>NW_027142053.1:495587-2905772 GCF_036365525.1 Heterodontus francisci
GAGAGAGAGAGAAACACAAGGAGAGAGGGAGATTGAGAAAGAGAGAGAAAGAGAGAGATAGAAACACGGAGAGGAGAAACACAGAGAGAGGGAGAAACACACAGAGAAGAAAACAGAGAGATATAGATATTGAAAGAGTGATTGAGTTAGATGATGGAGAAAGACAGAGAGAGAGAATAAAGTTCAGATACTCACCATCCCACACTGTCTGCGCTCCATCGTTGTTCTCTAACACCTTCCCTCCAGCAGCTCGCCCATGGGGAAAAGATCCTGGGCAGGGACTATGGGGTGGGAATTGAAGAAAAGGGTAAGGACTGGGACAGAGAGAGAGGGATTCAGGCTGCTCTCTCTCTCTTTCACACACACACACACACACACACACACATTGCATTTCACCTGGGCACAGGGATACCGAGACTGAGACACAGAAACTCTCCCTCACACACCAGCTGCTTGGAAGGGAAGAATGGTGGCTTATGTTGAAATAATATATCCCAGAATCTGACACTCAAATACCCGGTCCACCCTAAGTACAGCTCATCCAACCAGTTCTCAGCTTTCTCTATCTGGACACTCCCTCTCAGATATGGAACAGTCCATTGTGAATCTCTGTATAAACAGGGAATGTGAAGGGAGGGATATTCCAGCCATATCACAAACGGATCATTCCTGACAGAAACCTGTCTGTCTGTCTGTCTGTCTGTCTCCCCCAAAACCTCATTAACAGTGCAGAAAAAGCTGTTGTTATTTCAAAACATGGAGCGGAGGTCGGTCTGGATAACGGCAATTGAACACAAATTGCATTAAATGTCTTTCACTTTTCCCCTCCAGTTGACAGAATGTTCAGAAATTGACTGAAAATGTCGCACTGCAGTTACCTTGAAATTCTGGCAAGGAGTTTTCGCTTGAGAGGTCTGGTTGCAGTATAAACAGGCAGATTTTATTCGGATCTTCAATTACACTCCGAGACAAAGGCTGGAACTAGAGCCAGGTTAGTGATGCAGCCAAGAGAACGTTGGCTTGCAATTTGTTTGACGCTGCTGCATTTATGCATTACCCCTGTAATCATTGGAGAAAACGAATTTTTTTACCATTTACCATTTTAATGTAACAAAGGTTGACAAAGCTGGAAATGGTCAAGAACACAACTTGTATTAACTGTCTTCTACTTTTCACCTCCAGTTTCTATAAGGTTCAACGATCAGGACCTCCACATTCCAAAAAATAATTATTAGTGCTGCAATAAAGTGTCACTTGTTTCCTTTTGCTTCATGACTGTTTCCTTCCTCTGCTCTCCTTGGGGATTCAGAGGGATTTCTGTTCATCACTTGTCCAAATTGAGGAGGTTCCAGCTCCTCTGCAGCTGCTGCACTGGAGAAATTAATTGCATTCAAAATATTTTCCACGGTTTGGAACCATTAGGAGTTCATATATTAGCAGGAGGACAGAATAGGCAGGAAGTTGGTGTGGTCTGGAATTCATTGCCTGAAAATTTCTGAAAGCAAATTCAATATTAACGTTCAAAAGACAATTGGATCAAAACTTCAATTCCTCTTAGTTATAGTAGAGATGATGCTAGCATAGAAATAGAAGTGAGAGTCAGAGATGTAACAACGTTAGTGATGAAGAATTTGACACAACTTATTTGGAGAGTTTTTACTTGTACATGATCGTTCGAGTTTCATTTGATGCTGTTGCTTTGTTTAGGCTTTACCTTTACTCACTCAAAATAATTTTCCTAACAGGAACGAGTTTAATGCTACAAGTATTTGCATAGTTGAAAAATAGCAATTTAACACAAATGTTATTGTAATTCTTTTACTAAGCCTCTCAAGTTTACATAAAGTAAATTAATCAAACTCATGGAAACGTTCAAACTCTCAGTAACACAGAATCTCCCATCAGCAATGGCTCAGCATCACCATCTGCTGGTGGTGTCCCCGGCTCACTGCAGTTACTGCCCCCCTCCACATCTCAGTTGCTGGTTGTCCTTTTCACTGCATTTACAGCCACCATCTCCATTGCTGGTGTCCCTTCACTCATTACAGGCACCCTCTCTTCATCTGCTGGTCTCCTGTGTCACTGCAGTTTCTGCGCTTCTCACCATCTGACAATCACTGTGACTTGCAGTTTAGTCCATTTTACTCTGGTTTCAGGGTGGGTTTAGTTGAATTCAGTTGAGCTGTTCGACGACGCGTTTTTGAGAAACAATTCATAAATCTTCTGAAGAGCAAGAGGAACAGATTTAATATCATTTCAGTGTTCAGCGCTGTGAATATCAAATGTACTTTCTGTTCTGCGGTGAGTGTTGGGAAAGGAATATTAAATTGGATTTAGTTCCAGTGTTTGAAGCCCTTCAGCTCTTTCTATGATTTCACTAATTTAACAATGAGATTGTAAGGATATTTCACAGCCTTCTTCAGTTCCTTTCTGAATTTAGTCTGGGTCACAACGTAAATACATGTGTTGGTGCAGGAACTGAGAAGCTGCAGCATCTGTGCTGTTTGATTTGTGATGAAGAGAGCATCAGTATCGGAGGAATAATACTGAATGTCTCCAATTCGCGCATAAATGTTATACACAACTCGGGTCGCCCATAACAGTATAAAACTGCCAGATATAGTGAAGAGTAAAATAATTGATTTTCTGCGATTCTCCATCTCTGGGTCCTTGTGATTGTCTCCATTGCTGTGGCCCCGGAATCCCCTGCGGACTTTACTGGAGAATAAAATCCGTCTGACAGTCAGAACATTGAGCAGCAAAATCAGAAAGACCGGGACACAAGGTGTTGTGGTGCGTTCAAACAATTCAAATGCGCCCCATGTGGGGGAAGTAAAGAAGATCAGTTTATAATTACAACCCATGGGAACTTTATCAATAATGTAATCTGCTTCCTGTGTAAAGTATCAGGGGATAGACTCCAAACAGCCCATCACACTAACCGTTCCAACAACGACACCCGCCGTTTTCTCAGTGCAATATTTTGTTTTAAGCTTCTCACAACAAATGGCCACAAATCGATCAAAGGTGAAAGTGACTGTGAGCCAGACAGAAACAACGGTGGCTGCAGAAAGAAGAACGACAACGAGAGAACACACAGGAGTAATTCTCAGGAATGAATCTGGGAAATAAATTGAAACAATCCAAATCAATATGGGATCGGTGATAACGACCAGGAGATCAGCCACTGCCATTCCCACCAGGTAGACAGTGATACATTTGGAGAGGTCGCACTTTCCGCGGGTCAGGATCACAATTGCCACCAAGTTAACTGGAAGAGAGAGAAAAGGAAGCAAAGAAATTACTGATCAGACCTGGAGACAAAGCAGCAGTTTGACAGTATCTGGGCTGAAATGTCCAGCTTTGTTGCTGCATCGAGCAGTGAAAACTGTTCCATTGACCTGGGCAGTGCTTTGCCACAGTGAAATGTTTGAAAATACAATTATTTAAAATGAATTGGGAAATTGATATGGAAAGTGAATAAAGTCAACACCGGATCTACTGGAAGTACTGAGTGATGATGCAACGCCAGTGAGGAAATGAGAAGGGGTTTTACAAAAGATGGAATCCAATGAGTTAATTGGGAATTTGTTTTCAGACTGTTGGTTGGGAAGTTTTCGGAAGAACCGATGAGCAGCTGATTTGTTGCTCTGCGTTCAGTGAAACGGCAGGGACAGTTACCAAATGGGAAAATGCTGAAAAATGCAGCGCTGAGTTTGAGTATCAGCCACGATCGAGAATTGCAGAGCAGACTTGAAGGGCTAATGTCCTCCTCCTGCTCCTATGTTCCTAGATTCCTATCAGTTTGGACGAGGCAGCTGTAGGTGGACCAGGGAGTGATGTTGGGAGGGAGAGAAGGAAAAGGAGGGGAGACTGGAACAGATGGTTTGGGAGAGTGGATAAACTAAAGCTAGAATGAGGAGACTGAGGATTCAATATGGTGAGGAGAGGCTGAGATTCACGGGGAGAGGCTGCAAAAGAGTTCTGGAGGAAATCTAATATTTAGATCCCAGTTGAAAAACTCAATTAATACTTTCAAACAGGTACTGTGGTCATTGGTGTTGCAGAACAGTTAATTGTTTATACAATAAAGTCAATGTATTTAGTTTGTACAAGCAATGAAATGTAAATTTAAATATATTTCTGATATCAGCCTCGCTCTTTATTGAACTCAGCAGTCACCGAGATTTTAAAGCACAGAATTTAAGTAATGAAAGACAATCGGTGAAGTCTTGATTCTATTCTATTTATTCAGTCAGTAAGTAAGGAACAGGAACCTTCGACAAAACAAAATGAGGACCTAACAGAAATCAACACAAAGGATCAAGTCCAACAGGAAAATGAACACAATCTGACAACAGTCAATTTCCACTCACAGTTTCTCTCTCTAATTGTTCTGGACGTTCCAGCACTTTATGATCGTGAATTATTCACACTGCCTCCTCTTACCCTTTCTATTTACTTCTGCCTATCTCTTTCCCTCGGTTTAGTTCTCCCTGCTCCTTTTCTCCTTCCCTATCTCTCTGGAGTACTCACACCCTGCAAACTGTTACTTATTGCGACTTTTCACACACGATTTATTCCTAACATTCTGTCCCTGTGTGATGTTCTCCAGCCCCAGGTTTAATTATTCTATTCTCAGAGTCAGTTTGCTCAACGGCAAAACCTTTGTGAATAATTTAATCTGTCTACAGAACTCCCAAGTCTCCACTGTTTACCTATACTCTTCACTTCATCTCCAATGCATGGAATAAACAGGATGGAAAGCTTCTTCCGGACAAACTTCACAATAATTGAAATTCCTTCTCCTGGAATTATAAAGTAATTCGTTGGAATATGGGATTGTTTAACTAATAAAACACCAACATCAGCGCTGCAGCTGATAATCTTCAGATGAATGGAAAGACTCCTGATTCCAACTGATAGAGAGTAAACAAATAAAATATCACATCAATTCTTTCTATTTTACAATGTCGTCCAGTATCAGTGAACGCTCCACAGTGAAACAGAGAAGGAGATGTGAAAGTGTCAGCAGAAAACTCAGTTTAGTAGCCAGACCTCTGAAGCAGCGTCAGAGACACACAAAATAAAATAATATTGGATAACAGTGACATTCAAATAATTACATTGAAATTCCATTTACTCTGAGCCATGATATTGGGGAGGGAGGACATTGTACTGTCGCCTGGTAGCAGTGAGACAGTGAGACGTCTCAGTATCAAAAACTGAAAAAAAATTTATAAAAATATTCCAGGTTAGATCCACATCATGAAACTGTTAAAAGTTCTTGATAGTTTGATTCTTGATCACAACCGTGGCACCTGATCCAAAAACATTCAATACACAGAGTAATCTAGTAACAATGCCACGGTTCCTTAAAATAATATCATTATGGACATAATACAACTCCTGTAAGAATGCAAGAGTAGACAATGAGGTTATTACATCAGTAAATTGCTGGAAAAGAGCGGTTGGCTGTGTAACACACGCAGTGAGAAATATACCCAGCGCAGTAGCACAGTTAGCATCGAATTACACCATTAACAGCTGATATACTGATTTACCAGGAACTCCAATTGTTGCAAGTAGAGGGTAGTAAATGTCTTCTACTTGAAATATCACTGGATATCCCATTTCTGTGAAAAGCAAAGACTTATGTTAGCCTGGAATCCACAGCTTCTGCAGGCACTCGGAGCTCATCCATTCCAATGGGTCCTAATTTATACAGGGGATAAGTCTCCCCTGACATGGCTATACTGCTGATCATTGCTATTAGTGGCACCTGAACAAACACATTACATGAGCACTATTGACTCTGATGTAAATAATGTGGTGAATAAAACACCATCATTTCAATGTCAATGACATTTTCTTAACATGGCTATTCTCTGAAATAAACCTCAAATCTGCACTCACATTGGACGGATGCTACAATTATGACTGTTGTCATTTACATTTTCCATATTATTGTCTTGACCTTGTTCACTCGTGCCGTTTCTATTGTAAATGCAACTGATCTGTCTGCAGTGCACATTGAATCCAAGGGCAAAAGAAATCCTGTTTCACTCTGTTCCTGCCTTTTCCAAGTTAAAATGTGAACTTTGAGGTTCTGATTCAGGACCATGTTCAGGGTTACTGCCTAGAACCTAATGTGGGTGATATTAGGGGACAGACACTGTCTACATCCATTGGGGAGGCCGCCGCAAAGTGATAATATCACTGGTCAAGTAATCCAGATGCCCAGCCTAATGGCCTGGGGGCAGGGGTTCGAATCCAACCATGACAGCTGTATAAAATAGAGGAAGATCCCCCTCTACGTATGGAATGGAGGGAGCACCCTCTCTATGTCTAAAGTGGCGGGAGCTCCCTCTCTATGTATAAAGTAGCGGGAGATCCCTCTTTATTTGTCTCTCTCCTTATCTGAGGAAGGATGTTCTTGCTATAGAGGAAGTGCAGCGAATGTGTACCAGACTGATTCCTGGGATATTCGGACTGACGTATGAGGAGAGATTGAGACGGCGTGGATTATCTTCGCTGGAGTTCAGAAGAGTGAGTGGGGTTCTCTTGGAAACCTATAAAATTCTAACAGGAATTGACAGGGTAGATACAGGAAGGATGTTCCCGATGGTAGGAGAGTCCAGAACCAGGCGTCATAGTCTAAGGATACGGGTAAACCTTTCAAGACTGAGATGAGGAGAAGTTTCATCACCCAGGGAGTAGTGAGCCTGTGGAATTCGCTACCATAGAAAGCAGTTGACGCCAAAACATTGTATGTTTTCAAGAATGAGTTAGATATAGCTCTTGGGGCGCAAGGGATCAGAGAATGTGGGGGGAAAGCGAGAACAGGTTACTGAGTTGCATGATCAGCCATGATCATATGAATGGCAGAGCAGGCTCGAAGGACCGAATGGCCTACTCCTGCTCCTATTTTCTAGGCTTCTCTATAACATGGAGGGAGCACTCTGTTTATGAATAAAGTGCAGAGAGCTACCTCTCTATGAATACAGTGGATGGAGCTCCCTATCTACGTATAATATAGAGGGAGCTCCCCCTCTTCGTCTAATGTGGAGTAAGCTCCCTCTCTACGTATAATCTAGAGGGAGCTCCCCCTCTTCGTCTAATGTGGAGTAAGCTCCCTCTCTATCTATAAAGTGGAGGGAGATGAAGGACAGAGGAGAGAGAGAAATGAAAACAAATGGAAAATCTGCAGAGAGTGTCGAAGTGAAATATAGCGAGAGACAGAAGAGGTAGCCAAATGAGTCCTTGGCAGAACCACAGTAACACTCCCCATTGTCTGCCCAGTCCAATATTGGGGGTTTAGTGTGAGTGCTTTAGTGGTGAGTGCTGGATCACTGTTTGATATTTTCAAACTACCGTGGCCTTCCAAACAAGGGCGAGAGCTACAGTTTCAAAATTAACCACGAAATGGCTGAAAGCATTGCTGTCCAGGGACGGAGGAAGCGAGAGATGGAGGGAAAAAGACACAGGCAGAGTTGGATAGAGACAGAGGTAGAGAAAGAGACAGAGCTAGAGGGAGAGTGACAAAGGGAGAAACAAAGACAGAGGGAGAGAGACAGAGAGAGAGGAAGACAGGCGGATGTCGAGGGAAAGATACAGGGAGAAGCGAGAGAGACAAATACAGAGGGAGAAAGGGACAAAGAGGGAGAGGGAGTGAGAGAAAGACAGAGGGAGAAACAGAGACAGAGTGAGAGACAAACAGAGATAGTACGACAAGGTGAGATTATAGGAGAAACTTTACACCTAATAATGTTGTAAAAACGATAAAATTAAGAATCTAAACTCTGTGTGTAAGAACTGCATTTGAATGGAAACATTGTGGGTTTTGTGTGAGTGTTCTGGGGGCAAGTGCTGGATCAGTGTTTGATATTTTTAAACTGCAGTGACATTTAATATTGTTGAAAAATATTATTAAACTGACAAACTTTAGAAGCAGGGGAAAGGGGAGACAAGGTATGAGGAGACCTTTACAGAACCACAGTAACTATCTGGATTATCTGCCCAGTCCTCTGTTGAAGGTTTAGTGTGAGACTTTAGTGTTAATCAGTGTTTGAAATTTCAAAATGCAGTGATGTTACCAGCAAGGGCAAGATATACAGCTTCAAAATGAACCAAGAAATGGATAAAATCATTTCTGTCGTGAGATAGAGAGGAAGAGATGGTGTGTGAGAGGCATAGACAGAGTCATGGACAGAGGCGGAAAAAGAGGGACAAGGAAAGACAGAGAAAGAGAGAGGGGGAGGCTGTGGCAGAGAGAGAGGGCGAGGCAGAGAGATAGAGAGTGAGTGAGAGAGAGAGCGAGACAGAGAGAGAGATGGAGAGAGGCAGGCATGAGAGGGAGAGACAGAGAGAGGATGAGCAAGCTGTAACAATCAGTAGCAATCCTCATTATCTGCCCAATCCTGCATTGGGAGTTTAGTGTGAGTGTTTTAGGGGTGAGTGTTGGTTCAGTGTTTGCTATTTTCAAACTGCAGTGCCATTCCCAACAATGCAGGTGTACAATACAAGAGCAGAGAGGTTATGCTGGAACTGTATAATTCATTGGTTAGGCCACGTGTGCATTTTGGTCACCTTATCACAGAAATGATGTACCTGCACTAGATAGGGTACAGAGCAGATTTACAAGAATGTTGCCAGGTCTAGAAAAATACAGCTATGAGGAAAGATTGGGTAGGCAGGGGTTGTTTCCCTTCTAACAGAAAAAGCTGAGTGGAGATCTGATTGAAATGTATAGCATTTAGAAGGGTCTGGAAAGAGTGGAGGTGAAGGATCCATTCACGTTGGCAGAGAAGTCAGTGACGATATAGCATAGATTTAAAATGATTGGCAGAAAACATAGAGGGGAAATGAGGAAAAACGTTTTCACCCAGAGGGTGGTGATGATTTGGAAATTGCTGTCTGAAAGGGTAGATGAGGCAGAGACCCTCAACACATTCAAAATGCACCTCAAGTCCGGTTATCTGAAGGGCCACGGATCAAATGTTGGAAGGTGGGATTAGAACTGGTAGTTCGATTTTCAGACAGCACAGAAACTATGGGTCAAGTGGCCTCTTTCTGCGCTTTAAATTGTCTATGATTCTATTATTCTCAGGAAAGAGTGAGTGGTTCAAAATTAACAAAGAAATGGCTGCAACATTGCTGTCCAAGGAGAGAGGGAGCAAGAGAGAGATGAGAAGAGAGTGAGAGAGAGAGAGAGAGATGGTGTGAGCGAGACACAGACAGAATAGTGCCGGAAGACTGGAGGATTGCAAATGTTGTCCCCTTGTTCAAGAAGGGGAGTAGAGACAGCCCTGGTAATTATAGACCTGTGAGCCTTACTTCGGTTGTGGGTAAAATGTTGGAAAAGGTTATAAGAGACAGGATTTATAATCATCTTGAAAAGAATAAGTACATTAGAGATAGTCAGCACGGTTTTGTGACGGGAAGGTCGTGCCTCACAAACCTTATTGAGTTTTTCGAGAAGGTGACCAAACAGGTGGATGAGGGTAAAGCAGTGGATGTGGTGTATATGGATTTCAGTAAGGCGTTTGATAAGGTTCCCCACGGTAGGCTATTGCAGAAAATACGGAAGTATGGGGTTGAAGGTGATTTAGAGCTTTGGATCAGAAATTGGCTAGCTGAAAGAAGACAGAGGGTGGTGGTTGATGGCAAATGTTCATCCTGGAGTTTAGTTACTAGTGGTGTACCGCAAGGATCTGTTTTGGGGCCATTGCTGTTTGTCATTTTTATAAATGACCTGGAAGAGGGTGTAGAAGGGTGGGTTAGTAAATTTGCAGATGACACTAAGGTCGGTGGAGTTGTGGATGGTGCCGAAGGATGTTGTAGGGTACAGAGAGACATAGATATGCTGCAGAGCTGGGCTGAGAGATGGCAAATGGAGTTTAATGCGGAAAAGTGTGAGGTGATTCACTTTGGAAGGAGTAACAGGAATGCAGAGTACTGGGCTAATGGGAAGATTCTTGTTCGTGTAGATGAGCAGAGAGATCTTGGTGTCCAGGTGCATAAATCCCTGAAGGTTGCGAACCAGGTTAATAGGGCTGTCAAGAAGGCATATGGTGTGTTAGCTTTTATTAGTAGGGGGGTCGAGTTTCGGAGCCACGAGGTCATGCTGCAGCTGTACAAGACTCTGGTGAGACCGCACCTGGAGTATTGCGTGCAGTTCTGGTCACCGCATTATAGAAAGGATGTGGAAGCTATGGAAAGGGTGCTGAGGAGATTTACTAGGATGTTGCCTGGTATGGAGGGAAGGTCTTACGTGGAAAGGCTGAGGGACTTGAGGTTGTTTTCGTTGGAGAGAAGGAGGAGGAGAGGTGACTTAATAGAGACATATAAGATAATCAGAGGGTTAGATAGGGTGGATAGTGAGCGTCTTTTTCCTCGGATGGTGATGGCAAACACGAGGGGACATAGCTTCAAGTTGAGGGGTGATAGATATAGGACAGATGTGAGAGTTAGTTTCTTTACTCAGAGAGTAGTAAGGGCGTGGAATGCCCTGCCTGCAGCAGTAGTACATTCGCCAACTTTAAGGGCATTTAAGTGGACATTGGATAGACACATGGATGAAAATGGAATAGTGTAGGTCAGATGGTTTCACAGGTCGGCGCAACATCGAGGGCCGAAGGGCCTGTACTGCGCTGTAATATTCTAAAAAGAGTTATAGACAGAGGCGGCGACAGAGAGAGAGATGTAGAGACGGAGACAGAAAAGGAGAGATAAATGGAGACGAGCTATATAAAGACAGGGGGGACTGATGCAGAAAAGAAGGGATAGACAGACAGAGAGGGAGCGGCAGAAAGAGAGGTTGAGTGATAGAGAGAGATGTACAGAGGGAGAGGGAAAGAGAGACGGAGGGACAGATTGAGATGGAGAGACAGAGAGAGAGAGAGAGAGAGAGAGATTGGGAGAGACAGGGATTGTGAGAGACAGGGATAGAGGGAGAGACAGAGACAGAGAGCGAGAAGGAGAGAGAGAGGGATTGTCAGAGAGAGAGACAGTGTGAGAGGGAGAGACCAAGAGAAAGAGAGAAGCAGAGAGGGAGGATTAGAGACAAAGACAGAGAGAAACCGAGAGAGAGAGAGAGAAAGTCAGAGTCAGAAAGAGACAGAAGTAAAGAGAACGAGAGAGAGAGAGATAAAAAAACAAAGAGACAGGACAAAGAGAGAGAGAGAGAGAGACATAGACAAAGCTGGAGATGGAGACAAAGCGAGAGACAGGGAGTGGGGAGACGACAGAAGCAACTTTAGGTCAGTAATTTTAACTTCGGTGGTGGAAAAATCTCTGGAAAAAATAATTCGCTCAGGGGGATAAGAGAAGATGGTGGATCCAGGGATGGGGGATTTTCGCAAAGTGGACTGGAAACAGCTACTTGAAGGACTATCAGAGTCAGAGCAGTGAGGGTTAGTGAGGGTTGTAAAAAAATATGTCAACATAAAAACAAATATGGTGTGACTCCCATATCTAAAGCCCCTTGGATGTCAAGGATCAAAACGGGTAGGATAAGGCACTACAGGGAAGCTAATGTCAGATACTGAGAGCTCAGTATCACAGAAAGCCAAAAGGAGTGTAAAATGTTGAGGGGAAAATTTAAAAAAGCAAATTAGGAAAGAAAAGATAGGACAAGAAAAAATACCATCAAGTGGTATCAAGGAAAACACAAGGATGTTTTATAAATGCATTAGAGCAAGAGGATAGCTAAGGATAGTCTGTGAGGGACCTCAAAGGAATGCGTGTTTGGAGGTGGGGCATGTGGGCCTGGTTCTTAGTGAATAGTTTGTGTCCGTATTCATACAAGAAAGGGAACGATGCAGACATTGTAGTTAAAGAGGAAGACTGTGAAGTATTGGTAGCAAGGATACAGAATTCTAAATATGCATTCAGGGTCACTTTTTCTGAGGCCAGTACGTAGCAAGGCCAACAAGTGATGGGTCAGTTTTACAATTAGTCTCAGGGAATGACGCTGGGCTGGTGGAAGTTGATTTAGCAAAAGTGGACTGGAAATCGCTACTTGAAGGTAAATCAGCGTCAGAACAGTGAGAGTGAATCACTTTATCTTGCAGAATTTATTATTCCAGATTTTTTTTTTCAGAGAAATTCAAATTCACAAGATCTCAATGTGGGATTTGAACTCCTGCTTTTCAATCATCAGCTCAGGCCTTCAGATTAAAAACGACAACAGACATTCACCTTCCTCTTGTTGTTGCCTCTCTCAGTTTTTGTATATTGTCCCCAGTCTTGTTCCTTCATGTGTCTAAAGCTTTTGATGTTATTCAGACATTGGTAAACAACTTCGTTCTCTCAGGACATCTGCTGGAAGGCCTTCAGGTACACAATATACAAATTAATTCACACCCTATTGAATCAAAAAAAATCTTTAACTCCATTCAAACACCCCTATATACTGTCCTTGCACAGATAACCGAGAGTTCCACAGTGCAGGAATATCCGAATGGAAACAGCTTCTGACACATTTCCCATTCGAATTGTGACACTTTTCATGGTGAGAAATGACATTTCCCTGACAGAACCCAAGCTCCAAATGGAATCCTTAAGCTATAAAAAATACCACAGAAATGTAACTTGTTCCTTTAAACAATGAGATGAAATATTACCGGGTACTGTTCAACCAAGAAGGGGTCAGCGAAAAGTTAGGATTGGTATTGAAAGAGGAAGAGAGTGAGTGAAATTGGTGGAGAGAGCGAGAGGGGGGAGAGAGAGAAGGACACTGTCAGCTCTTGTATGTGTAAGGTTTCTCTGTTCCTGAACCCGCTTTAACATTGTATAATTTAGATACGATTGCTTGTCCCACAGTCTTCCTTCCAAAATCCATCATTTCACATTTCTCAGCATTGAAGTTAATCTGCCATGTGGCTGTCCAATTCACCAGACTGCTAATAGCCTCCTGAAGTCTACTACTGTTCTTTTCTCTCTTTAGTACATTTCTAAAGTTTTGTGTCATCTGCAAACTTTGTAATTCTACCCTGTAACATAAGTCAGGTCATTCATATACATCAAAAAGTACAGTGGTACAAAAACGAAACTCTGGGGGACACCACTCGACAGCTCCCTCCAGTCTGAAACAACTTTTCACCACTACTCTCTATGTTCTGTCTCTTACCCAATGTTGTAACCCCACTGTCACTGTTCCTTTAGTACAGGAACAACACTATTGCGAAATAGTCATAAAAGAGGGGTATGATGCAGTTATTGTGGTTACGGAGGAGTGTGAAATATTGGATGATATAAACAGAGTGGAATAAAACCTGGATCCCAAGGGTTGAGCTAAGAGGGATAATCACAAACCAGAGGGAACAGTTTTATTTAAATTCGAACTAGGACAGTCCACTGTGAACTCATGAAATCGCAAATGTGCAAATAGAGAAAGAGGCCAGACGTCCACCGTGCCCGTGTGGGCTCGGTGAAGTTCTCCCTCATGTCCTGGCCAATACTTATCACGCAAACAAAATCACTACAACGAGGTTCTGCTCATGATCATATTGCTGTTTGTGGGAACTTGCTCTGCACAATTGCATGTACCACTGTACATCTCCGACCAGTCTGAGAAACAACCGTTTACAACTACTCTCTGTTTTCTGTCTCTTCGGCAATGTTAAATGCAGACGAAAGCTCCCTTTACACTGTCCCAATCAAACACTTACAGGACAGGTAAAGCACGCTGTTCGATCCCGAGTAAAGCACCCTCGACACTGTCCATCCTCAATCTTCCTGTCTCCCCATCTCTCACTGCCTGCGACACCATGTCTCTGTCTCTCTTTCCCCCTCTCCCCGTCTGGAGCACAAGAGGGAGAGATTGGACTGGAGGATTGACAGTGGGAGGAAGAGATGGAGAAAGAAAAGCGGAGAGATGAACATAGAACGGAAATAGGAATTGAAAGAGTAAAAGAGAGGGAAAGAGAGAGAGACAAATGGAGAGAGATTTCCTGCAAGAAATGCTCCCTCCCTCTCTTTCCATGCTGGGATTGGAGAATCTTGCAATGAGGGATGATTGGACAGGAGGAGTTGTTTTCTTTGGCAGAGAGGAGGTTGAAGGGATATTTGATTGAGGTGTATAAAATGATGAGTGACCTGGATCGAATCGATAGGAAGGGCCTATTTTCCTTGCAGAGACGTCAATAACCAGGGACATAGATTTCAAGATTTTTGCAAACAATTTCAAGAGGGCATGAGGGGCAATACCTTGCTGGATTTTTACAATGGAGGGTATTCCTTCAGGATCATCAAATCTGGCTGTCTGATCAGTCTATACCTGCCTCCAGTCTGAAACCACAGTTCACCACGACTCTCCGTGTCCTGTCACTTATCCAATGTAAATGTATGGAAGAGATTTACTAGAACGGTCCCAGTGATGAAATCATTACATGTATACTGGTAGACTGGAGAATCTGGGGCTCTCCCTAGAGCAGAGAAGCTTAAAAGGAGATTTGATAAAGGTATTTAACATCAGGAAAGTTTTAGATAGAGTAAAAAAAAATCCAGTGGCTGAAGGATCGATGTACAAAAGGCACAGACTTTATGTGATTGGGGAAAGAACCAGGTGACATGAGGACAAACATTTTTTTTAAATGCAACGAGTGTTTAAGATTTAAAATGCATTGCCTGATAGGACAGTGGATACAGATTCATATTAGCTTCTCAAAGGAGAATTGAATAAGTAATTGAATGGGGGCGGGAGAAATCGTAAGGCTGGGGGAAGGAGTGGGGAGAGTGGGGCGAAACGGATTGTTCAACAAAAGAGCCAGCAGAGTGTCAATGGGCCGAATCGCCTCACACTATGCTGTAATATTCTATGATTCTGTGTTCCTCCTATATTCACTATTACTTACACCCACACACACTTGCTCTGGTACACTTTTTCATTTAAAAATGGATTGCAAATCCCCTCAGCCTTTTCACTCTGCTCCCTGCTGCTGTAAGTGGCTGCGACAGTCAGAAACAAACAGGAAACACAGACTTCAGGAAACAAAGATTTCACCTGATGTTCTTGTCGGTGGTTTCTCTGTCACGGGCAAGGTCATCGCTGCTCCTATAGAAAGGAACAACTCATTGATATCAGTCAAAGAATTTGAGTAAAATAGATATAACATTTGCAGCATCCCACCACATATATACTTTGTTGCCTATATTGTATGAATGCTGATATAAAATATCCACACAATCTGCTACTCATGCCCTAGCAGACAGTTGAAGTGTTTATTTTTTGTGATTTAATCGACCCCTAATGATAGCTCACATGTCGGGAGAAAGTGATAGACAGGTAGAGAGAGAGACAGAGAGATTAATAGTGAGAGGGAGGGAGAGAGATGCAGAGAGAGAGAGAGAGAGGGACGGACGGAGAACATAAAAACACAAGAAATAGGAGCAAGTGTAGACCATATGGCCCATCGAGCCTGCTCCGCCATTCAACACAATCATAGCTGATCTTCGGATTCAGCTCCACTTCCGCCCCCACCCCCACTCCCAAGTCCACGAGAGACCAAAACTCTGTCTATCCCAGCCTTAAAGGTATTGAACGATGGAGCATCCACAACCCTTTGGGATAGAGAATTGCAAAGATTCACAACCCTTTGAGTGAAGTATTTTCCATTCATCTCAGTCCAAAATGATCGGCCCCTTATCCTGAGACTGGAACCCCGTGTTTAAGATTCCCCAACGATCGGAAATAATCTCTCAGTGTCTACGCTATCCTGTCCCTTCAGAAGTTTGTACATTTCAATTAGATCTCCTTTACATTTCTCCTCTCTCCCGATGTTTCTCTCTCCATACCTATCTCGAAAATATTTATGCAGACGGCAGTGAAGGATTGTATCAAATTAATCCAAATTACATTCTCCCTTTCTATCGACCCCAACGACCTCTCCCTCCAACCTTGTCCCTCTCTACAGCCCTCTCTCTGACTACATATCGAGCCCTCTCTCCCTCTGTCTCTCTCCTGGTGTCAGAGATGGTAGGAGGGAGAGACAAAGGGAGAGACACAGAGAACAACCTCAGCTTCTCCAATCTAACCGCTTAACTGAAGTCCCGCGTCCCTGGAAACAGGCTTGTGAATCTTTTCTGCATCATCTCTAATCCCTCCATGCTTTTATATTCTATGTCTCTGTTTATAAAGCCCAGGACTCCTTATGCCTTTTACCCACTTTCGCTTTTCTGCATCCTCTCCAATCCCTCCATGCTTTTATATTCTATGTCTCTGTTTATAAAGCCCAGGACTCCTTATGCCATTTAACCACTTTCGCATTCTGCCCTGCCACCTTCAGTGATTAGTCACATACATGCTGACGTGGAATGAGATCACTGCTCCTTCACCGTCACTGGGTCAACATTCTGGAACTAACTCCCTAACAGCACGGTGGTGTAGCTACTCCACATGGACTGCAGTATTTCAAGAAGGACGCTCGCCAGCACCTTCTCAATCGCGATTTGGAATGGACAATAAATGCTGGCCTGGTCAGTAACGCATCAAACAAATGAATAAAGAAAATAAAAAATTGACAGCGAATCACTTAAGGAGATATTTGAAGAGCAGACCAAAATCCTGGTCAAAGAGGCTGTATTTATGAAGCGTATTCAAAGAGGAATGAGAGGTGATTCCAGAGTTAAGGTTTGGCAACGTGAAGGTACGGCCACCAATGCTGGTACGATTCAAATGGGGGATGCTCGAGAGGCCAGAATTACAGGATCGCAGAAATTGGAAGATTGTGGGGCTGGAGGAGATTGCAGAGATAGGGAGGGGTCATTGGTGGACGACAGTTCTACTCCCCTTTATGTGCAGAAGTGTTTCTTAATTTCACTCTTGAACGTCTTTCAGACGAATATTGACTGGAAATACTACAGTTCGAGTACTTTAGATGGGTCTGTTTTTGTCCAGTGTGTGCAGGAGGGTTTTTTGACACAGTATGTGGACAGGCCAACCAGGGGCGATGCCACATTGGATTTGGCACTGGGTAATGAACCCGGCCAGGTGTTAGATTTAGAAGTTGGTGAGCACTTTGGTGATAGTGATCACAATTCGGTTAGGTTTACCTTAGCGATGGGCAGGGACAGGCATATACAGCAGGGCAAGAATTATAGCTGGGGGAAAGGAAATTATGATGCGATTAGGCAAGATTCAGGATGCGTAGGGTGGGGAAGGAAACTGCAGGGGATGGGCACAATCGAAATGTGGAGCTTATTCAAGGAGCAGCTACTGCGTGTCCTTGATAAGTATGTACCTGTCAGGCAGGGAGGAAGTTGTCGAGCGAGGGAGCCGTGGTTTACTAAAGAAGTTGAAGAGCTTGTCAAGAGGAAGAAGAAGGCTTATGTTAGGATGAGACGTGAAGGCTCAGTTAGGGCGCTTGAGAGTTACAAGCTAGCCAGGAAGGATCGAAAGGGAGAGCTAAGAAGAGCAAGGAGAGGACACGAGAAGTCATTGGCGGATAGGATCAAAGAAAACCCTAAGGCTTTCTATAGGTATATCAGGAATAAAAGAATGACTAGAGATAGCTTAGGGCCAATCAAGGATAGTAGTGGGAAGTTGTGTGTGGATTCGGAGGAGATAGGGGAAGTGTTAAATGAATATTTTTCGTCAGTATTTACAGTGGAGAAAGAAAATGTTGTCGAGGAGAATACTGAGATACAGACTACTAGGCTAGATGGGATTGAGGTTCACAAGGAGGAGGTGTTAGCAATTTTGGAAAGTGTGAAAATAGATAAGGCCCCTGGGCCAGATGGGATTTATCCTAGGATTCTCTGGGAAGCCAGGGAGGAGATTGCAGAGCCCTTGTCCTTGATTTTTATCTCGTCATTGTCGACAGGAATAGTGCCGGAAGACTGGAGGATAGCAAATGGTGTCCCCTTGTTCAAGAAGTGGAGTAGAGACAGCCCTGGTAATTATAGACCTGTGAGCCTGACTTCGGTTGTGGGTAAAATGTTGGAAAATGTTATAAGAGACGGGATTTATAATCATCTTGAAAAGAATAAGTTCATTAGAGATAGTCAGCACGGTTTTGTGAAGGGCAGGTCGTGCCTCACAAACCTTATTGAGTTTTTTGAGAAGGTGACCAAACAGGTGGATGAGGGTAAAGCCGTGGATGTGGTCTATCTGGATTTCAGTAAGGTGTTTGATAAAGTTCCCCACGGTAGGCTATTGCAGAAAATACAGAAGCATGGGATTGAAGGTGAATTAGTGCTTTGGATCAGAAATTGGCTAGCTGAAAGAAGACAGAGGGTGGTGGTTGATGGTAAATGTTCATCCTGGAGTATAGTTACTAGTGGTGTCCCGCAAGGATCTGTTTTGGGGCCACTGCTATTTGTCATTTTTATAAATGACCTGGATGAGGGTGTAGAAGGGTGGTTTAGTAAATTTGCGGATGACACGAAGGTCGGTGGAGTTGTGGATAGTGCTGAAGGATGTTGTAGGTTACAGAGGGACATAGATAGGCTGCAGAGCTGGGCTGAGAGATGGCAAATGGAGTTTAATGCGGAAAAGTGAGAGGTGATTCACTTCGGAAGGAGTAACAGGATTGCAGAATACTGGGCTAATGGGAAGATTCTTGGTAGTGTAGATGAGCAGAGAGATCTTGGTGTCCAGGTACATAAATCCCTGAAAGTTGCCACCCAGGTTAATAGAGCTGTTAAGAAGGCAGATGGTGTGTTAGCTTTTATTAGTAGGGGGATCGAGTTTAGGAACCACAAGGTCATGCTGCAGCTGTACAGAACTCTGTTGCGGCCGCACCTCGAGTATTGCGTGCAGTTCTGGTCACCGCATTATAGGAAGGATGTGGAAGCTTTGGAAAAGGTGCAGAGGAGATTTACTCGGATGTTGCCTGGTATGGAGGGAAGGTCTTACGAGGAAAGGCTGAGGGATTTGAGGTTGTTTTCGTTAGAGAGAAGGAGGAGAAGAGGTGACTTAATAGAGACATATAAGATAATCAGAGGGTTGGACAGGGTGGATAGTGAGAGCCTTTTTCCTCGGATGGTGATGGCAAACACGAGGGGACATAGCTTTAAGTTGAGGGGTGATAGATATAGGACAGATGTCAGAGGTAGTTTCTTTACACAGAGAGTAGTAGGGGCGTGGAACGCCCTGCCTGCAACAGTAGTGGACTCGCCAACTTTAAGGGCATTTAAGTGGTCATTGGATAGACATATGGATGAAAATGGAATAGTGTAGGTCAGATGGTTTCACAGGTCGGCGCAACATCGAGGGCCGAAGGGCCTGTACTGCGCTGTAATGTTCTATGTTATATGTCCTATAATGTCCGATTAACGACTGTGCCCCTCATCTGAGACTCCCCATCCAGTGAGAAGAGTTTCCATTATTATCTTATAAAATTTGATCAATTCACCCCTTAACCTTCTAAACTCCAGGGATGCAGAGTAAAGCTCCGTCTACGCTGTCCCATCAAATGCTGCCAAGCCGAGTACAGCCTGGAGTAAGCTACAGACTATATCTCTGTCTTCTCTGTTCTATCAAACACTCCCGGGGCATGCACAGTGTGGGGATAGATACATAGTAAAGATGCCTATATATATGCCTCTATTTTTCATCCTCCCTCTGGATGGAGAGAGTAACCGTGAGAAAGAACAAGGATAGAGATTGGAAGAGAATAACAGAGAGAGGGAGGAGAGAAATTGGAAGGTACTGGGATGGAGACGATCGGTCAGTGCTCCTACAAAGCTGCATAGAGCAGCCTGGAAGGTACCACGCAGATCCTTGTCCGTGATAAATTACACACGTCTGCCAAGAATCTTGAAATATTTCAGGGGACTGCTCATGAAAACAAAAAAAGAGGCCACGAACAACAACTACATTTTCACGGGAACAATGGACCCAGCTGCGGATATAGGTTTCTGACCAGCCAGCATAAGCAAGTGTACCCTTTGCAGTTGTGTCACCATAAAGTAGCCGATTTAAAATGGCAAAGAGATGTATATGTAGTTTTACTGAGCTTCTGAGATAGGAGAGAGAAAAACACACACACACACACACACACACACACACACACACACACACACACACACACACACACTAACACACACACACGGTAACACACACACAGAAACAGAATGACTAAGGGACAGAGCGTGAGAGAAGTATATTTAAATTTCCAAAAGGCATTTGATGAGGTCAATCTTACATTGAAAAATGAACAATCGATTTAACATCAGTGTGTGCTTGCAGATGACAGTTCAAATCGTATACCACCTTTTGTGTGTAGAACTGTTTCCTAACTTCACTCCTGAAAGGTCTGCCTCTAAATTTTAGACGTTTTTCACCAGTCCCAGACTCCCCAACCTGCCGAAATAGATTATCCCAAATTACCAAATCAAGTTCCCTTAACATTAACAACTATGAAAAAATCATCCGATCCTCCTAAATTCTAGGGAATACGTCCATATTTTGTATAATATGACCTCGTAATTTAACCATTGGTGTGTAGTTATCATTATGGTAAGTCGACGCTGCACTACAATAGACATTTCTCACCCCCCCCCTCCCGCCCCCCCCCAAAAAATCTCTTTGGACCTCCCCTGTTCCCAGTTTTTCAGCATTTATAATGTACTCTGTTCTAGTATTTTTTTTTGCCAACATTGAAATCCATTCACCACAGTTCTGTCCAATTACTTAAGATATTAATATCTCTTTGTAAATGTATGCCTCCTGCAACACTATACAATGCTGCATATTTTTGTGTAATTGGCAAACTGGGGTATGTTTAATTCTGTCTCATCATCTTAAATCATTAATAAATGTAGCAAAACTGAGATACACACAGGTTTTGCAGTAGCAGACGGGAGTGAATCATTCCATCCTGGAGTTGTTTTATTCCAGATTTATGCTTTTTTTTCCAGAAAGAACAGAATTCAAATTCACAACAGCCCAGTGTGGGAATTGAACTCCTGCTTTCACAATCATCAGCTCAGGCCTTCAGATTAAAACCATTAAAAGAGATTCACTTTCCTACTGCTATTGCCTGCCTGGCTGAGGATTTGTATATTGTTCCCTTCATGTGGTGTACTGTAAATACCTTCAAATCTGTGTATATGCAATGGACACAATTTACGTTCTTAACTAATTTCATCAAACAAAACATGCAAGTCCATTCAAACACCGCTATTTCATATCTCTGCAAAGATAGCTCACACTTCCACAATGCAGAGATGTCTCAATGGAAACAGCTTTTGACACATTTTCCAGCACATTTGCTATCACGAGATTTAACTGACAGATTCTAAGCCCAAAATTGAATCTTTAAAAAGAAAAAATAACACCGAAACGAGCTCCCAAGTCTCTCTTTCCCTGCACCCATTTTAAGTTTGCACCATTTAGTTAATATCGCTTCTCCTCAGTCTTCCTTCAAAAATGCATCAGTGCACATTTTTCTGCATTGAAGTTCACCTGCCATGCATCTGTCCATTCCACCAGACTGCCTCTATCCTCCTGAAGTCTGCTACTATTCCCTATCCTGTTTATTGCATTGAAAATGACACAATGTTGAAGTTATGCCCTGTAACCCCAAGTCTAAGTTATTAATATATTTCGGAAAGATCATTGCTCCTAATCTAAACCCCTGGGAACACCACTGTACCGGAAAGCACACTGCATACATGAGTACAAAAGCAGGGAGATTATGCTAAACAGACATAAAGCTCTGGTTAGACCCCCAACTGGAGAATTGTGTCCAGTTCTGGTCGCCAAACTTTAGGAAGGAGGTAACAGTCCTGGAGCGGTTGCAAAGGAGATTTACCAGAGTGGTTCCAGGGATAGTGGATTTTAGCTACAGGGTTAGGTTGGAAAATCTGAGTGTGTGCTCATTAGAACAAAGGAGATTGAGGGGAGATTGAATAGAAGTGTACAAAATTATTTCATGTACAGCTACCACCCTCCAGTCTGAAACAACCATTCACCACTACTCTCTGTATTCTGTACCTTTGCCAATGTCGCATCTGCTCTGTCACTGTCCCGTTCATTCCATGGGTATTCATTTTGTGAACTAGTCAATTATGAGGGCCATTATGACCTCCGCATGAGGAAATTTGTCCCAGACCTCTACTTTACACTGTCCCATCAAAATCCCCAAGGCTGGTATTGCATGGGTTATGGTATAAAATAAAGCTGCCTCTACAGTGTCCCATCAAACATGCACAGGGCAGCTGCAGCACAGAACAAATACAGAGTAAAGCGTTGTCTAACCGGTCCTTAAAACTGCCAGCGCCTGTAAGCACAGATTAGATGCAGTGAAGCTCTGTCTACATATACCACCTTCTCACCTCCTCTGTCCATAACTCTCCCTTTGTCTCACTATCTGTGTCACCCTGTCTCTCTCTCTCTCTCTATTTCCTTCACCCATATGGAAAACAAGAAAGAGAGACTGGGATTCAGTGGGTAACAGAGAGGGAGCAACTGGGATTCAGAGGGTAACACTGAGTTAGAGAGACTGGGATTCAGAGGGTAACGAAGGGAGAAATATAGATGAAGAGGGAAGACAGATGAGAGTGAAAGTGCAGCGTCCATAACACATGGAACAGAGGAACAGAGAGGTGAAACAGGGCTTGAGAGAATTCGAGATAGAGGAAGGAGAGTTAGAGATGGAGAGATTACCAGCAAGAGTAAATTTCCAGCACTCTCTTTTAATGCTTATCACTCCTTTCCTCTGTTACTCTGTCTCCATCTATATTTCTCCCCCTCTCCTGATGTTTAACACTCTTTACCCTGTTCCTTGTATATCTGTTTACACAAGATTACATCAAATTATGATTGGATTTACATTCTCCATTTCTATCCATCCTAACAATCACTCAACAACATTTTGTCCCTTTCTTACTCAAGCAATCTCCCTGCCTTAAATAAAAACAGGAAATGCTGGAACCACTCAGAAGGTCTGGCAGCATCTGTGGAAAGAGAAGCAGAGTTAACGTTTCGGATCAGTGACACTTCTTCGGAAGCCTGTTCCGAAGAAGGGTCACTGACCCGAAACGTTAACTCTGCTTCTCTTTCTACAGATGTTGCCAAACCTGCTGAGTGGTTCCAGCATTTCTTGTTTTTATTTAAGATTTCCAGCATCCGCAGTATTTTGCTTTTAATCTCGCTGCCTTTCTGTTTCACACTGTCTCCTGCTGTCTCGCTCAGTCTCAGAGATAGAGGGAGAGAGAAAAAGGGAGAGGGAGAGAGCACGGGGAGTTTGTGAGAGAGAAATGGAATGGAGAGACAGCAGCCAAGAGAGGGAGAGCGGGGACTGAGAGAGAGAGAGAGAGACGGAGTGTGAGAGAGAGAGAGAGAGCAGGGAATTGAGAGAGAGACAACAGGTGAGAGAGAGATAGCTGGGCGTGAGAGAGAGAAAGAGATGGGGGGAGTAAGAGAGAGGGAGAGAGCAGGAGAGTGATAGAGAGAGTGATGGGTGAGATAGAGAGAGCAGGGGAGTGAGAAAGACAGAGCGTGGGGGAGTAATAGAGAGAGCCTGGGGCAGTGATAGAAACACTGGGGGTGTGAGCTAGAAAGTGAGGGAGAGAGAAGGAGGAATACAGAGAGACAGAGAAGGAAGGAAAAGGAGAAACAGTGAGAGAGGGAGAGACAGGGAGAGGGAGAGAGAGAGATAGAGAGAGAGAGGCAGAGAGAGTGAGATAGAGAGAGACAGAGACAGAGACAGAGAAGGAGGCATAAGGAGGCAGAGAGAACAAGGGAGAGAGGCAGGCAGACAGAGAGAAATAATGAGGTAGAGGGAGAAGAAGTGAGGGAGAATTGGAGAGAGGGAGAGAGGGAGACAGAGAGAGGGAGAGGGAGAGGGAGAGCGAGATGAAGAGGAAGTGAGAGAGGCATAGGGACACAGAGGGAGGGAGGGTGAAGAAGAGAGATAGAGAGCACGAGGTAGCGACAGAGCGAGAGAGAGGGAGCGGCATAGAGACTCAGAGAGAGGGAGACTGAGATCGAGCGAGACAGACAGAGAGAGGGTGGCAGAGAATTAGAGAGGGAGAGAGAGAGAGAAAGACAGAGAGACAGAGAGAGACAGAGAGTGGGAGAGAGAGAGGTCAGAGAGGGAGAAGAGATGGCCACAGACTGAGAGAGAGACAGACAGACAGACAGACGGAGACAGAGCAAGTGAGACAGAGGGAGTAATAGAGAGGGATAGAAAGGCTGAGAGAGACAGAGGGAGGGAGGGGAAGAGAGAGAGACAGAGAGAGACTCATAGAAAGACAGAGAGACGGAGAAGGAGATGAAGTGAGGGAGGCATTGAGAGACATAGAGAGGGAGGGAGAGAGAGGGAGACAGAGAGAGGGAGGGGAGAGAGAGAGACAGAGAGAGGTATGGAGGTAAAGAGGGAAAGAAAGAGGGACAGAAAGGGAGAGAGACGGAGAGGGGGAGAAGGTGACGAATTGAGAGAGGCATAGAGAGACAGTGAGAGGAAGGGAGAGAAAGAGAGACAGTGAGAGCGAGGGAGCTAGAGAGAGAGTGAGAAGAAGCATAGAGAGAAAGAGAGTGGGTGGGAAATCGATAGACAGAGAGAGAGAGGGGTGGGAAAGGGAGAGAGTGGTCAGAGAGGGAGAAGAGAGGGAGAAGAGGAGAGAGGGACAGAGAGAGACAGACAAACAGACAGAAAAAGAGGCAGACAAAGAGCAAGGGAGACAGAAAGAGTAAGGGAGGGAGACAGAGAGACGCCTGGAGTGAGAGTGACATAAACAGAGAGAGGGAGGGAGAGAGGGAAATGTCAGAGAGGGAGAAGAGAGGGGGACCGAGAGAGAGGGAGACAGAGCAAGGGAGACAGAGAGAGTAGAAGAGGGAAACAGAGAGATGTATGGAGTGAGAAAGTGACAGAAACAGATAGACGAAGGGAAAGAGACAGTGACTGGGAGGGAAGGAGAGAGAGTCAGAGAGAGGGTGGGAGAGGGAGAGAGAGAGATAGAGAGAGAGAGAGAGAGAGAGTGGGAGAGAGAAATGGGTCAGAGATGGAGGGAGAGAAAGATGAAGAGAGGAAGGTGGAGAGAGACAGACAGAGAGACTAGGGAGAAATTTAAAAAGGAAAACTTGTGTTGAATTTGTGAGCCTTGAATTTTGGAATATTTTAATGTTTGATGGGAATGTTGATCCAGTGAAATGTTGCCCCATTGGGATGAATAGAATCTATGTTAGCTTGTTAAATCATTAAGGTACCGTATGTGTTGAGTGTAATGTGAATCAGCAAATAAATGGCCGAAATATGAAGGTTTGCAAAGGTCTGTGACCATTCCCGAATAATGCTGGTGTTTTAGACTGTGGTCTTAAATTGATAGTGAATGCAACACCTGGAAGGGGGTGGGGACATTTCAATTCAGATTTTCAGGGATCAGAATGTGGACTTATCTCTCTATCGTTCTACCGGAGAGGGGATGGGGGTCACCAGCATTTGTGTGTGCTTTACAATGAGGCAGAAACAGATGTAGAGAGACACACAGATAAATGGAGGATGAGACAGAGAGAGAACAAGCTGGAAATAACAGGATTAGCAAAAAGGGAGACACACAGGCTCTGGGGGTTCTGCAGTGTTTAGTCACTGCCAAGCTCCCAGACCCTGTATGAAAAGGCAGAAAAATTCAGAGAAATAGTGAAAAGCCAGAAAAAGTCAGTAACAGTAAAAAGACAGAGAAAATGAGAAATGGCAGAAGAAGTCAGATAAATAGATAAACGGCAGGAAACGAAGTAGAGAAACAAAGAGAAGACAGAAACGTCAGATACATAGCGAAAAGACAGAAAGGGCAAAGAAACTGTGAAAGGACAGAAAAAAGTCAAAGAAAAAGGGAAAAGACAGAACTAGTCAGGGAAACAGAGAAAAGGCAGAAAATTTCATAGAAATGGAGAAAGACAGAAAAGTCACAGAAATGGCGGAAAGACAGTGTTAAAAGTGGAGGGAAAGAAACAGACTCACAGAAAATTGCAGGCACCAGAGGAACAGACAGAAAGCCAGTGAGAGACACACAAAGACATTCACATACAAAGAAACATAGAGAGAGTGAGAAACAAAAAAAAGAAAGAGTCATTGAGAGAGACAGATTGAGAGACAGACAGAGATTGAGAGATAGGGAGAATGATAGACAGAGTTTGAGAGAAAGAATGAATGAAAGAAAGCCAGTGAGAGAGAAAGACATACAGAGAATCAGACATAGAGCAACAGAGAGAGAGACGGAAACACTGAAAGGGAGAGATTGAGTCAGAAGGAGGGAGAAAGGCAGAGAGAGACAATAAAGATGAGATACTCACCATCCCACACGGTCAGCGCTCCATCGTGGAACCTTAACACCTACCTTCCATCAGATCGCCCATGGGGAAAAGCTCCTGGACGGGGGCAATTGGGTGGGAATTGGAGAACAGGGTCAGGGCTGGGACAGAGAGAGAGAGAGAGAGAGAGAGAGAGATTTAGGATGGACTCTCACAACATTCACCAACATACACACACAGACACAGACACCCACGCCCACATACACACAAACACACACACACAGACACACACACACTGTAATCAATTCCAATTAGCCTGGACACAGAGACACAGAGACTGAGACACAGAAACTCACCTTTGCACGCCAGTTGCACTGAAATAAAGAATGGTGACTGATGTTGAACGAATATATCCCAGAACCTGTACCTCAGACACCCAGTCCACCCAAAGTACAGCTTATTCAAACAGCTCTCAGCTTCCTCCATCTGGACACTCCCTCATATACAGGGGATTAGTCTCCATGACGCAGTTATACCCCGATCATTGCTAGTTACACTCACCTGAACAGCTACATTGCCTCTGATGTAAATAATGTGGTGGGTAAAACACAATCATTTAAATGTCAATGACACTTTCTTAGTAAAACCTCTCTCGGGAATAAACCTGAAATCTGTACTCATACTGGACGGCTGCTACAATTATGAGTGGCATCATTTACATTTTCCACATCATTGTATTGACCTTGTTCATTCCTGGCTTTTCTATTGTAAATGTAACTGATCTGTCTGCAGTAGACACTAAATTCATGGACAAAAGCAATGCTGTTTCACTCTTTACCTGCATTTTCCCAGTTAAAATGTGAACTTTGAGTCTCTGTTATGGAACCATGTTCAGGGTGATATTAGAGGACGAACTCTGTGCACATCCATTGGAGAGGCAGTCCCATAGTGATAATATCACTGGACTAGTAATCCAGAGGCTCAACCCAATGGTCTTGTGACTGGAGTTCTAATCCTACGATGGCAGTTGCTGCAATTTAAATTCAATTAATTAACAAAAGTCTGCAATTGAAAGCTGGTCTCTGTAATGGCGCCATGAAATTATCATTGATTGCTTAAAAAAAATATGGTTCACTAATTTCTTTCAAGGAAGGAAATCTGCCATCCTTATCTGGTCTGGCCTACAAATGGTTACAGACCCAGAACAATATGGCTGACTCTTAACTGCCCTCTGAAACGGCCCTGCTGCTTTCACGAGCAACAATACTGACCATACCTGCGGAGCTCACATCACATGAAAGAATAAAGGTAAACACTCTCACTGCTATATCACTGCAGATTATTTCCTGTTTATTCTACAGCAAATATTGGCTCTGGTAAAATTACAACTGTGTCAACTCCTGACTCCTTTCCTCCCGTTAACTGCTGAGCAGACACCCAAATTCTACCTTCCTTCACGATCAAGTGTTCCAAATCCTTTCTTCCACGTCCAACCCTCACCAAGTCCATCTCGCCCAAGACCTTCAGCCTAACTGATCTGCAATAACTTCAAGTCCTCTAAGTACTTACATTTATGATTCTTACCATTGGCTAAAGGTTCTTTCATGTCCTCACTACTCTGCATCTCCATCTACTCCTCCAAACCTGCAGCAAACCAATCCATGATCTCCCCATATCTCTGACTTTGGTATCTTTCAGTGGGACTGCCCCCATCTGGTTCCAATATTACTGATCTGATTGTAACCAGAGCATCTCAGTAATGGCCTCTCTTCCCACACCAGCACTATTACCCTTGGAGTCCCGAAACTTTCTATTCTTGCCCCCTCCTCTTCCTCATCTACACACTTCCCGCTGGCAAAATCATCTACAGATATTATGTTAGTTTCCACATGTGTGCTGACAACACCCAGCTCCAGCTTGCCATCATCTCTCTTCACCCTCCACTGCCTCTGTGTTATCACGCTCTAACAGTAATCTTTCCATGAGCTCCAATTTCCTCCAATTAAAAATGGGACAGAGTGAATCCTCCACCTTTGGCTTCAGCACAAACTCCACAATCTTGCCATTGATTCCATTGCCATTCCTCGCCGTTGCATCGGACTGAATACGGTGTTGAGTAAAATATGATCCGTAGTCATCCCTGACCTGACTTTCTGACCTGATGTCTTCTCCATCAGAAATGACGTCCCTTCTACCTCCACAACATCTCCGACCTCTGTCCCTGGCTCAGTACATCGGGTACTGACAGCACTCAGTCACTCATCTGTGTAAGATTATTAGGTTACCAAAAGTTACTAACTAGAGTAGTCATTGTTAAATTCTAGTTATTATAAACTAACAAATTCATTACTATAAACCAACATTTCGCTTTATTAGAACCCTTCTTAGTAATATGTTAAATTGGGACAACTTACAAAATACAGCAGAGTATATACAGTATGTCAAGGTGAAGAGACTCTGAGAGATTATTTCAAGGTTTAGAATGCTCACTGGCAGGACAAGGGTGAGACCTTGAGAGCAGGCAACGAAAACAGCTTCTGTGTTGATTTGCCTTGTAATGAGATGAAGAATCTCGAGATATGAATGCATTGAGATAAAGTCGTTAACACAAAGGGGTACTCCATGCACAATCCAAAATGTTAGCAACCATCAGAAAATTATCCTTGGTTAGTTCAGAAACTCATCCTTTCGTACAAAACTAATCACTGATAAGGACCGAGAGAGTGAGTGCGGAAGAGGTAGGGGAGGGAAATGTGTTTGATGGAGACCGCTCCAGTTTAAGAGCGAGCTGGAGTGCAGCCCTCCAATATTGAATATCCACTTTGCACGCCATGAATTCTCTCATCCTTCCAAAGGTTCGTCGTTCATCCTGCGAGCGGAATCTTCGGGACCCAGAGAGCAGTTAATTAAAAGCTGTACCAGCTGTGGAATATTCACACCTAGCTGAGCTGTCCACTCCAGCACCCACCCACACCCACCCGCCGAGGCAGTGAAAGGAGCCCTGGTTAATGCAATTCCCCTAGCAACACCCCCTCACCCCCTCCCTCCTCCCCACCATGTGCCCCAGCAGTCGAACGAAAGAATAGGAAGTAAAAGTTCCAGAATTCTTTAATTGAGACTGCTACTGCAGTCAAATAGCTTCTTCATTGCCACAGGACTATCTGGCGGTGGGAGTGGGGGTGCGGGGGCGGCGGCTTGAACAAGGTGTGATTCATGGAGGCGGAGCTACATTAGAACATTAGAACATTAGAACATTACAGCGCAGTACAGGCCCTTTGGCCCTCGATGTTGCGCCGACCATGTGACGTACACTATTCCATTTTCATCCATATGTCTATCCAAAGACCACTTAAATGCCCTTAAAGTTGGCGAGTCTACTACTGTTGCAGGCAGGGCGTTCCACGCCCCTACTACTCTCTGCATAAAGAAACTACCTCTGACATCTGTCCTATATCTTTCACCCCTCAACTTAAAGCTATGTCCCCTCGTGTTTGCCATCATCATCTGAGGAAAAAGACTCTCACTATCCACCCTATCTAACCCTCTGATTATCTTGTATGTCTCTATTAAGTAACCTCTCCTCCTCATTCTCTCTAACGAAAACAACCCCAAGTCCCTCAGCCTTTCCTCGTAAGACCTTCCCTCCATACCAGGCAACATCCTAGTAAATCTCCTCTGCACCCTTTCCAAAGCTTCCACATCCTTTCTATAATGCGGTGACCAGAACTGCACGCAATACTCGAGGTGCAGCCTCACCAGAGTTTTGTACAGCTGCATCATGACCTCGTGGCTCCGAAACTCGACCCCCCTACTAATAAAAGCTAACACACCATATGCCTTCTTAACAGCCCTATTAACCTGGGTGGCAACTTTCAGGGATTTATGTACCTGGACACCAAGATCTCTCTGCTCATCTACACTACCAAGAATCTTCCCATTAGCCCAGTACTCTGCATTGCTGTTACTCCTTTCAAAGTGAATCACCTCACACTTCTCCGCATTAAACTCCATTTGCCATATCTCAGCCCAGCTCTGCAGCCTATCTATGTCCCTCTGTACCCTACAACACCCTTCGACACTATCCACAACTCCACCGACCTTCGTGTCATCCGCAAATTTACTAACCCACCCTTCTGCACCCTCATCCAGGTCATTTATAAAAATGACAAACAGCAGTGGCCCCAAAACAGAACCTTGCGGTACACCACTAGTAACTAAACTCCAGGATGAACATTTGCCATCAACCACCACCCTCTGTCTTCTTTCAGCTAGCCAATTTCTGATCCAAAGCTCTAAATCACCTTCAACCCCATACTTCCGTATTTTCTGCAATAGCCTACCGTGGGGAACCTTATCAAACGCCTTACTGAAATCCATATACACCACATCCACGGCTTTACCCTCATCCACCTGTTTGGTCACCTTCTCGAAAAACTCAATAAAGATTGTGAGGCACGACCTACCTTTCACAAAACCGTGCTGACTATCTCAAATGAACTTATTCTTTTCAAGATGATTATAAATCCTATCTCTTATAACCTTTTCCAACATTTTACCCACAACTGAAGTAAGGCTCACAAGTCTATAATTACCAGAGCTGTCTCTACTCCCCTTCTTGAACAAGGGGACAACATTTGCTACTCTTCAGTCCTCCGGCACTACTCCTGTCGACAATGACCACATAAAGATCAACAACAACGGCTCTGCAATCTCCTCCCTGGCTTCCCAGAGAATCCTAGGATAAATCCCATCTGGCCCAGGGGACTTATCTATTTTCACTCTTTCCAAAATTGCTAACACCTCCTCCTTGTGAATCTCAATCCCATCTAGCCTAGTAAGCTGTATCTCAGTAATCTCCTCGGCAACATTTTCTTTCTCCACTGTAAATACTGACGAAAAATATTCATTTAACGCTTCCCCTATCTCCTCTGATTCTGCACACAACTTCCCACTGCTATCCTTGATTGGCCATGTTCTAACGCTTATCATTCTTTTATTCCTGATATACCTATAGAAAGCCTTAGGGTTTTCTTCGATCCGATCCGCCAATGACTTCTCGTGTCCTCTCCTTGCTCTTCTTAGCCCTCCCTTTAGATCCTTCCTGGCCAGCTTGTAACTCTCAAGCGCCCGAACTGAGCCTTCACGTCTCATCTTAACATAAGCCGCCCTCTTCCTCTTGACAAGCGCTTCAACCTCTTGAGTAAGCAACGGCTCCCTCGCTCGACAACTTCCTTCCTGCCTGACAGGTACATACTTATCAAGGACACGCATTAGCTGCTCCTTGAATAAGCTCCACATTTCGTTTGTGCCCATCCCCTGCAGTTTCCTTCCCCATCCAACACATCCTAAATCTTGCCTAATCGCGTCATAATTTCCTTTCCCCCAGCTATAATTCTTGCCCTGCGGTATATACCTGTCCCTGCCCATCGCTAAGGTAAACCTAACCGAATTGTGATCACTGTCGCCAAAGTGCTCACCTACATCTAAATCAAACACCTGGCCGGGTTCATTACCCAGTACCAAATCCAATGTGGCATCGCCCCTGGTTGGCCTGTCCACATACTGTGTCAGAAAACCCTCCTGCACACTCTGGACAAAAACAGACCCATCTAAAGTACTCGAACTATTGTATTTCCAGTCAATATTTGGAAAGTTAAAGTCCCCCATAACCACTACCCTGTTACTCTCGCTCCTGTCGAGAATCATCTTCGCTATCCTTTCCTCTACATCTCTGGAACTATTCGGAGGTCTACAGAAAACTCCCAACAGGGTGACCTCTCCTCTCCTGTTTCTAACCTCGGCCCATACTACCTCAGTAGACGAGTCCTCAAACGTCCTTTCTGCCGCTATAATACTTTCCTTGATTAAAAATGCCACCCCCCCCCCCTCTTTTACCCTCTTCTCTGTTCTTACTGACTACGTTGATGCGCAGGAAGATTCCATGAGCACATCATTCAGCTTTCATTTTTGCTGCTGGTGTCTTTTCTTGACAGTGGAATGGGGATTTTTTGAATTTTTTGAATCATCTATTCTGCGGTTGTGTGGGCATCGCTTGCAAGGCCTCGCATTTATTGCCCATCTCTCATTGCCATTGAGAAGATTGTGGCGAGCTGCCTGCTTGAACCGCTGCAATCCATGTGGGCTAGGTACACCCACAGTGCGGTCAGGGAGGGAGTTCCAGGATGTTGACCCAGTGTCCTAGTTATTCAATTCACCAGGATACTGGTCCCAGCTCGGTTTAGGTGGAGCCCGCCCCAGCTGAACAGCTCCTTCTTTCCCCAGTACTGGTACCAATAGGTCAGGAAGTGGCACCCGTACCTCTCACGCCACGCTTTCACATTCGAAATTTCGCCTTCTAATCTGGTTCTCCCTGTGACAATTCGCCGGCTGGTGAGGCTGGGGCTGAGCTGAAAATTTCCAAACTGAGATTGATCGATTTTTATTTGACACGGAGAGTATGGGTGACAGAAACATCTAATTAACCCCTGTGAACCGACCCCTATCTAATTTCCCCCCGTGAACAGAACCCCATCTAATTACCACCAGGTGAACAGTCACCTATTTAAGTACCCCACCCAACAGATCCCATTTAACTGTTCCCGATGAACAGACCCCCATCTCATTAGCCCATGTGAACACACCCATTTAATTATCGTCCGTGAACATACCCCATCTAATTTCACCCCTGTGAAGAGAACCCAATGTAATTCCCTCCCTGTGAACAGGCCCCATCCAATAACTCCACACCCCGGGAACATACGCCAATCTAATTACCCCCTGGCAAGTCCGCCATCTAAATATCCCCCCGTGAACAGACCCCCACCTAATTACTCCCTTGGGAACAGATCCCCATTTAATAATCCACCCCCTGCTTTCAGCAGTCCCGGTCTAATTTCCCCCTTGTGAACAGAACCCCATCTAACTTCCCCCCGTGAACAGACCCCCATCTAATAACGCCCTTGTGAATAGGTCCCCTTTCAATAACCCACCTTTCAGCAGACACCCATCTAATTTCCCCATGTGAACAGAACCCCATCTTATTACATAGCCCTGCGAACAGACCCCAATCTAATAACCCCCTCTGAACAGATCGCCATCTTATTACTCCACCTTTTGAACAGACCCGCAACTATTTACCCCACTCCATGAGCAAAGCCCATTCAAATTGCCCCCTGTGAACAGACCCAAATCCAATTACCCACCGTGAACGAACCCTCAACTAATTCCAAACCCCGGGAGCAGACTACCATCTATTCACGCCCTGTGAACAGATTCGCCTCTAATTTTCCCCTGTGAGCAGAACCCCATTTAATTACTCCCTGTGAGCAGACCCCCATCTAAATACCCACCGAGAACAGACCCCCATATAAATATCCCTCTGAAAAGATCCCCATCTAATTCTCCCCACCACCACCAAGGAACAGAACCCCAGCTAATTGCAGCCGCCGCACCTTCCGCCCACCTTGGAAGACCCCGATCGAATTAACTCCTGTGAACAGACCTTCATCTGATTACAACCTGTGACAGACCCCCATCTAATTAGCCCCTGTGAACAGATACGCATCTGATTACTACCTGTGACAGACCCCCATCTAATTACCTCCAGTGAACAGAACCTCATCTGATTACTACCTGTGACAGACCCCCATCTAATTAGCCCCAGTAAACAGACCCTCATCTGATTAATCCCTGTGACAGACCCCCATCTAATTCCCTCCTGTGAGCAGACCTTCATCTGATTACTACCTGTGACAGACCCCCATCTAATTACCTCCTGTGAACAGGCACTCATCTTATTGCTACCTGTGACAGACCCCCACCTAATTACCTCAATTGAACAGACCCTCATCTGATTGCTACCTGTGACAGACCCCCATCGAATTACCTCCTGTGAACAGACAATCATCTTATTGCTAACTGTGACAGACCCCCATCTAATTACATCCTGTGAACAGGCACTCATCTTAATGCTACCTGTGACAGACCCCCAACTAAATACCTCCCGTGAACAGACCCTCATCTGATTGCTACCTGTGACAGACCCCCATCTAATCACCTCCAGTGAACAGACACTCATCTGTTTACTACCTGTGACAGACCCCCATCTAATTACCTCCTGTGAACAGACACTCATCTGTTTACTACCTGTGACAGACCCCCATCAAATTACCTCCTGTGAACAGACACTCATCTGTTTACTACCTGTGACAGACCCCCATCTAATTACATCCTGTGAACAGGCACTCATCTTAATGCTACCTGTGACAGACCCCCATCAAATTACCTCCAGTGAACAGACCCTCATCTGATTGTTACCTGTGACAGACCCCCATCTAATTACCTCCTGTGAACAGACCCTCATTTGATTGCTACCTGTGACAGACCCCCATCTAATTACATCCTGTGAACAGACCCTCATCTGATTGCTACCTGTGACAGACCCCCATTTAATTACCTCCTGTGAACAGACCCTCATCTGTTTACTACCTGTGACAGACCCCCATCTAATTACCTCCTGTGAACAGACCCTCATCTGATTACTACCTGTGACAGACCCCAATCGAATTAGCCCCAGTGAAGAGACACTCATCTGAATACTACGTGTGACAGACCCACATCTAATTACCTCTTGTGAACAGACCCTCATCTGATTACTACCTGTGACAGACCCCCATCTAATTACCTCTTGTGAACAGACCCTCATCTGATTACTACCTGTGACAGACCCTAATCTAATTACTTCCTGTGAACAGACCCTCATCTGATTACTACCTGTGACAGACCCGAATCTAATTACTTCCTGTGAACAGACCCTCATCTGATTACTACCTGTGACAGACCCCCATCTAATTACCTCCTGTTAACAGACCCTCATCTGATTACTACCTGTGACAGACCCCCATCTAATTACCTCTTGTGAACAGACCCTCATCTGATTACTACCTGTGACAGACCCCCATCTAATTACCTCTTGTGAACAGACCCTCATCTGATTACTACCTGTGACAGACCCCCATCTAATTACCTCTTGTGAACAGACCCTCATCTGTTAATACCTGTGACAGTCCCCCATCTAATTACCTCCTGTGAACAGACCCTCATCTGATTACTACCTGTGACAGACCCCCATCTAATTACCTCCTGTGAACAGACCCTCATCTGATTAGCCCCAGTGAACAGACCCTCATCTGATTGCTACCTGTGACAGACCCCCATCTCATTACCTCCTGTGTACAGACCCTCATCTGATTAGCCCCAGTGAACAGACCCTCATCTGATTACTACCTGTGACAGACACCCATCTAATTACCTCTTGTGAACAGATACTCATCTGTTTACTACCTGTGACAGACCCCCATCTAATTACCTCATGTGAACAGACAATCATCTTATTGCTACCTGTGACAGACCCCCATCTAATTACCTCCTGTGAACAGATACTCATCTGTTTACTACCTGTGACAGACCCCCATCTAATTACCTCCTGTGAACAGACAATCATCTTATTGCTAACTGTGACAGACCCCCATCTAATTACATCCTGTGAACAGGCACTCATCTTAATGCTGCCTGTGACAGACCCCCATCTAAATACCTCCTGTGAACAGACCCTCATCTGATTGCTACCTGTGACAGACCCCCATCTAATTACCTCCGGTGGACAGACACTCATCTGTTTACTACCTGTGACAGACCCCCATCTAATTACCTCCTGTGAACAGACACTCATCTGTTTACTACCTGTGACAGACCCCCATCTAATTACCTCCTGTGAACAGACACTCATCTGTTTACTACCTGTGACAGACCCCCATCTAATTACATCCTGTGAACAGGCACTCATCTTAATGCTACCTGTGACAGACCCCCATCAAATTACCTCCAGTGAACAGACCCTCATCTGATTGCTACCTGTGACAGACCCCCATCTAATTACCTCCTGTGAACAGACCCTCATCTGATTACTACCTGTGACAGACCCCCATCTAATTACCTCCTGTGAACAGACCCTCATCTGATTGCTACCTGTGACAGACCCCCATCTGATTGCTACCTGTGACAGACCCCCATCTAATTACATCCTGTGAATAGACCCTCATCTGAATGCTACCTGTGACAGACCCCCATTTAATTACCTCCTGTGAACAGACCCTCATCTGTTTACTACCTGTGACAGACCCCCATCTAATTACCTCCTGTGAACAGACCCTCATCTGATTACTACCTGTGACAGACCCCAATCGAATTAGCCCCAGTGAAGAGACACTCATCTGAATACTACGTGTGACAGACCCCCATCTAATTACCTCTTGTGAACAGACCCTCATCTGATTACTACCTTTGACAGACCCCCATCTAATTACCTCTTGTGAACAGACCCTCATCTGATTACTACCTGTGACGGACCCCCATCTAATTACCTCTTGTGAACAGACCCTCATCTGATTACTACCTGTGACAGACCCTCATCTAATTACCTCTTGTGAACAGACCCTCATCTGATTACTACCTCTGACAGACCCCTATCTAATTACCTCCTGTTAACAGACCCTCATCTGATTACTACCTGTGACAGACCCCCATCTAATTACCTCTTGTGAACAGACCCTCATCTGATTACTACCTGTGACAGACCCCCATCTAATTACCTCTTGTGAACAGACCCTCATCTGATTACTACCTCTGACAGACCCCTATCTAATTACCTCTTGTGAACAGACCCTCATCTGTTAATACCTGTGACAGTCCCCCATCTAATTACCTCCTGTGAACAGACCCTCATCTGATTACTACCTGTGACAGACCCCCATCTAATTACCTCCTGTGAACAGACCCTCATCTGATTAGCCCCAGTGAACAGACCCTCATCTGATTGCTACCTGTGACAGACCCCCATCTCATTACCTCCTGTGTACAGACCCTCATCTGATTAGCCCCAGTGAACAGACCCTCATCTGATTACTACCTGTGACAGACACCCATCTAATTACCTCTTGTGAACAGACCCTCATCTGATTACTACCTGTGACAGACACCCATCTAATTACCTCTTGTGAACAGACCCTCATCTGATTACTACCTGTGACATACCCCCATCTAATTACCTCCTGTGAACAGACCCTCATCTGATTAGCCCCAGTGACCAGACCCTCGTCTGATTACTACCTGTGACAGACCCCAATCTAATTAGCCCCTGTGAACAGACCCTCATCTGATTAGTACATGTGACAGACCCCAATCTAATTACCTCCTGTGAACAGACCCTCATCTGATTACTACCTGTGACAGACCCCCATGTAATTACCTCCTGTGAACAGACCCTCATCTGATTACTACCTGTGACAGTCCCCAATCTAATTAGCCCCAGTAAGCAGACCCTCATCTGATTACCTCCTGTGACAGACCTCAATCTAATTAGCCCCAGTGAAGAGTCCCTCATCTGATTACTACCTGTAACAGACCCCCATCGAATTAACTCCTGTGCACAGTCCCCCATCTAATTAGCCCCAGTGGACATACCCTCATCTGATTGCTACCTCTGACAGACCCCCATCTAATTAGCCCCAGTGAACACACCCTCATCTGATTACTGCCTGTGACAGAGCCCAATCTAATTAGCCCCAGTAAACGGACACTCATCTGATTGCTACCTGTGACAGACCCCCATCTAATTTCCTCCTGTGAACAGACATTCATCTGAATACTACCTGTGACAGACCCCCATCTAATTAGCCTGAGTGAACAGACACTCATCTGATTACTACCTGTGACAGACCCCCATCTAATTACCTCCTGTGAACCGACCCTCATCTGATTACTACCTGTGACAGACCCACATCGAATTACCTCCTGTGAACAGACCCTCATCTGATTACTGCCTGTGAAAGACCCCCATCTAATTACCTCTTGTGAACAGACCCTCATCTGATTACTACCTGTGACAGACCCACATCTAATTACCTCCTGTGAACAGACCCTCATCTGATTACTACCTGTGACAGACCCCCATCTAATTACCTCTTGTGAACAGACCCTCATCTGATTACTATCTGTGACAGACCCACATCTAATTACCTCCTGTGAACAGACCCCCATCTGATTACTACCTGTGAAAGACCCCAATCTAATTAGCCCCAGTGAACAGACACTCATCTGATTCCTACCTGCACAGACCCCCATCTAATTACCTCCTGTGTACAGACCCTCATCTGATTACTACCTGTGATAGACCCCAATCTAATTAGCCCCAGTGAACAGACACTCATCTGATTCCTACCTGCACAGACCCCCATCTAATTACCTCCTGTGTACAGACCCTCATCTGATTACCACCTGTGACAGACCCCAATCTAATTACCTCCTGTGTACAGACACTCATCTGATTACTACCTGCACAGACCCCCATCTAATTACCTCCTGTGTACAGACCCTCATCTGATTACTACCTGTGACAGACCCCAATCTAATTAGCCCCAGTGAACACACCCTCATCTGATTACTGCCTGTGACAGAGCCCAATCTAATTAGCCCCAGTAAACGGACACTCATCTGATTGCTACCTGTGACAGACCCCCATCTAATTTCCTCCTGTGAACAGACATTCATCTGAATACTACCTGTGACAGACCCCCATCTAATTAGCCTGAGTGAACAGACACTCATCTGATTACTACCTGTGACAGACCCCCATCTAATTACCTCCTGTGAACCGACCCTCATCTGATTACTACCTGTGACAGACCCACATCGAATTACCTCCTGTGAACAGACCCTCATCTGATTACTGCCTGTGAAAGACCCCCATCTAATTACCTCTTGTGAACAGACCCTCATCTGATTACTACCTGTGACAGACCCACATCTAATTACCTCCTGTGAACAGACCCTCATCTGATTACTACCTGTGACAGACCCCCATCTAATTACCTCTTGTGAACAGACCCTCATCTGATTACTATCTGTGACAGACCCACATCTAATTACCTCCTGTGAACAGACCCCCATCTGATTACTACCTGTGAAAGACCCCAATCTAATTAGCCCCAGTGAACAGACACTCATCTGATTCCTACCTGCACAGACCCCCATCTAATTACCTCCTGTGTACAGACCCTCATCTGATTACTACCTGTGATAGACCCCAATCTAATTAGCCCCAGTGAACAGACACTCATCTGATTCCTACCTGCACAGACCCCCATCTAATTACCTCCTGTGTACAGACCCTCATCTGATTACCACCTGTGACAGACCCCAATCTAATTACCTCCTGTGTACAGACACTCATCTGATTACTACCTGCACAGACCCCCATCTAATTACCTCCTGTGTACAGACCCTCATCTGATTACTACCTGTGACAGACCCCAATCTAATTAGCCCCAGTGAACACACCCTCATCTGATTACTGCCTGTGACAGAGCCCAATCTAATTAGCCCCAGTAAACGGACACTCATCTGATTGCTACCTGTGACAGACCCCCATCTAATTTCCTCCTGTGAACAGACATTCATCTGAATACTACCTGTGACAGACCCCCATCTAATTAGCCTGAGTGAACAGACACTCATCTGATTACTACCTGTGACAGACCCCCATCTAATTACCTCCTGTGAACCGACCCTCATCTGATTACTACCTGTGACAGACCCACATCGAATTACCTCCTGTGAACAGACCCTCATCTGATTACTGCCTGTGAAAGACCCCCATCTAATTACCTCTTGTGAACAGACCCTCATCTGATTACTACCTGTGACAGACCCACATCTAATTACCTCCTGTGAACAGACCCTCATCTGATTACTACCTGTGACAGACCCCCATCTAATTACCTCTTGTGAACAGACCCTCATCTGATTACTATCTGTGACAGACCCACATCTAATTACCTCCTGTGAACAGACCCCCATCTGATTACTACCTGTGAAAGACCCCAATCTAATTAGCCCCAGTGAACAGACACTCATCTGATTCCTACCTGCACAGACCCCCATCTAATTACCTCCTGTGTACAGACCCTCATCTGATTACTACCTGTGATAGACCCCAATCTAATTAGCCCCAGTGAACAGACACTCATCTGATTCCTACCTGCACAGACCCCCATCTAATTACCTCCTGTGTACAGACCCTCATCTGATTACCACCTGTGACAGACCCCAATCTAATTACCTCCTGTGTACAGACACTCATCTGATTCCTACCTGCACAGACCCCCATCTAATTACCTCCTGTGTACAGACCCTCATCTGATTACCACCTGTGACAGACCCCAATCTAATTACCTCCTGTGTACAGACACTCATCTGATTACTACCTGCACAGACCCCCATCTAATTACCTCCTGTGTACAGACCCTCATCTGATTACTACCTGTGACAGACCCCAATCTAATTAGCCCCAGTGAACAGACCCTCATCTGATTACCACCTGTGACAGACCCCAATCTAATTAGCCCCAGTGAACAGACCCTCATCTGTTTACCACCTGTGACAGACCCCAATCTAATTAGCCCCAGTGAACAGACCCTCATCTGATTACTACCAGTGACACACCCCAATCTAATTAGCCCCAGTGAACAGACCCTCATCTGATTACTACCTGTGACAGACCCCCATCTAATTAGCCCCAGTGAACAGACCCTCATCTGATTACCACCTGTGACAGACCCCAATCTAATTAGCCCCAGTGAACAGACCCTCATCTGATTACTACCTGTGACAGACCCCAATCTAATTAGCCCCAGTGAACAGACCCTCATCTGATTACTACCTGTGACAGACCCCCATCTAATTACCTCCTGTGTACAGACACTCATCTGATTACTACCTGTGACATACCCCAATCTAATTAGCCCCAGTGAACAGACCCTCATCTGATTACTACCAGTGACACACCCCAATCTAATTAGCCCCAGTGAACAGACCCTCATCTGATTACTACCTGTGACAGACCCCAATCTAATTAGCCCCAGTGAACAGACCCTCATCTGATTACTACCTGTGACAGACCCCAATCTAATTAGCCCCAGTGAACAGACCCTCATCTGATTACTACCTGTGACAGACCCCCATCTAAGTACCTCCTGTGAACAGACCCTCATCTGATTACTACCTGTGACAGATCCCCATGTAATTAGCCCCAGTGAACAGGTCCCCCTCAAATTAACCTCAGAAACAGAGCGCCATCTAATTATTCGCCATGAACAGATACAATGCTTGTTTTTACTGTGTAATTTATTATTCATCTAAAAGTGCACATGGTGGTGAAATGTGGGAGGTTGTTTCTTGCAATTATCATAAAACATATTTGCCTTGGACAAAGGGCTGATGAAGAGATGAGCACTTATCTTTTTATCTGCATGCAAGAAAGCATCGTAGTGAATTTGTTTTTAATTTTTGCAACCCTGGATGCACAGGTCCACCGCAAAACATCAAGGACAAACATGTAGATAGCTTATTCTGTCTCCTCTATTTAAATGAATTTGCCCCACGGCTCCTGGAGAGCTCGATAACTCGGAACGGGGGTTTAGGGCGGAGGTGGATGTCGTTGGCAGGGCTAAGGGATCGCACTGTACCTGAGGTGATATGCAGCTGCTGGGATTAGGTCACAAGTAGAACCGCTCCTGGGAGGTACAAGTGCAGAGAGAATGCAGGCCCACGAGCCTGCAGCTGTACCTTTACTGGATACAGCTTCTGGCTAGCCAAACTCCAACGACGAGTAATCTGTTGTTGCTTATGTCTCTGCCACAGGGCAGGAATCCGTATGACATAGGATACATTAAGTAAACCCACCCAGCCCCATCCATTTTGTGATATCGAACCACAGGCATAGATGCAAGGGTGAAGTCGTTTAGTCTTTTGTTTTTGAGGACAGGTTTATGTGGTGTTAGTTATTATGGCTTATCTCTATAATGTGCTGTGTGTGCTCTATTCGACACTGCTATTCTTATAACGCATTGTGCTGTAGTCAATGTAAACTGTTCCAAATAGTTACATTAACATGAAAAAATTCAGCGATTAAACTTTTACGAGGTAGAACAATAGCTAATTAACACAATTTGCACTAAAATGATTTGCACTATGCAGCTGAAGTTGACCTTCTTCAGCACTTATTACGTCAAATGTCTTTCAAGTAGTCTTTCCTGATAAAATGAAATGTCAATTGTTTATCTTTCAGAAAACACTTTTATCTGATTTCTGGGAGAGAGAGAAGAATTCCGTGATTTTCAATCTCAACTGCATCAGCGACTAGCTTCTTTCTAGCCATCCTGTTGTTTGCAACCAGAGATTCCTCAACTGTTCCATGAGGTATGGCTGCAACGCCATCTATGCTGCAATCCACGAATTCATTGATTTCTGGAACAATCCCGTCTTTCGATTGAAGGGTCAGTACTTCTCACAGGCAAAGTTGTGGTATCAGCAACAGGCCATCACAATGTTGGACACATTAGCAAGCGAATGCTGTAACCTGTTCAGGCACGTGAAGGTGATTTCAGCATCCCGATTATCTTCTCCACCTATTCGACATGTTAGCACACGCACACGATTGCACCTTTCTCGTGCTGTACCATTGGTCCTGTGGTAATGTGTCTTCAGCCACATGTTTAGTGGATAGCACTTGTCACCTAATAGCCATTCTAATCTTCGTGTTAATGTGCTCATAGACTTCTGCAAACTTGAGATACCGACAAGGCAAGCATCATGAGCACTTGCTGGTGATCTGCATTCAGATTCAGGATGCTTAATTGGGCATCACAAATGATCATGACATTCAATGATTTGAACTCTTTCCTGTTAATGCGTGAAACAGGTTCACCTTTCAGTGCCTTCAATGTAATATGTGTCCCATAGCTGGCCCTGAGCACTTTGGGAAGGCATTGATCCTGTGAAATGCGACAGATCACTCCTTCACTTGTGCTGGGGATATGCCAAAGTTAATGAAATCAGTAGCCCTGTGGAAAATGGCTTCGGTGACCTGGTGAATGGAGGGCATCGCAGAGCTCTGGGAAATATTTCACATGTCACCATTACCTGACTGCAATGTCCCGCATGTATAAAAATATCTGTCGTGCTGACCTTAATTGTCAGTTACAAGGCAGTGCGACCTGTGGAACGTGGCTTCAGGTCCCCCTGAAATATATCACAGATGCAGCCGATTGCCTCCTTACTGAAGTGCAGTTGCCTCACTCGCAATTTCTCTAGCATCATATTGAATAACATCCTCTCCCTATACATATTTGGAGTGGGGCATAGGTCCTTCTGAACTGCCTATGGGAATCATAGAATCATAGAAAATTTACGGCACAGAATGAGGCCACTTGGCCCATAGTGTCTGTGTCATCCGGGTAACGTTCCGCCCATTCTAATCCCACCTTCCAGCATTTGGTCTGTGGTCCTGCAGATTACGGCACTCGAGTTACATGTCCAGAATTTTTTGAAGAAATTGAGGGTTTCTGCCTCAATTATCCTTTCAGTCAGTGGGTTCCAGACCCCCACCTTCATCTCGATCGCAGAACCTTTCCTCATCTCCGCTTTAACCTCTTTACCAGTCACTTTAAATCTATGCATCCTGGTCACTGACTTCACCGACTTTTCTGCAAAGGTAAAGAGGCCTTTCACCTCCACTCAATCCAGACACCTCAACATTTTGTACATTTCAACCAGATCTCTCCTTAGCCTTATCTGTTCCAAGGGGAACAACCCCAGCCTATCCAAGCTTTCCTTCGAGCTGCATTTTTTAATTCCTGGCAACCTGCTTGTAAATCCCCTCTGTACCCTTTCTCGTGCAATTACATCCTTTCTGTAATGAGGTGACCAGAACCACACACAGAACAGAAGCTGTGGCGTAACCAATGATTTATGCAGTTCCAGCATAACCTTCCTGCTCTACACGTGGCCTGGGAATGGAGCCTGACTTTTCTTTGGTGTTCCCTGTGTTGCGCCTTCTTATGTAAGAATGCATAACAACAGCCCAATAGAAATATGTTTCCACCTCACAGGTTTAATCCATAAAATATGTTGCACCATCTGCTATCAAATAGCATATGTTATTTTGAAGTTATCCGACAGTGCCATATGCATGAAAGCACGGTTTTCAGGACCAGATACAGTCCTGAAAAGTAAATTAATCATAATACTGAGTTTCGCTCAACCTCCATATTAAATATCATTAAAGAGAATACACGTCATTCAGGGTAACATGTCAAATTACAGTGTAAGCTCTTTGCAATATTGCTGCAATTTGGCTTTAATGGAAAGTCACCCAAACATTGATTAGAAAGTAAATTACATGGAAGGATCTTTTAAACGTCCCTTCACTCTTGTGCAGACTGACTTTACAGAAAAGACACATAAAAACAGCTGTAGTGTAGTCAGTGACATTCAATGACTTGAAGAAGAAGTTGTATGACCACTTGAGGGAAGTAGACTTGTGGGAATACCGGCATCAAGGGCAGGAGAAGGACTGACCAGACTGCTCCTTGGAATGCCGGCAAAATCTCCATGGGATGAATAGCCTCCTTCTGTACCATAAATGATTCTGTGACTCTTAGACTGTATGAACTCGATAACAAGTGAAATTGCATTTCGAAAATAGAGAGAGAAAATCACCGATTGCGGGTAGAGCTTGGAGGCAGTATGACCTCATAGTGTAGAAAACATTAGCACAGTCGTTTCTAACGAAATGAGAATTGAAAAGTGCCAGTTGAGAAGTAAAGAAAAAATAAAACTGTTCAAGAATTTGTCATGTTTAAGTAGTACAATTTCAAGATTCACGGCAGCTTTTCTTCAGATGTAAATTAAACTGATGATCTGTTACAAAAAATAATCTCTAAACTGCTGCCCAGATCTGTTTGTTTACTTTTTGGTGAGGCATCACTCTGGATGTGACACATATTTTGTTGCACACAATTGATGAACTGATGAACAGAAGAATTTAGCTGCATCTCATCAAAATGACTGTCCTGAACCTGAACCAATAATGACGTGCAAACCAAAAAGGTCACCTGACACTAAACATGATTTCTATGTCCTAATACTTCTGTTACATTCTATAATTCGGACTGGAAACAGTCAGCACTGCCACTGCATTGAGCTCATTGTTAATTTTTGCCAACTAATTTAAATGTCATGATAATAGGATATTTCATCACGCTCTTGAACTGCTGTCTGAACTTGCCCTGAGTCAGCACATAAATAAAGGTATTTGTGCAGGAGCTTAAATTCTGCAGCATATAACCAACGCGACGAAAAGTATTTAATGAGTGAGAATTCGAAGAGAATTGTTTCTGCTGTGATATAATATAAGAATCCTGTAACATCTGTCAACCACAGAAGTATGAAGCTGCCAGAAATTGCGAACAGTAAAATAATGGACTTCTTTCTACTCTCCATCTCTGACTCGACGTGATTCTCTCCTTTGTTCTGCCCCCTCAGGCCCTTACGGACCCGACTGGTCACTAAAATGTGTCTGACAGTCAGAGCGTTCAGCAGCAAAATTAATGCAAAAGGAAGCATTGGGGTTAAAATCGTATCAAACCAGTCAAAGGCCACCCATCCGAGCTCAGTAAAATAACTTGGTTTTATATTACAAAACCATGGTACATTTTCGATAATCTCCTGAGGTTCGTATATGAAGTACCAAACAGTGCTTTTCAAACTCAGCAGAATGCATGTTGTTGCTATAACTACAGACGCAGTTTTTTTCGTGCAATATTTTGTTTTCTGTTTTTGGCAACAAATAGCGACAAAGCGATCAAAGGAGAAAGTGATGGTTAACCAGACTGAACTGTCTCTCGATGCACGAGTCAGGACAGCAATGACACTGCACACAGGGGTGATGGACAGTAATGATCCTGGGAAAAATGCATTACTGATCCGAAACAATATGACTTCTGTGATGATAACCAATAGATCCGTCACCACCATGGCCGACAGGTAGAGAGTGATACATTTGGATAGACTGCACTTTCCTCGAGACAGGATCACAATGGAAATCAAATTAACTGCAAGAGTGAGGGGAAATGAGTCAGAAATTACTGATCAATTTCGAGAAAGCATTCTACACACTGTGAAAATCGTGGGAATCACTGCATTGGGTTGTCTTGCTAATTGACGAAAACTATCTTAAATAATATGACTGACTGAACAATTAGTTTCATTGTTATTTTGAACCTTGCACGGAACGTGATATTTTATCCTGCTCGTATTCAACCCTTGGTGAAAGAGTCAAAGAAGTGATGTAATGCAGAACTAGTGGTTTCGTCCTTAAATTATCAAGATCTTTTCACACCAAAGGTTTTGAAAGGAACCAAATCATAAAAAGGTAAAACACGAGGACTGCTAAAACAGTCTGTCTACAGCGTGAGAATGAAAAGATAAACTTATTCAGAGAGCCTCAGAGGCCTAGATGTGAGTAGAATAGGGACAAATAGCAAAACTAAGACGATATTCTTTTCCCTGTTTTGACCAAGAACTGGCACTGACATTTTTATGAGCTGATAGGAATCCGAGCGTGAGAAGTGATAGATCTCGCGAGACTAATTTGAGTTGAGTGTGGAAGATGGTTAAATTTCATTTTGTTTTTGTTTTGAAAGTGAACTTTTTAGATAATCGCGAACTATTGATTGTGTTAAATTGGACTCCGTAGGCCATACTGCACAAAAGATAAACAAAGTTTTGAGAATATTGCACCAGCACAGACATTATAGCTGTAACACATTTTACATTGACTGCCGAGACAGGATCTGGGGCAAGATCAATGAGTAGTTGTGTGGAGATCACGCTTCTACCCAGGGTGTAATGGAACTGCTGTTAAACTGTGATAGTAATGCTCAGCATTAGTATAAGTCAGGCCGAACTTATACCAAATAAAATATAATCCCTTTCACCAATAATGATTATCACGTCCAAAAATTTCACAACTTGAGAATAAAGAGTTCATAGGTTCATTGACTCTGATAACCCCGAATTCCGACGGCACCTCAATCTGGAAAGGACATATTTCTTTGTTGATGTTCCAGAGAGACAATAAACCAGTAAAGTGCGGCACGGTCATTGCACAGGTCGCAGAAGTAGCATCCTGAGCAGATTTTCCCTCCGATCACAGAACCCTGTCAAATTTCTAATTCCTGAGGTGATTGATAGGAACTAGCCTGAAATTCAAAACTTCCTGCCTGCATCTCAGAAGGATGTTCTGGCAGTGTCTTTTAAATATAATGTCATAGAGTCATAGAGGTATACAGTACAAAAACAGGCCCTTTGGCCCATCATGGCTGTGTCGGCCATCCAGCACCCAACTATTCTAATCCCATATTACTGCACTTGGCCTCTCGCCTTGTATGCTATGGCGTTTCAAGTGATCATCTAAACACTTTTTTAAATGTTGTGAGGGTTCCTGCCTCCAACTCCTCTTCAGGTAGTGCGTTCCAGGTTCCAACCACCCTCTGGGTGATTTTTCTTTCCCCTCAAATCCCCTAAAATATTCGAAAACTGATTGGCAATTGGGTGAACAAGTTCAATTAAATGAAGTAGAGTAAGGGGAGTGAAGTTTCAGCATGAATGTCTGTAACCAGTAAATTTTATGTGAGTTGCACGGAATATACCAGTTGGGGATAATGGAGGTAAAATTGCCATGTCTATGAATTAACGTTGTCTGCCACATGAGACACACCTCTCAATGACTTTGGACCAGAGCAGGGGAACTGAAATGGAGAGAAGCAGCAAATAGGGAGAGAAAATTCTGGAAATACAAACCACATGAGGCTGCATTTCAACATCTGTGGAGTGAAAGATCGAGTTAGTATTTCAGTGCGATTATCTTTTATCAGAACTGAAGGAAAATATCTCCCTACACGGGGGATAGCAAATGCCGATTGGGTCATCGCTTGGCTGAACAACTCGTTCAGTCTGCAAGAGTATGGCATATCCTCCGTTCGCTTCCCATTTTAATTCTCCGCCCCACTGCGACTCTCACCTTTCTCTTCACAGACTCCAGCAGTCTTTAGGTGCAAGAGGAGCGGTACTTCAACTTTCTATGATGAACTGTACAACTTACTGCACACAAAAATTTCAGATTCTAGCCACTGTTCACACCTCTTTCAAAGATCAACTGTTGGTCACAGTTCTGCTGATGCCATTTGTACTTCTTCTAAGTGCAGCTTCTGTTTCTTTTCTGTTCTAATTAGCTCACACCTCCACCTTGAACCAGCGCTCATTTATAATTTAATTCCTGACTTCCATCCCATCACATACCTTCCCATCTATAGCTTTTCTTTATTCCCATTCTCTATTGTTCTCCCTCTATACTTGCTTTAAACCTGGTACATTTGTAAAAACTTCCAGGGCTGATGAAACTTCAACCTGAATCATTAACTCGGTTTCCGACTCCTGAGACACATCTTAATCTGATGAGGATTTTCAGCATTTTCTGCTTATATTTCAGATTTTCAGCATCCGCAGTATGTTTCTTTAGGGCAGAAATATAAATGGAATCTATGGATTAAGCAGCGTCCTCTTCAGAAAGGCAAAGCTCCTCCGGAGATTTGGGGTAGGATTGAGTAGTGGATGGAAATTCAGAGCCAGAAAATGGGATAGAGTTCTGGAACGAGAATAACTGAACATTCGATCAATGATTAGATAAATGCATAGGACAAAATCTTTATTATTTAATGACAATCATTCGTTCATTGATATAATGCAATTATTTAAATTTCCTCCTGCATTTGAAGAAATCTTGCATGTTTGCAGAAACATTTGCATGTCGAATGTGTGGAACTGAAACCGTGTTTCTCTACTCCTGCTGCAAGACCTATGTGAGGCCTCGATAGCTGCATCTCATGGAAATCCTACCCAAACTGATCATCAACATTGCCGAGAAATAAATGTTCAAGGCAGATCCTAGTGACAGTTGCCTCTATGCACTTCCACCGAGCACCGTATCTCATTTGAATATGTATGCACTTTCAAACCCTGCCTGTTGACTGACCGTCTTTGCATGCTCCAGTCACAAGCAGAAATCCTGTTAGAGGAATTCACCCGCATCTCTGCCTCCAAAGATACCTACCATACCAGTCATCTCGCTCTTCAATCTAAAGCCCTCAGGACCACTGCATTCAGCGAGAAGCTGGCTTAATCACCTAACGCCGCAGAGTGTACACTTTAGGTTTCTATGAACTCTAACTCAAGCAATCTAACTTTTCCCATTCTGTAACCTATTTCTTTTTGTGTAATCCTCCAGAGTGTGCGTGTCGGTGAACTTTGGCGTAACGTTTATTGTTTTAGTAGTCCGGTTTAGATGCAATAAAATTAACCTCTTCCTTTGTTAACTGAAAAAAACCTGTCCGATTGCTTCTTGGTATGGTCATAACAGGCACGTAATCAAACACCAACTGAATTTGCCAGCACATCCACTTCAAGAATTAATTAACCCTGTTCTGATCCAACAAGGAGAGGGAAACTAGGGAAGCCCTTCTACCCTTCCCTACCTGACCATAACAGAAACGCGGGAGCTCACGTCTGGGTTAAAACCCAAATATAAATGAAAAATAGGAGATGGGAAACTAAACTGAACACAACAAAAAAATAATTAAAACAAAACACAATCAATACAGGTTTTCTTATGGTTTTCAGAGCTAGAGTACTAAAATGTCCACATTCGAGACCAGTACCTTCCTAGAACAAAGTGAAGTAACTTGTGCCAGGTTAAAAGCCCTATCTATTGATGAGTTGAGGAATGTAGCTGGACTGTTGGGGACTACTATCCGTCCAAAAGCTGGGAAGCCTAAAATCGTAAAACCTGAGTCAACCCTTTTAATATTGACAATGAAGAACCGGAGACAGGCATACAATCTGAAACAGAAAAAGTAACATTAGCTAAGGTACAACTCGAACACAGGAGACTATAAATCAGAATGTCATTAAAGAGAGAAGGAACGAGCTTTACAGAGAGGGAAAGAGGAGAGAACGTTCCAGGAAATGGAAAAAAACCTTTCAAAAGGGGAGTAAGGCAGCTGGAACTAAATAGTGAAAGATCCGCTTGTGTGGGATTTACCCTGAGCTCATAACAGGCTGCTGAACTCTTAAAGTTCTCCCAGTAGATACCAAAGTTTAATGAGGGGGCTGTAGAAGCGTTTTCTTCATCTCTTTTGAAACGCTTGCTAAACAGTTGAAGTGGCTGGCAGTGTGCTGAACAATGCTGTGCTCCACCAGCCTGGCCCACAAGTCGTACTCAGTAAGGATACTTTACTTGCATTCACGACCAGCAGCACCACACAAACGCTTTTTCTGGTCTTAATGCCTTCCTTTGGCTTTTGAGCTTTTCTGTGTCGCCCTTCAAAATTTAAATCGCTTATTTCTAGCTCTTCTGTCTGAATATCCTGTCGAACTGGGGTCAGTTTCCTGGGACATTGGCGATAGAAATGTTGTTTTATGGGAGGGGTCTCTCGTACATGGTGTGAGGCGAGGATTGTACAGCCTGGTTTTTCCCAACAGATTTCTTTAAACGCTGTGAACAGCTGTGAAATGTCTTCACTCTGTTCTGCAGAGGATTCGATTTGAGAATCCTCCAGGCCTCACTCTAAATCGTCCTCACTGTCCCTTTCACCTCCTCTTTCCTGACCGCCTGACAGATTTGCACTTGTGCGTCCCTTCCCGACTGTGAAACAGCTTTAACATATTGCCATGACATCGCCGTTGCTTTTTGCAACGATCTGGGGTGTCAATGATATCAAATCTTTATTACTCTGTATGGGTCACTGAACCTGACATTGAAAGGTTCTCCCTGCATTGGTAATACCACTAACACATGGTCTCAGAGCTAAAATGTTCTGTTTATCCACCTGCCATTTCTATTTTGTCTGGGAGGTTTTTTAGGTGTTCCTGACACACCACAGAGGCTCTCATAAACCGTCCTGGTAACATGGAGACCCACAGAACCAGTCATCTACATCTACAAGCGAAAAGCCTCAGGACCACTGAATTCAGCAAGAAGCCAGCAGAATCACCAAAGTGCATAGACTTTTCTTTTTTATGGAAATTAACTCAAGCAATCTAACTTTTGTTCCATTCTGTAACATATTTCTCTGTGGCTAAATCTCCAGAGTGTGCGTGTAAGTGAAAGTTGGTGTAACGTTTACTGTTTTATCAGTTCGGTTTATGTGCCTTTCAAACTAAATTTCCCTCTGTAAAATATTTGCGTGTCTTTAAACATCCAGAGACTGTGTATGTGTGCATGCGTGTGTGTCTGTGAGTGAAAGTTGGCGTGACGTGTTGCTTAGCTCGATTTAGGTGCTATAAAGTTAACCTCTATCTTTGCTAACTCAAGAAAACCTGCCAGATTGTTTCTTGCTATGATCATAGTAATTAAGTAATCAAATGCTTACTTAATTGGCCAGTTCATCTATCTTAAGAAATAATTAAAACTGTTCTGGTCAAACAAGGAGAGGGAAAAGAGGGAAGCCCTTCGACTTCTCCTCATCTGACCACACAGAAACAATATTCCAGGCGTCTTATAAATGATTAGCATTACTTTCTGGCTACAGAGATATATGCCTTTCTGTTAAAAACCAATGATACCATGTGTGTTTATGAACTGCTTTGTTAATCTGAACTGCCGCCTTCAACAATTTGTACACAGAGATGCCTCGCTTTCTCTGTTCTTTCACCACGTAAAAAATCGTAGCATTTAACTTGAATTGTCTCCGCTCAATCTTTCCACCAAAATGAATCAATCACATCACACTTGTCTGACCTAGATTTCATCTTCCATATGATCACCCATTCCATCAGCCTCTCTGTGCCGTATTGAAGTCTATAATTACAAAGGCGGCACAGGAGTAAATGTACATCGATGTATACGTTCACAAATCATTGAATGTGGCAGGGAGAGTTGAGAAATCGGTTACTAAAACATACAGGATTCTGGGGATTATGAAAAGGGGCATAGTTTATGAAAAAAATCGAAATTATGATGAACATGGAAAGTACTCTGATGTGGCCACGACTGGAGTATTGTGTCCAATTCTGGGCGCCACACTTTATATGGAGGATGTTAAGTGATTAGAGAGGGTGTCTTGGAATGATTCCAGGGATGAGTAACTTTACTTATTGGATAGGTTCGAGATGCTGCGGGCTATTCTCCTTGAAGAAATGGACATTAAGAGCAGATATGATTGAGGTTTTCGAAATCATGGCTGGTCTTTTCGAACAGATAGGGATAAGGTGCTCCTGTTGGTGGATGGTCCGAGAACCATTGGAAACTGTATTAAGGTGATGGGCAAAACAATGAAAGGTGACATAAGGAAAAACATTTTTTTTTTGGTTGTGTGTTCTTAAATCTGGATTTCTGTGCGGAAGAGTATAGTGCAGCGAAATTCTTTCGAAGATTTTTGAAAAGATTTGGATAATTATATGAAACAAAGAAACCTTGCAGGGGAAAAGGCAGCTGTGTGTGCCTAGGTGCATTGATTTTCCAGAGCCATGGCATTGACTTAATGGACTGAATGACCTTCTTACGTGCTGTAACCATTTTCTGATTCTATCATTATATTACTATCCGCCTCACTGCTTCAATGTTTCGTGTCGTTTACAAATTTCGATTTTGTGCCCTATACCCATCAAATTCAAAATCTTTGAAGTATAGCAATGACAGCAGAAGTCCAAGTACAGAACGCTGGAGAAACCACGGAATTCCTCCTTTGAGTCCAGAAAACAGTCATTCATCATAACTCTGTTTTCTGTGCCTTAGCTGATTTGTGGTGATGCTGTTGCTTCCCCATTGTATCCCATGGCTTACATTTTGCCAAAAGGCCTATTCTGTAGGGCTTTATCAACACATTCTGGAAGCCCATGCACAAATGTGGCGCGCCCTTCCAGCCACAGAATACCTCAGCAAACAACTCAGTGAATTTAGTCCAACATAATTTGCAGTTAATAAATCGGTGCAGGCATTCATTTGTGATTTCAAACCGTATCCATGTGATTTTCTCCTGGATTTAAGGATGTAAATACGTTGTAGGCGGTATGGAGACGGTTTACTAGATTAATACCTGGGATGGGCGGGCTGTCTTACGAGGAAACATTGGACAGGCTTGGCTTGTTTCCGCTGGTGTTTAGAAGAGTAAGAGGCGATTTGATTGAAACATATAGGATCCTGAGGGGTCTTCAGAGGGTGGATATGGAAAGGATGTTTCCCCTTATGGGAGAATCTAGAACTAGTGGTCACTGTTTAAAAATAAGGGGCCGCCTACTTAAGACGGAGATGATGAGAAATGTTTTCTCTCAGAGGGTCGTGTGTCTTTGGAAATCTCTTCCTCAAGAGGCGGTGGAAGCAGAGTCTTTAAACACTTGTAAGGCACAGTTGGTAGATTCTTGATAAGCAAGGGGGTGAATGGCTATCGAGGGTAGGTAGAAATGTGGAGTAATCAGTTCAGCCATGAACGTATTGAATGGTGGAGCAGACTCGATGGGCCGAGTGGTCTACTCCTGTTCCTAATTCATATGTCCGTATTTCTGCTTTTGAGTGCATACCCACCACCCAATCTCTGCAATTGCCAGGTTTATACTTCTCCACATTTTTGAACAACATCTCACCCTTCCTTTCCCCAGTATCCTAGAATGCACCCCACTCAGATCATGTAAATTATTCACTTGAATTACTGGAAGTCTTTCTGCTATCTTCTCTTTATCTATTTATCTGTATTCGAATATCGAGACAGCTTCCTTCCTTACCATATCATTGAAAGTTTTATTCCTTGTGAAACACCGATGCAAACCATTTAGTACCTAAGCTATGTCTTCTGCCTACAGAAATAAATGAACCCTAAACAATTCCATCGCTCCTTTGACAACCTTTTCACTGTGAATATGCCAATAGGATATCTTTAGATTTCTGTTTATGCGAGCCACCAACTTATGCTCAAACTATCTATTTTCCACTGATATTTTCCTCCTCACAAGTCCTCTGCACTTTTTATTTTCAGTGTAATTCTCCATTGCATTAAGAAAAATGACATAAGACATACGAAACCACATATGTATCGAACTATAACATTACGTTCACCCCTTTCTGTTCCAGGACGTTCAGGATAATCGCACCTGTTCTAATGTTGGGCTTTTACCCCCAAATACGGTTAATGTATATTTACATTTTACTGGGTATTCCAAATCCAGACTACACAAGCATGGTGATTGCGAATTTATCATTATTATTACTATTATTACATTGATCACCACAAATAGTGAGAACGAAACTACTGTCACAGAGAAATGCTAACGAAAAGCAACAACTCATCAGGAGGAATTAGCCTGGACTAAGGTAGCAGATCACGTGCTCTTGAGCTTTCATTTGTTGCACCATTTATTGTGTTATTAACATCTTTCTAGCTTACTGACAACGTGTCAACAGATCCTCCTTAGTTTAATGATTGTGTAGCACTTTAACGCATGAAGTCATCTTGACATTTGTAGTGCATATTTATGGCACTGTTGGTTTTTTTACGCTTGGTACCTTGCAATCTCATTTTTCGCCAACATTTCCCTCTCAGATTATTGCATTCACAAGCATGCCCGGACTGATTCGTTCGAACACACCAAGTCTGCCCTTGCAGATTATTATTCCATTAATGTCTGTTCATATCCTCTAAATTTGTCTTGAAGCTGAACACTTAGAACCAGCTTAGATGCCATATATATATATAGATATATATATATCCTACCCTTTTGTCTCTGTCCCCTTAATAAATTCGCTATCCAAAAGCAGAAGGCTACTGATCAAGTACTATTTTCGACAGAGCTGCATGAGATGCACCTTCAGGAAGAATTGGGCAGGATTCGACATTTATAACTGTGTGGATTTAGTACGCATCATAAAGGCATCACTGTTAGCACCGTCAAATTTACAATACAGACCAACCACTACATGGCCCATTTGGTTCCACTGCTGCATTTCTGCTGGCCTGCACACAGATTTTAGGCATTGTTTCAAATTAATTCTTAGTGCTTCACATCTGTCAATTTCATTCCCATTAGTAAAGCCTTTCTGATTTTGTATAAGACTGCCCATCATTACCTCTGTCTCTCTGAGTCGGTCCCCTATTTTCCAGTCTTTCTTCTGTATATTTTTCTGTCTTATTAGTTCAAGTTTCTTCCAATGACGCTATACAATGCTGTATTCCATGCTACCCATTGCTTTGCTCTCTCTGCATCTCAATGTGGACCCACTTTTTTTTTGCCAACTATCTATTTGTCTCTCTGATCTTTTCTCTTCTGGTTGCAACTCCATTGTTTGAGGCTGTTTCTCCTATCTTTTTTCTCATTTTTCTCTATTACTGTATGCCTTTCCCTCTCCCTTTCTGTCTGTATGTTTCTCCCATTCCATCTAGCTCATTTTTCTGTCCATGATTACCTCCATTTATTGGTCTGTTATTCCTCACTTTATCCATTTTCAAATGTGTCTTCTCTGCGACTTCCATTACATAAGATGCTGTTTACGCGATGTTGATAATTCTAAATTCAGATGTTATCTTTTGTACAAGTTAAACGGATCGTTGAATATTTCAAAATGTAAAAACACGCTCTTCAGTAAAGGTAATACGAGAGGTATGGAAAGAGTATGAGAATCGACTGACTTAAAATAAAAAGAATCACAAGTCGTCTATAGCTATATAAATAATAGAATGGCACTAAAAGGAGGGCAGGTTGAGAAGAAAACGAAGACGTACTCATCAAGGCTGACAGCGTGGTGAGATATTAAATGAGTAACTTGATCTGCATTTATAAAAGCAAGAAGATGCTGACGAAGTCACAATAGAGTCAGAGAGCTATACAGCACAGAAACAGACCCTTCGGCCCACCATGTCTGCGCCGGCCATCAAGCCTATCTATTCTAATCCCATTTTCCAGCACTTGGTCTCTGATGCATAAGTGGTGCCAGAGAACTGGAGAACTGCAAATATTACACCCTTGTTCAAATAGAGTGTAAGAGTACATCGAACAGATGCAGAACAGTCAGTTTACCCTCTGTGATTGGAATGCTGAATAGAAACAGTAATCCGGCACAGCATTAAGTCCCTTGGACCAGTGTTGATTGAGTAAGGAACCCAGCACGAATATGTTAATTGCAAATCGTGTTGATCTTACTTGATTGAGTTATCTTGGTGAGATTATAGAGAGGATTAATAAGGGTAAGATGAATAATGTGGTGTACATGGACTTCGATAAAGTGCCACATAATATGCTTTCCAGCAAAATTGAAGCCTATTGAATATAAGAGAAAGTGGCAAAATTGATATGAAGTTGGCTAAACCAGAGCAAAGTAGTGAGAGGTTATTTTTCAGACGAAGGAAAGTTAAATAGTGGATTTATATATGTCACAAAAGCTGGAAGTATTGTGAACTGTGAAGAGGATAGTGATAGACTTCAAAAAGGAAGTAGAAAGGCTGGTGGAGTGGGCAGACTCGTGGCAAACAAAATTTAATGCACAGGGGTATGAAATGATACATTTTTGCGAGAAAGAACGAGGAGAGGCAATATAAAATAAGGGACAAAATCGAAACGTGGTGCAGGAGAAGAGGGACCTTTATGTATAGGTACACATACAGTTGAAGGTGGTGGGGCAGATTGAGGAACAGGTTAAAATGGCTTATCCAATCTTGACTTTTATAAAGAAAGCCATTCAGTACAAAACGAATTTCATGAACCTTTATGAAACACTGATTCAGCCTCGTTTTTTCAGTGAGTGGTTAAGATACGGAATACATTGGTTGACAGTGTTGCGGAGGCAGATTGACCATTACTTTCAGATGAAATTGGATAAGCACCAGAAGAGAAAAGATGCATGTCTACGAGAAAGGGGCAGGGGAGTCGATTATATGCTTTCCTCATGCAGGAACAGAAAACAGACACAACAAGCTACATCATCACCTTCTGAGCTGCAACCATTGTATGATTGTATGATTTCAATGTAAAATGATATAACATAATATCAAAACATTTCATTTTATAATGGCAGCCAACAACAATCAGTGAATTAACACTCATTGAATCAGAGAACTAAATATGGAAGAGACATCAGCAAACTCATTTCAGTAGCTAGATCTCCATAGCTGCATCAGGCATACACAAAATAGAATAATGTGTCGTAACTGGAATAATCCATAAATACATCAAACTCCCAGTTAAATTGAACCCTGTCATTGGGGAGAGAGATCATTGCACTACCTCCTTATGACACTGAGACCTTGAAATGTCTCCTTATCAATCATTGAAAATGCAATCGTGAATTAATATTTCAGAACGGTTGATTCCTGAACATGAAACTGTTATTATTCTGATGGCACGATACCTACTCGTTGGCCAGTTAACTGGATCCAGGATTTCCAGTACAGAGAATCATCCATTTACGTTTTAGGGTTGGGTACACAAGGATCATTTAATATACAAATGCAACAATTAGAGGACAGAAAGGACAGAGGCTTAAGTGAGTCCCTCATTCAACCAAATGAACAATGCTGGCAGTCGATTAAAAGAAATGCAGTTACTGAAATATTGTAAAGTGCACAGTTAACACTGATTTACATCATTAATAGGTAAGATAAAGGCTCACCAGGTACTCCAACTACAGCAAGAACCGGACAGTAAAAGTGTTCTAATGGAAGAATGGCAGAAGATTCCATTTTATGAGAAGCCGTAACATTTGTTTGTTCTAAAAACAGCAGCTCCAGCGTGCACTCTAAGCTAATGCTTTCAAATTAGCCCTGATTTATACAGGCAATAATTCTCCACTGAAATGGCTATACCCCTGATCATTGTTATTACTTACAGTCACTTGAACAAAGAGATTGCATCATCAGCGTTGACTCCAAAGTAAATACTATGGTGCAATAACAGGGTATGATCAGAATTAGGTCTCTGTCGAGAATAATGTGGAACCTGTAAGCTGTAGAAATGACACAATAATAACAAGTGGCTTCCTTTGCAGTTCTCACATAAGTGGACATGCTCAGTCCTTTCCATTCATTTATAAATATTACCGACTGTATCGCAATATGCACTGAATCCACAGTCACAAGCACACCCTTTTGGCCTAGTCTACGCAATTTCCCAGTCAATGTAAGAAGCATGACAGCCCCCCATTTTACTTTCATTTTTAGTTATTTTTTCTTCCTTTTTTTTACATTCCTTTTTACATTTTTTACAGTCTTTTTTTGCATTTATTTCATTTCATCTTAGTTTGTTCAGTTTGCTTACCCACTGTTTTTTTCAGGTTGTTTTTCTTCAGGTTTGCACTTGCTGCTGTTCAATATTCAGTGTATTCACACCTAATCTGTACTAATGCCTTGTCTTTCAACACACCATTAACATATTGTTTGCCTGTTCTCCGTGACCTTTTGGTCAGCTATGTGGCCTGGTCCAATCTACACCTTCTCCTTTGTTATCTCTTGCCCCACCCCCACTTCACTTGTTTATAATCTGTGACATTTCTAATATTTGTCAGTTCCGAAGAAGGGTCACAGACCCGAAACGTTAACTCTGCTTCTCTTTCCACAGATGCTGCCACACCTGCTGAGTGATTCCAGCATTTCTTGTTTTTGTTTCAGATTTCCAACATCCGCAGTATTTTGCTTTTATATAAGAAGTTTCACTCTTTGGCAAAGGGCTGTTTAAGTACATGCTCAGGATTGCAGTCTGCAAATTATTGTACTTGATATTAGGGGATGAAGACTGACCATACGCCATTGGCAGCCCCTCCTCCGTTGTTTTACTGCAGATGTTTACCTGTTTATTCCGCAATGGCAATAGGCTCCAGTAAATTACAACTGTGTCACCTCCTGTCTTGATTCCTCCAGTTCACATGGAGCCATTCACACGACATCAAACTTCCATCAATGATAACCGATGCAAAACTCTGCTGTCCTTGCCCAACCCTCACCAAGCACCACTAGGCCAACACACGCACCTTCAACTACATATTTAGCTCTTAACAACTCAATAGCCTTAAATTTCAAATTCTTATCCATGGGTATAAATCCCTCACTGGCCCCACTCCTCCCCATATCCACCATCTCCTCCAAACGTAAAGAAAACTAACTAAAAGGTAAGGTGACAGTGATTTACCTTGACATCAAGGCAGCATTTGACCGAGTATGGCATCAAGGAGCCCGAGCAAAACTGAGGTCAATGGGAATCGGGGGAAAACCCTTCGCTGGCTGGAGTCATAACTAGCGCAAAGGAAGATGTTTGTGGTTGTTGGAGGTCAATCATATGAGCTCCAGGACATCACTGCAGGAGTTCCTCAGGGTAGTGTCCAAGGCCCAACCATCTTCAGCTGCTTCATCAATGACCTTCCTTCAATCATAAGGTCAGAAGTGGGTATGTTCGCTGATGATTGCACAATGTTCAGCACCATTCGTGACTCCTCAGATACTGAAGCAGTCCGTGTAGAAATGCAGCAAGATCTGGACAATATCCAGCCTTGGGCTGATAAGTGGCAAGTAACATTCGCGCCACACATGTGCCAGGCAATGACAATCGGCAACAAGAGAGAATCGAACCATATCCCCTTGACATTCAATAGCATTACCATCGCTGAAGCCCCCACTATCAACATCCTAGGGGCTACCATTGACCGGAAACTGAACTGGAGTAGCCATATAAATACCGTGGCTACAAGACCAGGTCAGAGGCTAGGAATCCTGAGGCGAGTAACTCAACTCCAGACTCCCCAAAGCCTGTCCACCATCTACAAAGCGCAAATCAGGAGTGTGATCGAAAACTCTCCACTTGCCTGGATGGATGCAGCTCCAACACCACTCAAGAAACTCGCCTCCATCCAGGACAAAGCAGCCCGCTTGATTGGCACCCCATTCACAAACATTCACTCCCTCCCCCACCGACGCTCAGTGGCAGCAGTGTGTACCATCTAGAAGATGCACTGCAGAAATGCACCAAGGCTCCTTATACAGCACCTTACAAACCCGCGACCTCTACCAACTGGAAGGACAAGGGCAGCAAATACATGGGAACACCACCAACTGCAAGTTCCTCTCTAAGTCACACACCACCCTGACTTCGAACTATATCGCTGTTCCTTCACTGTCGCTGGGTCAAAATCCTGGAAATCCCTTCCTAACAGCATTGTGGGTGTACCTATCCCAAATGGACTGCAGCGGTTCAAGAAGGCAGCTCACCACCATCTTCTCAAGGGCAATTAGGGATGGGCAAAAAATGCTGGCCTAGCCAGCGTCGTCCACATCCCATGAATGAATAATAATAATAAAAAAATCTTGAGTTCCGCGAACCTCTGAAAATGGCCTCTATCAGCGGCACCACCCTGTTCTGGTTCCAGTCTCTCCTACCTGATTGTCGGCAAAGCAACTCCAGTAATGGCTTCTCTTCACTCCCTTGCAGATTAACTATGGAGTACTTGAACATTCCATTCTTGCTCACTATTCTTCCTCAGCTACATGTTTTCCTCTGGTGACATCTACCAAAGGTAGAAGGTTAATTTGTACACGTGAGCTGACAAAACCCAGTTTCAGGTTGTCAACATCTCAATCGACCATTCTTTGCCTCCATCATTTAAGACTGCAACAGTCGTATTTTGCATGAGGTTTAATTCGAACAATTGGAAATTGGAAAGGCTGAAACGGAAATCTTGTGATTGACCAGTATAATTTTGCCACCGATCACATCCCTCTTCCTGACTGATGTTTCAGGCAGAAAGTACTTTTTGTAACCACTTAACCATAGTGATCCCGTACCTGAGCTTATGAAATTATCGCCTCTCCGTCATCTGCGTCCACACCCATAATATCTCTGGCCTCTTCCACTGTAGCTCTCAATCAAGTATTTGTAATCTCCAGTCTCCCCCTCCCCGCCACCACCCCACGCAACAACCTCCCCCCCCCCCCCCGCCACCACCCCGTCCTCGAACCATTCACCTCCTTATTCTGCCATCACTATCCTCTTGGTGGGAATTCAGCTACTTTTTTCCACGTTTACTCTCAGATCGGAGTCAGAGACTCTCCAGCAATGGCTTTTGCTCACCTTATCGCAGCAGCACCGTTACCTATTAAGACTTAACACACAGATCAGTCCTAGACCTCTGTTCTTCCTCGTGTGCATGCTTTTCATTGGAGCTTCTATCTGCAGATATGATTTGTTATTCTTTCACGGGATGTGAGTATTGCTGCTGTTAGGTTTTTGACACAGTGATAATGAAGGAACAGCGATCTAGTTCCAAGGCAGGATGATGCGTGACGTGGAAGGGAGATTGCAAGTGGTGGTGCTGTACGTTTCAGAGAGATGTTACCTGAATAGAGGTGAGAGAGAGAATATCCAACCCGTCTCATCTTGGGATTCTTAACCAAGATAGACCTACAATGTGCAGTCCTAAGCTCTGTGATCAAGTCAGATTTTATTAGATTAACTGAAATAAGCAAAGTTATTACTTAACAAAAGTAATATATATGCAGCAACACTCAGCTCCGTTCTTGCTTCTGAGCTTGCTGGCTTATGTACTTCTCTCCTTTGTCTTCTCCTGCTAAGTGTGCCAACAATGTTCTGTTGACCCTCTGTAAGATTACCGAAGCTGTCCCGTAACATCTTTTCCAAAACATTTTGTGGTGCTAGATTCGTACTACATTCGGTACTGAATTGTTCCAAGTATCTTAATTGTTCCAGACAGACATCAGCTTTACAATCTAGACAGTCAATGCTTTAATCTACACACCATACAGGTATTTCCTGTTTCGTTCTATTATAGTTCGGATCCTAATTAATCCTAATTACATTCTTGTTGATACCAACCATTTTAGCAATTTTGCAGTATCACATTTATTTCATCTCGCCCGTGTCAAGTATTGCTGAAGTCTTCATCCCAACTCTCCCATTGTTCTTAAACAGAGGCTGAAACAGAGCATAGCCTTGAAAAAAGTAAGCATTAGCTCAAACAGACTTCAATATAAGAACGTACATAGCATATAATTAGCCCTATTTGTTTAGCTGTATAAAATATATTATAAAGCTATTCCTAAAAGTAAGACAGGAATTTCCGTAAGTCTTAAGGTACTTGTGAATAAGGATAAGTGTCGTCCTCGGGTGAACGTGCTAAATTGGGGGAAGGCTAATTTTGACAATATTCGGCAGGAACTGAAGAAATTAGACTGGGGGCGGCTGTCTGAAGGTAAATCAACATCTGACATGTTGGAGTCCTTCAAAGTCAGTTAATTAGAACCAAGGACCGGCATGTTCCTGTGAGGATGAAGGATAAATTTGGCAAGTTTGAGGAACCTTGAACAGCGAGGGATGTTGTGAGCCTAGTCAAAAATAAAAATGAAGCATTCCGAAGGGCTCTAATGTCGGAAACAGACGAAGCCTTTGAGGCATATAAAGAAAGTAGGAAGCTACTTAACCGAGGAGTCAGGAATGCTAAAAGGTGTCATGAAAAGTCATTGGCAACCAGGATTAAGAAGAATCCCAAGGCTTTTTATACGTATATAAAGAGCAAGAGGGTAGCCAGGGGAAGGGTTGGCCCACTCAAGGACAGAGGGGGGAAAATATGAGTGGAGCCAGAGGAAATGGGCGAGGTACTAACTGAATACTTTGCATCAGTATTCACCCAACAGAAGGACTCGGTGAATGATGAGTCCAGGGATGGGAGTGTAGTCTGGGTCATGTCGATATCAAAAAGGAGGAGGTGGTGGGAGTCTTGAAAAACGTTAAGGTAGATAAGTCCGCAGGGCCTGATGGGATCTACCCCAGAATGCTGAGGGAGACAAGGGAGCAAATTGCTGGGGCCTTGACAGAAATCTTTGTATCCTCATTGTTAACAGCTGAGGTCTCAGAGGATTGGAGAATAGCCAATGTTGTTCCTTTGTATACAAAGGGTAGCAAGGATAATCCAGGAAATTACAGGCCGATGAGCCGTACGTCAGTGGTAGGGAAATTATTGGAGAGGATTCTTCGGGACAGGATTTACTCCCATTTGGAAACAAATGGACTTATTAGCGAGAGGCAGCATGGTTTTGTGAAGGGGAGGTCGTGTCTCACTAATTTGATTGAGTTTTTTGAGGAAGTGACAAAGATGATTGATGAAGGAAGAGCAGTGGATGTTATCTATATGGGCTTCAGTAAAGCCTTTGGCAAGGTCCCTCATGGCAGACTGATACAAAAGATGAAGTCACATGGGATCAGAGGGGAGCTGGCAAGATGGATACAGAACTGGCTCGGTCATAGAAGACAGAAGGTAGCAGTGGAAGGGTGCGTTTCTGAATGGAGGGATGTGACAAGTGGTGTTCCGTAGGGATCAGTGCTGGGACCTTTGCTGTTTGTAGTATATATAAATGATTTGGAGGAAAATGTAGCTGGTCTGATTAGTAAGTTTGCGGCTGACACAAAGGTTGGTGGAGTTACGGATGGTGATGAGGATTGTCAGAGGATACAGCAGAATATAGATCGGTTGGAGACGTGGATGGAAAAATGGCAGATGGAATTTAATCCGGACGAATGTGAGGAAATGCGTTTTGGCAAGTCGAATACAGGTGGAATTATGTGGTAAATGACAGAACCGTTAGGAGTATTCATAGCAGACAGATCTGGGTGTATAGATCCACAGATCACTGAAAGTGGCAACGCAGGTGAATAAAGTAGTCAAGAAGGCATACGGCAAGCTGGCCTTCCTAGCTCGGGCCACACAGTATAAAAATTTGCAAGTCATGCTGCAGCTGCATCGATACTTATTTAGGTCACACTTGGATTGTTCCAGACAATTCTGGTCGCCATACTACCAAAAGGTTGTGGAGGCTTTGGAGCGGGCACAGATGAAGTTTACAAGGATGTTGCCTAGTCTGGAGGGTATTAGCTATGAGGAGAGGTTGGATCAACTTGAATTGTTTTCTGGAACGACGGAGGTGGAGTGGTGACATGATAGAGGTTTACAAAGTTATGAGCGGCATGGACAGAGTGGATAGTCAGAAGCTTTTTCCGAGGGTGGAAGACTCAGTTACTAGGAGACTTAGGTTTAAGGTGCGAGGGGAAAAGTTTCGAGGGGATGGTTGAGGCAAGAGTTTTACACAGAAGGTGGTGAGTGCCTGGAACTTGCTGCCTGGGGAGGTGGTGGAAGCAGGTTACGATAGCAACGTTTAAGAGACATCTTGACAAATATATGACTAGGATGGGAATAGAGAAATATGGACCCCGGCAGTGCAGAAGATTTTAGTTTCGACAGGCATCAAGATCGGCGCAGGCTTGGAGGGCCAAAAGGCCTGTTCCTGTGCTGTACTGTTCTTTGAAAATGCTCTGAACTTTGGAGCGCTTCGGTACATCTCAGCCCTTCCAAATTGTGGCGGTCCCGGATTTGGAAGGTGCTGTCAAAAAAGGATTGGAGAGTTGCTGCAGTGCATCTTGTGGATGTAACATACTTTTGCCGTTCTGCGCAGTGGTGGTGGAAGTGAATTTTGAAATTGGTGGCTCGGGTGCCAATTAAACGGGATGCTTCGTCTCAGATGGTTTCGTGCTTCCTGACTATTTTTGCAGCTGCTCTCATCCGGGCAAGTGGAGTGTATTCCATCACATTCACGACTGTGCCTTGTAGATGGTGGATAGTCTTTGGAAAGTCAAGAGGAGAGTTATTCGTCGCAAATTCCCAGCTTCTGGCCTGCTCATGTAGCCACAGTTTTTATATGGCTGGTCAATGGTGAGCCCAGGATGTTGATGCTCGGTGTGCAGCAATGGTAATAGCGTAGAATGTCAAGCAGAGATGATTAGATTCTGTTTTGCTGTAAATTGTCATTGTCTGGCACCTGTGTGCCGTGAATGTTACTGGTCACTTATCAGCCAGAATCTCAGTGTTTTCCATTTCTTGCTGCCTGTGGGCACAGACTTTCTCAGTATTGAGGAGTCATGGATGGAACTGAACACTGTGCGTTAATCAGCCAACATCCCCACTTCTGATATTATGATGGAGAACGATCATTGATGAAGCAGCTGAAGATTGTTAGGCCTAGGACACTACCCTCTAAAACTCAGGAAGTTTAGTTTAGTTTAGAGATACAGCACTGAAACAGGCCCTTCGGCCCACCGAGTCTGCGCCGACCATCAACCACCCATTTATACTAATCCTACACTAATTCCATATTCCGAACACATCCCCACCTGTCCCTATATTGCCCTACCACCTTCCTATACTAGGGGCAATTTATAATGGCCAATTAACCTATCAACCAGCAAGTCTTTGGCATGTGCCGGAGCACCTGGAGGAAACCCACGCAGACACAGGGAGAACTTGCAAACTCCACACAGGCAGTTCCCAGAATTGAACCCGGGTTGCTGGAGCTGTGAGGCTGCAGTGCGAACCAATGATTCTTATTGACTTCAGTTTTGATAGGGATTCTTGATGACATACTCGGTTAAATGCTTCTGGATTTCAAGGGCAGTCACGTTCCCTTCACCTCTGATGTTCAGTCCCTTTGGGAGGTCAGGAACCAGTGCCCATAGCGGGACCCAAATTGAGAATCCGTTTCAGATTACTGCTGAGTAAATGTCACTTGATAGCACTCTCAATGACATATTTGATCACTTTGTTGATGATTCTGAATGAATCGATTGGGGCTAAATTTCCCTGAATGGATTTGTCCTACTTTTTGTGGAAAGGGCATACTTTCCACATTCTCGGGTAAATGCACTGGCAAGGCTTGGCCAGGAACAGGGCTAGCCTGGAGCCCAATCTTCAGTATTACAACCGGGATAAAGTTAGTGCCCATATCCTTTGCCGTATCCAGTTTTTTCAGCCCTTCCGCCCCCCACCAGCGCCACCACCTCCCCCCGAAATGTTTCAGACATTTCTTTTCGCTTAATAAATGCACACTCTCATATGCTTTGCATTGCAATTTAGTGGTACAAGCCTTTTCAGCCATACAATTCCAGCAGCAATACCGAGCTCAGTTCTCATTTGCAGATCTTCAGGAAAGCACATTTCACATCAAGTATTGCAACATGTGTCTATTTTGTTGTAACATGGTGAGTTGCCTCAGGGTTACGAGGCATGGCCAATGGCAGAACCAGCACATTTTTGGCGATGGTCATGGAAGAGTTCGAACATCGAGTGACAATGGCTGCTCACAAGCTTAGCATACTTCAGGAAGAGAACTTGAGTTTCCTTGAGAACACATGTAGGAAGGTCAACGGGAAACCACCTCCAGTACTTTTTTTTCCTCTGACATATTGCATATTTCTCATGGTATTAAAACAATGAGAGACTCTTACAAGCAACTGAAGAGGAAAGTGAAGGACCGTAGGTTACAGAGAATAAGCAGGGACCTGCCCTTGTGCAGACCACCACTATTTCCACTGCTTGTGGGCGACCTCTGTTTCTGTTTATTCCCTGTCTGCAGATAATGTCGTGATGATTGTTTCCAAAAGCATGAGATATTATGGTGTCTCCAGATCTAGCGCTCACTGCCTGGTCGCCATGGCAGCAGAGGCTGTACACGTCATCATCACTGACATGATACTGAACGGAATTAATTATGATTCTTTCCATCCGCTCATTTATTTCACAATCCTATGTACTCGTTTAACCGCATCCTGAATCGTGCATTCACAGGTATATTTCTCTCTGGCTAACAGTCACTTTTACTTTTGATAATTCCATTGACATTTGTTTAAAGACCTGAAGCATTAAATATTCATATAATCATAGAAATTTACAATTCAGAAGGAGGTCATTTGTCCAATTGTGTCTGTGCCTGCCGACAAGTTGCCATTCAGCCTAATCAATGATTCAGCTGTTTGTCCATAGCATTGTATGTTATGGCACTTTAAGTGACATTCCAAATACATTTTAGCTGTGATGAGGTTTTCTGTCTTGATCAAACTTTCAGGCAGTGACTTCCAGATCCCCACCACCATCTGAGTGCAAACTTCCCCTCGAATCCCCTGTGAATCTCCTACTTCTTACCCTCACTCCATTCCCCCGGTATGGGACACTCAAAGGGCGCAGGGCCTTCCTACTACTCTATCTGGACGCCTTATAATTTGCACCTAGAAAACGATAAGGGTGCTTCTGGAAAATGTGTGGCTGATTATCCCTTTAAAGCGAATGCACAATTCTGCAGCCTCATGTTTGAAACGTATGTTATGATCAACAAAGCATCGGTGGACTGTCATGCAAATGTATAGTCATACACTGTAGCTGCATGGACAGCATTTGCCTGAATTCACCACTGTTTAACCCACGTCTCCCAGCATTGTTGAGATTGCTGCTCGGTGCGCGGTCTGTCGGACACATTTTAGTGGACAAGAGGATCCATATTTGGCTGAGGTACAGCAGGAATTACAATGAACTGGATGCAGAGATGGGGGAATCCATGATCTTACTCTTCAATATATCCAGCCACTTCACACAGCTCTTGATGATGCAGATAATAGTGTGTTATTCATCAGAATTCAAGCCATTAGTATTAAATAACTTTCTGTGACGTCCTGCTTATCAGTGACTAAACCAGACATGCACTTCTGAATTTGACCTACTGCATAAAGAGATGTGTTTATGCCATGACCCAGACCATATTTACAGAGTGGAAAGGAAGAACGGGAAGAAGTATGCACTAAGCATAATATCTAAAATAATTAAACGGGGGTGAGGGATGGGGAGCAATTCCCACCATTAGATTAGCAATGCATCTCCTAGCCTATCTAATGCTCCTTTCTTTCTTCAGCTAAGCACGACAGTCTCCTTAGAAACTTACGGATCAGAAGGAGACCATTCAATATGATGTCTCTGAAGGCTGAAAAAGAGCTATCCCACCGAATCCTTCTTTCCACCTCTTGGCCCATAGCCCTCTAGGTTCAGATGCATAAACAACTACTTAAAAAAGCGTTGTGAGGATTTTGGCTTCGACCACCCATGTAGAAAGTGTGTTCCAGCCCCACACCAGACCCTGGGCGAAAGTATTTCTCTCAACTCCTCTCTAAACCTGCCACCAATTATTTTAAATCTATGCCTCTAGTAATTGACCTGTACTCTAATGAAATGAGCACTTCCAATTCACTGTATGTACACCCCGCCTCATAATTTTATGCACCTCAATTAAAGGTACCCTCACCCTCCATTGTTTCAAAGAAAATAAACTTAGAAATCGTTCCTCGTTGCTAAACGTCTTCATTCCTGATAACATATGTATGAATCTCCTCTGTATCCATGTTAGTGTGATGACAGGCTTCCTGTAATGCGGTGAACAGATCTGCACCCAATGATATAGCTGTAGTCTAACTAGTGTTTTATGCAGTTATAGCATAGCATCCCTGTTCTTATATTCTATGTCTCAGCTAATGAAGGGAAGTATACGGTCTATCTTCTAAACCTGTTGTGATGAAATAACATCCAACTGAAATGCTAACTCTATTTTACTATCTCTCTCCAGATGCAGCTTGACTTGTTGGGTATTTCCAGAATGTGTTGCTTTTCTGTTTTCATTACCTTCTTAACTATCTTACCCACCTGTGCTGCGACATTCAGGAGATGGTAGACATGCACTCCAACTGCTTGTCCAGTTCTAATGCCCTTCCACTGTATTCTATGCCTCGGCTCCATTTTGGCCCTCGGCATCGCCAGACACAGCACTACACAATTTATAATTAAGCCTGTTTGCCTATGTAAGAGTCCATGATCAAGGTAAAAGAGTGGTCTATGGTAAAATTATAATAGAGGTCGGAGTTCATCCGTTTTGATTTTTTCAGCCTGCGCCATGGCTTTCAAAATATAGTTCTCCTGGTTTCAGGGAATCTGAGTGTTCCTTAGTGAATTCGAAATTGCACTGGTATTACAGAGGCTGTGAGGGAATATAAGGGGTCAATATGTTAGCAAAGGGTTCAGAAGGCTTTAGGTGGGTGCGAAAGAGAGCACGGGGCACTCAGAAGATATGATCTAGATAAGAGACAGAGCATAATGGAGACTATATGAGCTGCAGGAGAATCAGAATATGTAAGGAACGCTCAGGCATTATCAGAGATTTTCGGGGCAATTAGGGGTTTCCAAAGATGGTAAAGGCCGCTTAGGAAGTATCGCATATGGGTTGGGGGAAATGAGGTATCAGGGTGGGTGCCAGCTGCTCAGGTGGCACCAAAGAGAGTCGGGACGCTCCTGGATATCAGAGATGATAAATGATTCTGAAGATGTATCAGGGAGGTTAAGGAAGCTCAGGAGGTATCAGAGAGGGGAAGTGACGTTCAGGAGTTATCAAAGAGTTTCACTGACGTACAAGATACATCAGAATGTATATGGAATGTTTGAGAAACATTAGGAAGTGTATGGACTCCCTCGAAGTCTCAGAGATGGAAAGAGTCGCTCAGGTTTTATTTGAGAGTGGAAAGGCCACACAGGCAGAAACAGTTTAGATAAGTCACTTTGGTATGGACGCTTCAAGTGTGATATCACTGAGTCATTTAAGATGATTAATGGATTGAATCGATTGACAGACAGTAACTATATCATGACGGATTTCTGAACAAGGGGTCATAATGAAAAATAATAAAACTCTACACACGCATGAAAAGTACAGGGGAAACCATGACAGGGATATGCATACTCAGATATTCACAGGATAAACTCCGAAGCACTGTCAGTGACATAGTATTAAATGTAATGACATAGTATTAAATAATTATTTTGCCGCAGTATTTATGATGACAATAAAAGAGTGGGCATGCCATTAGAAGACGAGACCAAAATTGAAATGAACTCATTAAGGTAAACAAAAAAATCAGAGATAATGGATACAATAATAGACATGGAGAATATTCTGGATTGCTGTTGTGCATGCTCAAAGCAGCTAGCAGAACCACGATATATAGACATCCCAAAGTGTTTGACAGCCATGATGTATTACTGACTGCAGTCATTCATGTAATGTAGGAAACGCATCCGCCAATCTGTGCACAGCAAAATAGTAATTTGATAATGACCAAATAGTCGGTGCTTTACTGATGTGGATCGAGGGATGCACATCATGTCCCCTTATAAAACCAGCAGCATGCAACACTTATCAACGTTTATGCTCTAACTGTAAAGGCTAACACAGCTGACAAAGATAGGTTGTACACAGACCTCCGTGATCTCATCCAGAATGCCCTTCCCAAGGACAATATTGCTGTCCTTGTTGATTTCAATGCCAAAGTGGGCCGTAGCAGCCTAGCATGGAAGGAAGTGCTCAGAAACCATGGAGTTGGAAACTAATGAAAACGGACATCTACACTTGGAACTCTGTACAGAAAAGAAGCTGTACATAACCAAGTACTTATTTTAACAAAAAATTGCTTCAAGACCACATGGGTGTGTCCCTCATCTAAACACTGGCACCTGATAGCTTAAATCTTGGTGCACCAGTGTGACCTAAAGGAACATCTGCATACTCAGTGCTGATGGTCAGACAGACCACCGGCTCGTTCGCTCAAAGCTGGACTTCGATATCAAGCCTAAGCCCAAGAAGAATCCCAGAAAAAACCAATCAAGGAAAGTTCTAGTCACCAACCTGCACACCTCATCTTGCAAAGGTCGATATCAAGAAACCTTAAGGACCAGACGGAATAACCTGATCTCACTGCTGATTCCACTCCACAAGAAATCTGGGACACATCAAAGCTACAGTACTGGATAATTCCAACCAGGTCATCAGACCCAGCACCAAGAAAAACAGGGATTGGTTTGATGAAAATGACAAGGAAATTTAAGATCCGTTAAAAAATGTTTAAAAGTTCAGTTTATCAGGCTCACCTAGGTCAGCAGGCCAGCTAGGAGAAAAAGACAGTCTACTGTCAAGCCTGCCGCACCCTTCAATGTAAACTGAGGAACATCCCAAATGACTGGTGGATCGCACTTGCGGGAGGAAAAAAAATATCAACTGTACGCTGATACTGGTGACGTAAGAATCTTCCATGCAACATTAAAATCTGTTTATGGATCAGCATATCAACCCCATCACCCCCCAAAAAAAGCTGAGGACTACAGATGGCAAGACTCTACACACCGTTAAAGTGTCTGTGCTCGATCACCGACTGCAGCATTTTGAACCTGTCTTCAGCACCTTTTTCACAGTGCATGATACTGCGACCAGTCACATCCAACAACAACTTGTCAAAGAATAACTGGTTGAGACCCCAACTCTGGAGGAAACTGTGACAGCCATCAACCAGATGAAAAGCAACAAAGCTACCAGAGTCGATGGAATTCCATCCGATACATTGCGTCATGGTGGCCCTGCCCGAAACATCAGGATCCATGTGTTTTTCACAGCCTGTTGGGAACAAGGCATCATTCTCCAGCATTTTCGTGATGCCGTTGACATCAACTTGCACTAAAACAAAGGAGAACATTCAGACTGGTCTAACTACCATGGGATCACCCTCCGTTCTATTGCAGGCACGATCCTGGCTAAAATACTTCTGAAGGGTCGTATGCTTACTGCTGCAGAAGAAAACCTCCCAGAAAGCCTGTGCGGTTACCAGATATGGCATTTGCGCTCAGACAATCGGAAGGATAGAGTCGTTAGAATTAGAATTAGAACATTACAGCGCAGTACAGGCCCTTCGGCCCTCGATGTTGCGCCAACCTGTGAAACCATCTGACCTACACTATTCCATTTTCATCCATGTGTCTATCCAATGTCCACTTAAATGCCCTTAAAGTTGGCGAATCTACTACTGCTGCAGGCAGGGCGTTCCACGCCCTTACTACTCTCTGAGTAAAGAAACTACCTCTCACATCTGTCCTATATCTATCACCCCTCAACTTGAAGCTATGTCCCCTCGTGTTTGCCATCACCATCCGAGGAAAATGACGCTCACTATCCACCCTATCTAACCCTCTGATTATCTTATATGTCTCTATTAAGTCACCTCTCCTCCACCTTCTCTCCAACGAAAACAACCTCAAGTCCCTCAGCCTTTCCTCGTAAGACCTTCCGTCCATACCAGTCAACATCCTAGTAAATGTCCTCTGCACCCTTTCCATAGCTTCCACATCCTTCCTATAATGCGGTGACCAGAACTGCACGCAATACTCCAGGTGCGGTCTCACCAGAGGTTTCAAAAGGACTTGAATAGTCGAAGTGAATGGGCGAAAATATGGCACTTGAGATGTAATGTGAATATATGCGAAGTTACACACTTTATTCTGGAAAAATAAAACGGAAAGAGCATTTCTTAAATTGTGAGATATTGAAGAGTGTTGATGTCCAAATGTATCCTTGTTCATGAGGTACAAAGCTACCATGAAGGTGCAGCAAGCAATTAGGATGCTAAATTGTATGGTGGCCTTCACCGTAAGGGGTTTTCAGAGCAGAAGTAAAGAATATGGTTAGACCGCACCTGCAGTATTGTGCACAGTTTTGGTCTCCTCATTGAACGATTGATCTACTTTCCACAGAGAGAGTGTAACGGAGGTTGGCCAGACTAATCCCTGGGATGGCAGGATTGACTTTTAAGATTGATTGACTAAACTGAGCATACATTGTCTACAGTTACGAATAATGTGTGGTGATCTAATAGCAAATTACAGTTGTGACTGGGTGGGTGTAGATTGCAGGTTTTTCCTGGCTGGTGAGTATGGAACTAGCGGACATAGTGTCAAAATAATGGGTAGGCTATTTAAAACTGACATGAGGAGGAATTTCGTTACTCAGAGGGTGGCGAGCATTTGAATTCTCCAACCCAGAGGTATGTGAAATCTCATTCATTGAGCATGATCAAGTCAGAAATCGATAGCTATCTAGAAACTAATGGCATCAAGGGATATGGTGATAATGTGGGAAAATGGCGTTGAGGTAAATGATATTTCATGTTCGAATTGGATGGTGGAGCAGGGTCGCTGTGCTGATGCTCTACTCCAGCTACTATGTTCCTTCTTTCAGGCTATCCTTCACGCACAGTGAAGGTGGTGGCGTAGTGGTATTAGCACTGGGCTGGTAACCCAGAGACCCAGGGTATTTCTCTGGGGACATGGGTTTGAATCCCATCACAGCAGAATGTGGAGTTTGGATTTAATTAATAAATCTGGAATTAAAAACTAGTCTAATGATGGCCATGAAACAATTGTCAATTGTTGTAAAAACCCATCTGGTTCACTAATGCCCTTTAAGGAAGGAAATCTGCTTCCCTTACCTGGTCTGGCTGACATGTGACTCCAGACCACAGCAATGAGGTTCACTTTTACATGCCCTCTGTGGCTAGCTAGCCACTCAGTTGCACCTAACTGCTACGAAGTCAATAAAAAGGAATGAAACCGGACGGACCACCCGGCATCGACCTAGGCACCGGAAATGACAACGGCAAACCCAGCCCTGTCGACCGACAAAGTCCTCCTGACTAGCATCTGGGGGCTTGTGCCAACGTTGGGAGAGCTGTCTCACGGACGAGTCAAGCAACAGCCTGACATAGTCATACTCACTAAATCATACCTTACAAACAATGTCCCAGACACAGCAATCACTATCCCTGGGTATGTCCTGTCCCACCGGCAGTACAGACCCAGCAGAGGTGGTGGCACAGTGGTATACAGTTGAGAGGTAGTTGCCCGGGGAGTCCGCAACATCGACTCTGGACCTCATGACGTCTCATGGCATCAGGTCAAACATGGGCAAGGTAACCTCCTACCGATTACCACCTACCACCCTCACTCTGCTGATGACTCATACTCCACCATGTTGAACACCACTTGGAGGAAGCACTGAGAGTGGCAAGGGCACAAAATGTAGTCTGGGTGGGGGACTTCAAAGTCCATCACCAAGAGTCGCTCGGTAGCACCACTAGTGACTGAGCTGGCCGAGTCCTAAAGGACATAGCTGCAAGACTGGGTCTGTGGCAGGTGGTGGGGGGACCAACAGGAGGGAAAAACATACTTGAACTCGTCCTCACCAATCTGCCTGCTGCAGGTGCTTCTTCCGTTACAGTATTGGTAGGGTTGACCACTGCACAATCCTTGTGGAGACAAAGTTCCGCCTTCACATTGAGGATACCGTCCATCGTGTTGTGTGGCACTATCACCATGCTAAATGGGATAGATTTCGAACCGATCTAGCAATGCAAAACTGGACATCCAAGAGGCGCTGTGGGCCATCAGCAGCAACAGAATTGTACTCAACCACTATCTCATGGCCTGGCATAATCCCCACTGTACCATTACCATCAAGCCAGGAGGCCAACCCTGGTTCAATGAAGAGTGCAGGAGGGCATGCCAGAAGCAGCACCAGTCATAACTCAAAATGAGGTGTCAACCTGGTGCAGCTACAACACAGGACTACCTGCGTGCCTAACTGCATAAGCAACATGTGATAGACATAGCTCAGCGATCCCATAACCAGCGGATCATATATAAGCTCTTCAGTCCTGTCACATCCAGCCGTGAATGGTGCTGGACAATTAAACAACTAACTGGAGGAGGTGGCTCCACAAATGTCCCCATCCTCAATGATGGGGGAGCCCAGCACATCAGTGCAAAAGATAAGGCTTAAGCATTTGCAACAATCTTCACCCGGTGGTGCCGAGTTGATGATCTATCTCTGCCTCATCCTGAAGACCCCAGCATCAAAGATTCCAGACTTCAGCCAATTCGATTCACTCCTCATGATATCAAGAAACGACCGAAGGCACTGGGTACAGCAAAAGCTATGGGCCCTGACAATATTCCTGCAATAGTACTGAAGACCTGTGCTCCAGAGCGTGCCGCACCCCTAGCCAAGCTGTTCCAGTACAGCTACAACACTGGTATCTACACTGCCATGTGTAAAATTGCCCAAGTATGTCCTGTACACAAAAAACAGGACAAATCCAACCCGGCCAATTACCGCCCCATCAGCCTACTCTCTCACATCAGTAAAGTGATGGAAGGTGTCATCAACAGTGCCATCAAGCAGCACCTGCTTAACAATAAACTGCCCAGAGACGCTCAGTTTGGGTCCCGCAAGTGTCACTCAGCTCCTGACCTCTTTAAAGCCTTGGTTTAAACATAGACAAAAAGGCTTAACTCAAGAGGTGAGGTGAGAGAGACTGCCCTTGACATCAAGGCAGCATTTGAATGAGTATGGCATCAAGGAACACCAGCAAAACTGAGGTGAATGGGAATCAGGAGAAAAACCCTCCGCTGGCTGGAGTCATACCTAGCGCAAAGGAAGATGGTTGTAGTTGTTGGAGGTCAAACATCTGAGCTCCAGGACATCACTGCAGCAGTTCCTCAGGGTAGTGTCCTCGGCACAACCATCTTCAGCAACTTCATCAATGTCCTTCCTTCAATCATTAGGTCAGATGTGGGGAGGTTCAAGAATGATTGTGCAATATTCAGCACCACTCGCGACTCCTCAGATACCGAAGCAGTCCGTGTAGAAATGCAGCAAGACCTGGACAATATCCAGACTTGGACTGATAAGTAGCAAGTAACATTCGCACCACACAAGTGCCAGGCAATGGAGAGCTACAACAAGAGAGAATCTAACCATCTCCCCTTGACATTCAACAGCATTACCATGGCTGAATCCACCACTATCAACATCCTAGGGGTTACCATCGACAAGAAGCTGAACTGGAGTAACCGTATAAATACCGTGGCTGCAAGAGCAGGTCGAGGCGAGGAATCCTGAGGCGAGTAACTCACCTCCTGACTCCGCAAAGCCTGTCCACCATCTACAAGGCACAAGTCAGGAGTGTGATGCCATACTTTACACTTGCCTTGATGGCTGCAGCTCCAACAACACTCAAGAAGCTCGACACCATGCAGGACAAAGCAGCCCACTTGATTGGCACCCCATCTACAAACATTCACTCCCTTCACCACTGACGCACAGTGGCAGCAGTGTGTACCATCTACAAGATGCACTGCAGCAATGCACCAAGGCTCCTTAGACAGCACCTTCCAATCCGTGACCTCCACCAACTAGAAGTACAAGGGCAGCAAACGCATGGGAGCACCACCACCTGCAAGTTCCCCTCCAAGTCACACACCATCCTGACTTGGAACCAAATTGCCGTTCGATCACTGTCGCTGGGTCAAACTCCAGGCACTCCTTTCCTGGCAGAACTGTGGGTATACCTACCCCAAATTGACTCCAGCGGTTCAAGAAGGCAGCTCACCACCACCTTCTCAAGGGCAATTAGGGAGGGGCAATAAATGCGGCCTGGCCAGCGTCGCCCACATTCCATGAATGAATAAACAAAAACACTCCTTTATGCACCTTTTTCTGCTTTTCTATTCCTATAACGTTGCATCCAATAGAAATCGCGGTTGGATATGGCAGTGTTTCTGAGCCTTCAGCAAAGCCGATGGTTGTTGGAGCAAATTACTCTTTCTACCGCTTCAGCTGTTTAGCATGCATGCAGCCCTGTGTTGCATATTCACCAGATTGGCACCAAATTGTTAGGTATGGGTGGTGCTACTCCTCCTTTGCTCTCCTGTATTCGTGATTGATGCATTGAACAGAGTTTATACTCCGGCTTGATGGTCACAGCAGAGTCAGGTATATTCCAGTCCATGAGATCACAGGTTGTTGTTTGGTCCAATTCCGCTGCTGCCGATGGCGCACAGTGCTTCATGGTTATTCAGTTTTAAGCTGGAAGATTTGTTCTGAATCCATTACATTTGGCACATTGGGAGTGCCACACAACTCGATAGAGAGAATCAACAATGTGTATACGGGATTTCGTCTCCACAATGAATGTGTGATGCTGACTCCGACCAATACTCTCATGAACAGATGCATCAGCGACAGGTGGATTTTTGAGGCCGTGGTCAAGTTGTTTTTTTCCCCTCTTGTTGATTCTTTCACTACCTGACACATGCTCAGCTTCTCAGATAAGTGCTTGATCAGTCAGTCAAGATTGGTGCTTCTGAGCTATTATTGATCCATTCAGAGTACTGAATGCCTGCTATCCTATATGGTTATTACAAGTGGTGCTGAACATGGAGGAGTACTGATTAATCAGTTGAATATAATTGGCTGCCATTTTCTGCCCCACTGTCAAGAGCTGAAAAGGAATTTGGATTTGTATCACTCGCTAAGTTTGAATCGAAACATTGCGATGCGTCGAAGCCAAGATCATATTTGTTGATCCCAGCGGCATCATCTAAAAGCAAACCATCAGTTTTCACCGGCATTCTTATGATAGCTAGCCGAGCCATTCCATTTATCTTTCACATTTCTCTACATTATGATATAAATCATTCAGCATCTGTAGTTATACTCATGAGGGATCAAAATTTGCAGGAACTCAGCTTCATGTCGGACGACTTGCACTCCAAATTGTCGGTTCTGCCCATCGAAGTCAGGACCTGATGTTTGCAAAGTATATGTCCCACTGCTGAGCCACATCTCCTACGAGGCCGCAGTTTTATTTGCCAGTAAATAATAATGCATTCCCCTTGATTCTGTAACTTCAAAATTTGAGCAACAGTCATATGAGTTAAAATTCGCCTCTAAAGTGATACTAATGTCTCATTTTGTACATAACTCGTGCTTAAAACAGAATTTATGAACTTGGTTTTTTTATACCTTTCCAAGTACAGACTTGGTAAAATAGCTGTAGTGCCCTGCCCAGACCACCCCGGTTGTAAGCATGTTGATGATTTGTCTTAACTCAAAAAAAATCAAGAATTATATCTACCCAGTTATTGATAAAGGACAAAAACGTCTACCACGGAATTTCATGATGGTATTGTTAATGTAAAAAGTCATGCTGTAGCTGTTTTGTGACACACATCTGGAAAGCTGCCACATTATCATTAAAAGCGAGTGCCATTGACCACATCAACGGATCTTGTGGACAGAATCCACTAGGAATGATGAAATAAGCCAAAACACAGGATCCAATTTACCTAATTCTCATTACTGAATGGGTGAGAGATTAACTTTTACTCAAGTTATTTTAGTTTTAATAACCCAGTGTTTGAAATGCAAATATTAAAAATAAAAATGCATAGAACCAATACTTATTGTATCTAATCTGGACGTTAATTTGCATTGTGCACACTGTTCACTGTTTTTTTTTTCTTTCCATATATATGGAGCGGGTGGGGGTGGGGGCGGGGCACAGCGGTGAATAATCACCACTGGCCAACATATTATAAACCATAATGTTCCACAGTAATGAATTAAAACACCCTGGCATATTAATCAGACGTCACAGTCTAAATTAGTGAACCTAATAGTTTCTGTTCCTTGAATGAAGTATTCCTTTGATTCCAAAGGGCTGGTGTTCTGTTTCCTGGGAGTGAATCGAAAGCTGTTATCTCTAGAAACTTCGGTTAATGTCAAAACCATATTGAAGACAATAAACAGTGTAGCGTCATTAATGCAACTTTTTCCCAAGAAACGTAGATCATTTCAAACAAGCTATAATTGCTGCAGAAGTAATGTTGATTGATTTTCAAAAGCAAGCTTTTGCCCCATTACTTGCCAACGGATTGTTTCACAGTACCAGACAAGTAACATTGCAGAGAGAAAACCATTTATGAGCTAACATTTTTAAAAATGGATACATATCAAACCACATGTGCACAGGAATAGACAGGATGATCCGTGATTCTTTTCCCAGAGAATGTCGAGCCTCTGGAATATATTGCCAGCTGGTGTGGTGGGTGCTGAATTTCTCTGCGGCTTCAAGAGGGAGCTCGATCACTTCCTGACTGTGAGAAACACTACGTCATGTCGAAGGCACGTTTCCGTATAGGTAACACTTGGTCCATGTAATCTCCTGGACAGGTTTTCGACTGCCTGCACAGCAGGGCATTGGAGAGGAAATTTACTGAGCTTTTCCCCCACATTGGTCCAGGGTTTTTACGTTTTTGGCCACTCCTAGTAGATGTAGATGCCAGTTAGGGAGAGGGAAGAAGTGTTTAGCCATGATGATCCAGCTATCTCGGTGTGGGACAGGCTTGATGGGCCAGCTAGTCTTCCTGCGTCATTTCCATAAGTTTATATGGTAGGAATTTCCCTCGATGTCTACTCAAATTGTACAGGAACCTGAATGCAACAAATGCTTCAAGTACCTCCTTCCTCAATGTTGTGACGCAGAAGTCAGTAGCAGAGGATATAAAACAGACAAAAGTGGGTTCTGCTCTCTGATCGCACCATGTCTGGGTTCCTGACCTGTCTGCGAATGTAAGAGTAATGTGGGCGGTTCATTCTCTCGCTTGTTGATTTATCTTGTCTACCTTAGGCACCCGAGCAGAGTTTGGGAATTCTCTGACACAGGACCAGTCATGTAGATTTCCCAATTGCACTACTAATTGCCGTTCCCATTGGCAAGTGGTATTTTCTTTTTAATCTGTTAATTTTTTCTGTTTCAATAATATGTTTGATATTTTCTGGTGGGTCGGGCGTGAAAACAAATCGGGCCCGGGTCGGGCTCCGGTCGGGTTTTAATTTTATACCCGAGCCAGACATCATCCCTCAGTTTCCTTGGATGCAACTCATCCGGCTCTGGTGCATTATCCACTTTAATTACAGGCAGCCTATCTAATACACCGTCTTCATCAACCTTAAACCCCTCTCGTGTCTTACTTACCTCCGCTTTCAACATTGCCTGGATTGCATCTTCTTCCTTGGTAAAGACAGATGCAAAGCATTCACATAATACCTCAGCTGTTCCCTCTGCCTCCATATGTAAATTCCCTTTCAGGTCCCTAATCAGCCCCTCTCCTCTTTTTACACTATTTTAATATTTATATGCTTGTAGAAAACTTTGGGGCTTCCTTTAATGCTCACTTCCGATCTCTGTTTAAGCTCTCTCTTTGCTTCTCTTATTGATTTTTTTTTTCATTTTTCCTCTGAACCTTCTATAATCAGCATGGTTCTCAGCAGTACTTTCTACCTGGCATCTGTCATAAGCACAATTTTTCTTCCTTATCTTAATTTCTACCTTTTTTGTCATCCAGGGAGCTTTGGATTTGTGGTGCAGTGGTTCGCACTGCAGCCTCGCAGCTGTAAGGACGCGGGTTCGATTCCTTGTACTGCCTGTGTGGAGTTTGCAAGTTCTCCCTGTATCTGCGTGGGTTTTCTCCTGGTGCTCTGGTTTCTTCCCACAAGCCAAAATACTTGCAGGTTGGTACGTAAATTGGCCATTATAAATTGTCACTCGAATAGATAGGTGCCAGGGAAATATAGAGACAGGTGGGGATGTTTGGTCGGAATATGGGATTAGTGCAGGATTGGTATAAATGGGTGGTTGATGGTCGGCACAGACTCGGTGGGCCGAAGGGCCTGTTTCAGTGCTGTATCTCTAATCTGATCTTGACTGTTCCCGCAATATCTCTTCTTTGAAGGTCGCCCTGTATTCATCTATCGGTTTTTCTGCCAGCTTTTGACTCCAATTTATTCGCCCCAGCTCCATTCTTACCCCACTGAAGTTGACCTTCCCCCAGTAAATTATTCTTACCCTTGATTGCTCCTTGTCCTTTTCTATGGTCAGCCTAAATCTTATGATGCAATTATCACTATCCCCTAAAAGCTCTCCCACTGATACCTGATCCACATGGCCCACTTCATTGTGATATTGAAATCAAATAACTTTGGATACCCAATTGCGTTAAATGTTGGCACGTTCACGAATTAATCACAGTCCAGTAACACTTATGGATTAGGAGAGTTGTGGAGTTATGACTGCAAAGATACACGATGGGCCGAATGGACTCCTCCTCCTGCGCTGCAACAATTCTGTGATTCGGTGAATGATGAATACTGTGAACGTCTTTGAACTTCTTACGTAGGAAGGAGGGATTAATCATAAGCCAAATAACGTGGTTTTGAAGTGGGGCATGGGTGTGGGACAGCCATGTGATTGAATGGGGAGCCAGTTTCGGACATACCTGGTACTGCATCGGATTGATTATATCTGCCACACGATTTTCACAATTCCGCACCAACAAAATATAGCAGTGACGCTGCAAATATTATTCAATGCCCATCTTTTGCGTCATACATAAACTACTGTGTTCGTCACAGAAGAGAACCGGTTTTCGAGACCCATTGACTAACACGCTGAGAGCTCGGCTGGATAAACAGTCTTTTAGCCATGAAGGAAGGCAGTGCTTTCCTTCTGCTCATACAAATGTTTATTCGCATATAGGCGTCTGACTCAAGGTCCTGATGAATGAGCGGTGAAAGTGCATTGAACACCTTTAATAATTCTTCTTGGATATTTCATTTGGGAGCACACTCGCTCCTCTGTTGGACACATTGCAAATATTGTCAGTTTGCCTCCTAATAGAACTGTTCACTTATTTACATCAGGTCGCTGGTTAGAACCATAGAAATATTCCAGCACAGAAGGTGGCTATTCAGCCCATTGTGTCCCTGCCTCCTGAAAAACAAGCTGTGCAACCAAATTCCAACTTACAGCACCTGGTCCATAGCTTTGCAGGTTACTTCCGGTGCATGTCCAGGTACGTTTTAGAAGAATTCAGGGATTCTTCCTCCACCACCATTCCTGTAAGTGGCACCTACCACCCTCTGGGTGAAACTTTTTACCTCATCTGGAGTATTGTGTGCCGTTTTGGTCCTGTTATTTGTGGAAGGATGTTCTTGCTATGGAGTGAGTGTCGTGACGTTTCACCAGACTGATTCCTGGGATGGCGGGACTGACGTATGTAGAGCGATTGGGTCGATTAGGATTGTATTCGCTAGAGTTTGGAAGATTGAGAGGGGATCTCATAGATACATACAAAATTCGAACAGGATTGGACAGACTAGATGCTGGAAGGCTGTTCCCGATGCTGGGGCAGTCCGGGACTCGGGGTCACAGTCTAAGGATAAGGGGTAAGCCATTTAGGACTGAGATGAGGAGGGATTTCTTCACCCAGAGATTGGTGAACCCGTGGAATTCTCTACCACAGAAAGCAGTTGAGGCCAAACCATTAAAGATATTCAAGAAAGAGTTCGATATACATCTTCGGGCTAAAGGGATCAAGGGATACAGGCAGAAGGAAAAGAGAGGCTTTTAGCAAATACAAGGAGAGCAAATCAATGGAAGCATTAGTGGAATACAGAATGTGTAGGATGGAGCTTAAGAAAGCAATTATGAGAGCATAGAGGGGATATGAGAAAGCTCTGGCTGGTAAAGGTAGGGAAAATCCCAAGATATTCTGTAAGTATATCAATGGGAAGTGGATAACCAGGGAAAGAGCAGGACCCATTAGGGACCATGGGGGAAATGTGTGGGTGGAGCCAGAGGGCATTGGTAGGGTGTTGAACGAATACTCCACATCTGTCTTCACCCAAGAGAATGTAGATGCAGGTATGGAACTGAGAGAGATAGACTGTGAGGTTCGTGAGCAAATTGTCATAGGGAGTGACAAGGTATTAGAGGTTTTGGAAGGCTTAAAAGTGGGCAAATCTCCAGGTCTGGACGATCTGTGTCCCAGGATGCTGTGGGAGGCGAGGGTGGAGATTGCAGACGCTCTGACCCTAATTTTTATTTCCTGTCTGGCCACGGGGGAGGTGCCAGAGGATTGGAGAACAGCTAATGTGGTCCCACTATTTCAGAAAGGTTGTAGAGATAAGCCAGTGAACTACAGACCAGTGAGTCTCACGTCAGTGGTAGGGAAACTATTGGAGAAAATTCTGAAGAAGCGAATCTATCTCCACTTGGAGAGACAAAATTTGATGAGGAATAGTCAGCATGGCTTTGTCTGAGGGAGGTCATGCCTAACAAATTTGATTGAATTTTTTGGAGCCTGTGACCAGGTGTCCAGATGAGGGTAGAGCAGTTGATGTAGTTTACATGGATTTCAGCAAAGCCTTTGACAAGGTCCCACATGGGATACTTATCCAGAAAGCAAATGCACATGGGATACAGGGTAACTTGATAAGGTGGATTCAAAATTGGCTTAGCTGTAGGAGACAGAGTGTGATGACAGACGGCTGTTTTATTGACTGGAAGTCAGTGTCCAGTGGTGTACCACAGGGATCTGTTCAGGGTCCCCTGTTGTTTGTCATTTATATAAACAACATAGATGACTATATGGGGGGCAGGATCAGTAGGTTCGCGGAAGTCACGAAGATTGGCCGAGTGGTTAACATTGAGGTGGAGTGTCTTCGGTTACAGGAAGATATAGATGGGATGGTCAAATGGGCAGAAAAGTGGCAGATGGAATTTAACGCTGAAAAGTATGAGGTGATAAACTTTGGGTGGAGTAATGTGACACGGAAGTATTCAATGAATGGCCTGACACTGGGAAGTTCCGAGGAACAAAGGGACCTTGGCGTGTTTGTCCATGGATCTCTGAAAGCAGAAGGGCAGATTAATAGGGTGGTGAACAGGGCATATGGGATACTTGCCTTTATCAATCGAGGCATAGATTACAAAAACAGGGAGGTCATGTTGGAGTTGTACAGAACTTTGGTAAGGCCACAGCTGGAGTACTGTATGCAGTTTTGGTTGCCACATTATAGGAAGGATGTGATTGCATTGGAGGGGGTGCAGAGGCGATTCACAAAGATGTTTCCTGGGATGGAACATTTAAGCTATGAAGAGAGGTTGGGTAGGATTGGGTTGTTTTCGCTGGAGCAGAGAAGACTGAGGGATGACCTGATAGAGGTGTAGAAGATTATGAGGGGCATGGACAGGGTGGAAAGGGAGCAGCTGTTCCCCTTAGTTGAAGGGTCTGTTACGAGACGTCACAAGTTTAAGGTGAGGGGCGGGAGGTTTAAGGGGGATTTGAGGAAGAACCTTTTTACCCAGAGGGTGGTGACGCTCTGGAAAGCAAGATAAAGGTGTGCAAAGGACACCCTTGCGAGCCCGAATACGGGAACCAGAAGTTCGACATGACCCGGTCTGAACCCAATACGTGTCGTCGGATAGTGGGCCATTAGTCATGTACGGATGTAAAGGCCTGCTGCCCGACTCGAACCGACACTGACTGGCTCCAAAGACACGTGCCGTGCTCGGGCCGGGAACATATCGGGCTTCCAGCTCCGGCATTCAAACTGGGCACGGGTTTCCTTTGTACACCTTTAAAGCTAGATTTCATTTCGAGGAGTTTGCAATATCAATCAATACAAATCCCCTCGAAAACACATTGCATCTTCCTCACAACTCACATTCCCACCCAGTTTTATGTCCTTGCCAAATAGATTTGAAAATACAGAGAAACATTGCTGGAAGAATCAAAAACCAGAAGACACCAATTTCAGGTAATCGGCAAAAGAAACAATGCAGTCACTTGTGGGAACGGTGCACAGGCCCCCAACAACAATCACAAGGTAGGATGAAGTATAAAGGAAGAAATAACGGATGTTTGTCAGAAATGTACGGCGATAAAAATGGGGTCAATTTTCCAAAATTCCTCGATTCGAGGAAGATTCCATTAGATTGGAAAATAGCGAATGTAACTCCATTATACAAAAAAAAAGGAGGGAGACAGAATGCAGGAATTTACAGGCCAGTTAGATTAACATCTGTCATAGAGAAGATGTTAGAAGCTATTGTTAAAGTCGTGAGAGCATGGTACTTAGAAAAGTTCAAGGTAATCAGGCAAAGTCAACAAGCTTTTGTGAAAGAGAAAACATGTTCAACCAACTTACTAGTGTTCTTTGAGGAAGTAAACTGTGCTGTGGATAAAAGGGAAACTGTGGATGTATTGTACTTAAATTTCCAGAAGGCATTTGCCAAGGTGCCACCTCCAAGATAAATGCTAATAATAATGGTGTAGGGGGTAAGATATTAACATGGATACAAGACTGGCGAGCTAAGAGGATCCCACTCGCATCTATTAGAATCTGATGTCTGCAGATTAAACAGTGGCTTTCAAAACTGGATTGGATCATTGTCAAAATGCAAAAAAGAATGCAGAGCTACGAGTTAAAAAAAACACGGGGAGGCAGTGACTAAATTTCTCTGGTAGAGATGATTGATTGAATGACATTATGTGCCAGAAACATTCCAATGTTATTTGATTTTATGAGAGAAGTGTTATTGTAAAGCAGCCATCCCAATTCAGCTTCCAATGTAATCTCTTCCCACTCAGGTATGGTGGTGCTAATGGGGAGGTCTAATTGCATTGGGGTAAATGCAGCCCAAGTCAATGATGTGGTTCCTTTCGTCGTAAACGGCAGAAATATACACGGAGCATTCAGAGTCACGATTCTCACCGCTAAGTCGTGGACGTTGTATTTGCACACATCATGACTTCCGAGAGAATCCAAGCAGTTAATGCCAGCGAATGTCTCATTTTGTTGTTAGGGGGATTGGAAGGTCTGGATATTGTATAAGTCTGAGCTTTTACATTCCATTATTGTCGGTATTAATTTGAGAGATAATATTTTTTGAGGGACAGTTTTAGTTTAAAACGCTGTTTTAGTTTAGATTCTGTATTATCATGATGAACTGTGTCCTCTGTGAGACTGCTTTAGTTTGATGGGCTGCATTAGTTTGAGCCAATAAATTAGATTTCTATAATTAAACAGAAGTAGAATATTGCAGATGCTGTAAATCTGAAATACAAGCAAGAAATTCTGGACGTACTCAACAGGTCTGGCAGCATCTGTGGAGAGAGAAGCAGAGTTACACTTTCAGGTCAGTGAACCTTCATCAGAACAATGTCCCAGACATTGGCATCACCATTCACAGGTATGACCTGTCCCACCGCAAAGACAGGTCAACCAGTGATGGCAGCACAGTGGTACACAATCGGGAGGGAGCTGCCCTGGGAGTCCTGAAAATTGACTCCGGGCCCCATGAAGTCTCATGGCATCAGGTCAAACATGGGAAAGGAAACCTCCTGCCGAATACCATCCACCGCCCTCCTTCAGCTGATGAATCAGTACTCCTCCATGCTGAACACCATTTGGAGGAAACACTGAGGGCGGCAAGAGCGCAGAATGTACCCTGGGAGGGGGACTTAAATGCCCACCACCAAGAGTGGCTCGGTAGCACCACTACTGACCGAGCTGGCCGAGTCATCAGGGACATAGCTGCCAGACTGGGACTGCGGAAGGTGGTGAGGGAAGCAACAGGAAGGAAAAGCTTTCTTGACCTTGTCCTCACCAATCTTCCTGCCGCAAATGCATCTGTCCATGACAGCATTGGTAGGAGTGACCACCGCACAGTTTTTGTGGAGACGTGGTCCCCCCTCTACATTGAGGATACCCTCCATCGTGTTGTGTGGCACTATCACTGTGCTAAATGGGATAGATTTCGAATAGATCTAACAATGCAAACTTGAGCATCCATGAGGCGCTGTGGGCCATCAGCAGCAGCAGAATTGTACACAACCACAATCTGTAACCTCATGGCCCGGCATATTCCCCACACTACCAAGACCACCAAACCAGGGGACAAATGTTCAATGAAGAGTGCAGGAGGGCATGCCAGGAGCAGCACCAGGCATACCTCAAAATCAGGTGCCAACCTGGTGAAGCTAAAGCACAGGACTACTTGCTTGAAAAACTGCATAAACAGCATGCGATAGACAGAGCTAAGCGGACCCATAACCAACGGATCAGATCAAAGCTCTACAACTAACTGGAAGAGGTGGCTCCACAAACATCCCCATCCTCAATGATGGGGCAGCACAGCACATCAGTGCAAAAGAAACGGCTGAAGCATTTGCAACAATCTTCAGCCAGAAGTGCCGAGTTGATGATCCATCTCGGCCTCCTCCTGAAGTCCCCTGCATTACAGATACCAGACTTCAGCCAATTCGATTCACTCCACGTGATATCAAGACAGGGCTGAAGGCATTGGATACTGCAATGACCATGGCCCATGACAATATTCCGGCAATAGTATTGAAGACCTGTGCTCAAGAACTTGCCGCACCCCTAGCCAAGCTGTTCAAGTACAACTACAGCACTGGCATCTACCGGGCAATGTGGAAAACTGCCCAGGTATGTACAGCCCACAAAAAAATAGCACATGTCCAATCCAGCCAATTACCACTCCATTAGTCTACTTTCAATCATCAATAAAGTCATGTAATATGTCATCAACAGTGCCATCAAGCGGCACTTGCTTAGCAATAACCAGCTCAGTCATTCCCAGTTTGGGTTTTGTCAGGGCCACTCAGCTCCTGATCTCATTACAGTCTTGGTTCAAACATGGACAAAAGCGTTGGACACAAGAGATGAAGTGAAAGTAACTTCGCTTGACATCAAGGCAGCATTCGACCGAGTATGGCATCAAGGAGCCCTAGCAAAACTGAAGTCAATGGGAATCGGGGGAGGGGGGGTGGAGGGGGGACGCTCTGCTGATTGGAGTCATATCTAACGCAATGGAAGATGGTTGTGGATGTTGGAGGTCAATCCTCTCAGCTTCAGGATATCACTGCAGCAGGTCCTCAGGGTAATGTCCTTGGCCCAAACTTCTTCAGCTGCTTCATCATTGACCTTCCTTCAATCATAAGGTCAGAAGTGGGGATGTTGCTGACGATTGCACAGAGTTCTGCACCATTTGCGACTCCTCAGATACTGAAGCTGTCCGTGTAGAAATGCTGCAAAACCTGGACAATAGCCAGGTTTGGGCTGATAATTAGTAAATAACTTTTATGCCACACAAGTGCCAGGCAATGGCCATATCCCACAAGAGAGAATCTAACTATCTCAGCTTGACATTTGATAACCTTACGATCGCTGAATCGCCATAACATCTTAAGGGGTACCATGGACCAGAAACTGAACCGCAGTAGCCATGTAAATACCGAGCAGATCAGAGGCCAGGGATCCTGCGGCGAGTAACTCACCTCCTGTCTCCCCAAAGTCTGTCCATCATCTGCAAGGCACAAGGCAGGAAAATGATGCAATACTCTCCAGTTGCCTGGATGGGTGCAGCTCCAACAACATTCAAGACGCTCGATACCATCCAGGATAATGCAGCCCGCTGCATTGGAACCCTATCCACGTACATTCACTCCGTACACCACCGGCACACAGTGGCTGCAGTGTGTACCATCTACAAGATGCACTGCAGCAACGCACCACGGCTCATTAGGCAGCACTTACCAAACCTGCGACCTCGATCAACTGGAGGAACTAGGGCAGCAAATGCATGGGAACACCACCACCTGCAAGTACCCCTCCAAGTCACACACCATCCTGACTTGGAACTACATTGCCGTTCCTTCACTGTCACTAGGTCAAATTCCTGGAACTCCCTTCCTAGCAGCACTGTGGGTGTAACTACTTCACATGGACTGCAGCGGTTCAAGAAGCAGATCCCCACCACCTTCTCAAGGGTAATTAGGGATGGGCAATACATTCTGGCCAAACCAGCGACGCCATCATCCCATGAACGAATAACAATAAAAAAGAACTGAAAAGTGTTAGAAATGTAATAAGTTTGAATCAAATAAAGTGGGGGCGGCGGAAGTCATAACAAAATGCAAGGTGTTGAAAGGACAGAGGGTCACAGAGAAGAACGAACCAGAATCAAAGAGCAAAAGCAAACGGTATGATAATGGTGTGCTGAAAATCAATGCGTTTGTGCAGAGAGGATGTTAATTGGCACAAAAATGATCAGCCTTGGATCCAAGCACAGATACGAATAAAAATGCGTAGTCACGAGGTTAAAAATAGGAATGATGAAACAAACTCAATTAAAATAATCAATTTTTTTACAAAAAATACTACAAATGAAAAGCGGGTCCATCATGCTCTGAAATTATTGAACTGAATGTTCATTCCGCCAGGCTACAGCATGCCTAATCGGCAAATGAGATGCTGTTCCTCTGGTTTACGTTCATGTTCACTGGAACACTGCAGCAATTCCAGGAGAGATTTGTGGGCATGAGAGAAGGTGTATGTGTTGAAATGGCTAGCAACCGGTAGATCAGAGTCATGCTTTCAGACTGAGTGGAGGTGTTCTGCAAAGTGGTCATCCAATCTGCGTTTTGTCTCCCCAATGTAAAGGAGACCACATTGTGTGCAGCGAATACAGTGTAGTAAGTGGAAAGAAGTGCAAGTAAATCCCTGCTTCACTTGAACGGAGTGTTTGGACCTTGGATAGTGAGGAGAGAGAAGGTAAAAGGGCAGGCGTTACACATCCTGCGATTGAATGGGACTGTGCCTTGGGAAGGTCTCGAGGTGTTGGGCGTAAGGGATGGGTGCACCAGGGTGCGATCCCTTCGGAATGCTGACAGGAGAGGGGAGGGAATGTTACGTTTGGTACTGGCATCATGGGTGGATGTGGCGGATATGGCAGAGGATGATCCTTTGGATGTGGAGTCTGATGGGGTGGAAAGTAAGGACAAAGGGAACCCTGTCGCGGTCCTGTGAGGGAGGGGAAGGGGTGAGGGTGAAGATGTGGGAAATGGACCATGGACGGTAAAGGACTGGAGGGGAATCCTCGGTTGAGGAAATAGGAAGACATATCAGAAGTGCTGTCATGGAAGGTTGCACCATCAGAGCAGAAGTATCGGAGATGGAGAAACTGGGGGAATGGATTGGAGTCCTTACAGGACGCAAGTTGTGAAGAAGTGTAGTCGAGGTAGCTGTGGGAATCGATGGGCGTATGATGAATATTAGTGGACAGCCTATCCTCAGGTTCCAAAATGTTCTGCTATGGGTTCCTGCATGGGTCCCAGTTATGCCTATCTTTTTGTTCCTGGTTTCCGTGCGAATCAGGCCCCCTCCCCCAACACTTTTTCCATTACATTGATGAATGTATCGGTGCTGTTTCCTGCTCCTTCCCGAACTGAAAAGCTTTTTAAACTTTGCATGCTTCTCTCACCTTTACACGGTCCATCTCTCACACTTCCCTTCCCTACCTCGACTTCTCTCCCACCATCTCTGGGGATTGGCTGTCCTCTGAAATTCATTATATTCCCACCGACTCCCACAGCTACCTCAACTACACTTCTTCACACCCTGCCTCCTTTAAGGACTCTATTCCATTCTCCCGGTTTCTCTGTCTCCCACGCATCTGCTCTGATGATGCAACCTAAAATAACAGCACTTCTGATATGTCGTCCTTTTTCCTCAACTGAGGTTTTCCCCCCACTGTGGTTGAGAGGGCCCTCAACCGTGTCCGGCCCATTTCCCACAACTCTACCCTCAACCATTCCCCTCCCTCCCAGACCACGACAGGGTTTCCCTTGTCCTCATTTTCCATCCAACCAGCCTCCACATCCAAAGGATCATCTCTACATCTGGAGTATTGTGTGCAGTTTTGGTCTCCTTATCTGAGGAAGAATATTCTTGCCATGGAGGGAACGCAGAGAAGATTTACTAGGCTGATTCCTGTGATGGCAGGATTGATGTATGAGCAGAGATTGAGTCGACTAGGCCTATAATCACTGGAGTTTCTAGAAATGAGAGGAGATCTCATAGAAACCTATAAAATTCTAACAGGACTAGACAGGCGAGATGCAGAGAGAATGTTCCCGTTGGCTGGGGAGTCCAGAACGAGGAGTCACAGTCTTAGGGTACGGGCTATACCATTTACAACCGAGATGAGGATAAATTTCTTCACTCCGAGAGTGGTGAACCTATTGAATTCTCTACCGCAGAAGGCAGTGGAGACCAAGCCATTAAAAATATTCAACGAGGAGATAGATACATTTCTTAATGCCAAAGGGATCAACGGATATGGGGAGAAAGTGGTAAGATGGCACTGAATTAAACGATAAGCCATGATCTTCTTTGAATGGCGGTCCAGGTCCGAAGGGCCGATTAGCCTACTCCTGCTCTAATATTTCTATGTTTCTATCATCCTCCGCCATTTCCGCCACATCCAGCATGATGGCACAACCAAACGCATCTTCCCCTCCCCTTTCAACACTCCGAAAGGACTGTTCCCTCCGCAACACCCTGGTCCACTCCACCATTACACATACCACCTCGCCCCCTTCCCATGGCACCCACTCATGCAATCGCATGAGGTGTAACACCTGCCCTATTACCTCTGCTCTCCTCATTATTCAAGGCCCCCAAAGAACTTATTTCAGGTGAAGCCGAGATTTACTTGTATTCTTTCAATTTAGTATACAGTATTTGCTGCTCACAATGTGGTCTCCTCAACTTTGGGGAGACGAAACGCTGATTGGGTGACCGCTTTACGGAACACCTCCACTCAGTCCAAAGAAATGACTCTGAATTTCCGGTTGCATGCTATTTCAACGTCACCTCGCTCTCATGCACACATATGTATCCATGGCTTGCCGCAGTGTTCCAGGAAACATCAATGCAAGCTCGAGGAACAGCATCTCATTTACCTATTAGGCACGCTACAGCCTGCCGGACTGAACATTGAGTTCAATAATTTCAGAGCATGACAAACCCCCTTTTTATTTTTAGCTATTTATGCTTTCTTAAATTTGTTTATTTTATTTTAGTTTGCTTTATCATTCTTTTTTTTACTACGTGCCTACCCTCTGTTTTTATTTCATCTTTGGGCTTTGGGCCAGGGATGTTCATTTATCTGTCACCTAATACACTCTCTGCACAAACGCTTTGTCTTTCAACACTCCACTGACATACCGTTTGCCTTTGCTCCATCACCTTCTGGTCAGTTATTCTATGTGCTCCTCTGTCCTATCAACGTCATTCATTTTGTTATCTCTTGCCAGACCCCCGCTTTAGTTGCTTAAAACCTGTTACGTTTCTAACACTTGCCATTTCTGATGAAGGGTCACTGACCTGAAGAGTTAACTCTGTTTCTCTCTCCACAGATGCTGCCTGACCTGCTGAGCATTTCCAGTATTTCTTGCATTTATTTTATATTAAATTTTTGGTGCTGCATTAGTTTGATGGATTGTATAGTTTGACGATCACGAGACAATTTATATATTGAATTGTTTAATTGAATTAACACAATAAAAGTCAAAAAATCAGAGAGCTGTGGAGCAAGCCGGAGAGTGAAAACTAACATCAGGATTTCAATTTCAGAATGGCCACACCAATATGAAAGCGAACACTGACACAATATGAGATCTAGAGATGGGACCGGTGATATTTGAAGGAATATATCAATTGTTGAGTGCATACGACATTAAATTATCTTGTGTTAATTCATGCAATGTGACGTGAACTTATTCCAATTCAAAATAAGAGCTAAATATAGTCCAGCACAACAGGGACTTAACTCAGCTGTCATAATCTGTTTGTTCAAAATACAAAAAAAGACAAATTAAACAGGTTTAAATTTGCATACTCCTTGGAGATTCCACAAGATATAAATTAAAGGATTTGGGAATGCATCGTCTCAACGTTTCTTTCATATAGATTTCTGAAGCACCAAGGGATAGATCACTTCACGTAAAGAAATGCATCTTCCAAGACAAATGGTTGACAAAATATTCTATATGGTTCTTGCCATTGTTGGTGTTCCTAGTACTTCACACAATATTGAAGTGGAATTTGTTTGAAATGCCTCTGGTTTTAATGTGTGATTTATAAAGTGAAGTGCTGAACTCGTGCTCGCTGTTTTAAAGATCTGTGCTATTATGTAATTAGCCAAACAGATTAAATTGCCTCTGCGTTTTATTCCATTAGCTACAATGACAACAAATCTGTCTGCGGCATACACTAAGGCAGAGGTAGATAGATTTGTGACTAACAACAGAGTCAATTATTCTTGGGGGTAGGTGGGAATGTGGGGTTTAGGCCACAATCAGATCAGCCACGAGCTTGCTGAATGCCGAAGCAGGCTAGAGGGGACAAATATTCTCCTCATGCTACTACTTTGTATGTTGGTATGTTCGGATGAACACTTTCTTTCATTCTCAAGTAATTGCGTTTAGTTAAATATGGTGTAATGTTGAGTCAGATGTTAGTGTAGGTACCTAACTGAGGGAAGGTACGAGGAACTGTAATTACAGAATTTTACTGGGCACATGTCACTAACCGGATCAGAACTCCTACTCACAGTGACATAACCTGACTTGGAGTATCTGCTACTGTGAATGATACCATGGATCTCGAACTGAAATGGAACAATCCGGTTTTCCTTTGTAATCATTGTGTCACGAAATTGATCTCTGCAACCCATGGTACTGTTGGTGTGTTTTATGGATGTAATCGTTGACAAGGGGCATGCTATCTCTGTACGTTGAATATGCTTTATAGTACGTGTTTAATGTGAAATGCATTGGTGTTTTTCTGTGATCAATTGCACATCCCCGACTAAATCAATTCACTGAGGTAAATAGCCAGTGAACACTGTTAGTTCTTTCAAATCCTCTGCAAATTTACTTATAGTTACTCTAAGTTTAATTACTGAAAACACTTTATGGTGCTGAGGATTTCCTAAACCTCAGTATGGCCCTGAGAATCTGGGAATCCTGGGTGCTGAATTTTATTACCTTGTTGGTACCTGGATGGATATGTGGCTGTCATTATAAACCATCTCACTTCTGTATGTGATTAAGGTTTGACGAACCATTTAATAATAAAGGACCTAGGAATAGGAGAAGGCCATTCTACCCTTCGAGCCTGCTGCACCATTCAATAAGACCATGGTTGGCTGGATGCAGAACAAAATTCCATAACAATATTTTGAAGAAGAGTCGAAGAATTATCCCCAATGTGTTCGGCAAGAGGTAAATCTCAATTATAACCACAAATGGAACAAATGTTTTTGTCAATATCACATTGTGGTTTGTGGAAGCTTGCTTCGAGCAAATTTGCAGATTGCATCTGTGAGGACACTAATGGGGAGAAGGCAAAGTGAGACCTAAGCTTGGGGACTTCGACTGATTTGCAGGGTGTCGGGAGAGGTGGAAACAGCAGTGGTTGTAGCGTTTGGAAAAAAGTCAAACCGTAATATCATCAGAGAGTGGTGAGTTGATTGGCTAGTGTGTATTGCTGCTCGGGGCTGAATCTAAACAACTGGGAGAATAAAATTTTAAAAAAGATTTCATATTATAAACAAGTAAAGCATAGTAGCGCGTAAGTCTTCCATTTTATTTTAAGTAAAATGTTTAACTATTAGTAAGTTTCACTATGATTGGAAAAGTGATTAATGATATTCTTAATTGATATTACCTTCGTTAAGTATTATTACTGTTGGTAAGGCATATTACCATCAGGAAGCGTTATTGGAATAGCAAAGTATATAAATAGTAGTAAGGTTTATTATTTCTGGGATGGTTTATTAACAGCGGTAATTTTTATTCGTAAAAGTAAATTTTATTCATAGTATTGAGCTTTACTATTAACAGTAGTAAGGTTTCTGAGAAAGTTAAAGCTTATTCACAAGAAGTATTAACTAGAAATAGAGGGATGGTAGAGCTACACCGACCACTAGTGGGCACATTCTGCGCTTTGGGGGAACTTCAAGACGCTTCTTGAATTCTGCATAAATATTTGAGCAGTAAGTTTCAGCATCTTCCACCCTGATGGCAAGTTCAAGAATGCCACTGACAGCTGCATAACTCGCTCAGCGGGAGGGAGGGGCTGGACAGGCAGCAGATGCAGTCCACATTGGCGTGAAGGTATAGGTGGAAAGAGTGAATCAGCCATGCCGTCAGAATTTGGTAGTTAGGCAGAAAATTTGAAAGGAGGACTTCAAATGAAGCAATCTCTAGATTACACCCTGTACCACGTGCAAGGGAGTAGAGGAAGAGGCAGGATTTTATAATGTCTAGATATTGAGAAAACTGGGTGTATATTTTCGAAAGCATGGTTGTCACATCTTTTAGGGTGGAGGGTAGCTTTGCGATTTTTGCTTGGTCTCGGGGTCTGATGAGAACATTTGGGAAGTTAAAGGCACTAAAAACGTATCGTACCAATAAAAAACAAAAAAAATGGGCATTTTTGTGATGAAACTTTGAAATGAGAATACTAATTTGTTGAATTACTTTCTGGTCATTATATTGCAAACTGATTTAGTGACATACCCTGCATTATTTGTGCTTGCATGCACAGTCTATCTATGCCCACACACCTGATGTAGCGATGCAGAGTATTCTGGATAGATGTTTATCTCTCAGGAGAGACCATGATCCCTCTTGCCCCTCTCCCCGTGCTCTGTGTGTGTGTCTCCTTCTCTCTTTCTCTCTCTCCCACTTACCCCCCACCACTCATCTCTCTGACTAAGGGGCACAGAAGAAAATCGTTGTGCAAAAGATGAAGGAAGCATCTGAGGAAGCACTTTCTTACACAGCGGGTGATAATGACCTGGAATTCGCTGCCCAGAAGGGAGGTGGAAGTGGAGAGAAGCAATTATTTCAAGAGGAGGTTGGATGGCCACCTGAGTGAAGTAGAATTGTATGGCTACAGGGATCAGGAGGGGAATGTGGGACAGACTGCATAGCTCCGTGGAGAGCCAGCATGGACTCGATGGGCAGAAGAGCCTCCTTCTGTGCTGTAAGTAAATGACTCTATGTCTTCTCTCTCCTCCTCTCTCACACTCACTATCCCTCTCTCAGTCTCTCTGTCTCTCACTCCCTCTTTCCTCCCTCCGGCCCTCTCTCGCCCTCTCTTAGTACCTCTTTCTCCACTCTCTCTGTCCCTCTCTTATCCCCTCTGTTTCTCTCTGTCTGCACCGACCTCTGTCCCTCTCCCAGTCCCACTCTCCCCCTGCGCCCCATCTCTCTCCTCCCTTTTTCTATATGTCTTTCCCTCTCTCCCCTCCCCATTTCTTTCTTTCCTCTGTCCATCTCCACCCCACCTTGTCTTCCGTCTTGCTTGCTCCAACTTCCCTACTCTCCGCTCAGTGTCCCTCACTCAGTCTTCCAGTCTCCCACTCAGTTTTTCCTGCAGCAGCCATTCCCACAACTGGATACCTACCATGCCTGCATTATTTACGTTGGGGTGAGCGGAGGCGTTCACCTGCTCACGATACAAGACATTTACTGAATAGCTCGAAAGCAGCAGGGGCAGCCGATTCCAGGGTCCCGTCTCCGCATTCCACCAATCAGCGCTAACGCTGCCTGGGCAACCGCAGTCAGCAACGGGGAGTGAGAAATGGCAAACGGGGGTAACCCGGCCCGCCATAAACAGGTCCCGTCTACGCTCTCCGTTTGATGGACATGGGAGTTGTCAATCAGAGCTGAGCCACAGGGCGAAAGGAAACCATCGGCGGACCGGATTCAGGCCCAGGGATTATATCTTGAACATCCTCGGTCTATAACCATGTGACATAGCTCTAGAACATGTGGCAGGTCATTTAAGACAGAGATGTGAAGTACTTTCTTCACTCAGGTGGTGGTTTATCTTTGAAATTCCTACCTCAGAGGACTGTGGAAGCTTAATCATTATTCATGTTCAAGACAGAAATCAATAGATTTTCAGATACTAATGACGTCAACATGGGGATCGCGCCGGAAAGTTTTTTTTATTCATTCATCGGATGTGGACGTCACTGGCCAGGCCAGCATTTGTTGCCCATCCCTAACTGCACTAACTAAGTGGCTTGCTAGGCCATTTCAGAGGGCATGTAAGAGTCAACCAAATTATTGTGCATAAATAAAAGCAAAATACTGTGGATGCTGGAAATCTGTAATAAAAACAAGAAATGCTGGAACCACTCAGCAGGTCTAGCAGCATCTGTGGAAAGAGAAGCAGAGTTAACGTTTCGGGTCAGTGACCCTTCATTCCGATGAGTGATTCCAGCATTTCTTGTTTTTATTTCAGATTACTGTGGATCTGGAGTCACATATAGGCCAGACCAGGTCAGGGCAGTAGATTTCCTTCCCGAAGGGACATTAGCGAACCAGATGGGTTTTAACAACAATCGACAATGGTTTCATGGCCATCATTAGACCAGCATTTTTTTTTTAAAAATTGAATTCTAGATTTATTATTTGAACTCAAATTCCACTTTCATCAATGGTGGGTTCTGAACCCACGTCCCCAAAGCAGTACTCTGTGTTTATTGGTTTAGTGACAATACCACTGCGCCACTGCCTCCCCGAAAGTAGCGCTTGGGTCGATGATCAGCCATGATCAAATTAAATGTGAAGGAGTCTCGGCCGGCTGAATTGCCTGCTCCTGTTTCGATGTTCTAATGTTCCAAGTTGATGAGGCATCAAGATGAGATAACATGCGTCCAAGGACATTGAGGGAAGTGAAAGTGGAAATCGAAAAGACGTTGCCCATAATTTCCAAGACTTCCATAGATGCAGGGTGAAGCCAAAGGACTGGAGAATTGCAAAGGAGGGTGTAAAGATAATTACAGCTACTGCAGGTCTGTCAGTTTACCTTCAGTGGTATGGAAATATCGAGAAACAATAATTCAGGACCATATTAATCGTCGCTTGGAAAAAAAGGCAAGTTAATTAAGGCAATCCAGCGCGCATTTCTGAAAGGATAATCGTGTTTATGTAACTTTTTGGATTAGTTTGAAGACATAAAAGAGCGGGTTGATGAGGGTAATGCTGCTGATGTGCTGTACATGTACTTACACTAGGCATTTGATGCAGTACTGCACAACAGAACAAGTTATATCTCATGCAATAAAAGGTACAAGATCTTAACGGATATACAGCTGGTTGAATGATGGGAAATATAGTTTATTGGTGAACAGATTTTTTCTGGACTAGAGGAAGGTTTCCAGTGGAGTTCCTCAGGGGTCAGTGTTGGGATTGGAAGAATAGATAACATCGGCTTGATCAGTCATTTCCATGTTCTGTTCACTTCTCTCTCCCTCTCTCGCTGCAGTTAACTTAATGGCGATCCTGATCCTGTTCCGGGGAAAGTGCGGCCTCTCCACCTGCACCACTCGTTACCTGGTGGCCATGGCGATGGGTGATCTAATGGTTATCATCACTGATGTCATACTGAGGCGGTTCCGTTCTTATTATTACCCACTGTGTTTCCTGGACATGACCCTCGTGTGTACTGTTATCAATGTCCTGCTCCGTGCAGCAATTGACTGTTCTGTCTGGCTCACTGTCGTGTTCTCCTTTGATAGATTTGTTGCCATTTGTTGTCAGATGCTGAAAACGAAATATTGCACAAAGAAAACTGCAGCTGTGGTTCTTGCAACAACCTGCACTGTGCTCTGTTCAAAAAATGTCGCCTGGTACTTTAGATTTAAATCTAAAAGAATAATCAACAATGTACCCTGGTTCTGTTCCAATAAGAATAGCTATTTTACTGACCCTAGGCGGGTGGCATTTACTTGGTTTTCAATGGTATTAACACCATTGATCCCATTTGCTTTAATTCTGATCCTTAACGCTCTGACAGTCAGACACATTTTCATGGCCAGCCGAGTCCGTATGGCATTGAGGGGTCAGAGCAAGGGACAGAATCGCAGTGATACAGAGATGGAGAGCAGAAGGAAGTCCATGATTTTACTTTTAACCATTTCTGGCAGCTTTATTCTTCTATGGTTATTGTATATTTTGTATTTATTTGATGCCCTGGATCCCCATTTAGATGGTAATGCTTATGATATCTTTGAACAAGTCGCATATATGCTGCGAAATTTAAGTTGCTGTACAAACACCTTTATTTATGTGGCGACTCAGTCCAAGTTCAGAGAACAGTTCAAGACAGCGGTGAAATATCCGGTTGCATCAGTTACTCAGTTCATTAATAAATGCAACAACTGAGTGCAGCCCTAAAGTCCAGAGTGTATGGGGCAAGATTTGGCTACTGAAGGACCAGAGCAAAGAGTCTATTTGAGGAGCTACATGACCAAGATCCAGCTGACAAGTAGCAAGATGTGACTGCTGGAGGATAGGAAGGTAAGTGTCTTGAGGATCAAACAACCTTAAAGAGCGGGGAGAGGCGGGTAGGAGGTGACAGAGCTGGAAAACCGACGATATACTGGCAGGAAAAGGTCAGGGCAAGTGGGGATCTCCATAGAACGAAACATAAATGGATCTGAAACATTGTCACTGTGCCCACGGATAGTCAAAAGGGGAAACAACACAAATAATTCTCACCCCTACGTCTATTGCTTCGATTCTCAGCACCTCACATCTGCACGCAATAAACTTATTCGACAAAAGCAAAATCTTGCTGATGTTTGAAATCTTCCGTAAATTGATAATGATGCTAATATTAGCGACAATCATATCAAGCCCAACAAGTGGTAGAAGTGTCAGTGGGGGAGCATTTCGGGGATAGTGACCATAAATCTGTAAGATTTACGGTAGTTATGGAAAATGACAAAGAAGGGCCGGAAATAAAGGTACTGAATTGGGGGAAGGCCGATTTCAATCTGATAAAACAGGATGTGGCCAATGTGGACTGTGAGCAGCGACTTGTAGGAAAGCAAACATCAGACCAGTCGGAGTCATTCAAAAAAGAAATAGTGAGAGTTCAGGGCCAACATGTTCCCGTAAATGAACTACAGGTCCATGGAACCCTGGATGTCAAGGGATATAGAGGATTGGATAAGGAAGATAAAAGAGGCTTTTGGCAGATGCAGAGTGCTGAAAACAGCGGAGGCCCTAGAGGAGTATAGAAAACTGCGTAAGCAGCATGCGATAGATAGAGCTAAGCGATGCCATGCTGTGAAGTCCTGTCACATCCGTGAATTAGCCGTGAATGGTGGTGGACAATTAAACAACTAACTGGAGGAGGTGGCCCCACAAATATCCCCATCCTCAATAATGGGGGAGCCCAGCACATCAGCGCGAAAGATAAGGCAGAAGCATTTGCAACAATCTTCAGCCAGAAGTGCCGAGTTGATGATACATCGCGGCCTCCTTCTGAAGTCCCCAGCATCACATTGATATATGATATTGATATATATTGATATATATCGCCGTTCCTTCACTGACGCTGTGTCAAAATCCTGGTGCTCCCTTCCTAACAGCACTGTGGGTATACCTACCCCAAATGGACTGCAGCGGTTCAAGAAGGCAGATCATCTTCTCAAGGGCAATTAGTGATGGGCAATAAACGCTGTCCTGGCCAGCGTCGTCCACATCCCATGAATGAATTACAAAAAAGAAATTATCGGGGGGTACTGAAAAAAAAAGTAATTAAGATAGCAAAGAGGGGCATGAAAAAGCACTGGCAGGAAGACAAAGGAAAATCCCAAGGCATTTTATAAATATATTAAAAGCAAGAGGATAACCAGGGAAAGTTTAGGTTCCAATCTGTATTTGGAGCCAAGGAAAGTAGCTGAGGTATGAACTGAACTGTGTTCACTATGCAGAAGGATGATGTGGGAGTACAGATCAGGGAGGCGGAGTGTGATATACTCGAACAAATTAGCATTTAAAGGGGCGAAGTATTAGCTGTTTTAGCGGGGTAAAAGTGGATAAATCCCCAGGCCCAGATGAGATGCACCCCAGGCTTTTATGTGAGACATCGGAGGAGATAGCAGGGGCTCTGGCGCAAATATTCCAATTCTGTCTGGCCACAAGAGAGGTGCTAGGGGACAGGAGGACAGCGAAAGTGGTACCATTACTCATGAAGGGCAGCAGGGATAAACCAGGCCAGTGAGTCTAACATCAGCGGTAGGGAAATAATCGGAAAATAATTCTGAGGGACAGGATTAATCTCAAATTGGACAGACAGGAATTAATCAAGGATACTCAGCCTGCTTTTGTCAGGCGGATATCATAGTTAACAAACCTGATTGAATTCTTCGAGGAGGTGACTGGATGAGGGTAAAGTAGTTGATGTAGTCTACATGGACTTCAGCAAGGCTTTTGATAAGGTCCCAAGTGGGAGATTGGTTAAGGCAATTTGGAAAATTGGATCCAAAATTGGCTTAGTGGCAGAAGGTAGAGGGTGATGGTCGAGGGTTGTTTTTGCGATTGGAATCTTGTGACCAGTGGTGTCCCACAGGGATCGGTGCTGGGACCCTTGCGGTTTGTGGTGTACATTAATGATGTAGACGTGAATATAGGATGTATGATCAGTAAGTTCGCAGATGACACGAAAACTGGTGGTGTTGTGAATAGTGATGAGGAAAGCCTTAGATTACAGGACAACATAGATGGGCTGGTAAGATGGGCGGAGTAGTGACAAATGGAATTTAATCCTGAGAAGTGTTAGGTGATGCATTTTGAGAGGACTAACAAGAGGGTCCGAGTCTGAGGGACCTTGGTATACTTGTCCATAAGTCACTGAAGGCAGCAGCACAGGTAGATAAGTTGGTTAAGAAGACAGATGGGATACTTGCCTTTATTAGCCAAGGCATAGAATATAAGAGCAGGGAGGTTATGATGAAGCTGTACAAAACGCTATTTAGGCGACAGCTGGAGTACTGTGTACAGTTCTGGTCACCACACTGTCGGAAGGATTTGATTGCATTGGAGAGGGTGCAGAGGAGTTTCACCTGGATGTTGTCTGGGCTGGAGCATTTCAGCTGTGAAACGAGACTAGATAGGCTCGGGTTGCTTTCCTTAATGCAGAGGAGGCTGACGGGGGAGCCTTATCCAGGTATAAAACATTGCGAGGGGCATAGATAGGGTAGATGGGAAGAAAGTCCCCCCCCCACCCCCCCCCCCCCGTTAGGCAGTAACCAGGGGCATAGATTTAAGGTAAGGGGCAGGAGGTTTAGAGGGGATTTGAGGAAATTCTTTTTCACCCAGATTGTTGTTGGAATCTTGAACACACTACCTGAAGGGATGGCAGAGGCAGGAACCCTCTCAACATTTAAGAAGTATTTAGTTTAGCATTTGGAACGCCATTGCAAACAAGGCTATGGGCCAAGTGCTGGAGAATTGGATCAGAAAAGATAGGTGCTCGATGGACGGCACCGACACGATGGGCCGAAGTGCCTGTTTCTGTGCTGTGTAACTCTATGTCTCTAGGACGAGCAAAGGGATCCGGGTTTAGCACTGGAGCTGACCGTCCCAGCGCCTCAACTTTGCTGCAATTTAAAAAATTAATTCTTCTTCTGCCAACTGCCTCAGGATGAACCAGACTGTTCACAACCTCGATGTCATATTTAACCCTGAGAGAGGTTGGGAGAATATATTCGCACCATCCACGACATTTTCTACCATCAGCTCATCCGAAGCAGTCTCAGCTAATCTGCTGTTCAAACTCTTGCCCTCTCATTCCTTAAATCTGTAGTCCATAATTCCAACCAACTTTCAGGTGAAGTAGCAATTTACTTGTATTTCTTTCAACTTAGTATACTGTATTCGCAGCTCACAATGTGGTCTCCTCTACATTAGGGCGACCAAACGTAGATTGGGTGACCACTTTGTGGAACACCTCCACTAAGTCCGTAAGCATGTCCCCGAGCTTCCAGTTGCTGGCCATAGAACCCCACCCCAGCCCCACCCCCACCATGCTCTCATGCCCACATCTCTGTCCTGCGATTGCTGCAGTGTTCCAGCGAACATCAACGCAAGCTCGAGGAACTGCATCTCATTTATAGAGTAGGCACACTACAGCCTGCTGGACTGAACATTGAATTCAATAATTTCAGAGCATGACGCCTCGCCCGCCCCCAACTGGTTTTTCTGTTTAGTTATTTTTTTTTCCTTTTTTCTTTTATTATTTGGTTATATTATTTTAGATTTTTCAGTGTGTTCAGTTTGTTTCTACTGTGCCTACCCACTGTTTCTGTTTTATATATATTTTTTTAATGTTGGTGTTTGGAGTGATTGGTACTTTACAGGCAATTCACACCCTTTCTCTACTAATGCTTTGTCTTTCAGCACACCATTAGTAATCCGTTTACCTTTGCTCCATGACATTATGATCAGTTATTCGCTTTGAACTTGCCCGAGCAACACCTTCTCTTTTGTTATATCTTGCCCCACAGCCCCCCACCCCCTCCCTCTCCTTGCTTTACTTGCTTAAAATCATTTACATTTCTAATATTTGTAAGGTCTGACGAAGGGTCACTGACCTGAAACGTTAACTCTACTTCTCTCTCCACAGATGCTGCCAGACCTGCTGAGTATTTCCAGCATTTCTTGTTTTTATTAATAGTAAATCCAATGTTCACCTAACTGCCAATTGGGTGCTTTGTTGGAGTAGATTACTTGTTTTCTTTTTAATCTACGGTTTGACGTGATTTGTTTCTGTTTTATCTGGTTATTATCACAGTGCTGTTTGTGGGAGCTTGCTGTGGGTAATTACTGCTGCGTTTCCTACTTTACAACAGTGAAGTACAATTCTCAAAGACCTTCATTGGGTGGAAAGTGGTTTGGGACGTCCTGAGGTTGTGAAAGGTGCGAGAGAAGAGCAAGTCTTTCTTTGTGGAGAGAAAATGGATAATCTCATGAGAAGATTGCTTAAAAGTCATGAGGCTGTCGAGATGTTGATAGAAACTTTCGGAAGAGACAAGCTTATATTTCTGACAGAAAGGAGAAACACTGTATGTATTTGAAAGTTATCTACAAAACATAGTTCGGCTCCTAGAGTTGGGATCTTTAATTTTATGTACTCAAGGAATTGGAAGAAATATGTTCAGTAAATAGCTAACTCTATTTGATCGCTGTTTGATTATTTGTTTTGCATTTTAATACTTCGAATCAGGGCTCCTGGGATGTTTTATTTCTTCTAAAACTGAACTGTAATTTTATAGAGGAACAAGACAGTCCAGTGTGTAAAAACAATTAACAAGCAGCCCATGCTGTTTCTCTACCTGGCAGTGAGACAAAAACTTACAAAGATCTCAAAGGATAGATGGACACGATGAAATCTATTGATATTCTAGAGCAAGAATATTTGTTTTTAAAAAGTGATACGAACCTTTATGCAAAATTGTATCAAATTTCAATGCTCGAAATTGTTCAAAATAATTTGTCAACTTTAACATATCCGTTACTTGTTTGCTTTGTCGGCTATTCGAGGTGCTGGCCATTATGTGTACGCTGATCAACCAGAATTCTTCAATCAAACACTACTGTAGATCTGTATATCGTAGACTAATGATCAGATAGCACCGGGAATCTGCAGTACTGTACATTAACTATCAAAACGTACGGGGAAAGCCTGCTAGCTGACCTGCCATTTTTCCAATCAATCAATTTTTCCTTTCACTGAAATTTACCATACAGTCCAATCTCTCTGAATTGAATTCACTGAGCTTAGGAAAAGCAGTAAGAAAATGATCATTGGCTTCTGTGTTGCTCATGTTCAAATCTTCATGGCCTTGCACCCACCACAATCCACTCCAAATCTTTACAGCATTGCAACCGTCTGCAAACTGTGTCGACCAAAACAGGGAGAGGGTAAGGAAATCATTAGGTTTCTACCCCTGATCATGTCCAATGCACTCGGCCACAAAGTGCTCATGTGTGAAAGTTGAGGGATGGGGGCGTTGGCTCGTGCTGATGTGATCAGGATCAGATTACCCACAACTCCATCTGCAAGAATAGCCTGCTGCTGGAACGGATGAACCGGATCACAACATTTGGATAAGGTAGAGCGCAATAACCTGTTTGATATCAGGAACTTTATTGCGATAGTCGGATCTGGTTGGGTCGGGTCGGGTCGGGCACGAAAAAACTGAAAGAACTCGGTGCCGGGTCCGGTTCGGGTTGGATGTAAGGAATAAACTAAATGAGCTGCAGGCGCAAATTCAAATGGAAGATTATGATGTTGTGGCCATTGGGGAGACGTGGCTGCAGGATGGTCTGGACTGGGAACTAAATATACCTGGTTATAAAGTTTACAGGAGGGACAGGGAAATGGCAGAGGGGATGGCGTAGCCTTAGTGATTAGAAATAATATCACCACATTAGTGAGGGAGGATATAATGAGGGGAAAGCATCCAGTGTAGACCTAATGGGTGGAATTGAGGAACAAAGAATGATCTAAAACTGTTATGGGTGTTGTGTATCGACCCCCTGGTAGCAGTTCTGAGGTGTTAGATTGTATAAATGCACGAATTAGGCAAGTGTGTAACAAAGGCAAAGTAGTGTTAATGGGGGATTTTAACTTACACATAAATTGGGAGAGGCAGAGTAGCACCTGTCAGAAAGGTAGCGAATTTCTGGAATATGTTGGCATAGTTTCCTACAGCAATACGTCCTAGATGTAACAAGGAGACATGCAATATTATATTTAGTTATGAGTAATGAGCCAAATTTAATTAGTAGCCTATATGTGCGTGAACATTTATCAAATAGTGATCACAACATGATCAAATTCAAGGTAGCGTTTGAAGTGAAAAGCACGAATCGGCGACTAGAATTTTAGACTTGGTTAAGGCTGACATAACCGTGTTGAGACAGAGGCTGGGTAGATCTGTTAATGGGTGAAACGACTGAAGAACAGTGGAGAATATTTAAAGAAACATTTAACGAAATACAGAGTGACTATATACCCCTGACAGGAAAAGAGCTCCATTTCACAGAAAAAACAGCCATGGACAACTGAAGAGATTAGGGATAGCATAAAACAAAAAGAAAGGGCTTGCAAAAATGCAAATCGCAGCATAGATCCGGCCGAATGGGATCGATACAAAGACCAGAAAAGGGTCACAAAGCAGCTTATAAGAGCTACTAAAAAGGATTATGAAAGGAAATTTGTAAGGGACATCAAAATCAAAAACAAGAAATTTGATAACTTACATAAAGGGAAAACGGGTGGTCAAGAGCAATGTAGGCCCACTAAAAGCTGAAATGGAGATATTGTCATTGAGAATGGGGAAATGGCAGACATGTTGAGCAATTACTTTGCCTCAGTATTTACAGTTGAAAGGAGGATAACTTGCCGGAAGTCCCGAAAAAATTAATAGCCGACAGGGGACAGGGACTTAATACAATTAATGTAAGTAAAACATCAGTAACAAGGAAATTAATGGAACTAAAGAGTAAGAAATTCCCATGACATGACGGTTTCCATCCGAGGGTGTTAAAGGAAGTAGGGTAGCACATTGTAGATGCTCTAACTAATGTCTTTCAGAGTTGGCTAGATTCTGGATTGGTCCCTCTCGATTGATAATTTGCACATGTCACTCCTCTTTTTAAGAAGGGTGAAAAGGGAGAACCAAGGAAATTGCAGACCAGTTAGCCTGACATCTGTGGTGGGCAAGTTGCTGGATTCCATAATCAAGGATAGGGTGACTGAACACCTAGAAAAAATCAGTTAATCAGGGACAGCCAGCACGGATTCATGATGGGAAGGTCATGCCTGACAAATCTCACTGATTGGTTTGAAGAGCTGACAAAGGTAGTGGACAGGGGAATGTTTGCTGATGTTATTTATAGAGATTTCCAGAATGTATTTGATAAAGTCCCGCAGAATAGACTGTTAACTAAGGTAGAAGCCCATGGATTTGAGGGCAAATTATTGACATGGTTAGGAAGCTGGCTGAGTGGTAGGCGATAAATAGTGTGGATAATGAGTAGGTATGCCAAGAAAATAGGAACTCAGTGATGCCATTGATTCTCCAGCCAGTGGAAAAGCCCTTAGGAAGGAGGACATTAGAGTCATAGATAGATACAGCACTGAAACAGGCCCTTCGGCCGGCCTAGTCTGTACTGTCCAACAACCACCCACTTGCATTAATCCTACATTAATCCCATATTCCTTACCACATCCCCACCACTCTCCCACCACCTACCTGCACTCGGAGGAATTTACAATGGCAAATTTACCTATCAACCTGCAAGTCTTTGGCTGTGGGAGAAAACTGGAGCACGCGGTGGAAACCCACACAATCACATGAAGAGCTTACAAACACTGCATCGGCAATGCCCAGAATCTAAGACAGTTTGCTGCAGCTCTGAGGCTGCAGTGCCAACCACTGCATCACTGTGCCGCCCATCACTACTAGCATAATCAAGAGTGCCAAGCCTGCTATACTCTCAGCAGTCCATGAACTGCTTTGCCTGTGCTTGGTTAAGGGAGCAGTACAACAGGACATGCGCGATGCCAATAACATCAACCTCTATAAGAACAAGGGTGACCGTGGTAACTGCAACATAGTGGGGAAAGTCTTCGGTCGAGTCATTTTAAACATGCGCCAGAAGCTGACTGAGTGTGTCTACCCTGAGATACAGTGTGCTTTCGAGCAGAGAGATCCACCATTGACATGCTGTTCTCCCTTTGCCAGCTACCGGAGAAATGCCGCGAACAAAGATGCCCCTCTATGTTGCTTTCATAGATCTCACCAAAGCCTTTGACCACGGCAGCAGACGTGGTCTCTTCAGACTACTAGCAAAGATCGAATGTCCACCAAAGCTACTAAGTATCATCAACTCAATCTATGACAATATGAAAGGCACAATTCAGCATAGCGGCGCCTCATCAGACCCTTTTCTTATCGTGAGTGGCGTGAAACAGTGCTGTGTTCTCGAACCTACACTGTCCGGTATCTTCTTCACCTTGCTGCTGTCACATGCGTTCAAGTCTTCAGAAGAAGGAATTTTCCTCCACACAAGATCAGATGGCAGGTTGTTCAACCTTGCCGATCTAAGAGCGAAGACCAAAGTACGGAAAGTCCTCATCAGGGAACTCCTTGTTGCTGACGATGCTGCATTAACATCTCACACTGAAGAGTGCCGGCAGAGAGTCATCGACAGGATTGCGGCTGACTAAAACGAATTTGGCCTAATCATCAGCCTCAAGAAAACAAACATCATGGGACAGGACGTCAGAAATGCTCCATCCATCAATATCGGGGACCACACACTGGAAATGGTTCAAGAGTTCACCTACCTAGGCTCAACTATCACCAGTAACCTGTCCCTCGATGCAGAAATCAATAAGCGCCTGGGAAAGGCGTCCGCTGCTATGTCCAGACTGGCCAAGAGAGTGTGGGAAAATGGCGCACCATCACGGAACACAAAAGTCCGAGTGTATCAAGCTTCTTTCCTCAGTACCTTGTTCTACGGCAGCGAGGCTGGACAACGTATGTCAGCCAAGAGAGACGTCTCAATTCATTCCATTGTCGCTGCCTCCGGACAATCGTTGGCATCAGGTGGTAGGACCGTATCTCCAATGCAGAAGTCCTCGAGGCGGCCAGCATCCGCAGCAAATGCACCCTTCTGAGCCAGCGGAGCTTGAGATGGCTTGATCATGTGACCTGCATGGAATATGGTAGGATCCCCAAGGACACATTATACAGCGAGCTCGCCACTGGTATCAGACCCATCGGCCGTCCATGTCTCCACTTTAAAGACGTCTGCAAACGTGACACGAAGTCATGTGACAGTGATCACAAGTCGTGGAAGTCAGTTGCCAGTGATCGCCAGATCTGGCAGACAGCCATAAAGGCAGGGCTAAAGAGTGGCGAGTCAAACTGTCTTAGCTGTTGGCAGGAAAAAAGACCGAAGTGCAAGCGGAGAGCAAACTGTGTAACCGCCCCGACAATCAATTTTATCTGCGGCACCTGTGGAAGAGTCTGTCAGTCTAGAATTGGCCTTTTTTGCCACTACAAGCGCTGCTCCACACACCACTGACCACCTCCAGGCGCTTACCCATTGTCTCTCCAGCCAAGGATGCCAAAGGAGGCTCCGACTGGCAAGATGTGACTAGTGGTGTCCCGCAGGGATCAGTGTTGGGGCGTCAGTTGTTCACATTATTCATTAACGAATTGAATGATGCCATAGTAAGCCATATATATTAATTTGCTGGTGATACAAAGTCAGGCGGCATTGTAGACAGTCTAGATGATAGCATAAAATTGCAAAGCGATATTGACAGACTAGGTGAGTGGGTAAAACTGTGGCAGATGGATTTCAATGCGGGCAAGTGTGGGATTATCCATTTTGGACCAAAAAAGGATAGATCCGGGTATTTTCTAAATGGGAAGAGTTTAAGTGCAGTGGATGTCTAAAGAGACTTGGGGATTCAGATGCATAGATCTTTAAAATGCCACGAGCAAGTGTAGAAAATAATCAAAAAGGCTAATGGAGTGCGAACCCTTATATTTCCACGATTGGAGTAAATAGACACAGAGGTTATGCTGCAGCTGTACAAAACCATGGTTAGACCCGACGTGGAGTGCTGTGAGCATTTCTGGGCACCGCACCTTCGGAAGGATATATTGGCCTTGGAGGGAGTTCAACATAGGTTTACAAAAATGATACCTGGACTACAGGGGTTAAGTTATGAGGAGAGATTACAGAAATTAGGCATGTTTTCGCTACAATTTAGAAGGTTAAGGGGTGATCTGATCGTAGTTTTGAAGATATTCACAGGAAAAGACAGGCTAGATTAAGATAAACTATTTCCACTATTTGAAAATTCTAAAACTAGGGGGAATAGTCTAAACTTTAGGATCAGTCCGTTCAGGAGAGATGTCAGAAAGCACTTATTCACGCAAAGGGTGGTCGAGGTTTGGAACTCTCTCCTACAAACAGCAGTTGAAGCTACAACAGTTGTTAAGTTTGAATCTGACATAGATAGATTTTTATTAAGCAAAGATATAAAGGGCTATAGGCCAAAGGCAGGTATATGGAGTTCGGTCGCGATCAGCCATGATCTCATTGAATGACGGCTCGAGGTGTTGAATGGCCTACTCCTGTTCCAATCATCCCATGTTCCTATGATGTCGTCGGGTCGGGTTTCAGTATTATACCCGAGCAGGCCTTTACTCCAAATCCCACAGGGAGGTCACCCTACTTTACTGGCCTTGATTCCAGCAATAATGGGAAGAGGCCCTTAAGTAGGTAATAATAGGCCTCTTTAAGGCCTCCAATGGCCTCTGGGCGGAAAGGCCGTTGCTGGTCATTTCCAGTCCCAACTGATTGCAGTGCAATGAGAAGATGACAGGCCCTCCCTCCCATGCCTGCCATAGCAAATCTATGGGTTACATGCTTCCTAGCCCATCTCTGGGAGTGCGGTGGCATTAAATCCAGGCCCAGGATTCATTACACTTCCTCCCTTGGGAAAAAAAGAATGTCTTGATGCAGTAAGGATTTCATTCAGACAGTTCGAAAATACAATTAATTCTTAATACCGTAAACATTTTTAGCAAATAACTTATTGCGTCCTGCAGAGGAGACACTTTCCTATGCTACAATAACACGTACCATATTTTATTAATACTATTTACAGTCTAGCTGACAGTGGCTGCTCGCTTCATCAAAGTACAACTGCTCTCTGGTGTGGGTATGAATTTTCACCTGGATGGGAAACTCATTAACCTCATTCACCTCTGTGCCAAAACTAAACTATGCATCATAGACATACATGATCTGTCGTTTTTGGATGACTAAACTGTCATTGCCCACTCTGCGTCAGATTTGCAAACCACTCTCGATCTCTTCACTTCTACATGGAGAGGACTTGAATGCCCTCTACGGTTGTCAAAACAAAACTCACATATCAGCCTATACTTGGTCATAGAAGTATGCCATATCCCACGTATGTTGAAGGAGAAACTCTAGAATACATTGAAAACTTCCTGAAACTTGGCAGCTGCCTCTCTTAAAAGGCCACCATTGATGGGGAGATCCAACACAGGATCAACTGTGCCACATCAGCCAGCTACAAACTTACAGAAGTGAGTGTTTGACAATAAAGACTTCTGCAAGTCAGCAAAAGTCTTAGTTTACAAACAATTCTCATCACCACACTCCAGCACTGCAATGAGGCCTGAACTGTGTATCACAGACAAATAAAACACTAAAGAAATTCCCTCAGCACTCCCTCCAATGCATCATCCAGATTAAAGGGAAGGACCATAGAACAAATGCTAGTTACCTTCTTGAAGCCAACTCTACTAGCATCCAGGCAAATTTCCTGAAAATCCAACTTCGATGGACTGGACACTGAGTTTGCGTAGCCAAAAACCGTCTGCCCCGCCAGGTCCTGTTTTCCCAACTCTGAAATGGCAAGCGTGACAGGGAAGGACAAAGGAAATGCTTCAAAGAACACTCTGAAGCTCTCGCTGAAGCTCAGCAGCATTGACATTCATGACTGGAAGGAGCTCGCGACTAATTGTTCAAAATGGTGGCAACTTGTCTATCACTTTGCGTCCAAGTGCCTGAATGAGAAGGAAGAGTGGCCGCAGAGAAGGAAAGAAACGGAAGCAAACCCCACACTTGGGATCCCACTACCTCTTGTGAAATCCTCTCCCATGTGCTCAAAGATCTGTGGGCCTAGACGCGGCCTATTCATTCACATGAAGACCCATAGCAGAAACTTGTGACCCTGTGTAGACGTCATCCTCTAACATCTGACGATTTTACAAAATTGCAGAATTTTACCAATAACAAATGAAAGATTAGTAAGATTCGGACATGGCCAAATTCTCACATTTCAGAGCCTCCCTTCAGACGTACGCCTTCTCTTTGAACTCTGGGCAGAGCATCAGCAATGGCATTGCTTTCCCTGCAAGATGTACAATGAACAGTGCAACTGGCTGTAACGATATTCTCCACAGAAACAATATGGCTTCCTTTGCTCTGATTTTTTTTGGCAGAAACACGAGTGGGTATCTGTATAAAACAAAATTTCCCCGTGACATTTGGTGACATCTGCATCAAACTGTTGTAAAGCCAGTACAAGATGGCAACACGGGTTGAAATACCACCAATAAAGTTGTTGAAAATTGATTTAAATTCAAGTTATTAATAGAATAAATCAATTAGTGCAACACAATTTGGATTTGAAGGCTATTGTCAGTCATGATGCCGTAACAACTTAGATCTGGCGTCGCAAACACCCACCTAGTTGACTAAGGCCCTTTGGGAAAGGAAATAAGCTTCTCTGGCGGACATGTGATTCCAGACCAACAGCAATCTGGTTAACTGTTAACTGCCCTCTGAAATGTCTTCGCAGGCCATTCAATCATCAAGGACAACTGGTGATGGGCCGTAAATGCTGGCTGTGCCAGGGCCCCCCACTTCCCGTTACTGCAGCATATCTTATTTTACAAACTTAATGTCTTCCAGGTGGCACAAAACCCCTGACGGGACACTATTACGAACTCTTCCATCGAATTACATCCCTAATGTTCTCAAAGTATTTTGCGAACATTATCGATTTCTGCCATCTGCCAAACTTCATTCTCTCAAGCAAATTCCATAGAATAATTGTTCCTGCTTCGTTTTGTAAATTATTTTTTTCTGTCTTTGGGCCTCTGGTAACAACTCGCAGGGATTTGCAACAGTAGTCTTTACTTTGTCATGGTCACGTGCGTGATCATCTGAAGGAGACTTCCATTCAAAACCAGTCTCCAGGAGCTTGTCTAAGATGATTTGGGCCATTCCATATTGTGGAAGATCTCAAATGGCACCATGTGAACTTCTACTCTCTCTTATATATATACTTTATATATACTTTGCCGAATCAAAGCTACCAGGAATTTCTCCCTATTAAATCTCATCTTACACCTCCAAATCACGTCCTCCAGCTTTGAGCTTTCCATTCTCAATTCACGATTTAATGCAAATTAAACATGCACTAACAGTTAACTCACGTTCGATGTTTGTTTATCTGAAAGATTACTCGTTAATTAGCATATGCAATAACGACAGTCTGTAGTCATCCACTGAACAGGTGTATCAACAAGATGGTGCCAAACACTTCCACAGTACAAGAAAATCGAGAATTTTTTCAGGTAGTTTTCTAAGTCTTTCCCTCCAAGATGCTAATATGGAAGTAGTGTTTCAGTGCCAGATGAGCTGAGGCAGTTCTTGAGGCTGGTGATGTTCAGGAGGTGGAAATAGGTATATGATTCAGACGCGTTGAGATCTGCGGGTCAGTTCAGGGGAAACCAGTGGAGAAAATTTACAAAGCATCATATTCAGCCTGACACAACTGCTAGGATGGCGAATGGTGTCAGTGAAATGTGTATGGAGTTTGAGGCAGAGTAAAGGATGATTGATTTTTTATTTCATATATTTAATTGGAGAAAATTGCAGCTTCTGCTAAACAGACATTTGAAATCTTGTCACACAGAGGCAGTGGAAAGTCAAGGGAGATGGTGGAGAGCTGGACCTTGGTGTTGTCAACACACATGTGGAAGATGGCCCATGCCTGTTGTTGCTGTTGACATTGGGAAACATGTAGATGTGGAAGAGTAGGAGGCAAAATATAAAGGTCAGGCACAGGCGAATTGATAGTGCACGTAGGTGGACGGAATCGTTGCGAGGGAATCTGTGACTATTTTCGTATCGGGAAGACAGGAACCAAGAAAGGGCAGTCCCACAAAAAGTGCTCAATATTAGAGATATGGAGAGATCACGGGCGAGGTTTGATGGATGTTTGGAGGAATGAGTTGAGCCGGTGAATTTTGAGGCATGGATAGAGTTTAAGCTGAGAACGAGAATTTTAAATTTAAGCCATTGAGCAGACTGAAATCTAATGCGGGTCAATGAAAACCATTGTGTTGTGCGAGCTGCCAGATGTTTTGGCAGATAAAGAAGTGTAGCAAAATTTTGGAAAGAAAGAGAGTGGAGGTTTGGTTGTCAGTGAGCAGTGAACTGGGGGAATAGTGTCAGGAGATGGCCCAGTTCATATTTAACTGGAGCCTTTAGCCACTGTGGAATGAACTGATAAACATGTGCAATACAATAATAGAGAGAGGAATGTCAATGGAGTACGCTCAGAGTCTGTCCCCTAATTCCACCCACAGTAAGTTCTCAGCTGTAATCTTTAACATGGATTTAATTGTCCTCGTGTCGAAGTTTACATTTTAATTGCATCTGCCGCTGGATTCAGTGTATACTGTGGAGAAAGCCGGAGAATTTATGCATGAACCATTATCAGTGAAAATTGTCATTACAATTATATGAAGCCGCTCATCATTGTGGGATCTGTCCTGTATTAGCACATGTTTCAGCCTTATCCCCAAGATAGGTCTGATTAAGTTACTTTGCTGGACTTTGAGATATTCATGTCAAATGCACCATTTTATTTACATGCCAGTCAAAGCTGCTGATGTAATGTGTTTGTTCAAGTGACTGTCACTAATAGCAATGATCAGGGGTATAACCATGTCAGTGGAGACTTATCCCCTGTATAAATCAGGGCCTATTGGTATGTATCAGCTCAGAGTGAGTACCGGAGCTGTCGGTTTCAGAACAATACCAGCTGTTGCTTCTCACAGAAATGAGATATCCAGTCCTATATCAGATTGAAGATATTTCCTATCCCATTCTTGCAGTCATTGGAGTTCCCGGTAAGCTGCTGTCTCCAGCTCTTAATGTTGCAAATCAATATTAAATCGACTGCTGTACTTGATAATGTTTTTCTTGCTGAATGTTTTACGCAGTTGTCTATTCGGTTCGGTCAGTATAATGATGGGCTGTCTGGAGGCTCTGCTCATTTGGTGTTGTAGCAGATGCATAATGACTGTGATAATCTTTGTGCATCAAATCCTTGCATTAGTATTGCATTATTCACTGGGCTGAATGTATTTTCCTTTGATAGAATGCCCTTAGATTCTAAATGTACGAGCTCATTTTTCTTTCTTTATCTGTAATTGTTTGTGTTGATCCATTCCTGAGAATGTGATCAGATTAATATCTCAACTTAATGTATTGGGATCAGATGCTCGGGCTAAGTACGTAAGAATATATGCAATCGAAACATGCATAGGCCATTTGGTCCCTCGATCCTGCTCCACAACACATTCTGATCATTTGTGATTTGATCTCGACCTCAAAACCATTTTCTTGCTTGTTCTCCATAATTCTTGACTAGCCTATAGTTTAAAAATCTCTATATCTTAGCTTTGCATATAATCAATGACTCAGCCTCCACAGCTCTCTGGGTCGAGAATTCCAAAGATTCATGACTATCACAGAAAATAAATCCTCCTCAGCTCCGCCTGAAATGTGCACCTTTTGTCCCTTAGTTCCAGATTCCTCCTCGAAGGGTAAACATCTTCTCCCCACCCGACTCTGAAGCTTCCTCAGAATTTCACATTTCAATGTGTCTCTCATACTTCTAAACTCTGAAGTTTATTGGCCGAAACTATTCAACCTCTCCTCGCAAGACAGCCCCTTTTAACACCAGGAGTCATGGGAGTGAAGCTTCTCTGAACCTACCTCAATGCATGTCTATTCGTCCATAAATAAGGACAACACAACTGCACAGAGTAGTCTCGGTGTGTTGCCACCAACGTTCTAAGAGCAGTTATCAGACCATCAGGAGTTGTTAACAGTTTCATGCTGTGGAACTAACCTGCTTGGAATGTTATTTCATCAAAATAATTTCAATGATTTAAAATCAGGCAGATCCATGTCCTGGTTCCCAACATCAAGGGCTGGATTGTAAAGGGAGTCCAACGTTGGTAAAGGTGGCGGGGCGGAGCGGGGGTGGGGGTGTGGGGTCGGGTTGTGTAGTTTGGGAGGGGGCATGAAGATCGGAGCGGGTGAGGCCCGTCACCAACCCGAAGTCGGCAGGACCCCTCCCTATCTCAGCGGCGACTATCTCAGTTTTATTAAAGACAGAGGGCACAGCAACCCGACGTCCTGTGAGCTCGTAATAATAATGTCCATCATATCAAGTGCATTATCATGTCACCAATCAAAAATCTCAATCAAATCAGTTAAACTCCTTTTTGCATGAAAATATTGGTGCTTCATTTATTTAATTAATCGCACTTGCCCCAGTGACTGTTCGTTTCTTGCCAGTTTACCGTTTCTGAACTTTATTTTCCTATCACACATGTTAAGCACACTGGCCTGCAATAGCTCTGTTTATCTTTAAAGCTCTTTTTGAACAAATTCGTACCGTTTTCTTTTCTCCAGTTCTCTGGCAGCAAACCTTTATCAACAGGGGATTGCAGGATTATGGGCATTGCCTCTATAATTTCCACTCTTACTTCCCTCAGTATGCTCGAATGTACCTGATCCGTCCCTGGCGACTTATCAATCTCAAGTATAACCAGCGTTTCTAATCCCTGCTCCGTATCGATTTGAGCCAATCCAGTCTCTCGATACCTTATTATTCATTTGGTATTTGGGAGCTTATTTTCCTTGTTAAAGTAGTAAAAGGTACTCATTTAGCACCTCAACTATGCCTCTGCTTCCATGCACAAATCATTACTTTTTGTTTTCTAATCGGCCCTATTCCTTCTTTTATCACTCTCTCACCTTTCATACAGACATATATGAATGTACAGGCTTTTTAAATTCCCTTTACCTTGTCTGCCAGTCTCTGCTCATACTCTCTTTGCTGCTGTTATGATCCCTTTTAAGACCACTAACAAATCAAAAGAACTAAATGCACCCATTGATCTTAAAATCTGAAACAAAAACAAATGGGCAAGATTTCACTTTTATCAATTTTACTTTAACTCTCAAACAAAACTAGCATAAATTGAACATGAACAGTTAAGTTATGATCAATGTTTGTATATCTCAAAGGTTGCTCATTAATTAGTAGGTGCAGTGAAGGTAGTTCTTATTAATATTCTGAACAGGCTGATCAGTACAATGATGCCGACCATTTCCACAGCACAAGACAATCGGGAACTTCCTCAGGTATTGTTCCAATTCCTGTCCTCCAGGATGCAGATATGGAATTAAAGATGTCCAGTCAATAGCAAACAATGCAATCTTCCAGTTAATGGTTCTGTTTTGTCATCTTTCAAACACCCTCAGCCATTAATCAGCTTTCAGCTGTGTTCAATCCCCCAGACTCTTCTTGTAATACAGAAACCTCAGCTACAATCATATATGCCTTGTAAAAATAAAAACAGCTTGTGTTCTTTTAGTTTCGAGATACAGCATTGAAATAGGCCCTTCGGCCCACCGAGTCTGCCCTTAGGCCCAACGAGTCTGTGTCGACCATCAGCCACCCATTTATACTAACCCTACACTAATTCCATATTCCTACCTGTCCCCACCTGTTCCTATAATTTCCTACCAACTACCTATACTGCGGGCAATTTATAATGGCCAATTAATCTGTCAACCAGCAAGTCTTTAGCATGTGGGAGGAAACCGGAGCACCCGAAGGAAACCCACGCAGACACAGGCAGAACTTGTAAACTCCACACAGGCAGTACCCAGAATTGAACCCGGATCGCTGGAGCTGTGAGGCTGCGGTGCTAACCACTGCGCCACTCCAGAACGTTAAAGCTTTCGATCTCTTTTCAAATAAGGGTCTGTCTCAAATAAGCTCGCTTTGAATCCTAATCACAACACCAAACATGTCAGCTGCCAAGAATGCAGTCCACACATGAGGCGTTGCGAGGTGTTGGAGCCGGTGGAACTTTGGGAGCTGGTCCAAAAGAAGCAGTGGGAATTCCACTTCTGCCATTCAGAACCACCCATCTCTATTTGAGAGCACTTGGGCAATTTACTTCCTGGTGCCAGGGTCCCTGTCGTTTTTAGGACTGGGATTCCGACTCCAAGAGCCAATCATAGGGCAGGTGGCTCAGTTCTACTGGTAGCGCCACCTGGAGTGTACTACCAAGGGCCTTGGACCGAGGCCAACCGCTGGAGACGCGAACCTCAATTAAGTGAGGCGAGATTACCGAGGGCAGGCTGACAGGCAGCGATGATGGGGCAGGAGGGTGGGAGATGAGGGGAGAAGAATAGGCTTTCCAAAGGAGTGGGTTGCTTTCTGCTGGGGACCTCTGTGGGCCACAGATTTCCCAGGGAGGAAGAGCCCTAAGCTCACAAGGAGGTCACTTCATTTTTCAGGGCTTATTGCCAGCAGCGGCAGGAAGAGGCCGTGAGGTAGTTAATAATAGACCTATTCAGCGCCTCAGCTGTTCTCTGGGTGGGAAGGCCGTTGCTGGCCTTTTCCACTCCCAATGTATTGACTGCAATGGAAAGATGACGGGCCCTTCCTTCCCTGCCTGCCATCGCACATCTATGGTGCACATGCCTCCTAGCCTACCTCGGGGAGAGGGGCGGCATTAAATCCATGCCTCCGATTCAGCACACTTGCCTCCTTGGGAAAAAAAGAATACCTTCCTGCAGTAAGGAATTCGTTCAAACAGTTAGAAAATACAAGTAATTAATAGGGTAAACATTTTTTAACAAATCGCTCATTGTGTACTGCAGAGGTGACACTTTCCTATGCTACAATAACACATTCCATACTTTACAAATACTGTTCACTATCTAGATGACAGTTGCTGCTCGCCTCATGAAAGTTCAACTGCCCTCTGCTGTTGGTATCAAATTTTGCCTCGCTGGAAAAATCTTTAACCTCAGTAGCCCCTCTGCTGGCACTAAACTAAACGCCATAGACATTCATGATTTGCAGTTTGCGGATGACTGCAGTGTCGTTGATCGTTCTACTCCAGATCTGCAAGCCACTCGTGATCTCTTCAGTTCTGCATTAAGGGACTTGAATGCTTCCAGAACAAATCTAATATATCAAGCTACACCTGGTCAGCCAAATAGTCCATATCCTACATATGCTGAAGGAGTAATCTTCTACTCACTCTTCACTAAATATAGGTACCAGATATATATATACTTTGCCTAATCAAAACTGTGAGGAATCTCCGCTTGGTCAACCTTATCTTTCACCTCAAATAACGTCATTCAGCTTTGAGCCCTTCCATTTTCAATTGAATCTTAAAAGTAAATTAAACATGAACAGCAGTTAAATCACGTTCAATGTTTGTATCTCTAAAAGGTTGCACATTTATTAGCATATGCAAAAATGCTAGTCCGTACCAATTCTCTGAACAGAATCATCAACAAGATGATGCCAAACAGTTCCAGAGAACAAGAAAACCACCAATTTCCTCAGGTAGTTTTCCATGCCTTCTCCTCCAAGATGCAGATGTGGAAATAGTGATTGAGTGTTTCAGTGACAGATGGACTGAGGTGGTCCTAGAGGCTGGCGATGCTAGGGAGGGGGAAATATGTATCTTTTCTGATCGAGGGGCAATGAGATCTGAGATTCAGGTCAGGAAACAATAGGGTAAGGTTCACAAAGCATCATATTCAGCCTGACACAACAGCTAGGATGGCGAATGATGTCAGTGAAATGGGTATGGAGTTAGTGGTAGTTCAAAAGATGATTGCTTTGAGAAAATTGCAGCTTCTGCTAAACAGACATTTGTATTATGGTCACAAAGAGGCAGTGGAGGGTCGAGAGAGATGGTGGAGAGCTGGACCATGGTGTTGTCAGCACACATGTGGAAGCCGACTTCATGTCTGTAGTTGCTATTGACATTGGGAAACATGTAGATGTGGACGAGGAGGAGGAAAATCGAAAGTTCAGGCACAAGTGAATCAATAGTGCTGGGAGGTGGAGGGAATTTATTGCAGGTTTTCGTATTGGTAAGAGGGAACCAAGAAAGTGCAGTCCCACCAAAAGTGGCCAATATCAGAGGTATGGAGAGTTCATGGGCGAGTTTGATGGCGGTTTGGAGGAATGGGTGGAGATGGTGAATTTTGAGACCACAAAGAGATTTGAAGCGGAGGAAGAGAATTTTAAATTTGAGCCATTGAGCGGATTGAAATCAAATGCGGGTCTCTGAAAACCATTGCATTGTCCAATCAGCCGGACGTTTTGGGGGATGGAGATGTACGGAAGAGTTTAGGATAGAAGGAAGATGGATGTTGGATTGTCAATGAGTAGTGAACAGGAGGAATAGTGTCAGGCTCTGGCCCACTTCTAGTTTTACTAAAACGTTTAGCCACTGTAGAATGAACTGATAAATATTTGCAATAAAATAAGAGAGAGAGGAATGTCAATGGAGAACGTTGACAGTCTGTCCCTAATACCATCCATAGTAAGTTCTCAGCTGCAATCCTGAACATGGATTTAACTGTCCTCGTGTCAAAATTTACATTTTAACTCCTTGTGTCCCTGGAGTCAGTGTATAATGTGGAGAATTCCGTTTCATTTTTAAATGAATCGTAAGGAGTGAACTTCATGACTACAATGACATGAAACCTCATGAGAAGCCGCTCATCATTGTGGGATCTGTCTTGTATGATTGCATGTTTCAGCCTTATCCCCAAGAGAGGTTTGATTAAGATATTTTGCTGGACTTTGAGATATTTATGTTGTATGCACCATTTTATTAACATCGCAGATAAAGCTGCTGTATTGTGTTTGTTCAAATAACTGTCTCTAATCGCAATGTTCAGGGGTATAACCATGTTAGTGGAGACTTATCCCTTTATAAATCAGGGCCTATTAATATGTATCAACTCAGAGTGACTACCGGAGCTGTGGGTTTCAGAAGAACACAGTTGGTGCTTCTCACATAAGTGGTATATCCGGCAATATTTCAAATTGAAGATATTTACTATCCCATTCGAGCAGCCATTGGAGTTCCCGGTAAGCTGCGATCTCCAGCTGTTAATGTTGCAAATCAATATTAAATCGACTGTTGTACTTGATAATGTTTTACTTGCTGAATGTTTAACACAATTGTCTGTTCAGTTCGGTCAGTTGAATGATGGGATGTCTGAAGGCTCCACTCATTTGGTGTTGTAGCAGAAGCATAATGACTGTGATTATATTTGTACATCAAATGCTTGCATTAGTATTGGATGATGCACTGTACTGAATGCATTGTCTGATGATAGAATGCCCTCAGATGCTAAATGATCGGGATTTCTCCCATGCTTCGAAACTCTGATGTATCTAGGTCCAAACTGCTCAAAGTTTCCTGATAAGACAGCCCCTTTAACACCAGGCGTTAACCTAGTGAAACGTCCCTGAAGTTCGCTCAATGCATGCATATTCCTCCTTAAATATGGGGAACAATGCTGTACAGAGTAGTCTGTGTTTCCCACCAACGTTTTAAGACCAGTTATCGCACCATCAGGGGTTGTCAACAGTTTCAAGTTGTGGATTTCGTTGATTTATAACGACACAGCTCACAGTATCAGTCTGACAAGGAGGCAGCACATTGTCCTCCTTCCCCAGCATCATGTGTCGGTCTCACTGGGATTTCAATATTTTGTTGGAAATGACTGTTATAAAATATGTCCTTATGGGAATCTAACGCTGCTTCAGAGGTCTGGCAACTGAAGTGAGTTTGTTGCTCACACTTTAACATCTCCTTCACTGATTCACTGCGGTTGAATTCATTTACAGCTGCTTGAATTTACTGTAATAATAAATGTACTGGTTTTATGTTGCATCAGTTTGGACTGGATTTGTTGGAATCACGAGCCCTTCTAGTTAATTGCAGATTATAAAACCTAGTGTTGATCTATATTTGTTTGTTGAACAAACCCACAGTTTTACTCTGAACTTACAAATTATGAGAGATGAAATTTCAATTTTGTGTGTTCCGTCTGGAAGAGGCACTCGGTTTTGCGTATTCTTTGTATTGCAGATAGAGTTAACAGTGCAAGTTGTGGGAATGACGGTCCATCCTAACTCGTAAATGAATGTCCTGGGTTATTTGAGTGATGTGTACACGATGAGGTCAAACAATTTTCAGTATGTTTGCATACAGTAGTTTATTCAGAACTCTTAAACTAATTATATCTTTGCTCGCTGCATTCTATGCAAACTAACACTAAATAATAGTACATCAAAGATGCACACACTGCAATCATTTTCTGTGATGTGCCATTAATGACCAGATTGGGGCGGGGGGGGGGGGGGGAGAAGAGAGAGAGAGAGAGAGAGAGAGAGAGAGAGAGAGAGAGAGAGAGAGAGAGAGAGAGAGAAGAGAGAGAGAGAGAGAGAGAGAGAGAGAGAGAGAGAAGAGAGAGAGAGAGGAGAGAGAGAGAGAGAGAGAGAGAGGAGAGAGAGAGAGAGAGAGAGAGAGAGAGAGAGAGAGAGAGAGAGAGAGAGAGAGAGAGAGAGAGAGAAGAGAGAGAGAGAGAGAGAGAGAGAGAGAGAGAGATATACATGCACGTCATTATTTCTCAACTGACTAAATAACTAAATGGAACCAGTTATTTACCAACTGAAATGTTTACTTCACTTTGTTCGCTTTCCAAACCCTTCAGGACCTGCCTCCCCTCCAGTTCTCAAATGTCCTTTTCGTTGTCTCCCACCAATCCACTCACTGGTTCAGCCTCCATCGGTCTCTTCCTCCTGATCTAAATTCTGAAATGCAGCGCAGCGGCTCTCGACCTTTTCAGATTTTGAGACAGCCTCTGTTGGCTCTCTTAACAAATAAAACAAAAACAGCTCCCCTGTCCCCTCTCGGCCATTGGTCTAGAGGCTAATCTGGATTTAAACAATTAGATTCTTTCCTAAGCCCTTCCACTGCGTCCAATGCTCATTTTCATTCGCCTGCATTTTTGTTTTCAAATCAATTTTCCAATCAATAGTTGATAATTGCTCTCAGAAGAATTCCCTGCCCGAAAGTGCTGGATGCTGCAACAAGGCTGTAATTTTCACACAGGATCCTGTCGAACTGCTGCTTTAGTTTGATCTCTGATCAATAATTTCTCTGCTTCCCTTTCTATCTCTTTCAGTTAACCTGTTGGCGATTCTGATCCTGTCCCGAGGAAAGTGTGGTCTCTCCAAATGTATCACTCGCTACCTGGTGGGAATGGCAGTGGCTGATCTCTTGGTCATTATTACAGATCCCATATTGAGGAGGCTTCCAGTGAATTATTTCCCAGATTCATTCCTGTCCCTTACTCCCATCTGCAGTTCAATTGTTTTCCTGATCTTTGCAATCACAATGGTTTCGGTATGGCTGACAGTCGCTTTCACCTTTGATCGATTTGTGACCATTAGTTGCGAGAAGTTGAAGACAAGATTTTGCACTGAGAGAACAGCGGCCATTGTTATTGGAACAGTGACTGTGCTGTGTTCTTTAGAAAGTGTTCCTTGGTACTTTATATATGAACCTAAATATATAATTAATAATGTTCCTTGGCGCTGTATCACGAAACAGAGCTTCAGTACTTCCCCTGCATGGACCAGTTTTGTGCTGTTTCACCGCATTTTAACACCTTGTGTCCCGTTCTTTCTGATTCTGCTAATCAATGTTCTGACAGTCAGACGTATTTTAACGGCCAGTAGAGGCCGCAGGGCACTTCGGGGCCTCAGCACTGGAGAGAAGCCAAATGACCCTGAGATGGCGAATCGAAGGAAATCCATCATTTTGCTATTTAGTATATCTGGAAGTTTCATACTTTTATGGATGACGCAGGTTGTATTTAACATTTATAAGCGAATTACAAAACAATATAATTTCTCTATCAATGACCCTCATTTTATCACACAAAAAGCAGGTGGTATGCTGCAGCTTCTGAGTTCCTGCACCAACACGTGTATTTACACTGTGACCCAGACTAAATTCAGAGAGGAGCTGAAGAAGGCCCTGCTATACCCACTAAATCTAATTGTGAAATTCGTTAAATCATAGATAAAGCAAGGGTGTTCAAGTTCCAGCACTAAAATCCATTCCAGTCGGCATAGCCTAACTCATTGCAGGGCGGACCATTTTCTATTCACAGAATAGATCCCTGAGATGATTGTAAAGCTCAGTTTGTAATATTTTATTAAACATCCGACCTAATGAGACTGGTTATCTTTGCAGAAGACTCAGGCATTCTTTCTCAAAAATGACGGTGCTAAAGAGCACAGCTGAACATCATCTGAAGCAGCTCTGAAACAAAGAAGCTTCTGTTGGCTTGATGGCAAAGTGACAGGGTGGTGTACTGGTTAAGTCACTGCGTTAATAATCCAGAGGTCCATGCTAATGTCTTGGGAACACGGGTTCAAATCACCCCATAGCTGCTGGTGGAATTCAAATTCAAGTGATTCAGAAAAATGTGGAATCAAAGGCTTGTCTCAGTAATAGTGCCATGAAACTACCATCAACTGTCGTTAGAATCCATTTGGTTTTCTAATTCCCTTTGGGAAATGAAATCTCCCTTCCTTATCCGATCATTCCTGCATATGAATCCAAATCTTCGGCAATCTGGTTGACTTAACTGTTCTCTGAAATGCCTGAGCAAGCCATTCAGTTGTCAAGGACAATTGGGGATTGTCAGCAAAGGCTAGAGCTGCAAGCGAAACCCACGTCCCGTGAAATACTAAATAATATAAGATGGAGGATGAGTAAGTCACCCAGGAAAGTAAAGGCATGAATGAGGAAAGAGAGTGAAAATCAAACAATAAAAACAATAAGCGAGCATGACTAGCAGAACGAATTAAATATTCAAAACAAAGAGAGAGAACAGAGTAGATAAATGTGGAAAAAAGAAGTCAAACAAAGAGAAGTGGCGTTCGACAGAGCAGGAGCATGAAGGACCGAAATATTAACACCTCAAAACCCAGGAAGAGGCGCACATTGTTTGCTGCATAAAGCAATTATTTCTTTCTTTAAGTTGCATGCATACAACCTCTTTTAACATGGAAATATCTCAGAATATTTCATACACAGAATGGCGTCTGAAGGGTTGGAATCTGTTGGCACCAATGCGATTCCTGGTGCCAGGAGGAAAAGGCAGGGCGAACACAGCTATGGCCTTTCCGAGTCCTCCCCCATTCAAATCCCGACCACCAACGATCGTCCCCACAGCCTCCCGGACCCCAGGCGCGAGCTTACATTGTTGAACCACTTTAGTGCCCGGCGCAGGGATCTCCATCCATTTGAAGACGGAGGTACCCACCTGAAAGAATTGGGGGCCAATCATACGGCCAGTGTCCCAACGTTATTGACAGCCCCAGTGGCGGTCAATGCTGGTACTGAAGAGGCCTTGGGACAGGTCCAGCATTGGAGCCTCGAACCTCTGGTAAGTGAGGCCGGGTCTCTGGGGCATCTGTCTGGCCCCGACAAGGGTGGGGGATTGGGGAGGGGGTGTAGTGGAGTGAGAATAAAGGATAAGGGAGGAGTTAAGGGCGGCACAGTGGCGCAGTGGTTAGCACTGCAGCCTCACAGCTCTAGCGAACCGGGTTCAATTCTGCGTACTGCCTGTGTGGAATTTGCAAGTTCTCCATGTGTTTGCGTCGGTTTCCTCCGGGTGCTCCGGTTTCCTCACACATGCCAAAGACTTGCAGGTTAATTGGCCATTATAAATTGCCCCTAGTATAGGTAGGTGGTAGGGAAATATAAGGACAGGTGGGGATGTGGTAGGAATATGGGATTAGTGTAGGATTAGAATAAATGGGTGGTTGATGGTCGGCACAGACTCGGTGGGCCGAAGGGCCTGTTTCAGTGCTGTATCTCTAAACTAAACTAAACTAAATATTGAGCTTTTTCCCATGGGTTTCCTCTGTTGGCCACAGATATCCACCAGAGGAGTGTCCCCGATGCCCGCAGGGAAGGTGCGCCGTATAATTAGGCGATGTCACGGCTGATGGAGGCAACCTAAGGTTCTTAATTGTCCTCTGCTTGGGAAGACCAGTATCCACCTGTCCCAACCCAAGCAAAATGGCCTGGCGAGGACCCATCTGCCTTCTGAATGCGACCCAATATGTTGGGGGATACATGTTTAGTTTAGAGATACAGCACTGAAACAGGCCCTTCGGCCCACCGAGTCTGTACCGACCATCAACCACCCATTTATACTAAACCTACACGAATCCCATATTCCAATAACATCCCCACCTGTCCCTATATATTTCCCTACCACCTACCTATACTAGGGTCAATTTATAATGGCCAATTTACCTATCAACCTGCAAGTCTTTGGCTTGTGGGAGGAAACCGGAGCACCCGGAGGAAACCCACGCAGACACAGGGAGAACTTGCAAACTCCGCACAGGCAGAACCCAGAATCGAACCCGGGTCCCTGGAGCTGTGAGGCTGCAGTGCTAACCACTGTGCCACTGTGCCGCTCTAACCGGAATTGTGGAGGCTGTTATGGCATTTGGCATGGAAACCACACCATCTTCCTCCAACGGCTCTTCACTGTCATCAAGCTGGCTGATGCTTCTCTCGCCTGGTTCCATTCTTATCTTGCTAATCATAGCCATTGTATCACTTGCAAAGACTTCTTTTCCTGTTCCCACAATGTTAGCCCTGGTGTCCCCCAAGGAACTATCTTTGGCCCTCTCCTGTTTGTCATCTACATACTATCTCTGGGTATAACAGACAGAAGAAAAAGACGTGCAGAAAACGGACAGAGCAAACAACATACACTCAGAGAAACAGAGACAATGAGAGACAGACATAGATAATTAGAGATGATAAAGGCAGTGTCAGAAAGTCAGTTTAACCCACAGAGTGCAAAGACTATATGTGTTGGCTGGCTGAGTATTCAACAGATGAAACAAGCAGGCAGTTTAATGTCTTCCCTGGTTAATACACTTTAGGCTTTTATGTCAATTCTAAAGTTTATGCGTGTCGGATGAGCAATAATCCCACCCAGTCTTGTGTAACTGATCGTGTTCGCATTTAATGCAGGAGTTTAAACTGCTGTTATGTACAATGTGTAACTTTACTAGTGAACTTCAGTCTTGTGAAATCAATCAGAATGTATTCTTAACCCTTCTTCTCTGTTACACAGTCGATCCCACTGCACAGTCCCTTTCTCTGTTTTCGTGCTATGTTTAATTTTTGATTCACATTGAATATTAAAAATGGTGATTGGCGAGATAGAAACTAAACACTGGATCTGAAACACTTTCAGACTCAGCCCAGTTTTATCTCTGACGTTTGTCATAACTGGACAATATGTGCATTCCGACTGTGTATTATCTCACAATAATAAACTTCCGTCCATTTACTTTAAACAGATGACATTATTTCATTTTCTGTGTGCAATATCATAGAATTACAAAATCAACACAATATTCTCTCTACAGTAGCTCGCATTTCAAGGTTTAATTCACTCAATCCATTACATTCTCTGTTTTAATTCCCATCATGTGTTTTAAGCACAGTTTGCAGGACTGATTACATTAAACCTGTTCAGATATTGTAAACATTGAGTTAAAATTATAAACAAATTAATTTTTTCGATGTATATCGCCTGTGAGCTCTGACACGTCTGAAAGTTTCAAGGACACTGAACAGCCTATTCCACCTCTCATTACATCGTACAACGGACTGCAACAGACAGCGACAAACTCAAAGAGTATTTGATGGTCAATAGCTCATTTCTGCCATTCTTGGCAGCATTTTCGGTAAATAAAGTGGGATAGGAGAAATTAATTGTTGATGCTCAAATGTGTTGCAATGGGAGAAATCCGTTATGATTCCAGAAATTTATGAGAACAGGAATAGAACCATCGGGATTCTATATATCGATTGGAATGGGAGAAACCATTTGTTGTTTTCCAGAAATCAAATCAATCAGGACCAAAAAAAATGAGATTCCAGATATCTACTGCGAAAATAGAATCAGGCTTCTTTATGTCTATTGGTACTTAAGAAATCGATTGGGAACCAAAAATATTGGAGAAAGAATGGGTTTCTGTAGATCACTTGGACGTGCAAATTCAATTATGTTTACAGAAAGCAATTGGAACGGGCGAAATCCGCTGTTTTGAAGAAACCAATTGTGTTCGAGAAATCAATTGAGGCAGAAAATTCTGCTGGTGTTCCACAAATCCAGTAGGGTGCTGGAAATGCAGAATAGGTTGAGAAATGTAAATATAATTGTTACACTATTGTACAGATTCGTTCCACACATGTCTTACCTGGACAGCTGCAAAAAATGAGTCAGATAAGGTGATCAAGGTAGAGCGAATATGATCCCACCACACATTGAGACACTGCATTCAGGAACATACGAACTCAGGTGGTTAAAAACAGTTTTGTCATGTCATGTCTGGTACATCGGTGTCCTCCAGTTAGGAGTTATCCTACCTGTGGAAATAGTATCCCCTTATTCACTCTGTGAAAACAATTGGTGTTTTGAGACATCTCTATCAAATTTACTGTCAACTGTCTCTGTTCAAAGCGGCATTTAATTCCCCAACGGGGAGATGTTACTATTTCAAATGCAACCGTGGAAATTTGATTTGAATTGGATTTCGAGTTTGGAAAGGACACTCTCAGAAAGTGGGCTGGCAGCGACTTCTGAAAAATCACAAAGAGCAACATTTTCTCAGAGACTATGATATCAGAATCACCTGAGAACAACTGCCCCTTTTCACCATAAGACAGGCTGTATTTCCCGTTCAAGACAGAAATCAGCTATTTCAAAATCGATTGCAGGTGCTGATAATTTCTCTAAAGACAGATGATTTTTGCAGTGAATCGAGGTCAGTTTCCTGAAAGAACATGCTTCAGAAACGACAAGAGAACAGGCTAAACTAAAATTTGTAATGAGTAACGAGACAGAATTAATTAATATTCTGACATCAAATAAGCAGCAAGCAATGAGTGGTCATAATATGTTCTGTTTGAGGAGAAACGTAACGGAAATGCTCTGCTATTCACCTTAAGTAAGGCTGACGTGAAGTAAGATGCAGACTGAGCACGTTAAACTCGGATGTGTGAATGACAGCCAAAACTAGACATTAACAATCTGAGGCACTGAAAGAAGCATTTAGTAAAGTAGCTTTTTAACATAGAGCCTGTGCTAGCTCTTTGGAAGAGCTACTCAATTAATCCCTGCACTCTTTCCCATTAGCTCTATTTGGTGTTTGCCTAGCAGTATTTAAACAATTCTATTTTGAATATTGATATTCAATTTAAAACCATCAACCTTGCAGACCTTGCAGTTCAAGAGCCTAATAGCCCACTGTCTAAAAACAAATAAAAATCCCTAAGTAGCTCCTGGTTCGGTTGCCAGTCATCATAAATATCTCTCCTCTGGTTACCTTCCCTTCTGCAAGGAAAGGGTTTACACTGGGAAAATGGGCGGCACAGTGGCATAATGTTTAGCGTTGCAGCCGCACAGCTCCAGCGACCTGGGTACTGCCTGTGCGGGGTTTGCAAGTTCTCCCTGTGTCTGCCTGGGTTTCCACCGGGTGTTCCGGTTTCCTCCCACCTCCAAAGACTTGCAGGTTGATAAATTCCCCCTGGAGTAGGTAGGTGGTAGGAGAATTGTGGGGATGTGGTAGAGAATATGGGATTAATGAAGGATTAGTATGAATGGGTGGCTGTTGGTCGGCACAGGCTCGGTGGGCTGAAGGGTCTGTTTCAGTGCTGCATCCCTAAATAAAACAAATAAATAAATTCTCGATTTGGAAAACGTCTGCCAAATTTCCTCATGGATTTGCTGATTTAAGAACACATGGCTAAACCATTAATGCACTACTCCAGGTTGATATGTCGCGCTCCCCTTCCCTTACTCACATCGACTGCTCAAAGAAAAGCGCCAACTCCGTATAGATAAAAATCTGCATCGTTGTGAGCATCCCCTGGATCAGAAGATTCTCCAAGAACATTATGAGAACAAATAGGCCGCTGACACTCAGAATAATGACTGAGTTCAAGGCACAAAGAAACATTGATGTAAATAGAACATATCCCCCCAGGAGCAGCTGTAGCAGCAGAGCAAGGTAAGTGGTGTAACACAATGACAATGAAAGTTAGAGTCAGCTCGGTCGTAGTAAAATGTCAATGAAATGTAAGCAGATCAGTATTAAAACTGGATAGGAGAATAAGCTGGGGGAAGAGGTAGGTTTGCATGATGGACAGGGAACTACAGATATGTGTAAGTGCGAGGATGTAAAAGGAGAACAATGGGTTTTGAACATCGAGAACAAATGCATTTACATGGAGTGATGTTTGTTTTTTGTTACAGTTCTATTAGCAGGTGTGGCAGCTGTTTAAGACAGAAAGCAAGATAAGCCTTGTTACAGATTTGAATTGACACTGTTGTGCAGAGTATTAACCATTGTACGGTCACAGCCTGCGAAAATCCGCTTTGGTAGTCTTAAACAGGCCATTGCAATGCTGGTGAAAGGAAGATATATTTGATAAAGAGCATTACTCCAGAAAATCTGCCCACAATGCTGAAAGTTTTGCAGTCAAATGCTTTCATTTCGAGTTTCTCTTCTCAGCAGTTTTTCTGGCAATACAACGCCAATAACAGCATTGATGGTTTTGAGCTTGGAAGAAATTCGAGCCTAAATCCAGCGCCTTTGGCCGCTCAGTTCCGCCACCACGCTGGGCCCAAATCAGTGTTGATGCTGTTGCCCGGTGGGTGAAAGCTGTCATTCTTGCTGTTTATCATCTGAGTGGAGTGATTTGCAGTGAGAAAGCAGGAATTAAGAGAACATTGTGAGCTCTGTTCACGGGATGAAGTAACCGAGAGGTTAAAGCAACGGACCATTAATCCATTACTCTCTGCATGCATGGCTCAGAATTCCACAAGCATTGTAATTGTATTTCAGACTAGATGTGTTTTTCCCCTTTCTTTAACAAATCCAAGAGTCCAACATCTGAGTCCCAGCCTTCCACAATCCGCAGTGTGGGTGCTTTGCAGAGCGGTCTCAATCATTTTGCTCAAATCAGCACAGTCATAATTTCCACCCAAACTGTTTCTTCACAGAGATATTGATAGTGGAAGGTCTGAGCTGCCTGAATTCTCATTCCAAGTGGGCAATGGCATCCTGGTGAAAGAAGTATCTCTGCACAGATGCTGCCTGATTTCACCAAAGTTTGCATCATTTCTCTGTTTTAAAATTTCGGCTTTCGCAGCAGTATCAATGAAAACACAAAACCTGCCTCATCTTCGCAGCTCCAGACATCCCTTTGCTCAGCTTTTCTCAGACACATGTTCAATCTTCACTTTCTTACAGGTACTGTTAATTGCGGCGTTTCCACACACAGTAGCCTGAAGGATGGCTTCCCAAATGCACATTGCTCATGTTATCAGTGTTTCTCAGTGAATTCGCAAGGGAAGCATTCCACAGTGCTGTGAGGGAATACAATGGATTATTCAGTTGGCAAGCGGATTTGAAGGCTTTATGTGGGGTACCGAAAATGTAAGGGAGTTTCACAAAATGTGGGTGAGGTACGAGAAGATAATGAGCTCCAGGAGAATGAGAGCATGTCAGGCACGCTCAGGAGATATCAGAGAGAGTCGAGACGCTTTAGGGACAGCGGAGATGGTAAGGAACACTCAAAGGCATTACATGGGCTAATGGAGGCTCTAGATGTCTCAGAGACCAGAAGGGACGTTTAGGAGTTATTGGGGAAGGTAAAGCATGCTCAGTTTTTACCAAAGAGCGTAATGAACCGCTCAGGTGGTTTCAGTAAAGATAAATTAGGCGCAGACGATTTCAGAGAATATAAAGGACACTTATGCACCTCAAGTGCTTAGTTCAGGCATTTTGGCATGGAAGCTTCAAGTGTGATATCGTTGAGGCATTTAAAATATTTAATGGGTTGAGTGGATTGATCGAGTGAAACTACCTGAACAAGGGATCGGAGCGAGAAGTAATAATAGACTATAAAGAAACATGAATAATGCAGGAAATGAGGGCAGGAATATGAACACTCAGGCACACGCACTATAAACTAACAGGTAATGACAGGGACATAGCGATAATATTCAAACACACGCCTGGCTAGTCTGCCACATTCTATTTTCCATAAACTTGAAATGATCCAAAGCTCTGCTGCCCATATTTTAACTTGCACCAAGTCCATTTTGCATTATCACCCCTGTGCTCGCTGGCCTACAGTGGCTCCCGGTCAAGCATGGTCTTAATTTTAAAATTGTCCTTGTTTTCTGTAATCTCCTCCAGCCCCACAACCCACAGAGATATCTGCACTTCTCCATTTCTGGTATTTTGTGCATCCCTGATTCTAATCGCTCCACTATTCGTGGCCACACCTTCAGTTGCCCAGGCTGCAATCTCTGGAATACCCTCCCTACACCTCTCTGCTTCTCTACCTTGATCTGTACCTCAAAGACACTCCTTACAACCTACCTCTTTGACTCTTTTGGTCATCTGTCCTACTATTTCTTTATGTGGCTAGATGTCATACTTTGCTCTATAATTCTCCAGTGAAGCACCTTGAGACGTTTTCTTACGTTAAAGGCATTATATGCAAATAGGTTTCTGCTATTAGTTAGATGACCCCTCACTTTAAACTCCATCTGCCCGAAGTATGACTCACATAATTAATCTATCAAGAATGTTTGACAATACACTAATTCCCAAAGGTTAGGCTATTGCATTGCAAAAGGCTACTGCATTTCATGAGGTGCATGCATATCAAGCTGCTATTCCACTGAAAGTGGCTATTGCAAGCGTCTGTGGCATCACAAGTAGATTTTGTATTACAAGTGGAAACTCAATTGCGAGAGTATTGCTATGCAAGATGTTGTTGCATTGCTTGTGTATACACTACTGCAAGAGCCTAATGCACCGCAAGGAGCTGCTGTATGCATCAGGACAGCACATTGCAAGGCCGATTGCAATCTGAGGAGCTGTTACTCTGAAAGGGCCGAGACTATTGCAAAAGTCTTTTGCATTGCCACGTTCTGTTTTCCTGAATAGGCTATTGCATTCCTAAGGGCTATTGAATTGCAGGTGGATGTTTCACGACAAAACAAAAACAACATTGCACAACAAGAAGGTGTTTCACCTTTGCATTGTAATGGACCATTAGCATGTCAGAGGCATCTGCATTTTAGGTACCATTGCATTGTAAGAGTCTATTACATTTCAAAGGGGAATAGCATTACATTTCAAGTTGCCGTTTTATTGCAGATGGTGCCTATACTCGAACAGGCACTGCACTACATGAAAATGTTGCTCTGCATCAGGGTTTCGCAGAGCCAGCAACTATTGCACTCTAAGTAGCTATTATCCTGAAAGGGGCTATTGTACTTCAAGACACTCTTGTCATGCCAGGGACTGTTCATTTCAACAGATTTCTTAAGGCTTTTGCATTGAAAGTGGATATTGCATTGGAAGAGGTTGTTGCATTGCAAAGGGCTATTGTGTTGTATCATGCTTTTACTTTTTAAGGGGCAAGTGTTATTTGCATTGAGAGAGATGATATTGTAGTCAAGGGGCATTTGCATTGCAGTAGAAAGTCGCACCGCAAAGGGAGATTGCCCTGCAAAAGTCTTTTGCATTGCAAGCAGCTTTAACAATCCAATATGATCCTGTCTTGCAAGCAGCTATTGCATCACAACAGGATTTTTGCCTTGAAAATGTGAATTGCACTCAGTGGACTGTTGTGTTGTAAGGGAAAGTGGCATTGCAGAGAGCCTATGCAACATGCAGCTCCAGTTCAAAAGGCTATTGAATTGCAAGAACCATTGAACTACATAGTGGGATGGCACTGTAAGGGGCTATTGCATTGCAAGTGATTGCTGTGCAATGTAGTGTTTGTACTACAGGGGAATATTGCATTGCAAGGGGCTATTGCATTGCAACAAGATTTTTAAAATGCAACTATCTATCGCACTCAAGGGGACTGTTACATTGTCAGTGAAGGTTGTTTTCCAAAGGTAGCATTGACCTGTAAGAGGTTACAGCATTGCTCGGGGTCATCGCACCGCAAGCAGTTATTCCATTGCAAGCGATTCCTTTGCCTGTTCGAGGCATTTGCATTGCAGGTGACTCTAGCTTTGTAAGGTTGACGACTTTTGCATTGAAAGGTTCGATTATACTCAAGGATCTATCGGATTGCAATAGAACGTTTCATTGCAAATGGTTATTGCACTGTAAAAGGCTGTTATACTGCAATTGAGTCATAGAGTCAGAGAGTCGCACAGCATAGAAACAGGCCCTTCGGCCCACCGTGTCCATGCCGAACATAATGCCTATCTATCAGCATTAATTCCATATCCCTCTATGCCTTGCTCATTCAAATACCTGTCCAAATGCCTCTTAAATTTCGCTACTGTTCCTGCCTCCACCACATCCTCAGGCAGCTCATTCCAGATACCCACTATTCTTTGTGTGAAAAATGTACCCGTTGGATTAATTTAAACCTTCTTCCTCTCACCGTAAATCTATGTCCTCTAGTTTTATTCACCGCTACCATCGACAACAGACTCTGGCTATCTACCCTACTTATGCCTCTCATAATTTTATATACCACTATCATGCCCCCTCTCAGCCTCCTTCGCTGCAGAGAAAACAGACCCAGCCTATCCAATCTCTCTCTATGACTCAAGCTCTCCAAACCAGGCAACATTATTGTGAATATTTTCTGCACCCTCTCTAGCTTAATCACATCTTTCCTGTCGTATGGTGACCAGAACTGCACACAGTAATCCAAATGCGGCCTAAACAACTTTATGTACAACTGTAACATGACATCCCAACTCTTGTACTCAATGCCTCGGTCGATGAAGGCAAGAATGCCACATGTTTTCTTCACCACCCTGTCTACCTGTGTTGCCACCTTCAGGGAACTATGTACTTGCACCCAAGTTCTCTCTGCTCAAGAACACTCTCCAGGGCACTGCCATTCACTGCAAATGTCCTGCTCTGGTTTAACTTCCCAAAATGCATTACTTAGCACTTGTCTGTATTAAATTCCATTTGCCACTCCCTTGCCCACTTTCTCAGTTGAGCTGTCTGCTGTTGTAAACTTAGACAACCTTCTTCACTGTCCACTGTACCAACAAATGTTGGTGTCATCTGCAAACTTACTCATCGTGCTCCTTACATTCACATCCAAGTTATTAATATATATGACTTACAACAGAGGGTCCAGCACCGATCCCTACCACACACCACTGGTCACCGGACTCCAATCTGAAAAACAACCCTCCTCTAGCCCCCTCTGCCTCCTGTAACCAAGCCAATTTAGTATCCAATTTGCGAGCTCACCCTCGATCCCATGTGTTAGAACCTTCTGGACCAGCCTACCTTACGGGACCTTGTCAAAGGCCTTGATAAAGACAATGTCCATCATCCTGTCCACGTCAATCCTCTTGGTCACCTCCTTGAAAAACTCAATCAAATTCGTGAGACTTGCTTCCCACGCACAAAGCCATGCTGACTATCTCTAATCAGACCATGGCTTTCCAGATGTATATAAATCCTGTCTCTCAGAATCCCTTCCAATAACCTTCCCACCACTGATGAAAGGCTCACTGGCCTGTCGTTCCCTGGCTTATCCCTGCTGCCTTCTTAAATAAAAGCACAACTTTAGCTATCCTCCAGTCTTTGGTACCTTAACCATGGCTAACAACGATACAGAAACCTCTGCCAGGGACACAGGACTCTCCTCCCTTGCTTCCCATAGCATCCTAGGATACACCTGGTCAGGTCCTGGGATTTTATCCACCTTAATGTACTTCAATACCTCCTCCAATATAGCCATGTGCTATTGGACTGCAGTGAAAGATACTTTTGTATTTCAAGAGGCTATTGCAATGGAAAGAGGCATTAAAGAGCAAGAGGCTATTGCTTTGCAACAGGAATTTGCATTGCAAGGGTTTATTTCACTGAAGTGATTTTCCATTCCAAGTAATATTTTTTATTACCAAAGGTCTATTTCGTTATAAGAAGCTATTGCATTCTCAGGAGCTGTTGCATTGCAAAAGGCTGTTGCTTTACAGGAATCTATTGCATGTCATGATCTATTGTATTGCAAGCGGATGTTGCAAGCGACTTTTGCATTTCAAGAGGCTGTTCTGCTGACAAAGTGTCTTCACATTGCAAGGGATTATCTCAGTTGTAGAGGTTCCTGCAATGTAATGAGCCATTACATGACAAGAGGATTTTGCATCACATTGCAGGATTATCTTATGAGGACATATTGCAGAAACTGAGCAGGCATTCTCTACTGTCTCGAAAAATGAGAGGTGACGTCATTGAAACTTACAAATTTTTTAAAGGGTGTGGCAGGGTAGAGGTGTCCATAATGTTTCCTCACGCCGGTGAGTTCGGAACCAGGGGACACAGTTCCAGAATAAGGGACTGGACATTTAAGTGTGAGATGAGGAGGAAATGATTTACATAGAGGCTAGTGAATCTGTGGAATTCTCTGCCCCAGATGGCTGTGGAAGCTCAGTCATTGAGCATGTTCAAACCAGAAATTGAGAGATTTCTGGATACTCATGACATCTAGGGATATGGGAATATTGGGGGAAATGGTGTACAGGTAGATGATCAGCCATGATCGGTTTGAATGACACAGGCAGCTTGATGGGCTAAATGACCTACTCATGCTCCTATTTCCTATAACACTATGTTCCCTGACAGCTATAGTGTAATAGCACCTTACAATACGGCATCCTCTTTCAATGAAATAACCTGAAACAATGCAATAGCCTTTTGAGCAAAAAAGAACATGGCAATGCAGAAGTGACTTTGTAATGCAATAGCTCCACACGCCAGGAGACCAACCCTGGTTCAATGAAGAGTGCAGGAGGGCATGCCAGCAGCAGCACCAGGCATACCTCAAAATGACGTGTCAACCTGGTGAAGCTACAACCCAGGACTACTTGCATGCCAAACTGTGTAGGCAGCATGCGATAGACAGAGCTAAGCAATCCCATAACCAACGGATCAGATCCAAGCTCTGCAGTCCTGCCACATCCAGCCGTGAATTGTGGTGGACAAGTAAACAACGAACTGGAGGAGGTGGTTCCACAAATAGCCCCATCCTCAATGATGGGGGAGCCCAGCACATCAGTGCGAAAGATATGGCTGAAGCATTTGGTCCAATCTTCAGCCAGAAGTGCCTAGTTGAAGATCCATCTCGGCCTCCTCCTGAAGACCCCAACATCACAGATGCCAGACTTCAGCCAATTCGATTCACCCCACGTGATCTTAAGAAACGACTGAAGGCACTGGATACTGCAAAAGCTATGGGCCCTGACAATATTCCTGCAATAGTACTGAAAACCTGTGCTCCAAAACTTGCCGCGCCCCCAGCCAAGCTGTTCCAGCACAGCTACAACACTGGCATCTACCCTGCAATGTGGAAAATTGACCATGTATGCCCTGTACACAAAAAGAAGGAGAAATCCAACCCGGCCAACTACCGCCCCATTAGCCTCCTCTCAATCATCAGTAAAGTGATGGAAGGTGTCATTAACAGTGCCATCAAGCGGCACTTGCTTAGCAACAAACTGCTCAGTTTGGGTTCCGCCAGGGCCACTCAGCTCTTGACCTCATTACAACCTTGGTTGAAACGTGACAAAAGAGCTGAACTCAAGAGGTCAGGTGAGAGTGACTGCGCCTGACATCAATGCAGCATTCGACCGAGTATGGCATCAAGGAGCCCAAGCAAAACTAAAGTCAATGGGAATCAGGGGGAAACCCTCCGCTGGCTGGAGTCATACCTTGTCACAAAGGAAGATGTTTGTGGTTGTTGGAGGCCAATCATCTGAGCTCCAGCACATCACTGCAGGAGTTCCTCAGGGTAGTGTCCTAGGCCCAGCCATCTTCAGCTGCTTCATCAATGACGTTCCTTCAATCATAAGGTCAGAAGTGGGGATGTTCGCTGATGATTGCACAATGTTCAGCACCATTCGTGACTCCTCAGATACTGAAGCAGTGTGTGTAGAAATGCAGCAATACCTGGACAATATCCAAGCTTGGGCTGATAAGTGGCAAGTAACATTCGCGCCACACAAGTGCCAGGCAATGACGATCTCCAACAAGAGAAAATCTAACCATCCCCCCTTGACATATAACGGCGTGACCATCGCTGAAACCCCCACTATCAACATCCTAGGGGCTACCATTGACCAGAAACTGAGCTGCAGTAGACATATAAATACCGTGGCTACAAAAACAGGTCAGAGGCTAGGAATCCTGAGACGAGTAACGCACCTCCTGACTCCCCAAAGCCTGTCCACCATCTACAAGGCACAGGTCAGGAGTGTGATGGAATACTCTCCACTTGCCTGGATGGGTGCAGCTCCAACAACACTCAAGAAGCTCGACACCATCCAGGACAAAGCAGCCTGCTTGATTGGCACCCCATCTTCAAACATTCACTCCCTCCACCACCAACGCACAGTGGCAGCAGTTTGTACCATCTACTAGATGCACTGCAGCAATGCACCAAGGCTCCTTAGACAGCACATTCCAAACCCGCGACCTCTACCAACTAGAAGGACAAGGGCAGCACATAAATGGGAACACCACCACCTACAAGCTCCCCTCCAAGTCACACACCATCCTGACTTGGAACGATATCGGCGTTCCTTCACTGTCGCTGGGTCAAAATCCTGGAACTCACTTCCTAACAGCACTGTGGGTGTACCTACCCCACATGGACTGCAGCGGTTCAAGATGTCAGCTCACCACCACCTTCTGAAGGCCAATTAGGGATGGGCAAAAAATGCTGGCCTGGCCAGCGAAGCCCACATCCCATGAAAGAATTTTTAAAAAACACGCAGTGTGCTAACTCTACAGAGTGCAATGATCCCTTGCAGCACAATTTCCTCTTGAAGTGTAACAGCACTATGCAGTGCTTTAGTTCCTAATGGCACAATTGCCACGAGTAATGCAACAACAAATTGCATTGCACTGTAATATCACCTTACACTGACAAACCTCTTGCAATGAAGTAGCCCCTTGCTGTGCCATAGACATTTGTAGAACAATGTAACAGAGACCTTCAATGCAGCATTCACTTGCAATGCCATGGACTGTTTAAGCATGCTTTACCATTGGAATGCAAAGGCTTGTTGCACTGCAATATGATATTGCAGGATCCATTGGCAGTGCAATAGCACCTTACAATGCAAAGGCCTTTCCTGTGCATTAGCCCCTTGTATGCAATAGGACTTGCTACACAGTGCTGAGGCCACTTGTAGTGTAAAAAGCACCTTGCGATGCCTTGGACATTTTCAGTGCAACACACATTTGCAATCCCATTGACCATATTGTGCACTGGACCTTTACAATGCAAAATACGTCTGTGGTGCAACAGCCTTTGCCGTGCAAAATCCACTAGCAAAGCAGTAGCCCCATGCATTGCAATACTTGGCATTTTTATTTCTGCATCCACAAGTAGTCAATGTCTGCGTGCACACCTATTGTAGTGATGTAGAATATTCTGGATAGGTGTGCAACTGTCAGGAGTGATCTTGATTGCTCTCTGTTCTCCACTCTCTCTTGTGTCTGTTTCTCTTTGACTCCTCCTCTGTGTCCTTCTTCTTTCTCCCCACTATGTTGTTGCCCGTGTCACCCCCTCCTTTGTATTGTTTCCTCCCCTCTCTATCATTCCCCTCTCTCTGTGTTGTCACCAATTCTGTGTGTCATATCCCCTCTCAGTGCTCACGCACTCTGTCTGTCCTCCACTGTCTCTGTCATCCCCTTCTCTCTCTCTCCCGCGGTCTCTGTCCTCCACTGTCTCTGACATCCCCTTCTATCTCTCTCTCTCAGCCCGCCACTGTCTCTGACATCTCCTTCTCTCTCTCTCTCTGTCTTCCACTGTCTCGGGTCTCCCCTTATCACTCTCTCTCTCTCTCTGTCCTCCACTGTCTCTGACCTCCCCTTTTCTCTCTCTCTCGAAATGCCCTCCACTGTCTCTGGCCTCCCCTTCCTTCTCTCTCACTGTCCTCTATTGTCTCTGGCCTCCACTTCTCTCTCTCTCTCTCTCTATACCCCTCTCTCTTCCCCCTCACGAGGCCGCAAAACAGTGTAATAGCCCACTACATTCCAGTAGCAAATCATATTGAAAAGCCCATGCAGTGCCATAACCACTTGGAGCGCCATAGCCACTAGCAATTCCACATTCTCTTTCAGTGCCATAGTCCCTTGCAATGCAATAGACCTTGCCGTGCAAGACCCCCTTGTAGAACGACAACCGTTGCAGTGTAGCGTCTGCTTGACGTGCAAGAGCCACTTGTGGTGTAATGGTCCCTTCTAGTGAAATGGCCCCTTGTAAGCCATATTCCTTTACAATGCAAACGACACTTGACGTAAATGGACATTTGAAAAGAAAATCCGTTGAAATGGAATAGTCCCATACAATGAAATCACCTCTTCCAGTGCAATACCCTCTTGCAATGCAAATTCCTGCTGCAATGCAACAGCTCCTTAAGAACACTAAAATCTTTCAATGCAAGAGCTTCTTGTAATGCCTGTTGCAATGCTGCAGCCCCTTGCAATGGGAGCATCATTACAAAGAATAAAGGCAATTGCAGTGGAATAGTCTTTTTGATTGGAACGTGCAATATCCCCATGCAATGCCAATGCATGTTGCTGTGCACAAGTCCGTGCAGAGAAAATTGCCTGGAAGTTTAGCAGACACTTACAATGCAATAGCCCATGGGATGGCATAGCACTCTCAGTGCAATAGTCACTGGCGATTCAAAATCCTGTCACAATGCAGCAGCCTCTTGAGTACAGTAGAATATTTCTAGTCAAAAGCAAATAATTGGCCTTGTAATTGTACAGCTCCATGCAGTACATTCGTCAGTGCAGCATAAAAGTGACGAAGCTGTGGCATAGTGATGTGATCACTACACGAGCAAACCAGTAACCCAGAGCATTGCTCCAGCGAGAAAAGTTCGAATTCCACCACAGCAAAAAATGGAATTTGAATTCGAAGTTAATCAATAAATCTGGAATAGCAATGATCAGGGGTATAATCAGATCAGGGAGGACTTATCTCCTGTATAAATCAGGGCTTATTAATATGGGTCAACTAAGAGCGACGAGCTGAGCTGTGGATTTCAGAATGACATCAGTTGGTGCTTCTCACAGAAATGAGATATCCAGTAATATTTCAGATTGAAGATGTTTACTATTCAGTTCTGGTAGCCATTGGAGTTCCTGGTAATCTGCTATCTCCAGCTCGTAATGGTGCAAATCAATGGTAATTGGAAAGTTGTACTTGGTAGTGTTCTGCTTTCTGAATGTTTCACACAGAAGGCAGTTCAGTTCGATCAGTTTAATGATGGGATGTCCAAAAACTCAATTAATTCCATGTTGTACAGCTGCATAATGACTATGATGATTTTTGTCCATCAAATCCTTATGTTAGTATTGGATCATGTGCTGTACCGAATGCATTGTCTGTTGATAGAATACCCTCAGATACTAAATGTTCGGGCTTGTATCAGTTTCTTTATCTGTAATGATTTTTGTTTTTTGCAACCCTGAGAATGTGATCAGATTAATATCTCAAATGTACGTCTTGGGACCAGGAGCTCAGACGAAATACGTGAGAACATAAGCAATATGAAGAGGCATAGACCTTTTTCCCCTCGAGCATGCCTCAAAACCACCTTCTCGCTGGTTCTCGTTAACCCTTGACTAGCCTTTGGTTCAAAAATCTCTCCATCAAAGCCATGAATATAATCAATGATGCAGCGTCCACAACTCGCTGAGGTCGAGAATTCCAAAGATTCATGACCCTCACAGAAAATAAATTCCTCCTCATTTGGCCTGAAATGTGCCCCTTTTGCCCCCTAGTTCTAGATTCCCCTTGAGGAGAAATATCCTCTCACCATCCGCCTGTGGAGCTTCCTCAGAATATTATGCCTCATTTTGTCTCTCATACTTCTAAACTGTGAAGCATATAGGTCCAACCTACTGAACCTTTCCCGACAAGACAGCCCTTTTAACACCAGTGGTCAGGTAGTGAAGCTTCTCTGAACCTCCCCCAATCCATGTTTATTCGTACTTAAATAAGGAGAGCAAAATGTACACAGTTGCTTCGGTGTGTTCCCACCAACGTTCTAAGAGCAGGTATCAGATCATCAGGCGTTGTGGTACTAACCTGGCCCGGTATTCCCTGTATTGTAGACAGATTTAACAGTGCAAGTTATGGGAATGAGTGTCCACCCTACCTGGGTTTATCAATGTCCTGTATACTTGTGGGATGTGCACACGACGAGGTCAAACAAATTTCATTATGTTTACATACGGTATTTTATTCTCAATGCTTACACTAATTCTTCCTTTCATCTTTGCATTCCATGCAGACAACCACTGTATAATAATTCATGAAAGGTACACATATTGGAATCACTTTATGCGATGTGTTATTAAACAACAAAATTTATATCGTTATATAAGATACTTGTGTACTCTGGTTTTTAACGTAACAATTTGAATTAAATCAAGGGAGCAATCCAATACAGGATGCAATTATCGGTGTCTCCCAGTGATTTGGACTGGGGGCGGAGCATTTTACTGTATTTCCAGATAACTTGAATTAAGGTTTCGAGGGCTGTACAACTAAGATTGCAGAAGACCATAGGTTTAGTGACTAAGTACATAGTGAAGATGAAAATAAAAATGTGCAAATGTCTGTCGATAGTTTAAATGATTTGTTAAGTTAATGGAGTTTTATGTGAGGTGTTACGAGGTCATCCACCTTGTATCAAAGAGAGATACATCAGAATGCATTCTTAAATGTGAGAAGCTGGGAGCGGGGGACAAGCTGAGAAGTTCGCTGTGGCGTCATGGTATTGTCACCAGACTAGTAACCCAGAGACCCAGGCTGTTGCTCGGGGGCATGTGTTAAAATCCCACTGCAACAAGAGGAGAATTTGAATTCAATTAATGAATATGGAATTAAAAGCAAGTCTAATGATGCCCATGAAACCATTGTCGATTATTGTAAAAACCCATCTGTTTCACTTATGTCCTTTCGGGAGGGTGTTGCCCTGGAAGTCCTTAACATCAACTCTGGACGCCATGAAGTCTCATGGCCTCAGGTCAAACATGGGCCAGGAAGCCTCCTGCTGATTTCCACCCACTGCTCCCACCCGCCCTCAGATGTTGTAGCAGTACTGCTCCATGTTGGAGGAAGCACTGAGGATGGCAAGTGTGCGGAATGAACTCGGAGTGGAGGATTGCAAAGTCCATCACCAAAAGTGACTCGGTAGCACCACTACTGACCGAATACTTAAGGACATAGCTGCGAGATTGGGTATGCGGCAGATGGTGAGGGAACCAACACGAGGAAAAAAAAGGACAGACTAGACATCGTCTTCACCAATCTGCCTGCTGCAGTTGCATCTGCCCACGAAAGTATTGGGGGGAGTGGCCACCGCAGTCCTTGTGGAGCCGATGTCCCGCCTTCACAATGAGGATACCCTCCTCGGTGTTGTGTGGCACGACCACCGTGCTAAATGGGATAGATTTCGAAAAGATCGAGCAATGTTAAACTGTGCATTGTGAACCAGCATCAGCAGCAGAATTGCACTCTACCACAAACTGTAACCTCATGTTCCCGCATATTCCCCACTCTACCATTACCATCAAGTCGGGGGACGAACCCTGGTTCAATGAAGAGTGCAGGAGGCCATGCCAAGAACAGCACCAGGCATACCTCAAAATGAGGTGTCAACCTGGTGAAGCTACGACCAAGGACTACTTGCCTGCCAAACTGTGTAAGCAGCATGTGACAGGCAGAGCTAAGCGACCCCATAACCAATGGATCAGATCTAAGCTCTGCAATCCTGCCGTGAATGGTAATGGACAAGTAAACAACTAACTGGAGGAGGTGGCGTTATAAATATCCCCATCCTCAATGATGAGGGAGCCCCGCACATCTGTACGAAAGATAAGGCTGAAGCATTTGCAACAATCTTCGGCCACAAGTGCCGAGTTGATGATCCATCTCGGCCTCCTTTTGAAGTCCCCAGCACCACAAATGCCAGACTTCAGCCAATTCGATTCACTCTGTGGGATATCAAGAAACGACTGAAGGCAGCGGCTACTACAAAGGCTGTGGGCCCTGACAATATTCCGACAATAGTACTGAAGACCTGTGCTCCAGAACATTCTGCAACCCTAGCAAGCTGTTCCACTTCAGCTACAACACTGGCATCTACCCGGCAATGTAGAAAATATTCCTGGTATGTCCTGTGCACATAAAGCAGGACAAGTCTAACCCGGCCAATTACCGACCCATCAGTCTACTCTCAATCATCAGTAAAGTGATGGAAGGTGTCATCGACAGTGCCATCAAATGGTACTTGCTTCGCAATAACCTGTTCAGTGACGTTCAGTTTGGGTTCCACCAGGGCCACTCAACTCCTGACCTCATTGCAGCCTTGGTTCAAGCATGGGCAAAAGAGCTGAACTCAAGAGGTGAGGTGAAAGTGACTGCTCTTGACATCAAGGCAAGTTGACCGGGTATGGCAATAAGAATCCCCAGCAAAACTGATGTCAACGGGAATCAGGGGGAAAACTGTTCGCTGGTTGCAGTCATAGCTAATGCAATGGAAGATGGATGTGATTGTTGGAGGTGAATCATCTGAGCTCCTGAACATCCTTGCAAGTTTTGCTCAGGGTAATGTCCCAGGCCCAATCATCTTCAGCTGCTTCATCAATGGCCTTTCTTCAATCAGAAGGTGAGAATTGGGGATGTTCGCTGATGAAAGCACAATGTTCAGAACCATTCGCGACTCCTCAGATACTGAAGCAGTCCGTGTAGAAACGCACCAAGTCCTGGACAATATCCAGGTTTCGGCTGATAAGTGGCAAGTAACATTTGCGCCACACAAGCGCCAGGCAATGACCATCTCCAAGAAGAGAGCATCCAATTATCGCCCCTTGACATTCAATGGCATTACCAACGCTGAATCCCCCACTTTCAACATCCGAGGGGATACCATTTACCAGAAACTGAACTGGAGTAGCCACGTAAATACGGTGGCTGCAAGAGCAGGTCAGAGGCTAGGAATCCTGCGGGGAGTAACTCACCTCCTGACTCCCCAAAGCCTTATCACCATCTCCAAGGCACAAGTCAGGGCTGTGATTGAATGCTCTCCACTTTCCTGGATGGTTGCATCTATAACAACATTCAAAGAGTTCTATACCATCCAGGACAAAGCAGCCCGCTTGATTGGCACCCCATCAACAAACAATCACTCCCTCCATCACCGACACACAGTGGCAGCAGTGTGCACCATCTACAGGATGCACTGCAGCAATGCACCAAGGCTCCTCAGACAGCACCTTCCAAATCCGCGACCTCTGCCAGTAAGCAGGATAAGGTCAGCAAATGCATGGTAACAACGCCACCTGCAAGTTCCCCTCCAAGTTAGACACCATCCTAACTTGGAACTATATCACCATTCCTTCACTGTCGCTGGGTCATAATTCTAGAACTCACTTCCGAACAGCACTGTGGGTGTACCTACCTCACATGGACTGCAGCGGTTCAAGAAGGTAGCTCACCACCACCTTCTCAAGGGCAATTACGGATGGATAATAAATGCTGGCCTGGCCAGCGAGGCTGACATACCATGAATGCATTTACATTTAAAAAAAAGATAAATAGTGTACAAATTAAAATTACAAAACTGAGGTTGATGGATTTTTTGAGGTAACCAGATTAAGAATTGAGGGAACAATGTAGAGCATGGCTATCAGACCGAACCCGACGCAACCCGACTCTGTCACCACCTCAGGTCAGTGGCTCCAATGTTAATGCACTTTCTGGACCTGAAAGTTGGTTTTCTTGCAGTTTTCTTAAGCTTGTGCAGATAAGTGACCAAGGGAAAACGGAAGATAGATTAACTGATGGCCATGTCAGGCGCGGGAAAAAAAAGGAAGGATCCGGGCCAGGTCGGGCTCTTTCGAGGTTATCTTGGACTCGGTTAGAGTTTCGTTTCGACCCGGCCTTAAGTGCAATGCAGTGGACGGAATGAATAGGGATAGATGAGGTTTTAACGGTTTGAAATGCAAGGAAGGAAAAAGTAAATAAACTGGAGGTGTTGGGGTTCCCCATGCAATGCTGGTCAGCAAATAGAGCACTGATTTTGAGATGAACCTGGTCTGGCATAGGATAAAAGCAGCAAGGAAATGGGCGTTGGGGAAGGGCCGTCAGCCAGGTGACAATTGGTACATTCGAGTCTGGATGAGACATGGCATGGCTGTACGTTTCAATGTCTGATGGACTGAGACAAGTGTGGAAGAAAGAATCGTGATACTATGATGTGGAAGGAGGGGATAACTGTTACGGTGTGACACATGGTGTTATGAACGTGACTCTATTTGTCAAAAATATATTTTTACAAAATTATAGTCGAGCTAAAAATACTGTCAGATTGTTTTTTTTATCAAGAGGACTGAGGAAGCTGGATTGGCAACAGTGTTACTGTTTGTCACATGGCTTGGGTTAAAGACGAGCAGAAGCCCTGGTAATAGGGGCATAAAAGTGACAAGTACTCCTCTGATTGGATTAGCCCAGTAGCAACAGAGAGCAAGCCTTCTGGTTGTCAGTCACTGCATGTATGTGTGTGTGATACCTTCTAGAAGGAGACTAAACTCAAGTTTCTGCAGAAGAAGGGGAAAAGTTTAAGGGTGAACAGAAGACCACAACCCAGCTCGTTTTCTCGCAATTCCCAAAATAACTCCATGAAGTTCAACGTATCAATTCTTCTTGTTTCCTGTATTGCAAGAAGGCCTCCTAAAATCCTTTTCAATGCCACCTGAAGACAACTCATTGCGCAAGATCCTGAAGATCTTGCCTGTGTGTGCTCGGAGGTTGGTCTTTGAGCCAATGTGTTGCATTGTTTCTCATCTGCGATTTATATAATTTTTTGAGGGCAAGTTATCTGCCCGAGTGTGATTTTTGTCTCTAATGGAGATGTGATCTTAATATCGTTTGTATATGTTTGTGTGTGTGTGTCGCGCTCTGTGTGTGTAGATATGTGCGTGTGTGAAGAGTTAATTTAGAAATGGTGACCTTTATAAATCTTAATGTTGGATTTTTAAAAATATGATATCTGCGATACTTTTTTACTTCACTACTAGTTAAGACTTGTTCCATAATAAATTGTTAACTTTGCTGTTCAGTAAAGAAACATGGTCAATGCTTTCTATTCTGGGGAATATAGTTGACTGTCAAAAATTGGGAAAAAATAAATAATATGCTGTGACCTATGCAGTGGCGGACTAAATTAACAGTGCACACCTCCAGCCTCGGTCGCAACAATGAGTATCAAGCATAACCTGGGGTCAGATAGTGTGCTGAGGGTCACTCAGAGACAGCAGTCATCATGTGGATTGGAATGGATTCCTGGGATACAGTTTCTGGATTGGAATAAAGGTGATGGATTCAGTCCTGACAATGTTAGATAAACGACAATTATGACCCATCCATAGAGATTGCGTTGGATATGTAAATAAAAGTAAAATACTGCAGATGCTGGAAATATGAAATAAAAACTGAAAGTGCTGTAAATACACAACAGATCTGTCAGCAGATGTGTCGGGATAAACAAAAGTTAACTTTCCAGGTCCGTGCCCTTTGATCAGAACATTCTGAATTATACTCAGGCTGGATTGTGGAGGGTGGGTAACCTCACCGATCATGTTGAGTGAACATGTGGACGCTTGGATAATCTGGAGAAGCGATTGGAAAGAGTACGAGCTGAGGATAGTTAGAGAAGTTGTCTGAGAGAGACAGCAAACAAGCAGAAATGGAGAGGAAGAAACGGAACGATTACAGTGAAACCGGGGGTTGAAGATATGATGAGACAAGGAGTCGTACAGCATCGAAACAGGCCCTTTGGCCCACCGCGTCCATGCCGACCATAATGCCTATCTACACTAATCACACCTGCCTGCATTAATTCCATATCCTTCTATGCCTTGCTCATTCAAGTCCCTGTCCAGACGCCTCTTAAATGTCGCTGCTGTTCCTGCCTCCACCACCTCGTGTGGCAGCTCATTCCAGATACCCACTATTCTTTGTGTGAAAAATGTTCCCCTTTGATCCCCTTTAAACGTCCTCCCTCTCACCTGAAATCTATGCCCTCTAGTTTTAGTCACCCCTACCATGGGAAACAGCTTCTGGCTATTTACCCTATCTATGCCTCTCATAATTTTATATGCCACTATCATGTCTCCTCTCAGCCTCCTTCGCTCCAGGGAAAACAGAGCCAACCTATCCAATCTCTCTTCATAACTCAAGCCCTCCAAACCAGGCAACATCCTTGTGATTCGCTTCTGCAAACTCTCTAGCTTAATCACATCTTTCCTGTAGTGTGGTGACCAGAACTACACATAGTACTTCAAATGCAGCCCAACCAACGTTATGCACAACTGTAACATGACGTCCCAACTCTTGCACTCAGTGCCTCGGTCGATGAAGGCAAGCATGCTATCTGCCTTCTTCACCACCCTGTCTACCTGTGTTGCCACTTTCAGGGAACTATGCACTTGCACCCCAAGATCTCGCTGCTCAAGTTCACTCCCCAGGGCCCTGCCATTCACTGCATATGACCTGCCCTGGTTTAACTTCCCATAATGCATCACTTCACACTTGTCTGCATTAAGCTCCATTGCCACTCCCTTGCCCACTTTCTCAGTTGATCTATATCCTGTTGTGACCTTAGACAACCTTCTTCACTGTCCACTGTACCCCCAATTTTGGTGTCATCTGCAAACATACTCATCATGCCCCTTACATTCTCATTCAAGTCATTAATAAATATGACAAACAACAGAGGGCCCAGCACCGATCCCTGCGATACACCACTGGTCACCGGCCTCCAATCTGAAAAACAACCCTCCACTATCACCCTCTGCCTCCTATCACCAAGCCAATGTTGTATTCAATTTGCTAACTCACTCTGGATCCCATGTTTTCGAACCTTCTGGACAAGCAATCCATGCAGAACCTTGTCAAAGGCCTCGCTAAAGTCCATGTAGACAATGTCCATCGCCCTGCCCTCGTCAATGCTCTTGGTCACCTCCTCGAAAAACTCAATCAAATTCGTGAGACATGATTTCCCACGCACCAGGCCATGCTGACTATTCCTAATCAGACCATGCCTTTCCAGATGCATATAAATCCTGACTCTCAGAATCCCTTCCAATAACGTTCCCACCACTGATGAAAGGCTCACCGGCCTGCAATTCCCTGTTATATCCCTGCTGTCCTTCTTATATAAAGGCACAACATTAGCTATCCTCCAGTCTTCCAGTACCTCACCCATGGCTAACGATGATACAAAAATCTCTTTCAGGGCCCCAGCAATCTCCTCCCTTGCTTCCCATACCATTATAGGAAACACCTGGTCAGGCTCTGGTGATTTATCCACCTTAATGTGCTTCCATACATCCAACGCCTCCTCATTTGTAATGTTGATGTGCTCCAGGATGTTGGTGTTCCCTCCCTTGAACTCATCAGCTTCCATGACCTTTTCCACGGTAAATACGGACGATAAATATTCATTTAAGACCACACCCATTTCCCGTGGCTCCACACATAGATTGCCACACTGATCCTTAAGGGTACCTACTCTCACCTTAGCTATCCTTTTACTCTTAATATACTTAAAGAATCTTTTAGGATTATTATTTATCTTATCTGCCAGGGGAATCGCATCGCCCCTTTTCGCCCTCCTAATTTCCTTCACAAGTGTATTCCTACATCCCCTCTACTCCTGGAGGACTCGCTCGATCCCAGCTGCCTATACCTGACATATGCCTCCTTCTTTGTGCTGACCAGACCCTCAATATCCCTCGTCAACCAAGGTTCCCTAAACTTGCCAGCCTTGCCGTTCCATTTAACAGGAACATACCGGCCCTGAACTCTTCCTATCTCAATTTTTAAAACATCCCACATGCCAGACGTCCCTTTACCTGTAAACAGCCATTCCCATTCAACTTTTGAGAGTTCCTGTCTGATGCCATCGAAATTATCCTTCCCGCAATTTAGGACTTGAACCTGAGGACCAGTCCTATCCTTTTCCATAACTACCTTGAAGCTAATAGAGTAATGGTCACTGGTCCCAAAGTGCTCAACCACTGACACATCAACCACCTGCCTATCCTCATTTCCGAAGAGGAGGTCGAGTGTAGCCCCTTCTCTGGTAGGGCCATCCACATACTGCTTCAGAAAACTATCTTGGATACATTTCACAAATTCTTCCCCATCTGATCCCTTATCACGAAGGCAGTCCCAGTCAATATTAGGGAAGCTAAAATTACCTACCATTACAACCCTGTAATTCCTACACCTATCTGATTTCCTGACATATATGCTCCTCCACTTCCCTCTGACTATTGGGGGCCTATTGTATAATCTGATCAAAATGATCACCCTTTTCTTATTGTGCTCAGTTCTGGTCGCCTCATTATAGGAAGGATGTGGACGCTTTAGAGAGGGTGCTGAGGAGATTTATCAGGATGCTGCCTGGACTGGAGGGCATGTCCTACGGGCTTTTCTCATTGGAGCGAAGAAGGATGAGAGGTGACTTGATAGAGGGGTACAAGATGATGAGAGGCATCGATAGAGTGGATAGTCAGAGACTTTTTCCCAGGGTGGAAAGGGTTATCACCAGGGGGCATAATTGTAAGGTGATTGGAGTAAGGTTTCGGGGAGATGTCAGAGGTAGGCTCTTTACACAGAGAGTGGTGGGTGCGTGGCGTGCACTGCCAGCGGTGGTAGTCGAAGCAGATATATTAGGGGCATTTAAGCGACTCTTGGATAGGTACATGGATGATAGTAGAATGAAGGGTAGGTAGTTAGTTTGATTTTAGAGTAGTTTAAATGTCCGGCACAACATCGTGGGCCGAAGGGACTGTACTGTGCTGTACTGTTCTATGTTCCATGTTCTATGTTCTCTTACATCCACCTCTGTCACGCCGGAAGGATCGGTACCCCGGAACATTGAGCTGCCAGTCCTGCCAATTCCTCAGCCACGTTTCTGTAATAGCAATAATATCACAATCCCATGTACTGATCCATGCTCTGAGTTCATATGTCTTACCTGTAAGGCTTCTTGCATTAAAGTAATTGCAGTTTAGCCTACCAGACCTTCCACGCTCCCTGTCCTGCCTACTGGACTTGCTTGCTTTAACCTCTAAATCTGCCACAACTATCTCATCTGAGAGACTACTACTTTGGTCCCAACCACCTGCAAGACTGGTTTAAACCCTCCAGAGTAGTACTAGCAAACCTCCCCGCAAGGATATTGGTCCCTATCCAGTTAAGATGCAACCCGTCCTTCTTGTACAGGTCACCTCTGCACCAGAAGAGATCCCAATGATCCAAGTAGCTGAAGCCTTCCCGCCTACACCAGCTCTTCAGCCAGGCATTCATTTGCCGAATCCTCCTCGTCCTACCCTCCCTCTCACGGGGCACCGGGAGTAATCCTGAGATTACAACACTGGACGTCCTGCTTTTTAACATTCTGTCTACCTCCCTATATTCACTTTGCAGGACCTCATCTCTCTTCCTGCATATGTCGTTAGTACCAATATGGACCATGACCTCTGGCTGCTCACCCACCCCTTACAGAATGTTCTGCAGCTGCTCCGAGACATCCATGCTCCTAGCACCAGGGAGGCAACATACCATCGTGGAGTCGCATTTGTGGCCACAGAAACGCCTTTCTGCACCACTTACGATAGAATCCCCTACAACTGTAGCGCTTCCAACACTTTTCCTCCCCTGCTGTGCAGCAGACCCCTCAGTGGTGCCACGAACTTGGCTGTTGCTGCTTTCCCCTGGGAGGTCATACACCCAAAAGTATCCAAAGCGGTATATCTGTTTGAGAGGGGGATGGCCACAGAGGACCCCTGCACTACCTGTCTGCGCCTACTACTCCATCTTGTGGTCACCCATCTCTTTTCGGCCTGCGCAGCCATTACCTGCAGTGTGACCACCTCACTAAACGTGCTATCCACGAATTTCTCAGCAAGGAGGAGGTGTTTGGTGTCTTGCAAAGCATTAAGGTAGATAAGTACCCAGGGCCCGATGGGACCTACACTGGAAGACTGAGGGAAGCAAGGAAAGAAATTGCTGGGGCCTTGACAGAAATCTTTGCATCCTCATTGGCTGCAGGTGAGGTCCCAGAGGAGTGAAGAATAGCCAATGTTGTTTCTTTGTTTAAAAAGTGTGGCAAGGATAATCCAGGAAATTATAGGCCGGTGAGCCTAACGTCAGTAGTTGGGAAACTATTAGAGAGGATTGTTCGGGACAGGATTTCCTGCCATTTGGAAAGAAACGAACTTAATAGCGAGAGACAGCATGGTTTTGTCAAGGGGAGGTCGTGTATTATTAATTTGATTGAGTTTTTTGAGGAAGTGACGAAAACGATTGATGAGGGAAGGGCAGTGGATGTTGTCTACATGGACTTTAGTAAAGCCTTTGGCAAGGTACCGCATGGCAGACTGGTGCAAAAGGTGAAGTCACACGGGATCAGAGGTGAGCTGGCAAGATGGATACAGAACTGGCTCAGTCACACAAGACAGAGGGTAACAGTGGATGGGAGTATTTCTGAATGGAGGGATGTGACTAGTGGTGTTCCGCAGGGATCAGTGCTGGGACCTTTGCTGTTTGTAGTATATATAAATGATTTGGAGGAAAATGTAGCTGGCCTGATTAGTAAGTTTGCAGACGTCACAAAGGTTGGTGGAGTTGCGGATAATGATGAGTATTGTCAAAGGATACAGCAGGATACAGATCGGTTGCAGACTTGGGCGGAGAAATGGCAGATGGAGTTTAATCAGGAAAAATGTGAGGTAATGCATTTTGAATATCTAATGCAGGTGGGAGGTATACAGTAAATGGCAGAACCCTTAGGAGTATTGACAGGCAGAGAGATCTGGGCATACAGGTCCACAGGTCACTGAAATTGGCAACGCAGGTGGATAAGGTAGTCAAGAAGGCATACGGCATGGTTGCCTTCATCGGTCGGGGCATTGAGTATAAAAATTGGCAAGTCATGTTGCAGCTGTACAGAAGCTTAGTTAGGCCACACTTAGAATATTGCGTGCAATTCTGGTCGCCACACGACCAGAAGGATGTGGAGGCTTTGGAGAGGGTACAGAGGAGGTTTACCAGGATGTTGCCTGGTCTGGAGGGCATTAGCTATGAGGAGAGGTTGGGTAAACTCGGATTGTTTTCACTGGAACGACGGAGGTGGAGGGGCGACATGATAGAGGTTTAGAAAGTTATGAGCGGCATGGACAGAGTGGATAGTCAGAATCTTTTTCCCAGGGTGGAAGAGTCAGTTACTAGGAGACATAGGTTTAAGGTGCGAGGGGCAAAGTTTAGAGGGGATGTGCGAGGCAAGCTTTTTGCACAGAAAGTGGTGAGTGCCTGGAACTTGCTGCCAGGGGAGGTCTTGGATTCAGATACGTTCGCGACGTTTAAGAGACATCTTGACAAATAAATGAATAGGAAGGGAATAGAGGGATATGGGCCCCAGAAGTGCAGAAGGTGTTAGTTTAGGCAGGCATCAAGATCGGCGCCGGTTTGGAGGGCCGAATGGCCTGTTCCTGTGCTGTACTGTTCTTTGTTCTTTGTTCTTTGCTCATCTAGGATGCTCCACAGTGAATCCACCCGCAGCTCCAGCTCCGTAATGCGGGTAATCAGTCACGAAAGATGGGTACACTTCCTGCACACATGGTCGTCAGAAACACTGGAAGTGTCCCTGATTTCCCATATAGAGCACGAGGAGCAAATCATGGCGCTGAGCTCTCCTGCTATGTCTTACCCTTAGGTTACTTAGTTACTCCCTTGATTAAAAAAAAATACTAATTCTGCTCGGGGCAGAATGGGTTCTACCCATTCAATCTAAAGTCCTTTTAAAAAAAACATTTTTGTAGTACTCACCTTATCACCAGAGATTTTTTTTCCAGCAAAAAAAACAGACAGCTTTTTTAAAAGATATTCTAACAGCTGCTACTCACCAACCAATCACCCTGCAGCTCTCCTCTGACGTCACTGGTTGCCTTTTTTTTTCAAAACTCTGGCACGCTGGAAGAGCTGCTCTCCGCTCCCGGAAGATAAGAGGATTTTGCCAGACCAGGTGAGGTTTACTGCTGGACTCACTTCCTGTGTGTTTAACCCAGTCATATCCTCAACCTGTTTTCGTGAATGTTCCTCTTCATTATTTCTGAACTGAGTAGATAACTGAATGGAATCAATTATTTACCGAATAAATTGGTTGCTTCACTTTGTTCGCATTCCAAACCCTTCAGGAACAGCCTCCCCTCCAGTTCCCTAATATACTTTACTTTGTCTCCCTTCAATCCACTCACTGGCTCTGCCTCCAACGGCCTCATCCTCCTGATCTGAAGTCTCAAACTCACCACAGCGGCTTTCGAAATTTTCACGTTTTGAGACAGCCCCTGTTGGCTCTCTTAAACATTAAAAGATAAAATCTCCCCTGTCCCCTCAGTTTCTCGGCCATTAGTCTGAAGTCTAAACCGGATTTAAACCATTGGATTCCTTCTTTGAAAACCTCCTTCTCCTTCCACACTGGCACTGCGCCCCCAATAAATGCTTCCACTGTATCGAGAGATCATTTAATTTCACGTTTATTTAAAATCAATTTCCCAATCAATTATTGATAACTGTGTTTAAAACCGTTCTCTGCCCGAAAGTGCTGGATGCTGCAACAAGGCTGCAAATTTCACACTAGATCCTGTCAAACTGCTGTTTCAGTTTGAGGTCTGATCATTAATTTCATTGCTTCCCTTACTATCTCTTTCAGTTAACCTGGTGGCGATTCTGATCCTGTCCCGAGGAAAGTGTGGTCTGTCCAATGTATCACTCGCTCCTGGTGGGAATGGCACTGGATGATCTCCTCGTCATTAACTCAGATCCCATAATGACGAAACATCGGGTGATTTATTTCCCAGATTCTCTCCTGTCGATTATTTCCTTCTGCAGTTCAGTTAATTTCCTGTTTTTTGCAAGCACAATGGGTTCTATCTGGCTGACAGACACATTCACCTCTGATCGATTTGTGACCATTTGTTGTGAGAAGCTGAACTCAAAATATTGCACAGAGAGAACGACGGCTGTGGTTATTGCAACAGTGAGTATGCTGTGCTCTTTAAACAGTGTTCCCTGGTACTTTACAACCAATGCTGAATATAGAATTGAAAATGTTCCCTGGGGTTGGATCATGAAGCAGAGCTGCTATACTTACCACGCATGGAGCGTGTTTGAGTTGTTTCATCACATTTTAACTCCATGTGTCCCGTTCTTTCTGATTTTGCTGCTCAATGTTCTGACAGTCAGACACATTTTAGTGGCCAGTAGAGGCCGCAGGGGACTCCGAGGCATCAGCAATGGAGAGAATCACAATGACCCAGAGATGCAGAATCGAAAGAAATCCATCATTTTAGTGTTCACTATGTCAGGCAGTTTTATACTGTTATGGGTGACGCAGACTTTATTTTACCTTTATCAGCGAATTACAAAACAATATCCTTCCTCCAGCAATGACCCTCTTTATATCACAGAGCAGACAGCAGCAATGCTACAGCTTCTCAGTTGCTGCACCAACACGTGTATATATGCTGTGACCCAGACTAAGTTCAGGGAGGAGCTGAAGGACGTCGTGAAATACCCAGTGAATCTAATTGTTAAATTAGTTAAATCATAGAAAAGTCAAGGTTTCCACGTTCTGGCACTAAAGTCCAATCCAGGCTCCACAGTCTGAACTCACAACATGGTAATAAATTTTCTATTCACAGTCCAGAGCGCTGATATGATTGCAAGCTTGATTTTGTAATATTTGATTAAAGATCGGACCAAATGAGGCTGGTTATCTTTGCAGAAGACATATGAATTTTTTTTCAGAAATGACGGTGCTAAAGAGAACATTTGAGCATCAACTGAAGCAGCTCTAAACCAAAGGAGCTTCTGTTGGCTTGATGACAGAGTGACAGGGTGGTGAACTGGCAATGTCACTGAGCTAATGATCCAGAGGCCCATGTTAATTCCTTGGGAACACGGGTTTCAATCACCCCGTGGCCACTGATGAAAATCAAATTCAATTAATTGATTTAAAAAAACCATCTGGAATTGAAAGCTGGTTTTAATAACAGTGCCATGAAACTATCATCGATTCTCGCAAAAACAAGAAACATTTTGTTTTCAAATTCCCTTTGGGGAAGGAAATATCCCGTCCTTACCCGATCTGTACTACATATGAATCCAGACCTGCAGTAATCTGGATGACTTAACTGTTCTCTGAAATAGCCTAGCAAGCCATTCAGTTGTCGAGGACAATTAGGGATGGGCAACAAATGCTGGCCTTGCCAGAGAAACCCATGTCCCATGACATAGTAAATAATGTCAGATGGAGGATGAGTTGGTCACTCAGGAAAGTAAAGACGTGAATGAGGAAAGCGATCGAAAATGAAACATTGAAAAAGTAGCAAGTGAGAATGACTAGCAGAGAAAATTCAAGAAAAAACAAAAAGGGAGAGAACAGAGCAGAGAAATATGGAAATAAGAAGTCAAACAAATATAAGTGGAGTTCAACAAAAAAGGAGCATGAAGGACGGAAGTATTAACAGCTCAAAAACCAGAAAGAGGTGGACATGGTTTGCTGCATAAAGCAATTATTTATATATTTAAGTTGCATATACACAGCCTCTTCTTACATGTAAATACCTCTGAAAATTTTCTACACCGAATGGCGTGTGAAGGCTTGGAATCTGTTGGCACCACAGCGGTTCCTGGTGCCAGGTGAAAAAGGCAGGTGGAATACCGCTTTGGCCTTTCCGAGTCCTCCCCCACCCAGAACCCCCCCACCCCACCACCACCGACGGCTCATATAGCCCCACACCTCCCGCACACCTGGCGCCATCTTACATTGTTGAACCACTTAAGTACCCTGTGCTGAAATCTCCATCCCTTTAAAGCGGGGAACCCCGCCTCAAAGAATTGGCAGCCAATCATAGGGCCAGCGTTATTGACAGCCCCATCGGAAGCAGTGGTCAATGCTGGTACTGCAGAGGCTTTGGCACAGGTCCAGCATTGGAGCCTCGCCCCTCTGGTAAGTGAGGCCGGGTGCACTGGGGCAGTCTTTCTGGCCCCGACAGGGTTGCAGCAGGCGGGAGGGGGGGGGGGCGGCGGTGGGGGGGGGGGGGGGGTGGGTGTGGGTAGTGTAATGGGTTGGGAAAGAAGTGAAAGGGAGCAGAGTATAGGAATATTGAGTTTTTGCCTGTGGGTTTCCTCCGTTGGCCACTGATATCCCACAGAAGAGGGTCACTTAAACCTGAAGGGAGGGTGCCTCATATAATTAGGCGATGTCACGGCTGATGGAGGCCATACTAATCGGCAACCTAAGGTTCTTAATTGGCCTCTGCTTGGCAAGGCCATTATCGGCCGATTCCACCCCAAGCAAAATCGCTTGCCGACGGGCCATGTGCGACCTCATATGTTGGGGGGTCCGTAAAATCTAACCAGAATTGTGGAGGCTGTTATGGCGTTCAGCACGGTAAACCACAGCATCCTCCTCCAACGTCTCTCCATTGTCATCCAGCTAGCTCGGCTTTTGTTGCCTGCTTCCATTCTTACCTAGCTAGTCATAGCCAGTGTATCACTTGAAAAAGCTTCTCTTCCTGTTCCCGCAACATTACCCATGGTGTCTCCCAAGGATCTATCCACGGCCCCCTCCTGTTTGTCATCTACATACTATCCCTGGGTCTAAATAGGAAACATAGTCATTGCACTCTGTGGGTTAAACTCAGTTCCTGGCACTGCCATTATCTTCTCTTATTATCTCTGTATGTTTCTCATTGTCTCTGTCTCTCTGATTATATGTTCCTTGCTCGGGGTTTTTTTCTGCACGTTTGTTCTATTTGACACACCACTTATAATGAGCCTGGAGAATGTATGTGCTGGCTGTCTGAGAATCCACAGATAAAACAAGCAGTAATGTTAATGTCTGGTATGGGTAATACATTTTAGGTTTAATTTCAATTCTAAAGGTAATGCGATAGGAAGAGCAATAATCCCACTCAGTCTGATGCACCTGATCCTGCCCGCATTTACTGCAGGAGTATAACCTGCTGCTAGGTACAATGTGTAACTTTACTAGTGAGCTTCAGTCTTGTGTAATCAATCAGAATGTATTCTTACCCTTCTTCTGTGTTACTGAACTCGGTCCCAACGCAGTGACCGTTTCTCTGTTTTTGCATTATGTTTTATTTCGATTCACATTGCATATAAAAATGGTGATTAGCGAGATATAAATTAAACACTGGATCTGAAACACTCTCAGACTCAGCCCAATTTTATGTCTTACCTTTGCAATAACAGCTCGAATTGCACAAACTGCACAAAACGTCCTCTTCCTGTGCGTTATCTTAAAATAATAAACAACAGCTCATTTACTTTAAGCATATGTCATTATTTCATTCTCTGTGTTACAAATCTTAGAATTATAAATGCAACACAATGTTCTCTCTGCAGTAGCTCATATTTCAATGTTTAATTCACTCAATCCATCACATTCTCTGTGTTGATTCCCATTCTGTGCGATTAAGCACTGTTTACCGGTCTGATTATATTAAAACTATTCATAGATTGTAAACATTGATTTAAAATGATGAACACATTAATTTTTTCGATGTCTATCGCCTGTAATAGCATGCTTTAGACACGACAGAAGAACAGGCTGAACTAAAATTTGCAATGAGTAACGAGCCAGAATTAATTAATGTTCCAAAGTGATTGATGAGAAGGTTACGTCATCAGAATGCGCCGCGGTACGCACATGCGCTCACGGTCTCGGGCCATCTGCGCATGCGCTGCGGTCCGGATTGCCAGGACCATTTTGCGCATTGCGCAGACGACGTCATCGCGGAACGTCATCTTCCTCGGAGAACACGCCAGGTTGGCCTTTGCGCATGCGCGGACTGGTCCTGCCAATCCGGACCGCAGCGCATGCGCAGATGGCCCGAGACCGTGTGCGCATGTGCGTCAATCTTCCGAAAGCTTCGGCGCGAGTTTTTGAAAATGGAAGGAGGAGAGGTTTCGTCCGGCATTTATCTCAATTATTTAGTCATTTTGGACATTTGCTTCATTTTTATTAGACAGAGGAGATTGTTGCAAGGTAAGTTGCTCTGAAAATACATTTCAAGGGAAGCGGGGGAAGGGAGGAGGGGGGAAGGTAGGAGGGGGGAAGGGAGGGGGGAAGGGAAGGGAGGGCGGAAGGGGGAAGGGAAGGGAGGGTGGAAGGGGGAAGGGAAGGGAGGGGGAAGGGGAAGGAATGGAGTGGGGAAGGGGGAAGGGAAGGGAGGGGGGGAAGGGGAGGGAGGGGGAAGGAAGGGAGGGGGAAGAGGGAAGGGAAGGGAGGGGGAGAGGGAAGGGAAGGGAAGGGATGAACGGGGGGGAAGGGAGGGAGGAACGTGGGAAGGGAGAGAGGAACGGGGGGAAGGGAGGACGGGGGGAGGGGGGAAAGGAGGGAAGGGAGGGAGGGAAGGAAGGGAGGTCGGGGGGGAGCAGCGGAGCGGAAGGGGAGTGTCTTTTTCTGTTGCATGCGCCATAAGCACAAGGACTGGCTGATGAGATGGAGCCAATTAATTTGCCCAACAATTGCCGGAAGCACCTTCGGATGGAGGTGGCCACGCGGAGGACATCAGTCGCGTGCCACAATCCATGGATCCTGAGCGTTTCACCCCCTGGCCTAATGATCTGATGGACCATACATACGCCTGCCTGTTCAAAGCTCCACTTCCCCCAACCTGCGGTACCCTCTCCTTGATGTTCAGTTACACAGTCACCTGTTCCTGCACCCATTCAAGCAGTGCACGTGGACACTCAGCCACATGTTTCCCCATCCGCCCTTGAAACAACCATGCAGAGCCTTGTGAGACTCCGCAATTGCCAGCTGCTGCCTGTCAAGCAGAGAAGGCGTCCAAGGGGTCAAGCACTTGGGGAACATTCAGCAAGAAGAGACTGAGCACTAAAAGAAACAAGCATGCCGTGTCCAGTGGTAGCACAAATGTGAATGCTCTTGCTGCGTACACAACTGGTGAGGTGGGAGTGCAGCCACACCATTCTCCATCCTCAGTGTTGCTTTAAGGCAAAGAGTGAAAGAAATGGAAGATGATGCTGACAGTAGTAGGCAGGATTAAATGGGAATGGATGGGAAGACGCACGAGTAGCATAACCACTAGCAGCGAACAGCTGGGCGAAATGGCCTGCTTTATGTCATAGTCCAAAAGAAATGTGCTTCTTTTTCCAGCACCCTCACAACATTCATGTTTTCCCTGAGAGCAGCATTGAACCATCACGAGATAGGGGCAGTTACATCATGCTGACTCCTACAGCTGAGGTGGGTACGAAGTGATTCATTGGCGGTGTTATCAGTACATGCCTTAACCGCAGAACACAAAGCATGCGCAACAGTAATTTCATTGGAGGAGGGAAGCTCTGACACTGATGTTCTTTCATTATTTCCTTTCGTGTAAAATGTGCCCTTGAGAAAACAATCCTTGACACTTAAGGACGGCATTCCAGCAAAGGAGGCAGTGCAGGAGAGGACGCAAGGATGTGATGAATCCTGCATCTGAGGTGGGTAATACGTGCTTCATTGGCGACGTTATCAATTGGTGACTTCACTGCAGAACTTAAAAGGTGTGCACAACAGTAATTTCAGTGGATAGAGGGAGGCAAGCTCTGACTCTGATTTGCTTTTCTTCTTTTCATGTAAAACATGCCGTCGAGAAAACAATCCTTGAGACTTAAGGTCAGCATTCAAGCAACGAAGGCAACTGGATCATGCTGCGGAGCTCATCACGATGTGGAAAGGAACATTGCATTTATGGATGAATTGGGAATGCACATTGGGATGCGTTTGGGGGAACATTCACCAAGAATAGACTGAGCTCAGGCTCTAGTGACTTTGCCTTCTTCACATGGACAATAGAGTTGTGGAATAGAGAGCCAAGCGTTCATTCACCACAAGGCTCTCCAGGAACAATCTCTTCAGCTGTGCATAGCAGAGACTCGGCCTGTCTGTCTAACGGGAATGCTGGACACAACACTCATGTATCCATGCACAGCAGTTCCTCGGATACTTAATGAACTTAATAAATCTTTTCAATAATTAAACCCAGAATTGTTGAGTTTTGTTTTGCATGCTATTTCCCAGACTTTGCAACTGCACTTCAGATATTCAACTATGGTGGAGGTAGGGGGGTAAAGGGGGGGGGGGTGAAGAGGGGGGATGGGTGGGGGAGAGCGGGGAGGGTGGGGAGAGGGAGCATGCAAAATGCAGGGACCAGACAGTTTGCAATGCGTGAAGTACTGTGGAGAAGTAGAGAAAGCAACTGGGTAGGGGAGAAAGCAACTGGATTGGGCATCCGCAGCTGGAGGGAACGGCTGAATGGAGAGGGCCGGAAGCGAGAGTCCGTAGAGAGCCGCGGGGAGCGAGCGTGCGAAGGCCTTGGTGTCACCGGGTCCAGAGACTGGCCAGTAAGTCTTTTGCTGTTGTGTTTATGGCGCATGCACAGAAAAATGCACTTCTCTTCCGTTCCACTGCTCCCCCCCCCACTCTCTCCCCTTCTCCCCCTCACTCTCTCCCTTCACCCCCCCACTCTCTTTCCTTCTCCCCCACTCTCTTCCCTTCTCCCCCCCACTCTCTCCCCTTCTCCCACCCACTCTCTCCCCTTCTCCCCCCCCACTCTCTCCCCTTCCCCCACTCTCTCCCCTTCCTCCCTCTCTCTCCCCTTCCTCCCCTCCTCCTTCTCCCTCTCCCCCCCACTCTCTCCCCTTCTCCCCCCCACTCTCTCCCCTTCTCCCCCCACTCTCACCCCTCCTCCCTCTCCCCCCCACTTCCCCCAGCTCCCCCTCCCTCCATCTTTCTCCCCCCCACTTCCCCCAGATCCCCCTCCCTCTTTCTCCCCCCCACTTTCCCCCGCTGCCCCCTCCCTCTTTCTCCCCCCACTCCCCCCTCTCTTTCTCCCCCCTCCCCCTCCCTTTCTCCCCCCACCCCCTCCCTTTTTCTCCCCCTCCCCCTCTCTTTCTCCCCCCTCCCCCTCTCTTTCTCCCCCCTCCCCCTCCCTTTCTCCCCCTCCCCCTCCCTCTTTCTCCCCCCCTCCCCCCTCTCTTTCTCCCCCTCCCTCTCTCACCCCACCCCCATCTCTTTCTCCCCCCTTCCCCTCTCTTTCTCCCCCTCTCTTTCTCTCCCCCCTCCCCCCCTTTCTCCCCCTCCCCCTCCCTCTTTCTCCCCCTCCCCCTCCCTCTTTCTCCCCCTCCCTCTCTCTCTCTCCCCTCCCTCTTTCTCCCCCCTCCCTCTCCCTCTTTCTCCCCCCTCCCTCTCCCTCTTTCTCCCCTCCTCCCTCTCCCTCTTTCCCCCTCCCTCTTTCTCCCCCCTTCCTCTCCCTCTTTCTCCCCCTCCCTCTCCCACCTTCTACCCCCTCCCTCTCCCTCTTTCTCCCATCCCTCTCCCTCTCCCTCTTGCTCCCCCTCCCTCTTTCTCCCCCTCCCTCTCCCTCCCTCTTTCTCCCCCCACACTCTCCATCTTTCTCCCCCCCTCCCTCTCCCTGTTTCTCCCCCCTCCCCTCTTTCTCCCCCTCCCTCTCCCTCTTTCTCCCCCCTCCCTCTTTCTCCCCCCTCCCTCTCCCTCTTTCTCCCCCTCCCTCTCCCTCTTTCTCCCCCCTCCCTCTCCCTCTTTCTCCCCCCCTCCTTCTCCCCTCCTTCTCCCCCCCCTCCTCTCCTTCTCCCCCCCTCCCTCTCCCTCCTTCTCCCCCGTCCCTCTCCCTCTTTCTCCCCCCTCCTTCTCCCCCCTTCCCTCTCCTTCTCCCGCCCTCCCTCTCCCTCTTTCTCCCCCCTCCTTCTCCCCCCTTCCCTCTCCTTCTCCCGCCCTCCCTCTCCCTCTTTCTCCCTCCCTCTCCCTCCCCTCCCTCTCCCTCTTTCTCCCTTTCCCCGCTCCCTCCCCTCCACCCCCGACACCGCTCCCTCTGGTCTCCCCGCGCTCCGGCCATTATATTCTGCCACGTGTTTGTTAGGTTTCATCTCTGTGATTTTTTGAGCAGCGCCATCTTTAGTCCTGGCAGCTGCAACAGTCGCAGGCTGTGACGTTTTCGTGGCACATGCTGTATCTGCGCATGTGCCAAAACAGCGCCACCTAGGGATCGCGTTGTCAACAATTGCGGTCTTTTATGATCAATCAATTTCCCTCTTGCAGTTCTATTTCACACCAAGAGATGTCAGTCTCATGCCATTTCACAGCAAGCTGCACACAAGCTGACCTGACTGCCAGTCCAATGCTGTGTTGAGTGGACAAGGATGTGTGTGGTGTGCAGTGTGTTAGATGCAGCAAGCTTAGACTCAAACCAAAGAAGCTGCATCACTCCAAGCGGAAGGGCCACCTGCGCATCAACACTAGCAGAATTTCTTATCTACAGCTGTTACGTAAGTTTCTAAATTCACTTGATAGAGTCCTTCAAAACACTCCTACAGCGGATGCAGAGACCAAGTTGGCCCACATCAGAGACGCCATCTATGACTCAGCTATGATCACCTACGGCAAACGTTTGAAGCAGAATGCAGACTGGTTTCAATCACACTTTGAAGAGCTGGAACCTGTCATAACCGCTAAGCGCATTGCACTGTTGAACTACAAGAAAGCCCCCAGCGAGTTAACATCCGTCGCTCTTAAAGCAGCCAGAAGCGCTGCACAAAGAACAGCCAGGCGCTGTGCAAATGACTACTAGCAACACCTATGCAGTCATATTCAGCTGGCCTCTGACACCGGAAACATCAGAGGAATGTATGATGGCATTAAGAGAGCTTTTCGGCCGACCATCAAAAGATCGCCCCCCTCAAATCTAAATCAGGGGACACAATCACTGACCAACGGAAGTAAATGGACTGCTGGGTGGAGCACTACCTAGAACTGTACTCCAGGGAAAATGTTGTCACTGAGACCGCCCTCAATGCAGCCCAGTCTCTGCCAGTCATGGATGGGCTGGACGTACAGCCAACAAAATCGGAACTCAGTGATGCCATTCATTCTCTAGCCAGCAGAAAAGCACTGGGAAAGCACAGCATTACCCTGAAATTATCAAGAGTACCAAGTCTGCTATACTTCCATCACTCTACTAACTGCTTTGCCTCTGCTGGGACGAGGGAGCAGTTCCAAAGGACATGCGCGATGGCAATATCTTCACCCTCTATAAGAACAAGGGTGACCGCGGTGACTGCAACAATTACCGTGGAATCTCCTTGTTCAGGATAGTGGGGAAAGTCTTCACTCGAGTCGCTTTAAACAGGCTGCAGAAGCTGGCTGAGCGTGTCTACCCTGAGGCACGGCGTAGCTTTCGAGCAGAGAGATCCAACATTGACATGCTGTTCTCCCTTTACCAGCTACAGGAGAAATGCCGTGAACAACAGATGCCCCTCAACGTTGCTTTCATAGATCTCACCAAAGCCTTTGACCTCGTCAGCAGACATGGTCTCTTCAGACTACTAGAAAAGATTGGATGTCCACCAAAGGTACTAAGTATCATCACCTCATTCCATGACAATATGAAAGGCACAATTTAGCATAACAGCACCTCATCAGAGCCCTTTCTTATCCTGAGTGGCATGAAACAGGGCTGTGTTCTCGCACCTACATTGTTTGGGATCTTCTTCTCGCTGCTGCTCTCACATACATTCAACCCTTCAGAAGAAGGAACTTTCCTCCACACAAGATCAGGTGGCAGGTTGCCCGTCTAAGAGCGAAGTCCAAAGTACGGAAAGTCCTCATCAGGGAACTCCTCTTTGCTGACGATGCTGCTTTAACATCTCAAACTGAAGAGTGGCTGCAGAGTCTCATCGACAGGACTGCGGCTGCCTGCAACGAATATGGCTTAACCATAAGCCTCAAGAAAACGAACATCATGGGACAGGACATCAGAAATGGTCCATCCATCAATATCGGCGACCACGCTCTGGAAGTGGTTCAAGATTTCACCTACCTAGGCTCAACTATCACCAGTAACCTGTCTCTAGATGCAGAAATCAACAAGCGCATGGGAAAGGCTTCCACTGCTATGTTCAGACTGGCCAAGAGAGTGTGGGAAAATGGCGCACTTGTCACAGAACACAAAAGTCCAAGTGTATCAAGTCTGTGTCCTCAGTACCTTGCTCTATGGCTGCGAGGCCTGGACAACATATGTCAGCCAAGAGCGACGTCTCAATCCATTCCATCTTCGCAGCCTCCGGAGAATCCTTGGCATCAGGTGGCAGGACCGTATCTCCAACACATCCCCAGCATATACACCCTACTGAGCCAGTGGCACTTGACATGGCTTGGCCATGTGTGCACATGGAAGATGGCAGGATCCCCAAAGACACATTGTACAACGAGTTCATCACTTGTATCAGACCCACCGGCCGTCCATGTCTCCGCTTAAAAGACGTCTGCAAACGCGATATGAAGTCCTGTGACATTGATCACAAGTCGTGGGAGTCAGTTGCCAGTGATCGCCAGAGCTGGCGGGCAGCCATAAAGGTGGGGCTAAAGTGTGGTGCGTCGAAGAGACTTCACAGTTGGCAGGAAAAAAGACAGAAGCGCAAGGGGAGAGCCAACTGTGAAACAGCCCTGACAACCAATTTTATCTGCAGCGCCTGTGGAAGGGTCTATCAGTCTAGAATTGGCCTTCATAGCCGCTCCAGGCGCTGCTTCACAAACCACTGACCACCTCCAGGTGCTTACCCATTGTCTCTCGAGACAAGGAGGCCAAAGAAGAAGATTCTTACACCTCTCTGAGATTTGCCTACATATTTTCTTCCTGTCTGTTTAGAGGCCTGTAGTGCACCCCCAGACAAGTGATTGTCCGCTTTTTGTTTTTAAGTTCTACCCATATTTCCTCATTTGAGGAATTTCTAAGATATCATCCTTCCTTACTGCAGTAATTGACTCCTTGATCAACAGTGCAATGCCACCTCCTCTTTTACCCCCTCACCTGTCTTGCCTGTAGATTCTGTACCCTGGAATACTGAGCTGCCAGTCCAGCCCCTCCCTCAATCATGTCTCTGTGATAGGAATAAGATCATAATCCCACGTGCTAATCATCGTCCTCAATTCATCTGCCTCATTAGTAAGACTCCTTGCATTAAAATAGATGCAATCCAGCCTTGCATTTTTCACTTGTGCCGTAACAGGTCTATATTTGCTCTGCCTTCCAGACTGACTCAGTTTCTCTTTTAAATTTGACTGTGTTTAACACCCTACTGTACCTCCACTCTGTATCCGAACCCCCTGCCAAATTAGTTGAAACCCCCCCTACCCCCCAAAACAGCACTAGCAAACCTCTCAGCAAGTATGTTGGTCCCGTTCCACTTCAGGTGCAACCCGTGCAACTTGTACAGGTAGGTCCCACCTTTGCCAGAAACAGACCCAGTGGTCGAGGAAACTAAGGCCCTCCCTCCTGCACCATATCCTCAGCCATGCATTCATCTGCTCTACACTCTTATTCCTATACTTATTAGCATGTGGCATTGGGAGTAATCCAGAGTTTACAACCTTTGAGGTACTGCTTTTTAATCTGCTATCTAGCTCCCTAAATTCTGGTTGCAGGACCTCATCCCTCTTTCTACCTATGTCATTGGTGCCAATGTGTACCATGACCTCTGACTGTTCACCCTCCCCCTTGTCCTGCAGCCACTCTGTGACATCCTTGACCCTAGCACCAGTGAGGCCACATATCATCCTGGAGTCACGTTTGCAGCCACAGAAATGCCTATCTGTACCTCTTATGATAGAATCCCCTATCACTATAGCTCTTCTACTCCTTTTCCTCCCCTCCTGTGCAGCTGATCCACCTGTGGTGCCACAGACTTGGTTCTTGCTGCATTCCCCTGAGAAGCTAATTCCCCCAACAGCATTCAAAGTAGAAAATCTGTTAGAAAGGGAGATGGATCCAGGGGACTCCTTCACTACCTGCCTAGTTCTTCTACTCTGCCTGGTGGTCACCCATTCCCTTTCTACCTGAGCAGTCTTTACCTGCGGTGTGACCACCTCCCTATATGTGCTATCCACGAAGATCTCAGCCTCGCGGATGCTCCACAGCATCTCCAGCCGCCGCTCCAGATCCAAAACGTGGATTTCGAGTAGCTGCAGCTGGAGACACCTCCTGCACACGTGTTCGCCCTGGACACTGGAAGTGTCCCTGACTTCCCACATTGCACAGGAGGATCACTTCACATTGCTGAGCTGCCCTGCCATGACTTACCCTTAATTTATCCCCTAAATTACCCAAAAATTAAATTATTTACACTAGGGACCTTGATTCTCCCCCAAAAAACAAGACCTCCTTTATTGAAAAAACTGTAGACCTTTCCCTTTACTTTTAGTTACTCACCCAGCTATTTAGAGTAACTCCCTAACAGCAGATACTCACCAACCAATCACCTTGCAGCCTTCCTGTGACATCACTGCTCCTTTGTTTTCAAACTCCGGCGCCCCTCGACTGCTCTCCACTCCTCTCCCGGATGGTGAGTGACTGGGCCGCAATCCTCAGGCTCAATTTATCGGCTCCACTCTCGGTGTTCTCCCCAGAGGTCTGCTCCTCTCCCGGAAGGTGAGTGACTGGGCCACGATCCTCGGGCTCAATTTATCGGCTCCGCTCTCGGTGTTCTCCCCTCAGGTCCAGTCCTCTCCCGGATGGTGAGTGACTGGGCCGCGATCCTTGTGCTCAATTTATTTGTTCTGCTCTCGGCGTTCTCCCCACAGGTCCACTCCTCTCTGCTCCACTCCCAGAAGGAAAGTAAGTCTGGTATCTGTGACGGACAATGAGGAGAAACACAATACAAGGAGAGATTGAAATACATTTTACTCTTTAGACGATATTATTTATTATATTTCAGCTGTTTCTTGTTTCACAAATATTTTGGTGGGCTTTTCAAATTTGTGAATGGGTTTCAGCTCTGACAATTTGCCGCTGTCAATCTCCACCCCATTTTCTCATTGCCCTTTGATGATCGGCGAAATAGCAGCTACCTGATTGGTGACATGAACCAGCCAATGAGATTCAGCAGGCAGTAACCAATCAGAAGTAGCCGGACTGTATTCCTCCAGAAGGTAAAGCAGGGAAGTGCAGGAGGAATTCCTCACTCTTTGTGAAAGTATTTGTGAGATTGTGGAAATGTCTGGAAGAGGAGCAGGGGAGAGACCATGATCCTGTCTCAGATAAGGTTTTGAGTAAAATGGCTGTAACCAATTCTGTAACTTCAGGCCAGGGAGTGTGTAACACCGTTCGGGTGGCAGTGAAGGATAATGATGGAGATGCACCGGTTGATCGTACCTTCTTCATTAAGAAAATCCTTATTGATTGCTGTGGATTCCAAGCTGTGAACATCTTCTGCCTGCAGGACTTCCCCAGCTGTGAATATTGTGACGTGACGTCCAAGAACGTGGCGGATGCATCAAGTTCCTGAAGGTGTTCAAGGAGAAGGGAAACCAGGCGCCGCTGTCGATCCTCACAATGGAGCCACCTTTCACACTGCCATCGCAACGTGACCGGGTGGTGAGAATCCACCTCTACAACCTACATGTTCCTGTCGTGGATGAACTCACCTTCCTCACCAGGTATGTCAAGGTGGCCGGCGGCAGCACTGATGTCAAGGACCCATTTGGGAATTGGACCAGTTAGCAGCAGGTCAAGGTGACCTTGAAGGTCGATGCCAACGGAGCCATCATCCATCCTCCCTCCAGCTTCGCTTTCGGGGGAAGTCGAGGCTTCATGGTCTATGCGGAGCAGCCCAGAGTTTGTCGTACCTGCGGCAAATCTGGTCACGTGGCAGCTAACTGCAGCACAGTCGTCTGCAAGAACTGCAAGAAGGAAGGCCATCAGACCAAGGACTGCAAACAGAGTAAGTGCTGCAAACTGTGAGGTGGGGCAGGCCACCTCGACAAAACCTCCCCAAACGCTGCCTCAGTTATGCTCAGGCAGCAAGGACCAAGGAAAGGAAAAGGAACGGTGAACATGTCTGGTGCTGGGAGGGAAACAAGCAATCCTCCCCACAGCGATGAAAGTCTATCTGAGAAAGAGAAGAAAGAGGAGGCAGCTGCAACCAGCGACCCAATACCTACTCCATGCCTGGAAACTCCTCCTCGACAGACAGAATTAATGGAGGAGGAGGCAGCAGATAGACAAACAGGTCAGTGGCAGGTGGTACAAAGGAAGACCACAAAGAAAAAACCTCCAAAAAAAGAACAGGTCACCACCCAAACCAATGGCAAGAGGAGGCTACCGTCTGAGACAGACGACAGCAGCTCCTCCTCACTGGACGAGGAAGGGCCGGAACGATGGCACCTCCAAAAGAAGCAGCAGAACTCAAAGGAGCTGGAAGATAAAGCCCACCAGCTCTGGGGCACTGGAAGCTGTGACGAGCCCAGAGCACCCCAAACCCAAAGCGCGGAACCCAGTGAGATGCTCAGTGCACCCCAGCCCCGGGAGACCGAGAGCAGCGAAGTGTCCTGCGCACCCCAGCTCCAGCTCCGGAAGTCGAGGAGGGACCGAGGAGAAAGACACCAACAGCAGAGGACAACCCAAGCCTTGCTGCCTACAAGACCCGCCCTCCACCCGCCGATGTCACCACAGTGGAACAAAACCCTCATGAATAACCATGAGGGGTTTCTGGGCTCAACGAATGTGAAACAGCTTGCGTACACTATGGGTATGCAGGAACATACTCAAGGACTGGGACTAGCAAGGCCACCTGGTGTGGTAAGCAACACCCAACTTTATAGTGGATATAAAGATTGCTTCGATGAACATGCATTGTGTTAAATCCACCACGTGATGTGTTTCAACCTTGGATGACTTCGCAAAGGTCAAAGCCGGCGTACTGTTTCGTCAGGAGTGTGGAATCCTGCACCGCAGCACTTACAGGCAATGGTCACGATGGTGATCCCATGGGACATCGATCTGGTCCAGGGAAAATGATTCCTGTTCCTCCGGCCTGGGGATTCTGCTGCGGGAAGGCAACTTAACCATCTCTGAAGTTGAGATGCTGGTGGGCGGTCGCCTTCTCGTAGCAGATGCAATGTACAACAATGCTCCGCTCCATTTAAGCAACGTGTATGCCCCGGTCCAATGCAGCGAGTGGCTGACCATCCTCCAGCAGCTCCCACTGCTGCTGGCGACATCCAGGCCGGTCATTCTTGGAGGTGACTTCAACTGCATCATTGATGCAGCTGGACGATCTGGCAGTGACGACAGAAAACTGGACGCTACGCCCAGATTCTTAAATGAAACAGTAAAAAATGCCAAACTGCACAATGTCTTCAGCAAACCTGCAGACAGAGAGCAGCGTAGATACACCTGCTCAAGATCGGACGGGTCTGCCCGTTCCAGGATTGACTTCCTGTATGTGTCCCCTGCTTTCACGGTCAGATCCACTGACATCAAGCCGGTGTTCTTCTCCGACCACTGCCTCTTACTGGTTGACTGTCACTTACAGGATGACCAGCGGGTTGGCAGGGGGACATGGAAGCTCAATGCTACACTGCTAACCCCAGAGAACATTGAGGAACTCAAAAGGGATTGAAAAAGTTGGAGAACAGTGAGACCCTCTTTGAGTATCCGGTGAACTGGTGGGACATGATCAAGGAGAACATCAAGAGGTTCTTTATCTCCAAAGGTGTTCAGAGGGTAAGAGAGACAGAGGGAAATGTCCCAACTCCTGAAAAGAATGCAAAATCTGCTCTGGCTGCAGTCGATGGGGGTCGAGGTCAATGAGGACTTCCAAGAGGTGAAGAGCCAGCAGGCCTCGCTCTTTGCCATGGAGGCCTCCAAGATCATCTTCCAGTCCAGAGTCCGCTCCATTGAGCAGGATGAGACGTGCTCGCGTTTCTTCTTCCAAAAGGTACACAGAGAGAGCTCTGTGATCAGCAGCCTGAAGGATCAGGATGGCTCGGTCACAACTTCGCAGTCCGACATACTAAGGATTAGCAAATCCTTGAATGCTGGGCTGTCAGACGTGAAGTCCTCCCAGTCCTTCCTGTCATCTATCACAGAGGTCTTAGATGACAGCATGCAGGAGAATCTGGACAAACCGCTAACTCTGGACAAGCTGACAAAGGCCATCAAGTCTTTTGAGACGAAGAAAACTCCCGGATGCGACGGCTTACCAGTTGAGTTGTATTCGGCCCTGTGGTACTGGGTCAGCCCAGACCTGCTGGAAGTGTACGAGAGTATGCTCCTGGACGGCAGCATGTCAGAATACATGAGGAAAGGCATCATCACCCTCATCTACAAGCAGAAGGCGGAGAGGGCAGAAATCAGAAATTGGCGGCCCATCTCACTGCTTAATGTAGACTACAAGATTCTGTCCAAAGTAATCGCCAATCGAGTCAAGTATGCTCTGGAGTTGGTGATTCACCCTGACCAGACCAGTACTGTACCCAGCAGGAAGATCTCTGATAGTGTTGTGCTACTCAGGGATACGATCGCCTATGTACGGGTTAGGAGGGTGGGCACATGCCTCATCAGCCTGGACCAGGAGAAGGCTTTTGACAGGATATCGCACACATACATGATGGACGTGTTTTCCAAAATGGGGTTTGGGGAGGGAATCTGCAATTGGATCAAACTGCTCTACACAAACATCAGTAGTGCAGTCCAAAAAATTGGGTGGGAATCAGAAAGTTTCCAATCAAATCTGGAGTCAGACAGGGCTTTCCTCTTTCCCCTGCCTTGTGTGTTTGCTGTATCGAACACTTTGCTGAGTCTATTTGGAAGGATGCAGGCATAAGAGGGGTGACAATCCCAGGCAGTGGAGTCACTCAGGTCAAAGCCTCCCTGTACATGGATGATGTTGCTGTATTCTGATCGGATCCGCTGTCCTTTCGCAGACTGATGAGCATCTGCGACCAGTTCGAACTGGATTCGGGAGACAATGTTAACCATGGCAAGAGCGAGGCCATGCTCCTTGGAAACTGGGCTGACCGATCCTTTGTCCCCTTCACCGTCAGGTCAGACTACCTGAAGGTGCTGCGGATATGGTTTGTAAGGGCCGGGACGTGCACCAAAACCTGGGAGGAGCGAGTAGCCAGGGTACAACATAAACTGAGCAAGTAGGATCAGCGATCTCTCTCTATAATGGGTAAGAACCTGGTCATCTGGTGCAAGGTGCTCAGGTTGTTGCTGTCCGTGGCACAGGTCTGGCCAATACCCCACTCCTGCGCAGTGGCGATCACCCGAGCCATTTCCCACTTTATCTGAAGACGCAAAATGGACCGGGTCCAGAGGGACACGATGTTCAAACCTCTGGATAAAGGCGAAAAAATGTACTCATCATCGCCCTCAACCTGATGGCCACCTTAGTATGTGGCTGCTTCAAGCTGTGCGGAGAGCCCCAGTATGCAAACACCAAGTGTCACTACGTGCTGAGGTTCTATCTGACCCCGGTGTTGCGAAGGATGGATCTGGTCACATTGCCGTGGAACGCTCCATCCAGTTGGACTGTGCCTTCGTGGAACTGTTTGTGTGGAAAAACACCTTTGACCACCAATCCATCAGGCAGTGGTCTGCACGGAATGTCCTCAAGTATATTTTTGGAAAAGAAAAGTCTGGAAGAGGAAAGACCGGCGGGAAAGCTCGGTCCAAGGCCAAGTCTCACTCCTCCCGGGCTGGACTGCAGTTCCCGGTGGGCCGTGTTCACAGGCTCCTGTGAAAGGGCAACTATGCTGAGCGTGTGGGAGCCGGAGCCCCGGTCTATCTGGCTGCTGTGCTCGAGTATCTGACCGCTGAAATCCTCGAGATGGCTGGCAACGTGGCCCGGGACAACAAGAAGACCCGCAACATCCTCAGACACCTGCAGCTGGCCTTCCAGAATGACCAGGAGCTCACCAAGCTGCTGGGAGGGGTGACCATCACTCAGGGCTGGGTGCTGCCTAATATCTAGGCCATGCTGCTGCCCAAGAAAACCAGCGCTCCGGGCACCAAATCCAAGGCAATCTGCCAGGATTTTATCAAGTACCCAAAGGTTCTTTTCAGAGCCACCCACAGTATCATTCTTGAAAATCTCCTCTGTACTCTCTCCACAGCAATTATGTCCTTTCTGTAATGTGATGACCAGAACTGTACGCAATACTCCAGCTGTGGCCAAACCACCGTTTTAAACAGTTCTTGCATTACATCCCTGCTTTTGTCGACCAAGAAAGGAAAGCATTCCATATGCCTTCTTCACCACTCTATCTACCTATCCTGTCACTTTCATGGACCTGTGAACATGCACTCCAGAGTCTCTCACTTCTTCTACCCATCTCAATATCTTCCCGTTTATTGTGTATTCCCTTGCTTTGTTTGCCCTACCCAAATGCATTACCTCACACTTCTCCAGATTGAATTCCATTTGCCACTTTTCCACCCACTCAACTAATCCATTCATATCATTCTGAAGTCTTCAGCTATCCTCCTCACTATCAATTACACGGCCAATTTTTGTGTCATCAGCAAATTTCCCAATCATAGCTCCCAAATTTAATTCCAAATAATTAGTATATACCACAAACAGCAAGGGACCCAACACTGAGCCCTGTGGAACGCCACTGAAAACCGCTTTCCATTCGCAAAAACATTCATCGATAACTATCCTTTGTTTCCTGCCACTGAGTAAATTTTGGATCCAACCTGCCACATTCGCCTGTATCCCACGGGATTTCATTTTACTGACCAGTCTGCCATGTGGGACCTTATCAAATGCCTTACTAAAATCCATGTAAACCACATCCACCGAACTATCCTCATCAATGCTCCTTGTTACTTCCTCAAAAAACTCAATCAAGTTAGTGAGACATGACCTTCCCTTGACAAATCCATGCTGACTATCTCTGATTAAGCCATGTCTTTCTAAGTGGTAGTTTATCCTGTCCCTCAGAATTGATTCGAATATTTTACCCACCACTGAGGTCAGACTTACCAGCCTATAATTATTTGGCCTATCCCTCACATCCTTTTAAAATAATAGTACAACGTTCGCAGACCTCCAATCCTCTGGCACCTCCCCCAAATCAAGTGAGGATTTGAAGATGATCCTCAGCGCATCCACTATTTCCTCCCTGGCTTCCTTTAACAACCTCAGATGCAAACCATCCGGCCCTGGTGATTTATTCATTTTCAAGGATGTCAGACTCTCTGGTACTTCCACTCTCATTATGCTTATCGTATCTAATAATTCACACTCCTCTTCTTTTACTACAATGTCTGCATCATCCCTCTCCTTTGTGAAGGCAGAGACAAAAAACTCATTAAGAACCCAGCCCACATCTTCTGGATCCACACAGAAGTTCCCTTGTACATCTCTGATAGGCCGGACCCTGTCCTTAGTTATCCTCTTGCTCTTAATGGACTGATAAAACATCTTTGGGTTTCCTTCAAGTAGTTGCATCCAGTCCACATCCACCAAATCACCTCTCAGTTTTGTAAAATTTGCCTTCACCCAATTTCGAACTTTTACGTTTAGAGCTGCCCTGCCATTACTTAGCTTTACAAACCCATTATTGCTCGTGTAATAAGTGTAATAAGTAGAATAATTTACCAGTTACTCACCGATCAGCTTCTTCCCCTGTATCATGGAGGCTGAAAAGGCAGAAAAGAAGGGAGACCAAAGAGCACCTCCTTCCCCTAGTCATTGAAGTCCCTCACACATCAACTCACAGCTTTACACTCTGTCCAAACAGCACTTTATAATTAGTAATTATTAATAAATTACACTAACTAAAACATTAGTAACCTGACCAATTGCAAGGTAGCTATTTGAGGGTTTTTAAACAAAGAGCTTTTTTCCCTATCCCAAAGGCTCTTTTCAGATCCACCTACAATATCTGAAAGGGCTGATTGCTGTCTGAAGTCTGCTGTACCCACACCTCTGTCTATCCCTCTTCATCTAGAACAACCAGCGTCATCTTCCATTCCTTTCACCATCATGTGTTTAACTCGCTTCTCCTTATAGACAGTCAGATATCAATGCAATAATGAAATGATCTGTGTCAGTGCTGGCCATTTCCCTGTCCTGATTTCAGACCCCACTCTGGACACTTGTTTCCCATTCCAGGACCTTCTTGTATTAATATTCAGCACCAACTGTCAGTCAGAAACTTGTCTCAATGAACCGATCCTTTTACTGAACTTCCAACTGCTGCTGTCTATTTCTCGAGGGAAAGAGCAGCTCACTGTGTAAGGATGTGAGGGGAATGTAACCCGGCTGCTGGTGAGAAGGTCCCGTCTTCTCAATCAAAAGCCTTTTATTTTACTATAGTCATTCCCAGATTCCCAGCTGGTCCGTTGAGGATTTTGCTTTCACAGAAATAACTTGTTAAATACAAATCTGATTCCAACACATCAGTAACAGGACAGAATGGGAACCTTTTAATCGGATGAAGCAACTATTTCAGTGGCTTCTCACTGTCCCCCTGAAGCCTGTGTGAAGGGGAATTACCAATAGTCTGTAATTTATTACTTCCACACCGAGTTTGAGTTATTTGTCGTGTGAAAGATTGCTGAACGGAGTCTTTTACTGTCAGTTACAGATGAGAAGTTGTCAAAAATTGGCAAAATAAAGCTGTTCAGAAAATAGCACCAGCAATTTGAGTTGGTAAAAGCAAAATTGTGTTTTAAAAGTTTATTTAAACCGCTACGGGAAAATAGATTTTTATGTACTTTTCCAGTCGATCACTTCTTTTCCATCGTGAAATTGGCGGCTTTCACAAATTCAAATATTGTGCCAGCTTGACAGGTTCAACCAATGATTTTTTGTATTTTGTGCTTCGAGGTACTCTGATTGAATCATTCATGTAAGCTAATGGCCGTGTAGCCTAATGGGTAAGGCGTCTGACTTCGAAATATTCCATGATGTTATTAGAAGATTCCAGGGTCGAGGCCTGCTGTGGTCATTTTGACCCAAAGGGATCATGCAGGGTTTTGGGGATCGAGTCGGGGACTGAACAGATTGGAAACCCGACAGGAACTGAATGGGGCGAATGGCCTCCTCATGTGCTGTCACTGACTTTATGAGAAGAAAGTGACCAATCAGAAGTGGGCTGGGGTTACAGCGGGCTCAAACTGCAGGAATTCCAGGTCCCTGAATGACTGAGCTGAAACTGATCAGTTTCACTGCAGGAAACACGGTCTCGGGGGAAATAACATCACAAATAATTCCATTTGACTAATTATTCAATTATAAAACACTGGGCAGATGTGAAGGTGTGATGTTATTTTTCACTGTGAGGGGAGAATCCGCCATCTGGGTAAATCAGCAACTTTATAACATCGTCTGTACGTTTGGAAAAGAAACGATGAAAACTCTCCCCATAACCCTGGTGCGGTGGAAAGGCTCAATTCAGAGATTGGAATATAACGAGAGCACAACATAAATCATTAACTGATATTTACGGCAAAAAACACACCCCAGCTCCCGTTCCCATGTCACTGCTGTCCCGATGAGGCGGTGGGTGACTCTGAAAAGAGATTTTGTTTTGTGTTTCTGCAGGAAAACCACAAAGATCCTCCCAGGCAGTGAAACTCATCTTCCCAGAATCTCTATACCAGATTGAAACAGAAAACACAAGGACAGTGAGAAAGTTCCAGAGAGTTACTGAGCATTAAAACCAATTAAATAAACCAATTCTGGAGAGATGTTGGTGCATCTTTTTCAGAGAAATTGTGGGTGGCTCTTAAAAGAGCCGTTGTGTTTCGAGTGTTTTCACTACATGGTGGAGTTTTACTTGGAGTTGATGTACTTGGTCACTCACTTTGTCCCTTCTCACATTCCGAGCGCTTTGTTGGGTGGAAATATTTATTCAGGCAGTTTCAACAGCTCAGAGCCGAGATTGAAACCAGAAATGGGAGTACGGGACACAGACAAGGAATTTACGCTGAACCTTTATAAATCTCACTGGTTATAGGCCTCAGTTAGAGCATTGTGTCTAATTCCATGCTCCACACTTTAGCAGGAATGTCAAGGCCTTGGAGAGGGTGCAGAGGAGATTTACTGGAATGGTATCAGAGATGCAGGAATCCAGCTAATGTGTAAAGAATAGGGGTCTGGGGTGTGTGAAGCTGGGGTCCTTCTTCTTAGAGCAGAGGTGTTAATGGGGCAGTTAATAGTCATGCTCAACATTGTGAAGAGTTTTTATAAGAATAAAGAAGTTTGACTACAATTAGACAGAGCCTTGGTGAGATCACATCTGGAGCACTGTGTACAGTTTTGGTTCCCCTTATCTAAGGAAGGATATACTTGCCTTAAAGGAAGTGTATCAAAGTGTCACTCCATTGCTTCCTGGGATGAGGGGATGTCCTATGAGAAGAGATTGAGTCGACGAGGCCGATATTCCTCAGAATTTAGAAGAGTGAGAGGTAGTCTTACTGGCACCTAAAAATCTTAAGGGATTTAACAGGGTAAATGCTTGGAGGATGTTTCCTCTGGCTGGGGAATCTAGAACTAGGGATCACAGTCTCAGTATAAATGGCTCAATCATTAAGGACTGAGAAGAGGAGAATTTTTTTTCTCTCAAAGTATTGTGAATCTTTGGAATTCTCTTCGCACAGTGGTTAGCACCGCAGCCTCACAGCTCCTGTGACCTCGGTTCCGTTCAGGGTATTGCCTGTGCGGAGTTTGCAAGTTCTCTCTGTGACCACGTGGGTTTCCGCCGGGTGCTCCAGTTTCCTCCCACAGCCAAAGCCTTGCAGGTTGATAGGTAAATTGGCCATTATAAATTGCCCCTAGTGGAGATAGGTGGTAGGAGAATGGTGGGAATGTGGTAGGGAATATGGGATGAATGTGGGATTAGTATAAATGGGTGATTGTTGGTCGGCACAGATTCGGTGGGCTGAAGGGCCTGTTTCAGTGCTGTATCTCTGTAAAACTCTAGAGCTGTGGATGCTCAATCATTTGGGATATCCAAGAGAGAGATCGATAGGTTTTTGGATACTAAGGGAATCAAGGGATCTGTGCTTGTGTGGTAAGATGGAGTTGATGTAGGAGATGAGCTGTGATCTTATTGAATGGCAGAGCTATTTCGATGGGCCGAATGGCCTACTCCTATTTTTTATGTTAAGTTCCATTCCTCTCAGGGAATATTTTATTTTCAAAAAGAGAAATACTGCACACACTGGAAGTCTGAATAATAACAGAAGATTCTGGAAACACTCAGCAGTTCCAGCAGTATCTGTGGAGAGAGGAAGGGAGGAGCAATGTTTCAGGTCTATAGAAGGGTCACAGAACTGGACCACTAACCCGAGCTTCTCTTCTCCACAGTTGTTTCCGGACTGGCTGAGTGTTTTCAGTATTTTAGGCTTTTTCTTTCTGTATTTCATCCTTTTCCCATTTGACTATTTGCTGTGAAACTTACAGCGTTGTGCTCAATTCTTTGTGTCGTTGTGTTTTCTTTATTTGAAGTAATGTAAATAGTATCATGAAATGAATTTGCCAAATGGTTGGGCAAATTGTTACAACCAGTTTTTGAGCAAGTTCTCCACATGCACAGTGAAGGATTCCTTCACATTTGCGAAGACCAAACAGGACTTGCATATCGATAGCAATGCCGTGTCCATGTGTCATTTGACATTTCTAGCCTATTCACCAATGTACCACTTCAGGATGCCATAGATATTTGCACTGCAGTGCTATGTCATGGCAATCTCGACCCGTCACCATTATGTGAATCAGTATTCATTGAACTTATGAACTCGGCAACTTGCACAGTTGAGTTCAGTTTTATTGACACCATGTATCGCTGGTGTTGCCATGGGATCCCCGCTAGGCCCAGCTCTCACAAACATCTTTGTTGGGTTCCATGACAAACCTGTTTTTCAGGGAATGACACCTAACCTCCTACCTCTTGCATATTTCCAATATGTAGATGATACGTTTGCTATATTTGAATCCGCAGCTGCATGAAATAACTTCCTTGCACGTCTTCATGGGCTCCATCCTGCACTCAAATTCACCTTTCGAATGGAGCAGTCAAATGAGTTCCCTTTCCTTGATGTACTATTTGAGAAATCTGCTAAGGGGTTTTCTACCACGGTCTACCGCAAACCTACCTTCACTGGTCAATACACGGGTTGGAATTCTTACAGTTCCACACGCTGTAAGATTGGTCATATCGACAACCTCATAAATAGGGCTGAGCCATTTGCTCACCATGCAAGCTTGATGCTGAAATAGGGCGAATCAAAGACATCCTGCATTACAATGGCTACACTGATCTGATCATTTCTATCTGTGCATCGCACAAACTTATAAACGGGCTGAAGCACGTCATTTTGAGCCCTGATAAGTGCCCAGTCTCCCTCAAATTACCCTGGAAGGGTTATATATCCCCAGTATTTGAGTAACAGGTGAAGCAAGCTGTTTCCTGCTGTTACTATGCAGGAGCAACAAGTGTGGTGTTCGCCACGAACACGATGCTGCTGTCAAGCAATGAGACGTCCTGCCTATCACACAAATAAGTAACGTGATATATGAATTTCAATACCAGTGTGATGCGATGTTTCTAGACCGTACATCCCAAAACTGGCGGATTGTATCAAATAACATGTCCCTTCCGCTGTTCGCAATGGGCCCTACCCAACCAACCCGTGCTTGCAAAACTCAAAACACAGTATCCAACATGAGATGTGATTCCACAATAGGACAACAATTGCTAAATAATTCTCAGTGTGCTAAGAATTACACTGACAACCGATTTAAGACTGTCAGTCGGGCTCGCAGTGTGGTGCATTGGTGTGCACTGTAAGCTACATGTATTAATACACAGGGCCCTGTTCTTTGCAGACAGAAAGAACATGCACACATGTTGCGCCAGTTTCAGCGAAACAAAATAAGTGACAGCCATTCACTGGCTCATTCCACAGGGCAATGCCTTGACCAATCAGAGTCAAGCTGCCTGGTTTAAATTTCAAACAAAGCTGGGCAGTTATCTGTCAGTTACCATAAACTGATGCATTCTGAATGGCAATGCCTCGACCAATCTGAGTTCACTTGCCAACCAATCAGCACTCTCTTCTCATACAGAAGAAAGTTGTTGTTTTCCCTTAAATTGGTATTCTTGTGGATTGTCCTGCTGAGTGCAAGACGAAAACAACTGGCTACCAAAGTCTGGACAACATGTCACTATTTTCACGAAATGATTACTTTTATTTTCAATATGAAAATATAAAGCAATATGAGTGTAACACTTACAGACAAATTCTATTACCTCACATTGCCTGATTCTTTCACACTGACAGACTATGTGAACTACTGTCCCGATTTTGCAGTTCTCACTTCCAGTTAGCAAATGTTAGCAATCTGTGATACAGTGCAGTTTACAGACCAGACCGTCAATCACAACATGCAATAATTGTTCAGCTTCTGTTGGACTGGTGGGATTTAGAAATACTAGGAATTGAGATGAGCTGTTATTGCATTTAATTATTTGTTTCATGGGATGTGGACGTCGCCAGCCAGGCCAGCATTTATTGTCCATCCCTAATTGCCCATGAGAAGGTGGTGGTGAGCTTCCTTCTTGAACCACTGCAGTCCATGTGGGGTAGGTACACCCACAGTGCTATTAGGAAGGGAGTTCCAGGATTTTTACCCAGCGACAGTGAAGGAATGGCGATATAGTTCCAAGTCAGGATGATGTGTAGCTTGGAGGAGAACTTTCAGGTGGTGGTGTTCCCATGCATCTGCTGCCCTTATCTTTCTAGGCAGTAGAGGATGCAGGTTTGGAAGGTGCTGCCTGAGTAGCCTTGGTGCATTGTTGCAGTGCATCTTGTAGATGGTACACACTGCTGCCACTGTACGTCAGTGGTGAAGGGAGTGAATGTTGTGGACGGGGTGCCATTCAAGCGTGTTGCTTTGTCCTGGATGGTGTCGAGCTTCTTGAATGTTGTTGGAGCTGCACCCATCCGGGCAAGTGGATCTTAGTCCATCACACTCCAGACTTGTGCCTTGTAAATGGTGGACAGGCTTTGGGGGGTCAGGAGGTGAGTTTCTCACCGCAGGATTCCTATCCTCTGACCAGCTCATGTAGTCACAATATTTATAACGCTACTCCAGCTCAGTTTCTGGTCAATGGGAACCCCCAGGAAGTTGATAATGGGGGATTCAGCGATCGTAATGCCGTTGAATGTCAATGGGAGATCGTTAGATTCTCTCTTGTTCGAGATGGTCATTGCCTGGCACTTGTGTGGCGCGAATGTTACTTGCCACTTATCAGCCCAAGCCTGGATATTGTCCAGGTCTTGCTGCATTTCTACATGGACTGCTTCAGTATCTGAGGAGTCGCGAATGGTGCTAAATTTTGCAATCATCAGTGAACATCCCCACTTCTGACCTTATGATTGAAGGAAGGTCACTGATGAAGTAGTGAAGAAGGATGGGCCGAGGATACTACCCTGAGGAACTCCAGCAGTAATGTCCTGGACCTGAGATGATTTACCTCCAACAATCGCAACCATTTTCCTTTGTGCTAGGTATGATTCCAACCAGTGGAGAGTTTTCCTCTTGATTCCCATTGACTCCAGTTTTGCTCTGGCTCCTTGATGTCAAGGGCAGACACTCTCACCTCACCTCTTGAGTTCAGCTCTTTTGTCCTTGTTTGAACAAAGGCTGTAAAGAGGTCAGGAGCTGAATGACCCTGGCGGAACCCAACTGAGCGTCACTGAACAGGTTATTGCAAAGCAAGTGCCCCGTCGATGACATCTTCCATCACTATACTGATGATTGAGAGTAGACGGATGAGGCAGTAATTGGCCGGGTTGGATTTGTCCTGCTTTTTGTGTACAGGACATACCTGGGCAATTTTCCACATTGCCGGGTAGATGCCAGTATTGTACCTGTACTGGAACAGCTTGGCTAGGGGCGCGGCAAGTTCTGGAGCACAGGTCTTCAGTACTATTGCTGGAATATTGTCAGGGCCCGTAGCCTTTGCTGCATCCAGTGCCTTCAGTCGTTTCTTGATATCACCTGGAGTGAATCGAATTGGCTGAAGACTGGCATCTGTGATGCTGGGGACTTCAGAAGGAGGCCGAGATGGATCATCAACCAGGCACTTCTGGCTGCAGATTGTTTCAAATTCTTCATCCTTGTCTTTTGCACTGATGTGCTGGGCTCCCCCATCATTGAGGTTGGGGATATTTGTGGAGCCACCTCCTCCTGTTGGTTGTTTAATTGTCCACCACCATTCATCATTGGATGTGGCAGGGTGCAGATCCGATCCGTTGGTTGTGGGATCACTTAGCCCTGTCTATTACATGCTGCTTCTGCTGTTTGGCATGAAAGTAGTCCAGGGCTGTAGCTTCATCAGGCTGACGCCTCATTTCAAGGTATGAGTGGTGCTGCTCCTGGCATGCCCTCCTGCACTGAATTAGGTTTGATCCCCCAGCTTGTTGGTAATGTTAGAGTGGGGGAATATGCCGGGCCATGAGGTTATAGAATGTGGTTGACTGCAATTCTGCTGCTGCTAATGGTCCACAGCACCTCTTGGATGCCCAGTTATACATTGCTAGTTCTGTTCAAAATCTATCCCATTTAGCACAGTGGTAGTGGCACTCAACACGATAGAGGGTATCCTCAATGTGAAGACAGGACATCATCTCCACAAGGATTGTGCAGTGGTCACTCCTACCAATACTGTCATGGACTGATGCATCTGCGGCAGATAGATTGGTGAGGATGAGGTAAAGTATATTTTTCCCTCTTGTTCGTTCCCTCACCACCTACCACAGACCCAATCGAGCAGCTATGCCCGTTAGGACTCGGCCAGCATGGTCAGTAGTGCTGCTACCGAGCCACTCATGGTGATAGACATTGAAATCCCCCAGCCAGACTACATTCTGGACCCTTTCCACCCTCAGTGCTCCCTCCATGTGGTGTTCATCAGTCTCTCACTGTCTCTTATAATAAAAACAAGAAAAGCTGGAACCACTCAGCAGGTCTGGCAGCATCTGTGGAAAGAGAAGCAGAGTTAACTCTTCGTTCCGATGAAGGGTCACAGACCCGAAACGTTAACTCGGCTTCTCTTTCCACAGATGCTGCCAGACCTGCTGAGTGGTTCCAGCATTTATTGTTTTTATTTCAGATTTCCAGCATCCGCAGTATTTTGCTTTTATCTCGCTGTCTCTAGCTGGTTTGCTCAGTACCTTTCTCTGTCTGCTCATTTCTGGATCCTCATAATCTCTTCCTGGTTTTCTGTGTGTCTTTCTAGAGTGGCGCAGCGGAAGCGTGCTGGGCCCATAACCCAGAGGTCGATGGATCGAAACCATTTTCTGCTATTTGTGCTTGGTAATAACACAAACAGTTCACTTTCAAAACATCAAGTATTTACCCAAAATAACAAGATGCTTCCAAAGGCACTCTGTTGAAATCAGCTTCTTCCTTCCAGTGAACACATCAATCAGCAACAAAATCACTTGTGCTCACACGAACACAAGCTGCAAACACGGACCAGCCGAGTCTCTCCCACTTTGTCAACCCCTTCCTGCAGAGCCTCCTCTCCACCACCAGATGGTGATGTTGGCCACAATAAAACCAGGACAAATGGTCACAGTGAGGAGATGGTCAGCAACAGAAAATAAAACAATAACAGGAAAAACCTTTACACAACAACAAGGTACATCTTTACACAACAGAAAACATATTTGCACACCAGGAAATACCTTTAGACAACAGGGACAACACAATCATACAAATGCCTTGTTTCTCCATCTCAGTCTCGTTGCCTCTCTCTCTGTCCCTCACTTTTGCTTCCTCACAGTCTATTCTTGGTTTTCTGTGTGTTTTCCTCTCTGTCCCGTTGTCGATGGTGTTACTCAGCGTCCTTGTAACATTGTGTAGCCAGGCTGAGCCTCCCAACACCTGTGTTGCTGTAATAAAAACAGAAAATGCTGGAAATGCTCAGTAGGTCTGGCAGCATCTGTGCAGAGAGAAACAGTTAACAGTTCAGGTCTGTTTCCTTAGCTCACATTAACTTTGTTTCTTTCTCCACAGTTGCTGCCAGACCTGCTGAGCATTTCAAGCATTTTCTGTTTATATTTCAGATTTCCAGCATCCGCAGTATTTTGCTTTTGTACGTGCGTTGCTATGTCTGGGACTGTTTGAGTGCAATGCTATTGCTTTATAAACAGCGTTGAAACAAACATTTATCTCGCAAACACACAGCACTAATACAGAGCTGGATATAAACAGCAGCCTGCAGCAGAGGGTGCAGTGGAAGTTTATTAACACAAATAATTCACCAACACAATATTTACTGCTCGCCCCAATCACACCACACTTCATCTTAACACGTTTTACTCTCTATTTGCATCAACTTCTTCCTTCCAGTAAACACTTCAATTTGGAACACAGCTTCCAAATCACCTTTATTCACAAGCCCGAACACACACCAGCCCAGACTTTCCCCTTCCTGTTTAACCCATTCCTGCATCACTGCCTCTTCACCAACAGTTGTTGCCAGAATCATACAATCATAGAATGGCTACAGCACAGAAGGAGGCCATTCAGCCTGTCGAACCCGTGCTGGCTCTCTGTTAGAGCAACTCACCTCATTTCACTCCCCAGTCAGTTCAACTTTGGAGGTGGGAAAACTTCTCGAAAGAATAATTCGGGACAAAATGAATAGTTCCATGGACAAATGTGGGTTAATTCAAGAAAGCCAGCATGGATTTCTTAAGGGAAAATCATGTTTAACTGTCCTGCTGGAGTTTTTGATGAGGTAACAGAGAGGGTTGATGAGGGCAATGCTGTTGATGTGGTGTACGTGGACTTTCAAAAGGTCTGGCATCATCTGAAAGGTCACTGACATGAAACATTAACTTTGCTTCTCTCTGTGCAGATGCTGCCTGACCTGCTGAGTATTTCCAGCATTTCTTGTTTTCATTATGGCACAGAGTTCCCTTTTCAAACTTACAGAATTAACCACAATAATGTACTCTGAGATTCAAGTTAAATATCAGCCCAATATTTACACACATTATGAGTTTATAAGTTTCAGTATTAATTCCCATAGTGCATCCTGACATATACATTAGATATAACATAACATAAGAACAGAAGAAATAGGAGCAGGAGTAGGCCATTCGGCCCCTCAAACCTGCCCCGTCATTCAGTAAGATCATGGCTGATCTGCCCCAGACCTCAACTCCTCTTTCATGCCAGCTCTTCATAGACCTCAACTCTCCAATATTTCAAAAATCTATTTACATCCTCTTTAAATACTTTCAGTGATTTAGCCTCCAATACTGTCTGGGGTAGAGAATTCCAGACATTCACTAACCTCTGAGAGAAGAAATTCCTTTGCATCTCAGTTTAAATGAGTGTCCCCTTATTCTGTAACTATGTCGCCTATTTTGAGATTCCCCCACTAGTGGAAACATTTTCTCAACATCTAACCTGTTAACAAAAACAAGAAATGCTGGAAATACTCAGCAGATCTGGCAGCATCTGTGAAGAGAGAAGCAGAGTTAATGTTTCAGGTCAGAGACCCTTTTTCACCCTGTTAAGCACCCTCAGAATCTTGTACGTTTCAAAAAGATCACCCCTCATTCTTCTAAACACGAATGAATAACCTGTTTAGCCGTTCTTCATAAGTCAACCCCTTCATCCCAGGAATCAGCTGAGTGAATCGCTTTTGAACTCCTCCAATGCCAGTACATCCTTTCTTAAGTCTAAATCTCAAGTGCGATATCAGATTGAGAGAATCTGAAAGATAGTATAACCTGAGATACAAACTAAGAATTCAGTTTAAAACTCCCCCGGATTATGAAACTAAAAGATACAATAGCAATTCAATTTGTATAGACTGAGCTTTGGATCATATACCAGCCCTCATACAGTATCAGACTGGAAGATACTGTAGCAATTCCATGAGTGCAGACTCAGCTCTACATTACAGAGCAGGGAACATATTTAAACAACCGGGAACACTTTTACACAAGACGGATCATATTTACGCAACTGAGAAGATCTTTACCCAACAGGGAACCATTTTAAACAATAACAGAGAACATCTTGACACAACAGCGAATACAGTAACACAACAGAGAACATATTACACATCAGGAAATATCTTTAAAAGAACACAGGGAACATCTTTACACAACAGAGAACACAATTACATAAATCATCAGTCTTTCGCTGTCTCTTCCTGGTTTTCTGTGTGTCTTTCTCTGTCTGATCCTTTCTGAGTCCTGGTAATATCTTCCTGGTTTTCTGTGTGTCTTTCTCTGTCTGTTCCTTTCTGGATCCTGATAATCTCTTCCTGGTTTTCTGTGTGTCTTTCTCTGCCTCCGTCATTGTCGGTGCTGTTACTCAGTGTCCTTGTGTCATTGTGCAGTGAGGGTGAGTCCTTCAGCACGTGTGTTGCTGAGTCCGGGATTCTTGAGGAATCCGACAACAATCCTATTTTTCTAAAAACATTGGGGAAATGAACATATTTCACTAATAGGCAGCTAAAATTCAAGCACGCAGTTAGCAGAGTGGCGTAGCGGAAGAGTGCTGGGCCCATAATCCAGCGGTCGATGGATCGAAGCCATCCTTTGCTGTTTATGTTTGGTCCGAAGACAAACAGTTCACTTTTAAAACATCAAGTGTTTCCCCATAATTACAAGATGCGCTCGATTACGATCAGCTTTTACCTTCCAGTGAACACATCAATCAGTAACAACTCACTTTTGCTCACACGAACACAAGCTGCAAACACGGACCAGCCGAGTCTCTCCCACTATGTCAACCCCTTCCTGCAGAGCCTCCTCTCCACCACCAGATGGTGATGTTGGCCACAATAAAACCAGGACAAATGGTCACAGTGAGGAGACGGTCAGTAACAGAAAATAAAACAATAACAGGGAAAACCTTTACACAACAACAGGGTACATATTTACACAAAAGGAAATACCGTTACACAACAGGGAGAACACAATCATACAAATGCCTTGTTTCTCCATCTCAGTTTCGTTGTCTGTCTCTCTCTCTCCGTCCCTCACTTTTATTTCCTCATAGTCTATTTGTTCTCTGTGTGTTTTTCTCTCTGTCCCGTTGTCGATGGTGTCACTCAGCGTCCTTGTAACGTTGCGTAGCCAGGCTGAGCCTCCCAACACCTGTGTTATAGAACATGGAACATAGAACAGTACAGCACAGTACAGGCCCTTCGGCCCACGATGTTGTGCCGAACCTTTAACCTACTCTAAGATCAAAACTACCTACATACCCTTCATTCTACGATCATCCATGTACCTATCCAAGAGACGCTTAAATGTCCCTAATGTATCTGCTTCTACTACCACCGCTGGCAGTGCATTCCACGCACCCACCACTCTCTGTGTAAAGAACCTACCTCTGACATCTCCCCGAAACCTTCCTCCATCACCTTAAAATTATGCCCCCTGGTGATAGCCCTTTTCACCCTAGGAAAAAGACTCTGGCTATCCACTCTATCTATGCCTCTCATCATCTTGTACCCCTCTATCAAGTCACCTCTCATCCTTCTTCGTTCCAATGAGAAAAGCCCCAGCTCCCTCAATCTTTCTTCGTCAGACATGCCCTCCAGTCCAGGCAGCATCCTGATAAATCTCCTCTGCACCCTCTCTAAAGCTTCCACATCGTTCCTATAATGAGACGACCAGAACTGAACACAATATTCCAACTGTGGTCTAACCAGGGCTTTATAGAGCTGCAGCATAACCTCACGGCTCTTAAACTCAATCCCCCTGTTAATGAAAGCCAACACACCATACGCCTTCTTAACAACGGGGCGGCACAGTGGCGCAGTGGTTAGCACCGCAGCCTCACAGCTCCAGCGACCCAGGTTCAATTCTGGGTACTGCCTGTGTGGAGTTTGCAAGTTCTCCCTGTGTCTGCGTGGGTTTCCTCCGGGTGCTCCGGTTTCCTCCCACAAGCCAAAAGACTTGCAGGTTGATAGGTAAATTGGCCATTATATAAATTGCCCCTAGTATAGGTAGGTGGTCGGGAAATATAGGAACATGTGGGGATGTGGTAGGAATATGGAATCAGTGTAGGATTAGTATAAATGGGTGGTTGATGGTCGGCACAGACTCGGTGGGCCGAAGGGCCTGTTTCAGTGCTGTTTCTCTAAAACTAAAAAAAAACTAACCCTATCAACTTGGGTGGCAACTTTGAGCGATCTATGGACATGGGCCCCAAGATCCCTCTGTTCCTCCACACTACCAAGAATCCTGTCTTTTAGCCTGTATTCTGCATTCAAATTCGACCTTCCAAAATGAATCACTTCACACTTTTCCAGGTTGAATTCCATCAGCCCAGCTCTGCATCCTGTCAATGTCCCGTTGCAACCTACAACAGCCTTCCACACTATCCACAACTCCAGCAACCTTCGTGTCATCGGCAAACTTGCTAACCCAGACTTCCACTTCCTCATCCAAGCCATTTATAAAAATCACAAAGCGCTAGAGGTCCCAGAACAGATCCCTGCGGAACACCACTGGTCACCGAGCTCCATGCTGAATACTTTCCATCTACTACCACCCTCTGTCTTCTATGGGCCAGCCAATTCTGTATCCAGACAGGCAACTTTCCCTGTATCCCATGCCTCCTTACTTTCTGAATGAGCCTACCATGGGGAACCTTATCAAACTCCTTGCTAAAATCCATATACACCACATCCACTGCTCTTCCTTCATCGATGTGTTTTGTCACATCTTCAAAGAATTCAATAAGGCTTGTGAGGCATGACCTGCCCCTCACAAAGCCATGCTGACTGTCTCTAATCAAACTATGCTTTTCCAACTAATCATAAATCCTGTCCCTTAGAATCCTCTCCAATAATTTGCCCACTACCGACATAAGACTGACTGGTCTATAATTCCCAGAGTTATCCCTATTCCCTTTCTTGAACAAGGGAGTAACATTTGCCACCCTCCAATCATCTGGCACTAATCCAGTGGACAGTGAGGACGCAAAGATCATCGCCAAAGGCGCGGCAACCTCTTCCCTCGCTTCCCGTAATATCCTTGGGCATATCCCGTCTGGCCCCAGGGACTTATCTGTCCTCATGTCTTTCAAAATTTCCAGCGCATCCTCCCTCTTAACATCAACCTGTTCGAGCATATCAGCCTGTTCCACGCTGTCCTCACAAACGTCCAGGTCCCTCTCACTAGTGAATACTGAAGCAAAGTATTCATTTAGGACCTCCCCTACCTCCTCCGACTCCAGGCACAAGTTCCCTCCACTATCCCTGATCGGCCCTACCCTCACTCTGGCCATACTCATGTTCCTCACATAAGTGTAGAACGCATTGGGATTTTCCTTAATCCGACCCGCCAAGACTTTTTCATGTCCCCTTCTAGCTCTCCTAAGTCCATTCTTCAGTTCCTTCCTGGCTACCTTGTAACCCTCTAGAGCCCTGTCTGATCCTTGCTTCCTCAACCTTAAGTAAGCTTCCTTCTTCCTCTTGACTAGCTGTTCCACATTTCTTGTCATCCAAGGTTCCTTCACCCTACCATCCCTTCCTTGCCTCATCAGGACAATCCGATCGAGCAAGTGCTCCCTAAACAACCTCCACATTTCTGTCGTGCATTTCCCTGAGAACATCCGTTCCCAATTTATGCACCCCAGTTCCTGCCTAATAGCATTGTAATTCCCCCTCCCCCAATTAAATATTTTCCCATCCCGTCCGCTCCTGTCCCTCTCCATGACTATAGTAAAGGTCCGGGAGTTGTGATCACTATCACCGAAATGTTCTCCCACCGAGAGATCTGCCACCTGGCCTGGTTCGTTGCCAAGCACCAAATACAACATAGCCTCCCCTCTAGTCGGCTTATCTGCATATTGAGTCAGGAAACCTTCCTGGACACACCTGACAAAAACTGCTCCATCCAAATTATTTGCACGAAGGAGGTTCCAATCAATATTAGGGAAGTTGAAATCACCCATGACAACAACCCTGTTACTTCTGCACCTTTCCAAAATCTGCCTCCCAATCTGTTCCTCCGTGTCTCTGTTGCTATTGGGGGGTCTATAGAAATCTCCCAATAAAGTGACTGCTCCTTTCCTGTTTCTGACTTCCACCCATAATGACTCAGTAGACGAATCCTCCTCGAGGACCTACCTTTCTGCAGCTGTGATACTATCCCTGATTAACAATGCCACTCCCCCACTTCTTTTACCTCCCTCCCTATTCCTTTTGAAACATCCAAACCCGGGAACATCCAACATCCATTCCTGCTCCTGTGATATCCAAGTGTCCGTAATGGCCACAACATCGTAGCTCGAAAGACTGATCCATGCTCTAAGTTCATCACCCTTATTCCTGACACTTCTTGCATTAAAATAGACACACTTCAACCCATCATACTGGCTGCAACTTTGCCCTGTCAACTGTCTAACCTTCCTCACAGACTCTCTGCAATCAGTATCTGCCTGATCAACAGCTACCCCATCCACTTATCCATAGCTCCGGTTCCCATCCCCCTGCCAAACTAGTTTAAACCCTCCCGAAGAGCTCTAGCAAACCTCCCGCCCAGGATATTGGTGCCCATCCAGTTCAGATGCAACCCGTTCTTCTTGTGCAGGTCCCACCTTCCCCAGAAGGTATCCCAATGATCCACATAACTGAAGCCCTCCCTCCTACACCAGCTGTGTAGCCACGTGTTCAGCTGTTCTCGCTCTCTGTTTCTAGCCTCACTAGCACGTGGCGCCGGTATCAATCCTGAGATTACTTCTCTGCTCGTCGTGCCTTTTAGCTTCCAACCTAACTCCTATATTCGCTTTTCAGGTCCTCATCCCTTTTCCTAACTATGTCATTGGTACCGATATGTACCACGACTTCTGGCTGCTCCCCCTCCCCCTTAAGAATCCTGTAGACTCGATCCGAGACATCCCTGACCCTGGCACCCAGGAGGCAACATACCATCCGGGAGTCTCGTTCGCGACCACAGAATCTCCTGTCTGTTCCTCTAACCATTGAATCTCCTATCACTATCGCTCTCCTATTCTCCACCCTTCCCTTCTGAGCCGCAGAGCCAGGCTCAGTGCCAGAGACCTGGCCGCTGTGGCTTTCCACTGGTAGGTACCCCCCCCCCCCGCCCCACAACCGCATCCAAAGCGGTATACTTATTATTGAGGGGAACGGCCACAGGGGATCCCTGCACTGTGCGCCTATTCCCTTTCCCTCCCCTGACGGTCACCCAGCTACCTTTATCCTGTGACATAGGTGTCACTACATCCCGATAACCGCTCTCTATCACCCCCTCAGCATCCTGAATGATCTGAAGTTCATCCAGCTCCAGCTCCAGTTCCCTAACGCGGTCTGTGAGGAGCTGGAGTTGGGTGCACTTCTCACAGGTGAAGTCAGCAGGGACACAAGTGGTGACCGTTACCTCCCACATCCTGCAAGACGAGCATGCAACTGCCCTAGCTTCCATCCCCTCTGCTCGAAATTGACAACAGAGAATAAAAAAATATAAAGGAAAACCTTACCTTACCAAAGCCTCCACACAAGAGTCCTTTTTTTTGGTTGGAGGAGGAGGATGGTGGGCGACAATACACGTGTAGTGTTTCGGGTTTAGCCACTGCCCGAATATCTTAGTTCACTTACCCAGCAGTCCCCGTGTCCGCGTCCGCCGAAACGCCAGGTAAGTACGTAAAAGTGAAACTTACCTTCCCGGCTGCCCCCTGGCTCGCACTATCACCGCTACTGCTGATCAAAGGTGTTACTGTAATAAAAACAGAAAATGCTGGAAATGCTCAGTAGGTCTGGCAGCATCTGTGCAGAGAGAAACAGTTAACAGTTCAGGTCTGTTTCCTTAGCTCACATTAACTTTGTTCTCTCTCCACAGATGCTGCCAGACCTGCTGATTATTTCAAGCATTTTCTGTTTATGTTTCAGATTTCCAGCATCTGCAGTATTTTGCTTTTGTACGTGTGTTGCTATGTCTGGGACTGTTTCAGTGCATTGCTATTGCTTTATAAACAGCATTGAAACAAACATTTATCTAGTTAACACACAGCACTAATGCACAGCTGGATATAAACAGCTGCCTGCAGCAGAGGGCGCAGTGGAAGTTTATTAACACAAATAATTCACCAGCACTATATTTACTGCGATCCACAATCACACCACGCTTCATCTTAACATATTTTATTCTTCATTGACATCAACTTCTTGCTTCCAATAAACACTTCAATTTGGAACACAGCTTCCAAATCACCTTTATTCACAAACCCGAACACAAGCTGCAAATGCTGCAAACACACACCAGCCCAGACTTTCCCCTTTCTGTTAACCCATTCCTGCATCACTGCCTCTCCACCAACAGTTGCTGCTAGAATCATACAATCATAGAATGGCTAAAGCACAGAAGGAGGCCATTCGGCCTGTCGCCCCCATGTTGTCTCTCTGCTAAAGCAACTCACCTCGTCTCACTCCCCAGTCAGTTCAATTTCGGTGGTGGGAAAACTTCTCGAAAGAATAATTCGGTACAAAATTAATAGCTCCATGGACAAATGTGGGTTAATTCAAGAAAGCCAGCATGGATTTCTTAAGGCAAAATCATGTTTAACTGTCCTGCTGGAGTTTTCTGATGAGGTAACAGAGAGGAATGATGAGGGCAATGCTGTTGATGTGGTGTACATGGACTTTCAAAAGGTCTGACAGCATCTGAAAGGTCACTGACCTGAAATGTTAACTCTGTTTCTCTCTCTACAGATGCAGCCAGACCTGCTGAGTATTTCCAGCACTTTCTGTTTATATTTCAGATTTCTAGCATCTGCAGTATTTTGCTTTTATTGACTTTCAAAAGGAGTTTGATACAGTGCAACACAACAGACTAGTGAGCAAAGTTATTACTCATGTAATAAAAGGGACAGTAGTAACATGGGTATGGAATTGGCTGAGTGACAGGAAACAAAGAGTAGTGAGCAATGGATGTTCTTCGGGCTGGAGGAAGGTTTGTAGTGGAGTTCCCCAGGAGTCAGTGTTGGGACCTTTGCCTTTCCTGATATATATTAATGACCTAGACCTTGGTGTACAGGGCAGAATTTCAAGGTTTATGGATGATACGAAAATTGGAAGCATTGTGAACTGTAAGTATGATAGTGTAGAACTTCAAAAGGACATAGACAAGTTGGTGGAATTGGAGGACAGATGACAGGTGAAGTTCAATGCAGAGAAATGTGAACTGATTCATTTTGGTAGGAAGAACATGGAGTGACAATATAGAATAAAGGGGACAATTCTAAAGGGGATGCAGAAGCAGAGGGATCTGGGGTCATATGTCATTGGTTGAGAGAGTGGTTAATAAAGCATACAGTATCCTCGGCTTTAGTGATAGAGGCATAGAGTACAAGAACAAGGAGGTCATGTTGAACTTGTACAAGACACTAGACTCAGCTGAAGTACTGCGTCCAGTTCTGGGTGCCACACTTTATGAAAGATGTGAAAGCATTGGAGAGATTACGGAAAAGATTCATGAGAATGGTTCCAGAGATGAGGAACTTCGGTTTTGAAGATAGATTGGAGAAGTTAGGCTGTTTTCCTTGGAGAAAAGAAGGCTAAGAGGAGACTTCATAGTGGTATTCAAAATGATGAGGGGTGTGGACAGAGTGGATACTGAGAAACTGTTCCCACTTGTGAAAGGATCGAGAATGAGAGGGCACAGATTTAAAGTATTTGGTAAAAGAATGAAAAGCGACATGAGGAAAAACTTTTTCACACAGCGAGTGGTTAAAGTATGAACTGCCTGAGAATGTGATGGAGGCAGGTTCAATTGAAGAATTCAAAGGGGAATTAGACTGTTATCTGAAAAGGAAGAATGTGCAGGATTATGGGGAGAAGACGGGGAAGTGACATGAGGTGAATTGTTCATTTGGAGAGTCAGTGCAGACACGACGGGCCAAATGGCCTCCTTCTGGGCAGTAACAATTCTGTGATTCCAATATTCAAGTCATTTCTATATATGGTGGTCCTGACAATGACCCTTGTGGACATCACTGTTCACCATCTTCCATTCTGAAAAACAACCAAATACCACAACTCGCTTTTCTTGATATTTCATCCATTTTTTAATCCAAGCAGATACTGACCCTCCTATTCCAGGAACCTCAGTTTTGTTACCCAGCCTTTTATGTGGTAGTCTGTCAAACGCTTTCTTAAAATCCATATGGACAACATCCATTGCTTTCCCTTCATCAACCTTTTCTGTTACTTCATCAAAAAAATCAGTTATATTAGTGAAGAAGTGGAAAGGTGCTGAACCTCTCAGTTTTTGGTCCACCCAAACCAAGTTCAAGGCCTGAATAATGAACCGATTGCCTCATTAGTTCTGTGAATAATACAATGATTTAATAGACAACGTTTTGAAACATTCCTGCCCATAAATCTTGATAACAGAGAGTGTGTGGATCTCCTGACTCAGAATGTTTAATGGATACAGTCCTCAGATCCGACATGGAACCCCTGAACATCCACAGTAAAGACAGTGTGGATGAGGAAATGTAAGAGCCGGGAGCTGAAACTCAGTGACGGCCGAGCTCTCCTGTCATTGAGCTTGTGTGTCTGCTCTGCTCGCCGCACTTCCGGCTCTACTTTGTTTCCAATGAAAAGATGAAAAGGGCTGTTCGGTTTTCCTCTCACTGAGAGCGTGTTTCACTCGGGTTAATATAACCCGAGACTTTTGCTGCTGGAATGAATTCTGCAAGGTCCCAGCAAACACACCGGCTCCCTCCTTTCTCCCCTCTTTCTATGAGATTGTTTTTCCAGGAGGGGCTCAATAATAACAAACCCCCTGCAGGGAATGACCGCATATTGAGCATCTAAATGGGGCAAGTGGGCAGCTTTCTGGGTTCTCGGTTCCCCCTACCCCGCCCCTCCCTCCCTCCAGTCCAAGCCCCTCTTCACTTTCTTTGGGACTTTGATGATGGTGAAATGGGGAAAGTCCCCATTGATGTTTCAATGCTGTATTGCTGCAGAGATCTGCGCACGCGCGACGCAGCCCCGCCCCCAGTGAGACGTCACAATGAGGAGTGGAGCGCATGCGCATCCTTTCCCCAACCCAGTCTGTGAGGCCATTCACTCAATGAGGGGAAGATCGTTTAAATCAGCTGCAAATGGAGACTTCCCGGGCCCGGGGGAAGGGAACAAACAGCATCTGCTTCCAGCAGCCACTGCTTTGGGAGCGTGTCCGCAGATGTGCTCAGAGATTAGCATTGAGTGGTGGGAAGTTGAGGGGGAGTCGGGGAGTGTTTGTAACAGACACTGTGGAGCAGGAGTTGCTCCCGGAACATGGAGTGAGCAGGGGACATGGTGAAGGGAGAGTTCATTCTCGGACAGTGTCTGTACAGGCTCAGGGAGACACAATGGGAAGAAATCACTATTGAAAATCACTGACAATTTCACCACCCAAAGGAGAGGGAATTTTGCTGCTTTAGTTCCAGTCTCTCACTGTTTGTTGGATTGTGAACAGTGGGGGAAAAATAGCCGCACAATAACCATGTGGACAGTTAGACAAAGAGCATTTATTGCAGACACCAGGTGAGAAGTGTGAAAGGCACATTTTAAATAGTGGCTGCTTGTTTTCCGTTGAAATAGAAATGTGACTGTGTAAAGGTCACTGCTCTATCGGACAGTCCCAGTCATTGAGCAGTGCAGGGCTTGTGTTGTTTCTGAATGTCACAAACTTGTTGTAAAACCACTGCAAACACCTGGCAAACAGAAGCTGAATACTGCAGCACGGCAGTGGAGTCAGACAATGACACTGTTTGTGTTCCTGGTTTTCATTTTGTGATTGTTCATAATGATTATAATTGGGGCGATTACATTGTTCGCTTTTGTATCTTCTACCTCACCAATTCTTTCATTCCTGCAGGAAAATACATGAAGGAACCTGAATGGATGTGGTGATTCTTGGACACAAGGAAAAGTGCAGTGATCTCGTTCCAACACACAGTCGGTACAGGATCACTCCCAAAGCACAGAGATACTGCCAGCTCATCAGTTCCACTGGAACAAACAAAATAAGTAGTCAGACACTGATCCCAAAGTCAAGAGACACATTTTCAATCCAACAGTCAAACAACAGCATGAGAGACAGAAGTTGTTTCTATTTCACTCCAATTCAGTACAGCTGACAGGTTGATACATCAATCACAGTCCAAAAACAAACCCACCATCAGATCTAAATAAACTCTGTCACCATGGTCGCATTTTAAATATAAAATCTGAAATAGAACAGACAAAATTTACAGAATTGAAAGGTACAGAAAGATTGGGTGGCACAGTGGTGCAGCGGTTAGCACCGCAGCCTCACAGCTCCAGCGACCTGGGTTCAAATCTGGGTACCGCCTGTGTGGAGTTTGCAAGTTCTCCCTGTGACTGCATGGGTTTTCGCCAGGTGCTCCAGTTTCCGCCCACTGCCAAAGAGTTGCAGGTGATAGGTAAATTGGCCATTGTAAATTGCCCCTAGTGCAGGTAGCTGGTAGGGAATATGGGATTACTGTAGGGTTACCAGAAATGTGTGGTTGTTGGTCGTCACAGACTTGGTGGGCCAAAGGGCCTGTTTCAGTGCTGTATCTCGAAATAAAACATAAATAGAATGCAAGGAGGCTTCAAGGGGATTTGGACGGGTTAAATGAATGGGCAAGAACATGGCAGATGGAATATAATGTAAATAAGTATGAAGTTCTCCACTTTGCTGCAATAAACAGAAAGACAGAGTATTTCTTAAATGGTGAGAGGCTGGGAAGTGTCGATGTCCAAAGGGACCTGGGTGTCCTTGTTCATGAGACACTAAAAGCTAGTACGCAGGTGCAGCAAGCAATTAGGAAGGCAAATGGTATGTTGGCTTCATTGAAAGCGTATTTGAGTACATGAGTAAAGATGTATGAAGTCCAGATGAGACCGCACCTGGAGTAAACTGTCCAATTTTGGTTTCCTTATCTAAGGAAGGATAGACTTGTCACAGAGGGAGTGCAACAGAGATTCACTGGTCTCATCCCCTCGGATGGTGGGATTGTCTTATGATGAGAGACTGCAAAAACTGGGCCGAAATTCTCCAGAGTTTTGTAGAATGAGAGGTGATCTCATTGAAACAGACAAAGTTCTTACAGAGTGTCACAGGGTAGATATGGATAGGATGTTTCCTCTGTCTAGTGAGTGTAGAACAAGGGGACACAGGCTCAGAATAAGGACAGGCCATTTGAGACTGAGATGAGCAGGAATTTCTTTACTCAGAGGGTGAGAAATCTGTGGAATTCTTTATCCTCGAGGGCTGTGGAAGATCAATCATTGAACATATTCAAGACAGAAATCGATAGATTTCTAAATACTAACAAGATCAATGGATATGGAGATAGCAGGGAAAAATGGCGTCGAGGTAGATGATCAGTCAGGATCTGTTTGAATGTTGGAGCAGGCTCGATGGGCTGAATGGCCTAATGCCCCTATTTCCTATGATCCTATTAATCCCAATAATGTACATCAGACGTTAGACCAAGTTATGCATTACATACCAGTTCAAAAATCCCAGAGATTACGACTGAAAGATACAGTATCAATTCCATTACTACAAAATGAAGGACTTGGAGCTTGCAGACCAGCCCATGTGTAAGATTGAAAGTTATATTTTCAGTCACAATCGTTTTCACAGAGCTAAATATTAAATACCAATTTACAACTTGCACAGGACTACCAAATATAACCTACAACTGTAAAATACAGTTAATCCATATTTTAAATTAAAGACAAGGCAAATAAATATTGATACATTAAGAGAGCGGGTAACAGTGAGAGCAGAATGGAGCATAAAGAGCCCAGGAGAGGGAGCAAGAGTTCACTAGGAGAGCAGGGAACAGCGAGAGCAGGCCTCAAAAAAGGCAAAGGAATACACAATTAATGGGAGAACACTGAATGGTGTAGAGGAAGTGAGGGACGTTGGAGTGAATATCCACAGATCCCTGAAGTAGCAGTACAGGTCAATAAGGTGGTTCAGCAGGTATATGGAATCCTTTCCTTTATTAACTGAGGTATAGAGTATAAGGGTGACCTGGTATCCATGTCAATAAGTCACTGACAGCTAACATGCAGGTGCAGCAAGCAATTAGGAAGGCTAATATTATGTTAGCCTTTATCGCAAGAGGATTTGAGTACAGGAGTAGTGAATTCTTGCTTCAATTGTATAGAACCCTGGTTAGACTGCACTTGGAGTACTGTGTGCAGTTTTGGTTCCCTCCCCTAAGGAAGGATATTATTGCCATAGATGGAGTGCAAAGAAGGTTCATCAGGCTTGTTCCTGGGATGGTGGGACTGTTCTGTGAAGAGAGATTGAGGAAACTGGGGCTGTATTCTCTCGAGTTTTGAAGAATGAGAGGTGATCTCATTGAAACCTGCAAACTATTTAAAGGACAGTCAGGGTAGATGCAGCTGAGATGTTTCCCCTGGTTGGGGAGTCGAGAACCAGGGGACGCAATTTCAAAATAAGGGGCAAGCCACTTAGGACAGAGATGAGGAGAAATGTTGTTACTTGGGTTTGTGAATCTTTGGAATTCTGTAACCCAGAGAGCTGTGGAAGCTCAGTCATTGAGTATGTTTAAAGCAGAGATTGATAGATTTCTAAATACAAATGACATAAGGGAATATGAGGAAAGTGTGGGGAAAAGGGAATTGAAGTGGATGATCAGCCATGATCATATTGAATGGTGGGGCAGGCTCGATGGGCTGAATGGCCGACTCCTGCTCCTATGTTCCTAACTCCACATTATCGATGAGACAGCCTCAGACCGACTTGTCGGGTGTTGCAAACAGATAACACTGCTTCTGATCTTCACCAGAACAGAGAGTGAGATGTAACATTGATCATCAAACAGACTGTGAGAGAATACAACAGAATAAAACACTTGGAGAGACACTGTGGAATAACAAATGGATTTGATTGGAATGTTGAATTTTGATTGGAATGGATAAAACAGCAGAAACAGCAGATTATATTGGGACAGAAAAGAGAAACTGATGGGAAGAAGGAAGAAAAGAAAGGATGAATCTGTTCACTTTTTTCAGTTTTTTCACTGGTCCATCAAAGCTGGATCAAAAAAAGATGCAAAAAACAGAGAATTTCACCAAAAAGGGAGATTAAATGCTGCCGAAACCTTGGATCGAAGGATGCCCCAACAGATCACCTGTTTAACTGTCTCCTCACTGGGGGATTTCAATCAATGAGCAATATTATTTTCTACTTTTCTTTTGTTAAATGAAACCACTACTGTCACTTGGAGTTAATATCCCTGTGTTACAACTCCTGAATTATAAATTTATGAGTTTCGCGATATTTTCTGGACACATTTCCTGCTGAAAGAACTAAGAACTCTTTTCTAATTTACACAATACTAGATACACACTCATCAAGCCTCCGAAACTAGCATCCTTGGTGCTGCTCTCTCTTCTCCCAAACCTCATCTCATGTGACTGTTACATCATCACTCTGATTGTGGGAGGGGTTAATCCCACTGTCTTCAGCATTAACCCTTTACATCCTCATACTGCACTGTCTGTCCAAAAAAATCGGTGGAGGGAACTTGAATTATCAAAACAGCAACAGCTGCCAGTTGAAAATCAACTCAACCCATCAGAGAGAGACTGTCAGAGAACTTCCTGCATCCAGTCCTGACCCTGTCACATTAAGCAGCTGCTCACCCAGACCCCACTCTCATCAACACTGAACATTTTTACTGAGACCCTTCAAATACTGTTTATAAAAGGCCGCAAAGATCAAAGTTCACACAGTTGTATTAAGTACAAAAAAGTTTAATATCTTCTCACCGTTTCTCGGTAACCACATGAGACATAGGTTTTCTTATTTGGTTCCTTTGATTTTTCTTGTTCCTGACTGTCAAATATTCCAAACTTCAGATAAACCCTCCCACTTGCGTCATGTCCCAGTCTCGGTTAAAAGCAACACAAAATGACACAAACACTCTGAAACATAGAACACGGTCACACTTTCTTTCAGTGAGATTAATATCAAGCTGTTTTCCAGGTTGAATGAAACTGTGAACAAATTTATGTCAAAGAAGTTACCTTTGATGTATCAGCACTGAAATTCTGTACAAGGAGGAACAACCATTCCAAACTCACATCCTTCACAAAGGCTGCTTTTTTATGTGATTGTAATTCATCATGTATTTTGAATTAAAGTTCACAAGACACAGATGTCAATGTTGATAATGAAACTTTTCACGCATGTTGTTACTGTGGATTGAGTCTCTGCTGGGAGATGAACCCAGAATCTCCTGTTCATTAGACAGGTGCTTTAACCAACTAAGCTAAAGAGCCAGATCACAAATGTAAATACAATTGAAATCAGAGGAAGGCCTTGTAGATGGTGGGCAGGCTTTGGCAAGTCAAGAGCTGAGTTCGTCACGGCAGAGTTCCCAGCCTCTGACTCGCTCTTGTAGTTGTCGCTGTAGTTGTAATTGTAATAGGCAACCGTCCGTCTCGGAAGATGATGGGCTACACCCGGGGTGTACGTCACTTCTGTATTAAACATCGTTTGTTGTGGCTGTAGAGGGCGACTCGTGAGTGACGATCCCTTCCGCAGCTGGTACAGATGAATATCATTGGCCCGAGGTCGACTGATAATTTTTCCTTCCTCTGAGCTCTCTTTCCCACCATCTGTTCATTTCTTTTGTCCTCTGCTTTTCCCATGGTCTTTTTTTTAGAACATTACAGCGCAGTTCAGGCCCTTCGGCCCTCGATGTTGCTCCGATCATCTGACCTACACTATTCCATTTTCATCCATATGTCTATCCAATGACCACTTAAATGCCCTTAAAGTTGGCGAGTCTACTACTGTTGCAGGCAGGGCGTTCCACGCCCCTACTACTCTCTGCGTAAGGAAACTACCTCTGACATCTGTCCTATATCTTTCACCCCTCAACTTAAAGCTATGTCCCCTCGTGTTTGCCATCATCATCCGAGGAAAAAGACTCTCACTATCCACCCTATCTAACCCTCTGATTATCTTGTATGTCTCTATTAAGTCACCTCTCCTCCTCCTTCTCTCTAACGAAAACAACCCTCAGCCTTTCCTCGTAAGACCTTCCTTCCATACCAGGCAACATCCTAGTAAATCTCCTCGGCACCCTTTCCAAAGCTTCCACATCCTTCCAACAATGCGGTGACCAGACTGCACGCAATACTCAAGGTGCGGCCTCACCAGAGTTTTGTACAGCTGCATCATGACCTCGTGGCTCCGAAACTCGATCCCCCTACTAATAAAAGTTAACACACCATATGCCTTCTTAACAGCCCTATTAACCTGGGTAGCAACTTTCAGGGATTTATGCACCTGGACACCAAGATCTCTCTGCTCATCTGCACTACCAAGAATCTTCCCATTAGCCCAGTACTCTGCATTGCTGTTACTCCTTCCAAAGTGAATCACCTCACACTTCTCCGCATTAAACTCCATTTGCCATCTCTCAGCCCAGCTCTGCAGCCTATCTATGCCCCTCTGTACCCTACAACACCCTTCGACACTATCCACAACTCCACCGACCTTCGTGTCATCCGCAAATTTACTAACCCACCCTTCTACACCCTCATCCAGGTCGTTTATAAAAATGACAAACAGCAGTGGCCCCAAAACAGAACCTTGCGGTACACCACTAGTAACTAAACTCCAGGATGAACATTTGCCATCAACCACCACCCTCTGTCTTCTTTCAGCTAGCCAATTTCTGATCCAAAGCTCTAAATCACCATCAACCCCATACTTCCGTATTTTCTGCAATAGCCTACCGTGGGGAACCTTATCAAACGCCTTACTGAAATCCATATACACCACATCCACGGCTTTACCCTCATCCACCTGTTTGGTCACCTTCTCGAAAAACTCAATAAGGTTTGTGAGGCACGACCTACCTTTCACAAAACCGTGCTGACTATCGCAAATGAACTTATTCTTTTCAAGATGATTATAAATCCTGTCTCTTATAACCTTTTCCAACATTTTACCCACAACCGAAGTAAGGCTCACAGGTCTATAATTACCAGGGCTGTCTCTACTCCCCTTCTTGAACAAGGGGACAACATTTGCTATCCTCCAGTCCTCCGGCACCACTTCTGTCGACAATGACGACATAAAGATCAACAACAACGGCTCTGCAATCTCCTCCCTGGCTTCCCAGAGAATCCTAGGATAAATCCCATCTGGCCCAGGGGACTTATCTATTTCAACTCTTTCCAAAATTGCTAACACCTCCTCCTTGTGAATCTCAATCCCATCTAGCCTAGTAGGCTGTATCTCAGTAATCTCCTCGGCAACATTTTCTTTTTCTACGGTAAATACTGACGAAAAATATTCATTTAACGCTTCCCCTATCTCCTCTGATTCCGCACACAACTTCCCACTACTATCCTTGATTGGCCCTGTTCTAACTCTTATCATTCTTTTATTCCTGATATACCTATAGAAAGCCTTAGGGTTTTCTTTGATCCTATGCGCCAATGACTTCTCGTGTCCTCTCCTTGCTCTTCTTAGCCCTCCCTTTAGATCCTTCCTGGCTAGCTTGTAACTCTCAAGCGCCCTAACTGAGCCTTCACGTCTCATCCTAACATAAGCCGCCCACTTCCTCTTGACAAGCGCTTCAACTTCTTGAGTAAACCACGGCTCCCTCGCTCGACAACTTCCTCCCTGCCTGACAGGTACATACTTATCAAGGACACGCATTAGCTGCTCCTTGAATAAGCTCCACATTTCGTTTGTGCCCATCCCCTGCAGTTTCCTTCCCCATCCTACACATCCTAAATCTTGCCTAATCGCGTCATAATTTCCTTTCCCCCAGCTATAATTCTTGCCCTGCGGTATATACCTGTCCCTGCCCATCGCTAAGGTAAACCTAACCGAATTGTGATCACTATCGCCAAAGTGCTCACCTACATCTAAATCGAACACTTGGCCGGGTTCATTACCCAGTACCAAATCCAATGTGGCATCGCCCCTGGTTGGCCTGTCCACATACTGTGTCAGAAAACCCTCCTGCACACACTGGACAAAAACAGACCCATCTAAAGTACTCGAACTATAGTATTTCCAGTCAATATTTGGAAAGTTAAAGTCCCCCATAACCACTACCCTGTTACTCTCGCTCCTGTCGAGAATCATCTTCGCTATCCTTTCCTCTACATCTCTGGAACTATTCGGAGGTCTATAGAAAACTCCCAACAGGGTGACCTCTCCTCTCCTGTTTCTAACCTCGGCCCAGACTACCTCAGTAGACGAGTCCTCAAACGTCCTTTATGCCGCTGTAATACTTTCCTTGATTAACAATGCCACACCCCCACCCCTCTTTTACCCTCTTCTCTGTTCTTACTGAAACATCTAAATCCCGGAACCTGCAACATCCATTCCTGCCCCTGCTCTGCCCATGTCTCTGAAATGGCCACAACATCAGGATCCCAGGTACCAACCCACGCTGCAAGCTCACCCACCTTATTCCGGATGCTCCTGGCGTTGAAGTAGACACGCTTTAAACCAAGTTCTTGCTTGCCAGTGCCCTCTTGCGTCCCTGTAACCTTATCCCCTACCTCACTACTCTCAACAGCCTGTACACTGGAACTACAATTTAGGTTCCCATTCCCCTGCTGAATTAGTTTAAACCCCCCCGAAGAGCACTAACAAATCTCCCCCCCAGGATATTGGTACCCATCTGGTTCAGGTGAAGACCATCATGTTTGCAGAGGTCCCACCTACCCCAGAAAGAGCCCCAATTATCCAGGAAACCAAAACCCTCCCTCCTACACCATCCCTGCAGCCACGTGTTCAACTCCTCTCTCTCCCTATTCCTCTCTTCGCTAGCACGTGGCACAGGCAACAACCCAGAGATAACAACTCTGTTCTCGCTCTAAGCTTCCACCCTAGCTCCCTGAATTTCTGCCTTAAATCCCCATCTCTCTTCCTACCTATGTCGTTGGTGCCTATGTGGACCACGACTTGGGGGTGCTCCCCCTCCCCCTTAAGGATGCCAAAAACACGATCGGAGACATCACGTACCCTGGCACTTGGGAGGCAACACACCAACCGTGAGTCTCTCTCGTTCCCACAGAAACTCCTATCTGTTCCCCTAACTATGGAAACCCCAATGACTAATGCTCTGCTCCTCTTCCCCTTTCCCTTCTGAGCAACAGGGACAGACTCTGTGCCAGAGACCTGCACCCCATTGCTTACCCCTGGTAAGTCGTCCCCCCCAACAGTATCCAAAACGGTATACCTGTTGTTGAGGGAAACGGCCACAGGGGATCCCTGCACTGCCTGCTGGTTCCCTTTCCTTCTCCTGACGGTAACCCATCTACCTACTTCTTTTACCTGAGGTGTGACTGCCTCCCTATAACTCCTGTCAATAATCCCCTCCGATTCCCGAATGATCAGAAGTTCATCCAGCTCCAGCTCCAGTTCCCTAACGCGGTCTGCGAGGAGCTGGAGTTGGGTGCACTTCCCGCAGATGCAGTCAGCAGGGACACTCTTGGCGACCCCAACCTCCCAAATAAATAGTTTTCCCTTACCCAGCAGTCCCCTGGTCCTCCGAAATAAAAGGGGATTAACTTGTAACTTACTGAAATTGACCGCTCAGCTGAAAGTCCGCTCCGCACCTCGTTCTGTCAAAGCTGCTCCTCGCAAAAAGACAAAGATTTTAAAACTGCCCAAATAAATAGTTTTCCCTTACCCAGCAGTCCCCTGGTCCTCCGAAACAAAAGGGGATTAACTTGTAACTTACTGAAATTGACCGCTCAGCTGAAAGTCTGCTCCGCACCTCGTTCTGTCAAAGTGAAATTGACCGCTCAGCTGAAAGTCCGCTCCGCACCTCGTTCTGTCAAAGCTGCTCCTGAATGCCTTTCTCTAGGAATTCCAGTCAGCAGGAAGGACTGCCCATGCATCGACTCCAATCCCAGTCAGCTTGAGATCTCGCTTTGCAGATGTCCTTGTATCACAGACGTGGGTGACCTGTTGGTCTCGTGCTGATAGCAAGCTCACCAAAGTGCATGTCTTTGGCAAAGCGACCGTCATCCATTCAGCACACATAACCCAGTCAACAGAGTCACCGCTGACTCAAGAGGGCAAACATGCTGCAGATCCCTGCACGCTGGTGTACTTCTGCATTCGGCACTCTGTCCTGCCAGGAGATGCCCAATATCCATCTGAGACAGCGGAGGTGGAAGCTGTTCAGCTGCTTTTCTTGGCTTGCATAAGTTGTTGATGCTTCTCTGCTATAAAGGAGGGTGCTGAGAACACAAGCCTGGTACACGCGGAGTTTTGAATTTTCGATCAGTTTGCTGTCGGTTCACACTCGTCTTCTCAACTTTGACATGACAGCTGCAGCATTGACAATCCTGGTGCTGATTTCAGTATCAAGGGACAGATTGCTGGTGATTGTTGATCCAATGTAGGTGAAGCTGTTGACAACCTCCAAAGTGAGCCAGTCGATGTTGATGGAAGGTGGAGTCTCTACGTCCTGGCCCATAACTTTGATCTTTCTGATGCTGATTGTCAGTCCAAACTCCTTGCAGGCCAGGGAGAACCGATATACAAGCTGCTGTTAATGAACTTCATTATGGGATGTCAGCACAGCGTCATCAGCAAACAGCAACTCACAGACCAAGAACTGACTCATTTTGGTCTTGGTGCGCAGTCTTGCCAAGATGAACAGCTTGTCATCAGCTCTGGCATGCAGGTGGACACCCCCATCCGAGTCACTGAAAGTTTAAAATAGCAGCATGGAGAGGAATATGCCAATTGTAAAGGATGTGAGCTGTGAGGAGGTTACAAGGAGGCTTCCAGGGGACTTGGACAGGATAAGTGAATGAAATGACAGATGGAATATAATGTGAATAAGTGTGAAGTTATCCACTTTGGTAGAATAAACAGAAAGACAGAATATTTCTTAAATGGTGAGAGGTTGGGAAGTGTTGATGTCCAAAGGGACCTGGGTGTCCTTGTTCATGAGACACTAAAAGCTCGCATGCAGGTGCAGCAATCAATTAGGAAGGCAAATGGTATGTTGGCCTGAACACGAGGGGTCATGAGTACAGGAATAAAGATGTCTTGCTGCAATTGTATAGAGCCTTGGTGAGATCGTGCTGGAGTATTGTGTACAGTTTTGGTTTCCTTCTCTAAGGAAGGATATACTTGCCACAAAGGGAGTGCAACGGAGGGTCACCAGACTAATCCCTGGGATTTTGGGATTGTCTTATGAGGAAACTGGGCTTGTCTTCCTTAAGGTTTCATTTAAAAGGCCATTTAAAACTGAGATAGGGTGGAATTACTTCACTCAGAGGGTGGTGAATCTTTGGAATTCTCTACCTCAGGGGTTTGTGAAAGTTCAATCATTGAGCATGTTCAGGACAGAAATTGATAGAAATCTTGATACTCATGACATCAAGGGATATGGGGAGAGCGCAATGATCAGCAAGGATGTAATTGAATGACAGATCAGGCTCGACAGGTTAAACTGCCTCCTCCTACGTTCCGAAGAGAGTTTGCACCAAGACACAGCCCTGTTTTACCCCACTGCTGATCGTGAAAGTGTCTGATGTTGCTCCATTGTAACTGACGGAACTGTGCATGTTCTCGTGGAAAGAAGAGATGACGCCCAAGAGTTCAGGAGGGCAGCCTAGTTTCCACAGCTGTTGGAAGAGTCTGTCTCTGCTAACAAGATCGAAGGCCTTGGTGATGTCTATAAAGACAATGTAGAGTGGCCTGTACTGTTCACAGTACTTCTCCTGCAGCTGCCGAAGTGAGAAAATCATGTCGACTGTCGATCTACCAGCTCTGAAGCTGCACTGAGACTCAGGATAGATGTGTGATGTCAGGGTCTGCAATCTGGTCAGAGCAATGTGAGCAAAGACCTTCCCCACAATACTTAGCAAGGAGATGCTTCGGTAATTGCTGCAGTCACTGCGATCGCCTTCATTTTTGTACAAGGTGACAATGTTTGCATCACGCATGTTTAGAGGCGCAGATCACCCCTTCCAACAGAGACACAGAAGTTCATGGAGATGCTGCAGCAGAGCTGCTTTTCCACTTTTGATGATTCCAGGTGGAATACCATCATTTCCCAGGGCTTTACCACTGGCAAGACGGTCAATGGCCTGATTGAGCTCGATTATAGTGGACTCACTGTCCAGCTCCTGCATGACAGGGAAGTCTGGAATGGTGCTGAGAGCTACTTCAATGACAATGTTCTCCGTTATGTAGAGTTCAAGGTAATGCTCCACTCACCTTTCCATCTGCTTGTTAGGTTCAGTGATGATTGTCCCTTTCTTTGTCTTCAAAGGTGCTGATTTAGTTACTGCTGGGCCGGTTGCTTTCAGAATTTTTTTTTTATTCATTCATGTGATGTGGTCATCACTGGCTAAGCCAACATTTATTGCCCATCCCTCATTTCCCATGAGAAGGTGGTGGTGAGCTGCCTTGTTGAACCGCTGCAGTCTGTGTGAGGTAGGTACACCCACAGTGCTGTTAGGAAGGGAGTTCCAGGATTTTGACCCAGCAACAGTGAAGGAAAGGCGATATAGTTCCAAGTCACGATAGTGTGTGGCTTGGAGGGGAACTTGCAGGTGGTGGTGTTCCCATGAATTTTCTGCCCTTGTCCTTCTAGTTGGTGGAGGTTGCGGGTATGGAAGGTGTTGTCTAAGGAACCTTGGTGTGTTGAATTCCTTCATATGTCCCTCTAGCATCCCCCAGATTCAGCGGCAGATTGTATGCTGTTGCAGAGTTTTAACCAGTATTGATTGGTGCAGTGACGAGCAGTCTGCAGAGACTTGTTTCTGGCAGCTCTGAGAGCATCTAGAGTTTGTTTGCTGGGGACTTGTTTGTAGTTCATGAGGGCTCTCTTCTTAGTTGCAGTAACTGACTCAATTTCAGTCCAATAAGCCTCAAACCAGTCAGCATTCCTCCCATTTCTTTTCGCATACGCAGTGAGTGCAGAGTTATAGATGGTGGCGTGCAGATGATTCCACTTTGACACCGCACTGAGGCCTTGGGTGTTTACTGAAAGAGCCTGATCGAGGATGTTGAGGAACTTCTGGGTCCTTTCTGGGTCAGTGGTTCGGCTAGTGTTGATCCAAGAACGACCTTTCTTCTTGGATGGGTGAAGCTTCCTTGGCTGAAGCCTGACCTCGCTACACACCAGGGAGTGATCAGTGTCACAGTCACCGCTGTGATAGCTGCGTGTGATGAGCATACTGCTGAGGGTGGTACGTCTGGTGATGATAAGGTCTAGCTGGTGCCAGTGGCATGATCTCGGACGTCTCCAGGACACCTTGTGGCACAGCTTTACCTGGAAATAGCTGTTCGTCACACAGAGTCCATGGTGACAGCATAGCTCCAGAAACCTCCGTCCATTTTTGTTCATCTTGCTAATCCCCTGGTGCTCTATGCTCATTGGCCAAGCTGTAGTCAGTACCCTGGCTTGCGTTGAAATCCCCGAGAAGATACAGTCCCTCGGTGCTGGGAATTCTACAGATGGCAGTGTCAAGTGTCTCATAGAATTGATCCTTGACATCTGGGGTGGAGGTGAGTGTCGGGACATAGATGCACATGAGATTAACTGCACCCACGCTTGTTGACAAGTGAAGGGTAAGAAGTCTCTCTGAGCCTACTGTGGCGGGTTCACTAATTGCAAGTAGCGTGTTTGTTACTGTGAAACCCACTCCATGCTCACGACTTGCCTCTTGGGCTTTCCCCTGCCAGAAGAAGGTGTAGTGTTTCTCTTTGAGGGATCCACTTTGAATGAGTCCAGTTTCTTGCAGCACAGCAATGTCCACATTGAGCCTTGTGAGTTCCTTGTCAATCACAGCTGTCTTGTGTGTGCTATCAACCTGCAGAAGGTTGTCATTAAGACCAGGACACATGGTCCTTAAATTCCAGCTTGTGATGCGAAGCACTGGTGTCTTCTTTGTTTAGTTTGTCTTGCCTGGTGCATAGATTATCAATCCGCCAGTTGAGAGATATCTCTCGAAGCTGCAAGCACCCATTGAAGCAAGTAGGTCGTGGCAGGACAGCACCTAACTGACTGGGGGCTGCACAGCTTGGAGTAGGTGGCAGTTATCCAATGAGACGCGATGATCTCTCCCACTGTCAAAAGTAACCCCTGGTGCTCATACTCTACACCAACTGAGTGAGAGCTTATAATCGGTAACTGTTTCTTCCCATGTTTTGCTAATGTTTAACCACGAAGTTGGAGTGTCCTCTCCAGGGCACAGGCCTGGGCAAATAGTATGGAGACACTGAGCATCAGGACCCCCTCTCAGCATTGCTAGTATTGCCCAAAGGAAAGGAAAAAAGCAGCACTGTTTCGTACCAGCTCTGCTGTAGGAGTTGCTGGAATACTACCTGATAAGTAACAGGTAACCGCCTTCGGGACCCCACTCCGGATTTACTGTCCAGGTTTACTCCCTAAGCCTTCTTCTCTCTCAAGACACCCACAGGGAAGTGAGACTTTTTGCCCATAGATGGGGCTCTGTTTCTTGGCATCAGGATGGAACCACACGCCAGTGGGCCTGCATGACATGCACAAGGATATCGCACACTCCCCCATCCCTGGGACAGCTCAGAGAGATACCTTGATGATTATACACCCCACAGGAAAATCATAAACAGCCCCCCCCCCCGAGGACAGCTCAGGGTCAGACACTGCACATACTGCAACAGCAGTCACATTACTGTATTAGTCCCTCCATTCTGAAAAAACAAGCATTCACCCTACTTTATGCTTTCCGTCTCTCAGCCAATTTTGTATCCACGCTGCCACTGCCTCTTTAATCCCATCTGCTCAAATTTTGTTAACAAGTCTATCTTATGGTACTTTTTCAAACACAATTTTGAAGTGCAGACACACACCATCAACCTCACCACCCTGGTCAACTCTCTGTGAAACTTCATCAAAGAAATTAATTCATTAATTAATTCATACACAATCTTCTGTTAACCAATCTGTACTGGCTGTCATTTATCAGCCCATGTTCTACCAAGTGCCAGTTAATTTTCTCCTGGATAATTGCCTCTAAAAGTTTCCCCACCACTGACATTAGACGAACTGGTCTGTAGTTCCTGGGTTTATCTCTCTTTTTAAACAGGGCTGTAAAATTAGCAATCCTTGCAGACTTATCTTTCAGTTCTGGAAAGTCTATTGTGGACAATCTCTTTGGGCATGACTTTAACCAATTAAAGCAACAGGATACTTGATTAATAAGTCCAGAACTTTTATTGAGAGTAAAATAGTACTTAATAATTGGAAGTAAAATTATCTTGAACAAACTTGGGGAATATAACTTTACAGCTCTAGCAGGTGTGTGGACTGGTCGAGCTTGGTCTCAGAGTGTCACGGCCCTCTTTGTGCAGTCTGGATCCCTCATCAGGTGGAGAACTTGGTTGATGATCTGAGCCTTTACCCCTGAGATCTTCTAGTGTTCCTGCACACTGAAACCTTACAAGATCCCTACTTTTAACCCCTGGATGGCCATCACACCACCATGTAAAATAATAATTGGTCTGAGCTGTTGCTAGGTACATTTAATTAATGATCTCTTCCACTAACAGCCACCTGTCCTCAGAATCTCAGACATGAGTACAATGGAGTAGTTTCACACTGTCTCCCAATCTGATCTGAAACAAGTTTCCTATTCATTAATTCGAGACTCTTGAAAATGCTGGAAATACTCAGCAGGTCTGACAGCATCTATGGAGAAAGAAACAGAGTTAACGTTTCAGATCTGTGATCTTTCATCAGAACTGGGCTGAAATTGTCTGAGGGACTGAGATTGTGGAATCAATTTCAGGACCAAAAACATTGTACTCTGCAAGGATGGGAAGATGGTGATTATTAAGTACAGTGCAAGAATATAGATGCTTTTACATTATTTGAATCAACATTGATTTAAACCTTGTGCTCACGAAACCTATCTTTTGATCAAAATGACATTGATAACAATGGAAAAAGCAACATATGCATTTCACGACCACAGGACTTTGTAAAGCCTTTTACAGCCAATGAAGGACTTTCCAAGTGTAGTCACTGTACAGTACAATACAATACCCTACAAGAAGGATATTTCACATTCGAGTCACGCAAGTCCCAGGCAATGACCATCTCAAACAAGAGAGAATCTAACCATCTCCCCTTGACATTCAACAGCATTACGATTGCTGAATCCCCCACTATCAACATCCTGGGGGTTACCATTGACCAGAAACTGAACTGCAGTAGCCATATAAATATCATAGCTACAAGAGCAGGTCAGACACTAGGAATCCTGTGGCAAGTAACTCACGTCCTGACTCCCCAAAGCCTGTCCCCTATCTACAAGGCACAAGTCAGGAGTGTGATGCAATATTCTCCATTGCCTGGATAGGTGCAGCTCCAACAACACTCAAGAAGCTCAACGTCATCCAGGACAGGCGCCTCATTCACTATATTCACTCTCTCCATCACCAACGCACAGCGTGTACCATCCACAAGATGCACTGCAGCAACGCAGCAAGCCTCCTTACACAGCACCTTCCAAACCCGTGACTTCTATCACCTAGAAGGACAAGGGCAGCAGATGCATGGGAACACCACCACCTGCAAGTTCCCCTCTGAGCCACACACCATCCTGGAATTGGAACTATATCACCGTTCCTTCACTGTGGCTGGGTCAAAATCCTGGAACTCCCTTCCTAACAGCACCACATGGACTGCAGTGGTTCAAGAAGGCAGCTCACCACCACGTTCTCGAGGGAATTAGGGATGGGCAATAAATGCAATAAATAAAAATAAAATCAATAAAAAATGACAATATCCTGTAATCCCCAAAAGTAGAAAATACATATGAAAATGAAAATATAATAAAGCTCAGTCAGCATGGATTTCACAAAGAAAGTCTTGATTAACCTTATCTTTGAAGAATCAACAGCAAGAGTAATACAGCAGATGTAGAAGAGTTTAAGTTAATAAAGCCTCATCCTTTTAAGTGCTTGAACCAACAAATTGTGGGTTAGCAAACAAGCACACTAACTGACAGAGCTGGGTGTTGTGCTTTCTAGATTACCCTAAAGCAGGGTGTCAATGAGTTAAATCTTCAAGTTGCTGCACCCAGGATAGCCATTAACCACGATCAGTTTTACTGATGCAAATAATGGGTGGAACATTCATTGTGAATCTATAGAAACAGTCTGGTCCTGCACACTGCAGACACATCCACGTCATCACCAACCAGCTCTCCTATAATTGATGCAGTTATTTGACTTTTCCCCATTAGCTCCATGGAATTAATTTTGAAAGATTTTAAATTCCAAGAAGTTTTGTTAATATTCAGCCCTTGAGAAGAAATCATTCCCTGGCCACAGTGGAGAGAGCATTGAATATAAAACAGTAGACTACCAGGTAACACAGAGAAAGCTCATCAGCTAATCTATAATTACTTACTTTTCTTATTTTTGCTCTTGCTATTCGGTTTTTCATCCTTTTCAGTTCGTGACTCCGGATATTATTGTGATTAAATGTGAAAAGATGCACTGTGTCTCAGCCCCGGTATATTGGCTCTTTCTCTGTACAGTGCTGTATACACTCAGATACTGACAGTGTCTCTCCCTCCCTCAATTTTCCAGCCCTGACATTGCAGAAAGTGCTGTTCAAAGTTACACATTCTGATTGTTTTCAGTTGATTAGTGAGAGATTATTAACGTATTCTTCTGCAGCGCTGCCTCGGTTAATAACAGCAGATCTAAGTCACATTTCAGATACAGGAACAGACGGATCAATTATTCACTCTTTCCCACAGTGTGTGAGGCCGGGACAAGCAGCAACATTCCAGGCCCACGCTCTGCAATTACCCAGCACCAGCGGAAAGCAGTGAATACAGATTCAATCAGTGGGTTAATGTCCATTACAGGGATACAAGATTCCACGGCCCAGGACAAACATCCCCATACACCGAGAACAAGCTCAGGAAAACCCGGGGGAGTTAATATCCCAATCACTGAGCATTCCAGCAACATTGAACAAGTTCCTGAACTGAGTGAACCTTTCAAAGTACACAAGTGATGACGAGGTCAAAAAGGTCTGAACAGTTGAGGTGACTGAGCGATTTCAGCTTCTCTGTTCAGGTTGCAGCTTTCACTGGAGGCATGTCTTTAAATCCCACTTCTGACAACTTGATTTTCAGTTACTTTATAGAGTTTCCTTGAAGGTTTGAGGTAGAGTAAATACGGAGGAACTGTTTCTAACTGCTGAACGGTCAATAACCGAAGGTTACAGATTTAAAGTGACTCACAAAACCAGAAGGAACATGAGGAAAGATTCCTTTCTGCAATGTGTGGTTAGGATTTCAGTTATGTGGATAGATTGGAGAAGCTGGGGTTGTTCTCCTTGGAGAGGAGATTTGATAGAGGTGTTCACAATCATGAGGGGTCGTGACAGACCCGATAGAGAGAAACTGTTGGTAGAAGGATTGAGACTCAGGTAAAAGCTGTGGCTCAGTTGGTCACACTCACCTCGAAATCACAAGCTTCTGGGTTCAGATTTCACAGCTGACACTCCAGTACAGCACTGAGGGTGCTGAAGGTGCTGCCTTTCAGGTGTGATGTTAAACCAAGACCTGGTCTGCATGTTTGGGTGAATGTAAAAGATCCCATGCTGCAATTTCAAACAAGTGAAGAGCAATTCTCCCTGGTGTTGTGATCAATATTTGCCCCTCAATCAGATCAGTTGGTCATTATCACATTGCTGTTTGTGAATATCAGCTGCTGCATTTCTGACATTACAACAGTGATTACACTTCAAAAGTATTTCATTGTCTACAAAGTGCTTTGATATGTCCAGTGGTCTTGAAAGGTGCTATATAAATGCAAGTCTTTTCTTTCTTTATCACAACACATTGCTGTGTAAACAATGGTTCCTCATGTCACCTCTGGTTCTTCTGCCAATCACCTGATATCTGTGTTCTCTGCTTACTGACCCTTTTACCACTGGAAACAGTTTCTCCTTATTTAAACTATTGAAAACCTCCATGATTGTGAACAAATGTGTCAAATCTCTTCTGAATATTCTCTGCTGCAAGGATAACAACCCCAGCTTCTCCAAACTCTCCACATAACTGAAATCCCTCACCCTGCTACCATTGTGGTAAATCTCTTTTTTATTCTTTCCTGGGTTGTGGGCACTGCTGACACAATGTGACTCCTGTCAATGGCGCGGCCCGGTGACATCATCGGAGAGCGCCAAGCTGTGCATAGGCACAGCTACATCTTGCCAGGGTTAAGGGGCACATGCACAGGATGATGTCATGGCTCAGCACCAACATCATTGCATATCCGCCCATGGTCCATCTTCGCATATACACGCTAAAGCGTCATCGGGTAACCAGCCTCTCACTCAGCTGGAGGAAGCCATTTCAATACTCCCCCCTGCTCTCATGCTCACATCTCTGTCCTGGGATTGCTGCAGTGTTCCAGTGAACATCAACGCAAGCTCGAGTAACAGCATCTCATCTTCCGATTAGGCACACTACAGCCTGCCGGACTGAATATTGAGTTCAATAATTTCAGAGCATGGCAGCCCCCCATTTTACTTTCATTTTTAGTTGTTTTTTCTTTTTTCTTCTTTTTTACTTTTTTACATTTTTTACAACCTTTTATATTGCATTTATTTCATTTCATCTTAGTTTATTCAGTTTGCTTACCCACTGTTTTTTTCAGGTTTGCTATTGCTGCTGTTCAATATTCAGTCCCTTCACACCTATTCTGTACTAATGCTTTGTCTTTCAACACACCACTAACATATTGTTTGCCTTTTCTCCATGACCTTTTGGTCTGTTATGTGGCCTTGTCCAACCTGCACCTTCTCCTTTGTTATCTCTTGCCCCACCCCCACCTCACTTGCTTATAACCTGTGACATTTTTAATATTTGTCAGTTCCGAAGAACGGTCAGTGACCCGAAACGTTATCTCTGCTTCTCTTTCCACAGATGCTGCCAGACTTGCTGAGTGGTTCCTGTATTTCTTGTTTTTATTCCAGAAAATATTTGGTTGCTGCAAAAAGTACATGGCAGGTAAAATGAAATGGAAGGGTTGTGACGCAATTCACTCCTGTACTGAAGGAAACTGATCTCCTTTCCAATCTTTGTATTGTTGACTTGGTGCTGTTTTTGAACTGTTTTGTGATGTATCTTTTTACAGTTTTTTTAACGAATAAAGTACATTTTGGAAATTTTAAAATAAGTTCAGAGAAGGTTCACTGGATTTATTCCTGTGATGAAGGGGTTGTCTTGTGAGGAGGATTGAGCAGGTTGGACCTATCCTGATTGGAGTTTAGAAACATGAGAGGTGATCGTATTAAGACATATAAGATTCTGAAGGGTCTTGACAGGGTAGATGCTGAGAGGATGTTTCCCCTCGTGGTGGAATCTAGAACGAGGGGACACAGTTTCAGAATTAGGGATTTTCCATTTAAGAAGGAAATGAGGAGGAATTTCTTCTCTCAGACAGTCGATCATCTTTGGATTTTTATCTACAAGGAAGTCAAGGGTTATGGGGGGCAGTCAAGAAAGTGGGGCTGATGCCATGATCAGATCAGCCATGATCCTATTGAATGGCGGAGAAGGCTCGAGGGGCCAAATGGCCTCCTCCTGCTACTATTTCTGTCATTATGATCTCATTGCAGCTTGTTCCAAATAGAGACAAAAGAGTGGAATTCCAGAGGAGAGGTGAGAGTAATTACCCTTGAGTGAGTGTGGCATCAAGGATCCCTAGCAAAATTGAAATCAATGGGAATCAGGGGAAAACTGTCCACTTGTTGGAGTCATACATAGCACAAAGCAAGATGATTATGGTTGGTGGAGGCCGATCATCTCAATCCAGGACATTGCCTCAGGAGTTTCTCAGGGTGGTGTCCTAGGCTCAACCATCCTCAGCTGTTTTATTAATGAGTTTCCCCTCAACTTAAGTCAGAAGTGGGAATGTTAGGTGATGATTCACAACTCCTCAGATACTGAAGCAGTCCGTGTCCGCAAGCAGCGAGACCAGAACAACATTCAGGCTTGAGCTGATAAGTGACAAGCGACTTTGTTGCCACAAAAGTGCCACGCAGTGAACATCTCCAATGCGAGAGAATCAAACCATCTACCTTTTAATACTCAGCAGCATTATCATCACTGAATCCCTCACCATCAACATCTTGGGGGTTACCATTGACCAGAAACTAAACTGGACCAGTCACATCTATGCTGCGGCTTTTAGCGTAGGTCAGAAATTGGGAATTCTGCAACAAGTATCTCACCTCCTGACATAGCAAAGCCTGTCCATTGTCTGCAAGGCACAAGCCAGGGGTGTGATGGAATGCTCTCCACTTTTCTGGATAGCCGCAGCTCCAACAACACATAAAGAGTTCAATACCACCCAGGACAAAGCAGTCCTCTTGATCGGTACCTCACCCACCACTTTAAACATTCACTCCCTGCACCACCAGAGCACAGTGGCAGCAGAGTGTACCACCTACAAGATGCACTGCAGTAACTCGCTAAGTAACGTTCGACAGCACCATCCAAACCCGTGATCACTACCACCTCGAAGGACAAGGGCAGCAGATGCATGGGAACACCACCACCTGCAGGTTCACCTCCAAGTCACTCACCATCATGACTTGGAACTATATCACCATTTCCTCACTGTTGCTGGGTCAAAATCCTGGAACTCCCTGCGCAATAGCTCTGTGGGTGTTCCTGCACCACATTGACTGCAGCAGTTCAAGAAGGCAGCTCCACACCATATTCTCAAGGGCAATTAGGGATGGGCAATAAATGCCAGCCTTGCCAGCGATACTCACACCCAAGAATGAATAAAAACCAAATCACTCTCCAAAGATTCCCCACAATTCAGGCTTGGACATTTACTTCAGGAGCACAGAGCTTTATATAACTACAACATGAGTTCCAATCTACAGATTCCATTAGCCTTTCACATTATTTTCTACCAGTCCACTAGCTTTTAGTGATTCAGCACTCGGGTCTCTGCTTCTCCAGTTTCTAACATCTCACCACTTACAAAAAAACACTCTGATCTATCTTTCGTAGGTGCTAGATGACCCCACATTTTAAACTCCATCTGCCAAAGCATTGCTCACTCACTTAATCTATCAAGAAGATTTGAAAATAAATTTCTTGCCTAAGGATAATGTTCTGCTTCTGCTCCCTCGCCATTTGCTTTTCCCGTTAGTCTTTCATTTGGTGTAAATCCAGAGAAAGTAAAGATGGAAGGAAGGAGGGAGGGAAATATCTTCCTCCTTTTCGTGATCCCTATTTGATCTTCATTCCAGTCCAATTTGGGTGAAGAATTCCGATTGACTGCCTCAATTTTAATAAAGGATAAACAATTCTGGAATCACCAGCGAGATATTGACAAGAACATGTTTCCAGGCCAACTTTCCACAAAAGCTTCCCCACAGCAATGTACTGGACACTTCATAAACTAATGACAAAATTGGGATCCGAACCCACACATGCAAAGCAAAATGCATGAGCACGCCACCGTCTTAACCTCTCGACCACCTTGTCAGCTGTTTGGACAGTACAGATCCTGGCTGTGCAGCCAGATGTGCAATGATGGAAATGCAGCTTCTGTAAGTAAATGACATTTCCATCACATCAGGTCATGGCCTGTTGGGAATGGAGTGGTGTGAAACATTTCCAGACCATGTCCAACACGTTTCTACTCAGTGTGAAAATCCACCACGGAAAGACTGGAACATACAATCATTTGATCACATCATGATTAACATCACTCAGACACCTGAACCATTCGGTCACTGACGAAGTCATGATGACCGAATATCTCATGAAATGACAACAGAACTAACTGACTGGAAGAATTGCTTTAATTCCACATGATCAGAAAGGCATAGCCTCAGACCGACTTGGCAGATGAGTATTGATTGAATAATTTCTGTGTGAGGGATGTTCCAGCCTCATAAACCAGGGGAACTGAGCTGACTGAGCTGTGTCTTCATCTCTTCTGGGCAGTCGGACAGTTCACCCTTCATTCTGCTCTGATTCACTTTCCCAAAGCGGATCTACAGATTCTCAAATCTGGGGACTGGGTTTTCTTATTTTGTTCCTTTTGATTTTTCTTGCTCCTGACTGACAAATATGTTCTAAACCTCGGATCAACCCTCCCCTTTGCGTCGTGTTACAGTCTTGGTTAAAAAAGACACAAAACGGCACAAACACTCTGAAACATACATCACGGTCAGACTTTCCTTCAGTGAGATTAATGTTGAGCTGTTTTCCAGGTTAAATGCAACTGCAAACACATTGCTCTCAAAGAAATTGTAGGGGATTGAGTTGCCGTTGAAATATTAGCACTGGACATCTGTACGAGCAGGAACAGCCATTTCAAACTCACATCCTTCACAAAGGCAACCACTGAGCTGTTTTCTTGTGTGAATAAAATTCATAAGAAAAGTTAAAGTTCACAAGAAAACATATGCAAACGATTGACAGCTAAACTTTTGAAGCAAGGATATGAATCCATGATTTTCTGATTATTAGACAAACACTCGAGCCAACGAAGCGACAGAGCCAGATCACAAATGCTGTGACAACGTAAGGCAGAGGAGGTCACTCTTTATTCTCATCCCACTTCTCCACAGGTCACAACATCTATTTTAACTTTCCCACTTACTGAAACAGTCAGTCATATACTCTATTTTTCCCAGAATAGAAGACACTGACCAGGTTTCTTTAATGAACAACAAAATGATTCATTTATTGTAGAACAAGTTTTAACTAGTCATGAAATAAAGCATAAACACACAGGTGGAAATTTTAAAAGTTCCCTTTTCACCTTTACTTTTAAAGTCTATTTTAAAAATCTTCGAGCCACATGCGATCACACACATACACCGGTTAACTGAAAAGATAAAAGGGATTTTTTTTTTTAAATTTTGTTACAAACACAAAAAAAAAACTCTTGGGCTGTTTACTTGCTCATTTTTGAAGAAAACATCAGATGAGATACGTTGCTCCAAAATTGGAATACAGTCTAACTTCTGAGTATACGTAGACAGGTCACTAGGGTATTTTAGAACAGTTCTTTTCAGAAGGCATTGAGAATTAATTTTAGCAGGCCTTCTTCAAAGACATGTAACAAGATGAATTAACGCACTGGACGTTTCAGGATCTTTTACTGATTTTCTGGAAAACAAGCTGGGTTGTGGCCTTCTCTCCTTCCTTGACACGTCTTCAGGATAACTTTATCAGCTGCTCACTCCAGCAGGTAAAACACACTGACTCTACAACCAAAAGCTTGTGAGTTTTCTGCTGTCTTAGGTGTACGCTGCTGCTGCCGAGCTTGTCCAATCAAGGGGCGCGAATGACTTCACTAACCACATCTCCCTGTTACCAGGGTTTCTGTTCTATATTTAACTTGAATCATGTGACAACCAGTAAACATAGTTGCCAAATTGGCTCTTTTGGTGCTCTCTTGAAAAAGAACTGGTCCTACATTTATTCAGTTTGATTATGACTTCTTCAAAAATATTTTAACAAAAGAAACAGAATCCCTTCCATAACATCATGTACTTTCCCTGAGCTATAGGTTATTGCAAGTCTCTCTGGCTGTGTTTATTTTAGGTGATTTTGTACTCAGGTTCTTTCTGAATCCATGTGTTTGCAGATTTTTGTGAATGAGAGACGTGGAGATATGCTTAAAAATTTCCCTATAAATTATTCATATCTCCGTCTTTCCCTGAACTTTGTGCAAACACATTAATGAGGGAATCACACACATCAAGCCGTCAAACCTGTCCGCTAAACATTGAAAGGTGACAGTGGTTATTGTAACGGGATTCCATTTATTCAGACACATCTTGAAGATTCACACATGTAATGTGTTTGTATAATATATTCATGACATAATGGCGTAAATAAACACTTCCTTGCACTTGCCACGCTTGGTGAACATTTTCTCTGTTGATGCCCCCTGAATATATTAGAGAACATGGTGACGAGGTTGAGATAAAAGTCTGTAAATATAGGCAGCAAACAGCAGCAGGGACTGCAGTGAACAAGATTTACGTGACATATTTGTGCTTCTATTGGTGGATGAAATAAGATACTAAACACACAAAATCCTACGTTTGAGCTCCCGTATAAGATTGCTCTGTCTATGGAGATAGCATCAAAGAATGCTCAGGAATTTTGTCCTATGCCAGTGATAGTAACACACTTCAGGGGAACTTAAAAAAACTGGTAAAAACGGCTTTCACATAACAGATGAAATTTTGCACAGAGAAGTGTGAAGTGATACAATTTGGAAGGAGGAATGAGGAGAGGCCATATAAATGAAACATTACAATTCTAAAGTGGTTGCAGGAGCAGAGAGACAAAGTACACCAATGTTAGAAGGATTGAAAAGGTAACTAAGAGCAAACAGGACACTTGGATGTATTAATATAGGCATAGAGTAAAAACATATAAGTTATGCTAAACCGTTATAAAATGCTGGGAATGAATGGCCTCTTCCTGTACCTCCACAGAAAGCTTCCATTCCAGATTTACACACACTCATCGGGATCACTCTCCACAGATCCCGCCATTCCAGGTTCGGGCACCCACTTCAGGATCACTCTCCATACATCCCAGCACGACGGGCTCGGAGACCCTCTTCGGAGATCCTAACACTCCGGGCATAGACATCCTTTGAGGACCATTCTCCACAGATTCTGCCCTCCAGGCTCAGACATCCTCTTCAGAATCACTCTCCATACATCCCGCCACTCCACGCACGGATATCTCAATCAGGATCCGATCAAAGAATGTTGCTTGTCACTTATCAGCTCAAGCCTGAATGTTGTTCAGGTCTTGTTGCTTGCAGGCACAGACTGCTTCAGTATCTGAGGAGTTGTGAATCATCAACGAACATTCCCACTTCTCACTTATGTTGAAGAGAAAGCCATCAATGTAACAGCTGAGGATGTTTGGGCCTAGGGCACTGCCCTGAGAAACTAGGGATCCAGTCATGAATGGTGGTGGACAATTAAATAACGAACCAGATGAGGAGGCTCCAAAAACATCCCTATCCTCAATGTTGGTGGAGCCGAGCACGTCAGTGCAAAAGATGAAGCTGAAGCATTTGAAACCATCTTCAGTCAGAAATTGCTCAGTGGATGATTCATCTCGGACTCTTGAGGTCCCCAGCATCACAGCTTCCAGTTTTCAGCCAATTCGCTTCACTCCACATGATGGCAAGTAACAGCTGAAGGCACTCAGTACAGCAAAGACTATGGGCCCTAACAACATCCCGGCTGTAGTCCTGAAGACTTGTGCTCCAGAAGTAGCTGCGTTCTCAGCCAAGCTGTTCCAGTAGAGCTACAACACAGGCGTCTACTCAAAAATTTGTAAAATTGCCCAGGTGTGCCCTGTCCGTAAAAATGCAGGACAAATGCAATCTGACCAATTGCCGCCCCATCAGTCTACTATCAAACATCAGCAAAGTGATGGAAGATGTCACCAACAGTGCTATCAAGCACCACACACTTAACAATAATCTGCTCATCGATGCTCAGTTTAGGTTCTGCCAGGGTCTCTCAGCTCAGGAAATAATTTGGCAGATAGAGTATAATGTGGGAAAATGTGAGGTTATCCACTTTGGTAGGAAGAATAGAACAGGAAAATATTATTTAAATTGTGAGAGATTACAGAATGCTGCGGTGTCGAAGGATCTGGGTGTCCTCATACATGAATCACAAAAAGTTACCATGCAGGTGCAGCAAATAATTAGGAAGGCAAATGGAATGTTACCCTTTATTGCAAGGTGGATGGAGTATAAAAGTAGAGAAGTGTCACTACAAATGTACAGGGTGTTGGTGAAACCACACCTAGAGTACTTTGTACAGTTTTGGTTTCCTTATTTAAGGAGGGATATACTTGCTTTGGAGGCAGTTCAGAGAAGGTTCACTAGATTTATTCCAGTGATGAAGGGGTTGTCGTATGAGGAAAGTTGAGCAGGTTGGACCGATACTCATTGGAGCTGCGAAAAATGAGAGTTGAATGTCTTGAGACATATAAGATTCTGAGGGGGCTTGACAGGGTAGATGCTGAGAGGATGTTTCCTCTCGTGGTGGAATCTAGAACTAGGGGACACAGTTTCAGATTTAGGGGTTTTTAATTTAAGAAGGAATTTCTTCTCTCAGAGGGACATTAACCTTTGGAATTCTCCACCGCAGAGAGCAGGGGAGGCTGGGTCATTGAATTTCTTCAAGATTTTTATCTACAAGAGAGCCAAGGGTTATGTGGGCAGGCAAGAAAGTGGAGTTGAGGTCATGATCAGGTCAGCCATGATCCTATTGAATGGCGGAGCAAGCTCGAGGGGCCAAATGGCCTACTCCTGCTACTAGTTCTTCTGATATTCTGTTCTTATGACCTCATTGCAGCTTGGTCCAAACAGAGATGAAAGAGTGGAATTCCAGAGGAGAGGTGAGAGTGATTGCCCTTGAGTTAGTGTGGCATCAAGGATCCCTAGCAAAATTGAAGTCAATGGGAATCAGGGGGAAAACTCTCCACTTGCTGGAGTTGTACCTCGCACAAAACAAGATGGTTGTGGTTCGTGGAGGCCAATCATCTCAGCCCAGGACATTGCTTCAGTAGTTTCTCAGGGTAGTGTCGGATACCCAAACATCCTCAGCTGTTTAATTGACGACTTTCCCTTCAAAATAAGTCAGAAGTGGGAATGTTAGGTGATGATTCACAACTCCTCAGTTGAAGCAGTCTATGCCTGCAAGCAGCAAGACCTGAACAATATTCAGGCTTGAGCTGATAAGTGACAAGCAACCTTCTGGCCACACAAGTGCCAAGCAGTGAACATCTCCAATGAGAGAGAGAAAAAAATCTACCTTTTGATATTCAGAGCATTATCATCGCTGAATCCCCCACCATCAATATGTTGGGGGTTACCATTGACCAGAAACTAAACTGGACCAGTCAGATCTATGCTGTGGCTATAAACGCAGGTCAGAGATTAGGAATTCTGCAGCAAGTATCTCACCTCCTGATACACCAAAACCTGACCACCATCTACAAGGCACAAGTCAGGAGTGTGATGGAATACATCCCACTCAACAACACTCAAGAAGCTCAATACCATCCAGGACAAAGCAGCCCACTTAATCGCCACCTAACCCATCACCTTAAACATTCACTCTCTCCACCACCAGTACACAGAGGCTGCAGTGTGTACCATCTCTATATGCACTGCAGTAACTCGCCAAGTATCCTTTAACAGCACCATCCAAACCCGTGACCTCTACCACCTCGAAGGACAAGGGCAGCAGATGCATGGGAACTCGCCATCTGCAGGTTCCCCTCCAAGTCACGCACCATCCTGACTTGGAACTATATCGACATTTCTTCACTGTTGTTGGGTCACAATCCTGGAACTCCCTACCCAGTAGCACTATGGGTGTTCCTGCACCACATGGACTGCAGCAGTTCAAGACGGCAGCTCACCACTACATTCTCAAGGGCAATTAGGGATGGGTAATAAATGCTAGCCTTATCAGAGATACTCACATCCAAGAATGAATAAAAAACAAATCACTCTCCACAGATTCCCCACAATCTGGGCTTGGACATTCGCTTCAGGAGCACAGAAATTTATGTAACTGCAACATGAGTTCCAAACTTCAGATTCCGTTTGCTTTTCACATTATTTTTTCCCAGTCCACTAGCTTTTAGTAATTCTGTATTCGGGTCTCGGCTCCTCCACAGTTTCTAACATCTCACCTCTTACTAAAAAACACTCTGATCTATCTTTCTTCGGTATTACATGACCCCACATTTTAAACTCCATCTGTCAAAGCATTGCTCACTCACTTAATCTCTCAAGAAGATTTGAAAATAAATTTCTTGCCAAAGGATAATATTCTGATTCTGCTCCCTCGCCGTTTGCTTTTCCCATTAGTCTTTCACTTGGTGTCATCCAGAGAATATAAAGATGGAAGGAAGGGAGGGAGGGAAAATCTTGCTCCGTTTTGTGATCACAATTTGATATTCATTCTAGTCCAATTTGGGTGAAGAATCCCAATTGTCTGTCTCAATTTTAATAATATATAAACAATTCTGGAAACACCGTCTGAAAATTGACAAGAACATGTTTCCAGTCTGACTTTACGCAAAAAGACCCCGATGAGAAATAAAGGAAATATACAGCTCGCAAACTAATGACAACGATGGGATTCGAACCCATACATGAAGCACACAATGGATTACCAATCCATCACCTTAACCTCACAGTCACCTGGTCAGATGCATAAACATGACTGTCATCTTCAGCACAACCCCTGGCTGTGCAGACAGCTGCAGTGACCGAATGGTTCAGGCGTCTGAGTGATGTTAATCATGATGTGATCAAATGATTGCATGTTCAACTCTTTCCGTGGTGGGGTTTCACACTGAGTGGAAACGTGTTGGACATGGTCTGGACATGTTTCACACCGCTCCATTCCCTGTTTCATTTACTTACAGAAGGTATATTTCCATCATTATACAACCCATAAGATGAACTTTTTTCAAAAGACTTCAGTGTATTTAACTCTGTGTCCAACACTGTGAGGCAGCTTTCTGTGTTTATAAAGAGTGTAATTTATTGACTGGTCTCTTGGATCTTGGATCAAACAGGGTGACAGACAGAGGTCTGTGTGCAGAGGGTTTGGATGTGAGCTCTGATTCCTAACCCTTTCTGGATTGTGAGGAATAAAGAATGAATGAGAGAGAGAGAATGTGGGAGAAGGGATGATGGAAGAATTTGTCCGTGAACCTGATTAAAAGTGGCTCAAACACAAGATAATATTAAGATATCAAGAGCAGAACATTAACATAATCTGAGCTCCGCAATCTGGTCGGGTCCCATTCCCCTGAAGTGAGGAATGAGCGGGTGGGGAAATTCCACCTGGAGTTGTATTTGTCTTCAATGAAGATGAGTTCACAGTGAGGATGGAATGGCTCAGTTGGGAGAACACTAGATTGAAGAACCAGGATGCAATCCCTGGTTTCATCAGTTTTAATTTGGTGTCTCCATCAGTTTAAGTAGAGAGAATCAGAGGGGAGATTTTCCACTATTGCCCCCATGGGCTGAATTTTAAACTAACGGTGCGGCTCTCGGCAGAGACACCGGAAGCGGGTGTCATCACCACACGAGTGAAATGTGGCTGGCCGACCCCGATCACGGAGCAGCTGACCAATTAATGAAGGGGAGGCGTGGGGCCTATGTAAACAAGGACCAGAGGTAGGGAACGAGGCACCGATGGCACCGACATCTGACACAACGGCAGGTGCAGGCACCATATTTAAAGGGTGGCCAACCCTGCATTCACTGCTGCTTGGTTTAAAGGAGTGTCTTCCTGAGAGCCCTCTGCTGTCCCAGGACCCGTTCTGCTGCCTCTGCTGCCCCAGGATCCGTTCTGCTGTCTCTGCTGCCCCAGGACCCGTTCTGCTGCCTCTGATGCCCCAGGACTCGTTCTGCTGCCTCTGCTGTCCCAGGACCCGTTCTGCTGCCTCTGCTGCCCCAGGACCCGTTCTGCTGCCTCTGATGCCCCAGGACTCGTTCTGCTGCCTCTGCTGTCCCAATACCCGTTCTGCCGCCTCTGCTGTCCCGGGATGCGTTCTGCTGCCTGTGCTGCCCCAGGACCCGTTCTGCTGCCTCTGCTGCCTGCTGAGTAAGGAGCTGAATGCGAGCCTGCAGTGACCATGATCCCACGGTTTAGCGATGCTTCCCTGCAGGTTCTCCTCCAGGTGGCAAGAGAAAGGTGGAAGATCCTCTTCCCCAGGGATGGGAGTTGGAGACCTGCGCACCTGACCTAGCAAAGCTGGCTGAAGATAGTCGGTGAGGTCAGCAGACGTGGGGTCATCCCCAGGACATGGATCCAGTACAGGAAGTGGGTCAATGACCGGATCCAGGCCGCTCAGGCACAAACTCAAAACACTTTGGGCCCTTTGGACATTGCATGTGGCAGAGTGAGAGGGAGTGTTTGGTGGAAAGGGAGTGACCACAGAGTCATGTGTATTGGGGAAGAGCAGCAGGACATGCTGCCTGAGGCTTGGCTGCATCTTGGTGAGAGGTGCACGTCAGTCATTGGATGAACTCACACAGTCCCTCGAGAGGGGCCACATGCAGGAGAAATATGTGTGTCCCCATCATGGACTGCTGGTCTATCACCATCAGAGATGTTGGGCTTGTCCCCGCTGGGAGACTAACTTTGTTCGTCACTGTGTCTGCAGGAGAAGACATCCCACAATTGGAAAGAGCGTGTCAAGACCGGCGGTGGATGCCTTATCTCCATGTCCTCATCCAGATGGAGGAGGAGGCCATGGAACAGGCAGGGCAGCAAAGCAGCTGCTCCATAGCTGATGGAGAGACAGGGACACCTATCCAAGAGAGTGAGTGAACATCTCCTGGGGCACAAGGGAGCATCTGCTGCAAAGGAGCCACACTGCTCATCTGTTCACCACTGCATCAATGGAGCTGCACGTTAGGGGTGGTTGGAATGTCACGATGGGAAGACCCTAACCCTTCAATGTCCCTGTTTTCTCATGAAGGCCCGGATGAACGACAAAAGCAAAGAGCTGGAGAGACTGGGGGACAGCCGGACATGTCTGAGGAGGAGGAGGGGTCCTCAGAGGGTGCACCATCACCTCATTCCCCTGCACCCTCCACCAGCACAGAAACTCTCACGTTGGTCGGTATCCGTTCGCCGTTAGATTCTGGCATACAAACTGGTGAGCACATCACAGACAGGCCCGGGCAGCTGGCGGAGGCTGTGACAGCCGAGGCCACTGGGAGTTGGTGGTCTGTGGGAGGCCAGGCCCATGTTGTGCCCCAGTCTGATGACGAGCCTCTTGTGTCACCAGCAACACGGGAAATGCTGGAGCTGCAGGGAGAGGTCAGGCAACATCTGGCAGAGTTGCCAGAGGCTATGTGTACCCAAGCACGGACGATGGAGGAGTCCATCCAGGCCTTGGGTGCTGCACTGTCTCTGATGGGAGTGTGTCTGGCTTCCTCCATTGAGAGATTGGTGACTCTCATGGAGAACCAGATCCATCAGACCAATCAGTGGCTGCCGGAGATGTGCGCAGCCCTGCACTCCATCACTTTGTCCATAAGCTCCATCCAGTGGTGACAAGGTGAGAGGGGGGACGAGGCACCTGAACTCTCCACTCGGTCCACATCCCTCTCAGGTCAGCAGGGAGGTACAAGTGTGTCTTATAAGGGGGAGGAGCAGCTGGCTGCTACATCTGGGGGCCCCTCTCAGGGTGCTCCTGGTGTGGACGGTAATTCCAAAGTCCATCTGCCAGTGACACCAGTGATGCCAGCACCTCCATCATCCTCGATGACAGAGGGGGTCCCTGCACCTGTGCAGGAGGCCCTCAGTGTGCCAGGGCCCTCCAGGCCTCAGGCAGCAGAGGACGGCCGCCAATGTCATCCCAAGCCATGGAGCAGCAAGGTCAGCAGCCTGTCTCCACCTCAGCTGACAGAGCAGGGGGAGTAGCAGGTAGGAACACCCGGAAAAGATTTAAGAAGAGCACTTAGATTCACTGAGGGGTTCACGGGTGAATGTATATTCCAGATGGATAGGGTTGTGTTTGGTGTCACACGGAATGAAGAAATGATGTTCTCTCACTATGTCTCCTTCCTATTGTTGATGCCCTTTGGGACTTCATTTCAACCCTTCCTCCCAAGGGGCTGGATGTGAGGGACCAAGCCCTGAGTTCACAAAGCTTCGGCCTTGTCACTGTGCGATGTGTACCTGGGCGCTGTAGTGCAGAAGGAAAGAGGTGAAAACAGGGCTGATTAAAGCTAAGACTTTATTGCCTTGGTTCCAGTAGGGGGTAAGGCTCAAAGGAAACGTGAATGTATAAGGGTGTCTCGTGTCTCCCTTGTGTGTATCTCATGGTGGCTTTCCTGCTGTGCCTGATGTCCTTCATCTGGCACTGCTCGGGCAGCATCCTCCTCCACATCCTCATCATCAGAGGAGACATCACACTCCATGATATCCACACTAGTCAACACCTCACCCCTCTGTCATGCCAGATTGTGCAGAGCACAGCAAGCCACCATGATACGCGAGACCCTCGCCGGGACATACTGAAGGGCTCCACAGGAACAGTCTAAGTGCCTGAATCTCATCTTCAGGAGACCAATGGCCTCTTTGATGGCCGCTCGGGTTGACCCGCAGCAGGTGTTGTACCTCTCCTCTGTACCGTTGTGTGGATTCCTCACAGGCGTCAGTACTCATGTTCTCACTGGGTTGCCCTTGTCTCCAAGGATCCATCTCAGAAAGCGCATGGGGCCACGGAAAAGTTCTGGAACCTGGGAGTGCCTTGGTATGCAGGCGTTGTGGCTGCTTCGCGTGATTTGTGCACACACCTGCAGGATCCATTTGTGATGGACATTTGTAACAGACCAGTTACACACTGAGCAAGCGGAAACCCTTCCTGTTGAAGGCTGCTGGCTGGTCTGCAGGAGCCTTGATGGTCACATGGGTGCAGTCGATGACACCCTACACCTGGGGGAATCCAGCGATGGCCCCGAATCCTATAGCCCTCTCAGCGTGACTGATTGGATCGATGTGCACATAGTCACCGGCCCTCCTGAACAGGACATTGGTGACCTCCTTGATGCACTGATTCACCACAGACTGTGAGATTCCACACATATCTCCAGTGGATCCCCGCAATGATCTGCTGGTGGAGAAGTTCAGTGGCACGGTGACCTTCAGTGACACTGGCATCAGGTGCCCACCAAGTGCCATGGGGCACAGCAGCATCATGGCAGAGAGATCAGTGACAAGCTCCGTGGAGAGGCGCAGTCTGTGGAGACACTGTCACTCATTCTTCGAAACTCCAGAGAATACAGGCCCAGTTTCCCCAAAATCTCATCATAGGACAGTCCTGCCACCCCGGGAACAAGTCTGGTGAACCTTCGTTGTACTCCCTCTATGGCAATGATATTCTTCCGAAGGTAAGGGGACCAAAACTGCACACAGTGTTCCAAAGTGCAGTCCAACCAAGGTTATATACAATTGAAGCAAGACTTCACTACTCCTGTACTCAAATCCTCTTGCGATACAGTCTAACATGTCATTCGCCTTCCTAATTGCTTGCTGCACCTGCATGTCAGCTTTCGGTCACTTACTGACAAGGACACCCAGGCCCCTTTGTCCATCTACACTTTCTAATCTCTTACCATTTAAGAAATAATCTGCACATCTGTTTCTCCTACCAAAGTAGACAACCTCACATCTTTGCACATTATATTCCATGTGCCACTTTCTTGTCCACTCACTAAATCTGTCCAAATCCCCTTGAAGCCGCTTTGCATCTTCCTCACAACACACATTCCCACCTAGTTTTGTGTCATCTGCGAACTTGGAAATGCTACATTTGGTCCCCACATCCGAATCATTGATATATATTGTGAACAGCTGGGTCACAGTGTGGTGGTGAACAGTTGTATTTCTGTCTGGAGGAAGGTTTACAGTGGGTTCCCCATGGTTCCTCATAACTTCAGTTATGTGCAGACACTGGAAAAGCTGGGGTTGTTCTCCTTGGAGCAGAGCAAGTTCAGAACAACTTTGACAGAGTTAGAATCAAGGAATCAAATGGTGACAGAACAGAAGAAGACCATTCAGTCCATCATGTCCATGACAGCTCTTTGCAAGAGCAAATCAGCTAATTCCACTCCTCTGCCCTTTCATTGTAACCCTGCAAATTTTCTCTATTCAATTGTTTATCCAATTCCCTTTTGAAAGCCACGATTGAATCTGCCTCCAGCACACTCTCAGGCAGTGTATTCCAGATCCGAACCACTCGCTCTGTCCCACACCCCGGTACTATTGCAGAAAATCTCTTCTGTTCATTTCATCCCTCATCAATAATTGAAATGAAATGTTTATTAGGAAATGCACAACATAAAAAGGAGAGAGAAATACATGCTGAGCAAAATAGAAGTCAATGTTTGGAAGGTAAAAAGAGCAAAAGATGTAACTTTTATTCTGGATGAGTGAGAGGAATATATCACATTTTGGTGATTTTGTAAGAGGATTTACTGATAAACCTGGGATTTGAGAGGAAGCTGGTTCATGGTTTCCAGAACAAATTCAGCCCCTGGGGTGGAGCCAAATGCTGCACCGTCCAATAACAGACAGGACGGGGACACTGTTCAGGCCTGGTGAGCTCAGTCGATGAAAGCATGAAACTCTGAATCTCAAGTTTTTGCGTTTGAGCCCCACGGTGGGTGCCTTTTATTTCCTCTTTAGGCTGATTTTACAGGCATTCTCCAGCTCTGAATTCCTCGGCAGAGAGTTCAAGGAGTATTTGAAATGAGATTCAACAGCAGTATGAGAAAGTCTCTCCTTGATTCAGGACTCTTACCTCTCTGAAGCAACTCGCTGCTGAAGATTGAACTTTATCTCATTTCATTCTCAGCTCAGGGTCAGTGTGGACCAATGGGACTTCTGGCTGTCTCCCACTTCAAAATCCATCAGTGCTGAGAAATCAATGGGGAATATTACTCACATGTTACAATGTTTTATAAATACTTGAATGTATTTCACACTGTGTCTAACAGTGAGAATCTCCCCTGGTATATCAGCTCACCAACACTTCAACAGAACATTCACATAATGTGAGCTCTAAGATCTGTTCAGATACCATTCCCAAGACCTGGAAAGTGGGATTGGGCTGGATCACTCTTTTTCAGCTGGCACAGACACGATTGATAAATGGTCTCATTCTGAGCCATACATTTTCTCCATTTTCTATGTTCTATGAAGTGAGGTGTGATTGGGAGGGGCAATTCCACCAGGGTTATATTTTCTCCCAAAACAATGACACAAGGGATACTTCGCTTTTTTATTCATTAATTCATGCGATGTGGGCATCGCTGGCAAGGCCAGCATTTACTGCCCATCCTTAATTGCCCTTCAGAGGGTGGTGGGGTGGGCTGCCTTCTTGAACCACCGTTGAGTGAGTGTGGCATCAGGAGTTTCTCAGGGTAGTGTCCTAGACCCAAACATCCCAGCTGTTTAATTGACGACTTTCTCTTCAACATAAGTCAGAAGTGGGAATGTTAGATGATGACTCACAACTCTTCAGATACTGAAGCAGTCTGTGCCTGCAAGCAGCAAGACCTGAACAACATTCAGGCTTGAGCTGATAAGTGACAAGCAACCTTCTGGCCACACATTTTCCAAGCAGTGAACATCTCCAATGAGAGAGAAAAAAATCTACCTTTTGATATTCAGAAGCATTATCATCGTTAAATCCCCCACCATCAACATCTTGACCAGAAACGTAACTGGACCAGTCACATCTATGATGTGGCTCTAAGCGCAGGTCAGAGATTACGATTCTGCAGCAAGTATCTCACCTCCTGACACCCCAAATCCTGTCCATCATCTACAAGGCACAAGTCAGGAGGGTGATCGAATACATCCCACTCAACAAAACTCAAGAAGCTCAACACCATCCAGGACAAAGCAGCACACTTGATCGGAACCTCACCCGCCACATTAAACATTCAATCCCTCCACAACCAGTAAACAGTGGCTGCAGTGTGTACCATCTCCATATGCACTGCAGCAAATCGCCAATTATCCTTCAACAGCACCTTCCAAACTCGTGACCACTACCACCTCGAAGGACAAGGGCAGCAGATGCATGGGAACTCACTACCTGCAGGTTCCCCTCCATAACACTCACCATCCTGACTTGGAATGATATCGCCATTTCTTCACTGTTGTTGGGTCACAATCCTGGAACTCCCTCCCCAATAGCACTGTGGGAGTTCCTGCACCATTTGGACTGCATCAGTTCAAGAAGTCAGCTCTCCACCACCTTCTCAACGGCAATAGGAATGGGTAATAAATGCTCGCCTTATCAGTGATAATCACACCCAAGAATGAATAAAAACCAAATCACTCTCCACAGATTCCCCACAATCTGGTCTTGGACATTTACTTCAGGAGCACAGAGCTTTATATCGCTGAAACATGAGTTCCAATCTTCATATTCTGTTCACTTTTCACATTATTTTCCAGCAGTCCACTAGCTTTTATTAATTCAGTATTCGAGTCTCTGCTCCTCCGCCGTTTCTAACATCTCACCTCTTACAAAAAAACACTCTGATGTATCGTCGGTAGTCGATGACCCCTCATTTTAAACTCCATCTGCCAAAGCATTGCTCACTCACTTAATCTATCAAGAAGATTTGAAAATAAATTTCTTGCCAAAGGATAATTTTCTGCATCTGCTCCCTCGCCATTTGCTTTTCCCATTTGTCTTGCACTTGGTGCAAATCGAGAGAAAGTAAAGATGGAAGGAAGGAGGGGAGGGAAAATCCTGCTCCGTTTCGTGATCCCTATTTGATCTTCATTCCAGTGCAGTTTGGGTGAAGAATTCCAATTGTCTGTCTCAATTTTAATAAAGTATAACCAATTCTGGAATCACTGTCTGGACATCGAAAAGAACAGGTTTCGAGGCTGACTTGACAAATAAACTCACTCAACATCAACAATACACGAAACAATTCACAAACTAGCGACAAGGATGGGATTCGAGCCCACGTGAGCAGAGCACAATGGATTAGCAATCCATCTCCTCAACCTCTCGGCCACCTTGTCAGTTGCATGGGTACAGTTGTCATCTTCAGCACAGCTTCTGGCTGTGCAGCCAGCTGTGTAATGATGGAAATATATCTTCTGCAAGTAAATGAAGTTGGGACTGGAGCGGTGTGAAACATTTCCAGACCATGTCCAACACGTTTCTACTCAGTGTGAAAACCCACCACGGAAAGACTGGAACATACAATCATTTGATCACATCATGATTAACATCACTCAGACACCTGAACCATTCGGTCACTGACGAAGTCATGATGACCGAATTTCTCATGAAATGACAACTGAACTAACTGACTGGAAGAATTGCTTTAACCCCACATGATCAGCGAGGCACTGCATTAGGTCGACTTGTCGGGTGGTGTAAACAGATATCACTGCTTCTGATCTTCACCAGAACAGAGAGTGAGATGTAACATTGATCATCAAACAGACTGTGAGAGAATACAAGAGAATAAAACACATGGAGAGACACTGTGGAATAACAAATAGATTTGATTGGAATGTTGAAATTTTGATTGGAATAGATAAAACACCAGAAACAGCTGATTAATTGGGATTCTCATCATTATATTGATCTGGGACAGAAAAGAGAAACTGATGGAAAGAAGAGAAGAAGGAAGAAAAGAAAGGATGGAACTGTTCAATTTTTTCAGTTTTTTCACTCGCCCATCAAAGCTAATAAAAAAAATTGCAAATAACAGAGAATTTCACCAAAAAGGGAAATTAAATGTTGCTGAAACCTTGGATCGAATGATGCCCCAACAGATCACCTGTTTAACTGTCTCCTCACTGGGGGATTTCAATCAGTGAGCAATATTATACTCTGCTTTTTTTGTTAATTGGTCCCAGAACTGTCACTTGGAATTAATATCTGTGTTCCGACTCCTGAATAATAAAATTGTGAGTTTCTCGATATTTTCTGGACACAGTTCCTGCTGAAAGAACTAACAACTCTTTTCTAATTTGCACAATACTATATACACACTCATCAAGCCTGCTAAGCTAGCATCCTTGGTGTTGCTCTCTCTCTTCTCCCAACCTTCATCTCATGTGACTGTTCCATCATCACTCTGACAGTGGGAGGGGTTGATCCCACTATCTTCAGCATTAACTCTTTACATCCTTATACCATACTGTCTGTCCAAAATAAATGGGTGGAGGGAACTTCCTTCATTTATCAAAACACCAACAGCAGCACAGTGGCGCAATGGTTAGCACCGCAGCCTCACAGCTCCAGCGACCAGGATACAGTTCTGGGTACTGCCTGTGTGGAGTTTGCAAGTTCTCCCTGTGTCTGTGTGGGTTTCTGCCGGGTGCTCTGGTTTCCTCCCACCTCCAAAAGACTTGCAGGTTGATAGGTAAATTGGCCATTGTAAATTGTCCCTACTGTAGGTACGTGGTTGGAGAATGGTGGGGATGTGGTAGAGAATATGGGATTCATGTAGGATTAGTATAAATGGGTGGTTGCTGTTTGGCACAGACTCAGTGGGCTGAAGGGCCTGTTTCAGTGCTGTATCTCTGAATAAGAAAAGTAAAATAAAATCTACCAGTCGTAAATCAACTCAAACCCTTTAGAGAGATAGAGGGAGACTGTCAGAGAACTTCCTGCATCCGGTCCTGAACCTATCACACTCAGCAGCTTCTCACCCAGACCCCACTATCATCAACACTGAACATTGTTACCGAGACCCTTCAAATACTGTTTATAAAAGATAGAAAAATTCAAACTTCATCACTGCTAGATTGAATAGAACAAAGTTCAATATCTTCTCGTCGTCACTCGGTAACCACATGAGACAGTCTTGAAATCAGTAGCATAAATTATTAGCTGTAAGAATGTTTGTCATTGGGTTGAATCATTTCTGTGTGATGAATGTTCCAGCATCATAAACCAGGGGAACGTGTTGACTGAGCTGTGTCTTCATCTCTTCTGGACAGTTCACCCTTCATTCTGCTCTGATTCACTTTCCCAAAGCGGATCTACAGATTCTCAAATCTGGAGACTGGGTTTTCTTATTTTGTTCCTTTTGATTTTTCTTGCTCCTGAATGATAATATATTCCAACCTCGGATCAACCTTGCCCTGTCTCCCAGTCTCGGTTAAAAGCGAAAAATAACGGCACCAACATTCTGAAACATACAACACGGTCACATTCTGCTTCAGTGAGATTAATGCTGAGGCAGTTTCCGTGTCGAATGCGATTGTGAACAAATTTCTCTCAAGGAAATTGTGAGTGATCAAGTATTTGCACTGAATTTCTGTGCAAGAAGGGACAGTTTCAAACAGCCATTCCCAAATCACTTCCTTCACAAAGACAAAGACTGTGCTGTCTTAACGTGTGACTCAACTTCACAAACAAATTTGAACTCTAAGTTCAGGAGAAGACAGAAATGTGAATGATTGACAGTGTAATCTTTAAATCATAATTTTCCGTTTCTTCGTTGAAGTGAGGCTCAACCCTAATCCACGAGAGATTGCAGAAAGCTACAAACTTGGATCCAGAAATCAGAAAAGTAGTGAAACAGTTGGCGAGTACATTGTGACACTGAAGAATTTATCACCACATTGCAACATTGGCACATTCTTAGACCGTACATTATGAGACAGATTTGTGCTTATATTGGTGGATGAGGAAAGATACTAAACACACAAAATCCCAATTTGAGCTTGTGTGTAAGATTGCTCTTTCCACAGAGATAGCATCAAAGAATGCTCGTGAATTTCGTCCTATGCCAGTGACAGTAACACATTTCAGAGGAACTGAAACACACTGGTAAAATGGGCTTTCACACAACAGATAAAATTTTACACAGAGAATTGTGAAGTGATACAGTTTGGGAGGAAGAATGAGACAATGTACACCAATCTTTTTTGATCAAGGTTTGAAAAGGTTGCTAAGAGCAAAAAGGACACTTGGCTTTATTAATAGAGGCATAGAGTAAAAGCAAATAAGTTATGCTGAACCTTTATAAAAGAATGGGGCTGAATGGCCGACTCCTGCACCTCCACGGAAAGCTTCCACTCCAGGCTCGGACACCCTCTTCAGGATCACTCTCCATACATCCCGCCACTCCACGCACAGATATCTCCCTCAAGATCAGTTCACAGCTCCACAGTCCTGCCACATCCATTCGTGAATGGTGGTGGATAATTAAATAACTAACAAGATGAGGAAGCTCCAAAAACATTCACATCCTCAATGATGGTGGTTCTGAGCACGTCAGTGCAAAAGATGAAGCTGAAGCATTTGCAACCATCTTCAGTCAGAAATATTAAGTGGATTTGATCTGTGCTAATTTCAGCTCCTCATGCTCGCTGGTGCCTTGGTTCTCTGGTGCTAATTTCAGAGTAAATCATGCAGCTTGACAATTGGAGACAAAGAAAAAGACACAGGAGAGGTTGAAAGTGCCAAAACCTGGGATTGAACCAAGAACTGTTTAACTGTTAGTACAACACGAACTCAACAAAGCTATTTCAACAACACACTAAAGCCACCATTCTGTCACTGCTTTGGAAGACAATATATACATTAAAGTGTTTGTAAAAAGTTACAGAACACAACATGTGAGTAATATTCCCCATTGTTTTCACAGTACTGATGGACTGCGAAGTGGGAGACAGCCAGATGTCCCACTGTGCCACACTGACCCTGAGCTGTGAGTGAAATGAGATAAAGTTCAATCTTTAGCAGAGAGATTCTGGAGAGAGGTAAGAGTCCTGAATCAAGGAAAGACTTTCTGACACAATAAAAGCAAAATACTGCAGATGCTGGAAATCTGAAATAAAAACAAAAAGTGCTGGAAATACTCAATAGCTCTGGCAGCATCTGTGGTGAGAGAAACAGAGTTAACGTTTCTGTTCTGTGACCTTTCATCAGAACTGACACAGGTTAGAAAAGAATTAGGTTTTAAACAAGTGAAGGGGAGGGGCATGTGGGAGAGAACAAAGGAGAAAGTGTTTGATAGGGCAGAGGGCAGGAGAGATTAAATAACAAAGCTGTCCTGGGACAAAGGCAAAGAGTGTGTTAATGCTTGTGGTTGCCTGACACCAGTCATGCTCTGAAGTTATTGAACACAAGGTTCAATCCACAAGGCTGTAGAGTGCCGAATCAAAAGGTCGGGTGCTGCTCCTCGAGCTTGGGTTGATTTTCACTGGAACACTGGAGCAGACCAAAGAAAGAAATGTTGACATGAGAGCAGGGGGGAGTGTTGAAATGGCAAGCAACCAGAAGCTCAGGGTCATGCTTTCGGCCTGAGCAGAGGTGTTCCACCTAATCTACGTTTGGTCTCCCCAGTTTAGAGGAGACTGCATTGTGAGCAGTGAATACAGTATACATAATTGAAAGACGTATAAGTAAATCGCTGCTTCACCTAAAAGGAGTGTTTGGGGCTTTAGATAATGAGCAGAGAGGAGGGAAAAGGGCAGGTATTATATCTCCAGCGATTCCATGGGAAGGTGCCTTGGGAAGGGGACGAGGTTTCAGGGTAATGGAGGAGTGGACCAGGGTGTCGCGGAGGGAACAATCCCTTCAGAATGTTGACAGGGGAGGGGAGGATGCGTTTGGTGGTGGCATCACGCTGGAGGTGGCGGAAATGGTGGAGGATGATCCTTTGGATGTGGAGGCAGGTGGGGTGGAAAGTGAGGACAAGGGAATTCCCTGTCACGGTTCTGGGAGGGAGGGGAAGGGGGAAGGCAGAGGTTGAGAGTCCTGTCAACTACACTGGGAGGGAGCGGGGGGGGGGTGGGGTGAGTATTTGAAATCTGGTTATGTTGTTGAATTTAATTTCAAACACTCCTTGAACTCTCTGCTGATGAAGACTGATAAAGGGAAGAACAACCACACAACAAGGGTCTCAAATCCAAGACCCTGAGATTAAAAGTCTCATGCTCTACCAACTGAGCTAACAAGGCCTGATACAGTACTTCTACTCTGTCTGTTATTGGACGGATGCAGCTGTTGGCACCACCCCAAGGGCGGGAATTTGTTCCACCAACTATGAAGCAGCTTCCCATCAATTCCCCAGATTATCAGTAAATCCACTTCCAGAAGCCCCAAAGTGTGATATATTCCTCTCACTCATCAATAATAAAATTGAAATCTTTTTACCTTCCAAATGCTGCCATCTATTTTGTCAGTATTTATTTCTCTCTCCTTTATACTTAGTTGATGCATTTCTTCAGAATTGTTTTTTCAATTATATCTGAGGGAAGAAATGAACAGATCTTTCAGCTCAAAACTGGGCATCGATGAGGCACTGTGGGTCATCAGCAGCAGCAGAATTGTATTTAAACACAATATGTTACCTCATGGCCTGACATATCCCTCACTCTACCATTACCATCAAGCCAAGGGAGCAATAGTGGTTCAATGAAGTGTGCAGGAGGGCATGTCAGAAGCAGCACCAAGCAGACCTAAAAATGAGTGAAGCGACAACACAGGATTACTTGCATGTCATATAGCGCAAGCAGCATGCAATAGACAGAGCTGAGTGATCTCACAACCAACAGATCAGATCAAAGCTCTGCAGTCCTGCCACATCCAGTCCTGAATGGTGGTGGATAATTAAACAATTAACAGGAGGACGAGGCTCCACAAATATCCCCATCATTAATGATAGGGGAGACCAGTATATCAGTGCAAAATACAAGGTTGAATCATTTGCAACCATCTTCAACCAGAAGTGCCAAGTAGATGTTCCATCTCGGCCTCCTCCTGAGGTCCCCAGCATCACAGGTGCCAATCTTCAGCTAAATCCACTTCACTCCACATGATATCAAGAAATGGCTGAAGGCTCTGGATACTGACAACATCCTGGCTGCAGTGCTGAAGACTTGTGCTCCAGAACTAGCCACGCCGCCCGCCAAGCTACAACACTGGCATCTCCCCAGCAATGTGGAAAATTGCGCAGGTATGTTCTGTATACAAAAGGCAGGACAAATCCAACCCGGTCAATTCCTGCCCCATCAGCCTCCTCTTGATCATCAGTAAATTGATGGAAGGTGTCGTTGACAGTGCTATCAAGCAGCACTTCCACAGCAATAACCTACTCACCAATGCTCATTTTGGGTTCCGCCAGCGCCACTTAGTTCCTGACCTCATTATGGCCTTGGCCCAAATATGGACAGAAGAGCTGAATTCAGGAGGTGAGGTGAGGTGACAGTGACTGCTCTTGCCAAGGGCATCAAAGACCCCTTGCAAAATTGAAGTCAATGGCAATCAAGGAGAAAACTCTCCACGGGTTGGTGTCATACCTTGCGCAAAGGAATATGGGGCTGGTTGTTGGTGGCAAATCATCTCAGTACCAGACATCGCTCAGGAGTTCCTCAGGGTAGTGTCCTGGGCCCCAACCGTCTTCAGTTGCTTCATCAATAAACCTCCTTCCATCATAAGGTCAGAAGTGGAAATGTTCACTGATGATTGCAAAATGTTCAGTTGCATTAGTAACTCCTCAGATACTGAAGCAGTCCGTGTCCACATGTAGAGAGACCTGGGCAAGATTGGGCTTGGACTGATAAGTGGCAAGTAACATGCACGCCACAAAAATGCCAGGCAATGACCATTTCCAACAAGAGTGAATCTAACCATCTCCCCTTGACAGTCAATGACATTACCATTGCTGAATCCTTCACTGTCAACATCCGGGGGGTTACCAATGAGCAGAAACTGAATTGGATCAGTCATATAAATACCGTAGCTACAAGAGCAGGTCAGAGGCTGGAAATTCTGCTGCAAGTAACTCACCTCCTGTCCACCATCTACAAGGCACAAGTCAGGAGTGTGATGCAATACTCCCCACTTGCCTGGATGAGTGGAGCTCCAACAACACAAAAGAAACTCAACACCATCCAGGACAAAGCAGATCACTTGATCAGCACTCCATCCACTACTTTAAATATTCACTTCCTGCACCACCAGTGAACAGTCGCAGCAGTGTGTACCATCTACAAGATGCACTGCAGCAACTCACCAAGCCTCCTTCGACAGCACCTTCCAAACCCCCAACCTCGACCACCGAGAAGGACATTGGATGAATGGGAACACCACCATCCGCAAGCTCCCCTCCAAGTTACACACTGTCCTGACTGGGAACTACATCACCATTCCTTCACTGCCACTGGATCAAAATCTTGGAACTCCCTTCCTAACAGCACTGTGGGTTTACGTACAACACATGGACTGCAGCAGCTCCAAAAAGGCAGCTCACCACCACCTTCTCAAGGGCAATTAAGGATGGACAATAAAGGCTGCGTTTGCTGACAACGCAACCACTAGGTGGCACAACTCGCTTTCTCCCCCTCCTTCGCACCGGCCGTTTCCACCCTCCACAGTCGCTCGCTCCAGACCTCGCTGCTCCCACCCCCCCTACTTCCCTGGCCGATTGTCTCCCGATCACATCACCCCATTCTCTGGTCGTTCGCTCACTCCCAACCCCCCCTCCCCTCCAGCCACTAGCTCTATGCTGCGCTGCTTCCCTTCTCTCGGCCACTTGCTCCCACGTTTGTCCAGTCTCCACGCGCTGCCCGAAGAAGCAAGGGGGGCTGCAAAGTGTGACATAGGAGCGAGTAGTGAGTGGCCTAGAGGAGGGAAGTGGCATGGCCTAGAGCTAGGGGCTGGAGCGGGGGTTGGGGGGCAGAGAGCAAGCGGCCATTGAGCTGGATGACGCGAGCGGGGAACTATTGTCCAGGGGAGCATCGAGGTGTGGAGCGAGCGGCTGAGGGGAGGAAGTGTCGAGGCCTGGAGCGAGTTGCCGAGGGGGGAGAGCTCCAGCCTCAAAGTCTCCTATTCAGCCGCTTCCTCCAGCTGAGTGAGGGGCTGGATACCCAATGACGCTTTAGCGTGCATGTGCGAAGATGGACCAGGCGCGGATATGCGATGACATTGGCGCTGTGCAATGACATCATCCTGCGCATGTGCCACTTAATCCTGGCAAGATGTAGCTGTGCCTATGCACAGCTTGGCACAGTCCGATGATGTCAGCGGGCCGCTGCGTTGACAGGAATCACATTGTGTCAGCAGTGCCCACATCCCATGAAAGAATGAAAAAGAGATTTACCACAATGGTAGCAGGGTGAGAGATTTCAGTTATGTGGAGAGATTGGAGAAGCTGGGTTTGTTCTCCTTGCAGCAGAGAAAATTCAGAAGAGATTTGACACATTTGTTCAAAATCATGGAGGTTTTCAATAGTTTAAATAAGGAGAAACTGTTTCCAGTGGTAAAAGGGTCAGTAAGCAGAGGACACACATATCAGGTGATTGGCAGAAGCACCAGAGGTGACATGAAGAACCATTTTTACACAGTAATGTGTTGTGATAAAGAAAGAAAAGACTTGCATTTATATATCACCTTTCCTGATCACTGGACATATCAAAGCACTTTATAAACAATGAAATACTTTTGAAGTGTAATCACTGTTGTCATGTCAGAAATGCAGCAGCTGCTACCCACAAACAGCAATGTGATAATGATCAACTGATCTGATTGAGGGGCAAATATTGACCACAACACCAAGGAGAATTGCTCTTCACTTGTTTGAAATTGCAGCATGGGATTTTTTACATTCACCCAAACATGCAGACCAGGTCTTGGTTTAACATCACACCTGAAAGGCAGCACCTTCAACACCCTCAGTGCTGCACTCGAGTGTCAGCTGTGAAATCTGAACCCAGAAGCTTGTGATTTCGAGGTGAGTGTGACCAACTGAGCCACAGCTTTTACCTGAGTCTCAATCCTTCCACCAACAGTTTCTCTCTACCCGGTCTGTCACGACCCCTCATGATTGTGAACACCTCTATCAAATCTCCTCTCTAAGGCGAACAACCCCAGCTTCTCCAATCTATCCACATAACTGAAATCCTAACCACATGTTGCAGAAATGAATTTTTCCTCATGTTCCTTCTGGTTTTGTGAGTCACCTTAAATCTGTAACCTTCGGTTATTGACCGTTCAGCAGTTAGAAACAGTTCCTCCGTATTTACTCTACCTCAAACCTTCAAGGAAGCTCTGCAAAGTAACTGAAAATCAAGTTGTCAGAAGTGGGATTTAAACACATGCCTCCAGTGAAAGCTGCAACCTGAACAGAGAAGCTGAAACCGCTCAGTCACCTCAACTGTTCAGACTTTTTTGACCTCGTCATCACTTCTGTACTTTGAAAGGTTCACTCAGTTCAGGAACTTGTTCAATGTTACTGGAATGCTCAGTGATTGGGATATTATCTCCCCCGGGTTTTCCTGAAATGTTGCTGATTGTCCCGGCCTCACTCACTCTAAGAAAAAGTGAATAATAGATGCGTCTGTTTCTGTATCTGAAATGTGACTTAGATATGCTGTTATTAACCGAGGCAGCGCTGCAGAATGATACGTTAATGTTAAAAAGTATAATGGTGATGTAATGAATACAGACTCCGAGCACAGAGCTTCCTGTGGGGAATTGGGGACATGAAAACCAGCAGACTCTGCAGGAATTTCCACTGGGAGCGAAAATTCACAAAATCTACCTTTTATATTTCGATTCATTTTGATTGTCCTTCTGGAAAATTATTTTGAAACAATTTAAACATCAACCCACAGCTCCATGACTGGGTCAATTATGAGGTCATCCTCTGACAGGTCATGTGACAGCTGGAGCCACAAGACATCAGAACCAGATTTGTGACTGGATTAAAACCCGGAATCCTGTCATCATGGATTTTCGAAAAAAGCTGTTGCTGTTTGAAAACACAGCAGTTAAACCTTCTGCCTGACCATGAGGGGAGCTAGGGAGAAATTTACAAAACTAAATCCTTTTTCAAAATAGTTCAAAAACCATTCACTGAGAAATCATGTGAGGATTCATATGCAGTAGAGATACAAGCAGAATACAGAAAGTCCAAAGGACAGCTGGAAAAGGAACTGAGATGAGCAAGAGAGTGTATGAGAAAAGATTAGCGGCACACGTAACTGGGAACACTGAAGTCTTTTACCAACATATGGACAGTCAATGAAAGAGTGGGTCAATTAGGAGATCCTGTGGAGGCAGAGGGTGTGGCTGAGGTACTAATTAAGTACATTTCAACTGTCATCACAAAACAAACGGATGCTGCAAATGTCACAGTAAAGAAGGTAGAAGTGGAGAATTTGGAGGGGATGAAAATAGATAAAGAGGAGACAATTACAAGGTTAGCAGTGCTCACAGTAGAAAAGTCACCCGGTCTGGATGGGCTGCATCCTGGGTTGCTGAGGGAAGTCAGGGTGGAAATAGCAGAGACTCGAACCACAGTCATTCAATCCTCCTTGAATATGGGAATGATGGCAGAGGACTGGAGGATGGAGGTAAGCTTGGGTAGTTCAATCTTAGTTTAACTTGACCATTTGTATGATGTATTCATTGTCATAACTAACAAGGTTAAGAAAGCCATTTTATAATGAACACATGACCAAAGGAGCCATTTTGTGTTCAGTACTAACGTTTATATCCTGTATAATTAATGAGTAGCTACCCATCCTGAAACAGATGATTGTAAAAGTAATGAACCTTGATTGAGGTATAATTAATGAATCAATGAACATTGTAGAGAGAATGGGTTTTCATTTAAAGTTTGTTAAATCTAATTACTGTGAGTTTCTGTGTCTGTGTGGGAAAGGGCAGTTTCTCCTAAATGTATTCAAACAATGGACCTTTCTAGGACCCCTGATAAAACCCATGGTATGGTACATCGTGACCTTCAAGACTCTAGATTTAATGAATAGGAAACGTGTTTCAGATCAGATTGGGAGACAGTGTGAAACCATTCCATTGTACTCATGTCTGAGATTCTGAGGACAGGTGGCTGTTAGTGGAAGACATTATTAAGAGCTAATTAAATGGATCTAGCAACAGCTCGGGCCAATTATTATTTTACAAGGTGGTGTGATGGCCATCCAGGGGTTAAAAGTAGGGATCTTGTAAGGTTTCAGTGTGCAGGAACACGAGAAGAGCTCAGGGGTAAAGGCTCAGATTATCAACCAAGTTCTCCACCTGATGAGGGATCTAGGCTGGACAAAGAGGACCGTGACACTCTGAGACCAAGCTCGACCAGTCCACACACCTGCCAGAGCTGTAAAGTTATATTCCCCAAGTTTGTTAAGTATAATTTTACTTTCAATTATTAAGTACTATTTTACTCTCAATAAAAGTTCTGGACTTATTAATCAAGTATCCTGTTGCTTTAATTGGTTAAAGTCATGCCCAAAGTGATTGTCTGCAATAGACTTTCCAGAATTAAAAGATAAGTCTGCAAGGGTTGCGAATATTACAGCCCTGTTTAAAAAGAGAGATAAACCCAGGAACGACAGACCAATTAGTCTAATGTCAGTGGTGGGGAAACTTTTAGAGAAAATTATCCAGGAGGAAATTAACTGTCACTTGGTAGAACATGGGCTAATAAATGACAGCCAGTGCAGATTGGTTAACAGAAGATTGTGTCTGAAATAATTAATGAATTAATTTCTTTGATGAAGTTTCAGAGAGAGTTGACGAGGGTGGTGAGGTTAATGGTGCGTGTCTGGACGTCAGAATTGTGTTTAAAAAGCTACCATAAATTCAACTTGGTGCTGCACAATGGCACAGTGGTAGGCACTGCAACCTCACAGCTCTCACAACTCAGGTTCAGTTCTGGGTACTGCCTGTGCAGAGTTTGCAAGTTGTCCCTGTGACTGTGTGTGTTTCTGCTGGGTGCTCCGTTTTCATCCCACAAGCAAAGACTGCAGGTTGTTAGGTAAATTGGCTGTTGTAAATTGTCCTTAGTGTAAGTAAGAGAATGGTGGGGATGTGGTAGGGAATATGGGATTGGTGTACGATTACTATAAATGGGTGGTGGTTGGTCAGCACAGACTCAGTGGGCCGGATGGCCTGTTTCAGTTTTGCATCTCTCTATCACTTGTTAACAAAATTCAAGCAGATGGGATTAAAGGGGCAGTGGCAGTGTGGATACAAAATTGGTTGCAGGGTAAGAAGTAGGGTGAATGCTTGTTATTCAGAATGGAGGGAGTAATACAGTAATGTCCTTGTTGTTGCAATATGTTCAATGTCAGACCCCGAGCTGACCGAGGGATGGGGCAATTTGTGACGTTCCTGTGGTTGCAATATTTGCAGTGTCTGACCTTGATCTGTCACAGGGACGTGGCATTTATGAGGTCCCTGTGGGGTGCTGTTTGTTTGGTGTATCAGACTGACCTGTCCCAGAGAGCGGGAAGGTTGTGATGTCCTTGTGGGTTGCGGTCTGTTCAGTGTCTGACTCTGAGCTGTCCCATGGATGGGGCAGGGTGTGATATCCTTGTGCATGTCACACAGGCCCACTGGTGTGTGGTTCCATCCTGATGCCAAGAAACAGAGCCCCATCTCTGGGCAAAAAGTCTCACTTCTCAATGGGTGTCTCGAGAAGACACAGTGGCGCAGTGGTTAGCACCGCAGCCTCACACCTCCAGTGACCTGCGTTCGATTCTGGGTACTGCCTGTGCAGAGTTTACAAGTTCTCTCTGTGACCGCGTGGGTTTCTGCCGGGTGCTCCGGTTTCCTCAAACAGCCAAAGACTAGCATGTTGATAGGTAAATTGGCCATTGTAAATTGCTCCAAGTGTAGGTAGGTGATGGGGGAATTGAGGGGATGTGGTAGGAATATGGGATTAATGTAGGATTAGTATAAATGGGTGGTTGAAGGTCGGTACAGACTCGGTGGGCTGGAAGGGCCTGTTTCAGTACTGTATCTCTAAATAAATAAATAAGAAGGCTGAGGGAGTAAACCTGGACAGTAAATCCGGAGTGGAGTCCTGGAGGCGGTTACCTGTTACTTATCAGGCAGTTTCCAGCAACTCCAACAGCAGATCTGGTAACAAACAATACTGGTTTTTCCTTTCCTTTGGACAATACCAGCAATGCTGACAGGGGGTCCTGATGCTCAGGGTCTCCATACTATTTGCCCAGGCCTGTGCCCTAGAGAGGACACTCCAGCTTCGTGGTTAAACATGAGCACAACCCGGGAATGAACAGTTACTGATTATAAGCTCTCATTCAATTGGTGTAGAGTATGAGCGCCAGGGGTTACTTCGGACAGTGGGAGAGCTCTTTGTATCTCATTGGATAGCTACCATTCACTCCAAGCTGGGCAGCCCCCAGTCAGTTAGGTGCTGTGAAGCCACGACCTGCTTGCTTCAATGGGTGCTTGGAGCTCAGAGAGTCATCTCTCAACAGACGGATTGATAATCTATGCACCAAGAAAAACAAACTCAACAAAGAAGACACCAGTCCTTCGCATCACAAGCTGGAATGTGAGGACCATGTGTCCTGGCCTTACCGACAACCTTCTGCAGGTTGATGACATGCACAAGACAGCTGTGATCGACAAGGCTCAATGTGGACATTGCTGTGCTGCAAGAAACTAGACTCGTTCAAAGTGGATCCCTCAAGAGAAACACTACACCTTCTTCTGGCAGGGGAAAGACGAAGAGGCAACTCGTGAGCATGGAGCGGGTTTCACAGTAGAATACACGCTACATGAGATGAGTGAACCCCCCACAGTAGGCTCTGAGAGACTTCTTACTCTTCACTTGTCAACAAGCTAATCCAGTTAATCTCATGTGCATCTATGTCCCGACACTCACCCCCACCCCAGATGTCAAGGATCAATTCTATGTGACACTTGACACTGCCATCAGTAGAATTCCCAGCACTGAGGGACTGTACCTTCTAGGAGACTTCAACACAAGCTTGGGTACTGACTACACAGCTTTGCCAATGTGCATAGAGCACCAGGGGATTGGCAAGATGAACGAAAATGGACAGAGGTTACTGGAGCTGTGCTGTAACCATGGATTCTGTGCGATGAACAGCTACTTCCAGGTCAAGCTGTGCTACAAGGTGTCCTGGAGACATCTGAGATCACGCCATTGGCACCAGCTAGACCTTATCATCACCAGACGTACCACCCTCAGCAGTGTCCTCATCACTCACAGCTATCACTGCGCTGACTGTAACACTGACCACTCCCTGGTGTGCAACAAGGTCAGGCTTCAGCCAAGGAAGCTTCATCCATCCATGAAGAAAGCTCGTCCTCTGATCAACACTTGCCGAACCACTGACCCAGAAAGGACCCAGGAGTTCCTCAACATCCTCGATCAGGCTCTTTCAGACAACAATGCTCAAGGCCTCAGTGCAGTGTCAAAGTGGAATCATCTGCACACCACCATCTATAACTCTGCACTCACTGTGTATAGGAAAAGAGATGGGAGGAATGCTGACTGGTTTGAGGCTTATTGGACTGAAATGGAGTTAGTTACTGTAACTAAGAGGAGAGCCCTCAGGAACTACAAACAAGTCCCCCGCAACCAACATCTAGATGCTCTCGGAGCTGCCAGAAACAAGTCTCTGCAGACTGCTTGACACTGCACCAATCAATGCTGGTTAAAACTCTGCAACAGCATACAATCTGCTGCTGAATCCAAGGATGCTCGAGGGATGTATGAAGCAATTAAGAAAGCAATGGGCCCAGTAGTAACTATTTCAGCACCTTTTGAAGACAAAGAGAGGGGTGATCATCACTGAACCTAACAAGCAGATGGAAAGGTGAGTGGAGCATTACCTTGAACTCGACATAACGGAGAACATTGTGATTGAAGTAGCTCTCAGTGCCATTCCAGACTTCCCTGTCATGCAGGAACTGGACAGTGAGCCCACCATAGTCGAGCACAACAAGGGCTCAAAACATGCGTGATGCAAACATTGTCACCTTGTACAAAATTAAGGGGGATCGCAGTGACTGCAAATATTATCGGAGCCAGCTACTCAGTTCCACTCAGCTGCTCGATCCCTTTCCTCCTGCAAGTTCCTTTGCTTCAAGTATCCATCCAATTTCCTTTTCAAATCATTGATTGTCTCTGCTTCCACCACACTCGTGGGTCAGTACATTACCACTCACAGCATAAAAAAATTCCACTTCACCCAAGGATGGGAAATATTTATATCTTCTATATTTAGCGTATTCTCTATCTCTATGAGAATAGAATGGCAGTCAACATGAAAGGGAACCCAAAAATCTTCAAGCAGCATATAAATAATAAGCAGGTAGTAAGCGGTGAAGTGGGCCCCATTCGGGACAAAGAGGGTAATATATACTTAGAGCTGCAGGGCAATGTTAATCTAGTTAATGAGTATCTTGTATCAATGATCACTAAGGAAGTGGAATTTGACAAAATATCAGTAGAAGTGGAGAGTGTAGAGACAATGGAGAGGGTACAAATTGAGAGAGGGAGGTACTTAAAAGTCTGGTTATGCTTCAAGAAAATAAATTACCTGGTCCGGATGGCTTTCATCCCAGGTTACGATAGGAAATGTGGATGCCGACAATGGAAGGGCATGCTGTAATCGTTCCAATCTTCCCTGGATACGGGAGAGGTGCCAGAGGATTAAATAGTGGCAAATGTGACGCCGTTGTTCAAGAAAGGGTGTAAGGATAGTCCGGCTAGCTACAGGCCAGTTAGATCAACAGGGAAAAAAATAAACAGTCACTTGGAGAGGTTTGAGTTAATTAAGGAGAGCAAGCATGGATTTATAAATGGAAGTTCATGCTTGACTAATCTAACTGCATTTTTGATGACCTGACAGACAAAGTTTATGAAGGGCATGCAGTGGATGTTGTTTATATGGATTTTAAGAAAAGACGAATAAATGGGTGAATAACAAAATTGAGGTTCATGGAATAGGAGGGTCAGTGTCCAATTGGAAAGAAAATTGGCTTCAGGACAGAAAACAGCAAGTAATAATAAAAGGCTCTTTGTCAGACTGGAAGGTAGTTGACAGTGCTGTTCCCCAAGGGTCACTGCTGGAACCACTGCATCTATTCTGCCCAGTTCTCTCAGAATTTAGTATGTTTCTATGATACATTTAATTCCCTCATCTATATCATTAATATATATTGTGACTGTCTGGGCTCCCAGCACTGATTCCAACAGTACCCCACTAGTCACTGCCTGCCACTCGGAAAAAGACCCGTTTATTCCTACTATTTGTTTCCTGTCAGTAAACCAATATTCTATCCCTGTCAGTACCTACCCCCCAATCCCATGTGCTTTAATTTTGCACGCTAATCTCTTGTGTGGGACCTTATCGAACGTCTTCTGGAAGCCCAAATACACACCACATCCACTGGTTCTCCCTTATCTATTCTACTAGTTACATCCTCAAAAAAATCCTGTAGATTTGTCAAGCATGATTTCCCTTTTGTAAATCCATGTTGACTTTGTCTGATCATGTCAATGTTTTCCCAGTGCTCTGCTATTACATCTTTCATAATGGGCTCTTGGCAGCACAGTGGCGCAGTGGTTTGCAGCGCAGCCTCACAGCTCCAGCGATCCAGGTTCAATTTTGGGTCCTGCCTGTGTTGAGTTTGCAAGTTCTCCCTGTGTCTGTTTGGGTTTCCTTCGGGTGCTCCGGTTTCCTCCCACAAGCCAAAAGACTTGCAGGTTGGTAGGTAAGTTGGCCATTATAAATTGCCCCTAGCACAGGTAGGTGGGAGGGAAATATAGGGATAGGTGGGGATGTGGTAAGGATATGGGATTAGTGTAGGTTTAGTATAAATGGGTGGTTGATGGTTGGCACAGACTCAAAAGGCCTGTTTCGGTGCTGTATCTCTAAACTAAACTAAATTTCCCCACGACTGATGTCAGGTTAACCGGTATATAATACCCTGTTTTCTTTCTGCCTCTTTTTTTAAATAGTGGAGTTCAATTAGCTACCCTCCAATCCATTGGAACTGTTCCAGAGTCTATAGAATTTTGAAAAAAGACCAGAAATGCATCTGCTATTTCAAGGGCCACTGCCTTAAGTACTCTGGGATGTAGATTGTCAGGCCCTGGGGATTTATCGGCCTTCAATCCCATCAATTTCCCAAACATTCCCCACTGATTTCATACAGTTCCTCCTTCTCACTAGACCCTATGTTCCCCAACATTTCTGGGAAATAATTTGTGTCCTCCTTTGTGAAGACAGAACCAAAGTAAGTATTTAATTGGTCTGCCATTTCTTTGTTCCCCATTATAAATTCCCCCTTTTCTGACTGGAAGGGACCCACATTTGTCTTCACTACTCTTTTTCTCTTCACATATCGATAGAAGCTTTTAAAGTCAGTTTTTATGTTATCTGCTAGCTTACTCTCATACTTTATTTTCCCCTTCTTAATCAATCCTTTTGTCCTCCTCTGCTAAATTCTAAACTGTTCGCAATCTTCAGGTTTGCTGCTTGTTCTGGCCATTTTATATTTCTCCTCCTTGGATCTAATACTTTCCTTAATTTCTTTTGTTAGCCACAGTTGAGCCAACCTTCCTGTTTTACTTTTGCACAGACAGGAATGAACAATTGTTGTAATTCATCCATGTGCTCTTTAAATGCTAGTCATTGCCGATCCACTGTCAACCCTTTAAGTAACGTTCCCCAAACTATCATAGCCAAACCCCCGCCTCATACCTTCATGGTTTCCTTTGCATAGATTCAGGACCCTAGTCTCAGAATCAACTCTCTCACTCTCCATCCTAATGAAGAATTTTATCATATTATGGTCGCACTTCCCCAAGGGACCCCACACAACAAGATTGTTAACTAATCCTTTCTCATTACAGAATACCCAGTCTAGGAGGCCTGTTCTCTGGAGGTGTTATACACCTCTATCAATTCTCCACTCAATCTCCTTTGATACAGGCAGAACAGCCCTCGCTTTTCCAACCTAACCTTGTAACTAAAATCTCCCATCCCTGGATCCATTCTGGTAAATTTCCTCTGCATCCTCTCAAGGACCCGCACATTCTTTCTAAAGTCTGCTGAGCAGAACTGGAAGCAACACTCCAATTGGAGCCTAACCAGAGTTTTATAATGGTTCAGCATAACTTCCCTGCTTTTGTACTCAATGCCTCTATTTATCAAGCCCAAGATCCCAGATGATTTGCGAACCACTCTCGCAATATGTCTTAGTTTTTAGAGATACAGCACTGAAACAGGCCCTTCAGCCCACCGAGTCTGTGCCGACCATCAACCACCCATTTTTATACTAATCCTACACTAATCCCATATTCCTACCAGATCCCCGTCTGTCCCTATATTTTTCCCTACCACCTACCTATACTAGGGGCAATTTCTAATGGCCAATTTACCTATCAACCTGCAAGTCTTTGGCATGTGGGAGGAAACCGGAGCACCCGGAGGAAACCCACGCAGACACAGGGAGAACTTGCAAACTCCACACAGGCAGTACCCAGAATTGAACCCGGGTCGCTGGAGCTGTGAGGCTGCGGTGCTAACCACTGCGCCACTGTGCCGCCCTTAAAAGGTCTTGCCACCTTCAAAGATTGATGCACATGAACCCCAAGTCCCTCTATTCCAGCACACTCTTTAGAACTGTGCCATTAAGTATATATTGCCTCTCCCTATTCCTTATGCCAAAATACATCACCTCACACTTGTCACTATTAAATTCCATCTGCCACCTGTCTGCCCATTCTGCTAGCCTATCACTGTCCTGTTGCAGGCAGTTCATTTCATCCTCACTATTTGCCGCTCCTCCAAGTTATGTGTCATCGGCATATTTTGAGATTCTACTCTATATTCCAAGATCCAAGTCACTTATCTTCAGCAAAAAAAGCAGTGGTTCTGGCACTGACCCTTGGTGAACACCATTTTCGACTATCCTCCAGTCTGACAAAGTACCATTTAATAAGACTCGCTGTTTTCTGTCCTTAAACCAATTTTCTATCCAATTGGATACTGACCATCCTATACTACGAACCTCAATATTGTTAACCACCCTTTTATGTGGTACCTTGTCAAATGCTTCCTTAAAATCCATACAAACAACATCCACTGCATTCCCTTCATCAACCTGCTCTGTTAGTTCATCAAAAAATGCAGTTCGATTAGTCAAGCATGAACTTCCATTTATAAATCCATGCTCGCTCTCCTTAATTAACTCAAAGCTCTCCAAGTGACTGTTGATTTGTTACCCTGATTATTCTTGCTAAAACCTTACTCACCACTGCTGTTAATCTAACTGGCCTGTTGTCACCCAGACTGTCCTTACACCCTTTCTTGAATAAGGGCGTCGCATTTGCCTCCGGCACCTCACCCGTATCCAGGGAAGATTGGAACAATTACAGCAAACCCTTCCGTTATCTGAATCCGCATTTCCTTTCGCAACCTGGGATGCAAGCCATCCGGACCAGGTGATTTATCTCCCCTAAACACAGCCAGCCTTTTTAGTACCTCCCTCTCTCAATTTGTACCCTCTCCATTGCCTCTACTCTCTTCACTTCGACTGATATTTTGTCAAATTCCACTTCCTTAGTGATCACTGATACAAAGTACTCATCAAGTAGATTAACATTGCCCTGCACCTCCAAGCATATATTATCCTTTTTGTCCCTAATAGGCCCTACTCAACCTCTTACTATCCACTTATCATTTACATGCTGCTCGAAGATTTTTGGATTCCCTTTCATGTTGACTGCCAGTCTATTCTCATGGAAATAGAGATTTATAAAATATAGAAGATGTAAGTATTTCCCATCCTTGATGAGGTGGAACTTTTTTATGTTGTGGGTGGTAATGACTTGGCCCACGAGTGTGGTGGAAGCAGAGACAATCAATGATCTGAAAAGGAAATTGGATAGATACTTGAAGGAAAGAAACTTGAAGGAGGAAAGGGATCGAGCTGGTGAGTAGAACTGACTAGATTGCTCCGGGGAGAGCCAGCATGGACGTGATAGGCCAAACGACCACCTTCCATGCTGTAAATGACTCTGTGTTGTTTCTCAAATCCAATCCACTGGTGCTTGGTAAAGAATTTCACAGTAGAGTGTGCAACTGGAAAATCATAACAAAGGCAAGGGACGCAGAAGAAAACAGAATTGCTGAAACCCGGGATTGCACCAGGGATCTTTAGATCTTCAGTCTAACACTCTCCCAACTGAGCTATTTCAGCCCTACATTAACAATGGCTTGGTGTCCTTATTTTGGAAGAAAATACATACATTCAAGTTTTCCAAAAAATTTAAGAACACAACATGTGAGTAATATTCCCCATTGCTTTCTCAGTACTGATGGATTGTGAAGCGGGAGACAGCCAGAAGTGCCACTGAGCCGCACTGACACCGAGCTGAGAAAGAAATGAGATCAAATTCAATCTTTCATCGTGAGATGCTGCTGAGAGGTAAGAGTCCTGAATCAAAGCGAGACTTGCTCATTTCAAACACTCCCTGTACTCTCTGCTCATGAAGCCTTAAAAAAGGGAAAAACAGAATGGCACTCAAACTCACAACCCTGCCATTAAAAGTCACATGTTCGACTGACAGAACTGTCACTTCCACTCGGTCTCTTATTGGATGGATGCAACTCCAACGCAGGGGTGGCATTCAAATCCTCCCATGGGTCCACATGTCAGACTGAGTTCCATGTTGTAGACTCAATCAAATGAAATCTGCTCAGTTCCAAAACTATCAGCGAATTGAAGCTGATTACGATCAACATCATCAGAGGTCAACACTACCTGGTGAAAGAAGACACTCTGAAGAAGGATCCACAATTATTCAAAGGCATCGACAAAGTGAAAATCAAGAAAATCAATGAGTCAATGCAAGCCAAAGAACAGAAACACTGAGGAATTCTATTCTATATCCGAACCCAGTCCTGTTGTTTTTGGAGTCAGGTCTCAATTACTGCGACAACTTTATCTACCCACTTGGCTTTCTGTGCATTTCGTTCATTTCAATTTTGCCGACAAGCTCTTTGAATCCAGTTGTCTGGTCCTCAAGCCAGCTCCGTATGGAAGTCAATCCACCTTCTGCAAGGCTGAAGCCATTAGATAACCTTCATCTAAAAATGCTAATCGGCCAGGGCCCGTCCAGGATTTGAACCTAGGACCTCACGCATGTTAACTAACCATACAACTCTAAGCAAGAATCATACCCCTAGACCAACGAGGAACTGCCAGATGAAGCTTTATTAGCTGCTGTGGAATTTCACTGGCACCCCACAGCCAATGATCCATTTTTTTCAGATCAAAGCAACATCCTGGAAATGCTGAAATAAAAACAGAAAGTGCTGGAAATGTTCAGCAGCTCTGGCAACATTTGTGCTGAGAGAAACACAGTTAACGTTTCAGGGCACTCACCTTTTGTTTCAGCCATCCTTTCAGACTGCTTCTGTCCATCCAATCTCACTTTCTATTCTTTCCACTTTCTAACCACTCACTACGTAAATACATTTCCCATGAATTCATCTTTCCTTTATTATTGACAGTTTTATATTTCTGGCCTTTGCTTCGGACACCACCACAAGTGTCTCCATCTACCCAATCAAACCTCTTCGCTATTTCCTCACATTGCAATGTTTCTTTAACCCTGACAGACTGTGGAGTTCTTGCTGCTTGATTGCAGTTCTTGCTTCCCGCCAGTAGATGTCACCTCACTCCAATACAGTGAAGTTTACAAATCTGAGAGAGACAGAACAGGAAATAATTGTTCACATTATAGTGAATGTATGCGATTTAGAAATACTAAGAGTGAAGACGAGTTATTATTGCATTTTGTCAAGCTAAACATAAGTTATAATGTTGTAATAAATCCGTCACTCTGTTGTCTTGACTGTGAGAGTGACCAAGAGTCATCGGGTCACTGAGTCATTTGTGGCACAGAAGGAGGCCATTCGCCCCATCGAGCCCATGCCGGCTCTACATGGAGCGATCCAGTCAGTCCCACTCGTCTGCTCGATCCCCGTAGCCCTGTAAATTTATTTCCTTCAAGTGCCCATTCAAATTTTGTAATCATTGATTGTCTCCACTTCCTCCGCCCTTGTGGGCAGCGAGTTGCAGATCCTTACCAATCACTGTGCAAAAATGTTCTTCCGCACATTCCCCCTGTATCTCCCTCTCTCTCTCTCTGCCCCTGTCTCTCATTTTCTCTGCCCCTGACAGTTGCAGAGAGCGAGAATTCTCAACTTTGTGGTTAGTCTGCTTTTAAAAAATCGCAGCCGTCAGTTTCACAGCTGACAGGTGCTTTGAGCAGAGACAGCACTTCCGAAACTCGGACAAGCTCTGGTTTTTCTGGAGGGCTTTTAAAAGAAATCAGAACTGCCGGAAAGCTCCGAACTTGTCCGAGGTTCTGAAACGTTGTCTCTGCTCTGAGGACCTGTCAGCTGTGAAACTGACGGCTGCAATTTGATTGAAAGTCAGACTGGTCTGGAAGAAGATTCCAATGGGAAATTTCTCATCCCTGAAATTATCAATCACGGACCTCAAAAACCTTTAACGCGGACACTGGTGTCCATGTACAGACATGTTGCCAACCCCTGTTCTTCACAGAGACTTACCAATCACGCACCGATCAACGGTAACAAATAATTTGACTTCTTTTTTATTGAAGACTGACAATACTATATGCAAGTTACAGGAGATCTCTGCAGGCACATCTTACTGAGGATCAACACATCTCCTGCTCTGTGTCACATACTGTATGACATCACTTCCTGAAATGATGATGCACACACATAAAGCAAAATCACAATATCCCCTTTTTCCTTGGCTGGTGCAGACATGATGGTTTCAAATAATTTAGGAATGATTAAGACAGATAGTAAGAGTTTCGATAGATATTTAAACAAGAAAAGAGTTAACAAAGCGAGCATTGGTCCTTTCGAAAGTGAGTCTGGGGAATGAATAATGGATAATAATGAGATGGTAGATGAATTGAAGAGATATTTTGCATCGGTTTTCACTACTGAGGATACAGTAACATTCCAGTATTGGCTGTAAGTCAGGGAATGGAAGGGACGTAGGAACTCAAGAAAATTACAATCAACAGAGAAGTGGTACTGAACAAATTGTTGGAGCTGTGGGCTGACACATCCCCGGGTCCTGATAGACTTCATCCCAGGATGTTAAAAAAGTGGCTAATGAGATAGTTGATGCGTTAGTTTTAATTTTCCAATATTCCCTAGATTTGGGGAAGGTTCCTTTACGTTGGAAAATAGTGAATGCAACTCCTTTATACAAAAAGGGAGGGAGACAGAATGCAGGAATCCACAGGCCAGATAGCTCAACATTTGTCTTAGGGAAAATGTTGGAAGCTATTATTAAGGACAGCAGGGTATTTAGAAAAATTCATGGTAATCAGGCAGAGTCAACATGGTTTTGTGAAAGGAAAATCATGTTTAACCAATTTATTGGAGTTCTTTGAGGGAGTTACATGTGCTGTGGATAAAGGGGAACCGGTGGATATATTGTACTTAGATTTCCAGAAGGCATTGATAAGGTACTACATCAAAGGTTATTGCAGAAAATAAAAGCTCATGGTGTCAGGGGTAACATATTGGCATGGATAGAAGATTGGCCAGCTAACAGGAAACAAAGAGTAGGTATAAATGGGCCATTTTCTGGTTGGCGAGATGTAACTAGTGGAGTGCCACAAGGATCAGTCCAAGGGCCTCAATTATATACTATGTATATTAATGACTTGGAGGAGGGGGGAGAGTGTAATATATCCAAATTTGCTGATGATACAAAAATAGGTAGGAGGGCATGTTGTCATGAGGACATAAGGAATCTGCAAGGGGCTAGAGATAGGTTGAGTGAGTGGGCAAAAATTTGGCAGATGGAGTTTAATGTAGGAAATTGTGAGGTCATGCACTTTGGTGGGAAGAATCAAAAGACAGACTATGATTTAAATGGAGAGAGACTCCAAAAAAGAGGGATCTGGGTATTCTTGTGATTGAAACACAAAAAGTTAGCATGCAGGTGCAGCAAGTAATTAAGAGGGCAAATGGAATTTTGGCCTTTATTGCTAGGGGGTTGGAGTTTAAAAATAGAGAAGTCTTGTTACAACTGTACAGGGTGTTAGTGAGGCCGCACCTGGAGTATTGAGTACAGTTTTGGTCCCCGTATTTAAGAAAGGATATACTGGTATTGGAGTTCAAAAGAGATTCACTCGGCTGATTCCTGGGATAAAGGGGTTGACTTATCAAGAATGGCTAAACAGGTTAGGCTTTGTACATTAAAGTTTAGAAAAATGAGGGGTGATCTGATTGAAATGCATAAGATTCTGAGGGGGCTTGACAGGGTAGATGTTGAGAAGATGTTTCCACTAGTGGGGGAATCTCGAACGAGGGGACATAGTTACAGAATAAGGGGACAGTCATTTAAAACTGAGATGCAAAGGAAATTTTCCTCTCAGAGGGTAGTGAATGTCTGGAATTCTAACCCCAGAGAGTTGTGGAGACTAAATCACTGAAAGCATTTAAAGAGGAGGTAGATAGATTTTTTAAATATTGGGGAGTTGAGGGCTATGAGGAGCTGGCATGAAAGAGGAGTTGAGGTCTGGGGCAAATCAGCCCTGATCTTATTGAATGGCGGGGCAGGCTTGGAGGGGCTGAATGACCTACTGCTGCTCCTATTTCTTATGTTCTTATAAGGGAGCTACAAAGAGATGTAGATCGGTTAAGTGAGTGGGCAAAGACCTGGCAAATGGAGTATAATGTGGGAAAGTGTGAAATTGTCCACTTTGGAAGAATAAAAAAAGAAGCATATTATCTAAATGGTGAGAGATTGCAGGCCTCTAAGATGAAGAGGGATCTGGGTGTCCTAGTGCATGAATTGCACAAGGTTCGTAAGCAGGTACAGCACGTAATTAGGAAAGCTAATAGAATGTTATCGTTTATCGCGAGGGGAATTGAATACAAAAGTAGGGAGGTTATGCTTCAGTTATACAGGGCTTTGGTGAGACCACATCTGGAGTACTGTGTACAGTACTGGTCTCCTTGTTTAAGGAAGGATGTGAATGCATTGGAGGCAGTGCAGAGAAGGTTTACTGGACAAATACCTGGAATGGTGGGCTGGCTTATGAGGAAAAATTGTATCAGCTTGGCTTGTATCCGCAAGCGTTTAGAAGAGTAAGAGGCAACATGATTGAAACATATAATATCCTGAGGGGTCTTGACAGGGTGGATGTAGAAAGGATGTTTCCCCTTCTGGGAGAATCTAAAATTAGGGGTCACTTTTTAAAATATGGGATTGCCCATTTAAGACACAGATGAGGAGAATTCTTTTCTCTTAGAGGGTTGTGAGTCTTTGCAGTTCTCTTCCTCAAAAGACGGTGGAAGCAGAGTCTTTGAATATTTTTAAGGCAGATGTAGATAGATTCTTGATAAGCATGGGGGTGGTCAGGGGTAGCTGGAAATGTGGGTAATCAGTTCAGCTATGAAATTATTGAATGGCGGAGCAGGCTCGTAGGGCCGAGTGGCCTAATCCTGCTCCTAATTCATCTGTTCATATGCTTGTATGTTTGTATAGCTTTTAGTTAGGGCTAAAATGAGCAGATTTAAAGAGCAGGGGAGTTTAAATCAATCTCCATCAATTAGTCTAAAACAGGCCCAGATGAGGGGCAGGATTTTGTATTCCCGCTGCCGGGAGCAGTGGCAGTTGCGAACATGGCAACCATTCCCTCCGTTATCTTCTATGTACAATTAGTTTAGTGTATGTTACCTGGATCCACTGCCCTCCCCCAGCCACACCTGCTGTTTGTTTTCTCAACGAAGTTGATCCGGCCGAAACTGAAGAGCTCAGCTGTCGATACTTCAATCTCTGATCCTGCTGTCTTCACCGCCCAGAGTGTCTGCGGCCACGGCGTGCGGTAAGTCCATTGAGGAGAAGAAGGAGCAGCGGGACCCTAGGGAAGTCTTGAGAAAAGGTGCCCCGAACACCCAAAAAATCCATGAACGGCCGCAACTTCAAAGCGCCCGCGGGAGATGGCTCGGAGAGCATCTGCAGTGTACTGTCGGCAATGCGGTATGCCTTTATTTAAACCACATCAAGAACATTTAAAGGAATATAAAACACAACTTTCTGGATTTTGCACCAGGGCTGTACTAAATTCACCATGGATTTAGTCTGTGAATGATGTGACTGGCTGCAGTAGGAAATGTGGCAGTTAAGGTGGCCACTTCTCGAACATTTTTGCCTCAGAGTCTTTCCAGAGGCGGAGGAAATGGCTTATTACCTGCACCTGCTTTCCTCCCCTTCCCCTTCCCCCCCTTTCCACCCACCTTCCCCTTCCCCCCCTTTCCACCCCCCTTCCCCTTCCCTGCTCCACCCTCTCAGCGCACCCCCTCACAACCCCGTCCCAGCCCCCGCCTCGCACCATCTTCCCCCGGCACCCCCTTCCCCTGCACCCCCATCCCCTTACAGCCCCCTTCCCAGATCCCCCTCGCACCCCCTCCCTCCACCCCTCCCCCTCGCATCCGCTCCTCCCACCGGCATCATCCTACCCCTGTTTAGGGGCCCTAACAACCTCACTGCCTTGTGGGTGTCTCGGGAGAGACCATGGCTAAGGGAGTATACCCTAACAGAAAATCTGGAGCGGAACTCCGTAGGCGGTCATGTGTCAACTTTGGCATGTTTCTTGCATTTCCTGCAGCCATCCCGGTGCCAAGCGTCGTGCTCTGCACTCCTTTGGACCCCACCAGAAAGGCCGAGAGGGGGGTTTTGACGACTGGGCAACTCTCAACCTCCAGAAATTCACCCAGGCATGCACCATGGAGAGGTCACTCCATAGTTGCCTCACAGCGACTGAAACAACATAGAAGGCAGCAGTTCTGGGTTATAAGTCCAGATAAATTGGCATAGAAACTGGGCGACACGGGTTGCTTTTGTCGGTGGGAGAGGTCATCGCACCTCACTGGTCAGCTACCGCCCGCCTCAAACCGGGCAGCCCTCGGTCAATAAGGTTCTGTCCCGCCACAGTCTACCTGCTTCAATGGCTGCTTGGAGCTCAGGGTCATTGGCCGAAAGGTGGACTGATACACTGCACCAAACAACACAAAAAAAGAAAAGAAGGTACCAGCCCTTCGCTTTGCAAGCTGGAACGTCAGAACTATGTGTCCTGGCCTGTCGGAAGACCTTACACAAATCAACGATTCTCGGAAGACCGCCATCATCAGCAACGAGCTCAGAAGACTCAATGTCGATATTGCAGCACTTCAGGAGACACGCCTCCCCGCAAGTGGATCTCCAGCAGAGCAAGACTACACCTTCTTCTGGCAGGGTAGGGATCCTAAAGAACCAAGACAGCATGGAGTGGGCTTCGCCATTAGAAACCTCTTGCTCAGCATGATAGAGCCTCCCTCAAATGGCTCGGAACGCATACTGTCCATCCGACTGCTCACCACCTCTGGTCCAGTACACTACTCAGCATCTATGCTCCAACACTCTGCTCCCCACCTGAAGCTAAAGATCAGTTCTCCGAGGAACTCCATAACATCATTAGCAGGATCGCCAACACCGAACGCCTATTCCTGCTGGGGGACTTTAATGCCAGGGTTGGGGCCGACCATGACTCATGGCCCTCCTGCCTTGGGCGCTATGGCATTGGAAGGATGAATGAGAACGGGCAGAGACTGCTTGTGTTGTGTACCTGTCATAACCTCTGCATCACCAACTCGTTCTTTCACACTAAACCCTGTCACCAGGTTTCATGGAGGCACCCAAGATCGCGTCGTTGGCAACAGCTAAATCTCATTGTCACGAGGCGAGCCGCCTTAAGCAGTGTTCAAATCACACGCAGCTTCCACAGTGCGGATTGCGACACCGACCACTCCCTGGTGTGCAGCAAGGTTAGACTCAGACCAAAGAAATTGCATCATTCCAAGCAGAAGGGCCGCCCGCGCTTCAACACAAGCAAAACCTCTCACCCACAGCTGTTACAAAAATTTCTAAGTTCACTTGTAACAGCCCTTCAAAACACTCCCACAGGGGGTGCTGAGACCAAGTGGGCCCACATCAGAGACACCATCTATGAGTCAGCTTTGACCACCGACGGCAAAAGTGCGAAGAGAAATGCAGACTGGTTTCAATCTCACAATGAAGAGCTCGAACCTGTCATAGCCACTAAGCGCATTGCACAGTTGAACTACAAGAAAGCCCCCAGTGAGTTAACATCCGCAGCACTTAAAGCAGCCAGAAGAACTGCACAAAGAACAGCCAGCCGCTGCACAAACGACTACTGGCAACACCTATGCAGTCATATTCAGCTGGCCTCAGACACCGGAAACATCAGAGGAATGTATGATGGCATTAAGAGAGCCCTTGGACCAAACATCAAGAAGATCGCCCTCCTCAAATCTAAATCAGGGGACATAATCACTGACCAACGCAAACAAATGGACCGCTGGGTTGAGCACGACCTAGAACTGTACTCCAGGGAGAATGTTGTCACTGAGACTGCCCTCAACGCAGCCCAGCCTCTACCAGTCATGGATGAGCTGGACATACAGCCAACCAAATCGGAACTCAGTGATGCCATTGATTCTCTAACCAGCGGAAAAGCCCCTGGGAAGGACAGCATGACCACTGAAATAATCAAGAATGCCAAGCCTGCTATACTCTCAGCACTACATGAACTGCTATGCCTGTGCTGGGACGAGGGAGCAGTACCTCAGGACATGCGTGATGCCAATATCATCACCCTCTATAAAAACAAAGGTGACCACGGTGACTGCTTCAACTACCGTGGAATCTCCCTGCTCAGCATAGTGGGGAAAGTCTTTGCTCGAGTCGCTCTAAACAGGCTCCAGAAGCTGGCCGAACGCGTCTACCCTGAGGCACAGTGTGGCTTTCGTGAAGAGAGATCGACAGTCGACATGCTGTTCTCCCTTCGTCAGATACAGGAGAAATGCCATGAACAACAGATGCCCCTCTACATTGCTTTCATTGATGTCAACAAAGCCTTTGACCTCATCAGCAGACGTGGTCTCTTCAGACTACTAGAAAAGATTGGATGACCACCAAAGCTACTAAGTATCATCACCTCATTCCATGACAATATGAAAGGCACAATTCAACATGGTGGCTCCTCATCAGACCCCTTTCATATCCTGAGTGGCGTGAAACAGGGCTGTGTTCTCGCACCCACACTTTTTGGGATTTTCTTCTCCCTGCTGCTTTCACATGCGTTCAAATCTTCTGAAGAAGGAATTTTCCTCCACACAAGATCAGGGGGCAGGTTGTTCAACCTTGCCCGTCTAAGAGCGAAGTCCAAAGTATAGAAAGTCCTCATCAGGGAACTCCTCTTTGCTGACGATGCTGCTTTAACATCTCACACTGAAGAGTGCCTGCAGAGTCTCATCGACAGGTTTGCGGCTGCCTGCAATGAATTTGGCCTATCCATCAGCCTCAAGAAAACGAACATCATGGGGCAGGACGTCAGAAATGCTCCATCCATCAATATTGGCGACCACGCTCTGGAAGTGGATCAAGATTTCACCTACCTCGGCTCAACTATCACCAGCAACCTGTCTCTAGATGCAGAATTCAACAAGCGCATGGGTAAGGCTTCTACTGCTATGTCCAGACTGGCCAAGAGAGTGTGGGAAAATGGCGCACTGACACGGAACTCAAAAGTCCAAGTGTATCAAGCCTGTGTCCTCAGTACCTTGCTCTATGGCAGCGAGGCCTGGACAACGTATGTCAGCCAAGAGCGATGTCTCAATTCATTCCATCTTCGCTGCCTCCGGAGAATACCTGGCATCAGGTGGCAGGACCGCATCTCCAACACAGAAGTCCTCGAGGCGGCCAACATCCCCAGCTTGTACACACTACTGAGTCAACGGCGCTTGAGATGGCTTGGCCATGTGAGCCACATGGAAGATGGCAGGATCCCCAAAGACACATTGTACAGCGAGCTCGCCACTGGTATCAGACCCACCGGCCGTCCATGTCTCCGCTTTAAAGACGTCTGCAAACGCGACATGAAGTCCTGTGACACTGATCACAAGTCGTGGGAGTCAGGTGCCAGCGTTCGCCAGAGCTGGCGGGCAGCCATAACGGTGGGGCTAAAGTGCGGCGAGTCGAAGAGACTTAGCAGTTGGCAGGAAAAAAGTCAGAGGCGCAAGGAGAGAGCCAACTGTGTAACTGCCCCGACAAGCAAATTTTTCTGCAGCACCTGTGGAAGAGCCTGTCACTCTAGAATTGGCCTTTATAGCCACTCCAGGCGCTGCTCCACACACTTCTGACCACCTCCAGGCGCTTACCCATTGTCTCTTGAGACAAGGATGCCAAATAAATGTTTGTGTCAAGCCCAAGATGCCATATATTTTACTAACCACTCTCTCAATATGCCCTGCCACCTTCAAAGATCGATGCAAATGCACCCCCAGGTCCCTCTGTTCCTGCACACTCTTCAGAACTGTGCCATTAAGTATACATTGCCTCTCCCTATTCCTTCTGTCAAAATGCATCACCTCACACTTAACAGTATTAAATTCCATCCGTCACCTCTCTGCTCATTCTGCTAGCCATTCTATGTCCTATTGCAGGCGATTCATGTCAACCTCACTGTTTGCCTCACCTCCAAGTTTGGTATTGTCAGCAAATTTTGAGATTCTGCTCCGTATTCCAAGATCCACATATTTTATACGTAGCATGAAAAGCAGTGATCCCAGCACTGACCCTCGGGGAACACCACTGTCTACCATCCCCCAGTCTGAAAAGAAACCATTTACTACAACTTGCTTGTTTCTGCCCTTAAGTCAATTTTTCTAACCAATTGGAAGCTGACCCTCCTATTCCACGAGCCTCAATCTTGTTAACCAGCCTTTTATGTGATACTTTATCAAATGCTTTCATAAAATCCATAGAAACAGCACCCACTGTATTTCCTTCATCAAACTTCTCTGCTCCTTCATCAAAAAATTCAATTAGATTAGTGAAGCATGATCTGCCTTTTACAAATCCATGCTGGCTATCCTTACTTAACTCAAACCTCTCTAAATGTCCATTGATATTTTCCCTGATTACCATTTCTGAAACCCTACACAGCATTGATGTTAAATTAACTGGCATGGAGTTGCTTGGACTGTCCTTGCACCCTTTCTTGAATCTGGGTGTTATTTGCCACTCTCCAATCCCCTTACCTGGGGATGATTGGAAGATTATGGCAAGCACTTCCTGGAGGGTGTCTGGAGCGGTGGCAGACCTGCAAGGAATCAACTACCGGGGAGTGAATAAAGTGAGACCCAGGCTCGCGGCCTTCAGCTGCCTGGACGGGGGTCGGAGAGGCAGCGGATCCAGCGAGGAACCACAATTCAGGGAGAATGAGAAGGTCCTTGTGAGGGGACAGAGAAGATTAAGTTGCGGGTTTATCAGTTTATAAACACGTGCAGAGCCAAGGAACGGTGCCGGGGAAGATCCAATAATAGAAAGCTGCAATCGGTTGTCAGGCAGGAGTGATTAAATGACAGAAGAGATGATAGTGCAAAGCAAATAAAAGGGGAACAAAAAGTAGCATTTGTTAAGCATAAACACCAGGAGTGGGGATCGAACCCACGCAGACATTCGTCTATTGGATCTTGAAACCAACGCCTTAACCACTCGGCCATCCTGGTACATTAGCCAAATAATGAAAATGAAATTTAATGTGATCCGGGTGCCATCTAGCCTTTTCCAAAATCCAATTGTGAAGCCTCTCCCATGCTAAATTGGACCCTTCATCATCTTATCAACCTCAATCAGATCACCCCTCAGTCTAGGTTTCTCTAAGGTGCAGGGTCCCAACTCTTTTAGTCTAACTTGATAACGAAGATGTCTTATGCTGGGAATTAGTTTAATGTCTCTCCTCTGTACCCTTTCCAAGGCCTCAATATCACCCATCATGTGAGGAGACCAAGACTGGATACAATATTCCAAGTGAGTCCTGACCAAGGTTTCATAAAAGGACAAATGGGGGACATCTCAGATACTGAAGGAGTCCGTGTCCAGAAGCAGCAAGACCTGGACAACGTTCAGGCTTGGGCTGCTAAGTGGCAAGTAACAGTCACACCACATAAGTACCAGGCAATGACCATCTCCAACAAGAGAGAATGTAACCATTTCCCTTTGACGTTCAACAGCATTACCATTGCTGAATCCCCCCCACCATCAACATCCTGGGGGTTACCATTGACAGAAGCTTAACTGGACCATTCATATAAATACTGTGGCTACAAGGGTAAAACAGATAGTGGGAATTCTGCAATGAGTAACTCAGCTCAAGGCACTAGGTGAAATGCTCATTTAGGAGAGCTGGAGAAATGGACTGGTCAGGTGGGCAGAAAAGTGGCAAATTAAATTCAACTTGGAGAAGTGTGAGGTGATGCATTTGGTGAGGTCAAACACGGCAAAGGAATACACAATTAATGGGTGAATGCTGATAGGTGTCGAGGAAGTGAGAGACCTTGAAGTGAATGTCCACAAATCCCTGAAAGTAGCAAGACAGGTTGATAAGTTGGTTGAGAAGGCTTATGGAATCCTTTCCTTTATTAGCCGATGTATAGAATATAAGAAAAGGGAGGTTATGCTGGTACTGTATCAATCATTAGTTAGGCCACAACTTGAGTTCTGTGTGCAGTTCTGGTCACCTCATTACAGAAATGATGAAATTGCACGAGAGAGGTTACAGAGGAGATTTACGAGGATGTTGCTAGGACTGGCAAAATGCAGCTATGAGGAAAGATTGGATAGACTGGGGTTGTTCTCCTTGGAACAGAGGAGGCTGATGGGAGATTTGATTGAAACGTACAAAATTGTGAGGGGCCTGGATAGAATGGATGGGAAGGGTCTATTTACCATAACGGAGAGGTCAGTGATGAGGGGGCATAGATTTAAAGTGATTTGTCGAAAGATTAGAGGGAAGATGAGGAAATGTTTTTTTCACCCAGAGGGTGTGAAGGGTCTGGAACTCACTGCCTGTGAGGGGAGTTGAGGCAGAAACCCTCAACTCATTTAAAAGGAGTCTGGAGATGCACCTCAAGTGCCTGAACCTGCAGGGTTACGGACCAAATGCTGGAAAATGGGATTCGGCTGGGTGGCTCATTTTTGACCTTCCTGTGCTGTAAACTTTCTATGTTCTATGTTTTATGATTCTTTGCAGAAACGATTCTGTGATTCTTGACTCTCTAAAACTTGTCCACCACCTACAAGGCACAAGCCAGGATGAGTACAGCTCCAACAACACTCTAGAAACTCAACAATATTCAGGACAAAGTAGCCCACTGGATTGTCACCCCATTCACCACATTAAACATTCACTCCCTTCACCACTGGCGCACAGTGGCAGCAGTGTGTACCATCTACCAGATGCACTGCAGCAACTCGCGAAGGCTCCTTTGACGGCAACTTCCAAACCGAAGACCTCCACCACCTTGAAGGACAAGGGCAGCAGATGCATGGAACCACCACCATCTGCAAGTTCCTCTCCAAGTACACACCATCTGATCTGCAGATATATCGCTGTTCATTCACTGATGTTGGGTCAAAATCCTGGATCTCCCTTCCCACCAGCACTGTGGGTGTACCTACACCACATGGAGTGCAGTAATTCAAGTAGGCAGCTCACCGCCACCTTGTCAAGGACAATTAGGGATGGATAACAAATTCTGGACTTGCCAGCGGCGCTCACATCCCATGAAAGAATATGCCTCATCTTGTACTCAATTGTCCTCTGAATGCAGCCCAATACCCTTATTGCTCCAGCTATCACTTCACAGCATTGCTGCTGTACCTTTAGAGATCTGTGCACTGGAACATCCAGATCTCGGCTCAAAATTATTTTCTTTTTCCACCTACTTTCATGTTTTTCCCTGAAGGGTGTATGAATGTTGAGCATTCGCCCTGTCCACATGAATAACACTGCACTTACCCAAATTAAACATCATTTACCATTCATGAACCCAATCTCCCAACACATTAAGATCAGCCTGAAACAGTCGAGCATCGTCTACAGTCTGAACACTCGCACAGATCTTTGAATCATCTGTAAATTTACAGATCGTGTTCCTGACACCTGCATCCTGATCATTGATCAAATAGTAAAGAGCGACAGTCCCAACACCGATCCCTGTGGGACACCACTGCTGACCAGTTTCCAAACAGATCCAGATCCATCTGTAACGACTTTCTGCCTACGTCCTGCCAGTTAGTTCCCAATTCAGATCAATATATTACCACTGATACCAGGCACTTTCACCTTGCAGAGAAGCCTCTTGAGTGGAACTTGATCAAAATCTTTTGGATAAGATCAGCTAATTGAACTCAGGCCGGTGATTAGGCCTAGGCCCGTTCTGCTCTGTGTGGGTCTTAGGACCAAATAAGGTGCGATCAGTTCACTGAGCACAGGCTCTTCCTGCTCTATATTCTGCTCCAGGACCTGTTCTGCTGCCTCTGCAGCACAGGTCATGTTCTGCTGTCTCGACTGCCTGATAGTTAAGGAGCTGAATGCGAGCCTGCAGCAGCCATGGCTGAAGGAAGACACCGGGTGGCCCCATGGTGTAGCGATGCCTCCCTGCAGGTTCTCCTCCAGGCTGCAAGGGAAAGGTAGAAGGTCCTCTTCCCCAGGGATGGGTGGAGGAATCCTGCCCGCCTGACCAAGCAACGCTGGCTGAAGATAGCGGGGGAGGTCAGTAGCCCTGGGGTCACCCCCAGGACATGGATCCAGTGCAGGAAGTGGGTCAATGACCGGATCGGGCTGCTCAGGTGAAAACTCCAAACACTTTGGACCCTTTGGACATTGCATGTGGCAGAGTGAGAGGGAGTGTTTGGTAGAAAGGGAGTGACAACCCAGTCATGTGTATTGGGGAAGGGCAGCAGGACATGCTGCCTGAGGCTTGGCTGCATCTCGGTGAGAGGTGCACGTCAGTCATTGTAGAACCTCACACAATCCCTCGAGAGGGGGCCACATGCAGGAGGCATATGTGTGTCCACATCATGGTCTGCTGGACTGTCACCATCAGAGATGTTGGGCTTGTCCCCGCTGGGAGACTAACTTTGTTCATCATTGTGTCTGCAGGAGAAGACAGCCCACAATTGGAAAGAGCGTGTCAAGACTGGCGGTGGATGACTTATCTCCATGTCCTCATCCCGATGGAGGAGGAGGCCATGGAACTGGCTGGCAGCAAAGCAGCTGCTCCATAGCTGATGGAGAGACAGGGGCACCTACCCAAGAGAGTGAGTGAACATCTCCTGGGGCACAAGGGAGCATCTGCTGCAAAGGAGCCACACTGCACATCTGTTCACCACTGCATCAATGGAGCTGCACAGTAGGGGTGGTTGGAATGTCATGATGGGCAGACCCTAACACTTCAATGTCCCTGTTTTCTCATGCAAGTCTGGATGAAACACAAGAGCGAAGAGCTAGAGAGATTGGGGGACAGACAGACACCTCTGAGGAGCTGGAGGACTCCTCAGAGGGTCCACCGTCACATCATTCCCCCGCATCCTCCAACAGCACAGAAACTCTCACTCGGTGGGTATCCACTCGCTGTTAGATTCGGGCTCACCAGCTGGTGAGCACATCACAGACAGGCCCAGGCAGCTGATGAAGGCTGTGACAGCCGAGGCCACTGACAGTAGGAGGACTGTGGGAGGCCAGGCCCATGCTGAGCCCTAGGTTGATGACGTGCCTCTGGTGTCTTCAGCAACACGGGAAATGCTGCAGCTGCAGCAAGAAGTCAGGCCACATCTGGCAGAGCTGCCAGAAACTATGTGTACCCAAGCAAGGATGATGGAGGAGTCCATCCAAGCCTTGGGTGCTGTACTGCCTCTGATGGGGGTGCATCTGGCTTCCTCCATTGAGAGATTGATGACTCTGATGGAGATCCAGATCCAGCAGACCAATCAGTGGCAGCCGGAGATGTGCGCAGACCTGCACTCCATCGCTTTGTCCATGAGCTCCATCCAGCGGTGACAAGGCGAGAGGGGAACGAGGCACCTGAACTCTTCACCAGGTCCACGTCCCTCTCAGGTCAGCAGCGAGGTACAAGTGAGTCTTATAACCGGGGAGGAGCAGCTGGCTGCAACAGTTGGGGTCTCCTCTCAGGGTGCTCCTGGTGTGGACAGTAGCCCCAAAGCCCCTCTGCCAGTGACACCAGTGCCTCCATCATCCTCATTGACAGAGGGGATACCGGTACCTGTGTAGGAGGCCCTCCAGGGCTCAGGCTGTCAGAGGACGGCCACCAATGTCATCCCAAGCCATGGGGCAGCAAGGTCAGCAGCCTGTCTCCACCTCAGCTGACAGGACAGGGCGAGCACCACGTAGGAGCACCCAGAAAAGATTGAAGAAGAGCACCTAGATTCACTTCGGGGTTCACGGGTGAATGTAAATTCCAGATGGATAGGGTTGTGTTTGGTGTCACACGGAATAAAGTTAGTTTAGTGATACAGCACTGAAACAGGCCCTTCATCCCACCAAGTCTGTGCCGAACATCATCCACCCATTTATACTAGTCCTGCACTAATCCCATTTTCCTACCACATCCCCAGCTGTAGCTATATTTCCCTACCACCTACCTATACTAGGAGCAATTTATAATGGCCAATTAACCTCTCAACCTGCAAGTCTTTGGCATGTGGGAGGAAACCGAAGCACCCGGAGAAAACCCACGCAGACACAGGGAGAACTTGCAAACTCCACACAGGCAGTGCCCAGAATTGAACCCGTGTCGCTGGAGCTGTGAGATTGCGGTGTTAACCACTGCGCTGCCAAAGAAATGATGCTCTCTCACTATGTCTCCTTCCTATTGTTGATGCCCTTTGGGACTTCATTTCAACCCTTCCTCCCAAGGGGCTGGAAGTGAGGGACCAAGCCCCGAGCTCACAAAGCTTCGGCCTGGCCACTGTGCGATGTGTACCTGGAAGCTGTAGTGTAGAAGGAAGGAGGTGACAACAGGGCTGCTTAAAGCTCAGGCTTTATTGCTGTCGTTGCAGAAGGTGGTAAGGCTCAAAGGAAACGTGAATGTATAAGGGTGTCTCGTGTCTCCCTTGTGTGTATCTAATGGCCCCTTTCCTGCTGTGCCTGAGGTCCTTCATCTGGCACTGCCTGACCAGCATCCTCCTCCACATCCTCATCATCAGAGGAGGCATCACACTCCATGATATCCTCACTAGTCAACACCTCACTCCTCTGTAATGCCAGGTTGTGCAGTGCACAGCAAACCACCATGATACGCGAGACCCTCGCCGGGACATACTGAAGGGCTCCACTGGATCGATCTAGGCACCTGAATCTCATCTTCAAGAGACCAATGGCCTCCTTGATGGTCGCTCGGGTTGACCCGCAGCGGGTGTTGTACCTCTCCTCTGTATCCGTGCGTGGGTTCCTCACAGGCGTCAGTAGTCATGTCCTCACTGGGCAGCCCTTGTCTCCAAGGATCCATCTCAGAAAGCGCATGGGGCCACGGAAACGTTCTGGCACCAGGGATGCCTTGGTATGCAGGCGTTGTGGCTGCTTCCCACGATTTGTGCACACACCTGCAGGATCCATTTGTGATGGTCACAGACCAGTTACACACTGATCAAGTGGAAGCCCTTCCTGTTGAAGGCTGCTGGTTGGTCTGTGGGAGCCATGATGGTCACACGGGTGCAGTCAATGACACCCTGCACCTAGGGGAATCCAGTGATGGCCCCGAATCCTATAGCTCTCTCAGCCTGACTGTTTGGATCGATGTTCACATAGTCACCGGACCTCCTGAACAGGACATTGGTGACCTCCTTGATGCACTGATTCACCACAGATTGTGAGATTCCACACATATCTCCAGTGGATCCCTGCAATGACCTGGTGGTGAAGAAGTTCAGTGGCATGGTGAGCTTCAGTGACACTGGCATTAGGTGCCCACCAAGTCCCATGGGACACAGATTAAAGTGAATGAATCTGCTCTTTACCTTGTCTTACTGGAACGTTCACTGTCTGGAAATGTCTGTTTGAAAATGTTTTCCTGTTATATTAATGGAGCAGAGGAGCAGATGTGAGGTACTGTTCAACAGAGTGGTTTGGAAGTGGGTGAAGGGGTGGAGTGACGGTGTGAGTGTGAGGCGCGGTGAGTTGGCCATTCTCAATAGAGTGACAGGAATGAAGGTCAGAGGAACAGACCAGGCAGGAAACACAGAAAGAGTGAGGAGAAGCTGGTGTGAAAAACAGAGATTAAACAAGAGGTCTGTTCAGTTGGTTTGGGTCTGGTGTTTAGAATCCCCGGAATCTGGGTTCACTTCCCTTCCAACTCAGGGAATTGTATCAACATTGTGTTCATAAAACCATTGAATGATACCCAAAGAAGGAGACCATTTGGTCCATTGTGTCAGTGCTGTCTCTTTGGTTGTGCTATCCAATTAGTCCTGCTGCTCAGCTGTATCCTGTAATCTGTACATTTTTCCTTCCAGTATTTATCCCTATTGCTTTTCAAAGTTACTACTGAATCTGCTTTCAAGTCCTGATCAGACAGTGCATTCCAGATCACAACACATCACTGTATAAAAAATCATTCCTCATTTCGCCTCTGGTTCTTTTCTCAATCACCTGATAAATACATCCTCTGGTTACTGACCCTTTTGCCACTGGAAACAATTTCTCCTTATTTAACTTATTGAAAACCTTCTTGATGATGTCACATACTAGACTGCCAGTAAAACTGAAGCCCATGGAATAAAAGGGACAATGACAGCATGCATATGAAGTTATCAGACTGATAGTAACATAGGAACATAGGAGCAGGAGTAGGCCATTCAGCCCATCGAGCCCACCCCTCCATTCAATATGATGATGACTGATCATCCACTTCAATGCCTTTTTCCCACACTATCTCCATATCCCCTATATCATTTGTATTTAGAAATCTGTCAATCTCTGCTTTAAACATACTCAATGACTGAGCTTCCACAGCCCTCTGCGGTACAGAATTCCAAAGATTCACAACCCTCTGAGTAAAGAAATTTCTCCTCATCGCTGTCCTAAGTGGCTTCCCCCTTATGTTGAAATTGTGTCCCCTGGTTCTAGATTCCTCAACCGGAGGAAAACTTCATCTACCCTGTCTATCCCTTTAAATATATGGTAAGTTTCAATGAGATCACCTCTCATTCTTTGAAACTCTAGAGAATACAGTCCCAGTTTCCCCAATCTCTCTTCATAGGACAGTCCTGCCATCCCGGGAACGAGTCTGTTGAACCTTCGTTGCACTCCCTCTATGGCAATGATATCCTTCCTAAGGTAAGGGGACCAAAACTGCACACAGTATTCCAAAGTGCAGTCCAACCAAGGTTATATACAATTGAAGCAAGACTTCACTACTCCTGTACTCAATTCCTCTTGCGATAGAGTCGAACATGTCATTCGCCTTCCTAATTGCTTGCTGCACCTGCATGTTAGCTTTGAGTCACTTATTGACAAGGACACCCAGGCCCCTTTGTACATCTACACATTCTGATCTCTTACCATTTAAGAAATAATCTGCACATCTGTTCCTCCTACCAAAGTGGATAACCTCACATTTTTACACATTATATTCCATGTGCCACTTTCTTGTCCACTCACTAAGTCTGTCCAAATCCCCTTGAAGCTGCTTTGCATCTTCCTCACAACACACATTCCCACCTAGTTTTGTGTCATCCATGAACTTGGAAATATTAGATTTGGTCCCCACATCCGAATCATTGATATATATTGTGAACAGCTGGGTCACAGTGTGGTGGTGAACAGTTGTATTTCTGTCTGGAGGAAGGTTTACAGTGGGTTCCACATGGTTCCTCATAACTTCAGTTATGTGCAGAGACTGGAAAAGCTGGGGTTGTTCTCCTTGAAGCAGAGCAAGTTCAGAACAACTTTGACAGAGTTAGAATCAAGGAATCAAATGGTTACAGTACAGAAGGAGACCATTCAGTCCATCATGTCCATGACAGCTCTTTGCAACAGCAAATCAGCTAATTCCACTCCTCTGCCCTTTCATTGTAACCCTGCACATTTTCTCTATTCAGGTGTTTATCCAATTCCCTTTTGAAAGCCACGATTGAATCTGCCTCCAGCACACTCTCAGGCAGTGGATTCCAGATCCGAACCTCTCGCTCTGTCCCACACCCCGGTACCATTGCAGAAAATCTCTTCTGTTCATTTCATCCCTCATCAATAATTGAAATGAAATGTTTATTAGGAAATGCACAACATAAAAAGGAGAGAGAAATAAATGCTGAGCAAAATAGAAGTCAATGTTTGGAAGGTAAAAAGTGCAAAAGATGTAACTTTTATTCTGGATGAGTGAGAGGAATATATCACACTTTGGGGATTTTGTAAGAGGATTTACTGATAAACCTGGGATTTGAGAGGAAGCTGGTTCATGGTTTCCAGAACAAATTCAGCCCCTGGGGTGGAGCCAACAGCTGCACAGTCCAATAACAGACAGGATGGGGACACTGTCTCAGGCCTGGTGAGCTCAGTCGATGAAAGCATGAAACTCTGAATCTCAATATTTTTGAGTGTGAGCCCCACGGTGGGTGTCTTTTATTTCCTCTTTAGGCTGATTTTGCAGGCATTCTCCAGCTCTGAATTCCTCGGCAGAGAGTTCAAGGAGTGTTTGAAATGAGATTCAACAGCAGTATGAGAAAGTCTCTCCTTGATTCAGGACTCTTACCTCTCTGCAGCATCTCACTGCTGAAGATTGAACTTTGTCTCATTTCATTCTCAGCTCAGGGTCGGTATGGACCAATGGGACTTCTGGCTGTCTCCCACTTCACAATCCATCAGTGCTGAGAAAGCAATGGGGAATATTACTCACATGTTGTAATGTTTTATAAATACTTGAATGTATTTCACACTGTGTCTAACAGTGTGTATCTCCCCTGGTTTATCAGCTCACCAATACTTCAACAGAACATTCACATAAAGTGAGCTCTGAGATCTGTTCGAATCCCATTCCCAAGACCTAGAAAGTGGGATTGGGCTGGATCGCTCTTTTTCAGCTGGCACAGACACGATTGCTAAATGGTTTCATTCTGAGCCACAAATTTTCTCCATTTTCTATGTTCTATGAAGTGAGGTGTGATTGGGAGGGGCAATTCCACCAGTGTTATATTTTCTCCCAAAAAAATGACACAAGGGATACTTCACTTTTTTATTCATTCATTCATGCGATGTGGGCATCGCTGGCAAGGCCAGCATTTACTGCCCATCCTTAATTGCCCTTGAGAAGGTGGTTTGGTGGGCTGCCTTCTTGAACCACCCTTGAGTGAGTGTGGCATCAAGGATCCCTAGCAAAATTGAAGTCACTGGGAATCAGGGGGAAAACTCTCCACTTGTTGAAGTCATACCCAGCACAAAACAAGATGTTGTGGTTAGTGGAGGCCAATCATCTCAGTCCAGGACATTGCCTCAGGAGTTTCTCAGGGTAGTGTCCCCGACCCAAACATCCCAGCTGTTTAATTGACGACTTTCTCTTCAACATAAGTCAGAAGTGGGAATGTTAGATGATGACTCACAACTCTTCAGATACTGAAGCAGTCTGTGCCTGCAAGCAGCAAGACCTGAACAACATTCAGGCTTGAGCTGATAAGTGACAAGCAACCTTCTGGCCACACATTTTCCAAGCAGTGAACATCTCCAATGAGAGAGAAAAAAAATCTACCTTTTGATATTCAGAAGCATTATCATCGTTAAATCCCCCACCATCAACATCTTGACCAGAAACGTAACTGGACCAGTCACATCTATGCTGTGGCTATAAGCGCAGATCAGAGATTACGAATTCTGCAGCAAGTATCTCACCTCCTGACACCCCAAATCCTGTCCACCATCTACAAGGCACAAGTCAGGAGTGGGATGGAATACATCCCACTCAACAACACTCAAGAAGCTCAACACCATCCAGGACAAAGCAGCGCACTTGATCGGCACCTAACCCGCCACCTGAAACATTCAATCCCTCCACAACCAGTAAACAGTGGCTGCAGTGTGTACCATCTCCATATGCACTGCAGCAACTCGCCAAGTATCCTTCAACAGCACCTTCCAAACTCGTGACCACTACCACCTCGAAGGACAAGGGCAGCAGATGCATGGGAACTCACTACCTGCAGGTTCCCCTCCCAGTCACTCACCATCCTGATTTAAAACAATATCGCCATTTATTCACTGTTGTTGGGTCACAATCCTGGAACTCCCTCCCCAATAGTACTGTGGGTGTTCCTGCACCATATGGACTGCATCAGTTCAAGAAGGCAGCTCTCCACCAACTTCTCAACGGCAATAGGAATGGGTAATAAATGCTCGCCTTATCAGCGATACTCACACCCAAGAATGCGTCTGCGTGGGTTTCCTCTGGGTGCTCCGGTTTCCTCCCACATGCCAAAGACTTGCAGGTTGATAGGTTAATTGGCCTTTATAAATTGTCCCGAGTATAGGTAGGTGGTAGGGAAATATATAGGGACAGGTGGGGATGTGGTAGGAATATGGGATTCGTGTAGGATTAGTATAAGTGGGTGGTTGATGGTCGGTACAGACTTGGTGGGCCGAAGGGCCTGTTTCAGTGCTGTATCTCTAAACTAAACTAAACTAAATGAATAAAAACCAAATCACTCTCCACAGATTCCCCACAATCTGGGCTTGGACATTTACTTCAGGAGCACAGAGCTTTATATCACTGAAACATGAGTTCCAATCTTCATATTCTGTTCACTTTTCACATTATTTTCTACCAGTCCACTAGCTTTTATTAATTCAGTATTCGGGTCTCTGCTCCTCCGCCGTTTCTAACATCTCACCTCTTACAAAAAAACACTCTGATCTATCGTCGGTAGTCGATGACCCCTCATTTTAAACTCCATCTGCCAAAGCATTGCTCTTTCACTTAATCTATCAAGAAGATTTGAAAATAAATTTCTTGCCAAAGGATAATTTTCTGCATCTGCTCCCTCGCCATTTGCTTTTCCCATTTGTCTTTCACTTGGCGCAAATCGAGAGAAAGTAAAGATGGAAGGAAGGAGGGGAGGAAAAATCCTGCTCCGTTTTGTGATCCCTATTTGATCTTCATTCCAGTGCAGTTTGGGTGAAGAATTCCAATTGTCTGTCTCAATTTTAATAAAGTATAACCAATTCTGGAATCACTGTCTGGACATCGGCAAGAACAGGTTTCGAGGCTGACTTTACAAATAAACTCACCCAACATAAACAATACACGAAACAGTTCATGAACTAGCGACAAAAATGGGATTTGAACCCACGTGTGCAGAACACAATGGATTAGCAGTCCATCGCCTGAACCTCTCGGACACCTTGTCAGTTGCACGGACGTAGCTGTCACCTTCAGCACAGCTTCTGGCTGTGCAGCCAGCTGTGTAATGATGGAAATATATCTTCTGTAAGTAAATGAAGTTGGGAATGGAGCGGTGTGAAACATTTCCAGACCATGTCCAACACATTTCTACTCAGTGTGAAAACCCACCACGGAAAGACTGGAACATACAATCATTTGATCACATCATGATTAACATCACTCAGACACCTGAACCATTAGGTCACTGACGAGGTCATGATGACCGAATTTCTCATGAAATGACTACTGAACTAACTGACTGGAAGAATTGCTTTAACCCCACATGATCAGCGAGGCACAGCATCAGGCCGACTTGTCGGGTGGTGTAAACAGATATCACTGCTTCTGATCTTCACCAGAACAGAGAGTGAGATGTAACATTGATCAACAAACAGACTGTGAGAGAATACAACAGAATAAAACACATGGAGAGACACTGTGGAATAACAAATAGATTTGATTGGAATGTTGAAATTTTGATTGGAATGGATAAAACACCAGAAACAGCTGATTAAATTGGGATTCTCATCATTATGTTGATCTGGGACAGAAAAGAGAAACTGATGGAAAGAAGAGAAGAAGGAAGAAAAGAAAGGATGGAACTGTTCAATTTTTTCAGTTTTTTCACTCGCCCATCAAAGCTGATAAAAAAAAGTTGCAAATAACAGAGAATTTCACCAAAAAGGGAGATTAAATGTTGCTGAAACCTTGGATCGAAGGATGCCCCAACAGATCACCTGTTTGACTGTCTCCTCACTGGGGGATTTCAATCAGTGAGCAATATTATACTCTACTTTTTTTGTTAATTGTTCCCAGAACTGTCACTTGGAATTAATATCTGTGTTCCGACTCCTGAATAATAAAATTGTGAGTTTCTCGATATTTTCTGGACACAGTTCCTGCTGAAAGAACTAACAACTCTTTTTAATTTGCACAATACTAGATGCACACTCATCAAGCCTGCTCAGATAGCATCCTTGGTGCTGCTCTCTCTTCTCCCAGACTTCATCTCATGTGACTGTTGCATCATCACTCTGACAGTGGGAGGGGTTGATCCCACTATCTTCAGCATTAACCCTTTACATCCTTATTCCACACTGTCTGTCCAAAAAAAATGGGTGGAGGGAACTTCCTTCATTTATCAAAACACCAACAGCAGCACAGTGGCGCAATGGTTAGCACCGCAGCCTCACAGCTCCAGCGACCAGGATTCCGTTCTGGGTACTGCCTGTGTGGAGTTTGCAAGTTCTCCCTGTGTCTGTGTGGGTTTCCGCCGGGTGCTCTGGTTTCCTCCCACCTCCAAAAGACTTGCAGGTTGATAGGTCAATGGCCATTGTACATTGTCCCCAGTGTAGGTACGTGGAAGGAGAATGGTGGGGATGTGGTAGAGAATATGGGATTAATGTAGGATTAGTATAAATGGGTGGTTGCTGGTTGGCACAGACTCGGAATGACATGACACAGAATGTTTGTCATTGGGTTGAATCATTTCTGTGTGAGGAATGTTCCAGCATCATAAACCAGGGGAACGTGTTGACTGAGCTGTGTCTTCATCTCTTCTGGACAGTTCACCCTTCATTCTGCTCTGATTCACTTTCCCAAAGCGGATCTACAGATTCTCAAATCTGGAGACTGGGTTTTCTTATTTTGTTCCTTTTGATTTTTCTTGCTCCTGAGTGATAATATATTCCAACCTCGGATCAAACTTGCCCTGTCTCCCAGTCTCGATTAGGAGCGACAAATAACGGCACCAACATTCTGAAACATACAACACGGTCACATTCTGCTTCAGTGAGATTAATGCTGAGGCAGTTTCCGTGTCGAATGCGATTGTGAACAAATTTCTCTCAAGGAAATTGTGAGTGATCAAGTATTTGCACTGAATTTCTGTGCAAGAAGGGACAGTTTCAAACAGCCATTCCCAAATCACTTCCTTCACAAAGACAAAGACTGTGCTGTCTTAACGTGTGACTCAACTTCACAAACAAATTTGAACTCTAAGTTCAGGAGAAGACAGAGATGTGAATGATTGACAGTGTAATCTTTAAATCATAATTTTCCGTTTCTTCGTTGAAGTGAGGCTCAACCCAAATCCACGAGAGATTGCAGAAAGCTACAAACTTGGATCCAGAAATCAGAAAAGTAGTGAAACAGTTGGTGAGTACATTGTGACACTGAAGAATTTATCACCACATTGCAACATTGGAACATTCTTAGACCGTACATTATGAGACAGATTTGTGCTTCTATTGGTGGATGAGGAAAGATACTAAACACACAAAATCCCAATTGAGTTTGTGTGTAAGATTGCTCTTTCCACAGAGATAGCATCAAAGAATGCTCGTGAATTTCGTCCTATGCCAGTGACAGTAACGCACTTCAGAGGAACTTAAACACACTGGTAAAATGGGCTTTCACACAACAGATAACATTTTACACAGAGAATTGTGAAGTGATGCAGTTTGGGAGGAGGAATGAGACAATGTACACCAATCTTTTTTGATCAAGGTTTGAAAAGGTTGCCACGAGAAAAGAGGACACTTGGCTTTATTAATAGAGGCATAGAGTAAAAGCAAATAAGTTATGCGAAACCTTTATAAAACACTGGGGGTGAATGGCCTACTCCTGCACCTCCACAGAAAGCTTCCACTCCAGGCTCAAACACCCTCTTCAGTATCACTCTCCATACATCCCGCCATTCCACGCACGGATATCTCCCTCAGGATCAGTTCACAGCTCCACAGTCCTGCCACATCCAGTCGTGAATGGTGGTGGATAATTAAATAACTAACAAGATGAGGAGGCTCCAAAAACATTCACATCCTCAATGATGGTGATGCTGAGCACGTCAGTGCAAAAGATGAAGCTGAAGCATTTGCAACCATCTTCAGTCAGAAATATTAAGTGGATTTGATCTGTGCTAATTTCAGCTCCTCATGCTCACTGGTGCCTTGGTTCTCTGGTGCTAATTTCAGAGTAAATCATGCAGCTTGACAATTGGAGCCAAAGAAAAAGACACAGGAAAGGTTGAAAGTGCCAAAACCTGGGATTGAAGCAAGAACTGTTTAACTGTTAATACAGCACGAACCCAACAAAGCTATTTCAACAACACGCTAAAGCCACCATTCTGTCACTGCTTTGGAAGACAATATATACATTAAAGTGTTTGTAAAAAGTTACAGAACACAACATGTGAGTAATATCCCCCATTGTTTTCTCAGTACTGATGGACTGTGAAGTGGGACACAGCCAGAAGTCCCACTGTGCCACACTGACCCTGAGCTGTGAGTGAGATGAGATAAAGTTCAATCTTTAGCAGAGAGATTCTGGAGAGAGGTAAGAATCCTGAATCAAGGAAAGACTTTCTGACACAATAAAAGCAAAATACTGCAGATGCTGGAAATCTGAAATAAAAACAAAAAGTGCTGGAAATACTCAATAGCTCTGGCAGCATCTGTGGTGAGAGTAACAGAGTTAACGTTTCTGTTCTGTGACCTTTCATCAGAACTGACACAGGTTAGAAAAGAATTAGGTTTCAAACAAGAGAAGGGGAGCGGCATGTGGGAGAGAACAAAGGAGAAAGCGTTTGATAGGGCAGAGGGCAGGAGAGATGAAATAACAAAGCTGTCCTGGGACAAAGGCAAAGAGTGTGTTAATGCTTGTGGTTGCCTGACACCAGCCATGCTCTGATGTTATTGAACACAATGTTCAATCCACAAGGCTGTAGAGTGCCGAATCAAAAGGTCGGGTGCTGCTCCTCGAGCTTGGGTTGATTTTCACTGGAACACTGGAGCAGACCAAAGACAGAAATGTTGACATGAGAGCAGGGGGGAGTGTTGAAATGGCAAGCAACCAGAAGCTCAGGGTCATGCTTTCGGCCTGAGCAGAGGTGTTCCACCTCATCTGCGTTTGGTCTCCCCAGTTTAGAGGAGACCGCATTGTGAGCAGTGAATACAGTATACATAATTGAAAGAAGTACAAGTAAATCGCTGCTTCACCTAAAAGGAGTGTTTGGGGCTTTAGATAATGAGCAGAGAGGAGGGAAAAGGGCTGGTATTATATCTCCTGCGATTGCATGGGAAGGTGCCTTGGGAAGGGGACGAGGTATTGGGGGTAATGGAGAAGTGGAACAGTGTGTCGCGGAGGGAACAATCCCTATGGAATGCTGACAGGGGAGGGGAGGATGCGTTTGGTGGTGGCATCATGCTGGAGGTGGCGGAAATGGTGGAGGATGATCCTTTGGATGTGGAGGCAGGTGGGGTGGAAAGTGAGGACAAGTGGAACCCTGTCGCAGTTCTGGGAGGGAGGGGAAGGCAGAGGTTGAGGGTCCTGTCAACTACGCTGGGAGGGGGCAGGGGGCGGGGGAGTAGTTGAAATCTGGTGATGTTGTTGAATTTAATTTCAAACAATCCTTGAACTCTCTGCTGATGAAGACTGAAAAAGGGAAGAACAACCACACAACAAGGGTCTCAAATCCAAGACCCTGAGATTAAAAGTCTCATGCTCTACCAACTGAGCTAACAAGGCCTGATACAGGACTTCTGCTCTGTCTGTTATTGGACGGATGCAGCTGTTGGCGCCACCCCAAGGGCGGGAATTTGTTCCACCAACTGTGAAGCAGCTTCCCATCAATTCCCCAGATTATCAGTAAATCCACTTCCAGAAGCCCCAAAGTGTGATATATTCCTCTCACTCATCAATAATAAAATTGAAATCTTTTTACCTTCCAAATGCTGCCATCTATTTTGTCAGTATTTATTTCTCTCTCCTTTCTACTTAGTTGATGCATTTCATCAGAATTGTTTTTTCAATTATATCTGAGGGAAGAAATGAACAGATCTGGCAGCTCAAAAGTGGGCATCCATGAGGCACTGTGGGCCAGCAGCAGCAGCAGAATTGTATTTAAACACAATATGTTACCTCATGGCCTGACATATCCCTCACTCTACCATTACCATTAAGCCAAGGAGAGCAATAGTGGTTCAATGAAGTGTGCAGGAGGGCATGTCAGGAGCAGCACCAAGCAGACCTAAAAATGAGTGAAGCGACAACACAGGATTACTTGCATGTCATATCTCGGAAGCAGCATGCAATAGACAGAGCTGAGTGATCTCACAACCACAAGATCAGATCAAAGCTCTGCAGTCCTGCCACATCCAGTCCTGAATGGTGGTGGATAATTAAACAATTAACAGGAGGACGAGGCTCCACAAATATCCCCATCCTTAATGATAGGGGAGACCAGTATATCAGTGCAAAATGCAAGGTTGAATCATTTGCCACCATCTTCAGCCAGAAGTGCCAAGTAGATGATCCATCTCGGCCTCCTCCTGAGGACCCCAGCATCACAGGTGCCAATCTTCAGCTAAATCCACTTCACTCCACCTGATATCAAGAAATGGCTGAAGGCTCTGGATACTGACAACATCCTGGCTGCAGTGCTGAAGACTTGTGCTCCAGAACTAGCCACGCCGCCCGCCAAGCTACAACACTGGCATCTCCCCAGCAATGTGGAAAATTGCCCAGGTATGTTCTGTATACAAAAGGCAGGACAAATCCAACCCGGTCAATTCCTGCCCCATCAGCCTCCTCTTGATCATCAGTAAAGTGATGGAAGGTGTCGTTGACAGTGCTATCAAGCAGCACTTCCACAGCAATAACCTACTCACCAATGCTCATTTTGGGTTCCGCCAGGGCCACTTAGTTCCTGACCTCATTATGGCCTTGGCCCAAATATGGACAGAAGAGCTGAATTCAGGAGGTGAGGTGAGGTGACAGTGACTGCTCTTGCCAAGGGCATCAAGGAGCCCTTGCAAAATTGAAGTCAATGGCAATCAAGGAGAAAACTCTCCACTGGTTGGTGTCATACCTTGCGCAAAGGAATATGGGGCTGGTTGTTGGTGGCCAATCATCTCAGTACCAGACATCGCTCAGGAGTTCCTCAGGGTAGTGTCCTGGGCCCCAACCGTCTTCAGTTGCTTCATCAATAAACCTCCTTCCATCATAAGGTCAGAAGTGGAAATGTTCACTGATGATTGCAAAATGTTCAGTTGCATTAGTAACTCCTCAGATACTGAAGCAGTCCGTGTCCACATGTAGAGAGACCTGGGCAAGATTGGGTTTGGACTGATAAGTGGCAAGTAACATGCACGCCACAAAAATGCCAGGCAATGACCATTTCCAACAAGAGTGAATCTAAACATCTCCCCTTGACAGTCAATGACATTACCATTGCTGAATCCTTCACTGTCAACATCCGGAGGGTTACCAATGAGCAGAAACTGAATTGGATCAGTCATATAAATACCGTAGCTACAAGAGCAGGTCAGAGGCTGGGAATTCTGCTGCAAGTAACTCACCTCCTGTCCACCATCTACAAGGCACAAGTCAGGAGTGTGATGCAATACTCCCCACTTGCCTGGATGAGTGGAGCTCCAACAACACCAAAGAAACTCAACACCATCCAGGACAAAGCAGATCACTTGATCAGCACTCCATCCACTACTTTAAATATTCACTTCCTGCACCACCAGTGAACAGTGGCAGCAGTGTGTACCATCTACAAGATGCACTGCAGCAACTCACCAAGCCTCCTTCGACAGCACCTTCCAAACCCCCAACCTCGACCACCTAGAAGGACATTGGATGAATGGGAACACCACCATCTGCAAGCTCCCCTCCAAATTACACACTGTCCTGACTGGGAACTATATCACCATTCCTTCACTGTCACTGGATCAAAATCTTGGAACTCCCTTCCTGACAGCACTGTGGGTTTACATACAACACATGGACTGCAGCAGCTCCAAAAAGGCAGCTCACCACCAGCTTCTCAAGGGCAATTAAGGATGGACAATAAAGGCTGCGTTTGCTGACAACGCAACCACTAGGTGGCACAACTCGCTTTCTCCCCCTCCTTCGCACCGGCCGCTTCCACCCTCCACAGTCGCTGGCTCCAGACCTCGCTGCTCCCACCCCCTCTTCCCTGGCCGATTGTCTCCCAATCACGTCACCCCATTCTCTGGTCGTTCGCTCACTGCCCACCCCCCCTCCCCTCCAGCCGCTAGCTCTGGGCTGCGCTGCTTCCCTTCTCTCGGCTACTTGCTCCCACGTTTGTCCAGTCTCCACGTGCCGCCCGAAGAAGGAAGGTGGGCTGCAAAGTGTGACATAGGAGCGAGTAGTGAGTGGCCTAGAGGAGGAATGTTGCATTGTCCTAGAGCTAACGGCAAGAGCGGGGTTTGGGGGTCAGAGAGCGAGCAGTCGTAGAGCTGGATGACGCGAGCGGGGAACAATTGTCCAGGGGAGCATTGAGGTGTGGAGCGAGCAGCTGAGGGGAGGAAGCGTTGAGGCCTGGAGCGAGTTCCCGAGGGGGGAGAGCTCCAGCCTCAAAGTCTCCTATTCAGCCGCTTCCTGCAGCTGAGTGAGGGGCTGGATACCCGATGATGCTTTTGCGCACATGAGCGAAGATGGACCAGGCGCGGATATGCGATGATGTTGGCTCTGCGCAATGACATCATCCTGCGCATGTGCCACTTAATCCTGGCAAGATGTAGCTGTGCCTATGCACAGCTTGGCACAGTCCGATGATGTCAGCGGGCCGTTGCATTGACAGGAATCACATTGTGTCAGCAGTGCCCACATCCCATGAAAGAATGTCCTGAATCCTGGCACCGGCAGGCAACACAGCCGTCTGGACTCTTGCTCTTTGCTGCAGAGAACAGAGTCAATCCACCTTACTATACTGTCCCCTACTACCACTACATTCCTTTTTTCTCCCTCTTTGAGCCGCAAACACTTACTGCAGACGTGTTTGCCCTGGATCACACCGGCATCCTGGAGCTCCCACATGCTGCAGCTGTGACACATCACCTGTCCTGTCATCCATAACGTGTTTCAATTAACTACTTAAATATTTTATTCAATTATTCATTTTATTGCATATTTTATTAAGCTTACTTTTGGTTTGTTTACTATTTTAAACGTTAGGACTAAAATGGACCTTAATCACTTACCACATACTCATCAAACAGGTAGCTTCTTCCAAACAAATCAACGACCTGCTTGCCTGTGATGTCACAGCTTCCCAGATCCTCACCAAACAGCTCCTTCCACTGCACCGAAAGAAGAACCAAATCCTGTCAACTCACCCCAGCGGCTCTCTGTTTCCCTGCTCTCACTCTCCATTGTGATGTCACTCCTGCCGTGCTCCTCTCTCTCTCGCTCTGTCTCCAAGTCTCTGCTTTTGACGCACTGCTTTACTCTCTGTTCCATCGTGCTCCTCTGACTCTGGTCCAAAATCTGACTTTGGTGGGACTTGAACCCACAACCTTTAGAACATTTTCTCGATCAGCATTTAGTAGTCCAACACACTACCCATTGCGCCACAGATGCTTTGATAGACATCGCCAAGGCTTTGATCTTGTTCGCAGAGACGGACTCTTCAAACTGCGATGGAACATTGCCTGGACTCCTGAACTCTTGGGCGTCATCTCTTCTTTCCACGAGAACATGCACAGTTCCATCAGTTACAATGGAGCAACATCAGACGCTTTCAAGATCAGCAGTGGGGTAAAGCAGGGCTGCGCGCTGGCGCCAACTCTTTTACGAACAGAGGAACATAGGAGGACACCATTCAGCCCGTCGAGCCTGCTCCACCATTCAATTTGATCATGGCTGATTATCTACCTCAACGCCCCTTTCCCGTGCTATCCCCATATCCTTTGATGTCATGAGTATCAAGATTTATATCAATTTCTGTCTTGAACATGCTCAATGATTGAGCTGCCACAGCCCTCTGGGGCACAGTATTCCAATGATTCACCACCGTCTGAGTGAAGAAAGTTAACCCTATCTCAGTTTTAAATGGCCTACTCCTTATTCTGAGACTATGTCCCCTGGTTTTAGACTGACCAACCAGGGCAAACATCCTGTCTACATCCACACTGTCACGCCCTGGAATAATTTTGTCAGTTTCAATGAGAGCACCTCTCATTCTTCGAAACTTTAAGGAATACAGGCCCAGTTTCCTCATTGGACAATCCCAACATCCCAGGGATTAGTCTGGTGACCCTCTGTTTCACTCCCTCTTTGGCAAGTATATCCTTCCTGAGAAGAGCAGACTAAACTGTACACAATACTCCAGTGCGGATTCACCAAGGCTCTATACAATTGCAGCAAGACATCTTTACTCCTGTACTCATGACCCCTCGTGTGGATACAACATATCATTTGCCTTCCTAATTGATTGCTGCACCTGCACAAGAGCTTCTAGTGTCTCATGAACAAGGACACCCAGGTCCCTTTGGACATCAACACTTCCCAACCTCTCACCATTGAAGAAATACTCTGTCTTTCTATTATTCTACCATCGTGGAGAACTTCACATTTATTCACATTATATTCCATCTGCCATGTTCTTGCCCATTCACTGAGCTGCTCCATGTTCCCTGGAAGCCTCTCTGCATCCTCCTCACAACTCACACTTCACCTAGCTTTGTGTCATCTGCAAACTTGGAAATATTACATTTAATCCCCACATCCAAATCATTTATATAGGTTGTTAACAGCTGTGGCTCCAACACTGATCCTTGCAGTACCCCAATAGTAACAGCCTGCCATCCTGAGAAGGACCCGTTATTCCTGCTCTCTGTTTTCGGTCTGTTAACCAATTCTCAATCCATACCAATATATTATCCCCAATCATATGTGCTCTAATTTTGTTTACTCACCTCCTGTGTGGGTCCTTACCAAACGAAAATGCAAATACCACACATCCACTGGTTCTCCTTTATCTGTTCTACAGGTAACATCCTCAAAAAACTCAACAGGTTTTTCAAACCTGTTTTTCTGTTCACAAATCAATGTTGACTCTGCCCAATCATATAATCATTTTCTAACTGTCTAGTTATCACATCCTTTATAATTGGTATATTCTTCTCCATGCTGTTATTGTACACTTTCAGTGACTCAGATGGGGGTGTCCACCTGCACATCAGAGCTGACGACAAGCTGTTCAACTTGGCAAGACTGTGCGCCAAGACCAAAGTGGGTAAATTCCTGGTCTGTGAGTTGCTGTTTGCTGATGGCGCTGTGCTGACATCCCATAATGAAGTTCTCTTACAGCAGCTTGTAGATCAGTTCCCCCTGTCCTGCAAGGAGTTTGGATGAAAGTTATGGGCCAGGACGTAGAGACTCCACCTTCCATCAACATCGACAACCTCACTTTGGAAGTTGTCAACAGCTTCACATACCTTGTATCAACAATCACCAGCAATCTGTCCCTTGATACTGAAATCAGCACCAGGATTGTCAATGCTGCAGCTGTCATGTCAAAGTTGAGAAAACGTGTGTAAACCGACAGCAAACTGAATGATACAAAGCTCCACTTGCACCAGGCTTGTGTTCTCAGCACCCTCCTTTATAGTAGAGAAGCATTAACAACTTATATAAGCCAAGAAAAGCGTCTGAACAGCTTCCACCTCCACTGCCTCAAATGGATATTGGGCATCTCCTGGCAGGACAGAGTGCCGAATGTGGAAGTAAACCAGCGTGCAGGGATCCGCAGCATGTTTGTCCTCTTGAGTCAGCGGTGGCTCTGTTGACTGGGTCAAATGAATGATGGCCACATTGCCAAATACATGCTCTATGGTGAACTTGCTATCAGCACGAGACCAACAGGCCAGGGAAAAAAATCAAGTCCTTTGGAGAGGTTTGTGTTAATTAAGGAGAGTGGGCATGGATTTATTAATGGAAGTCCATGCTTGACAAATCCAACTGCATTTTTTGATCAACTATCTGAGAAAGTTGATGAAGGGAATGCAGTGGGTGTTGTTCATTTGATAAAGTACCACTTGCAAACTCCACACAAGCAGTACTCAGAACTAAACCTGGGTCATTGGAGTTGTGAGACTGCAGTGCTCACCACTGCACCACCTTTCGAATGTGGATAGAATAAAAAGTGAGTTTGGATTGTCAGAAGCAGTCTGAAAAGATGGCTGAAACAAAAGGTGAAAAGCCTGAAATGTTAACTCTGTTTCTCTCTCCACAGATGCTGCCCGAGGTGCTGAGCAGTTCCTGCACTTTCTGTTTTTATTTCAGCTTTGCAGGATGTTGCTTTGATCAGAAAAAAATGGATGATCGGCTGTGGGTGCCAGTGAAATTCCACAGGAGCGAATAAAAAATTCGCTGGTAGTGGCTCGTTGGTCTAGGAGTATGATTCTCGCTTTGGGTATTTAAATGATTAATATGTGAGAGGTCCTGGTTTCAAATCCCAAACGAGCCCTTTTCTGTTGCCTTTTTTATTTTAAGGTCATCGATTGGTTTCAGCCTTCCAGAAAGCGGAATCGACTTCCAATCTGAGCCTGCTTGAGGACAGGGGAACTGGATTCAAAGAGCTTGTCGACAAAATTGAAATGAACAAAATATACAGAAAGTCAAGTGGGAATATGTTTAGATAGAGGATCTGGATCGGCGCAGGCTTGGAGTGCCGAAGGGCCTGTTCCTGTGCTGTAATTTTCTTTGTTCTTTGTTCTTTGCAGCAGTAACTAAAGGCCTGCTCAGGTCTGCAAATGAAACCCGACCCAAGCCTGACAGCACCACATCCGACCTGGTCCGAGTCCTTTCATTTTTTCCCGTGCCCGAACTGACCACCAGAATGTTCAGTTAAACTAGCTTCCATTTTTCACTTTTTAAGCTTGTGCATGTAAGGCAACAAAAACTGTAACTGGACTTGAAAGGTTGTTTCAATGTACATTAAGATGAGAGCTACGTACCGGAGGTGATGAGGTAAAGATTGTTACCATAGAAGTTAGTGATTGTTAGGTCACTGGTTATAGAGAAAGTCATGGAGTTGAGCCCAGACAGGTTGTCCCACACTGTATTGATTAAAATATTGCCCGAAGGCGAGAAAATATCATTATACATTCCCCAGACTCATGCTTTACAGGTTGAAATACTTGCTGCAAATTTATCCAGAGAGCAGGTGAGATGCAGAGACCAGTAAGGTCTTGAGTGATTAATTATTATAAAATATACATTCTTATATTAAAGAGATTGTGCTCTATCTTCGATGGAATCTCTCACTGCAGACTAGTGCGGAGTGTTTCCCGCCTTGATGTGCTGGCTGTCACTGGATCTTGAGTCCAGGCCTCTGGATTACTGGTCCAGTAATCTTTGAAATGTCTGCCTTGATTTAATATTTTAATCTGGTAAGTCAGATTTTACAAAAAAGAAAATTAACTGATTTTAGACTGCTTCGTATTTAGCAGTGTCAAATGAATAAAGAAATTAAAATATATTCAAAATTATATATCAACTATTAAGTACTAATGCCCAGCTTTGTATATAAAAAAATGCCTCTTAATCTCATTAATTATCCATAAACACTGAGGCCACATTAAACTAAAAGCAGCGATGTATCAAGTCTGACACTTAATTAATTAAATATATTCCAAATTCAGAGCATAATTCATTGTCTTTCCCCTCTAAATCTCTTAATTTGCATTCCAAGCCTCCTTTACTTTACAATCTTTATTCAATACAATATGTTTTGAGGCAGGCACGAGAAGTCTTGCCAACCCCTAACGGGATGCAGTCAATTCATTTGCAAACTGTGCAATTAAAGAAAAGGGTGAAGTTGCTATTAACGCAGATTGAAGCTGTTCACCTGCTATTGTCACCAAGCACGAAGGAAAACCAAGAGAGAAACCAAAACACAAAATGGTTAAATTTGTGTCAATGAAAAATAGAACTCATTAAAAACATCTTATTACACAACAGTGCAGCAACTGATTCTTTTGGGCCTCCTTATCTCGAGAGACAATGGATACATGCCTGGAGGTGGTCAGTGGTTTGTGAAGCAGCGCCTGGAGTGGCTATAAAGGCCAATTCTGGAGTGACAGGCTTTTCCACAGGTGCTGCAGAGAAATTTGTTTGTCGGGGCTGTTGCACAGTTGGCTCTCCCCTTGCGCCTCTGTCTTTTTTCCTGCCAACTACTAAGTCTCTTCGACTCACCACATTTTAGCCCCGTCTTTCTGGCTGCCCGCCAGCTCTGGCGAACGCTGGCAACTGACTCCCACGACTTGTGATCACTGTCACAGGATTTCATGTCGCGTTTGCAGACGTCTTTAAAGCGGAGACATGGACGGCCGGTGGGTCTGATACCAGTGGCGAGCTCGCTGTACAATGTGTCCTTGGGGATCCTGCCATCTTCCATGCAGCTCACATGGCCAAGCCATCTCAAGCGCCGCTGACTCAGTAGTGTGCACAAGCTGGGGATGTTGGCCGCCTCGAGGACTTCTGTGTTGGAGATACGTTCCTGCCACCTGATGCCAAGTATTCTCCGGAGGCAGCGAAGATGGAATGAATTGAGACGTCGCTCTTGGCTGACATACGTTGTCCAGGTCTCGCTGCCATAGAGCAAGGTACTGAGGACACAGGCCTGATACACTCGGACTTTTGTGTTCCGTGTCAGTGCGCCATTTTCCCACACTCTCTTGGCCAGTCTGGACATAGCAGTGGAAGCCTTTCCCATGCGCTTGTTGATTTCTGCATCTAGAGACAGGTTACTGGTGATAGTTGAGCCTAGGTAGGTGAACTCTTGAACCACTTCCACAGCGTGGTCGCCAATATTGATGGATGGAGCATTTCTGACATCCTGCCCCATGATGTTCGTTTTCTTGAGGCTGATGGATAGGCCAAATTCATTGCAGGCAGTCGCAAACCTGTCGATGAGACTCTGCAGGCACTCTTCAGTGTGAGATGTTAAAGCAGCATCGTCAGCAAAGAGGAGTTCCCTGATGAGGACTTTCCGTACTTTGGACTTCGCTCTTAGACGGGCAAGGTTGAGCAACCTGCCCCCTGATCTTGTGTGGAGGAAAATTTCTTCTTCAGAGGACTTGAACGCATGTGAAAGCAGCAGGGAGAAGAAAATCCCAAAAAGTGTGGGTGCGAGATCACAGCCCTGTTTCACGCCACTCAGGATAGGAAAGTGCTCTGATGAGGAGCCACCATGTTGAATTAACATCTTATTACACAACAGTGCAGCAACTGATTACATTGTTAATATTTCATTAAGATTAAAATGGCAAAGAGCTTCAACACCCCTCGAATCAGGAAAGGGCAAGAAAGAGCTAACCGGATAATTCTGTGCCTGGGGCTGAGTTCTGCTACAATGTACACAAAAACTGTTTATTGATTAATACAGTGTAAGTTGAAACACCAAGCAGAGTAGGAAGTACACTTCAAAAGATCTGCGGTTTCCAGTGTTTCACTAACACAATTATAACACAAGGTATTTAGAGTATTCGAGTGTGTCTGACCCAGCCCGGCCTGACCTGAGCCCGAATGCTGAACCCAAATGCCGAACCAGGAGGAGCGACCCAAACCCGAAACATGTCATCGGGACCCGTCGGGTTAGGGTCAGGCAGGGAGCCATGTTCTAGCATTAACTGAGACCTGGCTCCAAAAGCAACAGTACTGTGTTCTGGTCTGGAATGGAATTCTTCTGTGTTTCTGTTTGGCTTGGATTGACTCATCGATTTTCTTGTTTTTCACTTTGTCGATGCCTTTGAATAATTGTGGATCCTTCTTCAGGGTGTCTTCTTTCACCAGGTAGTTCTGACCTCTGATTATGTTGATCGTAATCAGCTTCAATTTGCTGATAATTTTGGAAGTGAGCAGATTTCCTTTGCTTGAGTCTACAACATGTAACTCAGTCTGACGTGTGGACCCATGGGAGGATTTGAAAGCTGCCCTTGCATTGGAGAATACAGTTGCATCAATCCAAACAGAGGTAGAGTAGATGTGACAGTTCAGTCTGTCAATCATGGGACGTTTAATCTCAGGGTTGTGAGTTTGAGCGCCATTTAGATTTTCCCTATTTTTCGGCTTCATTAGCAGAGATGACAAGGAGTGTTTGAAATGAAATTCAACAACAGTATGAGAAAGTCTCACTTTCATTCGGGACTCTTAACTCTCTGCAGCATCTCGCTGTGAAAGATTGAACTTTATCTCATTTCATCCTCAGCTGAGGGTCAGTGCAGCTCTGTGGGACTTCTGGCTGTCTCCCGCTTCACAATCCATCAGTGCTGAGAAAGCAATGGGAAATATTACGCATGGCTGAGTAAGCAGAGGACACCGATTTAAGGTGATTGGGAAAAGAAAAAAAGGCAACGTGAGGAAAAACCTTTTTTATGCAGCAAATGGTTAAGATCTGATATGTACTGCCTGAGAGTGTGACGGAGGAAGATTCAACCATAGCTTTCAAAAGGATAGATTATAATTATCTGAAGAGAAAAAAAAGTCAGGTTTTCATGGAATACATGAGGATGTGGCATGAGCTGAGTTGCTTGTGCAGAGAGGCAGCACAAGCACGATGAGCTGAAACCTCCTTTTGTGCTGTAAGTATTCTGTGATCTATGATTCTATACAAAGTGAAACCAACACTCACAAATGAGAAACTGACACGTACAGTGTAAACCCCACACTAACAAACCATCAAATGCCAGGAACAGATTAAAACAACAGCTCTAGACAAGAAACGGACAGATACTGTGTGAAACCCAAAAATCATTTCGCAGGATTTGGCAGGTAATGTGTAAAAACCTCTCTTCAATATCCATACTGCAAGGTACAAAGAAAATTAGGTACAAACCCAGGCTCATACTTCGAAGACTGAGAGATAAAGAGAAAAACACAGACTCACCTGCAAGAGGCTGACAAGTACAGAGAATAAAACAGAGGGGGTGCAGATTAAAAACACATGCATGTTACAGAAATTGATAGGGATAGAATCAAATCCTTTCTCACACATGACATGAAAATTGGTGGTGTCGTAAATCGTGAGGAGGAAAGCATTAGATTACAGGACGATATAGATCGCCTGAGGCATAGAATATAAGAGCAGGGCGTTATGATGGAGCTGTATAAAATGCTAGTTAGGCCACAGATGGAGTACTGTGTACTGTTCTGGGCACCACATGATAGCAAGGATGTGATTGACCTGGAGAGGGTGCAGAGGAGATTCACCAGGATGTTGCCTGAACTGGGGAATTTCAGCTATGAAGAGAGACTGAAAAGGCGAGGTTCGTTTTCCTTAGAGCAGAGAAGGCTGAGGGGAGAGCTATACAGAATTATGAAGGGCATTGATAGTTTAGATAGGAAGAAAGTATTTCCATTAGCAAAGGGGTTAATAAACAGGGGGCGTAGATTTAAGGTAAGGGGCAGGAGGTTTAGAGGGGATTTGAGGAAAAAATCTTACCCAGAGGGTGGTTGGAATCTGGAACGCACTGCCTGAAGGGGTGGTAGAGGCAGGAACCCTCACAACATTTTAGAAGTATTTAGATGAGCACTTGAAATGCCATAGCATACAAGGCTGCAGGCCAAGTACTGCAAAATGGGAAATAGAATAGTTAGGTGCTTGATGGCTGGCACAGACACGATGGGCCGAAGGGCCTGTTTCTGTGCTGTATAACTCTATGACTCTATATCAGAAACTGATAGATCTGGACAAAAGCTGATGCTCACATACAAGTTGTTGAAAGATAGGTGGTGAAACTCACATCGCAATAGCAGAAACAAACAGTCACTGACCAAAAACTGAAACAGAGTAAAAACCCACATTGTCACACCAGAAATTCACGGTTACGAAGAAAAGCTGACTCTCTCCTCCCAGGCACTGACAGGTACAAAAGAAAACACACACGAGCATACCAGGAAATGAAAGGCTGCATTTGCTGACAACGCCAACACTAGGTGGCGCTGCATCAGCACATGTGCAAAAGCAGCCTGTTCAAATAAAACGTCCCAGTCAGCGACGTTCTGGCAGCTGCCAGGACTAAAGATGGCGCTGCTCAAAGAATCACACAAAGGCAATGCAAAGCAAAACAAAGGCCATGTGTTCACATGGCAGCAGGGAATGGCTGGTGAGATCGGGCGGAGGGGGGGCGGTGGGGTGGAGGGGGGGTAGAATGGCCGGAGAGATCAGGCGGGGAAGAATGTCCGGAGAGAGCGGGGAGGAGGAGGAGAGCACACCCAAAGCCACCAAGGTCTTCGGCCGCTCCCTCCCCACTTCCCCCACGCTCTCTACTTGCTTCCCCCACACTCTCTACTCACTTCCCACCCCTCTCCCCGCCCTCTCCCCTCACTTCCCCCGCTCTGTCCCCCCACCCTCTCCAACCCCCACTTCCCCCGCCCTCTCCTTCTGTTAAGCTATTCCGTGACCTTGTCTTATCAATGCCTTCTCCTTTGATATCTCTTGCCCCACCCCCGCTTTACTTGCTTAAAATCTTTTGCATTTCTTATATCTGCCAGTTCTGAAGAAGGGTCACTGACCTGAAATGTTAACTCTGTTTCTCTCTCCACAGATGCTGCCAGACCCGCTCAGTTTTTCCAGCACTTTCTGTTTTTATCATTGATGTTCTTCTTTTTTACTTTGCTGATGTCTTTGAATATATTGCGGATCCTTCTTCAGAGTGTCTTCTTTCACGAGGGAGTTCTGACCTCTGATGATGTTGATCGTAATCAGCTTCAATTTGCTGATAGTTTTGGAACTGAGCAGATTTCCTTTGCTTGAGTCTACAACATGGAACTCAGTCTGACATGTGGACCCAAGGGAGGATTTAAAAGTAACTTGGATGATCCCTAGGACTGGTGGAGGAGTATCTGATCCATGGGAACCCAGGTTCAATCCCGGGTTTCAGCAATTCTGCTTCCTTATGCATCCCTTGCCTTGGTTCTGATATTCCGGTTGCACAATTTACTTTGAAATTATTTACCAAGCACCAGTGGATTGGATTTGAGAAGCAACACAGAGTTATTTACAGCATAGAAGGTGGTCGTTTGGACCATCATGTCCATGCTGGCTCTCCCCGGAGCAATCTCGTCAGTTCCACTCACCAGCTCCATCCCTTTCCTCCTGCAAGTTTCTTTCCTTCAAGTATCCATCCAATTTCCTTTTCAAATCATTGATTGTCTCTGCTTCCACCACACTCGTGGGCCAAGTCATTACCACCCACAACATAAAAAAGTTCCACCTCATCAAGGATGGGAAACACTTATATCTTCTATATTTAGCTTATTCTCTATTTCTATGAGAATAGAATGGCAGTCAACATGAAAAGGAACCCAAAAATCTTTGAGCAGCATGTAAAAGATAAGTGGGTAGTAAGAGGTAGAGTGCGGCCTATTAGGGACAAAGAGGGGAATATATGCTTGGAAGTGCAGGGCAATGTTAATCTACTTAATGAGTACTTTGTATCAGTGATCACTAAGGAAGTGGAATTGGACAAAATATCATTCGAAGTGAAGAGAGTAGAGGCAATGGAGAGGGTACAAATTGAGAGAGGGAGGTACTAAAAAGGCGGAGCAAAGCGGCACCGCAAAGTGCTTCGTGGTAATATCCAGGGCATCACCAAACCAGCAATCCGCCGCCTGGCTCGCCGTGGCGGGGTCATGCGGTTCTCGGGTTTGATCTATGAGGGCACTCGCGGGGTGTTGAAGGTTTTCCTGAAGAATGTGATCAGGGATGCGGTCACCTACACTGAACACGCCAAGCGCAAGACGGTCACTGCCATGGATGTGGTGTACGTTCTGAAACGGCAGGGCCGCACTCCACGGATTCGGTGGCTGAACAACTCGACCCTTTCCAGCAACCACAAAACAAATGCTCTTCTAAGAGCCACCCACCGCCTCACACAGAGAGAGCAGTGACCTGGAAACGGGAGCTGGGATAGGCTGTTCAGAACTGACTGGAATAAATCTGTGCTGTATTCGGGAATAAAACTGGAATCACCGAATTTGACATTTCACTTGCAGCAAGGATGTGCAGTGGATTTGATTTTCTAAATGGGCTGTGTAAACAGTGCCTGAGGTTCTACAGTTAGTTATTTCCCCAGTCGACACTGCCCTCAGTGAAAAGCCACACCTTCTTCGAGAGACAATGGGTAAGCGCCTGGAGGTGGTCAGTGGTTTGTGGAGCTGTGCCTGGAGTGGCTTTAAAGACCAATTCGAGAGTGACAGACTCTTCCACAGGTGCTGCAGATAAAATTGGTTGTCAGGGCTGTTACACAGTTGGCTCTCCCCTTGCGCTTCTGTCTTTTTTCCTGCCAACTGCTAAGTCTTTTCGACTCGCCGCACTATAGCCCCGCCTTTATGGCTGCCCGCCAGCTCTGGCGATCACTGGCAACTGACTCCCATGACTTGTGATCAATGTCACAGAACTTCATGAAGCATTTTCAGACGTCTTTAAAGTGGAGACATGGATGGCCGGTGGGTCTGATACCAGTGGCGAGCTCGCTGTACAATGTGTCCTTGGGGATCGTGCCATCTTCCATGCGGCTCACATGGCCAAGCCATCTCAGGCGCGGCTGGCTCAGTAGGGTCTATAAGCTGGGGATGTTGGTCACCTCGAGGACTTCTGTGTTAGAGATACTGTCCTGCCACCTGATGCCAAGGATTCTCCGGAAGCAGCGAAAATGGAATGAATTGAGGCGTCGCTCTTGGCTGACATATGCTGTCCAGGCCTCGCTGCTGTAGAGCAAGATACTGAGGACACAGGCTTGATACACTCGGACTTTTGTGTTCTGTGTCAGTGCGCCATTTTCCCACACTCACTTGGCCAATCTGGACATAGCAGTGGAAGTCTTTCCCACGCGCTTGTTGATTTCTGCATCGAGAGACAGGTTACTGGTGATAGTTGAGCCTAGGTAGGTGAACTCTTGAACCACTTCCAGAGTGTGGTTGCTGATATTGATGGATGGAGCATTTCTGACATCCTGTCCCATGATGTTCGTTTTCTTGAGGTTGATGGTGAGGCCACATTCGTTGCAGGCCACATTCGTTAGCCTGTCGATGAGACTCTGCAGACACTCTTCAGTGTGAGATGTTAATGCAGCATTGTCAGCAAAGAGGAGTTCCCTGATGAGGACTTTCCATACTTTGGTCTTCGCTCTTAGACAGGCAAGGTTGAACAACCTGCCACCTGATCATGTGTGGAGGAAAATTCCTTCTTCTGAAGACTTGAATGCATGTGAGAGCAGCAGGGAAAAGATGATCCCAAACAGTGTGGGTGCGAACAGTACCGGATCCAAAACGTTAACTCTGCTTCTCGTTCCACAGATGCTGCCAGACCTGCTGAGTGGTTCCAGCATTTCTTGTTTTTATTACATTGGTTAAAATTGTCGACCTGGCAGAAGGTTTGAATTCGCAAAAGGCGCCAACTTCAGTGTCGGAAAGAAGCGATTACTGGAAAATCTATTTAAAGTTGTTCGTAAAATATTTTCCACCAACCTTTAAAAACCTTTGTTTATTCCGCTATTTTCGCCACAAATTCCTGGCGCTATTTTACGCACAGCTTTAACCTGTCATTTTTTCCCACTTCTTATCTGGTACTGGCGGTAAAAGACTCCATTCAGCAATCCTTAAGGGACCAATAACTCAAACTTGGTGTGGAAAGGAATAAATTAGACTATTGGTAATTCCCTTCAAACAGGGATCAGGGGGACAGTGAGAAGCCACTGAAATAGTTGCTTAAACATTTTAAATAGATCTTATTCTGCCCTGTTACTGACATGCTGGAATTAGACAGTGATCAGCCCTTTCACAGAGACTGTGGGTGGCTCTGAAAAGAGCCTTTGGGGTATTAGATGACATTTTGGCCGCTTTCCTTTTTCTGGAAGCTCTGAGCACTGGTTTTCTTGGGCAGCAGCACGGCCTGGATATTAGGCAGCACCCCGCCCTGTGCGATGATCACTCCCCCCAGCAGCTTGTTGAGCTCCACGTCGTTGCGGATGGCCAGCTGCAGGTGTCTGGGGATGATGCGGGTCTTCTTGTTGTCCCGGGCCGCGTAACCTGCCAGCTCGAGCATTTCAGCTGTCAGATACTCGAGCACAGCAGACCGGGGCTCCTGCACCCACACGCTCAGCATAGTTACCCTTTCTCAGGAGCCTGTGAACACGGCCCACCGGGAACTGCAGTCCAGCCTGGGAGGAGCGAGACTTGGCCTTGGACCAAGCATTTCTGCTGGTCTTTCCTCTTCCAGACATTTCCACAATCTCACAAATACTTTCACAAAGAATGGATAACTACCTCAGCATTAAGCATACACATGGGGTAGACAGGATGGTCAAGCAGTATGAAATGGTGCATTCAGATCACAACGCTCTCTGGAGGGGTTGGTTTAAATCCCACTTCTGACAAGTTGTGCTTTGACATGACGACAGGCATTTGGGAGCAGTGGTGAAAAACACAGAGCATGAAAGAATTTTGACAAGCAACATCAAAACGAATTCAAAGATATTTCTTCAATACATGGGAGTAAGAGGCAACAGAGGAAAGAGTAGGGCCCATCAAAGAACTAAAAAGTAACCTATGTGTCAGGGTTGAAGATGTTGGTATATTTGTTAATGAATACTTGACTGTCTTCATAAATGAGGGGGTGATGCAGACATTATAATTAAGGAGAAGGAGTGTGAAGCATTGGACATGACAAACTGAGGGGGAGAAGAAGTATAAATGGGATGAGCATCAGGGCCGGATGAAATGTACCACAGGCTGTTAAAAGAAGCCAGTGAGGAAATAATGGAAGGTCTGACCATCAGTTTCCAATCCCTCACTGGATACAGGTGTGATGTCAGAGGATTGGAGGTCTCTGCAATAAAATAAAAATTCTGCAGATGCTGGAAATCTGAAATAAAAACTATCAGTGCTGGAATTACACAGCAGGTCTGGCAGCATCTGTGGAGAGAGAAGCAAAGTTAACATATCTGTTCTGATGAAAAGTCACTGACCTGAAATGTTAACTTTGCTTCTCTCTCCACAGATGCTGCCCGATCTGCTGTGTATTTGCAGTACATTTTGTTTTTATTGCTAACATTGCACCATTGTTGAAAAAGGAAGCAAGAGATAGACCGAATAATTAAAGACCAGTCAGCCTAACCTCAATGGTGGGTGAATTATTGGAATTAATTCTGAGAGACAGTTTAAACGGTCACTCAGAAAGGTTCGGATTAATCAAGTATCATCAGCCTGGATTTGTTCAGGGAAGCTCGTGTCTGACTAACTTGAGTGAATTTTTTGAAGAAGTAACAATGAGGATTGATGAGGGTAGTGCAGTTGATGTGGTCTACATGGATTTTAGCAAGACTTTTGACAAGGTCCCACATGACAAACCGGTTAAAAAAAATAAAAGCACATGGGATCCAGGGGAATGTAAAAGCTGGACATAACATTGACTCGGTGGCAGGAAGCAAAAAGGAATTGGGTACGGGTGTTTTTGCAACTCGAGGTCTGTTTCAAGTGGTGTTCCACAGGGCTCAGAACTAGGTTCCCTGCTTTTTGTGGTATATATTAATGATTTGGACATGAATGTAGAGGGCATAATCAAGACGATTGCAGATGACATGAAAATTGTCCGTGTTTTTGATAGCGAGGAGGATAGCTGCACACTGCAGAAAGATATCAATAGACTGGTCAGGTGGGGATAATAGTGGCAAATGGAATTCAAATTGGACAAGTGTGAGGTGATGCATTTGGGAGGTCAAAAAAGGCAAAGGAATAAACAATTAATGGGAGAACACTGAACGGTGTAGAGGAAGTGAGGGACGTTGGAGCGAATGTCCACAGATCCCTGAAGGTAGCAGGACAGGTCAATAAGGTGGTTCAGCAGGTATATGAAATCCTTTCCTTTATTAGCTGAGGTATAGAGTATAAGGGTGACCTGGGTGTCCTTGTCAATAAGTCACTGAAAGCTAACATGCAGGTGCAGCAAGCAATTAGGAAAGCTATTAGTTTGTTAGCCTTTATCGCAAGAGGATTTGAGTACGGGAGTCGTGAATTCTTGCTTCAATTGTACAGAAACTTGGTTAGACCGCACTTGAAATACAGTTTTGGTCTCCTTACCTTAGGAAGGATATTATTGCCATGGAGGGAGTTCAACGAAGGTTCATCAGACTTGTTCCAGGGATGGTAGGACTGTTGTATGAAGAAAGGTTGGAGAAACTGGGGCTGTATTCTCTCGAGATTCGAAGAATGGGAGGTGATCTCATTGAAACCTACAAAATACTTAAACGACAGTCAGGGTAGATGCAGCTAAGATCCCTGGTTGGGGAGTCGAGAACCAAGGGAAGGAATTTCAAAATAAGGGAGTAGCCGCTTAGGACAGAGATGAGGAGAAATGTCTTTAATCAGAGGTTTGTGAATCTTTGGAATTCTCTACCCCAGAGGGCTGTGGAAGCTCAGTCATTGAGTATGTTTAAAGAAGAGATTGACAGATTTCTAAATACAAATGACATCAGGGAATATGAGGAAAGTGTGGGGAAAAGGGCATTGAAGTGGACGATCAGCCATGATCATATTGAATGGTGGGGCAGGCTCGAAGGGCTGAATGGCCGACTCCTGCTCCTATGTTCCTATGTTCCTAACTCCACATGATCAGCGAGGCACAGCCTCAAGCCGACTTGGTGGGTGGTGCAAACAGATATTACTGCTTCTGATCTTCACCAGAACAGAGAGTGAGATGTAACATTGATCATCAATCAGACTGTGAGAGAATACAGCAGAATAAAACACATGGAGAGACACTGTGCAATAACAAATAGATTTGATTGGAATGTTGAATTCTGATTGGAATGGATAAAACAGCAGATTAAATTGGGATTCTCATTGATCTGGGACAGAAAAGAGAAACTGATGGAAAGAAGGGAAGAAGAAAGAAAAGAAAGGATGGAACTGTTCACTTTTTTCAGTTTTTTCACTCACCCATCAAAGATGGATAAAAAAAGTTGCAAATAACAGTGAATTTCACCAGAAAGGGAGATTAAATGCTGTCGAAACCTTGGATCGAAGGATGCCCCAACAGATCATCTGTTTAACTGTCTCCTCACTGGGGGATTTCAAGCAGTGAGTAATATTATTCTCTACTTTTGTTAAATGAACCCAGAACTGTCACTTGGAGTTAATATCTGTGTTCCGACTCCTGAATTATAAAATTGTGACTTTATCAATATTTTCTGGCCACATTTCCAGCTGAAAGAACTAATAACTCTAATTTACACAATACTATATACACACTCATCAAGCCTCCTAAGCTAGCATCCTTGGTGCTGCTCTCTCTTCTCCCAAACCTCATCTCTTTTGACTGTTACATCATCACTCTGACAGTGGGAGGGGTTGATCCCACTGTCTTCAGCATTAACCCTTTACATCCTTATCCTACACTGTCTGTCAGAAAAAAATGGTCAGAGGGAACTTCCTTCATTTATCGAAAAACCAGCTGCTCCCAGTTGAAAATCAACTCAAACCCATCAGCGAGAGAGAGAGACTGTCAGAGAACTTCCTGCATCCAGTCTTGACCCTGTCACACTCAGCAGCTGTTCACCCAGACCCCACTCTCCTCAACACTGAACATTGTTACCGAGACACTTCACATACTGTTGAGAAAAGGCAGGAAAGGTCAAAGTTCACAGCTGTTTTGAATAGAACAAAGTTTAATATCTCCTCACCGTTTCTCGGTAACCACATGAGACAATGGTTTTCTTATTTGGTTCCTTTGATTTTTCTTGCTCCTGACTGAGAAATATTCCAAACCTCAGATCAACCCTCCCACTTGTGTCGTGTCCCAGTCTCAATTACAAGCAACACATAATGACACACACACTTTGAAACATACAACACGGTCACACTTTCCTTCAGTGAGATTAAGGTCGAGCTTATTTTCCAGGTCGAATGCAACTGTGAACAAATTTGTATCAAAGAAGTTGCCTTTGAAATATCAGCACTGAATTTCTGTACGAGGAGGAAGAGCCATTCCAAACTCACATCCTTCACAAAGGCTGTTTTCTCCTGTGAATGAAATTCATTATGTAATTTGAATTCAAAGTTAAAGTTCACAAGACACAGACATAAATGTTGAAACGGAAACTTCTCAAGCATATTGCAAATACGAAATAAGACTCTGCTGGGAATCGAACCCAGGATCTCCTGTTTACAAGACAGGTATTTTAACCAACTAAGCTACAGAGCCAGATCGGAAGTGCCCTTGCAATTGAAATCTGAGGTGGTTACTATTCATTCTCATCCCACTTCTCCACAGGTCACAACGAAAATTTTAACTTTTCCCACTTACTGATACAGTCAATCAGATGCTCTATTTTTCCCAGAATAGAAGACACTTAATGAACAACAAAATTATCAGTTTCTTATAGAACACGTTTTAACTAATCATGAAGTAAAGCATAAACACACAGGTGGAAATTTTAAAAGTTCCCTTTTTACCTTAACCAACATTTAAAGTCCCTTTCTTACCTCAGCTGAACACATGCACACACACATACTGAAAAAAAGGGATTTTTCTATACAATTCAGGGCTCTGTTAAAGACAAAAAAAACACTTGGACTGATTACTTGCTCATTTCTGAAGAAAACAGCAGATGAGATATGTTGTTCCAAAATTGACAGACAGTCTAATTTCCGAGTACATGTACACAGGTCACTCGGTTCTTTTAGAAGAGTTTATTTAGAGGCGGGGTTGAGAATTAATTTTAGCAGGCTTTCTTCAAAGACAGAATATGAGACGAATTGACACAGTGAACTTCTCAGAGTCTTTTCAAGATTTGCTGCAAAACACGGTGGGTTGCGTTCTTCTCTCATTCCTTGACACTTCGTCTGGCTAAATTTATCAGCTGCTCACTCCAGAAGGTAAAACACAATGACTGCTACAAACAAAAGCTTGCGATTTTTCTGCCCTCTTTGGTGCGCGCTGCTGCTGCCGAGCTTGTCCAATCAAGAGGCCCGACTGACTTCTCTGTCCACATTTCCCCGTTACCAGGGCTTCTGTTCTCCATTTAACTTGAGTCGTGACAACTTGTCAACATAGTTGTCAAATTAATACTTTCAGTGCCCTCTTGAAAAAGAACTGGTCTTACATTTATTCAGTTTGATTATAATTTCCTCAACAAAATAAAATTCACAAAAAAAAAATTCAAAGTCCCTTCCATAACATCATGTACTTTCCCTGAGCTACAGGTTATTGCAAGTCTCTCTGGCTGTGTTTTTTTCTGTTGATTTTGCACTCAGGTTCTTTCTGAATCCATGTGTTTGCAGTTCTTTGTGCGTGAGAGACATGGAGATATGCTTAAACATTTCCCAACAAATTATTCATATCTCCGTCTTTCTCCGAACTTTGCACAAACACATTAATGTGGGAATCACACACACCAGGCCGTCAAACCTCTCCGCTAAACATTGAAAGGTGACAGTGTTTATTGTGATGGGGTTCCATTTATTCAGACGCATCTGGTATAAAGGTAATAGTGATCAAGATGTGATTCACACATGTAATTTATCTGTATATTATGTTCATGAGGTAATTATGCAAATAAACACGTCCTTGCACTTCCCACACTTGGTGTACATTTTCTCTGCTGATGCCCCCTGAATATATCAGAGAAAATGGTGATGAGGATGAGATAAAAGTCCGAAAATATTGGCAGCAAACAGCAGCAGGGACTGCAGTGAACAAGATCAGCCAGCTTCTGGTGAACTACCTGTCGGATGGTGGAGATTTTGGGTGGATTGTGTGAAGCCTGGGCCACAGACTGTCTCCTCAGTTGAATGAGATGCCGCAGGGTCTTAGTGTGCATCCGATTCAAAGTGATATTTTGGGAAAATATGGCTACACCCATGGGATACATGGCTCGGAACATATGAGAGGGCTCGAGAACTATTCAGTCCATATATTGAAAGAATTGAAATGTTTTTCAGAGCTAATAACATATTGGAATGTGAAGATGAAAATATAGAGGTCAAGACTCAGAATGAAGCAATTCTTGAGGGCAAGAAAGCAATTTTGCTAGTGGACATTAGCCTGGAAGTGTATGACCAGCTAACAAAGCTTCCTGCTCCCATCAAGGCAAAAGATGTGCCATTCAAAACAATCATCACCAAGTTAGAGGAACATTTCAACCCTAAGCCACTAGAGATCACGGCAAGCTAGAAATTTGGAACCAGAAAGCAGAAAAGTAGTGAAACAGTTGGTGAGTACATTGTGGCACTGAAGATTTTATCACTGCATTGCAGCTTTGGCACATTCTTAGACGGTACATTATGAGACAGATTTGTGCTTATATTGGTGAATGAGAAAAGATACTAAACACACAAAATCCGACATTTGAGCGAGCGTGTCAGATTGCTCTTTCCATGGAGATAGCTTCAAAGAATGCTCGGGAATTTCATCCTGTGCCAGTGAGAGTAACACACTTCAGGGGAGCTTAAAAAAAAACTGGAAAATGGGCTTTCAAATGGCAGATAAAATTTACACAGAGAATTGTGAAGTGATACAATTTGGGAGGAAGAATAAGGAGAGGCCATATAAATGAAATGTTACAATTCTAAAGTGGGTGCAAGAACAAAGAGACAATGTACACCAATCTTAGAAGGTTTGAAAAGGCTGCTAAGAGAAAAAAGGACACTTGGCTTTATTAATAGAGGCATAGAGTAAAAGCAAATAAGTTATGATAAACCTTTATAAAATACTGGGTCTGAATGGCCTATTCCTGTACCTCCACAGAAAGCTTCCATTCCAGGTTTACACACACTTGTCAGGATCACTCTCCATAGATCCCACCACTCCATGCAAGGATATCTCCCTCACGATCAGATCACAGGTCCTGAGTCCTACCACATCCAGTCATGAATGATGGTGGACAGATGAGATGAGGAGGATCCAAAAACATCCCCATCCTCAATGATGCTGGAGCCAAAGCTGAAGCATTTCTAACAATCTTCTGTCAGAAATTGCTCAGTGGATGATTCATCTCAGCCTCCTGAGGTCCCCAGCATCACAGTTTCCAGTCTTCAGCCAATTCGATTCACTCCACATGATAGCAAGAAACAGATGAAGGCACTCGATACAGAAAAGGCTATGGGCCCTAACAACATTCCGGCTCTAGTACTGAAGACTTGTGCTCCAGAACTAGCTGCACTCTCAGCCAAGCTGTTCCAGTAGAGCGACAACACAGGCATCTACTCGACAATGTGGAAAATTGCCCAAGTGTGCCCTCTCCATAAAAAAAATCAGGCCAAATGCAATCTGACCAATTGCCGCCCCATCAGTCTGCTATCAATCATCAGCAAAGTGATGGAAGATGTCATCAACAGTGCGATCAAGCACCACACACATGGCAATAATCTGCTCATCGATGCTCAGTTTAGGTTCTGCCACGGTCTCTCGGCTCCAAGCAAATACTAGCAGGTAGAGTATAATGTGGGAAAATATGAGGTTATCCACTTTGGTAGGAAGAATGGAAAAGCAAAATATCACTTAAATTGCAAGAGACTACAGAATGCTATGGTGCTGAAGGATCTGGGTGTCCTTGTACATGAATCACTAAAAGTTGGCATGCAGGTAGAGCAAATAATTAGTAAGGCAAATGGAATGTTACCTTTTATTTCAAGGGGAATGGAGGACATAAGTAGAGAAGCCTTGCTGCAAATGTACAGGGGTGTTGGTGAAAACACACCGAGAGTACCGTGTACAGTTTTGGTTTCCTTATTTAAGGAGGGATATCCTTGCAGTGGAGGCAGTTCAGAGAAGGTTCACTGGATTGATTCCTGTGATGAAGGAGTTGTCTTATGAGGAGAGTTGAGCAGGCTGGACCTGTACTCATTGGAACTGAGAAAAAATGATATTTGATTGTATTGAGACATATAAGATTCTGAGGAGGCTTGACGGGGTAGATGCTGAGAGAATTGGGGGTTTTCCATTTAAGAAGGAAATGAGGCGGAATTTCTTCTCTCAGAGATTCATTAATCTTTGGAATTCTCTAGCGCAGAGAGCAATGGAGGCTGGATCATTGAATGTCTTCAAGACTGAGTTCGACAGACTTTTATCTACCAGGAAGTCAAGGGTTATGGGGAGCAGGAAGAAAGTGGGAGTGAGGCCATGATCAGGCCATGATCCCTTTCATTGCAGCAGCTTTTTCGGGAGCAGAGTGTGAGCGAGTGAGCAGCTGGGAAGGTCAGTTTGAAAGTAAATTTAATTTCCTTTTGTTTTTCGGCGGAGGCCAGGGGGCTGCTGGGTAAGTAAAACACTATATATTTGGGCGGTTTAAAATAACTTTCCTTTCATTGCAGCAGCTTTTTCGGGAGCAGAGTGTGAGCGAGTGAGCAGCTGGGAAGGTCAGTTTGAAAGTAAATTTAATTTCCTTTTGTTTTTCGGCGGAGGCCAGGGGGCTGCTGGGTAAGTAAAACACTATATATTTGGGCGGTTTAAAATAACTTTCCTTTCATTGCAGCAGCTTTGTCGGGAGCAGAGTGTGAGCGAGTGAGCAGCTGGGAAGGTCAGTTTGAAAGTAAATTTAATTTCCTTTTGTTTTTCGGCGGAGGCCAGGGGGCTGCTGGGTAAGTAAAACACTATATATTTGGGCGGTATCTGAACCAGAGACACCACACGTGTCGTGTCTCCCACCCACCCTCCTCCTCTAACCAAAAAAAAGGACTCGGTGGGGTGTTTATAAGGTAAGGCTTTTTCGATTTCTCTGGTTTTATTGTGATTGGTAAAAACTTTTCGTTCCTTTTTCATTTAACTAAGTTAAGCTTAAGATTAAAAATGGCAGGAGATCTCAGACCCGTGTCATGTTCCTCTTGCTCAATGTGGGAGCTCAGGGACATGGCTGATGTCCCTGACTCCTTCACGTGCAGGAAGTGTGTCCAACTGCAGCTCTTGTTAGACCGCATGACGGCTCTCGAGCTGCGGATGGACTCACTTTGGAGCATGCGCGATGCTGAGGAGGTCGTGGATAGCACGTTTAGTGAATTGGTCACACCGCAGATTAGGATTGCTGAGGGAGAAAGGGAATGGGTGACCAAAAGGCAGAGGAAGAGCAGGAAGGCAGCGCAGGAGTCCCCTGCGGTCATCTCCCTCCAAAACAAGTATACCGTTTTGGATACTGTTGAGGGAGATGGCTCACCAGGGGAAGGCAGCAGTAGCCAGGTCCATGGCACCGTGGCTGGCTCTGCTGTTCAGAAGGGCGGGAAAAAGAGTGGAAGGGCTATAGTCGTAGGGGATTCGATTGTAAGGGGAGTAGATAGGCGGTTCTGTGGTCGAAAACGAGGCTCCCGAATGGTATGTTGCCTCCCAGGTGCACGGGTCAGGGATGTCTCAGATCGGCTGCAGAACATTCTAAAGGGGGAGGGTGAACAGCCAGTTGTCATTGTGCACATAGGCACTAATGATATAGGTAAAAAACGGGATGAGGTCCTACAAGCAGAGTTTAGGGAGTTAGGAGCCAAGTTAAAAAGTAGGACCTCAGAGGTAGTAATCTCAGGATTACTACCAGTGCCACGTGATAGTCAGATTAAAAATGAAAGAATAGTCAGGATGAATACGTGGCTTGAGAGATGGTGCAGGAAGGAGGGGTTCAGATTTTTGGGACATTGGGACCGGTTCTGGGGGAGGTGGGACTATTACAAATTGGACGGTCTGCACCTGGGCCGGACTGGAACCAATGTCCTTGGAGGTGCTTTTGCTAACGCTGTTGGGGAGGGTTTAAACTAATGTGGCAGGGGGATGGGAACCAATTGAGGTCAGTTGACAGTAAGGAGGTAGTAACAAAAGCCTGTAAGGAACTAGATAATGAAGTCAGTGTGACTAAGGGGAAGAGCAGGCAGGGAGCAGATGATGAATATAAAGGGACTGGTGGTCTGAGGTGCATTTGTTTTAATACAAGTAGTGTAGTAGGTAAGGCAGATGAACTTAGGGCTTGGATTAGTACCTGGGAGTATGATGTTATTGCTATTACTGAGACTTGGTTGAGGGAAGGGGATGATTGGCAACTAAATATCCCAGGATATCGATGCTTCAGGCGGGATAGAGAGGGAGGTAAAAGGGGTGGAGGAGTTGCATTGCTGGTCAAAGAGGATATCACAGCAGTGCTGAAGGAGGGCACTATGGAGGACTCGAGCAGTGAGGCAATATGGACAGAACTCAGAAATAGGAAGGGTGCGGTAACAATGTTGGGGCTGTACTACAGGCCTCCCAACAGCTAGCGTGAGATAGAGATACAAATATGTAAACAGATTATGGAAAGATGTTGGAGCAACAGGGTGGTGGTGATAGGAGATTTTAATTTTCCCAACATTGACTGGGATTCGCTTAGTGTTAGAGGTCCAGATGGAGCAGAATTTGTAAGGAGCATCCAGGAGGGTTTTCTAGAGCAGTATGTAAATCGTCCAACTCGGGAAGGGGCCATACTGGACCTGGTGTTGGGGAATGAGCCCGGCCAGGTTGTTGAAGTTTCAGTAGGGGACTACTTTGGGAATAGTGATCACAATTCCGTAAGCTTTAAAATACTCATGGACAAAGACGAGAGTGGTCCTAAAGGAAGAGTGCTAAATTGGGGGAAGGCCAACTATACCAAAATTCGGCAGGAGCTGGGAAATGCAGATTGGGAGCAGCTGTTTGAAGGTAAATCCACATGTGATATGTGGGAGGCTTTTAAAGAGAGGTTGATTAGCGTGCAGGAGAGACATGTTCCTGTGAAAATGAGGGATAGAAATGGCAAGATTAGGGAACCATGGATGACAGGTGAAATTGTGAGACTAGCTAAGAGGAAAAACGAAGCACACATAAGGTCCAGGCGGCTGATGAAAGACGAAGCTTTGAAAGAATATCGGGAATGTAGGACCAATCTGAAACGAGGAATTAAGAGGGCTAAAAGGGGTCATGAAATATCTTTAGCAAACAGGGTTAAGGAAAATCCCAAAGCCTTTTATTCATATATAAGGAGAAAGAGGGTAACTAGAGAAAGGATTGGCCCACGAAAGGACAAAGGAGGAATGTTATGCTTGGACTCAGAGAAAATGGGTGAGATTCTAAATGAGTACTTTGCATCGGTATTCACCGAGGAGAGGGACATGACGGATGTTGAGGTTAGGAACAGATGTTTGATTACTCCAGGTCAAGTCGGCATAAGGAGAGAGGAAGTGTTGGGTATTCTAAAGGGCATTAAGGAGGACAAGTCCCCAGGTCCGGATGGGATCTATCCCAGGTTACTGAGGGAAGCGAGAGAGGAAATAGCTGGGGCCTTAACAGATATCTTTGCAGCATCCTTAAACACGGGTGAGGTCCCGGAGGACTGGAGAATTGCTAATGTTGTCCCCTTGTTTAAGAAGGGTAGCAGGGATAATCCAGGTAATTATAGACCGGTGAGCCTGACGTCAGTGGTAGGGAAGCTGCTGGAGAAGATACTGAGGGATAGGATCTATTCCCATTTGGAAGAAAATGGGGTCAACAGTGATAGGCAACATGGTTTTGTGCAGGGAAGGTCATGTCTTACCAACTTAATAGAATTCTTTGAGGAAGTGACAAAGTTGATTGATGAGGGAAGGGCTGTCGATGTCATATACATGGACTTCAGTAAGGCGTTTGATAAGGTTCCCCATGGCAGGCTGATGGAGAAAGTGAAGGCGCTTGGGGTCCAAGGTGTACTAGCTAGATGGATAAAGAACTGGCTGGGCAACAGGAGACAGAGAGTAGCAGTAGAAGGGAGTTTCTCAAAATGGAGACGTGTGACCAGTGGTGTTCCACAGGGATCCGTGCTGGGACCACTGTTGTTTCTGATATACATTAATGATTTGGAGGAAAGTATAGGTGGACTGATTAGCAAGTTTGCAGACGACACTAAGATTGGTGGAGTAGCAGATAGTGAAGGGGACTGTCAGAGAATACAGCAGAATATAGATAGATTGGAGAGTTGGGCAGAGAAATGGCAGATGGAGTTCAATCAGGGCAAATGCGAGGTGATGCATTTTGGAAGATCCAATTCAAGAGTGAACTATGCAGGAAATGGAAAAGTCCTGGGGAAAATTGATGTCCAGAGAGATTTGGGTGTTCTGGTCCACTGTTCCCTGAAGGTGGCAACGCAGGTAAATAGAGTGGTCAAGAAGGCATACGGCATGCTTTCCTTCATCGGACGGGGCATTGAGTACAAGAGTTGGCAGGTCATGTTACAGTTGTATAGGACTTTGGTTCGGCCACATTTGGAATACTGCGTACAGTTCTGGTCGCCACATTATCAAAAGGATGTGGATGCTTTGGAGAGGGTGCAGAGGAGGTTCACCAGGATGTTGCCTGGTATGGAGGGCGCTAGCTATGAAGAGAGGTTGAGTAGATTAGGATTATTTTCATTAGAAAGACGGAGGTTGAGGGGGGACCTGATTGAGGTGTACAAAATCATGAGAGGTATAGACAGGGTGGATAGCAAGAGGCTTTTTCCCAGAGTGGGGGTTTCAATTACTAGAGGACACGAGTTCAAAGTGAAAGGGGAAAAGTTTAGGGGGGATATGCGTGGAAAGTTCTTTACGCAGAGGGTGGTGGGCACCTGGAACGCATTGCCAGCGGAGGTGGTAGATGCGGGCACGATGGCGTCTTTTAAGATGTATCTAGATAGATACATGAATGGGCAGGAAGAAAAGAGATACAGAACCTTAGAAAATAGGCGACATGTTTCGAGAGAGGATCTGGATTGGCGCAGGCTTGGAGGGCCGAAGGGCCTGTTCCTGTGCTGTAATTATCTTTGTTCTTTGTTGTTCTAGGTCAGCCATGATCCTATTGAATGGCGGAGCAGGCTCGAGGGGCAAAATGGCCTACTCCTGCGACTATTTCTTCTGTTCTTCTGTTCTTATAACCTCATTGCAGATTAGTTCAAACAGAGACGAATGAATGGAATTCCAGAGGAGAGGTGAGAGTGATTGCCCTTGAGTGAGTGTGGCATCAAGGATCCCTAGCAAAATTGAAGTCAATTGGAATCTGTGGAAAACTCTCCACTTGGTGGAGTCGTACCTCGCACAAAGCAAGATGGTTGTGGTTAGTGGAGGCCAATCATCTCATCCCAGGACATTGCCTCAGGTGTTTCTCAGGGTTGTGTCCTAGGTCCAGACATCCTCAGCTGTTTCATTGTTGACTCAGAAGAGTCAGAAGCGGGAATGTTCCCTGCTGATTCACAATTCCTCAGATACTGAAGCAGTCTGTGCCCACAAGCAGCAAGACCTATACAACGTTCAGGCTTCAGCTGATAAGTGACAAGCAACCTTCTGGCCACACAAGTGCTAAGCAGTGAACATCTCCAATGAGAGAAAATCAAACCATCCACCTTTTGATATTCAGCAGCATTACCATCGCTGAATCCCTCACCATAAACGTCTTGGGGGTTACCATTTACCAGAAACTAAACTGGAACAGTCACATCTATGCTGCGGCCATAAGCGTAGGTCAGAGATTGGGAATTCTGCAGCAAGTATCTCACCTCCTGATACACCAAAACCTGTCCACTATCGACAAGGCACAAGTCAGGACTGTGATGGAATACACCTCACTCAACAACACTCAAGAAGCTCAACACCATCCAGGACAAAGCATCCCACTTGATCAGAACCTAACCCACCACCTTAAACATTCACTTCCTCCACCACCAGTACACAGTGGCTGCAGTGTGTACCATCTCCATATGAACTGCAGTAACTTGCCAAGTATCCTTCAACAGCACCTTCCAAGACCGTGACCACTACCACCTCGAAGGACAAGGGCAGCAGATGCATGGGAACTCACTACCTGCAGTTTCCCCTCCAAGTCACTCACCATCCTGACGTGGAACTATATCGCCATTTCTTCGCTATTGTTGGGTCACAATCCTGGAACTCCCTCCCCAATAGCACTGTGGGTGTTTCTACACCATATGGACTGCATTGGTTCAAGAAGGCAGCTCACCACTACATTCTCAAGGGCAATTAGGAATGGGTAATAAATGCTAGACTTATCAGCAATACTCGCGCCCAAGAATGAATAAAAACCAAATCACTCTCCAAAGATTCCCCACAATTCAGGCTTGGACATTTACTTCAGGAGCACAGAGCTTTATATAACTGCAACATGAGTTCCAATCTTCAGATTCCATTAGCCTTTCACATTATTTTCTACCAGTCCACTAGCTTTTAGTGATTCAGCACTCGGGTCTCTGCTTCTCCAGTTTCTAACATCTCACCACTTATAAAAAACACTCTGATCTATCTTTCGTAGGTCCTAGATGACCCCTCATTTTAAACTCCATCTGCCAAAGCATTGCTCACTCACTTAATCTATCAAGAAGATTTGAAAATAAATTTCTTGCCAAAGGATAATGTTCTGCTTCTGCTCCCTCGCCGTTTGCTTTTCCCGTTAGTCTTTCATTTGGTGAAAGTAAAGATGGAAGGAAGGGAGGGAGGGAAAAATCTTCCTCCTTTTCGTGATCTCAATTTGATCTTCATTCCAGTCCAATTTGGTGAAGAATTCCAATTGTCTGTCTCAATTTTAATAAAGTATAAACAATTCTGGAATCACCTTCTAGATATTTAGTTTAGTTTAGTTTAGAGATACAGCACTGAAACAGGCCCTTCAGCCCACCGTGTCTATGCCGACCATCAACCACCCATTCATACTAATCCTACACCAATCCCATATTCCTACCACATCCCCACCTGTCCCGACCACCTACCTATACTAGGGGCAATTTATAATGGCCAATTAACCTATCAACTTGCAAGTCTTTGGCATGTGGGAAGAAACCGGAGCACCCGGAGTAAACCCACGCAGACACAGGGAGAACTTGCAAACTCCACACAGGCAGTCCCCAGAATTGGACCCGGGTCGCTGGAGCTGTGAGGCTGCGGTGCTAACCACTGCGCCACTGTGCCGCCAAGAGATTGACAAGAACAGGTTTCCAGGCCGACTTAACACAAAATTCTCCCCCCTGGAAACAACAATGCACTAGGCAGTTCATAAACTAACAACAAGGATGGGATTTGAACCCACACACGCAAAGGATTAGCAATTCATCATGTTAACCTCACCGCCACCTTGTCAACTGTTTTGGCGTGATGGTCACCTTCAGCTCAGATCCTGACTGTGCAGCCAGATGTGCAATGATGGAAATGCAGCTTCTGTAAGTAAATGAAATTTCCATCACATCAGGTCATGGCCTGTTGGGAATGGAGCGGTGTGAAACATTCCAGACCATGTCCAACACGTTTCAACTCAGTGTTAAAACTCACCACGGAAAGACTGGAACATACAAACATTTGCTCACAACATGATTAATATCACTCAGACACCTGAACCATTAGGTCACTGACGAAGTCATGATGACTTCTAATTTCTCATGAAATGACAACTGAACTGACTGGAAGTATTGCTTTAACTCCACATGATCAGAGAGACACAGCCTCAGACTGACTTGTCAGGTGGTGTAAACAGATATTACTGCTTCTGATCTTCACCAGAACAGAGAGTGAGATGTAACATTGATCATCAAACAGACTGTGAGAGAATACAACAGAATAAAACACATGGAGAGACACTGTGGAATAACAAATAGATTTGCCTGGAATGTTGAATTTTAATTGGAATGGATAAAACACCAGAAACAACAGATTAAATTGGGATTCTCATCATTATATTGATCTGGGACAGAAAAGAGAAACCGATAGAAAGAAGGGAAGAAGGAAGAAAAGAAAGGATGGATCTGTTTACTTTTTTCAGTTTTTTCACTCGCCCATCAAAGCTGGATAAAAAAGTTGCAAATAACAGAGAATTTCACCAAAAAGGGTGATTAAATGCTGCCGAAACCTTGGATTGAAGGATGCCCCAACAGATCACCTGTTTAACTGTCTCCTCACTGGGGGATTTCAATCAGTGAGCAATATTATTCACTACTTTGTTTATGAAATGAACCCAGAACTGTCACTTGGAATTAATATCTGTGTTCCAACTCCTGAATAATAAAATTGTGAGTTTCTCAATATTATCTGGACACATTTCCTGCTGAAAGAACTAAGAACTCTTTTCTAATTTACACAATACTATATACACACACTCATCAAGCCTCCTAAGCTGGCAACCTTGGTGCTGCTCTCTCTTCTCCCAAACCTCATCTCATGTGACTGTTACATCATCACTCTGACAGTGGGAGAGGTTGATCCCACTGTCTTCAGCATTAACCCTTTACATTCTTATGCTACACTGTCTGTCCAAAAAATGGTTAGAGAACTTCCTTCATTTATCGAAACACCAACAGCTGCCAGTTGTAAATCAACTCAAACCCATCAGAGAGAGAGAGAGAGAGAGACTGTCAGAGAACTTCCTGCATCCTGTCCTGACCCTGTCACACTCAGCAGCTGCTCACCCAGACCCCACTCTCATCAACACTGAATACTGTTACCGAGACCCTTCAAATAATGTTTATAAAAGTCGGAACAATTCAAAGTTCATCGCAGCTGGACTGACTAGAACAAAGTTTAATATCTTTTCACCGTCACTCGGTGACCACATGAGAGACAGTCCTTAAATCAGGAGCATAAATTATCAGCTGTAAGAATGTTTGTCATTGGGTTGAATAATTTCTGTGTGAGAAATATTCCAGCATCATAAACCAGGGGAACGTGCTGACTGAGCTGTGTCTTCATCTCTTCTGGTCAGTCGGACAGTTCACCCTTCATTCTGCTCTGATTCGCTTTCCCCAAGCGGATCTTCAGATTCTCAAATAGTCATAGAGTCGTACAGCATAGAAACAGGTCCTTCAGCCCACCGCATCCATGTCGACCATAATGCCTATCTATACTAATCCCACCTGCCTGCATTAATTCCATATCCCTCTATGCCTTGCTCATTCAAGTACCTGTCCAGATGCCTCTTAATTGTCACTACTGTTCCTGCCTCCACCACCTCCTCAGGCAGCTCATTCCAGATACCCACGATTCTTTATGTGAAAAATTTACCCCTTTGATCCCCTTTAAACCTCCTCCCTCTCACCTTAAATCTATGCCCTCTAATTTTAGCCACCGCTCCCATGGGAAACAGACTCTGGCTATCTATGCTATCTATGCCTCTCATAATTTTATATACCTCTGTCATGTCTCCTCTCAGCCTCCTTCGCTCCAGGGAAAACAGACCCAGCCTGTCCAATCTCTCTTGATAACTCATGGCCTCCAAACCAGGCAACATCCTTGTGAATCTTTTCTGCACCCTTTCTAGCTGAATCACATCTTTCCTGTAATGCGGCAACCAGAACTGCACACAGTACTCCAAATATGGCCTAACCAACGTTATGCATAACTGTAACATGACGTCCTAACTCTTGTATTCAATGCCTCGGCTGATGAAGGCAAGCATGCCATACGCCCTCTTCACCACCCTGTCTACCTGTGTTGCCACTTTCAGGGAACTATGTACTTGCACACCAAGGTCTCTCTGCTCAACAACACTCCCCAGAGCCCTGCCATTCACTGTATATGTCCTGCCCTGGCTTAACTTCACAAAATGCATCACTTCACACTTGTCTGCATTAAACTCCATTTGCCAAGCCCTTGTCCACTTTCCCAGTTGATCTATATCCTGTTGTAACCTTAGACAACCTTCTTCACTGTCCACTATACCACCAATTTTGGTGTCTTCTGCAAACTTACTAATCATGCCCCTTACATTCACATCCAAGTCATTAATATATATGAAAAACAACAGGGGGTCCAGCACCGATCCCTGCGGCACACCACTGGTCACCGGCCTCCAATCTGAAAAACAACCGTCCACTACCACCCTCTGCCTCCTATTACCAAGCCAATTTTGCATCCAATTTGCTAGCTCATCCTGGATCCCATTTGTTCGAACCTTCTGGACCAGCCTACCAAGCGGGACCATGTCAAAGGCCTTGCGAAAGTCCATGTAGACAACATCCATCGCCCTGCCCTCGTCAATCCTCTTGGTCACTTCCTTGAAAAACTCAATCAAATTCGTGAGACATGATTTCCCACGCACAAAGCCATGATGACTATCGCTAATCAGACCATGCCTTTCCAGAAGCATATAAATTCTGTCTCTCAGAATCCCTTCCAATAACCTTCCCACCACTGATGTAAGACTCACCGGCCTGTAGTTTCCTAGCTTATCCCTTCTGCCCTTCTTAATAAAGGCACAACATTAGCTATCCTCCTGTCTTCCGGTACCTCGCCCGCGGCTAACGATGACACAAAAATCTCTTACAGGGCCCCAGCAATCTCCTCCCTTGGTTCCCATATCATCCTAGGATACACCTGGTCAGGCCCTGGGGATTTAACCACCTTAATGCACTTCAAAACCTCCAACACCTCCTCCTTTGTAATGTTGATATGCTCCAGGATATCAGTGCTCCTTCCCTTGAACTCACTAGCTTCCATGACCTTCTCCACGGTAAATACGGATGAGAAATATTCATTTAAGACCTCGCCCATTCCCCGTGGCTCCACACATAGATTGCCACACTGATCCTTAAGGGGACCTACTCTCTCCCTAGCTACCCTTTTACTCTTAATATACTTATAGAATCTTTTAGGATTCTCCTGTATCTTATGTGCCAAGGAAATCCCATGGACCCTTTTCGCCCTCCTAATTTCCTTCTTAAGTGCAGTCCTAGATCCTCTATGCTCCTCGAGTGAGTCGCTCGATCCCAGCTGCCTATACCTGACATATGCCTCCTTCTTTGTCCTGAACAGACCTCAATATCAATCGTCAACCAAGGTTCCCTAAACTTGTCAGCTTGCCCTTCCATCTAACAGGAACATGCCTGTCCTGAACTCTTCCTATCTCACTTTTAAAAGCCTCCCACTTGCCAGACGTCCCTTTACCTGTAAACAGTCTCTCCCATTCAACGTTTGAGAGTTCCTGTCTGATGCCATCGAAATTAGCCTTCCCCCAATTTAGGACTTCAACCTGAGGACCAGTACTATCCTTTTCCAGAACTATCTTGAAGCTAATAGAGTTGTGGTCACTGGTCCCAAAGTGCTCCCCCACTGGCACATCAAGCACCTGCCCATCCTCATTTCCTAAGGGGAGGTCGAATGTAGCCCCTTCTCTAAAAGGGCCATCCATATACTGCTTCAGAAAACTATCCTGGACACATTTAACAAATTCTTCCCCATCTGATCCCTTAGCACGAAGGCAGCCCAGTCAATATTAGGGAAGTTAAAATCACCCACTATTACAACCCTATAATTCCTACACATATCGGTGATTTCCCTACATATATGCTCCTCCACTTCCCTCTGACTATTGGGGGGCCTATCGTATAATCCCATCAAAGTGATCACCCTTTTCTTATTTCTAACTTCTACCCACAGGTCCTCGCTGGACATTCCCCCCCGGATATCCTCTCTAAGTACTGCCGTGATGTCCTCCCTAATCAATAGTGCAACTCTCCCTCCTCTCTTACCTCCACCTCTGTCACGCCGAAAGCTTCGGTACCCCGGAACATTGAGCTGCCAGTCCTGTCCATCCCTCTACCACGTTTCCGTAATAGCTACAATATCACAATCCCATGTACCGATCCATGCTTTGAGTTCATCTGCCTTACCTGTAAGGCTTCTTTCATGAAAGTAAATGCAGTTTAGCCTACCAGACCTTCCACGCTCCCTGTCCTGCCCCTGCCCAGCCTGCCTACTAGACCTGCTTGCTTTAACCTCTACATTTGCCTCAACCATCTCATCTGAGAGATTACTACTTTAGATCCCACCCCCTGCAAGACTAGTTTAAACCCTCCTGAGTAGTACTAGCAAACCTCCCTGCAAGGATATTGGTCCCCCTCCAGTTCAGATGCAACCCATCCTTCTTGTACAGGTCACCTCTGCACCAGAAGAGATCCCAATGATCCAAGTAGCTGAAGCCCTCCCGCCTTCGCCAGTCTTCAGCAACGCATTCATTTGCCTAATCCTCCTATTCCTACCCTCACTATCACGTGGAATAATCCTGAGATTACAACCCTGGAGGTCCTGCTTTTTAACCTTCTGCCTAACTCCCTATATTCACTTTGCAGGACCTCATCTCTCTTCATGCCTATGTCGTTAGTACCAATATGGACCACGATCTCTGGCTGCTCACCTTCCCCTTTCAGGATGTCCTGCAGCCGCTCCGAGACATCCTTGACCTTAGCACCAGGGTGGCAACATACCATCCTGGAGTCTCGATTGTGGCCACAGAAACGCCAAACTGCACCCATTACTATAGAATCCCCATCAGTATAGCTCTTGCAACATTTTTCCTCCCCTGCTGTGCAGCAGAGCCCTCCGTGGTGCCACAAACGTGGCTGTTGCTGCTTTCCCCTGGGAGGTCATCCCCCCGCAACAGTATCCAAAGCGGTATATCTGTTTGAGAGGGGGATGGCCACAGGGGACTCCTGCACTACCTGCTACTCCGTCTGGTGGTCACCCATCTCTTTTCTGCCTGTGCAGCCATTACCTGCATTGTGACCACCTCACTAAACGTGCTATCCACAACATCCTCAGCATCGCGGATGCTCCACAGTGAATCCATCTGCAGCTCCAGTTCCGTAATGCGGGTAGCCACTAGCTGCAGCTGGATACACTTCCTGCAGACATGCTCACCAGGGACACTGGAAGCGTCCCTGATTTCCCTCAAAGCGCAGGAGGAGCATATCACGGGGCTGAGCTCTCCTGTCATGTCTTACCCTTAGGTTAATTAGTTAATACCTTCATTAAAAAATACTAATTATACTAGGGTAATTGTTCCACCCACTTCATTCTGAAGTCCTTAAAAAAAAACACTTTAGTAGTACTCACCTGATCACGAGAGAATTTTTTTTCCAACAAAAAAAAACAACTTTCCCCTTATTTTTTCAGATATTCAAACAGCTGCTACTTACCAAGCAATCGGCTTGCAGCTCTCCTCTGATGTCACTGTTTGCCTTTTTTGTTCAATATTCCGGCGCATTGGAAGAGGTTCGACTGCTCTCCGCTCCCGGAAGGTAAGAGACTGGGCATCGATCCTCGGGGTCGATTTACAGGCTCCGCTCCCGGTGTTCCCCCCACAGGTCCGCTCTGCTCCTCGCCTCTCCGCTCTTGGAAGGTATGAGACTGGGCCTCGATCCTCAGGGTCGATTTATTGGCTCCGCTCCCGGCGTTCTCCCCACAGGTCTGCTCTGCTCATCTCCTCTCCGTTCCCGGAAGGGAAGAGCAAATCTGGAGACAGGGTTTTCTTATTTAGTTCCTTTCGATTTTTCTTGCTCCTGAATGATAATATATTCCAACCTTGGATCAACCTTGCGTTGTGTCCCAGTCTCGGTTAAAAGTGACACATAACGGCACCAACACACTGAAACATACAACATGGTCACACTCTGCTTCAGTGAGATTAATGCTGAAGCAGTTTCCATGTCGAATGCAATTGTGAACAAATTTCTTTCGAGGAAATTGTGGGTGATTGAGTATTTGCACTGAATTTCTGTGCAAGAAGCGACAGTTTCAAACAGCCATTCCCAAATCACTTCCTTCACAAAGACAAAAACTGTGCTGTCTTAACGTGTGACTCAACTTCACAAACAAATCTGAACTTGAAGTTCAGGAGAAGACAGAGAAGTGAATAACTGACAGTGTAATCTCTGAATCATAATTTTCTTGTTTCTTTGCTGAAGTGAGGCTCAACCCGAAGACACACAAGATTACGGAAATCTACAAATTTGGAATGAGAAAGCAGAAAAGTAGTGAAACAGTTGGTGAGTACATTGTGGCACTGAAGAATTTATCACTACATTGCAACTTTGACACATTCTTAGATCGTACATTATGAGACAGATTTGTGCTATCTTGGCGGATGAGAAAAGATACTAAACGCACAAAATCCCACATTTGAGCAAGCGTGTAAGATTGCTCTTTACATGGAGATAGCATCAAAGAATGCTCGGGAATTTCGTCCTATGCCAGTGACAGTAATACACTTCAGAGGAAATTAAACACACTGGTAAAATGGGCTTACACATAACAGATAAAATTTTACACAGAGAAGTGTGAAGTGATACAGTTTGGGAGGAAGAATGAGACAATGTACACCAATCTTTTCTGTTCAAGGTTTGACAAGGTTGCTAAGAGCAAACAGGACACTTGGCTTTATTAATACAGGCAGAGAGTAAAAGCAAATAAGTTATGCTAAACCTTTATAAAACACTGGGGCTGAATGGCCTACTCCTGCACCTCCACAGAAAGCTTCCACTTCAGTCTCGGACACCCTTGTCAGGATCACTCTCCATACATCCCGCCACTCCACGCACGGATATCTCCCTCAGGATCAGTTCACAGCTCCACAGTCCTGCCACATCCAGTCGTGAATAGTGGTGGATAATGAAATAACTAACAAGATGAGGAGGCTCCAAAAACATTCACATCCTCAATGATGGTGGTGCTGAGCACGTCAGTGCAAAAGATGAAGCTGAAGCATTTGCAACCATCTTCAGTCAGAAATATTAAGTGGATTTGATCTGTGCTAATTTCAGCTCCTCATGCTCGCTGGTGCCTTGGTTCTCTGGTGCTAATTTCAGAGTAAATCATGCAGCTTGACAATTGGAGCCAAAGAAAAAGACACAGGAGAGGTTGAAAGTGCCAAAACCTGGGATTGAACCAAGAACTGTTTAACTGTTAGTACAACACGAACTCAACAAAGCTATTTCAACAACACACTAAAGCCACCATTCTGTCACTGCTTTGGAAGACAATATATACATTTAAGTGTTTGTAAAAAGTTACAGGACACAACATGTGAGTAATATCCCCCATTGTTTTCCCAGTACTGATGGATTGTTAAGCGGGAGACAGCCAGAAGTCCCATTGTGCCACACTGACCCTGAGCTGTGAGTGAGATGAGATAAAGTTCAATCTTCAGCAGAGAGATTCTGGAGAGAGGTAAGAGTCCTGAATCAAGGAAAGACTTTCTGACACAATAAAAGCAAAATACTGCAGATGCTGGAAATCTGAAATAAAAACAAAAAGTGCTGGAAATACTCAATAGCTCTGGCAGCATTTGTGGTGAGAGAAACAGAGTTAACGTTTCTGGTCTGTGACCTTTCATCAGAACAGACAAAGGTTAAAAAAGAATTAGGTTTTAAACAAGTGAAGGGGAGGGGTGTGTGGGAGAGAACAAAGGGGATGGTGTTTGATAGGGCAGAGGGCAGGAGAGATTAAATAACAAAGCTGTCCTGGGACAAAGGCAAAGAGTGCGTTAATGCTTGTGGTTGCCTGACACCAGTCATGCTCTGAAGTTATTGAACTCAATGTTCAGTCCACAAGGCTGTAGAGTGCTGAATCAAAAGGTCAGGTGCTGCTCCTCGAGCTTGCGTTGATAATCACTGGAACACTGGAACAGGCCAAAGACAGAAATGTTGACATGAGAGCAGGGGGGTGTGTTGAAATGGCAAGCAACCAGAAGCTCAGGGTCATGCTTTCGCACTGAGCAGAGGTGTTCCACCGAACCTGCGTTTGGTCTCCCCAGTTTAGAGGAGACCGCATTGTGAGCAGTGAATACAGTATACATAATTGAAAGAAGTACAAGTAAATCGCTGCTTCACCTGAAAAGGATGTATCGGGCTTTGGATAATGAGCAGAGAGGAGGGAAAAGGGCAGGTATTATATCTCCTGCGATTGCATGGGAAGGTGCCTTGGGAAGGGGACGAGGTATTGGGGTAATGGAGGAGTGGACCCGGGTGTCGTGGAGGGAACAATCCCAGCAGAATGCTGACAGGGGAGGGGAGGATGCGTTTGGTGGTGGCATCACGCTGGAGGTGGCGGAAATGGTGGAGGATGATCCTTTGGATGTGGAGGCAGGTGGGGTGGAAAGTGAGGACAAGGGGAACCCTGTCGCAGTTCTGGGGGGGAGGGGAAGGCGGAGGGCAGAGGTTGAGGTTCCTGTCAACTACACTGGGAGGGGGCGGGGGGGGGGTAGTTGAAATCTGATGATGTTGTTGAATTTAATTTCAAACACTCCTTGAACTCTCTGCCGATGAAGTCTGAAAAAGGGAAGAACAACCACACAACAAGGGTCTCGTATCCAAGACCCTGAGATTAAAAGTCTCATGCTCTACCAACTGAGCTAACAAGGCCTGATACAGTACTTCTACTCTGTCTGTTATTGGACGGATGCAGCTGTTGGCTCCACCCCAAGGGCGGGAGTTTGTTCCACCAACCATGAAGCAGCTTCCCATCAATTCCCCAGATTATCAGTAAATCTACTTACAGAAGCCCCGAAGTGTGATATATTCCTCTCACTCATCGATAATAAAACTGAAATCTTTTTACCTTCCAAATGCTGCAATCTATTTTGTCAGTATTTATTTCTCTCTACTTTTTATTTAGTTCATGCATTCCTTAGGAATTTGTTTTCCAATTATATCTGATGGAAGAAATGAACAGATCTGGCAACTCAAAACTGGGCATCCATGAGGCACTGTGGGACATCAGCAGCAGCAGAATTGTATTTAAACACAATATGTTACCTCATGGCCTGGCATATCCCTGACTTTACCATTACCATCAAGTCAAGGGAGCAATAGTGGTTCAATGAAGTGTGCAGGAGGGCATGTCAGGAGCAGCACCAAGCAGACCCAAAAATGAGGTGTCAACCTGGTGAAGCTACAACACAGGATTACTTGCATGTCAAACAGTGGAAGCAGCATGCAATAGACAGAGCTAAGCGATCTCACAACCAACAGATCAGATCAAAGCTGTGCAGTCCTGCCACATCCAGTCCTGAATGGTGGGGGATAATTAAACAATTCACAGGAGGTCAAGGCTCCACAAATATTCCCATCCTTAATGATAGGGGAGACCAGCATATCAGTGCAAAATACAAGGTTGAATCATTTGCAACCACCTTCAGCCAGACGTGCCAAGTTGATGATCCATCTCGGCCTCCTCCTGTGGTCCCCAGCATCACAGATGCCAATCTTCAGCTAATCCAATTCACTCCACATGATATTTGCAGTGGTTCAAGAAGGCAGCTCACCACCACCTTCTCAAGGGCAATTAGGGATGGGCAATAAATGCTGGCCTGGCCAGCGTGGCCCATATCCCATGAATGAATTTTTAAAAAATCAAGAAATGGCTGAAGGCTCTGGATCCTGACAACATCCCGGCTGTAGTGCTGAATACTTATGCTCCAGAACTAGCCGTGCCACCAGCCAAGCTGTTCCAGTACAGCTACAACACTGGCATCTACCCGGCAATGTGGAATATTGCCCAGGTATGTTCTGTACACAAAAAGCAGGACAAATCCAACCCGGTCAATTACTGCCCCGTCAGCCTCCTCTTGATCATCAGTAAAGTGATGGAAGGTGTCGTTGACAGTGCTATCAAGCAGCACTTACACAGCAATAACCTGCTCTTCATTGCTCATTTTGGGTTCCGCCAGGGCCACTTAGTTCCGGAACTCATTATGGCCTTGGCCCAAATATGGGCAGAAGAGTTGAATTCAGGAGGTGAGGTGAGGTGACAGTGACTGCTCTTGCCAAGAGCATCAAGGAGCCCTTGCAAAATTGAAGTCAATTTTAATCAGGGGAAAACTCTCCACTAGTTGGAGTCATACATCGCGCAAAGGAATATGTTGATGCTTGTTGGTGGCCAATCATCTCGGTCCCGGAACATCACTCAAGACTTCCTCAGGGTAGTGTCCTAGGCCCCAACCATCTTCAGCTGCTTCATCAATGACCTTCCCTCCGTAACAAGGTCAGAAGTGGGGATGTTCGCTGATGATTGCAGAATGTTCTGTCTCATGAACATCTCCTCAGATACTGAAGCAGTCCAAGTCCACATGTAGAAAGACCTGGACAACATTGGGCTTTGTGTGGCACAGTGGCACAGTGCTTAGCACCGCAGCCTCACAGCTCCAGTGACCCGGGTTCAATTCCAGGTACTGCCTGTGTCGAGTTTGCAAGTTCTCCCTGTGTCTGCGTGGGTTTTCTCCGGGTGCTCCGGTTTCCTACCAAAAGACTTGCAGGTTGGTAGGTAAATTGGCCATTATAAATTGCCACTGGTATCGGTCGGTGGAAGGGAAATATAGGGACAGGTGGGGATGTGGTAGGAATATGGGATTAGTGTAGATTAGTGTAAAATGGGTGGTTGATGGTCGGCACAGACTCGGTGGGCCGAAGGGCCTGTTTCAGTGCTGTATCTCCAAACTAAACTAAAGTGGCAAGTAACATTCACGCCACAAAAATGCCAGGCAATGACCGTTTCCAACAAGAGAGAATCTAACCATCTTCCCTTGATATTCAACGACATTACCATTGCTGAATCCTTCACGATCAACATTCTGGGGGGTACCATTGAGCAGAAACTGAATTGGATCAGCCATATAAATAGCATAGCTCGAAGAGCAGGTCAGAGGCTGGAAATTCTGCTGTGACTGACTCACCTCCTGTCCACCATCTACAAGGCACAAGCCAGGAGTGTGATGCAATACTCCCCACTTGCCTGGATGAGTGGAGCTCCAACAACACCAAAGAAACTCAACACCATCCAGGACAAAGCAGATCACTTGATCAGCACTCCATCCACTACTTTAAATATTCATTCCCTGCACCACCAGTGAACAGTGGCAGCAGTGTGTACCATCTACAAGATGCACTGCAGCAACTCACCAAGCCTCCTTCGACAACACCTTCCAAACGCCCTCCCTTGAGAACCTGGAAAGACATTGAATGAATGGGAACACCACCATCTGCAAGCTCCCCTCCAAGCTACACACCATCTTGACTTGGAACTATATCACCGTTCCTTCACTGTCACTTGATCAAAATCCTGGAACTCCCTTCCCAACAGCACTGTTGTTTTACGTACAACACATGGACTGCAGTGGCTCAAATAAGCTGCTCACCACCTTCTTCTCAAGGGCAATTAAGGATCGACAATAAAGGCTGCGTTTGCTGACAACACAACCACTAGGTGGCACAACTCGCTTTCTCCCCCTCCTTCGCACCGGCCGCTTCCATCCTCCACAGTCGCTCACTCCAGACCTCACTGCACCCCGCACTTCCCTGGACGTTTGTCCCCCGATCGCGTCACCCCATTCTCTGGTCGCATGGTCACTCCCCACCCCCCCCCTCCCCTCCAGGCGCTAGCTCTATGCTGCGCTGCTTCCTTTCTCTCGGCCACTTGCTCCCACGTTTGTCGAATCTCCACGCGCCGCCCGAAGAAGTAAGGTGGGCTGCAAAGTGTGACATAGGAGCGAGGAGTGAGTGGCCTAGAGGAGGGACGTGGCACGGCCTAGAGCTAGCAGCTGGAGCGGGAATTGGGGGGTTGAGAGCGAGCAGCCAGAGAGCTATGTGACGCGAGCGGGGAACGAACAGCCAGGGGAGCATCGAGGTGTGGAGCGAGCGGCTGAGGGGAGGAAGCGTCGAGGCCTGAAGCGAGTTGTCGAGGGGGGAGAGCTCCAGCCTCAAAGTCTCCTATTCAGCCGCTTCCTCCAGCTGAGTGAGGGGCTGGATACCCGATGACGCTGTGGCGCACATGAGCGAAGATGGACCAGGCGCGGATATGCGATGACGTTGTCGCTGCGCCATGACATCATCCTGCGCATGTGCCACTTAATCCTGGCAAGATGTAGCTGTGCCTATGCACAGCTTGGCACAGTCCGATGATGTCAGCGGGCCGCTGCATTGACAGGAATCACATTGTGTCAGCAGTGCCCACATCCCATGAAAGAATAAAAAAGAGATTTACCACAATGGTAGCAGGGTGAGGGATTTCAGTTATGTGGAGAGATTGGAGAAGCTGGGGTTGTTCTCCTTGCAGCAGAGAAAATTCAGAAGAGATTTGACACATTTGTTCAAAATCATGGAGGTTTTCAATAGTTTAAATAAGGAGAAACTGTTTCCAGTGGTAAAAGGGTCAGTAAGCAGAGGACACAGATATCAGGTGATTGGCAGAAGAACCAGAGGTGACATGAAGAACCATTTTTTACACAGCAATGTGTTGTGATAAAGAAAGAAAAGACTTGCAGTTATGTAGCATATTTCAAGACCACTGGATATATCAAAGCACTTTGTAGAAAATGAAATACTTTTGAAGTGTAATCACTGTTGTAATGTCAGAAATGCAGCAGCTAATACCGACAAACAGCAATGTGATAATGACCAACTGATCTGATTGAGAGGAAAATATTGATCACAACACCAGGGAGAATTGTTCTTCACTTGTTTGAAATTGCAGCATGGGATCTTTTACATTCACCCAAACATGCAGACCAGGTCTTGGTTTAACATCACACCTGAAAGGCAGCACCTTCAACACTCTCAGTGCTGCACTGGAGTGCCAGCTGTGAAATCTGAACCCAGAAGCTTGTGATTTCGAGGTGAGTGTGACCAACTGAGCCACAGCTTTTACCTGCGTCTCAATCCTTCTACCAACAGTTTCTCTCTATCAGGTCTGTCACGACCCCTCATGATTGTGAACATCTCTATCAAATCTCCTCTCTAAGGAGAACAACCCCAGCTTCTCCAATCTAACCACATAACTGAAATCCTAACCACACGTTGCAGAAAGGAATTTTTCCTCATGTTCCTTCTGGTTTTGTGAGTCTCTTTAAATCTGTAACCTTCAGTTATTGACCGTTCAGCAGTTAGAAACAGTTCCTCAGTATTTACTCCACCTCAAACCTTCAAGAAAGCTCTGCAAAGTAACTGAAAATCAAGTTGTCAGAAGTGGGATTTAAACACATGCCTCCAGTGAAAGCTGCAACCTGAACAGAGAAGCTGAAACCGCTCAGTCACCTCAACTGTTCAGACCTTTTTGACCTCGTCATCACTTCTGTACTTTGAAAGGTTCACTCAGTTCAGGAACTTGTTCAATGTTGCTGGAATGATCAGTGATTGAGATATTAACTCCCCCGGGTTTTCCTGAGCTTGTTCTCGGTGTGTGGGGATGTTTGTCCTGGGCCGTGGAATCTTGCATCCCGGTAATGGACATTAACCCACTGATTGAATCTGTATTCACTGCTTTCCGCTGGTGCTGGGTAATTGCAGAGTGTGGGGCCGGAATGTTGCTGCTTGTCCCGGCCTCACTCACTCTAGGAAAGAGTGAATAATTGATGCATCTGTTTCTGTATCTGAAATGTGACTTCGATCTGCTGTTATTAACCGAGGCAGCGCTGCAGAAAGATACGTTAATAATCTCTCACTAATCAACTGCAAACAGTCAGAATGTGTAACTTTGAACAGCGCTTTCTGCAATGTCAGGGCTGGAAAATTGAGGGAGGGAGAGACACTGTCAGTATCTGAGTGCATACAGCACTGTACAGAGAAAGAGCCAATATACCGGGGCTGTGACACAGTGCATCTTTTCACATTTAATCACAATAATATCCGGAGTCAGGAACTGAAAAGGATGAAAAACCAAATAACAAGAGCAAAATTATAGATTAGTTGATAAGCTTTCACTGTGTTACCTGGTAGTCTACTGTTTTAGATTCAATGCTCTCTCCACTGTGGTCAGGGAATGATTTCTTCTCAAGGGCTGAATATTAACAAAACTTCTTGGAATTTAAAATCTTTCAAAATTAATTCCATGGAGCTAATGGGGAAAAGTCAAATAACTGCATCAATTATAGGAGAGCTGGTTGGTGATGATGTGGATGTGTCTGCAGTGTGCAGGACCAGACTGTTTCTATAGATTCACAATGAATGTTCCACCCTTTATTTGTAACAGTAAAACTGATCGTGGACAATGGCTATACTGGTTGCAGCAACCTGAAGATTTAACTCATTGACACCCTGCTTTAGGGTAATCTGGAAAGAACAACACCCAGCTCTGTCAGTTAGTGTGATAGTTTGTTAACCCACAATTTGTTGGTTCAAGCACTTAAAAGGATGAGGCTTTATTAACTTAAACTCTTCTACATCTGCTGTATTACTCTTGCTGTTGATTCTTCAAAGTTAAGGTTAATCAAGTCTTTCTTTGTGAAATCCATGCTGACTGTGCTTTATTATATTTTCATTTTCATATGTATTTTCTACTTTTGGGGATTACAGGATATTGTCATTTTTTATTGATTTTAATTTTATTTATTGCCCATCCCTAATTCCCTCGAGAAGGTGGTGGTGAGCTGCCTTCTTGAACCACTGCAGTCGATGTGGTGCTGTTAGGAAGGGAGTTCCAGGAATTTGACCCAGCCACAGTGAAGGAACGGTGATATGGTTTCAATTCCAGGATGGTGTGTGGCTCAGAGGGGAAATTGCAGGTGGTGGTGTTCCCATGCATCTGTTGCCCTTGTCCTTCTAGGTGATAGAAGTCATGGGTTTGGAAGGTGCTGTGTAAGGAGGCTTGCTGCGTTGCTGCAGTCCATCTTGTGCATGGTACACGCTGTGCGTTGGTGATGGAGAGAGTGAATATAGTGAATGAGTTGCCAATCAAGTGGGCTGCCTTGTCCTGGATAACGTTGATCTTCTTAAGTGTTGTTGGAGCTGAACCTATCCAGGCAATGTAGAGTATTGCATCACAATCCTGACTTGTGCCTTGTAGATAGGGGACAGGCTTTGGGGAGTCAGGAGGTGAGTTACTCGCCGCAGGATTCCTAGTGTCTGACCTGCTCTTGTAGCCATGATATTTATATGGCTACTGCAGTTCTGTTTCTGGTCAATGGTAACCCCCAGGATGTTGATAGTGGGGGATGCAGCAATCGTAATGCTGTTGAATGTCAAGGGGAGAGGGTTAGATTCTCTCTTGTTTCAGAAGGTCATTGCCTGGGACTTGCGTGACTCGAATGTGAAATATCCTTATTGTAGGGTATTGTATTGTACTGTACAGTGACTACACTTGGAAAGTCCTTCATTGGCTGTAAAAGGCTTTTCAAAGTCCTGTGGTCGTGAAATGCATGTGTCGCTTTTACCATTGTTATCAGTGTCATTTTGATCAAAAGATAGGTTTCGTGAGCACAAAGTTTAAATCAATGTTGATTCAAATAATGTAAAAGCATCTATATTCTTGCACTATACTTAATAATCACCATCTTCCCATCCTTGCAGAGTACAATGTTTTTGGTCCTGAAATTGATTCCACAATCTCAGTCCCTCAGACAATTTCAGCCCAGTTCTGATGAAAGATCACAGATCTGAAACGTTAACTCTGTTTCTCTCTCCACAGATGCTGTCAGACCTGCTGAGTATTTCCAGCATTTTCAAGAGTCTCGATTTAATGAATAGGAAACTTGTTTCCGATCAGATTGGGAGACAGTGTGAAACCACTCCATTGTACTCATGTCTGAGATTCTGAGGACAGGTGGCTGTTAGTGGAAGAGATCATTAATTAAATGTACCTAGCAACAGCTCAGACCAATTATTATTTTACATGGTGGTGTGATGGCCATCCAGGGGTTAAAAGTAGGGATCTTGTAAGGTTTCAGTGTGCAGGAACACTAGAAGATCTCAGGGGTAAAGGCTCAGATCATCAACCAAGTTCTCCACCTGATGAGGGATCTAGGGTGGACAAAGAGGACCGTGACACTCTGTGACCAAGCTCGACCAGTCCACACACCTGCCAGAGCTGTGAAGTTATATTCCCCAAGTTTGTTCAAGATAATTTTCCTTCCAATTATTAAGTACTATTTTACTCTCAATAAAAGTTCTGGACTTATTAATCAAGTATCCTATTGATTTAATTGGTTAAAGTCATGCCCAAAGAGATTGTCCACAATAGACTTTCCAGAACTGAAAGATAAGTCTGCAAGGATTGCTAATTTTACAGCCCTGTTTAAAAAGAGAGATAAACCCAGGAATTACAGACCAGTTCGTCTAATGTCAGTGGTGGGGAAACTTTTAGAGACAATTATCCAGGAGAAAATTAACTGGCACTTGGTAGAACATGGGCGAATAAATGACAGCCAGTACAGACTGGTTAACAGAAGATTGTGCATGAATTAAATAATTAATTAATTTCTTTGATGAAGTTTCACAGAGAGTTGACCAGGGTGGTGAGGTTGATGGTGTGTGTCTGCACTTCAAAATTGGGTTTGAAAAAGTACCATAAAATAGACTTGTTAACAAAATTTGAGCAGATGGGATTAAAGAGGCAGTGGCAGCGTGGTTACAAAATTGGCTGAGAGACGGAAAGCAAAAAGTAGGGTGAATGCTTGTTTTTCAGAATGGAGGGACTAATACAGTAATGTCACTGTTGTTGCAGTGTGTGCAGTGTCTGACTCTGAGCTGTCCTAGGGAGGGGGCTGTTTGTGATTTTCCTGTGGGGTGTATTATCATCAGGGTATCTCTCTGAGCTGTCCCAGGGATGGGGCAGTGTGTGATATCCTTGTGCATGTCATGCAGGCCCACTGGCGTGTGGTTCCATCCTGATGCCAAGAAACAGAGCCCCATCTCTGGGCAAAAAGTCTCACTTCCTTGTGGGTGTCTTGAGAGAGAAGAAGGCTTAGGGAGTAAACCTGGACAGTAAATCTGGAGTGGAGTCCCGTAGGCGGTTACCTGTTACTTATCAGGTAGTTTTCCAGCAACTCCTACAGCAGAGCTGGTACCAAACAGTGCTGCTTTTTTCCTATCCTTTGGACAATACTAGCAATGCTGAGAGGGGGTCCTGATGCTCAGTGTCTCCATACTATTTGCCCAGGCCTGTGCCCTGGAGAGGACACTCCAGCTTCGTGGTTAAACATTAGCAAAACATGGGAAGAAACAGTTACCGATTATAAGCTCTCACTCAATTGGTGTAGGGTATGAGCACAAGGGGTTACTTTTGACAGTGGGAGAGATCATCGCGTCTCATTGGATAACTACCACCTACTCCAAGCTGTGCAGCCCCCAGTCAGTTAGGTGCTGTCCTGCCACGACCTACTTGCTTCAATGGGTGCTTGCAGCTTAGAGAAATATCTCTCAACTGGCGGATTGATAATCTATGCACCAGGCAAGACAAACTCAACAAAGAAGACACCAGTGCTTCGCATCACAAGCTGGAATGTAAGGACTATGTGTCCTGGCCTTACCGACAACCTTCTGCAGGTTGATCGCACACACAAGACAGCTGTGATTGACAAGGAACTGACAAGGCTCAATGTGGACATTGCTGTGCTGCAAGAAATTTGGACTCATTCAATTTGGATCCCTCAGAGAGAAACACTACACCTTCTTCTCGCAGGGGAAAGCCCAAGAGGCAACTCGTGAGCATGGAGTGGGTTTCACAGTAAAAAACACGCTCCTTGCAATGAATGAACCCCCCACAGTTGGCTCAGAGAGACGTCTTACCCTTCACTTGTCAACAAGCGCGGGTCCAGATAATCTCATGTGCATCTATGTCCCGACACTCACCTCCACCCCAGATGTCAAGGATCAATTCTATGAGACACTTGACACTGCCATGAGTAGATTTCCCAGCACTGAGGGACTGTATCTTCTCGGGGATAGCAACGCAAGCTTGGGTACTGACTACAGCTTGGCCAATGAGCAGAGGGCACCAGGGGATTAGCAAGATGAACAAAAATGGACAGAGGTTTCTGGAGCTATGCTGTCACCATGGACACTGTGTGACGAACAGCTATTTCCAGGTCAAGCTGTGCCACAAGGTGTCCTGGAGACGTCCGAGATCACGCCACTGGCACCAGCTAGAACTTATCATCACCAGACGTACCACCCTCAGCAGTGTCCTCATCACTCGCAGCTATCACAGCGCTGACTGTGACACTGATCACTCCCTGGTGTGTAGCAAGGTCAGGCTTCAGCCAAGGAAGCTTCACCCATCCAAGAAGAAAGGTCGTTCTCGGATCAACACTAGCCGAACCACTGACCCAGAAAGGACCCAGGAGTTCCTCAACATCCTCGATCAGGCTCTTTCAGAAAACACGCAAGGCCTCAGTGCGGTGTCAAAGTGGAATCATCTGCACGCCACCATCTATAACTCTGCACTCACTGTGTATGGGAAAAGAGATGGGAGGAATGCTGACTGGTTTGAGGCTTATTGGACTGAAATGGAGTCAGTTACTGCAACTAAGAAGAGAGCCCTCATGAACTACAAACAAGTCCCGAGCAAACAAACTCGAGATGCTCTCAGAGCTGCCAGAAGCAAGTCTCTGCAGACTGCTCGTCACTGCACCAATCAATACAGGTTAAAACTCTGCAACAGCATACAATCTGCCGCTGAATCTGGGGGATGCTAGAGGGACATATGAAGGAATTCAACACACCAGGGTTCCTTAGACAGCACCATCCATACCCGCAACCTCTACCAACTAGAAGGACAAGGCAGCAAATTCATGGGAACACCACCACCTGCAAGTTCCCCTCCAAGCCACACACTATCGTGACTTGGAACTATATCGCCTTTCCTTCACTGTTGCTGGGTCAAAATCCTGGAACTCCCTTCCTAACAGCACTGTGGGTGTACCTACCTCACACAGACTGCAGCGGTTCAAGAAGGCAGCTCACCACCACCTTCTCAAGGGAAATGAGGGATGGGCAATAAATGCTGGCTTATCAGTGATGACCACATCACATGAATGAATAAAATAAAAATTAAGAAAGCAACCGGCCCAGCAGTAACTAAATCAGCACCTTTGAAGACAAAGACAGGGACGATCATCACTGAACCTAACAAGCAGATGGAAAGGTGAGTGGAGCATTACCTTGAACTCTACATAACGGAGAACATTGTAATTGAAGTAGCTCTCAGCACCATTCCAGACTTCCCTGTCATGGAGGAGTTGGACAGCGACACCACCATAGAGCTCAAAAACGCCATTGACCGTCTTGCCAGTGGTAACGCCCTGGCAAATGATGGTATTCCACCTGGAATCATCAAAAGTGGAATAGCAGCACAGCTGTAGCATCTCCATGAACTTCTGTGTCTCTGTTGGAAGGGGAGATCTGTGCCTCTAAACATGCGTGATGCAAATATTGTCAACTTGTGCAAAAATAAGGGGGAATCGCAGTGACTGCAGCAATTACCGAGGCATCTCCTTGCTAAGTATTGTGGCGAAGGTCTTTGCTCACATTGCTCTGACCAGATTGCAGACCCTGACATCTGTGCAGCTTCAGAGCTGGTAGATCGACAGTCGACATGATTTTCTCACTTCGGCAGTTACATGAGAAGTACTGTGAACAGTCCAGACCAATCTACATTGTCTTTATAGACATCACCAAGGCCTTCGATCTTGTCAGCAGAGACAGACTCTTCAAACTGCTGTGGAAACTAGGCTGCCCTCCTGAACTCTTGGACGTCATCTCTTCTTTCCATGAGAACATGCACAGTTCCGTCAGTTACAATGGAGCAACATCAGACACTTTCACGATCAGCAGTGGGGTAAAACAGGGCTGTGTCCTGGTGCAAACTCTCTTCGGAACATAGGAGGAGGCAGTTTAACCTGTCGAGCCTGATCTGTCATTCAATTACATCCTTGCTGATCATCTACCTCAACACCACTTTCCCGCGCTATCCCCATATCCCTTGATGTCATGAGTATCAAGATTTCTATCAATTTCTGTCCTGAACATGCTCAATGATTGAACTTTCACAAACCCCTGAGGTAGAGAATTCCAAAGATTCACCACCCTCTGAGTGAAGAAATTCCACCCTATCTCAGTTTTAAATGGCCTTTTAAATGAAACTTTAAGGAATACAAGCCCAGTTTCCTCATAAGACAATCCCACCATCCCAGGGATTAGTCTGGTGACCCTCTGTTGCACTCCCTCTATGGCAAGTATATCCTTCCTTAGATAAGGAAACCAAAACTGTACACAATACTCCAGCACGATCTCACCAAGGCTCGATACAATTGCAGCAAGACATCTTTATTCCTGTACTCATGACCCCTCGTGTTAAGGCCAACATACCATTTGCCGTCCTAATTGATTGCTGCACCTGCATGCGAGCTTTTAGTGTCTCATGAACAAGGACACCCAGGTCCCTTTGGACATCAACACTTCCCAACCTCTCACCATTTAAGAAATATTCTGTCTTTCTGTTTATTCTACCAAAGTGGATAACTTCACACTTATTCACATTATTTTCCACCTGTCATGTCATTCACTTATCCTGTCCAAGTCCCCTGGAAACCTGCTTGTAACCTCCTCACAGCTCACATCCTTTACAATTGGCATATTCTTCTCCATGTTGCTATTTTAAACTTTCAGTGACTCGGATGAGGGTGTCCACCTGCTTACCAGAGCTGATGACAAGCTGTTCATCTTGGCAAGACTGCGCACCAAGACCAAAATGAGTCAGTTCTTGGTCTGTGAGTTGCTGTTTCCTGATGACGCTGTGCTAACATCCCATAATGAAGTACATTAACAGCAGCTTGTATATCGGTTCTCCCTGGCCTGCAAGGAGTTTGGACTGACGATCAGCATCAGGAAGATCAAAGTTATGGGCCAGGACGTAGAAACTCCACCTTCCATCAACATCGACAGCCTCACTTTGGAAGTTGTCAACGGCTTCACATACCTTGGATCAACAATCACCAGCAATCTGTCCCTTGATACTGAAATCAGCACCAGGATTGTCAATGCTCCAGCTGTCATGTCAAAGTTGAGAAGACGAGTGTGAACCAACAGCAAACTGATCGAAAATTCAAAACTACGCGTGTAACAGGCTTGTGTTCTCAGCACCCTCCTTTATAGTAGAGAAGCATCAACAACTTATGCAAGCCAAGAAAAGCAGCTGAACAGCTTCCACCTCCGCTGTCTCAGATGGATATTGGACATCTCCTGGCAGGACAGAGAGCCGAATGCAGTAGTACACCAGCGTGCAGGGATCCGCAGCATGTTTGCCCTATTGAGTCAGCGGTGACTCTGTTGACTGGGTCATGTGTGCTGAATGGATGACGGTCGCTTTGCCAAAGGCATGCTCTTTGGTGAGCTTGCTATCAGCACGACACCAACAGGTCACCCACGTCTGTGATACAAGGACATCTGAAGAGCGAGATCTCAAGCTGACTGGGATTGGAGTCGATGCTTGGGAAGTCCTTTCTGCTGACTGGAGTTCCTGGAGAAAGGCATTCAGGTAGACCATGGGAAAAGCAGAGGACAAAAGAAATGACCAGATGGTGGGAAAGAGAGCTCAGAGGAAGGAAAAATTATCAGTCGACCTCGGGCCAATGATATTCATCTGTACCAGCTACGAAAGGAATCGTCACTCACGAGTCGTCCTCTGCAGCCACAACAAACGATGTTTAATACAGAAGTGACGTACACCCCGGGTGTAGCCCATCGTCTTCCGAGACGGACGGTTGCCTATTACAATTACAACTACAGCTACAACTACAAGAGCGAGTCAGAGGCTGGGAACTCTGCCGTGACGAACTCAACTCTTGACTTGCCAAAGCCTGCCCACCATCTACAAGGCCTTCCTCTGATTTCAATTGTATGCACATTTGTGATCTGGCTCTGTAGCTTAGTTGGTGAAAGCACCTGGCTGATAAACAGGAGGTCCTGGATTTAACTCCCACTGGAGCCTTATTTCACAGTAGCAACATGCTTGAAAAGTTTCATTATCAACATTGACATCTGGGTCTTGTGAACTTGAATTCAAAATATATGATGAATTTCAATCACATAAAAAAACAGCCTTTGTGAAGGATATGAGTTTGGAATGGATGTTCTTCCTTGTCCAGAATTTCAGTGCTGATACATCAAAGGTAACTTCTTTGACATAAATTTGTTCACAGTTACATTCAACCTGGAAAACAGCTTGATATTAATCTCACTGAAGGAAAGTGTGACCGTGTTCTCTGTTTCAGAGTGTTTGTGTCATTATGTGTTGCTTTTAAGCGAGACTGGGACATGACGCAAGTGGGAGGGTTTATCTGAAGTTTGGAATATTTGTCAGTCAGGAACAAGAAAAATCAAAGGAACCAAATAAGAAAACCTATGTCTCATGTGGTTACCGATAAACGGTGAGAAGATATTAAACTTTGTTGCATTTAATACAACTATGTGAACTTTGATCTTTGCAGCCTTTTCTAAACATTATTTGAAGGGTCTCAGTAAAAATGTTCAGTGTTGATGAGAGTGGGTGAGCAACTGCTTAATGTGACAGGGTCAGGACTGGATGCAGGAAGTTCTCTGACAGTCTCTCTCTGATGGGTTGAGTTGATTTTCAACTGGCAGCTGTTGCTGTTTTGATAATTCAAGTTCCCTCCACCGATTTTTTTGGACAGACAGTGCAGTATGAGGATGTAAAGGGTTAATGCTGAAGACAGTGGGATTAACCCCTCCCAGAATCAGAGTGATGATGTAACAGTCACATGAGATGAGGTTTGGGAGGAGAGAGCATCACCAAGGATGCTAGTTTCGGAGGCTTGATGAGTGTGTATATAGTATTGTGTAAATTAGAAAAGAGTTCTTAGTTCTTTCAGCAGGAAATGTGTCCAGAAAATATCGCGAAACTCACAATTTTATTGTTCAGGAGTTGTAACACAGGGATATTAACTCCAAGTGACAGTAGTGGTTTCATTTAACAAAAGAAAAGTAGAGAATTATATTGCTCATTGATTGAAATCCCCCAGTGAGGAGACAGTTAAACAGGTGATCTGTTGGGGCATCCTTCGATCCAAGGTTTCGGCAGCATTTAATCTCCCTTTTTGGTGAAATTCTCTGTTTTTTGCATCTTTTTTTAATCCAGCTTTGATGGACCAGTGAAAAAACTGAAAAAAGTGAACAGATCCGTCCTTTCTTTTCTTCCTTCTTCCCATCAGTTTCTCTTTTCTGTCACAATTTAATCTGCTGTTTCTGCTGTTTTATCCATTCCAATCAAAATTCAACATTCCAATCAACTCTATTTGTTATTCCACAGTGTCTCTCTATGTGTTTTAATCTGTTGTATTCTCTCACAGTCTGTTTGATGATCAATGTTACATCTCACTCTCTGTTCTGGTGAAGATCAGAAGCAGTGTTATCTGTTTGCAACACCCGACAAGTCGGCCTGAGTCTGTGTCTCATCGATAATGTGGAGTTAGGAACATAGGAACATAGGAGCAGGAGTCGGCCATTCAGCCCATCGAGACTACCCCACCATTCAATATGATCATGGCTGATCATCCACTTCAATGCCCTTTTCCCCACACTTCCCTCATATTCCCTTATGTCATTTGTATTTAGAAATCTATCAATCGCTGCTTGAAACATACTCAATGACTGAGCTTCCACAGCCCTCTGGGTTACAGAATTCCAAAGATTCACAACCCTCTGAGTAACAGCATTTCTCCTCATCTCTGTCCTAAGTGGCTTGCCCCTTATTTTGAAATTGCGTCCCCTGGTTCTCGACTCCCCAACCAGGGGAAACATCTTAGCTGCATCTACCCTGACTGTCCTTTAAATATTTTGTGGGTTTCAATGATTTCACCTCTCATTCTTCAAAACTCCAGAGAATACAGGCCCAGTTTCCCCAATCTCTCGACATAGGACAGTCCCACCATCCCAGGAACAAGTCTGATGAACCTTCTTTGCACTCCATCTATGGCAATAATATCGTTCCTTAGGGGAGGGAACCAAAACTGCACACAGTACTCCAAGTGCAGTCTAACCAGGGTTCTATACAATTGAAGCAAGAATTCACTACTCCTGTACTCAAATCCTCTTGCGATAAAGGCTAACATACTATTAGCCTTCCTAATTGCTTGCTGCACCTTCATGTTAGCTGTCAGTGACTTATTGACATGGATACCAGGTCACCCTTATACTCTATACCTCAGTTAATAAAGGAAAGGATTCCATATACCTGCTGAACCACCTTATTGACCTGTACTGCTACTTCAGGGATCTGTGGACATTCACTTCAAATTCCCTCACTTCCTCTACACCGTTCAGTGTTCTCCCATTAATTGTGTATTCCTTTGCCTTTTTTGAGGCCTGCTCTCGCTGTTCTCTGCTCTCCGAGTGAACTCTTGCTCCCTCTCCTGGGCTCTTTATGCTCCATTCTGCTCTCACTGTTTCCCGCTCTCTGATTGTATCAATATTTGTTTGCCTTGTGTTTAATTTAAAATATGGATTAACTGCATTTTACAGTTGTAGGTTTTATTTGGTAGTTCTGTACAAGTTGTGGATTGGTATTTAATATTTAGCTCTGTGAAAACGATTGTGAAATAAAATATAACTTTCAATCTTATACATGGGCTGGTCTGCAAGCTCCAAGTCCTTCACTTTGTAGTAATGTAATTGATACTGTATCTTTCAGTCTTAATCTCTGTGGGATGTTTGAACTGGTATGTAATGCCTAACTTGGTCTCACGTCTGATGTACATTATTGTGATGAATAGGCTCATAGGAAATAGGGGCATAAGGCCATTCAGCCCATCGAGCCTGCTCCAACATTCAAACAGATCGTGACTGATCATCTACCTCGACGCCATTTTTCCCTGCTATCTCCATATCCCTTGATCTTGTTAGTATTTAGAAATCTATCGATTTCTGTCTTGAATATGTTCAATGATTGATCTTCCACAGCCCTCTGGGATAAAGAATTCCACAGATTTCTCACCCTCTGAGTAAAGAAGTTCCTGCTCATCTCAGTCTCAAATGGCTTGCCCTTTTTCTGAGACGGTGTCCCCTTTTTCTACACTCACTAGACAAAGGAAACATCCTATCCATATCTACCCTGTGACACTCTGTAAGAACTTTGTCTGTTTCAATGAGATCACCTCTCATTCTTCAAAACTCTAGAGAATTTCGGCCCAGTTTTTGCAGTCTCTCATCATAAGACAATCCCACCATCCTAGGGGATGAGACCGGTGAATCTCTGTTGCACTCCCTCTATGACAAGTCTATCCTTCCTTAGATAAGGAAACCAAAATTGGACAGAATACTCCAGGTGCGGTCTCATCTGGACTTCATACATCTTTACTCATGTACTCAAATACGCTTTCAATGAAGCCAACATACCATTTGCCTTCCTAATTGCTTGCTGCACCTGCATACTAGCTTTTAGTGTCTCATGAACAAGGACACCCAGGTCCCTTTGGACATCGACACTTCCAAGCCTCTCACCATTTAAGAAATACTCTGTCGTTCTGTTTATTCTACCAAAGTGGAGAACTTCTCACTTATTTACATTATATTCCATCTGCCCATTCATTTAACCTGTCCAAATCCCCTTAAAGCCTCCTTGCATTCTATTTATTTTTTATTTCGAGATACAGCACTGAAACGGGCCCTTTGGCCCACCAAGTCTGTGCCGACCAACAACCACCCATTTATACTAACCTTATGGTAATCCCATATTCCCTACCAGCTACAGACAATAGGGGCAATTTACAATGGCCAATTTACCTATCACCTGCAAGTCTTTGGCAGTGGGAGGAAACTGGAGCACCCGGCGAAAACCCATGCGGTCACAGGGAGAACTTGCAAACTCCACACAGGAGGTACCCAGAATTGAACCCAGGTCCCTGGAGCTGTGAGGCTGCGGTGCTAACCGCTGCACCACTGTGCCACCCATTCATTCTGTACCTTTCAATTCTGTAAATTTTGTCTGTTCTATTTCAGATTTTATATTTAAAATGTGACCATGGTGACAGAGTTTATTTAGATCTGATGGTGGGTTTGTTTTTGGACTGTGATTGATGTATCAAACTGTCAGCTGTACTGAATTGGAGTGAAATAGAAACAACTTCTGTCTCTCCTGCTGTTGTTTGACTGTTGGATTGAAAATGTGTCTCTTGACTTTGGGATGAGTGTCTGACTACTTATTTTGTTTGCTCCAGTGGAACTGACGAGCTGGCAGTATCTCTGTGCTTTGGGAGTGATCCTGTACCGACTGTGTGTTGGAACGAGCTCGCTGCACTTTTCTTTGTGTCCAAGAATCACCACATCCATTCAGGTTCCTTCATGTATTTTCCTGCAGGAATGAAAGAAATGGTGAGGTAGAAGATACAAAAGCGAACAATGTAATCGCCCCAATAATAATCATTATGAACAATCACAAAATGAAAACCAGGAACACAAACAGTGTCAGTGTCTGACTCCACTGCAGTACTGCAGTATTCAGCTTCTGTTTGCCAGGTGTTTGCAGTGGTTTTACACCAGGTTTGTGACATTCAGAAACAACACAAACCCTGCAATGCTCAATGGCTGGGACTGTCCGATAGAGCAGTGACCTTTACACAGTCACATTTCTATTTCAACGGAAAACAAGCAGCCACTATTTAAAATGTGCCTTTCACACTTCTCACCTGGTGTTAACAATAAATGCTCTTTGTCTAACTGTCCACATCGTTATTTTGCGGCTATTCCCCCCCCCCCCCCCCCACACTGTTCACAATCCAACAAACAGTGAGAGACTGGAACTAAAGCAGGAAAATTCCCTCTCCTTTGGGTGGTGAAATTGTCAGTGATTTTCAATAGTGATTTCTTCCCATTGTGTCTCCCTGAGCCTGGACAGACACTGTCCGAGAATGAACTCTCCCTTCCCCGTGTCCCCGGCTCACTCCATGTTCCGGGAGCAACTCCTGCTCCACAGTGTCTGTTACAAACACTCCCCGACTCCCCCTCAACTTACCGCCACTCAACGCTAATCTCTGAGCACATCTGCGGACACGCTCCCAAAGCAGTGGCTGCTGGAAGCAGATGCTGTTTGTTCATTTCCCCCGGGCCCGGGAAGTCTCCATTCGCAGCTGATTTAAAGCATCTTCCCCTGATTGAGTGAATGGCCTCACAGACTGGGTTGGGGAAAGGCTGCACATGCGCTCCACTCCTCATTGTGACGTCTCACTGGGGGCGGGGCTGCGTCGCCGGTGCGCAGATCTCTGCAGCAATTCAGCATTCAAACATCAATGGGAACTTTCCCCATTTCACCCTCATCAAAGTCCCAAAGAAAGTGAAGAGGGGCTTGGACTGGAGGGAGGGGCGGGGTAGGGGGAACCTAGAACCCAGAAAGCTGCCCACTTGCCCCATTTAGATGCTCAATATGCGGTCATTCCCTGCAGGGGATTTGTTATTATTGAGCCCCTCCTGGTAAAACAATCCGATCGAAAGAGGGGAGAAAGGAGGGAGCCGGTGTGTTGGCTGGGACCTTGCAGAATTCATTTCAGCAGCAAAAGTCCCGGGTTATATTAACCCGAGTGAAACACGCTCTCAGTGAGAGGAAAACCGAACGGCCCTTTTCATCTTTTCATTGGAAACAAAGTAGAGCCGGAAGTGCGGCGAGCAGAGCAGACACACAAGCTCAATGACAGGAGAGCTCGGCCGTCCCTGAGTTTCAGCTCCCAGCTCTTACATTTCCTCATCCACACTGTCTTTACTGTGGATGTTCAGGGGTTCCTTGTCGGATTCTGAGTCAGGAGATCCACACACTCTCTGTTATCAAGATTTATGGGCAGGAATGTTTCAAAACGTTGTCTATTAAATCATTGTATTATTCACAGAACTAATGAGGCAATCGGTTCCTTATTCTGGCCTTGAACTTGGTTTGGGTCGACCGAAAACTGAGAGGTTCAGCACCTTTCCACTTCTTCACTAATATAACTGATTCTTTTGATGAAGTAACAGAAAAGGTTGATGAAGGGAAAGTAATGGATGTTGTATATATGGATTTTAAGAAAGCGTTTGACAAACTACCACATAAAAGGCTGGGTAACAAAACTGAGGTTCCTGGAATAGGAGGGTCAGTATCTGCTTGGATTAAAAAATGGATGAAATATCAAGAAAAGCGAGTTGTGGTATTTGGTTGTTTTTCAGAATGGAAGATGGTGAACAGTGATGTCCACAAGGGTCAGTGTCAGGACCACCATATATAGAAATGACTTGAATATTGGAATCACAGAATCACAGAATTGTTACTGCCCAGAAGGAGGCCATTTGGCCCATCGTGTCTGCACTGACTCTCCAAATGAGCAATTCACCTCATGTCACTTCCCCGTCTTCTCCCCATAATCCTGCACATTCTTCCTTTTCAGATAACAGTCTAATTCCCCTTTGAATTCTTCAATTGAACCTGCCTCCATCACATTCTCAGGCAGTTCATACTTTAACCACTCGCTGTGTGAAAAAGCTTTTCCTCATGTCGCTTTTGCTTCTTTTACCAATGACTTTAAATCTGTGCCCTCTCGTTCTCGATCCTTTCACAAGTGGGAACAGTTTCTCCCTATCCACTCTGTCCACACCCCTCATCATTTTGAATACCACTATGAAATCTCCTCTTAGCCTTCTTTTCTCCAAAGAAAACAGTCCTAACTTCTCCAATCTATCTTCATAACTGAAATTCCTCATCGCTGGAACCATTCTCATGAATCTTTTCCAGAATCTCTCCAATGCCTTCACATCTTTCCTAAAGTGTGGCACCCAGAACTGGACTCAGTACTTCAGCTGAGGCTAGTGTCTTATACAAGTTCAACATGACCTCCTTGTTCTTGTACTCTATGCCTCTATTACTAAAGCCGAGGATACTGTATGCTTTATTAACCACTCTCTCAACCAATGACTTATACCCCCAGGTCCCTCTGCTCCTGCACCCCCTTTAGAATTGTACCCTTTATTCTATATTGTCTCTCCATGTTTTTCCTACCAAAATGAATCAATTCACATTTCTCTGCATTGAACTTCACCTGTCATCTGTCCTCCCATTCCACCAACTTGTCTATGTCCTTTTGAAGTTCTACACTATCATCCTTACAGTTCACAATGCTTCCAATTTTCGTATCATCCATAAACTTTGAAATTCTGCCCTGTACACCAAGGTCTAGGTGATTAATATATATCAGGAAAGGCAAGGGTCCCAACACTGACTCCTGGGGAACTCCACAACAAACCTTCCTCTCGCCCTAAGAACATCCATTGCTCACTACTCTTTGTTTCCTGTCACTCAGCCAATTCCATATCCATGTTACTACTGTCCCTTTTATACCATGAGTTATAACTTTGCTCACAAGTCTGTTGTGTTACATTGTATCAAACTCCTTTTGAAAGTCAATAAAAGCAAAATACTGCAGATGCTGGAAATCTGAAATATAAATAAAAAGTGCTGGAAATACTCAGCAGGTCTGGCAGCATCTGTAGAGAGAGAAGCAGAGTTAACATTTCAGGTCCTTGACCGTTCAGATGCCGTCAGACCTTTTGAAAGTCCATGTAGACCACATCAACAGCATTGCCCTCATCAACCCTCTGTTACCTCATCAAAAAACTCCAGCAGGACAGTTAAACATGATTTTCCCTGAAGAAATCTATGCTGGCTTTCTTGAATTAACCCACATTTGTCCATGGGACTATTAATTTTGTCCCAACTTATTCTTTCGAGAAGTTTTCCCACCACCAAAATTGAACTGGCTGGGGATTGAAATGAGGTGAGTTGCTCTAACAGAGAGCCAGCACGGGTTCGACAGGCCGAATGGCCTCCTTCTGTGCTGTAGCCATTCTATGATTGTATGATTCTAGCAGCAACTGTTGGTGGAGAGGCAGTGATGCAGGAATGGGTTGACAGAAAGGGGAAAGTCTGGGCTGGTGTGCGTTTGCAGCATTTGCAGCTTGTGTTTGGGTTTGTGAATAAAGGTGATTTGGAAGCTGTTTTCCAAATTGATATGTTTATTGGAAGCAAGAAGTTTAGTTTAGTTATGCAGCACTGAAACAGGCTCTTCGGCCCACCAAGTCTATGCTGACCATCAACCACCCATTTATACTCATCCTACACTAATTCCATATTCCTACCACATGCCCTCCTGTTCCTATATTTTCCCTACCACCTACGTCTACTAGGGGCAATTTTTATAAGGGCCAATTTACCTATCAACCTGCAATGCTTTGGCATGTGGGAGGAAACCGACGCAGACACAGGGAGAACTTGCAAACTCCACACAGGCATTACCCGGAATTCAACCCGGGTCGCTGGAGCTGCGAGGCTGCAGTGCTAACCACTGCACCACTGTGCTGCTGATGTGAATAAAGAGTAAAACGTGTTAAGATGAAGTGCGGTGTGATTGAGGATAGCAGTAAATATTGTGTTGGTGAATTATTTGTGTTAATAAACTTCCACTGCGCCCTCTGCTGCAGGCTGCTGTTTATATCCAGCTGTGTATTAGTGCTGTGTGTGAACTAGATAAATGTTTGTTTCAACGCTGTTTGCAAAGCAATAGCATTGCACTCAAACAGTCCCTGACATTGCAACACACGTACAAAAGCAAAATACTGCGGATGCTGGAAATCTGAAACATAAACAGAAAATGCTTGAAATGCTCAGCAGGTCTGGCAGCATCTGTGGATAAAGAAACAAAGTTAATGTGAGCTAAGGAAACAGATCTGAACTGTTAACTGTTTCTCTCTGCACAGATGCTGCCAGACCTCCTGAGCATTTCCAGCATTTTCTGTTTTTATTTACAGCAACACAGGTGTTGGGAGGCTCAACATGGCTACACAATGTTACAAGGACGCTGAGTAACACCATCGACAACGGAACAGAGAGAATAACACACAGAAAACCAATAGACTGTGAGGAAGCAAAAGTGAGGGACAGAGAGAGATATAGACAACGAGACTGAGATGGAGAAACAAGGCATTTGTATGATTGTGTTATCCCTGTTATCTGAAGGTATTTCCTGGTGTGTAAATATGTTTTCTGTTGTGTAAAGATGTCCCCTGTTGCTGTGTAAAGGTTTTCCCTGTTACTGTTTTATTTTCTGTTACTGACCGTCCCCTCACTGTGACCATTTGCCCTGGTTTTATTGTGGCCAACATCACCATCTGGTGGTGGAGAGGAGGCGCTGCAGGAAGGGGTTGACAAAATGGGCGAGACTCGGCTGGTCCATGTTTGCAGTTTGTGCAGCTTGTGTTCGTGTGAGCAAAAGTGAGTTGTTACTGATTGATGTGTTCACTGGAAGATAAAAGCTGATTGCAAAAGAGTGACTTAGGAAGCATTTTGTTATGATGGGTAAACACTTGATGTTTCGAAAGTGAACTGTTTGTGTTACTACGAACATAAATAGCAGAGAATGGTTTCGATCTATTGATCTCTGGGTTATGGGCCCAGCACGCTTCCGCTGCGCCACTCTGCTAACCACTTATTTAAATTTTTGCTGCCTGTTAGTGAAATATGTTCATTTCCCCAATGTTTTTATCAAAATAGGATTGTCGTCTGAATGCTCAAGAATCCCAGACTCAGCAACACACGTGCTGACGGACTCACCCTCATTGCGTAATGACACAAGGACACTGAGTAACTGCACCGACAATGAGGCAGGCAGAGAAAGACACACAGAAAACCAGGAAGAGATTATCAGGACCCAGAAAGGAACAGACAGAGAAAGACTCACAGAAAACCAGGCAGAGACAGCGAGAGACCGATGATTTATGTAATCGTGTTCTCTATTGTGTAAAGATGTCCCCTGTGTTTTTAAAATATTTTTCCTGCTGTGTAATATGTTCCCTGTTGTGTAACTATATTCGCTTTTGTGTAAAGATGTTCTCTGTTATTGTGTAAAATGGTTCCCTGTTGGGTAAAGCTCTTCTTAGTTGTGTAAATATGATCCATCTTGTGTAAAAGTGTTCCCGGTTGTTTAAATATGTTCCCTGCTCTGTAATGTAGAGCTGAGTCTGCACTAATGGAATTGCTACAGTATCTTCCAGTCTGATACTGTATGAGGGCTGGAATGTGATCCAACGCACGTCTATGCAAATTAAATTGCTATTGTATCTTTTCGTTTCACACTCCGGGGGAGTTTTAAACTGAAATCTCAGTTTGTATCTTAGGTTATGCTATCTTTCAGATTCTCTCAATCTGATGACGCACTTGAGATTTAGACTAAAGAAAGGATGTACTGGCATTGGAGGAGTTCAAAAGAGATTCACTCAGCTGATTCCTGAGATCAAGGGGCTGACTTATCAAGAATGGCTAAACAGGTTATTCATTCGAGTTCAGAAGAATGAGGGGTGATCTTTTTGAAACGAACAAGATTCTGAGGGTGCTTAACAGGGTAAAGAAGGGTCTCTGACCTGAAACATTAACTCTGCTTCTATCTTCACAGATGCTGCCAGACCTGCTGAGTATTTCCAGCATTTCTTGTTTTTATTAACAGGGTCGATGTTGAGAAGATGTTTCCACTAGTGGGGGAATCTCAAACTAGGCGACATAGTTACAGAACAAGGGGACACTCATTTAAAACTGAGATGCAAAGGAATTTCTTCTCTCAAAGGGTAGTGAATGTCTGGAATTATCTACCCCAGACAGGTGTGGAGACGAGATCATTGAAAGTATTTAAAGAGGAAGTAGATAGATTTTTGAAATATTGGAGAGTTGAGGGCTATGAAGAGCTGGCATGAAAGAGGAATTGAGGTCTAGGGCAGATCAGCCCTGATCTTACTGAATGGCAGGGCAGGCTTGAGGGGCCGAATGGCCTACTCCTGCTCCTATTTCTTCTGTTATGTTATATCTAATGTATATGTCAGGATGCACTATGGGAATTAATACTGAAACTTATAAACTCATAACGTGTGTAAATATTGGGCTGATATTTAACTTGAATCTCAGAGTACATTATTGTGGTTAATTCTGTAACTTTGAAAAGGGAACTATGTGCGATAATGAAAACAAGAAATGCTGGAAATACTCAGCAGGTCTGGCAGCATCTGTATAGAGAGAAGCAGAGTTAACGTTTCAGGTCAGTGACCTTTCATCAGATGTGAAACTGATCAATCCACTGTTACAATAACTCCATCTCTGACTCCCTCCTGACAGTAACTAATCCTTTCACAGAGACTGTGGGTGGTTCTGAAAAGAGCCTTTGGGTTATGAAATGACATTTTTCCACTTTACTTTTTCTGGGAGTTCTGAGCGCTGAGAATGATTCTCACTGACATGTACAGGGCAACAGACCGACTGATTTGGCATAACGGTGTAACTAATGTTTGGGCTAACTCATGGCATCAGGTCAAACATGGGCAAGGAAACCTCCTGCTGATTACCACCTACCACCCCTTCCCAACCACCCCCATCTCCCCGCCCCTCAGCTGATGAGCCAGTACTCCTCTATGTTGATCACCACTTGGAGGGAGCACTGAGGTGGAACAGGGCGCAGAATGTAGTCTGGCTGGGGGATGTCAATGTCCATCACCATGAGTGGCTCGGTAGCACCACTACTGACCATGCTGGCAGAGTCTGAAAGGACATAGCTGCTCGATTGGGTCTGCAGTAGGTGGTGAGGGAACTAACAAGAGGGAAAAACATACTTGACCTCATCCTCACCAATCTGCCTGCCGCAGATGCATCTGTCCATGACAGTATTGGTAGGAGTGACCACTGCACACTCCTTGTGGAGATGAAGTCCCGTCTTCACATTGAGGATACCCTGCATTGTGTTGTGTGCCACTACCACTGTGCTAAATGGGATAGATTTTGAACAGATCTAGCAATGCGTAGCTGGGCATCCATGAGGTGCTGTGGACCATTAGCAGCGGCAGAATTGTACTCAACAACAATCTGTCACCTCATGGCCCGGCATATTCCCCCACTCTAACATTACCAACAAGCTGGGGATCAACCCTAATTCAATGAAGAGTGCAGGAGGGCATGCCAGGAGTAGCACCAGGCATACCTTGAAATGAGGCGTCAGGCTGATGAAGCTACAACACAGGACGACTTTCATGCCAAACAGCAGAAGCAGCATGTAATAGACAGGGCTAAGTGATCCCACAACCAACGGATCAGATCTACACCCTGGCACATCCAATGATGAATGGTGGTGGACAATTAAACAACCAACAGGAGGAGGTGGCTCCACAAATATCCCCAACCTCAATGATGGGGGAGCCCAGCACATCAGTGCAAAAGACAAGGATGAAGAATTTGCAACAATCTTCAACCAGAAGTGCCGAGTGGATTATCCATCTCGGCCTCCTTCTGAAGTCCCCAGCATCACAGATGACAGTCTTCAGCCAATTCTGTTCACTCCGGGTGATATCAAGAAACGAATGAAGGCATTGGATACAGCAACGGCTACGGGCCCTGGCAATATTCCGGCAATGGTACTGAAGACCTGTGCTCCAGAACTTGCTGCACCTCTAGCCAAGCTGTTCCAGTACAGCTACAACACTGGCATCTACTCGGCAAAGTGGAAAATTGCCCAGGTATGTCTTGTACACAAACAGCAGGACAAATCCAACCCAGCCAATTGCTGCCGCATCAGTCTACTCTCAATCATCAGTATAGTGATGGAAGATGTCATCGACAGCGATATCAAGCAGCACTTGCTTAACAATAACCTGCTCAGTGACACGCAGTTGGGTTCTGCCAGGGTCATTCAGCTCCTGACGTCATTACAGCCTTGGTTCAAACAAGGACAAAAGAGCTGAACTCAAGAGGTGAGGTGAGAGTGTCTGCCCTTGACATCAAGGTAGCATTTGACTGAGTATGGCATCAAGGAGCCAGAGCAAAACTGGAGTCAATGGGAATCAAGAGGAAAACTCTCCACTGGTTGGAATCATACCAAGCACAAAGGAAAATGGTTGTGATTGTTGGAGGTCAATCATCTCAGCTCCAGGACATTACTGCTGGAGTTCCTCAGGGTATTATCCTCGGCTCACGGCTCAACCTTCTTCACTACTTCATCAGTGACCTTCCTTCAATCATGAGGTCAGAACTGGGGATGTTCGCTGATGATTGAAAAATTCAGCACCATTCGCGACTCCTCAGATACTGAAGCAGTCCGTGTAGAACTGCAGCAAGACTTGGACAATATCCAGGCTTGGGCTGATAAGTGGCAAGTAACATTCATGCCACACAAGTACCAGGCAATGACCATCTCCAACAAGAGAGAATCTAACCATCTCCCATTGACATTCAACAGCATTACGATCACTGAATCCCCCACGAGCAACTTCCTGGGCGTTCCCATTGACCAGAAACTGAACTGGAGTAGCCTTATAAATAGTGTGACTACATGAGCTGGTCAGAGGGTAGGAATCATGCGGTGAGTAACTCACCTCCTGACTCCCCAAAGCCTGTCCACCATTTACAAGGCACAAGTCTGGAGTGTGATGGAATACTATCCACTTGCCCGGATGGGTGCAGCTCCAACAACACTCAAGAAGCTCGACACCATCCAGGACAAAGCAACATGCTTGATTGGCACCCCGTCCACAACATTCACTCCCTCCACCACTGACGTACAGTGGCAGCAGTGTGTACCATCTACAAGATGCACTGCAACAATGCACCAAGGCTACTCAGGCAGCACCTTCCAAACCTGCATCCTCTACTGCCAAGAAGGAGAAGGACAGCAGATGCATGGGAACACCACCACCTGAAAGTTCTCCTCCAAGCTGCACATCATCCTGACTTGGAACTATATCGCCATTCCTTCACTGTCGCTGGGTAAAAATCCTGGAACTCCCTTCCTAATGGCACTGTGGGTGTACCTACCCCACATGGACTGCAGTGGTTCAAGAAGGAAGCTCAGCACCACCTTCTCATGGGCAATTAGGGATGGACAATAAATGTTGGCCTGGCTGGCGACGTCCACATCCCATGAAACAAATAATTAAATACAATAACAGCTCATCTCAATTCCTGGCATTTCTAAATCCCACCAGTCCAACAGAAGCTGAACAATTATTGCATGTTGTGATTGATGGTCTGGTCTGTAAACTGCACTGTATCACAGATTGCTGACATTTGCTAACTGGAAGTGAGAACTGCAAAATCGGGGCAGTAGTTCACATAGTCTGTCAGTGTGAAAGAATCAGGCAATGTGAGGTAATAGAATTTGTCTGTAAATGTTACACTCAATTTGCTTTATATTTTTATATTGAAAATAAAAGTATTCATTTCGTGAAAATAGTGACATGTTGTCCAAACTTTGGTAGCCAGTTGTTTTCGTCTAGCACCCAGCAGGGCAATCCACAAGAATACCAATTTAAAGGAAAACAACAACTTTCTTCTGGATGAGAAGAGAGTGCTGATTGGTTGGCAAGTAAACTCTGATTGGTCGAGGCATTGCCATTCAGAATGCACCAGTTTATGGTAACTGCCCAGCTTTGTTTGAATTTTAAACCAGGCAGCTTGACTCTGATTGGTCAGGGCATTGCCCTGAGGAATGAGCCAGTGAATGGCTGTCACTTATTTTGTTTAGCTGAAATTGGCACAATATGTGTGCATGTTCTTTCTGTCTGCAAAGAACAGGGCCCTGTGTATTAATATATGTACCTTACAGTACACACCAGTGCACCATACTGTGAGCCGTACTGACAGTCATAAATCGGTTGTCAGTGTGATTCTTAGCACACTGAGAATTATTTAGCAAATGTTGTCCTATTGTGGAATCACATCTCATGTTGGATACTGTGTTTTGAGTTTTGCAAGCACGGGTTGGTTGGGTAGGGCCCATTGCGAACAGCGGAAGGGACATTTTATTTGATACAATCCGCCAGTTTTGGGATGTACGGTCTAGAAACCTAGCATCACACTGGTATTGAAATTCATATATCACGTTACTTATTTGTGTGATAGGCAGGACGTCTCTTTTGCTTGACAGCAGCATCCTGTTAGTGGCGAACACCACACTTGTTGCTCCTGCATAGTAACAGCAGGAAACAGCGAGCTTCACCTGTTACTGAAATACTGGGGATATATTACCTTTCCAGGGTAATTTGAGGAGACTGGGCACTTTTCAGGGCTCAAACTGACGTCCTTCAGCCCATTTATAAGTTTGTGCGATATACAGATAGAAATGATCTGATCAGTGTAGCCATTGTAATGCAGGATTCTTTGATTCGCCCTATTTCAGCATCAAGCTTGCATGGTGAGCAAACGGCTCAGCCCTATTTATGAGGTTGCCGATAAGACCAATCTTCTAGCGCGTGGAACTGTAAGAATCCCAACGCGTGTATTGACCAGTGAAGGTAGGTTTGTGGCAGACCGTGGTAGAAAACCCCTTAGCAGAATTCTCAACTAGTACATCAAGGAAAGGGAGCTCATTTGACTGCTCCATTCCACAGGTGAATTTGAGTGTTGGATGGAGCCCATGAAGACGTGCAAGGAAATTATTTCATGCAGCTGCGGATTCAAATATAGCAAACGTATCATCTGCATATCGGAAATATGCAAGAGGTATGAGGTTAGGTGTCATTCCCTTAAAAACAGGTTTGTCATGGAATCCAACAAAGATGTTTGTGAGAGCTGGGCCTCGAGGGGATCCCATGGTGTCAATAAAACTGAACTCAACTGTGCAAGTTGCCGAGTTCATAAGTTCAATGAATACTGATTCACTGGCGCAGTGGTTAGCACTGCAGCCTCACATCTCCAGCAACCTGGGTTCGACTCTTGGTACTGCCTGTGCGGACTTTGCAAGTTCTCCCTGTGACCCTGTGGTTTTCGCCAGGTGCTCTGGTTTCCTCCCACAACCAAAGACTTGCAGGTTGGTAAGTAAATTGGCCATTATAAATTGCCCCTAGTATAGGTAGGTGGTAGGGGAATATAGGTACAGGTGGGGATGTGGTAGGAATATGGGATTAGTGTAGGATTAGTATAAATGGGTGGCTGATGGTCGGCACAGACTCTGTGGGCCGAAGGGCCTGTTTCAGTGCTGTATCTCTAAATAAATAAATAAACAATGGTGACGAGTCCAGATTGCCATGATATAGCGCTGCAGTGCAAATATCTATGGCTTCCTTAAGTGGTACTTTGGTGAATGGGCGAGCAATGTCAAATGAACATCTGGACACGGCATTGCTATCGATATGCAAGTCCTGTATGGTCTTCACAAATGTGAAGGAATCCTTCACCGTGTATGTGGAGAACTTGCTCAAAAACTGGTTGTAACAATTTGCCCAACCATTTGGCAAATTCATTTCAGGATACTATTTACATTACTTCAAATAAAGAAAACACAACGACACAAAGAACTGAGCACAACGCTGAAAGTTTCACAGCAAATAGTCAAATGGGAAAAGGACGAAATACAGAAAGAAAAAGCCTAAAATGCTGAAAACACTCAGTCAGTCCGGAAACAACTGTGGAGAAGAGAAGCTCGGGTTACTGGTCCAGTTCTGTGACCCTTCTATAGACCTGAAACATTGCTCCTACCTTCCTCTCTCCACAGATACTGCTGGAACTGCTGAGTGTTTCCAGAATCTTCTGTTATTATTCAGGTTTCCAGTGTGAGCAGTATTTCTCTGCCATTCAATAAGATCACAGCTGATCTCCTGCATCAACTCCATCTTACCACACTAGCACAGATCCCTTGATTCCCTGAGTATCCAAAAACCTATCGATCTCTCTCTTTGATATACCCAATGATTGAGCATCCACAGCTCGAGAGTCATAGAGAGATACAGCACTGAAACAGGCCCTTCGGCCCACCGAGTCTGTGCCGACCAACAACCACCCATTTATACTAATCCTACATTCATCCCATATTCCCTACCTTATTCCCACCATTCTCCTACCACCTATCTACACTAGGGGCAATTTACAATGGCCAATTTACCTATCAACCTGCAAGTCTTTGGCTGTGGGAGGAAACTGGAGCACCCGGCGGAAACCCACGCGGTCACAGGGAGAACTTGCAAACTCCGCACAGGCAATACCTAGAACGGAACCGAGGTCACTGGAGCTGTGAGGCTGCGGTGTTAACCACTGTGCGTAGAGAATTCCAAAGATTCACAATGCTTTGAGTGAAAACAAATTCTCCTCTTCTCAGTCCTAAATGATGGAGCCATTTATACTGAGACTGTGATCCCTAGTTCTAGATTCCCCAGCCAGAGGAAACATCCTCCCAGCATTTACCCTGTTAAATACCTTAAGATGTTTAGGTGCCAGTAAGATTACCTCTCACTCTTCTAAATTCTGAGGAATATCGGCCTCGTCGACTCAATCTCTTCTCATAGGACAATCCCCTCTTCCCAGGAAGCAATCGAGTGACACTTTGATACACTTCCTTTAAGGCAAGTATATCCTTCCTTAGATAAGGGGACCAAAACTGTACACAGTGCTCCAGGTGTGATCTCACCAAGGCTCTGTCTAATTGCAGTCAAACTTCTTTATTCTTATAAAAACTCTTCACAATGTTGAACACAACTATTAACTGACCCATTAACATCTCTGCTCTAAGAACAAGGACCCCAGCTTCACACACCCCAGACCCCTATTCTTTCCACATTAGCTGAATTCCTGCATCTCTGATACATTCCACTAAATCTCCTCTGCACCCTCTCTAAGGCCTTGACATTCCTGCTAAAGTGTGGAGCATTGAATTAGACACAATGCTCTAGCTGAGGCCTATAACCAGTGAGATTTATAAAGGTTCAGCGTAAATTCCTTGTCTGTGTCCCGTACTCCCATTTCTGGTTTCCAACTCAATGTCGGCTCTGAGCTGTTGAAACTGCCTGAATAAATATTTCCACCCAACAAAGCGCTCGGAATGTGAGAAGGGACAAAGTGAGTGACCAAGTACATCAACTCCAAGTAAAACTCCACCATGTAGTGAAAACACTCAAAACACAACGGCTCTTTTAAGAGCCACCCACAATTTCTCTGAAAAAGATGCACCAACATCTCTCCAGAATTGGTTTATTTAATTATTTATTTAGAGATACAGCACTGAAACAGGCCCTTCGTCTCACCGGGTCTGTGCCGACCAACAACCACCCATTTATACTAACCCTACACTAACCCCATATTCTCTACCACATCCCCACTATTCTCCGACCTACACTAGGAGCAATTTAGAATCACCAATTTACCTATCAACCTGCAAGTCTTTTGCAGGTGGGAGGAAACCGGAGCACCCGGAGGAAACCCACGCGGTCACAGGGAGAACTTGCAAACTCCGCACAGGCAATACCTAGAACGGAACCGAGGTCACTGGAGCTGTGAGGCTGCGGTGTTAACCACTGTGCGTAGAGAATTCCAAAGATTCACAATGCTTTGAGTGAAAACAAATTCTCCTCTTCTCAGTCCTAAATGATGGAGCCATTTATACTGAGACTGTGATCCCTAGTTCTAGATTCCCCAGCCAGAGGAAACATCCTCCCAGCATTTACCCTGTTAAATCCCTTAAGATGTTTAGGTGCCAGTAAGATTACCTCTCACTCTTCTAAATTCTGAGGAATATCGGCCTCGTCGACTCAATCTCTTCTCATATGACAATCCCCTCTTCCCAGGAAGCAATCGAGTGACACTTTGATACACTTCATTTAAGGCAAGTATATCCTTCCTTAGATAAGGGGACCAAAACTGTACACAGTGCTCCAGGTGTGATCTCACCAAGGCTCTGTCTAATTGCAGTCAAACTTCTTTATTCTTATAAAAACTCTTCACAATGTTGAACACAACTATTAACTGACCCATTAACATCTCTGCTCTAAGAACAAGGACCCCAGCTTCACACACCCCAGACCCCTATTCTTTCCACATTAGCTGAATTCCTGCATCTCTGATACATTCTAGTAAATCTCCTCTGCACCCTCTCTAAGGCCTTGACATTCCTGCTAAAGTGTGGAGCATGGAATTAGACACAATGCTCTAGCTGAGGCCTATAACCAGTGAGATTTATAAAGGTTCAGCGTAAATTCCTTGTCTGTGTCCCGTACTCCCATTTCTGGTTTCCAACTCAATGTCGGCTCTGAGCTGCTGAAACGGCCTGATTAAATATTTCCACCCAACAAAGCGCTCGGAATGTGAGAAGGGACAAAGTGAGTGACCAAGTACATCAACTCCAAGTAAAACTCCACCATGTAGTGAAAACACTCAAAACACAACGGCTCTTTTAAGAGCCACCCACAATTTCTCTGAAAAAGATGCACCAACATCTCTCCAGAATTGGTTTATTTAATTATTTATTTAGAGATACAGCACTGAAACAGGCCCTTCGTCTCACCAGGTCTGTGCCGACCAACAACCACCCATTTATACTAACCCTACACTAACCCCATATTCTCTACCACATCCCCATTATTCTCCAACCTACACTAGGAGCAATTTACAATCACCAATTTACCTATCAACCTGCAAGTCTTTTGCAGGTGGGAGGAAACCGGAGCACCCGGAGGAAACCCACGCAGACACAGGGAGAATTTGCAATCTCCACACAGGCAGTACCCAGAATTGAACCCGGGTCACTGGAGCTGTGAGGTTGCAGTGCTAACCACTGCGCCACTGTGCCACCCATAACTGGTTTTACTGCTCAGTAACTCTCTGGAACTTTCTCACTGTCTTTGTGTTTTCTGTTTCAATCTGGTATGGAGATTCTGGGAAGATGAGTTTCACTGGTGGGAGGATCTTTGTGGTTTTCCTGCAGAAACACAAAACAAAGTCTCTTTTCAGAGTCACCCACTGCCTCATAGGGACAGCAGTGACATGGGAACGGGAGCTGGGGTGTGTTTTATGCCGGAAATATCAGTTAATGATTTATGTTGTGCTCTCGTTATATTCCAATCTCTGAATTGAGCCTTTCCACCGCACCAGGGTTTTGGGGAGAGTTTTCATCGTTTCTTTTCCAAACGTACAGACGATGTTATAAATTTGCTGATTGACCCAGATGGCGGATTCTCCCCTCACAGTGAAAAGTAACATCGCACCTTCACATCTGCCCATTGTTTTATAATTGAATAATTAGTCAAATGGAATTATTTGTGATGTTATTTCCCCCGAGATGGTGTTTCCTGCAGTGAAACTGACAGGGTTTGTGAATCTGATCAGTTTCAGCTCAGTCATTCAGGGACCTGGAATTCCTGCAGTTTGAGCCCGCTGTAACCCCAGCCCACTTCTGATTGTTCACCCTCTTCTCATAAAGTCAGTTACAGCACATGAGGAGGCCATTCGCCCCATTAAGTCCATGTCGGGTTTCCAATCTGTTCAGTCCCCGACTCGATCCCCAAAGCCCTGCATAACCCCTTTGGGTCAAAATGACCGCGACAGGACTTAAACCTGCAATCTTCTGATAACTTCATGGAATACACTGAAGTTAAACGCCTTATCCATTCGGCCACACGGCCATTAGATAAAATGAATGATCCAATCGGAGAACCTCGAAGCACAAAATACAGCAAATCATTGGTTGAACCTCTCAACCTGGCACAATATTTGAATTTGTGAAAGCCGCCAATTTCACTCTGGAAAAGAAGTGATCGACTGGAAAAGTACATAAAAATCTATTTTCCCGTAGCGGTTTAAATAAACTTTTAAAACACAATTTTGCTTTTACCGACTCAAATTGCTGGTGCTATTTTATGAACAGCTTTATTTTGCCAATTTTTGTCAACTTCTTATCCGTAACTGACAGTAAAAGACTCCGTTCAGCAAACTTTCACACGACAAATAACTCAAACTCGGTGTGGAAGTAATAAATTGCAGACTATTGGTAATTCCCCTTCACACAGGCTTCAGGGGGACAGTGAGAAGCCACTGAAATAGTTGCTTCATCCTTTTAAAAGGTTCCCATTCTGTCCTGTTACTGATGTGCTGGAATCAGATTTGTATTTAACAAGTTATTTCTCTGAAAACAAAATCCTCAACAGACCAGCTGGGAATCTGGGAATCACTATAGTAAAATAAAAGGCTTTTGATTGAGAAGACGGGACCTTCTCACCAGCATCCGGGTTACATTCCCCTCACATCTTTACACAGTGAGCAGCTCTTTCCCTCGAGAAATAGACAGCAGCAGTTTGAAGTTCAGTAAAAGGATCGGTTCATTGAGACAAGTTTCTGACTGACAGGTGGTGCTGAATATTAATACAAGAAGGTCCTGGAATGGGAAACAAGTGTCCAGAGTGGGGTCTGAAATCAGGACAGGGAAATGGCCAGCACTGACACAGATCATTTCATTATTACATTGATATCTGACTGTCTATAAGGAGAAGCGAGTTAAACACATGATGGTGAAAGGAATGGAAGATGACGCTGGTTGTTCTAGATGAAGAGGGATAGACAGAGGTGTGGGTACAGCAGACTTCAGACAATAATCAGCCCTTTCAGATACTGTGGGTGGATCTGAAAAGAGCCTTTGCGTATTTGATAAAAATCCTGGCAGATTGACTTGGTTTTAGTGCCCTGAGCGCTGGATTTCTTGGGCAGCAACACGGCCTGGATATTCGGCAGCACTCTGCCCTCAGTGTCCTGGAATCAAAAGCAAGTGTCCAGAGTGGGACCTGAAATCAGGATAGGGGAAAAAGCTCTTTGTTTAAAAACCCTCAAATAGCTACCTTGTAATCGGTAAGGTTGCTAATGTTTTAGTTAGTGTAATATATAATAATTACTAATTAGAAAGTGCTGTTTGGACAGAGTGTAAAGCTGTGAGTTGATGTGTGAGGGACTTCACTGACTAGGGGAAGGAGGTGCTCTTTGGTCTTTCTTTTCTTTTCTGCCTTTTCAGCCTCCATGGTACAGGGGAAGAAGCTGATTGGTGAGTAACTGGTAAATAATTCTACTTATTACACTTATTACACGAGCAACAATTAGTTTGTAAAGCTAAGTAATGGCAGGGCAGCTTGGCCAAGTGGAATGTGCCTCCTGTGGTATGTGGGAAGTCATGGATGCACCATGTGTCCTTGACAAACACATCTGCAGGAAGTGTCACCAGCTGCAGAAGCGTGAGCTCCAGGTTTCAGAACTCGAGCAGCAACTGGAGTCAGTGTTGTGCATCCGCAAGGCAGAGAACTACGTGGATAGGACTTTTCAGCAGGTTGTCACCTCGGCGCTGAAGAGAGCACAGGCTGAGAGGGATTGGGAGTTTGCCAGACAGACAAGAAGGTCAAGGCAGGTAGTGCAGGAGTCCCTGGAGGGCATCCCACTTTCTAACTGGTATTCAGTTCTGAGTACTGATGGGAGAGAGGGTTCCTCTGGAGAGTGCAGTGAGAGTCATGACCAGAACTCCATGGGTGGCTCAGCTGTGCCGGGAGGGAGTAGAACATACAAGAGAGCAATACTGGCAGGGGATTGTATAGTTAGGGGAACAGATAGGTATTTCAGTGCTCGCAAACCAGGTTTCCTCCTTGGTGCAAGGATCATGGATATCACTGGCTACAGAGCATTCTGGAGGGCAAGGATGCACAGCCAGAGGTCGTGGTCCACATTGGTACCAACGATATAGGAAGAAAGAGGGATGAGATCCTTCAGGCTGAGTTTAGGGAGTTAGGAAAGAGATTAGCAAGCAGGACCTCAAAGGTAGTAATCTCCAAATTACTCCCAAGGCCACATGCTAGTGAGTATAGAAATAGGAGAATACACCAGATGAATGCATGGCTGGAGAGATGGTGCAGGAAGGAGGGCTTCCGATTGCTGGGGCATTGGGACCAGTTCTGGGGAAGGTAGGACCTATATAAGTCGAACGGTCTGCACCTGAACAGGACTGGGATGAATATCCTTGCAGGTGCTGTTGGGGATTGTTTAAACTAATTTGGCAGCTTGATGGGAACCTGAGGGCAGTTTCAGACAGGGCAATTTCAGGGCAGGGAACAGGAGGCAGAAAATTAGCGAATGATTCTGAAAGACAGAAGAAGCAAAGTTTAAAAAGTGTGCAGCAGAGGAATTTGGCAGTGTTAAAGGATATTTATTTATTTAAAGAGGCAACTTGATTGAAACATATCAGATCCTAAGGAGTCTTGACAAGGTGGATGTGGAAAGGATGTTTCCCCTTGTGGGAGAATCTGGAATTAGGGGTCACTGTTAAAAAATAAGGGGTCACCCATTTAAGACAGAGATGAGGAGAATTTTTTTCCCTCAGAGGGTGGTGAGTTTTTGGAACTCTCTTCCTCAATAGGCGGTGGAAGCAGAGACTTTGAATATTTTTAAGGCAGAGGGACATCGATTCTTGATCAGCAAAGGGGTGAAAGGTTATCGGGGGTAGGCGGGAATGTGGAGTAATCAGTTCAGCCGTGAACTTATTGAATGGGGAAGCAGGGTCTAGGGGTCGAATGGCCTACTCCTGCTTCTAATTTTTATACTTGTATGTATATTCATATGGTGAATAAAGCTGATGAGCTGAGGGCACAGATAGACACATAGAACAATACGGCACAGGAACAGGCCATTCGCCCCTCCAAGCCTGCGCTGATAAAGTAACATCACACTTTTTATTTTTATTTAGAGATACAGCACTGAAACAGGCCCTTTGGCCCACTGAGTCTGTGCTGACCAACAACCACCCATTTATACTAACCCTACAGTAATCCCATATTCCCTACCACCTACTTACCCTAGGTGCAATTTACAATGGCCAATTTACCTATCAACCTGCAAGTCTTTGGCTGTGGGAGGAAACAAGAGCACCCGGCGAAAACCCACAGGGAGAACTTGCAAACTCCACACAGGCAGTACCCAGAATCGAACCCGGGTTCCTGGAGCTGTGGTGCTAACCACTGCGCCATTGTGCCCACACATGGTAACACAATATCATTGCAATAAGGGAAACTTGGCTTCAGGAGGGCAAGAATGGCAGCTCAACATCTCTGGATATAGAGTTTTCATGCGGCATAGGGATAAAAAAGGTGGGAGTGTAGCATTATTAGTTAAGGAAGGCATGCAGCTTTGAGGAGGGATTAAATGCTAAATGAATCATCAAATGAGGCCATATGGGTGGAGCTCAGAAATAAAAAAGGGGCAGCCACACTACTAGGAGTGTACTGTAGACCCCCAAATAGTGAGAGAGAGATAGAAGAACAAATATGTTGGCAAATTTCTGAGTGCAAAACTATAGGGAAATAATAGTTGTGGATTTCAACTATCCCAATATCAACTGGGATAGAAACAGTGTGAAGGGCACAGAGGGCACAACATTCTTGAAATCCATTCAAGAGAACTGTAATAGCCAGCACGTCACACGCCCAATGAGAGGGGGCACAATTCTAGAGCGAGTCTTCAGTAATGAAGCTGGGCAAGTAGCAGTGGGTGACCATTTTGGAGATAGCATTTTTTTATTCATTCATGGGATTTTGGGCGTCGCTGGCCAGGTCAGCATTTATTACCCATCCCTAATTGCCCTTGGCAAGGTGGTGGTGAGCTGCCTTCTTGAACCGCTGCAGTCCATTTGGGGTAGGTGCACCCACAGTGCTATTCAGAATGGAGTTCCAGAATTTTGACCCAGTGACAGTGAAGGATCCGCGATATAGTTCCAAGTCAGGATGGTGTGTGTCCTGGTGGGGAACTTGCAGGTGGTGGTGTTCCCATGCATTTTCTGCCCTTGTACGTCTAGTTGGTAGAGGTCACAGGTTTGGAAGGTGCTGTTCAAGGAGCCTTGGTGCATTGCTGCAGTGCATCTTGTAGATGGTACACACTGCTGCCACTGTGCGTTGGTGGTGGAGGGAGTGAATGTTTGTAGATGGGGTGCCAATCAAGTGGGCTGCTTTGTCCTGGATGGTGTTGAGCTTCTTGAGTGTTGTTGGAGCTGCACCGATCCAGGCAAGTGGAGACTATTCCAACACACTCCTGACTTGTGCCTTGTAGATGGTGGACAGGCTTTGGGGAGTCAGGAGGTGAGTTACTCGCCTCAGGATTCCTAGCCTCTGACCTGCTCCTGTAGCCACGGTATTTATAAGGCTACTCCAGTTCAGCTTCTGGTCAATGGTGCCCCTAGGATGTTGATAGTGGGGGATTCAGCAATGGTAATGCCATTGAATGTCAATGGGAGATAGTTCGATTCTCTCTTGTTGGTGATGGTCATGGCACTTGTGTGGCCCGAATGTTACTTGCCACTTATCAGCCCAAGCCTGGATATTGTCCATGTCTTGCTGCATTTCTACACGGACTGCTTCAGTATCTGAGGAGTCATGAATGGTGCTGAACATTGTGCAATCATCAGCGAACATCCCCACTTCTGACCTTATGATTGAAGGAAGGCCATTGATGAAGCAGCTGAAGATGGTTGGGCCGAGGACATTACCCTGAGGAGCGCCTGCAGTGATGTCCTGGAGCTCAGATGATTGACCTCCAACAACCACAACCATCTTCCTTTGCGCTAGGTATGACTCCAGCCAGTGGAGGGTTTTCCCATTGACCTCAGTTTTGCTCGGGCTCCTTGATGCCATACTCGGTCAAATACTGCCTTGATGTCAAAGGCAATCACTCACACCTCACCTCTTTTGTCCATGTTTGAACCAAGGCTGTCATGAGGCCAGGAGCTGAGTGGCCCTGGCAGAACCCAAACTGAGTGTCACTGAGGCAGGTTATTGCTAAGCAAGTGCCGCTTGATGGCACCTTCCATCATTTTACTTATGATTGAGAGTAGACTGATGGGGCCTAAAGTGATGGAAGGTGTCATCAACATTGCCATCAAGCAGCACTAGCAGATATGTCCTTCAGGATTCGGCCAGTAGAGATGCTCCCGAGCCACTCTTGGTGATGGACATTGAAATCCCGCAGCAAGAGGACATTCTGTGCTCTTGCCACCCTCAGTGCTTCCTCCAAATGCTGTTCAACATGGAGGAGTACTGACTCATCAGCTGAGGGAGGGCAGTAGGTGGTAATCAGCAGGAGGCTTCCTTGTCCATTGCTTGATCTGATGCCATGAGACCTCATGGGGTCCAGAGTCGATGTTGAGGACTTACAGGGCAATTCCCTCTCTACTGTACCGACACCTCTGGTGAGTCTGTCCTGCCCGTGGGACAGGACATACCCAGGGATGGTGACGGCAGTGTCTGCGACATTGCCTGTTAGGTATGATTCTGTGAGTATGACTATGTCAGGCTGTTGCTCTCCCAACTTAACACAAGCCACCAGATGTTACTAAGGAGGACTTTGCAGGGTCGACAGCGCTGGGTTTGCCATTGTCATTTCTGGTGCCTCGGTCGACGCCGGGTGGTCCGTCTGCTTTCATTCCTTTTTATGGACTTCGTAGTGTTTAGTTTCAACTGAGTGGCTCGCTCGGCCATTTCAGAGGGCATGTAAGAGTCAACCACATTGCTGTGGGTCTGGGGTCGCATGCAGGCCAGACAAGAACAGCAGATCTCCTTCCCTAAAGGGCATTAGTGAACCAGATGGGTTTTTACAACCATCAACAATGGTTTCATGGCCATCATTAGACTTGCTTTTTAATTGCAGATTTATTGTTTGGATTTAAATTTCAATGGTGGGATTTGAACCCACGTCCCCTGAGCAATACCCTAGGTGTCTGGGTTACGAATCCACTGACAAGTCCACTGACAAGACCACTACGCCACCACCACCCCTAGTGACCATACTGCAATTAGTTTTGGCATAATCATGTAAAAGGACAAAGATACAACAGAAGTAAAAATTCTAAATTGGGGGAAGGCAAATTTAACAAAACTGAGAGGTGACTTGGTGGATGTAGACTGGATACAACTACTTGAAGGAAACCCCAAAGATGTTCTATCAGTACATTAAGAGCAAGAGGATAACTAAGGAAAGGGTACGGCCTATCAGAGATGTACAAGGGAACGTATGAGTGGATGCAGAAGATGTGTGTGGGGTTCTTAATGAGTTTTTGTCTCTGCCTTCACAAAGGAGAGGGATGATGCAGACAAAGAAGAGGAGTGTGAAATATTAGATACGATAAGCATAATGAGAGTGGACGTACTCGAGAGTCTGACATCCTTGAAAATGAATAAATCACCAGGGCCAGATGGTTTGCATCTGAGGTTATCAAAGGAAGCCAAGGAGTAAATAGTGGATGCGCTGAGGATCATCTTAAAATCCTCACTGGATATGGGGGAGGTGCCGGAGGATTGGAGGTCTGCGAACGTTGTACTATTATTTAAAAAGGATGTGAGGGATTGGCCAAATAATTATAGGCCGGTCAGTCTGACCTCGGTGGTGGGTAAATTATTAAAATCAATTCTGAGGGACAAGATAAACTGCCACTTAGAAAGGCACAGATTAATCAGGGATAGTCAGCATGGATTTGTTAAGGGAAGGTCATGTCTCGCTAACTTGATTGAGTTTTTTGAGGAAGTAACAAGGAACATTGATGAGGATAGTGTGGTGGATGTGGTTTACATGGATTTTAGTAAGGACCCACATGGCAGACTGGTCAGTAAAATGAAAGCCCATGGAATACAGGGGAATGTGGCAGGTTGGATCCAAAATTGACTCAGTGACAGGAAACAAAGGATAGTTATCGACGGATGTTTTTTGCGAATGGAAAGCAGCTTTCAGTGGCATTCCACAGGGCTCAGTGTTGGGTCCCTTGCTGTTTGTGGTATATATTAATGATTTGGAATTAAATTTGGGAGGTATGATTGGGAAATTTGCTGATGACACAAAAATTGGCCGTTCAATTGATAGTGAGGAGGATAGCTGTAGACTTAAGAATGAGATGAATGGATTGGTTGAGTGGGCGGAAAAGTGGCAAATGGAATTCAATCTGGAGAAGTGTGAGGGAATGCATTTGGGGAGGGCAAACAAAGCAAGGGAATACACAATAAACGGGAAGATATTGAGAGGGGTAAAAGAAGTGAGAGACTTTGGAGTACATGTCCACAGGTCCCTGAAAGTGGCAGGACAGGTAGATAGAGTGGTGAAGAAGGCATAGAGAATGCTTTCCTTTATTGGCCAAGGTATAGAATAGAAAAGCAGGGATGTAGTGCTAGAACTGTATAAAACGGCGGTTAGGCCACAGCTGGAGTGTTGCATACAGTTCTGGTACAGTTTGCATACATTACAGAAAGGACATAATTGCTGTGGAGAGAGTACAGAGGAGATTTACAAGAACGTTGCCAGGGCTTGAAAGTTGCAGCTATGAGCAAATATTGGAGCGGCTCGGGTTGTTTTCCTTAGAACAGAGGAGTCTGAGGGGTGACTTGAATGAGGTGTACAAAATTATGAGGCGCCTAGACAGAGTGGACAGGAAGGACCTGTTTCCCCTGGTGGGGAGGTCAGTTACCAGGGGGCACAGATTTAAGGTGATTGGGAGACGGATTAGAGGGGACATGAGGGGAAATGTTTTTACCCAGAGGGTGGTGGGTGTCTGGAATTCGCTGCCAGGAATGGTGGTGGAGGCAGAAACCCTCAACTCATTTAAAAATCCCTGAACATGCACCTGAAGCGCTGTAACCTGCAAGTCTACGGATCAGGTGCTGGAAGGTGGGAATAGATTGGGTGGCTAGTTTTTTCGGCCAGAGCAAACGCGATGGGCTGAATGGGCTCCTTCCGTGCCCTAATTTCTCTATGATTCTATGGAAATTGCCAGCACTGACACAGATCATTTAATTAGTACATTGATATTGGACTGACTATAAGGAGAAGCTAGTTAAACACATAATGGTGAAAGGAATGGAAGATGACGCTGGTTGTTCGAGATGAAGAGTGATAGACAGAGCTGTGGGTACAGCAGACTTCAGACAGTAATCAGCCCTTTCAGATACTGTGGGTGGCTCTGAAAAGAGCCTTTGAGTATTTGAAAAAATCCTGGCAGATTGATTTGGCTTTGGTGCCCGGAGCGCTGGTTTTCTTGGGCAGCAACACGGCCTGGATATTCGGCAGCACCCTACCCTGAGCGATGGTCACCCCTCCCAGCAGCTTGTTGAGCTCCTCGTCATTGAGGACGGCCAGCTGTAGGTGTCTGGGGATGATGCGGGTCTTCTTGTTGTCCCGGGCCGCGTTACCGGCCAGCTCGAGGATTTCAGCGGTCAGATCCTCGAGCACAGCAGCCAGATAGACCTGGGCTCCGGCACCCACACGCTCAGCATAGTTTCCCTTTGTCAGGAGCCTGTGAACACGGCCCACCGGGAACTGTAGTCCAGCCCGGGAGGAGCGAGACTTGGCCTTGGACCGAGCTTTCCCGCTGGTCTTTCATCTTCCAAAAATTTCCACAATCTCACAAATACTTTCACAATGAATGGATAATTTCGTCAGCATTAAACATACACATGGGGTAGTCAGGATGGTCGAGCAGTCTGAGACGGTTCATTCAGATCACAATTCTCTCTGCAGAGGTGGGTTCAAATTCCCCTTCTGATAAGTTGTGTTTTGACATGACTAGAGCTATTTGGGAGTAGCGATGAAGAACAAACAGAGATCACGAAAGAATATTGACAAGCAAAATCAAGACAAATCCAAAGATGTTTCATCAATACATTGCAGTCAGAGGCAACTGAGGAAAGAGTAGGGCCCATCAAAGACCTAAAAATGTAACCTATGTGTCAGGGTGGAAGATGTTGGTATGTTCATTAATGAATATTTTACTTTCTTCGTAAATGAGGGGGGTGATGCAGATATTGTAATTAAGGAGAAGGAGTGTGAAGTATTGGACATGATAAACTGAGGGAAAGAAGAAGTATAAATGGGATTAGCATCCTTGAAAGTGGATAAATCATCAGGGCCGGATGAAATGTACCACAGGCTGTTGAAAGGAGCCAGGGAGAAAATAGTGGAAGGTCTGACCATCAGTTTCCAATCTCTCACTGGATACAGGTGTGATGCCAGAGGATGGGAGGTCTCGTAACGTTGCAATAAAAGCCAAATTCTGCAGATGCTGGAAATCTGAAATAAAAACTAGTTGCATTGGAAATACACAGCAGATCTGGCAGCAACTGTGGAGAGAGAAGCAAAGTTAACGTTTCTGTTCTGATGAAAGGTCACTGACCTGAAATGTTAACTTTGTTTCTCTCTCCACAGATGCTGCCAGACCTGCTGTGTATGTCCAGCACTTTTTCTTTTTATTGCTAACATTGCACCATTCTTGAAAAAGGAAGCCAGTGATCGACCAACTAATTAAAGGCCAGTCAGCCTAACCGCAATATTGGGCGAGGTGTAGAGTATAAGGGTGACCTGGTATCCAAGTCAATAAGTCACTGACAGCTAACATGCAGGTGCAGCAAGCAATTAGGAAGGCTAATAGTATGTTAGCCTTTATCACAAGAGGATTTGAGTACAGGAGTAGTGAGTTCTTGCTTCAATTGTATAGAACCTTGGTTAGACCGCATTTGGAGTACTGTGTGCAGTTTTGGTCTCCTTACCTTAGGAAGGATATTATTGCCATGGAGGGAGTTCAACGAAGGTTCATCAGACTTGTTCCTGGGATGGTGGGACTGTTCTTTGAAGAGAGATTGGGAAACTCGGACTGTATTCTCTAGAGTTTCAAAGAATGAGAGGTGATCTCATTGAAACCTACAAAATACTTAAAGGACAGTCAGGGTAGATGCAGCTAAGATGTTTCCCCTGGTTGGGGAGTCGAGAACCAGGGGTTCAATTTCAAAATACGGGGGAAGCTCCTTAGGACAGAGATGAGGAGACATTTCTTTACTCGGGGGGTTGTAAATCTTTGGAATTCTGTACCCCAGAAGGCTGTGGAAGCTCAGTCGTTGAGTATGTTTGAAGCAGAGATTGACAGATTTCTAAATACAAATGACAAAAGGGAATATGAGGAAAGTGTGGGGAAAAGGGCATTGAAGTGGATGATCAGCCATGATCATATTGAATGGTGGGGCAGGCTCAATGGGCTGAATAGCCGACTCCTGCTCCTATGTTCCTATGTTCCTAACCCCACATGATCGGCGAGGCACAGCCTCAGGCCGACTTGGTGGGTGGTGCAAACAGATATCACTGCTTCTGATCTTCCCCAGAACAGAGAGTGAGATGTAACATTGATCATCAAACAGACTGTGAGAGAATACAACAGAATAAAAGACATGGAGAGACACTGTGGAATAACAAATAGATTTGATTGGAACGTTGACTTTGATTGGAATGGATAAAACACCAGAAACAGCAGATTAAATATGGGATTTTCATCATTATATTGATCTGGGACAGAAAAGAGAAATTGATGGGAAGAAGGGAAGAAGGAAGAAAAGAAAGGAAGGAACTGTTCAGTTTTTTCAGTTTTTTCACTTGCCCATCAAAGCTGGATAAAAAGAAAGTTGCATATAACAGAGAATTTCACCAAAAAGGGAGATTAAATGCTGCCGAAACTTTGGATCGAAGGATGCCCCAACAGATCACCTGTTTAACTGTCTCCTCACTGGGGGATTTCAATCAGTGAGTAATATTATTCTCTACCTTTTTTTGTTAAATGAACCCAGAACGGTCACTTGGAATTAATATCTGTGTTCCGACTCCTGAATAATAAAATTGTGAGTTTCTTGATATTATCTGGACACATTTCCTGCTGAAAGAACTAAGAACTCTTTTCTAATTTACGCAATACTATATACACACTCATCAACCCTCCTCAGCTAGCATCCTTGGTGCTGCTCTCTCTTCTCCCAAACCTCATCCCATGTGACTGTTACATCATCACTTTGACAGTGGGAGAGGTTGATCCCACTGTCTTCAGCATTAACCATTTACATCCTTATCCTCCACGGTGAATCAAAATAAAATGGTTAGAGGGAACTTCCTTCATTTATCGAAACACCAACAGCTGCCAGTTGTGAACCAACTCAAAACCATCAGAGAGAGAGAGAGAGTGAGAGACTGTCAGAGAACTTCCTGCATCCAGTCCTGACCCTGTCACGCTCAGCAGTTGCTCACCCAGACCCCACTCTCATCAACACTGAACATTGTCACTGAGACCCTTCAAATAATGTTTATAAAAGGCAGAAAAATTCAAAGTTCATCGCAGCTGGATTGATTGAAACTAAGTTTAATATCTTCTTACCACTAGGTAACCACATGAGAAAGTCCTTCAATCATTAGCATAAATTATCAGCTGTAAGAATGTTTGTCATTGGGTTGAATCATTTCTGTGAGAGGAATGTTCCAGCATCATAACCCAGGGGAACGTGCTGACTGAGTAGTGTCTTCATCTCTTCTGGGCAGTCGGACAGTTCACCCTTCATTATGCTCTGATTCACTTTCCCAAAGCGGATCTACAGATTCTCAAATCTGGAGACTGGGTTTTCTTATTCGGTTCCTTTTGATTTTTATTGCTCCTGAATGATAATATATTCCAACCTTGGATCAACCTTACGTTGTGTCCCAGTCTCGGTTAAAAGCGACACATAATGGCACCAACACTCTGAAACATACAACATGGTCAGACTCTGCTTCAGTGAGATTAATGTTGAGGCGGTTTCACGTCAAATGCAATTGTGAACAAATTTCTCTCGTGGAAATTGTGGGTGATTTGAGTATTTGCACTGAATTTCTGTGCAAGGAGGGACAGTTTCAAATAGCCATTCCCAAATCACTTCTTTCACAAAGACAAAGACTGTGCTGTCTTAACGTGTCACTCAACTTCACAAACAAATTTGAACTCGAAGTTCTGGGGAAGACAGAGATGTGAATGATTGACAGAGTAATCTTTAAATCATAACTTTCCGTTTCTTCACTGCAGTGAGGCTTTTTTGGGGTTTGAAGTTAGGTTCTGCTGTTTATTGGACAGAGGCTTTAACCAACTAAGCGACAGGGCAAAATCTCAAACAAATCCTTTCCTGGAGTTACAGGTTATTGCAGGACTATCTGTCTCTGGGTTCTTTCTGAATCCACAAGGTTGCAGATCTTTGTGAGTGGGAGACATGGAGATATGCTTCAAGGATTTCCCTGTAAATTATTCATATCTCCATCTTTTCCTGAACTTTGAACAAACACATTACTGTGGGAATCACACACATCTGGCCCTCACATTCGTCCACTAAACATTGAAAGGTGACAGTTTTTATTGTGAGGGGATCCATTTATTCAGACACATCTTGATCGGGACGTGTTTCACACATGTGATGTTTTTGTATATTATGTTTATGATGTAATATTGCAAATAAACATTTCTTTGCACTTGTCGCATTTGGTCTCCATTTTCTCTGCTGATGCCCCCTGAATATATTCGAGAAAATGGTGATGAGGATGAGATAAAAGTCTGTAAATATAGGCAGCAAACAGCAGCAGGGACTGCAGTGAACAGGATCATCTAGCTCCTGGTGACCTACCTGCTCGGATGGTGGAGATTTTAGGTGGATTGTGTGAAGCCTGGGCCACAGAATGTCTCTTCAGTTGAATGAGATTCCGCAGGGTCTTCCTGTGCATCTGATTCAAATTGCTTATTTGGGACAATATGGCTGCACACATATGGGATACATTGGAAGGTGAGGAACTTATGAGAGGGCTTGAGAACCATTCAGTTTATATATTGAAAGAATGGACATGTTTTTCAGAGCTAATAACATTTTGAAACTTGAAGGTGAAAGTGAAGAGGTCGAGACTTAGAATAAGGCAATTCTTGAGGGCAAGAAAGTAATTTTGCGAATGTAAATTATCCTGGAAGTGTATGACATGCTAACAAATCTTCCTGCTCCCATCAAGGCAAAAGATGTGAATTCAAAACAATCATCACCAAGTTGGAGGAACATTTTAACCCTAAGCCACTGGAGATCCGGCAAGCTAGAAATTTGGAACCAGAAAGCAGAAAAGTAGTGAAATAGTTGGTGAGTACATTGTGGAACTGAAGAATTTATCACTACATTGCAACTTTGGCACATTCTTAGACGGTACATTACGAGACAGATTTGTGCTTATATTGGTGGATGAGAAAAGATACTAAACACGCAAAATCCTACATTTCAGCTAGCGTGTAAGATTGCTCTCTCCATGGAGATAGCATCAAAGAATGCTGGAGAATTTCGTCTTATGCCAGTGACAGTCACACACTTCAGGAGAAGATAAAAAAAAATGTCAAAATGGGCTTTCACATGGCAGATAAAATTTTACACAGAGAAGTGTAAAGTGATAAAGTTTGGGAGGAAGAATGAGACAATGTGCACCAATCTGAGAAGGTTTGAAAATGTTTCTAAAAGCAAACAGGACACTTGGCTATATTCATAGAGGCATATAGTAAAAGCAAATAAGTTACACTAAACCTTTATAAAACACTGGGGCTGAATGGCCTACTCCTGCACCTCCACAGAAAGCTTCCACTCCAGGCTCGGACACCCTCTTCAGGATCACTCTCCATACATCCTGCCACTCCATGCACGGTTATCTCCCTCAGGATCAGATCACAGCTCCACAGTCCTGCCACATCCAGTCGTGAATGGTGGTGGATAATTTAATAACTGACAAGATGAGGAGGCTCCAAAAACACCCACATCCTCAATGATGGTGGTGCTGAGCACGTCAGTGCAAAAGGCAAAACTGAAGCATTTGCAACCATCTTCAGTCAGAAATATTAAGTGTATTTGATCTGTGCTAATTTCAGCTCCTCATGCTCGCTGGTGCCTTGATCCTCTGGTGCTAATTTCAGAGTAAATCATGCAGCTTGACAATTGGAGCCAAAGAAAAAGACACAGGAGAGGTTGAAAGTGCCAAAACCTGGGATTGAACCAAGAACTGCGATTTTTAGTGCAATGCAAATCCAGCTGATCTATTTCAGCCACACACTAAAACCAGCCTTCGCTCATTGCTTTGGAAGACAATATTTACATTCAAGTGTTTGTCAAAATTTACAGAACACAACATGAGTAATATTTCCCATTGTTTTCTCAGCACTGATGGAATGTGAAGCGGGAGACAGCCAGAAGTCCCACTGATCCACACTGACCCAGAGCTGAGAGTGAAATGAGATAAAGTTCAATCTTTAGCAGCGAGACGCTGGAGAGACGCGAGAGTCCTGAATCAAGGAGAGACTTTCTGATATAGTAAAAGCAAAATACTGCATATGCTGGAAATCTGAAATAAAAACAAAGGTGCTGGAAATACTCAGCAGGTCTGGCAGCATCTGTGGAGAGAGAAACAGAGTTAAAGTTTCAAGTCTGTGACCTTTCATCAGAACTGCCAAAGGTTAGAAAAGAATTAGGTTTTAAACAAGTGAAGGAGAGGTGCCTGTGGGAGAGAACAAAGGGGAAGGGTTTTGATAGGGCAGAGTGCAGAAAAGATTAAATAACAAAGTTATCCTGGGACAAAGGCAAAGAGTCCGTTAATGCTTGTGGTCAAAGACAAAGCATTTGTCCAGAGAGAGTGTTAATAGCAGAATAATGAGCAGCTCTGACTACATGAAAAACAAGCACATGGTTTTAAACACACTGTGTTTTGTGCTCCCCCTTTTGTGAATCCTTGTTCACAGCTTTCCAATTATAATGCAAAGAAATGAACACAAACAGGCTTTCTTTGGTTTAAAGAAGAAAAGTGCAACTTATTAAACTTGCTTAAACTTTAATACGGTTCATGCCGACAGATATACGATGCACCCATGCTAGCATGCACACGTGATATACAGATGCAGCTAGGGACAGAAAAAATAAAAGATAAAGTGGAACAGTTTGAGGCATTATCTTGTTAATGTGCTTCGAGCTCACGGTATGGAACTTTTGTAGGTATTTCTTGCATTTCGTAGGGCCCAGTATTCTACTTAAACCTTGTACATGTTGGAGACTTTTCTCTCTTTGAGATTCACATGTTTTCACAAGGTTCAGTTCTGTGGGAAAGAGATGGAGGCAGGCAGGACTGGAGAGCGTCTGCCCCATCCGGGAGCACATGTTGTTCTGAGTTCAAATCTGTGGCAAGTTCAAAAAACCAACAGCCAACTAGTCATGTGACTAAAACTGGTCTGACCACTTCTGCTGTGTATTGGGGAAGCAAAAGACTGCGTCCCTTTGTTTCAATACTGTTTGTTACTATGCAAATTTCTTTCCAGTCAGGCGCTTGCAATTTTAAGTTTTAATGTTCATGTGGCAAAATCATGTGTGCCTCAGTCTTGGCAGGTGGGTTGGCTGGGTTTGCCTGACACCAGTCATGTTCTGAGGTTATTGAACTCAAGGTTCAGTCCACAAGGCTGTGGAGTGACGAATCGAAAGATTAGGTGCTGTTCCTCGAGCTTGCGTTGATGTTCACTGGAACACTGGAGCAGGCCAAAGACAGAAATGTTGACATGAGAGCAGGGGGAAGAGTTGAAATGGCAAGCAACCAGAAGCTCAGGGTCATGCTTTCGGACTGAGTGGAGGTATTCTACAAAGCGGTCAGCTAATCTGCGTTTGGTCTCCCCAATTTAGAGAAGACCGCATTGTGAACAGATAATACAGGACACTAAATTGAAAGAAGTACATGTAAATCGCTGCTTCACCTGAAAGGGGTGTTTGGGGCCTTGGATAGTGAGGAGAGAGGAGGTAAAAGGGAAGCTATTACACTTCCTGCGATTGAATGGGAAGGTGCCGTGGGAAGGGGACGAGGTATTGGGGATAATGGAGGAGTGGACCAGAGTGTTGCAGAGGGAACGAACCTTTCGGAATGCTGACAGGGGAGGGGAAGATGCATTTGGTGGTGGCATCACGCTGGAGGTGGTGGAAATGGCGGAGGATAATCCTTTGGATGTGGAGGCAGGTGGGGTGGAAAGTAAGGACAAGGGGAAACCCGTGGCGTTTCTGGGAGGGATGGGAAGAGGGGAGGGCAGATGTGTGGGAAATGGACCAGACACACTCCTTGAACTTTCTGCTGACGAAGTCTGAAAAAGGGAAGAACAACCACACAACAAGGGTCTCAAATCGAAGACCCTGGGATTAAAAGTCTCATGCTCTACCAACTGAACTAACAAGGCATGATACAGTACTTCCACTCTGTCTGTTATTGGACGGATGCAGCTGTTGGCTCCACCCCAAGGGCGGGCGTTTGTTCCACCAACCATGAAGCAGCTTCCTATCAATTCCCAAAATTATCATCTCCAACAAGAGAGAATCTAACTATCTCCCCTTGACATTCAATGGCATTGTCATTGCTGAATCCCTCACGATCAACATCCTGGGGGTTACCAATGAACAGAAACTGAATTGGAACAGCCATATAAATACCATAGCTTCAAGAGCAGGTCAGAGGCTGGGAATTCTACTGTGAATCACTCACGTCCTGTCCACCATCTCCAAGACACAAGTCAGGAGTGTGATGAAAGGCTCCTCACTTGCCTGGATGAGTGCAGCTCCAACAACACCAAAGAAGCTCAACACCATCCAGGACAAAACAGCTCACTTGATCAGCACGCCATCCACCACGACCTCGACCACCTATATGGACATTGGATGAATGACAACACCACCATCTGCAAGTTCCCCTCCAAACTACACACCATCCTGACTTGGAACTATATCATGATTCCTTCACTGTCACTGGATCAACATCCTGGAACTCCCTTCCTAACAGTACGTATTGCAACGGCTCAAAAAGGCGGCTCACCACCACCTTCCCAATGGCAATTAGGGATGGGCAATAAATGCTGGCTTTGCCAGCAATGCCCACATCCCATGAAAGAATAAAAAAGAGATTTGCCACAATGGTAGCTGGGTGAGGGATTTCAGTTATGTGGAGAGATTGGAGAAGCTGGGGTTGTTCTCCTTGCAGCAGAGAAAGTTCAGAAGAGATTTGACACATTTGTTCAAAATCATTTTAAATAAGGCGAAACTGTATCCAGTGGTAAAAGGGTCAGTAAGCAGAGGACACAGATATCAGGTGATTGGCAGAAGAACCAGAGGTGACATGAGGAAGCATTTTTTACACAGCGATGTGTTGTGATAAAGAAAGAAAAGACTTGTATTTATATCGCACCTTTCAAGACCACTGGATATATCAAAGCAGTTTGCAGACAATGAAATACATTTGAAGTGTAATCACTGTTGTAATGTCAGAAATGCAGCAGCTAATACCCACAAACAGCAATGTGATAATGACCAACTGATCTGATTGAGGGCCAAATATTGATCACAACACCAGGGAGAATTGCTCTTCACTTGTTTGAAATTGCAGCATGGGATCTTTTACATTCACCCAAACATGCAGACCAGGTCTTGGTTTAACATCACACCTGACAGGCAGCACCTTCAACACCCTCAGTGCTGTACTGGAGTGTCAGCTATGAAATCTGAACCCAGAAGCTTGTGATTTCGAGGTGAGTGTGACCAACTGAGCCACAGCTTTTACCTGAGTCTCAATCCTTCTACCAACAGTTTCTCTATATCCGGTCTGTCACAGCCCCTCATGATTGTGAGCACCTCTATCAAATCTCCTCTCTAAGGAGAACAACCCCAGCTTCTCCAATCTATCCACATAACTGAAATCCTAACCACACGTTGCAGAAAGGAATTTTTCCTCATGTTCCTTCTGGTTTTGTGAGTCACCTTAAATCTGTAACCTTCGTTATTGACCGTTCAGCAGTTAGAAACAGTTCCTCAGTATTTACTCTACCTCAAACCTTCAAGGAAGCTCTGCAAAGTAACTGAAAATCAAGTTGTCAGAAGTGGGATTTAAACACATGCCTCCAGTGAAAGCTGCAACCTGAACAGAGAAGCTGAAACCGCTCAGTCACCTCAACTGTTCAGATCTTTTTGACCTCGTCATCACTTCTGTACTTTGAAAGGTTCACTCAGTTCAGGAACTTGTTCAATGTTACTGGAATGCTCAGTGACTGGGATATTAACTCCCCCGGGTTTTCCTGAGCTTGTTCTCGGTGGTTGGGGATGTTTGTCCTGGGCTGTGGAATCTTGCATCCCGGTAATGGACATTAACCCACTGATTGAATCTGTATTCACTGCTTTCCGCTGGTGCTGGGTAATTGCAGAGTGTGGGGCTGGAATGTTGCTGCTTGTCCCGGCCTCACTCACTCTGGGAAAGAGTGAATAATTGATGCGTCTGTGTCTGTATCTGAAATGTGACTTCGATCTGCTGTTATTAACCGAGGCAGCGCTGCAGAAGGATACGTTAATAATCTCTCACTAATCAACTGCAAACAGTCAGAATGTGTAACTTTGAGCAGCACTTTCTGCACCGTCAGGGCTGGAAAGTTGAGGGAGGGAGAGACACTGTCTGTATCTGAGTGTATACAGCACTGTATAGAGAAAGAGCCAATATACCGGGGCTGAGACACAGTGCATCTTTTCACATTTAATCACAATAATATCCACAGTCAGGAGCTGAAAATGATGAAAAACCAAATAGCAAGAGCAAAAGTAAGAAAACTAAGCAATTATAGATCAGCTGATAAGCTTTCTCTGTGTTACCTGGTAGTCTACTGTTTTATATTCAATGCTTTCTCCACTGTGGCCAGGCAATGGTTTCTTCTCAAGGGCTGAATATTAACAAAACTTCTTAGAATTTAAAGCTTTGAAAATTATTTCCATGGAGCTAATAGCGAAAAGTCAAATAACTGCATCAATTGTAGGAGAGTTGGTTCGTGATGACATGGATGCGTCTGCAGTGTGAAGGACCAGACTGTTTCGATAGATTCACAATGAATGTTCGACCCTTCATTTGTAACAGTAAAACTGATAGTGCACAATGGTTGCAGCAACTTGAAGATTTAACTCATTAACACCCTGCTTTAGGGTAATCTAGAAAGAACATCACCCAGCTCTGTCAGTTAGTGTGCTTGTTTGTTAACCCACAATTTGTTGGTTTGAGCACATAAAAGGATGAGGCTTTGTTAACTTAAACTCTTCTACATCTGCTGTATTACTCTTGCTGTTGATTCTTCAAAGATAAGATTAATCAAGACTTTCTTTGTGAAATCCATGCTGACTGTGCTTTATTATATTTTCATTTTCATATGTATTTTCTACTTTTGGGGATTACAGGATATTGTCTTTTTTATTTATTTTATTTTTATTTATTGCATTTATTGCCCATCCCTAATTCCCTGGAGAAGGTGGTGGTGAGCTGCCTTCTTGAACCAATGCAGTCGATGTGATGCTGTTCGGAAGGGAGTTCCAGCAACAGTGAGGGAACAGTGATATATTTCCAATTCAGGATGTTGTCTGGCTTAGAGGGGAACTTGCAGGTGGTGGTGTTCCCATGCATCTGCTGCCCTTGTCCTTATAGGTAGTAGAAGTCACGGGTTTGGAAGGTGCTGTCGAAGGAGGCTTGCTGCAGTGCATCTTGTGGATGGTGCACACTGCTGCCACAGTGCATCGGTGATGGAGAGAGTGAATATTGTGAATGAGGTGCCAATCAAGTGGGCTGCTTTGTCCTAGATGGCGTTGAGCTTCTGAAGTGTTGTTGGAGCTGAAACTATCCAGGCAAGTGGAGAGTATTCCATCATACTCCTGACTTGTGCCTTATAGATAGTGGCCAGGCTTTGGGGAGTCAGGAGGTGAGTTACTCGCCGCAGGATTCCTCGTCTCTGACCTGTTCTTGTAGCCATGATATTTATATGGCTACTGCAGTTCATTTTCTGGTCAATGGTAACCCCCAGGATGTTGATAGTGGGGGATTCAGCAAACGTAATGCTGTTGAACGTCAAGGGGAGATGGTTCGGTTCTCTCTTGTTTGAGATGGTCATTGCATGGGACTTGTGTGACTCGAATGTGAAATATCCTTATTGTAGGGTATTGTATTGTACTGTACAGTGACTACACTTGGAAAGTCCTTCATTGGCTGTAAAAGGCTTTACAAAGTCCTGTGGTCGTGAAATGCATGTGTTGCTTTTTCCATTGTTACCAGTGTCATTTTGATCAAAAGATAGGATTCGTGAGCACAAATGTTAAATCAATGTTGATTCAAATAATGTAAAGGCACCTATATTCTTGCACTATACTTAATAATCTCCATCTTCCTATCCTTACCAAGTACAATGTCTTTGACTCTGAAATTGATTCCACAATCTCAGTCCCTCAGACAATTTCAACCCAGTTCTGATGAAAGGTCACAGACCAGAAACGTTAACTCTGTTTCTCTCTCCACAGATGCTGTCAGACCTGCTGAGTATTTCCAGCATTTTCTGTTTTTATTTCAGATTTCCAGTAACTGCAGTATTTTGCTTCTGTGTTACTTTGAAAGTTAAAACTTACCCACCTGTCAACAATTCACACTGGGGTCTGCCATGAAATGATTCTGTATAATGTTGATGTAATGAATACAGACTCTGAGCACAGAGCTTCCTGTGGGGAATTGGGGATATGAAAACCAGCAGACTCTGCAGGAATTTCCACTGGGAGCACAAATTCACAAAATCTACCTTTTATATATCGATTCATTTTGATTGCCCTTCTGGAAAATTATTTTGAAACAATTTAAACATCAACCCACAGCTCCATGACTGCGTCAATTATGAGGTCATCCTCTGACAGGTCATGTGACAGCTGGAGCCACAAGACATCAGAACAAGATTTGTGACTGGATTAAAACCCGGAATCCTGTCACAATGGCTTTTCAAATAAAGCTGTTGCTGTTTGAAAACACAGCAGTTAAACTTTCTGCCTGACCATGAGGGGAGCGAGGGAGAAATGCACAAAACTCAATCCTTCAACAAAATAGTTCGTAAACCATTAATATAGAAATCTTGTGAGGATTCATATGCAGTAGAGAAACAAGCAGAATACAGAAAGTACAAAGAACTCTGAAAAGGGAAATTAGATCAGCAAGAGAGTGTGTGAGAAAAGATTAGCAGGTCACATAACTGGGAACACTGAAGTCTTTTACCAACATATGGACAGTCAATGAAAGGGTGGGTCAATTAAGAGATCCTGTGGAGGCAGAGAGCGTGCCTGAGGCACTAATTAAGTACATTGCATCTGTCACAAAACAAGCAGATTGTGCAAATGTCACAGTAAAGGAGGAGGATGTGGAGAAATTGGAGGGGATGAAAATAGATAAAGAGGAGATACTTACAAGGTTGGCAGTGCTCATAGTAGAAAAGTCACTCGGTCTGGATGGGCTGCATCCTGGGTTGCTGAGGGAATTAAGGGTGGAAATAGTGGAGACTTGAACCACAATCTTTCAATCCTCCTTGAATATGGGAATGATGCCAGAGGACTGGAGGATGCAGGTAAGCTTAGGTAGTTCGATCTCAGTTTAACTTAACCATTTTTATAATGTATCTGTTGTAATAACTAATAAGGTCAAGGAAGCCATTTTATAATTAACACATGACCGAAGGAGCCATTTTGTGTTCAGTACTAACGTTTATATCCTGTATAATTAATGAGTAGCTACCCATCATGAAACAGATGATTGTAAAGGTAATGAACCTTGATTGAGTTATAAATAATGAATCAATAATCATTTTAGAGAGAATGGGTTTTCATTTAAAGTTAGTTCAATCTAATTACTGTGAGTTTCTGTGTCTGTGTGGGAAAGGGCAGTTTCAGCGAAACGTATTCAAACAATGGACCTTTCTAGGACACCTGATAAAACCCATGGTATGGTACATCGTGACCTTCAACAGTCTCGATTTAATGAATAGGAAACTTGTTTCAGATCAGATTGGGAGACAGTGTGAAACCACTCCATTGTGCTCATGTCTGAGATTCTGAGGACAGGTGACTGTTCGTGGAAGACATCATTAAGAACTTATTAAATGTACCTAGCAACAGCTCGGACCTTATTTTACAAGGTGGTGTGATGGCCATCCAGGGGTTAAAAGTAGGGAGCTTGTAAGGTTTCAGTGTGCAGGAACACTGGAAGACCTCAGGGGTAAAGGCTCAGATCATCAACCAAGTTCTCCACCTGATGAGGGATCCAGGCTGGACAAAGAGGACCGTGACACTCTGAGACCAAGCTCGATCTGTCCACACACCTGCGAGAGCTGTAAAGTTATATAGTCCAAGTTTGTTCGAGATAATTTTGCTTTCAATTATTAAGCACTATTTTCCTCTCAATAAAAGTTCTGGACTTATTAATCAAGTTTCCTGTTGCTTTAATTGGTTAAAGTCATTCCCAAAGAGATTGTCCACAATAGACTTTCCAGAATTAAAAGATAAGTCTGCAAGGATTGCTAATTTTACAGCCCTGTTTAAAATGAGAGATAAACCCAGGAACTACAGACCAGTTAGTCTAATGTCGGTGGTGGGGAAACTTTTGGAGACAAATATCCAGGAGAAAAATAACTGTCACTTGGTAGAACATGGGCTAATAAATGACAGCCAGTACAGATTGGTTAACAGAATATTGTGTCTGAAATAATTAATTAATTTCTTTGATAAAGTTTCACAGAGAGTTGACCAGGGAAGTGAGGTTGATGGTGTGTGTCTGGACTTCAAAATTGTGTTTGAAAAAGTACCATAAAATAGACTTGTTAACAAAATTGGAGCAGATGGGATTAAAGGGGCAGTGGCAGCATAGACACAAAATTGGCTGAGGGACAGAAAGCATACAGTAGGATGAATGCTTGTTTTTCAGAATGGAGGAACTAATACAGTAATGTCACTGTTGTTGCAGTGTGTGCAGTGTCTGACCCTGTGCTGTCCTTGGGAGGGGGCTGTTTGTGATGTTCCTGTGGGGTGTATTATCATCAGGGTATCTCTCTGAGCTGTCACAGGGTTGGGGCAGTGTGTGATATCTTTGTGCATGTCATGCAGGCCCACTGGTGTGTGGTTCCATCCTGATTCCAAGAAACAGAGCCCCAGCTATGGGCAAAAAGTCTCACTTCCCTGTGGATGTCTTGAGAGAGAAGAAGGCTGAGGGAGTAAACCTGGACAGTAAATCCGGAGTGGAGTCCCATAGGCGGTTACCTGTTACTTATCAGGTAGTTTTCCAGCAACTCCTACAGCAGAGCAATACCAAACAGTACTGTTTTTGTCCTTTCCTTTGGACAATACTAGCAATGCTGAGAGGGTGTCCTGATGCTCAGTGTCTCCATACTATTTGCCCAGGCATGTGCCCTGGAGAGGACACTCCAGCTTTGTGCTTAAACATTAGCACAACACGGGAAGAAACAGTTACTGATTGTAAGCTCTCACTCAATTGGTGTAGAGTATGAGCACCAGGGGTTACTTCTGACAGAGGGAGAGATCATCATGTCTCATTGGATAGCGACCACCCACTCAGTTAACTGCTGTCCTGCCACGACCTACTTGCTTCAATGGGTGCTTGGAGCTCAGAGAGTCATCTCTCAACAGGCGGTTCGATAATCTATGCACCAGGCAAGACAAACTTAACAAAGAAGACACCAGTCCTTCGCATCACAAGCTGGAATGTGAGGACCATGTGTCCTGGCCTTACTGACAACCTTCTGCAGGTTGATGACACACACAAGACAGCTGTGATCGACAAAGAACTCACAAGGCTCAATGTGGACATTGCTGTGCTGCAAGAAAATAGACTCGTTCAAAGTGGATCCCTCAAAGAGAAACACGACACCTTCTTCTGGCAGGGGATAGCCCAAGAGGCAACTCGTGAGCATGGAGTGGGTTTCACAGTAAAAAACACGCTACTTGTGATGAGTGAACCACCCACAGTAGGCTCAGAGAGACTTCATACTCTTCACTTGTCAACAAGCGCGGGCCCAGTTCATCTCATGTGCATCTATGTCCCGACACTCACCTCCACCCCAGATGTCAAGGATCAATTCTATGAGACACTTGACGCTGCCATCAGTAGAATTCCCAGCACTGAGGGATTGTATCTTCTAGGGGATTTCAACGCAAGTGTGGTACTGACTATAGCTTGGCCAACGAGCATAGGGCACCAGGGGATTGGCAAGATTAACAAAAATGGACAGAGGTTGCTGGATCTATGCTGTCACCATGGACCCTGTGTGACAAACAGCTACTTCCAGTTCAAGCTGTGCCACAAGGTGTCCTGGAGCCATCCAAGATCACGCCACTGGCACCAGCTAGAACTTAACATCACCAGACGTACCACCCTCAACAGTGTCCTCATCACACGCAGCTATCACAGCGCTGACTGTGACACTGACCACTCCCTGGTGCGGAGCAAGGTCAGGCTTCAGACAAGGAAGCTTCACCCATCCAAGAAGAAAGGTCCTTCACGGATCAACACTTGCCGAATCACTGATCCAGAAAGGACCCAGGAGTTCCTCAACATCCTCGATCAGGCTCTTTCAGACAACACCCAAGGCCCCAGTGCGGTGTCAAAGTGGAATCATCTGCACGCCGCCATCTACAACTCTGCACGGGAAAAGAGATGGGAGGAATGCTGACTGGTTTGAGGCTTATTGGACTGAAATGGAGTCAGTTAAGTAACTAAGAAGAGAGCCCTCATGAACTACAAACCCGTCCCCAGCAGACAAACTCTAGACGCTCTCAGAACTACCAGAAACTAGTCTTTGCAGACTGCTCGGCACTGCACCAATCAATACTGGTTAAAACACTGCAACAGTATTCAATCTGCCACTGAATCTGGGGGATGCTAGAAGGACATATGAAGGAATTCAACACACCAAGGTTCCTTAGACAGCACCTTCCATACCCGCAACCTCTACCAACTAGAAGGACAAGGGCAGCAAATTCATGGGAACATCACCACCTGCAAGTTCCCCTCCAAGCCACACACTATCGTGACTTGGAGCTATATCGCCTTTCCTTCACTGTCGCTGGGTCAAAATCCTGAAACTCTCTTCCTCACAGCACTGTGGGTGTACCTACCTCACACAGACTGCAGCGGTTCAAGAAGGCAGCTCACCACCACCTTCTCATGGGAAATGAGGGATGGACAATAAATGCTGGCTTAGCCAGTGATGACCACATCACATGAATGAATAAAAAAAAATATGAAAGCAATGGGCCCAGCAGTAACTAAATCAGCACCTTTGAAGACAAAGACAGGGGTGATCATCACTGAACCTAACAAGCAGCTGGAAAGGTGAGTGGAGCATTACCTTGAACTCTACATAACGGAGAACATTGTCATTGAAGTAGCTCTCAGCGCCATTCCAGACTTCCCTGTCATGGAGGAGCTGGACAGTGACCCCACTATCATAGAGCTCAACAACGCCATTGACCGTCTTGCCAGTGATGAAGCCCCGGGAAATGATGGCACTCCACCTGGAATCATCAAAATTGGAAAAGCGGCTCTGCTGCAGCATCTCCATGAACTTCTGTGTCTCTGTTGGAAGGGACGATCTGCGCCTGAAAACATGCGTGATTCAAACATTGTCACCTTGTACAAAAATATAGGGGATCACAGTGACTGCAGCAATTACCGAGGTACCTCCTTGCTAAGTATTGTGGGGAAGGTCTTTGCTCGCATTTCTCTGACCAGATTGCAGACCCTGGCATCACATATCTATCCTGAGTCTCAGTGCAGCTTCAGAGCTGGTAGATCGACAGTCGACATGATTGTCTCACTTCGGCAGTTACAGGAGAAGTGCTGTGAACAGTACAGACCACTCTACATTGTCTTTATAGACATCACCAAGGCCTTTGATCTTGTCAGCAGAGACGGACTCTTCAAACTGCGATGGAACATAGGCTGCCCTCCTGAACTCTTGGGCATCATCTCTTCTTTCCACGAGAACATGCACAGTTCCATCAGTTACCATGGAGCAACATCAGATGCTTTCCAGATCAGCAGTGGGTTAAAGCAGGGCTGTGTCCTGGTGACAACTCTCCTAGAAACAGAGGAACATAGGAGGAGGCCATTTAGCCCGTCGAGCCTGTTCTGCCATTCAATTAGATCATGGCTGATCACCTGCCTCAACACCACTTTCCCGTGCTATCCCCATATCCCTTGATGTCATGAGTATCAAGGTTTCTATCAATTTCTGTCTTGAACATGCTCAATGATTGAACTTCCACTGACCCCTGGGGTACAGAATTCCAAAGATTCACCTCCATCTGAGTGAAGAAATTCAACCCAATCTCAGTTTTAAATGGCCTACTCCTTATTCTGAGACTGGATCCCCTGGTTTTAGACTCACCAACCAGGGCAAACATCCTGTCTACATCCACACTGTCACGCCCTGTAAGAATTTTGTCAGTTTCAATGAGATCACCTCTCAAGCTGACTGGGATTGGAGTCGATGCATGGGAAGTCCTTCCTGCCGACTGGAATTCCTGGAGAAAGGCATTCAGGAAGACCATGGGAAAAGCAGAGGACAAAAGAAATCACCATTTGGGGGGAAAGAGAGCCCAGAGGAATGAAAAATTATCAGTCGACCTCGGGCCAATGATATTCATCTGTACCAGCTGCAGAAGGGATTGTCACTCACGAGTCGTCCTCCACAGCCACAACAAACGATATTTAATACAGAAGTCACCTACACCCCGGGTGTAGCCCATCATCTTCCGAGACGGACTGTTGCCTATTACTACTGCAACTACAGCTACATCTATAAGAGCGGGTCAGAGGCTGGGAACTCTGCGGCAACTAACTCACCTCTTGACTCGCCAAAGCCTGCCCACCATCTACAAGGCACAAGTCAGGAATGTGATGGTATACTCATGCCTGGATGAGTGCAGCTCCAACAACACTCAAGAGATTGACACCATCAGGTCAAAGCAGCCCACTTGATTGGCACCCCATCCACCACCTTAAACATTCATTCCCTCCAGCACCAGTGCAGAGTGGCAGCAGTGTGTAACATTTACAAGATGTACTGCAGCAACTTACCAAGCCTCCTTCAACAGCACCTTCCAACCCACAAACTCTACCACCTAGAAGGATAAAGGCAGCAGACACATGGGAACATCACCACCTTCAAGTTCCCCTCCAAGTCACGGACCCTCCTGACTTGGCACGATACCGCCATTCCTTTACTGTTGCAGGGTCAAAAACCAGGAAGACCCTCCCAACAAGCACTGTGGAGGTGCCAGAGGATTGAACAGTGGCAAATGTGACTTCCTATTTCAACAAAGGGTGTAAGGATCGTCCGGGTAACTACAGGCCAGTGTGATTAACAGCAGTGGTGAATAAGGTTTTAGAAACAATATTCGGGAAAAAAATCAACAGTCATTTGGAGAGATTTGAGTTAATTGAGGAGAGTGAGCATGGATTTATAAATGGGAGTTCATGCTTGACAAACTGCATTTTTTGATGAACTAACAGGAAGATGATGCAGCGAATGTTGTTGATATGGATTTTAAGAAAGGATGGATGGATGGATGATAAGGTACCACATAAAAGGGTGGTTAACAAAATTGAGGTTCATGGAATAGGAGAGTCACTGTCCAATTGGATAGAGAATTGCCTTATGGACAGAAAATAGCGTATCGTAGTAAATGGTTCTTTGTCAGACTGGAGGATAGTCGACAGTGGGTGTTCTCCAGTGGTCACTGCGAGAACCACTGCTTTTTCTGCTATATGTAAATGACTCGGATCTTGGAATATCGAGTAGAATCTCAAAATATACCGATAACACCAAACCTGGAGGAGTGGTAAACAATGAGGATGATATGAACTGCCTGCAACAGGACAGTGATAGGCTAGCAGAATGGGCAGACAGGTGGCAAATAGAATTTAATAGCGACTAGTGTGGGGTGATGCACTATCGCAGAAGGAATTGGGAGAGACAATATATACTTAATAGCACAGTTCTAAATAGAACTAAAAATAATGCACCTTGTAAGTGGCTTGTTGGTCGAGGGGTATGATTCATGCTTTGGGTGTCTGATTGGTTCACATGCGAGAGGTTAACAGACTAGCCCTTCTTCATTTGTGTTTTTAGTTGAAGGTCATCTATTGGTTGCAGCCTTACAGAAAGTGAAATTGACGTTCATACAGATCCTGTATGAGGACAAGAGAACTGGATTCAAAGAGTCTGTCGACAAAATTGAAATGAACAAAATGCACAGGTCGCCAAGTGGGTGTCTGAAGGTGGAGCAGGAACTGAGAGCTGGATACAAAAACAACACGACTAGTATGTAGTATGGAATGGAATTCTTCTGTGTTTTTGTTGTTTGGTTCGAATTAGGGCGGCACAGTGACGCAGTGGTTAGGACCACAACCTCACAGTTTTAGGGGCCTGGGTTCAATTCTGAGTACTGCCTGTGTGGAGTTTGCAAGTTCTCCCTGTGTCTGTGTGGGTTTTTGCTGGGTGCTCTGGTTTCCTCCCCCCTCCAAAGACTTGCAGATGATAGGTAAATTGGCCATTGTAAATTGCCCCTAGTGTAGGTAGGTGGTAGGGAATATGGGATTACTGTAGGGTTAGTATAAATGGGTGGTTGTTGGTCGCCACAGACTTGGTGGGCCGAACGGCCTGTTTCAGTGCTGGATCTCTAATAATAATAGCTCATCGATTTTCTTGTTTTTCTCTTTTTGGATTGCGTTTGAATAATTGTGGATCCTTCTTCAGGCTGTTTCCGTTCACCAGAAAGTTCTGACCTCTGATGATGTTGATCGTAATAAGCTTCTAATAGATTTGGAACTGAGCAAATTTCTTTAGCTTGAGTCTACAAGAAGTTACTCAGTCTGACATGTGGATCCAAGGGAGGATTTGAAAGCCACCCATGCATTGGAGCATACAGTGTATCCATCCAATAAGAGACTGAGTAGAGGTGACAGTTCAGTCAGTCGAATATGAGACTTTTAATCTCAGGGTTGTGAGTTTGAGTGCCATTCTGTTTTTCCCTTTTTTTAGGCTTCATTAGCAGAGAGTACAAGGAGTGTTTGACATGGAATTCAACAACAGTGTGAGCAAGTCATGCTTTGATTCAGGACTCTTATCTCTCTGCAACATCTCGCTGTGAAAGATTGAACTTTATCTCATTTAATTCTCAGCTCGGGGTCTGTGCGGCTCAGTGGGACTTCTGGCTGTCTCCCGCTTCACAATCCATCAGAGCTGAGAAAGCAATGGGGAATATTACTCACATGTTGTGTTCTGTAACCTTTCTGAAACAATTGAATGTATGTATTTTCTTCCAAAACAAGGACACAAAGACATTAACAATGTGGGGCTGAAATAGCTCAGTTGGGGGAGTGTCAGATTGAAGATCTAAAGGCAATTTCAATTCTTTATGCGTCCCATGCTTTTGTTCTGATTTTCCAGTTGCACAATTTACTTTGAAATTATTTACCAAGCACCAGTGGATTGGATTTGAGAAACAACACAGAGTCATTTACAGCATCGAAGGTGGTCGTTTGGCCCATCATGTCCATGCTGGCTCTCCCTGGAGCAATCGAGTCAGTTCCACTCACCAGCTCGATCCCTTTCCTCCTGCAAGTTTCTTTCCTTCAAGTATCCATCCAATTTCCTTTTCAAATCATTGATTGTCTCTGCTTCCACCACACTCGTGGGTCAGGTCATTACCACCCACGGCATAAAAAGTTCCACCTCATCAAGGATGTGAAATATGTATATCTTCTATATTGAGCGTATTCTTTATTTCTATGAGGAGAGAATGGCAGTCAACATGAAAGGGAACCCAAAGATCTTTGAGCAGTATATAAGTAATCAGTGGATAGTAAGAGGTGGAGTGGGCCTTATTAAGGACAAAGAGGATAGTATCTGCTTAGAGGTGCAGGGCAATGTTAATATATTTAATGAGTACTTTGTATCAGTGATCACTAAGGAATTGGAATCTGACAAAATATCAGTAGAAGCGGAGAGAGTAGACGCAATGGATAGGGTACAAATTGAGAGAGGGAGCTACTAAAAAGGCTGGCTGTGCTTAGGGAAGATAAATCACCTGGTCCGGTTGGTTTACATCTCAGATTGCAAAAGGAAATGCGGATGCAGATAACGGAAGGGCTTGATATAATCTTCCAATCTTCCCTGGATACGGGGGAGGTGCCAGAGGATTAAACAGTGGCAAATGTGACACCCTTATTCAAGAAAGGGTGTAAGGACAGTCTGGGTAACTACAGGCCAGTTAGATTAACAGCGGTGGTGGGTATGGTTTCAGAAACAATAAACAGGGAAAAATCAACAGTCACTTGGAGAGGTTTGAGTTAATTAAGGATAGCGAGCATGGATTTATAAATGGAAGTTCATGCTTGACTAATCTAACTGCATTTTGTAATGAACTAACAGAGAAGGTCGATGAAGGGAATGCAGTGGATGTTGTTTATATGGATTTTATGAAAATATTTGATAAGGTACCACATAAAAGGGTGGTTAACAAAATTGAGGTTCATGGAATAGGAGGATCAGTGTCCAATTTGATAGAAAAGTGGCTTAAGGACAGAAAACAGTGAGTCATATTAAATGGTTCTTTGTCAGACTGGAGGATAGTCGACAGTGGTGTTCCCCAAGGGTCAGTGCGAGAACCACTGCTTTTTTTGCTACAGATAAATGACTTGGATCTTGAAATATAGAGTAGAATCTCAAAATATGCCGATAACACCAAACCTGGATGAGTGGCAAATAGTGAGGATGATATGAATTGTTTGCAACAGGACAGTGATAGGCTAGCAGAATGGGCAGACAGGTGGCAGCTGGAATTTAATAGTGACTAGTGTGAGATGAAGTATTTTAGCAGAGGAATAGGGAGAGACAATATATACTCAATGCTCCAGTTGTGAAGAATGTGCAGGAGTAGAGGGACTTGGGTGCATGTCCATCAATCTTTGAAGTTGGCAAGACATATTGCAAGAGTGGTTAGCAAAGTATAAATAGAGGCATTGAGTACAAAAGCAGGGGAATTCTACTGAACCATTATAAAGCTCTGGTTTGGCCCCAACTGGAGTGTTGCGTCCAGTTCTGCTCACCACACTTTGGAAAGGATGTGCGGATCTTTGAGAGGATGCAGAGGAGATTCACCAAAATGGTTCCAGGTCTGGAGGATTATAGTTTCAAGGTTAGGCTGGAAAAGCTAGGGTTGTTCTGCCTGAAGCAAAGGATATTGAGGGGAGAATTGATAGAGGTGTATAAGGCTATGACAATTTTAGATAAGTTGGCAAGGAAAAATTGTTCCCATTAACTATTGGTACAAGGACTAGGGACACAGATTGAAGGTTTTGGGCAAGAGTTGCAGGGGGAATGTGCGGAAGAACCTTTTTACACAGTGATTGGGAATGATCTGTAACTCACTGCCCACGAGGGTGATGGAAGTGGAAACATTCGATGATTGCAAAAAGAATTTGAATGGGCATTTGAAGGAAATAAATTTACAGGGCTACGGGGATCGAGCAGACGAGTGGGACTGACTGGATCGATCCCTGGAGAGCCGGCATGGACTCGTCGGGGCGAATGGCCTCCTGTTATCCCACAAATGACTCAGTGACTCGATGAGTCTCGGTCACTCGCAGAGTCAAGAAAACAGAGTGATGGATTTAACAAAACATTATAAGTTATGTTTGTTTTGATAAAATGCAATAATAACTCGTCTCCACTCCTAGTATTTCTAAATCCCACACAGTCACCATAATGTGAACAATTATTTCCTGTTCTGTCTCTCTCAGATTTGTAAACTTCACTGTATTGGAGTGAGGTGACATCTACTGGTGGTAAACAAGAACTGCAATCAAGCGGCAGAAACTCCACAGTCTGTCAGGGTTAAAGAAACATTGCAATGTGAGGAAATAGTGAAGGGGTTTGATTGGGTAGATGGAGACATGATTCCACTTGTGGTGGTGTCCGAAGCAAGGGCCGGAATTATGAAATTGTCATTCATAAAATAAATGAGGAATTCATGAAAAATGTAGGAACGTAGTGAATTCTTAGAATATGGATAGAATAGAAAGTGAGATTGGATGGACAGAAGCAGTCTGAAAGGATGGCTGAAACAAAAGGTGAGTGCCCTGAAACGTTAACTGTGTTTCTGTCAGCACAGATGCTGCCAGAGCTGCTGAACATTTCCAGCACTTTCTGTTATGATTTCAGCATTTGCAGGATGCTGCTTTGATCTGAAAAAAAAAATGGTTGAACAGCTTTTCCACAGGAGCTAAAAAGGCATGCATTGTAAATGGCTCGTTGGTCTAGAGGTATGATTCTCGCTTTGGGTGTATAGTTGGTTAAGATGCGACAGGTCCCGGGTTCAACTCCCGGATGAGCCCATTTTCATTTGTGTTTTTAGTTGCAGGTCATCGATCAGTTGCAGCCTGACAGAAGGCGGAATTGACTTTCATACGGAGCCTGTTTGAGGACCAGAGAACTGGATTCAAAGAGCCTGTCGACAAAATTGAAATGAACAAAATGTACAGATCACCAAGGGGGTTTATGAAGGTGGAGCAGTAACTGAGAGCTGGATACAGAAACAACACGACCAGTATCTGGTATGGAATGGAATTCTTCTGTGTTTCTGTTGTTTGGTTTGGATTAACTCATGGATTTATTTGTTTTTCACTTTTTTGATGCGTTTGAATAATTGTGGATCCTTCTTCAGGGTGTTTTCTTTCACCAGGTAGTTCTGACCTCTGATGATGTTGATCGTAAGCAGCTTCAACTCACTGATAGTTTTGGAACTGAGCAGATTTCCTTTGCTTGAGTCTCCAACATGTAACTCAGTCTGACATGTGGATCCATGGGAGGATATGAAAGCTGCCCCTGCATTGGAGCACACAGTTGCATCCATCCAATAAGAGACTGAGCAGAAGTGACAGTTCAGTCAGTCGAACATGAGACTTTTAATCGCAGGGTTGTGAGTTTGAGTGCCATTCTGTTTTTCCCTTTTTTGGGGGCTTCATTAGCAGAGAGTACAAGGAGTGTTTGACATGAAATGCAACAACAGTATGAGAAAGTCTCACTTTGATTCGGGACTCCTCTCTCTCTGCAGCATCTCGCTGTGAAAGATTGAATTTTATCACATTTCTTTCTCAGCTCAGGGTCAGTGCGGCTCAGTGGGACTTCTGGCTGTCTCCCGCTTCACAATCCATCAGTGCTGAGAAAGCAATGGGGAATATTACTCATATGTTGTGTTCTGTAACCTTTCAGAAACAATTGAATGTATGTATTTTCTTCCAAAACATTCATTCTCAGTACTGAGAAAAATAGAGTACATGATTGACTGTATCAGTAAGTGGGAAATGTTTAAAATATGTTGTGACCAGTGGAGAAATGGGATGAGAATAAATAATGCCCTCTTCTGATTTCAATTGTATAAGCATTTGTGATTTGTCTCTGTAGCTTAGTTGGTTAAAACACCTGCCTATTAATTAGGAAATCCTGGGTTCAACTCCCAGCAGAGCCTCATGTCATTATTAGCAACATGCTTTAGAAGTTCACATCTGTGTCTTGTGAGTTTGAACTCATAATTCAAATTTCATGATGAATTTCAGTCGCAGGAAAAACAGCCTTTGTGAAGAATGTGAGTTTGGAATGGCTGTTCCTCCTTGTCCAGAAGTTCAGTCCTGATATTTCAAAGGTAACTTCTTTGATAGGAATTTGTTCACCGTTCCATTCAACCTGGAAAACAGCTTGACATTAATCTCACTGAAGGAACGTGTGACCGCGTTCTGTGTTGCAGAGTGTTTGTGTCATTATGTGTTGCTTTTAACCGAGACTGGGACATGACGCAAGCGGGAGGGTTGATCTGAGGTTTGGAATATTTGTCTGTCAGGAACAAGAAAAATCAAAGTAACCAAATAATAAAACCTATGTCTCGTGTGGTTACCGGGAAAAGGTCAGAAAATATTAAATTTTGTTCTATTCAATACAACTGTGTGAACTTTGCCCTTTCCTGCCTTTTGTAAACAGTATTTGAAGTGTCTCAGTAAAAATGATCAGCGTTGATGAGAGTGGACTCTGAGTGCGCATCTGCTGAGTGTGACAGGGTCAGGACTGGATGCAGGAAGTTCTCTGACAGTCTCTCTCTCTCTCTCTCTCTTTGATGGGTTGAGTTGATTTTCAACTGGCAACTGTTGGTGTTTCGATAAATCAAGTTCCCTCCACTGATTTTTTTGGACAGACAGTGTCGTATAAGGATGTAAAGGGTTAATGCTGAAGACAGTGGGATCAACCCCTCCCACTGTCTGAGTGATGATGTAACAGTTACATGAGATGAGGTTTGGGAGAAGAGAGAGCAGCACCAAGGATGCTAGCTGAGGAGGCTTGATGAGTGTGTATATAGTATTGTGTAAATTAGAAAAGAGTTCTTAGTTCTTTCAGTGGGAAATTTGTCCAGAAAATATCGAGAAACTCACAATTTTATTATTCAGGAGTCGAAACACAGATATTAACTCCACGTGACAGTTCTGGGTTCATTAACAAAAAAAAGGTAGCGAATAATATTGCTGACTGATTGAAATCCCCCAGTGAGGAGACAGTTAAACAGGTGATCTGTTGGGACATCCTTCGATCCAAGCTTTCAGCAGCGTTTAATCTCCCTTTTTGGTGAAATTCTCTGTTATTTGCAACTTTTTTTAATCCAGCTTTGATGGGCGAGTGAAAAAACTGAAAAAATTGAACACTTCCATTCTTTATTTTCTTCCTTCTTTCCATCAGTTTGTCTTTTATGTCCCAGATCAATATAATGATGAGAATCCCAATTTAATCTGCTGTTTCTGGTGTTTTATCCATTCCAATCAAAATTCAACATTCCAATCTAATCTATTTGTTATTCCACAGTGTCTCTCCAAGTGTTTTATTCTGTTGTATTCTCTCACAGTCTGCTTGATGATCAATGTTACATCTCACTCTCTATTCTGGTGAAGATCGGAAGCAGTGATATCTGCTTACACCACCCACCAAGTCGGTCTGAAGCTGTGCCTCGCTGATCATGTGGGGTTCGGAACATAGGAACAGGTGTCGGCCATTCAGCCCATCGAGCCTGCCCCGCCATTCAATATGATCATGGCTGATCATCCACTTCAATGCCCTGTTCCCCACACTTTCCTCATATTCCCTTATGTCATTTCTATTTAGAAATCTGTCAATCTCTGCTTTAAACATACTCAATGACTGAGCTTCCACAGCCATTTGGGGTAAAGAATTCCAAAGATTCACAACCCTCTGAATAACAACATTTTTTCACATCTCTGTCCTAAGTGGCTTCCCCCTTATTTTGAAAATGCATCCCCTGGTTTTCCACTCCCCATCCAGATGAAACATCTCAGCTGCATCGACCCAGACTGTCCTTTAAGTATTTTGTAGGTTTCAATGAGATTCCATCTCATTCTTCGAAACTGTAGAGAATACAGCCCCAGTTTCCCAATCCCTCTTCATAGAACAGTCCCACCATCCCAGGAACAAGTCTGATGAACCTTCGCTGAACTCCCTCCATGGCAATAATATCCTTCCTATGGTAAGGAGACCAAAACTGCACACAGTACTCCAAGTGCGGTCTAACCATGGTTCTATACAATTGAAGAAAGAATTCACTACTCCTGTACTCAAATCCTCTTGTGATGAAGGCGAACATACTATTAGCCTTCCTAATTGCTTGCTGCACCTGCATGTTAGCTGTCAGTGAATAGTGACATGGACACCCAGATCACCCTTTTATTCTATACCTCAGCTAATAAAGGAAAGGATTACATATACCTGCTGAACCACCTTATTGACCAGTCCTGCTACTTCAGGGATCTGTGGACATTCACTCCAACATCCCTCACTTCCTCTGCACCGTTCAGTGTTCTCCCATTAATTGTATATTCCTTTGCCTTTTTTGACATCCCAAATGCATCACCTCACCTTTGTCCAATTTGAATTCCATTTACCACTTCTCTGCCCACCTGACCAGTCTATTGATATCTTCCTGCAGTGTTCAGCTATCCTCCTCCCTTTCAACAACACGGACAATTTTTGTGTCATCTGCAAACATCTTGATTGTGCCCTCTACATTTATGTCCATATCATTAATATATACCACAAAAAGTAGGGGACCTAGTTCTAAGCCCTGTGGAATACCACTGGAAACAGTCCTCCAGTTGCAAAAACACCCGTAACCAATTCCTTCTTGTTTCCTGCCACTGATCCAATTTTGTATCCAGCTTGCTACATTCCCCTGGATCGCATGCTCTTTTATGTTTTTTTTAACCAGTTTGCCATGTGGGACCTTGTCAAAAGCCTTGCTAAAATCCATGTAGACCACATCATAAACTGCACTATCCTCACAATCCTCATTGTTACTTCTTCAAAAAATTCAATCAAGTTCGTCAGACAGGAGCTTCCCTGAACAAATCCATGCTGATGATACTTGATTAATCTGTGCCTTTCTAAGTGACGGTTTATCCTGTCTCTCAGAATTAATTCCAATAATTCGCCCACTATTGAGGTTCGGCTGACTGGCCTTTAATTGTTCCCTCGCTTCCTTTTTCAACAATGGTGCAATGTTAGCAATAAAAACAAAAAGTGCTGGACATACACAGCAGGTCTGGCAGCATCTGTGGAGAGAGAAGCAAAGTTAACATTTCAGATCAGTGACCTTTCATCAGAACAGAAACATTAACTTTGCTTCTCTCTCCACAGATGCTGCCAGACCTGCTGTGTATTTCCAGCGCTAATAGTTTTTATTTCAGATTTCCAGCATCTGCAGAATTTTGCTTTTATTGCAACGTTACGAGACCTCCCATCCTCTGGCATCACACCTGTATCCAGTGAGGGATTGGAAACTGATGGTCAGACCTTCCACTATTTCCTTCCTGGCTTCTTTTAACAGCCTGTGGTATATTTCATCCGGCCCTGATGATTTATCCACTTTCAAGTATGCTAATCCCATTTATACTTCTTCTCTCCCTCAGTTTATCATGTCCAATACTTCACACTCCTTCTCCTTAATTACAATATATGCCTCACCACCTCATTTGTGAAGACAGTAAAGTATTCATTAGCACAGTGGCGCAGTGGTTAGCACCGCAGCCTCACAGCTCCAGGGACCCGGGTTCGATTCCGGGTACTTGCCTGTGTGGAGTTTGCAAGTTCTTCCTGTGTCTGCGTGGGTTTTCTCCGGGTGCTCCGGTTTCCTCCCACAAGCCAAGAGACTTGCAGGTTGATAGGTAAATTGGCCATTATAAATTGTCACTAGTATAGGTAGGTAGGGAAATATATGGACAGGTGGGGATGTTTGGTAGGAATGTAGGATTCGTATAAATGGGTGGTTGATGTTCGGCACAGACTCGGTGGGCCGAAAGGCCTGTTTCTGTGCTGTATCTCTAATCTAATCTAATCAAACATACCCACATCTTCCACCCTGATGGGCCCTACTCTTTCCTCAGTTGCCTCTTACTCCAATGTATTGATGAAACATCTTTGGATCCATTTTGATTTTGCTTGACAATATTCTTTCATGCTCTCTGTTTGCTCTTCGTCGCTGCTCCCAAATGCCTCTAGTTGAGACAAAAGACAACTTATCAGAAGTGGGATCACAAGGCCGAAAGTGGGGATGTTCACTGATGATTGCACAATGTTCAGCACCATTCATGACTCCTCAGATACTGAAGCAGCCCGTGTCCAGATGTAGCAAGACCTGGAGAACATCCAGGCTTGGGCTGATAAGTGGTTAATAACATTTGCGTCACATAAATGCCAGGCAATGACCATCTCAAACAAGAGAGAATCTAATCATTTCCCCTTGATGGTCAATGGCATTACCATCGCTGAAACACCCACCATCAATATTGGGGGAGTTAACATTGACCATAAACTGAACTGGACCAGCCACATAAATGCATTTGCTACAAAAGCAGGTCAGAAGCTAGGAATTCTGCAGTGAGCAACTTACCTCCTGTCTCCCCACATCTTTAGATCTTTCCACCATTTACGAGGCACCAGTCAGGAGTTTGATGGAATACTCTCCACTTGCCTGGATGAGTACAGCTCCAACAACACTCAAGTAGCCTGCTTGATTGCCCCCATCCACCAGCTTCAACATTCACTCCATTCACCACTAATGTACAGTGGCAGCAGTGTGTACAATCTACATGATGCACTACAGCAACACACTAAGGCTCTTTCAACAGTACCTTCCAAACTCTGAACCTCTACTACCGAGAAGGACAAGGGCAGCAGATGCAAGGGAGCACTACCACCTGCAAGACCCTCTCCAAGACACACACCATCCTGACTTGGAACTGTATCGCCATTCCTTCATTGTCGTTGGGTAAAAATCCTGGAACTCCCTTCCAAACAGCACTGTTGGTATTCCTGCATCTCAAGGACAGCAGCGGCTCAAGAAGGCAGCTCACCACCTCTTTGTCAAGGGCAATTTGTAATGGGCAATAAAAGCTGGCATAGCCAGCGATGCCTATGTCCCAGGAACAAATGAAAAAAGTGAGGAAATAGTGAAGGGCTTTTATAGAATACACAGAGACATGTTTCCACTTGTGGTGGTTTCTGAAATAAGAGCCAAAAATATAAAATCAACATTCATAAAACCAATGAGGAATTCATGAAAAATGTATTTATGCAGTGAATGGACAGAATCTGGAATTTGCTGTCACAGGGAGAGGTTGGGGTGAATAGTATTGATGCACTTAAGGGGAGGTGGAACAAATGAACACGTGTATGGGGAGAAATGAATTGAGGGATATACATATCGGGCTTCATTTTTTAAAATTTGTGCATATGAAGCAGGATGGCTGGAAATATGTGTAGAGCATAGAGCAGTTGGGATGATCCCAATGCAGTGTTTTGTCTGGATGGATCTGCCCAGAACAGCTGTGATGCAGGAGCTGGGAGCTTCAGTACTTCAGTGGAGGCTGATACTGACACTGGTTTTCATTAGTGGGTGTTCTTAATGATTATTAATTGAGAAATTAAATTCACCTCTTTGATATTATGCCCCTCACCTGTTCTTGAGTTATAAGATATATTTTTTCTTCATAGAGGCAAATACCTGAAGGTATTGTGATGAATGTGATGGTTGCTGCACTCGAGGCACAAGGAACAGTGCAGCCAACTCCTCTCACACACAGTCGGTACATTATCACTCAGAGTACAGAGGGATAGACAGTTCATCAGTTCCCTAGTCTCAGACTGCAAATGTAGTCAGGCCCACATTGATTCCAAGTTCCAGAGACACATTTTCAATCATACAAAGCAGGAGAAAAAGAAGTTGTTTACATTTTGCCCCAATTAAGTCCCACTGATAGTCAGATACCTCAATCCCAGGTCAAAATCACACCCACTCGCAGATTGAAATGCAATGTGTCAATCTAAATATAATGCAGACTTAGCTAGCAATTAAATATCAGATAGATTTGGCACACACTACTGATTGAATGGCACAGAATCTAAGCTAATGATGTACCCTGAGATTTAAATTAAATACCGTACCCAAAGCTCACACCCATTCATTATAAAGGATGTTTAAACATCCCCATAGTGTACCCTGAGATACAAGTGACATACAAGTCCAACATTCATTACAGTGAAAGTTTCAAAGGTGCTGAAAGCTATTGTAAGCTGAGACACAAATTAGATACCAGTTCAGAACTCACGCACGCTGTGAAATTGAAAGATACAGAATCAATTCGATTAGTGTCGATTGATCTGAACATTTTATACCATTCTAAAAACTCATACAATATCAAACTGAAATACAGTATTAATTCCATTAGTGTAGATTGATCTAAACATTTTATACCATTCTAAAAACTCATACAATATCAAACTGAAATACAGTATTAATTCCATTAGTGTAGATTGATCTAAACATTATATACAATTCTAAAACCTCATACAATATCAAACTGAAATACAGTATTAATTCCATTAGTGTAGATTGATCTAAACATTATATACCATTCTAAAAACTCATACAATATCAAATTGAAATACAGTATTAATTCAATTAGTGTAGATTGATCTAAACATTATATACCATTCTAAAAACTCATACAATATCAAACTGAAATACAGTATCAATTCCATTAGTGTAGATTGATCTAAACATTATATACCATTCTAAAAACTCATACAATATCAAACTGAAATACAGTATTAATTCAATTAGTGTAGATTGATCTAAACATTATATACCATTCTAAAACCTCATACAATATCAAACTGAAATACAGTATTAATTCCATTAGTGTAGATTGATCTAAACATTATATACCATTCTAAAAACTCATACAATATCAAATTGAAATACAGTATTAATTCAATTAGTGTAGATTGATCTAAACATTATATACCATTCTAAAAACTCATACAATATCAAACTGAAATACAGTATCAATTCCATTAGTGTAGATTGATCTAAACATTATATACCATTCTAAAAACTCATACAATATCAAACTGAAATACAGTATTAATTCCATTAGTGTAGATTGATCTAAACATTATAGACCATTCTAAAAACTCATACAATATCAAACTGAAATACAGTATCAATTCCATTAGTGTAGATTGATCTAAACATTATATACCATTCTAAAAACTCATACAATATCAAATTGAAATACAGTATCAATTCCATTAGTGTGGATTGATCTAAACATTATATACCATTCTAAAAACTCATACAATATCAAATTGAAATACAGTATCAATTTTATTAGTGCACATTGACCTAAACATTACATACTGTTCCAAAAACTCATACAGTATCAATTCCATTGGTGGAGATTGATCTAATCATTGCCAGTCCAAAAATCACATACAGTATCAGATTGAGCAATGCTGATATGAAGTGTAAACTGTGATGTAAATTAGATGCCTGGACAGAACTCACCCAGACTGCGGAAATAAAAAATACAGTTGTCTATGATACGCATTATTTTCCAGCCAAAAACATCTCATACATGATCAGAGTGAAATAGATTATCAATTCCATTTGTGTAGACTGAACTCCACATGATGGCGGCACAGTGGCGCAGTGGTTAGCATTGCAGATTCAAAGCTCCACTGACCTGGGTTCAGTTCTGCGTACTTCCTGTGCGGAGTTTGCAAGTTCTCCCTGTGACCAGGTGGATTTCTGCTGTGTGCTCCAGTTTCCCCCCACAGCCCAAGAATTGCAGGTTGTTAGGTAAATTGCCCCGAGTGTGAAGATGTGGTAGGGAATATGGGATTGATGTGGGATGAGTGCATATGGGTGGTTGCTGGTTGGCACAGACTCGGTGGGTTGAAGGGCCTGTTTCAGTGCCGTATCTGAAAATAAAATTACAAACCTGTAAAAACTCTCATTGTGGTTACTTTACAGGACGAGTAATCCAAAAGTCTCCACTAATGGACCAGAGACATGAGTTCAAATTCCACTGCAGCTGCTGGGTAATTTATAGAATCAAAGTAAGTTTATGGCACAGGAAGAGGCCACTTGGCCCATTGTGTCTGTGCCAGATGAAAACGGTCCACCCATTCTAATCCCACCTTCCAGCATTTGGTGCATAACCCTGCAGATTACGTCATTTGAGGTGTATATCCAGACTCATTTTGAATGACTTGAGGGTTTCTGTCTCAACTCCCCTATCAGGCAGTGAGTTCCAGACCCCCTCCACCCTCTGGCTGAAAAAAAACTTTTCCTCATCTCCTCTGTAATCTTTATACCAATCACTTTAAATCTATTCCCCTAGTCACTGACCTCTCTGCTAAGGTGAACAGGCCCTTCACTTCAACTCTATACAGGCCCCGCAAAATGTTGTACATTTCAGTCGGATCTCCCCTCAGTCTCCTCTGTTCCAAGGAGAACAGCTCCATCCTCTCCAATCTTTCCCCATAGCTGCATTTTTCCAGTCCCGGAAACATCCTCGTAAATCTCCTCCGTACCCTCTCTAGGGCAATTACATCCTTTCTGTAATGAGGTGATCAGAACTGCACACAGTACTCAAGTTGTGGCCTGACTAATGATTTATACAGTTACAGTACAATCTCCCTGCTCTTATATTCTATACCTCGTCTAATAAAAGAAAGGATTCCATATGCCTTTTTACCACCTTATCAACTTGTCCTGTTACCTTCAAGGATCTGTGGACATTTACTCCAAGGTCCCTCACTACCTCTACACCTCTCAGCACTTTCCTATTAATCGTGTATTCCTTTGACTTGTTTGACCTCCCCAAATGCATCACCTCACACTTCTCTGGATTGAATTCAATTTGCCATTTTTCTGCCCATCTGACCAGACCATCAAGATCTTCCTGCAGCCTACAGTTATCCTTCTTGCTATTTACCACATGGCCAATCTTTGTGTCATTTGCAAACTTCTTGATCATGCCCCCTACATTTACATCCATGTAGACCACATCATAAACTGCACTACCCTCATCTATTTTCCTTGTTAATTCTTCAAAAAATTCAATCAAGTTCGTCAGACAGGAGCTTCCCTGAACAAATCCATGCTGATGATACTTGATTAATCTGTGCCTTTCTAAGTGACGGTTTATCCTGTCTCTCAGAATTAATTCCAATAATTCGCCCACTATTGAGGTTCGGCTGACTGGCCTTTAATTGTTCCCTCGCTTCCTTTTTCAACAATGGTGCAATGTTAGCAATAAAAACAAAAAGTGCTGGACATACACAGCAGGTCTGGCAGCATCTGTGGAGAGAGAAGCAAAGTTAACATTTCAGGTCAGTGACCTTTCATCAGAACAGAAACATTAACTTTGCTTCTCTCTCCACAGATGCTGCCAGACCTGCTGTGTATTTCCAGCGCTAATAGTTTTTATTTCAGATTTCCAGCATCTGCAGAATTTTGCTTTTATTGCAACGTTACGAGACCTCCCATCCTCTGGCATCACACCTGTATCCAGTGAGGGATTGGAAACTGATGGTCAGACCTTCCACTATTTCCTTCCTGGCTTCTTTTAACAGCCTGTGGTATATTTCATCCGGCCCTGATGATTTATCCACTTTCAAGTATGCTAATCCCATTTATACTTCTTCTCTCCCTCAGTTTATCATGTCCAATACTTCACACTCCTTCTCCTTAATTACAATATATGCCTCACCACCTCATTTGTGAAGACAGTAAAGTATTCATTAGCACAGTGGCGCAGTGGTTAGCACCGCAGCCTCACAGCTCCAGGGACCCGGGTTCGATTCCGGGTACTTGCCTGTGTGGAGTTTGCAAGTTCTTCCTGTGTCTGCGTGGGTTTTCTCCGGGTGCTCCGGTTTCCTCCCACAAGCCAAGAGACTTGCAGGTTGATAGGTAAATCGGCCATTATAAATTGTCACTAGTATAGGTAGGTGGTAGGGAAATTTACGGACAGGTGGGGATGTTTGGTAGGAATGTAGGATTCATATAAATGGGTGGTTGATGTTCGGCACAGACTCGGTGGGCCGAAAGGCCTGTTTCAGTGCCCCCCACTAAGCTGAACTGAGTGGCCGGACCCCTGGGAAACCCCTCGAACTGTATCGGGAACATTTTCATTTGCTGTAAATGTAAAAATGTAATTGGCATGACAAATGTGAAATGGAAGGGTTGTGAAGCAACTCATGATTGTGCTGAAGGAAACTGATCTCCCTTGCAATGTTTGGATTTTTTGGTGCTGTTTGAAACTGTTTGGCAATGTATTTTTAACAGATTTTTATGAATAAAGTCTATTTTGGAAATAAAAAAAAGAGAAGGAAGCAGCTTCTAAGAAGGGCGCCAAGAAAACCTTAAATAAACCGTCAACAAAGGGCGGCAAGAAGCGCAGGAAGGAGAGTTACTCCATCTACATCTACAAAGTGATGAAGCAGGTTCACCCCGAGACCGGCATCTCCTCCAAGGCCATGAGCATCATGAACTCGTTTGTGAACGATATTTTCGAGCGCATCGCGGGTGATACTTCCCGCCTGGCCCATTACAACAACCATCAGCTCCGGGAGATCCAAACCGCCGTGCGCCTGCTGCTGCCCAGGGAGCTGGCCAAGCACGCCGTGTCGGAAGGGACCAAGTACATCAGCTCCAAGTAAAACTGCATAATGGACTGAAAAACAGATCAAACACAACGGCTCTTTTAAGAGCCACCAACAATCTCTAAAAAGCTGCATCCGACATCTCTATGAAATCACTTTAAGACAATGTCTCATATAATAACGATCCCACTGCTGTGTTTGTATCTCCTGTTATTAACCGAACACGAACCCATAATCTGATCACCCGCCTTCACTTTTTTTGCTTAAAGCTGCTCTTATTCTGGTTTTTCACAGCCCCTGAATTACCGCATTAACAGCTGATTTCAGCGGTAAGGATTAGACCTTCATCCCTTCACTGATTAATCATTTTATTAACAGCAACTCTCCGCAGTGTAACAGCCTGGGATAGGATTATTACAGAGCAAGTTAAGGGCCGTTTGAGGACTTGATCCGGCTCCCTCTTTTCAGAGAAGGACACTGGGCTCTGATTCAAAGCTAAACAGAGTATTTCACTTCAGGCCAATGCAGGCCCCACCCGGGACAGTTTGAAAGCGATTGCAGAATGAGTCACAATTTAAATAACATTTTACAAGTTGAATAAAACAAAATCAAGAGAAGGGACTTTAAATCTTTGACTAAGGATGACATTTATTTTAATCAGCTCCTTTCCGATGATGAAATTGGCGGGCTTTTTGAAATTGACAAATTATCTGCTTCTGATGTCGTGGCGGGTAAATCCCGCCCTCTTCTGTTGGTCAGTGACCTGATTGGTGAAGAATATAGGCAAATGAGGTGAATTAAGTACCGACCATTGAGGAGAGTTCTCAGTCTTTAAGTAAAGTAAATGCTGCGGAAATTATCCATTTATGAAAGTATTTGTGAGATTGTGGAAATGTCTGGAAGAGGAAAGACCGGCAGGAAAGCTCGGTCGAAGGCTAAGTCTCGCTCCTCCCGGGCTGGACTGCAGTTCCTGAGAAAGGGCAACTGTGCTGAGCATGTGGGTGCCGGAGCCCCGGTCGATCTGGCTGCTGTGCTCGAGTATCTGACAGCTGAATTCCTTGAGCTGGCCGGTAACGCGGCCCGGGACAACAAGAAGACCCACATCATCCCCAGACACCTGCAGCTGGCTGTCCGCAACGACGAGGAGCTCAACAAGCTGCTGGGAGGGGTGACCATCGCTCAGGGCGGGGTGCTACCCAGGAAAACCAGCGCTCAGAGCTCCCAGAAAAAGCAAAGCAGACAAAATGTCATCTAATAAACCAAAGACTCTTTTCAGAGCCACCCACAGTCTCTGTGAAAGGGCTGTTTACTGTCTGATTCCAGCATGTCAGTAACAGAACAGAATAGGAACTATTTAAAATGTTTATGAGCAACTATTTCAGTGGCTTCTCACTGTTCCCCTGATCCCTGTGTGAAGGGGAATTACCAGTAGTATAATTTATTCCTTTCCACACCGAGTTTGAGTTATTGGTCCCTGAAGGATTGCTGAATGGAGTCTTTTACCGCCGGTTACAGATAAGAAGTGGGGGGGAAAATGACAGGTTAAAGCTGTGCGTAAAATAGCGCCAGGAATTTGTGGCGATAATAGCAGAATAAAGAAAGGTTTTTAAAGGTTGGTGGAAAATATTTTACGAACAACTTGAAATAGATTTTCCAGTAATTCGCTTTTTGCCGACACTGAAATTGGCGCCTTTTTCGAATTCAAACGTTCTGCCAATTTCGACAATTTAAGCCAATGATTTGCTGCAATTTCCATAATTCGAGGCTCTGCGATTGGTTAAGAAATGCAAATGGGAAGAGGGTGACCAATCAGAAGTGGGCACGGGTTCGCGCGGGCTCAAACTGCAGGAATTCCAGGTCCCTGAATGAATGAGCTGAAACTGATCAGTTTCACAAACCCTGTCAGTTTCAGTGCAGGAAACACCGTCTCGTGAAAAGTAACATCACAAGTGGGTTTGGTTCCAGTGACCGATTCAACGGCTGCTGCAAAACCCCCGGATTCCCTCATTGCAGCGAAATCATTTTGAAATTCTATGAAAACAATGAGTGATTCTGGAGGAGTGATGTGGCTTTTCACTGAGGGCATGTGTGGACGGGGGAAATAACTGACTGCAGAGCCTCGGGCACTGTTTACACAGCCCGTTTAGAAAATCAAATCCACTGCACATCCTTGCTGCAAATGAAATGTCAATTTCGGGGATTCCAGTTTTCTACCCGAATACAGCACACATTTATTCCAGACAGTTCTGAACAGCCTATCCCAGCTCCCGTTTCCCGGTCACTGCTCTCTCTGTGAGACGGTGGGTGGCTCTTCGAAGAGCCTTTGCTGTGTGATTGCTGGAAAGGGTCGAGTTGTGCGGCCCTGCCGTTTCAGAAGCGAACACCACATCCATGGCAGTGACCGTCTTGCGCTTGGCATGCTCAGTGTATGTGACCGCATCCCTGATCACATTCTCTAGGAAAATCTTCAACACCCCGCCAGTCTCCTCATAGATCAGACCCGAGATCCGCTTGACCCCGCCACGGCGAGCCAGGCGGCGGATTGCTGGTTTGGTGATGCCTTGGATATTATCACGAAGCACTTTGCGGTGCCGCTTTGCTCCGCCTTTGCCCAGTCCTTTGCCTCCTTCACCTCTGCCAGACTCTCTTTTACTAATATCCAAAATATACTTTCTTCATAAAAATCTGTAAAAAAAATACATTACAAAACAGTTCCAAAAAGCACCAAGTCAAACAATACAAAGAGTGGAAAGGAGATCAGTTTCCTTCAATACAGGAGTGAGTTGCCTCACAACCCTTCCATTTCATTTCTCATGCCATGTACATTTTAAAGCAAACAAATAATTTCTGGCTACAGTTCGAGGGGTTTCCCATGGATCCAGCCCCTCAGTTCACTATGGTGGGGGGACCTTACACTGTGGTCTTTCCCCATTGATCCTTTGCAGCAGCTGCCCCACGCTTTAGTGCGTCCCTCAGCACGTAGTCCTGGACCTTGGAATGTGCCAGTCTGCAACATTCGGTCGTGGACAACTCTTTGCGCTGGCAGACCAGCAAGTTTCGGGCAGAGCAAAGAGCATCTTTCAACGAATTGATAGTCTTCCAGCAGCAGTTGATGTTTATCTCGGTGTGCGTCGCTGGGAACAGCCCGTAGAGCACAGACCCCTGTGCTACAGAGCTGCTTGGGATGAACCTCGACAAAAACCATTGCATCTCTTTCCACACCTGCTTTGCAAAGACACATTCCAGAAAGAGGTGGGCAACCATCTCTTCCCCACCACAGCCACCTCGAGGGCATTGTGCAGAGGGGGTGAGACTTCGGGCATGCAGGATGGATCTGACGGGGAGGGCTCTTCTCACCATCAGCCAAGCTACATCTTGGTGCTTGTTTGAAAGTTCTGGTGATGGGGCATTCCGCCAAATGACTTTGGAAGTCTGCTCGGGAAACCATCCGACAGGATCCACCATCTTCTTTTCCCATAGGGCCTTGAGAACATTCTGTGCAGACCAGTGCCTGATGGATTGGTGGTCAAATGTGTTTTTCCGCAGAAACTTTTCCATGAAGGATAGGTGTTACGTACGGCACAGTCCAACTGGATGGAGCGTTCCACGGCAATATGACCAGGTCCATCCTTCGCAACACCGGGGACAGATAGAACCTCAGCACCGAGTGACACTTGGAGTTTGCGTACTGGAGGTCTACACACAGCTTGATACAGCCGCACACAAAGGTAGCCATCAGGATGAGGGCGATGTTGGGTACATTTTTCCCACCCTTCTCCAGAGGTTTGAACATCGTGTCCCTCGGGACCTGGTCCATTTTGGATCCCCAGATGAAACGGAAAATGGCTCAGGTGATCACCACAGTGCAGGAGTGCAGTATGGGCCAGACCTGCACCACGTACAGTAACCTGACACAATGGAGAGAGATCGCTGCTCCCACATGTTCAGCTTATGTTGTACCCTGGCTACTCGTTCCTCCCAGGTTTTGGTGCACGCCCCGGCCCTTCCGAACCATACCCCAGCACCTTCAGGTCGGCTGACCTAATGGTGAAGGGGACAAAGGATCGGTCAGCTGAGTTCCCACAGAACATGGCCTCGCTATTGCCGTGTTTAACATTGGCTCCCGAGGCCAGTTCGAGCTGGTCACAGATGCTCATCAGTCTGCGCACAGGCAGCGGGTTCAAGCAGAAAACGGCGACGTCATTCATGTTCAGGGAGGTATTAACCTGAGTGCCTCCACTGCCTTGGAGTGTTACCCTTCTGATACTCGCATTCTTCCTAATCGACTCAGAAAAGGGTTCAATACAGCAAACAAACAAGACAGGGGAGAGAGGACAGCCCTGCCTGACTCCAGATTGGATCGAGAAACTTTCTGATTCCCACCCATTGATTGAGACTGCGCAAATGATGTTTGTGTAGAGCAGTTTGATCCAATTGCAGATTCCCTCCCCAAACCCCATATTGGAAAGTACGTCCATCATGTAGGTGTGCGATATCCTATCAAAAGCCTTCTCCTGGTCCAGGCTGATGAGGCAGGTGTCCACCCTCCTGTCATAGTTGATCGCATCCCTGAGTAGCGCGAGACTATCAGAGATCTTCCTGTCTGATATAGTACAGGTCTGATCAGGGTCAATCACCAACTCCAGAGCAGACCTAACTCGACTGGCTATGACTTTTGACAGAATCTTGTAGTCGATGTTAAGCAGTGAGATGGGCCGACAATTTCTGATTTCTGCCCCCTAACCCTTCCGCTTGTAGATGAGGGTGATGATGCCTTTCCGCATGGATTCTAATATGCTGCCGACCAGGACCATACTCTGGTATACTGCCAGACTTTTTTTTTAAATTTCCAAAAGATACTTTATTCATAAAAATCTGTAAAAATTACATTCCCAAACAGTTTAAAACAGCATCAAGTAAAAAAATACAAACAGTGCCAAGGTGATCAGTTTCCTTCCATACAATCACGAGTTGCCTCACAACTCTTCCATTTCATTGCCATGCCATATACATTTCTACATTTACAGCACACAAAATTTTCCCGATAGGTTCGAGGGGTTTCCCATGGATCCAGCCCCTCCGCTCAGCTTGGTGGGTGGACCTTACACAGTGGTCTTTCCCCATTGAGCCTTTGCTGTGGCTGCGCCAAACTTTAGTGCGTCCCTCACCACGTAGTCCTGGACCTGGAATGTGCCAGTCTGCAACATTCGGTGGTGGACAACTCTTTGCGCTGGAAGACCAGCAAGTTTCGGGCAGACCAAAGGGCGTCTTTCACCGAATTGATAGTCCTCCAGCAGCAGTTGATGTTTGTCTCGGTGTGCGTCCCTGGGAACAGCCCGTCGGGCACAGACTCCTGTGTTATAGACCTGCTTCGGATGAACCTCGACAAAAACCACTGCATCCCTTTCCACACCTGCTTTGCAAAGACACATTACAGGAGGAGGTGGGCGACCGTCTCTTCCCCACAACAGCCACCCTGATAATTCTTGCCTCAAATCAGTGCACAATAAAAGAGACTGATTCCGTCAGCCTCCTTTTTTTTACAGGCCGCCCGGACCTGGCTGAGAAAGGCAGAGTGAGAGCAGGGAGGGGAGGAGACAAGAGTGAAGATTAAACAGAGAGCGAGAGGGAAGGAGACACCCAGAGTGACAGACAGAGAGAGAACGGCCCCTTATCTTTCAGCTCCACCTCCAGTTTCCTCCGGGCTGCCAATTTCAAACCCTTTATTAACAGTAGAACCGAAACCCAGCTCTCCACGCAAACCTTTCCAGACTCGACCTTTCAAGGCTTTCCAGAAAGACAGAGTTTTTAAATATGGTCCCGCGACAATTAACACTCAGTAATATTCCCACCGAAACACAGTCCATTCTATACTAAGAAACCTGCTCAGTAACATCACGATTTCCACACACATGCGCTTCCAGCAGTTTACAGCACCTTACTGCAGCTGTTTGGGGAATCTCCTGTGTTAAGATTGGAGTTGGAAAGCGGCCTTTACCCGGCAGTGTTATCGTCTCACACTGAATCTGCCAGACATCCTGTTCTCTTATTGCGAGAGAGAAAGCACGGATTTAGGAAATGTTCATTTGAAATGATCTCTATTGAGAACGAGCCCGGCCGTGGGACAGGTATTCCAGTGCAAAGAGCTGTCCATGACCGAGTGTTGCAGATTGGCACATTCCATCACATGTGCTGTGGGATGGCATTAAAGCTTGGAGAAGCCACCATGGAGCCTCAATGGAAAGGCGACAGACTAAGGCCCTAGTACAGCGAGGGGCTGGAACCTGTGTAAAACCCCTCGGGCTGTGTGCATCAGGGAATGTTTGATGTGTAATGTAAATACTGTAAATATAACCTGTGCAGGCAGGGATAGTGAGATACCTCATGTACTTTATTGAAGGAAACTGATCTGTATTGTACCTTATGTAATAATAAAATTGAACTGCTTTGCAATATAATTGCACAAATTATATGAATAAATTACATTTTGTGCAAAAGAAAGCAGCTTTCCTGTCAACACACACCTTGTCTCAGGGCACAACTTTCCTGTGATCTTGTCATACCCAACTTCGCTCTATATCTTCTGACACACACACTTTACAGTCTGTCATTTCCAAAAACAAGCATTCTAAAATCAAAAGACCTTTTGTTTATTTCTCCTTTCTTTTCATTTCTCCTCTATTCTTCTCAATCACTCCCTTCCACAGTCCTATTCAGATTAAGGTGGAATGTGAATAGTGTCACAACTCAACTCTGACACTATTATTACCCTTCTCTTCTCTTGTCTTATTCAATGGGAAAGTTTTATTCACCAGTCTGTTGCTGTTTTACACTCTTGCCATACCATCTGGTATTGCATCCATCTGAATTCTGTGCTTTCATGACCTTATACATCTTTTCCTCTACTGGATGATTTGTTTGCTTCAGTTCCATTCAACCAGGCTGGACCACAGGGAAGCTTAGAACAAAGAACAAAGAACAGTACAGCACAGGAACAGGCCATTCGGCCCTCCAAGCCTGCGCCGATCTTGATGCCTGCCTAAACTAACACCTTCTGCACTTCCGTGGCCTATATCCCTCTATTCCCTTCCTATTCATGTATTTGTCAAGATGTCTCTTAAACATCGCTATCGTATCTGCTTCCACCACCTCCCCTGGCAGCAAGTTCCAGGCACTCACCACCCTCTGTGTAAAAAACTTGCCTCGCACATCCCCTCTAAACATTGCCCCTCGCACCTTAAACATATGTCCCCTAGTAACTGACTCTTACACCCTGGGAAAAAGCTTCTGACTATCCACTCTGTCCCTGCCGCTCATAACTTTGTAAATCTCTTTCATGTCGCCCTTCCACCTCCGTCGTTCCAGTGAAAACAATCTGAGTTTTTCCAACCTCTCCTCATAGCTAATGCCCTCCAGACCAGTCAACATCCTGGTAAACCTCCTCTGTACCCTCTCCAAAGTCTCCACGTCCTTCTGGTAGTGTGGCGACCAGAATTGCACGCAATATTCTAAGTGTGGCCTAACTAAGGTTCTGTACAGCTGCAACATGACTTGCCAATTTTTATACTCTATACCCCGACCGATGAAGGCAAGCATGCCGTATGCCTTCTTGACTACCTAATCCAACTGCTTTGCCACTTTCAGTGACCTTTGCCTTGGGTGGGTCCACGTTGATCCATTACATTCAGAATCACCTCCTTGAAATAACTCCATAGTGCAACGACAGTAACCACACAGAATCTGCTTCAAACACTCCTCCACATTTTATCTGTTCTGACTGTCAACACCTCCAGCTCTTTTGTTTAAGTGGAACCCATCAGGTTTGTATAGGCTCCTTCTATTCTGAAAGCTGTAGCACTGGTTCAGGGAATTCAGCCCTGTTTCTCTACACTAAAGGCTCAGCCATGCTTGATCTGCCTCGTATTTTGCTTTTATTGCAACGTTACAAGACCTCCAATCCTCTGGAAAACGATGGTCAGACCTTCCACTATTTCTTCCCTGGCTTCATTCAACAGCCTGGGGTACATTTCATCTGGTCCTGGTGATTTATCCACATTCAAGGATGCTCATCCCATTAAGACTTCCTCTCTCCTTAAGTTATCACGTCCAATACTTCACACTCCTCCTCCTTCATAACAATATCTGCATCACCCCCTCATTTGAGAAGACAGTAATGTATTCATTCAGGATATTGGCAACATCTTCCACCCCGATACAAAGGTTACATTTTTGATCTTTTCTGTGCCCTGCTGTTTGCTCAGTTGCCTCTTACTCCAATGTTTTGATGCAACATCTTTGGTCCATTGTTATTTTGCTTGTCCATGTTCTTTCCTGTTCTCTCTTTGCTCTTCACCGCTGCTCTCAAACGCCTCCAGTGCAGTCAAAACACAAGGTGTCAGAAGTGAGATTTGAATTCACGCCTCCAATGGAGACTGCGAGCTAAACGCAGCGCCTTAGACCGCTCGGCCATCCTGACCGCCTGCTAGCTATTGTAAATGCTAAGGAAATTATTCATTCTTTGTGAAAGTATTTGTGAGATTGTGGAAATGTCTGGAAGAGGAAAGACCAGCGGGAAAGCTCGGGCCAAGGCCAAGTCTCACTCCTCCCGGGCTGGACTGCAGTTCCCGGTGGGCCGTGTTCACAGGCTCCTGAGAAAGGGCAACTATGCTGAGCGTGTGGATGCCGGAGCCCCGGTCTATCTGGCTGCAGTGCTCGAGTATCTGACCGCTGAAATCCTCGAGCTAGCCGGTAACGCGGCCCGGGACAACAAGAAGACCCGCATCATCCCCAGACACATGCAGCTGGCCGTCCGCAACGACGAGGAGCTCAACAAGCTGCTGGGAGGGGTGACTATCGCTCAGGGCGGGGTGCTGCCTAATATCCAGGCCGTGCTGCTGCCCAAGAAAACCAGCACTCAAGAGCTCCCAGAAAAAGTAAAGCGGCCAAAATGTCATCTCATAAACCAAAGGCTCTTTTCAGAGCCACCCACAGTCTCTGTGAAAGGGCTGGTTACTGTCAGGAGGGAATCAGAGATGGAGTTATTGTGACAGTGGATAGACCTGTTTCACATCTGTCCAGTTGTCTTTTCAGTTCCCTCTCTGGATTTCGCTCTGTTTCTCTGCTCACACATCTCCCCCTCCAGTTAAGTGAAGAACTGAACTGCAGGGTGTCAGAATCAACAATTTAATAAATCACGCTGCCTTCGATTTTATAAATCCCGAGACCATCCCGGTACATTAACGGGAACTGGTTCGGAGCTGATGAATTAATTTAATAATGGAAGTGTCCGGGTTAATTCTCTGTTTTTCATTTGGACAGTTTGAATTGTGTTTTTTTTTTCTCTCCGGTGATCTGAGCGCCACTTCTCAATGAAAATCTGCTCCCAGAACAGAGTAAATGCAGGAAGAAAGAGGCCATTCTCGGGCTGTGTGTTTCTCTCCTAACCTGATCTGTTTAGACCGCACTGTTCCCAGAGGACGGAATCAGTGAGAGTTGTGCACACACAGGAGCTGAGTCCACTGCAGTGCTTCAATATGTGCCTTCTCCCCGGCTCTCCCTATTCTCCGGACACAAAGTTGTTTGTTCCCCCGGCGGCGGGGTAGAGTCGGGGATTCTCTCCCCGCAGTGTCAGTGGCTGCAGCCCCGGGGAACTGGCGGTTTCAGTCAGAGTGACCGAGCTACCTTACAGGACTCTCCCCCTGAATTTGTGAACTAAGACTACACCGAACACATCTCCAGTTAGAGTGAGGGCCGGACATCCTTCTATTTTATTACAGAGAGTGGGGAAAGGGCTGGGTGGAGGGGATCTCAGCGAGTCACCAGGGATCCTGGATTTACTCCAAATCATTTCCATGTGGAATCTGCAGGCGGGGCCGGGACAGGGATCATTTGATCAGGGGATCAGCTCTTTCCTGAGAGATGTGGGTGGCTCTGAGAAGAGCCTTTGAGTTCAGATGTTTACAAGTATCCCGCGCTCTTTCACTTCTTTCCAGACCCTGCTTTCTGAGCCTTCGCTGCTTTCGGTTTGACCTTGCTCGTCCATGTCTGCACTTTCTTCAGCGCCTTTCCGCCCGCCGCACTCTTGCCTTTTTTGACCTTCTTCGCAGGAGACTTTTTCTGAAGCGCTGCTTTCTTCACCACCTAATTTGGCGTTGCCGCCGCCTTGCTGCTCGTTTTCTTGGCTGTTACTTTCTTTGTTGTCACTTTTTTGGCTGCTGGTTTCTTCACCAATGATTTCTTGTCTGCTGGTTTCTAACGAAGGATTTATTGTCTGCTGGTTTCTTCACTAAAGATTTCTTGTCTACTGGTGTCTTCACCAAAGATTTCTTAGCTGCTGGTTTCTTCACTAAAGATTTCTTGTCTGCTGGTTTCTTCACTAAAGATTTCTTGTCTGCTGGTTTCTTCATGAAAGATTTCTTGTCTGCTCGTTTCTTCATGAAATATTTCTTGTCTGCTGGTTTCTTCACTAAAGATTTCTTATCTGCTGGTTTCTTCACTAAAGATTTCTTGGCTGCTGGTGTCTTCGCTAAAGATTTCTTGGTTGCTGGTTTCTTCACTAAAGATTTCGTGTCTGCTGGTTTCTTCACTAAAGATTTCTTGTCTGATGGTTTCTTCTCTAAAGATTTCTTGTCTGCTGGTTTCTTCACCTTCTTTCCCACTTTTCCCTGGGTTTTCCTTCTTGCTGATTTTGAAGCAGCCGGAGGTTCCCTGTCCCTTGCTCTGCACCAGGGAGCCTTTGTTCACATTCCTCTTGATACTTTGCTTGATCTGGGTCCTGAGCTTCTCCACATCGACACCGCTGCTACCCAGAGCCTTCTTTATGGCGGCCAGGGACATCCCCTTGCGATCGCTGAAAGCCGGCACAATCATAAGGATCTGTTCGCCCAACAGGAGACCGGCTGGCTTGTTCAGGGGAGCCACCTTCTTCTTCTTGGGGGTCTTGACTTGGGCTGCGGCGGCGGCTGGAGGAGCCCTTTGGGCGGCTGCACTATCGGTCATGTCCGGGACTCTGCACAAATTCTCTCTGTCAATGTGATCTGGGTCAGAAATGCAGCCGGTGGTGGCGGCACAGAGCAACTTAAAGGCAGAGAGAGGATGGGGCGGAGACAAGCTGCTGTCAGCTCCCGGATCCTGCTGTCTCTCTGTGTTTCTCTCTCCTCACAAACTCTCCAATTCCATTGAAATTCAGAGACTCCAGACTTCCAGACTCGATCTTTCCTGTCTCTCACTCTAGTATGTTTGCTGTTGAAAAGCTTTCACTAGGATTGAGGACTCCATTTTCCATTTCACCTGGTTTTATTGCTGCACTGACCGCCCTCTCTCACCCCTCGCTGACATGTTCTCTACTTTTCAACTGAAATCTTGAAATAAAAAAAAAATGATCCCGAATTCCCACTTTGGGGCTGAGCAGGGAGCAGGGCGGTTCTTTGACTGGAAAATCATTTGAATTTACACAAGAATGACTCTGAAATCCGGCGATGAGAGCGGACCCACAAACACAGTGGCTTCAGACTAACCCGCCCTCCCCTTTAATACAATCTCTCTTCCACAATATTCACATCTGCATATTCACAGGACAATCTGTTCCCTGAATGTAGAGTTCCCAGGACAGGTTTTCCCCTCCGCTCGGTCTGTGCTGCGGATTCTCGGGGGTGAGTTGTATTTTCTGAGCTCAGTCAGTGTTAAACAGTCTGGGGCCGGCGCTCCGAATATTGTCTGTTAACCAGAGTCCGCTACAAGAGCCAATCACAGTTGCGACTTTTTTTATTCGTTCATGGGATTTGGGTGTGAGTCCAGAACCAGGGGTCATAATCTAAGGATACGGGATAAACCTTTCAGGTTGTCCTTTCTCTCTCTGCCCCTCTCTCTCTGCCGACACCCACCCCCGGTCTCCTCTCTCCCTCTTACTCTCCTCTCTCTCTCTCCCTCTTTCTGACAGTTGCAGAGAGCGAGAGCTCTCAGCTTTATGGTTAGTCTTTTTTAAAAAATCGCAGCCGTCAGTTTCACAGCTGACAGGTGCTTTGAGCAGAGACAGCACTTCCGAAACTCGGACAAGCTCGGGGTTTTCTGGAGGGCTTTTAAATGAAATCAGCACTGCCGGAAAGCTCCGAACTTGTCCGAGGTTCTGAAACGTTGTCTCTGCTCTGAGGACCTGTCAGCTGTGAAACTGACGGCTGCGATTTGATTGAAAGTCAGACTGGTCTGGAAGAAGAAGCCAATGGGAAATTTCTCATCCCTGAAATTATCAGTCACGGACCGAACTGTTTTAACGTGGACACTGGTGTCCATGGACAGACATGTTGCCAACCCCTGTTCTTCACACAGACTTACCAATTACACACTGATCAACGCCAACAAATAATTTGACTTTTTTATTGAAGACTGACAATACTATATACAATTTACAGGAGAGTATTACAGGCACATCTTACCGGGGATCATCCCATCTCCTACTCTGTCACATACTGTATGACATCACTTCCTGAAGTGATGATGCACACACGAGTTACCAATTCCTTGTAACAAAGAGTAGGCATAAATGGGCCATTTTCTCATTGGCAGGATGTGACTGGTGGAGTGCCAAAAGGATCAGTGTTTGGGGTTCAATTATTTACTATCTATATTAATGAGATGGAGGAGGGGGCAGAGTGTAATATATCCAAATTTGCTGATGATACAAAAATAGGTAGGGCATGTTGTCATGAAGACATAAGGAATCTGCAAGGGGATATAGATAGGTTGAGTGAGTGGGCAAAAACTTGGCAGATGGAGTTTAATGTAGGAAAGTGTGAGGTCATGCACTTTGGTAGGAAGAATCAAAATGCAGACTATTATATAAATAGAGAGAGACTCCAAAAAAGAGGGATCTGGGTGTTCTTGTGATTGAAACATAAAAAGTTAGCATGCAGGTGCAGCAAGTAATTAAGAGGGCAAATGGAATTTTGGCCTTTATTGCTTGGGGGTTGGAGTTTAAAGCTGTACAGGGTGTTGGTGAGGCCACACCTGGAGTGCTGTGTACAGTTTTGGTCCCCGTATTTAAGAAAGGATATATTGGCATTGGATACAGTCAAAAGAGATTCACTCGGCTGATTCCTGGGAGAAAGGGGTTGACTTATCAAGAATGGCTAACAAGTTAGGCCTTTATACATTAAAGTTTAGAAGAATAAGGGTGATCTTATTGAAATGTATAAGATTCTGAGGGGGCTTGACAGGGTAGATGTTTCCACGAGTGGGGGAATCTCAAACTAGGTGACATAGTTACAGAACAAGGGGACAGTCATTTAAAACTGAGATGCAAAGGAATTTCTTCTCTCAGAGGGTAGTGAATGTCTGGAATTCTCTACCCAGAGAGTTGTGGAGGCTAAATCACTGAAAGCATTTAAAGAGGAGGTGGATAGATTTTTGAAATATGGGGGAGTTGAGGGCTATGAGGAGCTGGCACGGAAGAGGAGTTGAGGTCTGGGGCAAATCATCCCTGATCTTATTAAATGGTGGGGCAGGCTTTGGGGACTGAATGGCCTACTCCTGCTCCTATTTCTTATGTTCTTATCAGGGGGCTACAAAGAGATGTAGATCGGTTAATTGAGTGGGCAACAACCTGGCAAACGGAGTAAAATGTGGGAAAGTGTGAAATTGTCCACTTTGGCAGGAAGAATAAAAAAGAAGCATGTTATCTAAATGGTGAGAGATTGCAGAGCCCTGAGATGCAGAGGGATCTGGGTGTCCTCGTGTATGAATCGCACAATGTTACTATGCAGGTACAGCACGTAATTAGGAAAGCTAATAGAATGCTCGTGTTTATCGCCAGGGGAATTGAATACAAAAGCAGGGAGGTTATGCTTCAGCTATGCAGGGCATTGGTAAGACCACAGCTGGAGTACAGTCTACAGAACTGGTCTCCTTATTTAAGGAAGGATGTGAATGCATTGGAGGCAGTTCAGAGAAGGTTTACTGGACAAATACCTGGAATGGTGGGCTGCCTTACAAGGAAAAATTGGACAGGCTTGGCTTGTATCCACCAGATTTTAGAAGAGTAAGAGGCAACTTGATTGAAACACATAAGATCCTGACGGTCTTGACAGAGTGGATGTAGAAAGGATGTTTCCTCTTGTGGGAGAATCTAAAATTAGGGGTCACTGTTTAAAAATATGGGGTCGCCCATTTAAGACAGAGATGAGGAGAATTGTTTTCTCTTAGAGGGTTGTGAGTCTTTGCAGTTCTCTTCCTCAAAACGCAGTGGAAGCAAAGTCTTTGAATATTTTTAAGGCAGATGTAGATAGATTCTTGATAAGCAAGGGAGTGGTCAGGGCTGGCTGGAAATGTGGGTCATCAGTTCAGCTATGAAATTATTGAATGGCGGAGCAGGCTGGAAGGGCCGAGTGGCCTACTCCTGCTCCTAATTCACATGTTCGTATGCTTGTATGTTTGTATAAAGCCCAAGATGCCATATATTTTACTACTACTCTCTCAATATGCCCTGCTACCTGCAAAGATCGATGCACATGCATCCCCAGGTCCCTCTGTCCCTGAACACTCTTTAGAACTGTGCCATTAAGTATACATTGCCTCTCCCTATTCCTTCTGTCAAAATGCATCACCTCACACTTAACAGTATTAACTTCCATCCGTCACCTCTCTGCTCATTCTGCTAGCCTATCTATGTCCTATTGCAGGCGTTTCATATCATCCTCACTGTTTGCCTCACCTCCAAGTTTGGTATTGTCAGCAAATTTTGAGATTCTGTTCCGTATTCCAATATCCACATATTTTATACACAGCAAGAAAAGCAGTGATCCCAGCACTGACCCTCGGGGAACACCACTGTCGACCATCCCCTAGTCTGAAAAGAAACCATTTACTACAACTTGCTTGTTTCTGCCCTTAATCCAATTTTTTAACCAATCGGACACTGACCCTCCTATTCCACGAGCCTTAATTTTGTTAACCAGCCTTTTATGTGATACCTTATCAAATGCTTTCGTAAAATCCATAGAAACAACATCCACTGCATTTCCTTCATCAAACGTCTCTGCTCCTTCATCAAAAAATTCAATTAGATCAGTGAAGCATGATCTGCCTTTTACAAATCCATGCTGGATATCCTTAATTAACTCAAACCTCACTAAATGTCCATTGATATTTTCCCTGATTATCATTTCTGAAACCTTACCCAGCATTGATGTTAAATTAACTGGCATGGAGTTGCTTGGACTGTCCTTACACCCTTTCTTGAATAAGGGTGTCATTTGCCACTCTCCAATCCCCTTAATCAGGAAAGATTGGAAGATTATGGCAAGCCCTTCCTGGAGGAGTCTGGACATGCAAGGACTCAACTACCAGCAAGCGTATAAAGCAAGACCCAGGCTCAGGGCCTTCAGTTACCCCTGGAGGGGAGTCGGAGAGGCAGCGGATCCTGTGAGGAACCACAGTTCAGGAAAGATGAGAAGGTCATTGTGAGGGGACAGAGGAGATTAAGTTCAAGGTTTCCCAGCTTATAAGCAAGTGCAGAGACAAGGAACGGTGCTGGGGCAAATAATAGGAAGCTGTAATCGGTTGGAAGGCAGGAGTGATTAAATGACAGAAGAGATGATGGTGCAAGGCAAAAGTCAGGGAAACAACAAGTAACATTTGGCCGGCACAGATACCAGGAGTGGGGTTTGAACACACACAGACATATATTCATTGGATTTTAAGTCCAACACCTTAACCACTCAGCCCTCCTGGTTCATTTACCCGTTGCTGAAAATGAAATTTAATGTGATCCGGGTGACATCTGGCCTTTTAAAATATACAATTATGACTCCTCTCCCATGCTAAATTGGACCCTTCATTACTTATGAACCTCAATTGGATCACCCCTCAGTCTAGGATTCTCTAAGGTGCAGGGTCCCAACTCTTTTAGTCTAACTTGATAACGAAGATGTCTTACACTGGGAATTAGTTTAATGTCTCTCCTCTGTACCCTGTCAAAAGCCTCAATATCACCCATCATGTGAGGAGACCAAGACTGGATACAATATTCCAAGTGAGGCCTGACCAAGGTTTCATAAAAGGACAAATTCGGGACATCTCAGATACTGAAGGAGTCCGTGTCCAGAAGCAGCAAGACCTGGACAACATTCAGGCTTGGCCTGCTAAGTGGCAAGTAACATTCACACCACATAAGTACCAGGCAATGACCATCGCCAACAAGAGAGAATGTAACCATCTCCCTTTGACGTACAACAGCATTACCATCGCTGAATCCCCCCCACCATCAACATCCTGGGGGTAACCATAGACACAAGCTTAACTGGACCATTCCTATAAATACTGTGGCACCAAAGGTAAAACAGACAGTGAGAATTCTGCAATGAATAATTCAGTTCTTGGCACGAGGTGAAATGCTCATTAGGAGAGCTGGAAAAATGGACTGGTCAGGTGTGCAGAAAAGTGGCAAATGGAATTCAACTTGGAGAAGTGTGAGGTGATGCCTTTGGTGAGATCAAACACGGCAAAGGAATACACAATTAATGGGAGAATGCTGAGAGGTGTAGAGGAAGTGAGGGACCTTGAAGTGATTGTCCACAGGTCCCTGAAAGTAGCAGGACAGGTTGATACGTTGGTTGAGAAGGCTTATGGAAAACTTTCCTTTATTAGCCGAGGTATAGAATATCAGAGCAGGGAGGTTATGCTGGAACTGTATCAATCATTAGTTAGGCCACAACTTCAGTTCTGTGTGCAGTTCTGGTCACCTCATTACAGAAAGGATGTAATTGCACTCGAGAGGTCACAGAGGAGATTTACGAGGATGTTGCCAGTTCTGGAAAAATGCAGCGATGAGGAAAGATTGGATCGGCTGGGGTTGAATAGAGGAGGCTGAGGGGAGATTTGATTGAAATGTATAAAATTGTGAGGGGTCTGGATAGAGTGGATGGGAAGGGTCTATTTACCTTAACAGGGAGGTCAATGACTAAGGGGCATAGATTTAAAGTGATTCGTTGAACGAATAGAGGGGAGATGAGGAAACGTTTTTTCACCCAGAGGGTGCGAGGGGTTTGAAACTCACTGCCTATAAGGGTAGTTGAGGCAGAAACCCTCAACTCATTTAAGAGGATTCTGGATGTGCACCTCAAGTACCTGAACCTGTAGGGCTGCGGTCCAAATGCTGGACAATGGGATTCCGCTGGGTTGCCCGATTTTTGGCCTTCCTGTGCTGTCAAATTTCTATGTTCAATGATTCTATGCAGACTCAATGGGCCGATTTGCCTCCTTCTGCACTGTAATGATTTTGTGATTTTTGACTCTCCAAAATTTGTCCACCATCTGCAAGGCACAAGCCAGGATGAGTGCAGCTCCAACAATACTCTAGAAACTCGACACTGTTCAGGACAAAGCAGCTGCCTTGATTGTCACCCCATTCACCACCTTAAACATTCACTCCCTTCACCACTGATGCACAGTGGCAGTAGTGTGTACCATCCACCAGATGCACTGCTGCAACTCACCAAGGCTCCTTCGAAAACACCTTCCAAACCGAAGACCTCCACCACCTTGAAGGACAAGGACTGCAGATGCATGGAACCACCACCATCTGCAAGTTCCCCTTCAAGTCACACACCATCTGATCTGCAACAATATCGCTGTTCATTCACTGATGTTGGGTCAAAATCCTGGATCTCCTTTCCTAACAGCACTGTGGGTGTACCTACACCACATGGAGTGCAGCAATTCAAGAAGGCAGCTCACCGCCACCTTGTCAAGGACAATTAGGGATGGGTAACAAATTCTGGCCTTGCCAGTGTCGCTCACATCCCATGAAAGAATATGTCCCATCTTATATGCAATTATCCGCTGAATGCAGCCCAACCCCCTATTTGCTCCAGCTATCACTTCACAGCATTGCTGCTGTACCTTTCGAGATCTGTGCACTAGAACATCCAGATCTCTGCTCAAAATTATTTTCTTTCTCCACCTGCTTTAATGTTTTTCCCTGAAGGGTGTATGAATGTTGAGCATTCGCCCTGTCCACATGAATAACACTGCACTTACCCAAATTAAACATCATTTACCAGTCATGAACCCAATCTCCCAACACATTAAGATCAGCCTGAAACAGTCGAGCATCATCTACAGTCTGAACACTCGCACAGATCTTCAAATCATCTGTAAATTTACAGATGGTACCCCCGACACCTACATCCAGATCATTAATAAAAATAATAAAGAGCAACAGACCCAACACCGATCCCTGTGGGACACCACTGGTAACTGGTCTCCAAACAGATCCAGATCCATCTGTAACTACTTTCTGCCTACGTCGTGCCAGTCAGTTCCCAATCCAGATCAATATATTACCACTGATACCAGGGACTTTAATCTTCTCGAGAAGCCTCTTGTGTGGAACCTAATCAAAATCTTTTGGCTGAGATCCGCTAATTGAGCACAGGCCGGGGATGAGGCTTCGGCCTGTCCTGCTCTGTGTGTGGGTCTCAGGAAGGCACAAGGTGAGATCAGCTCACTGAACACAGGCCCTTCCTGCTCTATATGGTGCTCAGTACCTCACCAAATGAGAATAACTAACACACCACAGGCCAGGGAGCCTCGGCCCATCCTCCCCTGATTGTGGTTCAGTGCCAACCAGGTCAGATTAGCTAATTCAGCACAGGCTGGAGAGGGAAGCTGGATCTTTCCTGCTCTGGGGGCTCCGTACCATACCAGGTGTGATGAAGGAAAATACCACAGGCCGGGGATGGAGCCTGGGATTCTCCTGTTCTGTGTGGGGCTCTGTACAACACCGTGTGAGATGAACTATCATCCCTCAGGCTGAGGAAGGAGCCTGGGCCCATTCCGTTCTGTGTGGCTCCTACAACATTGGGTGGGTTCAGTTAACTCAACACAGGCCATGAATACAACCAGGCCCTTTCCTGCTCCATGTGGCTCAGTATCACACCAGGTGACATCAGCTAACACAGCCCAGGTGGGGCTGGGGCTGGAGCCTGGGCCTGTCCTGCTCTGTGGGCTCAGTAACACAACCCGTAAGATGAACTTTTTTCAAAAGACTTCAGTGTATTTAACTCAATGTCCAACACTGTGAGGCAGCTTTCTGTGTTTATAAAGAGTGTAATTTATTGACTGGTCTCTTGGATCTTGGCGCAAACAGGGTGACAGACAGAGGTCTGTGTGCAGAGGGTTTGGGGGTGAGCTCTGATTCCTAACCCTTTCTGGATTGTGAGGAATAAAGAATGAATGAGAGAGAGAGAATGTGGGAGAAGGGATGATAGAAGAATTTGTCCGTGAACCTGATTAAAAGTGGCTCAAACGCAAAACAATATGAAGATATCAAGAGCAGAACATTAACATAATCTGAGTTCCGCGATCTGGTCGGGTCCCATTCCCCTGAAGTGAGGAATGAGCGGGTGGGGAAATTCCGCCTGGAGTTATATTTGTCTCCAATGAAGATGAGCTCACAGTGAGGATGGAATAGCTCAGTTGGGAGAACACTAGATTGAAGAACCAGGATACAATCCCTGGTTTCATCAGTTTTAATTTGGTGTCTCCATCAGTTTAAGTAGAGAGAATCAGAGGGGAGATTTTCCACTCTTGACCCCATGGGCTGAATTTTAAACCAACGGTGCGGCTCTCGGCAGAGGCACCGGAAGCGGGTGTCATCACCACACGAGTGAAATGTGGCCGACCGACTCCGATCACAGAGCAGCCGACAAATTAATGAAGGGGAGGCGTGGGGCCCATGTAAACAAGGACCAGAAGCAGGGAACGAGGTGCCGATGGCACCGACATCTGACACAACGGCAGGTGCTGGCACCATATTTAAAGGGCTGCCAGCGCTGCATTCACTGCTGCCTGGTTTAAAGGAGTGTCTTCCTGAGATCCCTCTGCTGTCCCAGGACCAGTTCTGCTGCCTCTGATGCCCCAGGTCCCGTTCTGCTGCCTCTGTTGCCTGATGGGTAAGGAGCTGAATGCGAGCCTGCAGTGACCATGCTCCCACGGTTTAGCGATGCCTCCCTGCAGGTTCACCTCCAGGTGGCAAGAGAAAGGTGGAAGATCCTCTTCCCCAGGGATGGGAGGTGGAGACCTGTCCACCTGACCAAGCAAAGCTGGCTGGAGATAGTAGGTGAGGTCAGCAGCCATGGGTTCACCCCCAGGACATGGATCCAGTGCAGGAAGTGGGTCAATGACCTGATCCAGGTTGCTCAGGCGACAACTCAAAACACTTTGGGCCCTTTGGGCATTGCATGTGGCAGAGTGAGAGGGAATGTTTAGTGGAAAGGGAGTGACCACCCAGTCATGTGTATTGGGGAGAGGCACACGTCAGTCATTATATAACCTCACACAGTCCCTCGAGAGGGGCCGCATGCAGGAGGCATATGTGTGTCCACATCATGGACTGCTGGACTATCACCATCAGAGATGTTGGGCTTGTCCCCGCTGGGAGACTAACTTTGTTCATCATTGTGTCTGCAGGAGAAGACATCCCACAATTGGAAAGAGCGTGTCAAAACTGGCGGTGGAGTGCCTTATCTCCGTGTCCTCATCCCGATGGAGGAGGAGGCCATGGAACAGGCAGGGCAGCAAAGCAGCTGCTCCATAGCTGATGGAGAGACAGGGGCATCGACCCAAGAGAGTGAGTGAACATCTCCTGGGGCACAAGGGAGCATCCGCTGCAAAGGAGCCACACTGCTCATCTGTTCACCACTGCATCAATGGAGCGGCACAGTAGGGGTGGTTGGAATGTCACGATGGGCAGACCGTAACCCTTCAATGTCCCTGTTTTCTCATGAAGGCCCGGATGAACGAAAAAAGCAAAGAGCTGGAGAGACTGGGAGACAGCCGGACACGTCTGAGGAGGAGGAGGGAGCCTCAGATGGTGCACCATCACATCATTCCCCTGCACCCTCCACCAGAACAGAAACGCTCACGCAAACTGATGAGCACATCACAGACAGGCCCGGGCAGCTGACGGAGGCTGTGACAGCCGAGGCCACTGACAGTTGGTGGTCTGTGGGAGGCCAGGCCCACACTGAGCCCCAGGCTGATGACATGCCTCTGGTGTCACCAGCAACACGGGAAATACCGCAGCTGCAGCGAGAGGTCAGGTAACATCTGGCAGAGTTGCCAGAGGCTATGTGTACCCAAACAAGGATGGTGGAGGAGTCCATCCAGGTCTTGGGTGCTGCACTGTCTCTGATGGGGGTCTGTCTGGTTTCCTCCATTGAGAGATTGGTGACTCTCATGGAGAACCATATCCAGCCGATCAATCAGTGGCTGCCAGAGATGTTCGCAGACCTGCACTCCATCACTTTGTCCATGAGCTCCATCCAGTGGTGACAAGGTGAGAGGGGGGACGAGGCACCTGAATTCTCCACCAGGTCCACGTCCCTCTCAGGTCAGCAGGGAGGTACAAGTGTGTCTTATAAGGGGGAGGAGCAGCTGGCTGCTACATCTGGGGTCTCCTCTCAGGGTGCTCCTGGTGTGGACAGTAGCTCGAAAGACCCTCTGCCAGTGACACCAGTGATGCCAGTGCCTCCATCATCCTCGATGACAGAGGGGGGTCCCTGTACCTGTGCAGGAGGCCCTTAGTGTGCCGGGGCCCTCCAGGCCTCAGGCAGCCAGAGGAAGGCCACCAATGTCATCCCAAGCCATGGGGCAGCAATGTTAGCAGCCTGTCTCCACCTCAGCTGCCAGAGCAGGGGGAGCACCACGTAGGAGCACCCGGAAAAGATTTAAGAAGAGCACCTAGATTCACTGAGTGGTTCACGGGTGAATGTACATTCCAGATGGATAGGGTTGTGTTTGGTGTCACACAGAATAAAGAAATGATGTTCTCTCACTATGTCTCCATCTAATTGTTGATGCCCTTTGGGACTTCATTTAAACCCTTCCTTCCAAGGGTCTGGAAGTGAGGGACCAAGCCCTGAGTTCACAAAGCTTCGGCCTTGCCACTGTGCGAAGTGTACCTGGGCGCTGTAGTGCAGAAGGAAGGAGGTGACTACAGGGCTGATCAAAGCTAAGACTTTATTGACTTGGTTCCAGAAGGTGGTAAGGCTCAAAGGAAACTTGAATGTATAAGGGAGTCTCGTGTTTCCCTCGTGTGGATCTCATGGTGGCTTTCCTGCTGTGCCTGAGGTCCTTCATCTGGCACTGCCTGAGCAGCGTCCTCCTCCACATCCTCATCATCAGAGGAGACATCACACTCCATGATATCCTCACGAGTCAACACCTCACCCCTCTGTCATGCCAGATTGTGCTGTGCACAGCAAAACACCGCGATATACGAGACCCTCGCCGGGACATACTGAAGGACTCCACTGGAACAATCCAGGCGCTTCAATCTCATCTTCAGGAGACCAATGGCCTCCTTGATGGTCACTCGGGTTGACCCGCAGCAGGTGTCGTACCTCTCCTCTGCATCATTGTGTGGATTCCTCACAGGCGTCAGTACTCATGACCTCACTCGGTTGCCCTTGTCTCCAAGGATCCATCTCAGAAAGCGCATGGGGCCACGGAAAAGTTCTGGCACCTGCGACTGCCTTGGTATGCAGGCGTTGTGGCTGCTTCCCGGGATTTGTGCACACACCTGTAGGATCCATTTGTGATGGTCACAGACCAGTTACACACTGAGCAAATGGAAGCCCTTCCTGTTGAAGGCTGCTGGCTGGTCTGCAGGAGCCATGATGGTCACATGGGTGCAGTCAATGACACCCTACACCTGGGGCAATCCAGCGATGGCCCTGAATCCTATAGCCCTCTCAGCGTGACTGTTTGGATCGGTGTGCACATAGTCACCGGCCCTCCTGAACAGGACATTGGTGACCTCCTTGATGCACTGATTCACCACAGACTGTGAGATTCCACACATATCTCCAGTGGATCCCCGCAATGATCTGGTCATCCAGAAGTTCAGTGGCACAGTGACCTTCAGTGACACCGGCATCAGGTGCCCACCAAGTCCCATGGGGCACAGCTGCATCATGGCAGAGAGATCAGTGACAACCTCCGTGGAGAGGTGCAGTCTGTGGAGACACTGTCACTCGGACATCTACAGGTAGTTGAACCTTGGCTGACGTGTTCCTCTGCCTCCTTCTCCAGCCTCCTGTTCGAGGCTGGCCTTCCTGTGGGCACCCAAGCTGCTGTGGTGTCCCTGCTGGAGCCTGCCCTTCCCTCCCTCCCTCTCTACTCCTCCTCAATGGGAGCCTCGAATCCAGGGTGAATGAGGCCCATGACTGGTTGTCCCTCCCTGAGTGCAAGGCCTTCACAGTAAACAACACCCAGCCACATTTACCTCACTCTTTACCCACTCACATTTACCCTCATTGAGGTGGCACTGCCTCAATGGCACCCTGGTGCAGCTCCCCCTGCAGAGCTGGCACATTGGCCCCCACTCCTGACAGTGATTCCATATGCCCTTTCCCCCTCCACCCTTGCTGCCAAGTTACGCTACCTCACCCGACAGCTTCCCAGTGAAGCCAACACTCAGCTCCCACCTCCCAGTCACCTCCTTTAACCAGGCGAGGCTCTGACACCCCGTGGTTCCCGTGTGCTATTAGTTCAATTGGATCCAGTGAATAAAATTGCTGACAATTGGACTCATAAATATTTGAAATGCCTTCTTGCCGTGTGGATGTGCGAAGTCTGCCCTCCATGTCAGCCGCCGACAGAAAAATACATTCCAATGTCTTCCATCCCAATTGGCCATTCTCAATAAAGTGTCAGGAATGAAGGTCAGAGGAACAGACCAGGCTGGAAACACAGAAAGAGCGAGGAGAAGCTGGTGTGAAAAACAGAGATTAAACAACAGGCTTGTTCAGTTGGTTTGGGTCTGGTGTTTTGGTCCATTGTGTCAGTGCTGTCTCTTTGGTTGTGCTATCCAATTAGTCCTGCTGCTCAGCTTTTTCCAGTATTCCGTACATTTTTCCTTCCAGTATTTATCCCTATTGCTTTTCAAAGTTACGACTGAATCTGCTTTCAAGTCCTGATCTAACAGTGCATTTCAGATCACAACACATCACTGTATAAAAAATCATTCCTCATTTCGCCTCTGGTTCTTTTCTCAATCACCTGATAAATACATCCTCTGGTTACTGACCCTTTTGCCACTGGAAACAATTTCTCCTTATTTAACTTATTGAAAACCTTCTTGATGATGTCACATACTAGACTGCCAGTAAAACTGAAGCCCATGTAATAAAAGGGACAATGACAGCATGCATATGAAGTTAGCAGACTGATAGGAACATAGAAGCAGGAGTAGGCCATTCAGCCTATCGAGACCACCCCACCATTCAATATGATGATGACTGATCATCCACTTCAATGCCTTTTTCCCACACTATCTCTATATGCCCTATGTCATTTGTATTTAGAAATCTGTCAATCTCTGCTTTAAACATACTCAATGACTGAGCTTCCACAGCCCTCTGCGGTACAGAATTCCACAGATTCACAACCCTCTGAGTAAAGAAAGTTCTCCTGGTCTCTGTCCGAAGTGCCTTTCCCCTTCTGCTGAAATTGTGTCCCCTGGTTCTAGATTCCTCAACCGGAGGAGAAACTTCATCTACCCTGTCTATCCCTTTAAATATTTTGTAAGTTCCAATGAGATCACCTCACATTCTTTGAAACTCTGGAGAATACAGTCCCAGTTTCCCCAATCTCTCTTCATAGGACAGTCCTGCCATCCCGGGAACAAGTCTGGTAAACCTTCATTGCACTCCCTCTATGGCAATGATATCCTTCCTAAGGTAAGGGGACCAAAAATGCACACAGTATTCCAAACTGCAGACCAACCAAGGTTATATACAATTGAAGCAAGACTTCACTACTCCTGTACTCAAATCCTCTTGCGATAGAGGCTAACATATCATTCGTCTTTTGAATTGCTTGCTGCACCTGCATGTTAGCTTTCAGTCACTTATTGACAAGGACACCCAGGCCCCTTTGTACATCTACACTTTCTAATCTCTTACCATTTAAGAAATAATCTGTACATCTGTTCCTCCTACCAAAGTGGATAACCTCACATTTTTACACATTATATTCCATGTGCCACTTTCTTGTCCACTCACTAAGTCTGTCCAAATCCCCTTGAAGCCGCTTTGCATCTTCCTCACAACACACATTCCCACCTAGTTTTGTGTCATCTGCGAACTTGGAAATACTACATTTGGTCCCCACATCCGAATCATTGATGTGTATTGTGAACAGCTGGGTCACAGTGTAGTGGTGAACAGTTGTATTTCTGTCTGGAGGAAGATTTACAGTGGGTTCCCCATGGTTCCTCATAACTTCAGACTGGAAAAGCTGGGGTTGTTCTCCTTGGAGCAGAGCAAGTTCAGAACAACTTTGACAGAGTTAGAATCAAGGAATCAAATGGTTACAGTCCAGAAGGAGACCATTCAGTCCATCATGTCCATGACAGCACTTTGCAAGAGCAAATCAGCTAATTCCACTCCTCTGCCCTTTCATTGTAACCCTGCAAATTTTCTCTATTCAGGTGTCTATCCAATTCCCTTTTGAAAACCACGATTGAATCTGCCTCCAGCACTCTCAGGCAGTGTAATCCAGATCCGAACCACTCACTCTGTCCCACACCCCTGGTACCATTGCAGAAAATCTCTTCTGTTCATTTCATCCCTCATAAATAATTGAAATGAAATGTTTATTAGGAAATGCACAATATAAAAAAGAGAGAGAAATAAATGCTGAGAAAAATAGAAGTCAATGTTTGGAAGGTAAAAAGAGCAAAAGATGTAACTTTTATTCTGGTTGAGTGAGAGGAATATATCACACTTTGGGGCTTTTTAAGAGGATTTACTGATAAACCTGGGATTTGAGAGGAAGCTGGTTCATGGTTTACAGAACAAATTCAGTCCCTGGGGTGGAGGCAACAGCTGCACCGTCCAATAACGGACAGGACGGGGACACTGTCTCAGGCCTGGTGAGCTCAGTCGATGAAAGCATGAAACTCTGAATCTCAAGTTTTTGAGTTTGAGCCCCACGATGGGTGTTTTTTATTTCCTTTTTAGGCCGATTTTACAGGCATTCTCCAGCTCTGAATTCCTCGGCAGAGAGTTCAAGGAGTGTTTGAAATGAGATTCAACAGCAGCATGAGAAAGTCTCTCCTTGATTCAGGACTCTTACCTCTCTGCAGCAACTCGCTGCTGAAGATTTAACTTTATCTCATTTCATTTTCAGCTCATGGTCAGTGTGAATCAGTGAGACCTCTGGCTGTCTATCACTTCACAATCCATCAGTGCTGAGAAATCAATGGGGAATATTACTCACATGTTACAATGTTTTATAAATACTTGAATGTATTTCACAGTGTGTCTAACAGTGTGAATCTCCCCTGGTATATCAGCTCACCAACACTTCAACAGAACATTCACATAATGTGAGATCTGTTCAGATCCCATTCCCAAGACCTAGAAAGTGGGATTGGGCTGGATCGCTCTTTTTCAGCTGGCACAGACACGATTGCTAAATGGTCTCATTCTGTGCCATAAATTTTCTCAATTTTCTATGTTCTATGAAGTGAGGTGTGATTGGGAGGGACAATTCCACCAGGGTTATATTTTCCTCCAAAACAATGACACAAGGGATACTTCACTTTTTTATTCATTCATTCATGCGATGTGGGCATCGCTGGCTAGGCCAGCATTTATTGCCCATGAGAAGGTGGTGGTGAGCTGCCTTCTTGAACCATTGCAGTCCATATGGGGTAGGTACACCCACAGTGCTGTGAGAAAGGGAGTTCCAGGATTTTGACCCAGCGACAGTGAAGGAACGGCGATATAGTTCCAAGTCAGGATGGTGTGTGGCTTGGAGGGGAACTTGCATGTGGTGGTATCCCCTGCATTTGCTGCCCTTGCCCTTCTAGGTGGTAAAGGTCACTGGTTTGGAAGGTGCTGTCGAAGGAGTCGTGGTGCATTGCTGCAGTGCATCTTGTAGACGGTACACACTCTGCAACTGTGTGTCGATGGTGGAGGGAGTGAATGTTTGCAGATGGGGTGCCAATCATGCGGGATGCTTTGGCCTGGCGGTGTTGAGATTCTTGAGTTGGAATTGCACCCATCCAGGCAAGTGGAGAGTATTCCATCACACTCTTGACTTGTGCCTTGTGGATGGTGGACAGGCTTTGGGGAGTCAAGAGTCATGGATGAGTGAGAGGAATATATCACACTTTGGGGCTTTTGTAAGAGGATTTATTGATAAACCTGGGATTTGAGAGGAAGCTGCTTCATGGTTTACAGAACAAATTCAGCCCCTGGGGTGGAGCCAACAGCTGCACTGTAATTACTCGCCTCAGGATTCCAAGCCTCTGACCTGCTCTTGTAGCTACGTTATTTGTATGGCTCCCCATGGTAACCCCCATAATGTTGATAGTGGGGGATTCAGTGATTGTAATGCTATTGAATGTCAAGGGGAGATGGTTAGATTCTCTCTTGTTGGAGATATTCATTGCCTGGCACTGGTGTGGTGCGAATGTTACTTGCCACTTATCATCCCAAGCCTGTGAGACTGAAATAGCTCAGTTGGGAGAGTGTTAGACTGAAGATCCCTGGTTCAATCTGGGGTTTTGGCAGTTCTCCTTTATTCTGCATCGCCATTTGGTTTTGACTCTTGAGCTGCACAATTTACACTGAAATTATTTACCCAACTCTGAAGGTTGGATTGGAATAGAGAGATATCAAGGATGGGAAATATTTACATTGTCTGCTGTAGCTTATTCTCTATCTCCCTGTGTCCTTTTCCCTAGTTTTTGACTCTCTCGGGGCAGGGTGAACATTTGATTTGCTGCATTTGTCCCAAACTGAAGCCTTTTCCACATCTCTGGGTGGTCAGACTCGCTCTGTCTGTTTTTGTTGCTCGTGACCATTAACGACAACAGGCCACGAGTTCAACGTTTATCAGCAAATGGAAGATAATTGGAAAGAATTCTGTGTTACTCCAGACCAGTGACAAAGATGCAAAAGATGTTATTCAAAATAAGTTTCCTCTGACATTTTATGCAAACTTGTTTGTATCTAAAAGTTGGATTTTAAGTGTAACAAAAATGTGTCAAATTATTGACTGACCATGTGACAGCGCAGTTGGGGATCAAATCCACAGCCTTGTTGTTATCAACACTGCGTCCTAACCAACTGAACTAAGCGGCCTACAGACAGAGCCAGGTATGGGTTTGAGCCGCACGCTGGGCGGTTTGTGTTTTATTTCTCACACTGGGTGACAGAGAAATTGTACAAACAATGGGCACATCACATCCCGGAAACATTGTTCTGATATAAAACAGTGTGAAATAAGAACTGAGCATGGAAATGGAACGGAACCAGAAATCAGGACTTCAATCTATTAAAGTTGATCTTGAAATTCAACCATTCACTGAACATTCCAAAAGATTGAATTCTCTCCTGATTTCAAATCCAGTAACTTGAGCTGCTGTAAAAGATAACTGAGCCTGATGTGATTTGAACACACAACCTTCTGATCATGGAATTAGACACGCTACCGTTGTGCCACAAGCTCACAGATAAAGCAAAGTCTTCCATTCCTGGCAGATTTACTTCTTGTTTAGATTCAGTGATTGAAATTAATTCAATCCTCATCTGACCTCCACTCTGTCAAGGCCTGCTACCCGACCTGAATCCGACGGGACCCGACGACCTGTGTCGGGTTCGGGTCATGTCGGGTCGCTCTTCCGGGTCTGGCTTTTGGACTCGGGTAGGGTCAGGCCAGGTTCAGGTCAGGCTGGGTCCAGGTTGGACTGATTCCGGGTGTGACACACACAGTAGTTATTACATTTAACTCTGCTGGGAAGTTGAGTTTAATAAGTGTCAAAAGTTGAAAAGCCAACCAAAGCCGGGAGTCCGGGTCATTAAGGAGGGAAACTCTGAGTCTGCTCAGTGAGCAAGTGAGCATCTCTATGACGTCATTGCGCTCATGCTGCAGCTTCCTGTAGATTCGAAATCGGGAGGGAGGTAAAGTGAACATTCCGGTGGTCGGGTAAGGCGCGGGTCGGTTCGGGCGCGGGAATAAATGGAGATACTCGGGCCGGGTCGGGCTTGGGTCCAATGTGGTTCTGTCGGGTTCGGGTCGGGTATTTTTTCCTGACCTGAGCAGGCCTTTACCGCTCTGTCAGTTCAGTGCCTTATTAAAACCATTACTTGGAGTTCTGTTTTACAGGGTCTCGGCTGTTGAAGTGTTTCCCAGACCCACTACTCTGATTAATCAGACATTTTGCTGTTAACTGCTGCTGCTACAATTGAAATGTAAAAAAGAATTTCCAGTGACCTGCAACCAATGGACAAATACATTTCAGAAAGTTAAAGCTCATTCACCAATCCACAAATGTGTCTTTCTGCTTCTATTTATAAACAACTCCTTCTCTCCACTATGAGAACTATATAATCACTCCAGTTATTTGAAAGTTAGTATAAGATGTTCCAGTTCATCAATTTTAAAACTGCAGCAGATATTTTCCAGAAAACTTCTCTGTTGGAACCTCAGTCCCATTTAGATTGAAAGTGGACAATTAATGTATTCACGTGTTCATTGTGGACAGGTATCTGACTTTGAATAAATCTAATTAACCTTCAATGAGGTGGCAGTATTTCTGTGCTCCCATTTTACACAGTCTGTCCTGTTCATGCACCATGTATTTATTCTCCTCTCCCATTCTCCACAGGATACAGATTACAAGCATCATCAATCTAGCTGTTGAAATGCATTGGATGAATCTGGTCACACAGGTATTGAAACATTCATTATCTTCCATTTTACAAGTTGGTTGCTTTAAACACAGTACGATGTGTAATCATCTTGAAAAGAGATTCTCTTCAATATCCAATCCAAACTGAATTGCAAACCTGACAGACAAACACAGGAGAACAAATGACTAGTGAACACAAACCTCATGGTGCTCATTTTCGGATTTATTGCAGTCATCCGACAAAACAAGTGAAAGAATATTACAGTGAAATGATTTGGAAAGTAGGGGTGACTTTTGTTGGTGCCTTACTTTGCTCTGTTGGTGAAACTTTCTTGCACCTGACTCCTGTTCATGTCTCTGTTTCCTCTATTGAATGAGGAAGGAGATATTTGATCAGAAATCAACTGGATTGTGTACCTTTGAGAGGGGATTTCTGCACCATCAGGGCTGGAAACAGGAGTGAGTGAAAGACAATGTGTGGAGTTTGATTTTGTACAGAGGGAGAGCAAATCTAACAGGACTGTGCGATATTGGCCTGGATGTTACAGTCCCAATAGCAGCAAACACTGAGACTTTCACTGCTATTGAGGGTCTGAACAGCACTGCAACTGCCAGTACATGCACACACTAACACCAGCATCTGGAAGTTGTGGTGGTGAGAAATGTGCTTAGAAGGAGCCTCTGATCATAATCACACCAGCCCACTCTTTAAAGTGACAGGGACCTGTAGTTCAGCAATTTGGGCTCATTGCCCACAATGTTTCCTGATTTTTACCTTGGTTGGATTAAAGCCAGTACCAACAGGCTCAGGGCCTGTTCGGGAAGGTCTTTTCTGTTGACACAACAGCTCCACTATTCCAGGAAGACACCGGCAGCAGCAGGGGTCAACTTTCAGAGGGAGTTCAGACATTTTAAATGTTGTTTTTTGTTTCTGAATTGTATGTAACTTTTTAGCATGGCCTTATCAGAGTTCTTAAATTTACATCTGACTTTTTATTGACAAGATTGAAGTGCTTTTAAAAGATCTCTAAATATATATGACTTTTTATCAAAGATTTACCTGTCTTCTTTGTAAAGACTTGAGTAAGATTGAAGTGACTTTTAAAAACTACATCTTATCCTTTAAAACCCTGCTCACATGTAGATGACATTGGAAGATGGCTTCAGAATAGCTCAGACTATCTTTCTAACAGGTACTGCAACAGCTTAAGTCCTACTTTCTGCAAAAGCTGGTGAATTACAAAGAAACAATGTATTGAACATTTTATAAACTGTTGATGCAGATGGGATTCAAATTCACGCATGTAAAACAGAAGGAATTAATAATCCATCATCTTAACTTCTCAAACACTTCATCACCCAGCTTTGTGCCAGCAACCCATCACATGTCTTTTTTGCCTCTATGAAAATTTGGGCAGGATGGTCACCTTCAGCTCAGATCCTGACTGTGCAGCCAGATGTGCAATGATGGAAATGTAGCTTCTGTAAGTAAATGACATTTCCATCACATCAGGTCATGGCCTGTTGGGAATGGAGTGGTGTGAAACATTTCCAAACCATGTCCAACACGCTTCAACTCAGTGTGAAAACCCACCATGGAAAGACTGGAACATACAATCAATTGACCACATCATGATTAACATCACTCAGACACCTGAACCATTAGGTCACTGACGAAGTCATGATGACTTCGAATTTCTCATGAAATGACAACTGAACTAACTGACTGCATGAATTGCTTTAACTCCACATGATGAGAAAGGCACAGCCTCAGACCGACTTGGCAGATGAATATTGATTGAATAATTTCTGTGTGAGTAATGTTCCAGCATCATAAACCATGGGAATGTGCTGACTGAGCTGTGTCTTCATCTCTTCTGGGCAGTCGGACAGTTCACCCTTCATTCTGCTCTGATTCACTTTCCCAAAGCGTCTCTACAGATTCTCAAATCTGGAGACTGGGTTTTCTTATTTTGTTCCTTTTGATTTTTCTTGCTCCTGAATGATAACATATTCTAAACCTCGGATTTAAGGGCATGTAAGTGGTCATTGGATAGACATATGGATGAAAATGGAATAGTGTAGGTCAGATGGTCGGCGCAACATCGAGGGCCGAAGGGCCTGTACTGTGCTGTAATGTTCTAATGTTCTAATCGATCAACCCTCCCCTTTGCATCGTGTTATAGTCTTGGTTAAAAGAGACACAAAACGGCACAAACACTCTGAAACATACAACACGGTCACACTTTCCTTCAGTGAGATTAATGTTGAGCTGTTTTCCAGATTCAATGCAACTGCAAACACATTGCTCTCAAAGAAATTGTAGGGGATTGAGTTGCCATTGAAATATTAGCACTGGACATCTGTACGAGCAGGAACAGCCATTTCAAACTCACATCCTTCACAAAGGCAACCACTGAGCTGTTTTCTTTTGTGAATGAAATTCATAAGAAAAGTTAAAGTTCACAAGAAAATGGATGTAAATTATTGATAGCTAAACTTTTGAAGCAAGGATATGAATCCAAGATTTTCTGATTATTAGACAAACACTCAAACCAATTAAGCTACTGAGCCAGATCACAAGTGCTGTGACAACTAAGGGCAGAGGAGGGCACTCTTTGTTCTCATCCCACTTCTCCACAGGTCACAACATCTATTTTAACTTTTCACACTTACTGATACAGTCAATCATATACTCTATTTTTCCCAGAATCGAAGACACTGACTAAGTTTCTTTAATGAACAACAAAATTATCCATTTATTGTCGAACAAGTTTTAACTAGTCATGAAGTAAAGCATGAACACACAGGTGGAAATTTTAAAAGTTCCTTTTTCACCTTGAACAACTTTTAAAGTCCTTTTTTTTATCTTCGAGCCACATGCACACACACACACCGGACAGCTGAATAAATAAAAGGGATTTTTTTTTTAAATTCAGCACTCTGTTACAGACAAAAAAAACCTCTTGGGCTGTTTATTTGCTCATTTTTGAAGAAATCATCAGATGAGATATGTTGCTGCAAAACTGGAATACAGTCTAACTTCCGAGTATACGTAGACAGGTCACTAGGGTATTTTACAACAGTTCTTTTCAGAAGGCATTGAGAATTAATTTTAGCAGGCCTTCTTCAAAGACATGCGACAAAATGAATTAACTCAGTGGACTTCTCAGGGTCTTTTGAGGATTTTCTGGAAAACAAACTGGGTTGCGGTCTTCTCTCCTTCCTTGACGATTCTTCAGGCTAACTTTATCAGCTGCTCACTCCAGCAGGTAAAACACACTGACTGCGACAACCAAAGGTTGTGAGTTTTCTGCCTTCTCAGGTTTGCGCTGCTGCTGCAAAGCTTGTCCAATCAAGGGGCATGACTGACTTCACTAACCACATTTCTCCCTATGACCAGGGTTTCTGCTCTGTAATGAACTTGAATCATGTGACAACCAGTAAACATCGTTGCCAAATTGGTTCTTTTGGTGCCCTCTTGAAAAAGAACTGGTCCTACATTTATTCAGTTTGATTTTGACTTCTTCAAAAAATATATTAAAAGAAACAAAATCCATTCCATAACATCATGTACTTTCCCTGAGCTACAGGTTATTGCAAGACTCTCTGGCTGTGTTTATTTTAGGTGATTTTGTACTCAGGTTCTTTCTGAATCCATGTGTTTGCAGATCTTTGTGAGTGAGAGATGTGGTAATATGTTTAAAAGATTTCCCTGTAAATTATTCGTATCTCCATCGTTCCCCGAACTTTGTACAAACACATTAATATGGGAATCACACACATCAGGCCGTCAACCCTGTCTGCTAAACATTGAAAGGTGACAGTGTTTATTGTGACGGGGTTCCATTTATGAAGACACATCTTGATGATTCACACATGTACAAATTTGTACATTATGTTCATGACATAATGACATAAATAAGCATTTCCTTGCACTTGCCATGCTTGGTGAACATTTTCTCTGCTGATGCCCCCTGAATATATTAGAGAACATGGTGACGAGGTTGAGATAAAAGTCTGTAAATATAGGCAGCAAACAGCAGCAGGGACTGCAGTGAACAAGATTTACGTGACATATTTGTGCTTATGTTGGTGGGTGAAATAAGATACTAAACACACAAAATTCTACATTTGAGCTCGCGTAAAAGATTGCTCTGTCTATGGAGATAGCATCAAAGAATGCTCAGGAATTTTGTCCTATGCTAGTGATCGTAACACACTTCAGGGGAACTTAAAAAAAACTGGTAAAATGGGCTTTCACATAACAGATGAAATTTTACACAGAGAAGTGTGACGTGATACAATTTGGAAGGAAGAATGCCATATAAATGAAACGTTGCAATTCTAAACTGGGTGCAGAAGCAGAGAGACAATGAACACCAATGTTGGAAGGATTGAAAAGGTAGCGAAGAGCAAACAGGACACTTGGCTTTATTAATAGAGGCACAGAGTAAAAACATATAAGTTATGCTAAACCTTTATAAAATACTGGGAATGAATGGCCTCCACATGTACCTCCACAGAAAGCTTCCATTCCAGGTTTACACACTCTCATCAGGATCACTGTCCACAGATCCTGCCACTCCAGGCTCGGACACCCACTTCAGGATCACTCTCCACAGATCCCGCCATTCCAGGTTTGGACACCCACTTCAGGATCACTCTCCATAGATCCCAGCACTATGGGCTCGGAGACACTCTTCAGAGATCCTAAATCTCCAGACATGGCCATCCTTTGAGGACCACTCTCCACAGATTCTGCCCTCCAGGCTCAGAAATCCTCTTCAGCGTCACTCTCCATACATCCCGCCGCTCCGCGCACGGATATCTCCCTCAGGATCCGATCAAAGAATGTTGCTTGTCACTTATCAGCTCAAGCCTGAATGTTGTTCAAGTCATGCTGCTTGCAGGCACAGACGGCTTCAGTATCTGAGGAGCTGTGAATCATCAGCGAACATTCCCACTTCTCACTTATGTTGAAGTGAAAGCCATCAATGAAACAGCTGAGGATGGTTGGGCCTAGGGCACTGCTCTGAAAAACTGGGTATCCTGTCATGAATGGTGGTGGACAATTAAATAACGAACCAGATGAGGAGGCTCCAAAAACATCCCTATCCTCAATGTTGGTGGAGCCGAGCAGGTCAGTGCAAAAGGTGAAGCTGAAGCATTTGAAACCATCTTCAGTCAGAAATTCAGTGGATGATTCATCTCGGCCTCTTGAGGTCCCCAGCATCACAGCTTCCAGTTTTCAGCCAATTCGCTTCACTCCACATAATGGCAAGAAACAGCTGAAGGCACTCGATACAGCAAAGACTATGGGCCCGAACAACATTCCGGCTCCAGTACTGAAGACTTGTGCTCCAGAACTCGCTGCGCTCTCAGCCAAGCTGTTCCAGTAGAGCTACAACACGGGCATCTACTTGACAATGTAGAAAATTGCCCAAGAGTGCCGTTTCCATAAAAAAAATGCAGGACAAATCCAATCTGACCAATTGCCACACCATCAGTCTACTATCAATCTGCAGCAAAGTGATGGAAGATGTCACCAACAGTGCTATCAAGCACCACGCACTTAGCAATAATCTGATTATCGATGCTCAATTTACGTTCTGCCAGGGTCTCTCAGCTCCAGGAAATAATTTGGCAGATAGAGTAGAATGTGGGAAAATGCGAGGTCATTCACTTTGGTAGGAAGAATAGAAAAGGAAAATATTATTTAAATTGTGAGAGATTACAGAATGCTGCGGTGTAGAAGGATCTGGGTGTCCTCGTACATGAATCACAAAAAGTTACCATGCAGGTACAGCAAATAATTAGGAAGGCAAATGGAATATTACCCTTTATTGCAAGGGGAATGGAGTATAAAAGTTGAGAAGTCTTGCTGCAAATGTACATGGTGCTGGTGAAACCACACCTACAGTACTGTGTGCAGTTTTGGTCTCCTTATTTAACGAGGGATATACTTGCATAGGAGGCAGTTGAGAGAAGGTTCATTGGATTGATTCCTGTGATGAAGGTGTTGTCTTATGAGGAAAGTTGAGCAGGTTGGACCGATACTCATTGGAGTTGAGAAAAATGAAAGGTGAACGTATTGAGACATATAAGATTCTGAGGGGGCTTGACAGGGCAGATGCTGAGAGGATGTTTCCTCTCGTGGTGGAATCTAGAACTAGCGGACACAGTTTCAGATTTAGGGGTTTTTCATTTAAGAAGGAATTTCTTCTCTCAGAGGGTCATTAATCTTTGGAATTCTCTACCACAGAGAGCAGTGGAAGCTGGGTCATTGAATGTCTTCAAGATTTTTATCTACAAGAGAGCCAAGGGTTATGTGGGCAGGCAAGAAAGTGGGGTTGAGGTCATGATCAGGTCAGCCATGATCCTATTGAATGGCGGAGCAAGCTCGAGCGGCCAAATGGCCTACTCCTGCTACTAGTTCTTCTGATCTTCTGTTCGCATGATCTCATTGCAGCTTGGTCCAAACAGAGATGAAAGAGTGGAATTCCAGAGGAGAGGTGAGAGTGATTGTCCTTGAGTGAGTGTGGCATCAAGGATCCCTAGCAAAATTGAAGTCAATGGGAATCAGGGGGAAAACTCTCCGCTTGTTGAAGTCATACCTCGCACAAAACAAGATGTTGTGGTTCGTGGAGGCCAATCATCTCAGCCCAGGACATTGCCTCAGGAGTTTCTCAGGGTAGTGTTCTGGACCCAAACATCCCAGCTGTTTCATTGACGACTTTCTCTTCAACATCAGTCAGAAGTGGGAATGTTAGATGATGACTCACAACTCTTCAGATACTGAAGCAGTCTGTGCCTGCAAGCAGCAAGACCTGAACAACATTCAGGCTTGAGCTGATAAGTGACAAGCAACCTTCTGGCCACACAAGTGCCAAACAGTGAACATCTCCAATGAGAGAGAAAAAAAATCTGCCTTTTGATATTCAGAAGCATTATCATCGTTAAATCCCCCAGCATCAACATCTTGACCAGAAACGTAACTGGACCAGTCACATCTATGCTGTGGCGATAAGCGCAGGTCAGAGATTACGAATTCTGCAGCAAGTATCTCACCTCCTGTCACCCCAAATCCTGTCCACCATCTACAAGGCACAAGTCAGGAGTGGGATGGAATACATCCCACTCAACAACACTCAAGAAGCACAACACCATCCAGGACAAAGCAGCCCACTTGATCGGCACCTCACCCGCCACCTTAAACATTCAATCCCTCCACAACCAGTACACAGTGGCTGCAGTGCGTACCATCTCCATATGCACTGCAGCAACTCGCCAAGTATCCTTCAACAGCACCTTCCAAACTCGTGACCACTACCACCTCGAAGGACAAGGGCAGCAGATGCATGGGAAATCACTACCTGCAGGTGCCCCTCCAAGTCACTCACCATCCTGACTTGGAACAATATAGCCATTTCTTCACTGTTGTTGGGTCACAATCCTGGAACTCCCTCCCCAATAGCACTGTGGGTGTTACTGCACCATATGGACTGCATCAGTTCAAGAAGGCAGCTCTCCACCACCTTCTCAACGGCAATCGGAATGGGGAATAAATGCTAGGCTTATCAGCGATACTCACACCCAAGAATGAATAAAAACCAAATCACTCTCCACAGATTCCCCACAATCTGGGCTTGGACATTTACTTCAGGAGCACAGAGCTTTGTATCACTGCAACATGAGTTCCAATCTTCATATTCTGTTCACTTTTCACATTATTTTCTACCAGTCCACTAGCTTTTATTAATTCAGTATTCGGGTCTCTGCTCCTCCGCCGTTTCTAAAATCTCAACTCTGACAAAAAAACACTCTGATCTATCGTCCTTAGTAGATGACCTCTCATTTTAAACTCCATCTGCCAAAGCATTGCTCACTCATTTAATCGATCAAGAAGATTTGAAAATAAATTTCTTGCCAAAGGATAATTTTCTGCATCTGCTCCCTCGCCATTTGTTTTTCCCATTTGTCTTTCACTTGGTGTAAATCCAGAGAAAGTAAAGATAGAAGGAAGGAGGGGAGGAAAATCCTGCTCCGTTTCGTGATCCCTACTTGATCTTCATTCCAGTGCAGTTTAAGTGAAGAATTCCAATTGTCTGTCTCGATTTTGATCAAGTATAAACAATTCTGGAATCACTGTCCGGACATAGACAGGAACAGGTTTCGAGGCTGACTTTACACATAAACAATACACTGAACAATTCATAAACTGGCGACAAGGATGGGATTCGAACCCACGTGTGCAGAGCATATTGGATTTGTAGTCCATCGCCTTAACCTCTCAGCCACCTTATTAGTTGGACAAGAACAGTTGTCACCTTCAGCACAGTTTCTGGCTGTGCAGCCAGCTGTGCAATGATGAAAATCTATCTTCTGCAAGTAAATGAAGTTGGGAATGGAGCGGTGTGAAACATTTCCAGACCATGTCCAACACGTTTCTACTCAGTGTGAAAACCCACCACGGAAAGACTGGAACATACATTCAATTCATCACATCATGATTAACATCACTCAGTCACGTGAACCATTAGGTCACTGACGAAGTCATGATGACCGAATTTCTCATGAAGTGACAACTGAACTAACTGACTGGAAGAATTGCTTTAACTCCACATGATCAGAGAGACACAGCCTCAGGCCGACTTGTCGGGTGGTGTAAACAGATATCACTGCTTCTGATCTTCACCAGAACAGAGAGTGAGATGTAACATTGATCATCAAACAGGCTGTGAGAGAATACAACAGAATAAAACACATGGAGAGACACTGTGGAATAACAAATAGATTTGATTGGAATGTTGAAATTTTGATTGGAATGGATAAAACACCTGAAACAGCAGATTAAATTGGGCTTCTCATCGTTATATTGATCTGGGACAGAAAAGAGAAACTGATGGAAAGAAGAGAAGAAGGAAGAAAAGAAAGGATGGAACTGTTCGATTTTTTCAGTTTTTTCACTGGCCCATCAAAGCTGATAAAAAACGTTGCAAATAACAGAGAATTTCACCAAAAAGGGAGATTAAATGTTGTTGAAACCTTGGATTGAAGGATGCCCCAACAGATCACCTGTTTAACTGTCTCCTCACTGGGGGATTTCAATCAGTGAGCAATATTATTCTCTACTTTTTTTGTTAATTGGTCCCAGAACTGTCACTTGGAATTAATATCTGTGTTCCGACTCCTGAATAATAAAATTGTGAGTTTCCCGATATTTTCTGGACACAGTTCCTGCTGAAAGAACTAAGAACTCTTTTCTAATTTACACAATACTATATACACATTCATCAAGCCTCCTAAACTAGCATCCTTGGTGCTGCTCTCACTTCTCCCAAACTTCATCTCATGTGACTGTTGCATCATCACTCTGACAGTGGGAGTGGTTGATCCCACTATCTTCAGCATTAATCCTTTACATCCTGATACCACACTGTCTGTCCAAAAAAAAATTGGTGGAGGGAACATCCTTCATTTATCAAAACACCAACAGTGGCGCAGTGGTGCAATGGTTAGCACCGCAGCCTCACAGCTCCAGCGATCAGGATTTAGTCCTGGGTACTGCCTGTGTGGAGTTTGCAAGTTCTCCCTGTGTCTGTGTGGGTTTCCGCCGGGTGCTCTGGTTTCCTCCCACCTCCAAAAGACTTGCAGGTTGATAGGTAAATTGGCCATTGTAAATTGTCCCTAGTGTAGGTACGTGGTTGGAGAATGGTGGGGATGTGGTAGAGAATATGGGATTAATGTAGGATTAGTATAAATGGGTGGTTGCTGGTTGGCACAGACTCAGTGGGCCGAAGGGCCTGTTTCAGTGCTGTATCTCTAAATAAGAAAAGTAAAATAAAAGCTCCCAGTCGTAAATCAACTCAAACCCATTACAGAGATAGAGGGAGACTGTCAGAGAACTTCCTGCATCCAGTCCTGAACCTGTCACACTCAACAGCTTCTCACCCAGACCTCACTCTCATCGACACTGAACAGTGTTACCGAGATCCTTCAAATACTGTTTATAAAAGGGAGAAACATTCAAACTTCATCACAGCTAGATTGAATAGAACAAAGTTTAATATCTTCTCGTCGTCACTCGGCAACCACATGAAACAGTCCTTAACTCAGGAGCATAAATTCTCAGCTGTCAGAATGTTTCTCATTGGGTTGAATCATTTCTGTGTGAGGAATGTTCCAGCATCATAAACCAGCGGAACGTGTTGACTGAGCTGTGTCTTCATCTCTTCTGGGCAGTCGGACAGTTCACCCTTCATTCTGCTCTGATTCACTTTCCCAAAGCGGATCTACAGATTCTCAAATCCGGAGACTGGGTTTTCTTATTTTGTTCCTTTTGATTTTTCTTGCTCCTGAATGATAATATATTCCAACCTTGGATCAACATTGCCCTGTGTCCCAGTCTCGGTTAAAAGCGACAAATAACGGCACCAACATTCTGAAACATACAACACGGTCACATTCTGCTTCAGTGAGATTAATGCTGAGGCAGTTTCCGTGTCGAACAAATTTGTTCGATTGTGAACAAATTTCTCTCGAGGAAATTGTGAGTGATCAAGTATTTGCACTGAATTTCTGTGCAAAAAGGGACAGTTTCAAACAGCCATTCCCAAATCACTTCCTTCACAAAGGCAAAGACTGTGCTGTCTTAACGTGTGACTCAACTTCACAAACAAATTTGAACTCGAAGTTCAGGAGAAGACAGAGATGTGAATGATTGACGGTGTAATCTTTAAATCATAATTTTCCGTTTCTTCGTTGAAGTGAGGCTCAACCCAAATCCACGAGAGATTGCAGAAAGCTACAAACTTGGATCCAGAAATCAGAAAAGTAGTGAAACAGTTGGTGAGTACATTGTGACACTGAAGAATTTATCACCACATTGCAACATTGGCACATCCTTAGACCGTACATTATGAGACAGATTTGTGCTTATATTGGTGGATGAGGAAAGATACTAAACACACAAAATCCCAATTTGAGCTAGTGTGTAAGATTGCTCTTTCCATGGAGATCGCATCAATGAATGCTCGTGAATTTCGTCCTATGCCAGTGACAGTAACACATTTCAGAGGAACTTAAACACACTGGTAAAATGGGCTTTCACACAACAGATAACATTTTACACAGAGAGTTGTGAAGTGATACAGTTTGGGAGGAAGAATGAGACAATGTACACCAATCTTTTTTGATCAAGGTTTGAAAAGGTTGCGAAGATCAAACAGGATACTTGGCTTTATTAATAGAGGCATAGAGTAAAAGCAAATAAGTTATGCTAAAGCTTTATAAAACAGTGGGGCTGAATGGCCTACTCCTGCACCTCCACAGAAAGCTTCCACTCCAGGCTCGGACACCCTCTTCAGGATCACTCTCCATACATCCCGCCACTCCACGCACGGATATCTCCCTCAGGATCAGATCACAGCTCCACAGTCCTGCCACATCCAGTCGTGAATGGTGGTGGATAATTAAATAACTAACAAGATGAGGAGGCTCCAAAAACATTCACATCCTCAATGATGGTGGTGCTGAGCACGTCAATGCAAAAGATGAAGCTGAAGCATTTGCAACCATCTTCAGTCAGAAATATTAAGTGGATTTGATCTGTGCTAATTTCAGCTCCTCATGCTCGCTGGTGCCTTGGTTCTCTGGTGCTAATTTCAGAGTAAATCATGCAGCTTGACAATTGGAGCGAAAGAAAAAGACACAGGAGAGGTTGAAAGTGCCAAAACCTGGGATTGAACCAAGAACTGTTTAACTGTTAGTACAGCACGAACTCAACAAAGCTATTTCAACAACACACTAAAGCCACCATTCTGTCACTGCTTTGGAAGACAATATAGAACATAGAACATAGAACATTACTGCGCAGTACAGGCCCTTCAGCCCTCGGTGTTGCACCGACCTGTGAAACCATCTGACCTACACTATTCCATTTTCATCCATATGTCTATCCAATGACCACTTAAATGCCCTTAACGTTGGCGAGTCTACTACTGTTGCAGGCAGGGCATTCCACGCCCCTACTACTCTCTGTGTAAAGAAACTACCTCTGACATCTGTCCTATATCTATCACGCCTCAACTTAAAGCTATGTCCTCTCGTGTTTGCCATCACCATCCGAGGAAAAAGGCTCTCACTATCCACCCTGTCCAAACCTCTGATTATATTATATGTCTCTATTAAGTCACCTCTTCTCCTCCTTCTCTCTAACGAAAACAACCTCAAGTCTCTCAGCCTTTCCTCTTAAGACCTTCCCTCCAGATCAGGCAACATCCTAGTAAATCTCCTCTGCACCTTTTCCAAAGCTTCCACATCCTTCCTATAATGCGGTGACCAGAACTGCACGCAATACTCCAGGTGCGGCCGCACCAGAGTTCTGTACAGCTGCAGCATGACCTCGTGGCTCCTAAATTCGATCCCCCTACTAATAAAAGCTAACACACCATATGCCTTCTGAACAGCTCTATTAACCTGGGTGGCAACTTTCAGGGATTTATGTACCTGGACACCAAGCTCTCTGCTCATCTACACTACCAAGAATCTTCCCATTAGCCCAGTATTCTGAAATCCTGTTACTCCTTCCGAAGTGAATCACCTCACACTTTTCCGCATTAAACTCCATTTGCCATCTCTCAGCCCAGCTCTGCAGCCTATCTATGTCCCTCTGTAACCTACAACATCCTTCGGCTCTATCCACAACTCCACCGACCTTCGTGTCATCCGCAAATTTACTAACCCACCCTTCTACACCCTCATCCAGGTCATTTATAAAAATAACAAACAGCAGTGGCCCCAAAACAGATCCTTGCGGTACACCACTAGAAACTATACTCCAGGATGAACATTTACCATCAACCACCACCCTCTGTCTTCTTTCAGCTAGCCACTTTCTGATCCAAAGCACTAATTCACCTTCAATCCCATACTTCTGTATTTTCTGCAATAGCCTACCGTGGGGAACTTTATCAAACGCCTTACTAAAATCCATATAGACCACAATCACGGCTTTACCCTCATCCACCTGTTTGGTCACCTTGTCAAAAAACTCAATAAGGTTTGTGAGGCACGACCTACCCTTCACAAAACCGTGCTGACTATCTCTAATGAACTTATTCTTTTCACGATGATTATAAATCCTATCTCTTATAACCTTTTCCAACATTTTACCCACAACCGAAGTAAGGCTCACAGGTCTATAATTACCAGGGCTGTCTCTACTCCCCTTCTTGAACAAGGGGACAACATTTGCTATCCTCCAGTCTTTCGGCACTATTCCTGTCGACAATGACGACATAAAAATCAAGGACAAAGGCTCTGCAATCTCCTCCCTGGCTTCCCAGAGAATCCTAGGATAAATCCCATCTGGCCCAGGGGACTTATCTATTTTCACATCTTGTGGTGAATGAACACTTGGCTCTCTATTCCACGACTGTATTGTCCATGTGAAGAAGGCAAAGTCACAAGAGTCTGAGCTCAGTCTATTCTTGGTGAATGTCCCCCAAGCGCATCCCAATGTGCATTCCCAATTCATCCATAAATGCAATGTTCCTTTCCACATCGTGACGAGCTCCGCAGCATGGTCTAGTTGCCTTCGTTGCTTGAATGCTGACCTTAAGTCTCAAGGATTGTTTTCTCGACGGCATGTTTTACATAAAAAGAAATAAAGCAAATCAGAGTCAGAGTTTGCCTCCGTCCATCCACTATAATTACTGTTGTGCACACCTTTTTAAGTTCTGCAGTGAAACGAAAGAGACCGTTAAGATGGTAGGTTGCAGCACATGTACTGCCTGCACACAGCAACTCACAACAGGTACTGGAGCACATGCGGTGCCCCAGACAATGGAAAGGCTTTCAGAGCAGCTTCCAACAGGGACTGGCGAACGTGCGGTGCCCCAGGCAATGGAAATGTTTTCAGTGCAGCTGACAAAGGCAGAGCAACTTACCTTTGAACAATCTCCTGTGTCTAATAAAAATGAAGCAAGTCTCCAAAACGACTAAATAATTCAGATAAAATGCGAGAAAATGCCCGACGAAACCTCTCCTTCCACTTTCAAAAAGTCGCGCCGAAGCTTTGACGCATGCGTGAATATCCGAAGATTGACGCATGCGCAGAGGCAAACCTGGCGCGTTGCCCGAGGAAGACGACATAACGCGATGACGTCATTTGCGCATGCGCAAAACGGTCCCGGCAATCCGGACCTCAGCGCATGCGCAGAGGGCAGGAGACCGTCTGCGCATGTTCGCACCGCGGCCCATCCCGATGACGTCGGCGATGACGAAGCTTTGTCATGAATCACTTTGATAAAATAAAGGAGAATCCTAAAATATTCTATAATTTTATTAAGAGTAAAAGGGTAGCTTGGGAGAGAGTAGGTCCCCTTAAGAATCAATGTGGTAATCTATGTGTGGAGCAATGGGAAATGGGCGAGGTCTTAAATGAATACTTCTCGTCTGTATTTACCGTGGAGAAGGTCATGGAAGCTAGTGAGTTCAAGGGACGGAACAGCGATATCCTGAAGCATATCAACATTACAAAGGAGAAGGTGTTGAAGGTTTTGAAGCGCATTATGGTGGATAAATCCCCAGGACCTGACCAGGTGTATCTTAGGATGCTAAGGGAAGCAAGGGAGGAGATTGCTGGGGCCCTGGCAGAGATTTTTGTATCATCATTAGCCACGGGTGAGGTACCAGAAGACTGGAGGATAGCTAATGTTGTGCATTTATTTAAGAATGGCAGCAGGGATAAGCCAAGGAACTGCTGGCCGGTGAGCCTTACATCAGTGGTGGGAACGTTATTGGAAGGGATTCTGAAAGACAAGATTTATATGCATTTGGAAAGGCAAGGTCTGATTAGGGATAGTCAGCATGGCTTTGTGCGTGGGAAATCATGTCTAATGAATTTGATTGAGTTTTTTGAGGAGGTGACCAAGAGGATTGACAAGGGCAGGGCAATGGACGTTGTCTACATGGACTTCAGCAAGGCCTTTGACAAGGTCCCACATGGTAGGCTGGTCCAGAAGGTTCGAACACATGGGATCCAGGGTGAGCTAGCCAATTGGATACAGAATTGGCTTGGTGATGGGGGGCAGAGGGTGGTAGTGGAGGGTTGTTTTTCAGATTGGAGGCCGGTGACCAATGGTGTGCCACAGGGATCGTTGCTGGGCTCTCTGTTGTTTGTCATATATATTAATGACTTGGATGTGAATTAGGGGGCAGGATTAGTAAGTTTGCAGATGACACCAAAATTGGTGGTATAGTGGACAGTGAAGAACGTTGTCTAAGGTTACAACAGGATATAGATAAACTGGGAATGTGGGCAAGGGATTGGCAAATGGAATTTAATGCAGCCAAGTGCGAGGTGAAGCATTTTGGGAAGTTAAACCAGGGCAGGGCATATACAGTGAATGGCAGGACCCTGGGGAGTGTTGTTGAGCAGAGACACCTTGGGGTGCAAGTACATAGTTCCCTGAAAGTGGCAACACAGGTAGACAGGGTGGCGAAGAACGCGTATGACATGCTTGCCTTCACTGGCCGAGGCATTGAGTACAAGAGTTGGGATGTCATGTTACAGTTGTACATAATGTTGGTTAGGCTGCATTTGGAGTACTGTGTGCAGTTCTGGTCGCCGCACTACAGGAAAGATGTGATTCAGCTAGAGAGAGTGCAGAAAAGATTCACAAGGATGTTGCTTGGTTTGGAGCGCTTGAGTTATAAAGAGAGATTGGATAGGCTGGGTCTGTTTTCCCTGGAGCGAAGGAGGCTGAGAGGGGACATGATAGAGGTTTATAAAATTATGAGTGGCATAGATAGGGTAGATAGCCAGAGTCTGTTTCCCATGGTAGGGGTGACTAAAACTAGAGGGCACAGATTTAAGGTGAGAGGGATGAGGATAAAGGGGATCAAAGGGGTAAATTTTTCACACAAAGAATAGTGGGTATCTGGAATACGCTGCCAGAGGAGGTGGTGGAGGCAGGAACAGTATCAACATTTAAGAGGCATCTGGAAAAGTACTTGAATGTAGAGGGATAAGGAATTAATGCAGACAAGTGAGATAAGTATAGATAGAGACTTGGAATCCTGCGTTGAACAACTCACCTCCTGACTCCCCAAAGCCTGTCCACAAGGCACAAGTCAGGAGTGTGTTGGAATATTCTCCACTTGCCTGGATAGGTGCAGCTCCAACAACTCTCAAGAAGATCCAGGACAAAGCAGCCCACTTGATTGGTACCTCATTCACAAACATTCAGTCTCTCCATCGCTGATGCACAGTGGTAGCAGTGTGTACCATCTACAAGATGCACTGCAGCAACATCTCAAGGCTCCTCAGACAGCACCTTCCAAACCCATGACTTCTACCACCTAGAAGGACAAGGGCAGCAGATGCATGGGAACACCACCACCTGCAGGTTCCCCTCTGAGCCACACACCATCCTGGAATTGGAACTATATCACCGTTCCTTCACTGTGGCTGGGTCAATATCTTGGAACTCCCTTCCTAACAGCACCACATGGACTGCAGTGGTTCAAGAAGGCAGCTCACCACCACCTTCTCAAGGGTAATTAGGGATGGGCAATAAATGCAATAAATAAAATTAAAATCAATAAAAAATGACAATGTAATCCCAAAAAGTAGAAAATAATAAAGTCAGAAATGAAAATACAATAAAACGCAGTCAGCATGGATTTCACAAAGAAAGACTTGATTAACCTTATCTTTGAAGAATCAACAGCAAGAGTAATACAGCAGATGTAGAAGAGTTTAAGTTAATAAAGCCTCATCCATTTATGTGCTTAAACCTACAAATTGTGGGTTAACAAACAAGCACACTAACTGACAGAGCTGGGTGTTGTTCTTTCTAGATTACCCTAAAGCAGGGTGTCAATGAGTTAAATCTTCAGGTTGCTGCAACCAGAATAGCCATTGTCCACGATCAGTTTTACTGTTACAAATAATGGGTGGAACATTCATTGTGAATCGAGAGAAACAGTCTGGTCCTGCACACTGCAGACACATCCACGTCATCACCAACCAGCTCTCCTTTAATTGGTTATTTGACTTTTCCCCATTAGCGCAATGGAATTACTTTTAAAAGATTTTAAATCACAAGCAGGTTTGTTAATATTCAGCCCTTGAGAAGAAATCATTCCCTGGCCACAGTGGAGAGAGCATTGAATATAAAACAGTAGACTACCAGGTAACACAGAGAAAGCTCATCAGCTAATCTATAATTACTTACTTTTCTTATTTTTGCTCTTGCTATTCGGTTTTTCATCCTTTTCAGTTCCTGACTGTGGATATTATTGTGATTAAATGTGAAAAGATGCACTGTGTCTCAGCCCCGGGAAATTGACTCTTTTTCTGTACAGTGCTGCATGCACTCAGATACTGACTGTGTTTCTCCATCCCTCAACTTTTCAGCCCTGACGGTGCAGAAAGTGCTGCTCAAAGTTACACATTCTGACTGTTTGCAGTTGATTAGTGAGAGCTTATTAACGTATCCCCCTGCAGCGCTGCCTCGGTTAATAACAGCAGATCGAAGTCACATTTAAGATACAGAAACAGACGCATCAATTATTCACTCTTTCCCAGAGTGAGTGAGGCCGGGACAAGCAGCAACATTCCAGCCCCACACTCTGCAATTACCCAGCACCAGCGGAAAGCACTGAATACAGATTCAATCAGTGGGTTAATGCCCATTACAGGGATGCAAGATTCCACAGCCCAGGACAAACATCCCCATACACCAAGAACAAGCTCAGGAAAACCCGGGGGAGTTAATGTTCCCATTCATTGAGCATTCCAGCAACATTGAACAAGTTCCTGAACTGAGTGAACCTTTCAAAGTACAGAAGTGATGACGAGGTCAAAAAGGTCTGAACAGTTGAGGTGACTGAGCGGTTTCAGCTTCTCTGTTCAGGTTGCAGCTTTCACTGGAGGCATGTGTTTAAATCCCACTTCTGACAACTTGATTTTCAGTTACTTTGCAGAGCTTCCTTGAAGGTTTGAGGCAGAGTAAATAGTGAGGAACTGTTTCTAACTGCTGAACGGTCAATAACCGAAGGTTACAGATTTAAGGTGACTCACAAAACCAGAAGGAACATGAGGAAAAATTCCTTTCTGCAACGTGTGGTTAGGATTTCAGTTATGTGGATGGATTGGAGAAGCTGGGGTTGTTCTCCTTAGAGAGGAAATTTGATAGAGGTGTTCACAATCATGAGGGGTCGTGACAGACCGGATAGAGAGAAACTGTTGGTTGAAGGATTGAGACTCAGGTAAAAGCTGTGGCTCAGTTGGTCGCACTCACCTGGAAATCACAAGCTTCTGGGTTCAGATTTCATAGCTGACACTCCAGTACAGCACTGAGGGTGTTGAAGGTGCTGCCTTTCAGGTGTGATGTTAAACCAAGACCTGGTCTGCATGTTTGGGTGAATGTAAAAGATCCCATGCTGCAATTTCAAACAAGTGAAGAGCAATTCTCCCTGCTGTTGTGATCAATATCTGCCCCTCAATCAGATCAGTTGGTCATTATCACATTGCTGTTTGTGGGTATTAGCTGCTGCATTTCTGACATTACAACAGTGATTACACTTCAAAAGTATTTCATTGTCTACACAGTGCTTTGATATGTCCAGTGGTCTTCAAATGTGCTATATAAATGCAAGTCTTTTCTTTCTTTATCACAACACATTGCTGTGTTAAAAATGGTTCCTCATGTCACCTCTGGTCCTTCTGCCAATCACCTGATATCTGTGTCCTCTGCTTACTGACCCTTTTACCACTGTAAACAGTTTCTCCTTATTTAAACTATTGAAAACCTCCCTGATTCTGAACAAATGTGTCAAATCTCTTCTGAACTTTCTCTGCTGCAAGGAGAACAACCCCAGCTTCTCCAATCTCTCCACATAACTGAAATCCCTCACCCTGCTACCATTGTGGTAAATCTCTTTTTTATTCTTTCCTGGGATGTGGGCACTGCTGACACAATGTGATTCCTGTCAATGGAGCGGCCCGCTGACATCATCGTAGAGCGCCAAGCTGCTCATGGGCACAGCTACATCTTGCCAGGATTAAGTGGCACATGCGCAGGATGATGTCATTGCGCAGCGCCAACGTCATCGCATATCCACATCTGGTCCATCTTCGCACATGTGCGGTAAAGTGTCATCGGGTAATCAGCCTCTCACTCAGCTGGAGGAAGTGGCTGAATGGGGGACTTTGAGGCTGGAGCTCTCCCCCTCGGCAACTCACTCCAGGCCTCGAGGCTTCCTCCCCTCAGCCGCTCGCTCTACACCGCGATGCTCCCCTGGACGATTGTTCCCCGCTCGCGTCATCCAGCTCTCCGGCCACTCGCTCCCCACCGTTCGCTCTTGGCTGTGCCACTTCCCTCCTCTAGGCCACTCGCTACTCGCTCCTACATCACTTTGCAGCCCACCTTGCTTCTTCAGGTGGCGCATGGAGACTGGTCAAACGTGGGAGCGAGTGGCCGAGAGAAGGGAAGCAGCGTGGCCTCGAGCTGGCTGCTGGAGGGGAGGGGGGTACGGGGAACGACGAGTGGAGAATGGGGTATTGCGATCAGGGGACAATCGGCCAGGGAAGTGGGGGGAGCAGCAAGGTCTGGACTGTGCGACTGTGAGGGGTGGAAGCGGGCGGTGCGGCGGAGGGGAAGTAAGCGAGTTGTGCCACATCGTGGTTGCGTTGTCAGCAAACGCAGCCTTTATTGCCCATCCTTAATTGCCCTTGAGAAGTTGGTGGTGAGCTGCTGCAGTCCGTGCAGCACGTAAACCCACAGTGCTGTTAGGAAGGGAGTTCCAGGATTTTGATCCAGTGACAGTGACGGAACGATGATATAGTTCCAATTCAGGATGATGTGTAACCTGGAGGGGAGCTTGCAGATGGTGGTGTTCCCATTCATTCAATGTCCTTCTCGGTGGTCGAGGTCAGGAGTTAGGAAGGTGCTGTTGAAGGAGGCTTGGTGAGTAGCTGCAGTGCATCTTGCAGATGGTACACACTGCTGCCACTGTTCACTGGTTGTGCAGGGAGTGAATATTTAAAGTAGTGGATGGAGTGCTGATCAAGCGAGCTGCTTTGTTCTGGATGGTGTTGAGTTTCTTTGGTGCTGTTGGAACTGCACTTATCCAGGCAAGTGGGGAGTATTGCATCACACTCCTGACTTGTGCCTTGTAGATGGTGGACAGGAGGTGAGTTACTTGCAGCAGAATTCCCAGCCTCTGACCTGCTCTTGTAGCTATGCTATTTACATGGCTGATCCAATTCATTTTCTGCTCAATGGTAAGCCCCCAGGATGTTGATAGTGAAGGGTTCAGCAATGTTAATGCCATTGAATGTCAAGGGGAGATGGTAAGATTCTCTCTTGTTGGAGATGGTCATTACCTGGCATTTGTATTTATTTTTTTAGAGATACAGCACTGAAACAGGCCCTTCGGCCCACCGAGTTTGTGCTGACCATCAACCACCCATTTGTACTCATACTACATGAATCCCATATTCCGACCACATCCCCACCTTCCCTCAATTGCACCTACCTATACTAGGGTCAATCTATAATAGCCCACTTACCTATCAACCTGCAAAGTCTTTGGCTGTGGGAGGAAACTGGAGCACCTGGCAAAAACCAACACGGTCACTGGGAGAACCTGCAAACTCCACACAAGCAGTCCCCAGTAACAAAACCAGGTTGTTGGAGCTGCGAGGTTGTGGTGTCAACCACTGCACCATTGTGCCACCCTATAATTTAACTTTGGTGGGACTTGAATCCACAACTTTCAAATATCGTCTCTAATCATTATTTAGAAGTCCAACACGCTATCAATTGCGCCACAGAGCCTCATTTTTCTTGTGTGAATGTTACTTGCCACTTATCAGCCCAAGCCCAATGTTGTCCCGGTCTCTCCAAATGTGGACATGGACTGCTTCAGTATCTGAGGAGTTGCGAATGCGACTGAACATTTTGCAATCATCAGTGAACATCCCCACTTCTGACCTTATGATACAGGGAAGGTCATTGATGAAGCAGCTGAAGATGGTTGGGGCCTAGGACGTGACCCTGAGGAACTCTTGAGCAATGTTCTGGGACTGAGATGATTGGCCACCAACAACCATCACCATATTCCTTTGCACGAGGTATGACTCCAACCAGTGGAGAGCTTCCCCCTGATTGACATTGACTTCAATTTTGCAAGGGCTCCTTGATGCCCTTGGCAAGAACAGTCACTGTTACCTCACCTCACCTCCTGAATTCAGCTCTTTTGCCCATATTTGGGACAAGGCCAGAATGAGGTCAGGAACTGAGTGGCGCTGGCGGAACCCAGAATGAGCATCGGTGAGCAGGTTATGACTGTGTAAGTGCTGCTTGATAGCACTGTCAACGACACCTTCCATCACTTTACTGATGATCAAGAGGAGGCTGGTGGGGCAGTAATTGACAGGGTTGGATTTGTCCTGCTTTTTGTGTACAGGACATACCTGGGCAATTTTCCACATTTCCGGGTAGATGCCAGTGTTGCAGCTGTATTGGAACATCTTGGCTACCGGCGTGGTTAGTTATGGAGCACAAGTCTTCAGCACTACAGCCGGGATGTTGTCAGTATCCAGTGCCTTCAGCCATTTCTTGATATCATGTGCAGTGAATTGGATGAGCTGAAGATTCGCATCTGTGATGCTGGGGACATCAGGAGGAGGCCAAGATGGATCATCTACTTGATACTTCTGGCTGAAGATGGTTGTAAATGATTCAACCTTGTATTTTGCACTGATATACTGGTCTCCCCTATCATTAAGGTTGGGGATATTTGTGGAGCCTTGACCTCCTGTGAATTGTTTAATTATCCACCACCATTCAGGACTGGATGTGGCAGGACTGCAGAGCTTTGATCTGATCTGTTGGTTGTGAGATCACTTCGCTCTGTCTATTGCATGCTGCTTCCGCTGTTTGACATGCAAGTAATCCTGCGTTGTAGCTTCACCAGGTTGACACCTCATTTTTAGGTCTGCTTTGTGCTGCTCCTGACATGTCCTCCTGCACACTTCATTGAACCACTATTGCTCCGTTGGCTTGATGGTAATGGTAGAGTGAGGGATATGCCAGGCCATGAGGTAACATATTGTGTTTAAATACAATTCTGCTGCTGCTGATGGCCCACAGTGCCTCATGGATGCCCACATTTGAGCTGCCAGATTCCTTTGCGCTAGGTATGACTCCAGCAAGTGGAGAGTTTCCCCCTGATTGACATTGACTTCAATTTTGCAAGGGCTCCTTGATGCCCTTGGCAAGAGCAGTCACTGTTACCTCATCTCACCTCCTGAATTCAGCTCTTTTGCCCATATTTGGGCCAAGGCCATAATGAAGTCAGGAACTGAGTGGCCCTGGCGGAAACCAAACTGAGCATCGGTGAGCAGGTCCTCAGAAATAATTGGAAAAAGTTCCTAAGGAATTCTAAGTGTCTGGTGCTTGATAGCACTGTTGATGACATCTTCCATCAATTTGCTGATGATTGATAGTAGACTGATGGGGCGGCAATTGTTCAGATTGGATTTGTCCTGCTTTTTTTTTATGGAGAGGGCACACTCGGGCAATTTTCCACATTGTCCAGTAGATGCCTGTGTTGTAGCTCTACTGGAACAACTTGGCTGAGAGCGCAGCTAGTTCTGGAGCACAAATCTTCGGTACTGGAACCGGGATGTTGTTAGGGCCCATAGTCTTTGCTGTATCGAGTGACTTCAGCTGTTTCTTACTATCATGTGGAATGAATCGAATTGGCTGAAGACTGGAAACTGTGATGTTGGAGACCTCAGGAGGCCGAGATGAATCATCCACTGAGCAATTTCTGATGGAAGATTGTTAGAAATGCTTCTGCTTTGGCTCCAGCATCATTGAGGATGGGGATGTTTTTGGAGCATCCTCATCTCATCTGTCCACCTCCATTCATGACTGGATGTGGTAGGACTAAGGACCTGTGATCTGATCGTGAGGGAGATATCCATGCGTGGAGTGGTGGGATCTATGGAGAGTGATCCTGAAGAGGGTGTCCGAGCCGGGAGTGGTGGGATCTGTGGAGAGTGATCCTGACGAGTGTGTGTAAACCTGGAATGGAAGCTTTCTGTGGAGGTACAGGAGTAGGCCATTCAGACCCAGTATTTTATAAAGGTTTATCATAACTTATTTACTTTTACTCTATGCCTCTATTAATAAAGCCAAGTGTCCTGTTTGCTCTTTGAAGCCTTTTCAAACCTTCTATGATTGGTGTACATTGTCACTTTGTTCCTGCACCCACTTTAGAATAGTACCATTTCATTTATATGGCCTCTCCTTATTCTTCCTCCCAAATTGTATCTCTTCACAATTCTCTGTGTAAATTTTATCTGCCATGTCAAAGTCCATTTTACTAGTTTTTTGAAGTTCCCCTGAAGTGTGTTACTATCACTGGAACAGGATGAAATCCCCGAGCATTCTTTGATGCAATCTCCATGGAAAGTGCAATCTTACACGTTCGCTCAAATGTAGGATTTTGTGTGTTTAGTATCTTTTCTCATCCACCAATATAAGCACAAATCTGTCTCATAATGCACGGTCTAAGAATGTGCCAAAGTTGCAATGTAGTGATACATTCTTCAGTGCCACAATGTACTCACCAACTGTTTCACTACTTTTCTGCCTTCTGGTTACAAATTTCTAGCTTGCCGTGATCTCTAATGGCTTCCGGTTGAAATGTTCCTCCAACTTCGTGATGATTATTTTGAATGGCACATCTTTTGACTTGATGGGAGCAGGAAGCTTTGTTAGCATGTCATACACTTCCAGGATAATTTCCATTCGCAAAATTGCTTTCTTGCCATCAAGAATTACCTTATTCTGAGTCTTGACCTCTGCACTTTCACCTTCAAATTCCAAAATGTTATTAGCTCTGAAAAACATGTCCATTCTTTCAATATATCAACTAAATCGTTCTCGAGCCCTCTCATATGTTCCTAGCCTTCCGATGTATCCCATGAGTTCAGCCATATTGTCCCAAATAATCACTTTGAATCTGATGCACACTGAGACCCTGCAACATCTCATTCAACTGAGGAGACAGTCTGTGGCCCAGGCTTCACACAATCCACCCAAATTCTCCACCATCCGAACAGGTAGGTCACCAGGAGCTGGCTGCTCTTGTTCACTTCAGTCCCTGCTGCGGTTTGCTGCCTATATTTACAGACTATTATCTCATCCTCATCACCATTTTCTCAAAGATATTCAGGGGGCATCAGCAGAGAAAATATACACCAAGCGTGGCAAGTGCAAGGAATTGTTTATTTACATCATTAGATCATGAATATAATATACAAATACATTACCTGTGTGAGTCACGTCTCGATCACTGATACTTTTACACCAGATGTGTCTGAATAAATGGAACCTCGTCACAATATACACTGTCACCTTTCAATGTTTAGTGGAAAGGTTTGATGGCCTGATCGGTGTGATTCCCACATTAATGTGTTTGTTCAAAGTTCGGAGCAAGACGGAGATATGAATAATTTATTGGGAAATCTTTAAGCACATCTCAATGTCTCTCACTCACAATGATCTGCAAACACATGGATTCAGAAAGAACCTGAGTGCAAAATCAACAGAAAAAAACACAGCCAGAGAGACTTGCAATAACCTGTAGCTCACAAAATCACAAGCTTTTGTTGTAGCAGTCAGTGTATTTTACCTTCTGGAGTGAGCAGCTGATAAAGTTAGTCTGAAGAAGTGTCAAGGAAGGAGAGAAGACCACAACCGAGCTTGTTTTGCAGCAAATCTTGAAAAGACTGTGAGAAGTTCACTGTGTCAATTCAACTCATCTCCTGTCTTTGAAGAAAGCCTGCTAAAATTAATTCTCAACACTGCCTCTAAAAAACTGTTCTAAAAGACCCTAGTGGCCTGTCTACATATACTCGGAAATTCGACTTCACGCCAGTTTTGGAACAACATATCTCATCTGCTGTTTTGTTCTTAAATGAGCAAGTAATCAGTCCAAGTGGGTTTTTTTTGTCTTTAACAGAGCTCTGAATTGTAAAAAATAACCCCTATTATTTTTTTCAGTTAACCGGTGTATGTGTGTGTCCGTGTGTGGGGCTGAGGTAAGAAAGGGACTTTAAAAGTCAGTTAAGGTAAAAAGGGAACTTTTAAAATTACCACCTGAGTATTTATACTTTAATTCATGACTAGTTAAAACTTGTTCGATAAGAAACTGATAATTTTATTGTTCATTAAAGAAACCTGGTCTGTGTCTTCTATTCTGTGAAAAATAGAGTATATGATTGACTCTATCAGTAAGTGGGAAAAGTTAAAATTTTTGTTGTGACCTGTGGAAAAGTGGTATAAGAATAAATAGCAACCACCTCTGATTTCAATTGTAGCACCATTTGTAAACTGGCTCTGTAGCTTAGCTGGTTAAAGCACCTGTCTGATAAACTGGTGGTTGTGGGTTCAACTCCTGGTTGAACTTTATTTCATATTAGTGATGGGCTTTATCAGTTTCTGTATCAAAATTCACATCAGTATCTTGTGAACTTTAACTGAGAATTCAAATTTCATGATGAATTTCAGTCACAGGAAAAAGCAACCTTTGTGAAGGATGTGAGTTTGGAATGGCTGTTTCTCTTTGTGCAGAAATTCAGTGCTGATATTCCAAAGGCAACTTCTTTGATAGAAATTTGTTCACAGTTGCATTCAACCTGGAAAACAGCTCGACATTAATCTCACTGAAGGAAAGTGTGACCGTGTTGCATGTTTCAGAGTGTTTGTGTCATTGTGTGTTGCTTGTCACTGAGACTGGGACATGACGTAAGCAGGAGGATTGATCCAAGGTTCGGAATATCAGTCAATCAGGAACAAGAAAAATCAAAGGAACCAAATAAGAAAACCTATGTCTCGTGGTTACCGAGAGACAGTGAGAAGATATTAAATCTTGTTCTACTCAATACAGCGGTGATTAACTTTGACCTTTTCTGCCTTTTGTCAACAGTATTTGAAGGGTCTCGGTAACAATGTTCAGTGTTGATGAGAGTGGGGTCTGGGTGAGCAGCTGCTGAGTGTGACAGGGTCAGGACTGGATGCAGGAAGTTCTCTGACAGTCTCTCTCTCTCTCTCTGATGGGATTGAGTTGATTTTTAAATGGCGGCTGTTGATGTTTCAATAAATGAAGGAAGTTCCCTCTAACCATTTTTTTGACTTACAGTGTAATATAAGGATGTAAAGGGTTAATGTTGAAGACACAGTGGTGCAGTGGTTAACACCGCAGCCTCACAGCTCCATGGACCCGGGTTTGACTCTGGGTACTGCCTGTGTGGAGTTTGCAAGTTCTCCCTTTGACCATGTGGGTTTTTGCCGGGTGCTCTGGTTTCCTCCCACAGCCCAAGACTTGCAGGTTGATAGGTAAATAGGTCATTGTAAATTGTCCCTAGTGTAGGTATGTGGTAGGGAATATGGGATTATTGCAGGGTTAGTATAAATGGGTGGTTGTTGGTCGGCACAGACTTGGTGGGCCGAAGGGCCTGTTTCAGTGCTGTATCTCTGAATAAAAAATGAAATAAACAGTGGGAACAACCCCTCCCACTGTCAGAGTGATGATGTAACAGTCACATGAGATGAGGCTTGGGAGAAGAGAGAGCAGCACCAAGGATGCTAGTTTAGGAGGCTTGATGAGTGTGTAGATAGTATTGTGTAAATTAGATAAGAGTTCTTAGTTCTTTCAGCAGGAAATGTGTCCAAAAAATATCAAGAAACTCACAATTTTATTATTCAGGATTTGAAACACAGATATTAACACCAAGTGACAGTTGTGGGTTTATTTAACAAAGGAAAAGAAGAGAATAATATTACTCACTGATTGAAATCCCCTCGTGAGGAGACAGTTAAACAGGTGATCTGTTGGGGCATCCTTCGATCCAAGGTTTCAGCAACATTTAATCTCCCTTTTTGTTGAAATTCTCTGTTATTTGCAATTTTTTTTTATCCAGCATTGATGGGCGAGTGAAAAGACTGAAACAAGTGAACAGATCCATCCTTTCTTTTCTTCCTTCTTCCCTTCTTTCAATCAGTTTCTCTTTTCTGTCCCAGATCAATATAATGATGAGAATCCCAATTTAATCTGCTGTTTCTGCTGTTTTATCCATTCCAATCAAAATTCAACATTCCAATCAAATCTATTTGTTATTCCACAGTGTCTCTCCATGTGTTTTATTCTGTTGTATTCTCTCACAGTCTGTTTTATGATCAACATTACATCACACTCTCTGTTCTGGTGAAGATCAGAAGCAGTGATATCCGTTTGCACCACCCACCAAGTCGGTCTGAGGCTGTGCCTCACCGATCATGTGGAGTTAGGAACATAGAAACATAGCTCATCGCCAGAACTTTCAAACAAGCACCAGCTGGCTGGTGGTGAGAAGGGCCCGCCCTGTCAGATCTTTCCTGCATGCCCAGAATCTCACAGCCTCCACACGCAGCCCTCGAGGTGGCTGTGGTGGGGAAGAGACAGTTGCCCACCTCCTTCTGGAATGTGCCTTTGCAAAGCAGGTGTTGAAAGAGATGCAGTGGTTTTTGTCGAGGTTCATCTCAAGCAGCTCTGTAACACAGGAGTCTGTGTTCTGCGGGCTGTTCCCAGGGACACACACCGAGATAAACATCAACTGCTGCTGAATGACCATCAATTCAGTGAAAGACGCTCTTTGGTCTGCTCGAAACTTGCTCGTCTTCCAGTGGAAAGAGTTGTCCACGACCGAGTGTTGCAGATTGGCATATTCCGAGGTCCAGGGCTACGTGCGGTGGGGCGCACTAAAGCTTGGGGCAGCCGCTGCAAAGTCTCAATGAGGAAAGACCTCTGTGTAAGGTCCTCCCAGCAAAATGAACTGAAGGGCTGGACCCATGTGAAACCCTTCGGGCTGTATACACCAAATATGAGTTAGCTGTAAAATGTACATGGTATGGAAAATGGGATGGAAGGGTTGTCAAAGTCGAGGAAGGAGAGTTACTCCATCTACATCAACAAAGTGATGAAGCAGGTTCACCCAGACACCACCATCTCCTCCAGGGCCATGAGCATCATGAATTCGTTTGTGAACGATATTTTGAATTTATGGCTTTTAATGTTAAATATTTTGCTGGCGGATTGTGATTCCATTTTTGAATCGTTTTTCTATCCGGTGGGAAGTTTCTGGGAAATGCAGTTTCACTACCCAACAGAATATTTGCCTCCCGATTCACTGTTTGTGATTTAAACTGAACACTGCTCCCTGATCCTTTGCCGTTTTCTGGTCTGACCCGTTCATGTTCCGCCTCTTCCCAGACTATGGTCAGAAAGAGCTGATTTAAAGGGAATGGCTCAGTCTTCAGTCACTCATTTCTCTTTTTCCAGCTTGTTTACTTATTGGGGAATATTAATTCATTAACCGTAAACCGCTGGGAGTGTAACAACCTTAATGTCACTTTTACTTCTTACACCAGAAGTCTGGGCTCAGGTTTAGCTCCCGTGGCAGCTCCTGTCACCAGCCATCAATCTGTGATCTGTGATGTGTTTTCTTTACACAGATTGAGCTGGAATGTGTCCCGTTACAGAATGCTGTGAATGGGGCTTTATACCCTTCCGCTACAGACAGTGTCAAATAGAAGGGTCAATAAACCTGAAGACAGACCAGATTTTAAAAGCAAGTCATAGAGTCATGGAGTTATACAGCACAGAAACAGGCCCTTCAGCCCATCGTATCTGTGCCGGCCATCAAGCACCTAATTATTCTAATCCCATTTTCCAGCACTTGGGATGTAGCCTTGTATCCTATGGCATTTCAAGTGCTCATTGAAATACTTCTTAAATGTTGTGATGGTCCCTGCCTCTACCACCTCTTCAGGGAGTGCTTTCTAGATTCGAACCACCCTCTGAGTGAAAGAAAATGTCCTCAAATTCCCTCTAAACCTCCTGTCCCTTATCTTAAATCTATGCCCCCTGGTTATTGACCCCTCCGCTAAGGGAAAAAGTTTCTTCCTATCTGAACTATCAATGCTCCTCATAATTTTGTATACCTCAATCATGTCCCTCCTCAGCCTTCTCTGCTCTAAGGAAAATAACCCTAGCCTTTTCAGTCTCTGTTCATAGCTGAAATGCTCCAGCCCAGGCAACATCCTGGTGAATCTCCTCTGCACCCTCTCTGGGGCAATCACATCCCTCCTATAGTGTGGTGCCCAGAACTGTACACAGTACTCCAGCTGTGGCCGAACCAGCATTTTATACAGCTCCATCATAACCTCCCTGCTCTTATATTATATGCCTCGGCTAATAAAGGCAACTATCCCATATGCCTTCCTAACCAGCTTATCGAGCTGTGCTGCTGCCTTCAGTGATCTATGACAAGTACACCAAGGTCCGTCTGACCCTCTGTACTTCCTAGTGTCCTACCATCCATTGTATATTCCCTTGCCTTGTTAGTCCTCCCAAAATGCAAGGCCTCACAATTCTCAGGATTGAATTCCATTTTCCACTGCTCCGCCCATCTTACCAGCCCATCTATATTGTCCTGTAATCGAAGGCTTTCCTCCTTATTATTTATGATACCACCAATTTTCATGTCATCTGCAAACTTACTTATCATACCTGCTGTATTCACTTCTAAATCATTAATGTACACTGAAAGCAGCAAGGGTCCCAGCACCGATCCCTGGTCACAGTCTTCCACTCGCAAAAACAACCCTTGACCATTACCCTCTGCCTCCTGCCACTAAGCTAATTTTGGATCACATTTGCCCAATTGGCCTGTATCCCATGGGGTCTTACCTTCTTAACCAATCTCCCATGTGAGACCTTATCAAAAGCCTTAGTGAAGTCCATGTAGACTACATCAACTGCTTGACCCTCATCGACACATCTAGTCACCGCCTCGAAAAATTCAATCAAGTTAGTTAGAAACACGCTCCCCCTGACAAAGCCATGCTGACTATCCCTGATTAATCCCTGCTTATCCAAGTGGAGATTAATCCTGTCCCTCAGAATTTTTCAAAATACAGTTTCCCTACCACTGATGTTAGACTCACTGGCCTGTAATTACCTGGTTTATCCCTGCTACCCTTCTTGAATAAAGGAACCACATTTGCTGTCCTCCAATCTTCTGGTACCTCTCCTGTGGCCAGAGAGGATTTGAAAATTTGTGTCAGAGCCCCTGCTATTTCCTCCCTTGCCTCACATAACAGCCTGGGATACATCTCATCTGAACCTGAGGATTTATCCACTTTTAAGCCCACTAAAACAGTTAATACTTCCTCCCTTTTAATGCTAATATGTTCAAGTATATCACAATCCTCCTCCCTGATCACTACACCTACATTGTCCTTCTCCATAGTGAACACAGATGAAAAGAAATCATTTAAAACCTCACCTATGTCCTCCGTTCTCCCACACAGGTCTGCTCCACTCCCGGAAGGTAAGTGACTGGGCCGCGATCCTTGGGCTCAATTTATCAGCTCCACTCTCGGTGTTCTCCCCACAGGTCTACTCCTCTCTGCTCCACTCCCGGAAGGAAAGTAAGTCTGGTATCTGGGACGGACAATGAGGAGAAACCCAATATCAGGAAAGAGTGAAATACATTTTACTCTTCAGACGATATTATTTATTATATTTCAGCTGTTCCTTGTTTTGCAAATATTTTGGCGGGCTTTTCAGATTTGAGAATGGATTTCAGCTCTGACAATTTGTCATTCTCCGTCCCATTTTCTCATTGCACTTTGATGATCAGCGAAATAGCAGCTACCTGATTGGTGACATGAACCAGCCAATGAGATTCAGCAGACAGTAACCAATCAGAAGTAGCCGGACTGCATTCCTCCAGAAGGTAAAGCAGGGAAGTGCGGGAGGAATTCCTCACTCTTTGTGAAAGTATTTGTGAGATTGTGGAAATGTCTGGAAGAGGAGCAGGGGAGAGACCGTGATCCTGTCTCAGGTAAGTTTTTGAGTAAAATGGCTGTAACCAATTCTGTAACTTCAGGCCAGGGAGTGTGTAACACCGTTCGGGTGGCAGTGAAGGATAATGATGGAGATGCACCGGTTGATCGTACCTTCTTCATTAAGAAAATCCTTATTGATTGCTGTGGATTCCAAGCTGTGAACATCTTCTGCCTGCAGGACTTCCCCAGCAGTGGATATTTTGACGTGATGTCCAAGTACGTGGCGGATGCATCAAGTTCCTGAAGGTGTTCAAGGAGAAGGGAAACCAGGCGCCGCTGTCGATCCTCACAATGGAGCCACTCTTCACACTGCCATCGCAACGTGACCGGGTGGTGAGAATCCACCTCTACAACCTACATGTTCCTGTCGTGGATGAACTCACCTTCCTCGCCAGGTATGTTGAGGTGGCCGGTGGCAGCACTGATGTCAAGGACCCATTTGGATTTGGACCAGCTAGCGGCAGGTCAAGGTGACCTTGAAGGTCGATGCCAACGGAGACATCATCCATCCTTCCTCCAGCTTCGCTTTCGGGGGAAGTCGAAGCTTCATGGTCTATGCGGAGCAGCCCAGAGTTTGTCGTACCTGCGGCACATCTGGTCATGTGGCAACTAACTGCAGCACAGTCGTCTGCAAGAACTGCAAGAAGGAAGGCCATCAGACCAAGGACTGTAAACAGAGTAAGTGCTGCAACCGGTGACGTGGGGCAGGCCACCTCTACAAAACCTGCCCAAACGCTGCCTCAGTTATGCTCAGGCAGCAAGGACCAAGGAAAGACCGGGTTAAGGAACGGTGAACATGTCTGGTGCTGGGAGGGAAACAAGCAATCCTCCCCACAGCGATGAAAGTCTATCTGAGAAAGAGAAGAAAGGGGAGGAAGCTGCAACCAGTGACCCAACACCTACTCCGTGCCTGGAAACTCCTCCTCGACAGACAGAATTAATGGAGGAGGATGCAGCAGATGGACAAACAGGTCAGTGGCAGGTCGTACAAAGGAAAACCACAAAGAAAAGACCTCCAAAAAAGGAACAGGTCACCACCCAAACCAATGGCAAGAGGAGGCTACCGTCTGAGACAGACTACAGCAGCTCCTCCTCACTGGACGAGGAAGGGCCGGAATGATGGCTCCTCCAAAAGAAGCAGCAGAACTCAAAGGAGCTGGAAGATAAAGCCCCCCAGCTCCGGGGCACTGGAAGCTGTGGCACGCCCAGCGCACCCCAAACCAAAAGCATGGAACCCAAGGAGATGCTCAGCGCACCCCAGCTCCGGGAGACCGAGAGCAGCGAAGTGTCCTGCGCACTCCAGCTCCAGCTCCGGAAGTCAGGAACAGTGATGTCTTCGAGGAGGGACCGAGGGGAAAGACACCAACAGCAGAGGACAACCCAAGCCTTGCTGCCTACAAGACCCGTCCCACACCCGCTGATGTCACTCCAGTGGAACAAAACCCTCATGAATAACCATGAGGGGTTTCTGGGCTCAACGAATGTGAAACAGCTTGCGTACACTATGGGTATGCAGGAACATACTCAAGGACTGGGACGAGCAAGGACACCAGGTGTGGTAAGCAACACCCAACTTTATAGTGGATATAAAGATTGCTTCGATTAACATGCATTGTGTTAAATCCACCACGTGATGTGTTTCAACCTTGGATGACTTCGCAAAGGTCAAAGCCGGCATACTGTTTTGTCAGGAGTGTGGAATCCGGCACCGCAGCACTTACAGGCAATGGTCGCACGGGCCATCGATCTGGTCCAGAGGAAATGATTCCTGTTCCTCCGGCCTGGGTATTCTGCTATGGGGAGGCAATTTAACTATCTCTGAAGTTAAGATGCTGTTGGGCGGTCGCCTTCTCGTAGCAGATGTAATGCACAACAATGCTCCGCTCCATTTAAGCAACGTATATGCCCCGGTCCAATACAGTGAGCGGCTGACCATCCTCCAGCAGCTCCCACTGCTGCTGGTAACATCAAGGCCGGTCATTCTTGGAGGTGACTTCAACTGCATCATTGATGCAGCTGGACGATCTAGCAGTGACGACAGAAAACTGGACACGACACCCAAATTCTTAAATGAAACAGTAAAAAATGCCAAACTGCACAATGTCTTCAGCAAACCTGCAGACAGAGAGCAGCATAGATACATATGGTCAAGATTGGACGGGTCTGCCCGTTCCAGGATTGACTTCCTGTATGTGTCCCCTGCTTTCACGGTCAGATCCACCGACGTCAAGCCGGTGTTCTTCTCCGGCCACTGCCTCATACTGGTTGACTGTCACTTACAGGATGACCAGCGGGTTAGCAGGGGGACATGGAAGCTCAATGCTACACTGCTAACCCCAGAGAACATTGTGGAACTCAAAAGAGATTGAAAAAGTTGGAGAACAGTGAGACCCTCTTTGAGTATCCGGTGCACTGGTGGGAAGCGATCAAGGTGAATATCAAGAGGTTCTTTATCTCCAAAGGTGTTCAGAGGGCGAGAGAGAGACAAAGGGAAATGTCCCAACTCCAGAAAAGTATGCAAAATCTGCTCCGGCTGCAGTCGATGGGGGTCGAGGTCAAGGAGGATCGCCAAGAGGTGAAGAGCCAGCAGGCCTCGCTCTTTGGCACGGAGGCCTCCAAGATCATCTTCCGGTCCAGAGTCCGCTCCATTGAGCAGGATGAGACGTGCTCGCATTACTTCTTCCAAAAGGTACACAAAGAGAGCTCTGTGATCAGCAGCCTGAAGGAAGAGGATGGCTCGGTCACAACTTCACACTCCGACATACTAAGGATTAGCAAATCCTTGAATGCTGGGCTGTAAGACGTGAAGTCTATGGACAGCATGGCCTCCCAGTCCTTCCTGTTATCTATCACAGAGGTCTTAGATGACAGCATGCAGGAGAATATGGACAAAGCGCTAACTCTGGAAAGGCTGACAAAGGACATCAAGTCTTTTGAGACGAAGAAAACTCCCGGAAGCGATGGCTTACCAGTTGAGTTGTGTTAGGCCCATGTGGTACTGGGTCAGCCCAGACCTGCTGGAAGTGTACGAGAGTATGCTCCTGGCTGGCAGCATGTCAGAATCCATGAGGAAAGGCATCATCACCCTCATCTACAAGCAGAAGGGGGCGAGGGCAGAAATCAGAAATTGGCGGCCCATCTCACTGCTTAATGTAGACTACAAGATTCTGTCCAAAGTAATCGCCAATCGAGTCAAGTCTGCTCTGGAGTTGGTGATTCACCCTGACCAGACCTGTACTGTACCCAGCAGGAAGATCTCTGATAGTCTCGTGCTACTCAGGGATACGATCGCCTATGTACGGGACAGGAGAAGGCTTTTGACAGGATATCGCACACATACATGATGGACGTGCTTTCCAAAATGGGGTTTGGGGAGGGAATCTGCAATCGGATCAAACTGCTCTACACAAACATCAGTACTACAGTCCAAAAAATTGGGTGGGAATCAGAAAGTTTCCAATCAAATCTGGAGTCAGACAGGGCTGTCCTCTCTCCCCTGCCTTGTGTGTTTGCTGTATCGAACCCTTTGCTGAGTCTATTTGGAAGGATGCGAGCATAAGAGGGGTGACAATCCCAGGCAGTGGAGTCACTCAGGTCAAAGCCTCCCTGTACATGGATGATGTTGCTGTATTCTGATCGGATCCGCTGTCCATTCACAGACTGATGAGTATCTGCGACCAGTTCGAACTGGATTCGGGAGCCAATGTTAACCATGGCAAGAGCGAGGCCATGTTCCTTGGAAACTGGGCTGACCGATCCTTTGTCCCCTTCACCGTCAGGTCAGACTACCTGAAGGGGCTGGGGATATGGTTTGTAAGGGCCGGGACGTGCACCAAAACCTGGGAGGAGCGAGTAGCCAGGGTACAACATAAACTGAGCAAGTGGGAGCAGCGATCTCTCTCTATTATGGGTAAGAACCTGGTCATCAGGTGCAAGGTGCTCACGTTGTTCCTGAAGTGGCACAGGTCTGGCCCATACCCCACTCCTGTGCTGTGGCGATCACCCGAGCCATTTCCCGCTTTATCTGAAGACGCAAAATGGACAGGGGCCGGAGGGACACGATGTTCAAACCTCTGGATAAAGGCGAAAAAATGTACTCAACATCGCCCTCAACCTGATGGCCGCCTTAGTATGTGGCTGCATCAAGCTGTGCGTAGAGCCCCCGTATGCAAACACCAAGTGTCACTACGTGCTGAGGTTCTATCTGACCCCGGTGTTGCGAAGGATGGATCTTGTCACATTGCCACGGAACGCTCCATCCAGTTGGACTGTGCGTTCGTGGAAATGTTTGTGTGGAAAAACACCTTTGACCACCAATCCATCAGGCAGTGGTCTGCGCGGAATGTCCTCAAGTATATTTTTGGAAAAGCAAAGTCTGGAAGAGGAAAGACCGGCGGGAAAGCTCGGTCCAAGGCCAAGTCTCGCTCCTCCCGGGCTGGACTGCAGTTCCCGGTGGGCCGTGTTCACAGGCTCCTGAGAAAGGGCAACTATGCTGAGCGTGTGGGTGCCGGAGCCCCGGTCTATCTGGCTGCTGTGCTCGAGTATCTGACCGCTGAAATCCTCGAGTTGGCCAGTAACGCGGCCCAGGACAACAAGAAGACCCGCAACATCCTCAGACACCTACAGCTGGCTGTCCAGAATCACGAGGAGCTCACCAAGCTGCTGGGAGGGGTGACCATCACTCAGGGCTGGGTGCTGCCGAATATCTAGGCCATGCTGCTGCCCAAGAAAACCAGCGCTCCGGGCACCAAAACCAAGGCAATCTGTCAGGAATTTATCAAATACCCAAAGGTTCTTTTCAGAGTCACCCACAGTATCATTCTTGTCAATCTCCTCTGTACTCTCTACACAGCAATTATGTCCTTTCTGTAATGTGATGACCAGAACTGTACCCAATACTCCAGCTGTGGCCAAACCACCGTTTTAAACAGTTCTCGCATTACATCCCTGCTTTTGTCGACCAAGAAAGGAAAGCATTCCATATGCCTTCTTCACCACTCTATCTACCTATCCTGTCACTTTCAGGGACCTGTGGACATGCACTCCAAAGTCTCTCACTTCTTCTACCCCTCTCAATATCTTCCCGTGTATTGTGTATTCCCTTGCTTTTTTTGCCCTGACCAAATGCATTACCTCACACTTCTCCAGATTGAATTCCATTTGCCACTTTTCCGCCCACTCAACTAATCCATTCATATCATTCTTAAGTCTCCAGCTATCCTCCTCACCATCAATTACACGGCCAATTTTTGTGTCATAGCTCCCACATTTAATTCCAAATAATTATTTTTTTTTAGAGAGATACAGCACTGAAACAGGCCCTTCGGCCCACCGAGTCTGTGCTAACCATCAATCATCCATGTTTTACTAATCCTACATTAATTCCATATTCCTACCACATCCCCACCTGTCCCTATATTACCCTACCACCTACCTACACGAGGGACAATTTATAATGGCCAATTAACCAGCAAGTCTTTGGCATGTGGGGGAACACTGAAGCACCCGGAGGAAACCCACACAGACACCGGGAGAACTTGCATACTCCACACAGACAGTACCCAGAATTGAACCCTGGTCGCTGGAGCTGTGAAGCTGCGGTGTTAACCACTGCGCCACTGTGCCGCCCGTGTGGCAACATACACCACAAACAGCAAGGGACCCAACACTGAGCCCTGTGGAACGCCACTGAAAACCGCTTTCCATTCGCAAAAACATCCGTTGACTACTATCCATTGTTTCCTGCCACTGAGTCAATTTTGGATCCAACCTGCCACATTCCCCTGTATCCCATGGGCTTTCACTTTATTGACCAGACTGCCATGTGCGACCTTATCAAATGCCTTACTAAAATCCATGTAAACCACATCCACCGCACTATCCTCATCAATGTTCCTTGTTACCTCCTCAAAAAACTCAATCAAGTTAGTGAGACATGACCTTCCCTTAACAAATCCATGCTGACTATCCCTGATTAATCCATGTCTTTCCAAGTGGTAGTTTATCCTGTCCCTCAGAATTGATTCGAATAATTTACCCACCACTGAGGTCAGACTTACCACATCCTTTTAAAATAATAGTGCAACGTTCGCAGACCTCCAATCCTCCGGCACATCCCCCATATCCAGTGAGGATTTGAAGATGATCCTCAGCGCATCCACTATTTACTCCTTGGCTTCCTTTAACAACCTCAGAGGCAAACCATCTGGCCCTGGTGATTTATTCATTTTCAAGGATGTCAGACCCTCTAGTACTTCCACTCTCATTATGCTTATCGTATCTAATATTTCACACTCCTCTTCTTTTACTATAATGTCTGCATCATTCCTCTCCTTTGTGAAGGCAGAGACAAAAAACTCATTCAGAACCCCGCCCACATCTTCTGGATCCACATAGAAGTTCCCTTGTACATCTCTGATAGGCCATACCCTTTCCTTAGTTATGCTCTTGCTCTTAATGGACTGATAAAACATCCTTGGGTTTCCTTCAAGTAGTTGTATCCAGTCCACATCCACCAAATCACCTCTCAGTTTTGTAAAATTTGCCTTCCCCCAATTTCGAACTTTTACTTTTCGAGCTGCCCTGCCATTACTTAGCTTTACAAACTCATTATTGCTCGTGTAATAAGTGTAATAAGTGGAATAATTTACCAGTTACTCACCGATCAGCTTCTTCCCCTGTATCATGGAAGCTGAAAAGGCAGAAGAGAAAAGAGAGACCAAAGAGCACCTACTTCCCCTAGTCAGTGAAGTCCCTCACACATCAACTCACAGCTTTACACTCTGTCCAAACAGCACTTTCCAATTAATAATTATTAATTATTAATAGAACAACCAGCGTCATCTTCCATTCCTTTCACCATCATGTGTTTAACTCGCTTCTCCTTATAGACAGTCAGATATCAATGTAATAATGAAATGATCTGTGTCAGTGCTGGCCATTTCCCTGTCCTGATTTCAGACCCCACTCTGGACACTTGTTTCCCATTCCAGGTCCTTCTTGTATTAATATTCAGCACCACCTGTCAGTCAGAAACTTGTCTCAATGAACCGATCCTTTTACTGAACGTCAAACTGCTGCTGTCTATTTCTCGAGGGAAAGAGCTGCTCACTGTGTAAGGATGTGAGGGGAATGTAACCCGGCTGCTGGTGAGAAGGTCCCGTCTTTTCAATCAAAAGCCTTTTATTTTACTATAGTGATTCCCAGATTCCCAGCTGGTCCGTTGAGGATTTTGTTTTCACAGAAATAACTTGTTAAATACAAATCTGATTCCAACACATCAGTAACAGGACAGAATGGGAACCTTTTAAAAGGATGAAGCAACTATTTCAGTGGCTTCTCACTGTCCCCCTGAAGCCTGTGTGAAGGGGAATTACCAATAGTCTGTAATTTATTACTTCCACACCGAGTTTGAGTTATTTGTCGTGTGAAAGATTGCTGAACAGAGTGTTTTACTGTCAGTTACGGATGAGAAGTTGACAAAAATTGGCAAAATAAAGCTGTTCATAAAATAGCACCAGCAATTTGAGTCTGTAAAAGCAAAATTGTGTTTTAAAAGTTTATTTAAACCGCTACGGGAAAATAGATTTTTATGTACTTTTCCAGTCGATCACTTCTTTTCCAGAGTGAAATTGGCGGCTTTCACAAATTGAAATATTGTGCCAGGTTGACAGGTTCAACCAATGATATTTTGTATTTTGTGCTTCGAGGTTCTCTGATCGAATCATTCTTGCGAGCTAACGGCAGTGTGTGGTATAGTGGATAAGGCGTCTGACTTTGATATTTTCCATGATGTTATCAGAAGATTGCAGGTTCGAGTCCTGTCACGGTCATTTTGACCCAAAGGGATTATGCAGGGCTTTGGGGATCGAGTCGGGGACTGAACAGATTGGAAACCAGACATGGACTTAATGGGGCAAATGGCCTCCTCATGTGCTGTCACTGACTTTTTGAGAAGAGGGTGACCAATCAGAAGTGGGCTGGGGTTACAGCGGGCTCAAACTGCAGGAATTCCAGGTCCCTGAATGACTGAGCTGAAACTGATCAGTTTCACTGCAGGAAACACCGTCTCGGGGGAAATAACATCACAAATAATTCCATTTGACTAATTATTCAATAATAAAACAATGGGCAGATGTGAAGGTGCGATGTTACTTTTCACTGTGAGGGGAGAATCCGCCATCTGGGTAAATCAGCAACTTTATAACATCGTCTGTACGTTTGGAAAAGAAACGATGAAAACTCTCCCCATAACCCTGGTGTGGTGGAAAGGCTCAATTCAGAGATTGGACGATAACGAGAGCACAACATAAATCATTAACTGATATTTCCGGCATAAAACACACCCCAGCTCCCGTTCCCATGTCACTGCTGTCCCTGTGAGGCGGTGGGTGACTCTGAAAAGAGACTTTGTTTTGTGTTTCTGCAGGAAAACCACAAAGATCCTCCCAGGCAGTGAAACTCATCTTCCCAGAATCTCCATACCAGATTGAAACAGAAAACACAAAGACAGTGAGAAAGTTCCAGAGAGTTACTGAGCATTAAAACCAATTAAATAAACCAATTCTGGATAGATGTTGGTGCAGCTTTTTCAGAGAGATTGTGGGTGGCTCTTAAAAGAGCCGTTGTGTTTTGAGTGTTTTCACTTCATGGTGGAGTTTTACTTGGAGTTGATGTACTTGGTCACTCACTTTGTCCCTTCACACATTCCGAGCGCTTTGTTGGGTGGAAATGTTTCTTCAGGCAGTTTCAACAGCTCAGAGCCGACATTGAGTCAGAAACCAGAAATGGGAATACGGGACACAGACAAGGAATTGAGGTTGAACCTTTGTAAATCTCACTGGTTATCGGGCTCAGCTAGAGCATTGTGTGTAATTCCATGCTCTACACTTTAGCAGGAATGTCAAGGCCTTAGAGATGGTGCAGAGGAGATTTAGTGGAATGTATCAGAGATGCAGGAATTCAGCTAATGTGGAAAGAATAGGGGTCTGGGGTGTGTGAAGCTGGGGTCCTTCTTCTTAGAGCAGAGATGTTAATGGGGCAGTTAATAGTCGTGTTCAACATTGTGAAGAGTTTTTATAAGAATAAAGAAGTTTGACTACAATTAGACAGAGCCTTGGTGAGATCACACCTGGAGCACTGTGTACAGTTTTGGTCCTCTTATCTAAGGAAGGATATACTTGCCTTAAAGGAAGTGTATCAAAGTGTCACTCGATTGCTTCCTGGGATGAGGGGATTGTCCGATGAGAAGAGATTGAATAGACGACGCCGACATTCCTCAGAATTTAGAAGAGTGAGAGGTAATCTTACTGGCACCTAAAAATCTTAAGGGATTTAACAGGGTAAATGCTGGGAGGATGTTTCCTCTGGCTGGGGAATCTAGAACTAGGGATCACAGTCTCAGTATAAATGGCTCAATCATTTAGGACTGAGAAGAGGAGAATTTCTTTTCACTCAGAGCAGTGTGAATCTTTGGAATTCTCGACACGCAGTGGTTAGCACCGCAGCCTCACAGCTCCTGTGACCTCGGTTCCGTTCAGGGTATTGCCTGTGCGGAGTTTGCAAGTTCTCTCTGTGACCACGTGGGTTTCAGCCGGGTGCTCCAGTTTCCACCCACAGCCAAAGACTTGCAGGTTGATAGGTAAATTGACCATTGTAAATTGCCCCTAGTGTAGATAGGTGGTAGGAGAATGGTGGGAATGTGGTAGGGAATATGGGATGAATGTAGGATTAGTATAAATGGGTGGTTGTTGGTCGGCACAGACTCGGTGGGCCGAAGGGCCTTTTTCAGTGCTGTATCTCTCTGTGACTGTTGAGATGTGGATGCTCAAACATTGGGTATATCCAAGAGAGAGATCGATAGGTTTTTGGATACGAAGGGAATCAAGGGATCTGTGCTAGTGTGGTAAGATGGAGTTGATGTAGGAGATCAGCTGTGATCTTATTGAATGGCAGAGCTATTTCGATGGGCCGAATGGCCTACTCCTATTTTTTATGTAAAGTTCCATTCCTCTCAGGGAATATTTAATTTTCAAAAAGAGAAATAGTGTACACACTGTAAATCTGAATAATAACAGAAGATTCTGGAAACACTCAGCAGTTCCAGCAGTATCTGTGGAGAGAGGAAGGGAGGAGCAATGTTTCAGGTCTATAGAAGGGTCACAGAACTGGACCATTAACCCGAGCTTCTCTTCTCCACATTTGTTTCCGGACTGGCTTTTTCTCTCTGTATTTCATCCTTTTCCCATTTGACTATTTGCTGTGAAACGTTCAGCGTTGTGCTCAATTCTTTGTGTCGTTGTGTTTTCTTTATTTGAAGTAATGTAAATAGTATCCTGAAATGCATTTGCCAAATGGTTGGGCAAATCGTTACAACCAGTTTTTGAGCAAGTTCTCCACATACACGGTAAAGGATTCCTTCACATTTGTGAAGACCATACAGGACTTGCATATCGATAGCAATGCCGTGTCCATGTGTCATTTGACATTGCTAGCCTATTCACCAATGTACCACTTCAGGAAGCCATAGATATTTGCACTGCAGTACTATATCATGGCGATCTAGACCTGTCACCATTGTGTGTATCCGTATTCATTGAACTTATGAACTCGGCAACTTGCACAGTTGAGTTCAGTTTTATTGACACCATGTATCGCTGGTGTTGCCATGGGATCCCCTCTATGCCCAGCTCTCACAAACATCTTTGTTGGATTCCATGACAAACATGTTTTTAAGGGAATGACACCTAATCTCCTACCTCTTGCATATTTCCAATATGTAGATGATACGTTTGCTATATTTGAATCCGCAGCTGCATGAAATAATTTCCTTGCACGTCTTCATGGGCTCCATCCTGCACTCAAATTCACCTTTGGAATGGAGCAGTCAAATGAGCTCCCTTTCCTTGATGTACCAGTTGAGAAATCTGCTAAGTGGTTTTTTACCACGGTCTACCGCAAACCTACCTTCACTGGTCGATACACGCGTTGGGATTATTACAGTTCCACGCGCTATAAGATTAGTCTTATTGGCAACCTCATAAATAGTGCTGAGCCATTTGCTCACCATGCAAGCTTGATGCTGAAATGGGGCGAATCAAAGACATCCTGCATTACAATGGCTACACTGATCAGATCATTTCTCACTGTATATCACACAAACTTATAAACGGGCTGAAGGCCGTCATTTTGAACCCTGAAAAGTGCCCAGTCTCCCTCAAATTACCCTGGAAGGGTAATATATCCCCAGTATTTGAGTAACAGGTGAAGCTCGCTGTTTCCTGCTGTTACTATGCAGGAGCAACAAGTGTGGTGTTCATCACTAACAGGATGCTGCTGTCAAGCAAAAGAGACGACCTGCCTATCACACAAATAAGCAACGTGATATATGAATTTCAATACCAGTGTGATGCTAGGTTTCTAGAACGTACATCCCAAAACTGGCGGATTGTATCAAATAACATGGCCCTTCCGCTGTTCGCAATGGGCCCTACCCAACCAACCCGTGCTTGCAAAACTCAAAACACAGTATCCAACATGAGATGTGATTCCACAATAGGACAACATTTGCTAAATAATTCTCAGTGTGCTAAGAGTTACACTGACAACCGATTTAAGACTGTCAGTACGGCTCGCCGTCTGGTGCACTGGTGTGTCCTGTAAGCTACATATATTAATACACAGGGCCCTGTTCTTTGAAGACAGAAAGAACATGCACACACATTGTGCCTGTTTCAGCTAAACAAAATAAGTGACAGCCATTCACTGGCTCATTCCACAGGGCAATGCCCTGACCAATCAGAGTCAAGCTGCCTGGTTTAAATTTCAAACAAAGCTGGGCAGTTATCTGTCAGTTACCATAAACTGATGCATTCTGAATGGCAATGCCTCGACCAATCAGAGTTCTCTTGCCAACCTATCAGCACTCTCTTCTCATACAGAAGAAAGTTGTTGTTTTCCCTTAAATTGGCATACTTGCGGATTGCCCTGCTGAGTGCAAGACGAAAACAACTGGCTACCAAAGTTTGGACAACATGTCACTATTTTCACGAAATGATTACTTTTATTTTCAATATAAAAATATAAAGCAATATGAGTGCAACATTTACAGACAAATTCTATTACCTCACATCGCCTGATTCTTTCACACTGACAGACTATGTGAACTACTGTCCCGATTTTGCAGTTCTCACTTCCAGTTAGCAAATGTCAGCAATCTGTGATACAGTGCAGTTTACAGACCAGACCGTCAATCACAACATGCAATAATTGTTCAGCTTATGTAGGACTGGTGGGATTTAGAAATACTAGGAATTGAGATGAGCTGTTATTGCATTTAATTATTTGTTTCATGGGATGTGGACGTCGCCAGCCAGGCCAGCATTTATTGTCCATCCCTAATTGCCCATGAGAAGGTGGTGGTGAGCTTCCTTCTTGAACCACTGCAGTCCATGTGGGGTAGGTACACCCACAGTGCTATTAGGAAGGGAGTTCCAGGATTTTTACCCAGCGACAGTGAAGGAATGGCGATATAGTTCCAAGTCAGGGTGATGTGTAGCTTGGAGGAGAACTTTCAGGTGGTGGTGTTCCCATGCATCTGCTGCCCTTGTCCTCCTAGGCGGTAGAGGATGCAGGTTTGGAAGGTGCTGCCTGAGTCGCCTCGGTGCATTGTTGCAGTGCATCTTGTAGATGGTACACACTGCTGCCACTGTACGCCAGTGGTGAAGGGAGTGAACGTTGTGGACGGGGTGCCAATCAAGCGTGTTGCTTTGTCCTGGATGGTGTCGAGCTTCTTGAATGTTGTTGGAGCTGCACCCATCCGGGCAAGTGGATAGTATTCCATCACACTCCAGACTTGTGCCTTGTAAATGGTAGACAGGCTTGGGGAGTCAGGAGGTGATTTACTCACCGCATCCTTCCTACCCTCTGACCAGCTCATGTAGTCATACTTTTTATAAGGCTATTCCAGTTCAGTTTCTGGTCAATGGGAACCCCCAGGAAGTTGATAGTGGGGGATTCAGCGATCGTAATGCCGTTGAATGTCAATGGGTGATCGTTAGTGTCTCTCTTGTTCGAGATGGTCATTGCCTGGCACCTGTGTGGCGCGAATGTTACTTGCCACTTATCAGCCCAAGCCTGGATATTGTCCAGGTCTTGCTGCATTTCTACATGGACTGCTTCAGTATCTGATGAGTCGCGACTGATGCTAAATTTTGCAATCATCAGTGAACATCTCCACTTCTGACCTTATGATTGAAGGAAGGTCACTGATGAAGTAGTGAAGAAGGTTGGGCCGAGGATACTACCCTGAGGAATTCCAGCAGTAATGTCCTGGAGCTGAGATGATTGACCTCCAACAATCACAACCATTTTCCTTTGTGCTAGGTACGATTCCAACCAGTGGAGAGTTTTCCTCTTGATTCCCATTGACTCCAGTTTTGCTCTGGCTCCTTGATGCCATACTCAGTCAAATGCTACCTTGATGTCAAGGGCAGACACTCTCACCTCACCTCTTGAGTTCAGCTATTTTGTCCTTGTTTGAACCAAGGCTGTAATGAGGTCAGGAGCTGAATGGCCCTGGCGGCACCCAACTGAGCGTCACTGAACAGGTTATTGCAAAGCAAGTGCCACTTGATATCATTGTCGATGACATCTTCCATCACTATACTGATGATTGAGAGTAGACTGATGCAGCAGCAATTGTCTGGGTTGGATTTGTCCTGCTTTTTGTGTACAGGACATACCTGGGCAATTTTCCACATTGCCGGGTAGATGCCAGTGTTGTAGCTGAACTGGAGCAGCTTGGCTAGGGGCTCAGCAAGTTCTGGAGCACAGGTCTTCAGTACTATTGCTGGAATATTGTCATGGCCCGTAGCCTTTGCTGTATCCAGTGCCTTCAGTCGTTTCTTGATGTCAAGTTGAGTGAACCGAATTGGCTGAAGACTGGCATCTGTGATGCTGGGGACTTCAGAACGAGGCCGAGATGGATCTTCAACCAGGCACTTCTGGCTGAAGATTGTTTCAAATTCTTCATCCTTGTCTTTTGCACTGATGTGCTGGGCTCCCCCATCATTGAGGTTGGGGATAATAGTGGAGCCACCTCCTCCTGTTGGTTGTTTAATTGTCCACCACCATTCATCATTGGATGTGGCAGGGTGTAGATCTGATCCGCTGGTTGTGGGATTACTTAGCCCTGTCTATTACATGCTGCTTCTGCTGTTTGGCATGAAAGTAGTCCTGGGCTGTAGCTTCATCAGTCTGATGCCTCATTTCAAGGTATGCCTGGTGCTGCTCCTGGCATGCCCCCCTGCACTCTTCATTGAATTAGGGTTGGTCCCCCAGCTTGTTGCTAATGTTAGAGTGGGGGAATATGCCGGGCCATGAGGTTATAGAATGTGGTTGACTGCAATTCTGCTGCTGCTAATGGTCCACAGCACCTCATGGATGCCCAGTTATACATTGCTAGATCTGTTCAAAATCCATCCCATTAAGCACAGTGGTAGTGGCACACAACACGATAGAGGGTATCCTCAATGTGAAGACGGGACATCATCTCCACAAGGACTGTGCAGTGGTCACTCCTACCAATACTGTCATGGACTGATGCATCTGCGGCAGGCAGATTGGTGAGGATGAGGTCAAGTATATTTTTCCCTCTTGCTAGTTCCCTCACCACCTACTGCAGACCCAATCGAGCAGCTATGTCCATTAGGACTCGGCCAGCATGGTCAGTAGTTGTGCTACCGAGCCACTCATGGTGATGGACATTGAAATCCCCCAGCCAGACGACATTCTGTACCCTTGCCACCCTCAGTGCTCCCTCCAAGTGGTGTTCATCAGTCTCTCGCTGTCTCTTGCTGGTTTGCTCAGTACCTTTCTCTGTCTGTTCCTTTCTGGGTCCTGATAATCTCTTCCTGGTTTTCTGTGTGTCTTTCACTGCCTGCCTCATTGTCGGTGCTGTTACTCAGTGTCCTTGTGTCATTGTGCAGTGAGGGTGAGTCCGTCAGCACGTCTGTTGCTGAGTCCGGGATTCTTGAGAAATCCGACTACAATCCTATTTTTTAAAAACATTGGGGAAATGAACATATTTCACTAACAGGAAGCTAAAATTTAGATTAGATTAGATTAGAGATACAGCACTGAAACAGGCCCTTCGGGCCACCGAGTCTGTGCCGAACATCAACCACCCATTTATAATAATCCAACACGAATCCCATATTCCTACCAAACATCCCCACCTGTCCCTATATTTCCCGACCACCTACCTATACTAGTGACAATTTATCATGGCCAATTTACCGATCAACCTGCAAGTCCTTTGGCAGGAAACCGGAGCACCCGGAGAAAACCCACGCAGACACAGGGAGAACTTGCAAACTCCACACAGGCAGTACCCGGAATCGAACCCGGGTCCCTGGAGCTGTGAGGCTGCGGTGCTAACCACTGCGCCACTGTGCCACTCAATAGCAGTTAGCAGAGTGGCGCAGCAGAAGCGCGTTGGGCCAATAAGCCAGAGGTCGATGGATTGAAACCATTTTCTGCTATTAATGTTTGGTAAAAACACAAACAATTCACTTTCAAAACATCAAGTGTTTCCCCATAATAACAAGATGCGCTCGATTGCAATCAGCTTTTTCCTTCTCGTGAACACATCAATCAGTAACAAATCACTTTTGCTCACACGAACACAAACTGAAAACACGGACCAGCCGAGTCTCTCGCACTTTGTCAACCCCTTCCTGCAGAGCCTCCTCCCCACCACAATAAAACCAGGACAAATGGTCACAGTGAGGAGACAGTCAGTAACAGAAAATAAAACAATAACAGGGAAAACCTTTGCACAACAACAGGGTACATCTTTACACAACAGAAAACATATTTACACAACAGGAAATACCGTTACACAACAGGGAGAACACAATCATGCAAATGCCTTGTTTCTCCAACTCAGTTTCGTTGTCTGTCTCTCTCCGTTCCTCACTTTTATTTCCTCACATTCTATTACTTTTCTGTGTGTTTTTCTCTCTGTCCCGTTGTCGATGGTGTTACTCAGCGTCCTTGTAACATTGCGTAGCCAGGCTGAGCCTCCCAACACCTGTGTTTTCGAACATAGAACATAGAACAGTACAGCACAGTACAGGCCCTTCGGCCCACGATGTTGTGCCGAACCTTTAACCGACTCTAAGATCAAAACTACCTACATACCCTTCATTCTACTATCATCCATGTACCTATCCAAGAGACGCTTAAATGTCCCTAATGTATCTGCTTCTACTACCACCGCTGGCAGTGCATTCCACGCACCCACCACTCTCTGTGTAAAGAACCTACCTCTGACATCTCCCCGAAACCTTCCTCCATCACCTTAAAATTATGCCCCCTGGTGATAGCCCTTTTCACCCTGGGAAAAAGTCTCTGGCTATCCACTCTATCTATGCCTCTCATCATCTTGTACCCCTCTATCAAGTCACCTCTCATCCTTCTTCGTTCCAATGAGAAAAGCCCTAGCACCCTCTACCTTTCTTCGTAAGACATGCCCTCCAGTCCAGGCAGCATCCTGATAAATCTCCTCTGCACCCTCTCTAAAGCTTCCACATCCTTCCTATAATGAGACGACCAGAACTGAACACAATATTCCAAGTGTGGTCTAACCAGGGCTTTATAGAGCTGCAGCATAACCTCGCGGCTCTTAAACTCAATCCCCCTGTTAATGAAAGCCAACACACCATACGCCTTCTTAACAACCCTATCAACTTGGGTGGCAACTTTGAGCGATCGATGGACATGGGCCCCAAGATCCCTCTGTTCCTCCACACTACCAAGAATCCTGTCTTTTAGACTGTATTCTGCATTCAAATTCTACCTTCCAAAATGAATCACTTCACACTTTTCCAGGTTGAACTCCATCTGCCACTTCTCAGCCCAGCTCTGCATCCTGTCAATGTCCCGTTGCAACCTACAACAGCCTTCCACACTATCCACAACTCCAGCAACCTTCGTGTCATCGGCAAACTTGCTAACCCAGACTTCCACTTCCTCATCCAAGTCATTTATAAAAATCACAAAGAGCAGAGGTCCCAGAACAGATCCCTGCGGAACACCACTGGTCACCGAGCTCCGGGCTGAATACTTTCCATCTACTACCACCCCCTGTCTTCTATGGGCCAGCCAATTCTGTATCCAGACAGCCAACTTTCCCTGTATCCCATGCCTCCTTACTTTCTGAATGAGCCTACCATGGGGAACCTTATCAAACGCATTGCTGAAATCCATATACACCACATCCACTGCTCTTCCTTCATCAATGTGTTTTGTCACATCTTCAAAGAATTCAATAAGGCTTGTGAGGCATGTCCTGCCCCTCACAAAACAATGCTGACTGTCTCTAATCAAACTATGCTTTTCCAACTAATCATAAATCCTGTCTCTCAGAATCCTCTCCAATAATATGCCCACTACCTACGTAAGACTGACTGGTCTGTAATTCCCAGGGTTATCCCTATTCCCTTTCTTGAACAAGGGAATAACATTTGCCACCCTCCAATCATCTGGTACTACCCCAGTGGACAGTGAGGACGCAAAGATCATCGCCAAAGGCGCGGCAATCTCTTCCCTCGCTTCCCTTAATATACTTGGGTATATCCCGTCTGGCCCCAGGGACTTATCTGTCCTCATGTCTTTCAAAATTTCCAGCACATCCTCCCTCTTAACATCAACCTGTTCGAGCATATCAGCCTGTTTCACGCTGTCCTCACAAACGACCAGGTCCCTCTCACTAGTGAATACTGAAGCAAAGTATTCATTTAGGACCCCCGCTACCTCCTCCGAATCCAGGCACAAGTTCCCTCAACTATCCCTGATCGGCCCTATCCTCACTCTGGCCATCCTCTTGTTCCTCACATAAGTGTAGAACGCATTGGGATTTTCCTTAATCCTACCCGCCAATACTTTTTCATGTCCCCTTCTAGCTCTCCTAAGTCCATTCTTCAGTTCCTTCCTGGCTACCTTGTAACCCTCTAGAGCATGTCTGATCCTTGCTTCCTCAACCTTAAGTAAGCCTCCTTCTTCCTCTTGTTTTTGGGATCCTTAAGGGGGAGGGGGAGCACCCCCAAGTCGTGGTCCACATAGGCACCAACGACATAGGTAGGAAGAGAGATGGGGATTTAAGGCAGAAATTCAGGGAGCTAGGGTGGAAGCTTAGAGCGAGAACAACCAGAGTTGTTATCTCTGGGTTGTTGCCTGTGCCACGTGCTAGCGAAGAGAGGAATAGGGAGAGAGAGGAGTTGAACACGTGGCTGCAGGAATGGTGTAGGAGGGAGGGATTTGGTTTCCTGGATAATTGGGGCTCTTTCTGGGGTAGGTGGGACCTCTACAAACAGGATGGTCTTCACCTGAACCAGAGGGGTACCAATATCCTGGGGGGGAGATTTGTTAGTGCTCTTCGGGGGGGTTTAAACTAAATCAGCAGGGGAATGGGAACCTAAATTGTAGTTCCAGTGTACAGGCTGTTGAGAGTAGTGAGGTAGGGGATAAGGTTACAGGGACGCAAGAGGGCACTGACAAGCAAGAACTTGGTTTAAAGTGTGTCTACTTCAACGCCAGGAGCATCCGGAATAAGATGGGTGAGCTTGCAGCATGGGTTGGTACCTGGGATCCTGATGTTGTGGCCATTTCGGAGACATGGGTAGAGCAGGGGCAGGAATGGATGTTGCAGGTTCCGGGATTTAGATGTTTCAGAAAGAACAGAGAAGAGGGTAAAAGAGGGGGGGGTGTGGCATTATTAATCAAGGAAAGTATTACAGCGGCAGAAAGGACGTTTGAGGACTCGTCTACTGAGGTAGTATGGGCCGAGGTTAGAAACAGGAGAGGAGAGGTCACCCTGTTGGGAGTTTTCTATAGACCTCCGAATAGTTCCAGAGATGTAGAGGAAAGGATAGCGAAGATGATTCTCGACAGGAGCGAGAGTAACAGGGTAGTGGTTATGGGGGACTTTAACTTTCCAAATATTGACTGGAAATACTATAGTTCGAGTACTTTAGATGGGTCTGTTTTTGTCCAGTGTGTGCAGGAGGGTTTTCTGACACAGTATGTGGACAGGCCAACCAGGGGCGATGCCACATTGGATTTGGTACTGGGTAATGAACCCGGCCAGGTGTTCGATTTAGATGTAGGTGAGCACTTTGGCGATAGTGATCACAATTCGGTTAGGTTTACCTTAGCGATGGGCAGGGACAGGTATATACCGCAGGGCAAGAATTATAGCTGGGGGAAAGGAAATTATGACGCGATTAGGCAAGATTTAGGATGTGTAGGATGGGGAAGGAAACTGCAGGGGATGGGCACAAACGAAATGTGGAGCTTATTCAAGGAGCAGCTAATGCGTGTCCTTGATAAGTATGTACCTGTCAGGCAGGGAGGAAGTTGTCGAGCAAGGGAGCCGTGGTTTACTCAAGAAGCTGAAGCGCTTGTCAAGAGGAAGAGGGCGGCTTATGTTAGGATGAGACGTGAAGGCTCAGTTAGGGCGCTTGAGAGTTACAAGCTAGCCAGGAAGGATCTAAAGGGAGGGCTAAGAAGAGCAAGGAGAGGACACGAGAAGTCATTGGCGGATAGGATCAAAGAAAACCCTAAGGCTTTCTATAGGTATATCAGGAATAAACGAATGATAAGAGTTAGAACAGGGCCAATCAAGGATAGTAGTGGGAAGTTGTGTGCGGAATCAGAGGAGATAGGGGAAGCGTTAAATGAATATTTTTCGTCAGTATTTACAGTAGAGAAAGAAAATGTTGCCGAGGAGATTACTGAGATACAGCCTACTAGGCTAGATGGGATTGAGATTCACAAGGAGGAGGTGTTAGCAATTTTGGAAAGAGTGAAAATAGATAAGTCCCCTGGGCCAGATGGGATTTATCCTAGGATTCTCTGGGAAGCCAGGGAGGAGATTGCAGAGCCGTTGTTGTTGATCTTTAAGTCGTCATTGTCGACAGGAGTAGTGCCGGAGGACTGGAGGATAGCAAATGTTGTCCCCTTGTTCAAGAAGGGGAGTAGAGACAGCCCTGGTAATTATAGACCTGTGAGCCTTACTTCGGTTGTGGGTAAAATGTTGGAAAAGGTTATAAGAGACAGGATTTATAATCATCTTGAAAAGAATAAGTTCATTTGCGATAGTCAGCACGGTTTTGTGAAAGGTAGGTCGTGCCTCACAAACCTTATTGAGTTTTTCGAGAAGGTGACCAAACAGGTGGATGAGGGTAAAGCCGTGGATGTGGTGTATATGGATTTCAGTAAGGCGTTTGATAAGGTTCCCCACGGTAGGCTATTGCAGAAAATACGGAAGTATGGGGTTGAAGGTGATTTAGAGCTTTGGATCAGAAATTGGCTAGCTGAAAGAAGACAGAGGGTGGTGGTTGATGGCAAATGTTCATCCTGGAGTTTAGTTACTAGTGGTGTCCCGCAAGGTTCTGTTTTGGGGCCACTGCTGTTTGTCATTTTTATAAACGACCTGGATGAGGGTGTAGAAGGGTGGGTTAGTAAATTTGCGGATGACACGAAGGTCGGTGGAGTTGTGGATAGTGTCGAAGGGTGTTGTAGGGTACAGAGGGACATAGATAGGCTGCAGAGCTGGGCTGAGAGATGGCAAATGGAGTTTAATGCGGAGAAGTGTGAGGTGATTCACTTTGGAAGGAGTAACAGCAATGCAGAGTACTGGGCTAATGGGAAGATTCTTGGTAGTGTAGATGAGCAGAGAGATCTTGGTATCCAGGTACATAAATCCCTGAAAGTTGCTACCCAGGTTAATAGGGCTGTTAAGAAGGCATATGGTGTGTTAGCCTTTATTAGTAGGGGGATCGAGTTTCAGAGCCACGGGGTCATGATGCAGCTGTACAAAACTCTGGTGAGGCCGCACCTGGAGTATTGCGTGCAGTTCTGGTCACCGCATTATAGGAAGGATGTGGAAGCTTTGGAAAGGGTGCAGAGGAGATTTACTAGGATGTTGCCTGGTATGGAAGGAAGGTCTTACGAGGAAAGGCTGAGGGACTTGGGGTTGTTTTCGTTAGAGAGAAGGAGGAGGAGAGGTGACTTAATAGAGACATATAAGATAATCAGAGGGTTAGATAGGGTGGATAGTGAGAGTCTTTTTCCTCGGATGAGGATGGCAAACACGAGGGGACATAGCTTTAAGTTGAGTGGTGAAAGATATAGGACAGATGTCAGAGGTAGTTTCTTTACGCAGAGAGTAGTAGGGGCGTGGAACGCCCTGCCTGCAACAGTAGTAGACTCGCCAACTTTAAGGGCATTTAAGTGGTCATTGGATAGACATATGGATGTAAATGGAATAGTGTAGGTCAGATGATCGGCGCAACATCGAGGGCCGAAGGGCCTGTACTGCGCTGTAATATTCTAATTCTTGACTAGCTGTTCCACATTTCTTGTCATCCAAGGTTCCTTCAACCTACCATCACTTCCTTGCCTCATCAGGACAAACCTATCTTGTAGTCGCAGCAAGTGCTCCCTAAACAACCTCCACATTTCTGTCGTGCATTTCCCTGAGAACATCTGTTCCCAATTTATGCACCCCAGTTCGTGCCTAATAGCATTGTAATTCCCCCTCCCTCAATTAAATATTTTCCCATCCCGTCTGCTCCTGTCCCTCTCCATGACTATAGTAAAGGTCCGGGAGTTGTGATCACTATCACCGAAATGTTCTCCCACCGAGAGATCTGCCACCTGGCCTGGTTCGTTGCCAAGCACCAAATCCAACATAGCCTCCCCTCTAGTCGGCTTATCTGCATATTGAGTCAGGAAACCTTCCTGGACACACCTGACAAAAACTGCTCCTTCCAAACTATTTGCACGAAGGAGGTTCCATTCAATATTAGGGAAGTTGAAGTCACCCATGACAACAACCCTGTTACTTCTGCACCTTTCCAAAATCTGCCTCCCAATCTGTTCCTCCGTGTCTCTGTTGCTATTGGGGGGTCTATAGAAAACTCCCAATAAAGTGACTGCTCCTTTCCTGTTTCTGACTTCCACCCATAATGACTCAGTAGACAAACCCTCCTCGATGACCTACCTTTCTGCAGCTGTGAAACTATCCCTGATTAACAATGCCACTCCCCCACCTCTTATTCCTCCCTCCCTATTCCTTTTGAAACATCCAAACCCGGGCACATCCAACATCCATTCCTGCCCCTGTGATATCCAGGTGTCCGTAATGGCCACAACATCGTAGCTCGAAGTACTGATCCATGCTCTAAGTTCATCACCCTTATTCCTGACACTTCTTGCATTAAAATAGACACACTTCAACCCATCATACTGGCTGCAACTTTGCCCTGTCAACTGTCTAACCTTCCTCACAGACTCTCTGCACTCAGTATCTGCCTGATCAACAGCTACCCCATCCACTTATCCATAGCTCCGGTTCCCATCCCCCCGCCAAACTAGTTGAAACCCTCCCGAAGAGCTCTAGCAAACCTCCCGCCCAGGATATTGGTGGCCCTCCAGTTCAGATGCAACCCGTTCTTCTTGTGCAGGTCCCACCTTCCCCAGTAGGTATCCCAATGATCCACATAACTGAAGCCCTCCCTCCTACACCAGCTCTGTAGCCACGTGTTCAGCTGCACTCGCTCTCTGTTTCTAGCCTCACTAGCACGTGGCACCGGTATCAATCCTGAGATCACTACTCTGCTCGTCCTGCCTTTTAGCTTCCAACCTAACTCCTATATTTGCTTTTCAGGTCCTCATCCCTTTTCCTAGCTATGTCATTGGTACCGATATGTACCACGACGTCTGATTGCTCCCCCTCCCCGTTAAGAATCCTGTAGACCCGATCCGACACATCCCTGACCCTGGCACCCGGGAGGCAACATACCATCCGGGAGTCTCGATCGCGACCACAGAATCTCCTGTGTGTTCCTCTAACTATTGAATCTCCTATCACTATCGCTCTCCTATTCTCCACCCTTCCCTTCTGAGCCGCAGAGCCAGGCTCAGTGCCAGAGACCTGGCTGCTGTGGCTTTCCCCTGGTAGGTCCCCCCCCCCCACAACCGTATCCAAAACGGTATACTTATTATTGAGGGGAACGGCCACAGGAGATCTCTGCACTGTGCGCCTATTCCCTTTCCCTCCCCTGACGGTCACCCAGCTGCCTTTATCCTGTGACTTAGGTGTCAGTACTTCCCTATAACTGCTCTCTATCATCCCCTCTGCCTCCCGCATGATCCGAAGTTCATCCAGCTCGAGCTCCCGAACACGGTCTCTGAGGAGCTGGAGTTGGGTGCACTTCTCGCAGGTGAAGTCAGCAGGGACACAAGTGGTGACCCTTACCTCCCACATCCTGCAAGAGGAGCATGCAACTGCCCTAGCTTCCATCCCCTCTGCTCGAAATTGACAACAGAGATTCAAAAAATATAAAGGAAAACCTTACCTTACCAAACCCTCCACACAAGAGTCCTTTTTTTTGGTTGGAGGAGGAGGATGGGTGGGAGACACTACACGTGTAGTGTTTCGGGTTTAGCCACTGCCCAAATATATAAGTTCACTTACCCAGCAGTCCCCGTGTCCGCCGAATCGCCAGATAAGTACTTTATAGTGAAACTTACCTTCCCGGCTGCCCCCTGGCTCGCACTATCACCGCTACTGCTGATCAAAGGTGTTGCTGTAATAAAAACAGAAAATGCTGGAAATGTTCAGTACGTCTGGCAGCATCTGTGCAGAGAGAAACAGTTAATAGTTCAGGTCTGTTTCCTTAACTCACATTAACTTTGTTTCTTTCTCCACAGATGCTGCCAGACCTGCTGACTATTTCAAGCATTTTCTGTTCATGTTTCAGATTTCCAGCATCTGCAGTATTTTGCTTTTGTACGTGTGTTGCTATGTCTGGGACTGTTTGAGTGCAATGCTATTGCTTTATAAACAGCGTTGAAACAAACATTTATCTAGTTAACACACAGCACTAATACACAGCTGGATATAAACAGCAGCCTGCAGCAGAGGGCGCAGTGGAAGTTTATTAACACAAATAATTCACCAACACTATATTTACTGCTATCCACAATCACACCACGCTTCATCTTAACACGTTTTATTCTTTATTGACATCAACTTCTTGCTTCCAATAAACACTTCAATTTGGAAAACAGCTTCAAAATCACCTTTATTCACAAACCCGAACACAAGCTGCAAATTCTGCAAACACACACCAGCCCAGACTTTCCCCTTTCTGTCAACCCATTCCTGCATCACTGCCTCTCACCAACAGTTGCTGCTAGAATCATACAATCATAGAATGGCAACAGCACAGAAGGAGGCCATTCGGCCTGACGAACCCATGCTGGCTCTCTGCTAAAGCAACTCACCTCGTCTCACTCCCCAGTCAGTTCAATTTCGGTGGTGGGAAAACTTCTCGAAAGAATAATTCGGGACAAAATTAATAGTCCCATGGACAAATGTGGGTTAATTCAGGAAAGACAGCATGGATTTCTTAAGGGAAAGTCATGTTTAACTGTCCTGCTGGAGTTTTTTGATGAGGTAACAGAGAGGGGTGATGAGGGCAATGCTGTGGATGTGGTGTACATGGACTTTCAAAAGGTCTGGCAGCATCTGAAAGGTCACTGACCTGAAACGTTAACTTTGCTTCTCTCTGTACAGATGCTGCCTGACCTGCTGAGTATTTCCAGCATTTCTTGTTTTCATTATGGCACAGAGTTCCCTTTTCAAACTTACAGAATTAACCACAATAATGTACTCTGAGATTCAAGTTAAATATCATCCCAATATTTACACACATTATGAGTTTATAAGTTTCAGTATCAATTCCCATAGTGCATCCTGACATATACAATAGATATAACATAACATAAGAACAGAAGAAATAGGAGCAGGAGTAGGCCTTTCGGCCCCTCAAGCCTGCCCCGCCATTCAGTAAGATCATGGCTGATCTGCCCCAGACTTCAACTCCTCTTTCATGCCAGCTCTTCATAGCCCTCAACTCTCCAATATTTCAAAAATCTATTTACATCCTCTTTAAATACTTTCAGTGATATCGCCTCCAATACTGTCTGGGGTAGAGAATTCCAGACATTCACTACCCTCTGAGAGAAGAAATTCCTTTGCATCTCAGTCTTAAATGAGTGTCCCCTTATTCTGTAACTATGTCGCCTAGTTTGAGATTCCCCCATTAGTGGAAACATCTTCTCAACATCTACCCTGTTAATAGAAGCAAGAAATGCTGGAAATACTCAGCAGGTCTGGCAGCATCTGTGAAGAGAGAGGCAGAGTTAATGTTTCAGGTCAGAGACCCTTCTTCACCCTGTTAAGCCCCCTCAGAATCTTGTACGTTTCAAAAAGATCACCCCTCATTCTTCTAGACACGAATGAATAACCTGTTTAGCCGTTCTTCATAAGTCAACTCCTTCATCCCAGGAATCAGCTGAGTGAATCGCTTTTGAACTCCTCCAATGCCAGTACATCGTTTCTTAAGTCTAAATCTCAAGTGCGATATCAGATTGAGAGAATCTGAAAGATAGTATAACCTGAGATACAAACTGAGAATTCAGTTTAAAACTCCCCCGGATTGTGAAACTAAAAGATACAATCGCAATTCAATTTGTAAAGACTGTGCTTTGGATCACATTCCAGCCCTCATACAGTATCAGACTGGAAGATACTGTAGCAATTCCATTCGTGCAGACTCAGCTCTACATTACAGAGCAGGGAACATATTTAAACAACTGGGAACACTTTTACACAAGACGGATCATATTTACACAACTGTGAAGATCTTTACCCAACAGGGAACCATTTTACACAATAACAGAGAACATCTTTACACAACAGCGTATATAGTTACACAACAGAGAACATATTACACAGCAGGAAATATCTTTAAAAGAACACAGGGAACGTCTTTACACAACAGAGAACACAATTACATCAATCTTTGGTCTTTCGCTGTCTCTTGCTAGTTTGCTCAGTACCTTTCTCTGTCTGTTCCCTTCTGGGGCCTGATAATCTCTTCCTGGTTTTCTGTGCGTCTTTCTCTGTCAGTTCCTTTCTGGGTCCTGATAATCTCTTCCTGGTTTTCTGTGTGTCTTTCACTGCCTGCCTCATTGTCGGTGCTGTTACTCAGTGTCCTTGTGTCATTGTGCAGTGAGGGTGAGTCCGTCAGCACGTCTGTTGCTGAGTCCGGGATTCTTGAGAAATCCGACTACAATCCTATTTTTTAAAAACATTGGGGAAATGAACATATTTCACTAACAGGCAGCTAAAATTTAGATTAGATTAGATTACAGATACAGCACTGAAACAGGCCCTTCGGGCCACCGAGTCTGTGCCGAACATCAACCACCCATTTATAATAATCCTGCACGAATCCCATATTCCTACCAAACATCCCCACCTGTCCCTATATTTCCCGACCACCTACCTATACTAGTGACAATTTATCATGGCCAATTTACCGATCAACCTGCAAGTCTTTTGACAGGAAACCAGAGCACCCGGTGAAAACCCACGCAGACACAGGGAGAACTTGCAAACGCCACACAGGCAGTACCCGGAATCGAACCGGGGTCCCTCGAGTTGGGAGGCTGCGGTGCTAACCACTGCGCCACTGTGCCACTCAATAGCAGTTAGCAGAGTGGCGCAGCAGAAGCGCTTTAGGCCAATAAGCCAGAGGTCGATGGATTGAAACCATTTTCTGCTATTAATGTTTGGTAAAAACACAAACAATTCACTTTCAAAACATCAAGTGTTTCCCCATAATAACAAGATGCGCTCGATTGCAATCAGCTTTTTCCTTCTCGTGAACACATCAATCAGTAACAAATCACTTTTGCTCACACGAACACAAACTGAAAACACGGACCAGCCGAGTCTCTCGCACTTTGTCAACCCCTTCCTGCAGAGCCTCCTCCCCACCACAATAAAACCAGGACAAATGGTCACAGTGAGGAGACAGTCAGTAACAGAAAATAAAACAATAACAGGGAAAACCTTTGCACAACAACAGGGTACATCTTTACACAACAGAAAACATATTTACACAACAGGAAATACCGTTACACAACAGGGAGAACACAATCATGCAAATACCTTGTTTCTCCAACTCAGTTTCGTTGTCTGTCTCTCTCCGTTCCTCACTTTTATTTCCTCACATTCTATTACTTTTCTGTGTGTTTTTCTCTCTGTCCCGTTGTCGATGGTGTTACTCAGCATCCTTGTAACATTGCGTAGCCAGGCTGAGCCTCCCAACACCTGTGTTTTCGAACATAGAACATAGAACAGTACAGCACAGTACAGGCCCTTCGGCCCACGATGTTGTGCCGAACCTTTAACCGACTCTAAGATCAAAACTACCTACATACCCTTCATTCTACTATCATCCATGTACCTATCCAAGAGACGCTTAAATGTCCCTAATGTATCTGCTTCTACTACCACCGCTGGCAGTGCATTCCACGCACCCACCACTCTCTGTGTAAAGAACCTACCTCTGACATCTCCCCGAAACCTTCCTCCATCACCTTAAAATTATGCCCCCTGGTGATAGCCCTTTTCACCCTGGGAAAAAGTCTCTGGCTATCCACTCTATCTATGCCTCTCATCATCTTGTACCCCTCTATCAAGTCACCTCTCATCCTTCTTCGTTCCAATGAGAAAAGCCCTAGCACCCTCTACCTTTCTTCGTAAGACATGCCCTCCAGTCCAGGCAGCATCCTGATAAATCTCCTCTGCACCCTCTCTAAAGCTTCCACATCCTTCCTATAATGAGACGACCAGAACTGAACACAATATTCCAAGTGTGGTCTAACCAGGGCTTTATAGAGCTGCAGCATAACCTCGCGGCTCTTAAACTCAATCCCCCTGTTAATGAAAGCCAACACACCATACGCCTTCTTAACAACCCTATCAACTTGGGTGGCAACTTTGAGCGATCGATGGACATGGGCCCCAAGATCCCTCTGTTCCTCCACACTACCAAGAATCCTGTCTTTTAGACTGTATTCTGCATTCAAATTCTACCTTCCAAAATGAATCACTTCACACTTTTCCAGGTTGAACTCCATCTGCCACTTCTCAGCCCAGCTCTGCATCCTGTCAATGTCCCGTTGCAACCTACAACAGCCTTCCACACTATCCACAACTCCAGCAACCTTCGTGTCATCGGCAAACTTGCTAACCCAGACTTCCACTTCCTCATCCAAGTCATTTATAAAAATCACAAAGAGCAGAGGTCCCAGAACAGATCCCTGCGGAACACCACTGGTCACCGAGCTCCGGGCTGAATACTTTCCATCTACTACCACCCCCTGTCTTCTATGGGCCAGCCAATTCTGTATCCAGACAGCCAACTTTCCCTGTATCCCATGCCTCCTTACTTTCTGAATGCGCCTACCATGGGGAACCTTATCAAACGCATTGCTGAAATCCATATACACCACATCCACTGCTCTTCCTTCATCAATGTGTTTTGTCACATCTTCAAAGAATTCAATAAGGCTTGTGAGGCATGTCCTGCCCCTCACAAAGCAATGCTGACTGTCTCTAATCAAACTATGCTTTTCCAACTAATCATAAATCCTGTCTCTCAGAATCCTCTCCAATAATATGCCCACTACCTACGTAAGACTGACTGGTCTATAATTCCCAGGGTTACCCCTATTCCCTTTCTTGAACAAGGGAATAACATTTGCCACCCTCCAATCATCTGGTACTACTCCAGTGGACAGTGAGGACGCAAAGATCATCGCCAAAGGCGTGGCAATCTCCTCCCTCGCTTCCCGTAATATCCTTGGGTATATCCCGTCTGGCCCCAGGGACTTATCTGTCCTCATGTCTTTCAAAATTTCCAGCACATCCTCCCTCTTAACATCAACCTGTTCGAGCATATCAGCCTGTTTCACGCTGTCCTCACAAACGACCAGGTCCCTCTCACTGGTGAATACTGAAGCAAAGTATTCATTTAGGACCTCCGCTACCTCCTCCGAATCCAGGCACAAGTTCCCTCAACTATCCCTGATCGGCCCTATCCTCACTCTGGCCATCCTCCTATTCCTCACATAAGTGTAGAACGCATTGGGATTTTCCTTAATCCTACCCGCCAATACTTTTTCATGTCCCCTTCTAGCTCTCCTAAGTCCATTCTTCAGTTCCTTCCTGGCTACCTTGTAACCCTCTAGAGCCCTGTCTGATCCTTGCTTCCTCAACCTTAAGTAAGCCTCCTTCTTCCTCTTGACTAGCTGTTCCACATTTCTTGTCATCCAAGGTTCCTTCAACCTACCATCCCTTCCTTGCCTCATCAGGACAAACCTATCTAGCAGTCGCAGCAAGTGCTCCCTAAACAACCTCCACATTTCTGTCGTGCATTTCCCTGAGAACATCTGTTCCCAATTTATGCACCCCAGTTCGTGCCTAATAGCATTGTAATTCCCCCTCCCCCAATTAAATATTTTCCCATCCCGTCTGCTCCTGTCCCTCTCCATGACTATAGTAAAGGTCCGGGAGTTGTGATCACTATCACCGAAATGTTCTCCCACCGAGAGATCTGCCACCTGGCCTGGTTCGTTGCCAAGCACCAAATCCAACATAGCCTCCCCTCTAGTCGGCTTATCTGCATATTGAGTCAGGAAACCTTCCTGGACACACCTGACAAAAACTGCTCCATCCAAAATATTTGCACGAAGGAGGTTCCAATCAATATTAGGGAAGTTGAAGTCACCCATGACAACAACCCTGTTACTTCTGCACCTTTCCAAAATCTGCCTCCCAATCTGTTCCTCCGTGTCTCTGTTGCTATTGGGGGGGTCTATAGAAAACTCCCAATAAAGTGACTGCTCCTTTCCTGTTTCTGACTTCCACCCATAATGACTCAGTAGACAAACCCTACTCGATGACCTACCTTTCTGCAGCTGTGAAACTATCCCTGATTAACAATGCCACTCCCCCACCTCTTATTCCTCCCTCCCTATTCCTTTTGAAACATCCAAACCCGGGAACATCCAACGTCCATTCCTGCCCCTGTGATATCCAAGTGTCCGTAATGGCCACAACATCGGAGCTCGAAGTACTGATCCATGCTCTAAGTTCATCACCCTTATTCCTGACACTTCTTGCATTAAAATAGACACACTTCAACCCATCATACTGGCTGAAACTTTGCCCTGTCAACTGTCTAACCTTCCTCACAGACTCTCTGCACTCAGTATCTGCCTGATCAACAGCTACCCCATCCACTTATCCATAGCTCCGGTTCCCATCCCCCCGCCAAACTAGTTGAAACCCTCCCGAAGAGCTCTAGCAAACCTCCCGCCCAGGATATTGGTGGCCCTCCAGTTCAGATGCAACCCGTTCTTCTTGTGCAGGTCCCACCTTCCCCAGAAGGTATCCCAATGATCCACATAACTGAAGCCCTCCCTCCTACACCAGCTCTGTAGCCACGTGTTCAGCTGCACTCGCTCTCTGTTTCTAGCCTCACTAGCACGTGGCACCGGCATCAATCCTGAGATCACTACTCTGCTCGTCCTGCCTTTTAGCTTCCAACCTAACTCCTATATTTGCTTTTCAGGTCCTCATCCCTTTTCCTAGCTATGTCATTGGTACCGATATGTACCACGACGTCTGACTGCTCCCCCTCCCCGTTAAGAATCCTGTAGACCCGATCCGAGACATCCCTGACCCTGGCACCCGGGAGGCAACATACCATCCGGGAGTCTCGTTCGCGACCACAGAATCTCCTGTCTGTTCCTCTAACCATTGAATCTCCTATCACTATCGCTCTCCTATTCTCCACCCTTCCCTTCTGAGCCGCAGAGCCAGGCTCAGTGCCAGAGACCTTACCTTACCAAACCCTCCACACAAGAGTCCTTTTTTTTGGTTGGAGGAGGAGGATGGGTGGGAGACACTACACGTGTAGTGTTTCGGGTTTAGCCACTGCCCAAATATATAAGTTCACTTACCCAGCAGTCCCCGTGTCCGCCGAATCGCCAGGTAAGTACTTTATAGTGAAACTTACCTTCCCGGCTGCCCCCTGGCTCGCACTATCACCGCTACTGCTGATCAAAGGTGTTGCTGTAATAAAAACAGAAAATGCTGGAAATGTTCAGTACGTCTGGCAGCATCTGTGCAGAGAGAAACAGTTAATAGTTCAGGTCTGTTTCCTTAACTCACATTAACTTTGTTTCTTTCTCCACAGATGCTGCCAGACCTGCTGACTATTTCAAGCATTTTCTGTTCATGTTTCAGATTTCCAGCATCTGCAGTATTTTGCTTTTGTACGTGTGTTGCTATGTCTGGGACTGTTTGAGTGCAATGCTATTGCTTTATAAACAGCGTTGAAACAAACATTTATCTAGTTAACACACAGCACTAATACACAGCTGGATATAAACAGCAGCCTGCAGCAGAGGGCGCAGTGGAAGTTTATTAACACAAATAATTCACCAACACTATATTTACTGCTATCCACATTCACACCACGCTTTATCTTAACACGTTTTATTCTTCATTGACATCAACTTCTTGCTTCCAATAAACACTTCAATTTGGAAAACAGCTTCAAAATCACCTTTATTCACAAACCTGAACACAAGCTGCAAATTCTGCAAACACACACCAGCCCAGACATTCCCCTTTCTGTCAACCCATTCCTGCATCACTGCCTCTCCACCAACAGTTGCTGCTAGAATCATACAATCATAGAATGGCTACAGCACAGAAGGAGGCCATTCGGCCTGACGAACCCATGCTGGCTCTCTGCTAAAGCAACTCACCTCGTCTCACTCCCCAGTCAGTTGAATTTCGGTGGTGGGAAAACTTCTCGAAAGAATAATTCGGGACAAAATTAATAGTCCCATGGACAAATGTGGGTTAATTCAGGAAAGACAGCATGGATTTCTTAAGGGAAAGTCATGTTTAACTGTCCTGCTGGAGTTTTTTGATGAGGTAACAGAGAGGGTTGATGAGGGCAATGCTGTTGATGTGGTGTACATGGACATTCAAAAGGTCTGGCAGCATCTGAATGATCACTGACCTGAAACATTAACTCTGTTTCTCTCTCCACAGATGCTGCGAGACCTGCTGAGTATTTCCAGAACTTTTTGTTTATATTTCAGATTTCTAGCATCTGCAGTATTTTGCTTTTATTGACTTTCAAAAGATGTTTGATACAGTGCAACATAACAGAGTTGTGAGCAGAGTTATAACTCATGGAATAAAAGGGACAGTGGTAACATGGATATGGAATTGGCTGAGTGACAGTAAACAAAGAGTAGTGAGCAATGGATGTTCTTCAGACTGGAGGAAGGTTTGTAGTGGAACTCCCCAGGAGTCAGTGTTGGGACCCTTGCCTTTCCTGATATATATTAATGACCTAGACCTTGGCGTACAGGGCAGAATTTCAAAGTTTATGGATGATACAAAAATTGGAAGCATTGTGAACTGTAAGGATGATAGTGTAGAACTTCAAAAGGGCATAGACAAGTTGGTGGAATGGGAGGACAGATGACAGGTGAAGTTCAATGCAGAGAAATGTGAATTGATTCATTTCGGTCGGAAGAACATGGAGTGACAATCTGGAATAAAGGGTACAATTCGAAAGGGGGTGCAGGAGCAGAGGGACCTGTGGTTATATGTTATTGGTTGAGAGAGTGGTTAATGAAGCATACAGTATCCTCGGCTTTAGTGATAGAGGCATAGTGTACAAGAACAAGGAGGTCATGTTGAACTTGTATAAGACACTAGCCTCAGCTGAAGTATTGCGTCCAGTTCTGGGTGCCACACTTTAGGAAAGATGTGAAGGCATTGGAGAGATTATGGAAAAGATTCATGAGAATGGTTCCAGGGATGAGGAATTTCAGTTATGAAGATAGATTGGAGAAGTTAGGACTGTTTCCCATGGAGAAAAGAAGGCTAAGAGGAGATTTCATAGTGGTATTCAAAATGATGAGGGGTGTGGACAGAGTGGATAGGGAGAAACTGTTCCCACTTGTGAAAGGATCAAGAATGAGAGGGCACAGATTGAAAGTCTTTGGTAAAAGAAGCAAATGCGACATGAGGAAAAACGTTTTCACACAGCGAATGGTTAAAGTATGAATTGCCTGAGAATGTGATGGAGGCAGGTTTAATTGAAGCATTCATAGGGGAATTGGACAGTTATCTGAAAAGGAAGAATGTGCAGGATAATGGGGAGAAGACGGGGAAGTGACATGAGGTGAATTGCTCATTTGGAGAGTCAGTGCAGACACGTTGGGCCAAATGGCCTCCTTCTGTGCAGTAACAATTCGTTGATTCTGTGATTCCAATATTCAAGTCATTTCTATATATGGTGGTCCTGACACTGACCCTTGTGGACATCACTGTTCACCATCTTCCATTCTGAAAAAACAACCAAATATCACAACTCGCTTTTCTTGATATTTCATCCATTTTTGAATCGAAGCAGATACTGACCCTCCTTTTCCAGGAACCTTAGTTTTGTTACCCAGCCTTTCATGTGGTAGTTTGTCAAACGCTTTCTTAAATTCCATATAGACAACATCCATTGCTTTCCCTTCATCAACCTTTTCTGTTACTTCATCAAAAAAATTAGTTATGTTGGTGAAGAAGTGGAAAGGTGCTGAACCTCTCAGTTTTCGGTCTACCCAAACCAAGTTCAAGGCCTGAATAATGAACCGATTACCTCATTAGTTCTGTGAATAATACAATGATTTAATAGACAAAGTTTTGAAACATTCCTGCCCATAAATCTTGATAACAGAGTGTGTGTGGATCTCCTGACTCAGAATGTTTAATGGATACAGTCCTCAGATCCGACAAGGAACCCCTGAACATCCACAGTAAAGACAGTGTGGATGAGGAAATGTAAGAGCCGGGAGCTGAAACTCAGGGACGGCCGAGCTCTCCTGTCATTGAGCTTGTGTGTCTGCTCTGCTCGCCGCACTTCCGGCTCTACTTTGTTTCCAATGAAAAGATGAAAGGGCCGTTCGGTTTTACTCTCACTGCCAGCGTGTTTCACTCGGGTTAATATAACCCGGGACTTTTGCTGCTGAAATGAATTCTGCAAGGTCCCAGCAAACACATCGGCTCCCTCCTTTCCCCCCTCTTTCTGTCGGATTGTTTTACCAGGAGGGGCTCAATAATAACAAACCCCCTGCAGGGAATGACCGCAAATTGAGCATCTAAATGGGGCAAGTGGGCAGCTTTCTGGGTTCTAGGTTCCCCCTACCCCGCCCCTCCCTCCCTCCAGTCCAAGCCTTTCTTCACTTTCTTTGGGACTTTGATGAGGGTGAAATGGAGAAAGTTCCCATTGATGTTTGAATGCTGAATTGCTGCAAAGATCTGCGCACGCGCGACATAGCCCCGCCCCCCAGTGGGAAGTCACAATGAGGAGTGAAGCGCATGCGCAGTCTTGCCCCAACCCAGTCTGTGAGGCCATTCACTCAATCAGGGGAAGATGCTTTAAATCAGCTGCTAATGGAGACTTCCCGTGCCAGGGGGAAGGGAACAAACAGCATCTGCTTCCGGCAGCCACTGCTTTGGGAGCGTATCCGCAGATGTGCTCAGAGATTAGCATTGAGTGGTGGGAAGTTGAGGGGGAGTCAGGGAGTGTTTGTAACAGACACTGTGGAGCAGGAGCTGCTCCCGGAACATGGAGTGAGCCGGGGACACGGGGAAGGGAGAGTTCATTCTCGGACAGTGTCTGTACAGGCTCAGGGAGACACAATGGGAAGAAATCACTATTGAAAATCACTGACAATTTCACCACCCAAAGGAGAGGGAATTTTCCTGCTTTCGTTCCAGTCTCTCACTGTTTGTTGGATCGTCAACAGTGGGGGGAAAATAGCCGCAAAATAACGATGTGGACAGTTAGACAAAGAACATTTATTTCAGACACCAGGTGAGAAGTGTGAAAGGCACATTTTAAATAGTGGCTGCTTGTTTTCCGTTGAAATAGAAATGTGACTGTGTAAAGGTCACTGCTCTATCGGACAGTCCCAGTCATTGAGCAGTGCAGGGCTTGTGTTGTTTCTGAATGTCACAAACTTGTTGTAAATCCACTGCCAACACCTGGTAAACAGAAGCTGAATACTGCAGTACTGCAGTGGAGTCAGACACTGACACTGTTTGTGTTCCTGGTTTTCATTTTGTGATTGTTCATAATGATTATTATTGGGACGATTGATCGCTTTTGTATCTTCTACATCACCAGATCTTTCATTCCTGCAGGAAAATACATGAAGGAACCTGAATGGATGTGGTGATTCCTTGACATACACTGATCGCAAAGTCGAGAGACACATTTTCAATCCAACAGTCAAACAACAGCAGGAGAAACAGAACTTGTTTCCATTTCACTCCAATTCAGTTCAGCTGAAAGGTGGATACATCAATCGCAGTCCAAAAACAAACCCACTATCAGATCTGAATAAACTCTGTCACCATGGTCACATTTTAAATCTAAAATCTGAAATAGAACAGACAAAATTTACATGATTGAAAGGTACAGAATGAATGCAAAGAGGATTCAAAGGGGATTTGGACAGGGTAAGTGAATTGGCAAGAACATGGCAGATGGAATATAATGTGAATATGTGTGAAGTTCTCCACTTTGGTAGAATAAACAGAAAGACAGAGTATTTCTTCAATGGTGAGAGGTTGGGAAGTGTTGATGTCCAAAGGGACCTGGGTGTCCTTGTTCATGAGACACTAAAAGCTAGTATGCAGGTGCAGCAATCAATTAAGAAGGCAAATGGTATGTTGGCTTCATTGAAAAGGGATTTGAGTACATGTGTAAAGATGTATTGCTTCAATTATATAAAGTCTGGCTGAGAGTGCACCTGGAGTATTCCGTACAATTTTGGTTTCCTTATCTAAGGAAGGATAGACTTGTCACAGAAGGAGTGCAACAGAGATTCACCAGGCTAATCCCCGAGGATGGTGGGATTGTTGAAAGATGAGAGACTGCAGAAACTGGGCCTAAATTCTCGAGAGTTTTGAAGAATGAGAGGTGATCTCATTGAAACAGACAAAGTTCTTACAGGGTGTCACAGGTTAGATATGGATAGGATGTTTCCTCTGTCTAGTGAGTCTAGAACAAGGGGACACAGTCTCAGAATAAGGGCAGGCCATTTGAGACTGAGATGAGCAGGAATTTGTTTACTCAGAGTGTGGGAAATCTGTGGAATTCTTTATCCCCGAGGGCTGTGGAGCCTCAATCATTGCACATATTCAAGATAGAAATCGATAGATTTCTAAATACTAACAAGATCAAGGGAGATGGAGATAGCAGGTAAAATGGCGTAGAGGTAGATGATCAGTCACGAACTGTTTGAATATTGGAGCAGGCTCGATGGGCTGAATGGCCTAATGCCCCAATTTCCTATGATCCTATGAATCCCAATAATGTACATCAGACGTTAGACCAAGTTATGCATTACATACCAGTTCAAAAATCCCACAGAGATTAAGACTGAAAGATACAGTATCAATTCCATTACTACAAAGTGAAGGACCTGGAGCTTGCAGACCAGCCCATGTATAAGATTGAAAGTTATATTTTCATTCACAATCGTTTTCACAGAGCTAAGTATTAAATACCAATCCACAACTTGTACAGGACTACCAAATAAAACCTACAACTGGAAAATACAGTTAATCCATATTTTAAATTAAACACAAGGCAAATAAATATTGATAAATTAAGAGAGCGGGAAACAGTGAGAACAGAGTGGAGCATAGAGTGCCCAGGAGACAGAGGGAGCAAGAGTTCACTCGGAGAGCAGGCAACAGTGAGAGCAGACATCAAAAAAGGCAAAGGATTACACAATTAACGGGAGAACACTGAATGGTGTTGAGGAAGAGAGGGACATTTAAGTGAATGTCCACAGATCCCTGAAGGTAGCAGGACTGGTCAATAAGGTGGTTCAGCAGGTATATGGAATCCTTTCCTTTATTAACTGAGGTATAGAATATAAGGGTGACCTGGTGTCCATGTCAATAAGTCACTGACAGCTCACATGCGGGTGCAGCAAGCAATTAGGAAGGCTAATAGTATGTTAGCCTTTATCACAAGAGGATTTGAGTACAGGAGTCGTGAATTCTTGCTTCAATTGTTAAGAACCTTGGTTAGACTGCACTTGGAGTACTGTGTGCAGTTTCAGTCCCCTTACCTTAGGAAGGATATTATTGCCACAGAGGGAGTGCAACGAAGGTTCAACAGACTTGTTCCTGGGATGGTGGGACTGTTCTATGAAGAAAGATTGGGGAAACTGGGACTGTATTCTCTAGAGTTTTGAAGAATGAGAGGTGATAAGATGCAGCTAAGATGTTTTCCTTGGTTGGGGAGTCAAGAACCAGGGGACGCAATTTCAAAATAAGGGGGAAGCCACTGAGGACAGAGATTAGGAGAAATGTTGCTACTCAGAGGGTTGTGAATCTTTGGAATTCTGTGGAAGCTCAGTCATTGAGTGTGTTTAGAGCAGAGATTGACAGATTTCTAAATGCAAATGATAGGAGGGAATATGAGGAAAGTGTGGGGAAAAGGGCATTAAAGTGGATGATCAGCCATGATCATATTGAATGGCGGGACAGACTTGATGGGCTGAATGGCCGACTCCTGATCCTATGTTCCTAACTCCACATGATCGGTGAGGCACAGCCTCAGGCCGACATGGTGGGCGGTGCAAACAGATATCACTGCTTCTGTTCTTCACCAGAACAGAGAGTGAGATGTCACATTGATCATCAAACAGACTGTGAGAGAATACAATAGAATAAAACACATAGAGAGACACTGTGGAATAACAAATAGATTTGATTGGAATGTTGAATTTTGATTGGAATGATTAAAACAGCAGATTAAATTGGGATTCTCATCATTATATTGATCTGGGGCAGAAAAGAGAAACTGATGGTAGAAAGAAGAAAAGAAAAAATGGAACTGTTCAGTTTTTTTCAGTTTTTTCACTCGCCCATCAAAGTTGGATTAAAAAAAGATGCAAATAACAGAGAATTTCACCAAAAAGGGAGATTAAATGCTTCTGAAACCTTGGATCGAAGGATGCCCCAACAGATCAGCTGTTTAACTGTCTCTTCACTGGGGGATTTCAATCAGTGAGCAATATTATTCTCTACTTTTATTTTGTTAAATGAAACCACTACTGTCACTTGGAGTTAATATCCCTGTATTCCGATTCCTGAATAATAAAATTGTGAGTTTCTCGATATTTGCTGGACAAAGTTCCTGCTGAAAGAACAAAGAACTCTTATCTAATTTACACAATACTATATACACAGTCATCAAGCCTCCTAAACTAACATCCTTGGTGCTGCTCTCTCTTCTCCCAAACCTCATCTCATGTGACTGTTGCATCATCACTCTGACAGTGGGAAGGGTTGATCCCACTGTCTTCAGCATTAACCCATTACATTCTTATACTACACTGTCTGTCCAAAAAATGGGTGGAGGGAACTTGATTTATCGAAACAGCAACAGCTGCCAGTTGAAAATCAACTCAATCCCATCAGAGATGGGATTGTTCCTGACTGACAAATATTCCAAACCTCAGATCAACCCTCCCTCTTGCGTCATGTCCCAGTCTCGGTTAAAAGCAACACATATCGACTCAAACACTCTAAAACATACAACCTGGTCACACTTTCCTTCAGTGTGCTGTTTTCCAGGTTGAATGCAACTGTGAACAAATTTCTGTCAAAGAAGTTGCCTTTGGAGTATCAGCACTGAATTTCTGTACAAGGAGGAACAGCCATTCCAAATTCACATCCTTCACAAAGGCTGTTTTTTTCTGTGACTGAAATTCATCATGTAACTTGAATTCTGAGTTAAAGTTCACAAGACACAGATGTAAACATTGGTAAGGAAACTTCTAAAGCATGTTGCTACTGTGAATTAAGGCTCTGTTGGGAGTTGAACACAGGATTTGTTGTTGGTTCGGCAGGTGCTTGAACCAATTAAGCTACAGAGCCAGAGCACAGATGTGCGTGCAATTGAAATCAGAAGAGGGCACTATTTATTCTCATCCCATTTCTCCACAGGTCACAACATATTTTAACTTTTCCCACTTACTGAAACAGTCAATCATATACTCTATTTTTCCCAGTACTGAGAATGAATGTTTTGGAAGAAAATACATACATTCAATTGTTTCTGAAAGGTTACAGAACACAACATGTGAGTAATATTCCCCATGGCTTTCTCAGCACTGATGGATTGTGAAGCGTGAGACCGCCAGAAGCCCCACTGAGCTGCACTGACCCTGAGCTGAGAATGAAATGAGATAAAGTTCAATCTTTCACAGCGAGATGCTGCAGAGAGTTAAGAGTCCGGAATCAAAGTGAGACTTTCTCATACTGTTGTTGAATTTCATGTCAAACACTCCTTGCACTCTCTGCTAATGAAGCCTAAAAAAAGGGAAAAACAGAATGCCACTCAAACTCACAAGCCTGAGATTAAAAGTCTCATGTTCGACTGACTGAACTGTCACTTATACTCAGTCTCTTATTGGATGGATGCAACTGTATGCACCAATGCAGGGGTGGCTTTCAAATCCTCCCATGGGTCCACATGTCAGACTGAGTTCCATGTTGTAGACTCAAGCAAAGGTAATCTGCTCACTTTCAAAACTATCAGTGAGTTGAAGCTGATTACGATCAACATCATCAGAGGTCAGAACTACTTGGTGAACGAAAATACCCTGAAGAAGGATCCACAATTATTCAAACACATCAAAAAAGTGAAAAACAAGAAAATCGATGAGTTAATCCAAACCAAACAACAGAAACACAGAAGAATTCCATTCCATACCAGATACTAGTCGTGTTGTTTTGTATCCAGCTCTCAGTTACTGCTCCACCTTCATACACACACTTGGTGATCTGTACATTTTGTTCATTTCAATTTTGTCGACAGCCTCTTTGAATCCAGTTCTCTGGTCGTCAAACACTCTCCGTATGAAAATCAATTCCGCTTTCTGTAAGGCTGCAACCAATCAATGACCTTCAACTAAAAACACAAATGAAAATGGGCTCGTCGGGCAGTTGAACCCGAGACCCCTCGCATGTTAGTCAATTGTACACCAAAAGCGAGAATCATGCCCCTAAACCAACAAGCCACTTACAGTATGTATTTTTTTAGCTCCTGTGGAAAAGCTGTTCTTCCATTTTTTTTCAGATCAAAGCAACATCCTGTAAATGCTGAAATCATAACAGAAAGTGTTGGAAATGTTCAGCAGCTCTGGCAACATCTGTGGAGAGAGAAACACAGTTAACGTTTCAGGGTGTTCATCTTTTGTCTCAGCCATCCTTTCAGACTGCTTCTGTCCATCCAATCTCACTTTCTATTCTATCCACATTCGAACCATTCACTACGTAAATACATTTTTCATGAATTCCTCAATTCTTTTATGAATGACAATTTCATATTTCCAACCCTTGCTTCAGACACCACCACAAGTGGAATCATGTCTCCATCTACTCAATCAAACACCTTCACTATTTCCTCACATTGCAATGTTTCTTTAACCCTGACAGACTATGGAGTTTCAGCAGCTTGAGTGCCGTTCTTGTTTCCTGCCAGTAGATGTCACCTCACTCCAATACAGTGAAGTATACAAATCTGAGAGAGACACAACAGGAAATAATTGTTCACATTATAGTGAATGTGTGGGATTTAGTAACACTAGGAGTGGAGACGAGATATGATTGCATTTTGTCAAAACAAACATAACTTATAATGTTGTGTTAAATCCGTCACTCTGTTGTCCTGACTCTGCGAGTGACTTAGAGTCATCGAGTCATTGAGTCATTTGTGGTATAGAAGGAGGCCATTCGCCCCGTCGAGTCCTGGCCGGCTCTCCAGGGAGCGATCCCCGTAGCCCTGTAAATATACTTCCTTCAAGTGCCCATCCAAATTCCTTTTGTAATCATCGATTGTTTCCACTTCCTCCACCCTCATGAGCAGTGAGTTACAGATCATCACCAATTACTGTGTAAAAAGGTTCTTTCGCACATTCCCCCTGCATCTCTTGTAAAAAACCTTCAATCTGTGTCCCCTATTCCTTGTACCAATAGTTAATGGGAGCACTTTTTCCTTGCCAACTTATCTAAAACTGTCATAGCCTTATACACCTCTATCAATTCTCCCCTCAATCTCCTTTGATACAGGCAGAACAACCCTAGCTTTTCCAGCCTAACCTTGAAACTATAATGCTCTATCCCTGGAACCATTCTGGAAAATCTCCTCTGCATCCTCTCAAAGATCCGCACATTCTTTCTAAAGTGTGGTGAGCAGAACTGAACGCAACACTCCGATTGAGGCCTAACCAGAGCTTTATGAGTTTCAGCATAATTCCCCTGCTTTTGAACTCAATGCCTCTATTTATAAAGCCCAAGATCCCATATACTTTGCTAACCATTCTCGCAATATGTCCTGCCAACTTCAAAGATTGATGGACATGCACCCAAGTCCCTCTACTCCAGCACAATCTTCACAACTGTAGCATTGCGTATCTATTGCCTCTCCTTATTCCTTCTACTAAAATACATCACCTCACACTAGTCACTATTAAATTCCATCTGCCACCTGTCTGCCCATTCTGCTAGCCTATCACCGTCCTGTTGCGAGCAGTTCATATCATCCTCACTGTTTGCCACTCATCCAGGTTTGATGTTATCGGCATATTTTGAGATTCTACTCTATATTTCAAGATCCAAGTCATTTATCTGGAGCAAAAAAAGCAGTGGTTCTCGCACTGACCCTTGGGGAACACCAATGTCGACTATCTTCCAGTCTGACAAAGAACCATTTACTACGACTCACTGTTTTCTATCCATAAACCAATTTTCTATCAAATTGGACACTGATCCTTCTATTCCATGAACCTCATTTTTGTTAACCACCCTTTTATGTGATGCCTTATCAAATACTTTCATAAAATCCATATAAACAACATCCACTGCATTACCTTCATCAACCTGCTCTGTTAGTTCATCAAAAAATGCAGTTAGATTAGTCAAGCATGAAACTTCCATTTCTCAATTCATGCTCGCTCTCCTTAATTAACTCAAACCTCTCCAAGTGACTGTTGATTTTTTCCCTGTTTATTGTTTCGAAAACCTTATCCACCACGACTGTTAATCTGACTGGCCTGTAGTTACCCGGACTGTCCTTACACCCTTTCTTGAATAAGGGTGCCATATTTGCCACTGTTAAATCCTCTGGCCCCTCCCCTGTTTCCAGGGAAGATTATAGCAAGCCCTTCCGTTATCTGCATCAGCATTTCCTTTAGCAACCTGGGATGTAAGACATCCGGACCAGGTGATTTACATACCCTAAACATAGCCAGTCTTTTTAGTACCTCCCTCTCTCAATCTGTATCCTATCCATTGCCTCTACTCTCTCCGCTTCGACTGATAGTTTGTCAGATTCCACTTCCTTAGTGATCACTGATACAAAGTACTCATTAAGTATATTAACAAAGCCCAGCACCTCTCAGCATATAATATCGTCTTTGTCCTTAATAAGGTCCCGCTCCACCTCTTACTACCCACTTATTACTTATATACCGCTCAAGGACTTTTGGGTTGCCTTTCATGTTGACTGCCAGTCTCTTCTCATTGAAATAGAGGATAAGCTAAATATAGAAGATATAAATATTTCATATCCTTGTGTGAGGTGGAACTTTTGATGCCGTGGGTGGTGGAAGCAGAGACAATCAATGATTTGAAAAGGAAATTGGATGGATACTTGAAAGAAAGAAACTTGCAGGAGGAAAGGGATCGAGCTGGTGAGTGGAACTGACTAGATTGCTCCGGGGAGAGCCAGCATGGACGTGGTAGGCCAAACGACCACCTTCTATGCTGTGAATGACTCTGTGTTGTTTCTCAAATCCAATCCACTGGTGCTTGGTAAATAATTTCAAAGTAAATTGTGCAACTGGAAAATCAGAACCAAAGCATGGGACGCATAAAGAATTGAAATTGCTGAACCCCAGGATCGGACAAGGGGCCTTTAGATCTTCAATCTAACACTCCCTCAACTGAGCTATTTCAGTCCCACATTGTTAATGTCTTTGTGTCCTTGTTTTGGAAGAAAATACATACATTCAATTGTTTCCGAAAGGTTACAGAACACAACATGTGAGTAATATTCCCCATTGCTTTCTCAGTACTGATGGATTGTGAAGTGGGAGACAGCCAGAAGTCCCACTGAGCTGCACTGAACGCGAGCTGAAAATGAAATGAGATAAAGTTCAATCATTCACAGCAGAGTTAAGAGTCCCGAATGAAAGTGAGACTTGCTCATACTGTTGTTGACTTTCATTTCAAACACTCCTTGTAATCTCTGCTAATGAAGCCGAAAGAAAGGGAAAAACTAAATAGCACTCAAACTCACAACCCTGAGATTAAACGTCCCATGATCGACAGACTGAACTGTCACTTCTACTCTACCTCTGTTTGGATGGATGCAACTGTATGCTCCAATGCAAGGGCAGCTTTCAAATCCTCCCATGGGTCCACATGTCAGACTGAATTCCATGTTATAGACTCAAGCAAAGGAAATCTGCTCAGTTCCAAAACTATCAGCGAATTAAAGCTGATTACGATCAACATCATCAGAGGTCAGAACTACCTGGTGAAAGAAGACACCCTGAAGAAGGATCCACAATTATTCAAAGGCATCGACAAAGTGAAAAACAAGAAAATCGATGCGTCAATCCAAGCCAAACAGAAACACAGAAGAATTCCATTCCAGACCAGAACACAGTACTGTTGCTTTTGGAGCTAGGTCTCAGTTAATGCTAGAACATGGCTCCCTGACTGACCCTAACCCGACGGGTCCCGATGACATGTGTCGGGTTTGGGTCGCTCCTCCGGGTTCAGCATTTGGGTTCAGCATTCGGGCTCGGGTCAGGCCGGGCTGGGTCAGACACACTCGAACACTCTAAATGCCTCGTGTTATAATTGTGTTAGTGAAACACCAGAAACCCCAGATCTTTTGAAGTGTACTTCCTACTCTGCTTGGTATTTCAACTTCCTGTGTTCTTTCTTTCTTTTGGGCCTCCTTATCTCGAGAGACAATGGATACGCGCCTGGAGGTGGTCAGTGGTTTGTGAAGCAGCGCCTGGAGTGGCTATAAAGGCCAATTCTGGAGTGACAGGCTCTTCCACAGGTGCTGCAGAGAAATTTGTTTGTTGGGGCTGTTGCACAGTTGGCTCTCCCCTTGCGCCTCTGTCTTTTTTCCTGCCAACTACTAAGTCTCTTCGACTCGCCACAATTTAGCCCTGTCTTTATGGCTGCCCGCCAGCTCTGGCGAATGCTGGCAACTGCCTCCCACGACTTGTGATGAATGTCACACGATTTCATGTCGCGTTTGCAGACGTCTTTATAACGGAGACATGGACGGCCGGTGGGTCTGATACCAGTGGCGAGCTCGCTGTACAATGTGTCTTTGGGGATCCTGCCATCTTCCATGCGGCTCACATGGCCAAGCCATCTCAAGCGCCGCTGACTCAGTAGTGTGTATAAGCTGGGGGTGTTGGCCGCTTCAAGGACTTCTGTGTTGGAGATATAGTCCTGCCACCTGATGCCAAGTATTCTCCGAAGGCAGCGAAGATGGAATGAATTGAGACGTCGCTCTTGGCTGGCATACGTTGTCCAGGCCTCGCTGCCGTAGAGCAAGGTACTGAGGACACAGGCCTGATACACTCGGACTTTTGTGTTCCGTGTCAGTGCGCCATTTTCCCACACTCTCATGGCCAGTCTGGACATAGCAGTGGAAGCCTTACCCATGCGCTTGTTGATTTCTGCATCTAGAGACAGGTTACTGGTGATAGTTGAGCCTAGGTAGGTGAACTCTTGAACCACTTCCAGAGCGTGGTCGCCAATATTGATGGATGGAGCATTTCTGACATCCTGCCCCATGATGTTCGTTTTCTTGAGGCTGATGGTTAGGCCAAATTCATTGCAGGCAGACGCAAACCTGTCGATGAGACTCTGCAGGCATTCTTCAGTGTGAGATGTTAAAGCAGCATCGTCAGCAAAGAGGAGTTCTCTGATGAGGACTTTCCGAACTTTGAACTTCGCTCTTAGACGGGCAAGGTTGAACAACCTGCCCCCTGATCTTGTGTGGAGGAAAATTCCTTCTTCAGAGGATTTGAACGCATGTGAAAGCAGCAGGGAGAAGAAAATCCCAAAAAGTGTGGGTGCGAGAACACAGCCCTGTTTCACACCACTCAGGATAGGAAAGGGCTCTGATGAGGAGCCACCATGTTGAATTGTGCCTTTCATATTGTCATGGAATGAGGTGATGATACTTAGTAGCTTTGGTGGACATCCGATCTTTTCTAGTAGTCTGAAGAGACCACGTCTGCTGACGAGGTCAAAGGCTTTGGTGAGATCAATGAAAGCAATGTAGAGCGGCATCTGTTGTTCACGGCATTTCTCCTGTATCTGACGAAGGGAGAACAGCATGTCAATAGTCGATCTCTCTGCACGAAAGCCACACTGTGCCTCAGGGTAGACGCGCTCGGCCAGCTTCTGGAGCCTGTTCAGAGCGACTCGAGCAAAGACTTTCCCCACTATGCTGAGCAGGGAGATTCCACGGTAGTTGTTGCAGTCACCGCGGTCACCTTTGTTTTTATAGAGGGTGATGATGTTGGCATCGCGCATGTCCTGGGGTACTGCTCCCTCGTCCCATCACAGGCATAGCAGTTCATGTAGTGCTGAGAGTATAGCAGGCTTGGCACTCTTGATTATTTCAGGGGTAATGCTGTCCTTCCCAGGCGCTTTTCCGCTGGCTAGGGAATCAATGGCATCGCTGAGTTCCGATTTGGTTGGCTGTATGTCCAGCTCATCCATGACTGGTAGAGGCTGGGCTGCATTGAGGGCAGTCTCAGTGACAGCATTCTCCCTGGAGTACAGTTCTAGGTAGTGCTCAACCCAGCGGTCCATCTGTTTGCGTTGGTCAGTGATTATGTCCCCCGATTTAGATTTGAGGGGGGTGATCTTCTTGATAGTTGGCCCAAGAGCTCTCTTCATGCCATCATACATTCCTCTGATGTTTCCGGTGTCTGAGGCCAGCTGAATATGACTGCATAGGTGTTGCCAGTAGTCGTTTGCGCAACGCCTAGCTGTTCTTTGTGCAGTACTTCTGGCTGCTTTAAGTGCTGCGGATGTTAAATCGCTGGGGGCTTTCTTGTAGTTCAAAAGTGCAATGCGCTTAGCGGCCATGACAGGTTCCAGCTCTTCATTATGAGATTGAAACCAGTCTGCATTTCTCTTCGCACTTTTGCCGTAGGTGGTCAAAGCTGACTCATAGATGGCGTCTCTGATGTGGGCCCACTTGGTCTCAGCATCCCCTGTGGGAGTGTTTTGAAGGGCTGTTACAAGTGAATTTAGAAATTTTTGTAACAGCTGTGGGTGAGAAATTCTGCTCGTGTTGATGCGCGGGTGGCCCTTCTGCTTGGAATGATGCAACTTCTTTGGTCTGAGTCTAACCTTGCTGCACACCAGGGAGTGGTCGGTGTCGCAGTCCGCACTGTGGAAGCTGCGTGTGATTTGAACACTGTTTAAGGCGGCTCGCCTTGTGACAATGAGGTCTAGCTGGTGCCAACGACGTGATCTTGGGTGCCTCCATGAAACCTGGTGACAGGGTTTAGTGTGAAAGAACGAGTTGGTGATGCAGAGGTTATGATAGGTACACAACTCAAGCAGTCTCTGCCCGTTCTCATTCATCCTTCCAACGCCATAGCGCCCAAGGCAGGAGGGCCATGAGTCATGGTCGGCCCCAACTTCCTGTGTACTATTCAATAAACAGTTTTTTGTGTACATTGTAGCAGAACTCAGCCCCAGGGACATAATTATCCAGTTAGCCCTTTCTTGCCCTTTCCTGATTCTAGGGGTGTTGAAGGTCTTTGCCATTTTAATCTTAATGAAATATTTACAATGTAATCAGTTGCTGCACTGTTGTGTGATAAGATGTTTTTAATGAGTTCTATTTTTCATTGACACAAATTTAACCTTTTTATGTTTTGGTTTATTTCTTGGTTTTCCTTCGTGCTTTGTATTCTTGGTGACAAAAGCAGTTGAACAGCTTCAATCTGCATTAATAGCAACTTCACCCTTTTCTTTAATTGCACAGTTTGCAAATGAATTGACTGCATCCCGTTAGGGGTTGGCAAGACTTCTTGTGCTTGCCTCAAAACGTATTGTATTGAATAAAGATTGTGAAGTAAAGGAGGCTTGTAAGGTAAATAAAGAGATTTAAAGGGGAAAGACAATCAATTATGCTCTGAATTTGGAATATATTTAATCAATTAAGTGTCAGACTTGATAAATCGCTGCTTTTAGTTAAATGTGGCCTCAGTGTTTATGGATAATTAATGAAATTAAGAGGCATTTTTATATACAAAGCTGTTCATTAGTATTTAACAGTTGATATATAATTTTGAATATATTTTAATTTCTTTATTCATTTGACACTGCTAAATACGAAGCAGTCTAAAATCAGTTTTTTTTTTTTTGTAAAATCTGACTTACCAGATCACAATATTAAATCAAGGGAGACATTTGAAAGATTACGGAACCAGTAATCCAGAGGCCTGGACTCAAGATCCAGTGACAGCCAGGACGTCAAGGCGGGAAACACTCCGCACTAGTCTGCAGTGAGCGATTCCATCGAAGGTAGAGCACAATGTCTTTAATATAAGAATGTATATTTTATAATAATTAATCACTCAAGACCTTCCTGGTCTCTGCATCTCAGCTGCTCTCTTGATAAACTTGCAGCAAGTATTTCAACCTGTAAAGCAGGAGTCTAGGGAATGTATAATGATATTTTCTAGCCTTCGGGCAATATTTTAATCAATACAGTGTGGGACAACCTGTCTGGGCTCAACTCCATGAGTTTCTCTTTAACTAGTGACCTAAAAATCACTAACTTCTATGGTAACAATCTTCAGCTCATCACCTCCGGTACGTAGCTCGAATCTTAATGTACATTGAAACAACCTTTCAAGTCCAGTTACAGTTTTTGTTGCTTATCTGCACAAGTGAAAAAGTGAAAAAGGGAAGCAAGTTTAACTGAACATTCTGGTGGTCGGTTCGGGCACGGGAAAAAAATGAAAGGACTCGGACCAGGTGGGATGTGGCGCTGTCAGGCTTGGGTCAGGTTTCATTTGCAGACCTGAGCAGGCCTTTAGTTACTGCTGCAACTTTATTTTCCCACTTGACGATTTGCATATTTTGTTCATTTCAATGTTGTCGACAAGCTCTTTGAATCCAGTTCCCTGGTCCTCAAGCAGGCTCAGTTTGGAAAACGATTCCGCTTTCTGGAAGGCTGAAACCAATCGATGACTTTCAACTAAAAATAGCAACAGAGAAGATATCATTTAGGATTCGAACTCAGGACCTCTTACACATTAATCATTTATACACCCAAAGCAAGAATCATGCTCCTAGACCAACGAGCCACTGTTTGCGAAGTTTTTATTCGCTCCTGTGGAATTTCACTGGCACCCACAGCCGATCATCCATTTTTTTCCGATCAAAGCAACATCCTGCAAAGCTGAAATAAAAACAGAAAGTGCAGGAAATGCTCAGCACCTCGGGCAGCATCTGTGGAGAGAGAAACAGAGTTAACATTTCAGGGTTTTCACCTTTTGTTTGAGCCATCTTTTCAGACTGCTTCTGTCCATCCAATCTCACTTTTTATTCTATCCACATTCAAAAGGTGGTGCAGTGGTGAGCACTGCAGTCTCACAACTCCAATGACCCAGGTTTAGTTCTGAGTACTGCTTGCGTGGAGTTTGGAAGTAGTGGTACTTTATCAAACGCATTCGTAAAATCCAAATAAACAACACCCACTGCATTCCCTTCATCAACTTTCTCAGATAGCTTATCAAAAAATGCAGTTAGATTTGTCAAGCATGAACTTCCATTTATAAATCCATGAAAACTCTCCTTAATTAACTCAAACCTCTCCAAATGACTTGATTTTTTTCCCTGACCTGTTGGTCTCGTGCTGACAGCAAGCTCACCATAGAGCATGTATTTGGCAATGTGACCGTCATTCATTTGACCCAGTCAATAGAGCCACCACTGACGCAAGAGGGCAAACATGCTGCGGATCCCTGCACACTGGTGTACTTCCGCATTCGGCACTCTGTCCTGCCAGGAGATGCCCAATATCCATCTGAGGCAGTGGAGGTGGAAGCTGTTCAGCTGCTTTTCTTGGCTTGCATAAGTTGTTGATGCTTCTCTGCTATAAAGGAGGGTGCTGAGAACACAAGCCGAGTACACGTGGAGCTTTGTATTTATGGTCAGTTTGCTGTCGGTTTACACTTGTCTTCTCAACTTTGACATGACAGCTGCAGCATTGACAATCCTGGTGCTGATTTCAGTATCAAGGGACAGATTGCTGGTGATTGTTGATCCAAGGTATGTGAATCTGTTGACAACCTCCAAAGTGATGTTGTCGATATTGATGGAAGGTGGAGTCTCGACATCCTGGCGCATAATTTTCATCTTCCTGAGGCTGATCGTCAGTCCAAACTCCTTGCAGGCCAGGGAGAACCGATATACAAGCTGCTGTAAGTGAACTTCATGATGGGATGTCAGCACAGCGTCATCAGCAAACAGCAACTCACAAACTAGGAATTTACCCACTTTGGTCTTGGCGCACAGTCTTGCCAAGTTGAACAGCTTGTCGTCAGCTCTGATGTGCAGGTGCACACCCCCATCTGAGCACAGAAAGCGTACAATAGCAGCATGGAGAAGAATACACCAATTATAAAGGATGTGATAAGTAGACAGTTAGAAAATAATGATTTGATTGGGCAGAGTCAACATAGATTTATGAAAAGAAAAACAGGTTTGAAAAACCTGTTGAGTTTTTTGAGGATGTTACCTGTAGAACAGATAAAGGAGAACCTGTGGATGTGTGGTATTTGCATTTTCCTTTGGTAAGGTCCCACACAGGAGGTCAGTAAACAAAGTTAGAGCATGTAGGATTGGGGATAATATACTGGTATGGATTGAGAATTGGTTAACAGACCGAAAACAGAGAGCAGGAATAACGGGTCCTTCTCAGGATGGCAGGCTGTTACTATTGGGGTACTGCAAGGATCAGTGTTGGAGCCACAGCTGTTAACAACCTATATAAATGATTTGGACGTGGGGATTAAATGTAATATTTCCAAGTTTGCAGATGACACAAAGCTCAGTGAAGTGTGAGTTGTGAGGAGGATGCAGAGAGGCTTGCAGGGGACCTGGAGCAGCTCAGTGAATGGGCAAGAACATGGAATATAATGTGAATAAGTGTGAAGTTATCCACTTTGGTAGCATAAACAGAAAGACAGAGTATTTCTTAAATGGTGAGAGGTCGGGAAGTGTTGATGTCCAAAGGGACCTGGGTGTCCTTGTTCCTGAGACACTAAAAGCTCTTGTGCAGGTGCAGCAATCAATTAGGAAGGCAAATAGTATGTTGGCCTTCACACGAGGGGTCATGAGTACAGGAGTAAAGATGTCTTGCTGCAATTGCATAGAGCCTTGGTGAAACCGCGCTGGAGTATTGTGTATAGTATGGTTTCCTCATCTCAGGAAGGATATACTTGCCATAGAGGGAGTGAAACAGAGGGTCACCAGACTAATCCCTGGGATGGTTGGATTGTCTTATGAGGAAACTGGGCCAGTATTCCTTAAACTTTCGAAGAATGAGAGGTGATCTCATTGAAACTGACAAAATTCTTACAGGGTGTGACAGTGTGGATGTAGACAGGATGTTTGCCCTGGTTGGTGAGTCTAAAACCATGGGACATAGTCTCAGAATAAGAAGTAGGCTATTTAAAACTGAGGTAGGGTTGAATTTCTACACTCAGACGGTGGTGAATCATTGGAGTTCTGTACCCCAGAGAGCTGTGGCAGCTCAATCATTGAGCATGTTCAAGACAGAAATTGATAGAAATCTTGTTACTCATGACATCAAGGGATATGGGGATAGCAGGGGAAAGGGGCATTGATGTAGAGAATCAGCCATGATCTAATTGAATGGTAGAGCAGGCTCAACGGGCTGAATGGTCTCCTCCTATGTTCCTCTGTTCCTATGAGAGTTGGCGCCAGCGCGCAGCCCTGCTTTACCCCACTGCTGATCTTGAAAGTGTCTGATGTTGCTCCATTGTAACTGATGGAACTGTGCATGTTCTCGTGGAAAGAAGAAATGATGTCCAAGTGTTCAGGAGGGCAGGCAATGTTCCATCGCAGTTTGAAGAGTCTGTCTCTGCTAACAAGATCAAAGGACTTGGTGATGTCGATCAGCACATGTATGCCTCTGTGGTGCAATGGATAGCGTGTTGGATTTCTAAATACTGGTCAAAAAATATTCAAAGGTTGTGGGTTGAAATCCCACCAGAGTCAGATTTTGGACCAGAGACAGAGGAACCCGACGGAACAGAGAGTTAAGAAATGCGTCAAAAGCACAGACTCTGAGACAGAGCAAGAGAGAGAGAAGCACAGCAGGAGTGACATCACAATGGAGAGTGAGAGCAGGGAAACAGAGAGCTGCTGGGGTGAGTTTACAGGATTTGGTTCTTGTTTCGGTGCAGTGGAAGGAGCTGTTTGGTGAGGATCTGGTAAGCTGTGACATCACAGGCAGGCAGGTAGTTGATTGGTTTGGAAGAAGCTACCTGTTTGATGAGTATCTGGTAAGTGATTCAGGTCCATTTTAGTCCTAACGTTTAAAATAGTAAACAAACTAGTAGTAAGCTTAATAAAATATACAGTAAAATAAATAATTGAATAATATATTTAAGTAGTTAATTGAAATACGTTAAGGATGACAGGACAGGTGATGTGTCACAGCTGCAGCATGTGGGAGTTCCTGGATGCCAGTGTGATCCAGGGCAAACACGGCTGCAGTAAGTGTTTGCGGCTCAAAGAGGGAGAAAAAAGTAATGTAGTGGTAGTAGGGGACAGTATAGTAAGGTGGATTGACTCTGTTCTCTGCAGCAAAGAGCAAGCGTCCAGACGGCTGTGTTGCATCCCGGTGTTAGGTTTAAGGACATCTGCTCAGGGCTGGAGTGAAACATACAATGGGAGGGGGATGATCCAGTCATCGTGGTCCATGTCGGTACCAATGACATAGGCAGGACAAGGATAGAGGTTCTGCAAAGTCAGTATGAGGAACTAGGCAGCAAATTAAGAAGCAGAACCTCAAAGGTAATCATCTCTGGATTATTACTTGAGCCATGTGCAAATTGGCAGAGGACAAATAAGATTAGAGAAATTTATGCACAGCTCAAAGACTGGTGTGGTAGTAGTGGGTTCTGGTTCGTGGGGCATTGGCACCAGTACTGGGGAAAGAGATGGCTGTACCGTTGGGACGGTCTGCACCTGAACCATGCTGGGACCGGTGTTCTAGCGAACCACATAACTGGGGAAATAGAGACAGTTTTAAACTGAATAGTGGGGGCAAGGAATCAAATTTGGGAAGATATGGTGAATCAAGGAGTAGAGACAAGGCAAGAGAGAAAGGTATAAATATGGGAAATGATAAAGAGACTGTGACAGGAAGGGACAGAATGTACAAATCAAAGAGTAAATCAACAAATAAGGCGAGAGGTGACAAAAATAATAAAAGGACAAAACTAAATGCTCTGTATCTGAATGCATGGAGCATTCAAAACAAAACAAATGAACTGACAGCACAAATAGAATAAATAAGTACGATCTGATAGTCATTACAGAGACATGGCTGCAGGGCGACATAGATTGGGATGTGAATATTGGAGGTTACATGGCATTTTGGAAGGACAGGAAGCTAGGAAAAGGTGGCGGGGTAGCTCTGTTAATTAATGATGGTATTAGCGCAATAGAGAGGGATGACCTGAGTTCTGGAGATCACGATGTCGAAGCAGTTTGGGCAGAGATGAGAAATCATAAAGGCAAGAAATCACTTGTGGGAGCGGTGTACAGGCCACCTAACATTAACCACATTGTAGGATGGGGTATAAAGGAAGAAATAATGGCAGCTTGTCAGAAAGGTACAGCGATAATTATGGGGGGCTTTAATCGACATATCGACTGGAAAATTCAGATGGGCAGAGGTAGCCTAGATGAGGAGTACATAGAATGTTTTTGGGATAATTTCTTGGAACAATACATTCTGGAGCCAACCAGAGAGCAGGCTATACTACACCTGGCATTGTGCAACGAGATAGGATTAATTAATGATCTCATAGTTAAGGTGCCTCTAGGTAGTAGCAATCATAATATAGTTGAATTTTACATTCAGTTTGAGGGAGAGAAGAATGGGTCCCAGACTAGTATTTTAAACATAAATAAGGGCCTTTTGGCTAAGATCAAGTGTGGTATCTGTTCTTATCAGTGCTTATTTGGAAGAGAAGAAACCATGATCAGTGGCTTTTGATGCTGGGTAATCTTTGAGTAAAATGGCTATAACCAATCTTTGCGCTTCAGGCCAGGGAATGCGGAACACCGTTCGGGTGGTGGTGAAGGACAAGGAAGGAGATGCACTGGTCGATCGCACCTTCTTCATCAAGAAAATACTCATCGATTGCTGTGGATTTCAAGCTTCGGACATCTTCTGCCTGCAGGATTTCCCCAGCAGTGGGTATTTCGACGTGACGTTCAAGAATGTGGCGGGATGCATCAAGTTCCTGAAGGCGTTCAAGGAGAAAGGGGACCGGGCGCCGCTGTCGATCCTCACAGTGGAGGCACTCTTCACAACGTGACCGGGTGGTGACGATTCACCTCTACAACCCCCATGTTCCGGTGGTGGATGTACTCACCTTTCTCGCCAGGTACGTCGAGGTGGCCGGCAGCAGCACTGATGTCAAGGACCCCTTTGGGATTTGGACCAGCAAGCGGCAGGTCAAGGTGACCTTGAAGGTCGATGCCAGTGGAGCCATCATCCATCCTCCCTCCAGCTTCGCTATCGGGGGAAGTCGAGGCTTCTTGGTCGACGCTGGGCAGCCCAGATTTTGCTGCACCTGTGGCAAATCTGGTCACGTGGCAGCTAACTGCAGCACGGTTGTTTGTAAGAACTGCAAGGAGGAAGGCCATCAGACCAAGGACTGTAAGCAGACTAAGTGTTGCAACTTGTGCGGTGTGGCAGGCCATCTCTACAAAACCTGCCCCAAACGCTGCCTCAGTTATGCTCAGGCGGCAAGGTCCAAGGAAAGGCCGGGAGAAGATTCAACGAAGGCGTCCGGTGCTGGAAAGGAGACAAGCAACCTTCTCTGCAGTGAGGAACTTCTACCTGAGAAGGAGAAGAAAGGGGAGGCGGCTGAATCCAGCGACCCAGCACCTACCCTGCACCCGGAAACCCCTCCTCCACAGACAGAATCAATGGAGGAGGAGGCAGCAGATGGACAAACCGGTCAGTGGCAAGTGGTACAAAGGAAAACCACAAAAAAAGACCTCCAAAAGCGGAACAGGCCACCACCCAAACCAGTGGCAAGAGGATACTACCATCTGAGACAGACTACAACAGCTCCTCTTCACTGGATGAGGAAGTGCTGGAACGACGGCCCCTTCAAAAGAAGCGGCAGAACTCCAAGGAGCTGGAAGATAAAGCCCCCCAGCCCCCGGACACAGGAGGCTGTGATGGGCCTGGCGAGCCCCAACCCCAAAGCGCCAACCAGAACGACATGGCCAGCGGATCCCAGCTCCGGGACACCAGGAGCAAAGACACGTCTGGCGCACCTCAGCTCCGGGACACCGGGAGCAAAGACACGTCTGGCGCACCTCAGCTCCGGGAAGCCAGGAGCAGTGATGTTTTCGAGGAGGAACAAAGGGGAACAGCAGAGAACAAACCAATACTTGCTACCTACAAGACCCTCCCCCCACCGATGTCACCCAAGCGGAACAAATGTGAAACAGCTTGCGCACACGATGGGTATGCAGGAATATCCCGAAGGACTTGGACTAGCAAGGGCAAATGGTATGGGAAGCAACAACCAACTTTTAAAAAATGGGTATAAGAATTGCTTCCATTAACATGCACAGCATTAAATCCACTGCGCGATGTGTTTCAACCTTGGATTACCTTGCCAAGGTCAAAGCCGACCTACTGTTTCTGCACGAGTGTGGAATACCACACCTCAGCACCTACAGACAATGTCGCGATGGTGGTCCCACGGGTCTTCGATCTGGTCAGGGGGTAATGATTGCCATTCCTCCGGCCTGGGTATTCTGCTGCGGGGAGGTAACTTCACCATCTCCGAAGTTAAGGAGGTGGTGGGCGGCCGCCTCCTCGTAGCAGATGTAATCTACAACAACGCTCCGCTCCGGTTGATCAACGTGTACGCCCGGTACAATGCAGCAAACAGCTGACCGTCTTCCAGCAGCGCCCACTACTGCTGGCGACATCCATGCCGGTCATCCTAGGCGGTGACTTCAACTGCAGCATTGATGCAGCCGGACGATCCGGCAGAGACGACAGCAAACTGGACGCCAAGTCCAGATTCCTAATAGAAACAGTTAAAGATGCCAAACTGCACGACGTCTTCAGCAAACCTGCAGACGGAGCACAGCATAGAAACACCTGGTCAAGATCGGACCGGTCTGCCCGTTCCAGCATTGACTTCCTGTTTGTGTCCCGCACTGTCATGGTCGGATCCACCGACGTCAAGCCGGTGTTCTTCTCCGACCACTGCCTCTTACTGGCTGACTTTCACTTACAGGATGACCAGCGGGTTGGCAGAGGGACGTGGAAGCTCAATGCTACACTGCCAACCCCAGAGAACGTTGAGGAACTCAAAAGGGATTACAAAGGTTGGAGGACCGTGAAACCCCTCCTGAGTCTCCAGTTCACTGGTGGGAAGCGATCAAGGAGTACATCAAGAGGTTCTTCATCCACAAAGGTGTTCAGAGGGTGAGAGAGAGAGGAAAATGTCCCGACTCCAGAAAAGTATGCAAAATCTGCTCCGGCTGCAGTCAATGGGGGTCGAGGTCAAGGAGGACCTCCAAGAGGTGAAGAGCCAGCAGGCCTCGCTCTTTGCCAAGGAGGCCTCCAAGATCATCTTCCGGTCCAGAGTCCGCTCCATTCAGCAGGATGAGATGTGCCCGTGTTACTTCTTCCAAAGGGTGCACAGAGAGAGCTCTGTGATCAGCAGCCTGAAGGAAGAAGATGGCTCTGTGACGGCTTTGCAGTCCGACATACCAAGGATCAGCAAATCCTTTTATGCTGGGCTGTATGACGAGAAGCCCACAGACAGCAGAGCCTCCCAGTCCTTCCTGTCATCTAACACAGAGGTCTTAGATAACAGCAGGAGGGAGAGACTAGACAAGCCGCAAACTCTGGACGAGCTGACAAAGGCCGTCGAGTCCTTCGAGAGAAGTAAAACTCCCAGAAGCGACGGCTACCAGTTGAGTTGTATTCGGCCCTGTGGGACTGGGTCGGCCAAGACCTGCTGGAAGTATACGAGAGAATGCTCCTGGCCGGCAGCATGTCAGACTCCATGAGGAAAGGCAGCATCACCCTCATCTGCAAGCGGAAGGGGGAGAGGGCAGAAATGAGAAATTGGCGGCCCATCTCACTGCTTAATGTTGACTACAAGATTCTGTACAAAGTCACAGCCAGCCGATTCAAGTCTGCTCTGGAGTTGGTGATCCTCCCTGATCAGACCTGTAATGTACCCGGCAGGAAGATCTCTGATAGTCCCGCGCTACTCAGGGATACGATCGCCTATGTACGGGACAGGAGGGTGGACACCTGCCTCATCAGCCTGGACCAGGAGAAGGCTTTTGACAGGATATTGCACACATACATGATGGACGTGCTTTCCAAAATGGGGTTTGGGGAGGGAATCTGCAATTGGATCAAACTGCTCTCCACAAACATCAGTAGCGCAGTTTCAATCAATGGGTGGGAATTGGAAAGTTTCCCGATCCAATCTGGAGTCAGACAGGGCTGTCCTCTCTCCCCGGTCTTGTTTGTTTGCTGTATTGAACCCTTTGCTGAGTCTATTAGGATGGATGCGAGCATAAGAGGGGTGACAATCCCAGGCAGTGGATGCACTCAGGTTAAAAGCTCCCTGTACATGGATGACGTCGCCGTCTTCTGCTCGGATCCGCTGTCCATGCGCAGACTGATGAGCATCTGCGACCAGTTCGAACTGGCCTCGGGAGCCAAAGTTAACCACGGCAAGAGCGAGGCAATGTTCTTTGGGAACTGGGCTGACCGATCCTTTATCCCCTTCACCGTTAGGTCAGACTACCTGAAGGTGCTGGGGATATGGTTCGGAAGGGCCAGGGCATGCACCAAAACCTGGGAGGAGCGAGTAGCCAGGGTACAACACAAGCTGAGAATGTGGGGGCAGCAACTCTCTCCATTATGGGTAAGAACCTGGTCATCAGGTGCGAGGCACTCACGTTGTTGTTGTACGTGGCGCAGGTCTGGCCCATACCCCACTCCTGCGCTGTGGCAGTCACCAAGCCATTTTCCGCTTCAGCTGGGGATCTTAAATGGACCGTGTCCGGAGGGACACGATGTTCAAACCTCTGGATAAGGGTCGGAAAAATGTACCCAACGTGGCCCTCATCCTGATGACCACCTTCGTGTGCGGCTGCATCAAGCTGTGTGTAGACCTAAAGTACGCAAACTCCAAGTGTCACTCCGTGCTGAGATTCTATCTGTCCCTGGTGTTGCGAAGGATGGGCCTGGTCACACTGCCGCAGAACGCTCCATCCAGTTGGACTGTGCCCAACCACCTATCCTTCGTGGAGCAGTTTCTGCGGGATAACACCTTGGACCACCGATCCATCAGGCAGTGGCCCTCAAGGCCCTCCGGGAAAATGAGACGGTGGATCCTGTCGGATGGTTCCTCGAGCAGACTGCCAAAGTCATTTGGTGGAATGTCTCATCACCGGAACTTTCAAACAAGCACCAAGATGTAGCTTGGCTGGTGGTGAGAAGACCCCTCCCCGTCAGATCCTTCCTGCACGCCCGAAGTCTCACCCACTCCGCACAATGCCCTCATGGTGGATGTTCTGGGGAAGAGACAGTTGCCCACCTCCTCCTGGAATGTGTCTTTGCAAAGCAGGTGTGGAAAGAGATGCAGTGGTTTTCGTCGAGGTTCATCCCAAGCAGCTCTGTAACACAGGAGACTGTGCTCTACGGACTGTGCCCAGGGACGCACACCGAGATAAACATCAACTGCTGCTGGAGGACTATCAATTCGGTGAAAGACGCCCTTTCGTCTCCCCAAAACTTGCTGGTCTTCCAGTGCAAAGAGTTGTCCACGACTGAATGTTGCAGAATGGCACATTCCAAGGTCCAGGACTACATGCTGAGGGACGCACTAAAGCTTGGGGCAGCTGCAGCAAAGGCCCAATGGGGAAAGACCACAGTGTAAGGTCCCCCCACCATGCTGAACCGAGGGGCTAGATCCATGGGAAACCCCTTGAACTGTGTCGGGAAAATGTTTTTTCCTGTAAAATGTAAAAATGTATCTGGCACGACAAATGTGAAATGGAAGGGTTGTGAGGCAACTCATGATTGTATTGAAGCAAACGAACCTCCTTTCCACTGTTTGTAATTTTTGACTTGGTGCTGTTTGAAACTGGTGATGTATTTTTTACAGATTTTTATGAATAAAGTATATTTTGGAAATAAAAAAAAAGTTCAGAGAATTTTCACTTCAGAGAAGGCTGATTCCTAGGATGAGGGGTTTGTCTTATGAGGAAAGGTTGAGCAGGTTGGGCCTGTACTCATTGGAGTTTAGAAGAATGAGAGGTGATCTTATGAAACATATAAGATCCTGAAGGGGCTTGACAGGGTAGATGCTGAGAGAATGTTTCCTCTCATGGGGGAATGTAGAAATAGGGGACACAGTTTCATATTAAGGTGATTCCAATTGAAGATGGTGATGAGGAGGAATTTATTCTCTCAGAAGGTCATTAGCGTTTGGAATTCTCTTTCCCAGCGAGCAGTGGAGGCTGGGTCAATGAATATATTCAAGGCTGAGTTGGACAGATTTTTGATTGACAAGAGAACCAAGGGTTATTGGGGGGCAGGAAAGTGGAGTAAAGACCACGATAAGATCAGCCATGATTTTTTTGAATGGCGGAGCAGGCTCAAGGGGCTGAATGGCCTACTGCTGTTCCTACTTCTTATGTTCTTATACCTGCACAGACAGTCCTTTTTCACAGCTAATCTGAAACAAATGATATTTTAATGACTCTTTCACACAATCCTTTCCGACTGAAACATACTTCATTCACCCGACTTCATTCTCCAAACCTAGATCCAGTACCATCTCCTTCCCCATTGGATTGGAAACATACTGATTCAGAAAGTTCTCTTACACACATTCCAGGAATTCTTCTCCCTCTTTGCCTTTCACACAGTTATTTTCCCAGCCTGTATTCGGATAATTGAAATCCCCATTAGCATTACTCAGAGGTTCTTGCATCTTTCGACAATTTGCCTGCAAATTTGCTCCTCTGTCCACTTCCTCCTTTGTAGTGGCCTGGATATACACTGAGCAGTGGAATAACTCCTCTGTTGATGCATTAGTCTAAACAAATAGATTCTACCTTTCAACCCTCAAGTACATTTTCTCTTCCTAGTGCTCTAACAGTATCTTTGATCAATACAGCTGCACCCACACAATCCTCTGCCTATTTTTCTTCTCTATCTTTCTTGAATACATCGCAGTGAGGAATATTAAGTTCCCATTCCTCCCCTTGTTTGATCCATGTCTCCGTTGTTGCCACTGGATCACAATCCCATGTGGCTGCTTGTACCTGCAGCTCACCAATTCTATTTACCATGCTGCAAGTATTTTCAAACATGCACTCTAAACCTATCTCAGTCTGCCTTGCATTTGTCTCTTGTTTGAGTCTTGTGTTTCTGAACTATTCTTTATTCTAATGCTGTTTGTTTCTCTCAGTCCTCGGTGCACATTGTATTTATTCTCTAATGCTTCATCCTTGTGCCACTCCCCCAGCCAAATTTGTATAAATCCTTTCACAAAGCATTAGTTAAAGTGACAGCGAGGACATTTGTCCTGTCCATTTTGTGCAGGTCACATCAACACCAGACGTGGTGACAATGTTCCTGGAAGCTGTAGCCCTGCCTCATCCACCATTTCTCCAGCCATGCATTAACCTGTATTATCCTACTATTCCTATACTCACTAATACACATGGGAGTAATCCAAATATTATAACCTTTGTGGTCTTGCTCTTTAACTTCCTTCCCAGCTCCTAAAACTCTGATTGTAGGATCTCAATCCTTTTCTTACCTATGTCATTGGTTCCAAAATAGACCACGACTTCTGACTGTTCTTCTTCCCCATTGAACATATTTTGAAGCCTGAAAACTGATTTCAGAATCTCACACTTGGTGCCACTGCCAAGTGGCCGGTGGGGGTGGTGGGGAGGTGAGCGGGGTGGAGGGGGGGGGGTGGGGGGGAAGCTGCACCGAGGTCCCCCCCACTGCTGGTAATATGCGGCGGGCCTTTCCCGACGTCGGGGGTTGAGGCGGGCCTCTTCCCGCAGAATTTTATGGCCCCCTCCTGCCGTGACCCATGACAACGAGAGGCTGGTAAAATTCAGCCCAATATGTTCAGCAACAATGGCGGTTCTTTCTGCCCTCTTCTGGTCATTGGCTGATTTACATGCAAAGTTTCTGTAAAATGAATGTGACGTGGATATATTGCCAGGACAGGGGAGGATCACCTTGAGATGTTTTTAGGAAAAAGCAGAGCAGTTGGACTAATTGGAGAACACAGCCAAGGATACAGCACTGGCATGATGGGCCAAATGGTCTTTGTTCACTATTCTGTGACTCGATGAACATTTCCCATCCTAATTCCACATTTTCTACAACTGCAGCATTTGGCTTTGTAAAGGTCTGGTGTGCAGACTTTTCCCAGAACTGCAAATAGTACCTTGTGACAATATAAACTGTCAGTTTGTGAATGTGGGTGTCACATTTCTATACAAAATGAGAGCTGAAGTTATGACGGTGTCAGTTGTAAATGTATTTTCATTATGTTTCTAATCTGTAATATGTTATACATATCTATGATTGAAACTGTGCTCCTGTAAATGGTGAGTTTTATTAATCATTCATTCTATGTGGACATCGTTTACAAGGCCAACATTTACTGCCCATCCTGACTTGCCCTTGAGATGCTGGTGCTGAACCGGCTTCCTGAACAGCTGCAGCCCGTGTGGATTTGCAGTTTTTCTTGTAGATGTTCATTTGAAACAGAGGAACGGTATGCTCGGGCATTTCAGAGAGCAGTAAAGAGTTAACTACATTGCTGTGAGTTTGAAGTCACACATGGGCCAGACCAGGTGAGGAGAACAGATTTCCTGTCCTAAGAACATTAGTGAACCAATACTCCAGTTGTTTCATTGTCACCATTACTGATACAAGCTATTTATTGCTGATTTATTTCATTAACTGAACTTATATTCTGCAACTGTGGTGATGGGATTTGAAATCACTGTCACCAGATTACTGATGGGATTTGAAATCACTGTCACCAGATTACTGATGGGATTTGAAATCACTGTCACCAGATTATTGCTGGGATTTGAAATCACTGTCACCAGATTACTGATGGGATTTGAAATCACTGTCACCAGGTTATTGCTGGGATTTGAAATCACTGTCACCAGATTATTGCTGGGATTTGAAATCACTGTCACCAGATTACTGATGGGATTTGAAATCACTGTCACCAGATTACTGATGGGATTTGAAATAACTGTCACCAGATTATTGCTGGGATTTGAAATCACTGTCACCAGATTATTGCTGGGATTTGAAATCACTGTCACCAGATTACTGATGGGAGTTGAAATCACTGTCAGCAGATTATTGCTGGGATTTGAAATCACTGTCACCAGATTAGCGATGGGATTTGAAATCACTGTCAGCAGATTATTGCTGGGATTTGAAATCACTGTCACCAGATTATTAGTCCAGGCCTCTGGATTACTAGTGCAGTAAATATAACCACTATTTTACTGTAGCCGGGGGTGCATCAATGGGCTCATTATGAATAAATGTGTGTGTCTGTGTGTGTGGTTTTGGAATATATTTGTGTGTATCTTTGTGTATAATTGTACTTCGGTGTTATTAATAAATAAAACAGAAATAAATAAACAAATAATTTTTTTTGAACAAGACAATTCAACCTGAATAAATAATAGATTCGTGCAAATAAGCATGTCAGCAGTATTTAACAGAAGAAATCAAAAAAGTTCGAGTTTAACATGGATGAAAGGAAGAGCAAATGTAACAGGGCTTTCAGGTGATAAACTCATAGAATCAGTGACTGGTTACAGCACAGAAGGAGGCCATTCAGCCTATCGTGTCAATGCTAGCTCTCTGCAACAGCAACTCACCTAGTCCCACTCCCCTGCCTTTTCTACATTGCCCTGCAAATTTTTCTCCTCAGATAATTATCCAATTCTCTTTTGAAGGCCTCAATTGAACCTGCCTCCGCCGCACTCTCAGGCAGTGCATTCCAGATCCTAACCACTCGCTGCTTAAAATAGTTTTTCCTCATGTTGCCATTGATTCTTTAGCCAATCATCTTAAATCGGTGTCCTTTGGTTGTTGATCCTTCCAACAATGGGAACAGTTTCTCCCTATCTACTCTGTACAGACACAATAACACAAGAACATCAGTAGTATGAGAAATGGTCCATTTTCCCGCTGATTTTTCGATTGCCTCACCTCAATAACCACAATAACAATCATCTCCTTGGGTTTCAGGGTTTATTGAATTAACTTGCAGTCCTGACACAGTGTGAATCCACAGAAGTCATCGATAAGGTCCATCTACTGCCCCGTGACATGGTGTAGCTAGCTCTATTCTGTCAATGAAAGTAATTCGCATTGGCATTACATACTATATTGCTTGCTTGCTAGCTAATGCATTTTGCTGCTCTCCATTGATGTTTGTATGCTACTTTATTTATAGGGAGAAATATGTTTTAAATCAGACTGTGTTTTGAAGGCATCAGATTGGATATACAATTTATGTCCAGATTAATTGCCCCCATGTCCATGGCTGAGTCAATAATTTTGTACAAATGTCCATGGTGCAACATCAACATGTCAGCGCCTATCCCTGCACAGATAAGAGGGGCTCTCTCTTCATTTAGGGCGGGGGGAGGGGGAATGGCTTTCCCAGAAGACATAAATCTCAAAGAACACATCCATTTGGAGTTTTGACTGAACTGAACTGCATAGAATGTTGTGAGATAACAATCCAGTTCCTTTTCCCACTCTCTTGGGGCTTGAGGAAAAAATGTTCTTTAAAACAAAGAAAGAAATGCACTGGACAGATTCAACTGGAGAAACGGGATCAAAATTCTTTGCCGCTGTTTGTTGTTCCACCTCCCCTAAAGGTTTAATGGGTGCACGTGGCGTGGCAATGGAATGATGGAAACTCGGAAACCCCAAGGTAGATTTGCCCAGATTTGTGCTGAGCTGACGTACCACATTTAGTCTCAGTGTCCTTAGTTTAAGAATGGGAAAACGTAGCCAGGATTCCTCCTCCTAATAGCAATTCAGTGACTTGGTGTCAATTACACAGGTATGGACCTCAGGCAAGGGAGAGATTAAGCTCAACTTGTGATGTGCTATACAGTCAAGCAGCCTGTCAACAATGGCTCTCTCAGCTCACACATGAATAATGTTCTAGAGGGCTGACCGAACCCATGGATCATAATCCCAGTGAGTACTCAACAACCAGAGGAGGAGAAAAAGTTAAAAAAACAATGATTGGATAAAATAATTGAAATGCTGTTTGTAAAGTTATATATAATGCAATAGTTCATGCTGCAACAAAACAACATGATGTGGGTTTGAACCCGTAAGTGCCCAGCAGTAATATTCTCCATCTACAGACTAGGAGGCTCCTCAGTGAAAGTGAAATTGCAGTGTCAGCCTAGGACATGAAGGCTAGTGCCAGTTATTTTAGCAAACCAAGACACACAGGTTCAACTGGTAGAAAGCAAAATTAGGACTGATGTCAGGTGTTCCGTACACAAATAGTGATCGCCGTTTGGAAAAGACTTCCAGATAGGGCAGTGAAGATAAAAAAGCTTGGCAACATTGAAGAAACAGTTGGAGAGTGTGGGAGTGAGGGATGCAGTTCTTTCTGCATCAATGAGCTGGCTGCAAGGTTTGCTGGTGTCACTCGGGAGGGTTTACACCAGTGTGGCATGGGGGTGGGAACCAGAGCAGTAGGACAGCAAGTGAAATAAATGAAGAGGAACTAGTATATAAGGCCAGGAAGGCTAAGAGGAAAAGCAGGCAGGGAGATGTTGCGGAGAACAGCGGGACTGGTGGTCTGAAGTGCATTTGTTTCAATGCCAGAAGTATAACAGAAAGCAGATGAACTTAGAGCTTGGATTAGTACTTGGAACGATGATGTTGTTGCTTTTACAGAGACTTGGTTGAGGGAAGGACAGGATTGGCAGCTAAATGTTCCAGGATTTAAAAGCTTCAGGCGGGATAGAGGGGGATGTAAAAGGGGTGGGGTAGTTGAATTACATTAAGGAGAATATCACAGCTGTACTGCGGGAGGACACCTCGGAGGGGTCATGCAGCGAGGCAATATGGGTGGAGCTCAGGAATAGGAAGGGTGCAGTCACGATGTTGGGGGTTTACGACAGGCCTCCCAACAACCAGCAGATATGTAGACAGATTTTGGAAAGATGTAAAGGTAACAGGGTTGTCGTGGTGGGTGATTTTAACTTCCCCTATATTGACTGGGACTCACTTAGTGCTAGGGGTTTGGATGGGGCAGAATTTGTAAGGAGCATCCAGGAGGGCTTCTTGAAACAATATGTAGATAGTCCAACTAGGGATGGGGCCGTACTGGACCTGGTATTGGGGAATGTACCCGGCCAGGTGATCAAAGTTTCAGTAGGGGCGCATTTCGGGAACAGTGACCATAATTCCATAAGTTTTAAGGTACTTATGGATAAGAATAAGAGTAGTCCTCGGGTGAAGGTGCTAAATTGAGGGAAGGCTAATTATAACAATATTAGGCAAGAACTGAAGAATTTAGATTGGGGGCGGCTGTTTGAGGGTAAATCAACATCTGGCATGTGGGAGTCTTTCAAACGTCAGTTGATTAGAATCCAGGACCAGCATGTTCCTGTGAGGAAGAAGGATAAGTTTGGCAAGTTTCGGGAACCTTGGATAACATGGGATATTGTGAGCCTCGTCAAAAAGAAAAAGGAAGCATTTGTAAGGGCTGGAAGGCAAGGAACAGACGAATCCCTTGAGGAATATAAAGACAGTAGGAAGGAACTTAAGCAAGGAGTCAGGAGGGCTAAAAGGGGTTATGAGAAGTCATTGGCAAACAGGATTAAGGAAAACCCCAAGGCTTTTTACACGTATATAAAGAGCAAGAGGGTAACCAAGGAAAGGGTTGGCCCACTCAAGGACAGAGAAGGGAATCTATGTGTGGAGCCAGAGGAAATGGGCGAGGTACTAAATGGGTACGTTGCATCAGTATTCACCAAGGAGAAGGACTTGGTGGATGATGAGCCTAGGGAAGGGAGTGTAGATAGTCTCAGTCATCTCATTATCAAAAAGGAGGAGGTGTTGGTGTCTTGCAAAGCATTAAGGTAGATAAATCCCCAGGGCCTGATGGGATCTATCCCAGAATACCGAGGGAGGCAAGGGAAGAAGTTGCTGGGGCCTTGACAGAAATCTTTGCATCCTCATTGGCTACAGGTGAGGTCCCAGAGGACTGGAGAATAGCCAATGTTGTTCCTTTGTTAAGAAGGGTAGCAAGGATAATCCAGGAAATTATAGGCCGGTGAGCCTTACGTCAGTGGTAGGGAAATTATTAGAGAGGATTCTTCGGGGCAGGATTTATTCCCATTTGGAAACAAGCGAACTTATTAGCGAGAGGCAGCACGGTTTTGTGAAGGGGAGGCCGTGCCTCACTAATTTGATTGAGTTTTTTGAGGAAGTGACAAAGATGATTGATGAAAGAAGGGCAGTGGATGTTATTTATATGGACTTCAGTAAAGCCTTTGACAAGGTTCCTCATGGCAGACAGATACAACAGGTGAAGTCACACGGGATCAGAGGGGACCAGGCAAGATGGATACAGAACTGGCTCGGTCATAGAAGACAGAGGGTAGCAGTGGAAGGGTGCTTTTCTGAATGAAGGGCTGTGACCAGTGGTGTTCCGCAGGGATCAGTGCTGGGACCTTTGCTGTTTGCAGTATATATAAATAATTTGGAGGAAAATGTAGCTGGTCTGATTAGTAAGTTTGCGGACGACACAAAGATTGGTGGAGCTGCGGACAGTGATGAGGATTGTCAGAGGATACAGCAGGATATAGATCGATTGGAGACTTGGGCGGAGAAAATGCAGATAGAGTTTAATTCGGACAAATGTGAGGTAATGCATTTTGGAAGGTCTAATGCAGGTGGGAAGTATACAGTAAATGGCAGAACCCTTAGGAGTATTGACAGGCAGAGAGATCTGGGCGTACAGGTCAACAGGTCACTGAAAGTGGCAACGCAAGTGGATAAGGTAGTCAAGAAGGCATACGGCATGCTTGCCTTCATCGGTTGGGGCATAGAGTACAAAAATAGGCAAGTCATGCTGCAGCTGTACAGAACTTTAGTTAGGCCACAGAATTCTGGTCACCACACTACCAGAAGGATGTGGAGGCTTTGGAGAGGGTACAGTAGAGGTTTATCAGGATGTTGCCTGGTCTGGAGGGCATTAGCTATGAGGAGAGGTTGGATAAACTCGGATTGTTTTCACTGGAACGACGGAGGTGGAGGGGCGACATGATAGAGGTTTACAAAGTTATAAACGGCATGGACAGAGTGGATAGTCAGAAGCTTTTTCCCAGGGTGGAAGAGTCAGTTACTCGGGGACATAGGTTTAAGATGAGAGGGGCAAAGTTTAGAGGGGATGTGCGAGGGTGGTGAGTGCCTGGAACTTGCTGCCAGGGGAGGTGGTGGAAGCAGGTACCATAGAGACGTTTAATAGGCATCTTGACAAATACATGAATAGGATGGGAATAGAGGGATATGGGCCCCGGAAGTGCAGAAGGTTTTAGTTTAGCCAGGCATCAAGATCGGCGCAGGCTTGGAGGGCCGAATGGCCTGTTCCTGTGCTGTACTGTTCTTTGTTCTTTGTTCCTGTGAATAGGCCAGATGGCATTCCTCAGAATCCCAATGTTTATAACCTGTAAGGCTGAATAGCTACATGTCTGGGGATAGGTTATCTGTTTTCTTTGTAGTCTGAGTGAAGTGGCTTGCATTGGCAAAACAACCAATGGAAAAGAGATAACTCACCTACATGAGACTCCCTCTCATGCAGAGTGACAAGGTTACGATAAGCACGGTGAGGACACAGAACTGCGAGCTCAAGGTACAGCTAACAGATCTCCAAAATAGATTTGTCAAACCTGTATGTATTTTACATCACCCCTTTGTAAAACCCTAGATCTTATTCACAAATGTGTTGCTGAATCTATTTCACTAATCCTCACATCAACTGGAGCCATTATGAAGTCCTTGTGGTCAAAATCCTGAAGTTCCCTCTTACATTTTGGGTGTATTTAGACTGCATTTTCGATCAGTGTGAAGTGGTTTCAGCTTTGCACTGACACTTTTATTGTTTTCATTCAGAGGTAATGTAAGATCCATCTTCGAAAAGGGTGACAGAACTAAGCCGAATAATTGCAGCCCAGTTAATTTAACATCTATGTTAGTTGAGTGAGTTTGTTCAAGACTGAGATTGGTAGAGTGTTGGACACGAATGGAAACAAGGGAAATGGGGATAGGGTGGTAAAAGGGTTGAGGTGGAAGATCAACCATGATCTTATTGGATGGTGGAGAGGCTCGAGGGGCCGTACAATCTGCACCCGCTCCTATTTTTTATTTTCTAGGTCAATGTTTAGAATCTTTAAAGATAAAATTACTAAATATCCAAGTGAGAAAATAATTAGAAGCAGAAACACTGGTTTCATAAAGGAAAATCGTGCTCGACAAAACCCGATAGAGTTCTTTCGAAGTGACAGATAATGGTGGCCGTGTGTACAGGGACATTCGGAATGCCTTGGAAAAGTTAGTAGAGAGGAGACCATTGGAGAAGATTAACACTTTTGGAATTAGGGTAAGGGGATGAAATGGGATTAAAAACTGGTTCTGAGGGAGGGGAGAGTAGGAGTTAAGGGCAGTTTCTCCGTGGGGATGGAAGTGGGGAGCAGTGCCTCACACGGTTCTGTTCTCGTGCTGCTAATTTGTAGTGTGTAAGGTCACTTGTGCACTTGGCGAGGAGTGAATTATGGTGCGGGGCATGGGGAAGGTGCAAAAAGGCCATCTTTAAGAAAAGGAGTCTGGCCTCAAAGGTCGGGGCAGAAACACTTGTGACACCATGCAGTCACATTGACTACCTCGTATGCATGGGTTTGGCCTGTGTTGACAGCCTGAGCAATAAGGGAATAATTTTTTTCTGCAGAATGTAACATTTGTTTCGATTTAGGTTGAGTTGAAGAATGACGGATTTTATACAATTGAGAAACTGCTTGTTTCTCTTATGGATTTTGTTGAACCCAGACTGAGCCAGAACACTTCAATAACCTGAAACATTCTCAGCACAGTAACTTTTTATTCATGTGATTGTGTTTTTTACTCCCCAGATCCAGAAGACAGCAGCTTGACAGATGATATTGAGTCTTCAAGCACTTCACTGAGCTGCTGTGCTTCCAGCAGAGGCTCTGCAGCAAGAGCAGGCTTGCCTTCCGAAGACTGCACTACTAAACAGACCATACAACTTACCGAAGAAATCCAGAACCCACAAGTCAAACAGAACTCATCCCTGACCTTTTGTAAATGTATTCACTTTCTCTACAAGCATGAGAAAACATGAGATAATCAAGATTAGAGCCGTCCGACAATCTGATCCATTCAAGCACAGGGAATAAGATTTTTTGGGGAGTGGGAGATGTTTGTAAATAGTTAAGGATCTAAAGGCTAAATGTGTTGATGAGCAACATTGTGGTCGAACGCGAGGAATTTTGAGACCAGAGAAGCATTGGTTCCACAAAACACCAGCGTTAATCTAGCATGACCTCTAATAATGCCTCATCAAAAAGATGACTATAATTCATAACCGAGTTCCTTTAACTTCTGTAAACAGCTGCTTTGAAACTGTTTACAAACATAATCAATTATATTGTGGATTTTTAAAAACCCAGTGTAATAAGTTCCTCTCCTTCCCAGAGATTTAAGTTATTATAATTCTCAAATGACATTAATCGGATTGTCCCAATCAGTAGCCATTTGACCTGTCTGCTTTTGTAGACTAATTACACTCTATCCTCAAGGCTCAATGGGAACTCAGTGCATTTGTGTAAAAACCAGACAGGGAATTGTGAAAATAAACTAAATCTGTGTTTTTTAAGCTGCTGAAAACAAATTGCACATTTTAATTTAGAAATGCATTTTGTCAAGTTCTCCCAATGGTCTAGTGGTAAAGGCACTGCCGTTCACCTGACATTCAACCATCTGAACCAGAGGACCTCAGGCTTGATTCCCACTCTTGGTTGAGTTAGTTAATTTCAACTAGAGACGCTGTCGGGGCTGCTGCAGTTACCTTAGTCACCACTTGAGCCATGTAGGTTTGGTGCTCCGAAGTCGGAGATGATAAAGGGGGTGCAGAAGGGAACGGTGGCCTCATTCCCTGTCTCTGTTCAAGTTTTGGAGCTGGGAGATCCACCAAACACCACCAGGTTTCATCAATTTCTGTCTCCGCTGGGCAAGCTAATATTGTCACTTGCTGTCCTTCCATCCTCTTCGCAACCACTCACAATCACTCTGGTGAGCAGATTGTTGAGGTATTTGCTGTTTGCTTCTCTCATTGCAGTGTGTCAGGGGCCTGGAGAACATGACCTTTGGAGATGTTGGATGGTTTTGGAGGGTGCTGGACCCAATCATTAACCTGTTGAGGAATAAGCAGAACAAAGAGATGCTAATGCTTGAGGTGCTGTCATACATGATTCAGTTGAGAGCAAATACTAATCCACCCTTTGTCGATACAATCCTCAGCAGAATTCAGTCACTCTTTGAGGGAAGGTGTGAGAAAGTACAGGTGGAAATGTTCCAATGTGTTGGGAAACTTGACCAAGTGGAATCTGAGGGTGAAGATCTTTCTTCTACCAACAGGTCCATTCCAAACTGGTTCACTTATTGTTGCACTTGGATGGAAAGAGTGAGGAGATCATCAGATCTTGTAGGTCAACACTGTGGATGATCTTGCCAATTACTGGATCTGCCGAGGCTTCCTCATAGATATCTAGAGGAGCCCAATGGGAGTTACATGGACTTCCTCAGATACCTATCACAGCAGTTAGTTTCAGATGCTTCGAAACCTGTGGAGCTTTTATCACTTCTCCAAGGAAGACAGTCACAGTGACTGCCTGACAGTGTTGGATCTTAAGGATGTGAGAAGCCAGCTGCTCCACAATACCAGGCAGACTGGGACCAGCATATTCCACCATTGCTCTGGCAGCAGAACAACCCCTTTGTTGAATTTTCAGAGGTTCATCATCTGTTCCCCTCCTTCATTTCTTTCCATGTATTCAGCTCCGACTCTATAATTGTCTGATTCAAAGGGATCTTTAGTGTCTCCACACTATTGACACACAAATCCCTACTTATAGATGTTTGAAATTTAGCTGTGAATTCTCTCTGCTGTGATTCACTCTCAGAACAAAACCATTGATCAGTGAAAGATCAATTCCTATACCATGGATTGTGAGTTATTCTTCAATAATGAGCAGGAGCAGCTCCGAGAACACGCAGTGACCTTTTCAACTTTACTCCTGCAGCAGCTGGAACGTGTCTGAGCGGCCCGGTGGGTTACCTGGTGGACGAGCTGTGTAATGAACTGCTGCTGTCCCCCACCAGAATGAAACCTAAAGACACAGACCTCGATCCTCCTCCACCTCCTCCTCTTCAGAACAACAAACTGATCATTCTTTCAACATGACCTACACATTTGTAAATGTATGGATTGTAATTAAATAAATATTCTGTTGTGTTATTGTAACGATTGGTGAATCTTCAAACCCATTCAGGGAGGCAGTATTCCTGACACAGAGCAGCAGTGAGCAGGAGGAACTGGGGATAACATTGAGGAGAAATCTGTCTCCCCCCCGGGGGTGACAGAAGCAGGAGGTCTCAGCTGAGGATTCCAAGAGCAAGATCTCCGAGGCCCCGGCTGGTAAAGATCAATGATTGATGAGCATTGGTCTCACACACAGGCTGTGGAGACAGTCTCTTCTCTCCTGGTGCAGATGACGGGACAATTAGAGGAGTCCAGAACTCACACCGACAACACAATGAGGGAGGCAACACAAGAAGTGAGGAAGACCCTGGGCACTGGCCATCAGGGAGATCAATGTAGCTGCCAACCAGACATTAAGAGGAGGGTAGAAGAGCTCTGGTCACTTCTACAGTGACAACAGTTACTGCTTCCATAGCTGCCATTCTGACAACGTAGCATTGACTGCTCAGAAACTGCAGTTTCATCATCATTGCCATAACTCCTGGTAAATCCGTAATCCAGAATTAGCCCACTGTGTGTTCACATTTGCCATTTCTCCCCCGTCGCTCCAGTCATTTGATTCTGGTGGGTGCACTGTCACAAAATGATCAGAGTTACAGAGGCTCAGAGAGGGAAATCATGGCAGAAATCCCAGTGGTCACTTCTGGTGTGGAGTTTTGCTGTGGGGCCGTGTCCCACTTCACTTGCCAGACCAGCTCCCAGAAGTTGGTGGTTTTCGGAAGGAAATTCCAGGTGGTGATTTTGGGATACGGGTGCTGTGATAATAAGACTCGCCTGTTCGAAATCTGGTTGTCACACAACATTCTGATGACCATAATTTGAAATTGCCTGGAGGCATGAAAGCAGAAAGCTGCAGTTCATCACTCGAGTGCTGATTCGAAGCAATGTTCTTGGTGCAGTATAAGTGGGTTCCACACACACATTTCCACTGAAGGTGTGAAGTGTGCTGTCTGACACACAACAGCATGTTTCAGGATCACTCAGGGACTGAGGGAACGAAGGCACAGGTTCACAGATACAGTACTGGAGGTCTTGATGGAGGAGGTCCAAAGGAGGAGGAATGTCCTGTACTTACAGAGGGGAAGGAGTCCACCTCCCTCTCCTGTCTCTCCTGTCCTTCTCTCCTGCCACGGCTGGTGCGGCTCAGCCTGGCCTCGTGTCCTCCTCCCATTTCTCCCGCAGACCGAGCAAGAAGTCAATGACCAAACGCTCCCTTTCTCCTGCTGATTCCTATAAAGTTTCCAATAAGGTGGAGTAACACAGCACTTACTCTTTATAGGTGAAATCCTCAGAGTATTTCCCGAATAAATGCTGACAGAGTGTTGGTGAAGTCTTGACAAAGTTTCCCAGAAAGTCTCCCAACGTGTTTCAAATGTCCTCTTCAAACCTCCCGCAGTAAGTGAACAGTAAAAGGTGATTAATCTTTAAATAGCACTTGAAATCCTCAGCGATGACTTGTTTACTCCTGTCACTGTCAGGAGACGATGTGAGTTCAAGAGCCAGCCACCAAAATGATGAACTGAGCAAGATGTCGATGACTAAACATTCCCTTTGTCCTGGTGACTCTGATAGGGAGGGGTCGACCCAACTCACAATCTCACTGATTTCGCACAAATCATAAACTGCAGGACTGTCTGTGAAATTAACCTCCAATGTAGCATTCAAAATAAAATATGAATTCATAATTTAATAGTTTGTTTTAAAACTCCTCTGTGGTCACTGTGAAACAAAACCACTTCACTTTCTTTATGTGATGATGTGATCTTCCAAAAGGAAATTGAAACAGTCCTCGTTCAGGAGTGAGAATTCTTCTGGTCACTGGATGTAGAGTTAAAGGTGCCAACAATAGCTTCCTCTCTTGTGGATTTCCACTGCAATCACAGTTTCATAGAACAAGGAAAGTGTTTACCAGCATATATCAGCAGTATGGAATTATGTTGTGTATACAGGAAAGGGAGGTGGGAACAGGACAGGCACATGGGATTAGGACGACTGCTCATGTGGAGGATGATCACCAGTAATCTATCAGAGATCAGATTACACCAGAGAGACTCCAAAAGAGAAACTGGTGTTGAATTTGTGAGGCTTGCTTTGTGGAATGCTTTAGTGTTTGATGAGAATGTTGAACCAGTGAAATTTTGCAGCTGTGGGATGACAGTTACCTGAATAGATATTATAATATTTATTGCAACATTAAGGTACCATGTGAACTGAGTGTAACAACGTTAGCAGCATCCAATCATGCAGCTGTGAAATATCTGCAAATGTTGCTATTTATGTCGTGAGACAAATTGAAAAGTGTTTAATTTCTCTGCGATTTAAGTAGATATCTAGTCACTGGACCCAGAACCCTGAAGTGGAAGAAAATCATTCTCGTTCCCGAGGGACTACCTAAGAAGAAGAAGAAGAAGAAGAAGAATGGAATAAAGTAACACCCTGACAGTTCATTAACTGTCTGCATGGAACCTTGCAGAATTTGGAAGACAGGCAGAAAAGTCAAAGTCACTGTCTTAGTCCCAAGTCCTCCACTCTTCCAATATTGCATATTTACATCTCTATAAAGGAGATGGCTTTTTGGTAAAGGAGCAGAATTCCTGCTGTGTATTTGTGTGAGGTCCTGGGTTCAAATCATACATAAGCTCTCATTTCGCCAGTAACATTAGAACTTGTAAGTGAAGTATTTAATACTTTTTCCCATGCGAATTGTGAAATTTACAATAGTCTGCTTCAAAAGAGGTTGAACCTCTATTGAAAAAGGGAGCGAAGGAAAGACCGAGTAATTACAGGCCAGTCAGACTAACCTCAGTCATGGCCCAATAACTGGAACCTATTCTGAGAGACAGAATAAACTGTCAGTTCGAAAAGCACAGGTTAATCAAGGATAGTCAGCATGGATTTTTAAGCGAAGATCTTGTTTGACCAACTTGATGGAATTTTTTGAAGACGTAACAAGGAAGATAAATGAGGGTAGTGCAGCTGACGAGTCCTACATGGACGTTAGCAAGGCATTTGGCAAGGTCCCACATGGCAGACTGGTTAAAAAAATAAAAACCCAAGGGATCCAGGGAAATGCAGTAAGGTGGATACAAAATTAGCTCTGTGGCAGGAAACAAAGGGTAATTGTTGACGGGTGTTTTAGCGACTGGAGGGCTGTTTCCAGTGGTGTTCTGCAGGGCTCAGTACCAGGTCCCCTGCTTTTTGTGGTGCATATTAGCGATTTGGAAGTCAATGTAGGGGGCATGATCAAGACCTTTGCAGACGACACAAAGATTGGCCATGATGTAGATAATGAGGAGGATAGCTGTAGGCTGCAGGAAGATATTGATGGTTTGGTCAGGTGGGCAGAAAAGTGGCAAATGGAATTCAACCTGGTGAAGTGTGAGGTGATGCATTTGGGGAGGTCAAACAAGGCAACAGAATACACGATACTGAGAAGTATAGAGGAAGCGAGAGATCTTGGATTGAATGTCCACAGATCCCTGAAGATGGCAGGACAGGTCGATAAGGTGGTTAAGAAGGCAGATGGACTCCTTTCCTTTGTTAGCCGAGGTATAGAATACAAGAGCAGCGAGCTTATGCTGCAACTGTATAACTCATTGGTTAGGCTACAACTTGAGTTCTGTGTGCAGTTCTGGACACCTCATTACAGAAAGGATGCAATTGCACCAGAGAAGGTACAGAGGAGATTTACAAGGATGTCGCCAGGACTGGAAAAATGCAGCTATGAGGAAAGACTGGATAGGCTGGGGCTGTTCTCCTTGGAACAGAGAAGTCTGAGAGGAGATCCGATTGAAATGTACAAAATTTTGAGCGGTCTAAATAGAGTGGAAGCGCAGGGTCTATTCACATCAGCAGAGAGGTCAGTGACGAGGCGGCATAGATTTAAAGTGATTGGTAGAAAAATTAGAGGGGAGACGAGGAAAAACCTTTTCACCCAGAGGATGGTGTGGGTGTGGAACTCACTGCCTGAAAGGGTGGTTGAGACAGAAACCCTCAACTCATCCAAAAGGAGTCTGGATAATCACCTCAAGTGCCGTAATCTGCAGGGCTACGGACCAAATGCTGGAAGGTGGGATTAGAACAGGTGGATCATTTTTCAGCCGCCACAGACATGATGGGCCAAGTGGCCTCTTTCTGTGCGCTCAACTTTCTATGATTCTGTGATATTTAACTCACTCCAGCATCTTGCTTATTGATTTTCTTGTTTTTCTTGTTTTTCACTTTGTCGATGCCTTTGAATAATTGTGGATCCTTCTTCAGGGTGCCTTCTTTCACCAGGTAGTTCTGACCTCTGATGATGTTGATCATAATCAGCTTCAATTCGCTGATAGTTCTGGAACTGAGAAGATTTCCTTTGCTTGAGTCTACAACATGGAACTCAGTCTGACATGTGGACCCATGGGAGGATTTGAATGCCACCCCTGCGTTGGAGTTGCATCCATCCAATAAGAGAGCGAGTAGAAATGACAGTTCTGTCAGTCGAACATGAGACTTTTAATGGCAGGGTTGTGAGTTTGAGTGGCATTCTGTTTTTCCCTTCTTTAAGGCTTCACGAGCAGAGAGTACAGGGAGTGTTTGAAAATAAGCAAGTCTCGCTTTGATTCAGGACTCTTACCTCTCTGCAGCATCTAACTATGAAAGATTGAATTTTATCTCATTTCATTCTCAGCTCGGGGTCTGTGCGGCTCAGTGGCACTTCTGGCTGTCTCCCGCTTCACAATCCATCAGTACTGACAAAGCAATGGGGAATATTACTCACATGTTGTGTTCTTTAATTTTTTGGAAAACTTGAATGTATGTATTTTCTTCCAAAACAAGGACACCAAGCCACTGTTAATGTAGGGCTGAAGTAGCTCAGTTGGGAGAGCGTTAGACTGAATATCTAAAGGTCCCTGATTCAATCCTGGGTTTCAGCAATTCTGCTTCCTTATGCGTCCCTTGCCTTGGTTCTGATTTTCCAGTTGCACAATTTACTTTGAAATTATTTACCAAGCACAAGTGGATTGAATTTGAGAAACAACACAGAGTCATTAACAGCACAGAAGGTGGTCGTTTGGCCTATCACGTCCATGCTGGCTCTCCCCGGAGCAATCTGGTCAGTTCCACACACCAGCTCGATCCCTTTCCTCCTGCAAGTTTCTTTCCTTCAAGTATCCATCTAATTTCCTTTTCAAATCATTGATTGTCTCTGCTTCCGCCACACTCGTGGGCCAAGTCATTACCACACACAGCATAAAAAAGTTCCACCTCATCAAGGATGGGAAATACTTATATCTTCTATATTTGCTTATTCTCTATTTCTATGAGAATAGACTGGCAGACAACATGAAAGGGAACCCAAAAATCTTCGAGCAGCATGTAAATGATTAGTGGGTAATAAGAGGATGAGTCGGGCCTATTAGGGACAAAAAGGATAATATAAGCTTAGAGGTGCAGGGCAATGTTAATCTACTTAATGAGTACTTTGCATCAGTGATCACTAAGGAAGTGGAATTGGACAAAATATCAGTTGGAAGTGAAGAGAGTGGAGGCAATGGAGAGAGTACAAATTGAGAGAGGGAGGTACTAAAAAGGCTGGCTGTGCTTAGGGTAGATAAATCACCTGGTCCGGACGGCTTACATCCCAGGTTGCGAAAGGAAATGCGGATGCAGATATCGGAAGGGCTTGCTATAATCTTCCAATCTTCCCTGGATACGGGGGAGGTGCCAGAGGATTAAACAGTGGCAAATGTGACACCCTTATTCAAGAAAGGGTGTAAGGACAGTCCGGCTAACTACAGGCCAGTTAGATTAACAGCAGTGGTGGGTAAGGTTTTAGAAAGAATAATCAGGGTAATAAATCAACAGTCACTTGGAGACGTTTGATTTAATTAGGGAGAGTGAGCATGGATTTATAAATGGTAGTTCATGCTTGACGAATCTAATTGCATTTTTTGATGAACTAACAGAGCAGGTTGATGAAGGGAATGCAGTGGATGTTGTTTTTATGGATTTTAAGGAAGCGTTTGACAAGGTACCACATAAAAGGGCGGTTAACAAAATTGAGGTTCATGCGATAGGAGGGTCAATGTCGAATTGGATGGAAAATTGGTTTAAGGACAGAAAACAGCGAGTCTTATGAAATGGTTCTTTGTCAGACTGGAGGTTAGTCGACAGTGGTGTTCCCCAAGGGTCAGTGCTAGAACCACTGCTTTTTTTGCTAAAGGTAAGTGACTTGGATCTTGGAATACAGAGGAGAATCTCAAAATATGCCGATGACACCAAACTTGGAGGAGTGGCAAACAGTGAGGATGATATGAAGTGCCTGCAACAGGACAGTGATAGGCTTGCAGAATGGGCAGACAGGTGGCAGATGGAATTTAATAGTGACAAGTGTGACGTGATGTATGTTGGCAGAAGGAATAGGGAGAGGCAAAGAACAAAGAACAAAGAAAATTACAGGACAGGAACAGGCCCTTCGGCCCTCCAAACCTACGCCGATCCAAATCCTCAATCTCAACCTGTCGCCTATTTTCGAAGGGTCTATATCTCTTTACTTCCTGCCCATTCAATTATCTGTCTAGATACATCTTAAAAGACGCTATCGTGCCCGCGTCTACCACCTCCGCTGGCAATGCGTTCCATGCACCCTCTGCGTAAAGAACTTTCCACGCATATCCTCCCTAAACTTTTCCCCTTTCACTTTGAACTCGTGTCCCCTTGTAATTGAATCTCACACTCTGGGAAAAAGCTTCTTGCTATCCACCCTGTCTATACCTCTCATTATTTTGTACACCTCAATCAGGTCCTCCCTCAACCTCCGTCTTTCTAATGAAAATAATCCTAATCTACTCAAACTCTCTTCATAGCCAGCGCCCTCCATACCAGGCAACATCCTGGTGAACCTCCTCTGCACCCTCTCCAAAGCATCCACATCCTTTTGGTAATGTGGCGACGAGAACTGCACGCAGTATTCCAAATTTGGCCGAACCAAAGTCCTATACAGCTGTAACATGACCTGCCAACTCTTGTACTCAATATCCCGTCTGATGAAGGAAAGCATGCCGTATGCCTTCTTGACCATTCTATTGACCTGCGTTGCCACCTTCAGGGAACAATGGACCTGAACACCCAAATCTCTCTGGACATCAATTTTCCCCAGGACTTTTCCATTTACTGTATAGTTCACACTTGAATTGGATCTTCCAAAATGCATCACCTCGCATTTGCCCTGATAGAACTCCATCTGCCATTTCTCTGCCCAACTCTCCAGTCTATCTATATTCTGCTGTATTCTCTGACAGTCCCCTTCACTATCTGCTACTCCACCAATCTGAGTGTCGTCTGCAAACTTGCTAATCAGACCACCTATACCTTCCTCCAAATCATTTATGTATATCACAAACAACAGTGGTCCCAGCACGGATCCCTGTGGAACACCACTGGTCAATAATCTCCATTTTGAGAAACTCCCTTCCACTGCTACTCTCTGTCTCCTGTTGCCCAGCCAGTTCTTTATCCATCTAGCTAGTACACCTTGAACCCCATGCTCCTTCACTTTCTCCATCAGCCTGCCATGGGGATCCTTATCAAACGCCTTACTGAAGTCCATGTACACGACATCTACAGCACTTCCCTCATCAATCAACTTTGTCACTTCCTCTAAGAATTCTATTAAGTTGGTAAGACAAGACCTTCCCTGCACAAAACCATGTTTCCTATCACTGATAAGCCCTTTTTCTTCCAGATGGGAATAGATCCTATCCCTCAGTATCTTCTCCAGCAGCTTCCCTACCACTGACGTCAGGCTCACCGGTCTATAATTACCTGGATTATCCCTGCTACCCTTCTTAAACAAGAGGACAACATTAGCAATTCTCCAGTCCTCCGGGACCTCACCCGTGTTTAAGGATGTTGCAAAGATATATGTTAAGGCCCCAACTATTTCCTCTCTCGCTTCCCTCAGTAACCTGGGATAGATCATATCCGGACCTGGGGACTTGTCCACCTTAATGCCTTTTAGAATACCCAACACTTCCTCCCTCCTCATGCCGACTTGACCTAGAGTAATCAAACATCTGTCCCTATCCTCAACATCCGTCACGTCCCTCTCCTCGGTGAATACCGATGCAAAGTACTCGTTTAGAATCTCACCCATTTTCTCTGACTCCACGCATAACTTTCCTCCTTTGTCCTTGAGTGGGTCAATCATTTCTCTAGTTACCCTCTTGCTCCTTATATATGAATAAAGTGCTTTGGTATTTTCCTTAACCCTGTTTGCTAAAGATATTTCATGACCCCTTTTAGCCCTCTTAATTCCTCGTTTCAGATTGCGCCTCCAATCCCGATATTCTTTCAAAGCTTCGTCTTTCTTCAGCCGCCTAGACCTTATGTATTCTTCCTTTTTCCTCTTAGCTAGTCTCACAATTTCACCTGTCATCCATGGCTCCCTAATCTTGCCATTTCTACCCCTCATTTTCACAGGAACATGTCTCTCCTGCACGCTAATCAACCTCTCTTTAAAGGCCTCCCACATATCAAATGTGGATTTACCTTCAAACAGCTGCTCCCAATCTACATTCCCCGGCTCCTGCCGAATTATGGTATAGTTGGACTTGCCCCAATTTAGTACTCTTCCTTTCGGACCACTCTCGTCTTTGTCCATGAGTATTCTAAAACTTATGGAATTGTGATCACTATTCCCAAAGTAGTCCCCTACTGAAACTTCAACCACCTGGCCAGGCTCATTCCCCAACACCAGGTCCAGTATGGTCCCTTCCCGAGTTGGACTATTTACATACTGCTCTGGAAAACCCTCCTGGATGCTCCCTACAAATTCAGCTCCATCTAGACCTCTAACACTAAGTGAATCCCAGTCAATGTTGGGAAAATTAAAATCTCCTATCACCAACACCCTGTTGTTCCTACAGCTTTCCATAATATATATACTTAATGGCACAGTTCTAAAGAGTGTGCTGGAATAGAGGGACTTGGGGTTCATGTGCATCAATCTTTGAATGTGGCAAGACATATTGTGAGAGTGGTTAGCAAAGCATATGGGAAGTTGGGATTTATAAATAGAGGCATTGAGTACAAAAGCAGGGAAGTTCTGCTGAACCATTTTAAAACTCTGGTTGGGCCCCAATTGGAGTGTTGCTTCCAGTTCTGCTCAGCAGACTTTAGAAAGAATGTGAGGGTCCTTGAGAGGATGCAGAGGCAATTGACCAGAATGGATCCAGGGATGGGGGATTTTAGTTACAAGGTTAGGTTGGAAAAGCTAGGATTATTCTGCCTATATCAAAGGAGATTGAGTGGAGAATTGATAGAGGTGTATAACACCTCGACAGAACAGGCCATCCTAGTCTGGGTACTGTGTAATGAGTAAGGAAAATTCTTCATTAAGATGGAGAGTGAGAGAGTTGATTCCGAGATTAGGGTCCTTAATCTAAACAAAGGAAACCATGAAGGTATGAGGTGGGAGTTGGCTATGATAGATTGTGGAACGTTACTTAAAGGGTTGACAGTGGATCGGCAATGACTAGCATTTAAAGAGCGCATGGATGAATTATAACAATTGTTCATTCCTGTCTGTGCAAAAGTAAAAGAGGAAGGGTGGCTCAACTGTGGCTTACAAAAGAAATTAGGGAAAGTATTAGATCCAAGGAGGAGAAAAAATATAAAATGGCCAGAAACAGCAGCAAACCTGAAGATTGTGAGCAGTTTGAAATTTAGCAGAGGAGGACAAAAGGATTGATTAAGAAGGGGGAAATAGAGTATGAGAGTAACCTCGCAGAGAACATAAAAAGTGACTGTAAAAGCTTCTATAGATATGTGTAGAGAAAAAGATTAGTGAAGACAAATGTGGGTCCCTTACAGTCAGAAACGGGGGAATTTATAATGGGGAACAAAGAAATGGCGGACCAATTAAATACATACTTTGGTTCTGTCTTCACAAAGGAGGATACAAATTACCTCCCAGAAATGTTGGGGAACATAGGGTCTAGTGAGAAGGAGGAGCTGTATGAAATCAATATTAGTAAGGAATGTTTGGGAAATTGATGGGATTAAAGGCCGATAAATCCCCAGGGCCTGATAATCTACATCACAGAGTACTTAAGGAAGTGGTCCCTGAAATAGCAGATTCATTTCTGGTCTTTTTTCAAAATTCTATCGACTCTGGAACAGTTCCAACGGATTGGAGGGTAGTTCATGTAACTCCACTATTTAAAAAAAGAGGCAGAAAGAAAACAGCGAATTATATACCGGTTCGCCTGACATCAGTCGTGGGGAAAATGCTGGAGTCCATTATAAAAGATGTAATAGCAGAGTGCAATAATAACTCGTCTCCACTCCTAGTACTTCTAAATCCCACACATTCACTATAATGTGAACAATTATTTCCTGTTGTGTCTCTCTCAGATTTGTAAACGTCATTGTATTGGAGTGAGGTGACATCTACTGGCGGGAAGCGAGAACTGCAATCAAGCAGCAGAAACTCCACAGTCTGTCAGGGTGAAAGAAACATTGCAATGTGAGGATTCAGCGAAGTGGTTTGATTGGGTAGATGGAGACATGATTCCACTTGTGGTGATGTCTGAAGCAAAGGCCAGAAATACAAAATTGTCAATAATAAAATAAATGAGGAATTCATGAACAATGTAGTTGCGTAGTGAATGGTGAGAACGTGGATGGAATAGAAAGTGAGATTGGATGGACAGAAGCAGTCTGAAAGGATGGCTGAAACAAAAGGTGAGTGCCCTGAAACGTTAACTGTGTTTCTCTCAGCACAGATGCTGCCAGAGCTGCTGAACATTTCCAGCACTTCCTGTTTTTATTTCAGCATTTGCAGGATGTCGCTTTGATCTGAAAAACAATGGATGATTGGCTGGGGGGTTCCAGTGAAATTCCACAGCAGCTAATAAATCCTGAGCTGTCAGTGGCTTGTTGGTCTCTGGGTATGATTCTCGCTTCGGGCGTATGGTTGACGAACATGCGCGAGATCCCGGGTTCAAGTCCCCGACGAGCCCTGGTCTGCTGGCATTTTCCGATTCAGGTTATCTATTGGTTTCAGCCTTGCAGAAGGTGGAATTGACTTCCAAACGGAGCTGGCTTGAGGACCAGACAACTGGATTCAAAGAGCTTGTCGACAAAATTGAAATGATCTAAATGTACAGATAGCCAAGTGGGAATATAAAGTTGTTGCAGTAATTGAGACCTGACTCCAAAAACAACAGGACTGGGTTCTGGACTGGAATGGAATGGAATTCTTCAGTGTTTCTGTTGTTTGGCTGGCATTGAATCATCGATTTTCTTGTTTTTCACTTTGTCGATGCCTTTGAATAATTGTGGATCCTTCTTCAGAGTGTCTTCTTTCACCAGGTAGTTCTGACCTCTGATGACGTTGATTGTAATCAGCTTCAATTCGCTGATAGTTTTGGAAGTGGGCAGATTTCCTTTGCTTGAGTCTACAACATGGAACTCAGTCTGACACGTGGACCCATGGGAGGATTTGAATGCCACCACTGCGTTGGAGTTGCATCCATCCAATAAGAGAGCGAGTAGAAATGACAGTTCTGTCAGTCGACTTTTAATGGCAGGGTTGTGAGTTTGAGTGCCATTCTGTTTTTCCCTTTTTTTAAGGCTTCATGAGCAGAGAGTACAGCGAGTGTTTGAAATGAGCAAGTCTCGCTTTGATTCAGGACCCTTATCGCTCTGCAGCATCTCACAATGAAAGATTGAATTTTATCTCATTTCATTCTGAGCTCGGGGTCTGTGCGGCTCAGTGGCACTTCTGGCTGTCTCCCGCTTCACAATCCATCAGTACTGACAAAGCAATGGGGAATATTCCTCACATGTTGTGTTCTTTAATTTTTTGGAAAACTTGAATGTATGTATTTTCTTCCAAAACAAGGACACCAAGACATTGTTACTGTGCGGCTAAAATAGCTCAGATGGGAGATTGTGAGACTGAAAATTTAAAGGTCCGTAGTTCAATCCTGGGTTTCAGCAATTTCGCTTCCTTATGCGTCCGTTGCCTTGGTTCTGATTTTCTAGTTGCACAATTTACTTTGAAATTATTTACCAAGAACTAGTGGATTGGATTTGATAAACAACACAGAGTCATTTACAGCACAGAAGGTGGTCGTTTAGCCTATCACGTCCATGCTGGCTCTCCCCGGAGCAATCAAGTCAGTTCCACTCACCAGCTCTATCCCTTTCGTTCTTCACGTTTCTTTCCTACAAGTATCCATCCAATTTCCTTTTCAAATCATTGATTGTCTCTGCTTCCACCACACTCGTGGGCCAAGTCATTACCACCCACAACATAAAAAAGTTCCACCTCATCAAGGATGGGAAATACTTATATCTTCTATATTTGCTTATTCCCTATTTCTATGAGCATAGAATGGCAGTCAACATGAAAGGAAACCCAAAATTCTTCTAGCAGCATGTAAATGATAAGTGGGTAGTAAGAGGTTGAGTAGGGCCTATTAGGGACAAAAAGGATAACATATGCTTCGAGGTGCAGGGCAATGTTAATCTACTTAATGAGTACTTTTTATCAGTGATCACTAAGGAAGTAGAATTGGACAAAATATCAGTAGAAGTGAAGAGAGTAGAGGCAATGGATAGGGTACAAATTGAGAGAGGGAGGTACTAAAAAGGCTGGCTGTGCTTCGGGTAGATAAATCACCTGGTCCGGATGGCTTGCATCCCAGGTTGTGAAAGGAACTGCGGATGCAGATAATGGAAGGGTTCGGTATAATCTTCCAATCTTCCCTGGATACGGAGGAGGTCCCAAAGGAAAAATAGTGGCAAATGCGACGCCGCTACTCAAGAAAGTGTGTAAGGACAGTCCGGCTAACTACAGGCCAGTTAGATTAACAGCAGTGGTGGGTAAGGTTTTTGCAAGAATAATCAGGGTAAAAATCAACAGTCACTTGGAGAGGTTTGAGTTAATTAAGTAGGGTGAGCATGGATTTATAAATGGAAGTTCATGCTTGACTAATCCAATTGCATTTTTTGATGAACTAACAGAGCAGGTTGATGAAGGGAATGCAGTGGATGTTGTTTATATAGATTTTAAGGAAGCGTTTGACAAGGTACCACATAAAAGGGCGGTTAACAAAATTGAGGTTCGTGGTATAGGAGGGTCAATGTCCAATTGGATAGAAAATTGGTTTTAGGACAGAAAACAGCGAGTCTTATGAAATGGTTCTTTGTCAGACTGGAGGTTAGTCGACAGTGGTGTTCCCCAAGGGTCAGTGCGAGAACCACTGCTTTTTTGCCAAAGATAAATGACTTGGATCTTGGAATATAGAGTAGAATCTCAAAATCTCCCGATGACAACAAACTTGGAGGAGTGGCAAACAGTGAAGATGATATGAACTGCCTGCAACAGGACAATGATAGGCTAGCAGAATGGGCAGACAGGTGGCAGATGGGATTTAACAGTGATAAGTGTGAGGTGATGTATTTTGGCATAAGGAATAGGGAGAGGCAATATATACTTAATGGCACAGTTCTAAAGAGTGTGCTGGAATAGATGGATTTGGGGCGCATGTGCATCAATCTTTGAAGGTGGCAAGACATATTGCGAGAGTGGTTAGCAAAGCATATGGGATCCTGTGCTTTATTATTAGAGGCATTGAGTACAAAGCAGGGAAGTTATGCTGAACCATTATCAAGCTCTGGTCAGGCCCCAGTTGGCGTGTTGCTTCCAGTTCTGTTCAGCAGACTTTCGAAAGAATGTGAGGGTCCTTGAGAGGATGCAGAGGAAATTCACCAGAATGGATCCAGGGATGGAGGATTTTAGTTACAAGGTTAGGTTGGAAAAGCTAGGGTTGTTCTGCCTGTATCAAAGGAGAGTGAGGGGAGAATTGATCGATGTGTTTTAGGCTGTGACAGTTTTAAATAAGTTGGCAAGGAAACATTGTTCCCATTAACTATTGGTACAAGGACCAGGGGACACAGACTGAAGATTTTGGACAGGAGGTACAGGGGGGAATGTGCGCAAGAACTTTTTTACACTGATTGGTGATGATCTGTAACTCGCTGCCCACGAGGGCGGTGGAAATGGAGACAATCGATGATTGCTAAAGGTATCTGAATGGGTACATGAAGGAAATAATTTTACAGGGCAATGGGGATCGAGCAGACAAGTAATAACTCGTCTCCACTCCTAGTATTTCTAAATCCCACACATTCAATATAATGTGAACAATTCTTTCCTGTTGTTTCTCTCTCAGATTTGTAAACTTCACTGCATTGGAGTGAAGTGACATCTACTGGCAAGAAACAAGAACTGTTGTGATGAGATCAGCCATGATTGTATTGAATGGCAGAGCAGGCTCGAGTGGCTGACTTGCCGACTCCGGCTCCGAGTTCTTATGTTCATAGAATCATACAGCACAGAAGGAGGCCATTCGGCCCCATTGTGCCTCTGCTGACTCTCGAACAAAAAGATGCAATTAGTCCAACCCCCTGCCTATTTCCCCATAATCCTGGAGAATTTCACTTTGAAATATTTGTCCAATTCCTTTATGAAAGTTATAATTGAATCTGTTTCCACCACCCTGTCAGACAATTCATTCCAAATCCGAATCAGTTACTGGGTAAAAAGATCTCTCGTCACCTCCCCTTGACATTTTTGGCCAATTATTTTCAATCTGTGTCCTCTGGTTACTGACCCCCAGGACAGTGGAAACAGTTTCTCCCTCTCTACCCTATGAAAATCCTTCATGATTCTGAAAACCTCTATTAAATCTTCCCTTAACCTTCTCTACTCTGAAGAGAAAAATCCCAGCTTCACCAGCCTATCCAGAGAACTGACACCCCGCATCTCTTGGATCATTCTGGTAAATCCCCTCTGAATTGTCTCAGAAGCTTTGATGTCCTTTCTAAAGCCTGGTGCCCAGAACTGGACACATTACTCGAGCTGAGATCGAGCCAGCGACGCCCACATCCCACCAACGAATAAAAAAACGCTCCCTAACCAGTCCCCAATTCTTAAGCAATTATGGACGCTCCCTGCCCAGTCCCCAAATCTTATTCATTTAGAGACGCTCCCTGACCAGTACCCAAATGTTATTCATTTAGAGACGCTCCCTGCCCAGTCCCTAATTCTTATCCATTTATAGACGCCGTTTCGGGAAGCCTCACCGGGAAAAGCTTCACCGCCGCCATCTGCAGGGATACAGATGGGATTGTTCCTTCTTATTGTGGTCCTGAGGCACTGCTCCAGCTGTGTGAGCCCGCAAAGGGCGCGGTCTTCTCGCACTTTGTGAATATCCCGCTCCAACTCCGAACCCGCAGCTGCAGCTGCTGACAGAGCTGTCTCTACTGCGCCTGCGCGCCCCGCTTCTGTCACAGATAGGGCGGATTCTAGGCCGCTGAGCATTCTGGGTACCACACCTGTCATTAATGCTATTCTTTCAGCTGATGGGTTTTATTTCGGACATTTCATGACCTGGTATCGTCGTGAGTGTTTTCGTTTATCCCTGTCAATGCCTGGGAGGATAGAGTCAGCTTCACTTTGTAGCCATGAGTTTCTGGTGTGAGAAAGTGGTGTTTAACTCAGTATATTTCAGTTTTTGGTCTGTGACTGTGGGTATTATTCAGTACCTGTTTGTTTCTGCTATTGCTATGTGAGTTTCACCACATATCTTTCAACAACTTGTATGTGGGCATCAGCTTTTGTCTATATCTATCAGTTTCTGAGAAGTGAGAAAGCGTTTGATTCTATCCCTATCAGTTTCTGTTACATGCATGTGTCTTTAATCTGCACCTCCTCTGAGTGTGTCCTCTTCTCTGTACTTGTAGGTGAGTATGTGTTTTGCTTTGTATCTCTCAGTCTTTGAAGTTTGAGCCTGGGTTTGTACCTAATTTTCTTTGTACCTTGCAGCTGGGATATGAAAGAAAGATTTTTACACGTTACCTGCCAACTGCTGCTAAGTGACTGTGGGTTTCACACTGTATCTGTCAATTTCTTGTCTGGAAATGCGAAGTTTACTGTGCACCTGTCAGTTTCTAGTCTAGGACTGATTGGTTTTACTCTGTCCCTAGCATTCGCTGGTCTGTTAGTGTGGGGTTTACATTGTACCTGTCAGTTTCTTGTATGTGAGTGTTGATTTCACTCTGAAAAGAATCATAGATCATAGAATAGTTACAGAACAAAAGGAAGCCATTCAGCTCATTGTGCTTGTGCTGCTTCTCTGCACGAGCAACTCAGCTCATGCCACAGACTCATGTATTCGATGAAGACATGCAATTTTTTTCACTTCAGATAATTATCTTATACCATTTTGAAAGCCATGGTTGAATCAGCCTCCATCACACTCTCAAGCAGTGCATTTCAGATCTTAACCACTCGCTATGCAAAAGTTGTTTTTCCTCATGTTGCCTTTGGTTCTTTTGCCATTCACCTTAAATCGGAGTCCTCTGGTTACAGAGCCGTGAATAATATTCCCCATTGCTTTCTCAGCACTGATGGATTGTGAAGCGGGAGACAGCCAGAAGTCCCACTGAGCCGCACTGACCCCGAGCTGGGAATGAAATGAGATGAAGTTCAATCTTTCACAGCGAGATGCTGCAGAGACCCGAATCAAAGTGAGCATTCTCATACTGTTGCTGAATATCATTTCAAACACTCCTTGTACTCTCTGCTCATGAAGCCTTAAAGAAGGGAAAAACAAAATGGCACTCCAACTCACCACCCTGAAATTAAAAGTTTAATGTTCGACTGACTGAACTGTCACTTCTACTCGGTCTCTTATTGGATGGATGCAACTGTATTCTTCAACGCAGTGGTGGCATTCAAAACCTCCCATGAGTCCACATGTCAGACTGAGTTCCATGTTGTAGACTCAAGCAAAGGAAATCTGCTCAGTTCCAAAACTATCAGTGAGTTGAAGCTCATTACGATCATCATCATCAGAGGTCAGAACTACCTGGTGAAAGAAAACACCCTGAAGAAGTATCCACAATTATTCAAAGGCATCAACAAAGTGAAAAACAAGAAAATGAATGAGTCAATGCAAGCCAAACAACAGAAATGGGAAAGGATTCCTTTCCATACCAGAACCCAGTTCTGTTGTTTTTTGGAGCCAGGCTTCAGTTAAAGTTACAACTTTATATTCCTACTTGGCTCTCTGTACATTTCATTCATTCCAATTTTGTCGACAATCTCTTTGAATCCAGCCCTGTGGTCCTCAAGCAGGCTCCATATGGAAATCAATTCCGCCTTCTACAAGGCTGAAACCAATCGATGACCTTAAACTAAAAACGCCAACAAAGAAGGGCTTGTCCAGGATTTGAACCCAGGATCTCTCACACATTAATTAATCACTCACCCTAAGCAAGAATCATACCCCTGGATCAACATGCCACTGATATCAGAACTTCCTTTTAGCTCCTGTGGAATTTCACTGGCAGCCAAAGCCGATCATCCATTTTTTTTCAGAGCAAAGCAACATCCTGCAAATTCTGAAATAAAAACAGAATGTGCTGGAAATGTTCAGAAACTCTGGCAGCATCTGTGGAAAGAGAAACAGAGTTAACCTTTCAGGTTGTTTACCTTTTGTTTGAGCCATCCTTTCACACTGCTTCTGTCCACCCAATCTCACTTTCCATTCTGTCTAGATTCCACCCACTCACTACCTAAATACATTTATCATGAATTCCTCATATCTTTTATGAATGACAATTTTATATTTCTGGCAGCATCTGTGGAAAGAGAAGCAGAGTTAACGTTTCGGGTCAGTGACCCTTCTTCGGAACTGACAAATATTAGAAAAGTCACAGATTATAAACAAGTGAGGTGGGGGTTGGGCAAGAGATAACAAAGGAGAAGGTGCAGATTGGACCAGGCCACATAGCTGACCAAAAGGTCACGGAGCAAAGGCAAACAATATGTTAATGGTGTGTTGAAAGACAAAGCATTAGTACAGATTAGGTGTGAATATACTGAATATTGAACATCAGCAAGTGCAAACATGAAGAAAAACAACCTGAAAAAAACAGTGGGTGAGCAAACTGAACAAACTAAGATGAACTGAAGTAAATACAAAAAAAGATTGTAAAAAATGTAAAAAGGAATGCCAAAAAAAAAGGAAGAAAAATAACTAAAAATGAAAGTAAAGTGGGGTGCTGTCATGCTCTGAAATTATTGAACTCAATGTTCAGACCGGCAGGCAGGAGTGTGCCTAATCGGTAGATGAGATGCTGTTCCTCGAGCTTGCGTTGATGTTCACTGGAACACTGCAGCAATCCCAGGACAGAGATGTGAGCATGAGAGCAGGGGGGAGTGTTGAAATGGCAAGCAACCGGAAGCTCAGGGTCCTGCTTGCGGACTGAGCGGAGATGTTCCGCAAAGCGGTCACCCAGTCTGCGCTTGGTCTCCCCAAGCAGGACCCTGAGCTTCCGGTTGCTTGCCATTTCAACACTCCCCCCTGCTCTCATGCTCACATCTCTGTCCTGGGATTGCTGCAGTGTTCCAGTGAACATCAACGCAAGCTCGAGGAACAGCATCTCATCTTCCGATTCGGCACACTACAGCCTGCCGGTCTGAACATTGAGTTCAATAATTTCAGAGCATGACAGCCCCCCACTTTACTTTCATTTTTAGTTACTTTTTCTTCCTTTTTTTTTGGCATTCCTTTTTACATTTTTTACAATCTTTTTTTGTATTTATTTCAGTTCATCTTAGTTTGTTCAGTTTGCTCACCCACTGTTTTTTTCAGGTTGTTTTTCTTCAGGTTTGCACTTGCTGATGTTCAATATTCAGTATATTCACACCTAATCTGTACTAATGCTTTGTCTTTCAACACACCATTAACATATTGTTTGCCTTTGCTCCGTGACCTTTTGGTCAGCTATGTGGCCTGGTCCAATCTGCACCTTCTCCTTTGTTATCTCTTGCCCAACCCCCACCTCACTTGTTTATAATCTGTGACTTTTCTAATATTTGTCAGTTCCGAAGAAGGGTCACTGACCCGAAACGTTAACTCTGCTTCTCTTTCCACAGATGCTGCCAGACCTGCTGAGTGAATCCAGCATTTCTTGTTTTTGATTCAGATTTCCAGCATCCGCAGTATTTTTCTTTTATTTATATATCTGGCCTTTGCTTTGGACTCCACCACAAGTGGAATCATGTCTCCATCAACCCAATCAAACCCATTCACTATTTCCTCACATTGCAATGTTTCTTTCACCCTGACAGACGATGGAGTATCTGCTGCTTGGTTGCAGTTCTTGCTTCCTGCCAGTAGATGTCACCTCACTCCAGTACAGTGAAGTTTACAAATCTGAGAGCCACACAACAAGAAGTAATTGTTCACGTGACAGTGAATAGGTCCCTCTATTCCTGCACGCTCTTTCGAACTGTGCCATTCAGTATATATTGCCTCTCCCTATTTCTTCTGCCAAAATGCATCACCTCACACTAGTCACTATTAAATTCCATCTGCCACCTGTCTGCCCCTTCTGCGAGCCTATCATTGTCCTGTTGCAGGTGGTTCATTTCATCCTCACTGTTTGCCACTCCTCCAAGTTTGGTTTTATCGGCATATTTTGAGATTCTGCTCTATATTCCAAGATCCAAGTCATGTATCTGTAGCAAAAAAAAGCAGTGGTTCCAACAGTGACCCTTGGGGTAGAGCACTGTATTCTGTACAATTTTGGTTTCCTTATTTTATATTTATTTAGAGATACAGCACTGAAACAGGCCCTTCAGCCCACCGAGTCTGTGCTGACCAAAAACCACCCATTTATACTAGCCCTACAGTAATCCCATATTCCCTACAACCTACCTGCACTAGGAGCAATTTACAACAGCCAATTTACCTATCACCTGCAAGTCTATGGCTGCGGGAGGAAACCAAAGCACCCAGCAAAAACCCACATGGTCACAGGGAGAAGTTGCAAACTCTGCACAGGCAGTAGCCAGAATCAAACCTAGGTTTTTGGAGCTGTGAGGTTGCAGTGCTAACCACTGTGCCGCCCATGACAATGCCACTACGCCATCACCTCCCCTTATCTAAGGAAGGATAGACTTGTCACAGAGGGAATGCAATTGAGATTCACCAGACTAATCCCCTTATGATGAGAGACTGCAGAAACTGGGCCCAAATTCTCTGGAGTTTCAAAGAATGAGAGGTGATCTCATTGAAACTTACAAAATTCTTACAGGGTGTGACAGGGTAGATATGGATAGGATGTTCCCTCTGTCTAGTGAGTCTGGAAGAAGGGGACACAGTCTCAGAATAAGGACAGGCCATTTGAGACTGAGATGAGCAGGAATTTCTTTACTCAGAGGGCGGGAAATCTGTGGAGTTCTTTATCCCCGAAGGCTGTGGAGGCTCAATCACTGAACATATTCAAGACAGAAATCAATAGATTTCTACATACTACCGGGATCAAGGGATATGGAGATAGCAGGGAAAAATGGCAAAGAGGGATATGATCAGCCACGATCTGTTTGAATGGCAGAGCAGGCTCAATGGGCTGATTGGCCTAATGCCCCTATTTCATTTGATCCTATGAATCCCAATAATGTACATCAGACGTTAGACCGAGCTATGCATTACATACCAGTTCAAAAATCCCACAGAGATTAAGACTGAAAGATGCAGTTTCAATTCCATTACTACAAAGTGAAGGACTTGGAGATTGCAGACAAGCCCATGTATAAGATTGAAAGTTATGTTTTCATTCACAATCGTTTTCACAGAGCTAAATATTGAATACCAATCCACAACTTGTACAGGACTACCAAATAAAACCTACAACTGTAAAATACAGTTGATCCATATTTTGAATTAACCACAACGCAAACAAATATTGATACATTAAGAGAGCGGGAAACAGTGAGAGCAGAGTGGAGCATAAAGAGCCCGGGGTGGGGAGAGAGAGAGCAAGCAAGGGTTCACTCAGAGAGCAGGAAACGGTGAAAGCGGAGTCCAAGCATGCTGGAGTTTGGAACAAAGTGAATAGTGACATCACAGGAAAGCTGCAAGGTGACAGGTTGTGATTAACGGCTGTTCGGGAGTAACCGCAAATAGTTAGTACACCACTGTTAGGGTGGTGTGTAAATGGCTGGGTTATAGCATTTCAACAACAGGCAGAATAAAAAGAGTATACATTAAGTATTAATGATAAGGGACAAGTGAATCGTTGGTGAGTTTTTTGGAGTAAGGTTTATCTTAACTAGTGAACTGTATTGATTTTTAGTGGGATTTATCAGTACTAGTAAAGTTTTATTTATAATTCTAAGGTGTGGTAGTACTGTTAAGGTTTTTTTTTAGCAGTAGCAAAGGTTCAACTCATGGCAGGGGTGTTTCAACCTTGAGAGTGCACCTCCTGTGATATGTTGGAGCTCCAGGATGCTTCCACTATCTTAGAGAACCATTTGTGCCAGGAAGTGCTCTCAATTGTGGCATCTTGAGCTCTGGGTTTTGGAACTTGAGTGGCAGCTGGTGACACTGCAGTGCATTCGTGAGAAGAGAGCTACATGGATAGCACGTTTATAGATGCAGTCACCCCACAGCTTAAGAGTATGCAGGGAGAGAGGGAATGGGTGATCACCAGGCAGTCAAAAAGAATCGAGTAGGTAGTACAGGACACCCTGACTGCATGACACTCTCCAACGGGTATTCAGTTCTGAATATGGAGGACAGTGATGCTTCCCTGGGGAGTGCAGCCAGAGCCAAGTCCATGGCACCATGGGTGACTCAGCTGCAAAGGGAGGTGCAAGGAAGACTGGAGAAGCCATAGTGATAGGTGATTCAATAGTCAAGGGAACAATCAGGCATTTCTGTAGTCGCAGACATGAATCCAGGAATGGTCTGTTGCCTCCCTGGTGCCAGGATCAAGGATGTCATTGAGCAGTTACAGAGCATCCTGAAAGGGGAGGGTGAGCAGTTGTGGTCCACATTGGAACCAACAACATAGGGAGAAATAAGGATGTTGTCCTGCAGTCAGAATTTGGGGAGTGATGTAAGAAATTTGCAAACGGGACATCAAAAGTAATAATCTCCAGATTGCTCCCAGTGCCAAGCGCAAGTGAGTTCAGGAATAGAAGGATAAGACAGATGAATGTGTGGCTGGAAAGATGGTCCTGGAGGAATGGCATTAGATTCTTGGGACTGATCGGACGGGTTGCACCTGAACAGAGCTGGGACGGAGTTCCTTGCGGGGCATTTTGCTCGTGCTGTGGGGAGGGTTTAAACTAGTTTGCCAGGGGGTGGGGACTGGAAGGTAGAGTCAGATGGGACAAAATCAGAAATGAAAATGGAAGGCAGAAAATTAATTGATGAGTCTGGAAGACTGAGGAAACAAAGTTTAGAAAATTAAAAATGTGTTTGGCAGTGCTCAAGTGTATCTATTTCAATGCAAGGAGTATAGCAAATAAAGCAGATGAGCTGAGGACAGATAGACAGGTGGCAGTATGATATCATAGCTCTGAGAGAAACATGGCTTAAGGAGGGACAGGAATGGCAGCTCAACAATGTGGCAATTTTTGTCAAAGCAACAGTACGGCAGCAATAGAAAGGGATTTTAACCACCCAAACATTAACTGAGATAGTTTTAGTGTGAAAGGAATTGAGGGAGCAGAATTCTTGTGATGCATTCAGGAGAAATATTTTAGCGAATATGTAGCAAGTCCAACAAGAGAGGGGGCAGTTTTAGGAAATGAAGATGGGCAGGTGGAAGGAGTGGCAGTGGGAGAGCATTTTGGTGGTAGTAATCATAATTCAGTCAGTTTTAACATAATTGTGGAAAGGACAAGGATACAACAAGAGTTAGAGTTCTCAATTGGGGCAAGGCCAACTTTACTAAGCTGAGGAGTGATTTAGCGAAAGTGGACTGGAAACAGTTACTTGAAGGTAAATCAGTGTCAGATCAGTGGGAAGAATTCAAGGGGAGATTCCAGGGGTTCAGAGTCAACATGTTCCCTCAAAGAAAAAGGGTGGGAAGGCCAAATCTAGAGCCCCATGGATGTCAAGGAGCTTATGGGTATGATATGGCAGTAAAGGAAAGATTATGCCCGACACAGAGAACTCAATACTACAGAAGGCCAAGAGGTCTATAGAATGTGGAGGGGGGAAATGAACGTTGAAATTAGGAAAACTAAGAGAGGCATGAAAGAATATTGGCAATCAAAATCAAGGTAAACACAAAGATGTTTTATCAATACATTAAAAGTAAAAGGATAACTAAGGAAAGAGTAGGGCACAGAAAAGACCATAAAGGTAACCTATATGTCGGGGCAGAAGATGTTGACATTGTTCTTAATAAATACTTTGCATCTGTCTTCACAGAAGAGGGGGACGATGCAGATATTGTAGATAAGGAAGAGGGGTGTGAAGTATTGGATATGATCAACAGAGGGAGAGAGGACATACTAATGGAATTAGCTTATTTGAAAGTTGATAAATCACCAGGGATGGATGAAATGTACCTCAGGCTGTTAAAAGAAGCAAGAGAGCAAATAGCGGAAGGTCTGACCATCGTTTTCCAGACCTCACTGGATACAGGTGTTGTGCTGGAGGATTGGAGGACTGCTAACATTGTACCTAAGTTTAAAAAGGGAGTGAGGGATAGACCGAATAATTACAGGACAGTCGGTCTAACCTCAATAGTGGGAAAATTATTGGAATCTATTCAGAGAGACAGGATAAAATGTCACTTAGAAAGGCACAGATTAATCAAGGATAGTCAGCATGGATTTGTTAAGGGAAGATCTTGTCTGAACAACTTGATCGAAATTTTGAAGAATTAACAAGGAAAATAGATGAGGGTAGTGCAGTTTATGATGTAGTCTACATGGATGTAAATGTAGGGGACATGATCAAGAAGTTTGCAAATGACACAAGGATTGGCTGTGTGGTAAATAGCAAGGAGGATAGCTGCAGGCTGCAGGAATATCTTGATGGTCTGGTCAGATGGGCAGAAAAATGGCAAATGGAATTCAATCCAGAGAAGTCTGAGGTCATGCATTTGGGGAGGTCAAACAAGGCAAAGGAATACACGATTAATAGGAAACTGCTGAGAGGTGTAGAGAAAGTGAGGGACCTTGGAGTAAATGTCCAAAGATCCTTGAAGGTAGCAGGACAGATCGATAAGGTGGTAAAAAGGCACATGGAATCCTTTCTTGTATCAGCCGAGGTATAGAATATATGAGCAGGGAGGTTGTACTGTAACTGTATAAATCATTAGTCAGGCCACAACTTGAGTACTGTGTGCAGTTCTGATCACTTCATTACAGAAAGGATGTAATTGCCCTAGATAGGGTACAGAGGAGATTTACGAGGATGTTGCCGGGACTGGAAAAATGCAGCTCTGGGGAAAGATTGGAGAGGATGGAGCTGTTCTCCTTGGAACAGAGGAGGCTGAGGGGAGATCCGACTGAAATGTACAAAATTTTGCGGGGCCTGTATAGAGTTGAACTGAAGGGCCTGTTCACCTTAGCAGAGAGGTCAGTGACTAGGGGAATAGATTTAAAGTGATTGGTATAAAGATTACAGAGGAGATGAGGAAAAGTTTTTTTTCAGCCAGAGGGTGGAGGGGGTCTGGAACTCACTGCCTGATAGGGGAGTTGAGACAGAAACCATCAACTCATTCAAAATGAGTCTGGATATACACCTCAAATGACGTAATCTGCAGGGTTATGCACCAAATGCTGGAAGGTGGGATTAGAATGGGTGGACCGTTTTCATCTGGCACAGACACAATGGGCCAAGTGGCCTCTTCCTGTGCCATAAACTTACTTTGATTCTATAAATTACCCAGCTGCTGCCGTGGAATTTGAACTCATGTCTCTGGTCCATTAGTGGAGACTTTTGGATTACTCGTCCTGTAAAGTAACCACAAAATCACCATACCCCTGGATGAGAGCTTTTACAGGTTTGTAATTTTATTTTCAGATACGGCACTGAAACAGGCCCTTCAACCCACCGAGTCTGTGCCAACCAACAACCACCCATATACACTAATCCCACATCAATCCCATATTCCCTACCACATCTTCACACTCGGGGCAATTTACCTAACAACCTGCAATTCTTGGGCTGTGGGGGGAAACTGGAGCACACAGCAGAAATCCACCTGGTCACAGGGAGAACTTGCAAACTCCGCACAGGAAGTACGCAGAACTGAACCCAGGTCAGTGGAGCTTTGAATCTGCAATGCTAACCACTGCGCCACTGTGCCGCCATAATGTGGAGGTCAGTCTGCACAAATGGAATTGATAATCTATTTCACTCTGATCATGTATGAGATGTTTTTGGCTGGAAAATAATGCGGATCATAGACAACTGTATTTTTTATTTCCGCAGTCTGGGTGAGTTCTGTCCAGGCATCTAATTTACATCACAGTTTACACTTCATATCAGCATTGCTCAATCTGATGCTGTATGTGATTTTTGGACTGGCAATGATTAGATCAATCTACACTAATGGAATTGATACTGTATGCGTTTTTGGAATAGTATGTAATGTTTAGGTGAATGTGCACTAATAAAATTGATACTGGATTTCAATTTGATATTGTATGAGTTTTTAGAATGGTATATAATGTTTAGATCAATCTACACTAATGGAATTGATACTGTATTTCAGTTTGATATAGTATGAGTTTTTTGAATGGTATATAATGTTTAGATCAATCTACACTAATGGAATTGATACTGTATTTCAGTTTGATATAGTATGAGTTTTTTGAATGGTATATAATGTTTAGATCAATCTACACTAATGGAATTGATACTGTATTTCAGTTTGATATTGTATGAGTTTTTGGAATGGTATATAATGTTTAGATCAATCTACACTAAAAGAATTGATTCTGTATCTTTCAATTTCACAGTGTGCGTGAGTTCTGAACTGGTATCTAATTTGTGTCTCAGCTAACAATATCTTTCAGCATTTTTGAAGCTTTCACTGCAATGAATGTTGGACTTGTATGTAACTTGTATCACAGGGTACACTATGGGGATGTTTAAACATCCTTTATAATGAATGGGTGTGAGCTTTGGGTATGATATTTAATTTAAATCTCAGGGTACATCATTAGCTTAGATTCTGTGCCATTCAATCAGTAGCGTGTGCCAAATCTATCTGATATTTAATTGCTAGCTAAGTCTGCATTATATTTAGATTGACACATTGCATTTCAATCTGCTAGTGGGTGTGATTTTGACCTGGGATTGATGCATCTGACTGTCAGTGGGACTGAATTGGGGCGAAATGGAAACAACTTCTTTTTCTCCTGCTTTGTTTGATTGAAAATGTGTCTCTGGAGCTTGGAATCAGTGTGAGCCTGACTACTTCTGCAGTCTGAGACGAGGGAACCGATGCACTGTCTATCCCTCTGTACTCTGAGTGATGATGTACCTACTGTGTGTGAGAGGAGTTGGCTGCACTGTTCCTTGTGCCTCGAGAGTAGCAACCATCACATTCATCACAATACCTTCAAATATTTGCCTGCATGAATAAAAAATATATCTTATAACTCAAGAACAGGTGAGGGGCATAATATCAAAGAGGTGAATTTAATTTCTCAATTAATAATAATTAAGAACACACACTAATGAAAACCGGTGTCAGTATCAGCCTCCACTGCATCACAAGTGATTTGGGCAGATCCATCCAGACAAAACACTGCATTGGGATCGTCCCAACCGCTCTATGCTCTTCACATATTTCCAGCTATCCTGTTTCAAATGCACAAATTTTAAAAAATGAAGCCCGATATGTATATCCCTCAATTCATTCCTCCCCATACACTTGTTCATTTGTTCCACCTCCCCTTAAGTGCATCAATACTATTCACCCCAACCGCTCCCTGTGATAGCAAATTCCAGATTCTATCCATTCACTGCATAAATACATTTTTCATGAATTCCTCATTGGTTTTATGAATGTTGATTTTATATTTTTGGCTCTTATTTCAGAAACCACCACAAGAGGAAACGTGTCTCCGTGTATTCTATAAAAGCCCTTCACTATTTCCTCACTTTATTTCCTTTGTTCCTGGGACATAGGCATCGCTGGCTATGCCAGCATTTATTGCCCATTACAAATTGCCCTTGACAAAGTGGTGGTGAGCTGCCTTCTTGAGCCGCTGCAGTCCTTGAGATGCAGGAATACCAACAGTGCTGTTTGGAAGGGAGTTCCAGGATTTTTACCCAACGACAATGAAGGAATGGCGATACAGTTCCAAGTCAGGATGGTGTGTGGCTTGGAGAGAAACTTGCTGGTGGTAGTGCTCCTTTGCATCTGCTGCCCTTGTCCTTCTCGGTAGTAGAGGTTCAGAGTTTGGAAGGTACTGTTGAAAGAGCCTTAGTTTGTTGCTGCAGTGCATCATGTAGAGTGTACACACTGCTGCCACTGTGCATTAGTGGTGAATGGAGTGAATGTTGAAGCTGGTGGATGGGGGCAATCAAGCAGGCTACTTGAGTGTTGTTGTAGCTGCACTCATCCAGGCAAGTGGAGAGTATTCCATCAAACTCCTGACTGGTGCCTCGTAAATGGTGGAAAGATGTAAAGATGTGGGGAGACAGGAGGTAAGTTGCTCACTGCAGAATTCCTAGCCTCTGACCTGCTTTTGTAGCAAATGCATTTATGTGGCTGGTCCAGTTCAGTTCATCGTCAATGGTAACTCCCCCAATGTTGATGGTGGGGGTTTCAGTGATGGTAATGCCATTGAACATCAAGCGGAAATGATTAGATTCTCTCTTGTTTGAGATGGTCATTGCCTGGCATTTATGTGACGCAAATGTTATTAACCACTTATCAGCCCAAGCCTGGATGTTGTCCAGGTCTTGCTACATCTGGACACGGGCTGCTTCAGTATCTGAGGAGTCATGAATGGTGCTGAACATTGTGCAATCATCAGTGAACATCCCCACTTTCGGCCTTGTGATCCCATTCTGATAAGTTGTCTTTTGACTTAACTAGAGGCATTTGGGAGCAGCGACGAATAGCAAACAGAGAGCATGAAAGAATATTGACAAGCAAAATCAAAATGGATCCAAAGATGTTTCATCAATACATTGGAGTAAGAGGCAACTGAGGAAAGAGTAGGGCCCATCAGGGTGGAAGATGTGGGTATGTTTGTTAATGTATACTTTACTGTCTTCACAAATGAGGGGGTGATGCATATATTATAATTAAGGAGAAGGAGTGTGAAGTATTGGACATGATAAACTGAGGGAGAGAAGAAGTATAAATGGGATTAGCATCCTTGAAAGTGGATAAATCATCAGGGCCGGATGAAATGCACCACAGGCTGTTAAAAAAAGCCAGGGAGGAAGTAGTGGAAGGTCTGACCATCAGTTTCCAATCCCTCACTGGATACAGGTGTGATGCCAGAGGATGGGAGGTCTCGGAACGTTGCAATAAAAGCAAAATTCTGCAGATGCTGGAAATCTGAAATTAAAACTATTCGCGCTGGAAATGCACAGCAGGTCAGGCAGCATCTGTGGAGAGAGAAGCAAAGTTAATGTTTCTGTTCTGATGAAAGGTCACTGATCTGAAATGATAACTTTGCTTCTCTCTCCACAGATGCTGCCAGACCTGCTGTGTATGTCCAGCACTTTTTGTTTTTATTGCTAACATTGCACCATTTTTGAAAAAGGAAGCGAGGGAACAATTAAAGGCCAGTCAGCCGAACCTCAATAGTGGGCGCATTATTGGAATTAATTCTGAGAGACAGGATAAACCGTCACTTAGAAAGGCACAGATTAATCAAGTATCATCAGCATGGATTTGTTCAGGGAAGCTCCTGTCTGACGAACTTGATTGAATTTTTTGAAGAAGTAACAATGAGGATCGTGAGGATAGTGCAGTTGATGTGGTCGACATGGATTTTAGCAAGGCTTTTGACAAGGTCCCACATGGCAAACAGGTTAAAAAAAACATAAAAGCGCATGCGATCCAGGGGAATGTAGCAAGCTGGATACAAAATTGGCTCAGTGGCAGGAAACAAGAAGGAATTGGTTACAGGTGTTTTTGCAACTGGAGGACTGTTTCCAGTGGTGTTGCACAGGGCTCAGAACTTTGTCCCCTGCTTTTTGTGGCATATATTAATGATATGGACATAAATGTAGAGGGCACAATCAAGATGTTTGCAGATAACACGAAAATTGTCCGTGTTGTTGATAGGGAGGAGGATAGCTGTACACTGCAGGAAGATATCAATAGAATGGTCAGGTGGGCAGAGAAGTGGTAAATGGAATTCAAATTGGACAAGTGTGAGGTGATGCATTTGGGAGGTCAAAAAAGGCAAAGGAATACACAATTAATGGGAGAACACTGAACGGTGCAGAGGAAGTGAGGGACGTTGGAGTGAATGTCCACAGATCCCTGAAGTAGCAGTACAGGTCAATAAGGTGGTTCAGCTGGTATATGGAATCCTTTCCTTTATTAACTGAGGTATAATTTATAAGGGTGACCTGGTATCCATGTCAATAAGTCACTGACAGCTAACATGCAGGTGCAGCAAGCAATTAGAAAGGCTAATAGTATGTTAGCCTTTGTCACAAGAGGATTTGAGTACAGGAGTAGTGAAGTCTTGCTTCAATTGTATAGACCCTTGGTTATACCGCACTTGGAGTACTGTGTGCAGTTTTGGTCTCCTTACCTTAGGAAGGATATTATTGCCATGGAGGGATTTCAACGAAGGTTCATCAGACTTGTTCCTGGGATGGTGGGACTGTTCTATGAAGAGAGATTGGGAAAATGGGGCAGTATTCTCTAGAGTTTCGAAGAATGAGAGGTGAACTCATTGAAACCTACAAAATACTTAAAGGACAGTCAGGGTAGATGCAGCTAAGATGTTTCCCCTGGTTGGGGAGTGGAGAACCAGGGGATGCATTTTCAAAATAAGGGGGAAGCCACTTAGATCAGAGATGTGAAAAAACGTTGTTATTCAGATGGTTGTAAATCTTTGGAATTCTGTACCCCAGAGGGCTGTGGAAGCTCAGTCATTGAGTATGTTTAAAGCAGAGATTGACAGATTTCTAAATACAAATGACATAAGGGAATATGAGGAAAGTGTGGGGAAAAGGACATTGAAGTGGTTGATCAGCCATGATCATATTGAATGGCGGGGCAGGCTCGATGGGCTGAATGGCCGACTCATGTTACTATGTTCCGAACCCCACATGATCAGCGAGGCACAGCCTCAGACCGACTTGTCGGGTGGTGTAAACAGATATCACTGCTTCTGATCTTCACCAGAACAGAGAGTGAGATATAACATTGATCATCAAACAGACTGTGAGAGAATGCAACAGAATAAAACACATGGTGAGACACTGTGGAATAACAAATAGATTTGATTGGAATGTTGAATTCTGATTGGAATGGATAAAACACCAGAAACAACAGATTAAATTGGGATTCTCATCACTATATTGATCTGAGACATAAAAGCGAAACTGATGGAAAGAAGGGAAGAAGGAAGAAAAGAAAGAATGGAACTGTTCAATTTTTTCAGTTTTTTCACTCGCCCATCAAAGCTGGATTTTAAAAAGTTGCAAATAACAGAGAATTTCACCAAAAACGGAGATTAAACGCAGCAGAAAGCTTGGATCGAAGGATGTCCCAACAGATCACCTGTTTAACTGTCTCCTCACTGGGGGATTTCAATCAGTGAGAAATATTATTCGCTACCTTTTTTTTGTTAATGAACCCAGAACTGTCACTTGGTGTTAATATCTGTGTTCCGACTCCTGAATAATAAAATTGTGAGTTTCTCGATATTTTCAGGACAAATTTCCTGCTGAAATAACTAAGAACTCTTTTCTAATTTACTCAATACTATCTACACACTCAACAAGCCTCCTAAGCTAGCATCCCTGGTGCTGCTCTCTCTTCTCCCAAACCTCAACTCATGTGACTGTTACATCATCACTCTGACAGTGGGAGGGGTTGATCCCACTGTCTTCAGCATTAACCCTTTAGATCCTTATACTGCACTGTCTGTCCAAACAAATCAGTGGAGGGAACTTGATTTATCGAAACACCAACAGCGGCCGGTTGAAAATCAACTCAACCCATCAGAGAGAGAGAGAGAGTCTGTCAGAGAACTTCCTGCATCCAGTCCTGACCCTGTCACACTCAGCAGATGCTCACCCAGACCCCACTCTCATCAACACTGAACATTTTTACTGAGACACTTCAAATACTGCTTATAAAAGGCAGGAAAGGTCAAAGTTCACACAGTTGTATTGAATAGAACAATGTTTAATATCTTCTGACCTTTTCTCGGTAACCACGAGACATAGGTTTTCTTATTTGGTTACTTTGATTTTTCTTGTTCCTGACTGACAAATATTCCAAACCTCAGATAAACCCACCCAATTGCGTCATGTCCCAGTCTCGGTTAAAAGCAACACATAATGACACAAGCACTCTGCAACACAGAACGCGGTCACACGTTCCCTCAGTGAGATTAATGTCAAGCTGTTTTCCAGGTTGAATGGAACGGTGAACAAATTTCTATCAAAGAAGTTACCTTTGAAATATCAGGACTGAATTTCTGGATAAGGAGGAACAGCCATTCCAAACTCACATCCTTCACAAAGGTTGTTTTCTCCTGCGACTGAAATTCATCATGTAACTTGAATTAAGAGTTCAAGCTCACAAGACGCAGATGTGAACTTCTAAAGCATGTTGCTAATAATGACATAAGGCTCTGTTGGGAGTTGAAACCAGGATCTTCTATTTAATAGACAGATGTTTGAGCCCACAAAGCTACAGAGCCAAACAACAAATGCTTCTACAGTTGAAATCAGAAGAGGGCACTATATTCTCATCCCATTTCTCCACTGGTCACAACATATTTTAAACATTTCCCACTTTCTGATACAGTCAATCCTATACTCTATTTTTCTCTGTACTGAGAATGAATGTTTTGGAAGAAAATACATACATTCAATTTTTCCGAAAGGTTACAGAACACAACATATGAGTAATATTCCCCATTGCTTTCTCAGCACTGATGGATTGTGAAGCGGGAGACAGCCAGAGGTCCCACCGAGCCGCACTGACACCGAGCTGAGAAAGAAATGAGATAAAGTTCAATCTTTTGCAGTGATATGCTGCAGAGTGAAGAGTCCCGAATCAAAGTGAGACTTGCTCATACTGTTGTTGAATTTCATTTCAAACACTCCTTGTACTCTCTGCTAATGAAGCCCCAAAAAAGGGAAAAACAGAATGGCACTCAAACTCACAACCCTGAGATTAAAAGTCTCATATTCGACTGACTGAACTGTCACTTCTACTCACTCTCTTATTGGATGGATACAACTGTCTGCTCCAATGCAGGGGTGGCTTTCAAAGCCTCCCTCGGATCCACATGTCAGACTGAGTTACATCTTGCAGACTCAAGCAAAGGAAATTTGCTCAGTTCCAAAACTATCAGAAGCTTATGATGATCAACATCATCAGAGGTCAGAACTTCCTGGTGAATGGAAACACCCTGAAGAAGGATCCACAATTATTCAAACGCATCAAAAAAGAGAAAAACAAGAAAATCGATTATTAGAGATACAGCAATGAAACAGGCCCTTCGGCCCACCAAGTCTGTGGCGACCAACAACCACCCATTTAAACTAACCCTACAGGAATCCCACATTCCCGACCACATACCTACACTACGGGCAATTTGCCTATCACCTGCAAGTCTTTGGAGGGGGGAGGAAACCAGAGCACCCAGCAAAAACCCACACAGACACAGGAAGAACTTGCAAACTCCACACAGGCAGTACTCAGAATTGAGCCCAGGGCCCTGAAACTGTGAGTTTGTGGGTCTAACCACTGCGCCACTGTGCCACCCTAATCGAAACCGAACAACAGAAACACAGAAGAATTCCATTCCATATTAGCTACTGGTCGTGTTGTTTTTGTATCCAGCTCTCAGTTACTGCACCACCTTCAGACACCCACTTGGCGACCTGTACATTTTGTTCATTTCAATTTTGTCAACAGGCTCTTTGAATCCAGTTCTCTGGTCCTCAAACAGGATCTGTATGAACGTCAATTTCGTTTTCTGTAAGGCTGCAACCAATTGATGACCTTCAACTAAAAACACAAATGAAGAAGGGCTAGTCTGTTAACCTCGCGCATATTAAGCAATCAGACACCCAAAGTGGGAATCATACCCCTCGACCAACAAGCCACTTACAAGGTGCATTATTTTTAGTTCTATTTAGAACTGTGCTATTAAGTATACATTGTCTCTCCCAATTCCTTCTGCTATAATGCATCACCTCACACTAGTCACTATTAAATTCTATCTGCCACCTGTCTGCCCATTCTGCTAACCTATCACTGTCCTGTTGCAGGCAGGTCACATCATCCTCACTGTTTACCACTCCTCCAGGTTTGGTGTTATCGGTATATTTTGAGATTCTACTCGATATTCCAAGATCCGAGTCATTTACATATAGCAGAAAAAGCAGTGGTTCTCGCAGTGAACACTGGAGAACACCCACTGTCGACTATCCTCCAGTCTGACAAAGAACGGTTTACTGTGATTCGCTATTTTCTGTCCTAAAAGCAACTTTCTATCCAATTGGACAGTGACTCTCCTATTCCATGAACCTCAATTTTGTTAACCACCCTTTTATGTGGTACCTTATCATTCATTCTGAATCCATCCATCCATCCTTTCTTAAAATCCATATCACCAACATTCGCTGCATCATCCTCCTGTTAGTTCATCAAAAAATGCAGTTAGTTAAGCATGAACTCCCATTTATAAATCCATGCTCACTCTTCTCAATTAACTCAAATCTCTCCAAGTGACTGTTGATTTTTTCCCTAATATTGTTTCTAAAACCTTACTCACCACTGCTGTTAATCACACTGGCCTGTAGTTACCTGGACGATCCTTACACGCTTTGTTGAAATAGGAAGTCACATTTGCCACTGTTCAGTCCTCTGGCACCACCACAGTGCTTTTTGGGAGGGTGTTCCTGGTTTTTGACCCTGCAGCAGGAAAGGACTGGCGGTATAGTGCCAAGTCAGGAGGGTGTGTGACTTGGAGGGGAACCTGAAGGTGGTGATGTTCCCATGCGTCTGCTCCCTTTGTCCTTCTAGGTGGTTGAGTTTGTGGGTTGGAAGGTGCTGTTGAAGGAGGCTTGGTAAGTTGCTGCAGTACGTATTGTAAATGTGACACACTGCTGCCACTCTGCACTGGTGCTAAAGGGAATGAATGTTTAAGGTGGTGGATGGGGTGCCAATCAAGTGGGCTGCTTTGACCTGAAGGTGTCAATCTCTTGAGTGTTGTTGGAGCTGCACTCATCCAGGCATGAGTATTCCATCACATTCCTGACTTGTGCCTTGTAGATGGTTGGCAGGCTTTGGTGAATCAAGAGGTGAGTTAGTCACCGCAGAGTTCCCAGCCTCTGACCCGCTCTTGTAGTTGTAGCTGCAGCTGTAATAGTAATAGGCAACTGTCCGTCTCGGACGGCGATGGGCTACGCCTGGCGTGTAGGTCACTTCTGTATTAAACATCGTTTGTTGTGGCTGCAGAGGATGACTCGTGAGTGACAATCATTTCCACAGCTGGTACAGATGAATATCATTGGCCCGAGGACGACTGATAATTTTTCCTTCCTCTGAGCTCTCTTCCCCCCCCCCCCCAACTGGTCATTTCTTTTGTCCTCTGCTTTTCCCATGGTCTTCCTGAATGCCTTTCTCCAGGAATTCCAGTCAGCAGGAAGGACTTCCCAGGCATCGACTACACTCCCAGTCTGCTGGAGATCTCGTTTGCAGATGTCCTTGTATCACAGACGTGGGTGACCTGTTGGTCTCATGCTGATAGCAAGTTCACCAAAGAGCATTTCTTTGGCAAAGCGACCGTCATCCATTCGGCACACATGACCCAGTCAACAGAGTCACCGCTGACGCAAGAGGACAAACATGCTGCGGATCCCTGCACGCTGGTGGACTACCGCATTCGGCACTCTGTCCTGCCAGGAGATGCCCAATATCCATCTGAGGCAGCGGAGGTGGAAGCTGTTCAGCTGCTTTTCTTGGCTTGCATAAGTTGTTGATGCTTCTCAACTATAAAGGAGGGTGCTGAGAACACAAGCCTGGTACACGCAGAGCTTTATATTTTTGGTCAGTTTGCTGTTGGTTCACATTGGTCTTCTCAACTTTGACATGACAGCTGCAGCATTGACAATCCTGGTGCTGATTTCAGTATCAAGGGACAGATTGCTGGTAATTGTTGATCCTCCAAAATGAGGTTGTCGATTTTGATGGAAGGTGGAGTCTCGACGTCCTGGCCCATAACTTTCATCTTCTTGATGCCGATCATCAGTCCAAACTCCTTGCAGGCCAGGGAGAACCGATATACTAACTGCTGCAAGAGAATTTCATTATGGGATGTCAGCACAGCGTCATCAGCAAACAGCATCTCACAGACTAGGAACTGACACATTTTAGTCTTGGCGCGCAGTCTTGCCAAGATGAACAGCTTGTCATCAGCTCTGGTATGCAGGTGGACACCCCCATCTGAGTCACTGAAAGTTTACAATTGCAGCATGGAGAAGAGTATGCTAATTGTAAAGGATGTGAGCTGTGAGGAGTTAATAAGGAGGCTTCCAGGGGACTTGGATAGGATAAGTGAATGAAATGACAGATGGAACATAATATGAATAAGTGTGAAGTTATCCACTTTGGTAGAATAAACAGAAAGACAGACTATTTCTTAAATGTGAGAGTTTGGGAAGTGTTGATGTCCAAAGGGACCTGGGTGTCCTTGTTCATGAGACACTAAAAGCTCGCATGCAGGTGCAGCAATCAATTAGGAAGGCAAATGGTATGTTGGCCTTCACACAAAGTGTCTTGAGTACAGGAGTAAAGATATCTTGCTGCAATTGTATAGAGCCTTGGTGAGACTGCGCTGGAGTATTGTGTACAGTTTTGGTTTCCTTATCTAAGGAAGGATATACATGCCATAGAGGGAGTGCAATGGACGGTCACCAGACTAATCCCTGGGATGAGGAAACTGGGCTTGTATTCCTTAAAGTTTCATTTAAAAGGCCATTTAAAACTGAGATAGGGTGGAGTTTCTTCTTTCAGAGGGTGGTGAATCTTTGGAATTCTCAACACCAGGGGTCTGTGGAAGTTTAATCATTGAGCATGTTCAAGACAGAAATTGATAGAAACCTTGATACTCATGACATCAAGGGATATAGGGAAAGCACGGGCAAGTGGCGTTGAGGTAGATGATCATCCATGATCTAATTGAATGGCAGAACAGGCTCGACGGGCTAAATGGCCTCCTCCTATGCTCCTCTGTTTCTAAGAGAGCTGTCACCAGGACACAGCCCTGCTTTACCCCACTGCTGATCTTGAAAGCATCTGATGTTGCTCCATGGTAACTGATGGAACTGTGCATGTTCTCGTGGAAAGAAGAGATGATGCCCAAGAGTTCAGGAGGGCAGCCTATGTTCCATCGCAGTTTGAAGAGTCCGTCTCTGCTGATAAGATCAAAGGCCTTGATGATGTCTATAAAGACAATGTAGAGTGGTCTGTACTGTTCACAGTACTTCTCCTGTAACTGCCGAAGTGAGACAATCATGTCGACTGTCGATCTACCAGCTCTGAAGCTGCACTGAGACTCAGGATAGATGTGTGATGCCAGGGTCTGCAATCTGGTCAGAGCAATGTGAGCAAAGACCTTCCCCACAATACTTCGCAAGGAGATGCCTCAGTAATTTCTGCAGTCACTGTGATCCCCTATATTTTTGTACAAGGTGACAATGTTTGCATCACGCATGTTTCGAGGCGCAGATCTCTCCTTCCAACAGAGACACAGGAGTTTATGGAGATGCTACAGCTGTGCTGCTTTTCCACTTTTGATGATTCCAGGTGGAATACCATCATTTCCCGGGGCTTTATCACTGGCAAGACGGTCAATGGCGTTGTTGAGCTCTATGGTGGTGTCGCTGTCCAGTTCCTGCATGACAGGGAAGTCTGGAATGGTGCTGAGAGCTACTTCATTGACAATGTTCTCCGTTATGTAGAGTTCAAGGTAATGCTCCACTCACCTTTCCAGCTGCTTGTTAGGTTCAGTGATGCGGCACAGTGGCGCAGTGGTTAGCACTGCAGCCTCACAGCTCCAGCGACCCGGGTTCAATTCTGGGTAATGTCTGTGTGGAGTTTGCAGGTTCTCTCTGTGTCTGCGTGGGTTTCCTCCGGGTGCTCCGGTTTCCACCCACAAGCCAAAAGACTTGCAGGTTGGTAGGCAAATTGGCCATTATAAATTGCCCCTCGTATCGGTCGGTGGTAGGGAAATATAGGGACAGGTGAGGATGTGGTAGGAATATGGGATTAGTGTAGGATGTGTATAAATGGGTGGTTGATGGTCGGTACAGACTCGGTGGGCCGAAGGGCCTGTTTCAGTGCTGTATCTCTAAACTAAACATGATCGCCCCTGTCTTTGTCTTCAAAGGTGCTGATTTAGTTACTGCTGGGCCCATTGCTTTCTTAATTTGTTTTTTATTCATTCATGTGATGTGGTCATCACTGGCTAAGCCAGCATTTATTGCCCATCCCTCATTTCCCATGAGAAGGTGGTGGTGAGCTGCCTTCCTGAACCGCTGCAGTCCATGTGAGGTAGGTACACCCACAGTGCTGTTAGGAAGGGAGTTACAGGATTTTGACCCAGCGACAGTGAAGGAAAGGCGATATAGTTCCAAGTCACGGTAGTGTGTGGCTTGGAGGGGAACGTGCAGGTGGTGATGTTCCCATGAATTTGCTGCCCTTGTCCTTCTAGTTGGTAAAGGTTGCAGGTACGGAAGGTGCTGTCTAAGGAACCTTGGTGTGTTGAATTCCTTCATATGTCCCTCTACCATTCCCCAGATTCAGTGGCAGATTGAATACTGTTGCAGTGTTTTAACCAGTATTGATTGGTGCAGTGCCGAGCATTCTGCAGAGACTTGTTTCTGGCAGTTCTGAGAGCGTCTAGAGTTTGTTTGCTGGGGACTGGTTTGTAGTTCATGAGGCCTCTCTTCTTAGCTACAGTAACTGACTCCATTTCAGTCCAATAAGCCTCAAACCAATCAGCATTCCTCTTATCTCTTTTCCCGTGCAGAGTTACAGAAGGTGGCGTGCAGATGATTCCACTTTGACACCGCACTGAGGCCTTGGGTGTTTTCTGAAAGAGCCTGATCAAGGATGTTGAGGAACTCCTGGGTCCTTTCTGGATCCGTGGTTTGGCAAGTGTTGATCCGAGAACGACCTTTCTTCATGGATGGGTGAAGCTTCCCTGGCTGAAGCCTGAGCTTGCTACATGCCAGGGAGTGGTCAGTGTCACAGACAGCGCTGTGATAGCTGCGTGTGATGAGGACACTGTTGAGGGTGGTACGTCTGGTGATGATAAGGTCTAGCTGGTGCCAGTGGCGTGATCTCGGATGGCTCCAGGGCACATTGTGACGCAGCTTGAACTGGAAGTAGCTGTTTGTGACACAGAGTCCATGGTGACAGCATAGATCCAGAAACCTCTGTCCATTTTTGTTCATCTTGCCAATCCCCTGGTGCCGTATGCTCGTTGGCCAAGCTAGAGTCAGTACACACACTTGCGTTGAAATCTCCCAGAAGATAACGTCCCTCGGTGCTGGGAATTCTACTGATGGCAGCGTCAAGTGTTTCATAGAATTGATCCTTGACATCTGGGGTGGAGGTGAGTGTCGGGACATAGATGCACATGAGATCAACTGGGCCCGCGCTTGTTGACAAGTGAAGAGTAAGACGTCTCTCTGAGCCAACTGTGGGTGGTTCACTCATCGCAAGTAGCGTGTATTTTACTGTGAAACCCACTCCATGCTCACGAGTGGCCTCTTGGGCTTTCCCCTGTCAGAAGAAGGTGCAGCGTTTCTCTTTGAGGGATCCACTTTGAACGAGTCTAGTTTCTTGCAGCACAGCAATGTCCACATTGAGCCTTTTGAGTTTTTTGTCCATCAAAGCTGTCTTGTGTGTGTCATCAACCTGCAGAAGGTTGTCAGGAAGGCCAGGACACATGGTCCTCACATTCCAGCTTGTGATGCGAAGGACTGGTGTCTTCTTTGTTAAGTTTGTCTTGCCTGGTGCATAGATTATCGATCCACCTGTTGAGAGATATCTCTCTAAGCTCCAAGTACCCATTGAAGCAATTAGGTCGTGGCAGGACAGCAGTTAACTGAGTGGGTGGTCGCTATCCTATGAGACATGAAGATCTCTCCCACTGCCAGAAGTAACTCCTGGCGATCATACTCTACACCAATTGAGTGAGAGCTTACAATCGGTAACTGTTCATTCCCGTGTTGTGCTAATGTTTAAGCACAAAGCTGGAGTGTCCTCTCCAGGGCACAGGCCTGGGCAAATAGTATGGAGACCCTGAGCATCAGGACCCCCCTCTCAGCATTGCTAGTATTGTCCAAAGGAAAGGAAAAAAACAATCCTGTTTGGTACCAGCTCTGCTACAGGAGTTGCTGGAAAACTACCTGATAAGTAACAGGTAACCGCCTATGGGACTCCATTCCGGATTTACTGTCCAGGTTTACTCCCTAACCCTGCTTTTCTCTCAAGACACCCACAGGGAAGTGAGACTTTTTGCCCATAGATGGGGCTCTGTTTCTTGGCATCAGGATGGCACCACAAGCCAGTGGGCCTGCATGACATGCACAAGGATATCACACTCTGCCCCATCCCTGTGACAGCTCAGAGAGATAGCCTGATGATAATGCACACCACAGGAACATCACAAACAGCCCCCACCCTCGGACAGCTCATGGTCAGACACTGCACACACTGCAACAATAGTGACATTACTGTATTAGTTCCTCCATTCTGAAAAAACAAGCATTCATCCTACTTTATTCTTTTTGTCCCTCAGCCTATTTTGTGTCTATGCTGCCACTGCCCCTTTAATCCCATCTGCTCCAATTTTGTTAACAAGTCTATTTTATGGTACTATTTCAAACGCAATTTTGAAGTCCAGACACACACCATCAACCTCACCACCCTGGTCAACTCTCTGTGAAACTTCATCAAAGAAATTAATCAATTATTTCAGACACAATCTTCTGTTAACCAATCTGTACTGGCTGTCATTTATTCGGCCATGTTCTACCAAGTGACAGTTAATTTCCTCCTGGATATTTGTCTCTAAAAGTTTCCCCACCACCGACATTAGACTAACTGGTCTTTAGTTCCTGGGTTTATCTCTCTTTTTAAACAGGGCTGTAAAATTAGCAATCCTTGCAGACTTATCTTTTAGTTCTGGAAAGTCTATTGTGGACAATCTCTTTGGGCATGACTTTAACCAATTAAAGCAACAGGATATTTGATTAATATGTCCAGAACTTTTATTGAGAGTAAAATAGTGCTTAATAATTGAAAGTAAAATTATCTTTAACAAACTTGGGGAATATAATTTTACAGCTCTAGCAGGTGTGTGGACTGGTCGAGCTTGGTCTCAGAGTGTCACGGTCCTCTTTGTCCAGTCTAGATCCCTCGTCAGGTGGAGAACTTGGTTGATGATCTGAGCCTTTACCCCTGAGGTCTTCTAGTGTTCCTGCACACTGAAACCTTACAAGATCCCTACTTTTGACCCCTGGATGGCCATCACACCACCTTGCAAAATAATAATTGGTCCGAGCTGTTGCTAGGTACATTTAATTAGTTCTTAATGATGTCTTCCACTGACAGTCACCTGTCCTCAGAATCTCAGACATGAGTACAATGGAGTGGTTTCACACTGTCTCCCAATCTTATCTGAAACAAGTTTCCTATTCATTAAATCGAGACTCTTGAAGTCACGATGTACCAGACCATGAGTTTTATCAGGGGTCCTAGAAAGGTCCATTGTTTCTATACATTTAGCTGAAACTGCCCTTTCCCACACAGACACAGAAACTCAAAGTAATTAGATTGAACAAACTTTAAATGAAAACCCATTCTCTCTAAAATTATTATTGATTCATTAATTATAACTCAATCAGGGTTCAGTACCTTGACAATCCTCTGTTTCATGATGGGTAGCTACTCATTAATTATACAGGATATAAACATTAGGACTGAACACAAAATGGCTCCTTTGGTCATGTGTGAATTATAAAATGGCTTCCTTGACCTTATTAGTTATTACAATGGATACATTATAAAAATGGTCAAGTTAAACTGAGATCGAACTATGTAAGCTTACCTCCATCCTCCAGTCCTTTGGCATCATTCCCATATTCAAGGAGGATTGAAGATTGTGGATCAAGTCTCCGCTATTTCCACCCTTACTTCCCTCAGCAACCCAGGATGCAGCCCATCCAGACCGGGTGACTTTTCTACTGTGAGCACTGCTAACCTTGTAATTATCTCCTCTTAATCTATTTTCATCCCCTCCAATTTCTCCACAACCTCCTCCTTTACTGTGACATTTGCACAATCTGCTTGTTTTGTGATAGATGCAATGTACTTAATTAGTACCTCAGCCACGCCCTCTGCCTCCACAGAATCTCCTAATTGACCCACCCTTTCATTGACTGTCCATATGTTGGTAAAAGACTTCAGTGTTCGCAGTTATGTGACCCGCTAATCTTTTCTCACACACTCTCTTGCTGATCTAATTTCCCTTTTCTGCTGTCCTCTGTACTTTCTGTATTTTGCTTGTTTCTCCTGCATATGAATCCTCACATAATTTCTATATTAATGGTTTTCGAACTATTTTGTTGAAGGATTGAGTTTTGTAAATGTCTCCCCAGCTCCGCAAAGCCTGTCCACTATCTACAAGGCACAAGTTAGGAGTATGATGCAATACTCTCCACTTGCCTGGATAGGTGCAGCTCCAACAACACTTAAGAAGCTCGATGCCATCCAGGACAAAGCAGCCCACTTGATTGGCTCTCCATCACCGATGCACTGTGGTAGCAGTGTGCACCATCCACAAGATGCACTGCAGCAAGCCTCCTTCGACAGCACCTTCCAAACCCGTGACTTCTACTACCTAGAAGGACAAGGGCAGCAGATGCATGGGAACACCACCACCTGCAAGTTCCCCTCTAATCCAGACAACATCCTGAATTGGAAATATATCACTGTTCCCTTACTGTTGCTGGGTCAAAATCCTGGAACTCCCTTCCTAACAGCACCACATCGACTGCAGTGGTTCAAGAAGGCAGCTCACCACCACCTTCTCGAGGGAATTAAGGATGGGCAATAAATGCAATAAATAAAAATAAAATCAACAAAAAATGACAATATCCTGTAATCCCCAAAAGTAGAAAATACATATGAAAATGAAAATATAATAAAGCACAGTCAGCATGGATTTTACAAAGAAAGACTTGATTAACTTTAACTTTGAAGAATCAACAGCAAGAGTAATACAGCAGATGTAGAAGAGTTTAAGTTAATAAAGCCTCATCCTTTGATGTGCTTAAACCAACAAATTGTGGGTTAACAAACAAGCACACTAACTGACAGAGCTGGGTGTTGTTCTTTCTAGATTACCCTAAAGCAGGGTGTTAATGAGTTAAATCTTCAGGTTGCTGCAACCAGAATAGCCATTGTCCACTATCAGTTTTACTGTTGCAGATAAAGGGTGGAACATTCATTGTGAATCTACAGAAACAGTCTGGTCCTGCACACTGCAGACACATCCACGTCAGCACCAACCAGCTCTCCGATAATTGATGCAGTTATTTGACTTTTCCGCATTAGCTCCATGGAATTACTTTTAAAAGATTTAAATTCTAAGAAGTTTTGTTAATATTCAGCCCTTGAGAAGAAATCATTCCCTGGCCACAGTGGAGAGAGCATTGAATATAAAAAGGTAGACTACCAGGTAACACAGAGAAAGCTGATCAGCTAATCTACAATTGCTTAGTTTTCTTACTTTTGCTCTTGCTATTCGGTTTTTCATCCTTTTCAGCTCCTGATTGTGGATATTGTTGTGATTAAATGTGAAAAGATGCACTGTGTCTCAGCCCCAGTATATTGGCTCTTTCTCTGGACAGTGCTGGATACACTCAGATACTGACAGCGTCTCTCCCTCCCTCAGCTTTCCAGCCCTGACGGTGCAGAAAGCGCTGTTCAAAGTTTCACATTCTGACTGTTTGCAGTTGATTAGTGAGATATTATTAACGTATCCTTCTGCAGCGCTGCCTCGGTTAATAACAGCAGATCTAAGTCACATTTCAGATACAGAAACAGACGCATCAATTATTCACTCTTTCCCACAGTGTGTGAGGCCGGGACAGGCAGCAACATTCCAGGCCCACGCTCTGCAATTACCCAGCACCAGCGGAAAGCAGTGAATACAGATTCAATCAGTGGGTTAATGTCCATTACAGGGATGCAAGATTCCACGGCCCAGGACAAACATCCCCATACACCGAGAACAAGCTCAGGAAAACCCGGGGGAGTTAATATCCCAATCACTGAGCATTCCAGCAACATTGAACAAGTTCCTGAACTGAGTGAACCTTTCAAAGTACACAAGTGATGACGAGGTCAAAAAGGTCTGAACAGTTGAGGTGACTGAGCGGTTTCAGCTTCTCTGTTCAGGTTGCAACTTTCACTGGAGGCATGTGTTTAAATCCCACTTCTGACAACTTGATTTTCAGTTACTTTGCAGAGATTCCTTGAAGGTTTGAGGTAGAGTAAATACTGAGGAACTGTTTCTAACTGCTGAACGGTCAATAACCGAAGGTTACAGATTTAAGGTGACTCACAAAACCAGAAGGAACTTGAGGAAAAATTCCTTTCGGTTAGGATTTCAGTTATGTGGATAGATTGGAGAAGCTGGGGTTGTTCTCCTCAGAGAGGAGATTTGATAGAGGTGTTCACAATCATGAGGGGTAGTGACAGACCCGATGGAGAGAAACTGTTGGCAGAAGGATTGAGACTCAGGTAAAAGATGTAGCTCAGTTGGTCACACTCACCTCGAAATCACAAGCTTCTGGGTTCAGATTTCACAGCTGACACTCCAGTGCAGCACTGAGGGTGTTGAAGGTGCTGCCTTTCAGGTGTGATAGTTTAGTTTAGAGATACAGCACTGAAACAGGCCCTTCGGCCTGTTACTTGTTGTCAGTGTATGTCTTTGTTACTTGGTGTAAGTGTGTGTCTTTGTTACTTGGTGTAAGTGTATGCCTTTGTTACTTGGTGTCAGTGTATGTCTTTGTTACGTGGTGTCAGTGTGTGTCTGTGTTACTGGGTATCAGTGTATGTCTTTGTGACTTGGTATCAATGCATGTCATTGTTACTTGGTGTCAGTGTATGTCTTTGTTGCTGGGTGTCAGTGTGTGTCTGTGTTACTGTGTATCAGTGGTTCTCTGTGTTACTGGGTGTCAGTGTGTGTTTGTTTGTATTACTGGCTGTCTGTGACACTAGGTGTCAGTATTTAGTTTAGTTTAGAGATACAGCACTGAAACAGGCCCTTCGGCCCACCGAGTCTGTGCCGACCATCAACCACCCATTTATACTAATCCTACACTAATCCCATATTCCTACCACATCCCCACCTGTCCCGATATTTTCCCGACCACCTCCCGAGACTAGGGGCAATGTCTAATGTCCAATTTACCTATCAACCTGCAAGTCTTTGGCATGTGGGAGGAAACCGGAGCACCCGGAGAAAACCCACGCAGACACAGGGAGAACTTGCAAACTCCACACAGGCAGTCCCCAGAATTGAACCTGGGTCGCTGGAGCTGTGAGGCTGCGGTGCTAACCACTGCACCACTGTGCCACTAAACCAAGACCCGGTCTGCATGTTTGGGTGAATGTAAAAGATCCCATGCTGCAATTTCAAACAAGTGAAGAGCAATTATCCCTGGTGTTGTGATCAATATTTGCCCCTCAATCAGATCAGTTAGACATTATCACATTGTTGTTTGTGGGTATTAGCTGCTGCATTTCTGACATTGCAACAGTGATTGCACTTCAAAAGTATTTCATTGTCTACAAAGTGCTTTGATATGTCCAGTGGTCTTGAAAGGTGCTATATAAATGCAAGTCTTTTCTTTCTTTATCACATCACATCGCTGTGTAAAAAATGGTTCCTCATGTCACCTCTGGTTCTTCTGCCAATCACCTGATGTCTGTGTCCTCTTCTTACTGACCCTTTTACCACTGGAAACAGTTTCTCCTTATTTAAACTATTGAAAACCTTCATGATTTTGAACAAATGTGTCAAATCCCTTCTGAACTTTCTCTGCTGCAAGGAGAACAACCCCAGCTTGTCCAATCTCTCCACATAACTGACGTCCCACACCCTGCTACCATTGCGGTAAATCTCTTTTTTATTCTTTCATGGGATGTGGGCATTGCTGGCAAAGCCAGCATTTATTGCCCATCCCTAATTGCCATTGGGAAGGTGGTGCTGAGCTGCCTTTTTGAGCCGTTGTAATATGTGCTGTTAGGAAGGGAGTTCCAGGATGTTGATCCAGTGACAGTGAAGGAACCATGATATAGTTCCAAGTCAGGGTGGTGTGTAGCTTGGAGGGGAACTAGCAGATGGTGGTGTTGCCATTCATCCAATGTCCTTCTGGGTGGTCGAGGTGGTGGTCAATAAAGTGCTGATCAAGTGAGCTGCTTTGTCCTGGATGGTGTTGAGCTTCTTTGGTGTTGTTGGAGCTGCACTCATCCAGGCAAGTGAGGAGCCTTTCATCACACTCCTGACTTGTGCCTTGGAGATGGTGGACAGGAGGTGAGTGATTTACAGTGGAATTCCCAGCCTCTGACCTGCTCTTGAAGCTATAGTATTTATATGGCTGTTCCAATTCAGTTTCTGCTCATTGGTAACCCCCAGGATGTTGATAGTGAGGGATTCAGCAATGATAATGCCATTGAATGTCAAGGGGAGATAGTTAGATTCTCTCTTGTTGGAGATGATAATTTTAAGAATTGATAGGAAGCTGCTTCATGGTTGGTGGAACAAACGCCCGCCCTTGGGGTGGAGCCAACAGCTGCATCCGTCCAATAACAGACAGAGTAGAAGTACTGTATCAGGCCTTGTTAGCTCAGTTGGTAGAGCATGAGACTTTTAATCTCAGGGTCTTGGATTTGAGACCCATGTTGTGTGGTTGTTCTTCCCTTTTTCAGACTTCGTCAGCAGAGAGTTCAAGGAGTGTGTCTGGTCCATTTCCCACACATCTGCCCTCCACTCTTCCCCTCCCTCCCAGAAACGCCACAGGTTTCCCCTTGTCCTTACTTTCCACCCCACCTGTCTCCACATCCAAAGGATTATCCTCCGCCATTTCCACCACCTCCAGCGTGATGCCACCACCAAATGCATCTTCCCCTCACCTGTCAGCATTCTGAAAGGATCGTTCCCTCCGCAACACTCTGGTCCACTCCTCCATTATCCCCAATACCTCTTCCCACGGCACCTTCCAATTCAATCGCAGGATGTGTAATAAGTTCCCTTTTACCTCCTCTGTCCTCACTATCCAAGGCCCCAAACACCCCTTTCAGGTGAAGCAGTGATTTACTTGTACTTCTTTCAATTTAGCAGACTGTATTTTCTGTTCACAATGCGGTCTTCTCTAAATTGGGGAGACCAAACGCAGATTTGCTGACCGCTTTGTAGAACACCTCCACTCAGTCCGAAATCATGGCCCTGAGCTTCTGGTTGCTTGCCATTTCAACATTCCCCCCTGCGCTCATGTCAACATTTCTGTCTTTGGCCTGCTCCAGTGTTCCAGTGAACATCAACGCAAGCTCGAGGAACAGCACCTGATCTTTCGATTCGGCACTCTGCAGCCTTGTGGACTGAACCTTGAGTTCAATAACTTCAGAACATGACTGGTGTCAGGCAAACCCCCCCACCCCACCTGCCAAGACTGAGGCACACATGAATTTTGCCACATGAACATTAAAACTTAAAATTGCCATCGCCTGACTGGAAAGAAATTTGCATAGTAACAAACAGTATTGAAACAAAGGGACGCAGTCTTTTGCTTCCCCAATACACAGCAGAAGTGGTCAGACCAGTTTTAGTCACATGACTAATTGGCTGTTGGTTTTTTGAACTTGCCACAGATTTGAACTCAGAACACCGTGTGCTCCCGAATGGGGCAGACCCTCTCCAGTCCTGCCTGCCTCCATCTCTTTCCCACAGAACTGAACCTTGTGAAAACATGTGAATCTCAAATAGACAAAAATCTCCAACATGTACAAAGTTTAAGTCGAATACTGGGCCCCACGAAATGCAAGAATTACCTTCAAAAGTGCTATACCGTGAGCTCGAAGCACAGGAACAAGATATTGCCTCAAACTGTTCCACTTTATCTTTTATTTTTTCTGTCCCTAGCTGCATCTGTAAATCACGTGTGCATGCTAGCATGGGTGCATTGTATATCTGTCGGCATGAACCGTATTAAAGTTGAAGCAAGTTTAATAAGTTTCACTTTTCTTCTTTAAACCAAAGAAAGCCTGTTTATGTTCATTTCTTTGCATTATAATTGGAAAGCTGTGAACAAGGATTCACAAAAGGGGGAGCACAAAACACAGTGTTTAAAACCATGTGCCTGTTTTTCATGTAGTTGGAGCTGCTCATTATTCTGCTATTAACACTCTCTCTGGACAAATGCCTTGTCTTTGACCACAAGCATTAACGGACTCTTTGCCTTTGTCCCAGGACAACTTTGTTATTTAATCTTTCCTGCCCTCTGCCCCATCATACACCTTCCCCTTTGTTCTCTCCCACACGCCCCTCTCCTTCACTTGTTTAAAACCGAATTCTTTTCTAACCTTTGCCAGTTCTGATGAAATGTCACAGACTTGAAACTTTAACTCTGTTTCTCTCTCCACAGATGCTGCCAGACCTGCTGAGTATTTCCAGCACCTTTGTTTTTATTTCAGATTTCCAGCATATGCAGTATTTTGCTTTTACTATATCAGAAAGTCTCTCCTTGATTCAGGACTCTTCCGTCTCTCCAGCGTCTCACTGCTAAAGATTGAACTTTATCTCATTTCACTCACAACTCGGGGTCAGTGCAGCTCAGTGGGACTCCTGGCTGTCTCCCGCTTCACAATCCATCAGTGCTGAGAAAACAATGGGAAATATCACTCATGTTGTGTTCTGTAAATTTTGACAAACACTTCAATGTGAACATTGTCTTCCAAAGCAATGAGCGAAGGCTGGTTTTGGTGTGTGGCTGAAATAGTTCAGCTGGATTTGCATAGTATTAAAAAGCACAGTTCTTGGTTCAATCCCAGGTTTTGGCACTTTCAACCTCTCCTGTCTTTTTCTTTGACTCCAATTGTCAAGCTGCATGATTTACTCTGAAATTAGCACCAGAGAACCAAGGCACCAGCGAGCATGAGGAGCTGAAATTAGCATAGATCAAAACCACTTAATATTTCTGACTGAAGATGGTTGCAAATGATTCAGTTTTGCCTTTTGCACTGACGTGCTCGGCTCCACCATCATTGAGGATGGGCATGTTTTTGGAGCCTCCTCATCTTGTTAGTTATTAAATTATCCACCACCATTCACGACTGGATGTGGCAGGACTGTGGAGCTGTGATCTGATCCTGAGGGAGATATCCGTGCGTGGAGTGGCGGGATGTATGGACAGTGATCTTGAAGAGGGTGTCCGAGCCTGGAGTGGAAGCTTTCCGTGGAGGTGCAGGAGTAGGCCATTCAACCCCAGTGTTTTATAAAGGTTTAGTATAAGTTATTTGCTTTTACTCTATGTCTCTAGTAACAAAGCCAGGTGTCCTGTTTGCTTTTAGCAACATTTTCAAACCTTCTAAGATTGGTGCTCATTGTCTCATTCTTCCTCCCAAACCTTATCACTTTACACTTCTCTGTGGAAAATGTTATCTGCCATGTGAAAGCCCATTTTTGCAGTTTTTTAATCTTCTCCTGAAGTGTGTTACTGTCACTGGCATAAGACGAAATTCCCCAGCATTCTTTGATGCTATCTCCATGGAAAGAGCAATCTTACACGCGAGCTGAAATGTAGGATTTTGCGTGTTTAGTATCTTTGCTCATCCACCAATATAAGCACAAATCTGTCTCATAATGCACGGTCTAAGAATATGCCAAAGTTGCAATGTAGTAATAAATTCTTCAGTGCCACAATGTACTCACCAACTGTTTCACTACTTTTCTGCTTTCTGGTTCCAAATCTCTCGCTTTCTGCGATCTCTAGTGGCTTCGGGTTGAAATGTTCCTCCAACTTGGTGATGATTGTTTTGAATTCACATCTTTTGCCTTGATGGGAGCAGGAAGATTTGTTGGCATGTCATCCACTTCCAGGATAAATTCCATTCGCAAAATTACTTTCTTGCCCTCAAGAATTGCCTTATTCTGAGTCTCGACTTCTTCACTTTGACCTTCAAGTTCCAAAAAGTTATTAACTCTGAAAAACATGTCCATTCTTTCAATATATGAACTGAATGGGTCTCGCGCCCTCTCATATGTTCCTCGCCTTCCAATGTATCCCTTGGGTGCAGCCATATTGCCCCAAATAATCACTTTCAATCAGATGCACACTAAGACCATGTGGTAAAGGCCTGCTCAATTATGAAATTGAAACCCAACCCGGCCCGACCTGACCACATCCAACGTGAACTCAACCCGGGCCCGAGTCCTTTGATTTTTTTTCCGCACCCGACCCGACCCGACCCGACCCGACCCGACCCGACCCGACCCGACTACCATAATAAAGTTAATTATATCAAACATACCTTGTCCAAATGTTGTGATCCTCCATTCCGAAAGCTGGCTATTCCTGCGGAATCATGCAGAAGTTCCCTCCCTGAGCAAGGCAGCACTGTGTCCGCCTCCAGCCTGACCCATCACGAACCCGAATGCCGGACATGGAAGAGAGACCCGACCCGAACCTGACATGTCATCGGGTCTGGTCGGAGTCGGGTCGGGTAGCCATGCTTTACCCGAGGGCATCTCATTCAACTGAGGAGACAGTCTGTAGTACAGGCTTCACACAAACCACCCAAAATCTCCTCCATCCGAGCAGGTAGGTCACCAGGAGCTGGCTGTTCTTGTTCACTGCAGTCCCTGCTGCTGTTTGCTGCCTATATTTACAGACTTTTATCTCATCCTCATCACCATTTTCTCCAATATATTCAGGGGGCATCAGCAGAGAAAATGGAGACCAAATGTGACAAGTGCAAGGAAATGTTTATTTGCAATATTACATCATAAACATAATATACAAAAACATTACATGCGTGAATCATGTCCTGATCAAGATGTATCTGAATAAATGGATCCCCAAGCACTGTAACCTTTCAATGTTCAGTGGACGAGTGTGAGGGCCAGATGTGTGTGATTCCCACAGTAATGTGTTTGTTCAAAGTTCAGGAAAAGATGGAGATAAGAATAATTTACAGGGAAATCTTTGAAGCATATCTCCATGTCTCTCACTCACAAAGATCTGCAAACTTATGGATTCAGAAAGAACCCAGAGACAGATAGTCCTGCAATAACCTGTAACTCCAGCAAAGGATGTGTTTGAGGTTTTGCCCTGTTGCTTAGTTGGTTAAAGCCTCCGTCTAATAAACAGAAAAACCTAACTTCAAACCCCAACAAAGCCTTACTGCAGTAAAGAAACGGAAAGTTATGATTGAAAGATTACTCTGTCAATCATTCACATCTCTGTCTTCCCCTGAACTTCGAGTTTAAATTTGTTTGTGAAGTTGAGGGACACGTTAAGACAGCACGGTCTTTGTCTTTGTGAAAGAAGTGATTCGGGAATGGCTGTTTGAAACTGTCCCTCCTTGCACAGAAATTCAGTGCAAATACTCAAATGTTTTGTTGCAACATCTTTGGGTCCATTGTTATTTTGTTCGTCCATGTTCTTTCCTGCTTTTTCTTTGCTTTTGACCGCTGCTCCCAAACGCCTGTCAAAACACAACTTGTCAGAAGTGGGATTGGAACCCACGCCTCCAGTGGAAACTGTCACCTGAACGCAGCGCCTTAAACCGCTCGGCCATCCTGACTGCCTGCTCTGGACAGTTAATGCGAAGGAAATTATTCATTCTTTGTGGAAGTATTTGTGAGATTGTGGAAATGTCTGGAAGAGGAAAGACCGGCAGGAAAGCTCGGCCCAAGGCCAAGTCTCGCTCCTCCCGGGCTGGACTGCAGTTCCGGGTGGGCCGTGTTCACAGGCTCCTGAGAAAGGGTAACTATGCTGAGCGTGTGGGTGCCGGAGCCCCGGTCTATCTGGCTGCTGTGCTCGAGTATCTGACCGCTGAAATCCTCGAGCTGGCCGGGAACGCGGCCCTGGAGAACAAGAAGACCTGGATCATTCCCAGACACCTGCAGCTGGCCGTCCGCAACGACGAGGAGCTCAACAAGCTGCTGGGAGGGGTGATCATCGCTCAGGGCGGGGTGCTGCCTAATATCCAGGCCGTGCTGCTGCCCAAGAAAACCAGCGCTCAGAGCTCCCAGAAAAAGTAAAGCGGCCAAAATGTCATCTGACAAACCAAAGGCTCTTTTCAGAGCCACCCACAGTCTCTGTGAAAAGACTGGTTACTGTCAGGAGGGAGTCAGTGATGGAGTTATTGTAACAGTGGATTGACCTGTTTCACATCTGTCCAGGTGTGTTTTCAGTTCCCTCTCTGGATTTCGCTCTGTTTCTCTGCTCACACATCTCCCCCTCTGGTTAAGTGAAGAACTGAAGTACAGGGTGTAGAATCAACAATTTGATAAATTTCGCTGCCTTCGATTTGATAAATCCCGAGATTATCCCGGTACATTAACGGGAACTGGTTCGGAGCTGATGAATGCATTTAATAATGGAAGTGTCCGGGTTAATTCTCTGTTTTTCATTTAGGCAGTTTGAATTGTGTTTCTTTTTCTCTCCGGTGATCTGAGCACCGCTTCTCAATGAGAATCTGCTCCCAGAACAGAGTAAATGCAGGAAGGAAGAGGCCATTCTCGGGCTGTGTGTTTCTCTCCTAACCTGATCTGTTCAGATCGCACTGTTCCCAGAGGACGGAATCAGTGAGAGTTGTGCACACACAGGAGCTGAGTCCACTGCAGCGCTTTAATATGTGCCTTCCCCCCGGCCCTCCCTATTCTCCGGACACAGAGCTGTCTGGTCCCCCCGGCGGCGGGGTAGAGTCGGGGATTCTCTCCCCGCAGTGTCAGGGTCTGCAGCCCCGGGGAACTGGCTGTTCTAGTCAGAGTGACCGAGCTGCCTTACATATCCTGTGTACTGATCTCCAATGGATTCAAATATTGGTGAACTCATTGGGTAATGTTTGTAAATAACCATCATGTGAACGGACCCGGCTCCATTAATGCCTTCCAAATAAAACTGGGATCCATTTCTTTTCCCCAAATGCCAGCTAACGGATCCCAGGAGCGGGGTTGAGATTGTGCAGAGCAGCAATGAGTCTCCGGTAATGCTGCTTTCTAAATTCCAGATCAGCTCTCAGTCCGACAGGCCTTTCAGGAAAGTGATGTGACAAAACAGAAACCATGTGACCGCCCCTCCAATCTAATGGGTTTGATGATGAACAGAGATGGCAGCTCTTTCCTTTGCTGATTTGGTGGCTCTGAAAAGAGCCCTTGTTACACTTGTTACTGAAGCTGGGTTTTCGGTGCGTTCCCCGCGGATGCGGCGGGCCAGCTGCATGTCTTTGGCCATAATGGAGCGTGATCATTCTGGTGAATCTGCTCATTTTCCGGCAGAAGCACCAGTCGCTGTTTGAACTGTTTAAATTCAGGGGTGTATTAGCAGCCAGAAAGTGAAGGGCAGTTCATTGCTCCCTGCAGCATTATCCACCTCTTTCAGGAGAAAAGATCAGAAACCGCTCGTTTCTGTCAGTCCCCGAGAAGCCTGTGAGAAGCGGTTAGTCGCTAATGTGTTCCTTTTCCAGAGAGGAAGCTGATATTTGTCCCGTTTAAAATTGCTGCACCGGACCTTCCTCCCGCTGCTTACAGTTAACAGATTGACAAATGAAAACGATTCCTGAAATCGCGTCAGGATTTTATGATGGTAAATACAGTAAAACAGAACATAAAATGAGAGGTTTTAAAATTGTTGCCTGAAAATTGAAATTTTCCATCACTTCAATTCCTTCCTGCTCTGGAATTGCCGGGCTTTTTCCAATTGGAAAATCTAAGCCAATGAGAACTTCTATTTACTTATATGTGGTTCTCCAATTGGTTAAGAATTGGATTGAGAAGCGGGTGACCAATCAGAGACAGAGTCAAACTGCGGGGATTCCAGGCCCACAGTAACTGAGCTGAAACTGTTCAGATTGACAAACCCTGGCAGCAGCTTCACACATTGGACACTTCACACTGAGTCATTCAAGGGCTGGTGTGAGAGAAGCTTCAGATCCTGTCATTAATCTCTGACTCATTATTCATCTCGAACCAAACAATTAGTAAATGTGAAGCAGTGAAGAGACTTTTCACTCTCACTGCAGAATGTGTCATCTGGGGAAATAAGGAACTATTATATTCGGAGAGTCCAGGTACATTCCTCCCTGAACAAATCCATTCCTAACATTCCCGATCACAGCCTATCCCAGCTCCTGTTGTCACCCGACTCCAGCTGAATTGGAGAAACTCATGTGTTGGGGTTTGAGTTGTGAGGTGGGGTTTCTCCGCCAGTGTTACCGTCTTACAAACTCTCCCCCTGAATTTGTGAACTGAGACTACACCGAACACATCTCCAGTTAGAGTGAGGGCCGGACATCCCTCTGTTTTATGACAGAGAGTGGGGAAAGGGCTGGGTGGAGGGGAGTCACCAGGGATCCTGGGTGTACTCCAAATCATTTCCATGTGGAATCTGCAGGCGGGGCCGGGACAGGGATCATTTGATCAGGGGATCAGCTCTTTCCTGAGAGATGTGGGTTCCTCTGAGAAGAGCCTTTGTGTTCAGATGTTTACAAGTTTCCCGCGCTCTTTCACTTCTTTCCAGACCCTGCTTTCTGATCCTTCGCTGCTTTTGGCTTGACCTTGCTCTTCCATGTCTGCACTTTCTTCAGCGCCTTTCCGCCCGCCACACTCTTGCCTTTTTTGACCTTCTTCGCTGGAGACTTTTTCTGAAGCGTTGCTTTCTTCACCGCCTTATTTGGCTTTGCCACCGCCTTGCTGCTCGTTTTCTTGGCTGTTACTTTCTTTGTTGTCACTTTCTTGTCTGCTGGTTCATTCACGAAAGATTTCTTGTCTGCTGGTTTGTACACTGAAGATTTCTTGTCTGCTGGTTTCTTCACCTTCTTTCCCACTTTTCCCTGGGTTTTCCTTCTTGCTGATTTTGAAGGAGCCGGAGGCTCCCTGTCCCTTGCTCTGCACCAGGGAGCCTTTGTCCACTTTCCTCTTGATACTTTGCTTGATCTGGGTCTTGAGCTTCTCCTGAGCGGTGGCAGACCTGCAAGGAATCAACTACCAGCTAGCGTATAAAGCGAGACCAAGGCTCAGGGCCTTCAGTTACCTGGAGGGGAGTCGGAGATGCAGCGGATCCTGTGAGGAACCACAATCCAGGAAGGATGAGAAGGTCATTGTCAGGGGACAGAGGAGATTAAGTTAAAGATTTACCAGTTTATAAGCAAGCGCAGAGCCAAGGAACGGTGCTGGGGCAGATCAAATAATAGGAAGCTGTGATCAGTTGGAAGGCAAGAGTGATTAAATGACAGAAGAGATGATGGTGCAATGCAAAAGTCAGGGACAGAATAAGTAACGTTTTGTAAGCGCAGATACAAGAAGTGGGGTTTGAACCCACGCAGACACATGTCTATTGGATTTTAAGTCCAACGCCTTAACCACTCGGCTATCCTGGAACATTAGGCCATCGCTTAAAATGAAATTTAATGTGATCCGGGTGCCATCTGGCCTTTTACAATACAAAGTTATGACTCCTCTCCCATGCTGAATTGGACCCTTCATTATTTATGAGCCTCAATCGGATCACCCCTCAGTCTATGTTTCTCTAAGGTGTAGGGTCCCAACTCTTTTAGTCTAACTTGATAACCAAGATGTCTTATACTGGGAATTCGTCGAATGTCTCTCCTCTGTACCCTTTCCAAAGCCTCAATATCACCCATCATGTGAGGAGACCAAGACTGGATGCAATATTCCAAGTGAGTCGTGACCAATGTTTCATAAAAGGACAAATTCGGGACATCTCAGATACTGAAGGAGTCCGTGTCCAGAAGCAGCAAGACCTGGACAACATTCAGGCTTGGGCTGCTAAGTGGCAAGTAACATTCACACCACATAAGTAACAGGCAATGACCATCTCCAACAAGAGAGAATGTAATCATCTCCCTTTGACGATCAACAGCATTACCATCGCTGACTCCCCCCACCATCAACATCCTGGGGGTTACCATTGACAAAAGGTTAACTGGACAATTCATATACATACTCTGGCAACAAGAGTAAATCAGATAGTGGGAATTCTGTGATGAGTAACTCAGCTCAAGGCACGTGGTGAAATGCTCATTAGGAGAGCTGGAGAAATGGACTGGTCAGGTGGGCAGAAAAGTGGCAAATGGAATTCAACTTGGAGAAGTGTGAGGTGATGCCTTTGGTGAGGTCAAACACAGCAAAGGAATACACAATTAATGGGTGAATGCTGAGAGGTGTAGACGAAGTGAGGGACCTTGAAGTGAATGTCCACAAATCCCTGAAAGTAGCAGGACAGGTTGATAAGTTGGTTAAGAAGGCTTTTGGAATCCTTTCCTTTATTAACCGATGTATAGAATATAAGAGCAGGGAGGTTATGCTGGAACTGTATAAATCATTAGTTAGGCCACAACTTGAGTTCTGTGTGCAGTTCTGGTCACCTCATTCCAGAAAGGATGTAATTGCACTAGAGAGGTTACAGAGGAGATTTACGAGGATGTTGCCAGGACTGGAAAAATGCAGCTATGAGGAAAGATTGGATAGACTGGGGTTGTTCTCCTTGGAATAGAAGAGGCTGAGGGGAGATTTGATTGAAATGTACAAAATTGTGAGGGGTCTGGATAGAATGGATGGGAAGGGTCTATTTACCTTAGTAGGGAGGTCAGTGACTAGGGGGCATAGATTTAAAGTGATGTGTTGAACAATTAAAGGGGAGATGAGGAAAGGTTTTTTCACCCAGAGGGCTGTGGGAGTCTGGAACTCACTGCCTGTAAGGGTAGCTGAGGCAGAAACCCTCAACTCATTTAAAAAGACTCTGGATGTGCACCTCAAGTACCTGAACCTGCAGGGCTACGGTCCAAATGCTGGACAATGGGATTCAGCTGGGTGGCTCGTTTTTTGGCCTGCCTGTGCTGTAAACTTTCTATGTTCTATGATTCTATGCAGACACAATGGGCCGAATGGCCACCTTCTGCACTGTAATAATTTTGTGATTTTTGACTCTCCAAAACTTGTCAACCGTCCGCAAGGCACAAACCAGGATGAGTGCAGCACCAACAATACTCTAGAAACTCGACACTGTTCAGGACAAAGCAGCCCCCTTGATTGTCACCCCATTAACCACCTTAAACATTCACTCCCTTCACCACTGACGCACAGTGGCAGTAGTGTGTTCCATCTACCAGATGCACTGCTGCAACTCACCAAGGCTCCACAGACAGCACCTTCCAAACCGAAGACCTCCACCACCTTGAAGAACAAGGGCTGCAGATGCATGGAAACACCACCATGTGCAAGCTCCCCTCCAAGTCACACACCATCTGATCTGCAAATATATCGCTGTTCATTCACTGATGCTGGGTCAAAATCCTGGATCTCCCTTCCGAACAGCACTGTGGGTGTACCTACACCACATGGAGTGCAGCATTTCGAGAAGGGAGCTCACCGCCACATTGTCAAGGACAATTAGGGATGGGTAACAAATTCTGGACTTGCCAGTGTCGCTCACATCCCATGAAATAATATGCCTCATTTTATACTCAATTGTCCTCTGAATGCAGCCCAACCCTCTATTTGCTCCAACTATCACTTCACAGCATTGCTGCTGTACCTTTAGAGATCTGTGCACTAGAACATCCAGATCTCTGCTCAAAATTATTTTCTTTTTTCCACCTACTTTAATGTTTTTCCCTGAAGGGTGTATGAATGTTGAGCATTCGCCCTGTCAACATGAATAACACTGCACTTACCCAAATTAAACATCATTTACCAGTCATGAACCCAATCTCCCAACACATTAAGATCAGCCTGAAACAGCCGAGCATCGTCGACAGTCTAAACACTCGCACAGATCTTCAAATCATCTGTAAATTTACAGATGGTGCCCCCTACACCTACATCCAGATCATTAATAAAAATAGTAAAGAGCAACAGACCCAACACCGATCCCTGTGGGACACCACTGGTAACTGGTCTCCTAACAGATCCAGATCCATCTGTAACTACTTTCTGCCTCCGTCTGCCAGTCCAATCCAGATCAATATATTACCACTGATACCAGGGACTTTAATCTTATAGAGAAGCCTCTTGTGTGGAACCTTATCAAAATCTTTTGGCTGAGATCTGCTAATTGAACACAGGCCGTGGATGAGCCTAGGCCTGTCCTGCTTTGTGTGTGGGTCTCAGGACCACACAAGGTGAGATCAGCTCACTGAGCACAGGCCCATCCTACTTTATATGGTGCTCAGTACCTCACCAAATGAGAATAACTAACACACCACAGGCTATGGAGCCTCGGCCCATCCTTCCCTGATTGCGGTTCAGTGCCAACCAGGTCAGATCAGCCAATTCAGCACAGGCCGGAGATGGAAGCTGGACCTTTCCTGCTCTGGGGTCTCCGTACCATACCAGGTGCGATGAAGTAAAATACCACAGGCCGGGGATGGAGCCTGAGATTTCCCTGTTCTGTGTGGGGCTCTGTACAACAACACGTGAGAAGAACTATCATCCCTCAGGCTGAGGAAGGAGCCTGGGTCCATTCTGTTCAGTGTGGCTCCTACCACACTGAGTGGGATCAGTTAACTCAACACAGGCCATGAATACAACCAGGCCCTTTCCTGCTCCGTGTGGCTCAGTAACAACCCGTAAGATGAACTTTTTTCAAAAGACTTCAGTGTATTTATCTCTATCCAACACTCTGAGGCAGCTTTCTGTGTTTATAAAGAGTGTAATTTATTGACTGGTCTCTTGGATCTTGGATCAAACAGGGTAACAGACAGAGGTCTGTGTGCAGAGGGTTTGGGGGTGAGCTCTGATTCCTAACCCTTTCTGGATTGTGAGGAATAAAGAATGAATGAGAGAGAGAGAATGTGGGAGAAGGGATGATGGAAGAATTTGTCCGTGAACCTGATTAAAAGTGGCTCAAACACAAGATTATATCAAGATATCAAGAGCAGAACATTAACATAATCTGAGTTCCGCGATCTGGTCGGGTCCCATTCCCCTGAAGTGAGGAATGAGCGGGTGGGGAAATTCCACCTGGAGTTATATTTGTCTCCAATGAAGATGAGTTCACAGTGAGGATGGAATAGCTCAGTTGGGAGAACAGTAGATTGAAGAACCAGGATACAATCCCTGGTTTCATCAGTTTTAATTTGGTGTCTCCATCAGTTTAAGTAGAGAGAATCAGAGGGGAGATTTTCCACTCTTGACCCCATGGGCTGAATTTTAAACTAACGGTGCGGCTCTCGCCAGAGGCACCGGAAGCGGGTGCCGTCACCACACGAATGAAATGTGGCCGGCCGACCCCGATCACGGAGCAGCCGACCAATTAATGAAGGGGAGGCGTGGGGCCCATGTAAACAAGGACCAGAGGTAGGGAACGAGGCACCGATGGCACCGACATCTGACACAACGGCAGGTGCTGGCACCATATTTAAAGGGCTGCCAGACCTGCATTCACTGCTGCCTGGTTTAAAGGAGTGTCTTCCTGAGAGCCCTCTACTGCCCCAGGACCCGTTCTGCTGCCTCTGCTGTCCCAGGATCCGTTCTGCTGCCTCTGCTGTCCCAGGACTCGTTCTGTTGCCCCAAGACCCGTTCTGCTGCCTCTGATGCCCCAGGACCCGTTCTGCTGCCCCAAGACCCGTTCTGCTGCCTCTGATGCCCTAGGACCCGTTCTGTTGCCTCTGCTGCCCCAAGACCCGTTCTGCTGCCTCTGATGCCCCAGGACCCGTTCTGCAGCCTCTGCTGCTCCAGGACCCGTTCTGCTGCATCTGCTGCCCCAGGACCCGTTCTGCTGCCCCAAGACCCGTTCTGCTGCCTCTGATGCCCCAGGACCCGTTCTGCTGCCCCAGGACCCGTTCTGCTGCCTCTGCTGCTCCAGGACCCGTTCTGCTGCCCCAGGACCCGTTCTGCTGCCTCTGCTGCCCCAGGACCCGTTCTGCCGCCTCTGCTGCCCCAGGACCCGTTCTGCTGCCTCTGCTGCCCCAGAACCTGTTCTGTTGCCTCTGCTGCCCCAGGACCCGTTCTGCTGACAGAGGACCCGTTCTGCTGCATCTGCTGCCCCAGGACCTGTTCTGCTGCCTCTGCTGCCGCAGGACCTGTTCTGCTGCATCTGCTGCCCCAGGACCTGTTCTGCTGCCTCTGCTGCCCCAGGACCAGTTCTGCTGCATTTGCTGCCCTAGGACCTGTTCTGCTGCATCTGCTGCCCCAGGACCTGTTCTGCTGCCTCTGCTGCCCAGGACCCGTTCTGCTGTCACTGATGCCCCAGGACCCGTTCTGCTATCACTGACGCCCCAGGACCCGTTCTGCTGTCTCTGCTGCCTGATAGGTAAGGAGCTGAATGCGAGCCTGCAGTGACCATGGTCCAATGGTTTGGCGATGCCTTCCTGCAGGTTCGCCTCCAGGTGACAACAGATAGGTGGAAGATCCTCTTCCCCAGGGATGGGAGGTGGAGACCTGTCCACCTGACAAAGCAAAGCTGCTTTGAGATAGTAGGTGAAGTCAGCAGCCGTGGGGTCACCCCCAAGACATGGATCCAGTGCACGAAGTGGGTCAATGACCGGATCCGGGCTGCTCAGGCGCAAACTCAAAACACTTTGGACCCTTTGGACATTGCGCATGGCCGAGTGAGAGGGAGTTTTTGATGGAAAGGGAGTGACCATCCAGTCATGTGTATTGGGGAAGGGCAGCAGGACATGCTGCCTGAGGCTTGGCTGCATCTCGGTGGGAGGTGCACGTCAGTGATTGTATAAACTCACACAGTCCCTCGAGAGGGGCCACATGCAGGAGGAATATGTGTGTCCACATCATGGACTGCTGGACTATCACCATCAGAGATATTGGGCTTGTCCCCGCTGGGAGACTAACTTTGTTGATCATAGTGGCTGCAGGACAAGACAGCCCACAATCGGAAAGAGCGTGTCAAGACTGGCAGTGGATGCCTTATCTCCATGTCCTCATCCCGATGGAGGAGGAGGCCATGGAACAGGCCGGGCAGCAAAGCAGCTGCTCCATAGCTGATGGACAGACAGGGACACCTACCTAAGAAAGTGAGTGAACATCTCCTGGGGCACAAGGGAGCATCCGCTGCAAAGGAGCCACACTGCTCATCTGTTCACCACTGCATCAATGGAGCTGCACAGTAGGGGTGGCTGGAATGTCACGATGTGAAGACCCTAACACTTCAATGTCCCTGTTTCCACATGCAGGCTGGGATGAACGACAACAGCGAAGAGCTGGAGAGACTGGGGGACAACCAGACACCTCTGAGGAGGAGGAGGGAGCCTCAGAGGGTGCACCGTCACATCATTCCCCTGCACCCTCCACCAGCACAGAAACCCTCACTCGGTGGGTATCCACTCGCTGTTAGATTTGGGCACACACATGCAGGTGAGCACGTCACAGACAGGCCCGGGCAGCTGACGGAGGCTGTGACAGCCGAGGCCACTGGCAGTTGGAAGTCTGTGGGAGGCCAGGCCCATGCTGAGTCCCAGGCTGATGACGTGCCTCTGGTGTCACCAGCCACACGGGAAATGCTGCAGCTGCAGCAAGAGGTCAGGCAACATCTGGCAGAGTTGCCGGAGGTTATGTGTACCCAAGTTCGGATGATGGAGGAGTCCATCCAGGCCTTGCATGCTGCACTGTCTCTGATGGGGGTGTGTCTGGCTTCCTTCCTTGAGAGATTGGTGACTCTAATGGAGAGCCAGATCCAGCCGACCAATCAGTGGCTGCCGGAGATGTGCGCAGACTTGCACTCCATCGCTTTGTCCATGAGCTCCATCCAGTGGTGACAAGGCGAGAGGGGGGACGAGGCACCTGAACTCTTCACCACGTCCCTCTCAGGTCAGCAGCGAGGTACAAGTGTGTCTTATAAGGGGGAGGAGAAGCTGGCTGCTACATCTGGGGTCTCCTCTCAGGGTGCTCCTGGTGTGGACAGTAGCTCCAAAGCCCCTCTGCCAGTGACACAAGTGATGCCAGTGCCTGCCTCCATCACCCTCGATGACAGAAGGGGGTCCCTGTACCTGTGCAGGAGGCCCTCTGTGTGCCGGAGCCCTCCAGGCCTCAGGCAGCAAGAGGACAGCCACCAATGTCATCCCAAGCCATGGGGCAGCAAGGTCAGCAGCCTGTCTCCACCTCAGCTGACAGAGCAGGGGGAGCACCTCGTAGGAGCATGCGGAAAAGATTTCAGAAGAGCACCTAGATTCACTTAGGGTTCACGGTGAATGTGCATTCCAGATGGATAGGGTTGTGTTTGGTGTCACACGGAATAAAGAAATGATGTGCTCTCACTATGTCTCCTTCCGATTGTTGATGTCCTTTGGGACTTCATTTAAACCCTTCCTCCCAAGGGGCTGGAAGTGAGTGACCAAGCCCTGAGTTCACAAAGCTTCGGCCTTGTCACTGTGCGATGTGTACCTGGACGCTGCAGTGCAGAAGGAAGGAGGCGACAACAGGGCTGCTGAAAGCTAAGACTTTATTGCTGTGGTTCCAGAAGGTGGTAAGGCTCAAAGGAAACTTGAATGTATAAGGGTGCCTCATGTCTCCCTTGTGTGTATCTCATGGCCCCTTTCCTCCTGTGCCTGAGGTTCTTCATCTGGCACTGCTTGGGCAGCATCCTCCTCCACATCCTCATCATCAGAGGAGACATCACACTCCACGATATCCTCACTAGTCAACACCTCACCCCTCTGTAATGCCAGATTGTGCTGTGCACAGCAAACCACCACGATATGCGAGACCCTCGCCGGGACATACTGAAGGGCTCCACTGGATCGATCTAGGCACCGGAATCTCATCTTCAGGAGACCAATGGCCTCCTTGATGGTCGCTCGGGTTGACCCGCAGCAGGTGTTGTACCTCTCCTCTGCATCCGTGCGTGGGTTCCTCACAGATGTCAGTAGTCATGTCCTCAGTGGGTAGCCCTTGTCTCCAAGGATCCATCTCTGAAAGCGGATGGGTCGCGGAAAGGTTCTGGCACCTGGGAGTGCCTTGGTATGCAGGCGTTGTGGCTGCTTCCCGGGATTTGTGCACACACCTATGGGATCCATTTGCAGTGGTCGCAGACCAATTGCACACTGAGCAAGTGGAAGCCCTTCCTGTTGAAGGCTGCTGGCTGGTCTGCAGGAGCCTTGATGGTCACATGGGTGCCGTCAATGACACCCTCCACCTGGTGGAATCCAGCGATGGCCCCAAATCCGATAGCTCTCTCAGCTTGACTGTTTGGATCAATGTGCACATCGTCAGCGGCCCTCCTGAACAGGACATTGGTGACCTCCTTGATGCACTGATTCACCACAGACTGTGAGATTCCACACATATCTCCAGTGGATCCCCGCAAAGATCTGGTGGTGTCGAAGTTCAGTGGCACGGTGACCTTCAGTAACACTGGCATCAGGTGCCCACCAAGTCGCATGGGGCACAGCTGCATCATGGCAGAGAGATCAGTGACGACCTCCGTGGAGAGGTGCAGTCTGCGGAGACACTGTCACTCGGACATCTGCAGGTAGTTGAACCTCGGCTGACGTGTTCCTCTGCCTACTTCTCCAGCCTCCTGTTCGAGGCTGGCCGTCCTGTGGGCCCCCAAGCTGCTGTGGTACCCCTGCTGGTGCCTGCGCCTCCCTCCCTTCCTCTCTACTCCTCCTCCTCCTCCTCAATGGGAGCCTCGAATCCAATGAGAGCCTCGAATGAGGCCCATGACAGGTTGCCCCTCCCTGAGTGCAAGGCCTTCACAGTAAACAACACCCAGCCACATTTAGCTCACTTGTCATCCTCAAAGAGGTGGCACTGCCCCAATGGCACTCTGGTGTTGTTTCTCCTGCAGAGCTGGCACATTGGCCCCCACTCCTGACAGTGTTTCCCGATGCCCTTTCCCCCTCCACCCTTGCTGCCAAGTTTTGCTGCCTCACCCGATAGCTTCCCAGTGAAGCCAACACTCAGCTCCCACCTCCCAGTCACCTCCTTTAACCAGACGAGGCTCTGAAGCCCCGTGGTTCCCGTGCACTATTAGTTCAATTGGATCCAGTGAATAAAATTGCTGACTATTGGACTCATAAATACGTTAAATGCCTTCTTGCCGTGTGGATGTGCGAAGTCTGCCCTCCATGTCAGCCGCCGACAGAAAAATCCGGTCCAACGTCTTCCATCCCTATTTTATACACCCCCCCCCCTCCCCCTCCCCGGCCTGCATTCCCGTCTCCAACGGTCCCTTAAAATTCTGGCCCATGTCTCTAAGACTAATGGGAGTGAAACTACAGCTGCTCCTTAGACTGAACAAGGAGAGCTGCTCTCTCTGTGTTTGAAGTGAATGAATCTGATCTTTACCTTGTCTTACTGGAACGTTCACTGTCTGGAAATGTCTGTTTGAAAATGTTTTCCTGTTATATTAATGGAGCAGAGGAGCAGATGTGAGGTGCTGTTCAACAGAGAGGTTTGGAAGTGGGTGAAGGGGTGGAGTGACGGTGTGAGTGAGAGGCGCAGTGAGTTGGCCATTCTCAATAAAGTGTCAGGAATGAAGGTCAGAGGAACAGACCAGGCAGGAAACACAGAAAGAGCGAGGAGAGGCTGGTGTGAAAAACAGAGATTAAACAATGGGCTTGTTCATTTGGTTTGGGTCTGGTGTTTAGAATACCCGGAATCTGGGTTCACTTCCCTTCCAACTCAGCGAATTGTACCAACATTATGTTCATAAAACCATAGAATGATACCCAAAGAAGGAGACCATTTGGTCCATTGTGTCAGTGCTGTCTCCTGTAATCTGTACATTTTTCCTTCCAGTATTTATCCCAATTGCTTTTCAAAGTTACGACTGAATCTGCTTTCAAGTCCTGATCAGACAGTGCATTCCAGATCACAACACATCACTGTATAAAAAATCATTCCTCATTTCGCCTCTGGTTCTTTTCTCAATCACCTGATAAATACATCCTCTGGTTACTGACCCTTTTGCCACTGGAAACAATTTCTCCTTATTTAACTTATTGAAAACCTTCTTGATGATGTCACATACTAGACTGCCAGTAAAACTGAAGCCCATGGAATAAAAGGGACAATGACAGCATGCATATGAAGTTTGCAGACTGATAGGAACATAGGAGCAGGATCAGGCCATTCAGCCCGTCGAGCCCACCCTGCCATTCAATATGATGATGACTGATCGTCCACTTCAATGCCTTTTTCCCGCACTATCTCCATCTCCCCTATGCCATTTGTATTTAGAAATCTGTCAATCTCTGCTTTAAACATACTCAATGATTGAGCTTCCACAGCCCTCTGCGGTAGAGAATTCCAAAGATTCACAACCCACTGAGTAAAGAAATTTCTCCTCATCTCTGTCCTAAGTGGCTTTCCCCTTACGTTGAAATTGTGTCCCCTGGTTCTAGACTCCTCAACCGGGGGAAACATCTTAGCTTCATCTGCCTGTCTATCCCTTTAAATATTTTGTAAGTTTCAATGAGATCACCTCTTATTCTTCAAAACTCTAGAGAATACAGGCCCAGTTTCCCCAATCTCTCTTCATTTGACAGTCCCGCCATCCCGGGAACAAGTCTGGTGAACCTTCGTTGCACTCCCTCTTTGGCAATGATATCCTTCCTAAGGTAAGGGGAACAAAACTTCACACAGTATTCCAAAGTGCAGTCCAACCAAGGTTATATACAATTGATGCAAGACTTCACCACTCCTGTACTCAAATCCTCTTGTGATAGAGTCTAACATATCATTAGCCTTCCTAATTGCTTGCTGCACCTGCATGTTAGCTTTCAGTCACTTACTGACAAGGACACCCAGGCCCCTTTGTACATTCACACTCTTACCAGTTAACAAATAATCTGCAGTCTGTTTCTCCTACCAAAGTGGATAACCTCACATTTTTACACATTATATGTCATGTGCCACTTTCTTGTCCTCTCACTAAGTCTGTCCAAATTCCCTTGAAGCCGCTTTGCATCTTCCTCACAACACACATTCCCACCTAGTTTTGTGTCATCTGCAAACTTGGAAATACTACATTTGGTCCCCACATCCAAATCATGTGAACAGCTGGGTCACAGTGTGGTGGTGAACAGTTGTATTTCTGTCTGGAGGAAGGTTTACAGTGGGTTCCCCATGGTTCCTCATAACTTCAGTTATGTGCAGACACTGGAAAAGCTGGGGTTGTGCTCCTTGGAGCAGAGCAAGTTCAGAACAACTTTGACAGTGTTCGAATCAAGGAATCAAATGGTTACAGTACAGAAGGAGACCATTCAGTCCATCATGTCCATGACAGCTCTTTGCAAGAGCAAATCAGCTAATTCCACTCCTCTGCCCTTTCATTGTAGCCCTGCAAATTTTCTCTATTCAGGTGTTTATCCACTTCCCTTTTGAAAGCCACGATTGAATCTGCCTCCAGCACACTCTCAGGCAGTGTATTCCAGATCCGAACCACTCAATCTGTCCCACACCCCGGTACCATTGCAGAAAATCTCTTCTGTTCATTTCATCCCTCATAAATAATTGAAATGAAATGATCATTAGGAAATGCACAACATAAAAAGGAGAGAGAAATAAATGCTGAGTAAAATAGAAGTCAATGTTTGGAAGGTAAAAAGAGCAAAAGATGTAACTTTTATTCTGGATGAGTGAGTGGAAAATATCAGACTTTGGGGATTTTGTGAGAGGATTTACTGATAAACCTGGGATTTGAGAGGAAGCTGGTTCATGGTTTACAGAACAAATTCAGCCCCTGGGGTGGAGCCAACAGCTGCACTGTCCAATAACAGACAGGACGGGGACACTGTCTCAGGCCTAGTGAGCTCAGTCGATGAAAGCATGAAACTCTGAATCTCAAGTTTTTGAGTTTGAGCCCAAGGTGGGTGTTTTCTATTTCCTTTTTAGGCTGATTTTACAGGCATTCTCCAGCTCTGAATTCCTCGGCAGAGAGTTCAAAGAGTGTTTGAAATGAGATTCAACAGCAGTATGAGAAAGTCTCTCCTTGATTCAGGACTCTTACCTCTCTGCAGCAACTCGCTGCTGAAGATTGAACTTTTTCTCATTTTATTCTCAGCTCAGGGTCAGTGTGGATCACTGGGACTTCTGGCTGTCTCCCACTTCACAATCCATCAGTGCTGAGAAATCAATGGGGAATATTAATCACATGTTGTAATGTTTTATAAATACTTGAATGTATTTCACACTGTGTTTAACAGTGCGAATCTTCCCTGGTATATCAGCTCACCAATACTTCAACAGAACATTCACATAATGTGAGCTCTGAGATCTGTTCGGATCCCATTCCCAAGACCTGGAAAGTGGGATTGGGCTGGATCGCTCTTTTTCAGCTGGCACAGACACGATTGCTAAATGGTCTCATTCTGTGCCATAAATTTTCTCCATTTTCTATGTTCTATGAAGTGAGGTGTGATTGGGAGGGGCAACTCCACCAGGGTTATATGTTCTACCAAAACAATGACACAAGGGATACTTCACATTTTTATTCATTCATTCATGCGATGTGGGCACCGCTGGAGAGGCCAACATTTATTGCCCATCCCTAATTGCCCATGAGAAGGTGGTGGTGAACTGCCTTCTTGAACCACTGCAGTCCATGTGGGGTAGGTACACCCACAGTGCCGTGAGGAAGGGAGTTCCAGGATTTTGGCCCAGCGACAGTGAAGGAACGGCGATATAGTTCCAAGTCAGGATGGTGTGTGGCTTGGAGGGGAACTTGCAGGTGGTGGTATCCCCTGCATTTGCTGCCCTTGCCCTTCTCGGTGGTAAAGTTCGCTGTGTTTTGAAGGTGCTGTCTAAGGATTCTTGGTGCATTGCTGCAGTGCATCTTGTAGATGGTACACACTGCTGCCACTGTGTGCCGATGGTGGAGGGAGTGAATGTTTGTAGATGGGGTGCCAATCAAGTGGGGTGCTTTGTCCTGGACGGTGTTGAGATTCTTGAGTTGGAATTGCACCCATCCCGGCAAGTGGAGAGTATTCCATCACACTCTTGACTTGTGAATTGCAGATGGTGGACAGGCTTTGGGGAGTCGGGAGTCATGGATGAGTGAGAGGAATATATCACACTTTGGGGCTTTTGTAAGAGGATTTATTGATAAACCTGGGATTTGAGAGGAAGCTGCTTCATGGTTTACAGGACAAAATCAGCCCCTGGGGTGGAGCCAACAGCTGCACTGTAATTACTCACCTCAGGATTCCAAGCCACTGACCTGCTCTTGTAGTCACGTTATTTGTATGGCTGCCCATGGTAACCTCCATTATGTTGATGGTGGGGGATTCAGTGATTGTAATGCTATTGAATGTCAAGGGGAGACGGTTAGATTCTCTCTTGTTGGAGATGGTCACTGCCTGGCACTTGTGTGGTGCGAATGTTACTTGCCACTTATCATCCCAAGCCTGTGAGACTGAAATAGCTCAGTTGGGAGTGTGTTAGACTGAAGATCCCTGGTTCAATCTGGGGTTTTGGCAGTTCTCCTTTATTCTGCATCGCCCTTTGGTTTTGACTCTTGAACTGCACAATTTACACTGAAATTATTTACCCAACTCTGAAGGTTGGATTGGAATAGAGAGATATCAAGGATGGGAAATATTTACATTGTCAGCTTTAGCTTATTCTCTATCTCCTTGTGTCATTTTCCCCAGTATTTGAATCTTTCGGGGCCGGGTGAACATTTTATTTGCTGCATATGTCCCAAACTGAAGCCTTTTCCACATCTCTGGGCGATCAGACTCGCTCTGTCTGTTTTTGCTGCTCGTGACCATTAACGAGAACAGGCCACGAGTTCAATGTTTATCAGCAAATGGAAGATAATTGGAAAGAATTCTGTGTTACTCCAGACCAGTGACAAAGATGCAATGGATGTTATTCAAAATAAATTCCCTTTGACATTTTATGTAAACTTGTTTGCATCTAAAGGTTGGATTTTAAGTGTTACAAAAATGTGTCAAATTAATGACTGACCATGTGACAGCGCACATGGGGATCAAATCCACAGCCTTGTTGTTATCAACACTGCGTCCTAACCAACTGAACTAAGCGGCCTACAGACAGAGCCAGGTATGGGTTTGAGCCGCACGCTGTGTGGTTTGTGTTTTATTTCTCACACTGGGTGACAGAGCGATTGTACAAACAATGGACACATCACATCCCTGAAACATTGTTCTGATATAAAATAGTGTGAAATAAGAACTGAGCATGGAAATGGAACGGAACCAGAAATCAGGACTTTAATCTACTAAAGTTGATCTTGAAATTCTACCATGCACGAACATTCCAAGAGAACGAACTCTCTTCTGATATAAAATCCAGGAACTTGAGCTGCTGCAAAACGTAACTGAGCCTGATGTGATTTGAACACTCAAACTTCTGATCTGGAGTCAGACGCACTACCGTTGCGCCAAAAGCTCACAGATAAAGCAAAGTCTTCCATTCCTGGCAGATTTACTTCTTGTTTAGATTCAGTGATTGAAATTAATTCAATCCTCATCTGACCTCCGCTCTGTCAAGGCCTGCGACCCGACCTGAACCCAACGGGACCCGACGACCTGTGTCGGGTCCGGGTCGTGTCGGGTCGCTCTTCCGGGTCTGGCTTTCGGGCTCGGGCCAGGTTCGGGTCGGGCTGGGTCCAGGTCGGGCTGAGTCCGTGTCGGACACACACAGTAAGTATTACATTTAACTCTGCTGGGAAGTTGAGTTTAATAAGTGTCAAAAGTTGAAAAGGCAACCTTAGCTGGGAGTCCGGGTCATCAAGGAGGGAAACTCTGAGTCTGCGCAGTGAGCAAGTGAGCATCTCTATGACGTCATTGCGCTCATGCTGCAACTTCCGATGGATTCGGAATCGGGAGGCAGATAAAGTGAACATTCCGGTGGTCGGGTAAGATTCGGGTTAGTTTGGGCGTGGGAATAAATGGAGATACTCGGGCCGGGTCGGGCTCGGGTCCAATGTGGTTCTGTTCGGTTCGGGTCGGGGTTTTTTTCCTGACCTGAGCAGGCCTTTACCGCTCTGTCAGTTCAGTCCCTTATTTAAACTATTACTTGGAGTTCTGTTTTACAGGGTCTCGGCTGTTTAAGTGTTTCCCAGACCCACTACTCTGATTAATCAGACATTTTGCTGCTAACTGCTGCTGCGACAATTGAAATGTAAAAAAGAATTTCCAGTGACCTGCAACCAATGGACAAATACATTTCAGAAAGATAAAGCTCATTCACCAATCCACAAATGTGTCTTTCTGCTTATATTTATAAACAATTCCTTCTCTCCACGATGAGATCTATACAATCACTCCAGTTATTTGACAGTTAGTATGAGATGTTCCAGTTCATCAATTTTAAAACTGCAGCAGGTATTTTCCAGAAAACTTCTCTGTTGGAACCTCAGTCCCATTTAGATTGAAAGTGGACAATTATTGTATTCACTTGTTCATTGTGGACAGGTGTCTGACTTCAAATAAATCTCATTAACTTTCAATGAGGTGGCAGTATTTCTGTGCTCCCATTTTACACAGTCTGTCCTGTTCATGCACCATGTTTTTATTCTCCTCTCCCATTCTCCACAGGATACAGATGACCAGCATCATCAATCTAGCTGTTGAAATGCATTGGAAGAATCTGGTCACACAGGTATTGAAACATTCATTAACTTCCATTTTACAAGTTGGTTGCTTTAAACACAGTACGATGTGCAATCATCTTGAAAAGATATTCTCTTCAATATCAAATACAAACTGAATTACAAACCTGACAGACAAACACAGGAGAACAAGTGACTAGTGAACACAAACCTCATGGTGCTCATTTTCAGATTTATTGCAGTCATCCGACAAAACAAGTGAAAGAATATTACAGTGAAATGATTTGGAAAGTAGGTGTGACTTTTGTTGGTGCCTTTCTTTGCTCTGTTGGTGAAACTTTCTTGCACCTGACTCCTGTTCATGTCTCTGTTTCCTCCATTGAATGAGGAAGGAGGTATTTGATCAGGAATCAACTGGATTGTGTACCTTTGAGAGGGGATTTCTGCACCGTCAGGGCTGGAAACAGGAGTGAGTGAAAGACAATGTGTGGAGTTTGATTTTGTACAGAGGGAGAGCAAATCTAACAGGACTGTGAGATATTGGCCTGCATTTTACAGCCCCAATAGCGGTGAACACTGAAACTCAGGATAGATGTGTGATGCCAGGGTCTGAAATCTGGTCAGAGCAATGTGAGCAAAGACCTTCCCCACAATACTGAGCAAGGAGATGCCTCGGTAATTGCTGCAGTCACTGTGATTCCTATATTTTTGTGCAAGGTGACAATGTTTGCATCACGCATGTTTTCAGGCGCAGATCTCTCCTTCCAACAGAGACACAGAAGTTCATGGAGATGCTACAACTGTGCCGCTTTTCCACTTTTGATGATTCCAGGTGGAATACCATCAATTCCCGGGGCTTTATCACTGGCAAGACGGTCAATGGCGTTGTTGAGCTCTATTATAGTGGACTCACTGTCCAACTCCTCCATGACAGGGAAGTCTGGAATGGTGCTGAGAGCTACTTCAATGACAATGTTCTCCGTTATGTAGAGTTCAAGGTGATGCTCCACTCACCTTTCCATCTGCTTGTTAGGTTCAGTGATGATTGTCCCTTTCTTTGTCTTCAAAGGTGCTGATTTAGTTACTGCTGGGCCCGTTGCTTTCATATTTTTTTTTTTATTCATTCATGTGATGTGATCATCACTGGCTAAGCCAGCATTTATTGCCCATCCCTCATTTCCCATGAGAAGGTGGTGGTGAGCTGCCTTCTTGAACCGCTGCAGTCTGTGTGAGGTAGGTACACCCACAGTGCTGTTCGGAAGGCAGTTGCAGGATTTGACCAAGCGACAGTGAAGGAAAGGCGATATAGTTCCAAGTCACGATAGTGTGTGGCTTGGAGGGGAACTTGCAGGTGGTGGTGTTCCCATGAATCTGCTGCCCTTGTCCTTCTAGTTGGTAGAGGTTGCGGGTATGGAAGGTGCTGTCTAAGGAACCTTGGTGTGTTGAATTCCTTCATATGTCCCTCTTGCATCCCCCAGATTCAGCGGCAGATTGAATACTGTTGCAGTGTTTTAACCAGTATTGATTGGTGCAGTGCAGAGCAGTCCGCAGAGACTTGTTTCTGGTCGTTCTGAGAGTGTCTAGAGTTTGTTTGCTGGGGACTGGTTTGTAGTTCATGAGGGCTCTCTTCTTAATTATAGTAACTGACTCCATTTCAGTCCAATAAGCCTCAAACCAGTCAGCATTCCTCCCATCTCTTTTCCCGTGCAGAGTTATAGATGGTGGCGTGCAGATGATTCCACTTTGACACCGCACTGAGGCCTTGGGTGATTTCTGAAAGAGCCTGATCAATGATGTTGAGGAACTCCTGGGTCCTTTCTGGATCAGTGGTTCAGCAAGTGTTGATCCATGAAGGACCTTTCTTCTTGGATGGGTGAAGATTCCTTGACTGAAGCCTGACCTTGCTACGCACCAGGGTGTGGTCAGTGTCACAGACAGCGCTGTGATAGCTGTGAGTGATGAGGACACTGCTGAGGGTGGTACATCTGGTGATGTTAAGTTCGAGCTGATGCCAGTGGCGTGATTTTGGATGGCTCCAGGACACCTTGTGGCACAGCTTGAACTGGACGTCGCTGTTTGTCACACAGAGTCCGTGGTGACAGCATAGATCCAGCAACCTCTGTCCATTTTGGATCATCTTGCCAATCCCCTGGTGCCCTATGCTCGTTGGCCAAGCTATAGTCAGAACCCACACTTGCGTTGAAATCTCCTGGAAGATACAATCCCTCAGTGCTGGGAATTCTACTGATGGCAGCGTCAAGTGTCTCATAGAATTGATCCTTGACATCTGGGGTGGAGGTGAGTGTCGGGACAGAGATGCACATGAGATTAACTGGGCCCGCGCTTGTTGACAAGTGAAGAGCATGAAGTCTCTCTGAGCCTACTGTGGGTGGTTCACTCATCGCATGTAGCTTGTTTTTTTACTGTGAAACCCACGAGTTGCCTCTTGGGCTTTCCCCTGCCAGAAGAAGGTGTAGTGTCTCTCTTTGAGGGATCCACTTTGAACGAGTCTAGTTTCTTGCAGCACAGCAATGTCCACATTGAGCCTTGTGAGTTCTTTGTCCATCACAGCTGTCTTGTGTGTGTCATCAACCTGCAGAAGGTTGTCAGTAAGGCCAGGACACATGGTCCTCACATTCCAGATTGCGATGCGAAGGACTGGTGTCTTCTTTGTTAAGTTTGTCTTGCCTGGTGCATAGATTATCGAACCGCCTGTTGAGAGATATCTCTCTAAGCTCCAAATACCCATTGAAGCAAGTAGGTCGTGGCAGGACAGCAGTTAACAGAGTGGGTGGTAGCTATCCAATGAGACATGATGATCTCTCCCTCTGTCAGAAGTAACCCCTGGTGCTCATACTCTACACCAATTGAGTGAGAGCTTACAATCAGCAACTGTTTATTCCCGTGTTGTGCTAAAGTTTAACCACAAAGCTGGAGTGACCTCTCCAGGGCACAGGCCTGGGCAAATAGTATGGAGACACTGAGCATCAGGACACCCTCTCAGCATTGCGAGTATTGTCCAAAGGAAAGGAGAAAAACAGTAACAGTTTGGGATTGCTCTGCGGTAGGATTTGCTGGAAAATTACCTGATAAGTAACAGGTAACTGCCTAAGGGACTCCACTCCGGATTTACTGTCCAGGTTTACTCTCTCAGCCTTCTTCTCCCTCAAGACATCCACAGGGAAGTGAGACTTTTTGCCCATAGCTGGGGCTCTGTTTTTGGCATCAGGATGGAACCACAAGCCAGTGGTCCTGCATGACATGCACAAGGATATCACACACTGCCCCATCCCTGTGACAGCTCAGAGAGAGACCCTGATGATAATGCAACCCACAGGAACATCACAAACAGCCCCCTCCCTCGGACAGCTCAGGGTCAGACACTGCACATACTGCAACAACAGTGACATTACTGGATTAGTCCCTCCATTCTGAAAAACAAGCATTCACCCTACTTTATGCTTTCTGTCCCTCAGCCAATTTTGTATCTACGCTGCCACTGCCCCTTTAATACCATCTGCTCCAATTCTGTTAACAAGTCTATTTTACGGTACTTTTTCAAACACAATTTTGAAGTCCAGACACACACCATCAACCTCACCACCCTGGTCAACTCTCTCTGAAACTTCATCAAAGAAATGAATGAATTATTTCAGACACAATCTTCTGTTAACCACTCTGTACTGGCTGTCATTTATTAGGCCATGTTCTACCAAGTGACAGTAATTTTTCGCCTGGATATTTGTCTCTAAAAGTTTCCCCACCACCGACATTAGACTAACTGCTCCGTAGTTGCTGGGTTTATCTCTCTTTTTAAACAGGGCTTTAAAACTGGCAATCCTTGCAGACTTATCTTTTAATTCTGAAAAGTCTATTGTGGACAATCTCTTTGGGAATTACTTTAACCAATTAAAGCAACAGGATACTTGATTAGTAAGTCCAGAACTTTTCTTGAGAGTAAAATAGTGCTTAATAATTGAAAGCAAAATTATCTTTAACAAACTTGGACAATATAACTTTACTGCTCCAGCAGGTGTGTGGACTGGTCGAGCTTGGTCTCAGAGTGTCACGGCCTCTTTGTCCAGCCTAGATCCCACATCAGGTGGAGAACTTGGTTGATGATCTGAGCCTTTACCCCTGAGATCTTCTAGTGTTCCTGCTCACTGAAACCTTACAAAATCCCTACTTTTAACCCCTGGATTGCCATCACACCACCTTGTAAAATAATATTTTGTCCAAGCAGTTGCTAAGTGCATTTAATAAGTTCTGAATGATGTCTTCCACTAACAGTCACCTGTCCTCAGAATCTCAGACATGAGTACAATGGAGTGGTTTCACACTATCTCCCAATCTGATCTGAAACAAGTTTCCTATTCATTAAATCGAGACTCTTGAAGGTCACGATGTAAAATACCATGGGTTTTATGAGGTGTACTAGAAAGGTCCATTGTTTGAATACGTTTCGCTGAAACTGCCCTTTCCCACACAGACACAGAAACTCACAGTAATTAGATTGAACTAACTTTAAATGAAAACCCATTCTCTCTAAAATGATTATTGATTCATTATTTATAACTCAATCAAGGTTCATTACCTTTGCAAACATCTGTTTCATGATGGGCAGCTACTCATTAATTATACAGGATATAAATGTTAGTACTGAACACAAAATGGCTCCTTCGGTCATGTGTTAATTGTAAAATGGCTTCCTTGACCTTATTAGTTATTACAACAGATACATTATAAAAATGGACAAGTTAAACTGAGATCGAACTATCTAAGCTTACATACATCCTCCAGTCCTCTGGCATCATTCCCATGGAAAGGAGGATTGAACGATTGTGGCTCAAGTCCCCACTATTTCCATCCTTACTTCCCTCAGCAACCCAGGATGCAGCCCATCCAGACCGGGTAACTTTTCGACTGTGAGCACTGCTAACCTTGTAATTATCTCCTCTTTATCTATTTTCATCCAGTCCAATTTCTCCACAACATCCTCCTTTACTGTGACATTTGCACAATCTGCTTGTTTTGTGATGACAGATGAAATGTACTTAATTAGTACCTCTGTCACACCCTCTGCCTTCACAGGATCTCCTAATTGACCCACCCTTTCTTTGACTGTCCATATGTTGGTAAAAGACTTCAGTGATCCCATTTATGTGACCTGCTAATCTTTTCTCATACATTCTCTTGCTGATCTCATTTCCTTTTTCAGCTCTCCTCTGTACTTTCTGTATTCTGCTTGTTTCTCGCCTGCATATGAATCCTCACATGATTTCTGTATTAATGGTTTCCGAACTATTTTGTTGAAGGATTGAGTTTTGTAAATTTCTCCCTAGCTCCCCTCATGGTCAGGCAGAAAGTTTAACTGCTGTGTTTTCAAACAGCAACAGCTTTATTTGAAAAGCCATTGTGACAGGATTCCGGGTTTTAATCCAGTCACAAATCTGGTTCTGATGTCTTGTGGCTCCAGCTGTCACATGACCTGTCAGAGGATGACCTCATAATTGACCAAGTCATGGAGCTGTGGGTTGATGTTTAAATTGTTTCAAAATAATTTTCAAGAAGGACAATCAAAATGACTCGAAATATAATAGGTAGATTTTGTGAATTTGTGCTCCCAGTGGAAATTCCTGCAGAGTCTGCTGGTTTTCATATCCCCAATTCCCCACAGGAAGCTCTTTGCTCGGAGTCTGTATTCCTTACATCAACATTATACAGAATCATTTCATGGGAGACCCCAGTGTGAATTGTAGACAGGTGGGTCCGTTTTAACTTTCAAAGTAACACAGGAGCAAATTACTGCAGATACTGGAAATCTGAAATAAAAACAGAAAATGCTGGAAATACTCAGCATGTCTGGCAGCATCTGTGGAGAGAGAAACAGAGTTAACGTTTCAGATCTGTGATCTTACATCAGAACTGGGCTGAAATTGTCTTCGGGACTGAGATTGTGGAATCAATTTCAGGGTCAAAGACATTGGACTCTGTAAGGATAGGAAGATGGTGATTATTAAGTATAGTGCAAGAATATAGATGCTTTTACATTATTTGAATCAACATTGATTTAAACTTTGTGCTCACGAAACCTATCTTTTGATCAAAATGACACTGATAACAATGGGAAAAGCAACACATGCATTTCACGACCACAGGACTTTGTAAAGCCTTTTACAGCCAATGAAGGACTTTCCAAGTGTTGTCACTGTACAGTACAATACAATACCCGACAATAAGGATATTTCACATTCGAGTCACACAAGTGCCAGGCAATGACCATCCCAAACAAGAGAGAATCTAACCATCTCCCCTTGACGTTCAACAGCATTACGTTTGCTGAATCTCCCACTATCAACATCCTGGGGGTTACCATTGACCAGAAAATGAACTGCAGTAGCCATATAAATATCATGGCTACAAGAGCAGGTCAGAGACTAGGAATCCTGCGGCGAGTAACTCACCTCCTGACTCCCCAAAGCCTGTCCACTATCTACAAGGCACAAGTCAGGAGTGTGATGGAATACTCTCCACTTGCCTGGAGAGGTGCAGCTCCAACAACACTTCAGAAGCTCAACGCCATCTGGGACAAAGCAGCCCACTTGATTGGCACCTCATTCACAATATTCACTCTCTCCATCACCGATGCACTGTGGTAGCAGTGTACACCATCCACAAGATGCACTGCAGCAAGGCAGCAAGCCTCCTTAGACAGCACCTTCCAAACCCGTGACTTCTACTACCTAGAAGGACAAGGGCAGCAGATGCATGGGAACACCACCACCTGCAAGTTCCCCTCTAAGAAATACAACATCCTGAATTGGAAACATATCACTGTTCCCTTGCTGTTGCTGGGTCAAAATCCTGGAACTCCCTTCCGAACAGCATCACATCGACTGCAGTGGTTCAAGAAGGCAGCTCACCACCACTTTCTCCAGGGAATTAGGGATGGGCAATAAATAAAAATAAAATCAATAAAAAAGACAATAATTCCCAAAAGTAGAAAATACATATGAAAATGAAAATATAATGAAGCACAGTCAGCATGGATTTCACAAAGAAAGACTTGATTAATCTTATCTTTGAAGAATCAACAGCAAGACTAATACAGCTGATGTAGAAGAGATTAAGTTAATAAAGCCTCATCCTTTTTTGTGTTTAAACCAACAAATTGTGGGTGAACAAACAAGCACACTAACTGACAGAGCTGCATGTTGTGCTTTCTAAATTACCCGAAAGCAGGGTGTTAATGAGTTAAATCTTCAAGTTGCTGCAACCAGAATAGCCATTGTCCACTATCAGTTTTACTGTTGCAAACGTAGGGTGGAACATTCATTGTGAATCTATAGAAACAGTCTGGTCCTGCACACTGCAGACACATCCACGTCATCACCAACCAACTCGCCTATAATTGACGCAGTTATTTGACTTTTCCCCATTAGCTCCATGGAATTAATTTTAAAAGATTTCAATTCTAAGAAGTTTTGTTAATATTCAGCCCTTGAGAATAAACCATTCCCTGGCCACAGTGGAGAAAGCATTGAATATAAAACAGTAGACGACCAGGTAGCACAGTAAAAGCTTATCAGCTAATCTATAATTGCTTTGTGTTCTTACTTTTGCTCTTGCTATTCGGTTTTTCATCCTTTTCCGTTCCTGACTGTGGATATTATTGTGAATAAATGTGAAAAGATGCACTGTGTCTCAGCCCCGTTATATTGGCTCTTTCTCTGTGCAGTGCTGTATACACTCAGATACTGACACTGTCTCTCCCTCCCTCAACTTTCCAGCACTGACGGTGCAGAAAGCGCTGCTCAAAGTTACATATTCTGACTGTTTGCAGTTGATTAGTGAGAGATTATTCACGTATCCTCCTGCAGCGCTGCCTCGGTTAATAACAGCAGATCGAAGTCACATTTCAGATACAGAAACAGATGCATCAATTATTTAGTCTTTCCCACAGTGTGTGAGGCCGGGACAAGCAGCAACATTCCGGCCCCACACTCTGGAATTACCCAGCACCAGCAGAAAGCAGTGGATACAGATTCAATCAGTGGGTTAATGTCCATTACAGGCATGCAAGATTCCACGGCCCAGGACAAACATCCCCATGCACCGAGAACAAGCTCAGGAAAACCCGGGGGAGTTAATATCCCAGTCACTGAGCATTCCAGTAACATTGAACAAGTTACTGAACTGAGTGAACCTTTCAAAGTACAGAAGTGATGACGAGGTCAAAAAGGTCTGAACAGTTGAGGTGACTGAGCGGTTTCAGCTTCTCTGTTCAGGTTGCAGCTTTCACTGGAGGCATGTGTTTAAATCCCACTTCTGACAACTTGATTTTCAGTTACTTTACAGAGCTTCCTTGAAGGTTTGAGGTGGAGTAAATACTTAAAAACTGTTTCTAACTGGTCCAGAACGAAAGTTACAGATTTAAGGTGACTCACAGAACCAGAAGGAACTTGAGGAAATATTCCTTTCTGCAACGTGTGGTTAGGATTTCAGTTATGTGGATGGATTGGAGAAGCTGGGGTTGTTCTCCTCAGAGAGGAGATTTGATAGAGGTGTTCACAATCATGAGGGGTCGTGACAGACTAGATAGAGAGAAACTGTTGGTAGAAGGATTGAGACTCAGGTAAAAGCTGTGGCTCAGTTGGTCACACTCACCTCGAAATCACAAGCTTCTGCGTTCAGATTTCACAGCTGACTCTCCAGTGCAGCACTGAGGGTGTTGAAGGTGCTGCCTTTCAGGTGTGATGTTAAACCAAGACCTGGTCTGCATGTTTGGGTGAATGTAAAAGATCCCATGCTGCAATTTCAAACAAGTGAAGAGCAAAAGTTGCAGGTTCCGGGATTTAGATGTTTCAGTAAGAACAGAGAAGATGGTAAAAGAGTGGGCGTGGGGGGGGGGGGGGGGGGGGTGGGTGCGGCATTGTTAATCAAGGAGAATATTACAGCGACAGAAAGGACGTTTGAGGACTCTTCTACTGAGGGAGTATGGGCCTAGGTTAGAAACAGGAGAGGTGAGGTCACCCTGTTGGGAGTCTTTTATAGACCTCCAAATAGTTCCAGAGATGTAGAGGAAAGGATAGCGAAGATGATTCTCGACAGGAGCGAGAGTAACAGGGTAGTTGTTATGGGGGCTTTAACTTTCCAAATATCGACTGGAAATACTATAGTTCGAGTACTTTAGACGGGTCAGTTTTTGTCCAGTGTGTGCAGGAGGGTTTGCAGACACAGTATGTAGACAGGCCAACCAGGGGCAATGCCACATTGGATTTGGTACTGGGTAATGAACCCGGCTAGGTGTTAGATTTAGATGTAGGTGAGCACTTTGGTGATAGTGATCACAATTCGGTTAGGTTTACCTTCTCAATGGGCAGGGACAGGTATATACCGCAGGGTAAAAATTACAGCTGGGGGAAAGGAAATTATGATGCGATTAGGCAAGATTTAGGATGCGTAGGATGGGGAAGGAAACTGCAGGGGATGGGAATAATCGAAATGTGGAGCTTATTCAAGGAGCAGCTACTGCGTGTCCTTGATATGTATGTACCTGTCAGGCAGGGAGGAAGTTGTCGAGCAAGGGAGCCGTGGTTTACGAAAGAAGTTGAAGCGCTTGTCAAGAGAAAGAAGCAGGCTGATGTTCGGATGAGACGTGAAGGCTCAGTTAGGGCGCTTGAGAGTTACAAGCTAGCCAGGAAGGATCTAAAGGGAGAGCTAAGAAGAGCAAGGAGAGGACACGAGAAGTCATTGGCGGATAGGATCAGGGAAAACCCTAAGGCTTTCTATAGGTATATCAGGAATAAAAGAATGAAGAGAGTTAGATTAGGGCCAATGGGAAGTTGTGTGTGGAGTCAGAGGAGGTCGGGGAAGTGGTAAATGAATATTTTGCGTCAGTATTTACAGTAGAGAAAGAAAATGTTGTCGAGGAGAATACTGAGATTCAAGCTACTAGGCTAGATGGGATTGAGGTTCACAAGGAGGAGGTGTTAGCAATTTTGGAAAGTGTGAAAATAGATAAGTCCCCTGGGCCAGATGGGATTTATCCTAGGATTCTCTGGGAAGCCAGGGAGGAGATCGCAGAGCCTTTGTCCATGATCTTTATGTCGTCATTGTCGACAGGAATAGTGCCGGAAGACTGGAGGATAACAAATGTTGTCCCCTTGTTCAAGAACGGGAGTAGAGACAGCCCTGGTAATTATAGACCTGTGAGCCTCACTTCTGTTGTGGGTAAAATGTTGGAAAAGGTTATAAGAGATAGGATTTATAATCATCTTGAAAAGAATAAGTTCATTATCGATAGTCAGCACGGTTTTGTGACGGGTAGGTCGTGCCTCACAAACCTTATTGACTTTTTCGAGAAGGTGACCAAAGAGGTGGATGAGGGTAAAGCAGTGGATGTTGTGTATATGGATTTCAGTAAGGCGTTTGATAAGGTTCCCCATCGTCGGCTATTGCAGAAAATACGGAAGTATGGAGTTGAAGGTGATTTAGAGCTTTGGATCAGAAATTGGCTAGCTGAAAGAAGACAGAGGGTGGTGGTTGAAGGCAAATGTTCATCCTGGAGTTTAGTTGCGAGTTGTGTACCGCAATGATCTGTTTTGGGGCCACTGCTGTTTGTCATTTTTATAAATGACTTGGAAGAGGGTGTAGAAGGGTGGGTTAGTAAATTTGCGGATGACACTAAGGTCGGTGGAGTTGTGGATAGTGCCGAAGGATGTTGTAGGGTACAGAGGGACATAGATAGGCTGCAGAGCTGGGCTGAGAGATGGCAAATGGAGTTTAATGCGGAAAAGTGTGAGGTGATTCACTTTGGAAGGAGTAACAGGAATGCAGAGTACTGGGCTAATGGGAAGATTCTTGGTAGTGTAGATGAACAGAGAGATCTTGGTGTCCAGGTGCATAAATCCCTGAAGGTTGCTACCCAGGTTAATAGGGCTGTTAAGAAGGCATATGGTGTGTTAGCTGTTATTAGTAGGGGGATCGAGTTTCGGAGCCACGAGGTCATGCCGCAGCTGTACAAAACTCTGGTGAGACCGCACCTGGAGTTTTGCGTGCAGTTCTGGTCACCGCATTATAGGAAGGATGTGGAAGCTATGGAAAGGGTGCAGAGGAGATTTCCTAGGATGTTGCCTGGTATGGAGGGAAGGTCTTACGAGGAAAGGCTGAGGGAGTTGAGGTTGTTTTCGTTGGAGAGAAGGAGGAGGAGAGGTGACTTAATAGAGACATAAAAGATAATCAGAGGGTTAGATATGGTGGATAGTGAGAGTCTTTTTCCTCGGATGGTGATGGCAAACACGCGGGGACATAGCTTTAAGTTGAGGGGTGATAGATATAGGACAGATGTCAGAGGTAGTTTCTTTACTCAGAGAGTAGTAGGGGCGTGGAACGCCCTGCCTGCAACAGTAGTGGACACGCCAGCTTTAAGGGCATTTCAGTGGTCATTGGATGGACATATGGATGAAAATGGAATAGTGCAGGTCAGATGGTTTCACAGGTCGGCGCAACATCGAGGGCCGAAGGGCCTGCACTGCGCTGTAATGTTCTAATTCTAATTCTAATTATCCCTGGTGTTATGATCAATATTTGCCCCTCAATCAGATCAGTTGGTCATTATCACATTGCTGTTTTTGGGTATTAGCTGCTGCATTTCTGACATTACAACAGTGATTACACTTCAAAAGTATTTCATTGTTTACAAAGTGCTTTGATATGTCCAGTGGTCTTGAAAGGTGCTATATAAATGCAATTCTTTTCTTTCTTTATCACAACACATTGCTGTGTAAAAAATGGTTCTTCATGTCACCTCTGGTTCTTCTGCCAATCACCTGATATCTGTGTCCTCTGCTTACTGACCCTTTTACCACTGGAAACAGTTTCGCCTTATTTAAAATGATTTTGAACAAATGCGTCAAATCTCTTCTGACCTTTCTCTGCTGCAAGGAGAACAACCCCAGCTTCTCCAATCTCTCCACATAACTGAAATCCCTCACCCTGCTACCATTTGGGTAAATCTCTTTTTTATTCTTTCATGGGATGTGGGCATTGCTGGCAAAGCCAGCATTTATTGCCCATCCCCAATTTCCATTGGGAAGGTGGTGGTGAGCCGCCTTTTTGAGCCATTGCAATACGTGCTGTTAGGAAGGGAGTTCCAGGATGTTGATCCAGTGACAGTGAAGGAATCATGATATAGTTCCAAGACAGGATGGTGTGTAGCTTGGAGGGGAACTTGCAGATGGTAGTGTTGCCATTCATCCAATGTCCTTCTAGGTGGTCGAGGGCGTGGTGCATGGAGTGCTGATCAAGTGAGCTGCTTTGTCCTGGATGGTGTTGAGCTTCTTTGGTGTTGTTGGAGCTGCACTCATCCAGGCAAGTGAGGAGCCTTTCATCACACTCCTGACTTGTGTCTTGGAGATGGTGGACAGGACGTGAGTGATTCACAGTAGAATTCCCAGCCTCTGACCTGCTCTTGAAGCTATGGTATTTATATGGCTGTTCCAATTCAGTTTCTGTTCATTGGCAAACCCCAGGATGTTGATAGTGAGGGATTCAGCAATGACAATGCCATTGAATGTCAAGGGGAGATAGTTAGATTCTCTCTTGTTGGAGATGATAATTTTGGGAATTGATAGGAAGCTGCTTCATGGTTGGTGGAACAAACGCCCGCCATTGGGGTGGAGCCAACAGCTGCATCCGTCCAATAACAGACAGAGTGGAAGTACTGTATCAGGCCTTGTTAGCTCAGTTGGTGGAGCATGAGACTTTTAATCCCAGGGTCTTCGATTTGAGACCCATGTTGTGTGGTTGTTCTTCCCTTTTTCAGACTTCGTCAGCAGAGAGTTCAAGGAGTGTGTCTGGTCCATTTCCCACACATCTGCCCTCCCCTCTTCCCATCCCTCCCTGAAACGCCACAGGTTTCCCCTTGTCCTTACTTTGCACCCCACATGCCTCCACATCCAAAGGATTATCCTCCGCCATTTCCACCACCTCCAGCGTGATGCCACCACCAAATGCATCTTCCCCTCCCCTGTCAGCATTCTGAATGGATCGTTCCCTCCGCAACACTCTGGTCCACTCCTCCATTATCCCCAATACCTCGTCCCCTTCCCACGGCACCTTCCTATTCAATCGCAGGAAGTGTAATAGCTTCCCTTTTACCTCCTCTCTCCTCACTATCCAAGGCCCCAAACACCCCTTTCAGGTGAAGCAGCGATTTACTTGTACTTCTTTCAATTTAGTGCACTGTATTTTCTGTTCACAATGCGGTCTTCTCTAAATTGGGGAGACCAAACGCAGATTCGCTGACCGCTTTGTAGAACACCTCCACTCAGTCCGAAAGCATGACCCTGAGCTTCTGGTTGCTTGCCATTTCAACACTTCCCACTGCTCTCATGTCAACATTTCTATCTTTGGCCTGCTCCAGTGTTCCAGTGAACATCAACGCAAGCTCGAGGAACAGCACCTGATCTTTCGATTCGTCACTCGACAGCCTTGTGGACCGAACCTTGAGTTCAATAACTTCAGAACATGACTGGTGTCAGGAAAATCCCCCCCACGCCACCTGCCAAGACTGAGGCACACATGATTTTTGCCACATGAACATTAAAACGTAAAATTGCAAGCGCCTGACTGGAAAGAAATTTGCATAGTAACAAACAGTATTGAAACAAAGGGACGCAGTGTTTTGCTTCCCCAATGCACAGCAGAAGTGGTCAGACCAGTTTTAGTCACATGACTAGTTGGCTGTTGGTTTTTTGAACTTGCCACAGATTTGAACTCAGAACACCATGTGCTCCCGGATGGGGCAGACCCTCTCCAGTCCTGCCTGCCTCCATCTCTTTCCCACTGAACTGAACCTTGTGAAAACATGTGAATCTCAAAGAGAGAAAAGTCTCCAACATGTACAAGGTTTAAGTAGAAGACTGGGCCCTACGAAACGCAAGGATTACCTACAAAAGTGCTGTACCGTGAGCTCGAAGCACAGTAACAAGATATTGCCTCAAACTGTTCCACTTTATCTTTCATTTTTTCTGTCCCCGCTGCATCTGTATATCACGTGTCCATGCTAGCATGGGTACATCGTATATCTGCAGGCATGAACAGTATTAAAGTTTAAGCAAGTTTAATAAGTTTCCCTTTTCTTCTCGAAACCAAAGAAAGCCTGTTTGTGTTCATTTCCTTGTATTATAATTGGAAAGCTGTGAACAAGGATTCACAAAAGGGGGAGCACAAAACACAGTGTTTAAAACCATGTGCCTGTTTTTCATGTAGTCAGAGCTGCTCATTATTCTGCTATTATCACTCTCTCTGGACAAATGCTTTGTCTTTGACCACAAGCATTAACGGACTCTTTGCCTTTGTCCCAGGACAACTTTGTCATTTAATCTTTCTTGCCCTCTGCCCTATCAAACACCTTCCCCTTTGTTCTCTCCCACAGGCCCCTCTCCTTCACTTGCTTAAACCCAATTCTTTTCTAACCTTTGGCAGTTCTGATGAAAGGTCACAGACTTGAAACTTTAACTCTATTTCTCTCTCCACAGATGCTGCCAGACCTGCTGAGTATTTCCAGCACCTTTGTTTTTATTTCAGATTTCCAGCATATGCAGTATTTTGCTTTTACTATATCAGAAAGCCTCTCCTTGATTCAGGACTCTTACGTCTCTCCAGCGTCTCGCTGCTAAAGATTGAACTTTATCTCATTTCACTCTCAGCTCTGGGTCAGTGTGGATCAGTGGGACTTCTGGCTGTCTCCCGCTTCACATTCCATCAGTGCTGAGAAAACAATGGGAAATAACACTCATGTTGTGTTCTGTAAATTTTGACAAACACTTGAATGTAAATATTGTCTTCCAAAGCAATGAGCAAAGTCTGGTTTTAGTGTGTGGCTGAAATAGATCAGCTGGATTTGCATTGCACTAAAAATCGCAGTTCTTGGTTCAATCCCAGGTTTTGGCACTTTCAACCTCTCCTGTGTCTTTTTCTTTGGCTCCAATTGTCAAGCTGCATGACTTACTCTGAAATTAGCACCAGAGAATCAAGGCACCAGCGAGCATGAGGAGCTGAAATTAGCACAGATCGAAACCACTTAATATTTCTGACTGAAGATGGTTGCAGATGCTTCAGTTTTGCGTTTTGAACTGACGTGCTCGGCTCCACCATCATTGAGGATGTGGGTGTTTTTGGAGCCTCATCATCTGGTTAGTTATTCAATTATCCACCACCATTCACGACTGGATGTGGCAGGACTGTGGAGCTGTGAACTGATCCTGAGGGAGATATCCATGCGTGGAGTGGCAGGATGTTTGGAGAGTGATCCTGAAGAGGGTGTCCGAGCCTGGAGTGGAAGCTTTCTGTGGAGGTGCAGGAGTAGGCCATTCAGCCCCAGTGTTTTATAAAGGTTTAGTATAACGTATTTGCTTTTACTCGATGCCTCTATGAAAAAAGCCAAGTGTCCTGTTTGCTTTTCACAACATTTTCAAACCTTCTAAGATTGGTGCACATTGTCTCATTCTTCCTCCCAAACTTTATCACTTTACACTTCTCTGTGGAAAATTTTATCTGCCATGTGAAAGCCCATTTTGACAGTTTTTTTTTATCTTCTCCTGAAGTGTGTTACTGTCACTGGCATAAGACGAAATTCCCCAGCATTCTCTGATGCTATCTCCATGGAAAGAGCAATCTCACACGCTAGCTGAAATGTAGGATTTTGCGTGTTTAGTATCTTTTCTCATCCACCAATATAAGCACAAATCTGTCTCGTAATGTACGGTCTGAGAATGTGCCAAAGTTGCAATGTAGTGATAAATTCTTCAGTTCCACAATGTACTCACCAACTATTTCACTACTTTTCTGCTTTCTGGTTCCAAATTTCTAGCTTGCCGTGATCTCTAGTGGCTTAGGGTTAAAATGTTCCTCCAACTTGGTGATTATTGTTTTGAATTCACATCATTTGCCTTGATGGGAGCAGGAAGATTTGTTAGCATGTCATACACTTCCAGGATAATTTACATTCGCAAAATTACTTTCTTGCCCTCAAGAATTGCCTTATTCTGAGTCTTGACCTCTTCACTTTCACATTCAAGTTCCAAAATGTTATTAGCTCTGAAAAACATGTCCATTCTTTCAATATATGAACTGAATGGTTCTCGAGCCCTCTCATAAGTTCCGAGCCTTCTGATGTATTCCTTCGGTGCAACCATATTGTCCCAAATAATCCCTTTGAATCTGATGCACACTAAGACCCTGCGGTAAAGGCCTGCTCGTTTATGAAATTGAAACCCGACCTGGTCCGACCTGACCACATCCAACCTGAACCTGACCGGGCCGGAGTCCTTTGATTTTTTTCCCACACCCGACCCGACCCGACCCGACTACCATAATAAAGTTAATTATATCAAACATACCTTGTCCAAATGTTGTGATCCTCCATTCCGAAAGCTGGCTATTCCTGCGGAATCATGCAGAAGTTCCCTCCCTGAGCAAGGCAGCACTGTGTCGGCCTCCAGCCCGACCCGTCACGAACCCGAATGCCGGACACGGAAGAGAGACCCGACCCGAACCCGACACATGTCATCGGGTCTGATCGGAGTCGGGTCGGGTAGCCATGCTTTACCCGAGGGCATCTCATTCAACTGAGGAGACAGTCTGTAGTACAGGCTTCACACAAACCACCCAAAATCTCCACCATCTGAGCAGGTGGGTCACGAGGAGCTGGCTGTTCTTGTTCACTGCAGTCCCTGCTGCTGTTTGCTGCCTATATTTACAGACTTTTATCTCATCCTCAACACCATTTTCTCCAATATATTCAGGGGGCATCAGCAGAGAAAATGGACATCAAATGCGACAAGTGCAAGGAAATGTTTATTTACAATATTACATCATAAACATAATATACAAAAACATTACATGTGTCAAACACGTCCCGATCAAGATGTGTCTGAATAAATGGAGCCCCTCACAATAAACACTGTCACCTTTCAATGTTTCGCGGACGAGTTTGAGGGCCAGATGTGTGTGATTCCCACAGTAATGTGTTTGTTCAAAGTTCAGGAAAAGATGGAGATATGAATAATTTACGGGGAAATCTTTGAAGCATATCTCCATGTCTCTCACTCACAAAGATCTGCAAACTTCTGGATTCAAAAAGAACCCAGAGACAGATAGTCCTGCAATAACCTGTAACTCCAGGAAAGGATGTGTTTGAGATTTTGCCCTGTCGCTCAGTTGGTTAAAGCCTCCGTCTAATAAACAGCAAAACCTCACTTCAAACCCCAACAAAGCCTCACTGCAGTGAAGAAACGGAAAGTTATGATTTAAACATTACTCTGTCAATCATTCACATCTCTGTCTTCCCCTGAACTTTGAGTTCAAATTTGTTTGTGAAGTTGAGTGGCACGTTAAGACAGCACAGTCTTTGTCTTTGTGAAAGAAGTGATTTGGTAATGGCTGTTTGAAACTGTCCCTCCTTGCACAGAAATTCAGTGCAAATACTCAAATCACCCACAATCTCCACGAGAGAAATTTGTTCACAATTGCATTTGACGTTAAACCGCCTCAACAATAATCTCACTGAAGCAGAGTGTGACCATGTTGTATGTTTCAGAGTGTTGGTGCCATTATGTGTCGCCTTTAACCGAGACTGGGACACAGGGCAAGGTTGATCCAAGTTTGGAATATATTATCATTCAGGAGCAAGAAAAATCAAAAGGAACCAAATAAGAAAACCCAATCTCCAGATTTGAGAATCTGTAGATCCGCTTTGGGAAAGTGAATCAGTGCAGAATGAAGGGTGAACTGTCTGACTGCCCAGAAGAGATGAAGACACAGCTCAGTCAGCACGTTCCCCTGGTTTATGATGCTGGAACATTCCTCACACAGAAATTATTCAACCCAATGACAAACATTCTTACAGCTTATAATTTATGCTAACGATTGAAGGACTTTCTCATGTGGTTACCTAATGGTAAGAAGATAGTAAACTTAGTTTCAATCAATCCAGCTGCGATGAACTTTGAATTTTTCTGCCTTTTATAAACATTATTTGAAGGGTCTCAGTGACAATGTTCAGTGTTGATGAGAGTGGGGTCTGGGTGAGCAACTGCTGATCGCGACAGGGTCAGGACTGGATGCAGGAAGTTCTCTGACAGTCTCTCTCTCTCTCTCTGATGGGTTTGAGTTGGTTGACAACTGGCAGCTGTTGGTGTTTCGATAAATGAAGGAAGTTCCCTCTAACCATTTTTTTTTGATTCACAGTGCAGTCTAAGGATGTAAAGGATTAACGCTGAAGACAGTGGGATCAACCCCTCCCACTGTCAGAGTGATGATGTAACAGTCACAGGAGATGAGGTTTGGGAGAAGAGAGAGCAGCACCAAGGATGCTAGCTGAGGAGGCGTGATGAGTGTGCATATAGTATTGTGTAAATTAGAAAAGAGTTCCTAGTTCTTTCAGCAGGAAATGTGTCCAGATAATATTGCTCATTTCCCGGCGGAGCAGCAGGAGAAGGTAGCGACTCTTCGGTGGGTGAGTGAAGGCATCAGGAGCTGTGTTTTAAAAGTAAGTACTTACTGTTTTACTTACTGTTTTCCTTGTCTTTGAGTTTCTTTTGGCGCCGGAGGAACCGGAAGCTGGTCGGCAGCGAGGACTCCTGGGTAGGTATTTTCCTTAAAGGTGCGGAGCTGAGTAAACCCGAGCCACTACAGATGTAGTGTCTCCCACCCATCCTCCTCCTCTAACCTAATAATAAGACCCTTTTTACCCTCCTCCTCTAACCAAAAAGGACTGAGCAGGTAAGCTATTTACTGTTTTTGTTAATATCTATAGTTGTACTTAACTAAGGGGTAATTGAATAAAAGAAATGGCAGCCAGTGTAGTGTATTGCTCCTCCTGCAGAATGTTCGAGGTGAGGGAAACCTCCGGTGGCCCTGCCGACTTCACCTGCTGGAGGTGCATCCGTCTCCAGCTCCTATCAGACCGTGTTAGGGAATTGGAGCTGGAGCTGGATGAACTGAGGATCATTCGGGAAGCTGAGGGGTTGATAGATAGAAGCTACACGGAGGTCGTTACTCCACAAATCAAAGGCAGCTGGGTAACAGTTAGAGGTGGGAAGAGGTCAGTGCAGGGATCTCCTGTGGTCGTTCCCCTCAACAACAAGTATACAGTTTTAGATACTGTTGGGGGGGACGGCCTATCGGGGGCAGGCTGCAGTGACCGGGCCTCTGGCACGGGGTCCTGCACTGTGGCTCAGAAGGGAAGGAGGGAGAATGGGAGAGCACTAGTCATCGGGGACTCGATGGTGAGGAGTACGGACAGGCGGTTCTGTGGGCGCAGGCGAGACGCACGGATGGTTTGTTGCCTCCCTGGTGCCAGGGTCCGTGATGTTTGTGATCGCGTCTTCAGGATCCTTAAAGGGGAGGGGGAGCAGCCAGAGGTCGTGGTGCACATTGGCACCAACGACGTAGGAAGGAAGGGTGGCACAGATGTTAGAAGTGAGTTTCGGGAGTTAGGCTGGAAGCTGAAAGCTCGGACGGACAGAGTTGTTATCTCTGGTTTGTTGCCGGCGCCACGTGATAGTGAGGCTAGGAATAGGGAGAGAGCACAGCTGAACACGTGGCTGCAGGAATGGTGTAGGAGGGAGGGCTTCCAGTTCTTGGATAATTGGACTGCATTCTGGGGAAGATGGGACCTGTTCAAACAGATCGGGCTGCATCTGAACCAGAGGGGCACCAATATCCTGGGAGGGAGGTTTGCTAGTACTGTTCGGGAGGGTTTAAACTAGTTTGGGAGGGGGATGGGAACCGGACTTGTAATCCAGGGACCAGTGGGTCCACTCAGAAAGACAAAGAGTGTAGTGAGGTATTGGGGAAGGTAGCACTGTCACAGAGGACAGATGGGCACGGAGAAGGGTTAAAGTGCGTATACTTCAACGCAAGAAGCATCAGGAATAAGGTGAGTGAATTGAAGGCGTGGATGGGCACTTGGGACTACGATGTTGTGGCCATCACTGAAACGTGGATAGGTGAGGGGGAGGAATGGTTTTTGGAGGTACCTGGTTATAGATGTTTTCATAAGATTAGGAATGGTGGTAAAAGAGGTGGGGGGGGTGGCATTGTTAGTTAGAAATAGTGTAACAACTGCTGAAAGAATTTTCGAGGAGGATCTGCCGACTGAGGCACTGTGGGTTGAGGTCAGGAACAGGAAAGGAGCAGTCACCTTGATGGGAGTTTTCTATAGGCCCCCCAATAGCAGCAGGGAGGTGGAAGAGCAGATTGGGAAACAGATTTTGGAAAGGAGCAGAAGTCACAGGGTAGTAATTATGGGGGATTTCAACTTCCCAAATATTGATTGGCAACTCTTTAGATCGAATAGTTTGGATGGGGTAGTGTTTGTGCAGTATGTCCAGGAAGCTTTTCTGACTCAGTATGTAGACTGCCCGACCAGAGGGGAGGCAATATTGGATTTGGTACTAGGTAATGAACCAGGGCAAGTGATAGAGCTGTTGGTGGGCGAGCACTTTGGAGATAGTGATCACAATTCTGTAGCATTCACTGTGGTAATGGAGAGGGATAGGTATGTGCAACAGGGCAAGGTTTACAATTGGGGGAAGGGTAGATATGATGCTGTCAGGCAGGAACTGAGGAGCATAAGTTGGGAGCATATGCTGGCAGGGAAGGGCACGGTCGAAATGTGGAACTTTTTCAAGGAGCAGATAGTAGGGGCCATTGATAAGCATGTCCCTGTCAGACAGGGAAGGGATGGTCATGTGAGGGAACCGTGGTTGACAAGAGAGGTTGAGAGTCTTGTTAGGAAGAAGAAGGATGCGTATATAAAGTTGAGGAAAAAGGGCACAGGCATAGCTCTGGAGGGATACAAGATGGCCAGGAAGGATCTGAAGAAAGGGATTAGGAGAGCTAAGAGAGGGCATGAAAAATGCTTGGCGGGTAGGATAAAAGAAAACCCCAAGGCCTTTTACGCGTATGTCAGAAATATGAGGATGACTAAGGGGACCATAGGTCCGGTCAAGGACAATAGCGGGAGACTGTGTGTTGAGCCGGAAGAGATAAGTGAGGTTTTGAATGAGTACTTCTCTTCGGTATTTACGAATGAGAAGGGGTGTATTACTGAAGAGGACGGTGGGAAGCAGACTGGTAAGCTCGAGGAAGTGCTCGTTAGGAGGGAAGATGTGTTGGGGTTTTTGAATAACTTGAAGATAGACAAGTCTCCCGGGCCTGACGGGGTATATCCAAGGATGTTATGGGAAGCAAGGGATGAAATTGCAGAGCCGCTGGCAATGATCTTTTCATCTTCTCTGCTGACGGGGGTGGTACCAGGTGATTGGAGGGTGGCAAATGTTGTGCCCCTGTTCAAGAAAGGGAATAGGAACAACCCTGGGAATTACAGGCCAGTTAGTCTTACTTCGGTGGTAGGCAAGTTGATGGAAAAGGTGCTGAGGGATAGGATTTCTGAGCATCTGGAAAGACACTGCTTGATTCGGGACAGTCAGCACGGTTTTGTGAGGGGTAGGTCTTGCCTCACAAGCCTGATTGAATTCTTTGAGCAGGTGACCAAGCAAGTGGATGAGGGTAAACCAGTGGATGTGGTGTACATGGATTTTAGTAAGGCATTTGATAAGGTCCCCCATGGTAGACTTATGGAGAAAGTCAGGAGGCATGGGATAGTGGGGAATGTGGCCAGTTGGATTAAGAATTGGCTAACTGATAGAAGGCAGAGAGTGGTCTTAGATGGTAAATACTCAGCCTGGAGCCCAGTTACCAGTGGCGTGCCGCAGGGATCAGTTCTGGGTCCTCTCCTGTTTGTGATTTTTATTAACGACTTGGATGAGGAAGTCGAAGGGTGGGTCAGTAAATTTGCAGATGATACAAAGGTTGGTGGAGTTGTGGATACCGAGGAGGGCTATTGTCGTCTGCAAAGGGACTTGGATAGGTTGCAGTGCTGGGCTGAAAAGTGGCAGATGGAGTTTAACCCTGAAAAGTGTGAGTTCGTCCATTTTGGAAGGACAAACATGAATGCAAAATACTGGGTTAACGGTAGGGTTCTTGGGCATGTGGAGGAGCAGAGAGACCTTGGGGTCTATGTGCATAGATCATTGAAAGTTGCAACTCAAGTGGATAGGGCTGTGAAGAAGGCATATGGGGTGTTAGCGTTCATTAGCAGAGGGATTGAATTTAAGAGCCGTGAGGTGATGATGCAGCTGTACAGGACCTTGGTAAGGCCTCATTTGGAGTACTGTGTGCAGTTCTGGTCGCCTCATTTTAGGAAGGATGTGGAAGCCTTGGAGAGGGTGCAGAGGAGATTTACCAGGATGTTGCCTGGAATGGAGAATAAGTCTTACGAGGAAAGGCTGAACATTCTAGGCCTCTTCTCATTAGAAAGGAGAAGGATGAGGGGTGACATGATAGAGGTTTATAAGATGATCAGGGGAATAGATAGGGTAGACAGTCAGAAACTTTTTCCCCGGGTGGAGCAAAGCGTTACAAGGGGTCATAAATTTAAGGTGAAGGGTGGGAGATATAAGGGGGATGTCAGGGGAAGGTTCTTTACCCAGAGAGTGGTCGAGGCATGGAATGCCTTGCCCGGGGAAGTTGTTGAGTCAGAAACTTTAGGGACTTTCAAAAGGCTTTTGGATAGGTATATGGATAAAGGAGAATGATGGGGTATAGATTAAATTGTCCTTGACAGAGGACAAAGGATCGGCACAACATTGTGGGCCGAAGGGCCTGTTCTGTGCTGTATGTTCTATGTTCTATGTTCTATGTTCTATGTAATATCAAGAAACTCACAATTTTATTATTCAGGAGTCGGAACACAGATATTAACTCCAAGTTACAGTTCTGGGTTCATTTAACAAAAAAATGGTAGAGAATAATATTGCTCACTGATTGAAATCCCCCAGTGAGGAGACAGTTAAACAGTTGGGACATCCTTCAATCCAAGGTTTTGGCAGCATTTGCAACTTTTGCAACTTTTTTATATCCAGCTTTGATGGACGAGTGAAAAAACTGATAAAAACTGAACAGTTCCATTCTTCCTTCGTCTCTTCTTTCGATCAGTTTCTATTTTCTGTCCCAGATCAATATCATGATGAGAATCCCAATTTCAACTGCTGTTTCTGGTGTTTTATCCATTCCAATTAAAATTCAACATTCCAATCAAATCTATTTGTTGTTCCACAGTGTCTCTCCATGTGTTTTATTCTGTTGTATTCTCTCTCAGTCTGTTTGATGATCAATGTTACATCTCAATCTCTGGTCTGGTGAAGATCAGAAGCAGTGATATCTGTTTGCACCACCTGACAAGTCGGCTGAGGCTGTGCCTCACTGATCACGTGGAGTTGAAGCAATTCTTCCAGTCAGTTTTCTCAGTTGTCATTTCATGAGAAATTCGAAGTTATCATGACTTCGTCAGTGACCGAATGGTTCAGGTGTCTGAGTGATGTTAATCATGCTGTGATCAAATGATTGTATGTTCCAGTCTTTCCGTGGTGCGTTTTCACACTGAGTAGAAACGTGTTGGACATGGTCTGGAAATGTTTCACACCGCTCCATTCCCAACAGGCCATGACCTGATGTGATGGAAATTTCATTTACTGACAGAAGCTACATTTCCATCATTGCGCATCTGGTTGCACAGTCAGGATTTGTGTGAAGGTGACGGTTGTGCTTTTGTTACCTAGCAGATGAGGAGGTGGCTGAGAGATTAAGGTGATGGGCTACTAATCCTTTGTGTTGTGCTACTAATCTTTTGTGTTGTGCCCGTGTTGGTTCGAATCCCATCCTTGTCGTTAGTTTATCAAATGCCTGTTGCATTCTTTTTTACAGCTTCAAAGCAATGTCGGCCTGGAAACCTGTTCTTGTCAGTATCTTGACGGTGGTTCCAGAATAGTTTATACTTTATTAAAATTGAGATAGACAATTGGAATTCTTCACCCAAATTGGACTGGAATGAAGATCAAATAGGGATCACGAAACGGAGAAGGATTTTCCCTCCCCTCCTTCCTTCTTTCCATCTTTACTTTCTCTGGATTTGCACCAAGTGAAAGACTAACGGGAAAAGCAAATGGCGAGGGAGCAGAAGCAGAACATTATCCTTTGGCAAGAAATTTATTTTCAAATCTTCTTGATAGATTAAGTGAGGGAGCAATGCTTTGGCAGATGGAGTTTAAAATGAGGGGTCATCTGGTACCGACGAAAGATTGATCAGAGTGTTTTTTGTTAAGTGGTGAGATGATAGAAACTGCGGAGGCGCAGAGACCCGAGTACTGAATCACTAAAAGCGAGTGGACTGGTAGAAAAATAATGTGAAAAGTGAACGGAATATGAAGATTGGAACTCATGTAGCAGTTATATAAAGCTCTGTGCTCCTGAAGTAAATGTCCAAGCCCAGATTGTGGGGAATCTGTGGAGAGTGATTTGTTTTTTATTCATTAATGGGCGCGAGTATCGCTGATAAGGCTGGCATTTATCACCCATCCCTAATTGCCCTTGAGAATGTGGTGGTCAGCTGCCTTCTTGAACTGATGCAGTCCATATGGTGCAGGAACACCCACAGTGCTATTGGGGAGGGAGTTTCAGGATTGTTCCATGTCAGGGTGGTGAGTGACTTGGAGGGGAACCTGCAGGTAGCGAGTTCCCATGCATCTGCTGCCCTTGTCCTTCGAGGTGGTAGTGGTCACGGTTTTGGAAGGTGCTGTTGAAGGATACTTGGCGAGATACTGCAGTGCATATGGAGATGGTACACACTGCAGCCACTGTGTACTGGTGGTGGAGGAAGTGAATGTTTAAGATGGTGGGTTAGGTGCCAATCAAGTGGGCTGCTTTCTCCTGGATGGTGTTGAGCTTCTTGAGTGTTATAAGTGGGATGTGTTCCATCCCACTCCTGACTTGTGCCTTGTACATGGTGGACAGGATTTGAGGTGGCAGGAGGCGAGATACTTGCTGCAGAATTCCTAATCTCTGACCTGCACTTATAGCTGCAGCATAGATGTGACTGGTCCAGTTTAATTTCTGGTCAATGGTAACCCCCAAGATGTTGATGGTGGGGGATTCAGTGATGATTAATCTGCTGAATATCAAAAGGTAGATGGTTTGATTCTCTCTCAATGGAGATGTTCACTGCTTAGCACTTGTGTGGCCAGAAGGTTGCTTGTCACTTATCAGCTCAAGCCTGAAGTTTGTACAGGTCTCGCTGCTTGTGGGCACAGACTGCTTCAGTATCTGAGGAGTTGTGAGTCATCAGCGAACATTCCCAATTCTGTTGAAGGGAAAGTGATCAATGAAACAGCTGAGGATGTTTGGGCCGAGGACACTACCCTGAGAAATTCCTGTGGCAATGTCCTGGGCTGAGATGATTGGTCTCCACTAACCACTACCATCTTGTTTTGTGCGAGGTATGACTCCACCAAGTGGAGAGTTTTCCCCTTGATTCTCATTGACTTCAATTTTGCTCGGGATCCTTGATGCCACACTCACTCAAGGGCAATCACTCTCACCTCTCCTCTAGAACTGCACTCTTTTGTGTCTGTTTGAACCAAGCTGCAATAAAAAATAAGAACAGAAGAAATATTAGCAGGAGTAGGCCATTTGGCCCCTCAAGCCTGCTCCACCATTCAATAGGATCATGGCTGACCTGATCATGGATCAACCCCACTTTCTTGCCTGCCCCCATAACCCTTGACTTCCTTGCAGATAAAATTCTGTCAAACTCATTCTTGAAGACATTGAATGACCCAGCCTCCACTACTCTCTGTGGTAGAGAATTCCAAAGATTAATGACTCTCTGAGAGAAGAAATTCCTCATTTCCATCTTAAATGGAAGACCATTATTCTGAAACTGTGTCCCCCAGTTCGAAATTCCACCATGAGGGGAAACATCCTCTCAGCATCCACCCTGTCAAGCCCCGTCAAAATCTTATATGTCTCAATACGATCACCTATCATTTTTCTTAACTCCAATGAGTATAGGTCCAACCTGATCAACTCTCCACATAAGACAACCACTTCATCACAGGAATCAATCCAGTGAACCTTCTCTGAACTGCCTCCAATGCAAGTATATCCCTCCTTAAATAAGGAGACCAAAACTGTACACAGTACTCTAGGTGTGGTTTCACCAACACCCTGTACATTTGCAGCAAGACTTCTCTTCTTTTATACTCCATCCCCCTTGAAGTAAAGGGCAACATTCCATTTGCCTTCCTAATTATTTGCTCTACCTGCATGGTAACTTTTTATGATTCATGTACGAGGACACCCAGATCCTTCTATACCGCAGCATTCTGTAATCTCTCGCAATTTAAATAATATTTTGCTTTTCCATTCTTCTTACCAAAGTGGATAACCTCACATTTTCCCACATTATACTCTACCTGCCAAGTATTTGCCTGGGGTCGAGGAACCCTGGCAGAACCTAAACTGAGCATCGATGAGCAGATTATTGCTAAGTGTCTGGTGCTTGATAGCACTGTTGATGACATCTTCCATCACTTTGCTGATGATTGATAGGAGACTGATGGGGTGGTAATTGGTCAGATTGGATTTGTCCTGCTTTTGTTTTATGGAGTGGGCACACTTGGGCAATTTTCCACATTGTCGGGTAGATGCCTGTGTTGTCGCTCTACTGGAGCAGTGTGGCTGAGAGCACAGCTAGTTCTGGAGCACAAGTCTTCAGTACTAGAGCCGGGACGTTGTTAGGGCGTATTGTCGTTGCTGTATCGAGTGACTTCAGTTGTTTATTGCTGTCATGTGGAGTGAATCGAATTGGCTGAAGACTGGAAACTGTGATGCTGGGGACCTCAGGAGGCCGAGATGAATCATCTACTGAGCAATTTCTGATGGAAGATGGTTGTAAATGATTCAGCTTTGGCTCCACCATAATTGAGGATGGGGATTTTTTGGAGCCTCCTCATCTGGTTAGTTATTTAATTGTCCACCATCATTCATCACTGGATGTGGCAGGACTAAGGACCTGTGATCTGATCATGAGGGAGATATCCATACATGGAGTGGTGGGATCTATGGAAAGTGATCCTGAAGAGGGTGTCCGAGCATGTAGTGGCGGGATCTGAGGAGAGTGATCCTGCCGAGTGTGTGCAAACCTGGAATGGAAGCTTTCTGTGGAGGTAAAGGAGAAGGCCATTCTGACCCAGTATTTTATAAAGGTTTATCATAACTTATTTGCTTTTACTATATGTCTCTATTAATAAAGCCAAGTGTCCTGTTTGCTCTTCGAAGCCTTTTCAAACCTTCTAAGATTGGTGTACATTGTCACTCTGTTCTGGCACCCACATTAGAATTGTAACATTTCATTTATATGGCCTCTCCTTATTCTTTCTCCCAAATTGTATCTCTTCACAATTCTCTGTGTAAATTTTAACTGCCATGTGAAAGCCCATTTTACCAGTTTTTTTAAGCTCCCCTGAAGTGTGTTACAATCACTGGCACAGGATGAAATTCTCGAGCATTCTTTGATGCAATCTCCATGGAAAGAGCAATCTTACATGCGAGCTCGAATGTGAGATTTTGTGTGTTTAGTATCTTTTCTCATCCACCAATATAAGCACAAATCTGTCTCATAATGCACGGTCTAAGAATATGCCAAAGTTGCAATGTGGTGATAAATTCTTCATACCACAATGTACTCACCAACTGTTTCACTACTTTTCTGATTTCTGCTTCCAAATTTCTAGCTTGCCGTGATCTCTAGTGGCTTCGGGTTGAAATGTTCCTCCAACTTGGTGATGATTGTTTTGAATGGCACATCTTATGCCTTGATGGGAGCAGGAAGCTTTGTTAGCTGGTCATACACTTCCAGGCTAATTTCCATTGGCAAAATTGCTTTCTTGCCCTCAAGAATTGCCTTATTCTGAGTCTTGACCTCTGCACTTTCACCTTCAAATTCCAAAATGTTATTAGCTCTGAAAAACATGTCCATTCTTTCAATATATGAACTGAATGGTTCTCAAGCCCTCTCATAAGTTCCTCACCTTCCGATGTCTCCCATATGTGTGCAGCCATATTGTCCCAAATAAGCAATTTGAATCAGATGCACAGGAAGACCCTGCGGTATCTCATTCAACTGAAGAGACATTCTGTGGCCCAGGCTTCACACAATCCACCTAAAATCTCCACCATCCGAGCAGGTAGGTCACCAGGAGCTAGCTGATCCTGTTCACTGCAGTCCCTGCTGCTGTTTGCTGCCTATATTTACAGACATTTATCTCATCCTCATCACCATTTTCTCTAATATATTCAGGGGACATCAGCAGAGAAAATATGCACCAAGCGTGGCAAGTGCAAGGAATTGTTTATTTGCGTTATTATGTCATGCACATAATATACAAATACATTAAATGTGTGAATCATTTCTTGAGCACTTTTATACCAGATGTGTCTGAATAAATGGAACCCCGTCACAATAAACACTGTCACCTTCCAACGTTTAACGGAGAGGTTTGACGGCCTGATGTGAGTGATTCCCACATTAATGTGTTTCTGCAAAGTTCGGAGAAAGATGGAGATTTGAATAATTTGCAGGGAAATCTTTAAGCATATCTCCATGTTTCTCACTGACAAAGTTCTGCAAACACATGGATTCAGAAAGAACCTGAGTGCAAAATCAACAAAAATAAACACAGCCAGAGATACTTGCAATAACTTGTAGCTCAGGGAAAGTACATGATGTAATGGAAGTGATTTTGAAATTTTTTTGTGAAATTCTTTTTGAGGAATTCATCGTCAAACTTAATAAATGTCAGACCAGTTCTTTTTCAAGAGGGTACTGAAAGTATTAATTTGGCAACTATGTTTACTGGTTGTCACATGACTCAAGTTAAATGTCGAACAGAAACCCTTGGAACAGGGGGAAATGTGGACAGAGAAGTCAGTTGCGCCTCATGATTGGACAAACCCGGCAGCAAAATCACAAGCTTTCATTTGTAGCAGTCATTGTGTTTTACCTTCTGGAGTGAGCAGCTGATAAAGTTAGCCTGAAGAAGTGTCAAGGAAGGAGAGAAGATCACAACCTACGTTGTTTTGCAGCAAATCTTTAAAAGACCCTGAGAACTTCACTGTGTCAATTCATCTCTTCTCCTGTCTTTGAAGAAAGCCTGCTAAAATTAATTCTCAACACTGCCTCTAAAAAACTGTTCTAAAAGACCCTAGTGACCTGTCTACGCATACTCAGAAGTTAGACTGTATGCCAGTTTTGGAACAACATATCTCATCTGCTGTTTTCTTCAGGAATGAACAAGCAATCAGCCCAAGTGTTGTTTTTGTCTTTAACAGAACACAGAATTGTAAAAAATAATTCTTTTTTTTTCAGTTAACCGGTGTATGTGTGTGTGTGTGTGTGTGGGGCTGTGGTAAGAAAGGGGCTTTAAATGTTGGTTAAGGTAAAAAGGGAACTTTTAAAATTTCTACCTGTGTATTTATGCTTTATTTCATGACTAGTTAAAACTTGTTCTGTAATAAACTGATAATTTTGCTGTTCATTAAAGAAAGCTGGTCAGTGTCTTCTATTCTGGGAAGAAAAGAGTACATGATTGACTGTTTCAGGAAGTGGGAAAAGTTAAAATATATGTTGTGACCTGTGGAGAAGTGGGATGAGAATATAGAGAAGGGAATGAAGAAGGGTCATTGACCTGAAACGTTAACTCTGCTTCTCTCTCCACAGATGCTGCCAGACCTGATGAGTATTTCCAGCGTTTCTTGTTTTTATTTGAGATTTCCAGCATCTGCTGGATTTTCCTTTGATATTGATATTATATGAGAATAAATAGTGCACTCCTCTGATATTAGTTGCACCAGTATCTGGCTCTGTAGCTTAGTTGGATAAAGCACCTGTCTTGTAAACAGGAGATCCTGGGTTCAATTCCCCGCAGAGCCTTGTTTCTCATTTGTGATGTATAAGTTACCTTGTCAATCACTTCCATCTGTGTCTTCGGAACTCTAAGTGAGAATTCAAATTACGTGATGAATTTTCGTCACAAGAGAAAACAGCCTTTGTGAAGGATGTGAGTTTGGAATGGCTGTTCCTCCTTGGACAGAAATTCAGTGCTGATATTTCAAAGGCAACTTCTTTGTTACAAATTTGTTCACAGTTGCATTCAACCTGGAAAACAGCTCGACATTGATGTCACTGAAGGAAAGTGTGACTGCGTTGTATTTTTCAGAGTGTTTGTGTTGTTATGTCTTGCTTGTGACTGAGACTGGGACATGACACAAGTGGGAGGGTTTATCTGAGGTTTGGAACATTTGTCAGTCAGGAACAAGAAAAGTCAAAGGAACCAAATAAGAAAACCTATGTCTCATGTGGTGACCGAGAAACGGTGAGAAGATATTAAACTTTGTTCTATTCAATACAGCAGTGTGAACATTGACCTTTCCTGCCTTTTATCAACAGTATTTGAAGTGTCTCGGTAACAATGTTCAGTGTCGATGAGAGTGGGGTCTGGGTGAGCAGCTGCTGAGTGTGACAGGGTCAGGACTAGATGCAGGAAGTTCTCTGACAGTCTCTCTCTCTCTCTCTCGCTGATGGGTTTGAGTTGATTTTCAACGGGCAGCTGTTGGTGTTTCGATAAATCAAGTTCCCTCCACCCATGTTTTTGGACAGACAGTGTAGTATAAGGATGGAAAGGGTTAATGCTGAAGACATTGGGATCAATCACTCCCACTGTCAAAGTGATGATGTAACAGTCACATGAGATGAGGTTTGGGAGGAGAGAGCAGCACCAAGGATGCTAGCTCAGGAGGCTTGATGAGTGTGTATATAGTATTGTGTAAATTAGAAAAGAGTTCTTAGTTCTTTCAGCAGGAAATGTGTCCCGAAAATATCGAGAAACTCACAATTTTATTATTCAGGAGTCGGAACACAAATATTAATTCCAAGTCACCGTTCTGGTTTCATTTAACAATAAAAGGTAAAGAATAATATTACTCACTGATTGAAATCCCCCAGTGAGGAGACAGTTAAACAGGTGATCTGTTGGGGCATCCTTCGATCCAACCTTTCTGTAGCATTTAATCTCCTTTTTGGTGAAATTCTCTGTTATATGCAACTTTTTTTTTTATCCAGCTTTGAGGGGCAAGTGAAAAAACTGAAAAAAGTGAGCAGTTCCATCATTTCTTTTCTTCCTTCTTCCCTTCTTTCCATCAGTTTCGCTTTTCTGTCTCAGATCAATATAGTGATGAGAATCCCAATTTAATCTGTTGTTTCTGGTGTTTTATCCATTCCAATCAGAATTTAACATTCCAATCAAATATATTTGTTAATCCACAGTGTCTCTCCATGTGTTTTATTCTGTTGTATTCTCTCACAGTCTGTTTTATGATCAATGTTACATCTCACTCTCTGTTCTGGTGAAGATCAGAAGCAGTGATATCTGTTTACACCATCCACCAAGTCGTCCTGAAGATGTGCCTCGCTGATCATGTGGAGTTAGGAACATAGGAACATAGGAGCAGGAGTCGGCCATTCAGCCCATCGAGCCTGCCCCACCATTCAATATGATCATGACTGATCATCCACTTCAATGCCCTTTTCCCCACACTTTCCTCATATTCCCTTATGTCATTTGTATTTCGAAATCTGTCAATCTCTGCTTTAAACATGCTCAACGACTGAGCTTCCACAGCCATCTGGGGTACAGAATTCCAAAGACTCACAACCCTCCGAGTAAAGAAATTTCTCCTCATCTCTGTCCCAAGGAGCTTCCCCCTTATTTTGAAGTTGAGCCCCTAGTTCTCGACTCCCCATCCAGATGAAATATCTTAGCTGCATCTAGGTTTCAATGAGATCACCTCTCATTCTTCGAAACTCTAGAGAATACAGCCCCATTTTCCCCAATCTCTCTTCATAGAACAGTCCCACCATCCCAGGAACAAGTCTGATGAACCTTCGTTGAACTCCCTCCATGGCAATAATATCCTTCCTAAGGTAAGGAGACCAAAACTGCACACAGTACTCCAAGTGCGGTCTAACCAAGGTTCTATACAATTGAAGCAAGAATTCACTACTCCTGTACTCGAATCCTCTTGTGATAAAAGCTAACATACTATTAGCCTTCCTAAGTGCTTGCTGCACCTGCATGTTAGCTGTCAGTGACTTATTGACATGGACACCCAGGTCACCCTTATATTCTATACCTCAGCTAATAAAGGAAAGGATTCCATATACCTGCTGAACCTCCTTATTGACCAGTCCTGCTACCTTCAGGGATCTGTGGACATTCACTCCAACGTCCCTCACTTCCTCTGCACCGTTCAGTGTTCTCCCATTAATTGTGTATTCCTTTGACTTTTTTGACCTCCCAAATGCATCACCTCACCTTTGTCCAATTTGAATTCCATTTACCACTTCTCTGCCCACCTGACCAGTCTATTGATATCTTCCTGCAGTATACAGCTATCCTCCTCCCTATCAACAACACGGACAATTTTTGTGTCATCTGCAACCATCTTGATTGTGCCCTCTACATTTATGTCCATATCATTAATATGTACCACAAAAAGCAGGGGACCTAGTTCTGAGCCCTGTGGAACACCAATGGAAACAGTCCTCCAGTTGCAAAAACACCCGTAACCAATTCCTTTTTGTTTCCTGCCACTGAACCTATTTTGTGTCCAGCTTGCTACATTCCCCTGGATCCCATGTGCTTTTTTTTTAACCAGTTTGCCATGTGGGACCTTGTCAAAAGTCTTGCTAAAATCCATGTAGATCAGATCAACTGCACTATCCTCATCAATCCTCCTTGTTACTTCTTCAAAAACATTCAATCAAGATAGTCAGACAGGAGCTTCCCTTAACAAATCCATGCTGACGATACTTGATTAATCTGTGCCTTTCTAAGTGACAGTTTATCCTGTCTCTCAGACTTAATTCCAATAATTCGCCCACTATTGCTGTTCGGCTGACTGGCCTTTAATTATTTGGTCGATCACTCGCTTCCTTTTTCAACAATGGTGCAATGTTAGCAATAAAAACAAAAAGTGCTGGACATACACAGCAGGTCTGGCAGCATCTGTGGAGAGAGAAACAAAGTTAACATTTCAGGTCAGTGACCTTTCATCAGAACAGGAACGTTAACTTTGCTTCTCTCTCCACAGTTGCTGCCAGATCTGCTGTGTATTTCCAATGCAACTAGTTTTTATTTCAGATTTGCAGCATCTGCAGAATTTTGCTTTTATTGCAGGGTTACGAGACCTCCAATCCTCTGACATAACACCCGTATCCAGTGAGGGATTGGAAACTGATGGTCAGACCTTCCACTATTTCCTCCCTGACATTTCATCCGGCCCTGATGATTTATCCACTTTCAAGGATGCTAATCCCATTTATACTTCTTCTCTCCCTCAGTTTATCATGTCCAATACTTCACACTCCTTCTCCTTAATTACAATATATGCATCACCCCTCATTTGTGAAGGCAGTAAAATATTCATTAATGAACATACCAACATCTTCCACCCTGACACATAGGTTACATTTTTAGGTCTTTGATGGGCCCTACTCTTTCCTCAGTTGCTTCTGACATAATGTATTGATGAAACATCTTTGGATTTGTTTTGATTTTGCTTGTCAATATTCTTTCATGATCTCTGTTTGTTCTTCATCGCTACTCCCAAATACCTCTAGTCATGTCAAAACACAACTTATCAGAAGGGGAATTTGAACCCACCCCTGCAGAGAGAATTGTGATCTGAATGAACCGTCTCAGACTGCTCGACCATCCTGACGACCCCATGTGTATGTTTAATGCTGACGAAATTATCCACTCATTGTGAAAGTATTTGTGAGATTGTGGAAATGTCTGGAAGAGGAAAGACCAACGGGAAAGCTCGGTCCAAGACCAGGTCTCGCTCCTCCCGGGCTGGACTGCAGTTCCTGATGGGCCGTGTTCACAGGCTCCTGAGAAAGGGTAACTATGCTGAGCGTGTCGGTGCCAGAGCCCAGGTCTATCTGGCTGCTGTGCTCGAGTATCTGACCGCAGAAATCCTCGAGCTGGGCGGTAACGCGGCCCGGGACAACAAGAAGACCTGCATCATCCCCAGACACCTACAGCTGGCCGTCCTCCATGACGAGGAGCTCAACAAGCTGCTGGGAGGGGTGACCATCGTTCATGGTAGCGTGCTGCCTAATATCCAGGCCGTGTTGCTGCCCAAGGAAACCAGCGCTCCGGGCACCAAAACCAAGTCAATCTGCCAGGATTTTTTCAAATACTCAAAGGCTCTTTTCAGAGCCACCCACAGTATCTGAAAGGGCTGATTACTGTCTGAAGTCTGCTGTACTCACACCTCTGTCTATCCCTCTTCATTTGGAACAACCAATGCTATCCTCCATTCCTTTCACCATTATGTGTGTAACTAGCTTCTCCTTATAGTCAGTCCAATATCAATGTACTAATGAAATGATCTGTGTCCGTGCTGGCAATTTCCATAGAATCATAGGAAAATTAGGGCACAGAAGGAGCCCATTCTGCCCATCGAGTTTGCTCTGGCCGAAAAAACTAGCCACCCAATCTATTCCCACCTTCCAACACCTGATCCGTAGACTTGCAGGTTACAGCACTTCAGGTGCATGTCCAGGTACTTTTAAATGAGTTGAGGGCTTCTGCCTCCACCACCATTCCTGGCAGCGAATTCCAGACACCCACCACCGTCTGGGTAAAAACGTTTCCCCTCATGTCCCCTCTAATCCTTCTACCAATCACCTTAAATCTGTGCCCCCTGGTAACTGACCTCCCCACCAGGGGAAACAGGTCCCTACTGTCCACTCTGTCTAGGCGCCTCATAATTTTGTACACCTCATTCAAGTCACACCTCAGACTCTTCTGTTCTAAGGATAACAACCCGAGTGGCTTCAATATTTGCTCTTAGCTGCAACTTTCAAGCCCTGGCAACGTTCTTGTAAATCCCCTCTGTACTCTCTCCAGAGCAATTATGTCCTTTCTGTAATGTGGTGACCAGAACTGTACGCAATACTCCAGCTGTGGCCGAACCGCCGTTTTATACAGTTCTTGCATTACATCCCTGCTTTTCTATTCTATACCTTGGCCAACAAAGGAAAGCATTCCATATGCCTTCTTCACCACTCTATCTACCTGTCCTGCCACTTTCAGGGACCTGTGGACATGCACTCCAAAGTCTCGCACTTCTTCTACCCCTCTCAATATCCTTCCTATAATGCGGTGACCATAACTGCACGCAATACTCCAGGTGCGGTCTCACCAGAGTTTTGTACAGCTGCAGCATGACCACGTGGCTCCGAAACTCGATCCCCCTACTAATAAAAGCTAACACACCATATGCCTTCTTAACAGCCCTATTAACCTGGGTGGCAACTTTCAGGGATTTATGCACCTGGACACCAAGATCTCTCTGTTCATCTACACTACCAAGAATCTTCCCATTCGCCCAGTACTCTGCATTCCTGTTACTCCTTCCAAAGTGAATCACCTCGCACTTTTCCGCATTAAACTCCATTTGCCATCTCTCAGCCCAGCTCTGCAGCCTATCTATGTCCCTCTGAACCCTACAACATCCTTCGGCACTTTCCACAACTCCACCGACCTGAGTGCCATCCGCAAATTTACTAACCCACCCTTCGACACCCTCTTCCAGGTCATTTATAAAAATGACAAACTGCAGTGGCTCCAAAACAGATCCTTGCGGTACACCACTAGTAACTAAACTCCAGGATGAACATTTGCCTTCAACCACCACCCTCTGTCTTCTTTCAGCTAGCCAATTTCTGATCCAAAGCTCTAAATCACCTTCAACTCCATACTTCCGTATTTTCTGCAATAGCCTACCATGGGGAACCTTATCAAACGCCTTACTGAAATCCATACACACCACATCCACTGCTTTACCCTCATCCACCTGTTTGGTCACCTTCTCGAAAAACTCAATAAGGTTTGTGAGGCACGACATACCCGTCACAAAACCGTGCTGACTATCGATAATGAACTTATTCTTTTCAAGATGATTATACATCCTGTCTCTTATAACCTTTTCCAACATTTTACCCACAACCGAAGTAAGGCTCACAGGTCTATAACTACCAGGGCTGTCTCTACTCCCCTTTTTGAACAAGGGGACAACATTTGCTATCCTCCAGTCTTCCGGCACTATTCCTGTCGACAATGACGACATAAAGATCAAGGACAAAGGCTCTGCAATCTCCTCCCGAGCTTCCCAGAGAATCCTAGGATAAATCCGATCTGGCCCAGGGGACTTATCTATTTTCACACTTTCCAAAATTGCTAACACCTCCTCCTTGTGAACCTCAATCCCATCTAGCCTAGTAGCTTGAATCTCAGTATTCTCCTCGACAACATTTTCTTTCTCTACTGTAAATACTGACGCAAAATATTCATTTAACACTTCCCCGACCTCCTCTGATTCCACACACAACTTCCCACTACTGTCCTTGATTGGCCCTAATCTAACTCTCGTCATTCTTTTATTCCTGAAATACCTATAGAAAGCCTTAGGGTTTTCCCTGATCCTATCCGCCAATGACTTCTCGTGTCCTCTCCTTGCTCTTCTTTGCTCTCCCTTTAGATCCTTCCAGGCTAGCTTGTCACTCTCAAGCGCCCTAACTGAGCCTGCACGTCTCATCCTAACATAAGCCTTCTTCTTTCTCTTGACAAGCGCTTCAACTTCTTTAGTAAACCACGGCTCCCTTGCTCGACAACTTCCTCCCTGCCTGACAGGTACATACTTATCAAGGACACGCAGTAGCTGCTCCTTGAATAAGCTCCACATTTCGATTATTCCCATCCCCTGCAGTTTCCTTCCCCATCCTACGCATCCTAAATCTTGCCTAATCGCATCATAATTTCCTTTCCCCCAGCTATAATTTTTACCCTGCGGTATATACCTGTCCCTGCCCATCGATAAGGTAAACCTAACCGAAATGTGATCACTATCACCAAAGTGCTCACCTAAATCTAAATCTAACACCGAGCCGGGTTCATTACCCAGTACCAAATCCAATGTGGCATTGCCCCTGGTTGGCCTGTCTACATACTGTGTCTGAAAACCCTCCTGCACACACTGGACAAAAACTGACCCATCTAAAGTACTCGAACGACAGTATTTCCTGTCGATATTTGGAAAGTTAAAGTCCCCCAAAACAACTACCCTGTTACTCTCGCCCCTGTCGAGAATCATCTTCGCTATCCATTCCTCTACATCTCTGGAACTATTTGGAGGTCTATAAAAGACTCCCAACAAAGTGACCTCACCTCTCCTGTTTCTCACCTCGGCCCATACTACCTCAGTAGACGAGTCCTCAAACGTCCTTTCTGTCGCTAAAATAATCTCCTTGATTAACAATGCCACACCACCCCCCCTCTTGTACCATCTTCTCTGTTCTTACTGAAACATCTAAATCCCGTAACCGGCAACTTTTGCTCTTCACTTGTTTGAAATTGCAGCATGGGATCTTTTACATTCACCCAAACATGCAGACTAGGTCTTGGTTTAACATCACACCTGAAAGGCAGCACCTTCAACACCCTCAGTGCTGCACTGGAGTGTCAGCTGTGAAATCTGAACCCAGAAGCTTGTGATTTCGAGGTGTGTGTGACCAACTGAGCCACAGCTTTTACCTGAGTCTCAATGCTTCTGCCAACAGTTTCTCTCTATCGGGTCTGTCACGACCCCTCATGATACTGAACACCTCTATCAAATCTCCTCTCTAAGGAGAACAACCCCAGCTTCTCCAATCTATCCACATAACTGAAATCCTAACCACACGTTGCAGAAAGGAATTTTTCCTCAAGTTCCTTCTGGTTTTGTGAGTCACCTTAAATCTGTAACTTTCGTTATGGACCGTTCAGCAGTTAGAAACAGTTCTTCAGTATTTACTCCACCTCAAACCTTCAAGGAAGCTCTGTAAAGTAACTGAAAATCAAGTTGTCAGAAGTGGGATTTAAACACATGCCTCCAGTGAAAGCTGCAACCTGAACAGAGAAGCTGAAACCGCTCAGTCACCTCAACTGTTCAGACCTTTTTGACCTCGTCATCACTTCTGTACTTTGAAAGGTTCACTCAGTTCAGTAACTTGTTCAATGTTACTGGAATGCTCAGTGACTGGGATATTAACTCCCCCGGGTTTTCCTGAGCTTGTTCTCGGTGTATGGGGATGTTTGTCCTGGGCCGTGGAATCTTGCATGCCTGTAATGGACATTAACCCACTGATTGAATCTGTATTCACTGCTTTCTGCTGGTGCTGGGTAATTGCAGAGTGTGGGGCCGGATTGTTGCTGCTTGTCCCGGCCTCACTCACTCTGGGAAAGAGTAAATAATTGATGCATCTGTTTCTGTATCTGAAATGTGACTTCGATCTGCTGTTTTTAACCGAGGCAGAGGACTGGAGGATACGTTGATAAACTCTCACTAATCAACTGCAAACAGTCAGCATGTGTAACTTTGAGCAGCGCTTTCTGCACCGTCAGGGCTGGAAAGTTGAGGGAGGGAGAGACAATGTCAGTATCTGAGTGTACACAGCACTGTGCAAAGAAAGAGCCAATATACCGGGGCTGAGACAAAGTGTATCTTTTCACATTTAATAACAATAATATCCGGAGTCAGGAACTGAAAAGGATGAAAAACCGAATAGCAAGGGCAAAAGTAAGAACACAAAGCAATTATAGATTAGCTGATAAGCTTTTACTGTGTTACCTGGTCGTCTACTGTTTTATATTCAATGCTTTCTCCACAGTGGCCAGGGAATGGTTTCTTCTCAAGGGATGAATATTAACAAAACTTCGTAGAATTAAAATCTTTTAAAATTAATTCCATGGAGCTAATGGGGAAAAGTCAAATAACTGCATCAATTATAGGAGAGTTGGTTGGTGATGACGTGGATGTGTCTGCAGTGTGCAGGACCAGACTGTTTCTATAGATTCACAATGAATGTTCCACCCTATGTTTGCAACAGTAAAACTGATAGTGGACAATGGCTATTCTGGTTGCAGCAACTTGAAGATTTAACTCATTGACACCCTGCTTTAGGGGAATTTAGAAAGCACAACATGCAGCTCTGTCAGTTAGTGTGCTTGTTTGTTCACCCACAATTTGTTGGTTTAAACACAAAAAAGGATGAGGCTTTATTAACTTAAACTCTTCTGCATCTGCTGTATTAGTCTTGCTGTTGATTCTTCAAAGATAAGATTAATCACGTCTTTCTTTGTGAAATCCATGCTGACTGTGCTTTATTATATTTTCATTTTCATATGTATTTTCTACTTTTGGGAATTATTGTCCTTTTTATTGATTTTATTTTTATTTATTGCCCATCCCTAATTCGCTGGAGAAAGTGGTGGTGAGCTGCCTTCTTGAACCACTGCAGTCGATGTGATGCTGTTCGGAAGGGAGTTCCAGGATTTTGACCCAGCAACAGTAAGGGAACAGTGATATGTTTCCAATTCAGGATTTTGTATGACTTAGAGGGGAACTTGCAGGTGGTGGTGTTCCCATGCATCTGCTGCCCTTGTCCTTCTAGGTAGTAGAAGTCACGGGTTTGGAAGGTGCTGTCTAAGGAGGCCTGCTGCCTTGCTGCAGTGCATCTTACGGATGGTGCACACTGCTACCACAGTGCATCGGTGATGGAGAGAGTGAATATTGTGAATGAGGTGCCAATCAAGTGGGCTGCTTTGTCCCAGATGGCGTTGAGCTTCTGAAGTGTTGTTGGAGCCGCACCTATCCAGGCAAGTGGAGAGTATTCCATCACACTCCTGACTTGTGCCTTGTAGACAGTGGACAGGCTTTGGGGATTCAGGAGGTGAGTTACTCGCCGCAGGATTCCTAGTCTCTGACCTGCTCTTGAAGCCATGATATTTATATGGCTACTGCAGTTCATTTTCTGGTCAATGGTAACCCCCAGGAAGTTGATAGTGGGAGATTCAGCAAACGTAATGCTGTTGAACGTCAAGGGGAGATGGTTAGATTCTCTCTTGTTTGAGATGGTCTTTGCCTGGCACTTGTGTGACTCGAATGTGAAATATCCTTATTGTGGGGTATTGTATTGTACTGTACAGTGATAACACTTGGAAAGTCCTTCATTGGCTGTAAAAGGCTTTACAAAGTCCTGTGGTCGTGAAATGCATGTGTTGCTTTTTCCATTGTTATCAGTGTCATTTTGATCAAAAGATAGGATTCGTGAGCACAAAGTTTAAATCAATGTTGATTCAAATAATGTAAAAGCATCCATATTTTTGCACCATACTTAATAATCACCATCTTCCCATCCTTACAGAGTACAATGTCTTTGACCCTGAAATTGATTCCACAATCTCAGTCCCGAAGACAATTTCAGCCCAGTTCTGATGTAAGATCACAGATCTGAAACGTTAACTCTGTTTCTCTCTCCACAGATGCTGCCAGACCTGCTGAGTATTTCCAGCATTTTCTGTTTTTATTTCAGATTTCCAGTATCTGCAGTAATTTGCTCCTGTGTTACTTTGAAAGTTAAAACTGACCCACCTGTCTACAATTCACACTGGGGTCTCCCATGAAATGATTCTGTCTAATGTTGATGTAAGGAATACAGACTCCGAGCACGAAGCTTCCTGTGGGGAATTGGGGATATGAAAACCAGCAGACTCTGCAGGAATTTCCACTGGGAGCAGAAATTCACAAAATCTACCTATTATATTTCGAGTCATTTTGATTGTCCTTCTTGAAAATTATTTTGAAACAATTTAAACATCAACCCACAGCTCCATGACTTGGTCAATTGTGAGGTCATCCTCTGACAGGTCATGTGACAGCTGGAGCCACAGGACATCAGAACCAGATTTGTGACTGGATTAAAACCGGGAATCCTGTCATAATGGCTTTTCAAATAAAGCTGTTGCTGTTTGAAAACACTGAAGTTAAACTTTCTGCCTGACCATGAGGGGAGCTAGGGAGAAATTTACAAAACTCAATCCTTCAACAAAATAGTTCGAAAACCATTAATACAGAAATCATGTGAGGATTCATATGCAGTAGAGAAACAAGCAGAATACAGAAAGTACAGAGGAGAGCTGAAAAAGGAAATGAGATCAGCAAAGAATGTATGAGAAAAGATCAGCAGGTCACATAACTGGGATCACTGAAGTCTTTTACCAACATATGGACAGTCAAAGAAAGGGTGGGTCAATTAGGAGATCCTGTGGAGGCAGAGGGTGTGACTGAGGTACTAATTAAGTACATTTCATCTGTCATCACAAAACAAGCAGATTGTGAAAATGTCACAGTAAAGGAGGAGGTTGTGGAGAAATTGGACGGGATGAAAATAGATAAAGAGGAGATAATTACAAGGTTAGCAGTGCTCACAGTAGAAAAGTATACCCGGTCTGGATGGGCTGCATCCTGCGTTGCTGAGGGAAGTGAGGGTGGAAATAGCGGAGACTTGAGCCACAATCTTTCAATCCTCCTTTCTATGGGAATGATGCCAGAGGACTGGAGGATGCAGGTAAGCTTAGGTAGTTCGATCTCAGTTTAACTTGACCATTTTTATAATGTATCTGTTGTAATAACTAATAAGGTCAAGGAAGCCATTTTACAATTAACACATGACCGAAGGAGCCATTTTTTGTTCAGTACTAACATTTATATCCTGTATAATTAATGAGTAGCTACCCAACATGAAACAGATGTTTGTAAAGGTAATGAACCTTGATTGAGTTATAAATAATGAATCAATTATCATTTTAGAGAGAATGGGTTTTCATTTAACGTTAGTTCAATCTAATCACTGTGAGTTTCTGTGTCTGTGTGGGAAAGGGCAGTTTCAGCGAAACGTATTCAAACAATGGACCTTTCTAGGACACCTGATAAAACCCATGGTATGTTACATCGTGACCTTCAAGAGTCTCGATTTAATGAATAGGAAACTTGTTTCAGATCAGATTGGGAGACAGTGTGAAACCACTCCATTGTACTCATGTCTGAGATTCTGAGGACAGGTGACTGTTAGTGTAAGACATCATTCAGAACTTATTAAATGTACTTAGCAACAGCTTGGACCAAATATTATTTCACAAGGTGGTGTGATGGCAATCCAGGGGTTAAAAGTAGGGATTTTGTAAGGTTTCAGTGTGCAGGAACACTGGAAGATCTCAGGGGTAAAGGCTCAGATCATCAACCAAGTTCTCCACCTGATGTGGGATCTAGGCTGGACAAAGAGGACCGTGACACTCTGAGACCAAGTTCGACCAGTCCACACACCTGCTGGAGCAGTAAAGTTATATTGTCCAAGTTTGTTAAGATAATTTTGCTTTCAATTATTAAGCACTATTTGACTCTCAATAAAAGTTCTGGACTTACTAATCAAGTATCCTGTTGCTTTAATTGGTTAAAGTCATTCCCAAAGAGATTGTCCACAATAGACTTTTCAGAATTAAAAGATAAGTCCGCAAGGATTGCTAATTTTACAGCCCTGTTTAAAAAGAGTGATAAACCCAGCAACTACAGACCAGTTAGTCTAATGTCAGTGGTGGGAAAACTTTTAGAGACAAATATCCAGGCGAAAAATAACTGTCACTTGGTAGAACCTGGCCTAATAAATGACAGCCAGTACAGATTAGTTAACAGAAGATTGAGTCTGAAATAATTAATTAATTTATTTGATGAAGTTTCAGAGAGAGTTGACCAGGGTGGTGAGGTTGATGGTGTGTGTCTGGACTTCATAATTGTGTTTGAAAAAGTACCATAAAATAGACTTGTTAACAAAATTCGAGCAGATGGGATTAAAGGGGCAGTGGCAGCGTAGATACAAAATTGGCTGAGGGACAGAAAGCATAAAGTAGGGTGAATGCTTGTTTTTCAGAATGGAGGGACTAATCCAGTAATGTCACTGTTGTTGCAGTATGTGCAGTGTCTGACCCTGAGCTGTCCGAGGGAGGGGGCTGTTTGTGATGTTCCTGTGGGGTGCATTATCATCAGGGTCTCTCTCTGACCTGTCACAGGGATGGGGCAGTGTGTGATATCCTTGTGCATGTCATGCAGGCCCACTGGCGTGTGGTTCCATCCTGATGCCAAGAAACAGAGCCCCAGCTATGGGCAAAAAGTCTCACTTCCCTGTGGATGTCTTGAGAGAGAAGAAGGCTGAGGGAGTAAACATATACAGTAAATCCGGAGTGGAGTCCCTTAGGCAGTTACCTGTTACTTATCAGGTAGTTTTCCAGCAACTCCTGCAGCAGAGCAAAACCAAACTGTTACTGTTTCTTTCCTTTCCTTTGGACAATTCTAGCAATGCTGAGAGGGTGTCCTGATGCTCAGTGTCTCCATACAATTTGCCCAGGCCTGTGCCCTGGAGAGGACACTCCAGCTTTGTGGTTAAACATTAGCACAACACGGGAATGAACAGTTACTGATTGTAAGCTCTCACTCAATTGGTGGAGAGTATGAGCACCAGGGGTTACTTCTGACAGAGGGAGAGATCATCATGTCTCATTGGATAGCTACCACCCACTCTGTTAACTGCTGTCCTGCCACGACCTACTTGCTTCAATGGGTGCTTGGAGCTTAGAGAGTCATCTCTCAACAGGCGGTTCGATAATCTATGCACCAGGCAAGACAAACTTAACAAAGAAGACACCAGTCCTTCGCATCGCAATCTGGAATGTAAGGACCATGTGTCCTGGCCTTACTGACAACCTTCTGCAGGTTGCTGACACACACAAGACAGCTGTGATGAACAAAGAACTCACAAGGCTCAATGTGGACATTGCTGTGCTGCAAGAAACTAGACTCGTTCAATGCGGATCCCTCAAAGAGAAACACTACACCTTCTTCTGGCAGGGGAAAGCCCAAGAGGCAACTCGTAGGTTTCACAGTAAAAAACACGCTCCATGCGATGAGTGAACCACCCACAGTAGGCTCAGAGAGACTTCATACTCTTCACTTGACAACAAGCGCGGGCCCAGTTAATCTCATGTGCATCTATGTCCCGACACTCACCTCCAACCCAGATGTCAAGGATCAATTCTATGAGACACTTGACGCAGCCATCAGTAGAATTCCCAGCACTGAGGGATTGTATCTTCTAGGAGATTTCAACGCAAGTGTGGGTACTGACTATAGCTTGGCCAATGAGCATGGGGCACCAGGGGATTGGCAAGATGATCAAAAATGGACAGAGGTTGCTGGGTCTATGCTGTCACCATGGACTCTGTGTGACAAACAGCTACTTCCAGTTCAAGCTGTGCCACAAGGTGTCCTGGAGCCATCCAAGATCACGCCACTGGCACCAGCTAGAACTTAACATCACCAGATGTACCACCCTCAGCAGTGTCCTCATCACTCACAGCTATCACAGCGCTGTCTGTGACACTGACCACACCCTGGTGCTTAGCAAAGTCAGGCTTCAGCCAAGGAAGCTTCACCCATCCAAGAAGAATGGTCCTTCATGGATCAACACTTGCCGAACCACTGATCCAGAAAGGACCCAGGAGTTCCTCAACATCATTGATCAGGCTCTTTCAGAAATCACCCAAGGCCTCAGTGCGGTGTCAAAGTGGAATCATCTGCACGCCACCATCTAGAACTCAGCACGGGAAAAGAGATGGGAGGAATGCTGACTGGTTTGAGGCTTATTGGACTGAAATGGAGTCAGTTACTATAACTAAGAAGAGAGCCCTCATGAACTACAAACCAGTCCCCAGCAAACAAACTCTAGACACTCTCAGAACTACCAGAAACAAGTCTCTGCGGACTGCTCGGCACTGCACCAATCAATACTGGTTAAAACACTGCAACAGTATTCAATCTGCCGCTGAATCTTTGGGATGCTAGAGGGACATATGAAGGAATTCAACACACCAAGGTTCCTTAGACAGCACCTTCCATACCCGCAACCTCTACCAACTAGAAGGGCAAAGGCAGCAAATTCATGGGAACACCACCACCAGCAAGTTCCCCTCCAAGCCACACACTATAGTGACTTTGAGCTATATCACCTTTCCTTCACTGTCGCTGTGTCAAATCCTGCAACTCCCTTCCTAACAGCACTGTGGGTGTCCCTACCTCACATAGACTGATAGACTGCAGCGGTTCAAGAAGGCAGCTCACCATCACCTTCTCATGGGAAATGAGGGATGGGCAATAAATGCTGGCTTAGCCAGTGATGACCACATCACATGAATGAATAAAAAAAAAATTATGAAAGCAACCGGCCCAGCAGTAAATAAGTCAGCACCTTTGAAGACAAAGAAATGGACAATCATCACTGAACCTAACAAGCAGATGGAAAGGTGAGTGGAGCATTACCTTGAACTCTACAGAACGGAGAACATTGTCATTGAGTAGCTCTCAGCACCATTCCAGACTTCCCTGTCATGGAGGAGTTGGACAGTGAATCCACTATAATAGAGCTCAACAACGCCATTAACCGTCTTGCCAGTGATAAAGCCCCGGGAAATGATGGTATTCCACCTGGAATCATCAAATGTTGAAAAGTGGCACAGTTGTAGCATCTCCATGAACTTCTGTGTCTCTGTTGGAAGGAGAGATCTGCGCCTGAAAACATGCGTGATGCAAACATTGTCACCTTGTACAAAAATATAGGAATCACAGTGACTGCAGCAATTACCGAGGCATCTCCTTGCTAAGTATTGTGGGGAAGATCTTTGCTCACATTTCTCTGACCAGTTTGCAGACCCTGGCATCACACATCTATCCTGAGTCTCAGTGCAGCTTCAGAGCTGGTAGATCGACAGTCGACATGATTGTCTCACTTCGACAGTTCCAGGAGAAGTACTGTGAACAGTACAGACCACTCTTCATTGTCTTTATAGACATCAACAAGGCCTTTGATCTTGTCAGCAGAGACGGACTCTTCAAGCTGCGATGGAACATCGGCTGCCCTCCTGAACTCTTGGGCATCATCTCTTCTTTCCACGAGAACATGCACAGTTCCATCAGTTACCATGGAGCAACATCAGATGCTTTCAAGATCAGCAGTGGGGTAAAGCAGGGCTGTGTCCTGGTGACAACTCTCTAAGAAACAGAGGAACATAGGAGGAGGCCATTTAGCCCGTCGAGCCTGCTCTGCCATTCAATTAGATCATGGCTGATCATCTGCCTCAACGCCCCTTTCCCATGCTATCCCCATATCCCTTGATGTCATGAGTATCAAGGTTTCTATCAATTTCTGTCTTGAACATGCTCAATGATTGAGCTGCCACAGACCCCTGGGGTAGAGAATTCCAAAGATTCACCACCCTCTGAGTGAATAAATTCCACCCTATCTCAGTTTTAATTGGCCTTTAAAACGAAACATTAAGGAATACAAGCCCAGTTTCCTCAGCCCAGGGATTAGTCTGGTGACCCTCCATTGCACTCCCTCTATGGCATGTATATCCTTCCTTAGATAAGGAAGCCAAAACTGTACACAATACTCCAGCGCAGTCTCACCAAGGCTCTATACAATTGCAGCAAGACATCTTTATTCCTGTACTCATGACCCCTCGTGTTAAGGCAAACATACCATTTGCCTTCCTAATTGATTGCTGCACCTGCCTGCGAGCTTTTAGTGTCTCATGAACAACGACTCCCAGGTCCCTTTGGACATCAACACTTCCCAAACTCTCACCATTTAAGAAATGCTCTGTCTTTCTGTTTATTCTACCAAAGTGGATAACTTCACACTTCTTCAGATTGTATTCCATCTGTCATTTCATTCACTTATCCTGTCCAAGTCCCCTGGAAGCCTCCTTGTAATCTCCTCACAGCTCACATCCTTTACAATTAGCATACTCTTCTCCATGCTCCTATTGTACACTTTCAGTGACTCAGATGGGGTGTCCACCTGCATACCAGAGCTGATGACAAGCTGTTCATCTTGGCAAGACTGCGTGCCAAGACCAAAATGAGTCAGTTCCTAGTCTGTGAGTTGCTGTTTGCTGATGACGCTGTGCTGACATCCCATCATGAAATTCACTTGCAGCAGTTTGTATATCGGTTCTCCCTGGCCTGCAAGGAGTTTGGACTGACGATCAGCATCAAGAAGATCAAAGTTTTGGGCCAGGACGTAGAGACTCCACCTTCTATCACCATCGACAACCTCACTTTGGAGGATCAGCAGTCACCAGCAATCTGTCCCTTGATACTGTAATCAGCACCAGGATTGTCAATGCTGCAGCTGTCATGTCAAAGTTGAGAAGACCAATGTGAACCAACAGCAAACTGACCAAAAATACAAAGCTCCACATGTACCAGGCTTGTGTTCTCAGCACCCTCCTTAATAGTAGAGAAGCATCAACAACTTATACAAGCCAAGAAAAGCAGCTGAACAGCTTCCACCTCCGCTGCCTCAGATGGATATTGGGCATCTCCTGGCAGGACAGAGTGCCGAATGCGGAAGTCCACCAGCGTGGAGGGATCTGCAGCATGTTTGCCCTCTTGAGTCAGCGGTGACTCTGTTGACTGGGTCATGTGTGCTGAATGGATGACGGTCGCTTTGCCAAAGACATGCTCTATGGTGAGCTTGCTATCAGCACGTGACCAACAGGTCACCCACGTCTGTGATACAAGGACATCTGGAAGCGAGATCACCAGCAGACTGGGAGTGTAGTCGATGCATGGGAATTCCTTCCTGCTGACTGGAATTCCTGGAGAAAGGCATTCAGGAAGACCATGGGAAAGGCAGAGGACAAAAGAAATGACCAGTTGAGGGGAAAGAGAGCTCAGAGGAAGGAAAAATTGTCAGTCGACATCGGACCAATGATATTAATCTGTAGCAGCTGTGTAAGGGATTGTCACTCACGTGTCGTCCTCCACAGCCACAACAAACGATGTTTAATACAGAAGTGACGTACACCCAGGGCGTTGACCATCGCCTTCCGAGACGGACGGTTGCCTATTACTATTACAGCTGCAGCTGCAACTACAAGAGCGGGTCGGAGGCCAGGAACTCTGCGGCAACTAACTCACCTCTTGACTCGCCAAAGCCTGCCCACCATCCACAAGGCACAAGTCAGGAATGTGACGGAATACTCCTGCCTGGATGCTTGCAGCTCCAACAACACTCAAGAGATTGACACCATCAGGTCAAAGCAGCCCACTTGATTGGCACTCCATCCACCACCTTAATCATTCATTCCCTCGAGCACCAGTGCAGAGTGGCAGCAGTGTGTAACATTTACAAGATGTACTGCAGCAACTTACCAAGCCTCCTTCAACAGCACCTTCCAACCCACAAACTCTACCACCCAGAAGGACAAAGGTAGCAGACGCATGGGAACATCACCACCTTCAATTTCCCCTCCAAGTCACACAGCATCCTGACTCGGCATTATACCGCCATTCCTTTACTGTTGCAGGGTCAAAAACCAGGAACACCCTCCCAAAAAGCACTGTGGAGGTGCCAGAGGACTGAACAGTGGCAAATGTGACTTCCTATTTCAACAAAGGGTGGAAGGACAATCCAGGTAACTACAGGCCAGTGTGATTAACAGCAGTGGTGAGTAAGGTTTTAGAAAAAATAATTAGGGAAAAAATCAACAGTCACTTGGAGAGATTTGAGTTAATTGAGGAGAGTGAGCATGGATTTATAAATGGGAGTTCATGCTTCACTAACTGCATTTTCTGATGAACTAACAGGAAGATGATGCAGCGAATGTTGTTGATATGGATTTTAAGAAAGGATGGATGGATGGATTAAGAATGGATTATAAGGTACCACATAAAAGATTGGTTAACAAAACTGAGGTTCATGGAATAGGTGAGCCACTGTCCAATTGGATAGAAAATTGCCTTTTGGACAGAAAATAGCGTATCGTAGTAAATGGTTCTTTGTCAGACTGGAAGATAGTCGACAGTGGGTGTTCTCCAGTGGTCACTGCGAGAACCTCAGCTTTTTCTGCTATATGGAAATGACTCGGATCTTGGAATATCGAGTAGAATCTCAAAATATACCGATAACACCAAACCTGGAGGAGTGGTAAACAGTGAGGATGATATGACCTGCCTGCAACAGGGCAGTGAAAGGCTAGCAGAATGGGCAGACAGGTGGCAAATAGAATTTAATAGCGACTAGTGTGAGGTGATGCACTATAGCAGAATGAATTGGGAGAGACAATATATACTTAATGGCACAGTTCTAAAGAGAACTAAAAATAATGCTCCTTGTAAGTGGCTTTTTGGTCCAGGGGTATGATTCCCGCTTTGGGTGTCTGATTGGTTAATATGCGAGAGGTTAACAGATTAGCCCTTCTTCATTTGTGTTTTTAGTTGAAGGTCATCAATTGGTTGCAGCCTTACAGAAAGCGAAATTGACGTTCATACAGATCCTGTTTGAGGACCAGAGAACTGGATTCAAAGAGCCTGTCGACAAAATTGAAATGAACAAAATGCACAGGTCGCCAAGTGGGTGTCTGAAGGTGGAGCAGTAACTGAGAGCTGGATACAAAAACAACACGACCAGTATCTAGTATGGAGTGGAATTCTTCTGTGTTCCTGTTGTTTGGTTCGGATTAGGGCAGCACAGTGACGCAGTGGCTAGCCCCACAACCTCACAGTCTCAGGGGCCTGGGTTTAATTCTGAGTACTGCCTGTGTGGAGTTTGCAAGTTCTCCCTGTGTCTGTGTGGGTTTTTGCTGGGTGCTCTGGTTTCCTCCCCCCTCCAAAGACTTGCAGATGATAGGTAAATTGGCCATTGTAAATTGCCCCTAGTGTCGGTAGGTTGTAGGGAATATGGGATTCCTGCAGGGTTAGTATAAATGGGTGGTTGTTGGTCGGCACAGACTTGGTGGGCCGTAGGGCCTGTTTCAGTGCTGTATCTAGAAGAGTAATAACTCATCGATTTTCTTGTTTTTCTCTTTTTTGATGCGTTTGAATAATTGTGGATCCTTCTTCAGGGTGTTTCCGTTCACCAGGAAGTTCTGACCTATGATGATGTTGATCGTAATAAGCTTCTGATAGTTTTGGAACTGAGCAAATTTCCTTTGCTTGAGTCTGCAAGATGTAACTCAGTCTGACAAGGGAGGATTTGAAAGCCACCCCTGCATTGGAGCATCCAGTTGTATCCATCCAATAAGAGAGTGAGTAGAAGTGACCGTTCAGTCAGTCGAATATGAGACTTTTAATCTCAGGGTTGTGAGTTTGAGTGACATTCTGTTTTTCCCTTTTTTTAGGCTTCAATAGCAGAGAGTACAAGGAGTGTTTGAAATTAAATTCAACAACAGTATGAGCAAGTCTTGCTTTGATTCAGGACTCATCTCTCTGCAGCATCTTGCGATGAAAGATTGAATTTTATCTCATTTAATTCTCAGCTGGGTGTCTGTGCGGCTCAGTGGGACTTCTGGCTGTCTCCCGCTTCACAATCCATCAGTGCTGAGAAAGCAATGGGGAATATTACTCCCATGTTGTGTTCTGTAACCTTTCAGAAACAATTGAATGTATGTATTTTCTTCCAAAACAAGGACACAAAGACATTAACAATGTGGGGCTGAAATAGCTCAGTTGGGGGAGTGTTAGATTGAAGATCTAAAGGCAATTTCAATTCTTTATGCGTCCCATGCTTTTGTTCTGATTTTCCAGTTGTACAATTTAGTTTGAAATTATTTACCAAGCACCAGTGGATTGAATTTGAGAAACAACACAGAGCCATTTACAGCATAGAAGGTGGTCGTTTGGCCCATCATGTCCATGCTGGCTCTCCCCGGAGCAATCGAGTCAGTTCCAATCACCAGCTCGATCCCTTTCCTCCTGCAAATTTCTTTCCTTCAAGGATCCATCCAATTTCCTTTTCAAATCATTGATTGTCTCTGCTTCCACCACACTCGTGGGTCAGGACATTACCACCCACAACATAAAAAAATTCCACTTCACCCAAGGATGGGAAATATTTATATCTTCTATATTTAGCTTATTCTTTATTTCTATGAGAAGAGAATGGCAGTCAACATGAAAGGGCACCCAAAGATCTTTGAGCTGTAGATAAGTAATCAGTGGGTAGCAAGAGGGGGAGTGGGCCTTATTAAGGACAAAGAGGATAGTATATGCTTAGAGGTGCAGGGCAATGTTAATATATTTAATGAGTACTTTGTATCAGTGATCACTAAGGAATTGGAATCTGACAAAATATCAGTAGAAGCGGAGAGAGTAGAGGCAATGGATAGGGTACAAATTGAGAGAGGGAGCTACTAAAAAGGCTGGCTGTGCTTCGGGTGGATAAATCACCTGGTCCAGTTGGCTTACATCCCAGATTGCAAAAGGAAATGCGGATGCCGATAACGGAAGGGCTTGTTATAATCTTCCAATCTTCCCTGGATACGGGGGAGGTGCCAGAGGATTGAACAGTGGCAAATGTGACACCCTTATTCAAGAAAGGGTGTAAGGACAGTCCGGCTAACGACAGGCCAGTTAGATTAACAGCAGTTGTGGGTAAGGTTTCAGAAACAATAAACAGGGAAAAATCAACAGTCACTTGGAGAGGTTTGAGTTAATTAAGGATAGTGAGCATGGATTTATAAATGGAAGTTCATGCTTGACTAATCTAACAGCATTTTGTGATGAACTAACAGAGAAGGTCGATGAAGGGAATGCAGTGGATGTTCTTTATATGGATTTTATGAAAGTATTTGATAAGGTACTACAAAAAAGGGTGGTTAACAAAATTGAGGTTCATGGAATAGGAGGATCAGTGTCCAATTTGATAGAAAAGTGTCTTAAGGACAGAAAACAGTGAGTCATATTAAATGGTTCTTTGTCAGACTGGAGGATAGTTGACAGTGGTGTTCCCTGGGGTAAGTGCCAGAACCACTGCTTTTTTTGCTACAGATAAATGACTTGGATCTTGAAATATAGAGTAGAATCTCAACATATGCCGAGAACACCAAACCTGGATGAGTGGCAAACAGTGAGGATGATATGAATTGTTTGCAACAATACAATGATAGGCTAGCAGAATGGGCAGACAGGTGGCAGCTTCAATTTAATAGTGATTGATGTGAGGTGAAGTATTTTAGCAGAAGGAATAGGGAGAGACAATATATACTCAATGCTGCAGTGGTGAAGAATGGGCAGGAGTGGAGGGACTTGGGTGCATGTCCATCAATCTTTGAAGTTGGCAAGACATATTGCGAGAGTGCTTAGCAAAGTAGATGGGATCTTGGGCTTTATAAACAGAGGCATTGAGTACAAAAGCAGGGGAATTATGCTGAACCGTTATGAAGCTCTGGTTTGGCCCCAATTGGCGTGTTGTGTCCACTTCTCCTCACCACACTTTAGAAAGAATGTGCGGATCCTTGAGAGGATGCAGAGGAGATTTACCGGAATGGTTCCAGGGATGGAGGATTATTGTTTCAAGGTTAGGCTGGAAAAGCTAGGGTTGTTCTGCCTGTATCAAAGGAGATTGAGGGGAGAATTGATAGAGGTGTATAAGGCTATGACAGTTTTCGATAATTTGGCAAGGAAAAATTGTCCCCATTAACTATTGGTACAAGGACTAGGGACACAGATTGAATGTTTTGGGCAAGAGATGCAGGGGGAATGTGCGGAAGAACCTTTTTTACACAGTGATTGGTGATGCTCTGTATCTCGCTGCCCATGAGGGTGGTGGAACTGGAAACAATCGATGATTACAAAAGGAATTTGGATGGGCCCTTGAAGGAAATAAATTTACAGGACTACGGGGATCGAGCATTCGAGTGGGACTGACTGGATCGGTCCCTGGACAGCCGCCATGGACTCGAGGGGGCGAATGGCCTCCTTTTATCCCACAAATGGCTCAGTGACTCAATGACTCCAGGTCATTCGCAGAGTCAAGAAAACAGAGTGATGGATTTAACACAACATTATAAGTTATGTTTGTTTTGACAAAATGCAATAATAACTCGTCTCCACTCCTAGTATTTCTAAATCCCACACATTCACTTTCATGTGAACAATTATTTCCTGTTGTGTCTCTCTCAGATTTGTAAACTTCACTGTATTGGAGTGAGGTGACATCTACTGGCAGGAAACAAGAACTGCAATCAAGCAGCAGAAACTCCAGTCTGTCAGGGTGAAAGAAACATTGCAATGTGAGGATACAGCGAAGTGGTTTGATTGGGTAGATGGAGACATGATTCCACTTGTGGTGGTGTCCGAAGCAAGCGCCGGAAATATGAAATTGTCATTCATAAAAGAAATGAGGAATTCATGAAAAATGTAATTACGTAGTGAATGGTTAGAATGTGGATAGAATAGAAAGTGAGATTGGATGGACAGAAGCTGTCTGAAAGGATGGCTGAGACAAAAGGTGAACACCCTGAAACGTTAACTGTGTTTCTCTCGCCACAGATGCTGCCAGAGCTGCTGAACATTTCCAACACTTTCTGTTATGATTTCAGCATTTACAGGATGTTGCTTTGATCTGAAAAAAATGGATGAACAGCTTTTCCAAAGGAGCTAAAAATGCATATACTGTAAGTGGCTTGTTGGTCTCGAGGTATGATTCTTGCTTTGGATATATAATTGATTAATATGCGAGAGGTCCCAGGTTCAACTCCCAGAAGAGTCCATTCTCTTTTGTGTTTTTAGTTGAAGGTCATCGATCGGTTGCAGCCTGACAGCAGGCGGAATTGACTTTCATGCGGAGCCTGTTTGAGGACCAGAGAACTGGATTCAAAGAGCCTGTCGACAAAATTGAAATGAACAAAATGTACAGATCACCAAGGGGGTGTATAAAGGTGGAGCAATAACTGAGAGCTGGATACAGAAACAATACGACTAGCATCTGGTATGGAATGGAATTCTTCTGTGTTTCTGTTGTTTGGTTTGGATTAACTCATGGATTTATTGGTTTTTCACTTATTTGATGCGTTTGAAGAATTGTGGATCCTTCTTCAGGGTGTTTTCTTTCACCAGGTAGTTCTGACCTCTGATGATGTTGATCGTAATCTGCTTCAACTCATTGATAGTTTTGGAAGTGAGCAGATTTCCATTGCTTAAGTCTACAACATGTAACTCAGACTGACATGTGGATCCATGGGAGGATTTGAAAGCTGCCCCTGCATTGGAGCATCCAGTTGCATCCATCCAATAAGAGACTGAGTAGAAGTGACAGTTCAGTCAGTCGAACATGAGACTTTTAATCTCAGGGTTGTGAGTTTGAGTGCCATTCTGTTTTTCCCTTTTTTGGGGGCTTCATTAGCAGAGAGTACAAGGAGTGTTTGAAATGAAATTCAACAACAGTATGAGAAAGTCTCACTTTGATTTGGGAATCCTCTCTCTGCAGCATCTCGCTGTGAAAGATTGAACTTTATCTCATTTCTTTCTCAGCTCGGGGTCAGTGTGGCTCAGTGGGACTTCTGGCTGTCTCCCGCTTCACAATCCATCAGTGCTGAGAAAGCAATGGGGAATATTACTCATATGTTGTGTTCTGTAACCTTTCAGAAACAATTGAATGTATGTATTTTCTTCCAAAACATTCATTCTCAGTACAGAGAAAAATAGAGTATATAATTGACTTTATCACTAAGTGGGAAATGTTTAAAATATGTTGTGACCAGTGGAGAAATGGGATGAAAATATAGTGCCCTCTTCTGATTTCAACTGAAGAAGCTTTAGCTATTTGGCTCTGCAGCTAAGTTAGCTAAAACACCTATCTATCAAATAGAAGATCCTGGGTTCAACTCCCAGCACAGCCTGATGTCATTATTTGCAACATGCTTTGGAAGTTCACATCTGCGTCTTGTGAGCTTGAACTCATAATTCAAGTTACATGATGAATTTCAGTCACAGGAGAAAACAACCTTTGTGAAGGATGTGAGTTTGGAATGGCTGTTCCTCCTTATCCAGAAATTCAGTCCTGATATTTCAAAGGTAACTTCTTTGATCGAAATGTGTTCACCGTTCCATTCAACCTGGAAAACAGCTTTACATTAATATCACTGAAGGAACGTGTGACCGCGTTCTGTGTTGCAGAGTGTTTGTGTCATTATGTGTTGCTTTTAACCGAGACTGGGACATGACGCAAGTGGGAGGGTTTTTCTGAAGTTTGGAATATTTGTCAGTCAGGAACAAGAAAAATCAAAGTAACCAAATAAGAAAACCTATGTCTCGTGGTTACCGAGAAAAGGTCAGAAGATATTAAACTTTGTTCTATTCAATACAACTGTGTGAACTTTGACCTTTCCTGCCTTTTATAAACAGTATTTGAAGTGTCCCAGTAAAAACGTTCAGTGTTGATGAGAGTGGGGTCTGGGTGAGCATCTGCTGAGTGTGACAGGGTCAGGACTGGATGCAGGAAGTTCTCTGACAGTCTCTCTCTCTCTCTCTGATGTGTTGAGTTGATTTTCAACTGGCAGCTGTTGGTGTTTCGATAAATCAAGTTCCCTCCACTGATTTTTTTGGACAGACAGTGCAGTATAAGGATGTAAAGGGTTAATGCTGAAGACAGTGGGATCAACCCCTCCCACTGTAAGAGTGATGATGTAACAGTCACATGGGATGAGGTTTGGGAGAAGAGAGAGCAGCACCAAGGATGCTAGTTTCGGAGGCTTGATGAGTGTGTATACAGTATTGAGTAAATTAGAAAAGAGTTCTTAGTTCCTTCAGCAGGAAATTTGTCCCGAAAATATCGAGAAACTCACAATTTTATAATTCAGGTGTCGGAACACAGATATTAACACCAAGTGACAGTTCTGGGTTCATTAACAAAACAAAGGTAGCAAATAATATTTCTCACTGATTGAAATCCCCCAGTGAGGAGACAGTTAAGCAGGTGATCTGTTGGGACATCCTTCGATCCAACCTTTCAGCATCGTTTAATCTCCCTTTTTGGTGAAATTCTCTGTTATTTGCAACTTTTGTTAATCCAGCTTTGATGGGCGAGTGAAAAAACTGAAAAAAATTGAACAGTTCCATTCTTTCTTTTCTTCCTTCTTCCCTTCTTTCCATCAGTTTCGCTTTTCTGTCTCAGATCAATATAGTGATGAGAATCCCAATTTAATCTGTTGTTTCTGGTGTTTTATCCATTCCAATCAGAATTCAACATTCCAATCTAATCTATTTGTTATTTCACAGTGTCTCTCCATGTGTTTTATTCTGTTGCATTCTCTCACAGTCTGTTTGATGATCAATGTTATATCTCACTCTCTGTTCTGGTGAAGATCAGAAGCAGTGATATCTGTTTACACCACCCGACAAGTCGGTCTGAGGCTGTTCATCGCTGATCATGTGGGGTTCGGAACATACGAACAGGAGTCGGCCATTCAGCCGATCGAGCCTGCCCCGCCATTCAATCTGATCATGGCTGATCATCCACTTCAATGTCCTTTTCCCCACACTTTCGTCATATTCCCTTATGGCATTTGTATTTAGAAAGCTGTCAATCTCTGCTTTAAACATACTCAATGACTGAGCTTCCACAGCCCTCTGGGGCACAGAATTCCAAAGATTTACAACCCTCTGAATAACAAAATTTTTTCACATCTCTGTCCGACGTGGCCTCCCCCTTATTTTGAAATTGCATCCCCTGGTTCTCGACTAGCCAACCAGGGGAAACATCTTAGCTGCATCTACCCTGACTGTCCTTTAAGTATTTTGTAGGTTTCAATGAGTTCACCTCTCATTCTTCGAAACTCTAGAGAATACAGCCCCAGTTTCCCAATCTCTCTTCATAGAACAGTCCCACCATCCCAGGAACAAGTCTGATGAACCTTCGTTGAACTCCCTCCATGGCAATAATATCCTTCCTAAGGTAAGGAGACCAAAACTGCACACAGTACTCCAAGTGCGGTCTAACCAAGGTTCCATAAAATTGAAGCAAGACTTCACTACTCCTGCACTCAAATCCTCTTGTGATAAAGGCTAACATACTGTTAACCTTTCTAATTGCTTTCTGCACCTGCATGTGAGCTGTCAGTGACTTATTGACATGGATACCAGGTCACCCTTAGACTTTATACCTCATTTTAGTACCTCCCTCTCTCAATTTGTACTCTCTCCATTGCCTCCACTCTCTTCACTTCAACTGATATTATGTCAAATTCCACTTCCTTAGTGATCACTGATACAAAGTACTCATTAAGCAGATTAACATTGCCCTGCACCTCTCAGCTTCCATTATCCTTTTTGTCCCTGGTAGGCCTTACTCAACTTCTTACTACCCACTTATCATTTACATGCTGCTCGAAGATTTTTGGGTTCCCTTTCATGTTGACTGCCAGTCTATTCTCATAGAAATAGAGAACAAGCAAAGAGAAGATATAAGTATTTCCCATCCTTCATGAGGTGGAACTTTTTTATGTTGTGGGTGGTTATGACTTGGCCCACGAGTGTGATGGAAGCAGAGACAATCAATGATTTGAAAAGGAAATTGGGTGGATACTTGAAGGAAAGAAATTTGCAGGAGGGAAGGGATCGAGCTGGTGAGTGGAACTGACTAGATTGCTCCGGGGAGAGCCAGCATGGACGTGATAGGCCAAATGACCACCTTCTATGCTGTAAATGACTCTGTGTTGTTTCTCAAATTCAATCCACTGGTTCTTGGTAAATAATTTCAAAGGAAATTATGCAACTGGAAAATCAGAACCAAGGAAAGGGACGCATAAGTAAGCAGAAGTGCTGAAACCCAGTATTGAACCAAGGACCTTCAAAGCTTCAGTCTAACGCTCTCCCAACTCAGCTATTTCAGCACGATATCAATTGCTTCTTGGTCTCCTTGTTTTGGAGGAAAATACATACATTCAAGTTTTCCAAAAAATTCAAGAACACAACATGTGAGTAATATTCCCCATTGCTTTCTCAGTACTGATGGATTGTGAAGCGGGAGACAGCCAGAAGTGCCACTGAGCCGCACAGACCACGAGCTGAGAATGAAATGAGATCAAATTCAATCTTTCATAGTGAGATGCTGCTGAGAGGTAAGAGTCCTGAATCAAAGCGAGACTTGCTCATTTCAAACACTCCCTGTACTCTCTGCTCATGAAGCCTTACAAAAGGGAAAAACAGAATGGCGCTCAAACTCACAACCCTGCCATTAAAAGTCTCATGTTCGACTGACAGAACTGTCACTTCTACTCGGTCTTTTATTGGATGGATGCAACACCAACGCAGGGGTGGCATTCAAATCCTCCCATGGGTCCACATGTCAGGCTGAGTTCCATGTTGTAGACTCAAGCAAAGGAAATCTGCTCAGTTCCAAAACTATCAGCGAATTGAAGCTGATTACGATCAACATCATCAGAGGTCAGAACTACCTGGTGAAAGAAGACACTCTGAAGAAGGATCCACAATTATTCGAAGGCATCGACAAAGTGAAAAACAAGAAAATCGATGAGTCAATGCAAGCCAAACAACATAAACACTGAAGAATTCCATTCCAATCCAGTCATGTTGCTTGTGGTGTCAGGTCTCAATTTCTGCAACAACTTCATATTCCCACTTGGCTATCTGCACATTTAGTTAATTACAATTTTGTCGACAAGCTCTTTGAATCCAGTAGTCTGGTCCTCAAGAAAGCTCTGGATGGAAGTCAATTGCAACTTCTGCAAGGCTGAAACCAATAGATAACCTTAATCTAAAAATGCCAACAGCCCAGGGCTCGTCCGGCACATGAACCCGGGACCTCTCGCATGTTAATAAACCATACTCCCGAAGCGAGAATCATACCACTAGACCAACGAACCACTGATCAGTTTGCTTTCTTTCGCTGCTGTGGAATTTCACTGGAACCCCCCAGCCAACCATCCATTTTTTTCAGATCAAAGCGACATCCTGCAAATGCTGAAATAAAAACAGAAAGTGCTGTAAATGTTCAGCAGCTCTGGCAGCATCTGTGCTGAGAGAAACACAGTTAACGTTTCAAGGCACTCATCTTTTGTTTCAGCCATCCTTTTAGACAGCTTCTGTCCATCCAATCTCACTTTCTATTCTGTCCACATTCTAACCACTCACTACGTTACGACATTTTTCATGAATTCCTCATTTCTTTTATTCATGACAATTTTGTATTTCTGGCCTTTGCTTCAGACACCACCACAAGTGGAATCATGTCTCCATCTACCCAATCAAACCACTTCGCTGTATCCTCACATTGCAATGTTTCTTTAACCCTGACAGATTGTGGAGTTTCTGCTGCTTGATTGCAGTTCTTGCTTCCCGCCAGTAGATATCACCTCACTCCAATGCAGTGAAGTTTACAAATCTGAGAGAGACACAACAGGAAATAATTGTTCACATTATAGTGAATGTGTGGGATTTAGAAATACTAGGAGTGGAGACGAGTTGTTATTGCACTGTGCTATTACATCTTTTATAATGGACTCCAGCATTTTCCCCACGACTGATGTCAGGCGAACCGGGATATAATTCGCTGTTTTCTTTTTGCCTCTTTTTTTAAATAGTGGAGTTACATTAACGACCGTCCAATCCATTGGAACTGTTCCAGAGTCTACAGAATTTTGAAAAAAGACCAGAAATGCATCTGCTATTTCAAGGGCCACTTCCTGAAGTACTCTGGGATGTAGATTATCAGGCCCTGAGGATTTATCGGCCTTCAATCCCATCAATTTCCCAAACATTCCCTACTAATACTGATTTCATACAGTTCCTCCTTCTCACTAGACCCTCTGTTCCCCAACATTTCTGGGAGGTAATTTGTATCCTCCTTTGTGAAGACAGAACCAAAGTGTGTATTTAATTGGTCTGCCATTTCTTTGTTCCCCATTATAAATTCCCCCGTTTCTGACTGGAAGAGACCCACATTTGTCTTCACTAATCTTTTTCTCTACACATATCTATAGAAGCTTTTACAGTCAGTTTTTATGTTCGCTGCTCGCTTACTCTCATACTCTATTTCCCCCTTCTTCATCAATCCTTTTGTCCTCCTCTGCTAAATTCCAAACTGCTCACAATCTTCAGGTTTGCTGCTTGTTCTGGCCATTTTATATTTCTCCTCCTTGGATCTAATACTTTCCTTAATTTCTTTTGTAAGCCACAGTTGAGCCACCCTTCCTGTTTTACTTTTGCACAGACAGGAATGAACAATTGTTGTAATTCATCCATGCGCCCTTTAAATGCTAGCCATTGCCTATCCACTGTCAACCCTTTAAGTAACGTTCCCCAATCTATCATAGCCAACTCCCGCCTCAATCCTTCAAAGTTTCCTTTGTTTAGATTCTGGACCCTAGTCTCGGAATCAACTCTCTCACTCTCCATCTTAATGAAGAATTTTATCATATTAAGGGCGCACTTCCCCAAGGGACCCCACACAACAAGATTGTTAACTAATCCTTTCTCATTACACAATACCCAGTCCAGGATGGCCTGTTCACTAGAGTTGTTATAAACCTCTATCAACTCTCCACTCAATCTCCTTTGATATAGGCCGAATAATCCTAGCCTTTCCAACATAACTTTGTAACTAAAATCTCCCATCCCTGGATCCATTCTGGTATATCACCTCTGCATCCTCTCAAGGACCCTCACATTCTTTCTGAAGTCTGCTGAGCAGAACTGGAAGCAACACTCCAATTGGGGCCTAAGCAGAGTTTTATAATGGTTCAGCATAACTTCCCTGCTTTTGTACTCAATGCCTCTATTTATAAAGCCCAAGACCCCATATGCTTTGCTAACCACTCTCGCAATATGTCTTGCCACCTTCAAAGATCGATGCACATGAACCCCAAGTCCCTCTATTCCAGCACACTATTTAGAACTGTGCCAGTAAGTATATATTGCCTCTCCCTATTCCTTATGCCAAAATACATCACCTCACACTTGTCGCTATTAAATTCTATCTGCAACCTGTCTGCCCATTCTGCGAGCCCATCACTGTCCTGTTGCAGGCAGTTCATATCATCCTCACTGTTTGCCACTCCTCCACGTTTGGTGTCATCGGCATATTTTGAGATACTACTCTGTATTCCAAGATCCAAGTTACTTACCTTTCGCAAAAAAAGCAGTGGTTCTCTCACTGACCCTTGGGGAACACCACTGTCGACTATCCTCCGGTCTGACCAAGAACCATTTAATATGACTCGCTGTTTTCAGTCTTTAAAACAATTTACTATCCAAATGGACACTGACCCTCCTAATCCATGAACCTCAATTTTGTTAACCACCCTTTTATGTGGTACTTTATAAAATGCTTTCGTAACCTCCATATAAACAACATCCACTGCATTCCCTTCATTAGCATTCTCAGATAGTTTATCAACAAATGCAGTTAGATTCGTCAAGCATGAACTCCCATTTATAAATCCATGCCCACTCTCCTGAATTAACTCAAACCTCTCCAAAGGACTTGATTTTTTTCCCTGACCTGTTGGTCTCGTGCTGATAGCAAGCTCACCATAGAGCATGTATTTGGCAATGTGACCATCATCCATTTGGCCCAGTCAACAGAGTCACCGCTGACTCAAGAGGGCAAACATGCTGCGGATCCCTGCACGCTGGTGTACTTCCACATTCGGCACTCTGTCCTGCCAGGAGATGCCCAGTATCCATCTGAGGCAGTGGAGGTGGAAGCTGTTCAGCCGCTTTTTTTGGGTTTGTATAAGTTGTTGATGCTTCTCTACTATAAAGGAGGGTGCTGAGAACACAAGCCTGGTACACGTGGATCTTTGTATTTTCGGTCAGTTTGCTGTCGGTTCACACTTGTCTTCTCAACTTTGACATGACAGCTGCAGCATTGGCAATCCTGGTGCTGATTTCAGTATCAAGGGACAGATTGCTGGTGATTGTTGATCCAAGGTATGTGAAGCTGTTGACAACCTCCAAAGTGAGGTTGTCGATGTTGATGGAAAGTGGAATCTCTACGTCCTGGCCCATAACTTTCATCTTCCTAATGCTGATCGTCAGTCCAAACACTTTGCAGGCCAGGGAGAACCGATCTACAAGCTGCTGTGACTGAACTTCATTATGGGATGTCAGCACAGCATCATCAGCAAACAGCAACTCACAGACTAGGAATTTACCCACTTTGGTCTTGGCGCACAGTCTTGCCAAGTTGAACAGCTTGTCGTCAGCTCTGATGTGCAGGTGAACACCCCCATCTGAGTCATTGAAAATGTACAATAACAGCATGGAGAAGAATATACCAATTATAAAGGATGTGATAACTAGACAGTTCGAAAATGATGATATGATTGGGCAGAGTCAACATAGATTTATGAAAAGGAAAACATGTTTGAAAAATCTCTTGAGTTTTTTGAGGATGTTACCGATGGAACAGATAAAGGAGAACCAGTGGATGTGTGGTATTTGCATTTTCCTTTGGTAAGGTCCCACACAGGAGGTGAGTAAACAGAATTAGAGCACATTGGCTTGGGGATGATATACTGATATGGATTGAGAATTGGTTAACAGACCGAAAACAGAGAGCAGGAATAACGGGTCCTCCTCAGGATGGCAGGCTGTTACTATTGGGGTACTGCAAGGATCAGTGTTGGAGCCACAGCTGTTAACAACCTATATAAATGATTTGGATGTGGGGATTAAATGTAATATTTCCAAGTTTGCAGATGACACAAAGCTAGGTGAAGTGTGAGTTGTGAGGAGGCTGCAGAGAGGCTTCTCGGGGACCTGAAGCGGCTAAGTGAATGGGCAAGAACATGGAATATAATGTGAATAAGTGTGAAGTTATCCACTTTGGTGGAATAAACAGAAAGACAGAGTATTTCTTAAATGGTGAGAGGTTGGGAAGTGTCGATGTCCAAAGGGACCTGGGTGTCCTTGTTCCTGAGACACTAAAAGCTCTTGTGCAGGTGCAGCAATCAATTAGGAAGGCAAATGGTATGTTGCACCCACACGAGGGGTCATGAGTACAGGAATAAAGATGTCTTGCTGCAATTGTATCGAGCCTTGGTGAATCCGCACTGGAGTGTTGTGCACAGTTTAGTCTCTTCATCTTTTGAAGGATATACTTGCCAAAGAGGGAGTGAAACAGAGGGTCAACAGGCTAATCTTTTTTTTGCATTTATTTCATTTCATCTCAGTTTGTTCAGTTTGCTTGCCTACTGTTTTTTTTCAGGTTTGTACTTGCTGCTGTTCAATATTCAGTCCATTAACACCTAATCTGTACTAATGCTTTGTCTTTTAACACACCATTAACATTTTGTTTGGCTTTGCTGATGGTCAGCTATGTGGCCTTGTCCAATCTACACCTTCTCCTTTGTTTTCTCTTGCCCCACTCCCACCTCACTTGCTTATAACCAGTGACTTTTCTAATTTATGTCAGTTCCGAAGAAGGGTCACTGACCTGAAACGTTAACTCTGCTTCTCTTTTCACAGATGCTGCCAGACCTGCTGAGTGGTTCCAGCATTTCTTGTTTTTATGTCACCAGACTAATCCCTGGGATGGTGGGATTGTCTTTTGAGGAAACTGGGCCTGTATTCCTTCAAGTTTCGATGAATGAGAGGTGATCTCATTGAAACTGACAAAATTCTTACAGGGCGTGACTGTGTGGATGTAGACAGGATGTTTGCCCTGGTTGGTGAGTCTAAAACCAAAGGACATCGTCTCAGAATAAGGAGTAGGCCATTTAAAACTGAGATGGGTGGAATTTCTTCTCTCAGACGGTGGTGAATCATTGGAATACTGTGCCCCAGAGGGCTGTGGCAGCTCAATCATTGAGCATGTTCAAGACAGAAATTGATAGAAATCTTGATACTCATGACATCAAGGGATATGGGGATAGCACGGGAAAGGGGCTTTGAGGTAGATGATCAGCCATGATCGAATTGAATGGCAGAGCAGGCTCGAGGGGCTGAATGGCTTACTCCTATGTTCCTCTGTTCCTAAGAGAGTTGGCGCCAGCGTGCAGCCCTGCTTTACCCCACTGCTGATCTTCAAAGCGTCTGATGTTGCTCCATTGTAACTGATGGAACTGTGCATGTTCTCGTGGAAAGAAGAGATGATGCCCAAGAGGTCAGGAGGGCAGCCGATGTTCCATTGCAGTTTGAAGAGTCCGTCTCTGCTGACAAGATCAAAGGCCTTAGTGATGTCAGTAAAAATGTGTGAGGCTGTGTGGCGCAATGGATAGCGTGTTGGACTTCGGAATAATGGTTAATAAAATATTCAAAGGTTGTGGCTTCAAGCCTCATCCGAGTCTGATTTTTGGACCAGAAACAGAGGAGCACAACGGAACAACAAATGAAGAAATGCGCCAAAAGCACAGACTCGGAGAGAGAGGAGCAGAGCAGGGGGAAAAAAAAAATCGAGGAGTGACGTCACAATGGAGAGTGAGAGCAGGGAAACGGAGAGCCGCTGGGGTGAGTTTGCAGGATTTGGTTCTTTCTTCGGTGCAGTGGAAGGAGCTGTTTGGTGAGGATCTGGTAAGCTGTGATATCACAGGCAAGCAGGTAGTTGATTGGTTTGGAAGAACCGACATGCTTGATGCACATCTGGTAAGTGATTAAGGTTCATTTTAGTCCTAACGTTTAAAATAGTAAACAAACTAGTGGTAAGTTTAATAAAATATACAGTAAAATGAATAATTGAATAAAATATTTAAGTAGTTAATTGAAACACGTTAAGGATGACAGGACAGGTGACGTGTCACAGCTGCAGCATGTGGGAGCTCCTGGATGCCAGTGTGATCCAGGGCAAACACGTCTGCAGTAAGTGTTTGCGGCTCAAAGAGGGAGAAAAAAGGAATGTAGTGGTAGTAGGGGACAGTATAGTAAGGTGGATTGACTCTGTTCTGTGCAGCAAAGAGCACGAATCCAGACGGCTGTGTTGCCTGCCGGTGCCAGGATTCAGGATATCTGCTCAGGGCTGGAGTGAAACACACAATGGGAGGGGGAGGATCCAGTCGTCGTGGTCCAGGTCGGTACCATGGACATTGGCAGGACAAGGATAGAGGTTCTGCAAAGTCAGTATGAGGAACTAGGCAGCAAATTAAGAAGCAGAACCTCAAAGTTAATCATCTCTGGATTATTACCTGAGCCATGTGCAAATTGACAGAGGACAAATAAGATTAGAGAAAGTAATGTGCGGCTGAAAGACTGGTGTGGTAGTAGTGGGTTCTGGTTCGTGGGGCATTGGCACCAGTACTGGGGAAAGTGGTGGCTGTACCGTTGGGACGGTCTACACCTGAACCGTGCTGGTGCCGGTGTTCTAGCGAGCCAAATAACTAGAGAAGTAGAGACGGTTTTAAACTGAATAGTGGGGGCAAGGGATCAAATTTGGGAAGATATGGTGAATCAAGGAGGAGAGACAAGGCAAGAGAGAAAGGTATAAATATGGGAAATGATAAAGAGACCGAGACAGGAAGGGACAGAATGTACAAATCTAAGAGTAAATCGACAGATAAGGCTAGAGGTGACAAAAATAAAAGGACAAAACTAAATGCTCTGTATCTGAATGCATGGAGCATTCGAAACAAAACAGATGAACTGAGAGCACAAATAGAATAAATAAGTACGATCTGATAGCCATTACAGAGACATGGCTGCAGGGCGACATAGATTGGGATGTGAATATTGGAGGTTACATGGGATTTAGGAAGGACAGGAAGCGAGGAAAAGGTGGCGGGGTAGCTCTGTTAATTAATAATGGTATTAGCGCAATGGAAAGGGATGACCTAAGTTCAGGAGATCACGATGTAGAAGCAGTTTGGGTACAAATGAGAAACCATAACGGCAAGAAGTCACTTGTGGGAGTGGTGTACAGGCCACCTAACATTAACCACACTGTCGGATGGGATATAAAGGAAGAAATAATGGCAGCTTGTCAGAAAGGTACAGGCGTAATTATGGGGGATTTTAATCTACATATAGACTGGAAAATTCAGATGGGCAGAGGTAGCCGAGATGAGGAGTACATTGAATGTTTTGGGGATAATTTCTTGGAACAATACATTCTGGAGCCAACCAGAGAGCAGGCTATACTAGACCTGGCATTGTGCAACGAGATAGGATTAATTAATGACCTCATAGTTAAGGTGCCCCTCGGTAGTAGCGATTATAATATGATTGAATTTTACATTCAGTTTGAGGGAGAGGAGAGTGGGTCCCAGACGAGTATTTTAAATTTAAATAAGTGCAATTATCAGGTCATGAAAGCAGAGCTAGCTAAAGTGAAATGGCAAATTAGGTTAAGGGATAAGTCAATAGAGATGCAGTGGCAGCCATTTAAGGGGATATTTCAGAATACACAGAATAGATACATTTCAACCAGAAAGAAAAGTTCCAAAGGTGGGACTCACCATCCATGGTTCACGAAAACAGTTAAAGATACCATCAAACTTAAAGAAAAAGCCTATAATTGTGCAAAGATGGGAGGCAGGTCAGAAGATTGGACAGAATATAAAAAAACAGCAAAGCATTGCTAAAAGATTGATAAGGAAGGTAAAATTAGAGTATGAGAGAAAGCTCGCAAGAAATTTCAAGACAACCAGTAAGAGTTTTGATAGATATTTTAAAAAGAAAAGATTTAACAAAGCGGCTGTAGGTCCTATAGAAAGTGCGTCTGGGGAATTAATAATGGATAATTAAGAGATGGCAGATGAATTGAACAGATACTTTGCATCGGTCTTCACTATTGAGTATACAAATAACATCCCAGTATTAGCCGTATATCAGGAAATTGAAGGGATGGAGGAACTCAAGAAAATTACAATCACCAGGGAAGTCGTACAAAACAAATTGTTGGAGCTGCGGGTTGACAAGTCCCCAGGTCCTGAATTGGCTAGTGAGATAGTTGATGCGCTGGTTTTAATATTCCAAAATTCCCTAGATTCGGGAAGGTTCCGTTCGATTGGAAAAGAGTGAATGTAACTCATTTATTCAAAAAGGGAGGGAGACAGAAAGCAGGAAACGACAGGCCAGTTAGCTTAACATTTGTCTTAGGGAAAATGTTTGGAGCTATTACAGAGGATGTTATAGCAGGGCATTTAGAAAAAATTAAGGTAATCAGGCAGAGTCAACATGGTTTTTTGAAAGGGAAATCATGTTTAACCAATTTATTGGAGTTCTTTGAGGGAGTTACATGTGCTGTGGATAAAGGGGAACCAATGGATGTATTGTATTTCGATTTCCAGTAGGATAAGGTGCCATATCAAAGGTTATTGCAGAAAATAAAAGCTCATGGTGTCGGGGGTAACATATTGGCATGGATAGAAGATTGGCTAGCTGACAGGAAACAGAGAGTCAGCATAAATGGGTCATTTTCTGGTTGGCAAGAAGTAACGAGTGGTGTGCCACAGGGATCTGTGCTGGGGCCTCAACTTTTTACAATTTATATAAATGACTTAGATGAAGGGACCGAAGGTATTGTTGCTAAATTTGCTGATCACAAAGATAGGTAGGAAAGTCGGTTGTGAAGAGGACATAAGGGGGCTACAAAGGGATATAGATAGGTTAAGTGATTGGGCAAAGACCTGGCAAATGGAGTATAATGTGGGAAAGTGGGAAATTGTCCACTATGGCAGGAAGAATAAAAAAGCATATTATCTAAATGGTGAGAGATTGCAGAGCTCTGAGATGCAGAGGGATCTGGGTGTCCGAGGGCATGAATTGCAAAAGGTTAGTATGCAGGTCCAGCACGTAATTAGGAAAGCTAATGGAATGTTATCATTTATCACCATGGGAATTGAATACAATAGTAGGGAGGTTATGCTTCAGCTATAGAGGACATTGGTGAGACCTCTTCTGCAGTACTGAGTACAGTACTGGTCTCCTTATTTGCGGAAGGATGTAAATTCATTGGAGGCAGTACAGAGAAGGTTTACGAGACTAATACATGGAATGGGTGGGCTGTCTTACGAGGAAAGATTGGACAAGCTAGGCTTGTCTCCGCCAGAGTTTAGAAGAGAAAGAGGCGACATGATTTGTTATTTAATTTATTAATTAACAAATTAGCTAACCTCCAGTCTTCCGGTACATCACCCGTGGCTAACGATGTTACAAAAATCTCTGCCAGCGCCTCAGCAATCTCCTCCCTTGCTTCCCATAGCATCCTCGGATACATCTGATCAGGCCTTGGGTATTTATCCACCTTAATGCGCTTCAAAACCTCCAACACCTCCTCCTTTGTAATGTTGATATGCTGCAGGATATCGCTGTTCCCTCCCTGGAACTCACTAGCTTCCATGACCTTCTCCACGGTAAATAGAGACGATAAATATTCATTTAAGACCTCGCCCATTTCGCGTGGCTTCACACATAGATTGCCACACTGATCCTTAAGGGGACCTACTCTCTCCCTAGCTACCCTTTTGCTCTTAATATACTTATAGAATCTTTTAGAGAGTTCCTGTCTGATGCCATGGAAATTAGCCTTCCCCCAATTTGGGACTTCAACCTGAGGACCAGTCCTAACCTTTTTCATAACTATCTTGAAGCTAATAGAGTTATGGTCACTGGCCCCAAAGTGCTCCCCCACTGACACATCAACCACCTGCCCATCCTCATTTCCTAAGAGGAGTTCGAGTGTAGCCCCTTCTCTAGTCGGGCCATCCACGTACTGCTTCAGAGAACTATCCTGGATTCACTTAACAAATCCTTCCCCATCTGATCCCTTAGCACTAAGGCAGTCCCAATCAATATTACGGAAGTTAAAATCACCTACTATTACAACCCTATAATTCCTATACCTATCTGTGATATCCCTACATATATGCTCCTCCACTTCCCTCTGACTATTGGGGGGCCTATGGTATAATCCCGTCAAAGGGATCACTCTTTTATTATTTCTAAGTTCTACCAGTATGGCCTCACTGGACATTCACCCCGGGATATCCTCTCTCAGTACTGATGTCCTCCCTAATCAATAGTGCAACTCCCCCTCCTCTCTTACCTCCACCTCTGTCACGCCGGAAGGATCGGTACCCCGGAACATTGAGCTGCCAGTCCTGCCCATCCCTCAACCACGTTTCCGTAACAGCTGCAATATCACGATCCCATGTACCGATCCATGCTCTGAGTTCATCTGCCTTCCCTGTTAGGATACTTGCATTAAAGTAAATGCAGTTTAGCCTACCAGACCTTCCACGCTCCCTGTCCTGCCCCTGCCTGGCCTGCCTACTGGACTTGCTTGCTTTAACCTCTCCATTTGCCTCAACTATCTCATTGGAGAGACTACTACTTTGGGTCCCACCCCCGCTGCAAGACTAGTTTAAACCCTCCCGTGCATCATTAAAAAATCTCCCTACAAGGATATTGGTCCCCTTCCAGTTCAGATGCAACCCGTCCCTCTTGTACAGGTCACCTCTGCACCAGAAGAGATCCCAATGACCCAAGTACCTGAATCCCTTCCGCCTTCGCCAGTCTTCAGCAACGCATTCATTTGCCTAATCCTCCTATTCCTACCCGCACTAGCACGTGTCACAGGGAGTAATCCTGAGATTACAACCCTGGAGGTCCTGCTCTTTAACCTTCTGCCTAACACCCTATATTCACTTTGCAGAACCTCATCTCTCTTCCTGCCTATGTCGTTCATCCAAATATGGACCACGATCTCTGGCTGCATACCCTCCCCTTTCAGAATTTCCGGCAGCTGCTCCGAAACATCCTTGACCCTAGTATTAGGGAGGCAACATACCATCCTGGAGTCTCGTTTGCGGCCACAGAAACGCCTATCTGCACCCCTTATGATAGAATCCCCTATCACAATAGCTCTTCCACCCCTTTTCCTCCCCTGCTGTGCAGCAGAGCCTTCTGTGGTGCCACGGACCGCGCTGTTGCTCTTTTCCCCTGGGAGGTCTTCCCCCCAACAGTAACCAAAGCGGTGTATCTGTTTGAGAGGGGGATGGCCACAGGGGACTCCTGCACTACCTGCCTGCTCCTCCTATTCCATCTGGTGGTCACCCATCACTTTTCTGCCTGTGCATCCATTACCTGCGGTGCGATCACCTCACTGAACATGCTATCCATCACGTCCTCAGCTTCGCGGACGCTCCACAGTGAAACCACCCGAAGTTCCAGCTCCATAATGCGAGTAGCCAGTAGCTGCAGCTGGATACACTTCCTGCACACATGGTCGTCATGGAGACTGGGAGGGTTCCTGAATCCCCACATAGCGCAGGAGGAGCATATCACGGGGCTGAGCTCTCCTGCCATGACTTACCCTTAGATTAATTAGTTACTCCAATAATTAAAAAAATACTAATGACACTAGGGGCCTTGTTCTACCCACTACAATCTAAAGTCCTTCATTAGCTACACTGAATAAAAAAACACTTTCGTAGTGCTCATCTTATCAGCAGAGGTTTTTTTTTCAACTAAAAAACTTTGCCCTTTTCTTTAAGATATTTAAATACACTAACAGCAGTGACTCACCAACCAATCACCTTGCAGTTCTCCTCTGACTTCACAGTTGGCTTCTTCTTTCAAAGTAATTCATGACAACGCTACGTCATCGCACACGTCATCAGGATGCGCCGCGGTGCGCACATGCGCAGACGGACTCATACCCCCTGCGCATGCGCTGCAGTCCGGCTTACCAGGACCGCTTTGCCCATGCGCCGATGACACGGTAGGCGCATGCGCGCTCAGTCTCCTCATCTCTGCGCATGCGCTGCATTACGACCTGCCAGGACCGTTGTGCGCATGCGCTGCCGACGTCATCGCGTTATTTCGTCTTCCTCGGGTGCACGCCAGTTTGGCATCTGCGCATGCGTCAAAGCTTCGGCGCGACTTTTTGAATTTGGATGGAGGAGAGGTTTCTTCGGGCATTTTCTCGCATTTTATCAGAATTATTTATTCGTTTTGGAGACTTGCTTCATTTTTATTTGACACAGGAGATTGTTCCAAGGTAAGTTGCTCTGCCTTTGTAAGTTGCTCTGAAAACATTTCCATTGTCTGGGCCGCCGAATGTTCTCCAGTCCCTGTTGTGAGTTGCTCTGAAAACATTTCCATTGTCTGGGCCACCGCATGTTCTCCAGTCCCTGTTGTGAGTTGCTCTGAAAACATTTCCATTGTCTGGCCCACCGCATGCTCTCCAGTCCCTGTTGTGAGTTGCTCTGAAAACATTTCCATTGTCTGGTCCACCGCATGTTCTCCAGTCCCTGTTGTGAGTTGCTCTGAAAACATTTCCATTGTCTGGGCCACCGCATGTTCTCCAGTCTCTGTTGTGAGTTGCTCTGAAAACATTTCCATTGTCTGGGCCACCGCATGTTCTCCAGTCCCTGTTGTGAGTTGCTCTGAAAACATTTCCATTGTCTGGGCCACCGCATGTTCTCCAGCCCCTGTTGTGAGTTGCTCTGAAAACATTTCCATTGCCTGGGCCACCACATGTTCTCCAGTCCCTGTTGTGAGTTGCTATGAAAACATTTCCATTGTCTGGGCCACCGCATCTTCTCCAGTCCCTGTTGTAAGTTGCTCTGAAAACATTTCCATTGTCTGGGCCACCACATTTTCTCCAGTCCCCGTTGTGAGTTGCTCTCAAAACATTTGCATTGTCTGGGCCACCACATGTTCTCCAGTCCCTGTTGTGAGTTGCTATGAAAACATTTCCATTGTCTGGGCCACCGCATGTTCTCCAGTCCCTGTTGTGAGTTGCTCTGAAAACATTTCCATTGTCTGGGCCACCGCATGTTCTCCAGTCCCTGTTCTGAGTTGCTCTGAAAACATTTCCATTGTCTGGGCCACCGCATGTTCTCCAGTCCCTGTTGTGAGTTGCTCTGAAAACATTTCCATTGTCTGGGCCACCGCATGTTCTCCAGCCCCTGTTGTGAGTTGCTCTGAAAACATTTCCATTGTCTGGGCCACCGCATGTTCTCCAGTCCCTGTTGTGAGTTGCTCTGAAAACATTTCCATTGTCTGGGCCACCGCATGTTCTCCAGTCCCTGTTGTGAGTTGCTCTGAAAACATTTCCATTGTCTGGGCCACCGCATGTTCTCCAGTCCCTGTTGTGAGTTGCTCTGAAAACATTTCCATTGTCTGGGTCACCGCATGTTCACCAGTCCCTGTTGTGAGTTGCTCTGAAAACATTTCCATTGTCTGGGCCACCGCATGTAGCAGGATGAAGGCACAGTGACTGTGATTTCTGCGCCAAACAGTACACACTGCAGATACATGATGGCCAGGCTACCTGCAGCTGCATCTTCCCCATTCAGACTTTGTTGCCCTGCAAACATGCTGTTGTTGTGCAGAGGCATCTGGGTCTGCCTTTGGACAGACTCGCCCCCAATTGTCGCTGGCATACATCTCAGACACCAACGACGACAGACATGGCTGCTGCCATTGTGATTACAGAGGAACAGCCAAGGCTCCTCAGCCACAATGAAAAGTGCCGCTTGCTTTCAGATCAATTGTACCAGCTAAAACAGGCCGTTCTGCAGAGTGGAACGGCAGCATTCATGAGGAGACTGGACTGGCTGCGACAACAGTCTCTCCGCTGGCAGCAAGGACTGGCTGATGAGATGGAACCATTTACTATGCCCAACAATTGCCCGGAGCACCTTCGGATGGAGGTGGCCGCGCGCTGGACATCAGTCACGTGTCACAAACCCTGGATCCTGAGCGTCTCACCCCCTGGCCTAATGATCTGATGGACCATACATTTGCCTGCCTGTTCAAATCTCCACTTCCCCTACCTGCGGTACCCTCTCCTTGCAGCTCAGTTACACAGTCACCTGCTCCTACACCCATCAGGGCAGTGCACATGGACGCACAGTTACCTGCTCCTACACCCATCAGGGCAGTGCTCATGGACACACAGTTACCTGCTCCTACACCTATCAGGGCAGCGCTCATGTACACACAGTTACCTGCTCCTACACCCATCAGGGCAGTGCTCATGGACACACAGCCACCTGTTTCCCCATCTGACGTTGAAACAACCATGCAGAGCCTTGTGAGACTCCGCAATTGCCAGTTGCTGCCTGTCAAGCAGAGAGGGCGTCCAAAGGGGTCAAGCACTTGGGCAACATTCAGCAAGAAGAGACTGAGCACTAAAAGAAACAAGCATGCCGTGTCCAGTGGTAGCAGAAATGTGAATGCTCTTGCTGTGAACACAACTGGTGATAGTAGTAGGCAGGATTAAATGGGAATGGATGGAAAGACGCACGAGTAACATAACCACTGGCAGGGAACTGCTGGGCTAAATGGCCAGCTTTATGTGCATAGCCCAAAAGAAATGTGCTTCTTTTCCAGCACCCTCACATCATTCCTGTTTTCCCTGAGAGCAGCATTGAACCATCACGAGATCGGGGCAATTACATCATCCTGACTCCTACAGCTGAGGTGGGTACTAAGTGATTCATTGGCGGTGTTATCAGTACATGCCTTTAACGCAGAACACAAAGCATGCTCAACAGTAATCTCATTGGAGGGAGGGAAGCTCTGACACTGATGCTCTTTCCGTATTTTCTTTCATGTAAAACGTGCCCTTGAGAAAACAATCCTTGACACTTAAGGAAGGCATTCAATCAAAGGAGGCAGTGCAGGAGATGACGCAAGGATGTGCTGATTCCTGCATCTGAGGTGGGTAATAAGTGCTTCATTGGCGACGTTATCAATTGGTGCCTTCACTGCAGAACTTAAAAAGGTGCGCACAACAGTAATTTCAGTGGATGGAGGGAGGCTAGCTCTGACTCTGATTTGCTTTATTTCTTTTCATGCAAAACATGCCATCGAGAAAACAATCCTTGAGACTTAAGGTCAGCATTCAAGCAACGAAGGCAACTAGATCATGCTGCGGAGCTGGTCACGATGTGGAAAGGAACATTGCATTTTGGATGAATTGGGAATGCACATTGGGATGCGCTTGGGGAACATTCACCAAGAATAGACTGAGTTCAGACTCTTGTGACTTTGCCTTCTTCACATGGACAATACAGTAGTGGAACAGAGAGCCAAGCGTTTATTCACCACAAGGCTCTCCAGGAACAATCTCTTTAGCTGTGCATAGCAGAGACTCGGCCTGTCTGTCTAACGGAAATGCTGGACACAACACTCATGTCTCCATGCACAGCAGATCCTTGGATACTTAATGAACTTAATAAAACTTTTCAATAATTAAACCCAGAATTGTTGAGGTTTTGTTTTGCATGCTATTTCCCCGAATTTGCAACTGCACTTCAGATATTCAACTATGGTGGGGGGGTAGAGGGAGGGGTGGGTGAAGAGGGGGAGGGGTGGGGAGAGGGAGCATGCAAAATGCAGGGACCAAACAGTTGCAATGCCTGAAGTACTGAGGAGAAGTAGCGAAAGCAACTGGGTAGGGGAGAAAGCAACTGGATTGGGCATCTGCAGCTGGAGAGAACGGCTGAATGGAGAGGGCCGGAAGCGAGAGGCCGTAGAGAGCCGCGGGGAGCGAGTGTGCGAAGACCTTGGTGTCACCGGGTCCAGGGAATGGCCAGTAAGTCTTTTGCTGTTGTGCTTATGGCGCATGCACAGAAAAAGGCAATCCCCTTCCGTTCTGCTGCTCCCCCCACTCTCTCCCCTTCCTCCCTCTCCCCCCATCTCTACCCCTCCCCACTCTCTCCCCTTCCTCCCCTCCCCCTTTCCTTGCCCCTCCCTCTCCCTCTTTCTCCCCCTTCCTTACCTCTCCCCCTTTCTCCCTCCCACCCTCTTTCTCCCCATCCTCTCCCTCATTCTCCCCCTCCCCTCCCTCTTCCTCTCCCTCCCCTCCCTCTTTCTCTCCCCCTCCCCTCCCTCTTTCTCTCCCCCTCCCCTCCCTCTTTCTCTCCCCCTCCCCTCCCTCTTTCTCTCCACCCCTCCCCGCCCTCTTTCTCTCCCCCTCCCCTCCCTCTTTCTCTCCCCCTCCCCTCCCTCTTTCTCTCCCCCCCTCCCCTCCCTCTTTCTCTCCCCCTCCCCTCCCTTTTTCTCTCCCCCTCCCCTCCCTCTTTCTCTCCCCCTCACCTCCCTCTTTCTCTCTCCCCCTCCCCTCCCTCTTTCCCTCGCCCTCCCCTCCCTCTTTCTCTTCCTATCCCTCTTTCTCCCCCTCCCCTCCCTCTTTCTCTCCCCACCTCCCCTCCCCTCCCTCTTTCTCTCCCCCTCCCCTACCACTTTCTCTCCCTCTCCATCTTTGCCCCCCCCTCCCCCTTCCTTACCTCTACCTCTTTCTCCCCCCCTCCCCGGCACCGTTACCGCTGGTCTCCCCGCGCTGATCTCCCCGGGCCCCGCGCTGCTCTCCCCGACCCCCGCGCTGATCTCCCCGGCCCCCGCGCTGCTCTCCCCGGCCCCAGCGCTGATCTCCCCGGCCCCCGCGCTGATCTCCCCGGCCCCCGCGCTGCTCTCCCCGGCCCCCGCGCTGATCTCCCCGGCCCCCGCGTTGCTCTACCCGGCCCCCGCGTTGCTCTACCCGGCCCCCGCACTGCTCTCCCCGGCCCGCTCCACTCTCTCACTCCGGCCATTGTATTCTGCCACGTGTTTGTTAGGTTTCATCTCTGTGATTTTTTCAGCAGCGCCATCTTTAGTCCTGGCAGCTGCGACAGTCGCAGGCTGTGACGTTTTCGTGGCACATGCTGTATCTGCGCATGTGCCAAAACAGCGCCACCTACCGATCGCGTTGTCAACAATTGCTGTCGAAAAAAAATTGCAAATGACAGAGAATTTCAACAAAAAGGGAGATTAAGTACTGTCGAAACCTTGGATCGAAGGATGCCCCAACAGATCACCTGTTTAACTGTCTCCTCACTTAGGGATTTCAATCAGCGAGCAATATTATTCTCTTCTTTTCTTTTGTTAAATGAACCCAGAACTGTCACTTAGTGTTAATATCTGTGTTTCAACTCCTGAATAATAAAATTCTGAGTTTCTTGATATTTTTTGGACACATTTCCTGCTGAAAGAACTAAGCACTCTTTTCTAATTTGCACAATACTATATACACTCTCTTCAAGCCTCCTGAACTAGCATCCTTGGTGCTGCTCTCTCTTCTCCCAAACCTCATCTTATGTGACTATTACATCATCACTCGGACAGTGGGAGGGGTTGTTTCCACTGTTTATTTTATTTTTTATTCAGAGATACAGCACTGAAACAGGCCCTTCGGCCCACCAAGTCTGTGCCGACCAACAACCACCCATTTATACGAACCCTGCAATAATCCCATATTCCCTACCACCTACCTACACTAGGGGCAATTTACAATGACCTATTTACCTATCAATCTGCAAGTCTTGGGCTGTGGGAGGAAACCAGAGCACCCGGCAAAAACCCACACGGTCACAGGGAGAACTTGCAAACTCCACACAGGCAGTACCCAGAGTCAAACCCGGGTCCATGGAACTGTGAGGCTGCGGTGTTAACCACTGCACCACTGTGTCTTCAGCATTAACCCTTTACATCCTTATATTACACTGTAAGTTAGAAAAAAATGGTTAGAGGGAACTTCATTTATTGAAACATCAACAGCCGCCAGTTAAAAATCAAGTCAATCCCATCAGAAAGAGAGAGAGAGAGACTTGCAGCTGGGAGGTCAATTTCAGTGTCAGTTAAAAGTGAATTCCCTTGAGTTTTTGGAGGACCAGGGGACTGCTGGGAAAGTAAATAATATACATTTGGGTGGTGGCTGTACACGAGACACTACACTTGTCGTGTCTCCCACCCACCCTCCTCCTCTAACCAAAAAAAAAGGACTCTGGTGTGTTGATAAGGTAAGCTTTTTATTTAAAAAGTTCTGCCCGTTGGATTGCTAAGCGAACAAGTTTTGACTTTTTTTTTTGGTTTTTCAGTAGATTTGTTGGGAATTTAGAATAGTGGGAATGGAGGTTAAGGCTGTATGTTCCTCCTGCAGAATGTGGGAGGTAAGGGTCGCCAAGAGTGTCCCTGCTGACTGCATCTGTGGGAAGTGCACCCAACTCCAGCACCTCGAGACCCACGTTAGGGTACTGGAGCTGGAGCTGGATGAACTTCGGATCATTCGGGAGGCGGAGGAGGTTATTGAGAGGAATTATGGGGAGGTAGTCACACCTCAGGTAAAAGAAGTAGGTAGATGGGTTACAATCAGGGGAAGGAGAGGGAACCAGCAGGCAGTGAAGGGATCCCCTGTGGCCGTTTCCCTCAACAACAGGTATACCGTTTTGGATACTGTTGCGGGGGACGATTTACCAGGGGTAAGCAATGGGGTACAGGTATCTGGCACAGAGTCTGTCCCTGTTGCACAGAAGGGAAGGGGGAAGAGGAGCAGAGCATTAGTCATTGGGGTTTCGATAGTTAGGGGAACAGATAGGAGGTTCTGTGGGAACGAGAGAGACTCACGGTTGGCGTGTTGCCTCCCAGGTGCCAGGGTTCGTGATGTCTCAGATCGTGTTTTTGGGATCCTTAAGGGGGAGGGGGAGCAGCCCCAAGTCGTGGTCCACATAGGCACCAACGACATAGGTAGGAAGAGAGATGGGGATTTAAGACAGAAATTCAGGGAGCTAGGGTGGAAGCTTAGAGCGAGAACAAATAGAATTGTTATCTCTGGGTTGTTGCCCGTGCCACGTGATAGCGAAGCGAGGAATAGGGAGAGAGAGGAGTTGAACACGTGTCTGCAGGGATGGTGTTGGAGGGAGGGTTTTGGTTTCCTGGATAATTGGGGCTCTTTCTGGGGTAGGTGGGACCTCTACAAACAGGATGGTCTTCACCTGAACCAGAGGGGTACCAATATCCTGGGGGCGAGATTTGCTAGTTCTCTTCGGGGGGGTTTAAACTCATTCAGCAGGGGAATGGGAACCTAAATTGTAGTTCCAGTGTACAGGATGTTGAGAATACTAAGGGCAGGGATAAGGTTACAAGGACGCAAGAGGGCACTGGCAAGCGAGAACTTGGTTTAACGTGTGTCTACTTCAACGCCAGGAGCATCCGGAATAAGGTGGGTGAGCTTGCAGCATGGGTTGGTACCTGGGATCTCGATGTGGTGACCATTTCGGAGACATGGGTAGAGCAGGGGCAGGAATGGATGTTGCAGGTTCCGGGATTTAAATGTTTCAGTAAGAACAGAGAAGATGGTAAAAGGGAGTGGGGGGGGGGGGGGGGGTGTGGCATTGTTAATCAAGGAGAGAATTACAGCGACAGAAAGGACGTTTGAGGACTCGTCTACTGAGGTCGTATGGGCCGAGGTTAGAAACAGGAGAGGAGAGGTCACCCTGTTGGGAGTCTTCTATAGACGTCCGAATAGTTCCAGGGATGTCGAGGAAAGGATACCGAAGATGATCCTCGAAAGGGGCGAGAGTAACAGGGTAGTTCTGATGGGGGACTTTAACTTTCCAAATATTGACTGGAAATACTACAGTTCAAGTACTTTAGATGGGTCTGTTTTTGTCCAGTGTGTGCAGGAGGGTTTTCTGACACAGTATGTAGACAGGCCAACCAGGGGCGATGCCACACTGGATTTTGTACTGGGTAATGAACCCGGCCAGGTGTTAGATTAAGATGTAGGTGAGAAGTTTGGTGATAGTGATCACAATTCGGTTAGGTTTACCTTAGCGATGGGCAGGGACAGGTATATACCGCAGGGCAAGAATTATAGCTTGGGGAAAGGAAATTATGATGCGATTAGGCATTTTAGGATGCGTAGGATGGGGAAGGAAACTGCAGGGGATGGGAACAATCGAAATGTGGAGCTTATTCAAGGAGCTTCACAACTTCACAAACCACTGACCACCTCCTGGCGCGTATCCATTGTCTCTCGAGATAAGGAGGCCCAAAAGAAGAAAAAAAAGAAGAAGAATTCAAGGAGCAGCTATTGCGTGTCCTTGATAAGTATGTACCTGTCACGCAGGGAGGAAGTGGTAGAGCGAGGGAGCCGTGGTTTACTAAAGAAGTTGTCGCGCTTGTCAAGAGGAAGAAGAAGGCTTATGTTAGGATGAGACATGAAGGCTCAGTTAGGGCGCTTGAGAGTTACAAGCTAGCCAGGAAGGATCTAAAGGGAGAGCCACGAAGAGCAAGGAGAGGACACGAGATGTCATTGGCGGATAGGATCAGGGAAAACCCTAAGGCGTTCTATAGGTATATCAGGAATAAAAGAATGACTAGAGTTAGATTAGGGCCAATCAAGGACAGTAGTGGGAAGTTATGTGTGGAATCAGAGGAGATAGGGGAAGCGTTAAGTGAATATTTTTCGTCAGTATTTACAGTGGAGAAAGAAAATGTTGTCGAGGAGAATACTGAGATTCAGACAACGAGGCTAGATGGGATTGAGGTTCGCAAGGAGGAGGTGTTAGCAATTTTGGAAAGTATGAAAATAGATGAGTCCCCTGGGCCAGATGGGATTTATCCTAGGATTCTCTGGGAAGCTAGGGAGGAGATTGCAGAGCCTTTGTCCTTGATCTTTATGTCGTCATTGTCGACAGGGATAGTGCCGGAAGACTGGAGGATAGCAAACGTTGTCCCCTTGTTCAAGAAGGGGAGTAGAGACAGCCCTGGTAATTATAGACCTGTGAGCCTTACTTCGGTTGTGGGTAAAATGTTGGAAAAGGTTATAAGAGACAGGATTTATAATCATCTTGAAAAGAATAAGTTCATTAGCGATAGTCAGCACGGTTTTGTGAAGGGTAGGTCGTGCCTCACAAACGTTATTGAGTTTTTCGCGAAGGTGACCAAACAGGTGGATGAGGGTAAAGCAGTGGATGTGGTGTATATGGATTTCAGTAAGGCATTTGATAAGGTTCCCCACGGTAGGCTATTGAAGAAAATACGGAATTAGATTAGAATTAGAACATTACAGCGCTGTACAGGCCCTTCGGCCCTCGATGTTGCGCCGACCTGTGAAACCATCTGACGTACACTATTCCATTTTCATCCATATCTCTATCCAATGACCACTTAAATGCCCTTAAAGTTGGCGAGTCTACTACTGTTGCAGGCAGGGCGTTCCACGCCCTAATACTCTCTGAGTAAAGAAACTACCTCTGACATCTGTCCCATATCTATCACCCCTCAACTTGAAGCTATGTCCCCTCGTGTTTGCCATCACCATCCTAGGAAAAAGACGCTCACTATCCACCCTATCTAACCCTCTGATTATCTTATATGTCTCTATTAAGTCACCTCTCCTCCTCCTTCTCTCCAACGAAAACAATCTCAAGTCCCTCAGCCTTTCCTCGTCAGACCTTCCCTCCATACCAGGCAAAATCCTAGTAAATCTCCTCTGGAAGTCTGGGGTTGAAGGTGATTTGGAGCTTTGGATCAGAAATTGGCTAGCTGAAAGAAGACAGAGTGTGGTGGTTGATGGCAAATGTTCATCCTGGAGTTTAGTTACTAATGTTGTACCGCAAGGATCTGTTTTGGGGCCACTGCTGTTTGTCATTTTTATAAATGACCTGGAAGAGGGTGTAGAAGGGTGGATTAGTAAATTTGCGGATGACACTAAGGTCGCTGGAGTTGTGGATAGTGCCGAAGGATGTTCTAGGGTACAGAGGGACATAGAAAGGCTGCAGAGCTGGGCTGAGAGATGGCAAATGGAGTTTAATGCGGAAAAGTGTGAGGTGATTCACTTTGGAAGGAGTAACAGGAATGCAGAGTACTGGGCCAATGGGAAGTTTCTTGGTAGTGTAGATGAACAGAGTGATCTTGGTGTCCAGGTACAAAAATCCCTGAAAATTGCTACCCAGGTTAATAGGGCTCTTAAGAAGGCATATGGTATGTTACTTTTATTAGTAGGGGGATCGAGTTTCGGAGCCACGAGGTCATGGCTGCATCTGTACAAACCTCTGGTGAGACCGCACCTGGAGTATTGCGTGCAGTTCTGGTCACCGCATTATAGGAAGGATGTGGAAGCTTTGAAAAGGGTGCAGAGGAGATTTACTAGGATGTTGCCTGGGATGGAGGGAAGGTCTTCAGAGGAAAGGCTGAGGGACTTGAGGTTGTTTTCGTTGGAGAGAAGGAGGAGGAGAGGTGACTTATTACTGACATATAAGATAATCAGGGGGGTAGATAGGGTGGATAGTGAGAGTCTTTTTCCTCGGATGGTGATGGCAAGCACGAGGGGACATAGCTTTAAGTTGAGGGGTGATAGATATAGGACAGATGTCAGAGGTAGTTTCTTGACTCAGAGAGTAGTAGGGGCGTGGAACGCCCTGCCTGCAACAGTAGTAGACTCGCCAAATTTAAGGGCATTTAAGTGGTCATTGGATAGACATATGGATGAAAATGGAATAGTGTAGGTCAGATGGTTTCACAGGTCGGCGCAACATCGAGGGCCGAAGGGCCTGTGCTGCGCTGTAATGTTCTAATTCTAATTCTAAAAAGACTGTCAGAGAACTTCCTGCATCCAGTCCTGACCCTGTCACACTCAGCAGCTGTTCACGCAGACCCCACTCTCATCAACACTGAACACTGTTACCGAGACCCTTCAAATACTGTTGATAAAAGGCAGAAAAGGTCAAAGTTAATCACAGCTGTATTGAGTAGAACAAGATTTAATATCTTCTCACTGTCTCTCGGTATCCACGAGACATAGGTTTTCTTATTTGGTTCCTTTTATTTTTCTTGTTCCTGATTGACTAATATTCCAAACCTTGGATCAATCCTCCTGCTTACGTCATGTCCCAGTCTCAGTTGCAAGCAACACATAACGACACAAACACTCCGAAACATACAACATGGTCACATTTTCCTTCAGTGAGATTAATGTCGAGCTGTTTTCCAGGTTGAATGCAACTGTGAACAAATTTGTATCAAAGAAGTTGCCTTTGGACTATCAGCACTGAACTTCTGTACAAGGAGGAACAGCCATTCCAAACTCACATCCTTCACAAAGGCTGTTTTCTCCTGTGACTTAAATTCATCATGAAATTTCAATTCGAAGTTCAAGTGACACTGATGTGAATGTTGAATTGGAAACTGAGAAAGCCCATCACCAATGCAAAATCAGGCTTGGCTGGGAGTTGAACCCACAATTGTTTGTTTTTTAACTGGGTTATTTAACCACCTAAGCTACAGGTCCAGTTCACATATGGTTCTGCAATTGAAATCAGAGGTGGTTACTATTTATTCTTATACCACTTTTCCAAAGGTCACAACAAAAATTTTCACTTTTCCCACTTACTGATAGAGTCAATCATATACTCTATTTTTCACAGAATAGAAGACACTGACCAGGTTTCTTTAATGAACAACAAAATTATCAGTTTCTTATCGAACAAGGTTTAACTAGTCATGAATTAAAGTATAAATACTCAGGTGGAAATTTTAAAAGTTCCCTTTTTACCTTCACCGACTTTTAAAGTCCCTTTCTTACCTCAGCCTCACACACGCACACACACTTAAACCGGTTAACTGAAAAAAATAAAAGGGATTATTTTTTTACAATTCAGAGCTCTGTTGAAGACAAAAAAAAACACTTGGACTGATTACTTGCTCATTTCTGAACAAAACAGCAGATGAGATATGTTGTTCCAAAACTGGCAGAAAGTCTAATTTCCGATTATACGGAGACAGGCCACTAGGGTCTTTTAGAACAGTTTTTTAGAGGCAATGTTGAGAAATAATTTAAGCAGGCTTTCTTCAAAGACAGGAGATGAGATGAATTGACACAGTGAACTTCTCACTGTCTTTTAAAGATTTGCTGCAAAACAAGCTGGGTTGTGATCTTCTCCCCTTCCTTGACACTTCTTCAGACTAACTTTATCAGCTGCTCACTCCAGAAGGTAAAGTACACTGACTGCTCCAAACAAAAGCTTGTGATTTTGTGAGCTATCGGTTATTGCAAGTCTCTCAGGCTGTGTTTTTTTCTGTTGATTTTGCACTTAGGTTCTTTCTGAATCCATGTGTTTGCAGATCTTTGTGAGTGAGAGACATGGAGATGTGCTTAAAGATTTCCCAATAAATTATTCATATCTCCGTCTTGCTCCGAACTTTGTACAAACACATTAATGTGGTAATCACACATATCAAGCCGTTAAACTTTTCCACTAAACATTGAAAGTTGACAGTGTATATTGTGACAAAGCTCCATTTATTCAGACACATCTGGTGTAAAAGTATCAGTGATCGAGACGTGACTCACACAGGTAATGTATTTGTATATTATATTACATAACGATGCAAATAAACAAGTCATTGCACTTGCCACGCTTGGTGTATATGTTCTCTGCTGATGCCCCCTGAATATCTTTGAGAAAATGGTGATGAGGATGAGATAAAAGTCTGTAAATATAGGCAGCAAACAGCAGCAGGGACTGCAGTGAACAAGATCAGCCAGCTCCTGGTGACCTACCTGTTCGGATGGTGGAGAATTTGGGTGGATTGTGTGAAGCCTGGGCCACACACTGTCTGCTCAGTTGAATGAGATGTTGCAGGGTCTTAGTGTGCATCAGATTCAAAGTGATTATTTGGGACAATATGGCTGAACCCATGGGATACATCGGAAGGCTAGGAACATATGAAAGGGCTCGAGAACGATTTAGTTGATATATTGAAAAAATGGACATGTTTTTCAGAGCTAATAACATATTGGAATGTGAAGATGAAAATAAAGAGGTCAAGACTCTGAATAAGGCAATTCTTGAGGGCAAGAAAGCAATTTTGCGAATGGAAATTAGCCTGGAAGTGTATGACATGCTAACAAAGCTTCCTGCTCCCATCAAGGCAAAAGATGTGCCATTCAAAACAATCATCACCAAGTTGGAGGAACATTTTAACCCTAAGCCACTAGAGATCACGGCAAGCTAGAAATTTGGAACCAGAAAGCAGAAAAGTAGTGAAACAGTTGGTGAGTACATTGTGGCACTGAAGTATTTATCACTACATTGCAACTTTGGCACATTCTTAGACCGTGCATTATGAGACAGATTTGTGCTTATATTGGTGGATGAGAAAAGATACTAAACACACAAAATCCTAAATTTGAGCGAACATGTAAGATTGCTCTTTCCATGGAGATTGCATCAAAGAATGCTCGGGAATTTCATCCTGTGCCAGTGATAATAACACACTTCAGGGGAACTTCAAAAAACTAGTAAAATGGGCTTTCACATGGCAGATAAAATTTACACAGAGAATTGTGAAGAGATACAATTTGGGAGGAAGAATAAGGAGAGGCCATATAAATGAAATGGTACTATTCTAAAGTGGGTGCAGGAACAACGTGACAATGCTCACCAATCTTAGAAGGTTTGAAAAGGCTTCAAAGAGCAAACAGGACACTTGGCTTTATTAATAGAGGCATAGAGTAAAAGTAAATAAGTTCTGATAAACCTTTATAAAATACTGGGTCTGAAAGGCCTACTCCTGTACCTCCACAGAAAGCTTCCATTCCAGGTTTACACACACTCGTCAGGATCACTCTCCACAGATCCCACCACTCCAGGCTCGGACACCCTCTTCAGGATCACTCTCCATAGATCCCACCACACCACGCATGGATATTTCCCTCACGATCAGTTCACTGGTCCTTAGTCCTACCACATCCAGTCATGAATGGAGGTGGACAGATGGGATGAGGAGGCTCCAAAAACATCCCCTCCTCAATGATGCTGGAGCCAAAGCTGAAGCATTTCTAATAATCTTCTGTCAGAAATTGCACAGTGGATGATTCATCTCAGCCTCCTGAGGTCCCCAGTATCACAGTTTCCAGTCTTCAGCCAATTCGATTCATTCCACATGATAGTAAGAAACAGCTGAAGTCACTCGATACAGCAAAGACTATGGGCCCTAACAACATCCCGATTCCAGTACCGACGATTTGTGCTCCAGAACTAGCTGCGCCCTCAGCCAAGCTGTTCCAGTAGAGCTACAACACAGGCATCCACTCGACAATGTGGAAAATTGCCCAGGTGTGCCCTGTCCGTAAAAAAAAGCAGCACAAATCCAATCTGACCAATTGCCGCTCCATCAGTCCACTACCAATCATCAGCAAAGTGATGGAAGATGTCATCAACAGTGCTCTCAAGCACCAGACACTTAGAATTCCTTCAGAACATTTTCCCAATTATTTCTGAGGACCTGCTCACCGATGCTCAGTTTGGTTTCCGCCAGGGCCACTCAGTTCCTGACCTCATTATGGCCTTGGCCCAAATATGGGCAAAAGAGCTGAATTCAGGAGGTGAGATGAGGTAACAGTGACTGCTCTTGCCAAGGGCATCAAGGAGCCCTTGCAAAATTGAAGTGAATGTCAATCAGGGGGAAACTCTCCACTTGTTGGAGTCATACCTAGCGCAAAGGAATCTGGCAGCTGAAAACTGGGCATCCATGAGGCACTGTGGGCCATCAGCAGCAGCAGAATTGTATTTAAACACAATATGTTACCTCATGGCCTGGCATATCCCTCACTCTACCATTACCATCAAGCCGAGGGAACAATAGTGGTTCAATGAAGTGTGCAGGAGGGCATGTCAGGAGCAGCACCAAGCAGACCTAAAAATGAGGTGTCAACCTGGTGAAGCTACAACACAGGATTACTTGCATGTCAAACAGCGGAAGCAGCATGCAATAGACAAAGCTGAGTGATCTCACAACCAACAGATCAGATCAAAGCTCTGCAGTCCTGCCACATCCAGTCCTGAATGGTGGTGGATAATTAAACAATTAACAGAAGGTCAAGGCTCCACAAATATCCCCATCCTTAAAGATAGGGGAGACCAGTATATCAGTGCAAAATACAAGGTTGAATCATTTACAACCATCTTCAGCCAGAAGTATCAAGTAGATGATCCATCTTGGCCTCATCCTGATGTCCCCAGCATCACAGATGCGAATCTTCAGCTAATCCAATTCACTCCACATGATATCAAGAAATGGCTGAAGGCACTGGATACTGACAACATCCCGGCTGTAGTGCTTAAGACTTGTGCTCCAGAACTAGCCGCGCCGCTCGCCAAGATGTTCCAATACAGCTACAACACTGGCATCTACCCGGCAATGTGGAAAATTGCCTAGGTATGTCCTGTATACAAAAAGCAGGATAATCCAACCCTGTCAATTACTGCCCCACCAGCCTCCTCTTGATCATCAGTAAAGTGATGGAAGGTGTCGTTGACAGTGCTATCAAGCAGCACTTACACAGTCGTAACCTGCTCACCGATGCTCAGTTTGGGTTCCGCCAGAGCCACTCAGTTCCTGACCTTTATATGGCCTTGGCCCAAATTTGGGCAGAAGAGCTGAATTCAGGAGGTGAGGTGAGGTAACAGTGACTGTTCTTGCCAAGGGCATCAAGGAGCCCTTGCAAAATTGAAGTCAATGTCAATCAGGGGGAAACTCTCCACTGGTTGGAGTCATACCTCGCGCAAAGGAATATGGTGATGGTTGTTGGTGGCCAATCATATCAGTCCCAGAACATTGCTCAAGAGTTCCTCAGGGTCACGTCCTAGGCACCAACCATCTTCAGCTGCTTCATCAGTGACCTTCCCTGTATCATAAGGTCAGAAGTGGGGATGTTCACTGATGATTGCAAAATGTTCAGTCCCATTAGCAACTCCTCAGATACAAAAGCAGTACATGTCCACATTTGGAGAGACCGGGACAACATTGGGCTTGGGCTGATAAGTGACAAGTAACATTCCCGCTAAAAGAAGGTGGCTCTGTGGCGCAACGGGTAGCATGTTGGACTTCTAAATAACAAAAAAAATGATATTCAAAAGTTGTGGGTTCGAGTCCCACATAAGTCAGATTTCAGCTTGGGACAGTGGTGCAGTGGTTAACACTGCAGCCTCACAGCTCCAGCGAACTGGGTTTGTTACTGGGTACTGCCTTTGCGGAGTTTGCAGCTTCTCCCGATGACTGTGTGGGTTTTTGCAAATCATGTGAGGATTCGGATGCAGTGGAGAAACAAACAGAATGCACAAAGTGCAGAGGAGAGCTGAAAAAGGAAATGAGATCAGCAAGAGAGTGTATGAGAAAAGATTAGCAGGTCACATAACTGGGAACACTGAAGTATTTTACCAACATATGGACAGTCAATGAAAGGGTGGTTCAATTAGAGATCCTGTGGAGGCAGAGTGTGTGGCTGAGCTACTAATTAAGTACATTTCATCTGTCATCACAAAATAAGTGGATGCTGCAAATGTCATAGTAAAGGAGGAGGAAGTGGAGAATTTGGAGGGGATGAAAATAGATAAAGAGGAGACAATTACAAGGTTAGCAGTGCTCACAGTAGAAAGGTCACCCGGTCTGGATGGGCTGCATCCTGGGTTGCTGAGGGAAGTAAGGGTGGAAATAGTGGAGACTCGAACCACAATCTTTCAATCCTCTTTGAATATGGGAATGATGCCAGAGGACTGGAGGATGCAGGTAAGCTTGGGTAGTTCGATCTCAGTTTAACTTGACCATTTTTATAATGTATCCATTGTCATAACTAACAAGGTTACGAAAGCTATTTTATAATTAACACATGACCAAAGGAGCCATTTTGTGTTCAGTACTAACGTTTATATCCTGTATAATTAATGAGTAGCTACCCATCATAAAACAGATGATTGCAAAAGTAATGAACCCTGACTGAGTTATAATTAATGAATCAATAATCATTTTAGAGAGAATGGGTTTTCATTTAAAGTTTGTTAAATCTAATTGCTGTGAGTTTCTGTGTCTTTGTGGGAAAGGGCAGTTTCAGCATAATGTATTCAAACAATGGACCTTTCTAGGACCCCTGATAAAACTCATGGTATGTTACATTGTGACCTTCAAGAGTCTAGATTTAATGAATAGGAAACTTGTTTCAGATCAGATTGGGAGACAGTGTGAAACCACTCCATTGTACTCATGTCTGAGATTCTGAGGACAGGTGGCTGTTAGTGGAAGACATCATTAAGAACTAATTAAATTTATCTAGCAACAGCGAGGACCAAATATTATTTTACAAGGCGGTGTGATGGCAATCCAGGGGTTAAAAGTAGGGATCTTGTAAGGTTTCAGTGTGCATGAACACTAGAAGATCTCAGGGGTAAAGACTCAGATCATCAACCAATTTCTCCACCTGACGAGGGATCACGACTGGACAAAGAGGACCGTGACACTCTGAGACCAAGCTCGACCAGTCCACACACCTGCTAGAGCTGTAAAGTTATATTCCCCAAGTTTGTTAAAGATAATTTTACTTTCAATTATTAAGTACTATTTTACTCTCAATAAAAGTTCAGGACTTATTAATCAATTATACTGCTGCCTTAATTGGTTAAAGTCATACCCAAAGAGATTGTCCACAATAGACTTTCCAGAATTAAAAGATACATCTGCAAGGATTGCCAATTTTACAGCCCTGTTTAAAAAGAGAGATAAACCCAGGAACTGCAGACCAGTTAGTCTAAAGTCGGTGGTGGGGAAACTTTTAGAGACAATTATCCAGGAGAAAATTAACTGTCACTTGGTAGAACATGGCCTAATAAATGACAGCCAGTACAGATTGGTTAACAGAAGATTTTGTCTGAAATATTTAATTAATTTATTTGATGAAGTTTCACAGAGAGTTGACCAGGGTAGTGAGGTTGATGGTGTGTGTCTGGACTTCAAAACTGTGTTTGAAAAAGTCCCATAAAATAGACCTGTTAACAAAATTGGAGCAGATGGGATTAAAGGGGCAGTGGCAGTGTAGATACAAAATTGGCTGAAGGGCAGAAAGCATAAAGTAGGGTGAATGCTTGTTTTTCAGAATGGAGGGACCAATACAGTAATGTCACTGTTATTGCAGTGTGTGCTGTGTCTGACCCTGAGCTGTTTTAGGGTGGGGGCTGTTTGTGATGTTCCTGTGGGGTGCATTATCATCAGGGTATCTCTCTGAGCTGTCCCAGGGATGGGGCAGTGTGTGATATCCTTGTGCATGTCATGCAGGCCCACTGGCTTGGGTTCCATGCTGATGCCAAGAAACAGAGCCCCATCGATGAGCAAAAAGTCTCACTTCCCTTTGGGTGTCTTGAGAGAAAAGCAGGGTTAGGGAGTAAACCTGGACAGTAAATCCGGAGTGGAGTCCTGAAAGCGGTTACCTGTTACTTTTCAGGCAGTTTTCCAGCAACTCCTACAGCAGAGCTGGTACCAAACAGTACTGGTTTTTCCTTTTCCTTTGGACAATACTAGCAATGCTGAGAGGGGGTCCTGATGCTCAGGGTCTCCATACTATTTGCCCAGGAGAGGACACTCCAGCTTTGTGGTTATACATTAACACAACATGGGAAGAAACAGTTACCGATTATAAGCTCTCATTCAATTGGTGTCGAGTATGAGCACCAGGGATTACTTCCGACAGTGGGAGAGAACATCAGATCTCATTGGATAACTACCGTGTACTCCAAGCTGGGCAGCCCCCAGTCAGTTAGTTGATATCCTGCCACGACCTGCTTGCTTCAATGGGTGCTTGGAGCTTAGAGAGCCATCTCTCATCAGGTGGATCAATAATCTATGCACCAGGCAAGACAAACTCAACAAAGAAGACACCAGTCCTTCGCATCACAAGCTGGAATGTGAGGACCATGTGTCCTGGCCTTACCGACAACCTTCTGCAGGTTGATGACACACACAAGACAGCTGTGATGGACAAAGAACTCACAAGGCTCAAAGTGGACATTGCTGTTCTGCAAGAAACTAGACTCGTTCAAAGTGGATCCCTCAAAGAGAAACACTACACCTTCTTCTGGCAGGGGAAAGCCCAAGAGACAACTCGTGAGCATGGAGTGGGTTTCACAGTAAAAAACAGGCTACTTGCGATGAGTGAACTACCCACAGTAGGCTCAGAGAGACTTCTTACTCTTCACTTGTCAACAAGCGTGGGCCCAGTTAATCTCATGTGCATCTATGTGCCGACACTCACCTCCACCCCAGATGTCAAGGATCAATTCTATGTGACACTTGACACTGCCATCAGTAGAATTCCCAGCACTGAGGGACTGTCCCTTCTAGGAGACGTCAACGCAAGCTTGGTTACTGACTATAGCTTGGCCAAGGAGCTGAGGGCACCAGGGGATTGGCAAGATGAACAAAATTGGCAGAGGTTGCTGGAGCTCTGCTGTCACCGTGGACTCTGTGTGATGAACAGCTACTTCCAGGTCAAGCTGTGCTACAAGGTGCCCTGGAGACGTCCGAGATCACGCCACTGGCACCAGCTAGACCTTATCATCACCAGACGTACCACCCTCAGCAGTAACCTCATCACACGCAGCTATCACAGCGCTGACTGTGACACTGACCATTCCCTGGTATGTAACAAGGTCAGGCTTCAGACAAGGAAGCTTGATCTATCCATGAAGAAACGTCGTCCTCAGATCAACAATCGCCGAACCACTGAAACAGAGAGGACCCAGGAGATCCTAAACATCCTCGATCAGGCTCTTTCAAACAACCATGCACTCACTGTGTATGGGAAAAGAGATGGGAGGAATGCTGACTGGTTTGAGGCTTATTGGACTGAAATAGAGTCAGTTATTGCAACTAAGAGGAGATCCCTCATGAACTACAAACCAGTCCCCAGCAAACAAAATCTAGATGCTCTCAGAGCTGCCAGAAACAAGTCTCTGCAGACTGCTCGGACCACCTCCTCCTGGAATGTGTCTTTGCAAAGCAGGTGTGGAAGCGATGCTGTGGTTTTTGTCCAGGTTCATCCCAAGCAGCTCGGAAACACAGGAGTCTGTGCTCTACTGGCTGTTCCCAGGGACGCACACTGAGACAAACATCAACTGCTGCTGGAGGACTATCAATTCGTTGAAAGATGCCCTTTGGTCTGCCCGAAACTTGCTGATCTTCCAGAGCAAAGAGTTGTCCACGACCGAATGTTGCAGACTGGCACATTCCAAGGTTCAGGACTACGTGCTGAGGGACGCACTAAAGCTTGGGGCAGCCGCAGCAAAGGCTCAATGGGGAAAGACAACTGTGTAAGGTCCCCCCACCAAGCTGAACTTAGGAGCTGGATCCATGGGAAACCACTCGAACTGTATTGGGAAAATTTTCATTTGCTGTAAAATGTAAAAATGTAGATGGCATGACAAATGGAGTGGAAGGGTTGTGAGGCAACTCATGATTGTATTGAAGGAAACTGATCTCCCTTGCGCTGTTTGCATTTTTTGACTTGGTGCTGTTTGAAACTGTTCGGTAATGTATTTTTTACAGATTTTTTATGAATAAAGTATATTTTGGAAAATTTTAAAAACTGCTCGGTGCTGCTGAATCTGGGGATGCTAGAGGGATGTATGAAGGAATTAAGGAAGCAATGAGAGCAGCAGTAACTAAATCAGCACCTTTGAAGACAAAGACAGGGGTGATCATCACTGAACCTAACAAGCAGATGGAAAGGTGAGTGGAGCATTACCTTGAACTGTACATAATGGAGAACATTGTCATTGAAGTAGCTCTCAGCACCATTCCAGACTTCCCTGTCATGGAGGAGCTGGACAGTGACTCCACCATAGCAGAGCTCAACAAGGCCATTGACCGTCTTGCCAGTGGTAAAGCCCCGGGAAATGATGGTATTCCACCTGGAATCATCAAAAGTGGAAAAGCGGCTCTGATGCAGCATCTCCATGAACTTCTGTGTCTCTGCTGGAAGGGGAGATCTGCGCCTCAAAACATACGTGATGCAAATATTGTCACCTTCTACAAAAATAAGGGGGAATCGCAATGACTGCAGCAATTACCGAGGCATCGCCTTGCTACGTATTGTGGGGAAGGTCTTTGCTCACATTGCTCTGACCAGATTGCAGACCCTGACATCACACATCTATCCTGAGTCTCAGTGCAGCTTCAGAGCTGGTTGGTCGACAGTCGACATGATTTTCTCACTTCGGCAGTTACAGGAGAAGTACTGTGAACAGTACAGAGCACTCTACATTGTCTTTATAGACATCGCCAAGGCCTTGGATCTTGTCAGCAAAGAAAGACTCTTCAAACTGCTATGGAAACAAGGCTGCCCTCCTGAACTCTTGGGCCTCATCGCTTCTTTCTACGAAAGCATGCACAGTTCCGTCAGTGACAATGGAGCAACATCAGACGCTTTCATGATCAGCAGTGGGATAAAGCAGATTGCGTCCTGGTGCCAACTCTCTTCGGAACATAGGAGGAGGCCATTCAGCCCGTCCAGCCTGCTCTGTCATTCAATGGTCATGGCTGATCATCTACCTCAACACTGCTTTCCCATGCTATCCCCATATCCCTTGAAGTCATGAGTGTCAAGATTTCTATCAATTTCTGTCTTGAACATGCTCAATGATTGAACTTCCACAGACCCCTGGGGTAGAGAATTCCAAAGATTCACCACCCTCTGAATGAAGAAATTCCACCCATCTCAATTTTAAATGGCCTATCCTTTATTCTGAGACTATGTCTCCTGGTTTTGGACTCACTAACCAGGGCAAATATCCTATCTACATCCACACTGTCGAACCCTGTAAGAATATTGCAACTTTCAATGAGATCACCTCTCACTCTTCGAAGCTTTAAGGAATACAGGCACAGTTTCTTCAAAAGACAATACCACTATCCCAGGGATTCATCTGGTGACCCTCTGCTGCACGCCCTCTATGGCAAGTATATCCTTCCTTAGATAAGGAAGCCAAAACTGGACACAATACTCCAGCGCGGTCTCACCAAGGCTCTATACAATTGCAGCAAGACATCTTTACTCCTGTACTCAAGACCCTTTGTGTGTTGGCCTACATACCATTTGCCTTCCTAATTGATCGCTGCACCTGCATGTGAGCTTCTGGTGTCTCATGAACAAGGACACCCAGGTCCCTTTGGACATTAACACTTCTTCAGCTCTCACCATTTAATAAATATTCTATCTTTCTGTTCATTCTACCAAAGTGGATAACTTCACATTTATTCACATGATAGTCCATCTGTCATGTTCTTTCCCATTCACTTAGCCTCTCCAAGACCCCTGGAAACCTCCTTGTAACCTCCTCACAGCTCACATCCTTTATAATTGGCATATTCTTCTCCATGCTGCTATTTTACAGTTTCAGTGACTCAGATGGGGGTGTCCACCTGCATACCAGAGCTGTTGACAAGCTGTTCAACTTGGCAAGACTGCACGCCATGACCAAAGTGGGTAAATTCCTAGTCCGTGAGTTGCTGTTTGCTGATGATGCTGTGCTAACATCCCAAAATGAAGTTCACTTGCAGCATCTTGTATATCGCTTCTCCCTGGCCTGCAAGGAATTTGGACTGACGATCAGCATCAGGAAGATCAAAGTTATGGGCCAGAACGTAGAGACTCCACCTTCCATCAACATCGACAACCTCACTTTGGAGGTTGTCAACAGCTTCACATACCTTGGATCAACAATCACCAGCAATCTGTCCCTTGATACTGAAATCAGCACCAGGATTGTCAATGCTGCAGCTGTCATGTCAAAGTTGAGAAGACAAGTATGAACCGACAGCAAACTGATCGAAAATATAAAGCTCTGCGTGTACCAGGCTTGTGTTCTCAGCACCCTCCTTTATAGTAGATAAGCATCAACAACTTATGCAAGCCAAGAAAAACAGCTGAACAGCTTCCACCTCCACTGCCTCAGATGGATATTGGGCATCTCCTGGCAGGACCGAGTGCCGAATGCAGTAGTACACCAGCGTGCAGGGATCTGCAGCATGTTTGTCCTCTTGAGTGAGCGGTGACTCTGTTGACTGAATCATGTGTGCTGAATGGATGACGGTCGCCTTGCCAAAGACACGCTCCATGCTGAGCTTGCTATCAGCACGACACCGACAGGTCACCCACGTCTGTGAAACATGGACATCTGCAAGCAAGATCTCCAGCAGACTGGGAGTGTAGTCGATGCATGGGAAGTCCTTCCTGCTGACTGGAGTTCCTGGAGAAAGGCATTCAGGAAGACCATGGGAAAAGCAGAGGACAAAAGAAATGACCATTTGGGGGGAAAGAGAGCCCAGAGGAAGGAAAAGTTATCAGTCGACCTCAGGCCAATGATATTCATCTGTACCAGCTGCGGAAGGGATTGTCACTCACGAGTCGTCCTCTACAGCCACAACAAATGATGTTGAATGCAGAAGTGACGTACACCCCGGATGTAGCCCATCGTCTTCCGAGACGGACGATTGCCTATTACAATTACAACGACAGCTACAACTACAAGAGCGAGTCAGAGGCTGGGAACTCTGCGGCGACTAACTCACCTCTTGACTCGCCAAAGCCTGCCCAATATCTACAAGGCACAAGTCAGGAATGTGATGGAATACTCATGCCTGGATGAGTGCAGCTCCAACAACACTCAAGAGATTGACACCATCGGGTCAAAGCAGCCCACTTGATTGGCACCCCATCCACCACCTTAAACATTCATTCCCTCTAGCACCAGTGCAGAGTGGCAGCAGTGTGTAACATTTACAAGATGTACTGCAGCAACTTGCAAAGCCTCCTTCAGCAGCACCTTCCAACCCACAAACTCAGCCACCTAGAGGGATAAAGGTAGCAGACGCATGGGAACATCACCAACTTCAAGTTCCCCTCCAAGTCACACACCATCCTGACTCGGCATTCTACTGCCATTCCTTCACTGTTGCAGGGTCAAAAACCAGGAACACCTTCCCAAAAAGCACTGTAGAGGTGCCAGAGGACTGAACAGTGGCAAATGTGATTTCCTATTTCAACAACGGGTGTAAGGACAATCCAGGTATCTACAGGCCTGTTCGATTAACAGCAGTTGTGAGGAAGGTTTTAGGAACAATAATTAGGGAAAAAATCAACAGTCACTCGGAGAGATTTGAATTAATTGAGGAGAGTGAGCATGGATTAATAAATGGGAGTTCATGCTTGACTAACTGCATTTTTTGATGAACAAACAGGAAGATGATGGATTTTAAGACAGGATGGATGGTTGGATTAAGAATGGATGATAAGGTACCACAGAAAAGGGTGGTTAACAAAATTGAGGATCATGGAATAGGAGACTCCCTGTCCAATTGGATAGAAAATTGCCTAAAGGGCAGAAAACTGCGAGTCGCAGTCAATGGTTCTTTGTCAGACTAGAGGATAGTCGACAGTAGGTGTTCTCCAGTGGACACTGCTCGAACCACTGCTTTTTCTGCTATATTTAAATGACTAGGATCTTGGAATATAGTGTAGCATCTCTAAATATGCCGATAACACCAAACCTGGAAGAGTGGTAAACAGTGAGGATGATATGAACTGCCTGCAACAGGACAGTGATAGGCTGGCAGAATGGGCAGACAGGTGTCAGATGGAATTTAATAGTGACTAGTGTGAGGTGATGCACTTTAGCAGAAGGAACAGGAAGAGGCATTATATACTTAATGGCACAGTTCTAAAGAGGGCTAAAAAAATGCTCTTTGCAAATGGCTTGTTGGTTCAGGGGTATGTTTTTCACTTTGGGTGTGTGATTAGATAGCATGTGAAAAGTCCTGTTTTCAAATCCTGCATGACCCATACTTCATTTGTGCTTTTAGTTGAAGGTCATCGATTGGTTGCAGCCTTACAAAAAGCGGAGTTGACTTCAACACGGAGCCTGTTTGAGGACCAGAGAACTGGATTCAAAGAGTCTGTTGACAAAATTGAAATGAACTAAATGTACAGATTGCCAAGTGTGTGTATGAAGGTGATGCAGCAACTGAGAGCTGGATCCAAAAACAACACGACTGGCTTCTGGTATGGAATGGAATACTTCTGTGTTTCTGTTGTTTGTCTTGGATTAACTCAACGATTTTTTGTTTTTCACTTTGCCGATGCATTTGAATAATTGTGGATCCTTCTTCAGGGTATTTTCGTTCACCAGGTAGTTCTGACCTCTGATGATGTTGATCGTAATCAGCTTCAACTCACTGATAGTTTTAGAAGTGAGCAGATTTCCTTTGCTTGAGTCTGCAACATGTAACTCAGTCTGACATGTGGATCCATGGGAGGATTTGAAAGCCACCCCAGCGTCGGAGCATACAGTTGCATCCATCCAATAAGAGACCGAGTAGAAGTGATAGTTCAGTCAGTCGAACATGAGACCTTTAATCTCAGGGTTGTGAGTTTGAGTGCCATTCTGTTTCTCCATTTTTTTAGGCTTCATTAGCAGAGAGTACAAGGAGTGTTTGAAATGAAATTCAACAACAGTATGAGAAAGTCTCACTTTGATTCGGGAATCTTATCTCTCTGCATCATCTCGCTGTGAAAGATTGAACTTTATCTGATTTCATTCTCAGCTCAGGGTCAGTGCGGCTCAGTGGCACTTCTGGCTGTCTCGCGCTTCACAATCCATCAGTGTTGAGAAAGCAATGGGAAATATTGCTCACATGTTGTGTTCTGTAACCTTTCAGAAACAATTGAATTATGTATTTTCTTCCAAAACATTCATTCTCAGTCCTGGGAAAAATAGAGTATATGATTGACTGTATCAGTAAGTGGGAAAAGTTAAAATATGTTGTGACCAGTGGAGAAATGGGATGAGAATAAATCGCAGCAAAATACTGCGGATACTGGAAATCTGAAATAAAAACAAGAAATGCTGGAACCACTCAGCAGGTCTGGCAGCATCTGTGGAAAGAGAAGCAGAGTTAACGTTTCGGATCAATGACCCTTCTTTGGAAGTTCCGAAGAAGGATCACTAACCCGAAACGTTAACTCTGCTTCTCTTTCCAAAGATGCTGCCAGAGCTGCTGAGTTGTTCCAGCATTTCTTGTTTTTATTTGAGAATAAATGGTGCCCTTCTCTGATTTCAACTGCACAAGCGCGTTCAATCTTTCTCTGTAGCTTAGTTGGTTACAGCACCTGTCAAGTAAATAGGAGACCCTGGGTTCAACTCCCAGCAGAGCCTCATTTCAGTGTGCTTTAGAAGTTTCCTAATCAATACTTTTATCGATGTCTTGTGAACTTTGCCTTCGAATTCAAATTACATAATGAATTTCAGTCACAGGAGAAAACAGCCATTGTGAAGGATGTGAGTTTGGAATGGCTTTTCCTCCTTGCACAGAAATTCAGTGCTGATATTTCAAAGGCAACTTCTTTCATTGAAGTTTGTTCACTGTTGCATTCAACCTGGAAAACAGCTCGGCATTAATCTCACTGAAGGAAAGTGTGACCGCGTTGTCTGTTTCAGAGTGTTTCTGTCGTTATGTGTTGCTTTCAACTTTGACTGGGACATGACGCAAGCGAGAGGGTTGAGCCGAGGTTTGGAATATTTGTCAGTCATGAACAAGAAAAATCAAGGGAAGCAAATAAGAAAACCTGTGTCTCATGTGGTTACCGAGAGACGGTGAGAAGATATTAAAACTTTGTTCTATTCAATACAGCTGTGATTAACTTTGACCTTTTCTGCCTTTTGCAAACAGTATTTGAAGTGCTTCGGTAACAGTGTTCAGTGGGGTCTAGGTGAGCAGCTGCGGAGTGTAACAGGGTCAGGATTGGATGCAGGAAGTTCTCTGACAGTCTCTCTCTCTCTCTCTGATGGGTTTGAGTTGATTTTCAACTGGCAGCTGTTGTTGTTTCAATAAATGAAAGAAGTTCCCTCCACCCATTTTTTGGACAGACTGTGTATTGCAAGGATGTAAAGGGTAAATGCTGAAGACAGTGGGATCAACCCCTCCCACTGTCAGAGTGATGATGTAACAGTCACATGAGATGAGGTTTGGGAGAAGAGAGAGCAGCACCAAGGATGCCAGCTTAGGAGGCTTGGTGAGTGTGCAGATAGTATTGTGTAAATTAGAAAAGAGTTCTTAGTTGTTTCAGCAGGAAATGTGTCCAGGAAATATCGAGAAACTCACAATTTTATTATTCAGGAGTCGAAACACAGATATTAATTCCAAGTGACAGTTCTGGGTTCATTTAACAAAATAAAGGTAGAGAATAATATGACTCACTGATTGAAATCCCCCAGTGAGGAGACAATTAAACAGGTGATCTGTTGGGGCATCCTTCAATCCAAGGTTTCGGCAGCATTTAATCTCTCTTTTTGGTGAAATTCTTTGTTATTTGCATCTTCTTTTTAATCCAGCTTTGATGGGTGGGTGAAAAAACTCAAAAAAACTGAACAGGTCCATCCTTTCTTTTCTTCCTTCTTCCCTTCTTTCCATCAGTTTCGTTTTTCTGTCCCAGATCAATATAATGATGAGAATCCCAATTTAATCTGCTGTTTTATCCATTCCAACCAAAATTCAACATTCTAATCAAATCTATTTGTTATTCCACAGTGTCTCTCCATGTGTTTTACTCTGTTGTATTGTCTCACAGTCAGTTTGATGATCAATGTTACATCTCACTCTCTGTTCTGGTGAAGATCAGAAGCAGTGATATCTGTTTGCACCATCCACCAAGTCGGCCTGAAGCTGTGCCTCGCCGATCATGTGGAGATAGGAATATAGGAGCAGGAGTCGGCCATTCAGCCCATCGAGCCTGTCCTACCATTCAATATGATCATGGCTGATCATCCACTTCAATGCCCTTTTCCCCACACTTTCCTCATATTCCCTTATATCATTTGTATTTAGAAATCTGTCAATCTCTGCTTCCAACATACTCAATGACTGAGCTTCCACAGCCCTCTGGGGTAAAGAATTCCAAAGATTCACAACCCTCTGAGTAACAACATTTCTCCTCATCTCTGTCCTAAGTGTCCTTGGGGGTGCTTTTGCTCACGCTGTTGGGGACGGTTTAAACTAATGTGGCAGGGGGCTGGGAACCAAATGAGGAGGTCAGTGGACAGTAAGGAGGTAGTAACGAAAGCCTGTAAGGAACTAGATAATGAAGTCAGCATGACTAAGGGGAAGAGTTGGCAGGGAGCAGATGATGAACACAAAGGGACTGGTGGTCTGAGGTGCATTTGTTTTAATGCAAGAAGTGTAGTAGGTAAGGCAGATGAACTTAGGGCTTGGATTAGTACCTGGGAGTATGATGTTATTGCTATTACTGAGACTCGGTTGAGGGAAGGGCACAATTGGCAACTAAATATCCCAGGATATCGATGCTTATGGCGGGATAGAGAGGGAGGTAAAAGGGGTGGAGGAGTTGCATTACTGGTCAAAGAGGATATCACAGCTGTGCTGAAGGAGGACACTATGGAGGACTCGCGCAGTGAGGCAATATGGGCAGAACTCAGAAATAGGAAGGGTGCGGTATCAGTTTTGGGGCTGGACGACAGGCCTCCCAACAGCAAGCGTGAGATAGAGGTACAAATATGTTAACAGATTATGGAAAGATGTAGGAGCAACAGGGTGCTGGTGATAGGAGATTTTAATTTTCCCAACATTGACTGGGATTCACTTAGTGTTAGAGGTCTAGATGGAGCAGAATTTGTAAGGAGCATCCAGGAGGGTTTTCCAGAGCAGTATATAAATAGTCCAACTCGGGAAGGGGCCATACTGGACCTGGTGTTGGGGAATGAGCCCGGCCAGGTGGTTGAAGTTTCAGTAGGGGACTACTTTGGGAATAGTGATCACAATTCCGTCAGTTTTAGAATACGCATGGACAAAGATGAGAGTGGTCCGAAAGGAAGAGTGCTAAATTGGGGGAAGGCCAACTATAGCAAAATTTAAAGAAGGAGGAAGTGTTGGGTATTCCAAAAGGCATTAAGGTGGACAAGTCCCCAGGTCTGGATGGGATCTATCCCAGGATACAGAGGGAAGCGAGAGAGGAAATAGCTGGGGCCTTAACAGATATCTTTGCAGCGTCCTTAAACACGGGTGAGGTCACTGAGGACTGGAGAATTGCTAATGTTGTCCCCTTGTTTAAGAAGGGTAGCAGGGATAATCCAGGTAATTATAGACCGGTGAGCCTGACGTCATTGGTAGGGAAGATGCTGGAGAAGATACTTAGGGATAGGATCTATTCCCATTAGGAAGAAAATGGGCTTATCAGTGATAGGCAACATGGTTTTGTGCAGGGAAGGTCATGTCTTACCAACTTAATAGAATTCTTTGAGGAAGTGACAAAGTTGATTGATGAGGGAAGGGCTGTAGATCTCATATACATGGACTTCAGTAAGGCGTTTGATAAGGTTCCCCATGGTAGGTTGATGGAGAAATTAAAGTCGCATGGGGTCCAGTAATAACTAGCTAGATGGATAAAGAACTGGCTAGGCAACAGGAGACAGAGAGTAGCAGTAGAAGGGAGTTTCTCAAAATGGAGACGTGTGACCAGTGGTGTTCCACAGGGATCCGTGCTGGGACCACTGTTGTTTGTGATATACATAAATGATTTGGAGGAAACTATAGGTGGTCTGATTAGCAAGTTTGCAGACGACACTAAGATTGGTGGAGTAGCAGATAGTGAAGGGGACTGTCAGAGAATACAGCAGAATATAAATAGATTGGAGAGTTGGGCAGAGAAATGGCAGATGGAGTTCAATCCGGTCAAATGCGAGGTGATGCATTTTGGAAGATCCAATTCAAGAGTGAACTATACAATAAATGGAAAAGTCCTGGGGAAAATTGATGTCCAGAGAGATTTGGGTGTTCAGGTCCATTGTTCCCTGAAGGTGGTAACGCAGGTCAATAGAGTGGTCAAAAAGGCATACGGCATGCTTTCCTTCATCGGACGGGGTATTGAGTACAAGAGTTGGCAGGTCATGTTGCAGTTGTATAAGACTTTGGTTCGGCCACATTTGGAAAACTGCGTGCAGTTCTGGTCGCCACATTACCAAAAGGATGTAGATGCTTTGGAGAGGGTGCAGAGGAGGTTCACCAGGATGTTGCCTGGTATGGAGGGCGCTAGCGATGATGAGAGGTTGAGTCGATTAGTATTATTTTCATTAGAAAGACGGAGGTTGAGGGGGGACCTGATTGAGGTGTACAAAATCATGAGAGGTATAGACAGGGTGGATAGCAAGAAGCTTTTTCCCAGACTGGGGGATTCAATTACTAGGGGTCACGAGTTCAAAGTGAGAGGGGAAATGTTTATGGGGGATATGCGTGGAAAGTTCTTTACGCAGAGGGTGATGGGTGCCTGGAACGCGTTGCCAGCGGAGGTGGTAGACGCGGGCACGATAGTGTCTTTTAAGATGTATCCAGACAGATACATGAATGGGCAGGAAGCAAAGAGATACAGACCCTTAGAAAATAGGCGACATGTTTAGATAGAGGATCTCGATCGACGATGGCTTGGAGGGCCGAAGGGCCTGTTCCTGTGCTGTAATTTTCTTTGTTCTTTGTTCTAAGTGTTTTCCCCCTTATTTTGAAATTGCGTCCCCTGGTTCTCGACTCCCCAACCAGGGAAACATCTCAGCTGCATCTACCCTGACTGCCCTTTAAGTATTTTGTTGGTTTCAATGGGATCACCTCTCATTCTTTGAAACTCTGGAGAATACAGCCCGTTTCCCCAATCTCTTTCATAGGACAGTCCCACCATCCCAGGAACAAGTCTGATGAACCTTTGTTGCACTCCCTCTGTGGCAATAATATCCTTTCTAAGGTCAGGGGACCAAAACTGTGCACAGTACTCCAAGTGCGGCCTCACCAAGGTTCTTTACAATTGAAGCAAGAATTCACTATTCCTGTACTCAAATCCTCTTGCAACAAAGGCTAACATACCAATAGCCTTCTTAATTGCTTTCTGCACCTGCATGATAGCTTTCAGTGACTTATTGACACGGACACCCAGGTCACCCTGATATTCTATACCTCAGCTAAGAAAGGAAAGGATTCCATATATCTGCTGAACCACCTTTTGACCTGTCCTGCGACCTTCAGGGATCTGTGAAAATTCACTCCAACGTCTCTCACTTCCTCTACACCTTTCAGTGTTCTCCCGTTAATTGTGTATTCCTTTGCCTTTTTTACGTCTGCTCTCGCTGTTCCCTGCTCCCCGAGTGAACTCTTGCTCCCTCTCTCTCCTGGGCTCTTTCCGCTCCACTTCGCTTCCACCGTTTCCCGCTCTCTTCATGTTTCAATATTTGTTTGCCTTGTGTTTAATTTAAAATATGGATTAACTGTATTTTACAGTTGTAGGTTTTATTTGGTAGTCCTGTGCAAGTTGTGGATTGGTATTCAATATTTAGCTCTGTGAAAACGATTGTGAAAGAAAATATAACTTTCAATCTTATACATGGGCTGGTCTGCAAGCTCCAAGTCCTTCACTTTGTCGTAATGGAATTGATACTGTATCTTTCAGTCTTAATCTCTGTGGGATTTTTGAACTGGTATGTAATGCATAACTTGATCTAACGTCTGATGTACATTATTGGGATTCAGAGGATCGTAGGAAATAGGGGCATTAGGCCATTCAGCCCATCGAGCCTGCTCCGCCATTCAAACAGATCGTGGCTGATCAGCGACCTCTACGCCATTTTTCCCTGCTATCTCCATATCCCTTGATCCCGTTAGTATTTAGAAATCTATCGATCTATGTCTTGAATATGTTCAATGATTGAGGCTCCACAGCCCTCTGGGATAAAGAATTCCACAGAGTTCCCACCCTCTGAATAAAGAAATTCCTGCTCATCTCAGTCTCAAATGGCCTGTCCTTATTCTGAGACTGTGTCCCCTTGTTCCAGACTCACGAGACAGAGGAAACATCCGATCCATATCTACCCTGTCACACCCTGTAAGAATTTTGTATGTTTCAATGAGATCACATTTCATTCTTCGAAACTCCAGAGAATTTCGGCCCAGTTTCTGCAGTCTCTCATCATAAGACAATCCCACCATACCAGGGGATTAGTCTGGTGAATCTCCGTTGCACTCTCTCCATGACAAGTCTATCCTTCCTTACATAAGGAAACCAAAATTGTACAGAATATTCCAGGTGCGGTCTTATCTAGACTTTATACAATTGAAGCAATACATGTTCAACCATTTACTCAAATCCCCTTTCAATGAAGACAACATACCATTTGCATTCTTAATTGCTTTCTGCACCTGCACACTGGCTTTTAGCGTCTCATGAACAAGGACACCCAGGTCCCTTTGGACATCAACACTTCCCAACCTCTCACCATTTAAGAAATACTCTGTCTTCCTGTTTTTTGTACCAAAGTGGAGAACATCACACTTATTCACATTATATTCCATCTGCCATGTTCTTGCCCATTCACTTACCCTGTCCAAATCCCCTTGAAGCCTCCTTGCATTCATTCTGTACCTTTCAATCAGGCAAATTTTGTCTGTTCAGTTTCAAGTTTTATATTTAAAATGTGGCCATGGTGACAGAGTTTATTTAGATCTGATAGTGAGTTTGTTTTTGGACTGCGATTGATGGATTAACCTGTCAGCTGTATTGAATTGGAGTGAAATGGAAACAACTTCTGTCTCTCCTGCTGTTGTTTGACTGTTGGATTGAAAATGTGTCTCTCGACTTTGGGATCAGTGTCTGTCTGGCTACTTCTTTTGTTTGTTCCAGTGGAACTGATGAGCTGGCAGTATCTCTGTGATTTGGGAGTAATCCTGTACCGACTGTGTGTTGGAACGAGATCACTGCATTTTTTCCTTGCGTCCAAGAATCACCACATCCATTCAGGTTCCTTCGTGTATTTTCCTGCAGGAATGAAAGAACTGGTGAGGTCTTTTGGGCCTCCTTATCTCGAGAGACAATGGATACGCGCCTGGAGGTGGTCAGTGGTTTGTGAAGCAGCGCCTGGAGTGGCTATAAAGGCCAATTCTGGAGTGACAGGCTCTTCCACAGGTGCTGCAGAGAAATTTGTTTGTTGGGGCTGTTGCACAGTTGGCTCTCCCCTTGCGCCTCTGTCTTTTTTCCTGCCAACTACTAAGTCTCTTCGACTCGCCACAATTTAGCCCTGTCTTTATGGCTGCCCGCCAGCTCTGGCGAATGCTGGCAACTGACTCCCACGACTTGTGATCAATGTCACACGATTTCATGTCGCGTTTGCAGACGTCTTTATAACGGAGACATGGACGGCCGGTGGGTCTGATACCAGTGGCGAGCTCGCTGTACAATGTGTCTTTGGGGATCCTGCCATCTTCCATGCGGCTCACATGGCCAAGCCATCTCAAGCGCCGCTGACTCAGTAGTGTGTATAAGCTGGGGATGTTGGCCGCTTCAAGGACTTCTGTGTTGGAGATATAGTCCTGCCACCTGATGCCAAGTATTCTCCGAAGGCAGCGAAGATGGAATGAATTGAGACGTCGCTCTTGGCTGGCATACGTTGTCCAGGCCTCGCTGCCGTAGAGCAAGGTACTGAGGACACAGGCCTGATACACTCGGACTTTTGTGTTCCGTGTCAGTGCGCCATTTTCCCACACTCTCTTGGCCAGTCTGAACATAGCAGTGGAAGCCTTACCCATGCGCTTGTTGATTTCTGCATCTAGAGACAGGTTACTGGTGATAGTTGAGCCTAGGTAGGTGAACTCTTGAACCACTTCCAGAGCGTGGTCGCCAATATTGATGGATGGAGCATTTCTGACATCCTGCCCCATGATGTTCGTTTTCTTGAGGCTGATGGTTAGGCCAAATTCATTGCAGGCAGACGCAAACCTGTCGATGAGACTCTGCAGGCATTCTTCAGTGTGAGATGTTAAAGCAGCATCGTCAGCAAAAAGGAGTTCTCTGATGAGGACTTTCCGTACTTTGGACTTCGCTCTTAGACGGGCAAGGTTGAACAACCTGCCCCCTGATCTTGTGTGGAGGAAAATTCCTTCTTCAGAGGATTTGAACGCATGTGAAAGCAGCAGGGAGAAGAAAATCCCAAAAAGTGTGGGTGCGAGAACACAGCCCTGTTTCACACCACTCAGGATAGGAAAGGGCTCTGATGAGGAGCCACCATGTTGAATTGTGCCTTTCATATTGTCATGGAATGAGGTGATGATACTTAGTAGCTTTGGTGGACATCCGATCTTTTCTAGTAGTCTGAAGAGACCACGTCTGCTGACGAGGTCAAAGGCTTTGGTGAGATCAATGAAAGCAATGTAGAGGGGCATCTGTTGTTCACGGCATTTCTCCTGTATCTGACGAAGGGAGAACAGCATGTCAATAGTCGATCTCTCTGCACGAAAGCCACACTGTGCCTCAGGGTAGACGTGCTCGGCCAGCTTCTGGAGCCTGTTCAGAGCGACTCGAGCAAAGACTTTCCCCACTATGCTGAGCAGGGAGATTCCACGGTAGTTGTTGCAGTCACCGCGGTCACCTTTGTTTTTATAGAGGGTGATGATGTTGGCATCGCGCATGTCCTGGGGTACTGCTCCCTCGTCCCAGCACAGGCATAGCAGTTCATGTAGTGCTGAGAGTATAGCAGGCTTGGCACTCTTGATTATTTCAGGGGTAATGCTGTCCTTCCCAGGGGCTTTTCCGCTGGCTAGGGAATCAATGGCATCACTGAGTTCCGATTTGGTTGGCTGTATGTCCAGCTCATCCATGACTGGTAGAGGCTGGGCTGCATTGAGGGCAGTTTCAGTGACAGCATTCTCCCTGGAGTACAGTTCTAGGTAGTGCTCAACCCAGCGGTCCATCTGTTTGCGTTGGTCAGTGATTATGTCCCCCGATTTAGATTTGAGGGGGGTGATCTTCTTGATGGTTGGCCCAAGAGCTCTCTTCATGCCATCATACATTCCTCTGATGTTTCCGGTGTCTGAGGCCAGCTGAATATGACTGCATAGGTGTTGCCAGTAGTCGTTTGCGCAACGCCTAGCTGTTCTTTGTGCAGTACTTCTGGCTGCTTTAAGTGCTGCGGATGTTAAATCGCTGGGGGCTTTCTTGTAGTTCAAAAGTGCAATGCGCTTAGCGGCTATGACAGGTTCCAGCTCTTCATTATGAGATTGAAACCAGTCTGCATTTCTCTTCGCACTTTTGCCGTAGGTGGTCAAAGCTGACTCATAGATGGCGTCTCTGATGTGGGCCCACTTGGTCTCAGCATGCCCTGTGGGAGTGTTTTGAAGGGCTGTTACAAGTGAATTTAGAAATTTTTGTAACAGCTGTGGGTGAGAAATTCTGCTCGTGTTGATGCGCGGGTGGCCCTTCTGCTTGGAATGATGCAACTTCTTTGGTCTGAGTCTAACCTTGCTGCACACCAGGGAGTGGTCGGTGTCGCAGTCTGCACTGTGGAAGCTGCGTGTGATTTGAACACTGTTTAAGGCGGCTCGCCTTGTGACAATGAGGTCTAGCTGGTGCCAACGACGTGATCTTGGGTGCCTCCATGAAACCTGGTGACAGGGTTTAGTGTGAAAGAACGAGTTGGTGATGCAGAGGTTATGATAGGTACACAACTCAAGCAGTCTCTGCCCGTTCTCATTCATCCTTCCAACGCCATAGCGCCCAAGGCAGGAGGGCCATGAGTCATGGTCGGCCCCAACCCTGGCATTAAAGTCCCCCAGCAGGAATAGGTGTTCGGTGTTGGGGATGCTGCTAATGATGTTATGGAGTTGTTCATAGAACTGGTCTTTAGCTTCAGGTGCGGAACAGAGTGTTGGAGCATAGATGCTGAGTAGGTGTACTGGACCAGAGGTGGTGAGCAGTCGGATGGACAGTATGCGTTCCGAGCCATTTGAGGGAGGCTCTATCATGCTGAGCAAGGAGTTTCTGATGGCGAAGCCCACTCCATGCTGTCTTGGTTCTTCAGGATCCCTGCCCTGCCAGAAGAAGGTGTAGTCTTGCTCTGCTAGAGAGCCACTCGCGGGGAGGCGAGTCTCCTGAAGTGCTGCAATGTCCACATTGAGTCTACTGAGCTCGTTGTTAATGATGGCGGTCTTCCGAGAATCGTTGATTTGTGTAAGGTCTTCCGACAGGCCAGGACACATAGTTCTGACGTTCCAGCTTGCAAAGCGAAGGGCTGGTACCTTCTTTCCTTTTTTCATGTTGTTTGGTGCGGTGTATCAGTCCACCTTTCGGGCAGTGACCCTGAGCTCCAAGCACCCATTGAAGCAGGCAGACTGTGGCGGGACAGAACCTTATTGACCGAGGGCTGCCCGGTTTGAGGCGGGCGGTAGCTGTCCAGTGAGGTGCAATGACCTCTCCCACCGACAAAGGCAACCCGTGGCGCCCAGTTTCTACGCCAATTTATCTGGACTTATAACCCGTAACTGCTGCCGTCCGTGTTGTTTCAGTCGCTGTGAGGCAACTATGGAGTGACCTCTCCATGGCGCATGCCTGGGCAAATTTATGGAGGTTGAGAGTTGCCCAGTCGTCAAAACCCCCCTCTCGGCCTTTCTGGTGGGGTCCAAAGGAGTGCAGGACACGACGTTTGGCACCAGTATGGCTGCAGGAACTGCCGGAAACATGCCAAAGGTGACACATGACCGCCTACGGGGTTCCGCTCCGGATTTTCTGTTAGGGTTTACTCCCTTAGCCTTGGTCTCTCCCGAGACGCCCACAAGGCAGTGGGGTTGTTGGGGCCCCTACACAGGTGTAGGATGGTGCCGGTGGGAGGAGGGGATGCAAGGGGGAGGGGTAGAGGGAGGGGGTGGGGGGGGTGCAGGGGTAGGGGGTGCGGGGTGAAGATGGTGCGAGGGGGGGGCGGGCTGGGACGGGGTTGTGAGGGGGTGAGCTGAGAGGGTGGAGCAGGGAAGGGGACGGGGGTGGGGGGGGTGGAAGGGGGGTAAAGGGGGGGAGGGGGGGGAGGGGGGGTGGAATCTGGTGCAGGTAATAAGCCATTTTCTCAGTGCCCACCATCGACGTCCGGAAAGCTCATCCACGTCCTTCGGGAGGTGAAGCATCATTTGGCAGACTTAGAGGTGATTTCATTTGTTAAGGGTTTTTTTTTTTTGCAGTGGTTTAAATAAAGGCATGCAGCATTGCCGACAGTGCGCTGCAGATGCTCTGGTGAGGTAGAAGATACAAAAGCGATCAATGTAATCGTCCCAATAATAATCATTATGAACAATCACAAAATGAAAACCAGGAACACAAACAGTGTCAGTGTCTGACTCCAATGCAGTACTGCAGTATTCAGCTTCTGTTTATCAGGTGTTTGCAGTGGTTTTACAACAAGTTTGTGACAATCAGAAACAACACAAGCCGTGCACTGCTCAATGACTGGGACTGTCCGATAGAGCAGTGACCTTTACACAGTCACATTTCTATTTCAACAGAAAACAAGCAGCCACTAATTAAAATGTGCCTTTCACACTTCTTACCTGGTGTCTGCAATAAATGCTCTTTGTCTAACTGTCCACATCGTTATTGTGCGGCTATTTTCCCCCCACTGTTCACAATCCAACAAACAGTGAGAGACTGGAACGAAAGCAGGAAAATTCCCTCTCCTTTGGGTGGTGAAATTGTCAGTGATTTTCAATAGTGATTTCTTCCCATTGTGTCTCCCTGAGCCTGTACAGAAACTGTCCGAGAATGAACTCTCCCTTCCCCGTGTCCCCGGCTCACTCCATGTTCCGGGAGCAGCTCCTGCTCCACAGTGTCTGTTACAAACACTCCCTGACTCCCCCTCAACTTCCCACCACTCAATGCTAATCTCTGAGCACATCTGCGGACACGCTCCCAAAGAAGTGGCTGCTGGAAGCAGATGCTGTTTGTTCCCTTCCCCCGGGCCCGGGAAGTCTCCATTCGCAGCTGATTTAAAGCATCTTCCCCTGATTGAGTGAATGGCCTCAAAGACAGGGTTGGGAAAGGATGCGCATGCACTCCACTCCACATTGTGACGTCCCACTGGGGGCGGGGCTGCATCGCGCGTGCGCAGGTCCCTGCAGCAATTCAGAATTAAAACATCAATGGGAACTTTCCCCATTTCACCCTCATCAAAGTCCCAAAGAAATTGTAGAGGGGCTTGGACTGGAGGGAGGGAGGGGCGGGGTAGGGGGAACCTAGAACCCAGAAAGCTGCCCACTTGCCCCATTTAGATGCTCAATTTGCGGTCATTCCCTGCAGGGGGTTTGTTATTATTGAGCCCCTCCTGGTAAAACAATCCGACAGAAAGAGGGGTGAAAGGAGGGAGCCGGCGTGTTTGCTGGGACCTTGCAGAATTCATTTCAGCAGCAAAAGTCCCGGGTTATGTTAACCCGAGTGAAACACGCTGTCAGTGAGAGGAAAACCGAACGGCCCTTTTCATCTTTTCATTGGAAACATAGTAGAGCCGGAAGTGCGGCGAGCAGAGAAGACACACAAGCTCAATGACAGGAGAGCTCGGCCGTCCCTGAGTTTCAGCTCCCGGCTCTTACATTTCCTCATCCACACTGTCTTTACTGTGGATGCTCAAGGGTTCCTTGTCGGATCTGAGAACTGTATCCATTAAACATTCTGAGTCAGGAGATCCACACACTCTCTGTTATCAAGATTTATGGGCAGGAATGTTTATAACTTTGTCTATTAAATCATTGTATTATTCACAGAACTAATGAGGCAATCGGTTCATTATTCAGGCCTTGAACTTGGTTTGCATAGACCGAAAACTGAGTGCTTCTGCACCTTCTCAGTTTTTCGCTCTTGGCTGTGTGGCCTAATGGATAAGATGTCTGATTTTGGAGTATTTAACGAGGTTATCAGAAGATTGTCGGTTCGAATCCTGCCACGGTCATTTTAGGCGATCAGTTTAGAGATCCAGCACTGAAACAGACCCTTCGGCCCACCGAGTCTGTGCCGACCATCAACCACCCATTTATACGAATCCCATATTCCCACCACATCCCCACCTGTCCCTACATTCCCCGACTACCTACCGATACGAGGGGCAATTTATAATGGCCAATTTACCGACCAACCTGCAAGTCTTTTGGCTTGTGGGAGAAAACCGAAACACCCGGAGGAAACCCACGCAAACACAGGGAGAACTTGCAAACACCACACAGGCAGTACCCAGAATTGAACCCGGGTCGCTGGAGCTGTGAGGCTTTGCGCCATTGCGCCATTGTGTTTAGCACCGCAGCCTCACAGCTCCAGCGACCCGTGTTCAGTTCTGGGTAATGTCTGTTTGCAGTTTGAGTTCTCCCTCTGACTGCGTGGGTTTCCTCGCACCGCCAAAGACTTGCAGATTGTTAGGTAAATTGACCATTGTGAATTGCCCCAAGTGCAGGTCGGTGGTGGGGCATGTGGTCGGGAATATGGCATTAATGTAGGATTAGTCTCAATGGGTGGTTGTTGGTCGGCACAGACTTGATGGGCCGAAGGTCCTGTTTCAGTGCTGCGTCTATTAATAAATAGCTGATTTTTTTTGATGAAATAACAGAAAAGGTTGATGAAGGTAAAGCAATGGATGTTGTCTTTATGGACTTTCAGAAAGCGTTTGACAAACTACCACATAAAAGTCTGGGTAACAAAACTGAGGCTCCTGGAATAGACGGGGGGGGGGGGGGTGGGGGGGGGGTACGGTGGTGAGGGTCTGCTTAGATTAAAAAATGTATGAAATATCAAAAAAAGCGAGTTATGATATTTGGTTGTTTTTCAGAATGGGAGATGGTGGACAGTGATGTCCACAAGGGTCAGTGTCAGGGCCACCATATATAGAAATGACGTGAATATTGGAATCACATAATCACACAATTGTTACTATACAGAAATAGGCCATTTGGCCCATCGTGTCTGTACTGACTCTCCAAATGAGCAATTAATCTCATGTCACTTCCCCGTCTTCTCCCCATTATCCTGCACATTCTTCCGTTTCAGATAACAGTCTAATTCCCCTTTGAATGCTTCAATTGAACCTGCCTCCATCACATTCTCAGGCAGTACATACTTTAACCACTCGCTGTGTGAAAAAGTTTTTCCTCATGTCGCTTTTGCTTCTTTTACCAATTACTTTAAATCTGTGCCCTCTCGTTCTCGATCCTTTCACAAGTGGGAACAGTTTCTCCCTATCCACTCTGTCCAGACCCCTCATCATTTTGAATACCACCATGAAATCTCCTCTTCGCCTTCTTTTCTCGAAGGAAAACAGTCCGAACTTCTCCAATCTATCTTCAGAACTGAAATTCCTCATCCCTGGAACCATTCTCATGAATCTTTTCCATAATATCTCCAATGCCTTCACATCTTTCCTAAAGTGTGGCACCCAGAACTGGACGCAGTACTTCAGCTGAGGCTAGTGTCTTATACAAGTTCAACATGACCTCTTTGTTCTTGTACTTCATGCCTCTATCACTAAAGCCGAGGATACTGTATGCTTTATTAAACGCTCTCTCAACCAATGACTTATACCCCCAGGTCCCTCTGCTCCTGCACCCCCTTTAGAATTGTACCCTTTATTCTATATTGTCACTCCATGTTCTTCCTACCAAAATGAATCAATTCACATTTCTCTGCATTGGACTTCACCTGTCATCTGTCCTCCCATTCCACCAACTTGTCTATGTGCTTTTGAAGTTCTACACTATCATCCTTACAGTTCACAATGCTTCCAATTTTCGTATCATCCATAAACTTTGAAATTCTGCCCTGTACACCAAGGTCTAGGTCATTAATACATATCAGGGAAGGCAAGGGTCCCAACACTGACTCCTGGGGAACTCCACTACAAATCTTCCTCTCGCCCGAAAAACATCCATCGATCACTACTCTTTGTTTCCTGTCACTCAGCCAATTCCATGTCCATGTTACTACTGTCCCTTTCATTAAATGAGTTATAACTTTGCTCACAAGTCTGTTGTGTTGCACTGTATCAAACTCCTTTTGAAAGTCAATAAAAGCAAAATACTGCAGATGCTAGAAATCTGAAATATAAATAAAAAGTGCTGGAAATACTCAGCAGGGCTGGCAGCATCTGTGGAGAGAGAAGCAGAGTTAACGTTTCAGGTCCGTGACCGTTCAGATGCCGTCAGACCTTTTGAAAGTCCATGTAGACCACATCAACAGCATTGCCCTCATCAACCCTCTCTGTTACCTCATCAAAAAACTCCAGCAGGACAATTAAACATGATTTTCCATTAAGAAATCTATGCTGGCTTTCTTGAATTATCCCACATTTGTCCATGCGACTATTAATCTTGTCCCAACTTATTCTTTCCAGAAGATTTCCCAAAACCAAAACTGAACTGACTGGGGATTGAAATGAGGTGAGTTGCTCTAAAAGACAGCCAGCACAGGTTCGACAGGCCGAATGGTCTCCTTCTGTGCTGTAGCCATTCTATGATTGGATGATTCCAGCAACAGCTGCTGGTAGAGAGGCAGTGATGCAGGAATGCGTTGACAGAAAGGGGAAAGTCTGGGCTGGTGTGTGTTTGCAGCATTTGCAGCTTGTGTTTGGGTTTGTGAATAAAGGTGATTTGGAAGCTGTTTTCCAAATTGAAGTGTTTGCTGGAAGCAAGAAGTTTAGTTTAGTTATACAGCACTGAAACAGGCCCTTCGACCCAACAAGTCTGTGCTGACCATCAACCACCTATTTATACTCATCCTACACTAATTCCATATTTCTACCACATGCACACCTGTTCCTATATTTTCCTTACCACCTACCTATCTAATAGGAGCAATTGCTAACGGCCAATTTACCTATCAAACTGCAGGTCTTTGGCATGTGGGAGGAAACCGACGCAGACACAGGGAGTACTTGCAAACTCCACACCGGCAGTACCCGGAATTCAACCCGGGTCGCTGGAGCTGCGATGCTGCAGTGCTAACCACTGCACCACTGTGCTGCTGATGTAAATAAAGAGTCAAACGTGTTAAGATGAAGTGTGGTGTGATTGAGCAGAGCAGTAAATATTGTGTCGGTGAATTAGTTGTGTCAATAAACTTCCACTGCACGCTATGCTGCAGGCTGCTGTTTATATCCAGCTGTGTATTAGTGCTGTGTGTTAGCGAGAAAAATGTTTGTTTCAACGCTGTTTACAAAGCAATAGCATTGCACTCAAACAGTCCCAGACATAGCAACACACGTACAAAAGCAAAATACTGCGGATGCTGGAAATCTGAAACATAAACAGAAAATGCTTGAAATGCTCAGCAGGTCTGGCAGCATCTGTGGAGAAAGAAACAAAGTTAATGTGAGCGAACGAAACAAACCTGAACTGTTAACTGTTTCTCTCTGCACAGATGCTGCCAGACCTACTGAGCATTTCCAGCATTTTCTGTTCTTTTTACAGCAACACAGGTGTTGGGAGGCTCAACCTGGCTACACAATGTTACAAGGACGATGAGTAACACCATCGACAACGGGACAGAGAGACAAACACACAGAAAACCAAGAATAGACTGTGAGGAAGCAAAAGTGAGGGACAGAGAGAGAGAAAGACAACGAGACTGAGATGGAGAAACAAGGCATTTGGATGATTGTGTTCTCCCTGTTATCTGAAGGTATTTCTTGGTGTGTAAATATGTTTTCTGTTGTGTCCCCTTTTGTTGTGTAAAGGTTTTCCCTAGTATTGTTTCATTTTCTGTTGCTGACCATCTCCTCACTGTGACCATTTGCCCTGGATTTATTGTGGCCAACATCAGCATCTGGTGGTGGAGACGAGGCTCTGCAGGAAGGGGTTGACAAAGCGGGAGAGACTCGGCTGGTCCGTGTTTGCAGTTTGTGCAGCTTGTGTTCGTGTGAGCAAAAGTGATTTGTTAATGATTGATGTGATCACGAGAAGAAAAATGCTGATTGCAATAGAGCGCCTCAGGAATCATCTTGTTATCATGGGTAAACACTTGATGTTTTGAAAGTGAACTGTTTGTGTTACTACCAAAGATGAACAGCAGAGAATGGTTTCGATCCATTGATCTTTGGGTTATGGGCCCAGCACGCTTCCGCTGCACCACTCGACTAAGTGCTGTTTTAAATTTTAGCTGCCTGTTAGTGAAATATGTTCATTTCCACAATGTTTTTATAAAAATAGGATTGTCGTCTGAATGTTCAAGAATCCCAGACTCAGCAACACACGTGCTGACGGACTCACCCTCATTGCGCAATGACACAAGGACACTGAGTAACAGCACCGACAATGAGGCAGGCAGAGAAAGACACACAGAAAACCAGGAAGAGATTATCAAAACACAGAAAGGAACAGACAGAGAAAGACACACAGAAAACCAGCAGAGTCAGCGAGAGACTGATGATTTATGTAATCATGTTCTCTATTGTGTAAAGATGTCCCCTATGTTTTTTAAATATTTTTCCTGTTGTGTAATATGTTCTCTGTTGCGTAAATATATTCGCTGTTGTGTAAAGAAGTTCTCTGTTATTGTGTAAAATGGTTCCCTGTTGGGTAAAGATCTTCTCAGTTGTGTAAATATGATCCGTCTTGTGTAAAAGTGTTCCCGGTTGTTTAAATAATGTAATGTAGAGCTGAGTCTGCACTAATGGAATTGCTACAGTATCTTCCAGTCTGATACTGTATGAGGGCTGGAATGTGATCCAAAGCACAGTCTATACAAATTGAATTGCTATTGTACATTTTAGTTTCACAATCCGGGGGAATTTTAAACTGAATTCTCAGTTTGTATCTCAGGTTATACTATCTTTCAGATTCGCTCAATCTGATGACGCACTTGAGATTTAGACTTAAGAAAGGATGTACTGGCATTGGAGGAGTTCAAAAGAGATTCACTCAGTTGATTCCTGAGATGAAGGGGTTGACTTATCAAGAATGGCTAAACAGGTTATTCATTCGAGTTCAGCAGAATGAGGGGTGATCTTTTTGAAACGAACACGATTTTGAGCGTGCTTAACCGGGTGAAGAAGGGTCTCTGGCCTGAAACATTAACTCTGCTTCTCTCTTCACAGATGCTGCCAGACCTGCTGAGTATTTCCAGCATTTCTTATTTTTATTAACAGGGTCGATGTTGAGAAGATGTTTCCACTAGTGGGGGAATCTCAAACTAGGCGACATAGTTCCAGAATAAGAGGACATTCATTGAAAACTGAGATGCAAAGGAATTTCTTCTCTCAGAGGGTAGTGAATGTCTGGAATTATCTACCCCAGACAGTTGTGGAGACTAGAGCACTGAAAGTATTTAAAGAGGAAGTAGATAGATTTTTGAAATATTGGAGAGTTGAGGGCTATGAAGAGCTGGCATGAAAGAGGAATTCTGGACTGGGGCATATCAGCCCTGATCTTACTGAATGGCAGGGCAAACTTGAGGGGCCGAATGGCCTACTCCTGCTCCTATTTCTTCTGTTATGTTATATCTAATGTATATGTCAGGATGTACTATGGGAATTAATACTGAAACTTATAAACTCATAACGTGTGTAAATATTGGGCTGATATTTAACTTGAATCACTGAGTACATTGTTGTGGTTAATTCTGGAACTTTGAAAAGGGAACTATGTGCTATAATGAAAACAAGCAATGCTGGAAATACTCAGCAGGTCTGGCAGCATCTGTATGGAGAGAAGCAGAGTTAACGTTTCAGGTCAGTGACCTTTCATCAGATGAGAAACTGATCAATCCACTGTTACAATAACTCCATCTCTGACTCCCTCCTGACAGTAACTAATCCTTTCACAGAGACTGTGGGTGGTTCTGAAAAGAGCCTTTGGGTTATGAAATGACATTTTTCCACTTTACTTTTTCTGGGAGTTCTGAGCGCTGAGAATGATTCTCACTGACATGTCCAGGGCAATAGACCGACTGATTTGGCATAACGGTGTAACTAATGTTTGGGCTAACTCATGGCATCAGGTCAAACATGGGCAAGGAAACCTCCAGCTGATTATCACCTACCACCCCCACCCAACCACCCCCATCTCCCCGCCCCTCAGCTGATGAGTCAGTACTCCTCGATGTTGATCACCACTTGGAGGGAGCACTGAGGTGGAACAGGACGCAGAATGTCGTCTGGCTGGGGGATGTCAATGTCCATCACCATAAGTGGCTCGGTAGCACCACGACTGACCATGCTGGCCGAGTCCCAAAGGACATAGCTGCTCGATTGGGTCTGCAGTAGGTGGTGAGGGAACTAACAAGAGGGAAAAATATACTTGGCCTCATCCTCACCAATCTGCCTGCCGCAGATGCATCAGGCCATGACAGTATTGGTCGGAGTGACCACTGCACAATCCTTCTGGAGATGAAGTCCCGTCTTCACATTGAGGATACCCTGCATTGTGTTGTGTGCCACTACCACTGTGCTAAATGGGATAGATTTTGAACAGATCTAGCAATGCGTAGCTGGGCATCCATAAAGTGCTGTGGACCATCAGCAGCGACAGAATTGTACTCAACCACAATCTGTCACCTCATGGCCCGGCATATTCCCCCACTCTAACATTACCAACAAGCTGGGGATCAACCCTAATTCAATGAAGAGTGCAGGAGGGCATGCCACGAGCAGCACCAGGCATACCTTGAAATGAGGCGTCAGGCTGATGAAGCTGCAACACAGGACTACTTGCATTACCAAACAGCAGAAGCAGCATGTAATAGACAGGTCTAAGTGATCCCACAACCAACGGATCAGATCTACACCCTGCCACACCCAATGATGAATGGTGGTGGACAATTAAACAATCAACAGGAGAAGGTGGCTCCACAAATATCCCCAACCTCAATGATGGGGGAGCCCAGCACATCAGTGCAAAAGACAAGGATGAAGAATTTGCAACAATCTTCAACCAGAAGTGCCGAGTGGATTATCCATCTCGGCCTCCTTCTGAAGTCCCCAGCATCACAGTTGGCAGTCTTCAGCCAATTCAGTTCACTCCGGGTGATATCAAGAAATGAATGAAGGCATTGGATACAGCAAAGGCTACGGGCCCTGACAATATTCCGGCTCTAGTACTGAAGACTTGTGCTCCAGAACTAGCTGCGCTCTCAGCCACACTGCTCCAGTAGAGCGACAACACAGGCATCTACCCGACAATGTGGAAAATTGCCCAAGAGTGCCCACTCCATAAAAAAAAAGCAGGGCAACTCCAATCTGACCAATTACCACCCCATCAGTCTCCTATCAATCATCAGCACAGTGATGGAAGATGTCATCAACAGTGCTATCAAGCACCAGACACTTCGCAATAATCTGCTCATCGATGCGCAGATTAGGTTCTGCCAGGGTTCCTCGACTCCAGGCAAATACTTGGCAGGTAGAGTATAATGTGGGAAAATGTGATGTTATCTGCTTTGGTAAGAAGAATGGAAAAGCAAAATATTATTTAAATTGTGAGAGATGACAGAATGCTGCGGTATAGAAGGATCCGGGTGTCCTCGTACATGAATCATAAAAAGTTACCATGCAGTTAGAGCAAATAATTCGGAAGGCAAATGGAATGTTGCCCTTTATTTCAAGGGGGATGGAGTATAAAAGTAGAGAAGTCTTGCTACAAATGTACTGGGTGTTGGTGAAACCTCACCTGGAGTACTGTGTGCAGTTTTGGTCTCCTTATTTAAGGAGGGATATACTTGCATTGGAGGCAGTTCAGAGAAGGTTCACTGGATTGATTCCTGTGATGAAGTTGTTGTCTTATATGGAGAGTTGATCAGGTTGGACCTATACTCATTGGAGTTAAGAAAAATGATAGGTGATCGTATTGAGACATGTAAGATTTTGAGGGGGTTTGACAGGGTGGATGCTGAGAGAATGTTTCCCCTCATGGTGGAATTTCGAACTAGGGGACACAGTTTCAGAATAATCGTCTTCCATTTAAGAAGGAAATGAGGAGGAATTTCTTCTCTCAGAGAGTCATTAATCTTTGGAATTTTCTACCACAGAGAGCAGTGGAGGCTGGGTCATTGAATGTCTTCAGGACTGAGTTTGACAGATTTTTATCCACAAGGAAGTTAAGGGTTATGGGGGCAGGCAAGAAAGTGGGGTTGAGGCCATGATCAGGTCAGCCATGATCCTATTGAATGGTGGAGCAGGCTTGAGGGGCCAAATGGCCTACTCCTGCTAATATTTCTTCTGTTCTTATTTTTTATTGCAGCTTGGTCCAAACAGACACAAAAGTGTGGAGTTCTAGAGGAGAGGTGACAGTGATTGCCCTTGAGTGAGTGTGAAATCAAGGATCCCGAGCAAAATTGAAGTCAATGAGAATCAAGGGGAAAACTCTCCACTTGGTGGAGTCATACCTCGCACAAAGCAAGATGGTTGTGGTTAGTGGAGGCCAATCATCTCAGCCCAGGACATTGCCTCAGGAGTTTCTCAGGGTCGTGTCCTCGGCCCAAACATCCTCAGCTGTTTCATTGATCACTTTCCCTTCAACATAAGTCAGAAGTGGGAATGTTCGCTGATGACTCACAACTCCTCAGATACTGAAGCAGTCTGTGCCCACAAGCAGCGAGACCTGTACAAACTTCAGGGTTGATCTGATAAGTGACAAGCAACGTTCTGGCCACACAAGTGTTAAGCAGTGAACATCTCCATTGAGAGAGAATCAAACCATCTGTCTTTTGATATTCAGCAGCAAAATCATCGCTGAATCCCCCACCATCAACATCTTGGGGGTTACCATTGACCAGAAACTAAACTGGACCAGTCACATCTATGCTGCAGCTATAAGTGCAGGTCAGAGATTAGGAATTCTGCAGCAAGTATCTCGCCTCCTGACACCTCAAATCCTGTCCACCATGTACAAGGCACAAGTCAGGAGTGGGATGGAATACATGCCACTCAACAACACTCAAGAAGCTCAACACCATCCAGGAGAAAGCAGCCCACTTGATCAGCACCTAACCCACCACCTTAAATATTCACTTCCTCCACTACCAGTACACAGTGGCTGCAGTGTGTACCATCTCCATATGCACTGCAGCAATTCGCCAAGTATCCTTCAACAGCACCTTCCAAATCCGTGATCACTACCACCTCGAAGGACAAGGGCAGCAGATGCATGGGAACTCGCTACCTGCAGGTTCCCCTCCAAGTCACTCACCATCCTGACATGGAACTGTATCGCCATTTCTTCACTGTTGTTGGGTCACAATACTGGAACACCCTCCCCAATAGCACTGTGGGTGTTCCTACACCATATGGACTGCAGCAGTTCAAGAAGGCAGCTGACCACCACATTCTCAAGGGCAATTAGGGATGGGTAATAAATGCCAGCCTTATCAGCGATACTCACGCCCATTAATGAATAAAAACCAAATCACTCTCCACAGATTCCCCACAATCTGAGCTTGGACATTTACTTTCGGAGCACAGAGCTTTATATAACTGCAACATGAGTTCCAATCTTCATATTCCGTTCACTTTTCACATTATTTTTCTACCAGTCCACTAGCTTTTTGTGATTCTGTATTCGGGTCTCTGCGCCTCCGCAGTTTCTATCATCTCACCTCTTAACAAAAAACACTCTGATCTATCTTTCGTAGGTACTAGATGACCCCTCATTTTAAACTCCATCTGTCAAAGCATTGCTCACTCACTTAATCTATCTGGAAGATTTGAAAATAAATTTCTTGCCAAAGGATAATGTTCTGCTTCGGCTCCCTCGCCATTTGCTTTTCCCGTTAGTCGTTCAAATGGTGTAAATCCAGAGAAAGGAAAGATGGAAGGAAGGGAAGGAGGGGATGGAAACTCGTGCTCCGTTTCTTGATCCCGATTTGATCTTCATTCCTGTCCAATTTGGGTGAAGAATTCCAATTGTCTGTCTCAATTTTAATATAGTATAAACAATTCTGGAACCACCGTCAAGATACTGACAAGACAAGGTTTCCAGGCCGACTTTACGTTGAAGCTGCAAACAAGAATGCAACAGGCATTTGATAAACTAACAAAAAGGATGGGATTCAAACCCACGTGTGCACATCACAATGGATTAGTAATCCATCGCCTTAACCTCTCAGCCACCTCTGCACCTGGCAAATAATAGAAGCACAACCGTCACCTTCACACAGATGCTGACTGTGCAGCCAGCTGTGCAATGATGGAAATGTAGCTTCTGTAAGTAAATGAAATTTCCATCACATCAGGTCATGGCCTGTTGGGAATGGAGTGGTGTGAAACATTTCCAGACCATGTCCAACATGTTTCTACTCAGTGTGAAAACCCACCACGGAAAGACTGGAACAAACGATAATTTGATTGCAGCATGATTAATATCACTCAGACACCTGAACCATTTGGTCACTGACGAAGTCATGATGACTTCGAATTTCTCATGAAATGACAACTGAGAAAACTGACTGGAAGAATTGCTTCAACTCCACGTGATCAGCGATGAACAGCCTCAGCCGACTTGTCAGGCGGTGTAAACAGATGTCACTGCTTCTGATCTTCACCAGAACAGAGAGTGAGATGTAACATTGATCATCAAACAGACTGTGAGAGAATACAACAGAATAAAACACATGGAGAGACACTGTGGAATAACAAATAGATTTGATTGGAATTTTGAATTTTGATTGGAATGGATAAAACACCAGAAACAGCAGATTAAATTGGGATTCTTATCATTATATTGATCTGGGACAGAAAAGAGAAACTAATGGAAAGAAGGGAAGAAGGAAGAATGGAACTGTTTATTTTTTTCAGTTTTTTCACTCGTCCATCAAAGCTGGATAAAAAAAAGTTGCAAAACTTGCAAATGCTGCCAAAACCTTGGATCGAAGGATGTCCCAACTGTTTAACTGTCTCCTCACTGGGGGATTTCAATCAGTCAGCAATATTATTCTCTACCTTTTTTTTGTTAAATGAACCCAGAACTGGAACTTGGAGTTAATATCTGTGTTCCGACTCCTGAATAATAAAATTGTGAGTTTCTTGATATTATCTGGATACATTTCCTGCTGAAAGAACTAAGAACTCTTTTCTCATTTACACAATACTGTATACACACTCATCAAGCCTCCTCAGCTAGCATCCTTGGTGCTGCTCTCTCTTCTCCCAAACCTCATCTCCTGTGACTGTTACATCATCACTCTGACATTGGGAGAGGTTGATCCCACCGTCTTCAGCATTAACCCTTTACATCCTTATACTACACTGTGAATAAAAAAGAATGGTTCGAGGGAAGCTCCTTCATTTATCGAAACACCAACAGCTGCCAGTTGTGAACCAACTCAAACCCATCAGAGAGAGAGAGAGAGAGACTGTCAGAGAACTTCCTGCATCCAGTCCTGACCCTGTCACGATCAGCAGTTGCTCACCCAGACCCCACTCTCATCAACACTGAACATTGTCACTGAGACCCTTCAAATAATGTTTATAAAAGGCAGAAAAATTTAAAGTTCATCGCAGCTGGATTGATTGAAATTAAGTTTAATATCTTCTTACCACGAGGTAACCACATGAGAAAGTCCTTCAATCATTAGCATAAATTATCAGCTGCAAGAATGTTTGTCATTGGGTTGAATCATTTCTGTGAGAGGAATGTTCCAGCATCATAAACCAGGGGAACGTGCTGACTGAGTTGTGTCTTTATCTCTTCTGGGCAGTCTTCAATCTGCTCTGATTCACTTTCCCAAAGCGGATCTACAGATTCTCAAATCTGGAGACTGGGTTTTCTTATTTGGTTCCTTTTGATTTTTCTTGCTCCTGAATGATAATATATTCCAACCTTGGATCAACCTTGCGTTGTGTTCCAGTCTCGGTTAAAAGCGACACATAATGGCACCAACACTCTGAAACATACAACATGGTCACACTCTGCTTCATGTGAGATTAATGTTGAGGCGGTTTCACGTCAAATGCAATTGTGAACAAGTTTCTCTCGTGGAAATTGTGGGTGACTTGCGGATTGGCACTGAATTTCTGTGCAAGGAGGGACAGTTTCAAACAGCCATTCCCAAATCACTTCTTTCACAAAGACAAAGACTGTGTTGTCTTAACGTGTCACTCAACTTCACAAACAAATTTGAACTCGAGGTTCAGGGGAAGACAGAGATGTGAATGATTGACAGTGTCATCTTTAAATCATAACTTTCCATTTCTTCACTGCAGTGAGGCTTTGTTGGGGTTTGAAGTTTGGATCTGCTGTTTATTGGACAGAGGCTTTAACCCACTAAGCTACAGGGCAAAATCTCGAACACATCCTTTCCTGGAGTTGTGGGTTATTGCAGGACTATCTGCCTCTGGGTTCTTTCTGAATCCACAAGTTTGCAGATCTTTGTGAGTGAGAGACATGGAGATACGCTTCAAAGATTTCCCTGTAAATTATTCATATCTCCATCTTTTCCTGAACTTTGAACAAACACATTACTGTGGGAATCACACACATCTGGCCCTCACACTCGTCCGCGAAACATTGAAAGGTGACAGTGTTTATTGTGAGGGGATCCATTTATTCAGACACATCTTGATCGGGACGTGTTACACACATGTAATGTTTTTGTATATTATGTTTATGATGTAATATTGCAAATAAACATTTCCTTGCACTTGTCGCATTTGGTCTCCATTTTCTCTGCTGATGCCCCCTGAATATATTCGAGAAAATGTTGATGACGATGAGATAAAAGTCTGTAAATATAGGCAGCAAACAGCAGCAGGGACTGCAGTGAACAAGAACAGCCAGCTCCTGGTGACCTACCTGCTCAGATGGTGGAGATTTTGGGTGGATTGTGTGAAGACTGTGCTACAGACTGTCTCCTCAGTTGAATGAGATGCCCTAGGGTAAAGCATGGCTACCCGACCCGACTCCGACCAGACCGGATGACATGTGTCAGGTTCGGGTCGGGTCTCTCTTCTGTGTCCGGCATTCGGATTCGTGACGGCCTTGCTCAGGGAGGGAACGTCTGCATGATTCCGCAGGAATAGCCATCTTTCGGAATGGAGGATCACAACATTTGGACAAGGTATGTTTGATATAATTAACTTTATTATGGTAGTCGGGTCGGGTCGGGTCGGGTGAGGGAAAAAAATCAAAGGACTCGGGCCCGGGTCAGGTTCAGGTTGGATGTGGTCAGGTCGGACCGGGTCGGGTTTCAATTTCATAAACGAGCAGGCCTTTACCGCAGGGTCTTAGTGTGCATCAGAATTAAAGTGATCATTTGGGACAATATGGCTGCACCCAAGGGATACATCAGAAGGCTAGGAACTTATGAGAGGGCTCGAGAACCATTCAGTTCTTATATTGAAAGAATGGACATGTTTTTCAGAGCTAATAACATTTTGGAACTTGAAGGTGAAAGTGAAGAGGTCGAGACTCAGAATAAGACAATTCTTGAGGGCAAGAAAGTAATTTTGAAAATGTAAATTATCCTGGAAGTGTATGACATGCTAACAAATCTTCCTGCTCCCATCAAGGCATAAGATGTGAATTCAAAACAATCATCACCAAGTTGGAGGAACATTTTAACCCGAAGCCACTAGAGATCACGGCAAGCTAGAAATTTGGAACCAGAAAGCAGAAAAGTAGTGAAATAGTTGGTGCGTACATTGTGGAACTGAAGAATTTATCACTACATTGCAACTTTGGCACATTCTTAGACCGTACATTACGAGACAGATTTGTGCTTATCTTGGTGGATGAGAAAATATACTAAACACGCAAAATCCTACATTTCAGCTGGCGTGTAAGATTGCTCTTTCCATGGAGATTGCATCAAAGAATGCTGGGGAATTTCGTCTTATGCCAGTGACAGTAACACACTTCAGGAGAAGATAAAAGAACTGTAAAAATGGGCTTTCACATGGCATATAAAATTTAACACAGAGAAGTGTAAAGTGATAAAGTTTGGGAGGAAGAATGAGAGCAGCTGTTTGAAGGTAAATCCACATGTAATATGTGGGAGGCTTTTAAAGAGAGGTTGATTAGCGTGCAGGAGAGACATGTTCCTGTGAAAATGAGGGATAGAAATGGCAAGATTAGGGAACCATGGATGACAGGTGAAATTGTGAGACTAGCTAAGAGGAAAAAGGAAGCATACATAAGGGCTAGGCGGCTGATGAAAGACGAAGCTTTGAAAGAATATCGGGAATGTAGGACCAATCTGAAACGAGGAATTAAGAGGGCTAAAAGGGGTCATGAAATATCTTTAGCAAACAGGGTTAAGGAAAATCCCAAAGCCTTTTATTCATATATAAGGAGAAAGAGGGTAACTAGAGAAAGGATTGGCCCACTAAAGGACAAAGGAGGAATGTTATGCTTGGACTCAGAGAAAATGGGTGAGATTCTAAACGAGTACTTTGCATCGGTATTCACCGAGGAGAGGGACATGACGGATGTTGAGGTTAGGAACAGATGTTTGATTACTCTAGGTCAAGTCGGCATAAGGAGGGAGGAAGTGTTGGGTATTCTAAAGGGCATTAAGGTGGACAAGTCCCCAGGCCCGGATGGGATCTATCCCAGGTTACTGAGGGAAGCGAGAGAGGAAATAGCTGGGGCCTTAACAGATATCTTTGCAGCATCCTTAAACACGGGTGAGGTCCCGGAGGACTGGAGAATTGCTAATGTTGTCCCCTTGTTTAAGAAGGGTAGCAGGGATAATCCAGGAAATTATAGACCGGTGAGTCTGACGTCAGTGGTAGGGAAGCTGCTGGAGAAGATACTGAGGGATAGGATCTATTCCCATTTGGAAGAAAATGGGCTCATCAGTGATAGGCAACATGGTTTTGTGCAGGGAAGGTCATGTCTAACCAACTTAATAGAATTCTTTGAGGAAGTGACAAAGTTGATTGATGACGGAAGGGCTGTCGATGTCATATACATGGACTTCAGTAAGGCGTTTGATAAGGTTCCCCATGGCAGGCTGATGGAGAAAGTGAAGGCGCTTGGGGTCCATGGTGTACTAGCTAGATGGATAAAGAACTGGCTGGGCAACAGGAGACAGAGAGTAGCAGTAGAAGGGAGTTTCTCAAAATGGAGACGTGTGACCAGTGGTGTTCCACAGGGATCCGTGCTGGGACCACTGTTGTTTGTGATATACATTAATGATTTGGAGGAAAGTATAGGTGGGCTGATTAGCAAATTTGTAGACGACACTAAGATTGGTGGAGTAGCAGATAGTGAAGGGGACTGTCAGAGAATACAGCAGAATATAGATAGATTGGAGAGTTGGGCAGAGAAATGGCAGATGGAGTTCAATCAGGGCAAATGCGAGGTGATGCATTTTGGAAGATCCAATTCAAGAGTGAACTATGCAGTAAATGGAAAAGTCCTGGGGAAAATTGATGTCCAGAGAGATTTGGGTGTTCAGGTCCACTGTTCCCTGAAGGTGGCAACGCAGGTAAATAGAGTGGTCAAGAAGGCATACGGCATGCTTTCCTTCATCGGACGGGGCATTGATTACAAGAGTTGGCAGGTCATGTTACAGTTGTATAGGACTTTGGTTCGGCCACATTTGGAATACTGCGTACAGTTCTGGTCGCCACATTATCAAAAGTATGTGGATGCTTTGGAAAGGGTGCAGAGGAGGTTCACCAGGATGTTGCCTGGTATGGAGGGCGCTAGCTATGAAGAGAGGTTGAGTAGATTAGGATTATTTTCATTAGAAAGACGGAGGTTGAGGGGGGACCTGATTGAGGTGTACAAAATCATGAGAGGTATAGACAGGGTGGATAGCAAGAAGCTTTTTCCCAGAGTGGGGGTTTCAATTACTAGAGGACACGAGTTCAAAGTGAAAGGGGAAAAGTTTAGGGGGGATATGCGTGGAAAGTTCTTTACGCAGAGGGTGGTGGGCACCTGGAACGCATTGCCAGCGGAGGTGGTAGATGCGGGCACGATGGAGTCTTTTAAGATGTATCTAGACAGATACATGAATGGGCAGGAAGAAAAGAGATACAGAAGCTTAGAAAATAGGCGACATGTTTAGAGAGAGGATCTGGATCGGCGCAGGCTTGGAGGGCCGAAGGGCCTGTTCCTGTGCTGTAATTATCTTTGTTCTTTGTTCTTTGTAACGTGCACCAATCTTAGAAGGTTTGAAAATGTTGCGAAAAGCAAACAGGACACTTGGCTTTATTCATAGAGGCATCGAGTAAAAGCAAATAAGTTATACTAATCCTTTATAAAACACTGGGGCTGAATGGCCTACTCCTGCACCTCCACAGAAAGCTTCCACTCCAGGCTCGGACACCCTCTTCAGGATCACTCTCCATACATCCTGCCACTCCGTGCACGGATATCTCCCTCAGGATCAGATCACAACTCCACAGTCCTGACACATCCAGTCGTGAATGGTGGTGGATAATTAAATAACTAACAAGATGAGGAGGCTCCAAAGACACCCACATCCTCAATGATGGTGGAGCCGAGCACGTCAGTGCAAAAGGCAAAACTGAAGCATTTGCAACCATCTTCAGTCAGAAGTATTAAGTGGTTTCGATCTGTGCTAATTTCAGCTCCTCATGCTCGCTGGTGCCTTGATTCTCTGGTGCTAATTTCAGAGTAAATCATGCAGCTTGACAATTGGAGCCAAAGAAAAAGACACAGGGGAGGTTGAAAGTGCCAAAACCTGGGATTGAACCAAGAACTGCGATTTTTAGTGCAATGCAAATCCAGCTGATCTATTTCAGCCACACACTAAAACCAGCCTTCGCTCATTGCTTTGGAGGACAATATTTACATTCAAGTGTTTGTCAAAATTTACAGAACACAACATGAGTAATATTTCCCATTGTTTTCTCAGCACTGATGAAATGTGAAGCAGGAGACAGCCAGAAGTCCCACTGATCCACACTGACCCAGAGCTGTGAGTGAAATGAGATAAAGTTCAATCTTTAGCAGCGAGACGCTGGAGAGACGTAAGAGTCCTGAACCAAGGAGAGACTTTCTGATAGAGTAAAAACAAAATACTGCATATGCTGGAAATCTGAAATAAAAACAAAGGTGCTGGAAATACTCTGCACGTCTGGCCGCATCTGTGGAGAGAGTAATAGAGATAAAGTTTCAAGTCTGTGACCTTTCATCAGAACTGCCAAAGGTTAGAAAAGAATTAGGTTTTAAACAAGTGAAGGAGAGGGGCCTGTGGGAGAGAACAAAGGGGAAGGTGTTTGATCGGGCAGAGGGCAGGAAAGATTAAATAACAAAGTTGTCCTGGGACAAAGGCAAAGAGTCCGTTAATGCTTGTGGTCAAAGACAAAGCATTTGTCCAGAGAGAGTGTTAACAGCAGAATAATGAGCAGCTCTGACTACATGAAAAACAGGCACATGGTTTTAAACACACTGTGTTTTGTGCTCCCCCTTTTGTGAATCCTTGTTCACAGCTTTCCAATTATAATGCAAAGAAATGAACACAAACAGGCTTTCTTTGGTTTAAAGAAGAAAAGTGAAACTTATTAAACTTGCTTAAACTTTAATACGGTTCATGCCGACAGATATACGATGCACCCATGCTAGCATGCACACGTGATATACAGATGCAGCGGGGACCGAAAAAATAAAAGATAAAGTGGAACAGTTTGAGGCAATATCTTGTTACTGTGCTTCGAGCTCACGGTATAGCACTTTTGTAGGTAATTCTTGCATTTCGTAGGGCCCAGTATTCTACTTAAACCTTGTACATGTTGGAGACTTTTCTCTCTTTGAGATTCACATGTTTTCACAAGGTTCAGTTCTGTGGGAAAGAGATGGAGGCAGGCAGGACTGGAGAGGGTCTGCCCCATCCGGGAGCACATGGTGTTCTGAGTTCAAATCTGTGGCAAGTTCAAAAAACCAACAGCCAACTAGTCATGTGACTAAAACTGGTCTGACCACTTCTGCTGTGTATTGGGGAAGCAAAAGACTGCGTCCCTTTGTTTCAATACTGTTTGTTACTATGCAAATTTCTTTCCAGTCAGGCGCTTGCAATTTTAAGTTTTAAAGTTCATGTGGCAAAAATCATGTGTGCCTCAGTCTTGGCAGGTGGGGTGGGGGGGCGGGGGGGGGGTTTGCCTGACACCAGTCATGTTCTGAAGTTATTGAACTCAAGGTTCAGTCCACAAGGCTGTAGAGTGACGAATCGACAGATCAGGTGCTGTTCCTCGAGCTTGCGTTGATGTTCACTGGAACACTGGAGCAGGCCAAAGACAGAAATGTTGACATGAGAGCAGGGGGAAGTGTTGAAATGACAAGCAACCAGAAGCTCAGGGTCATGCTTTCGGACTGAGTGGAGGTATTCTACAAAGCGGTCAGCTAATCTGCGTTTGGTCTTCCCAATTTAGAGAAGACCGCATTGTGAACAGAAAATACAGTACACTAAATTGAAAGAAGTACAAGTAAATCGCTGCTTCACCTGAAAGGGGTGTTTGGGGCCTTGGATAGTGAGGAGAGAGGAGGTAAAAGGGAAGCTATTACACTTCCTGTGATTGAATAGGAAGGTGCCGTGGGAAGGGGACGAGGTATTGGGGATAATGGAGGAGTGGACCAGAGTGTTGCGGAGGGAACGATCCTTTCGAAATGCTGACAGGGGAGGGGAAGATGCATTTGGTGGTGGCATCACGCTGGAGGTGGTGGAAATGGCGGAGGATAATCCTTTGGATGTGGAGGCAGGTGGGCAGGAAAGTAAGGACAAGGGGAAACCTGTGGCGTTTCTGGGAGGGAGGGGAAGAGGGGAGGGCAGAGGTGTGGGAAATGGACCAGACACACTCCTTGAAGTCTCTGCTGACGAAGTCTGAAAAAGGGAAGAACAACCACACAACATGGGTCTCAAATCGAAGACGCTGGGATTAAAAGTCTCATGCTGTACCAACTGAGCTAACAAGGCCTGATACAGTACTTCTGCTCTGTCTGTTATTGGACGGATGCAGCTGTTTGCTCCACCCCAAGGGCGGGCGTTTGTTCCACCAACCATGAAGCAGCTTCCTATCAATTCCCAAAATTATCATCTCCAACAAGAGAGAATCTAACTATCTCCCCTTGACATTCAATGGAATTATCATTGCTGAATCCCTCACTCTCAACATCCTGGGGGTTGCCAATGAACAGAAACTGAATTGGAACTGCCAGATAAATACCATAGCTTCAAGAGCAGGTCAGAGGCTGGGAATTCTACTGTGAATTACTCACCTCCTGTCCACCATCTCCAACACATAATTCAGGAATGTGATGAAATTCTCCTCACTTGCCTGGATGAGTGCAGCTCCAACAACACCAAAGAAGCTCAACACCATCCAGGACAAAGCAGCTCACTTGATCAGCACTCCATCCACTACCATCTCGACCACCTATATGGACATTGGATGAATGGCAACACCACCATCTGCAAGTTCCCCTCCAAGCTACACACCATCCTGTCTTGGAACTATATCATGATTCCTTCACTGTCACTGGATCAACATCCTGGAACTCCCTTCCGAACAGCACATATTGCAATGGCTCAAAAAGGCGGCTCACCACCATATTCCCAATGGCAATTAGGGATGGGCAATAAATGCTGGCTTTGCCAGCAATGCTCACATCCCATGAAAGAATAAAAAATAGATTTGCCACAATGGTAGCTGGGTGAGGGATTTCAGTTATGTGGAGAGATTGGAGAAGCTGGGGTTGTTCTCCTTGCAGCAGAGAAAGGTCAGAAAAGATTTGACACATTTGTTCAAAATCATTTTAAATAAGGAGAAACTGTTTCCAGTGGTAAAAGGGTCAGTAAGCAGAGGACACAGATATCAGGTGATTGGCAGAAGAACCAGAGGTGACATGATGAACCATTTTTTACACAGCAATGTGCAGTGATAAAGAAAGAAAAGACTTGCATTTATATAGCACCTTTCAAGACCACTGGACATATCAAAGCACTTTGTAAACAATGAAATACTTTTGAAGTGTAATCACTATCGTAATGTCAGAAATGCAGCAGCTAATATCCACAAACAGCAATGTGATAATGACCAACTGATCTGATTGAGGGGCAAATATTGATCACAACAGCAGGGAGAATTGCTCTTCACTTGTTTGAAGTTGCAGCATGGGATCTTTTACATTCACCCAAACATGCAGACCAGGTCTTGGTGTAACATCACACCTGAAAGGCAGTACCTTCAACACCCTCAGTGCTGTACTGGAGTGTCAGCTGTGAACTCTGAACCCAGAAGCTTGTGATTTCGAGGTGAGTGTGACCAACTGAGCCACAGCTTTTACCTGAGTCTCAATCCTTCTACCAACAGTTTCTCTCTATCGGGTCTGTCACGACCCCTCATGATTGTGAACACCTCTATCAAATCTCCTCTCTGAAGAGAACAACCCCAGCTTCTCCAATCTATCCACATAACTGAAATCCGAACCACACGTTGCAGAAAGGAATTTTTCCTCATGTTCCTTCTGGTTTTGTGAGTCACCTTAAATCTGTAACCTTCGTTATGGACCGTTCAGCAGTTAGAAACTGTTCCTCAGTATTTACTCTACCTCAAACCTTCAAGGAAGCTCTGCAAAGTATCTGAAATTCAAGTTCGCAGAATTGGGATTTAAACACATGCCTCCCGTGAAAGCTGCAACCTGAACAGAGAAGCTGAAACTGCTCAGTCACCTCAACTGTTCAGACCTTTTTGACCTCGTCATCACTTCTGTACTTTGAAAGTTCACTCAGTTCAGTAACTTGTTCAATGTTACTGGAATACTCAGTGACTGGGATATTAGCTCCCCCGTGTTTTCCTGAGCTTGTTCTTGGTGTATGGGGATGTTTGTCCTGGGCCGTGGAATCTTGCATCCCTGTAATGGACATTAATCCACTGATTGAATCTGTATTCACTGCTTTCCGCTGGTGCTGGGTAATTGTAGAGTGTGGGGCTGGAATGTTGCTGCTTGTCCCGGCCTCACTCACTCTGGGAAAGAGTGAATAATTGATGCGTCTGTTTCTGTATCTGAAATGTGACTTCGATCTGCTGTTATTAACTGAGGCAGCGCTGCAGAAGGATACGTTAATAATCTCTCACTAATCAACTGCAAACAGTCAGAATGTGTAACTTTGAGCAGCACTTTCTGCACCGTCAGGGCTGGAAAGTTGAGGGAGGGAGAGACACTGTCAGTATCTGAGTGTATACAGCACTGTGCAGAGAAAGAGCCAATATACCGGGGCTGAGACACAGTGCATCTTTTCACATTTAATCACAATAATATCCACAGTCAGGAGCTGAAAATGATGAAAAACCGAATAGCAAGAGCAAAAATAAGAAAACTATGCAATTATAGATCAGCTGATAAGCTTTCACTGTGTTACCTGGTAGTCTAGAGAGATCGACCATTGACATGCTGTTCTCCCTTCGTCAGATACAGGAGAAATGCCGTGAACAACAGATGCCCCTCTACATTGCTTTCATTGATCTCACCAAAGCCTTTGACCTCGTCAGCAGACGTGGTCTCTTCAGACTACTAGAAAAGATCGGATGTTCACCAAAGCTACTAAGTATCATCACCTCATTCCATGACAATATGAAAGGCACAATTCAACATGGTGGCTCCTCATCAGAGCCCTTTCCTATCCTGAGTGGTGTGAAAAAGGGTTGTGTTCTCGCACCCACACTTTTTGGGATTTTCTTCTGCCTGCTGCTTTCACATGCGTTCAAATCCTCTGAAAAAGGAATTTTCCTCCACACAAGATCAGGGGGCAGGTTGTTCAACCTTGCCCGTCGAAGAGCGAAGTCCAAAGTACGGAAAGTCCTCATCAGAGAACTCCTCTTTGCTGATGATGCTGTTTTAACATCTCACACTGAAGAGTGCCTGCAGAGTCTCATCGACAGGTTTGCGTCTGCCTGCAATGAATTTGGCCTAACCATCAATCTCAAGAAAACAAACATCATGGGGCAGGACGTCAGAAATGCTCCATCCATCAATATTGGCGACCACGCTCTGGAAGTGGTTCAAGAGTTCACCTACCTAGGCTCAACTATCACCAGTAACCTGTCTCTAGATGCAGAAATCAACAAGCGCATGGGTAAGGATTCCACTGCTATGTCCAGACTGGCCAAGAGAGTGTGGGAAAATGTCGCACTGACACGGAACACAAAAGTCCGAGTGTATCAGGCCTGTGTCCTCAGGACCTTGCTCAACGGTAGCGAGGCCTGGACAACGTATGCCAGCCAAGAGCGACGTCTCAATTCATTCCATCTTCGCTGCCTTCGGAGAATACTTGGCATCAGGTGTCAGGACTATATCTCCAACACAGAAGTCCTAGAAGCGGCCAACACCCCCAGCTTATACACACTACTGAGTCAGCGGCGCTTGAGATGGCTTGGCCATGTGAGCCACATGGAAGATGGCAGGATCCCCAAAGACACATTGTACAGCGAGCTCGCAACTGGTATCAGACCCACCGGCCGTCCATGTCTCCGCTATAAAGATGTCTGCAAACGCGACATGAAATCGTGTGACATTGATCACAAGTCGTGGGAGTCAGTTGCCAGCATTCGTCAGAGCTGGCGGGCAGCCATAAAGACAGGGCTAAATTGTGGTGAGTCGCAGAGACTGAGTAGCTGGCAGGAAAAAAGACAAAGGCGCAAGGGGAGAGCCAACTGTGCAACAGCCCCGACTAACAAATTTCTCTGCAGCACCTGTGGAAGAGCCTGTCACTCCAGAATTGGCCTTTATCGCCACTCCAGGCGCTGCTTCACAAACCATTGACCACCTCCAGGCGCGTATCCATTGTCTCTCGAGATAAGGAGGCCCAAAAGAAAGAAAGAACTGTTTTATATTCAATGCTCTCTCCACTGTGGCCAGGGAATGGTTTCTTCTCAAGGTCTCAATATTAACAATACTTCTTAGAATTTAGATCTTTTAAAATTAATTCCATTGAGCTAATGGGGAAAAGTCAAATAACTGCATCAATTATAGGAGAGCTGGTTGGTGATGACGTGGATGTGTCTGCAGTGTGCAGGACCAGACTGTTTCTATCGATTCACAATGAATGTTCCACCCTTTATTTGGAACAGTAAAACTGATTGTGGACAATGGCTATTCTGGTTGCAGCAACTTGAAGATTTAACTCATTAACACCCTGCTTTCGGGTAATTTTGAAAGAACAACACCCAGCTCTGTCAGTTAGTGTGCTTGTTTGTTCACCCACAATTTGTTGGTTTCAGCACATAAAAGGATGAGGCTTTATTAACTTAAACTCTTGTACATCTGCTGTATTACTCTTGCTGCTGATTCTTCAAAGATAAGGTTAATCAAGTCTTTCTTTGTGAAATCCATGCTGACTGTGTTTTATTATTTTTCATTTTCATATGTATTTTCTAGTTTTGGTGATTATTGTCATTTTTATTGATTTTATTTTGATTTATTGCATTTATTGCCCATCCCTAATTCCCTTGAGAAAGTGGTGGTGAGCTGCCTTCTTGAACCACTGCAGTCAATGTGATGCTGTTCGGAAGGGAGTTCCAGGATTTTGACCCAGCAACAGTAAGGGAACAGTGATATATTTCCAATTCAGGATGTTGTATGGCTTAGAGGTGGTGTTCCCATGCATCTGCTGCCCTTGTCCTTCTAGGTAGTAGAAGTCACGGGTTTGGAAGGTGCTGTCTAAGGAGGCTTGCTGCCTTGCTGCAGTGCATCTTGTGGATGGTGCACACTGCTACCACAGTGCATCGGTGATGGAGAGAGTGAATATTGTGAATGAGGTGCCAATCAAGTGGGCTGCTTTGTCCTGGATGGCGTTGAGCTTCTGAAGTGTTGTTGGAGCTGCACCTATCCAGGCAAGTGGAGAGTATTCCATCGCACTCCTGACTTGTGCCTTGTAGATAGTGGACAGGCTTTGGGGAGTCAGGAGGTGAGTTACTCGCCGCAGGATTCCTAGTCTCTGACCTGCTCTTGTAGCCATGATATTTATATGGCTACTGCAGTTCATGTTCTGGTCAATGGTAACCCCCAGGATGTTGTAGTGGGAGATTCAGCAAACGTAATGCTGTTGAACGTCAAGGGGAGATGGTTAGATTCTCTCTTGTTTGAGATGGTCATTGCCTGGCACTTGTGTGACTCGAATGTGAAATATCCTGATTGGAGGGTATTGTATTGTCCTGCACAGTGACAACACTTGGAAAGTCCTTCATTGGCTGTAAAAGACTTTACAAGGTCCTGTGAAATGCATGTGTTGCTTTTTCCAATGTTATCAGTGTCATTTTGATCAAAAGATAGGATTCGTGAGCACAAATTTTAAATCAATGTTGATTCAAATAATGTAAAAGCATCTATATTCTTGCACTAAACTTAATAATCACCATCTTCCTATCCTTACAGAGTACAATGTCTTTGACCCTGAAATTGATTCCACAATCTCAGTCCCTCAGACAATTTCAGCCCAGTTCTGATGAAAGATCACAGATCTGAAACGTTAACTCTGTTTCTCTCTCCACAGATGCTGCCAGACCTGCTGAGTATTTCCAGCATTTTCTGTTTTTATTTCAGATTTCCAGTATCTGCAGTATTTTGCTCCTGTGTTACTTTGAAAGTTAAAACTGACCCACCTGTCTACAATTCACACTCGGGTCTCCCATGAAATGATTCTGTATAATGTTGTTATAATGAATACAGACTCCGAGCACAGAGCTTCCTGTGGGAAAATGGGGATATGAAAACCAGCAGACTCTGCAGGAATTTCCACTGGGAGCACAAATTCACAAAATCTTCCTTTCATATATCGATTCATTTTGATTGTCCTTCTGGAAAATTATTTTGAAACAATTTAAACATCAACCCACAGCTCCATGACTGGATCAATTATGAGGTCATCCTCTGACAGGTCATGTGACAGTGGAGCCACAAGACATCAGAACCAGATTTGTGACTGGATTAAAACCCGGAATCCTGTCATAATGGCTTTTCAAATAAAGCTGTTGCTGTTTAAAAACACAGCAGTTAAACTTTCTGCCTGACCATGAGGGGAGCGAGGGAGAAATTTACAAAACTCAATCCTTCAACAAAATAGTTCAAAAATCATTAATATCGAAATCATGTGAGGATTCATCTGCAGGATAAACAAGCAAAATACAGAAACAACAAAGGAGAGCTGAAAAAGGAAATGAGATCAGCAAGAGAGTGTGTGAAAAAAGATTAGTGGGTCACATAACTGGGAACACTGAAGTCTTTTACCAACATATGGACAGTCAAAGAATGGGTGGGTCAATTAGGAGATCCTATGGAGGCAGAGGGTGTGGCTGAGGTACTAATTAAGTACATTGCATCTGTCACAAAACAAGCAGATTGTGCAAATGTCACAGTAAAGGAGGAGGATGTGGAGAAATTGGAAGGGATGAAAATAGATAAAGAGGAGATAATTACAAGGTTGGCAGTGCTCACAGTGGAAAAGTCACCCTGTCTGGATGGGCTGCATCCTGGGTGGCTAAGGGAAGTAATGGTGGAAATAGCGGAGACTTGAGCCACAATCTTTCAATCCCCCTTTCCCTGGGAATGATGCCAGAGGACTGGAGGATGTAGGTAAGCTTAGGCAGTTCGATCTCAGTTTAACTTGACCATTTTTATAATGTATCTGTTGTAATAACTAATGAGGTCAAGGAAGCCATTTTACAATTAACACATGACCAAAGGAGCCATTTTGTGTTCAGGACTAACGTTTATCTCCTGCATAATGAATGAGTAGCTACCCATCATGAAACAGATGATTGTAAAGGTAATGAACCTTGATTGAGTTATAAATAATGAATCAATAATCATTTTAGAGAGAATGGGTTTTCATTTAAAGTTAGTTCAATCTAATCACTGTGAGTTTCTGTGTCTGTGTGGGAAAGGGCAGTTTCAGCGAAACGTATTCAAACAATGGACCTTTCTAGGACACCTGATAAAACCCATGGTATGGTAAATCGTGACCTTCAAGAGTCTCGATTTAATGAATAGGAAACTTGTTTCAGATCAGATTGGGAGACAGTGTGAAACCACTCCATTGTACTCATGTCTGAGATTCTGAGGACAGGTGACTGTTAGTGGAAGACATCATTAAGAACTTATTAAATGTACCGAGCAACAGCTCGGACCAAATATTATTTTACAAGGTGGTGTGATGGCAATCCAGGGGTTAAAAGTAGGGATTTTGTAAGGTTTCAGTGTGCAGGAACACTAGAAGATCTCAGGGGTATAGGCTGAGATCATCAACCAAGTTCTCCACCTGATGAGGGATCTAGGCTGGACAAAGAGAACCGGGACACTCTGAGACCAGGCTCGACCTGTCCACACACTTTCTCGAGCAGTAAAGTTATATTGTCCAAGTTTGTTAAAGATAATTTTACTTTCAATTATTAAGCACTATTTTGCTCTCAATAAAAGTTCTGGACATATTAATCAAGTATCCTGTTGCTTTAATTGGTTAAAGTCATTCCCAAAGAGATTGTCCACAATAGACTTTCCGGAACTAAAAGATACATCTACAAGGATTGCTAAATTTACAGCCCTGTTTAAAAAGAGAGATTAACCCAGGAACTACAGACCAGTTAGTCTAATGTCGGTGGTGGGGAAACTTTTAGAGACAAATATCCAGGAGGAAAATAACTGTCACTTGGTAGAACATGGCCGAATAAATGACAGCCAGTACAGATTGATTAACAGAAGATTGGGTCTGAAATAATTAATTAATTTATTTGATGACGTTTCAGAGAGAGTTGACCAGGGTGGTGAGGTTGATTGTGTGTGTCTGGAATTCAAAGCTGTGTTCGAAAAAGTACCATAAAATAGACTTGTGAACAACATTCGAGCAGATGGGATTAAAGGGGGCAGTGGTAGCATAGATACAAAATTGGCTGAGGGACAGAAAGCATAAAGTAGGGTGAATGCTTGTTTTTTAGAATGGAGGGACGAATCCAGGAATGTCACTGTTGTTTCAGTATGTGCTGTGTCTGACCCTGAGTTGTCCGAGGGAGGGGGCTGTTTGTGATGTTCCTGTGGGGTGCATTATCATCAGGGTCACTCTCTGAGCTGTCACAGGGATGGGGCAGTGTGTGATATCCTTGTGCATGTCATGCAGGCCCACTGGCATGTGGTTCCATCCTGATGCCAAGAAACAGAGCACTGATATGGGCAAAAAGTCTCACTTCCCTGTGGGTGTCTTGAGAGAGAAGAAGGCTGAGGGAGCAAACCTGCACAGTAAATCCGGAGTGGAGTCCCTGAGGCAGTTACCTGTTACTTATCAGGTAGTTTTCCAGCAACTCCTACAGCAGAGCAATACCAAACAGTACTGTTTTTTTCCCTTTCCTTTGGACAATACTAGCAATGCTGAGAGGGTGTCCTGATGCTCAGTGTCTCCATACTATTTGCCCTGGTCTGTGCCCTGGAGAGGACACTCCAGCTTTGTGGTTAAACATGAGCACAACACGGGAATGAACAGTTACTGATTGGAAGCTCTCACTCAATTGGTGGAGAGTATGAGCACCAGGGCTTACTTCTGACAGAGGGAGAGAGCATCATGTCTCATTGGATAGCTACCACCCACTCAGTTAACTGCTGTCCTGCCACGACCTACTTGCTTCAATGGGTGCTTGGAGCTTAGAGAGTCATCTCTCAACAGGCGGTTCGATAATCTATGCACCAGGCAAGACAAACTTCACAAAGAAGACACCAGTCCTTCGCATCGCAAGCTGGAATGTGAGGACCATGTGTCCTGGCCTTACTGATAACCTTCTGCAGGTTGATGACACACACAAGACAGCTGTGATCGACAAAGAACTCACAAGGCTAAATGTGGACATTGCTGTGCTGCAAGAAACTAGACTCGTTCAAAGTGGATCCCTCAAAGAGAAACACTACACCTTCTTCTGGCAGGGGAAACCCCAAGAGGCAACTCGTGGGTTTCACAGTAAAAAACACGCTACATGCGATGAGTGGACCACCCACAGTAGGCTCAGAGAGACTTCATACTCTTCACTTGACAACAAGCGCGGGCCCAGTTAATCTCATGTGCATCTATGCCCCGACACTCACCTCCACCCCAGATGTCAAGGATCAATTCTATGAGACACTTGACGCTGCATTCAATAGAATTCTCAGCACTGAGGGAGTGTATCTTCTGGGAGATTTCAACGCAAGTGTGGGTACTGACTCTAGCTTGGCCAACGAGCATAGGGCACCAGGGGATTGGCAAGATGATCAAAAATGGACAGAGGTTGCTGGATCTAAGTTGTCACCATGGACTCTGTGTGACAAACAGCTACTTCCAGTTCAAGCTGTGCCACAAGGTGTCCTGGAGCCATCCAAGATTACGCCACTGTGTATCACCGCGCTGTCTGTGACACTGAAAACACCCTGGTGCGTAGCAAGGTCAGGCTTCAGCCAAGGAAGCTTCACCCATCCAAGAAGAAAGGTCCTTCACGGATCAACACTTGCCGAACCACTGATCCAGAAAGGACCCAGGAGTTCCTCAACATCCTCGATCAGGCTCTTTCAGAAAACACCCAAGGCCTCAGTGCGGTGTCAAAGTGGAATCATCTGCACGCCACCATCTATAACTCTGCACGGGAAAAGAGATGGGAGGAATGCTGACTGGTTTGAGGCTTATTGGACTGAAATGGAGTCAGTTACTGTAACTAAGAAGAGAGCCCTCATGAACTACAAACCAGTCCCCAGTAAACAAACTCCAGATGCTCTCAGAACTACCAGAAACAAGTCTCTGCAGACTGCTCGGCACTGCACCAATCAATACTGGTAAAAACAATGCAACAGTATTCAATCTGCCGCTGAATCTGGGGGATGCTAGAGGGACATATGAAGGAATTCAACACACCAAGGCTCCTTAGACAGCACCTTCCATACCCGCAACCTCTACCAACTAGAAGGACAAGGGCAGCAAATTGATGGGAACATCACCACCTGCAGGTTCCCCTCCAAGCCACACAATACCGTGACTTGGAACTATATCGCCTTTCCTTCACTGTCGCTGGGTCAAAATCCTGGAACTCCCTTCCGAACAGCACTGTGGGCGTACCTACCTCACATAGACGGCAGCGGTTCAAGAAGGCAGCTCACCATCACATTCTCAAGGGAAATGAGGGATGGGCAATAAATGCTGGCTTAGCCAGTGATGACCACATCACATGAATGAATAAAAAAAATTATGAAAGCAACCGGCCCAGCAGTAACTAAATCAGCACCTTTGAAGACAAAGACAGGGACAATCATTACTGAACCTAACAAGCAGATGGAAAGGTGAGTGGAGCATTACCTTGAACTCTTCTTCTTTGGCCTCCTTGTCTCGAGAGACAATGGGTAAGCACCTGGAGGTGGTCAGTGGTGTCAGTCGCTGCGAGGCAACTATGAAGTGACCTCTCCATGGCGCATGCCTGGGCGAATGTATGGAGGTTGAGAGTTGCCCAAGCGTCAAAACCCCCCTCTTGGCCTTTCTGGTGGGGTCCAAAGGAGTGCAGAGCACGACGTTTGGCACCAGTATGGCTGCAGGAACTGCCGGAAACATGCCAAAGGTGACACATGACCGCCTACGGGGTTCCGCTCCGGATTTTCTGTTAGGGTTTACTCCCTTAGCCTTGGTCTCTCCCGAGATGCCCACAAGGCAGTGGGGTTGTTAGGGCCCCTACACAGGTGTAGAATGAAGCCGGTGGGAGGAGGGGGTGCGAGGGGGAGGAGTGGAGGGGGTGCTGGGAAGTGGGCTGTAAGGGGTTGCGGGGGGTGCAGGGGAAGGGGGTGCAGGGGGAAGATGGTGCAAGGGGGAAGCTGGAAAGGAGTTATGAAGGGGGAGGGGGTGTGGGGGGTGGGGGGGGTGAACTGAGAGAGTGGAGCTGGGAAGGGAGAGGGAGGTGGAAGGGGGGAACGGGGGGATGAGCTGATAGAGTGGAGCTGAGAAGGGGGAGGGGGAATGGAAGGGGGAGGAAGGGGAAGGTAGGGCAGGTAATAAGCCATTTCCTCAGCTCCCACCATCGATGCCTGGAAAACTCCTCGGCGTCCTTCGGGAGGTGAGCAACATCATCGTGCTACAGCCCATGTTATTAGTCCACTAACATAGCAATAAAAATAATATACCCTGGATTATTAGTCCATTGACATAACAATAACGCTACTGCACCCTGGATTCTAGTCCAGTAACTTTACAATAGCACTACAGCACTCTGCATTAAAGGACCCTAACATAACTTTAAAAGTTACAGTACCCCGGATTATTAGTCCAGTAACATGATAATAAACCACAGCACCCTGGAATATTAGTCCACTCACATAACAATTGCACTAAAGCACCCTGGATTATTAGTCCATTGAAATAACAATAACACTACTGTACCCTGTATTATTAGTCCACTAACATGACAATAACACTGTTGCACCCTGATTACAAGCCCACTAACATAACAATAACACAACAGCACCTTGGAATATAAATCCAGTAACATAACAATAACACAACTGCACCCTGGAATATTAGTCCAGTAACATAACAATAACACTATGACACCCTGGAATATTAGTCCAACTAACATGACAATAACACTGCTGCACCCTGATTACAAGCCCACTAACATAAAAATAACACTACAGCACTCTGTATTATAGGGCCCTAACATAACAATACCAGTACAGTACCCCGGATTATTAGTCCAGTAATTTAACAATAACACTACTGCAGCCTGGATTATTAGTCCACTAACATAACAATAACACTACTGTACACTGGATTTTTAGTCCGGTAACATACCAATAACACTACTGCACCCTGAATTATTAGTCCACTAACAGAACAATAACACTACTGTTCCCTGGATTATTAGTCCAGCAATTTATTAATAACACTACTGCACCCTGGATTATTAGTCCAGTAACATAACAATAACACTGCAGCACCCTGGAATATTAGAACACTAACATAACAATTACAATAAAGCAACCTGGATTATTAGTCTATTGACATAACATTAACATGACTGCATCCTGGATCATTAGTCCAGTAACATAACAATCACACTACTGTACCCCGGATTATTATTCCACTAACATAACAATAGCACTATCCCCTCCCCCCTTGGATTATTAGTCTACTAGCAAAGCAATAACACTGCTGCACCCTGATTAATAGCCCACTAACATAACAATAACACTACTGCACCCTGGAATGTTAGTCAATTAATATAACAATATCAATACTGTACCCTGGGTTATTATTCCACTAACATAACAATAACACTACTGCATCCTGGATTATTAGTCCACTGTCATAACAGTAACACTACTACAGCCCGTATTATTAGTCAAATAATATATCAGTACTGCACCCTGGATTATTAGTCCACTAACATAACAATAACACTACTGTCCCTCGAATTATCAGTCCATTAACATAATAATAACACTACAGGAGCCTGTATTATTAGGCCACTAACATAAAAATAACACTACTGCACCCTTGATTATTACTCCACTAACAATAACACAACTACGCCCCGAATTATTAGTCCACTAAGATAACAATAACACTGCTGTACCCTGGATTATTAGTCCAGTATCATAACAATGACAATATTGCACCTTGTATTATTAGTCCACTAACAAAGCAATAACACTGCTTCACTCCGGATTATTAGTCCACTAACAAAACAACAACACTACTGCACCTTAGATTATTAGTCCACTATCAAAGTAATAACACTCTTGCACCCTGGATTATTAGTCCATTTACGTAACAATAACACTACTGCACCCTGGATTATTAGTCCACGAACATAACAATAACACTACTGCGCCCTGGATTATTAGTCCAGTAACATAGCAATAACACTCTTGCACCCTGGATTATTAGTCCACTTCCATAACAATAACACTACTGCGCCCTGGATTATTAGTCCAGTAACATAGCAATAACACTCTTGCACCCCGGATTATTAGTCCATTTACATAACAATAACACTACTGCGCCCTGGATTATTAGCCCAGTAACATAGCAATAACACTCTTGCACCCTGTATTATTAGTCCACTTCCATAACAATAACACTACTGTCCCCCGGATTATTAGCCCACTAACATAACAATAACACTACTGTCCCCCGGATTATTAGCCCACTAACATAACAATAACACTACTGTCCCCCGGATTATTAGTCCAGTAACATATCAATAACACTACTGCCCCCGGATTATTAGTCCGCTAACATAACAATATCAGTACTGTACCCTGGATTATTTGTCCAATAACATAACAATAATGTTACTGTACCGTGAATTATTAGTCCACTGACATAACAATAACACTACTGCACCCTGGACCATTAGTCCAATAACATAAGAATAACACTACTGCACCCCGGATTATTAGTCCGCTAACATAACAATATCAGTACTGTACCCTGGATTATTTGTCCAATAACATAACAATAATGTTACTGTACTGTGAATTATTAGCCCACTAACATAACAATAACACTACTGCCCCCGGATTATTAGTCCGCTAACATAACAATATCAGTACTGTACCCTGGATTATTTGTCCAATAACATAACAATAATGTTACTGTACCGTGAATTATTAGTCCACTGACATAACAATAACACTACTGCACCCTGGACCATTAGTCCAATAACATAAGAATAACACTACTGCACCCCGGATTATTAGTCCGCTAACATAACAATATCAGTACTGTACCCTGGATTATTTGTCCAATAACATAACAATAATGTTACTGTACTGTGAATTATTAGTCCACTGACATAACAATAACACTACTGCAACCCGGATTATTAGTCCTGCAACATAATAACACTTCTGTACTGCGCCACTGTGGTGCCCCAATTTGTGCCATACCTACAATGGTGGGAGATTTTCTTTAACTCACTTGTGTAATCCACAACAGACTCACTTGACAGCTATTTCATTTGATGGAATACAACTCTCAGTGCAATTTGGTACCCAGTTGTTGCCTCCCCAATACACAGATGAAGTGGTCAGACCAGTTTTGGTCGCATGACTGACTGACTGTTGGAGGTTTTCAATTTGAACGTCCAACAGAGGATTTGAACTCAGAAAGCTGTTTGCTCCTGGATGGAACAGAATCTCCTCTCCAGTCCTGCCTGCCTCCATCTCTTTCCTACCGAACTGAATCTTGTGAGAACACGTGAACCTCAAAGAGTTAAAAGTCTCCTGCGTGAACAAGGTTTAAGAAGAACACTGGGCCCTGACAAAGAGCAAGACTACCTACAATCAAGTGAGCTCAAAACACAGTAAACAAGAAACTCTTTTGATATTGCCTCAAACCCCTCTCTACTATATTTTCCTCTCCTCTTTTGTGTCCTTATTTGCATGTCTGTACCGTGTGTGCATGCTAGTGCAGACACGCTGTATATCCATAGGCGTGAACCATATTAGAGTTTAAGTTTAAGTTTTAATAAAATTTAATCTTTCTTCTTTAAACCTTGAACTCTACATAACGGAGAACATTGTCATTGAAGTAGCTCTCAGCGCCATTCCAGACTTCCCTGTCATGAGGGGTTGGTCATTGAGTCCACTATAATGGAGCTCAACAACGCCATTGACCGTCTTGCCAGTGATAAAGCCCCGGGAAATGATGGTATTCCACCTGGAATCATCAAAAGTGGAAAAGCAGCACAGTTGTAGCATCTCCATGAACCTCTGTGTCTCTGTTGGAAGGAGAGATCTGCGCCTCTCAACATGCTTGATGCAAACATTGTCACCTTGTACAAAAATATAGGGGAATCGCAGTGACTGCAGCAATTACCGAGGCATCTCCTTGCTAAGTATTGTGGGGAAGGTCTTTGCTCACATTGCTCTGACCAGATTGCAGACCCTGGCATCACACATCTATCCTGAGTCTCAGTGCAGCTTCAGAGCTGGTAGATCGACAGTCAACATGATTGTCTCACTTCGGCAGTTCCAGGAGAAGTACTGTGAACAGTACAGAGCACTCTACATTGTCTTTATAGACATCACCAAGGCCTTCAATCATGTCAGCAGAGACGGACTCTTCAAACTGCGATGGAATATAGGCTGCCCTCCTGAACTCTTGGGCGTCATCTCTTCCTTCCATGAGAACATGCATAGTTCCATCAGTTACAATGGAGCAACATAAGATGCTTTCAAGATCAGCAGTGGGGTCAAGCAGGGCTGTGTCCTGGTGACAACTCTCTTAGAAACAGAGGAACATAGGAGGAGGTCATTTAGCCCGTCGAGCCTGTTCTGCCATTCAATTAGATCATGGCTGATCATCTGCCTCAACACCACTTGCCCACGCTCTCCCCATATCCCTTGATGTCATGAGTATCAAGGTTTCTATCAATTTCTGTCTTGAACATGCTCAATGATTGAACTTGCACAGACCCCTGGTGTAGAGAATTCCGAAGATTCACCACCCTCTGAATGAAGAAACTCCACCCTATCTCAGTTTTAAATGGCCTTTTAAATGAAACTTTAAGGAATACAAGCCCAGTTTCCTCATCCCAGGGATTAGTCTGGTGACCGTCCATTGCACTCCCTCTATGGCATGTATATCCTTACTTAGATAAGGAAACCAAAGCTGTACACAATACTCCAGCGCAGTCTCACCAAGGCTCTATACAATTGCATCAAGACATCTTTACTCCTGTACTCAAGACCCTTTGTGTGAAGGCCAACATACCATTTGCCTTCCTAATTGATTGCTGCACCTGCATGCGAGCTTTTAGTGTCTCATGAACAAGGACTCCCAGGTCCCTTTGGACATCAACACTTCCCAAACTCTCACCATTTAAGAAATATTCTGTCTTTCTGTTTATTCTACCAAAGTGGATAACTTCACACTTATTCATATTATGTTCCATCTGTCATTTCATTCACTTATCCTATTCAAGTCCCCTGGAAGCCTGCTTGTAACCTCCTCACAGCTCACATCCTTTACAATTAGCATACTCTTCTCCATGCTGCAATTGTACACTTTCAGTGACTCAGATGGGGGTGTCCACCTGCATACCAGAGCTGTTGACAAGCTGTTCATCTTGGCAAGACTGCGGGCCAAGACTAAAATGAGTCAGTTCCTAGTCTGTGAGATGCTGTTTGCTGATGACGCTGTGCTGACATCCCATCATGAAATTCACTTGCAGCAGTTTGTATATCGGTTCTCCCTGGCCTGCAAGGAGTTTGGACTGATGATCAGCATCAAGAACATGAAAGTTATGGGCCAGGACGTCGAGACTCCACCTTCCATCAAAATCGACAACCTCACTTTGGAGGATCAACAATCACCAGCAATCTGTCCCTTGATACTGAAATCAGCACCAGTATTGTCAATGCTGCAGTTGTCATGTCATAGTTGAGAAGACCAATGTGAACCAACAGCAAACTGACCAAAAATACGAAGCTCTGCGTGTACCAGGCTTGTGTTCTCAGCACCCTCCTTTATAGTAGAGAAGCATCAACAACTTATACAAGCCAAGACAAGCAGCTGAACAGCTTCCACATCCGCTGCCTCAGATGGATATTGGGCATCTCCTGGCAGGACAGAGTGCCGAATGCATAAGTCCACCAGCGTGCAGTGATCCGCAGCATGTTTGCCATCTTGCGTCAGCGGTGACTCTGTTGACTGAGTCATGTGTGCCGAATGGATGACGGTCGCATTGCCAAAGATATGCTCTTTGGTGAGCTTGCTATCAGCATGAGACCAACAGGTCACCCACGTCTGTGATACAAGGACATCTGCAAACGAGATCTCCAGCAGACTGGGAGTGTAGTCGATGCATGGGATGTCCTTCCTCCTGACTGGAATTCCTGGAGAAAGGCATTCAGGAAGACCATGGGAAAAGCAGAGGACAAAAGAAATGACCAGTTGGGGGGAAAGAGAGCTCAGAGGAAGGAAAAATTATCAGTCGACCTCAGGCCAATGATATTCATCTGTACCAGCTGCAGAAGGGATCGTCACTCACGAGTCGTCCTCTACAGCCGCAACAAACGATGTTTAATACAGAAGTGACCTACACGCCAGGCGTAGCCCATCGCCGTCCGAGACGGACGATTGCCTATTACTTTTACAGCGACAGCTACAACTACAAGAGCGGGTCAGAGGCTGGGAACTCTGCGGCGACTAACTCACCTCTTGACACACCAAAGCCTGCCCACCATCTACAAGGCACAAGTCAGGAATGTGATGGAATACTCATGCCTGGATGAGTGCAGCTCCAACAACACTCAAGAGATTGACACCTTCAGGTCAAAGCAGCCCACTTGATTGGCACCCCATCCACCACCTTAAACATTCATTCCCTCTCGCACCAGAGGAGAATGGCAGCAGTGTGTAACATTTACAATATGTACTGCAGCAAATTACCAAGCCTCCTTCAACAGCACCTTCCAACCCACAAACTCAACCACCTAGAAGGACAAAGGAAGCAGACGCATGGGAACATCACCACCTTCAAGTTCCTCTCCAAGTCACACACCCTCCCAAAAAGCACTGTGGAGGTGCCAGAGGACTGAACAGTGGCAAATCTGACTTCCTATTTCAACAAAGGGTGAAAGGGGCAACTACAGGCCAGTGTGATTAATAGCAGTGGTGAGTAAGGTTTTAGAAACAATATTAGGGAAAAAATCAACAGTCACTTGGAGAGATTTGAGTTAATTGAGGAGAGTGAGCATGGATTTATAAATGGCAGTTCATGCTTGACTAACTGCATTTTTTGAAAATCTAACAGGAAGATGATGCAGCGAATGTTGTTGATATGGATTTTAAGAAAGGATGGATGGATGGATTAAGAATGAATGATAAGGTAGCACATAAAAGGGTGGTTAACAAAATTGAGGTTCATGGAATAGGAGTCACTGTCCAATTGGATAGAAAATTGCTTTAAGGACAGAAAATAGCGAATCATAGTAAATGGTTCTTTGTCAAACTGGAGGATAGTCGACAGTGGGTGTTCTCCAGTGGTCACTGCGAGAACCACTGCTTTTTCTGCTATATGTAAATGACTCGGATCTTGGAATATCGAGTAGAATCTCAAAATATACCGATAACACCAAACCTGGAGGTCTGGTAAACAGTGAGGATGATATGACCTGCCTGCAACAGGACAGTGATAGGCCAGCAGAATGGGCAGACAGGTGGCAGATCGAATTTTATAGTGACTAGTGTGAGGTGATGCATTATAGCAGAAGGAATTGGGAGAGACAATATATACTTAATAGCACAGTTCTAAACAGAACTAAAAATAATGCACCTTGTACGTGGCTTGTTGGTCGAGGGGCATGATTCCCACTTTGCTTGTCTGTTGGTTAATATGCGAGAGGTTAACAGACTAGCCCTTCTTCATTTGTGTTTTTAGTTGAAGGTCATCAATTGGTTGCAGCCTTACAGAAAGCGAAATTGACGTTCATACAGATCCTGTTTGAGGACCAGAGAACTGGATTCAAAGAGCCTGTTGACAAAATTGAAATGAACAAAATGTGCAGGTCGCCAAGTGGGTGTCTGTAGGTGGAGCAGTAACTGAGAGCTGGATACAAAATCAACACGACCAGTAGCTAGTATGGAATGGAATTCTTCTGTGTTTCTGTTGTTCGGTTTCGATTAGGGTGGCAGAGTGGAGCAGTGGTTAGACCTACAACCTCACAGTTTCAGGGCCCTGGGCTCAATTCTGCGTACTGCCTGTGTGGAGTTTGCAAGTTCTTCCTGTGTCTGTGTGGGTTTTTGCTGGGTGCTCTGGTTTCCTCCCCCCTCCAAAGACGTGCAGGTGATAGGTAAATTGCCCCTAGTGCAGGTAGGTGGTAGGGAATATGGGATTCCTGTGGGGTTAGTATAAATGGGTGGTTGTTGGTCGCCACAGACTTGGTGGGCCGAAGGGTCTGTTTCAGTGCTGGATCTCTAATAATAATATCTCATCGATTTTCTTGTTTTTCTCTTTTTTGATGCGTTTGAATAATTGTGGATCCTTCTTCAGGGTGTTTCCATTCACCAGGAAGTTCTGACCTCTGATGATGTTGATCACAATAAGCTTCTGATAGTTTTGGAACTGAGCAAATTTCCTTTGCTTGAGTCTGCAAGATGTAACTCAGTCTGACATGTGGATCCAAGGGAGGATTTGAAAGCCACCCCTGCATTGGAGCATACAGTTGTATCCATCCAATAAGAGACTGAGTAGAAGTGACAGTTCAGTCAGTCGAATATGAGACTTTTAATCTCAGGGTTGTGAGTTTGAGTGCCATTCTGTTTTTCCCTTTTTTGGGGCTTCATTAGCAGAGAGTACAAGGAGTGTTTGAAATGAAATTCAACAACAGTATGAGAAAGTCTCACTTTGATACGGGACTCTTCTCTCTGCAGCATCTCGCTGCAAAAGATTGAACTTTATCTCATTTCTTTCTCAGCTCGGTGTCAGTGCGGCTCGGTGGGACTTCTGGCTGTCTCCCGCTTCACAATCCATCAGTACTGAGAAAGCAATGGGGAATATTACTCACATGTTGTGTTCTGTAACCTTTCGGAAACAATTGAATGTATGTATTTTCTTCCAAAACAAGGACACAAAGACATTAACAATGTGGGGCTGAAATAGCTCAGTTGGGGGAGTGTTAGATTGAAGATCTAAAGGCAATTTCAATTCTTTATGCGTCCCATGCTTTTGTTCTGATTTTCCAGTTGTACAATTTAGTTTGAAATTATTTACCAAGCACCAGTGGATTGAATTTGAGAAACAACACAGAGTCATTTACAGCACAGAATGTGGTCGTTTGGCCTATCACGTCCATGCTGGCTCTCCCCGGAGCAATCGAGTCAGTTCCACTCACCAGCTCGGTCACTTTCCTCCTGCAAGTTTCATTCCTTCAAGGATCCATCCAATTTCCTTTTCAAATCATTGATTGTCTCTGATTCCACCACACTCGTGGGTCAGGTCATTACCACCCACAAGATAAAAAGTTCCACCTCATCAAGGATGGGAAATATTTAGATCTTCTATATTTAGCTTATTGTTTATTTCTATGAGAAGAGAATGGCAGTCAACATGAAAGGGAACCCAAAGATCTTTGAGCAGTATATAAGTAATCAGTGGGTAGTAAGAGGTGGAGTGGGCCTCATTAAAGACAAAGAGGAAAGTATGTGCTGAGAGGTGCTGGGCAATGTTAATATATTTAATGAGTACTTTGTATCAGTGATCACTAAGGAATTGGAATCTGACAAAATATCAGTAGAAGCAGAGAGAGTAGAGGCAATGCATCGGGTACAAATTGAGAGAGGGAGGTACGAAAAAGGATGGCTGTGCTTCGGGTAGATAAATCACCTGGTACGGATGGCTTACAACCCAGGTTGCAAAAGGAAATGCGGATGCAGAAAACAGAAGGGCTTGTCATAATCTTCCAATCTTCCCTGGATACGGGGGAGGTGCCAGAGGATTGAACAGAGGCTAATGTGACACCCTTATACAAGAAAGGATGTAAGGACAGTCTGGGTAACTACAGGCCTGTTGGATTAACAGCAGTGGTGGGTAAGGTTTTAGAAAGAATAATCAGGGTAAAAAAATCACAGTCACTTGGAGAGGTTTGAGTTAATTAAGGATAGCGAGCAGGGATTTATAAATGGAAGTTCATGCTTGACTAACGTAACAGCATTTTTTGATGAACTAACAGAGAAGGTCGATGAAGGGAATGCAGTTGATGTTGTTTATATGCATTTTATGAAAGTACTTGATAAGGTATCACATAAAAGGGAGCTTAACAAAATTGAGGTTCATGGAATAGGAGGATCAGTGTCCAATTTGATAGAAAAGTGTCTTTAGGACAGAAAACAGTGAGTCATATTAAATGGTTCTTTGTCAGACTGGAGGATAGTCGACAGTGGTGCTCCCCACTGCTTTTTTTGCTACAGATAAATGACTTGGATCTTGAAATATAGAGTAGAATCTCAAAATATGCCGATAACACCAAACCTGGATGTGTGGCAAACAGTGAGGATGATATGAATTGTTTGCAACAGGACAGTGATAGGATAGCAGAATGGGCAGACAGGTGGCAGATGGAATTTAATAGTGACTGATGTGAGATGAAGTATTTTAGCAGAAGGAATAGGGAGAGACTCAATGCTACAGTTGTGAAGAATGTGCAGGAGTAGAGGGACTTGGGTGCATGTCCATCAATCTTTGAAGTTGGCAAGACATATTGCGAGAGTGGTGAGCAAAGTAGATGGGATCTTGGGCTTTATAAATACAGGCATTGAGTACAAAAGCAGGGGAATTATGCTGAACCATTATAAAGCTCTGGTTTGGCCCCAATTGGAGTGTTGCGTCCAGTTCTGCTCACCACACTTTCGAAAGAATGTGCGGATCCTTCAGAGGATGCAGAGGAGATTTACCAGAATGGTTTCAGGGATGGAGGATTATAGTTTCAAGGTTAGGCTGGAAAAGCTAGGGTTGTTCTGCCTGTATCAAAGGAGATTGAGGGGAGAATTGATAGAGGTGTATAAGGCTATGACAGTTTTAGATAAGTTGGCAAGGAAACATTGTTCCCATTAACTATTGGAACAAGGACGAGGGACACAGATTGAATGTTTTGGGCAAGAGAAGCAGGGGGAATGTGCGGAAGAACCTTTTTTACACAGTGATTGGTAATGATTAGATTAGATTAGATTAGATTAGATTAGATTAGAGATACAGCACTGAAACAGGCCCTTCGGCCCACCGAGTCTGTGCCGACCATCAACCACCCATTTATACTAATCCTGCACTAATCCCATATTCCTACCAAACATCCCCACCTGTCCCTATATTTCCCAACCACCTACCTATACTAGTGACAATTTATAATGGCCAATTTACCTACCAACCTGCAAGTCTTTTGCCTTGATCTGCAACTCGCTGCCAATGAGGGTGGTGGAAGTGGAAACAATCGATGATTACAAAAGGAATTTGGATGGGCCCTTGAAGGAAATACATTTACAGGGCTACGGGGATCGAGCAGACGAGTAGGTCTGACTGGATCGTTCCCTGGAGAGCCGCCATGGACTCGATGGGGCGAATGGCCTCCTTTTATCCCACAAATGACTCAATGACTCGATGACTCCAGGTCACTCGCAGAGTCAAGAAAACAGAGTGATGGATTTAACACAACATTATAAGTTATGTTGTTTTGACAAAATGCAATAATAACTCGTCTCCACTCCTAGTATTTCTAAATCCCACACATTCACTAGCATGTGAACAATTATTTCCTGTTGTGTCTCTCTCAGATTTGTAAACTTCACTGTGTTGGAGTGAGGTGACATCTACTGGCAGTAAACAAGAACTGCAATCAAGCGGCAGAAACTCCGCAGTCTGTCAGGGTTAAAGAAACATTGCAATGTGAGGAAATAGTGAAGGAGTTTGATTGGGTAGATGGGGACATGATTCCACTTGTGGTGGTGTCCGAAGCAAGGGACGGAAATATGAAATCGTCATTCATAAAAGAAATGAGGAATTCATGAAAAATGTAATTACGTAGTGAATGGTTGGAATGTGGATATAATAGAAAGTGAGATTGGATGGACAGAAGCAGTCTGAAAGGATGGCTGAGACAAAAGGTGAACACCCTGAAACGTTAACTGTGTTCCTCACTCCACAGATGCTGCCAGAGCTGCTGAACATTTCCAACACTTTCTGTTATGATTTCAGCATTTGCAGGATGTTGCTTTGATCTGAAAAAAAATGGATGAACAGCTTTTCCAGAGGAGCTAAAATCGCATGTATTGTAAGTGGCTTGTTGGTCCAGAGGTATGATTCTCGCTTTGGGTATACAATTGGTTAAAATGCGAGAAGTCGTGGGTTCAACTCCCGGACGAGCCCATTCTCTTTTGTGTTTTTAGTTGAAGGTCATCGATCAGTTGCAGCCTGACAGCAGGCGGAATTGACTTTGATGCGGAGCCTGTTTGAGGACCAGAGAACTGGATTCCAAGAGCCTGTCGACAAAATTGAAATGAACAAAATGTACAGATCAGCAAGGGGGTGTATGACGGTGGAGCAGTAACTGAGAGCTGGATACAGGAACAACACGACCAGTATCTGGTATGGAATGGAATTCTTCTGTGTTTCTGTTGTTTGGTTTGGATTAACTCATGGATTTATTGGTTTTTCACTTTTTTGATGCGTTTGAAGAATTGTGGATCCTTCTTCAGGGTGTTTTCTTTCACCAGGTAGTTCTGACCTCTGATGATGTTGATCGTAATCAGCTTCAACTCACTGATAGCTTTGGAAGTGAGTAGATTTCCTTTGCTTAAGTCTACAACATGTAACTCAGACTGACATGTGGATCCATGGGAGGATTTGAAAGCTGCCCCTGCAGTGGAGCATACAGTTGCATCCATCCAATAAGAGACTGAGTGGAAGTGACAGTTCAGTCAGTCGAACATGACACTTTTAATCTCAGGGTTGTGAGTTTGAGTGCCATTCTGTTTTTCCCTTTTTTGGGGGCTTCATTAGCAGAGAGTACAAGGAGTGTGTGACATGAAATTCAACAACATTATGAGAAAGTCTCACTTTGATTCGGGACTCCTCTCTCTGCAGCATCTCGCTGTGAAAGATTGAACTTTATCTCCTTTCTTTCTCAGTGTGGCTCAGTGGGACTTCTGGCTGTCTCCCGCTTCACAATCCATCAGTGCTGAGAAAGCAATGGGGAATATTACTCATATGTTGTGTTCTGTAACCTTTCAGAAACAATTGAATGTATGTATTTTCTTCCAAAACATTCATTCTCAGTACAGAGAAAAATAGAGTATATGATTGACTGTATCAGTAAGTGGGAAATGTTTAAAATATGTTGTGACCAGTGGAGAAATGGGATGAGAATATCGTGCCCTCTTCAGATTTCAACTGCAGAAGCATCTGTTATTTGGTTCTGTAGCTTCGTTGGTTAAAACACCTGCCGATTAAAAAGGAAATCGTGAGTTCAACTCCCAGCAGAGCCTTATGTCATTATTAGCAACATGCTTCAGAAGTTCACATCTGTGTCTTGTGAGCTTGAACTCATAATTCAAGTTAGATGAAGAATTTCAGTCACAGGAGAAAACAACCTTTGTAAAGGATGTGAGTTTGGAATGGCTGTTCCTCTTTCTCCAGAAATTCAGTCCTGATATTTCAAAGGTAACTTCTTTGATAGAAATTTGTTCACCGTTCCATTCAACCTGGAAAACAGCTTTACATTAATATCACTGAAGGAACGTGTGACCGCGTTCTGTGTTGCAGAGTGTTTGTGTCATTATGTGTTGCTTTTAACCGAGACTGGGACATGACGCAAGTGGGAGGGTTTATCTGAGGTTTGGAATATTTGTCACTCAGGAACAAGAAAAATCAAAGTAACCAAATAAGAAAACCTATGTCTCGTGGTTACCGAGAAAAGGTCAGAAGATATTAAACTTTGTTCTATTCAATACAACTGTGTGACCTTTGACCTTTCCTGCCTTTTAAAAACAGTACTTGAAGTGTCTCAGTAAAAATGTTCAGTGTTGATGAGAGTGGGGTCTGGGTGAGCATCTGCTGAGTGTGACAGGGTCAGGACTGGATGCAGGATGTTCTCTGACATTCTCTCTCACTCTCTCTGATGGGTTGAGTTGATTTTCAACTGGCAGCTGTTGGTGTTTCGATAAATCAAGTTCCCTCCACTGATTTTTTTGGACAGACAGTGCAGTATAAGGATGTAAAGGGTTAATGCTGAAGACAGTGGGATCAATCCCTCCCACTGTCAGAGTGATGATGTAACAGTCACATGAGATGAGGTTTGGGAGAAGAGAGAGCAGCACCAAGGATGCTCGCTTAGGAGGCTTGATGAGTGTGTATATAGTATTGTGTAAATTAGAAAAGAGTTCTTAGTTCTTTCAGTAGGAAATTTGTCCAGAAAATATCGAGAAACTCACAATTATTCAGGAGTCGGAACACAGATATTAACACCAAGTGACAGTTCTGGGTTCATTAACAAAAAAAAGGTAGCGAATAATATTGCTCACTGATTGAAATCCCCCAGTGAGGAGACAGTTAAACAGGTGATCTGTTGGGGCATCCTTCGATCCAAGCTTTCTGCAGCGTTTAATCTCCCTTTTTGGTGAAATTCTCTGTTATTTGCAACTTTCTTTAATCCAGCTTTGATGGGCGAGTGAAAAAACAGAAAAAAATTGAACAGTTCCATTCTTTCTTTTCTTCCTTCTTTCCATCAGTTTCGCTTTTCTGTCTCAGATCAATATAGTGATGAGAAACTCAATTTAGTCTGTTGTTTCTGGTGTTTTAGCCATTCCAATCGGAATTCAACATTATAATCTAATCTATTTGTTATTCCACAGTGTCTCTCCATGTGTTTTATTCTGTTGCATTCTCTCACAGTCTGTTTGATGATCAATGTTACATCTCACTCTCTGTTCTGGTGAAGATCATAAGCAGTGATATCTGTTTACACGGCCCGACAAGTCGGTCTGAGGCTGTGCCTCGCTGATCATGTGGGGTTCGGAACATAGGAGCAGGAGTCGGCCATTCAGCCCATCGAGCCTGCCCGCCATTCAATATGATCATGGCTGATCATCCACTTCAATGTCCTTTTCCCCACACTTTCGTCATATTCCCTTACATCATTTGTATTTAGAAATCTGTCAATCTCTGCTTTAAACATACTCAATGACTGAGCTTCCACAGCCCTCTGGGGTACAGAATTCCAAAGATTTACAACACTCTGAATAACAACATTTTGTCACATCTCTGTCCTAAGTGGCTTCCCCCTTATTTTGAAAATGCGTTCCCTGGTTCTCCACTCCCCAACCAGGGGAAACATCTTAGCTGCATCTACCCTGCCTGTCCATTAAATATTTTGTAGGTTTCAATGAGATCACCTCTCATTCATCGAAACCCAAGAGAATACAGCCCCAGTTTCACAATCTCTCTTCATAGAACAGTCCCACCATCCCAGGAACAAGTCTGATGAACCTTCGTTGAACTCCCTCCATGGCAATAATATCCTTCCTAAGGTAAGGAGACCAAAACTGCACACAGTACTCCAAGTACCGTCTAACCAAGGTTCTATACAATTGAAGCAAGAATTCACGACTCCTGTCTTCAAATCCTCTTGTGATAAAGGCTAACATACGATTAGCCTTTCTAATTGCTTGCTGCACCTGCATGTTAGCTGTCAGTGACTTATTGACATGGATACCAGGTCACCCTTATACTTTATACCTCAGTTAATAAAGGAAATGATTCCATATACCTGCTGAACCACCTTATTGACCTGTGCTGCTACTTCAGGGATCTGTGGACATTCACTCCAACGTCCCTCCCTTCCTCTGCACTGTTCAGTGTTCTCCCATTAATTGTGTATTCCTTTGCCTTTTTTGACCTCCCAAATGCATCACCTCACACGTATCCAATTTGAATTCCATTTACCACTTCTCTGCCCACCTGACCAGTCCATTGATATCTTCCTGCAGTGCACAGCTATCCTCCTCCCGATCAACAACACAGACAATTTTTGTGTCATCTGCAAACATCTTGATTGTGCCCTCTACATTTATGTCCATATCATTAATATATACCACAAAAAGCAGGGGACCTAGTTCTGAGCCCTGTGGAACACCACTGGAAACAGTCCTCCAGTTGCAAAAACACCTGTAACCAATTCCTTCTTGTTTCCAGCCACTGAGCCAATTTTGTATCCAGCTTGCTACATTCCCCTGGATCGCATGCGCTTTTATGTATTTTTAACCAGTTTGCTATGTGGCACCTTGTCAAAAGCCTTGCTAAAATCCATGTAGACCACATCAACTGCACTATCCTCACAATCCTCATTGTTACTTCTTCAAAAAATTCAATCAAGTTCGTCAGACAGGAGCTTCCCTGAACAAATCCATGCTGATGATAATTGATTAATCTGTGCCTTTCTAAGTGACGGTTTATCCTGTCTCTCAGAATTAATTCCAATAATTCGCCCACTATTGAGGTTCGGCTGACTGGCCTTTAATTGTTCCCTCGCTTCCTTTTTCAACAATGGTGCAATGTTAGCAATAAAAACAAAAAGTGCTGGACATACACAGCAGGTCTGGCAGCATCTGTGGAGAGAGAAGCAAGTTAACATTTCAGGTCAGTGACCTTTCATCAGAACAGAAACATTAACTTTGCTTCTCTCTCCACAGATGCTGCCTGACCTGCTGTGTATTTCCAGCGCAAATAGTTTTTATTTCAGATTTCCAGCATCTGCAGAATTTTGCTTTTATTGCAACGTTACGAGACCTCCAATCCTCTGGCATCACACCCGTATCCAGTGAGGGATTGGAAACTGATGGTCAGACCATCCACTATTTCCTTCCTGGCTTCTTTTAACCTCCTGGGGTACATTTCATCCGGCCCTGATGATTTATCCACTTTCAAGGATGCTAATCCCATTTATACTTCTTCTCTCCCTCAGTTTATCATGTCCAATACTTCACACTCCTTCTCTTTAATTACAATATATGCATCAAGCCCCTCATTTGTGAAGACAGTAAAGTATTCATTAACAAACATACCCACATCTTCCACCCTGATGGGCCCTACTCTTTCCACAGTTGCCTCTTACTCCAATGTATTGATGAAACATCTTTGGATCCACTTTGATTTTGCTTGACAATATTCTTTCATGCTCTCAGTTTGCTCTTCGTCGCTACTCCCAAATGCCTCTAGTTGAGACAAAAGACAACTTATCAGAAGTGGGATCACAAGGCCGAAAGTGTTGATGTTCACTGATGATTGCACAATGTTCAGCACCATTCATGACTCCTCAGATACTGAAGCAGCCCGTGTCCAGATGTAGCAAGACCTGGACAACATCCAGGCTTGGGCTGATAAGTGGTTAATAACATTTGCGTCACATAAATGCCAGGCAATGACCATCTCAAACAAGAGAGAATCTAATCATTTCCCCTTGACGTTCAATGGCATTACCATCACTGAAACCCCCACCATCAACAATGGGGGAGTTACCATTGACCATAAACTGAACTGGACCAGCCACATAAATGCATTTGCTCCAAAAGCAGGTCAGACGCTAGGAATTCTGCAGTGAGCAACTAACCTCCTGTCTCCCCACATCTTTACATCTTTCCACCATTTACGAGGCGCCAGTCAGGAGTTTGATGGAATACTCTCCACTTGCCTGGATGAGTGCAGCTCCAACACTCAAGTAGCCTGCTTGATTGCCCCCATCCACCAGCTTCAACATTCACTCCATTCACCACTAATGCACAGTGGCAGCAGTGTGTACAATCTACATGATGCGCTACAGCAACACACTAAGGCTCTTTCAACAGTACCTTCCAAACTCTGAACATCTACTACCGAGAAGGACAAGGGCAGCAGATGCAAGGGAGCACTACCACCAGCAAGTACCTCTCAAAGCTACACACCATCCTGACTTGGAACTGTATCGCCATTCCTTCATTGTCGTTGGGTAAAAATCCTGGAACTCCCTTCCAAACAGCACTGTTGGTATTCCTGCATCTCAAGGACTGCAGCGGCTCAAGAAGGCAGCTCACCACCTCTTTGTCAAGGGCAATTTGTAATGGGCAATAAAAGCTGGCATAGCCAGCGATGCCTATGTCCCAGGAACAAATGAAAAAAGTGAGGAAATAGTGAAGGGCTTTTATAGAATACACGGAGACACGTTTCCACTTGTGGTGGTTTCTGAAATAAGAGCCAAAAATATAAAATCAACATTCATAAAACCAATGAGGAATTCATGAAAAAATGTATTTATGCAGTGAATGGATAGAATCTGGAATTTGCGATCACAGGGAGCGGTTGGGGTGAATAGTATTGATGCACTTAAGGGGAGGTGGAACAAATAAACAAGTGTATGGGGAGAAGTGAATTGAGGGATATACATATCGGGCTTCATTTTTAAAAATTTGTGCATATGAAGCAGGATGGCTGGAAATATGTGTGGAGCATAGAGCAGTTGGGATGATCCCAATGCAGTGTTTTGTCTGGATGGATCTGCCCAGAACACTTGTGATGCAGGAGCTGGGAGCTTCAGTACTTCAGTGGAGGCTGATACTGACACTGGTTTTCATTAGTGGGTGTTCTTAATGATTATTAATTGAGAAAGTAAATTCACCTCTTTGATATTTTGCCCCTCACCTGTTCTTGAGTTATCAGATATATTTTTTCTTCATAGAGACAAGTGCTTGAAGGTATTGTGATGAATGTGATGGTTGCTGCACTCGAGGCACAAGGAACAGTGCAGACAACTCCTCTCACACACAGTAGGTACATTATCACTCAGAGTACAGAGGCACAGATAGTTCATCAGTTCCCTAGTCTCATACTGCAGAAGTAGTCAGGCCCACATTGATCCCGAGTTCCAGAGACACATTTTCAATCAAACAAAGCAGGAGAAAAAGAAGTTGTTTCCATTTCGCCCCAATTCAGTCCCACTGACAGTCAGATACATCAATCCCAGGTCAAAAGCACACCCACTAGCAGATTGAAATGCAATGTGTCAATCTAAATATAATGCAGACTTAGCTAGCAATTAAATATCAGACAGAATTGGCACACGTTACTGATTGAATGGCACAGAATCTAAGCTAATGATGCACCCTGAGATTTAAATTAAATACCATACCCAAAGCTCACACCCATTCATTATAAAGGATGTTTAAACATCCCCATAGTGTACCCTGAGATACAAGTTACATACAAGTCCAACATTCATTACAGTGAAAGTTTCAAAGGTGCTGAAAGATATTGTAAGCTGAGACACAAATTAGATGCCAGTTCAGAACTCACGCACGCTGTGAAATTGAAAGATACAGAATCAATTCGATTAGTGTCGATTGATCTCATCATTATATACCATTCTAAAACCTCATACAATATCAAACTGAAATACAGTATTAATTCCATTAGTGTAGATTGATCTAAACATTATATACCATTCTAAAACCTCATACAATATCAAACTGAAATACAGTATTAATTCAATTAGTGTAGATTGATCTAAACATTATATACCATTCTAAAAACTCATACAATATCAAATTGAAATACAGTATCAATTCTATTCGTGCACATTGACCTAAACATTACACACTATTCCAAAAACTCATGCAGTATCAATTCCATTAGTGTAGATTGATCTAATCATTTCCAGTCCAAAAATCACATACAGTATCAGATTGAGCAATGCTAATATGAAGTGTAAACTGTGATGTAAAATAGATGCCTGGACAGAACTCACCCAGACTGCGGAAATAAAAAATACAGTTGTCTATGATCCGCATTATTTTCCAGCCAAAAACATCTCATACATAATCAGAGTGAAATAGATTATTAATTCCATTTGTGTAGACTGAACTCCACATTATGGTGGCACAGCGGTGCCGTGGTTAGCATTGCAGATTCAAAGCTCCACTGACCTGGGTTCAGTTCTGTGGAGTTTGCAAGTTCTCCCTGTTACCGCGTGGGTTTCTGCTGTGTGCTCCAGTTACCTCGTACAGCCCAAGAATTGCAGGTTGTTAGGTAAATTGCCCCTCGTGTGAAGATGTGGGAGGGAATATGGGATTGATGCAGGATTAGTGTTTATGGGTGGTTGTTGGTTGGCACAGACTCGGTGGGTTGAAGGGCCTGTTTCATTGCCGTATCTGAAAATAAAATTACAAACCTGTAAAAACCCTCATCCAGGGGTATGGTGATTTTGTTGTGACTTTACAGGACGAGTAATCCAAAAGTCTCCACTAATGGACCAGAGACATGAGTTCAAATTCCACTGCAGCAGCTGGGTAATTTATAGAATCAAAGTAAGTTTATGGCACAGGAAGAGGCCAGTTGGCCCATTGTGTCTGTGCCAGATGAAAACGGTCCACCCATTCTAATCCCACCTTCCAGCATTTGGTGCATAACCCTGCAGATTACGTCATTTGAGGTGTATATCCAGACTCACTTTGAATGAGTTGAGGGTTTCTGTCTCAACTCCCCTATCAGGCAGTGAGTTCCAGACCCCCTCCACCATCTGGCTGACAAAAAAACTTTTCCTCATCTCCTCTGTAATCTTTATACCAATCACTTTAAATCTATTCCCCTAGTCACTGACCTCTCGGCTAAGGTGAACACTTCAACTCTATACAGGCCCCGCAAATTTTGTACATTTCAGTCTAATCTCCCCCCAGCCTACTCTGTTCCAAGGAGAACAGCTCCATCCTATCCAATCTTTCCCCAGAGCTGCATTTTTCCAGTCCCGGCAACATCCTCGTAAATCTCCTCTGTACCCTCTCTCGGGCAATTACATCCTTTCTGTAATGAGGTGATCAGAACTGCACACAGTACTCAAGTTGTGGCCTGACTAATGATTTATACAGTTACATTACAACCTCCCTGCTCTTATATTCTATACCTCGGCTAATAAAAGAAAGGATTCCATATGCCTTTTTAACCACCTTATCAACTTGTCCTGTTACCTTCAAGGATCTGTGGACATTTACTCCAAGGTCCCTCACTTCCTCTACACCTCTCAGCATTTTCCTATTCAACGTGTATTCCTTTGCCTTGTTTGACCTCCACAAATGCATCACCTCACACTTCTCTGGATTGAATTCAATTTGCCATTTTTCTGCCCATCTGACCAGACCATCAAGATCTTCCTGCAGCCTACAGTTATCCTCCTTGCTATTTACCACATGGCCAATCTTTGTGTCATTGGCAAACTTCTTGATCATGCCCCCTACATTTACATCCATGTAGACCACATCATAAACTGCACTACCCTCATCTATTTTCCTTGTTAATTCTTCAAAATTTCGATCAAGTTGTTCAAACAAGATCTTCCCTTAACAAATCCATGCTGACTATCCTTGATTAATCTGTGCCTTTCGAAGTGACATTTTATCCTGTCTCTCTGAATAGATTCCAATAATTTTCCCACTATTGAGGTTAGACCGACTGGCCTGTAATTATTTGGTCTATCCCTCACTCCCTTTTTAAACAGAGGTACAATGCTAGCAGTCCTCCAATCCTCCAGCACAACACCTGTATCCAGTGAGGTCTGGAAAACGATGGTCAGACCTTCCGCTATTTCCTCTCTTGCTTCATGTAACATTTTGGGGTACATTTCATCCATCCCTGGTGATTTATCAACTTTCAAATAAGCTAATTCCATTAGTATGTCCTCTCTCCCTCTGTTGATCATATCCAATACTTCACACCCCTCTTCCGTATCTACAATATCTGCATCGTCCCCCTCTTTTGTGAAGACAGATGCAAAGTATTTATTAAGAACAATGCCAACATCTTCTGCCCCTACATATAGGTTACCTTTATGGTCTTTTCTGTGCCCTACTCTTTCCTTAGTTATCCTTTTACTCTTAATGTATTGATAAAACATCTTTGTGTTTACCTTGATTTTGATTGCCAATATTCTTTCATGCCTCTCTTAGTTTTCCTAATTTCAATGTTGATTTCCCCCCTCCACATTCTATGGACCTCTCAGCTTTCTGTAGTATTGAGTTCTCTGTGTCGGGCATAATTTTTCCTTTACAGCCATATCATACCCATAAGCACCTTGACATCCACGGGGCTCTTGATTTGGCCTTCCCACCCTTTTTCTTTGAGGGAACATGTTGACTCTGAACCCCTGGAATCTCCCCTTGAATTCTTCCCATTGCTCTGACACTGTTTTACCTTCAAGTATCTGTTTCCAGTCCACTTTCGGTAAATCACTCTTCAGCTTATTAAAGTTGGCCTTGCCCCAATTGAGAACTCTAACTTTTGTTGTATCCTTGTCCTTTCCATAATTATGTTAAAACTGACTGAATTATGATCACTACCACCAAAATGCTCTCCCACTGCCACTCCTTCCACCTGCCCATCTTCATTTCCTAAAACTGCGTCCTCTCTTGTTGGACCTGCTACATATTCGCTAAAAAATCTCTCCTGAATGCATCACAAGAATTCTGCTCCCTCAATTCCTTTCACACTAAAACTATCTCAGTTAATGTTTGGGTGGTTAAAATCCCTTTCTATTGCTGCTGTACTGTTGCTTTGACAAAAATTGCCACTCTCCCTCCTTTCTTATCTCCCTCCCTATCGCGTCTGAAAACGCTGTAACCAAGACTGTTGAGCTGCCATTCTTGTCCCTCCTTAAGCCATGTTTCTCTCAGAGCTATGATATCATACTGCCACCTGTCGATCTGTCCACAGCTCATCTGCTTTATTTGCTATACTCCTTGCATTGAAATAGATAGACTTGAGCACTGCCAAACACTTCTTTTTTAATTTTCTAAACATTGTTTCCTCAGTCTTCCAGACCCATCCATTAATTTTCTGCCTTCTATTTTCATTTCTGATATTGTCCCATCTGACTCTACCTTCCAGTCCCCATCCCCCTGCCAAACTAGTTTAAACCCTCCCCAACAGCACGAGCAAAATGCCCCGCACAGAACTGCGTCCCAGCTCTGTTTTATTCTGCCTGTTGTTGAAATGCTATAACCCAGCCATTTACACACCCACCCTAACAGTGGTGTACTAACTATTTACTGTTACTCCCGAACAGCCGTTAATCACAACTAGTCACCTTGCAGCTTTCCTGTGATGTCACTATTCACTTTGTTTCCAAACTCCAGCATGCTTGGACTCCTGTCCACTCCGCTTTCACCATTTCCTGCTCTCTGAATGAACTCTTGCTTGCTCTCTCTCTCTCCCCACCCCGGGCTCTTTATGCTCCACTCTGCTCTCACTGTTTCCCGCTCTCTTAATGTTTCAATATTTGTTTGCGTTGTGTTTAATTTAAAGTATGGATTAACTGTATTTTACAGTTGTAGGTTTTATTTGGTAGTCCTGTACAAGTTGTGGATTGGTATTCAATATTTAGCTCTGTGAAAACGATTGTGAATGAAAACATTACTTTCAATCTTATACATGGGCTGGTCTGCAAGCCCCAAGTCCTTCAGTTTGTAGTAATGGAATTGATACTGTATCTTTCAGTCTTAATCTCTGTGGGATTTTTGAACTAGTATGTAATGCATAGCTCAGTCTAACGTCGGATGTACATTATTGGGATACATAGGATCAAAGGAAATATGGGCATTAGGCCATTCAGCCCATTGAGCCATTCGAACAGATCGTGGCTGATCATATCCCTCTTTGCCATTTTTCCCTGCTATCTCCATATCCCTTGTTCCCGGTAGTATTTAGAAATCTATTGATTTCTGTCTTGAATATGTTCAGTGATTGAGCCTCCACAGCCCTTTGGGATAAAGAATTCCACAGATTTCCCACCCTCTGAGTAAAGAAATTCCTGCTCACCTCAGTCTCAAATGGCCTGTCCTTATTCTGAGACTGTGTCCCCTTCTTCCAGACTCACTAGACAGAGGAAACATCCTATCCATATCTACCCTGTCACACCCTGTAAGAATTTTGGAAGTTTCAATGAGATCACCTCTCATTCTTTGAAACTCCAGAGAATTTGGGCCCAGTTTCTGCAGTCTCTCATCATAAGGGGATTAGTCTGGTGAATCTCCATTGCATTCCCTCTGTGACAAGTCTATCCTTCCTTAGATAAGGGGAGGTGATGGCGTAGTGGCATTGTCATGGGCGGCACAGTGGTTAGCACCGCAACCTCACAGCTCCAAAATCCTAGGTTTGATTCTGGCTACTGCCTGTGCAGAGTTTGCAAGTTCTCCCTGTGACCATGTAGGTTTTTGCTGGGTGCTTTGGTTTCCTCCCGCAGCCAGAGACTTGCAGGTGATAGGTAAATTGGCTGTTGTAAATTGCTCCCAGTGCAGGTAGGTGGTAGGGAATATGGGATTACTGTCGGGCTCGTATAAATGGGTGGTTTTTGGTCAGCTCAGACTCAGTGGGCTGAAGAGCCTGTTTCAGTGCTGAATCTCTAAATAAATATAAAATAAGGAAACCAAAATTGTACAGAATACAGTGCTCTACCCCAAGGGTCACTGTTGGAACCACTGCTTTTTTTGCTACAGATAAATGACTTGGATCTTGGAATATAGAGAAGAATCTCAAAATATGCCGATAAAACCAAACTTGGAGGAGTGGCAAACAGTGAGGATGAAATGAACCGCCTGCAACAAGACAATGGTAGGCTATCAGAATGGGCAGACAGGTGGCAGATGGAATTTAATAGTGACTAGTGTGAGGTGATGCATTTTGGCAGAAGAAATAGGGAGAGGCAATATATACTTCATGGCACAGTTCTAAAGAGTGTGCAGGAATAGATGGACTTGTTCACTACAATGTGAACAATTTTTCTTGTTGTGTGGCTCTCAGATTTGTAACCTTCACTGTACTGGAGTGAGGTGACATCTACTGGCAGGAAGCAAGAAGTGCAACCAAGCAGCAGATACTCCAAAGTCTGTCAGGGTGAAAGAAACATTGCAATGTGAGGAAATAGTGAAGGGGTTTGATTGGGTTGATGGAGACATAATTCCACTTGTGGTGGAGTCCAAAGCAAAGGCCAGAAATATAAAATTGTCATTGATAAAAGATATGAAGAATTCATGATAAATGTATTTAGGTAGTGAGTGGGTGGAATCTGGATCGAATAGAAAGTGAGATTGGGTGGACAGAAGCAGTGTGAAAGGATGGCTCAAACACAAGGTAAACGCCCTGAAAGGTTAACTCTGTTTCTCTCTCCACAGATGCTGCCAGAGTTTCTGAACATTTCCAGCACTTTCTGTTTTTATTTCAGAATTTGCAGGAGGTTGCTTTGCTCTGAAAAAAAATGGATGATCGGCTTTGGCTGCCAGTGAAATTCCACAGGAGCTAAAAGAAAATTCTGATGTCAGTGGCATGTTGATCTAGGGGTAAGATTCTTGCTTAGGGTGTGTTATTAATTAATGTGTGAGAGATCCTGGGTTCAAATCCTGCACAAGCCCTTCTTTGTTGGCGTTTTTAGTTTAAGGTCATCGATTGGTTTCAGCCTTGCAGAAGGCGGAATTGATTTCCATATGGAGCCTGCTTGAGGACCAGAGAGCTGGATTCAAAGAGCTTGTCGACAAAATTGGAATGAATGAAATGCACAGAGAGCCAAGTGGGAATATAAAGTTGTAACTTTAACTGAAGCCTGGCTCCAAAAAACAACAGAACTGGGTTCTGGTATGGAAAGGAAACCTTTCCTGTTTCTGTTGTTTGGCTTGCATTGACTCATTGATTTTCTTGTTTTTCACTGTGTCGATGCCTTTGAATAATTGTGGATCCTTCTTCAGGGTGTTTTCTTTCACCACGTAGTTCTGACCTCTGATGATGATGATTGTAATGAGCTTCAACTCACTGATAGTTTTGGAACTGAGCACATTTCCTTTGCTTGAGTCTACAACATGGAACTCAGTCTGACATGTGGACCCATGGGAGGATTTGAATGCCACCCCTGCGTTGAAGAATACAGTTGCATCCATCCAATAAGAGACCGAATAGAAGTGACAGTTCAGTCAGTCGAACATTAAACTTTTAATTTCAGGGTGGTGAGTTGGAGTGCCATTTTGTTTTCCCCCTATTTAAGGCTTCATTCGCAGAGAGTACAAGGAGTGTTTGAAATGAAATTCAGCAAAAGTATGAGAAAGTCTCACTTTGATTCGGGACTCTTATCTCTCTGCAGCATCTCGCTGTGAAAGATTGAACTTCATCTCATTTCATTCCCAGCTCGGGGTCAGTGCGGCTCAGTGGGACTTCTGGCTGTCTCCCGCTTCACAATCCATCAGTGCTGAGAAAGCAATGGGGAATATTATTCATGGCTCTGTAACCAGAGGACACTGATTTCAGGTGAATGGCAAAAGAACCAAAGGCAACATGAGGAAAAACTTCTTTTGCACAGCGAGTGGTTAAGATCTGATATGCACTGCTTGAGAGTGTGATGGAGGCTGATTCAACCATGGCTTTTAAAATGGCATAAGATAATTATCTGAAGTGAAAAAAGTGCATGTTTTCATGAGTCTGTGGTATGAGCTGAGTTGCTCATGCAGAGAAGCAGCACAAGCACAATGAGCTGAATGGCTTCCTTTTGTTCTGTAACTATTCTATGATCTATGATTCTTTTCAGAGTAAAACCATCTCAGTCCTAGACCAGAAACTGACAGGTACACTGTAAAGTTTAGTTTAGTTTAGAGATACAGCACTGAAACAAGCCCTTCGGCCCACCGAGTCTGTGCCGACCATCAACCACCCATTTATACTAATCCTACACTAATTCCATATTTCTACCACATCCCCACCTGTCCCTATATTTCCCTGCCACCTACCGATACTAGGGACAATATATAATGGCCAATTTACCCATCCACCTGCAAGTCTTTGGCATATGGGAGGAAACCGGAGCACCCGGAGGAAAATCACGCAGACACAGGGAGAACTTGCAAACTCCACACAGGCAGCACTCTGAACTGAACCCGGTTTTCTGGAGCTGTATGGCTGCGGTGCTAACCACTGCGCCACTGTGCCGCCGCTGCAACTTCACGTTACCAGACAAGAAATTGACAGATCCAGTGTGATACCCACAGTCACTTAGCAGCAGTTGGCCGGTAACGTGTAAAAATGTTTCTTTCATATCCCAACTGCAAGATACAAAGGAAATTAGGTACAAACCCAGGCTCACACTTCAAAGACTGAGAGATACAAAGCAAAACACATACTCACCTATAAGTACAGAGAAGAAGACACATTCAGAGGAGGTGCAGATTAAAGACACATGCATGTAACAGAAACTGATAGGGATAGAATCAAACCCTTTCTCACTTCTCAGAAACTGATAGATATAGACAAAAGCTGATGCTCACATACAAGTTGTTGAAAGATATGTGGTGAAACTCACATAGCAATAGCAGAAACAAACAGGTGCAGAATAATACCCACAGTCACAGACCAAAAACTGAAATATACTGAGTTAAACACCACTTTCTCACACCAGAAACTCATGGCTACAAAGTGAAGCTGACTCTATCCTCCCAGGCATTGACAGGTACAAAAGAAACCACTCACGACGATACCAGGTCATGAAATGTATGGAATAAAACCTATCAGCTGAAAGAATAGTATTAATGACAGGTGTGGTACCCAGAATGCTGGGCGGCCTAGAATCCGCCCTATCTGGTACAGGAGCAGGGCGCGCAGGTGTAGTAGAGACGGCTCTGTCAGCAGCTGGAGCTGCGGGTTCGGAGTTGGAGCGGGATATTCACAAAGTGCGAGAAGACCGCGCCCTTTCCGGGCTCACACAGCTGGAGCAGGGCCTCAGGGCCACAATAAGATGGAACAATCCCATCTGTATCCCTGCGGATGGCGGCGGTGAAGCTTTTCCCGGTGAGGCTTCCCGAAACCACGTCCACAAATGGATAAGAATTGGGGACTGGGCAGGGAGCGTCTCTAAATGAGTAAAATTTGGGTACTGGTCAGGGAGCGTCTGTAAATGGATAAGAATTGGGGACTGGGCAGGGAGCGTCTCTCAATGAATAAAATTTGGGTACTGGTCAGGGAGCGTCTGTAAATGAATAAGAATTGGGGACTGGTCAGGGATCGTCTGTAGATGGCGAAGAATTGGGACTGGGCAGGGAGCGTCTCGAAATGAATTAAATTTGGGTACTGGTCAGGGAGCGTCTGTAAATGGATAAGAATCGGGAACTGGACAGGGAGCGTCTCTAAATGAATAAGATTTGGGTACTGGTCAGGAAGCGTCTGTAAATGGATAAGAATTGGGGGCTGGGCAGGGAGTGTCTATAATTGCATAAGAATTGGCAGGGAGCATTTCAAAATGAATAAAATTTGGGGACTGGCCAGGGAGCGTCAATAAATGCTTAAGATTTGGGGACTGGTTCGGGAGAATTTTATATACGTTCGTGGGATGTGGGCGTTGCTGGCTTGATCTCAGCTCGAGTAATGTGTCCAGTTCTGGGCACCAGGCTTTAGAAAGGGCATCAAAGATTCTGAGACAGAGCAGAGGAGATTTACTAGAATGATCCCAGAGATGCAGGGTGTCAGTTCTCTGGACAGGCTGGTGAAGCTGGGATTGTTCTCTTCAGAGTAGAGAAGGTTAAGGGAAGATTTAATAGAGGTGTTCAGAATCATGAAGGATTTTCATAGGGTAGAGAGGGAGAAACTGACCGCACCTGGGGGTCAGTAATAAGAGGATACATATTTAAAATAATTGGCCTAAAAAGTCAAGGGGAGGTGAGGAGAGATCTTTTTATCCAGTAACTGATTCGGATTTGGAATGAATTGTCTGACAGGGTGGTGGAAACAGATTCAATTATAACTTTCATAAAGGAATTGGACAAATATTTCAAAGTGAAATTCTCCAGGATTATGGGGAAATAGGCAGGGGGTTGGACTAATTGCATCTTTTTGTTAGAGAGTCAGCAGAGGCACAATGGGGCCGAATGGCCTCCTTCTGTGCTGGATGATTCTATGAACATAAGAACTAGGAGCAGGAGTCGGCAATTCAGCCCCTCGAGCCTGCTCTGCCATTCAATACAATCATGGATGATCTCATCACAGCAGTTCTTGTTTCTTGCCAGTAGATGTCACTTCACTCCAATGCAGTGAAGCTGACAAATCTGAGAAACAACAGGAAATAATTGTTCACATTATATTGAATGTGTGGGATTTAGAAATACTAGGAGTGGAGACGAGTTATTACTTGTCTGCTCGATCCCCATACCCCTTTAAAATTATTTCCTTCAAGTGCCCATTCAAATTCCTTTTGTAATCCTCGATTCTCTCCATTTCCACCGCCCTCGTGGGCAGCGAGTTACAGATCATCACCAATCACTGTGTAAAAAAGTTCTTGCGCACATTCCCCCTGTATCTCCTGTCCAAAACCTTCAGTCTGTGTCCCCTAGTCCTTGCACCAATAGTTAACGGGAACAATGTTTCCTTGGCAACTTATTTAAAACTGTCATAGCCTAAAACACATCTATCAATTCTCCCCTCACACTCCTTTGATACAGGCAGAACAACCCTAGCTTTTCCTACCTAACCTTGTAACTAAAATCCTCCATCCCTGGATCCATTCTGGTGAATTTCCTCTGCATCCTCTCAAGGACCCTCACATTCTTTCTTAAGTGTGGGAAGCAGAACTGGAAGCAACACTCCAATTGGGGCCTAATCAGAGCTTTATAATAGTTCAGCATAACTTACCTGCTTTGTACTCAATGCCTCTATTTATAAAGCCCAAGATCCCATATACTTTGCTAACCACTCTCGCAATATGTCTTGCCACCTTCAAAGATTGATGCACATGCACCCCAAATCCCTCTATTCCAGCACACTCTTTAGAACTGTGCCATTTAGTAAATATTGCCTCTCCCTATTCCTTCTGCCAAAATACATCACCTCACACTTGTCACTATTAAATTCCATCTGCCACCTGTCTGCCCATTCTGCTAGCCTATCACTATCCTGTTGCAGGCAGTTCATATCATCCTCACTGTTTGCCACTCCTCAAAGTTTGTTGTCATCGGCATATTTTGAGATTCTACTCAATATTCCAATATCAAAGTCATCTATCTTTAGCAAAAAAAGCAGTGGTTCTGGCACTGACCCTTGGGGAACACCACTGTCGACTATCCTCCAGTCTGACAAACAAACATTTCATAACACTCGCTGTTTCCTGTCCTTAAACCAATTTTGCATCCAATTGGACACTGACCCTCCTATACAACGAACCTCAATTTTGTTAACTGCCCTTTTATGTGGTACCTTGTCAAACGCTTCCTTAAAATCCATATACACAACATCCACTGCATTCCCTTCATCAAGCTGCTCTGTTAGTTCATCAAAAAATGCAGCTAGATTCGTCAAGCATGATCTCCCATTTACAAATCCATGCTCACTCTCCTTAATTAAATCGAACCTCTCCAAGTGACTGTTGATTTTTTACCCTGATTTTTCTTTCTAAAACCTTACCCACCACTGCTGTTAATCTAACTGGCCTGTAGTTACCCAGACTGTCCTTACACCCTTTCTTGAATAAGGGCGTCGCATTTGCCACTGTTTAATCCTCTGGCACCTCCCCCGTATCCAGGGAAGATTGGAAGATTATAGCAAGCCCTTCCGTTATCTGCATCCGCATTTCCTTTCGCAACCTGTGATGTAAGCCATCCGGACCAGGTGATTTATCTACCCTTAGCACAGCCAGCCTTTTTAGTACCTCCCTCTCTCAATTTGTACCCTCTCCATTGCCTCCACTCTCTTCACTTCTACTGATATTTTGTCAAATTCCACTTCCTTAGTGATCACTGATACAAAGTACTCATTAAGTAGATTAACATTGCCCTGCACCTCTAAGTTTATATTATCCTTTTTGTCACGAATAGGCCCTACTCAACCTCTTACGACCCACTTATCATTTACATGCTGCTCGAAGATTTTTGGGTTCCCTTTCATGTTGACTGCCAGTCTATTCTGATAGAAATAGATAATAAGCAAATATAGAAGATGTAAGTATTTCCCATCCTTGATGAGGTGGAACTTTTTTATGTTGTGGGTGGTAATGACTTGGCCCACGAGTGTGATGGAAGCAGAGACAATCAATGATTTGAAAAGGAAATTGGATGGATACTTGAAGGAAAGAAATTTGCAGGAGGAAAGGGATCGAACTGGTGAGTGGAACTGACTAGATTGCTCCGGGGAGAGCCAGCATGGAAGTGATAGGCCAAACGACCACCTTCTATGCTGTAAATGGCTCTGTGTTGTTTCTCAAATTCAATCCACTGGTTCTTGGTAAATAATTTCAAAGGAAATTATACAACTGGAAAATCAGAACCAAGGCAAGGGACGCAGAAGGAAACGGAACTGCTGAAACCCGGGATTGAAATTGGAACCTTCAGATCTTCAGTCTAACGCTCTCCCAACTGAGCTATTTCAGCCCTATATTAACAGTTTCTTGGTGTCCTTGTTTTGGAGGAAAATACATACATTCAAGTTTTCCAAAAAATTCAAGAACACAACATTGCTTTCTCAGTGCTGATGTATTGTGAAGCGGGAGACAGCCAGAAGTGCCACTGAGCCGCACAGACCCCGAGCTGAGAATGAAATGAGATCAAATTCAATCTTTCATAGTGAGATGCTGCAGAGAGGTAAGAGTCCTGAATCAAAGCGAGACTTGCTCATTTCAAACACTCCCTGTACTCTCTGCTCATGAAGCCTTAAAAAAGGCAAAAACAGAATGGCACTCAAACTCACAACCCTGCCATTAAAAGTCTCATGTTCGAATGACAGAACTGTCACTTCTACTCGGTCTTTTATTGGATGGATGCAACTCCAACGCAGGGGTGGCATTCGAATCCTCCCTTGGGTCCACATGACAGACTGAGTTCCATGTTGGGGACTCAAGCAAAGGAAATCTGCTCAGTTCCAAAACTATCAGCGAATTGAAGCTGATTACAATCAACATCATCGGAGGTCAGAACTACCTGGTGAAAGAAGACACTCTGAAGAAGGATCCACAGTTATTCAAAGGCATCGACAAAGTGAAAAACAAGAAAATCGATGATGTAAGCCAAACAACAGAAACACTGAAGAATTCCATTCCAATCCAGTCATGTTGTTTTTGGCGTCAGGTCTCAATTACTGCAACAACTTCATATTCCCACTTGGCTATCTGTACATTTAGTTAATTACAATTTTGTCGACAAGCTCTTTGAATCCAGTTGTCTGGTCCTCAAGCCAGCTCCGTCTAGAAGTCAATTCCACCTTCTGCAAGGCTGAAACCAATACATAACCTTAATCTAAAAATGCCAGCACACCAGGGCTCGTCCGGGACTTAAACCCGGGATCTCTCGTATGTTAATTAACCATACTCCCAAAGCGAGAATCATACCCCGAGAACAACGAGCCACTAACCGGTTTGGCTTCTTTAGCTGCTGTGGAATTTCACTGGAAACCCCCAATCAATCATCCATTTTTTTCAGATCAAAGCAACATCCTGCAAATGCTGAAATAAAAACAGAATGTGCTGGAAATGTTCAGCAGCTCTGGCAGCATCTGTGCTGAGAGAAACACAGTTAACGTTTCAAGGCACTCATCTTTTGTTTCAGCCATCCTTTCAGACTGCTTCTGTCCATCCAATCTCACTTTCTATTCTATCCACATTGTAACCATTCACGACGTTACTACGTTTTTCATGAATTCCTCATTACGTTTATTAATGACAATTTTGTATTTCTGGCCTTTGCTTCAGACACCACCACAAGTGGAATCATGTCTCCATCTACCCAATCAAACCACTTCGCTGTATCCTCACATTGCAATGTTTCTTTTACCCTGACAGACTGTGGAGTTTCTGCTGCTTGATTGTGTTTCTTGCTTCCCGCCAGTAGATGTCACCTCACTCCAATACAGTGAAGTTTACAAATCTGAGAGAGACACAACAGGAAATAATTGTTCACATTATAGTGAATGTGTGGGATTTAGAAATACTCGGAGTGGAGACGAGTTATGATTGCACTGTGCTATTACATCTTTTATAATGGACTCCAGCATTTTCCCCACGACTGATGTCAGGCTAACCGGTATATAATTCGCTGTTTTCTTTCTGCCTCTTCTTTTAAATAATGGAGTTACATGAACTACCGTCCAATCCATTGGAACTGTTCCAGAGTCTACAGAATTTTGAAAAAAGACCAGAAATGCATCTGCTATTTCAAGGGCCACTTCCTGAAGTACTCTGGGATGTAGATTATCAGGCCCTGAGGATTTATCGGCCTTCAATCCCATCAATTTCCCAAACATTCCCTACTAATACTGATTTCATACAGTTCCTCCTTCTCACTAGACCCTATGTTCCCCAACATTTCTGGGAGGTAATTTGTATCCTCCTTTGTGAAGACAGAACCAAAGTATGTATTTAGTTAGTCTGCCATTTCTTTGTTCCCCATTATAAATTCCCCCGTTTCTGACTGTAAGGGACCCACATTTGTCTTCACTAATCTTTTTCTCTACACATATCTATAGAAGCTTTTACAGTTAGTTTTAATGTTCTCTGCTGGCTTACGCTCATACTCTATTTCCCCCTTCTTCATCAAACCTTTTGTCCTCCTCTGCCAAATTCCAAACTGCTCACAATCTTCAGGTTTGCTGCTTGTTCTGGCCATTTTATATTTCTCCTCCTTGGATCTAATACTTTCCTTAATTTCTTTTGTAAGCCACAGTTGAGCCACCCTTCCTGTGTTACTTTTGCACAGATAGGAATGAACAATTGTTGTAATTCATCCATGCGCTCTTTAAATGCTAGCCATTGCCTATCCACTGTCAACCCTTTAAGTAACGTTCCACAATCGATCATAGCCAACTCCCGCCTCATACCTTCATAGTTTCCTTTGTTTAGATTCTGGACCCTCGTCTCGGAATCAACTCTCTCACTCTCCATCTTAATGAAGAATTTTATCATATTAAGGGCGCACTTCCCCTAGGGACCCCACACAACAAGATTGTTAACTCATCCTTTCTCATTACACAATACCCAGTCCAGGATGGCCTGTTCTCCAGAGGTGTTATACACCTCCATCAATTCTCCACTCAATCTCCTTTGATATAGACATAATAATCCTAGCTGTTCCAACCTAACCTTGTAACTAAAATCTCCCATCCCTGGATCCTTCTGGTAAATCGCCTCTGCATCCTCTCAAGGACCCTTACATTCTTTCTAACGTATGCTGAGCAGAACTGGAAGCAACACTCCAATTGGGGCCTAAGCAGAGTTTTATAATGGTTCAGCATAACTTCCCTGCTTTTGTACTCAATGCCTCTATTTATAAAGCCGAAGACCCCATATGCTTTGCTAACCACTCTCGCAATATGTCTTGCCACCTTCAAAGATCGATGCACATGAACCCCAAGTCCCTCTATTCCAGCACACTCTTTAGAACTGTGCCATGAAGTATCTATTGCCTCTCCCTATTCCTTATGCCAAAATACATCACCTCACACTTGTCACTATTAAAGTCCATCTGCCACCTGTCTGCCCATTCTGCTGGCCTATCACTGTCCTGTTGCAGGAACTTCATATCATCCTCACTGTTTGCCACTCCTCCAAGTTTGGTTTTATCGGCATATTTTGAGATTCTACTCTGTATTCCAAGATCAAAGTCACTTACCTTTAGCAAAAAAAGCAGTGGTTCTAGCACTGATCCTTGGGGAACACCACTGTCGACTATCCTCCGGTCTGACCAAGAACCATTTAATATAACTAGCTGTTTTCACTCTTTAAAACAATTTACTATCCAAATGGACACTGACCCTCCTAATCCATGAACCTCAATTTTGTTAACCTCCCTTTTATGTGGTACTTTATAAAATGCTTTCGTAACATCCATATAAACAACATCCACTGCATTCCCTTCATCAGCATTCTCAGATAGTTTATCAACAAATGCAGTTAGATTCGTCAAGCATGAACTCCCATTTATAAATCCATGCCCACTCTCCTGAATTAACTCAAACCTCTCCAAAGGACTTTATTTTTTTTCCCTGACATGTTGGTCTCGTGCTGATAGCAAGCTCACCACAGAGCATGTATTTGGCAATGTGACCGTCATCCATTTGGCCCAGTCAACAGAGTCACCGCTGACCCAAGAGGGCAAACATGCTGCGGATCCCTGCACGCTGGTGTGCTTCCACATTCGGCACTCTGTCCTGCCAGGAGATGCCCAGTATCCATCTGAGGCAGTGGAGGTGGAAGCTGTTCAGCTTCTTTTTTTGGTTTGTATAAGTTGTTGATGATTCTCTACTATAAAGGAGGGTGCTGAGGACACAAAAATAAAAGCAAAATACTGCATATGCTGGAAATCTGAAACAAAAACAAGAAATGCTGGAATCACTCAGCAGGTCTGGCAGCATCTCTTTCCACAGATGCTGCCAGACCTGCTGAGTGATTCCAGCATTTCTTGTTTTTGTTGCTGAGGACACAAGCCTGGTACATGTGGAGCTTTGTATTTTCGGTCAGTTTGCTGTCGGTTCACACTTGTCTTCTCAACTTTGACATGACAGCTGCAGCATTGGCAATCCTGGTGCTGATTTCAGTATCAAGGGACAGATTGCTGGTGATTGTTGATTGAAGGTATGTGAAGCTGTTGACAACCTCCAAAGTGAGGTTGTCGATGTTGATGGAAAGTGGATTCTCTACCTCCTGGCCCATAACTTTCAACTTCCTGATGCTGATCGTCAGTCCAAACTCTTTGCAGGCCAGGGAGAACCGATCTACAAGCTGCTGTGACTGAACTTCATTATGGGATGTCAGCACAGCATCATCAGCAAACAGCAACTCACAGATTAGGAATTTACCCACTTTGGTCTTGGCGCACAGTCTTGCCAAGTTGAACAGCTTGTCGTCAGCTCTGATGTGCAGGTGAACACACCCATCTGAGTCATTGAAAGTGTACAATAGCAGCATGGAGAAGAATATGCCAATTATAAAGGATGTGATAACTAGACAGTTCGAAAATGATGATATGATTGGGCAGAGTCAACATAGATTTATGAAAAGGAAAACTGTTTTGAAAAACCTCTTGAGTTTTTTGAGGATGTTACCTACAAAACAGATAAAGGAGAACCAGTGGATGTGTGGTATTTGCATTTTCCTTTGATAAGGTCCCACACAGGAGATGAGTAAACAAAATTAGAGCACATAGGCTTGGGGATAATATACTGATATGGATTGAGAATTGGTTAACAGACCGAAAACAGAGAGCAGGAATAACGGGTCCTCCTCAGGATGGCAGGCTGTTACTATTGGGGTACTGCAAGGATCAGTGTTGGAGCCACAGCTGTTAACAACCTATATAAATGATTTGGATGTGGGGATTAAATGTAATATTTCCAAGTTTGCAGATGACACAAAGCTAGGTGAAGTGTGAGTTGTGAGGAGGATGCAGAGAGGCTTCCCGGGACCTGGAGCGGCTAAGTGAATGGGCAAGAACATGGAATATAATGTAAATAAGTGTGAAGTTATCCACTTTGGTGGAATAAACAGAAAGACAGAGTATTTCTTAAATGGTGAGAGGTTGGGAAGTGTCTATGTCCAAAGGGACCTGGGTGTCCTTGTTCCTGAGACACTAAAAGCTCTTGTGCAGGTGCAGCAATCAATTAGGAAGGCAAATGGTATGTTGTACCCACACGAGGGGTCATGAGTGCAGGAGTAAAGATGTCTTGCTGCAATTGTATCGAGCCTTGGTGAATCCGCACTGGAGTATTGTGTACAGTTTCGTCTGCTCATCTTATGAAGGATATACTTGCCAAAGAGGGAGTGAAACAGAGGGTCAACAGACTAATCTTTTTTTTGCATTTATTTCATTTCATCTCAGTTTGTTCAGTTTGCTTACCTACTGTTTTGTTTTCAGGTTTGTACTTGCTGCTGTTCAATATTCAGTCCGTTAACACCTAATCTGTACTAATGCTTTGACTTTCAACACACCATTAACATTTTGTTTGCCTTTGCTGCATGACCTTTTGCTCAGCTATGTGGCCTTGTCCAATCTACACCTTCTCCTTTATTATCTCTTGCCCCACCCCCACCTCACTTGCTTATAACCTGTGACTTTTCTCATCTATGTCAGTTCCGAAGAAGGGTCACTGACCTGAAACGTTTACTCTGCTTCTCTTTTCACAGATGCTGCCAGACCTGCTGAGTGGATCCAGCATTTCTTGTTTTTATGTCACCAGACTAATCCCTGGTATTGTGGGATTGTCTTATGAGGAAACTGGGCCTGTATTCCTTCAAGTTTCGAAGAATGAGAGGCGATCTGATTGAAACTGACAAAATTCTTACAGGGCGTGACAGTGTGGATGTAGATAGGATGTTTGCCCTGGTTGGTGAGTCTAAAACCAAAGGACATCGTTTCAGAATTAGGAGTAGGCCATTTAAAACTGAGATGGGTGGAATTTCTTCACTCAGACGGTGGTGAATCATTGGAATACTGTGCCCCAGAGGGCTGTGGCAGCTCAATCATTGAGCATGATCAAGACAGAAATTGATAGAAATCTTGATAGTCATGACTTCAAGGGATTTGGGGATAGCACGGGAAAAGGGCTTTGAGGTAGATGATCAGCCATGATCGAATTGAATGGCAGAGCAGGCTCGAGGGGCTGAATGGCTTACTCCTATGTTCCTCTGTTCCTAAGAGAGTTGGCGCCAGCGTGCAGCCCTGCTTTACCCCACTGCTGATCTTGAAAGCGTCTGATGTTGCTCCATTGTAACTGATGGAACTGTGCATCTTCTCGTGGAAAGAAGAGATGATGCCCAAGAGGTCAGGAGGTCAGCCGATGTTCCATCGCAGTTTGAAGAGGCCATCTCTGCTGACAAGATCAAAGGCCTTAGTGATGTTGATAGAAATGTATGAGGCTGTGTGGCGCAATCGATAGCGTGTTGGACTTCTAAATAATGACTAAGAACATATTCAAAGGTTGTGGGTTAAATCCCACCAGAGTCAGATTTTGGACCAGAAACAGAGGAGCACAACGGAACAACGAATGAAGAAATGCGCAAAAGCACAGACTCGGAGACAGAGCGAGAGAGAGAGGAGCAGAGCAGGGGGAAAAAAATCGAGGAGTGACATCACAATGGAGAGTGAGAGCAGGGAAACAGAAAGCCGCTGGGGTGAGTTTGCAGGATTTGGTTCTTTCTTCGGTGCAGTGGAAGGAGCTGTTTGGTGAGGATCTAGTAAGTTGTGATATCACAGGCAAGCAGGCAGTTGATTGGTTTGGAAGAACCGACCTGCTTGATGCGCATCTGGGAAGTGATTAAGGTCCATTTTAGACCTAACGTTTAAAATAGTAGCAAACTAGTGGTAAGTTTAATAAAATATGCAATAAAATGAATAATTGAATAAAATAATTAAGTAGTTAATTGAAACACGTTAAGGATGACAGGACAGGTGATGTGTCACAGCTGCAGCATGTGGGAGCTCCTGGATGCCAGTGTGATCCAGGGCAAACACTTCTGCAGTAAGTGTTTGCGGCTCAAAGAGGGAGATAAAAGGAATGTAGTGGTCGTAGGGACAGTATAGTCAGGTGGATTGACTCTGTTCTCTGCAGCAAAGAGCAAGAGTCCAGACGGCTGTGTTGCCTGCCGGTGCCAGGATTCAGGACATCTGCTCAGGGCTGGAGAGAAACATACAATGGGAGGGGAAGGATCCAGTCGTCGTGGTCCAGGTCGGTACCAACGACATAGGCAGGACAAGGATGGAGGTTCTGCAAAGTCAGTATGAAGAACTAGGCAGCAAATTAAGAAGCAGAACCTCAAAGTTAATCATCTCTGGATAATTACCTGAGCCATGTGCAAATTGGCATAGGACAAATAAGATTAGAGAAAGTAATGTGCGGCTGAAAGACTGGTGTGGTAGTAGTGGGTTCTGGTTCGTGGGGCATTGGCACCATTACTGGGGAAAGAGGTGGCTGTACCGTTGGGATGGTCTACACCTGAACCGTGCTGGTGCCGGTGTTCTAGCGAGCCACATAACGAGGGAAGTAGAGACGGTTTTAAACTGAATAGTGGGGGCAAGGGATCAAATTTGGGAAGATATGGTGAATCAAGGAGGAGAGACAAGGCAAGAGAGAAAGATATAAATATGGGAAATGATAAACAGACTGTGACAGGAAGGGACAGAATGTACAAATCTAAGAGTAAATCGACAGATAAGGCTAGAGGTGACAAAAATAATAAAAGGACAAAACTAAATGCTCTGTATCTGAATGCATGGAGCATTCGAAACAAAACAGATGAACCGAGAGCACAAATAGAATAAATAGGTACGATCTGATAGTCATTACAGAGACATGGCTGCAGGGCGACAGAGATTGGGATGTGAATATTGGAGGTTACATGGCATTTAGGAAGGACAGGAAGCTTGGAAAAGGTGGCGGGGTACCTCTGTTAATTAATGATGGCATTAGCGCAATAGAGAGGGATGACCTAAGTTCAGGAGATCAGGATGCAGAAGCAGTTTGGGTCCAAATGAGAAGTCATAAAGGCAAGAAGTCACTTGTGGGAGTGGTGTACAGGCCACCTAACATTAACCACATTGTCGGATGGGATATAAAGGAAGAAATAATGGCAGCTTGTCAGAAAGGTACTGTGATAATTATGGTGGATTTTAATCTACATTTCGACTGGAAAATTCAGATGGGCAGAGGTAGCCTAGATGAGGAGCACATGGAATGTTTTGGGGATAATTTCTTGGAACAATACATTCTGGAGCCAACCAGAGAGCAGGCTATACTAGACCTGGCATTGTGCAACGAGATAGGATTAATTAATGACCTCATAGTTAAGGTGCCCCTCGGTAGTAGCGATTATAATATGATTGAATTTTACATTCAGTTTGAGGGAGAGGAGAGTGGGTCCCAGACTAGTATTTTAAATTTAAATAAGGGCAATTATAAGGTCATGAAAGCAGAGCTAGCTAAAGTGAACTGGCAAATTAGGTTAAGGGATAAGTCAATAGAGATGCAGTGGCAGACATTTAAGGGGATATTTCAGAATACACAGAATAGATACATTTCAACGAGAAAGAAAAGTTCCAAAGGTGGGATTCACCATCCATGGTTCACGAAAACAGTTAAAGATGCTATCAAACATAAATAAAAAGCCTATAATTGTGCAAAGGTGGGAGGCAGGTCAGAAGATTGGACAGAATATTAAAAAAAGCAGCAAAGAATTACTAAAAGATTGATAAGGATGGTAAAATTAGAGTATGAGAGGAAGCTCGCGAGAAATTTGTAGACAACCAGTAAGAGTTTCGATAGATATTTTAAAAAGAAAAGTGTTAACAAAGCGACTGTTGGTCCTATGGAAAGTGTGTCTGGGGAATTAATAATGGATAATTAAGAGATGGCAGATGAATTGAACAGATACTTTGCATCGGTCTTCACTATTGAGTATACAAATAACATCCCAGTATTAGCCGCATATTAGGAAATTGAAGGGATGGAGGAACTCAAGAAAATTACAATCACCAGGGAAGTGGTACGAAACAAATTGTTGGAGCTGCGGGTTGACAAGTCGCCAGGTCCTGAATTGTCTAGTGAGATAGTTGATGCGCTGGTTTTAATATTCCAAAATTCCCTAGATTCGGGAAGGTTCCGTTAGATTGGAAAAGAGTGAATGTAACTCATTTATTCAAAAAGGGAGGGAGACAGAAAGCAGGAAACGACAGGCCATTTAGCTTAATATTTGTCTAAGGGAAAATGTTTGGAGCTATTACAGGGGATGTTATAGCAGGGCATTTAGAAAAAAATAAGGTAATAAGGCAGAGTCAACATGGTTTTTTGAAAGGGAAATCATGTTTAACCAATTTATTGGAGTTCTTTGAGGGAGTTACATGCGCTGTGGATAAAGGGCAACCAGTGGATGCATTGTATTTCGATTTCCAGAAGGATAAGGTGCCATATCAAAGGTTATGGCAGAAAATAAAAGCTCATGGTGTCGGGGGTAACATATTGGCATGGAAAGAAGATTGGCTTGCTGACAGGAAACAGAGAGTCAGCATAAATGGGTCATTTTCTGGTTGGCAAGAAGTAACAAGTGGTGTGCCACAAGGATCTGTGCTGGGGCCTCAACTTTTTACAATTTATATAAATGACTTAGATGAAGGGACCGAAGGTATTGCTGCTAAATTTGCTGATCACAAAGATAGGTAGGAACGTAGGTTGTGAAGAGGACAGAAGGGGGCTACAAAGGGATATAGATAGGTTAAGTGATTGGGCAAAGACCTGGCAAATGGAGTATGATGTGGGAAAGTCGGAAATTGTCCACGATGGCAGGAAGAATAAAAAAGCATATTATCTAAATGGTGAGAGATTGCAGAGCTCTGAGATGCAGAGGCATCTGGGTGTACGAGGGCATGAATTGCAAAAGGTTAGTCTGCAGGTCCAGCACGTAATTAGGAAAGCTGATAGAATGTTATCATTTATCACCATGGGAATTGAATACAATAGTAGGGAGGTTATGCTTCAGCTATACAGGACATTGGTGAGAACTCTTCTGCAGTACTGAGTACAGTACTGGTCTCCTTATTTGCGGAAAGATGTCAATGCATTGGAGGCAGTACAGAGAAGGTTTACTGGACTAATACATGGAATGGGTGGGCTGTCTTACGAGGAAAGATTGGACAAGCTAGGCTTGTCTCCGCCAGAGTTTAGAAGAGAAAGAGGCGACATGATTTGTTATTTAATTTATTAATTAACAAATTAGCTATCCTCCAGTCTTCTGGTACCTCACCCGTGGCTAACAATGATACAAAAATCTCTGCCAGCGCCACAGCAATCTCCTCCCTTGCTTCCCATAGCATCCGAGGATACATCTGATCAGGCCCTGGGGATTTATCCACCTTAATGCGCTTCAAAACCTCCAACACCTCCTCCGTTGTAATGTTGATATGCTGCAGGATATCGCTGTTCCCTCCCTTGAACTCACTAGCTTCCATGACCTTCTCCACGGTAAATGCAGACGAGAAATATTCATTTAAGACCTCGCCCATTTCGCGTGGCTTCACACATAGATTGCCACAGTGATCCTTAAGGGGACCTACTTTCTCCGCAGCTACCCTTTTACTCTTAATATACTTATAGCATCTTTTAGGATTCTCCTTTATCTTATCTGCCAGGGAAATCTCATGGCCCCTTTTCGCCCTCCTAATTTCCTTCTCAAGTGTACTCCTACATCCCCTATACTTCTCGAGGGACTCGCTCGATCCCAGCTGCCTATACCTGACGTATGCCTCCTTCTTTGTCCTGACCAGACCCTCAATATCCCTCGTCAACCAAGGTTCCCTAAACTTGCCAGCCTTGCCCTTCCATCTAACAGGAACATGCTGGCCCTGAACTCTTCCTATCTCACTTTTAAAAGCCTCCCACTTGCCAGACGTCCCTTTACCTGTAAACAGCCTCTCCCATTCAACTTTTGAGAGTTCCTGTCTGATGCCATGGAAATTAGCCTTCCCCCAATTTGGGACTTCAACCTGAGGACCAGTCCTATTCTTTTTCATAACGATCTTGAAGCTAATAGAGTTATGGTCACTGGTCCCAAAGTGCTCCCCCACTGACACATCAACCACCTGCCCATCCTCATTTCCTAAGGGGAGGTCGAGTGCAGCCCCTTCTCTAGTCGGGCCATCCACGTACTGCTTCAGAAAACTATCCTGGATTCACTTAACAAATTCTTCCCCATCTGATCCCTTAGCACTAAGGCAGTCCCAGTCAATATTAGGGAAGTTAAATCACCTACTATTACAACCCTATAATTCCCATACCTATCTGTGATTTCCCTACATATATGCTCCTCCACTTCCCTCTGACTATTGGGGGGCCTATAGTATAATCCCATCAAAGGGATCACCCTTTTATTATTTCTAAGTTCTACCAGTATGGCCTCACTGGACATTCACCCCGGGATATCCTCTCTCAGTACTGATGTCCTCCCTTATCATTAGTGCAACTACCCCTCCTCTCTTACCTCCACCTCTGTCACGCCGGAAGGATCGGTACCCCGGAACATTGAGCTGCCAGTCCTGCCCATCCCTCAACTACGTTTCCGTAATAGCTACAATATCACAATCCCATGTACCGATCCATGCTCTGAGTTCATCTGCCTTACCTGTAAGGATACTTGCATTGAAGTAAATGCAGTTTAGCCTGCCAGACCTTCCACACTCCCTGTCCTGCCCCTGCCTGTCCTGCCTACTGGACTTGCTTGCTTTAACCTCTCCATTTGCCTCAACAATCTCATTGGAGAGACTACTACTTTGGGTCCCACCCCCGCTGCAAGACTAGTTTAAACCCTCCCGTGTATTACTATAAAATCTCCCTCCAAGGATATTGGTCCCCTTCCAGTTCAGATGCAACCCGTCCCTCTTGTACAGGTCACCTCTGCACCAGAAGAGATCCCAATGATCCAAGTACCTGAAGCCCTCCCGCCTTCGCCAGTCTTCAGCAACGCATTCATTTGCCTAATCCTCCTATTCCTAACCGCACCAGCACGTGTCACAGGGAGTAATCCTGAGATTACAACCCTAGAGGTCCTGCTCTTTTACCTTCTGCCTAACACCCTATAATCACTTTGCAGAACCTCATCTCTCTTCCTGCCTATGTCGTTCGTACCAATATGGACCACGATTTCTGGCTGCATACCCTCCCCTTTCAGAATTTCTGGCAGCTGCTCCGAAACATCCTTGACCCTAGTATTAGGGAGGCAACATACCATCCTGGAGTCTCGTTTGCGGCCACAGAAACGCCTATCTGCACCCCTTATGATAGAATCCCCTATCACAATAGCTCTTCCACCCTTTTCCTCCCGTGCTGTGCAGCAGAGCCCTCCGTGGTGCCACGGACCGCGCTGTTGCTCTATTCCGCTGGGAGGTCTTCACCCCAACAGTAACCAAAGCGGTGTATCTGTTTGCGAGGGGGATGGCCACAGGGGACTCCTGCACTACCTGCCTGCTCCTACTATTCCATCTGGTTGTCACCCATCCCTTTTCTGCCTGTGCATCCATTACCTGCAGTGCGACCACCTCACTAAACATGCTATCCATGACGCCCTCAGCTTCGCGGACGCTCCACAGTGAAACCACCCGCAGTTCCAGCTCCATAATGCGAGTAGCCAGTCGCTGCAGCTGGATACACTTCCTGCACACATGGTCATCATGGAGACTGGGAGGATTCCTGAATCCCCACATCGCGCAGGAGGAGCATATCATGGGTATGAGCTCTCCTGCCATGACTTACCCTTAGATTAATTAGTTACTCCCTTAATTAAAAAATACTAATGACACTAGGGGCCTTGTTCTACCCACGACAATCTAAAGTCCTTCACAAGCTACACTGAATAAAAAAAAACACTTTAGTAGGACTCACCTTATCAGCAGAGGTTTTTTTTTCAACTAAAAAACTTTGCCCTTTTCTTTAAGATATTTAAATACACTAACAGCAGTGACTCACCAACCAATCACCTTGCAGCTCTCCTCTGACGTCACAGTTGGCTTCTTTTTTTTCAAAACTCCAGCACACTGGAAGAGCTCCACTCCACTCCTCGAAGGTAAGAGACTGGGCCTCGATCCTCGGATTAGATTTATAGGCTCCGCTCTCGTCGTTCTCCTCATTTCGGTCCATATCGGTCTGCTCCGCTCCGCTCCGCTCCTCTCCCGGAAGGTAATTCACCAGCATTTGCAGAAAAGTAGGTCTTAAGCTGTTGCAGTACCTGTTAGAAAGATAGTCTAAGCTATTCTGAAGTCATCTTACAATGTCATCCACATGGAAGCAGGATTTTAAAGGATAAGATGTAGTTTTTAAAAGTCACTTCAATCTTGCTCAAGAGTCTTTGCCAAGAATCCAAGTAAATCTTGATAAAAAGTCATATACATTTAGAGATCTTTTAAAAGCACTTCAATCTTGTTCCTAAAAAGTCAGATGTAAATTTAAGAACTCTGATCAGGCCATGCTAAAAACTTACATACAATTAAGAAATAAAATACAACATTTAAAATGTCTGAACTCCTTTCTGAAAGTTGACCACTGCTACTGCCGGTGTCTTCCTGGAATAGTGGAGCTGTTGTGTCAACAGAAAAGTCCTTCCCGAGCAGCCCTGAGACTGTGGGTACCGGCTTTAATCCAACCCAGGTCAAAATCAGGGTACATTGTGGGCAATGAGCCCAATTTGCTGAACGACAGGTCCCTGTCACTTTAAAGAGTGGGCTGGTGCGATTATGATCAGAGGCTCCTTCTAAGCACATTTCTCACCACCACAACTTCCAGATGCTGGTGTTAGTGTGTGCATGTACCGGCAGTTGCAGTGCTGTTCAGACCCTCAATAGCAGTGAAAGTCTCAGAGTTCACCGCTATTGGGGCTGTAATATCCAGGCCAATATCTCACAGTCCTGTTCGATTTGCTTTCCTTCTGTACAAAATCAAACTCCACACATTTTCTTTCACTCACTCCTGTTTCCAGCCCTGACGGTGTAGAAATCCCCTCTCAAAGGTACACAATCCAGTTGATTTCTGATCAAATACCTCCTTCCTCATTCAATAGAGGAAACAGAGACATGAACAGGAGTCAGGTGCAAGAAAGTTTCACCAACAGAGCAAAGAAAGGCCCCAACAAAAGTCACACCTACTTTCCAAATCATTTCACTGTCATATTGTTTCACTTGTTTTGTCGGATGACTGCAATAAATCTGAAAATGAGCACCATGGGGTTTGTGTTCACTTGTCATTTGTGCTCCTGTGTTTGTCTGCAAGGTTTGTAATTCAATTTGTATTGGATATTGAAGATAATCTCTTTTCAAGATGATTACACATCGTACTGTGTTCAAAGCAACCAACTTGTAAAATGGCAGGTAATGAATGTTTCAATACCTGTGTGACCAGATTCTTCCAATGCTTTTCAACAGCGAGATTGATGATGCTTGTAATCTGTATCCTGTGGAGAATGGGAGAGGAGAATAAAAACATGGTGCATGAACAGGACAGACTGTGTAAAATGGGAGCACAGAAATATTGCTACCTCATTGAAAGTTAATGAAATTTATTCTAAGTCAGACACCTGTCCACAATGAACAAGTGAATACATTAATTGTCCACTTTCAATCTAAATGGGACTGAAGTTCCAACAGAGAAGTTTTCTGGAAAATACCTGCTGCAGTTTTAACATTGATGAACTGGAATATCTTATACTAACTTTCAAATAACTGTAGTGATTGTATAGTTCTCATCGTGGAGAGAAGGAGTTGTTTATAAATATAAGCAGAAAGACACATTTGTGGATTCGTGAATGAACTTTATCTTTCTGAAATGTATTTGTCCATTGGTTGCAGGTCAGTGGAAATTCTTTTTTACATTTCAATTGTCGCAGCAGCAGTTAGCAGCAAAATGTCTGATTAATCAGAGTAGTGGGTCTGGGAAACACTTAAACAGCCGAGACCCTGTAAAACAGAACTCCAAGTAATAGTTTAAATAAGGCACCAAACTGACAGAGCGGTAAAGGCCTGCTCAGGTCAGGGAAAAATACCCGACCGGAACCCTGCAGAACCACATTGGACCCGAGCCCGACCCGGCCCGAGTATCTCCATTTATTCCCATGCCCAAACCAACCCGAGCCTTACCCGACCACCGGAATGTTCACTTTACCTACCTCCCGATTGCGAATCTACAGGAAGCTGCAGCATGAGCGCAATGCCGTCATAGAGATGCTCACTTGCTCACTGAGCAGACTCAGAGTTTCCCTCCTTGATGTCCCGGACTCCCAGCTTTGGTTGGCTTTTCAACTTTTGACACTTACTGAACTCAACTTCCCAGCAGAGCAAAATGTAATACGTACTGTGTGTTTCCGACCCGGACTCAGCCCGACCTGGACCCAGCCTGACCCGAACCTGGTCCGACCTGACCCGAGCCCGAAAGCCAGACCCGGAACAGCGACCCGACATGACCCGAACCCGACACAGGTCGTCGGGTCCCGTCGGGTTCAGGTCGGGTAGAAGGCCTTTGCAGAGTGGAGGTCAGATGAGGATTGAATTAATTTCAATCACTGAATCTAAACAAGAAGTAAATCTGCAGGAATGGAGCACTTTGTTTTATTTATGAGCTTGTGGCACAACGGTAGTGTGTTTGATTCCAAATCAGAAGGTTGTGTGTTCAAATCACGTTAGGCTTAGTTATATTTTGCAGCAGCTCAAGTTCCTGGATTTTATATCAGAAAAGAGTTCGATCTTTTGGAATGCACAGTGAATGGTTGAATTTCAAGATCAACTTCAATAGATTAAAGTCCTGATTTACGGTTCCATTCCATTTCCATGCATGTTCTTATTTCACACTGTTTTAGATCAGAACAATGTTTCAGGGATGTGATGTGTCCATTGTTTGTACAATCGCTCTGTCACCCAGTGTGAGAAATAAAACACAAACCGCCCAGCGTGCGGCTCAAACCCATACCTGGCTCTGTCTATCGGCCGCTTAGTTCAGTTGGTTAGGACGCAATGTTGATAACAACAAGGCTGTGGATTTGATCCCCATGTGCGCTGCCACATGGTCAGTCATTAATTTGACACATTTTTGTTACACTTAAAATCCAACTTTTAGATGCAAACAAGTTTACATAAAATGTCAGAGGAAACTTATTTTGAATAACATCCATTGCATCTTTGTTATTGGGCAGGAGTAACACCGAATTCTTTCCAATTATCTTCCATTTTCTGATGAACGTTGAACCAGTGGCCTGTTCTTGTTAATGGTCACGAGCAGCAAAAACAGACAGAGTGAGGCTGACCGCCCAGAGATGTGGAAAAGTCTTCAGTTTGGGACAAATGCAGCAAAACAAATGTTCAGCCGGCCCCAAGAGAGTCAAAAACTGGGCAAAAGGACACAAGGACATGGGAATAAGCTAAAGCAGACAATGTAAATATTTCCCATCCTTGATATCTCTCTATTCCAATCCAACCTTCAGAGTTGGGTAAATAATTTCAGTGTAAATTGTGCAGTCAAGAGTCAAAACCAAAGGGCGATGCAGAATAAAGGAGAACTGCCAAATCCCCAGATTGAACCAGGCATCTTCAGTCGAACACTCTCCCTAATGAGCTATTTCAGTCTCACAGGCTTGCGATGATAAGTGGCAAGTAACATTTGCACCACACAAGTGCCGGGCAATGAACATCTCCAACAAGTGAGAATCTAACCATCTCCCCTTGACATTCAATAGCATTACAATCATTGAATCCCCCACTATCAACATCATGGAGGTTACCATGAGGAGCCATACAAATAACGTGGCTACAAGAGCAGGTCAGAGGCTTGGAATCCTGAGGCGAGTAATTACAGTGCAGCTGTTGGCTCCACCCCAGGGGCTGAATTTGTTCTGTAAACCATGAAGCAGCTTCCTCTCAAATCCCAGGTTGATCAATAAATCCTCTTACAACAGCCCCGAAGTGTGATATATTCCTCTCACTCATCCATGACTTCTGACTCCCCAAAGCCTGTCCACCATCTGCAATTCACAAGTCAAGAGTGTGATGGAATACTCTCCACTTGCCTGGATGGGTGCAATTCCAACGTCAGAATCTCAACACCGTCCGGGACAAAGCAGCCCGCTTGATTGGCACCCCATCTACAAACATTCACTCCCTCCACCATCGATGCACGGTGGCAGCAGTGTGTACCGTCTACAAGATGCACTGCAGCAATGCACCAAGGCTCCTTCGACAGCACCTTCCAAACCAGCGACCTCTACCACCTAGAAGGGCAAGGGCAGCAAATGCAGGGGATACCATCACCTGCAAGTTCCCCTCCAAGCCACACACCATCCTGACTTGGAACTATATCGCCATTCCTTCACTGTCGCTTGGTCAAAATCCTGAAACTCCCTATCTCACAGCACTGTGGGTGTACCGACCCCACATGGACTGCAGTGGTTCAAGAAGGCAACTCACCACCACATTCTCAAGGGCAATTAGTGATGGGCAATAAATGCTGGCCGAGCCAGCGACACCCCCATCGCATGAATGAATGAATAAAAACGTGAAGTATCCCTTGTGTCATTGTTTTGACAGAAAATATAAACCTGGTGGAATTGCCCCTCCCAATCACACCTCACTTCATAGAACATAGAAAGTGGAGAATATTTATGGCACGGAATGAGACCATTTAGCAATCGTGTCTGTGCCAGCTGAAAAAGAGCGATCCAGCCCAATCCCACTTTCCAGGTCTTGGGAATGGGATCTGAACAGATGTCAGAGCTCACATTTTGTGAATGTTCTGTTGAAGTGCTGGTGAGCTGAGATACCAGGGGAGATTCACACTGTTAGACACAGTGTGAAATACATTCAAGTATTTATAAAACATTACAACATGCGAGTAATATTCCCCATTGATTTCTCAGCACTGATGCATTGTGAAGTGGGAGACAGCCAGAAGTCCCAGTGATCCACACTGACCCTGAGCTGAGAATGAAATTTCAATCTTCAGCAGTGAGATGCTGCAGAGAGGTAAGAGTCCTGAATCAAGGAGATACTTTCTCATACTGCTGTTGAATCTCATTTCAAACACTCCTTGAACTCTCTGCTGAGGAATTCAGAGATGGAGAATGCCTGTAAAATCAGCCAACAAAGGCCACCGTGGGGCTCAAACTCAAAAACAGCCCACCGTGGGGCTCAAACTCAAAAACATGAGATTCAGAGTTTCATGCTTTCATCGACTGAGCTCACCAGGCCTAAGACAGTGTCCCCGTCCTGTCTGTTATTGGACGGTGCAGCTGTTGGCTCCACCCCAGGGGCTGAAATTGTTCTGTAAACCATGAACCAGCTTCCTCTCAAATCCCAGGTGTATCAGTAAATCCTCTTACAAAATCCGCAAAGTGTTATATATTCCTCTCACTCATCCGGAATAAAAGTTACATCTTTTGCTCTTTTTGCCTTCCAACCATTGACTTCTATTTTGCTCAGCATTTATTTCTCTCTCTTTTTTATATTGTGGATTTCCAAATAAACGTTGCATTTCAATTATTTGTGAGGGATGAAATGAACAGAAGAGATTTTCTGCAATGGTACCAGGGGTGTGGGACAGAGTGAGTGGTTCGGATCTGGAATACACTGCCTGAGAGTGAGCTGGAGGCAGATTCAATCGTGGCTTTCAAAAAGGAATTGGATAAACACCTGAATAGATAAAACTTGCAGGGTTACACTGAAAGGGCAGAGGAGTGGAATTAGCTGATTTGCTCTTGCAAAGAGCTGTCATGGACATTTTGGACTGAATGGCCTCCTTCTGTACTGTAACCATTTGATTCCTTGATTCTAACTCTGTCAAAGTTGTTCTGAACTTGCTCTGCTCCAAGGAGAACAACCCCAGCTTTTCCAGTCTCTGCACATAACTGAAGTTATGAGGAACCATGGGGAATCCCACTGTAAACCTTCCTCCAGACAGAAATACAACTGTTCACCACCACACTGTGACCGAGCTGTTCACAATATATATCAATGATTCGGATGTCGGGACCAAATGTAATATTTCCAAGTTCATGGCTGACACAAAACTGGGTGGGAATGTGTGTTGTGAGAAAGATGCAAAGCAGCTTCAAGGGGATTTGGACAGCCTTAGTGAGTGGGCAAGAAAGTGGCACATGGAATATAATGTGTAAAAATGAGAGGTTATCCACTTTGGTAGGAAGAATAGATGTGCAGGTTATTTCTTAAAAGGTAAGAGATTAGAAAGTGTAGATGTACAAATGGGCCTGTGTGCCCTTGTCAATAAGTAACTGAAAGCTAACATGCAGGTGCAGCAAGCAATTCAGAAGACGAATGATATGTTAGCCTTGATCGCAAGATAATTTGAGTACAGGAGTAGTGAAGTCTTGCTTCAATTGCATATAACCTTGGTTGGTCTGCAGTTTGGAATACTGTGTGCAGTTTTGGTTCCCTTATCTTCGGAAGGATGTCATTGCCATCGAGTCAGCACGGTTTTGTGAAAGGTAGGGAGTGCCTCACAAACCTTATTGAGTTTTTCGTGAAGGTGACCAAACAGGTGGATGAGGGTAAAGCCGTGGATGTGGTGTATATGGATTTCAGTAAGGCGTTTGGTAAGGTTCCCCACGGTAGGCTATTGCAGAAAATACGGAAGTATGGGGTTGAAGGTGATTTAGAGCATTGGATCAGAAATTGGCTAGCTGAAAGAAGACAGAGGGTGGTGGTTGATGGCAAATGTTCATCCTGGAGTTTAGTTACCAGTGGTGTACCGCAAGGTTCTGTTTTGGGGCCACTGCTGTTTGTCATTTATATAAATGACCTGGATGAGGGTGTAGAAGGGTGGGTTAGTAAATTTGCGGATGACACGAAGGTTGTTGGAGTTGTGGATAGTGTCGAAGGGTGTTGTAGGGTACAGAGGGACATAGATAGGCTGCAGAGCTGGGTTGAGAGATGGCAAATGGAGTTTAATGCGGAGAAGTGTGAGGTGATTCACTTTGGAAGGAGTAACAGCAATGCAGAGTACTGGGCTAATGGGAAGATTCTTGGTAGTGAAGATGAGCAGAGAGATCTTGGTGTCCAGGTACATAAATCCCTGAAAGTTGCTACCCAGGTTAATAGGGCTGTTAAGAAGGCATATGGTGTGTTAGCTTTTATTAGTAGGGGGATCGAGTTTCGGAGCCACGAGGTCATGATGCAGCTGTACAAAACTCTGGTGAGGCCGCACCTTGAGTATTGCGTGCAGTTCTGGTCACCGCATTATAGGAAGGATGTGGAAGCTTTGGAAAGGGTGCAGAGGAGATTTACTAGGATGTTGCCTGGCATGGAAGGAAGATCTTACGAGGAAAGGCTGAGTGACTTGGTGTTGTTTTCGTTAGAGAGAAGGAGGAGGAGAGGTGACTTATTAGAGACATACAAGATAATCAGAGGGTTAGATAGGGTGGATAGTGAGAGTCTTTTTCCTCGGATGATGATGGCAAACACGAGGGGACATAGCTTTAAGTTGAGGGGTGAAAGATATAGGACAGATGTTAGAGGTAGTTTCTTTACGCAGAGAGTAGTAGGGGCGTGGAACGCCCTGCCTGCAACAGTAGTAGACTCGCCAACTTTAAGGGCATTTAAGTGGTCATTGGATAGACATATGGATGAAAATGGAATAGTGTAGGTCAGATGATCGGCGCAACATCGAGGGCCGAAGGGCCTGCATTGCGCTGTAATGTTCTAATTCTAATTCTAATTCTAATTCTAATGAAGCTTCACCAGACTTGTTCCTGGGATGGCGGGACTGTCGTATGAGGAGAGATTGGGGAAACTGGGCCTGTATTCTCTGGAGTTTTGAAGAATGAGAGGTGATCTCATTGAAACTTACAAAATATTTAAAGGGAGCGACAGAGTGGATGCAGCTAAGATGTTTCCCTTCTCCTCGCTCTTTCTGTGTTTCCAGCCTGGTCTGCTCCTCTGACCTTCATTCCTGACACTCCATGGAGAATGGCCAACTCACTACGCCTCTCACTCACACCGTCACTCCACCCCTTCACCCACTTCCAAACCTCTCTGTTGAACAGTACCTCACATCTGCTCCTCTGCTCCATTAATATAACAGGAAAACATTTTCAAACAGACATTTCCAGACAGTGCACGTTCCAGGAAGACAAGGTAAAGATCAGATTCATTCACTTTAAACAGAGAGAGAGCAGCTCTCCCTGTTCAGTCTAAGGAGCAGATGTGGTTTCACTCCCATTAGTCTTAGAGACATGGGCCAGAATTTTAAGGGACCGTTGGAGACGGGAATGGAGGCTGGGGAGGGGGAGCGGAGGTGTATAAAATAGGGATGGAAGACGTCAGACTGGATTTTTCTGTCGGCGGCTGACATGGAGGGCAGACTTCGCACATCCACACGGCAAGAAGGCATTTAAAGTATTTATGAGTCCAATTGTCAGCAATTTTATTCACTGGATCCAATTGAACTAATAGTGCACGGGAACCACGGGGCTTCAGAGCCTCGCCTGGTTAAAGGAGGTGACTGGGAGGTGGGAGCTGAGTGTTGGCTTCACTGGGAATCTGTCGGGTGAGGCAGCGTCACTTGGCAGCAAGGGTGGAGAGAGAAAGGGCATCGGGAAACACTGTCAGGAGTGGGGGCATATGTACCAGCTCTGCAGGGGGAGCCACACCAGGGTGTCATTGGGGCAGTGCCACTTCATTGAGGGTGACAAGTGAGGTAACTGTGACTGGGTGTTGTTTCCTGTGAAGGCCTTGCACTCAAGGAGGTGCAATCTGTCAGGGGTCTCAGTCACCCTTGATTCGAGGCTCCCATTGAAGAGGAGGAGGAGTAGAGAGGGAGGCTCAGGCACCAGTCGGAGTACCACAGCAGCTTGGGGGCCCACAGGAGGGCCAGCCTCGAACAGGAGGCTGGAGAAGGAGGCAGAGGAACACGTCAGCCGAGATTCAACTACCTGCAGATGTCCGAGTGACAGTGTCTCCGCAGACTGCACCTCTCCACGGAGGTCGTCACTGACCTCTCTGCCATGATGCAGTTGTGCCCCATGGGACTTGGTTGGCACCTGATGCCAGTGTCACTGAAGGTCACCGTGCCACTGAACTTCTACACCACCAGATCATTGGGGGGATCCACTGGAGATATGTGTGGAATCTCACAGTCTGTAGTGAATCAGTGCATCAAGGAGGTCACCAATGTCCTCTTCAGGAGGGCCGGTGACTATGTGCACATCGAACCAAACAGTCAAGCTGAGAGGGCTATATGATTCGGGGCCATCGCTGGATTCCCCCAGGTGTAGGGTGTCATCGACTGCACCCATGTGACCATCAAGGCTCCCGCAGACCAGCCAGCAGCCTTCAATAGGAAGGGCTTCCACTTGCTCAGTGTGTAACTGGTCTGTGACCATCACAAATGGACCCTACAGGTGTGTGCACAAATCCCGGGAAGCAGCCACAACGCCTGCATACCAAGGCAGTCCCAGGTGCCAGAACAGTTCCGTGGCCCCATGCGCTTTCTGAGATGGATCCTTGGAGACAAGGGCAACCCAGTGAGAACATGAGTACTGACGTCTGTGAGGAACCCACGCACGGATGAGGAGGAGAGGTACAACACCAGCTGCGGGTCAACCCGAGCGACCATCAAAGAGGCCATTGGTCTCCTGAACACGAGATTCAGGTGCTTAGATCGATCCAGTGGAACCCTTCAGAATGCCACAGCAAGGGTCTCGCGTATCATGGCAGTTTGCTCTGCACAGCACAATCTGGCACGACAGAGGGGTGAGGTGTTGACTGGTGAGGATTTTGTGGAGTGCGATGTCTCCTCTGATGATAAGGATGTGGAGGAGGATGCTGTCCAAGCGGTGCCAGATGAAGGACCTCAGGCACAGCAGGAAAGGGGCCATGAGATGCACACAAGGGGGACACGAGACACCCTTTTCCATTCACGTTTCCTTTGAGCCATACCACCTTCTGGAACCACAGGAATAAAGTCTTAGCTTTAAGCTGCCCTGTTGTCACCTCCTTCCTTCTGTACTGCAGTGTCCAGGTACACATCGCACAGTGGCAAGGCCGAAGCTTTGTGAACTTGGGACTTGGTCCCTCACTTCCAGCCCCTTGGGAGGAAGGTTTAAATGCAGTCCCAAAGGGCATCAACAATAAGAAGGAGACGCAGTGAGAGAACATCATTTCTTTATTCCGTGTGACACCAAACACAACCCTATCCATCTGGAATGCACATTCACCCGTGAACCCCTCAGTGAATCTAGGTGCTCTTCTTAAATCTTTTCCGGGTGCTCCTACGTGGTGCTCCCCCTGCTCTGTCAGCTGAGGTGGAGACAGGCTGCTGACCCTGCTGCCTCATGGCTTGGGATGACATTGGCGGCCGTCCTCTTGCTGCCTGAGGCATGGAGGGCCCTGGCACACTGAGGACCTCCTGCACAGGTACAGGGACCCCCTCTGTCATCGAGGATAATGGAGGTGCTGGCATCACTGGTGTCAGTGGCAGAGGGGCTTTGGAGCTACTGTCCACACCAGGAGCACCCTGAGAGGAGACCCCAGAAGTAGCAGCCAGCTGATCCTCCCCCTGATAAGACACACTTGTACCTCCCTGCTGCCCTGAGATGGATGTGGATCTGGTGGAGAGTTCACGTGCCTCGTACCCCCTCTCACCTTGTCACCGCTGGATGGAGCTCATGGACAAAGTGATGGAGTGCAGGTCTGCGCACATCTCCGGCAGCCACTGATTGGTCTGCTGGATCTGGCTCTCCATGAGAGTCACCAATTTCTCAATGGAGGAAGCCAGACACACCCCCATCAGAGACAGTGCAGCACCCAAGGCCTGGATGGACTCCTCCAGCATCCGAGCTTGGGTACACATAATCTCCAGCAACTCTGCCAGATGTTGCCTGACCTCTCACAACAGCTGCAGCATTTCCCGTGTTGCTGGTGACACAAGATGCACGTCATCAGCCTGGGACTCAGCATGGGCCTGGCCTCCCACAGTCCTCCTACTGACAGTGGCCTCGGCTGTCACAGCCTCCGTCAGCTGCCTGGGCCTGTCTGTGATGTGCTCACCAGCTTGTGAGCCCGAATCTAACAGTGAGTGGATACCCACCAAGTGAGGGTTTCTGTGCTGGTGGAGGATGCGGGGAAATGATGTGACGGTGCACCCTCTGAGGCTCCAACCTCCTCTTCAGAGGTATTTGGCTGTCCCCCAGTCTCTCCAGCTCTTCGCTTGTGTTCATCTGGGCCTGCATGAGAAAACAGGGACATTGAAGGGTTAGGGTCTGCCCATCGTGACATTCCAACCACCCCTACTGTGCAGCTCCATTGATGCAGTGGTGAACAGATGAGCAGTGTGGCTCCTTTGCAGCGGATGCTCCCTTGTACCCCAGGAGATGTTCATTCATTCTCTTGGGTAGGTGTCCCTGTCTCTCCATCAGCTATGGAGCAGCTGCTTTGCTGCCCGGCCAGTTCTATGGGCTCCTCCTCCATCGGGATGAGGACATGGAGATCTGGCACTCCACCGCCGATCTTGACACGCTCTTTCCGATTGTGGGATGTCTTCTCCTGCAGGCACAATTATGAACAAAGTTAGTCTCCCAGCGGGTCAAGCCTAACATCTCTGATGGTGATAGTCCAGCAGTCCATGATGGGTACACACCTGTGCCTCCTGCATGTGTCCGTCCCCTCTTGAGGGACTGTGTGAGGTTATACAATGACTGACGTGCGCCTCTCACCAAAATGCAGCCAAGCCTCAGGCAGCATGTCCTGCTGCCCTTCCCCAATACACATGACTGGGTGGTCACTCCCTTTCCACCAAACGTTCCCTCTCACTCTGCCACATGCAATGTCCAAAGGGTCCAAAGTGTATGGAGTTCTCACCTGAGCAGCCCGGATCAGGTCATTGACCCACTTCCTGCACTGGATCCATGTCCTGGGGGTGTCCCCAGGGCTGCTGACTTCACCTACTATCTCCAGCCAGCTTTGCTTGGTCAGGTTGGCAGGTCTGCACCGCCATCCCTGGGGAAGAGTATCTTCCACCTTTCTCTTGCCACCTGGAGGAGAACCTGCAGGGAGGCATCGCTAAACCGTGGGACCATGGTCACTGCAGGCTCACATTCAGCTCCTTACTCAACAGGCAGCAGAGGCAGCAGAACGGGTCCTGGGACAGCACAGGCAGCAGAACGGGTCCTGGGGCATCAGAGGCAGCAGAACGGGTCCTGGGGCAGCAGAGGGTTCACAGGAAGACACTCCTTTAAACCAGGCAGCAGTGAATGCAGGGCTGGCAGCCCTTTAAATATGGTGCAGGCACCTGCCGTTGTGTCAGATGTCGGTGCCATCGGTGCCTCGTTCCCTGCCTCTGGTCCTTGTTAACATGTGCCCCACGCCTCCCCTTCATTAATTGGTCGGCTGCTCCGTGATCGGGGTCGGCCAGCCACATTTCACTCGTGTGGTGACAACACCCGCTTCCGGTGCCTCTGCCTAGAGCCGTACCGTTAGTTTAAAATTCAGCCCATGGGATCACTAGTGGAAAATCTCCCCTCTGATTCTCTCTACTTAAACTGAAGGAGACACCAAATTAAAACTGATGAAACCAGGGATTGTATCCTGGTTCTTCAATCTAGTGTTCTCCCAACTGAGCTATTCCATCCTCACTGTGAACTCATCTTCATTGGAGACAAATATAACTCCAGGCGGAATTTCCCCACCCGTTCATTCCTCACTTCAGGGGAATGGGGACCGACCAGATCGCGGAACTCAGATTATGTTAATGTTCTGCTCTTGATATCTTGTGTTTGAGACACTTTTAATCAGGTTCATGGAAAAATTCTTCCATCATCCCTTCTCCCATATTCTTTTTCTCTCATTCATTCTTTATTCCTCACAATCCAGAAAGGGTGAGGAATCAGAGCTCACCTCCAAACCCTCTGCACACAGACCTCTGTCTGTGACCCTGTTTGATCCAAGAGAGAACTCAATAAATTCCACTCTTTATAAACACAGAAAGCTGCCTCACAGTGTAGGACACAGAGTTAAATGCACTGAAGTCTTTTAAAAAAAGTTCATCTTCCGGGTTGTTTTACTGAGCCCACAGAACAGAATGGGCCCAGGCTCCTTTCTCAGTCTGAGGGATGTTAGTTCATCGCACCTGGTATGGTACGGAGCCCGCAGAGCAAGAAAGATCCCGGTTCCATTCCGGCCTATGCTGAATTAGCTGATCTGACCTGGTTGGCACTGAACCATAATCAGGGGAGGATTGGCCGAGGCTCCTTGGCCTGTGGTGTGTTAGTTATTCTCATTTGGTGAGGTACTGAGCACCATATAGAGCAGGATGGGCCTGTGCTCAGTGAGCTGATCTCACCTCGTGTGGTCCTGAGACCCACACACAAAGCAGGACAGGCCTAGGCCTAATCCCCAGCCTGTGTTCAATTAGCGGATCTCAGCCAAAAGGTTTTGATAAGGTTCCACACAAGAGGCTTCTCTACAAGATTAAAGTCCCTGGTATCAGTGGTAATATATTGATCAGGATTGGGAACTGACTGGCAGGATGTCGGCAGAAAGTAGTTACAGATGGATCTGGATCTGTTCGGAGACCAGTTACCAGTGGTGTCCCACAGGGATTGGTGTTGGGTCTGTTGCTCTTTACTCTTTTTATTAATAATCTGGGGACACGATCTGTAAATTTACAGATGGTTCGAAGATCTGTGCAAGTGTTCAGACTGCAGACGATGCTCGACTGTTTCAGGCTGATTTTAATGTGTTGGGAGATTGGGTTCATGACTGGTAAATGATGTTTAATTTGGGTAAGTGCAGTGTTATTCATGTGGACAGGGCGAATGCTCAACATTCATACACCCTTCAGGGATAAACATTAAAGCAGGTGGAGAAAGAAAATAATTTTGAGCAGAGATCTGGATGTTCTAGTGCACAGATCTCTAAAGGTACAGCAGCAATGCTGTGAAGTGATAGTTGGAGCAAATAGAGGGTTGGGCTGCATTCAGAGGACAATTGAGTGTAAGATGAGGCATATTCTTTCATGGGATGTGAGCGACGCTGGAAAGGCCAGAATTTGTTACCCATCCTTAATTGTCCTTGACAAAGTGGCAGTGAGCTGCCTTCTTGAATTGCTGCACTCCATGTGGTTTAGGTACACCCACAGTGCTGTTAGGAAGGAAGATCCAGGATTTTGACCCAACATCAGTGAATAAACAGCGATATATTTGCAGATCAAATGGTGTGTGACTTGGAGGGGAACTTGCAGATGGTGGTGTTTCCATGCATCTGCAGCCCTTGTCCTTCAATGTGGTGGAGGTCTTCGGTTTAGAACGTGCTGTCTGCGGAGCCTTGGTGAGTTGCAGCAGTGCATCTGGTAGATGGTACACACTACTGCCACTGTGCATCAGTGGTGTTGGGAGTGAATGTTTAAGGTGGTAAATGGGGTGAAAATCGAGGTGGCTGCTTTGTCCTGAATGGTGTTGAGTTTCTAGAGTATTGTTGGAGCTGCACTCATCCTGGCTTGTGCCTTGTAGATGGTTGACAAGCTTTGGAGAGTCAAAAATCACAAAATTATTACAGTGCAGAAGGAGGCCATTCGGCCCATCGTGGCTGCATAGAATCACAGAACATAGAAAGTTTACAGCACAGGAAAGCCAAAAGACGAGCCACCCAGCTGAATCCCATTGTCCAGCATTTGGACCGTAACCTTCCAGGTTCAGGCACTTGAGATGCACATCCAGACTCCTTTTAAATGAGTTGAGGGTTTCTGCCTCAACTGCCTTTGCAGGCAGTGAGTTCCAGACCCCTCGCACCCTCTGGGTGACAAAATGGTTCCTCATCTCCCCTCTAATCGTTCAACGAATCACTTTAAATCTATGCCCCTTAGTCACTGACCTCCCTGCTGAGGTAAATAGATTCTTCCCATCCATTCTATCCAGACACCTCACAATTTTGTATATTTCAATCTCCCCTCAGCATCCTCTATTCCAAGGAGAACAACCCCAGCCTATCCAATCTTTCCTCACAGCTGCATTTTTCCAGTCCTGGCAACATCCTCGTAAATGTCCTCTGTACCCTTTCTAGTGCAATTACATCGTTTCTGTGATAAGGTGACCAGAACTGCATACAGAACTCAAGTTGTGGCCCAACTAATGATTGATGGAGTTCCAGCATAACCTCCCTTTTCTTATATTCTACACCTCGGCTAATAAAGGAAAGGATTCCGTAAGCCTTCTTAACCAACTTATCAACCTGTCCTGCTACTTTCAGGGATTTGTGGACATTCACTTCAAGGTCCCTCACTTCCTCTACATCTCTCAGCATTCACCCATTAATTGTGTATTCCTTTGCCGTGTTTGACCTCACCAAATGCATCACCTCACACTTCTCCAATCTGCATTCCATTTGCCACTTTTCTGCCCACCTGACCAGTCCATTTCTCCAGCTCTCCTAATGAGCATTTCACCACGTGCCTTGAGCTGAGTTACTCATCACAGAATTCCCACTATCTGATTTACTCTTGTAGCCAGAGTATTTATATGAATGGTCCAGTTAAGCTTCTGTCAATGGTAACCCCCAGGATGTTGATGGTGGGGGGATTCAGCGATGGTAATGCTGTTGAACGTCAAAGGGAATTTGGTTACATTCTCTCTTGTTGGCGATGGTCATTGCCTGGTACTTTTGTGGTGTGAACGTTATTTGCCACTTAGCAGCCCAAGCCAGAATGTTATCCAGGTCTTGCTGCTTCTGGACACGGACTCCTTCAGTATCTGAGATGTCCCGAATTTGTCCTTTTATGAAACCTTGGTCAGGCCTCACTTGGAATATTGTGTCCAATCTTGTTCTCCTGACAAGATGGGTGATATTGAGGCTTTGGAAAGGGTACACAGGAGAGACATTAGACTAATTCCCAGTATCAGACATCTTTGTTATCAAGTTAGACTAAAAGAGTTGGGGCCCTACACCTTAGAGAAACCTGGACTGAGGGTTGATCCGATTGAGGTTCATAAGTCATGAAGGGTCCAATTTAGCATGGGAGAGGAGTCATAAATGTCGATTGGAAAAGGCCAGATGGCACCTGAATCACATTGAATTTCATTTTCCATGTCGTTAAATGTGCCAGGATGGCCGAGTGGTTAAGGCATTGGACTTAAGATGCAATAGACATGTGTCTGTGTGGTTTCAAACCCCACTTCTAGTTTTTGTGCTTACAAAATGTTGGTTGTGGTTTCCCTGACTTTTGCCTTGCACCATCATCTCTTCTGTCGTTCAATCACTCTTGCCTTCCCACTGATCGCAGCTTCCTATTATTTGATCTGCCCCAGCACCATTCCTTGGCTCTGCACGTGCTTATAAACTGGTAAACCTTTAACTTAATCTTCTCTGTACCCTCACAATAACCTTCACATCCTTCCTGAATTGTGGTTCCTCACAGGATCCGCTGCCTCTCCGACTCGCCTCCAGGTAACTGAAGGCCCTGAGCCTGGGTCTCGCTTTATACGCTTGCTGGTAGTTGATTCCTTGCAGGTCTGCCACCGCTGCAGACAGGGCTTGCTATAATCTTCCAATCTTCCCTGGATAAGGGGATTGGAGAGTGGCAAATGACACCTTTATTCAAGAAAGGGTGCAAGGACAGTCCATGCAACTCCATGACAGTTAATTTAATATCAATGCTGGGTAAGGCTTCAGAAATTATAATCAGGGAAAATATCAATGGACATTTAGAGAGGTTTGAGTTAATTATGGATATCCAGCATGGATTTGTAAAAGGCAGAACATGCTTCAATAATATAACTGAATTTTTTGATGAAGGAGCAGAGAAGTTTGATGAAGGTAATGCAGTGGGTGCTGTTTCTATGGATTTTATGAAAGCATTTGATCAGGTACCACATAAAAGGCTGGTTAACAAAACTGAGGCTCATGGAATAGGAAGGTCAGTGTCCAATTGGTTAAAAAATTGACTTAAGGGCAAGCAAGTTGTCGTAAATGGTTTCTTTTCAGAATGGGGGATGGTAGACAGTGGTGTTCCCCAAGGGTCAGTGCTGAGATCACTGCTTTTCTTGCTTTGTATAAAATATGTGGATCTTGGAATACGGAACAGAATCTCAAAATTTGCTGACAATACCAAACTTGGATGTGAGGCAAACAGTGAGGATGATATGAACCGCCTGCAATAGGACATAGATAGGCTAGCAGAATGAGCAGAGAGGTGACGGATGGAATTTAATACTGTTAAGTGTGAGGTGATGCATTTTGACAGAAGGAATAGGGAGAGGCAATGTATACTTAATGGCACAGTTTTAAAGAGTGTTCAGGGACAGAGTGACCTGGGGATGCATGTGCATCGATCTTTGAAGGTGGCAGGGCATATTGAGAGAGAGGTTAGTAAAACCAATGGCATCTTGGGCTTTATACAAACATACAACCATACGAACATATGAATTAGGAGCAGGGGTAGGCCACTCGGCCCTTCGAGCCTGCTCCGTCATTCAATAATTTCATAGCTGAACTGATTACTCACATTTCCACCTACCCCCGACCACCCCCTTGCTTATCAAGAATCTATCTACATCTGCCTTAAAAATATTCAAAGATTCTGCTTCCACAGTGTTTTGAGGAAGAGAACTGCAAAGACTCACAACCCTCCAAGACAAAAAAATTCTCCTCATCTCTGTCTTAAATGGGCAACCCCATATTTTTAAACAGTGACTCCTAATTCTAGATTCTCCCAGAAGGGGAAACATCCTTTCCACATCCACCCTGTCAAGACCCCTCAGGATCTTATGCGTTTCAATCAAGTTGCCTCTTACTCTTCTAAACTCCAGCAGATACAAGCCAAGCCTGCACAATGTTTCATTGTACGACAGCCCCCCATTCCAGATATTTGTCTGGTAAACCTTCTCTGCACTGCTTCCTATGCATTCACATCCTTCCATAAATAAGGAGACCAGTACTGTTCACCAATGCCCTGTATAGTTGAAGCATTACCTCCCTAATTTTGTATTAAATTCCCCTCACGATAAACGATAGCTTTCTATTAGCTTTCCTAATTACGCGCTGTACCTGCATACTGACCTTGGGCGATTCATGCATGAGGACACCCAGATCCCTCTGCATCTCAGGGCTCTGCAATCTCTCACCATTTAGATAATATACTTCTTTTTTATTCTTCCTGCCAAAGTGGACAATTTCCCACTTTCCTACATTATACTCCATTTGCCAGGTCATTGCCCATTCACTTAACCAATCTACATCTCTTTGTAGCCCCCTTATAAGAACATAAGAAATAGGAGCAGGGGTAGGCCATTCAGCCCCCAAAGCCTGCCCCACCATTCAATAAGATCAGGGCTGATGTACCCCAGACCTCAACTCCTCTTTCGTGCCAGCTCCTCATAGCCCTCAACTCCCCAATATTTCAAAAATCTATCTACCTCCTCTTTAAATGCTTTCAGTGATTTAGCCTCCACAACTCTCTGGGGTAGAGAATTCCAGACATTCACTGCCCTCTGCGAGAAGAAATTCCTTTGCATCTCAGTTTTCAATGACTGTCCCCTTATTCTGTTACGATGTCACCTAGTTTGAGATTCCCCCACTAGTGGAAACATCTACCCTGTCAAGCTCCCTCAGAATCTTATACATTTCAATAAGATCACCCCTCATTCTTCTTAACTTTAATGTCTAAAGGCCTCAACTGTTTAGCCATTCTTGATAAGTCAACCCCTTTATCCCAGGAATCAGCTGAGTGAATCTCTTTTGAACTGTGTCCAAGGCCAGTGTATCCCTTCTTAAATACGGGGACCAAAACTGTACACAGTACTCCAGGTGTGTCCTCACCAACACCCTTCCAGTTGCGGCAAGACTTCCATATTTTTAAACTCCAACCCCCTCACAATAAAGGCCAAAATTCCATTTGCCCTCTTAATTACTTGCTGCACCTGCATGCTAACTTTTTTTGTTTCAATCACAAGAACACCCAGATCCCTCTTTTTTGGAGTCTCTCTCTATTTAAATAATAATCTGCCTTTTGATTCTTCCTACCAAAGTGTATGACCTCACACTTTCCTGCATTAAACTCCATCTGCCAAGTTTTTGCCCACTCACTCAACCTATCTATATCCCCTTGCAGATTCCTTATGTCTTCATGACAACATGCCCTCCCTATTTTTGTATCGTCAGCAAATTTGGATAAATTACACTCTTCCCCCTCCTCCAAGTCATTAATATAGATAGTAAATAATTGAACCCCAAGCACTGATCCTTGTGGCACTCCACCAGTCACACCTTGCCAATGAGAAAATGGCCCATTTATGCCTACTCTTTGTTTCAAGGAATTGGTAACTCGTGTGTGCATCATCACTTCAGGAAGTGATGTCATACAGTATGTGACACAGAGTAGGAGATGGGTTGATCCCCAGTAAGATGTGCCTGTAATACTCTCCTGTAAATTGTATATAGTATTGTCAGTCTTCAATAAAAAAGAAGTCAAATTATTTGTTAGCGTTGATCGGTGTGTGATTGGTAAGTCTGAGTGAAGAACAGGGGTTGGCAACATGTCTGTACATGGACACCAGTGTCCACGTTAAAACAGTTCGGTCCGTGACTGATAATTTCAGGGATGAGAAATTTCCCATTGGCTTCTTCTTCCAGACCAGTCTGTCTTTCAATCAAATCGCAGCTTTCAGTTTCACAGCTGACAGGTCTTTAGAGAAGAGACAACGTTTCAGAACCTCGGACAAGTTCGGAGCTTTCCGGCAGTTCTGATTTCTTTTAAAAGCCCTCCAGAAAAACCCGAGCTTGTCCGAGTTTCGGAAGTGCTGTCTCTGCTCAAAGCACCTGTCAGCTGTGAAACTGACGGCTGCGATTTTTTTTAAAACAGACTAACCACAAAGCTGACAGTTCTCTCTCTCTGCGACTGTCAGAGAGGGACAGAGAGAGAGGAGAGTAAGAGGGAGAGAGGGGACCGGGGGTGGGTGTCGGCAGAGAGAGAGGGGCAGAGAGCGAAAGGACAACCTGAAAGGTTTACTCCGTATCCTTAGATTATGACCCCTGGTTCTGGACTCACACCCACATCCCATGAACGAATAAAAAAAGTCACAACTGTGATTGGCTCTTGTAGCGGAATCTGGTTAACAGACAATATTCGGAGCGCCGGCCCCAGACTGTTTAACACTGACTGAGCTGAGAAAATACAACTCACCCCCGAGAATCCGCAGCACAGACCGAGCGGAGGGGAAAACAGAGTCCCGGACATGACCGATAGTGCAGCAGCCCAAACGGCTCCTCCAGCCGCCGCCGCCGCCCAAGTCAAAACCCCCAAGAAGAAGAAGGTGGCGCCCCGGAACAAGCCAGCCGATCTCCCGTTGGGCGAACAGATCCTCACGATTGTGCCGGCTTTCAGCGATCGCAAGGGGATGTCCCTGGCCGCCATAAAGAAGGCTCTGGGTAGCAGCGGTGTCGATGTGGAGAAGCTCAGGACCCAGATCAAGCAAAGTATCAAGAGGAATGTGAACAAAGGCTCCCTGGTGCAGAGCAAGGGACAGGGAGCCTCCGGCTCCTTCAAAATCAGCTAGAAAGAAAACCCAGGGAAAAGTGGGAAAGAAGGTGAAGAAACCAGCAGACAAGAAATCTTTAGTGAAGAAACCAGCAGACAAGAAATCTTTCGTGAAGAAACCATTAGTCAAGAAATCTTTAGTGAAGAAACCAGCAGCTGAGAAATCGTTAGTGAAGAAACCAGCAGACAAGAAATCTTCAGCGAAGAAACCATTAGTCAGGAAATCTTTAGTGAAGAAACAATTAGTCAAGAAATCTTTAGTGAAGAAGCCAGCAGCTAAGAAATCTTTCGTGAAGAAACCAGCAGACAAGAAATCTTTAGTGAAGAAACCATTAGTCAAGAAATCTTGAGTGAAGAAACCATTAGCCAAGACATCTTTTTTGAAGAAACCAACAGACAAGAAATCTTTAGTGAAGAAACCAGCTGACAAGAAATCTCTAGCGAAGAAACCATTAGCTAAGACATCTTTAGTGAAGAAACCAGCAGACAAGAAATCTTTAGTGAAGAAACCAGCAGCCAAGAAAACGAGCAGCAAGGCGGCTGCAACGCAACGCTTCAGAAAAAGTCTCCTGCGAAGAAGGTCAAAAAAGGCAAGAGTGCGGTGGGTGGAAAGGCGCTGAAGAAAGTGCAGACATGGAAGAGCAACGTCAAGCCGAAAGCAGCGAAGACTCAGAAAGCAGTGTCTGGAAAGAAGTGAAAGAGCGCGGGAAACCTGTAAACATCTGAACACAAAGGCTCTTCTCAGAGCCACCCACATCTCTCAGGAAAGAGCTGATCCCCTGATCAAATGATCCCTGTCCCGGCCCCGTCTGCAGATTCCACATGGAAATGATTTGGAGTAAATCCAGGATCCCTGGTGACTCGCTGACATCCCCTCCACCCAGCCCTTTCCCCACTCTCTTTAGTAAAACAGAGGGATATCCGGCCCTCACTCTAAATGGAGATGTGTTCGGTGTAGTCTCAGTTCACAAATTCAGGGGGAGAGTTTGTAAGACAGTAACACTGGCGGAGAAACCCCACCTCACAACGCAAATCCCAGCACATGAGTTTCTCCAATTCAGCTGGAGTCGGGTGACAACAGGAGCTGGGATAGGCTGTGATCGGGAATGTTAGGAATGGATTTGTTCAGGGAGGTATGTACCTGGAATCTCCGAATATAATAGTTCCTTATTTCCCCAGATGACACATTCTGCAGTGAGAGTGAAAAGTCTCTTCACTGCTTCACATTTACTAATTGTTTGGTTCTAGATGAATAATGAGTCGGATAGTAATGACAGGATCTGAAGCTTCTCTCACACCAGCCCTTGAATGACTCAGTGTGAAGTGTCCAATGTGTGAAGCTACTGCCAGGGTTTGTCAATCTGAACAGTTTCAGCTCAGTTACTGGGGGCCTGGAATCCCCGCAGTTTGACTCTGTCTCTGATTGGTCACCCGCTTCTCAATCCAATACTTAACCAATAGGAGAATCACATATAAGTAAATAGAAGTTCTCATTGGCTTAGATTTTCCAATTGGAAAAAGCCCGGCAATTCCAGAGCAGGAAGGAATTGAAGTGATGGAAAATTTCAATTTTCAGGCAACAATTTTAAAATCTCTCATTTTATGTTCTGTTTTACTGTATTTACCGTCACAAAATCCTGACGCGATTTTAGGAATCGTTTTCATTTGTCAATCTGTTAACTGTAAGCGGCGGGAGGAAGGTCAGGTTCAGCAATTTAAACGGGACAAATATCAGCTTCCTCTCTGTGAAAGGAACAAATTAGCGACTAACCGCTTCTGACAGGCTTCTCGGGGATTGACAGAAATGAGCGGTGTCTGATCCTTTCTCCTGAAAGAGGTGGATAATGCTGCAGGGAGCAATGAACTGCCCTTCACTTTCTGGCTGCTAATACACCCCTGACTTTAAACAGTTCAAACAGCGACTGATGCTTCTGCCGGAAAATGAGCAGATTCACCAGAATGATCCCGGTCCATCATGGCCAAAGACATGCAGCTGGCCCGCCGCATCCGCGGGGAACGCACCTAAAACCCAGTTTCAGCACCAAGTGTAACAAGGGCTCTTTTCAGAGTCACCAAATCAGCAAAGGAAAGAGCTGCCATCTCTGTTCATCATCAAACCCATTAGATTGGAGGGGCGGTCACATGGTTTCTGTTTTGTCACATCACTTTCCCGAAAGGCCTGTCGGATTGAGAGCTGATCTGGAATTTAGAAAGCAGCATTACCGCAGACTCATTGCTGCTCAGCACAATCTCAACCCCGCTCCTGGGATCCGTTAGCTGGCATTTGGGGAAAAGAAATAGATCCCAGTTTTTATTTGGGTGCATGAATGGAGCCGGCTCCGTTCACATGAGGGTTATTTACAAACATTACCCAATGAGTACACTAATATTTGAATCCATTGGAGATCTGTACACAGGATATGTAAGGTAGCTCGGTCACTCTGACTGAAACCACCAGTTCCCCGGGGCTTCAGACCCTGACACTGCGGGGAGAGAATCCCCGACTCTATCCCGCCGTCGGGGGGAACGGACAGCTCTGTGTCCAGAGAATAGGGAGCTCCGTGGGGAAGGCACGCATTAAAGCGCTGCAGTGGACTCAGCTCCTGTGTGTGCACAACTCTCACTGATTCCGTCCTCTGGGAACAGTGCGGTCGAAACAGATCAGGTCAGGAGAGAAACACACAGCCCGAGAATGGCCCCTTCCTTCCTGCATTTACTCTGTTCTGGGAGCAGATTCTCATTGAGAAGCGGCGCTCAGATAACCGGAGAGAAAAAATAAAACACAATTCAAACTGTCCAAATAAAAAACAGAGAATTAACGCAGACACTTCCATTATTAAATTAATTCATCAGCTCCGAACCAGTTCCCGTTAATGTACCGGGATGGTCTCGGGATTTATCAAATCGAAGGCAGCGGGATTTATTAAATTGTTGATTCTGACACCCTGCAGTTCACCTCTTCACTTAACCAGAGGGGGAGATGTGTGAGCAGAGAAACAGAGCGAAATCCAGAGAGGGAACTGAAAACACACCTGGACAGATGTGAAACAGGTCAATCCACTGTGACAATAACTCCATCTCTGATTCCCTCCTGACAGTAACCAGTCCTTTCACAGAGACTGTGGATGGCTCTGAAAAGTGCCTTTGGTTTATTAGATGACATTTTGGCCGCTTTACTTTTTCTGGGAGCTCTGAGCGCTGGTTTTCTTGGGCAGCAGCACGGCCTGGATATTAGGCAGCACCCCGCCCTGAGCGATGGTTACCCCTCCCAGCAGCTTGATGAGCTCCTCGTCGTTGCGGACGGCCAGCTGCAGGTGTCTGGGGATGATGCAGGTCTTCTTGTTGTCCCGGGCCGCGTTACCGGCCAGCTCGAGGATTTCAGCGGTCAGATACTCGAGCACAGCAGCCAGATAGACCGGGGCTCCGGCACCCACACGCTCAGCATAGTTACTCTTTCTCAGGAGCCTGTGAACACGGCCCACCGGAACTGCAGTCCAGCCCGGGAGGAGCGAGACTTGGCCTTGGCCCGAGCTTTCCCGCCGGTCTTTCCTCTTCCAGACATTTCCACAATATCACAAATACTTTCAGAAAGAATGAATCCTTAGCATTGATAGCACATCACAGGCAGTCAGGGTGGGCGAGCGGTCTGAGGCGCTGCGTTCAGGTTGCAGTCGCCACTGGAGACGTGGGTTCGAATCCCACTTCTGACACCTTGCATTTTGACTGCACGAGAGGCGTTTGGGAGCAGCGGCAAAAAGCAAAGGGGGAACAGGAAAGAACATGGACAAGCAAAATAACAATGGACCGAAAGATGTTGCATCAAAACATCAGAGCAAGAGGCAACGAAGCAAACAGCAGGGCAAATGAATGATCAAAAATGTAACCTTTGTATCGGGGTGGAAGATGTTGCCAATATCCTAAATGAGTACTTTTCTGTTTTCCCGAATGAGAGGGTGATGCAGATATTGTTATTAAGGAGGAGGAGTGTGAAGTATTGGACGTGATAACTTAAGGAGAGAGGAAGTCTTAATGGGATGAGCATCCTTGAATTTGGATAAATCATCAGGACCAGATGAAATGTACCCCAGGCTGTTGAAAGAAGCCAGGGAAGAAATAGTGGAAGGTCTGACCAACATTTTCCAATCCCTCACTGGATACAGGTGTGGTGCCAGAGGATTGGAGGTCTTGTAACGTTGCAATAAAAGCAAAATACGAGGCAAATCAAGCATGGCTGAGCCTTTAGAGTAGAGAAACAGGGCTGAATTCCCTGAACCAGTGCTACAGCTTTCAGAATAGAAGGAGCCTATACAGACCTGATGGGTTCCACTTAAACAAAAGAGCTGGAGGTGTTGACAGTCAGAACAGATAAAATGTGGAGGAGTGTTTGAAGCAGATGCTGTGTGGTTACTGTAGTTGTACTATGGAGTTATTTCAAGGAGGTGATTCTGAATGTAATGGATCAACGTGGACCCATCCAAGGCAAAGGTTCTAAGCTTCCCTGTGGTCCAGCCTGGTTGAATGGAACTGAAGCAAACAAATCATCCAGAAGAGGAAAAGATATGTAAGGCCATGAAAGCACAGAATTCAGCTGGATGCAATACCAGATGGTATGGCAAGAGTGTAAAACAGCAACAGACTGGTGAATAAAACTTTCCCATTGAATGAGACAAGAGAAAAGAAGGGTAATAATAGTGTCAGGTGAGTTGTGACACTATTCACATTCCACCTTGATCTGAATAGGACTGTTGAAGGGAGTGATTGAGAAGAATAGAGGAGAAATGAAAAGAAAGGAGAAATAAACAAAAGGTCTTTTGATTTTGGAATGTTTGTTTTTGGAAATGACAGACTGTAAAGTGTGTGTGTCAGAAGATATAGAGCGAAGTTGGGTATGACAAGATCACAGGAAAGTTGTGCCCTGAGGCAAGGTGTGTGTTGACAGGAAAGCTGCTTTCTTTTGCACAATATGTATTTTATTCATATAATTTGTGCAATTACATTGCAAAGCAGTTCAAATTTAATATTACATAAGGTACAATACAGATCAGTTTCATTCAATAATGTACATGATGTATCTCACAATCCCTGCCTGCACAGGTTATATTTACAGTATTTACATTACACATCAAACATTCTCTGGTGCAAACAGCCCGAGGGGTTTTACACGGGTTCCAGCCCCTCACTGTACTATGGCCTACTAGGGCCTTAGACTGCAGCCTTTCCCCATTGAGTCTCCATGGTGGCTTCCCCAAGCTTTAATGCCGTCCCACAGCACATAGTCTTGGACGTTGCAATGTGCCAGTCTGCAACACTCGGTCATGGACAGCTCTTTGCACTGGTATACCTGTCCCACGGCCGGGCTCGTTCTCAATAGAGATCATTTCAAATGAACATTTCCTAAATCCGTGCTTTCTCTCTCGCAATAAAGAGAACAGGATGTCTAGCAGATTCAGTGTGAGACAATAACACTGCCGGGTAAAGGCCGCTTTCCAACTCCAATCTTAACACAGGAGATTCCCCAAACAGCTGCAGTAAGGTGCTGTAAACTGCTGGAAGCGGATGTGTGTGGAAATGGTGATATTACTGAGGAGGTTTCTTAGTATAGAATGGACTGTGTTTAGGTGGGAATATTACTGAAAGTTAATTGCATCGGGACCATATTTAAAAGCTCCGGCTTTCTGGAAAGCCTTGACTATGAAGGTCGAGTCTGGAAGGGTTTGTGTGGAGAGTTGGGTTTCGGTTCTACTGTCAATAAATGGTTTGAAATTGGCAGCCCGGAGGAAACTGGAGGTGGAGCTGAAAAATGAGGGGCCGTTCTCTCTCTGTCTGTCACTCTGGGTGTCTCCTCCATCTAGCTCTCTGTTTAATCTTCACTCTTGTCTCCTCCCCTCCCTGCTCTCACTCTGCCTTTCTCAGCCAGGTCCGGGTGGCCTGTATAAAAAGGAGCCTGACGGAATCAGTCTCTTTTATTGTGCACTGATTTGAGGCAAGAATCAACATGTCTGGCAGTAAACAAGAGTATGCTCCAGGCTGGCAGCATGTTAGAATCCATGAGGAAAGGCATCATCACCCTCATCGACAAGCGGAAGGGGGAGAGGACAGAAATCAGAAATTGGTGGCCCAATTTCTGCTTAATGCTGACTACAAGATTCTGTCAAAAGTCAATTCTGCCAGTCGATTCAAGTCTGCTCTGGAGTTGGTGATTCACCCTGATCAGACCTATACTATAGGAGTTTGCAAGTTCTCCCTGTGTCTGCGTGGGTTTTCTCCGGGTGCTCCGGTTTCCTCCCACAAGCCAAAAGACTTGCAGGTTGGTAGGTAAATTGGCTGTTATAAATTGTCACTAGTATAGGTAGGTGGTAGGGAAATATAGGGACAGATGGGGATGTTTGGTAGGAATATGGGATTAGTGTAGGATTAGTATAAATGGGTGGTTGATGGTCGGCACAGACTCGGTGGGCCGAAGGGCCTGTTTCAGTGCTGTATCTCTAATCTAATCAATCTAATCTATATGAGGCAGGACAATCTCTGATAGCTTTGCGCTACTCAGGGATATGATCACCTATGTACGGGACAGGAGGGTGGACACCTGCCTCATCAGCCTGGACCAGGAGAAGGCTTTTGACAGGATATCGCACACTTACATGATGGATGTGCATTCCAAAATGGGGTTTGGGGAGGGAATCTGCAATTGGATCAAACTACTCTACACAAACATCAGTAGTGCAGTCTCAATCAATGGGTGGCAATCAGAAAGTTTCCCGATCCAATCTGGAGTCAGACAGGGCTGTCCTCTCTCCCCTGTCTTGTTTGTTTGCAGTATTGAACGCTTTGCTGAGTCTATTAGGAAGAATGCGAGCATCAGAGGAGTGGCAATCCCAGGCAGCGGAGGCACTCAGGTTAAAACCTAACTGTACATGGATGACGTCGCCGTTTTATGCTCAGATCCACTGTCTGTGCGCAGACTGATGAGCATCTGTGACCAGATCGAACTGGCCTTGGGAGCCAATGTTAAACACGGCAAGAGCGAGGCCATGTTCCTTGGGAACTGGGCTGACAGATCCTTTGTCCCCTTCACCGTTAGGTCAGACTACCCGAAGGTGCTGGGGATATGGTTTGGAAGGGCTGGGACGTGCACCAAAACCTGGAAGGAGCGAGTAGCCAGGGTACAACATAAGCTGAGCATGTGGGAGCAGCGATCTCTCTCCATTATGGGTAAGAACCAGGTCATCAGGTGTGAGGCGGTCACATTGCTGTACGTGGTGCAGGTCTGGCCCATACCGCATGCCTGCGCTGTGGCGATCACCTGAGCCATTTTCCGCTTCATCTGGGGATCCAGAATGGTCCGAGTCCGGAGGGACACGATGTTCGAACCTCTTGATAAGGGCGGGAAAAATGTACCCAACGTCGCCCTCATCCTTATGGCTACCTTTGTGAGAGGCTGCATCAAGCTGTGTGTAGATCCCCAGTATGCAAACTTCAAGTGTCACTACGTGCTGAGGTTCTATCTGTCCCCAGTGTTGCAAAGGATGGGCCTGGTCATATTGCCGCGGAATGCTCCATCCAGTTGGACTGTGCCATACTGCCTATCCTTCATGGTAAAGTTTCTGAAGAAAAACACCTTTGACCACCGGTCCATCAGGCAGTGGTCTGCACGGAATGTCCTCAAGGGCCTACGGGAAAAGGAGATGGTGGATCCTGTCGGATGGTTCCCCGAGCAGACCGTCAAAGTCATTTGGCGGAATGCCTCATCACCAGAACATTCAAACATGCACCAAGACGTAGTTTGGCTGGTGGTGAGAAGGGCCCTTCCCTTCAGATCCTTCATGCACACCCGAAGTCTCGCCCCCTCCGCACAGTGCCCCCGCGTTGGCTGTGGTGGGGAAGAGACGGTCGCCCACCTCCTCCTGGAATGTGCCTTTGCAAAGCAGGTGTGGAAAGAGATGCAGTGGTTTTTGTCGAGGTTCATCCCAAGCAGCTCTGTAACACAGGAGTCTGTGCTCTACGGGCTGTTCCCAGGGACACACACCGAGACAAACATCAACTGCTGCTGGAGGACTATCAATTCGGTGAAAGACGCCCTTTGGTCTGCCCGAAACTTGCTGGTCTTCCAGCGCAAAGAGTTGTCCACCAACAAATGTTGCAGACTGGCTCATTCCAAGGTCCAGGACTACGTGCTGAGGGACGCACTGAAGCTTGGGGCAGCCGCAGCAAAGGCTCAATGGGGTAAGACCACAGTGTAAGGTCCCCCAACCAAGCTGAACTGAGGGGCTGGATCCATGGGAAACCACTCGAACTGTATCGTTGATATTTTCTTTTGCTGCAAATGTAAAACTGTAATTGGCATGACAATAGTGAAATGGAAGGGTTGTGAAGAAACACATGATAGGAGAGAAGGAAACTGATCTCCCTTGCAATGTTTGTATTTTTTGGTGCTGTTTGAAACTGTTTGGCAATGTAATTTTTGCAGATTTTTATGAATAAAGTATATTTTGAAAATTAAAAAAAAGTGTTTGTGGCTCAAAGAGTGAGAAAAAAGGAATGCAGTGGTAGTAGGGGACAGTATAGTCAGGTGGATTAACACTGTTCTCTGCAGCAAAGAGCAAGAGTCCAGGCGGCTGTGTTGCCTGCCAGTGCCAGGATTCAGGACATCTGCTCAGGGCTGGAGAGAAACATACAATGGGAGGGGGAGGATCCAGTCTTCGTGGTCCATGTCGGTACCAACGACATAGGCAGGACAAGGATAGAGGTTCTGCATAGTCAGTATGAGGAACTAGGCACCAAATTAAGTAGGAGAACCTCAAAGTTAATCATCTCTGGATTATTACCTGAGCCATGTGCAAATTGGCATAGGACAAATAAGATTAGAAACATTAATGCGTGGCTCAAAGACTGGTGTGGTAGTAGTGTGTACTGGTTCGTCGGACATTGGCACCAGCACTGGGGAAAGTGGTGGCTGTACCGTTGGGACGGTCTGTACCTGAACCGTGCTGGTGCCGGTGTTCTCGCGAGCCACATAACTAGGGAAGTAGAGACGGTTTTAAACTGAATAGTGGGGGCAAGGAATCAAATTTGGGAAGATATGGTGAATCAAGGAGGAGAGACAAGGCAAGAGAGAAAGGTACAAATATGGGAAATGATAAACAGACTGTGACAGGAAGGGACAGAGCAGACAAATCTAAGAGTAAATCAACAGATAAGGCAAGAGGTTACAAAAATAATAAAAGGACAACACTAAACGCTCTGTATCTGAATGCATGGAGCGTTCGAAACAAAACAGATGAACTGAGAGCTCAAATAGAATAAATAAGTACAATCTGATAGTCATTACAGAGACATGGCTGAGGGCGACAGAGATTGGGATGTGAATATTGGAGGTTACATGGCATTTAGGAAGGACAGGAAGCTTGGAAAAGGTGGTGGGGTAACTCTGTTAATTAATGATGGTATTCGCGCAATAGAGAGGGATGACCTAAGTTCAGGAGATCACGATGTAGAAGCAGTTTGAGCTGAGATGAGAAATAATACAGGCAAGAAGTCACTTGTGGGAGTGGTGTACAGGCCGCCTAACATTAACCACACTGTAGGATGGGGTATAAAAAAAGAAATAATGGCAGCTTGTCAGAAAGGTACAGTGATAATTATGGGGGATTTTGATCTCCATATAGACTGGAAAATTCTGATGGGCAGAGGTAGCCTAGATGAGGAGTACATAGAATGTTTTTGGGATAATTTCTTGGAAAAATAAGTTCTGGAGCCAACCTGAGAGCAGTCTATACTAGACCTGGCATTGTGCAACGAGATAGGATTAATTAATGACCTCATAGTTAAGGTGCCCCAAAGTAGTAGCGATCATAATATGATTGAATTTTACATTCAGTTTGAGGGAGAGAAGAGTGGGTCCCAGACTAGTATTTTAAACTTAAATAAGGGCAATTATAAGGGCATGAAAGCAGAGCTAGCTAAAGTGAACTGGCAAATTAGGTTAAGGGATAGGTCAATAGAGATGCAGTGGCAGACATTTAAGGACAATTTCAGAACACACAGAATATATACATTTCAACGAGAAAGAAAAATTCCAAAGGTGGGACTCACCATCCATGTTTAATGAAAACAGTTCAAGATACTATCAAACTTAAAGCAAAAGCCTATAATTGTGCAAAGATGCGAGGCAGGTCAGAAGATTGGACAGAATATAAAAAACAGCAAAGAATGACTAAAAGATTGATAAGGAAGGTAAAATTAGAGTACGAGGGAAAGCTAGCAAGAAATATAAAGACAACTAGTAAGAGTTTCGATAGATATTTTAAAAAGAAAAGAGTTAACAAAGTGAGTGTTGGTCCTATGGAAAGTGTGTCTGGGGAATTAATAATGGATAATTAAGAGATGGCAGATGAATTGAACAGATACTTTGGATTGGTCTTCACTATTGAGGATACAAATAACATCCCAGTATTAGCTGTAAGTCAGGAAATGGAAGGGAGGGAGGAACTCAAGAAAATTACAATCACCAGGGAAGTGGTACTAAACAAATTGTTGGAGCTGCGGGCTGACAAGTCGCCAGGTCCTGAAGTGGCTAGTGAGATAGTTGATGCGCTGGTTTTAATTTTCCAAAATTCCCTCGCTTCGGGAAGGTTCTGTTAGATTGGAAAGTAGCGAATGTAATTCATTTATTCAAAAAGGGAAGGAGACAGAAAGCAGGAAACGACAGGCCGGTTCGCTTAACATCTGTCTTAGGGAAAATGTTAGGAGTGATTACTGAAGATGTTATAGCAGGGCATTTAGAAAAAATAAAGGTAATCAGGCAGAGTCAACATGTTTTGTGAAAGGGAAATCATGTTTAACCAATTTATTGGAGTTCTTTGAGGGAGTTACATGTGCTGTGGATAAAGGGGAACCAGTGGATGTATTGTACTTCGATTTCCAGAAGGATAAGGTGACATATCAAAGGTTATTGCAGAAAATAAAAGCTCATGGCGTCAGGGGTAACAAATTGGCATGGATAGAAGATTGGGTAGCGAACAAGAAACAGAGAGTCAGCATAAATGGGTCATTTTCTGGTTGGCAAGAAGTGACGAGTGGTGTGTCACAAGGATCTGTGCTGGGGCCTCAACATTCTACAATTCTCGAAATGACTTTGATGAAGGGACCAAAAGTATGGTTGCTAAATTTGCTGATGACAGAGATAGGTAGGAAAGTAGGTTGTGAAGAGGACATAAGGGGGCTACAAAGGGATATAGATAGGTTAAGTGACTGGGCAAAGACCTGGCAAATGGAGTATAATGTAGGAAAGTGGGAAATTGTCCACTTTGGCAGGAAGAATAAAAAAGCATATTATCTAAATGGTGAGAGATTGCAGAGATTTGAGATGCAGAGGGATCTGGGTGTCCGAGTGCACGAATCGCAAAAGGTTAGTCTGCAGGTACAGAACGTAATTAGGAAAGCTAATAGAATGTTATCATTTATCGCCAGGGGAATTGAAGACAATAGTAGGGAGGTTATGCTTCAGCTATATAGGGCATTGGTGAGACCTCTTCTGCAACACTGAGTACAGTACTGATCTCCTTACTTATGGAAGGATGTAAATGCATTGTAGGTAGTACAGAGAAGGTTTACTATACTAATACATGGAATGGGTGGGCTGTCTTACGAGGAAAGATTGGACAGGCTAGGTTCGCATCCACCAGAGTTTAGAAGAGAAAGAGGCGACATGATTGAAACATACAAGATCCTGAGGGGTTTTGACAGGGTGGATGTGGAAAGGATGTTTCCCCTTGTGGGAGAATCTAGAGCTAGGGGTCACTGTTTAAAAATAAGGGGTCACCCATTTGAGACGGAGATGAGGAGCAATTTTCCCCCTCAGAGGGTCGTGAGTCTTTGGAATTTTCTTCCTCAAAAGGCGGTGGAAGCAGAGTCTTTGAATATATTTAAGGGAGAGATGGATAGATTCTTTATCTGCAAGGGGGTGAAAGGTTATCGGAGGTAGATGGAAATGTGGAGTAATCAGTTCAGCCATGAGCTTATTGAATGGTGAAGCAGGCTCGAAGGGACGAGTGGCCCAGTCCGGCTCCTAATTCGTATGTTCATATGTAAAGACAATGTTGAGTGGTCTGTACTGTTCACAGTACTTCTCCTGTAACCGCCGAAGTGAGCAAATCATCTCGACTGTCGATCTACCAGATCTGAAGCTGCACTGAGACTCAGGATCGATGTGTGATGCCAGGGTCTGCAATCTGGTCAGAGCAATGCGAGCAAAGACCTTCCCCACAATACTTAGCAAGGAGATGCCTCGGTAATTTCTGCAGTCGCTGCGATTCCCCCTTATTGTTGTACAAGGTGACAATGTTTGCATCACGCATGTTTTGAGGTGCAGATCTTTCCTTCCAACAGAGACACAGAAGTTCATGGAGATGCTGCAGTAGAGCCGCTTTTCCACTCTTGATGATTCCAGGTGGAATACCATCATTTCCCGGCGCTTTACCACTGGCAAGATGGTCAATGGCTTTGTTGAGCTCTACTATGGTGGGGTCTCTGTCCAGCTCCTCCATGACAGGGAAGTCTGGAATGGCACTGAGAGCCACTTCAATGACAATATTCTCCATTATGTAGAGTTTAAGGTAATGCTCCACTCACCTTTCCATCTGCTTGTTCACAGATGATTCCACTTTGACACCGCACTGAGACCTTGAGCATTGCTGTCTGAAAGAGCCTGTTCGAGGATGTTGAGGAACTCCTGGGTCCGTTCTGGATCTGTGGTTCGTCAAGTGTTGATCTGAGGACGACGTTCTTCTTGGATGGATGAAGCTTCCTTGGCTGAAGCCTGACCTTGCTACACACCAGGGAGTGCTCAGTGTCACAGTCAGCGCTGTGATAGCTGTGAGTGATGAGGACACTGCTGAGGGTGGTATGTCTGGTGATGATAAGGTCTAGCTGGTGGCAGTGGCGTGATCTCAGATGTCTCCAGGACACCTTGTGGCACAGCTTGACCTGGAAGTAGCTGTTCATCACACAGAATCCATGGTGACAGCATAACTCCAGCAACCTCTGTCCATTTTCGTTCATCTTGCAAATCCCCTGGTGCTCTATGCACATTGGCAAAGCTGTGTAGTCAGCACCCAAGCTTGTGTTGAAGTCTCCTAGAAGGTACAGTCCCTCAGTGCTGGGAATTCTACTGATGGCAGTATCAAGTGTCACATAGAATTGATCCTTGACATCTGGGGTGGAGGCGAGTGTCGGGACATAGATGCACATGAGATTAACTTGGCCCACGCTTGTTGACACGTGAAGAGTAAGAAGTCTCTCTGAAGATACTGTGGCTGGTTCACTCATCTCAAGTGGAGTGTTTTTTACTGTGAAAACCACTCCATGCTCACGAGTTGCCTCTTGGGCTTTCCCCTGCCAGAAGAAGGTGTAGTGTTTCTCTTTGAGGGATCCACTTTGGACGAGTCTAGTTTCTTGCAGCACAGCAATGTCCACATTGAGCCTTGTGAGTTCTTTGTCCATCAAAGCTGTCTTGTGTGTGTCATCAACCTGCAGAAGGGTGTCAGTAAGGCCAGGACACATGGTCCTCACATTCCAGCTTGCGATGCGAAGGACTGGTGTCTTCTTTGTTGAGCTTGTTTTGCTTGGTGCATTGATTATTGATCCGCCTGTTGAAAGATGACTCTCTAAGCTCCAAGCACCCATTGAAGCAAGCAGGTTGTGGCAGGACAGCACCTAACTGATTGGGGGCTACCCAGCTTGGAGTGGGTGGTAACTATCCAATGAGATGCGATGATCTCTTCAACTGTCAGAAGTAACCCCTGGTGCTCATACTCTGCACCAATTGAGTGAGAGCTTATAATCGGTAACCGTTTCTTCCCGTGTTGTGTTAATGTTTAAGCACAAATAGTGTCCTCTGCACGGCACGTTAGTACTGAACACAAAATGGCTCCTTTGGTCATGTGTTAATTATAAAATGTCTTTCTTGACCTTGTTAGTTATTACAATGGATACATTATAAAAATGGTCAAATTAAACTAAGATCGAACTACCCAAGCTTACCTGCATCCTCCAGTCCTCTGGCAACATTCCCAAATTCAAGGAGGATTGAAAGATTGTGGTTCGAGTCTCTGATGTTTCCACTGTTACTTCCCTCAGCAACCCAGGATGCAGACCATTCAAACTGGGTGACTTTTCTACTGTGAGTGCTGCCAACCTTGTAATTGTCTCCTCTTTATCTATTTTCATCCTGTCCAATTTCTTCACTTCCTCCTCCTTTACTGTGACATTTGCAGCATCCGCTTATTTTGTGATACTTAATTAGTGCCTCAGCCACACCCTCTGTCTCCACAGGATCTCCGAATTGATCCCCCCTTTCACTGACTGTCCATATGTTGGTAAAAGACTTCAGTGATCCCAGTTATGTGACCTGCTAATCTTTTCTCATACATTCTCTTGCTGATCTCATTTCCTTTTTCAGCTCTCCTCTGTACTTTCTGCATCTGCTTGTTTCTCTACTGCATATAAATCCTCATATGATTTCGATATGAATGGTTTTTGAACTATTTTGTTGAAGGATTGAGTTTTGTAAATTTCTCCCTCGCTCCCCTCATGGTCAGGCAGAAAGTTTAACTGCTGTGTTTTCAAACAGCAACAGCTTTATTTGAAAAGCCACTGTGACAGGATTCTGGGTTTTAACCCAGTCACAAATCTGGTCCTGATGTCTTGTGGCTCCAGCTGTCATATGACCTGTCAGAGGATGACCTCATAATTGATCCAGTCATGGAGATGTGGGTTGATGTTTAAATTGTTGCAAAATAATTTTCCAGAAGGACAATCAAAATGAATCGATATATAAAAGGTAGATTTTGTGAATTTGTCCTCCCAGTGGAAATTCCTGCAGAGTCTGCTCGTTTTCATATCCCCAATTCCCCACAGGAAGCTCTGTGTCGGAATCTGTATTCATTATATCAATATTATACAGAATCATTTCATGGGAGACCCCAGTGTGAATTGTAGAAAGGCGGTTCAGTTTTAACTTTCAAATTAACACAGAAGCAAAATACTGCAGATGCTGGAAATCTGAAATAAAAACAGAAAATGCTGGAAATACTCAGCAGGTCTGGCAGCATCTGTGGAGAGAGAAACAGAGTTAACGTTTGTGGTCTGTGACCTTTCATCAGAACTGGGCTGAAATTGTCTGAGGGCCAAAAGGTCTCTTTCTGTGCCTTAAACTTTCAATGAGTCTAAGATTCTATGAGATTGTGGAATCAATTTCAGGGTCGATGACATTGCACACTGTCAGGATAGGAAGATGGAGATTATTAAGTACAGTGCAAGAATATAGATGCTTTTACATTATTTTAATCGAAATTGATTTAAATTTTGTGCTCACGAATCCGATCTTTTGATCACAATGACACTGATAACAATGGAAAAAGCAAGACTTGCATTTCACGACCACAGGACGTTGCAAAGCCTTTTACAGCCAATGAAGGACTTTCCAAGTGTAGTCACTGTAGTCATGTAGGAAACATGGTGGCCAATGTGCGCACAGCAAGCTCCCAGAAACAACAATATGATAAAAACGAGACAATCTGTTTTTAAGTGATGTTGATTCAGGGTTAAACAATGACCAGTACCCCAGAAATAATTCCCCTTCTATCCTCTGAAATAGTGCCATGGTACCTTTAACATCCACCTGAGAGGGCAGAGGGATCCTCAGTTTTCTGTCTCACCTGAAAAACAGCATTTCTGATAGTGCAGCACTGCCTTAGTACTGCACTGGAGTGTCAGCCATTTTAAAAGGGCTGTTAGTCCGACTGGAAAATATGTAAAGGAAGATGAAATGAAATGAAATAAATACATTGCTTTTGCCTCTCTCCCATCCCCCCAATAACAGTTACATTAATTATTTGCCCTTTCCCTCCCAAAACCTACCTTCACCAGCTGACCCCAACTGCACAAACTGTAAACTATAACCCTTCCTACCATCACCTACACCCATGACATTAATTTGACTCCGTCCCCCCACCCTCACACTGAGAAACTTCCCTTCTCCCCCCTCCCCACCAGTGTTGCACCTCATTTCCCCGGATGGGGCTCCGAAGGCACGGCAGTGCCGGTCACTGGGCTGAAGATCGCAGCGGAACATCAGGAAGTGATGGGATAATAATTAATGCAGGTTTGTGGTCCCATTGCCGAGCGGTGGGGGGTCCCCACAAGGCCTCGCCGTCGCTGGCAACATCGAGCCAGGCCCTGCCGGCGTTGAGGTCCGTGACGGGCCTCATCCGGGGCCAGCTTCAGGCGGCCCCCACCCCACCCCCGTCACAGATCCCGACGTCGAGGGCTCTATAGAATCCAGCCCATTGTTTCTGTCAATCTGAACTCCACAAGGATTTGCCTGTTAATTGTAGAAAAATTAAAGCTCTCTAACGTTTTGATAAAAGGGGGTTCAAATCCATTTCCAAACAAATGATAGTTCTCATTGTATCTAGAACATGTTTTCTTACATACAAACATACCAATTAGGAGCAGGAGTAGACCACTCGGCCCCTCGAGTCTGCTCCACCATTCAATAAGATCATGACTGACCTCAACTCCATATTCCCACCTGCCCCCGATAACCTTTCACCCCCTTGTTTATCAAGAATCTATCGACCACTGTCTTAAAATATTTCAGAATTTCTGTCGTTCAGCAACTCTCATCTGTTTTCTGGATTTCACCTAAAAAATGTATTTCTACACTGGATATCTTGTACTTCATTAATTTTTTGCTCTCTGGGGATTTCCCTTTAATTATATTCAGTGCTGGTATTTTACTGCGACACACTGACTGAAACTGTCCCATCTTTCTGCAGGAAAAACACTCAGCTTCTTTGGCGAGGCAGTTTTCCCACTTGTGTCTCACTCGGCCACACCTACTGTAATTGGTTGCAGCTAGCACTAGATGTTCTTCCCGTCTTTCTTGTCCTTTACCGCTATTTTTTCCTTTTGTTTTCTTCACAAATTCAATTGAGTCTGCAACTCTCGAGATCAGACTCTCCCTGTCCCCTCGGACAACGGATTGGTTAAACTTTCTAACCTCTGCTTGTCTGCTCAATTGAAACTCTTTCGTTAATGTGAGATCAGCCCTGGACTGTAGATGATCTGAAAGGGTGTTGTCTAATACCCCGAACACAATCCTGTCTCCATTCAGCTCTTCCCTTAAGTTGCGGTATTCACAAACCTCCGTGAGTTTGTACAAGTCATTGATAAATCAATGAATACTCTCCCCTTTCTATTTGGTACGCTTATTAAATTCAAAGTTATGCCTGACAATGCAGTGGCCAGCCGACGTCATCAGAGCGCTCCAAGCTCGCACATGCACAAACACTCTCCTGCGCTCTGAGATGATGCGCATGCTCAGCCTACGTCTTCCAGGACGAAGTGGCGCATGCACGGGAAAACTCTCTACCCCCTCTCAGCCACTCACTCCAGGCCGTTCCTTGCTGCCCCGCTCCCCCGCCCTCCGGCCGCTCGCTACCCACATTCCCACCAACCCCCGCACTGCCCTCTCTCCGTCCACTCATGCCGTACTTCTCCCACGTCCCTCCAGACATTAGCTCTCGGCCATGCCGCTTCCCTCCTCTCGGCCACTCGCTCCAACATTTGATCATTCGTCACCGCACCACCCGCAGAAGCAAGGCGGGCCTCGAGGGGTGATGGGGCAATGTTGGAGCGAGTGGCCGAGAGGAGGGAAGCGGCAGAGCCCATGGCCTTGAGTGTGAGAGGCCAGAGAGCAAGCTGGGGGTGGTGGTGGGGGAAGCGGGGAGTGAGCAGTCAGAGAGTGGGATGGGGGGAAAGGGGAGCGAGTGGCCGGAGAATGGGATGGCACTGTTTAGAGGGGATTTGAGGAAAAAATGTTTCACCCCGAGGGTGGTTGGAATCTGGAACACACTGCCTGAAGGGGTGGGAGAGGCAGGAACCCTCACATAATTTAAGAAGTATTTAGATGAGCACTCAAAACGCCACAGAATACAAGGCTACGGGCCACGTGCTGGAAAATGGGATTAGAATAGATAGGTACTTGATGGCCAGCACAGACACGATGGTGGAAGGGCCTGTTTCTGTGCTGCATAACTCTCTGCTCTATGAATCCTCACTGAATTACAGAGGGTGTGCAACACTGTCAGAGGTGCTGTCCTTCTGATGAGACTTCAAACAGCGCAACGTTCTCCGAGTATCAACCAAAATATGTCCATTGTGTAGATATGTGTCATATTTGCTTATGAAACGACAGTCACTGCTCCTAAAGTAATTCACTTCAGGTGATTTGAGATGACTTGGTACGATATAACTGGTGAATGCACAGGAGGGAGCGGGGGATTGTTGGGGTGGGATGGAGGCGGCGACGGCAACCTTTGAAAGTCTTTTTGGGTCGAAGTTGTTTTCTGTGATAAATTGAGTAACTCCATCTTTAATCCTGGCAGCTGCCTGAATGTCACAGACAATGATGTTTCAGTGGAAGAGGCTGCATTTGCGCATGTGCTAGTACAGCACCACCTGGTGGTTGCGTTGTCAGCAAATGCAGCGTTTTAAATTTGGCTCCGCGATGACATTTTATTCCTGAGTTAAAATAGGTCTTGAGTGCCTTAATAACTTCTTCACACGTAACCTTCTGTTCTTCATGAGGATGTTGTATACACACTCCCTCCATGGCAGACAATAGTGTACTGACCTGCTCCATGTCTGGTTTCTGCACGAGACCCGATGCAGTGCAATACCTTGCAAACCTCTGGAACCATCTCGGCCACTCCTCGGCTTGGTTCAGTCCAGTGACCTTTTCAAAGTTCTCCGGTAGAGGCAAAGAATTCTCCATCTTCGCTTTGGTTTACTGCGGCCCCCATATAATATTCTGATATCTGTCAAGTCTTAGTACAGAATTTATAAGAGTCTTATGGTTAAAATAACCTGAGTTTACTCTGCATCTCTTGAATGGAAGGTTTCATCGACAACTCTCCATGACGTGCTGTGCAGATTATATTACATCACTTCCTGTGATGATGTACACAGTCTATTTACATAATCTGCCCAGTAACAACCCAATGTCCACTCAATTAGATTATTGTTCAGATGTGAGAAAAGCTGAGGATGGGAATGGAACGTCTGAATGAAGATTTCATGATGCTGATGATGTAACTGAGGCTGATCTGTTACCCATTCCACAATCCCTCTTTATTTCTGTGCATGTTTCTCGATGCTGTTTCAACCAAATTGAAAAAGAATCACAAATCCTGCTCTGGAGCCTCAGGTGCTAACTACCCAGAGGCATGGTGGCCAATTGGTAAGGCGTCAGTTTCGTAAAGTGAAGATTACGGGTTCGATCTTCCTCCATGCCTTGTGATTAGTTTCTCATCTTAAATGTGATGTTTTCCTGAAGGATGCCCATTGCATTTGTTTTCCGCTGAATGTTCAACCATCCGGAAATCAGTGTGATGTTGCACTTCATCCTGGACACTGGGAAGAACATGAGGAGGAAGAACATGAGGAGTAGCCACATGGTCCCTGGAGCCTTCTCTGCCATTAATAGAGTGAAAATATCTGAGGTCGAAGCACTGAACCTTATTACTGTGCATATGCCGGATATTTAACACAGCGATTCTATTAATCCCACATCCCGCACTCCTGTCCTTTCCCTCATTGCCCTGTTATATTTTCCATGTCAGGTATATATCCAATTCCATTTAGAGTTACCATTGAATCTGCTTCCACTGACCTTTCAGGATTGCATTCCAGACCAGAACAACACACTGCTGAAAAAACAATCTCCTCATCACAACACAGTGGTGCACAGTGGCGCAGTGGTTAGCACCGCAGCTTCACAGCTCTGGGGACCAGAGTTTGATTCTGGGTACTGTCTGTGCGGAGTTTGCAAGTTCTCCCTATGACCTTCTGTGTTTTCGCTGGGTGCTCTGGTTCCCTCCCACAGCAAAAAACTTGCAGGTGGTAGGTAAATTGGCTGTTGTAAGTTGCCCCTAGTGTAGGTAGGTGGTAGGGAATACAGGATTACTGTAGGGCGAGTATAAATCGGTAGTTGTTGGTCGGCACAGACTAGGTGGGTCGAAGGGCCTGTTCCAGTGCTGTATTTCTAAATAAATAAGCTCTCATTATTTTGCCAATTACTTTAAATGTGTTTTCTCTGGTTACTGACCCTTCTGTCACTGGCAACACTTTCTCCTTCTTCAGTCTATCAAAACTCTTCAGGATTTGCATTTCCTGCTGCCTTTGCTGATATAACAAGGCTGAGCACACATCACCAAAAGTAATATGTTTGGCTCTGAATCACGTTTATCCTTCCTGTCAATCTGATGTGGATCTTGTATTTTCTCGAACCAAATAACCTGAGCAGCAAGTGTGGGTTCCAGTGATTCCCACTGCTCTTAGAGAGAGAGGATGCGTTAATGAACCAGATAGAAGAAAGGAGTGAGATGGAGAGTAAAGTAGCCCTGGTCTGTTCCTACTAACCCCCGGCCCCCTACTTAAAATGGCATCATTTTCTCCTGCCTCTCCACATTCTAATCCATTGATGTTTGCAAACCTTTCATCTGTCCCTTTAATTCCTGTTTCCTAATCCAATGATGTTTCACAATATCCCAATCCATTGATATAACTCAGTCCATAGAAATTCCCAATCCAGATATTTTCCAGTTCATTGACTTTCCCAATCCATTAATGGTTCCTTTCCATTGACATTCCCAATCCATTTATATTGCCTGTGATTTCAAAGCAACTGTGGAATACAAATAGTATCAGTATTATCAGATACATCGAGACGAGGTGCAATAGCCAAGTGGACAGATGTCAGGTTTATAAAGAAAAAAGCACTGGCTCGATATTTGTCCAGTCTATCACTGGATCTGAAGTCTCAACCTACTGTATTTCTGTGGGTCTGCTCACTTGTATATGTGAAGATCCATTGGATGTTTCTCAATCCTCTGACTTTTCTCATTCTTGTGCCGCATTTGTTCCTTTGGGTTCACCAGTGAAGAAAATTATTTCCCATTACATTTGGTGAAGACTTTAATAACCTCATGTTCTTGTGTCTCACCATCTCAGGTCAAACTCCCGACAGAAACTCTGAGCATTTACCTATTCTGCTGGAAACATTTTCAAGGGCGCAGCCATTCCTTCATTATGTTTCCTGCTTTGACATGTGACTCACAAATATTTGTGTAATGGAGAGAGAGTGAAAAAAAGGTAGAGAGAGGGAGAGAGAGTGCAATAGAAAGTTAGAGGACCAGCTAAAGACAGACAGAGAGAGACAGGCAGAGAGAGGTAAAGCGTTGGACAGAGACAGAGAGAGAGAGAGAAGCAGAGAGAGTCATTGAGTCATGGAGTCATTTCGCCCATCAAGCCCATGTAAATCAATCCATTCAGTCCCTTTCCCCCGCTCGATCCCCATCGCCCCGCAAGTTATCTAAACCTGTCATATTTATTATAATCTTGTACATGTCAATCAAATCTCCCCTCAATCTCCTTTGCTGCAAGGAGAACAATCCCAGCTTCTCCAACCTAACCTTACAACTAAAATCCCTCATGTCTGGAACCATTCTGGTAAATTACCTCCACCCTCTCAAGGACACTCACATCCCTCCAAAAGTGTGGTGACTAGAACTGGATGCAATTCTCTGCTTGTGGCCAAACTAGAACTTTATACAGATTCAGCATAACTTCCCTGCTTTTGTCCTCAATACCTCCATTTGTGAAGCCCAAGATATCATATGCTTTGCTAACTACTCTCTCAATGTGTCCTGCCACCTTCAAAGAACTATGCACATGAATTCCCAGGTTTTTATTCGTACAAATATACATTATTCATATAAATCTGTTAAAAAATGCATTCTAAAACAGTTCAAAACAGCACAAGTTGACAGTCCAAAAAGTGCAAAGGTAATCAGTTTTCTTCAATACAGGAGTGAGTTGCTTCACAACCCTTCCATTCCATTTTACCTGCCATGTACATTTTACAGCAAACCCATATCTGGTGTATACAGCCCGAGGGGTTCCCATGGGTCCAGTTCCTTAGTTCACTATGGCGGGAGGACCTTACACAGTGGTCTTTCCACATTGAGCCTTTGCAGTGGCTACCCCAAGCTTTAGTGTGTCCCTCAGCACGTAGTCCCGGACCTTGGAATGTGCCAGTCTGCAACACTCGGTCGTGAACAACTCTTTGCGCTGGAAGACCAGCAAGTTTAGGGCAGTCCAAAGAGCGTCTTTCACCAAATTGATGGTCCTCCAGCAGCAGTTGATGTTTATCTCGGTGTGCATCCCTGGGAACAGCCCGTAGAGCACTGATTCCTGTGTTACAGAGCTGCTTGGGATGAACCTCAACAAAAACCAGTTCATCTCTTTCCACACCTGCTTTGCAAAGACACATTCCAGAAAGAGGTGGGCAACTGTCTCTTCCCCACCTACTCAGCAGAGATGACATCTGTGATTGAAGCAAAAAGCAGGACCGACCTAATGCACAACATGAAACCAGCAGCCAGAACATTATATGACTTGAAATTAGCCAAGGCAGTTGTGCAAGAGACAGTGAAACACTGCGCAAATAAACACTGGACAAAATCACAAATGTAACAATGCTTTCAAAAGCAAATCTCCCGAGTATGCTCACACTCGTCAAGCAGAGGTGGCTTTGCTGGCTCAGGCACGTCCGCAGAATGGAAGATGACACATTCCCAAGGGTATTCTGTATGGGGAGGTCGCCGGAGACAGAAGACCAGTTGGATGCCCAAAGCCCCACTTCAAGGATGCCTGCAAGCAGGACATGAAGGCCCGAAACATCGATTTTCACACCTGGGAGACACTGGCCAACAACAGAGGGAAATGGTGATATTACCCCTAGACTGGTGTATGCATCACCCTGACGATCAGTGACTACAGCAGCTTGACAGCAGCTGCCAACATGGAAAACAGCGACACCTGATAATCCCACCTCATATGTGACACTTGTGGAAGAACCTGCCTCTCACAGATTGACCTCTTCAGCTATCAGACAAAGTGCACCATGGGAAACTATCCCATCGTCAATGGATTTGCTGCAAGACCATCATCTCACGTAGAAGGAAGGATGACGACGACGACATCTACAACCAGGGCGGCCCATCGTGCCTGTAGCAGCTCTTTCATTTCCTTTCAACGATTTATCGAAATTCCCTTTTCAACCTTACGCTTGAGTCTCCTTCCACCACCCTCTCAGGCAATACATTCCAGACCAAAATCAACAACAACTTGTGTGTAAATTTATAGCGCACCTTTAACGTAATACAGCATTCCATGGCACTTCACAGGAGTGTCGGAAAGCAAATTTGGACCCCAAGCCACACAAGATCGTATTAGAGCAGATGGCCAAAAGCTTGGTCACAGAAGTAGCTTCCAGAAGTGTTTTAAATGAGGGAAGAGAGGTCGAGAGGCGGAGAGTTCAGGGAGGGAAATCTCAGGCTTCGGGCCTGGACAGCTGATGGCACAGCTGCCAGCGGTGGAGCGATAAAAATCAGCGATGCTCAAAAGACCAGAATTGGAGCAGTGCCAGAATCTCGGGGTGAGTGAACCAAATATAATCCGGCCCTTTGCATCCCCCTCACAGCTTACATTCCCACCGAGCTTTTTATTATCAATCAATTTCGCTCTTGCAGTTCTATTTCACACCACGAGATGTCAGTCTCATGCCATTTCACAGCAAGCTGCACACAAGCTTACTTCACCGCCAGTCTAATACTGTGTTGAGTGGACAAGGATCTTCTTCTCTTGCAGTTTCTCCAAATGATAGGTGTCCATTCTTGCCCCTGCACTTCAAAGAAACTGGGAAAAAAACATTCTTAACATTTTCTCACATTCACACACCCAGTCACCCCAGTGATAATTCACAACATTTTCTTTGTCCCATCGCCATCTACATAACTTAACATAGTTAAATTAAATTCGTGACAAAGCGCTGGCAATAACATTGTTCTTCCCCAAATTATGTACAATTTTCAAATGATCAGGCTGTAGCAACATACTCCATCTAAATATTCTAGTATTTTGGTTTTTAAACTTATCCACAAACGTTAATGGGTTATTGTCAGTTTATATTAGTGTTTCTTTATAGTCCTGGCGGACAGATACTTTGAAATGTTTGAGAGCCAGCAAAAGTCCGAATGTTTCTTCTTCCACAGTGGAATACTTTTTTGATGCCAATTTCGTTTTCTTGAAAAGTACCCTACTGGCTTCTCTCTGCCCGATTTGTCATCCTGCAATTGGACTGCACCAACCCCCAGGTCGCTAGAATCGATCGCTATTTTAAAGAGTTTCGCAAAATTTGGAGCAGCCAACACTGGTTCATTAGGTAAGATTGCCTTCAGCGGCGACAGGGAGAGCGAGGTGGCAGCTGGGTAAGAGAGTTTACAACTTATAAAAACTGGCCTTTTTGTTTCGGCAGTTTCTTTTTTGTAGCGGCGACAGGGAGAGCGAGGTGGCAGCTGGGTAAGTGAGTTTACAACTTATAAAAACTGACCTTTTTGTTTCGGCAGTTTCTTTTTGTCGCGGCGACAGGGAGAGCGAGGTGGCAGCTGGGTAAGTAAGTCCTATATATTTGGGCAGCGGCTGAACCCGAGACACTACACCTGCAGTGTCTCCCACCCGCCCTCCTCCTCTAACCAACAAAAAACGACTCGGTGGTGTGCAGATAAGGTAAGGCTTTTCCTATTTATTTTTTTTTCGTGTGATTGGTAAAAACCTTTCGTTCCTTTTTCATTTATCGAAGTTAAGACTAAGTTAATCTTAAGATTAAAAATGGCAGTAGGTCTCAGATCCCTGTTATGCCCCTCTTGCTCAATGTGGGAGCTCAGGGACACGGCTGATGTCCCTGACTCCTTCACGTGCTGGAAGTGTGTCCAGCTGCAGCTCTTGTTAGACCGCATGACGGCTCTGGAGCTGCGGATGGACTCATTTTGGAGCATCCGCGATGCTGAGGAGGTCGTGGATAGCACGTTTAGCGAATTGGTCACACCGCAGATTAGGATTGCTGAGGGAGAAAGGAAATGGGTGACCAAAAGGCAGAGAAAGAGCAGGAAGGCAGTGCAGGTGTCCCCTGCGGTCATCTCCCTCCACAACAGGTATACTGTTTTGGATATTGTTGAGGGAGATGGCTCACCAGGGGAAGGCAGCAGTCGCCAGGTTCATGGCACCGTGGCTGGTTCTGCTGTTCAGAAGGGCGGGATAAAGAGTGGAAGGGCTATAGTTATAGGGGATTCGATTGTAAGGGGAGCAGATAGGCGGTTCTGTGGTCGAAAACGAGACTCCCGAATGGTATGCCTCCCAGGTGCACGGGTCAGAGATGTCTCAGATCGGCTGCAGAACATTCTGAAGCGGGAGGGTGAACAGCCTGTTGTCATTGTGCACATAGGCACCAATGATATAGGTAGAAAACGGGATGAGGTCCTACAAGCAGAATTTAGGGAGTTAGGAGCCAAGTTAAAAAGTAGGACCTCAGAGGTAGTAATCTCAGGATTGCTACCAGTGCCACGTGCTAGTAAGAGTGGAAATGAAAGAATAGTCAGGATGAATGCGTGGCTTGAGAGATGGTGCAGGAGGGAGGGGTTCAGATTTTTGGGACATTGAGACCAGTTCTGGGGGAGGTGAGACTATTACAAATTCGACGGGCTACACCTGGGCCGGACTGGAACCAATGTCCTTGGGGGTGCTGTTGCTAACGCTGTTGGGGAGGGTTTAAACTAATGTGGCAGGGGGATGGGAACCAAATGAGGAGGTCAGTGGACAGTAAGGAGGTAGTAACTACAGCCTGTAAGGAAGTAGATAATGAAGTCAGCGTCACTAAGGGAAAGAGTAGACAGGGAGCAGATGATGAACGCAAAGGGACTGGTGGTCTGAGGTGCCTTTGTTTTAATGCACGAAGTGTAGTAGGTAAGGCAGATGAACTTCGGGCTTGGATTAGTAGCTGGGAGTATGATGTTATTGCTATTGCTTGGTTGAGGGAAGGGCATGATTGGCAATTAAATATCCCAGGATATCGATGCTTCAGGCGGGATAGAGAGGGAGGTAAAAATGGTGGAGGAGTTGCATTACTGGTCAAAGAGGATATCACAGCTGTGCTGAAGGAGGGCACTATGGTGGACTCGAGCAGTGAGGCAATATGTGCAGAACTTAGAAATAGGAAGGGTGCGGTAACAATGTTGGGACTGCACTACAGGCCTCCCAACAGCAAGCGTGAGATAGAGGTACAAATATGTAAACAGATTATGGAAAGATGTAGGAGCAACATGGTGGTGGTGAAAGAGATTTTAATTTTCCCAACATTGACTGGGATTCACTTAGTGTTAGAGGTCTAGATGGAGCAGAATTTGTAAGGAGCATCCAGGAGGGTTTTCCAGAGCAGTATGCAAATAGTCCAACTCGGGAAGGGGCCATACTGGACCTGGTGTTGGGGAATGAGCCCGGCCAGGTGGTTGACGTTTCAGTCGGGGACTACTTTGGGAATAGTGATCACAATTCCGTAAGTTTTAGAATACTCATGGACAAAGACGAAAGTGGTCCTGAAGGAAGAGTGCTAAATTGGGGGAAGGCCAACTATACCAAAATTCGACAGGAGCTGGGGAATGTAGATTGGGAGCAGCTGTTTGAAGGTAAATCCACATTTGATATGTGGGAGTCTTTTAAAGAGAGGTTGATTAGCGTGCAGGAGTGACATGTTCCTGTGAAAATGAGGGAATTAAATGGCAAGATTAGAGAACCATGGATGACAGGTGAAATTGAAAAAATAGCTAAGAGGAAAAAGGAAGCATAAATAAGGTCTAGGAGGCTGAAGAAAGACGAAGCTTTGAAAGAATATCGGGAATGTAGGACCAATCTGAAACGAGGAATTAAGAGGGCTAAAAGGGGTCATGAAATATCTTTCGCAAACAGGGTTAAGGAAAATCCCAAAGCCTTTTATTCATATATAAGGAGCAAGAGGGTAACTAGAGAAAGGATTGGCCCACTCAAGGACAAAGGAGGAAAGTTATGCGTGGAGTCAGAGAAAATGGGTGAGATTCTAAACGAGTACTTTGCATCGGTATTCACCGAGGAGAGGGACATGACGGATGTTGAGGTTAGGGACAGATGTTTGATTACTCTAGGTCAAGTCGGCATAAGGAGGGAGGAAGTGTTGGGTATTCTAAAAAGCATTAAGGTGGACAAGTCCCCAGGTCCGGATGGGATCTATCCCAGGTTTCTGAGGGAAGCGACAGAGGAAACAGCTGGGGCCTTAACAGATATCTTTGCAGCATCCTTAAACACGGGTGAGGTCCTGGAGGACTGGAGAATTGCTAATGTTGTCCCCTTGTTTAAGAAGGGTAGCAGGGAAAATCCAGGTAATTATAGACCGGTGAGCCTGACGTCAGTGGTAGGGAAGCTGCTGGAGAAGATACTGAGGGATAGGATCTATTCCCATTTGGAAGAAAATGGGCTTATCAGTGATAGGCAACATGGTTTTGTGCAGGGAAGGTCATGTCTGACCAACTTAATAGAATTCTTTGAGGAAGTGACAAAGTTGATTGATGAGGGAAGGGCTGTAGATATCATATGCATGGACTTCAGTATGGCGTTTGATAAGGTTCCCCATGGTAGGCTGATGGAGAAAGTGAAGTCGCATGGGGTCCAGGGTGTACGAGCTAGATGGATAAAGAGCTGGCTGGGCAACAGGAGACAGAGAGTAGCAGTGGAAGGGAGTTTCTCAAAATGGAGACGTGTGACCAGTGGTGTTCCACAGGGATCCGTGCTGGGACCACTGTTGTTTGTGATATACATAAATGATTTGGAGGAAAGTATAGGTGGTCTGATCAGCAAGTTTGCAGACGACACTAAGATTGGTGGAGCAGCAGATAGTGAAGGGGACTGTCAGAGAATACAGCAGAATATCGATCGACTGGAGAGTAGGGCAGAGAAATGGCAGATGGAGTTCAATCAGGGCAAATGCGAGGTGATGCATTTTGGAAGATCCAATTCAAGAGTGAACTATGCAGTAAATGGAAAAGTCCTGGGGAAAATTGATGTGCAGAGAGATTTGGGTGTTCAGGTCCATTGTTCCCTGAAGGTGGCAACGCAGGTCAATAGAGTGGTCAAGAAGGCATATGGCATGCTTTCCTTCATCGGATGGGGTATTGAGTACAAGGGTTGGCAGGTCATGTTACAGTTGTATATGACTTTGTTTCGGCCACATTTGGAATACTGCGTGCAGTTCTGGTCGCCGCATTACCAAAAGGATGTAGATGCTTTGGAGAGGGTGCAGAGGAGGTTCACCAGGATATTGCCTGGTATGGAGGGCGCTAGCTATGAAGAGAGGTTGAGTAGTTTAGGATTATTTTCATTAGAAAGACGGAGATTGAGGGGGGACCTGATTGAAGTGTACAAAATCATGAGAGGTATAGACAGGGTGGATAGCAAGAAGCTTTTTCCCAGAGTAGGGGATTCAAATACTAGGGGTCACGAGTTCAAAGTGAGAGGGGAAACGTTTAGGGGGGATATGCGTGGAAAGTTCTTTACGCAGAGGGTGGTGGGTGCCTGGAACGCGTTGCCAGCGGAGGTGGTAGACGCGGGCACGATAGCATCTTTTAAGATGCATCCAGACAGATCCATGAATGGGCAGGAAGCAAAGAGATACAGACCCTTAGAAAATAGCCGACATGTTTAGGTAGAGGATCTGGATCGGCGCAGGCTTGGAGGGCCGAAGGGCCTGTTCCTGTGCTGTGATTTACTTTGTTCTTTGTTCCTTGAGTGAACCTTTCAAAGTACAGAAGTGATGACGAGGTCAAAAAGGTCTGAACAGTTGAGGTGACTGAGCGGTTTCAGCTTCTCTGGTCAGGTTGCAGCTTTCACTGGAGGCATGTGTTTAAATCCCACTTCTGACAACTTGATTTTCAGTTACTTTGCAGAGCTTCCTTGAAGGTTTGAGGTCGAGTAAATACTGAGGAACTGTTTCTAACTGATGAACGGTCAATAACCGAAGGTTACAGATTTAAGGTGACAAAACTGGAAAGAACTTGAGGAAAAATTCCTTTCTGCAACATGTGGTTAGGATTTCAGTTATGTGGATAGATTGGAGAAGCTGGGGTTGTTCTCCTCAGAGAGGAGATTTGATAGAGGTGTTCACAACCATGAGGGGTCGTGACAGACACGATAGAGAGAATCTGTTGGTGGAAGGATTGAGACTCAGGTAAAAGCTGTGGCTCAGTTGGTCACACTCGCCTCGAAATCACAAGCTTCTGGGTTCAGAGTTCACAGCTGACACTCCAGTACAGCACTGAGGGTGTGATGAAAACCAAGGCCTGGTCTGCATGTTTGGGTGAATGTAAAAGATCCCATGCTGCAATTTCAAACAAGTGAAGAGCAATTCTCCCTGGTATTGTGATCAATATTTGCCCCTCAATCAGATCAGTTGGTCATTATCACATTGCTGTTTGTGGGTATTAGCTGCTGCATTTCTGACATTACAACAGTGATTACACTTCAAAAGTATTTCATTGTCTACAAAGTGCTTTGATATGTCCAATGGTCTTGAAAGGTGCTATATAAATGCAAGTCTTTTCTTTCTTTATCACAACACATTGCTGTGTAAAAAATTGTTCTTCATGTCACCTCTGGTTCTTCCGCCAATCACCTGATATCTGTGTCCTCTGCTTATTGACCCTTTTACCACTGGAAACAGTTTCTCCTTATTTAAACTATTGAAAACCTCCATGATTTTGAACAAATGTGTCAAATCTTTTCGGAACTTTCTCTGCTGCAAGGAGAACAACCCCAGCTTCTCCAATCTCTCCACATCACTGAAGTCCCTCACCCTGCTACCATTGTGGCAAATCTCTTTTTTATTCTTTCACGGAATGTGGGCATCGCTGGCAACGCCAGCATTTATTGCCCATTCCTAACTTCCCTTGAGAAGGTGGTGGTGAGCCGCCTTTTTGAGCTGTTGCAGTCCATGTGCATCACCTCGCATTTGCCCTGATTGAACTCCATCTGCCATTTCTCTGCCCAACTCTCCAATCTATTTATATTCTGCTGTTTTCTCTGACAGTCCCCTTCACTATCTGCTACTCCGCCAATCTTAATTTCGTCTGCAAACTTACTAATCAGACCACCTATACTTTCCTCCAAATCATTTATGTCCATCACAAACAGCAGTGGTCCCAGCACGGATCCCTGTGGAACACGTCTCCATTTTGAGAAACTCCCTTCCACTGCTACTCTCTGTCTCCTGTTGCCCAGCCAGTTCTTTATCCATCTGGCTAGTACACCCTGGACCCCATGCGACTTCACTTTCTCCATCAGCCTACCATGGGGAACCTTATCAAACGCCTTACTGAAGTCCATGCATATGACATCTGCAGCCCTTCCCTCATCAATCAACTTTGTCACTTCCTCAAAGAATTCTAGTGGAGAGTTTTCTCCCTGGTGGCCATTGACTTCAATTTTGCAAGGGCTCCTTGATGCCCTTGGCAAGAGCAGTCAATGTCTCCTCACCTCACCTCTTGAGTTCAGCTCTTTTGTCCAAATTTGGGTCAAGGCTGCAACGAGGTCAGGAACCAAGTGGCTCTGGTAGAATCCAAAATGAGCATTGATGAGCAGGTTATTACTGTGTAAGTGCTGCTTGATAGCACTGTCAATGACACCTTCCATCACTTTACTGATGATCAAGAGGAGGCTGATGGGGCAGTAATTGACAGGGTTGGATTTGTCCTGCTTTTTGTTTGCAGGACATACCTGGGCAATTTTCCACGTTGCTGGGTAGATGACAGTGTTGTAGCTGTACTGGAACAGCGTGGCTAGTGGCTCGGCTAGTTCTGGAGCATAAGTCATCAGCACTACAGCCGGGATGTTGTCAGTATCCAGTGCCTTCAGCCATTTCTTGATATCATGTGGAGTGAAGTGGACTGGCTGACGATTGGCATCCGTGATGCTGGGGACCTCAGGAGGATGTCGAGATGATACGTCTGGCTGAAGATGGTTGCAAATTATTCAACCTTGTATTTTGCACTGATATACTGGTCTCCCCTATCATTAAGGATGGGGATATTTGTGGAACCTCCTGTTTATTGTTTAATTATCCACCACCATTCCGGACTGGATGTGACAGGACTGCAGAGCCTTGATCTGATCTGTTGGTTGTGAGATCGCTTAGCTCCGTCTATTGCATGCTGCCTCTACTGTTTGACATGCAAGTAATCCTGTGTTGTAGCTTCACCAGGTTGACACCTCATTTTTAGGTCTGCTTGGTGCTGCTCCTGACATGCCCTCCTGCAGACTTCATTGAACCACTATTGCTCCCTTGGCTTGATGGTAATGGTAGAGTGAGGGATATGTCAGGCTATGAGGTAACATATTGTGTTTAAATACAATTCTGCTGCTGCTGATGGCCCACATTGCCTCACGGATGCCAAGTTTTGAGTTGCCAGATCTGTTCATTTCTTCCCTCCGATATAATTGGAAAAAAAATTCCAAAGGAATGCATGTACTAAATAAAAAGGAGAGAGAAATAAATACTGACAAAATAGATGGCAGCATTTGGAAGGTAAAAAGATTTATAAGTTTTATTATCGATGAGTGAGAGGAATATATCACACTTTGGGGCTTCTGGAAGTGGATTTACTGATAATTTTGGGAATTGATAGGAAGCTGCTTCATGTTTGGTGGAACAAACTCCCGCCCTTGGGGTGGAGCCAACAGCTGCATCCGTCAAATAACAGACAGAGTAGAAGTACTGTATCAGGCCTTGTTAGCTCAGTTGGTAGAGCATGAGACTTTTAATCTCAGGGTCTTCGATTTGAGACCCATGTTGTGTGGTTGTTCTTCCCTTTTTCAGACTTCATCGGCAGAGAGTTCAAGGGGTGTTTGAAATTAAATTCAACAACTTCACCAGATTTCAACTCCGCCCCCCACACAGTGTAGTTGAATGGACCCTCAAACTCTGCCCTCCCCTTCCCCTCCCTCCCAGAACTGCAACAGGGATCCCCTTGTCCTCACTTTCCACCCCACCTGCCTCCACAGCAGCACAGTTGCGCAGTGGTTAGCACTGCAGCCTCACAGTTCCAGCAACCCGCGTTCAATTCTGGGTACTGTCTGTGTGGAGTTTGCAAGTTCTCCCTTTGTCTGTGTGGGTTTCCTTCGGGTGCTCCAGTTTCCTCCCACAAGCCAAAAGACTTGCAGGTTGGTAGGTAAATTGGCCATTATAAATTGCCCCTAGTATAGGTCGGTCGCAGGGAAATATAGGGACAGATGCGGATGTGATAGGGGTATGTGATTGGTATAAATGGGTGGCTGATCGTCGGCACAGACTCGGTGGGCCGAAGGGCCTGTTTCAGTGCTGTATCTCTGAACATAAACACATCCAACGGATCATCCTCCACCATTTCCGCCACCTCCAGCGTGATGCCACCACCAAACGCATCCTCCCCTCCCCTGTCAACATTCTGAAGGGATTGTTCCTTCCACGACACCCTGGACCACTCCTCCATTACCCCAACATCTCTTCCCCTTCCCAAGGCACCTTCCCATGCAATCGCAGGAGATAGAATACCAGCCCTTTTCCCTCCTCTCTGCTCATTATCTAAAGCCCCAAACAATCCTTTTAGGTGAAGCAGCGATTTACTTGTACTTCTTTCAATTTAGCGGACTGTATTCACTGCTCACAATGCGGTCTCCTCTAAACTGGAGAGACCAAACGCAGATTAGGTGGAACACCTCTGCGCAGGCCGAAACCATGACCCTGAGCTTCTGGTTGCTTACCATTTCAACACTCCTCCCTGCTCTCATGTCAACATTTCTGTCTTTGGCCTGCTCCAGTGTTCCAGTGAAAATCAACCCAAGCTCGAGGAGCAGCACCCGACCTTTTGATTCGGCACTCTACAGCCTTGTGGATTGAACATTGTGTTCAATAACTTCAGAGCATGACTGGTGTCAGGCAACCACAAGCGTTAACACACTCTTTGACTTTGTCCCAGGACAGCTTTGTTATTTAATCTCTCCAGCCCTCTGCTCGATCAAACAACTTCTCCGTTGTTCTCTCCCACATGCCGCTCCCCTTCACTTGTTTAAAACCTAATTCTTTTCTAACCTGTGTCAGTTCTGATGAAAGGTCACAGACCAGAAACGTTAAATCTGTTCTCTCACCACAGATGCTGCCAGAGCTATTGAGTATTTCCAGCACTTTTTGTTTTTATTTCAGATTTCCAGCATCTGCAGTATTTTGCTTTTATTGTGTCAGAAAGTCTTTCCTTGATTCAGGACTCTTACCTCTCTCCAGAATCTCTCTGCTAAAGATTGAACTTTATCTCATTTCACTCACAGCTCAGGGTGAGTGTGGCACAGTGGGACGTCTGGCTGTCTCCCACTTCACAGTCCATCAGTACTGAGAAAACAATGGGGAATATTACTCCCATGTTGTGTTCTGTAACTTTTTACAAACACTTTAATGTATATATTGTCTTCCAAAGCAGTGACAGAATGGTGGCTTTAATGTGTTGTTGAAATAGCTTTGTTGAGTTTGTGCTGTACTAACAGTTAAACAGTTCTTGGTTCAGTACCAGGTTTGGTACTTTCAACCTCTCCTGTGTCTTTTTCTTTGGCTCCAATTGTCAAGCTGCATGATTTACTCTGAAATTAGCACCAGAGAACCAAGGCACCAGCGAGCATGAGGAGCTGAAATTAGCACAGATCAAATCCACTTAATATTTCTGACTGAAGATGGTTGCAAATGCTTCAGCTTCATCTTTTGCACTGACGTGCTCAGCACCACCATCATTGAGGATGTGAATGTTTTTGGAGCCTCCTCATCTTGTTAGTTATTTAATTATCCACCACCATTCACGACTGGATGTGGCAGGACTGTGGAGCTGTGATCTGATCCTGAGGGAGATATCCGTGCGCGGAGTGCCGGGATGTATGGAGAGTGATCCTGAAGAGGGTGTCTGAGCCTGGAGTGGAAGCTTTCCGTGGAGGTGCAGGAGTAGGCCATTCAGCCCCACTGTTTTATAAAGGTTTAGCATAACTTATATGTTTTTACTCTATGCCTCTATTAATAAAGCCAAGTATCCTGTTTGCTCTTAGCAACCTTTTCAAACCTTGATCAAAAAAGATTGGTGTACATTGTCTCATTCTTCCTCCCAAACTGTATCACTTCACAATTTTCTGTGTAAAATTTTATCGGTTGTGTGAAAGCCCATTTTACCAGTGTGTTTAAGTTCCTCTGAAGTGTGTTACTGTCACTGGCATAGGACGAAATTCACAAGCATTCTTTGATGCTATCTCCGTGGAAAGAGCAATCTTACACACTAGCTCAAATTGGGATTTTGTGTGTTTAGTATCTTTCCTCATCCACCAATATAAGCACAAATCTGTCTCACAATGTACGGTCTAAGAATGTGCCAATGTTGCAATGTGGTGATAAATTCTTCAGTGTCACAATGTACTCACCAACTGTTTCACTACTTTTCTGATTTCTGGATCCAAGTTTGTAGCTTTCCGCGATCTCTCGTGGCTTAGGGTTGAGCCTCACTTCAACGAAGAAACGGAAAATTATGATTTAAAGATTACACTGTCAATCATTCACATCTCTGTCTTCTCCTGAACTTCGAGTTCAAATTTGTTTGTGAAGTTGAGTCACACGTTAAGACAGCACAATCTTTGTCTTTGTGAAGGAAGTGATTTGGGAATGGCTGTTTGAAACTGCCCCTTCTTGCACAGAAATTCAGTGCAAATACTTGATCACTCACAATTTCCTCGAGAGAAATTTGTTCACAATCGCATTCGACATGGACACTGCCTCAGCATTAATCTCACTGAAGCAGAATGTGACCGTGTTGTATGTTTCAGAATGTTGGTGCCGTTATTTGTCGCTTTTAACCGAGACTGGGACACAGGGCAAGTTTGATCCGAGGTTGGAATATATTATCATTCAGGAGCAAGAAAAATCAAAAGGAACAAAATAAGAAAACCCAGTCTCCAGATTTGAGAATCTGTCGATCTGCTTTGGGAAAGTGAATCAGAGCAGAATGAAGGATGAACTGTCCAGAAGAGATGAAGACACAGCTCAGTCAACACGTTCCCCTGGTTTATGATGCTGGAACATTCCTCACACAGAAATGATTCAACCCAATGACAAACATTCTTACAGCTGATAATTTGTGCTACTGATTTAAGGACTGTCTCATGTGGTTACCGAGTGACGACGAGAAGATATTAAACTTTGGTCAATTCAATCTGGCTGTGATGAAGTTTGAATTTTTCTACCTTTTCTAAACATTATTTGAAGGGTCTCGGTAACAATGTTCAGTTTTGATGAGAGTGGGGTCTGGGTGAGAAGCTACGGAGTGTGACAGGGTCAGGACTGGATGCAGGAAGTTCTCTGACAGTCTCCCTCTTTCTCTCTAATGGGTTTGAGTTGATTTCCGACTGGTAGCTTTTATTTTACTTTTCTTATTTGGAGATACAGCACTGAAACAGGCCCTTCGGCTCACCGAGTCTGTGCCAACCAGCAACCACCCATTTATACTAATCCTACATTAATCCCATATTCTCTACCACATCCCCACCATTCTCCAACCATGTACCGACACTAGGGACAATTTACAATGGCCAATTTACCTATCAACCTGCAAGTCTTTTGGAGGTGGGAGGAAACCAGAGCACCCGGCGGAAACCCACACAGACACAGGGAGAACTTGCAAACTCCACACAGGCAGTACCTAGAACTGAATCCTGGTCGCTGGAGCTGTGAGGCTGCGGTGCTAACCATTGCGCCACTGTGCTGCTGTTGGTGCATTGATAAATGAAGGAAGTTCCCTCCACCCATTTTTTTTGGACAGACAGTGTGGTATCAGGTTGTAAAGGGTTAATGCTGAAGATAGTGGGATCAACCCCTCCCACTGTCAGAGTGATGATGTAACAGGCACATGAGATGAAGTTTGGGAGAAGAGAGAGCAGCACCAAGGATGCTAACTGAGCAGGCTTGATGAGTGTGCATAGAGTATTGTGTAAATTAGAAAAGAGTTGTCAGTTCTTTCAGCAGGAACTGTGTCCAGAAAATATCGAGAAACTCACAATTTTATTATTCAGGATTCGGGACACAGATATTAATTCCAAGTGACAGTTCTGAGACCAATTAACAAAAAAAGTAGAGAATAATATTACTCACTGATTGAAATCCCCCAGTGAGGAGACAGTTAAACAGGTGATCTGTTGGGGCATCATTCAATCCAAGGTTTCAGCAAAACTTAATCTCCCTTTTCGGTGAAATTCTCTGTTATTTGCAACTTTTTTTGTCAGCTTTGATGGGCGAGTGAAAAAACTGAAAAAAATGAACAGTTCTATCCTTTCTTTTCTTCCTTCTTCTCTTCTTTCCATCAGTTTCTCTTTTCTGCCCCAGATCAATATAATGATAAGAATCCCAATTTAATCTGCTGTTTCTGCTGTTTTATCCATTCCAATCAAAATTTCAACGTTCCAATCAAATGTATTTGTTATTCCACAGTGTCTCCACATGTGTTTTATTCTGTTGTATTCTCTCACAGTCTGTTTGATGATCAATGTTACATCTCACTCTCTGTTCTGGTGAAGATCAGAAGCAGTGATATCTGTTTACACCACCCAACAAGTAGGCCTGAGGCTGTGCCTCGCTGATCATGTGGAGTTAAAGCAATTCTTCCAGTCAGTTAGTACAGTTGTCATTTCATGAGAAAGTCGGTCATCATGACTTCGTCAGTGACCTAATGGTTCAGGTGTCTGAGTGATGTTAATCATGATGTGATCAAATGATTGTATGTTCCAGTCTTTCAGTGGTGGGTTTTCACACTGAGTAGAAACGTGTTGGACATGGTCTGGAAATGTTGCACACCGCTCCATTCCCAACTTCATTTACTGACAGAAGATATATTTCCATCATGACACAGCTGGCTGCACAGCCAGAAGCTGTGCTGAAGGTGACAACTCTACTTCGACAACTGATAAGGTGGCCGAGAGGTTAAGGCGATGGACTGCTAATCCGTTGTGTTCTGCACACGTGGGTTCGAATCCCATCCTTGTCGCTAATTTATGAACTGTTCAGTGTATTATTTATGTGCATAGTCGGCCTCAAAGCCTGTTCTTGTTTCTGTCCTGACAGTGATTCCAGAATTGGTTGTATTTGATTAAAATTGAGACAGACAATTGGAATTCTTCACCCAAACTGCACTGGAATGAAGATCAAATAGGGATCACGAAACGGAGCAGGATTTTTCCTCCCCTCCTTCCTTCCATCTTTACTGTCTCTGGATTTACACCAAGTGAAAGACAAATGGGAAAAGCAAATGGCGAGGGAGCAGATGCAGAAAATTATCCTTTGGCAAGAAATTTATTTTCAAATCTTCTTGATAGATTAAGTGAGTGAGCAATGCTTTGGCAGATGGAGTTTAAAATGAGGGGTCATCTACTACCGACGATAGATCAGAGTGTTTTTTTGTAAGAGGTGAGATGTTAGAAACTGCGGAGGAGCAGAGACCCGAATACTGAATTAGTAAACGCCAGTGGACTGGGAGAAAATAATGTGAAAAGTGAACAGAATCTGAAGATTGGAACTCATGTTGCAGTGATATAAAGCTCTGTGCTCCTGAAGTAAATGTCCAAGCCCAGATTGTGGGGAATCTGTGGAGAGTGATTTGGTTTTTATTCATTCTTGGGTGTGAGTATCGCAGTTAAGGCTAGCATTTATTACCCATTCCTATTGCCGTTGAGAAGGTGGTGGAGAGCTGCCTTCTTGAACTGATGCAGTCCATATGGTGCAGGAACACCCACAGTGCTATTGGGGAGGGAGTTCCAGGATTGTGACCCAAGAACAGTGAAGAAATGGCGATATCGTTCCAAGTCAGGATGGTGAGTGACTTGGAGGGGAACCTGCAGGTAGTGAGTTCCCATGCATCTGCTGCCCTTGTCCTTCGAGGTGGTAGTGGTCACGAGTTTGGAAGGTGCTGTTGAAGGATACTTGGCGAGTTGCTGCAGTGCATATGGAGATGGTACACACTGCAGCCACTGTTGACTGGTTGTGGAGGGATTGAATGTTTCAGGTGGCGGGTTAGGTGCGGATCAAGTGGCCTGCTTTGTCCTGGATGGTGTTGTGCTTCTTGAGTGTTGTTGAGTGGGATGTATTCCATCCCACTCCTGACTTGTGCCTTGTAGATGGTGGACAGGATTTGGGGTGTCAGGAGGTGAGATACTTGCTGCAGAATTCGTAATCTCTGACCTGCGCTTGTAGCCACAGCATAGATGTGACTGGTCCAGTTACGTTTCTGGTCAAGATGTTGATGGTGGGGAAATTAACGATGATAATGCTTCTGAATATCAAAAGGTAGATTTTCTTTTTCTCTCATTGGAGATGTTCACTGCTTGGCACTTGTGTGGCCAGAAGGTTGCTTGTCATCTTATCAGCTCAAGCCTGAATGTTGTTCAGGTCTTGCTGCTTGCAGGCACAGACTGCTTCAGTATTTGAAGAGTTGTGAGTCAACATCTAACATTCCCACTTCTGACTTATGTTGAAGAGAAAGTCGTCAATAAAACAGCTGAGGATGTTTGGGTCTGGGACACTATTTTGAGAAACTCCTGAGGCAATGTCCTGGGCTGAGATGATTGGCCTCCACTAACCACAACATCTTGCTTTGTGCGAGGCATGACTTCAACAAGTGGAGAGTTTTCCCCCTGATTCCCATTGACTTCAATTTTGCTAGGGATCCTTGATGCCACACTCACTCAAGGGCAATCACTCTCACCTCTCCTCTGGAATTCCACTCTTTCATCTCTGTTTGGACCAAGCTGCAATGAGATCATATGAACAGAAGAACTAGTAGCAGGAGTCGGCCATTTGGCCCCTCGAGCATGCTCCGCCATTCAATAGGATCATGGCTGACCTGATCATAACCTCAACCCCACTTTCTTGCCTGCCCACATAACCCTTGGCTCTCTTGTAGATAAAAATCTTGAAGACATTCAATGACCCAGCCTCCACTGCTCTCTGCGGTAGAGAATGCCAAAGATTAATGACCCTCTGAGAGAAGAAATTCCTTCTTAAATGAAAAACCCCTAAATCTGAAACTGTGTCTCCCAGTTCTAGATTCCACCATGAGAGGAAACATCCTCTTAGCATCTACCCTGTCAAGCCCCCTCAGAATCTGATATGTCTCAATACGTTCTCCTTTCATGTTTATCAACTACAATGAGTATGGGTCCAACCTGCTCAACTTTCCTCATAAGACAACACCTTCATCACAGGAATCAATCCAATGAACCTTCTCTGAACTGCCTCCAATGCAAGTATATCCCTCCTTAAATAAGGAGACAAAAACTGTACACAGTACTCTAGGTGTGGTTTCACCAGCACCATGACCATTTGTAGCAAGACTTCTCTACTTTTATACTCCATCCCCCTTGCAATAAAGGGTAACATTCCATTTGCCTTCCTAATTATTTGCTGTACCTGCATGGTAACTTTTTGTGATTCATGTACGAGGACACCCAGATCCTTCTACACCGCAGCATTCTGTAATCTCTCACAATTTAATTAATATTTTCCTTTTCTATTCTTCCGACCAAAGTGGATAACCTCACATTTTCCCACATTCTACTCTATCTGGCAAATTATTTCCTGGAGCTGAGAGACCCTGGCAGAAACTAAATTGAGCATCGATGATCAGATTATTGCTAAGTGTGTGGTGCTTGATGGCACTGTTGGTGACATCTTCCATCACTTTGCTGATGATTGACAGTAGACTGATGGGGCGGCAATTGGTCAGATTGGATTTGTCCTGCATTTTTTTTACGGAGAGGGCACACTTGGGCAATTTTCCACATTGTCAAGTAGATGCCCGTGTTGTAGCTCTAATGGAACAGCTTGGCTGAGGGCGCAGCTAGTTCTGGAGCACAAGTCTTCAGTACTAGTGTGGAAATGAGCAGAAAGGCATGGCACTATGCTTAATGGGAAATATAGCCAAGTTAGTAATAGTAGCTTTGCTGAGCTTTGATTTTAAGTGGCAGAAACCACAATGAAATAGTTAAAAGTAAAGGCAGAGCGTGTGAGACTGTAAAGACTAGCCGACACTGGTAATTGCAAAGACATCTGTTCTTTATGGCCTGATTGTGTGACTCCCTGTGGTTTGGAACAAATGGACTCCTGTGAATCAAATGATGTCCATCCCTGTGTGAGTGATAAGGAGTGCTAGGCCCCTCTTATCTTCATGAACTGCCACTACTTGATGTAACTGCAGACTGCACGAAACACTCAGGAATGTACACCTAACAGAGATAGCAGGATGCGCCGCAATTACTTGTCACAAGGTAGAGACAGACTCATGATCCATGTAGGGAGTGAGACTAGAATGATTATTGATGATTCCTATGCTCTTGCTAATTAGCTTGCTTGTCCGCTTTGTTTTATCTTGCTGGTACCAAACAATATTTTATTAGTAACAAGTATGTATTGAAAATGGAGTGTATTGTAACCTCAGTAACAGATGTACTGCATGTCACCACGTGGGTGAAGTCGAATTGTATCGCACTGATTGGTTAAACAAGGGGGTGTAGCATGAATCTTAATGTATAAACAGTTGTACCTGTATCAAAAAACTTCACGTACTCCAGTGGACCAGACAGACTCTGGGTGGAGTCAGTGTCGTTGCATTAGAGTAAGTCAGCAGGCTAAATGCGCAAATTAAGAAATTGATTTTACCTACACATCCGACTCGGTATATTTACTGAACCAGACTGAAGGCAAAAAGAACTCAGATTTACACGACAGCTGGAATGTTGTTCGGGCCCACAGTCTTTGCTGTATCGAGTGCCTTCAGCTGTTTCTTGCCATTATGTGGAGTGAAGCAAATTGGCTGAAAACTGGAAGCTGATATGCTGGGGATCTCAAGAGGCCAAGATGAATCATCCACTGAGCAATTTCTGACTGAAGATGGTTTCAAATGCTTCAGCTTCATCTTTTGCACTGACGTGCTCGGCTCCACCAACATTGAGGATAGGGATGTTTTTGGAGCCTCCTCATCTGGTTCGTTATTTAATTCTCCTCCACCTTTCATGACTGGATACCTAGTTTCTCAGGGCAGTGCCCTAGGCCCAACCATCCTCAGCTGTTTCATTGATGGCTTTCTCTTCAACATAAGTCAGAAGTGGAAATGTTCGCTGATGATTCATAACTCCTCAGATACTGAAGCAGTCTGTGCCTGCAAGCAGCAAGACCTGAACAACATTCAGGCTTGAGCTGATAAGTGACAAGCAACATTCTTTGATCTGATCCTGAGGGAGATATCCATGCATGGAGTAGCGGGATGCATGGAGAGTGATTCTGAAGAGGGTGTCTGAGCCTGCAGGGAAGAATCTGTGGAGAGTGGTCCTCAAAGGATGTCCGTGTCTGGAGATTTAGGATCTCTGAAGAGGGTCACGGAGCCCATAGTGCTGGGATCTATGGAGAGTGATCCTGAAGTGGGTGTCCGAACCTGGAATGGCGGGATCTGTGGAGAGTGATCCTGAAGTGGGTGTCTGAGCCTGGAGCGCAGCATGTGTGGAGCGTGATCCTGACGAGTGTGTGTAAAACTGGAATGGAAGCTTTCTGTGGAGGTACAGGTGGAGGCCATTCATTCCCAGTATTTTATAAAGGTTTAGCATAACTTATATGCTTTTACTCTATGCCTCTATTCATAAAGCCAAGTGTACTGATTGCTCTTAGCTACCTTTTCAATCCTTCTAACATTGGTGTACATTGTCTCTCTGCTCCTGCACCCAGTTTAGAACTGTAACGTTTCATTTATATGGCATTCTTCCTTCCAAATTGTGTCACTTCACACATCTCTGTGTAAAATTTCATCTGTTATGTGAAAGCCGATTTTACCAGTTTTTTTTAAGTTCCCCTGAAGTGTGTTACGATCACTGGCATAGGACAAAATTCTTGAGCATTCTTTGATGCTATCTCCATAGACAGAGCAATCTTTTACGCGAGCTCAAGTGTACGATTTTGTGTGTTTGGTATCTTATTTCACCCACCAATATAAGCACAAATATGTCACGGAAATCTTGTTGACTGCAGTCCCTGACGCTGTTTGCTGCCTATATTTACAGACTTTAATCTCAACCTCGTCACCATGTTCTCTAATATATTCAAGGGGCATCAGCAGAGAAAATGTTCACCAAGCATGGCAAGTGCAAGGAAATGTTTATTTATGTCATTATGTCATGAACATAATATACAAATTTTTGCATGTGTGAATCATCAAGATGTGTCTTCATAAATGGAAACCCGTCACAATAAACACTGTCATCTTTCAATGTTTAGCAGACAGGTTTGACGGCCTGATGTGTGTGATTCCCATATTAATGTGTTTGCACAAAGTTCGGGGAAAGATGGAGATACGAATAATTTACAGGGAAATCTTTGAAACATATTACCACATCTCTCACTCACAAAGATCTGCAAACACATGGATTCCATAAGAACCTGAGTACAAAATCACCTAAAATAAACACAGCCAGAGAGACTTGCGATAACCTGTAGCTCAGGTAAAGTACATGATGTTATGGAAGGGATTCTGTTTCTTTTGTTAAAATATTTTTTGAAGAAGTCATAATCAAACTGAATAAATGTAGGACCAGTTCTTTTTCAAGAGGACACCAAAAGAACCAATTTGGCAACTATGTTTACTGTTTGTCACATGATTCAAGTTAAATATAGAACAGAAACCCTGGTAACCGGGAGAAATGTGGTTCGTGAAGTCAGTCATGCCCCTTGAATGGACAACCTTGGCAGCAGCAGCGCAAACCTAAGACAGCAGAAAACGCACAACCTTTGGTTGTCGCAGTCAGGTGTGTTTTACCTGCTGGAGTGGGGAGCTGATAAAGTAAGCCTGAAGAATCGTCAAGGAAGGAGAGAAGACCACAACCCTGTTTGTTTTCCAGAAAATCTTTAAAAGACCCTGAGAAGTCCAATGAGTTAATTCATCTTGTCGCATGTCTTTGAAGAGGGCCTGCTAAAATTAATTCTGAATGCCTTCTGAAAAGAACTGTTCCAAAATACCCTCGTGACCTGTCTACGTATACTCGGAAGTTAGACTGTATTCCTGTTTTGGAGCAACATATCTCATCTGATGATTTCTTCACAAATGAGCAAATAAACAGCGCAAGAGGTTTTTTTTGTCTGTAACAGAGTGTTGAATTTAAAAAAAAAATACCTTTTATTTTTTCAGCTATCCGTTGTGTGTGTGTGCGTGTGGCTCGAAGATAAATAAAAGGACTTTAAAAGTTGTTCAAGGTGAAAAAGGAACTTTTAAAATTTCCACCTGTGTGTTTATGCTTTACTTCATGAGTAGTTAAAACTTGTTCGACAATAAATGGATAATTGTGTTGTTCATTAAAGAAACCTGGTCAGTGTCTTCTATTCTGGGAAAAATAGAATATATGATTGACTGTATCAGTATGTGGGAAAAGTTCACATAGATGTTGTGACCTGTGGAGAAGTGGGATGAGAATAAAGAGTGCCCTCCTCTGCCCTTAGTTGTCACAGCACTTGTGATCTGGCTCAGCAGCTTAATTGGTTTGAGTGTTTGTCTAATAATCAGAAAATCTTGGATTCATATCCTTGCTTCAAAAGTTTAGCTATCAATCATTTACATCCATTTTCTTGTGAACTTTAACTTTTCTTATGAATTTCATTCACAAATGAAAACAGCTCAGTGGGTGCCTTTGTGAAGGATGTGAGTTTGAAATGGCTGTTCCTGCTCGTACAAATGTTCAGTGCTAATATTTCAACGGCAACTCAATCCCCTACAATTTCTTTGAGAATAATGTGTTTGCAGTTGCATTTAACCTGGAAAACAGCTCAACATTAATCTCACTGAAGGAAAGTGTGACCGTGTTGTATGTTTCAGAGTGTTTGTGTCGTTTTGTGTCTTTTTTAACCAAGACTATAACACAACGCAAAGGGGAGGGTTTATCCGAGGTTTAGAATATATTATCATTCAGGAGCAAGAAAAATCAAAAGGAACAAGATAAGAAAACCCAGTCTCCAGATTTGAGAGTCTGTAGATCCACTTTGGGAAAGTGAATCAGAGCAGAATGAAGGGTGAACTGTCCGACTGCCCAGAATAGATGAAGACACAGATCAGTCAGCACGTTCCCCTGGTTTATGATGCTGGAACATTCCTCACACAGAAATTATTCAATCAATATTCATCTGCCAAGTCGGTCTGAGGCTGTGCCTCTCTGATCACGTGGAGTTAAAGCAATTCTTCCAGTCAGTTAGTTCAGTTGTCATTTCATGAGAAATTAGAAGTCATCATGACTTCGTCAGTGACCTAATGGTTCAGGTGTCTGAGTGATGTTAATCATGATGTGATGAATTGATTGTATGTTCCAGTCTTTCCGTGGTGGATTTTCACACTGAGTTGAAACGTGTTGGACATGGTCTGGAAATGTTTCACACCGCTCCATTCCCAACAGGCCATGACCTGATGTGTTGGACATTTCATTTACTTACAGAAGCTACATTTCCATCATTGCACATCTGGCTGCACAGTCAGGATCTGAGCTGAAGGTGACCATCCTGCCCAAATTTTCATAGAGGCAAAAAAGACATGTGATGGGTTGCTGGCACAAAGCTGGGTGATGAGGTGTTTGAGAGGTTTAGATGATGGATTATTAATTCCTTCTGTTTTACATGTATGAATTTGAATCCCATCTGCATCAACAGTTTATAAAATGTTCAATACATTGTTTCTTTGTAATTCACCAGCTTTTGCAGAAAGTAGGACTTAAGCTGTTGCAGTACCTGTTAGAAAGATAGTCTAAGTTATTCTGAAGCCATCTTCCAATGTCAACTCCATGTAAGCCAGATTTTAAAGGATAAGATGTAGTTTTTAAAAGTCACTTCAATTTTACTCGAGTCTTTCCAAAGAAGCCAGGTAAATCTTTATAAAAAGTCATATATATTTAGAGATCTTTTAAAAGCACTTCAATCTTGTTAATAAAAAGTCAGATGTAAATTTAAGAACTCTGATCAGGCCATGCTAAAAAGTTACATACAATTAAGAAACAAAATACAACATTTAAAATGTCTGAACTCCCTCTGAAAGTTGACCCCTGCTGCTGCCGGTGTCTTCCTGGAATATTGGAGCTGTTGTGTCAACTGAAAAGTCCTACCCGAGCAGGCCCTGAGCCTGTTGGTACCGGCTCTAATCCAACCAAGGTAAAAATCAGGATACATTGTGGGCAATGAGCCCAAATTGCTGAACTACAGGTCCCTGTCACTTTAAAGAGTGTGCTGGTGCGATTATGATCAGAGGCTACTTCTGAGCACATTTCTCACCACCACAACTTCCAGATGCTGGTGTTAGTGTGTGCATGTACCGGCAGTTGCAGTGCTGTTCAGACCCTCAATAGCAGTGAAAGTCTCAGAGTTCACCGCTATTGGGACTGTAAACTCCAGGCCAATATCTCACAGCCCTGTTAGATATGCTCTCCCTCTGTACAAAATCAAACTCCACACAGTATCTTTCACTCATTCCTGTTTCCAGCCCTGATGGTGCAGAAATCCCCTCTCAAAGGTACACAATCCAGTTGATTTCTGATCAAATACCTCCTTCCTCCTTCAATAGAGGAAAGAGAGACATGAACAGGAGTCAGGTGCAAGAAAGTTTCACCAACAGAGCAAAGAAAGGCACCAACAAAAGTCACACCTACTTTCCAAATCATTTCACTGGAATATTCTTTCACTTGTTTTGTAAGATGACTGCAATAAATCTGAAAATGAGCACCACGAGGTTTGTGTTCACTCGTCACTTGTTCTCCTGTGTTTGTCTGTCAGGTTTGTAATTCAGTTTGGATTGGATATTGAAGAGAATCTCTTTTCAAGATGATTGCACATTGTACTGTGTTTAAAGCAGCCAACTTGTAAAATGGCAGATAATGAATGTTTCAATACCTGTGTGACCAGATTCTTCCAATGCTTTTCAACAGCTAGATTGATGATGCTTGTAATCTGTATCCTGTGGAGAATGGGAGAGGAGAATAAAAACATGGTGCATGAACAGGACAGACTGTGTAAAATGGGAGCACAGAGATACTGCCACCTCATTGAAAGTTAATGAGATTTATTCGAAGTCAGATACCTGTCCACAATGAACAAGTGAATACATTAATTGTCCACTTTCAATCTAAATGAGACTGAGGTTCCAACAGAGAAGTTTTCTGGAAAATACCTGCTTCAGTTTTAAAATTGATGAACTGGAACATCTTATACTAACTTTCAAATAACTGGAGTGATTGTATAGTTCTCATAGTGGAGAGGAGTTGTTTATAAATATAAGCAGAAATACACATTTGTGGATTGGTGAATGAGCTTTATCCTTCTGAAATGTATTTGTCCATTGGTTGCAGGTCACTGGAAATTCTTTTTTACATTTCAATTGTAGCAGCAGCAGTTAGCAGCAAAATGTCTGATTAATCAGAGTAGTGGGTCTGGGAAACACTTAAACAGCCGAGACCCTGTAAAACAGAACTCCAAGTCATAGTTTAAATAAGGCACTGAACTGACAGAGCGGGAAAGGCCTGCTCAGGTCAGGAGTAAAACCCGACCCGAACCACACAGAGCCACTTTGGACCCGAGCACGACCCGGCCCCAGTATCTCCATTTATTCCCATGCCCAAACCGACCCGAGCCTTACCCGACCACCGGAATGTTCACTTTCCCTACCTCCCGATTCCGAATCGACAGGAAGCTGCAGCATGAGTGCAATGACATCATAGAGATGCTCACTTGATCACTGCGCAGACTCAGAGTTTCCCTCCTTGACGTCCCAGACTCCCAGCTCAGGTTGGCTTTTCAACTTTTGACACTTATTAAACTCAACTTCCCAGCGGAGCAAAATTTAAGACTTAATGTGTGGGTCACACCCGGACCCAGCCTGACCCGAACCTGAAAGCACGGAAGAGCGACCCGACACGCCCCGAACCCGGCACAGGTCGCGGGTCCCGTCGGGTTCAGGTCGGGTAACAAGCCTTGACAGAGCGGAGGTCAGATGAGGATTGAATTAATTTCGATCACTGAATCTAAGCAAGAAGTAAATCTGTCAGGAATGGAACTCCTTGCGTTATCTGTGAGCTTGTGGTGCAACGGTAGCGTGTCTGACTCCAGATTAGAAGATTGTGTGTTCAAATCACGTCCGGCTCAGTTATGTTTTACAGCATCTCAAGTTCCGGGATTTTAAATCAGAAGAGCGTTCGATCTTTTGGAATGTTCAGTGAATGGTTGAATTTCAAGATCAACTTCAATAGATTAAAGTCCTGATTTCTGGTTCCGCTCCATTTCCATGCATGTTCTTATTTCACACTGTTTTATATCAGAACAATGTTTCAGGGATGTGATGTGTCCATTGTTTGTGCAATCGCTCTGTCATCCAGTGTGAGAAATAAAACACAAACCGCCCAGCATGCGGCTCAAACCCATACCTGGCTCTGTCTGTAGGCCGCTTAGTTCAGTTGGTTAGGACGCAGTGTTGATAACAACAAGGCTGTGGATTTGATCCCCATGTGCGCTGTCACATGGTCAGTCATTAATCTGACACATATTTGTAACACTTAAAATCCAACTTTTAGATGCAAACAAGTTTACATAAAGTGTCAGAGTGAACTTATTTTGAGTGACATCCATTGCATCTTTGTCACTGGGCTGGAGTAACACAGAATTCTTTCCAATTATCTTCCGTTTGCTGAGAAACGTTGAACTCGTGGCCTGTTCTCGTTAATGGTCACGAGCAGCAAAAACAGACAGAGCGAGTCTGACCGCCCAGAGATGTGGAAAAGGCTTCAGTTTGGGACAAATGCTGCAATACAAATGATCACCCTGACCCGAGAGAGTCAAAAACTGGGGAAAAGGATACAAGGAGATAGAGAATAAGCTAAAGCAGACAATGTAAATATTTCCCATCCTTGATATCGCTCTATTCTAATCCAACCTTCAGAGTTGGGTAAATAATTTCAGTGTAAATTGTGCAATTCGAGAGTCAAAACCAAATGGCGATGCAGAATAAAGGAAAACTGCCAAAACCCCAGATTGAACCAGGGATCTTCAGTCTAACACACTCCCAACTGAGCTATTTCAGTCGCACAGGCTTGGGCTGATAAGTGGCAAGTAACATTCGCAAAACAGAAGTGCCAGGCAATGACAATCTCCAACAAGAGAGAATCTAACCATCTCCCCTTGACATTCAAAAACATTACAATCACTGAATCCCCCGCTATCAACTTCATGGAGGTTACCATGGGTAGCCATACAAATAACGTGGCAACAAGAGCAGATCAGAGGCTTGGAATCCTGAGGTGAGTAATTACAGTGCAGCTGTTGGCTCCACCCCAGGGGCTGAATTTGTTCTGTAAACCATGAAGCAGCTTCCTCTCAAATCCCAGGTTTATCATTAAATCCTCTTACAAAAGCCCCAAAGTGTGATATATTCCTCTCAATCATCCATGACTCTTGACTCCCCAAATCCTGTCCACCATCCACAATGCACAAGTCAAGAATGTGATGGAATACTCTCCACTTGCCTGGATGGGTGCAATTCCAACTCAAGAATCTCAACATGATCCAGTATAAAGCAGCCCGCATGATTGGCACCCCATCAACAAACATTCACTCCCTCCACCATCCATGCACAGTGGCAGTCGTGTGTCCGGTCTCCAAGATGCACTGCAGCAATGCACCAAGACTCCTTCGACAGCACCTTCCAAACCAGCGAACTTTACCACCTGGAAGGGCAGCAAATGCACGGGATACCACCACCTGCAAGTTCCCCTCCAAGCCACACACCATCCTGACTTGGAACTATATCGCCGTTCCTTCACTGTCGCTGGGTCAAAATCCTGGAACTCCCTTCCTCACAGCACTGTGGGTGTACCTACTCCACATAGACCGCAGTGGTTCAAGAAGGCAGCTCACCACCACCTTTTCAAGGGCAATTAAGGATGGGCAGTAAATGCTGGCCTAGCCAGCAACGCCCACATCGCATGAATGAATGAATAAAAAAGAGAAGTAGACCTTGTGTCATTGTTTTGGTAGAAAATATAACCCTGGTGGAATTGTCCCTCCCAATCACAACTCAATTCACAGAACAAAGAAAATGGAGAAAATTTATGGCACAGAATGAGACCATTTAGCAATCGTGTCTGTGCCAGCTGAAAAAGAGCGATCCAGCACAATCCCACTTTACAGGTCGTGGGAATGGGATCCGAACAGATCTCAGAGCTCACATTATGTGAATGTTCTGTTGAAGTATTGGTGAGCTGATATATCAGGGGAGATTCACACTGTTGGACACAGTGTGAAATACATTCAAGTATTTATAAAACATTACAACATGTGATTAATATTCCCCATTGATTTCTCAGCACTGATGGATTGTGAAGTGGGAGACAGCCAGAAGTCTCACTGATCCACACTGACCCTGAGCTGAGAATGAAATGAGACAAAGTTCAATCTTCAGCAGTGAGATGCTGCAGAGAGGTAAGAGTCCTGAATCAAGGAGAGACTTTCTCATACTGCTGTTGAATCTCATTTCAAACACTCCTTGAACTCTCTGCCGAGGAATTCAAAGATGGAGAATGCCTGTAAAATCAGCCTAAAAAGGAAATAAAAGACACCCACCGTGGGATCAAACTCAAAAACTTGAGATTCAGAGTTTCATGCTTTCATCAACTGAGCTCACCAGGCCTGAGACAGTGTCCCCGTCCTGTCTGCTATTGGACGGTGCAGCTGTTGGCTCCATCCCAGGGGCTGAATTTGTTCTGTAAACCATGAAGCAGCTTCCTCTCAATTCCCAGGTTTATCAGTAAATCCTCTTACAAAAGACCCAAAGTGTGATATATTCCTCTCACTCATCCAGAATAAAAGTTACATCTTTTGCTGTCTTTGCCTTCCAAACATTGACTTCCATTTTACTCAGCATTTATTTCTCTCTCCTTTTTATGTTGTGCATTTCCTAATAAACATTTCATTTCAATTTTTTATGAGGGATGAAATGAACAGAAGAGATTTTCTGCGATGGTACCAGGGGTGTGGGACAGAGCGAGTGGTTCTGATCTTGAATACACTGCCTGAGAGTGTGCTGGAGGCAGATTCAATCGTGGTTTTCAAAAGGGAATTGGATAAACACCTGAATAGAGAAAATTTGCAGGGTGACAATGAAAGGGCAGAGGAGTGGAATTAGCTGATTTGCTCTTGCAAAGAGCTGTCATGGACATGATGGACTGAATGGTCTCCTTCTGTACTGTAACCATTTGATTCCTTGATTCTAACACTGTCAAAGTTGTTCTGAACTTGCTCTGCTCCAAGGAGAACAACCCCAGCTTTTCCAGTTTCTGCACATAACTGAAGTTATGAGGAAACATGGGGAATCCCACTGTGAACCTTCCTCCAGACAGAAATACAACTGTTCACCACCACACTGTGACCCAGCTTTTCACAATATATATCAATGATTCGGATGTGGGGACCAAATGTAGTATTTCCAAGTTCGCAGATGACACAAAACGAGGTGGGAATGTGTGTTGTGAGGAAGATGCAAAGCGGCTTCAAGGGGATTTGGACAAACTTAGTGAGTGGACAAGAAAGTGGCACATGGAATATAATGTGCAAAGATGTGAGGATGTCCACTTTGGTCGGAGAAACAGATGTGCAGATTATTTCTTAAATGGTAAGAGATTAGAAAGTGTAGATGGACAAAGGGGCCTGGGTGTCCTTGTCAGTAAGTGACTGAAAGCTAACATGCAGGTGCAGCAAGCAATTAGGAAGGCGAATGACATGTTAGACTCTATCGCAAGAGGATTTGAGTACAGGAGTAGTGAAGTCTTGCTTCAATTGTATATACGCTTGGTTGGACTGCACTTTGGAATACTGTGTGCAGTTTTGGTCCCCTTACCTTAGGAAGAATATCATTGCCATAGAGGGAGTACAACGAAGATTCACCAGACTTGTTCCCGGGGTGGCGGGACTGTCCTATGAAGAGAGATTGGGGAAACTGGGCCTGTATTCTCTAGAGTTTTGAAGAATGAGAGGTGATCTCATTGAAACTTACAAAGTATTTAAAGGGATAGACAGGGTAGATGAAGCTATTTCCTCTGGTTGAGGAATCGAGAACCAGGGGACACAATTTCAACACAAGGGGAAAGCCACTTCGGACAGATATGAGGATAAATTTCTTTACTCAGAGGGTTGTGAATCTTTGGAATTCTCTACCCCAGAGGGCTGTGGAAGCTCAGTCATTGAGTATGTTTAAAGCAGAGATTGACAGATTTCTAAATACAAATGACATAGGGCATATAGAGATAGTGTGGGAAAAAGGCATTGAAGTGGACGATCAGCCATCATCATATTGAATGGCGGGGTCGGCTCGATGGGCTGAATGGCCTGCTCCTGCTCCTATGTTCCTTTCAGTCTGTAAACTTCATATCCATGCTGTCATTGTCCCTTTTATTCCATGGGTTCCGTTTTACTGGCAGTCTAGTATGTGACATCATCAAGAAGGTTTTCAATAAGTTAAATAAGGAGAAATTGTTTCCAGTGGCAAAAGGGTCAGTAACCCGAGGATTTATTTTTCAGGTGATTGAGAAAAGAACCAGAGGCGAAATAAGGAATGATTTTTTATACGGTGATGTGTTGTGATCTGGAATGCACTGCCAGATCAGGACTTGAAAGCAGATTCAGTATTAACTTTGAAAAGCAATAGGGATAAATACTGGAAGGAAAATATACAGATTACAGGAAAAAGCTGAGCAGTCGGACTAATTGGATAGCACAACCAAAGAGACAGCACTGACACAACGTACCAAATGGTCTCCTTCTTTGTGTATCAGTCTGTGGTTTTATGAACATAAAGTTGGTACAGTTGCTTGAGTTGGAAGGGAAGTGAACCCAGATTCCGGGTATTCTAAACACCTGAACCAAACCAACTGAACATGCCTGTTGTTTAATCTCTGTTCTTCACACCAGCTTCTCCTCACTCTTTCTGTGTTTCCAGCCTGGTCTGTTCCTCTGACCTTCATTCCTGACACTCTGTTGAGAATGGCCAACTCACTGCACCTCTCACTCATACCGTCACTCCACCCCTTCACCCACTTCCAAACCTCTCTGTTGAACAGTACCTCACATCTGCTCCTCTGCTCCATTAATATAACAGGAAAACATTTTCAAACAGACATTTCCAGACAGTGCACGTTCCAGGAAGACAAGGTAAAGATCAGATTCATTCACTTTAAACAGAGAGAGAGCAGCTCTCCCTGTTCAGTCTAAGGAGCAGATGTGGTTTCACTCCCATTAGTCTTAGAGACATGGGCCAGAATTTTAAGGGACAGTTGGAGACGGGAATGGAGGCCGGGGAGGAGGAGGGGGGGTGTATAAAATAGGGATGAAAGACGTCGGACCGGATTTTTCTGTCGGCGGCTGACATGGAGGGCATACTTCGCACATCCACACGGCAAGAAGGCATTTAAAGTATTTATGAGTCCAATTGTCAGCAGTTTTATTCACTGGGTCCAATTGAACTAATAGTGCACGGGAACCACGGGGCTTCAGAGCCTCGCCTGGTTAAAGGAGGTGACTGGGAGGTGGCAGCTGAGTGTTGGCTTCACTGGGAAGCTATCAGGTGAGGCAGCGTAACTTGGCAGCAAGGGTGGAGGGGGAAAGGGCATCGGGAAACACTGTCAGGAGTGGGGGCCAATGTGCCAGCTCTGCAGAGGGAACAACACCAGGGTGTCATTGGTGCAGTGCCACCTCATTGAGGATGACAAATGAGGGAAATGTGGCTGGGTGTTGTTTACTGTAAAGGCCTTGCACTCAGGGAGGGGCAACCTGTCATGGGCCTCATTCACCCTGGATTCGAGGCTCCCATTGAAGAGGAGGAGGAGTAGAGAGGGAGGGAGGGAGGCGCAGGCACCAGCAGGGACACCACAGCAGCATGGGGGCCCACAGGAGGGCCAGCCTCGAACAGGAGGCTGGAGAAGGAGGCAGAGGAGCACGTCAGCCGAGGTTCAACTACCTGCAGATGTCCGAGTGACAGTGTCTCCACAGACTGCGCCTCTCCACGGAGGTTGTCACTGATCTCTCTGCCATGATGGGACTTGGTGGGCACCTGATGCCAGTGTCAATGAAGGTCACCGTGCCACTGAACTTCTACACCACCAGATCATTGGGGGGATCCACTGGAGATATGTGTGGAATCTCACAGTCTGTAGTGAATCAGTGCATCAAGGAGGTCACCAATGTCCTGTTCAGGAGGGCCGGTGACTATGTGCACATTGATCCAAACAGTCAAGCTGAGAGGGCTAGATGATTCGGGGCCATCGCTGGATTGCCCCAGGTGTAGGGTGTCATTGACTGCACCCATGTGACCATCAAGGCTCCCGCAGACCAGCCAGCAGCCTTCAACAGGAAGGGTTTCCACTTGCTCAGTGTGTAACTGGTCTGTGACCATCACAAATGGATCCTACAGGTGTGTGCACAAATCCTGGGAAGCAGCCACAACGCCTGCATACCAAGGCAGTCTCAGGGACCAGAACCTTTCCGTGGCCCCATGCGCTTTCTGAGATGGATCCTTGGAGTCAAGGGCGACCCAGTGAGAGCATGAGTACTGACGCCTGTGAGGAACCCACACAAGAATGCAGAGGAGAGGTACAGCACCTGCCACGGGTCAACCCGAGCGACCATCAAAGAGGCCATTGGTCTCCTGAAGATGAGATTCAGGCACTTAGATTGTTCCTGTGGAGCCCTTCAGTATGTCCCGGTGAGGGTCTCGCATATCGTGGTGGTTTGCTGTGCACTGCACAATCTGGCATTACAGAGGGGTGAGGTGTTGACTCGTGAGGATATCATTGAGTGTGATGTCTCCTCTGATGATGAGGATGTGGAGGAGGATGCTGCTCAGGCAGTGCCAGATGAAGGACCTCAGGCACAGCAGGAAAGCCTCCATGAGATACACACAAGGGAGACACGAGACACCCTGATACATTCACGTTTCCTTTGAGCCTTACCATCTTCTGGAACCACAGCAATAAAGCCTGAGCTTTAAGCAGCCCTGTTGTCACCTCTTTCCTTCTACACTACAGCGCCCAGGTACACATCGCACACTGGCAAGGCCGAAGCTTTGTGAACTCAGGGCTTGATCCCTGACTTCCAGCCCCTTGGAGGAAGGGTTTAAATGAGGTCCCAAGGGGCATCAACAAGAGGAAGGAGACATAGTGAGAGAACATCATTTCTTCATTCCGTGTGACACCAAACACAACCCTATCCATCTGGAATGTACATTCACCCGTGAACCCCTCAGTGAATCTAGGTGCTCTTCTTAAATCTTTTCCGGGTGCTCCTACGTGGTGCTCCCCCTGCTCTGTCAGCTGAGGTGGAGACAGGCTGCTGACCTTGCTGCTCCATGGCTTGGGATGACATTGGCGGCCGTCCTCTGGCTGCCTGAGGCCTGGAGGGCCCTGGCACACTGAGGGCCTCCTGCACAGGTACAGGGACCCCCTCTGTCATCGAGAGTGATGGAGGCAGGCACTGGCATCACTGGTGTCACTGGCAGAGGGACTTTGGAATTACCGTCCACACCAGGAGCACCCTGAGAGGAGACCCCAGATGTAGCAGCCAGCTGCTCCTCCCTCTTAGAAGACACACTTGTACCTCCCTGCTGACCTGAGAGGGATGTGGACCTGGAGGAGAGGTCAGGTGCCTCGTCCCCCATCTCACCTTGTCACCACTGGATAGAGCTCATGGACAAAGCGATGGAGTGCAGATCTGCGCACATCTCCGGCAGCCACTGATTGGTCGGCTGGATATGGTTCTCCATGAGAGTCACCTATCTCTCAATGGAGGAAGCCAGACTCACCCCCATCAGAGACAGTGCAGCACCCAAGGCCTGGATGGACTCCTTCATCATTCGAGCTTGGGTACACATAGCCTCTGGCAACTCTGCCAGATGTTGCCTGACCTCTCACTGCAGCTGCAGCATTTCCCGTATTGCTGGTGACACCAGAGGCACGTCAACAGCCTGGGACTCAGCATGGGCCTGGCCTCCCACAGACCACCACCTGTCAGTAGCCTCGGCTGTCACAGCCTCCGCCAGCTGCCCGGGCCTCTCTGTGATGTGCTCACCAGTTTGTATGCCAGAATCTAACCGCGAACGGATACCCACCAACATGAGGGTTTCTGTGCTGGTGGAGGGTGCAGGGGTATGAGGTGATGGTGCACCCTCTGAGGCTCCCTCCTCCTTCTCAGACGTGTCCAGCTGTCTCCCAGTCTCTCCAGCTCTTCGCTCTTGTCGTTCATCCGGGCCTTCATGAGAAAACAGAGACATTGAAGGGTTAGGGTCTTCCCATCGTGACATTCCAACCACCCCTACTGTGCAGCTCCATTGATGCAGTGGTGACCAGATGTGCAGTGTGGTTCCTTTGCAGCAGATGCTCCCTTGTGCCCCAGGAGATGTTCACTCACTCTCTTGGGTAGGTGACCCTGTCTCTTCATCAGCTATGGAGCAGCTGCTTTGCTGCCCGGCCAGTTCCATGGCCTCCTCCTCCATCGGGATGATGACATGGTGATAAGGCATCCACCGCCAGTCTTCACACGCTCTTTCCAATTGTGGGATGTCTTCTCCTGCAGCCACAATGATGAAAAAAGTTAGTCTCCCAGCAGGGACAAGCCCAACATCTCTGATGGTGATAGTCCAGCAGTCCATGATGGGGACACACGTATTCCTCCTGCATGTGGCCCGTCTCGAGGGACTGTGTGAGGTTATACAATGACTGACGTGCGCCTCTCACCAAAATGCAGCCAAGCCTCAGGCGACATGTCCTGCCGCCCTTCCCCAATACACATGACTGGGTGGTCACGCCCTTTCCAGCAAGCACTCCCTCTCACTCTGCCACATGCAATGTCCAAAGGGTCCAAAGTGTTTTGAGTTGTCGCCTGAGCAACCCGGATCCGGTCATTGACCCACTTCCTGTCCTGGATCCATGTTCGGGGAGTGACCCCACGTCTGCTGACCTCACAGACTATCTCCAGCTAGCTTTGCTTGGTCTGGTGGACAGGTCTCCACCTCCCATCCCTGGGGAAGAGGATCTTCCACCTTTCTCTTGCCACCTGGAGGAGAACCTGCAGGGAGGCATCGCTAAACCGTGGGACCATGGTCACTGCAGGCTCGTATTCAGCTCCTTACTCAACAGGCAGCAGATGCAGCAGAACGGATCCTGGGACATCAGAGGCAGCAGAACGGGTCCTGGGGCAGCAGAGGCAGCAGAACATGTCCTGGGACAGCAGAGGGCTCTCAGGAAGACACTCCTTTAAACCAGGCAGCAGTGCATGCAGGGCTGGCAGCCCTTTAAATATGGTGCCAGCACCTGCCGTTGTGTGAGATGTCGGTGCCATCGGCACCTCGTTCCCTGCCTCTGGTCCTTGTTTACATGGGCCCCACGCCTCCCCTTCATTAATTGGTCGGCTGCTCCGTGATTGGGGTCGATCGGCCACATTTCACTTGTGTGGTGACGACACCCGCTTCCGGTGTCTCTGCCGAGAGCCGCACCGTTAGTTCAATATTCAGCCCATGGGGTCAAGAGTGGAAAATCTCCCCTCTGATTCTCTCTACTTAAACTGATGGAGACACCAACTTAAAACTGATGAAACCAGGGATTGTATCCTGGTTCTTCAATCTAGTGTTCTCCCAACTGAGCTATTCCATCCTCACTGTGAACTCATCTTCATTGGAGACAAATATAACTCCAGGTGGAATTTCCCACCCGTTCATTCCTCACTTCAGGGGAATGGGACCCGACCAGATCGCGGAGCTCAGATTATGTTAATGTTCTGCTCTTTATATCTTGTGTTTGAGACACTTTTATTCAGGTTCATGGAAAAATTCTTCCATCATCCCTTCTCCCACATTCTCTCTCTCTCATTCATTCTTTATTCCTCACAATCCAGAAAGGGTGAGGAATCAGAGCTCACCTCCAAACCCTCTGCACACATACCTCTGTCTGTCACCCTGTTTGATCCAAGATCCAAGAGACCAGTCAATAAATTACAATCTTTATTAGCACAGAAAGCTGCCTCAGAGTGTTGGACACAGAGATAAATACACTGAAGCCTTTTGAAAAAAGTTTATCTTATGGGTTGTGTAATAATGGAAATATACCTTCTGTAAGTAAATGAAACAGGGAATGGTGCGGTGTGAAACATGTCCAGACCATGTCCAACACGTTTCCACTCAGTGTGAAAACCCACCACGGAAAGAGTGGAACATGCAATCATTTGATCACATCATGATGAACATCACTCAGACGCCTGAACCATTCGGTCACTGCAGCTGGCTGCACAACCAGCAGTTGTGCTGAAAGTAACAGCCTTGCTTGTACAACTGTTAAGGTGGCTGAGAGGTTAAGGCGATGGACCGCTAATCCATTGCGTTTTGCAAGCATGGGTTCGAATTCTCTCCTTGCAGTTCGTTTGTGAGCTGTGCAGTGCATTGTTTCCAATGGGGCACTTTTTGCGTAAAGTCAGCCTGGAAACCTGTTCTTGAAAATTTCCAGATGGTGATTCCAGAATTGTTTATACTTTATTAAAATTGAGACAGACAGTTGGAATTCTTCACCCAGATTGGACTGGAATGAAGATCAAATTGGGATCACGAAACGGAGCAAGATTTTCCCTCCCTCCCTTCCTTCCATCTTTACTTTCTCTGGATTTACACCAAGTGAAAGACTAACGGGAAAAGCAAATGGCGAGGGACCAGAAGCAGATAGTTATCCTTTGGCAAGAAATTTATTATCAAATCTTCTTGATAGATTAAGTGAATGAGCAATGCTTTGACAGATGGAGTTCAAAATGCGGGGTCAAATAGTACCGACGAAAGATAGATCAGAGTGTTTTTTTGTAAGAGGTGAGATGTTAGAAACTGTGGAGGACCCGAGACCCGAATACAGAATTAGTAAAAGCTAGTGGACTGGTAGAACATTATTGTGAAAAGCGAACGGAATATGAAGTTTGGAACTCATGTTGCAGTTACATAAAGCTCTGTGCTCCTGAAGCGAATGTCCAAGCCCAGATTGTGGGGAATCTGTGGAGAGTGATTTGTTTTTTATTCTTTCTTGGATGTGAGTATCGCTGATCAGGCTAGCATTTATTACCCATCCCTAATTGCCCTTGAGAATGTAGTGGTGAGCTGCCGTCTTGAACTGCTGCAGTCCATGTGGTGCAGGAACACCCACACTGCCGTTGGGGAAGGAGTTCCAGGATTGTTACCCAACAACAGTGAAGAAATGGCGATATCGTTCCAAGTCATAATGGTGAGTGACTTGGAGGGGAACCTGCAGATGGCGAGTTCCCATGCATCTGCTGCCCTTGTCCTTCGAGGTGGTAGAGTTTACGGGTTTGAAAGGTGCTGTTGAAGGATACTTGGCGAGTTACTGCAGTGCATATAGAGATGGTACACACTGCAGCCACTGTGTACTGGTGGTGGAGAGAGTGAATGTTTAAGGTGGTGGGTTAGGTGGCGATCAAGCTTTCTCCCGGATGGTATTGAGATTCTTGAGTGTTGTTGAGTGGGATGTATTCCATCACACTCCTCACTTGTGCCTTGTAGATGGTGGACAGGTTTCGAATATCAGGAGGTGAGATACTTGCTGCAGAATTCCTAATCTCTGACCTGCGCTGAGAGCCGCAGCATAGATGTGACTGGTCCAGTTTAGTTTCTGGTCAATGGTAACCCCCAACATATTGGTGGTCGGGGATTCAGCGATGATAATGCTTCTGAATATCAAAAGGTAGATTTTTTTCTCCATCTCATTGGAGATGTTCACTGCTTGGCACTTGTGTGGCCAGAAGGTTGCTTGTCGCTTATCAGCTCAAGCCTGAATATTGTTCAGGTCTTGCTGCTTGTAGGCACAGACTGCTTCAACTGAGGAGTTGTGAATCATCGCCTAACATTCCCACTTCTGACTTATTTTGAAGGGAAAGTCGTCAATGAAACAGCTGAGGATGTTTGGGTCTACGACACTACCCTAAGAAACTACTGAAGCAATGTCCTGGGCTGAGATGATTGGCCTCCACGAACCACAACCATCTTGTTTTGTGTGAGGTACGACTCCAGCAAGTGGAGAGTTTTCCCCCTGATTCCCATTGACTTCAATTTTGCTCGGGATCCTTGATGCCACACTCACTCAAGGGCAATCACTCTCACCTCTCCTCTGGAATTCCACTCTTTTGTCTGTGTTTGGACCAAGCTGCAATGAGATCATACAAACATAAGATCAGAAGAACTAGTAGCAGGAGTAGGCCATTTGGCCCCTCGAGCTTGCTCCGCCATTCAATAGGATCATGGCTGACCTGATCATGACCTCAAAACCACTTTCTTGCCTGCCCACATAACCCTTGGCTCTCTTGTAGATAAAAATCTTCAAGACATTCAATGACCCAGCCTCCACTGCTCTCTGCGGTAGAGAATTCCAAAGATTAATGACCCTCTGAGAGAAGAAATTTCTTCTTAAATGAAAAACCCCTTAATCTGAAACTGTGTCCCCTAGTTCTAGATTCCACCACGAGGGGAAACATCCTCTCAGCATCTACCCTGTCAACTCCCCTCAGAATCTTATATGTCTCAAGATATTCACCTCTCATTTTTCTCAGCTCCAATGAGTATCGGTCCAACCTGCTCAACTTTCCTCATACGACAACCCCTTCATCACTGGAATAAATCCAGTGAACCTTCTCTGAACTGCCTCCAATGCAAATATATCCCTCCTTAAATAAGTAAACCAAAACTGTACACAGTACTCTCGGTGTGGTTTCACCAACACCCAGTACATTTGTAGCAAGACTTCTCGACTTTTATACTCCATCCCCCTTGCAATAAAGGGTAACATTCCATTTGCCTTCCTAATTATTTGCTGTACCTGCATGGTAACTTTTTGTGATTCATGTACGAGGACACCCAGATCCTTCTACACCGCAGCATTCAGTAATCTCTCACAATTTAAATAATATTTTCCTGTTCTATTCTTCCTACCAAAGTGGATAACCTCACATTTTAACACATTATACTCGATCTGCCAAATTATTTCCTGGAGCTGAGAGACCCTGGCAGAACCTAAACTGAGCATCGATGATCAGATTATTGTTCAGTGTGTGCTGCTTGATAGCACTGTTGGTGACATCTTCCATCACTTTGCTGATGCTTAATAGTAGACTGATGGGGCGGCAATTAGTCAGATTGCATTTGTCCTGCTTTTTTACGGACAGGGCACACCTGGGCAATTTTCCACATTGTTGAGTAGATGCCCGTGTTGTAGCTCTACTGGAACAGCTTGGCTGAGGGCGCAGCTAGTTCTGGAGCACAAGTCTTCAGTACTAGAGCCGGAATGTTGTTAGGGCCCATAGTCTTTGCTGTACTGAGTGCCTTCAGCTGTTACTTGCTATCATGTGTAGTGAAGCGAATTGGCTGAAAACTGGAAGCTGTGATGCTGGGGACCTCAAGAGGCTGAGATGAATCATCCACTGAGCAATTTCTGACTGAAGATGGTTTCAAATGCTTCAGCTTCATCTTTTGCACTGACGTGCTCGGCTCCACCAACATTGAGGACAGGGATGTTTTTGGAGCCTCCTCATCTGGTTCGTTATTTAATTGTCCTCCACCTTTCATGACTGGATACCTAGTTTCTCAGGGCAGTGTCCTAGGCCCAACCATCCTCAGCTGTTTCATTGATGGCTTTCTCTTCAACATAAGTCAGAAGTGGGAATGTTCACTGATGATTCACAACTCCTCAGATACTGAAGCAGTCTGTGCCTGCAAGCAGCAAGACAACATTCAGGCTTGAGCTGATAAGTGACAAGCAACATTCTTTGATCTGATCCTGAGGGAGATATCCATGCGTGGAGTGGTGGGATGTATGGAGAGTGATTCTGAAGAGGATGTCTGAGACTGGAGGGCAGAATCTGTGGAGAGTGGTCCTCAAAGGATGTCTGTGCCTGGAGTGTTAGGATCTCCGAAGAGGGTCTCCGAGCCCATAGTGCTGGGATCTATGGAGAGTGATCCTGAAGTGGGTGTCCGAATCTGGAATGGCGGGATCTGTGGAGAGTGATCCTGATGAGTGTGTTTAAACCTGGAATGGAAGCTTTCTGTGGAGGTCCAGGAAGAGGCCATTCATTCCCAGTATTTTATAAAGGTTTAGCATAATTTATATGCTTTTACTCTATGCCTCTATTAATAAAGCCAAGTGTCCTGTTTGCTCTTAGTTACCTTTTCAATCCTTCTAACATTGGTGTGCATTGTCTCTCTGCTCCTGCACCCAGTTTAGAATTGTAACGTTTCATTTATATGGCATTCTTCCTTCCAAATTGTATCACTTCACACTTCTCTGTGTAAAAGTTCATCTGTTATGTGAAAACCCATTTTACCATTTTTTTTTAAGTTCCCCTGAAGTGTGTTACGATCACTGGCATCGGACAAAATCCCTGAGCATTCTTTGATGCTATCTCCATAGACAGAGCAATCTTTTACGCGAGCTCAAATGTAGGATTTTGTGTGTTTAGTATCTTATTTCACCCACCAATATAAGCACAAATATGTCACGTAAATCTTGTTCACTGCAGTCCCTGCTGCTGTTTGCTGCCTATATTTACAGACTTTTATCTCAACCTCGTCACCATGTTCTCTAATATATTCAGGGGGCATCAGCAGAGAAAATGTTCACCAAGCGTGGCAAGTGCAAGGAAGTGTTTATTTATGTCATTATGTCATGAACATAATATACAAATTTTTACATGTGTGAATCATCAAGATGTGGCTTCATAAATGGAACCCCGTCACAATAAACACTGTCACCTTTCAATGTTTAGCGGACAGGTTTGACAGCTTGATGTGTGTGATTCCCTCATTAATGTGTTTGCACAAAGTTCGGGAAAGACGGAGATATGAATAATTTATAGCGATATATTTTAAGCATATCTCCACATCTCTCACTCACAAAGATCTGCAAACACATGGATTCAGAAAGAACCTGAGTACAAAATCACCTAAAATAAACACAGACAGAGAGTCTTGCAATAACCTGTAGCTCAGGGAAAGTACATGATATTATGGAAGTGATTCTGTTTCATTTGTTATAATATTTTTTGAAGAAGTCATAATCAAACCGATTAAATGTAGAACCAGTTCTTTTTCAAGAGGGCACCAAAAGAGCCAATTTGGCAACTATGTTTACTGTTTTTCACATAATTCAAGTTAAATATAGAACAGAAACCCTGGTAAGAGGGAGATGTGGTTAGTAAAGTCATTCGCGCCCCTTGATTGGACAAGCTCGGCAGCAGCAGCGTACACCGAAGACAGCAGAAAACTCACAAGCTTTTGGTTGTAGAGTCAGTGTGTTTTACCTGGTGGAGTGAGCAGCTGATAAAGTTAGCCTGAAGAAGTTTAAAGGAAAGAGAGAAGACCACAACCCAGCTTGTTTACCAGAAAATCTTTAAAAGATCCTGAGAAGTCCAGTGAGTTAATTCATCTTGTTACATGTCTTTGAAGAAGGCCTGCTAAAATTAATTCTCAATGCCTTCTGAAAAGAACTGTTCTAAAATACCATAGTGACCTGTCTACGTATACTCAGAACTGAGACTATATTCCAATTTTGGAGCAACGTATCTCATCTGATGTTTTCTTCAAAAATGAGCAAGTAAACAGCCGAAGAGTTTTTTTTTTGTGTTTGGAACAAAATTTAAATTTTTTTTGAAAAAAATCCCTTTTATCTTTTCAGTTAACCGGTGCATGTGTGTGTGCACATGTGGCTCGAAGATTTTTTTTCAAATCTTTAAAAGTAAAGGTGAAAAGGGAACTTTTAAAATTTCCACCTGTGTGTTTATGCTTTACTTCATGACTAGTTAAAACTTATTCTCCAATAAATGAATCATTTTGTTGCTCATTAAAGAAACCTGGTCAGTGTCTTCTATTCTGTGGAAAATAGAGTACATGATTGACTGTTTCAGTAAGTGGGAAAAGTTAAAATAGATGTTGTGAGCTGTGGAGAAGTGGGATGAGAATAAAGAGTGCCCTCGTCTGCCCTTAGTTGTCACAGCATTCGTGATCTGGCTCTGTAGCTTCGTTGGCTCGAGTGTTTGTCTAATAATCAAAAACTCTTGGATTCATATCCTTGCTTCAAAAGTTTAGCTATCAATCGTTTACATCTGTTTTCTTATGATCTTTAACTTTTCTTATGAATTTTATTCACAAATGAAAACAGCTCAGTGGTTGCCTTTGTGAAGGATGTGAGTTTGAAATGGCTGTTCTTGCTCGTACAGATGTCCAGTGCTAATATTTCAACGGCAACTCAATCCCCTCCAATTTCTTTGAGAGCAATGTGTTTGCAGTTGCATTTAACCTGGAAAACAGCTCAACATTAATCTCACTGAAGGAAAGTGTCACCGTGTTGTATGTTTCAGAGTGTTTGTGCCGTTTTGTGTCTTTTTTAACCAAGACTGTAACACGACGCAAAGGGGAGGGTTGATCCGAGGTTTAGAATATATTTGTCAGTCAGGAGCAAGAAAAATCAAAAGGAACAAAATAAGAAAACCCAGTCCCCAGATTTGAGAATCTGTAGATCCGCTTTGGGAAAGTGAATCAGAGCAGAATGAAGGGTGAACTGTCCGACTGCCCAGAAGAGATGAAGACACAGCTCAGTCAGCACGCTCACCTGGTTTATGATGCTGGAACATTCCTCACACAGAAATTATTCAATTAATATTCATCTGCCAAGTCGGTCTGAGGCTGTGCCTCTCTGATCACGTGGAGTTAAAGCAATTCTTCCAGTCAGTTAGTTCAGTTGTCATTTCATGAGAAATTAGAAGTCATCATGACTTCATCAGTGACCTTATGGTTCAGGTGTCTGAGTGATGTTAATCATGATGTGATCAAATGATTGTATGTTCCAGTCTTTCCGTGGTGGGTTTTCACACTGAGTAGAAACGTGTTGGACATGGTCTGGAAATGTTTCACACCACTCCATTCCCAACAGGCCATGACCTGATGTGATGGAAATTTAATTTACTTACAGAAGCTACATTTCCATCATTGCACATCTGGATGCACAGCCAGGGTCTGTACTGTCCAAACAGCTGACAAGGCTGTCGAGAGGTTAAGACCGTGGCATGCTCATGCATTTTGCTTTGCATGTGTGGGTTCGGATCCCAATTTTGTCGTTAGTTTATGAAGTATCCAGTACATTGTTGTGGGGTGCCTTTGTGGAAAGTTGGCCTGGAAACATGTTCTTATCAATATCTCGCTGGTAATTCCAGAATTGTTTATACTTTATTAAAATTGAGACAGACAATTGGAATTCTTCACCCAAATTGGACTGGAATGAAGATCAAATAGGGATCACGAAAAGGAGGAAGATTTTTCCCTTCCTCCTTCCTTCCATCTTTACTTTCTCTGGATTTACACCAAATGAAAGACTAACGGGAAAAGCAAATGGCGAGAGAGCAGAAGCAGAACATTATCCTTTGGCAAGAAATGTATTTTCAAATCTTCTTGATAGATTAAGTGAGTGAGCAATGTTTTGGCAGATGGAGTTTAAAATGTGGGGTCATCTAGTACCGACGAAAGATAGATCAGAGTGTTTTTTATAAGTGGTGAGATGTTAGAAACTGGAGAAGCAGAGTCCCGAGTGCTGAATCACTAAACACTAATGGACTGGTAGAAAATAATGTGAAAGGCGAATGGAATCTGAAGATTGGAACTCATGTTGTAGTTTTATAAAGCTCTGTGCTCCTGAACTAAATGTCCAAGCCTGAATTGTGGGGAATCTGTGGAGAATGATTTGTTTTTTATTTATTCTTGTGTGTGAGTATCGCTGGCAAGGCTGGCATTTATTGTCCATCCCTAATTGCCCTTGAGAATGTGGTGGGGAGCTGCCTTCTTGAACTGCTGCAGTCAATGTGGTGTCGGAAAACCCACAGTGCTATTGCGGAGGGAGTTCCAGGATTTTGACCCAACAACAGTGAAGAAATGGTGATATAGTTCCACGTCATGATGGTGAGTGACTTGGAGGTGAACCTGCAGCTGGTGGTGTTCCCATGCATCTGCTGCCCTTATCCTTCGAGGTGGTAGTGATCACGGGTTTGGATGGTGCTGTCGAACGTTACTTAGCGAGTTACTGCAGTGCATCTTGTAGGTGGTACACACTGCTGCCACTGTGCTCAGGTGGTGGAGGGAGTGAATGTTTAAGGCGGTGTGTGAGGTAACGATGAAGAGGACTGCTGTTTCCTGGGTGGTATTGAGCTTTTTATGTGATTTTGGAGCTGCAGCTATCCAGAAAAGTGGAGACTATTCCATCACACTCCTGACTTGTGCCTTGTAGACAATGGACAGGCTTTGGCATGGCAGGAGGTGAGATACTTGCTGCAGAATTCCCAATTTCTGACCTACGCTAAAAGCCGCAGCATAGATGTGACTGTTCCAGTTTAGTTTATAATCAATGGTAACCCCCAAGATGTTGATGGTGAGGGATTCAGTGATGATAATGCTGCTGAGTATTAAAAGGTAGATGGTTTGATTCTCTCTCATTGGAGATGTTCACTGCGTGGCACTTTTGTGGCAACCAAGTCGCTTGTCACTGATCAGCTCAAGCCTGAATGTTGCTCAGGTCTCGTTGCTTGCGGACACGGGCTGCATCAGTATCTGAGGAGTTGTGAATCATCACCTAACATTCCCACTTCTGACTTAAGTTGAGGGGAAACTCATTAATGAAAGAGCTGAGGATGGTTGAGCCTAGGACACTACCCTGAGAAACTCCTGAGGCAATGTCCTGGATTGAGATGATCGGCCTCCACCAACCATAATCATCTTGCTTTGTGCTAGGTATGACTCCAACTAGTGGACAATTTTCCCCTGATTCCCATTCATTTCAATTTTGCTAGGTATCCTTGATGCCACACTCACTCAAGGGTAATTACTCTCACCTCTCCTCTGGAATTCCACTCTTTTGTCTCTATTTGGAACAAGGTGCAATGAGATCATAAGAACAGAAAAAGTAGCAGGAGTAGGCCATTTGGCCCCTCGAGCCTTCTCCGCCATTCAATAGGATCATGGCTGATCTGATCATGGCATCAACCCCACTTTGTTGCCTGCCCCCCATAACCCTTGACTTCCTTGTAGATAAAAATCCAAAGATGAACGACTGTCTGAGAGAAGAAATTCCTCTTCATTTCCTTCTTAAATGTAAAATCCCTAATTCTGAAACTGTGTCCCCGAGTTCTTGATTCCACCACGAGGGGAAACATCCTCTCAGCATCTACCCTGTCAAGACCCTTCAGAATCTTATATGTCTCAATACGATCACCTCTCATGTTTCTAAACTCCAATCAGTATAGGTCCAACCTGCTCAATCCTCCTCACAAGACAACCCCTTCATCACAGGAATAAATCCAGTGAACCTTCTCTGAACTTTTTATTTAAATTTCCAAAATGTACTTTATTCGTCAAAAAAACTATAAAAAAATACATTACAAAACAGTTCAAAAACAGCACCAAGTCAACAATACAAAGATTGCAAAGGAGATCAGTTTCCTTCAGTACAGGAGTGAATTGCCTCACAACCCTTCCATTTCATTTTACCTGCCATGTACTTTTTGCAGCAAACAAATATTTTCTGGAATAAAAACAAGAAATACTGGAACCACTCAGCAGGTCTGGCAGCATCTGTGGAAAGAGAAGCAGATTTAACGTTTCGGGTCACTGACCCTTCTTCGGAACTGACAAATATTAAAAATGTCACAGGTTATAAGCAAGTGAGGTGGGGGTGGGGCAGGAGATAACAAAGGAGAAGGTGCAGGTTGGACAAGGCCACATAGCTGACCAAAAGGTCATGGAGCAAAGGCAAACAATATGTTAATGGTGTGTTGAAAGACAAAGCATCAGTACAGAATAGGTGATAACGGACTGAATATTGAACAGCAGCAAATGCTAACCTGAAAAAAAACAGTGGGTAAGCAAACTGAATAAACTAAGATGAAATGAAATAAATGCAATATAAAAGGTTGTAAAAAATGTAAAAAAGAAAAAAGAAGAAGAAAGAAAAAAACAACTAAAAATGAAAGTAAAATGGGGGGCTGTCATGCTCTGAAATTATTGAACTCAATGTTCAGTCCGGCAGGCTGTAGTGTGCCTAATCGGTAGATGAGATGCTGTTCCTCGAGCTTGCGTTGATGTTCACTGGAACACTGCAGCAATCCCAGGACAGAGATGTGAGCATGAGAGCAGGGGGGAGTGTTGAAATGGCAAGTAACCGGAAGCTCAGGGTCCTGCTTGCAGACCGAGCGGAGATGTTCTGCAAAACGGTCACCCAGTCTGCGCTTGGTCTCCCCAATATAGAGGAGACCACATTGTGAGCAGCGAATACAGTATACTACATCGAAAGAAGTGCAAGTAAATCGCTGCTTCACCTCAAAGGAGTATTTGGGGCCTGGGATAGTGAGGAGAGAGGAGGTAAATGGGCAGGTATTACACCTCCTGCGATTGCAGGGGAAGGTACCATGGGATGGGGACGAGGTGGTGGGGGTAATGGAGGAGTGGACCAGGTTGTCGCGGAGGGAACGATCCCTTCGGAATGCTGACAGGGGAAGGGAGGGGAAGATGTGTTTGGTAGTGGCATCACGCTGGAGGTGGCGGAAATGGCAGAGGATTATCCTTTGGATATGGAGGCTGATGGGGTGGAAAGTGAGGACAAGGGGAACCCTGTCACGGTTCTGGGAGGGAGGGGAAGGGTTGAGGGCAGAGGTACGGGAAATGTGCCGGACACGGTTGAGGGCCCTGTCAACAACAGTGGGGGGGGATTCCTCGGTTGAGGAAAAAGGAGGTCATACCAGAAGCACCGTCATGGAAGGTAGCATCATCAGAGCAGATGCGTCGGAGACGGAGAAACTGGGAGAATGGAATGGAGCCCTTACAGGAGGTAGGGTGTGAAGAAGTGTAGTCGAGGTAGCTGCGGGTGTCGGTGGGCTTATAATGGATATTAGTAGACAACCTATCCCCAGAGATGGAGACAGAGAAGTCGAGGAAGGGAAGGGAAGTGTCAGAGATGGACCATGTAAGGGTGAGAGAAGAGTGGAAATTGGAAGCAAAGTTGATAAAGTTTTCCAGTTCGGGGCGGGAGCAGGAAGCGGCACTGATACAGTCATCAATGTACCGGAAAAAGAGTTGGGGGAGGGGGCCTGAGTAGGACTGGAACAAAGAATGCTCTGCATATCCCACAAAAAGACAGGCATAACTAGGAACCATGCGGGTACCCATAGCGACACCTTTTACTTGAAGGAAGTGCGTGGAGTTGAAGGAGAAGTTGTTCAATGTGAGAACAAGTTCAGCCAGGCGGAGGAGGGTGGTGGTGGATGGGGACTGGTTGGGCCTCTGTTCCAGGAAGAAGCGAAGAGCCCTCAAACCATCCTGGTGGGGGATGGAGGTGCAGAGCGATTGGACATCCATAGAAAAGAGGAGGCGGTTGGGACCAGGAAACTGGAAATTGTCAAAATGACGTAAGGTGTCAGAAGAGTCACGGATGTAGGTGGGAAGAGACTGGACCAGCGGAGAAAAGATAGAGTCAAGATAGGAAGAAATAAGTTCAGTGGGGCAGGAGCAGGCTGACACAATGGGTCTGCCGGGACATTCCCGTTTGTGGATTTTGGTTAGGAGGTAGAAGCGGGCTGTCCGGGGTTGCGGGACTATGAGGTTGGAAGCTGTAGAAGGAAGATCTCCAGAGGAGATGAGGTCAGTGACAGTCCCTTGGATGGTGGCTTGATTTTCGCCGATGGGGTCATGGTCCAGAGGGAGGTAGGAAGAAGTGTCTGTGAGTTGGCGCTGAACCTCTGCAAGGTAGAGGTCGGTACGCCATACAACAACACCACTACCCTTGTCTGCAGGTTTGATGACCATGTCGGGGTTAGACCTGAGAGAACGGAGTGCCTCAAGATCAGAGGGGGACAGGTGAGAGAGAGTGAGGGGGGCAGAGAAATTGAGATGACAAATGTCCAGCCGACAGTTTTCAATGAAGAGATCAAGAGCGGATAAGTGGCCAGGGGGAGGGGTCCAGGTAGAGGGAGAATGCTGGAGGTGTGTGAATGGGTCTGCTGGTCGGGAGGAGGACTCCTGGTCAATGAAGTGAGCCTGGAGGCGGAGAAATATTTTGGGGAGTCAGGAGGTGAGTTACTCGCCGCAGGATTCCTAGTGTCTGACCTGCTCTTGTAGCCATGATATTTATTTGGCTACTGCAGTTCTGTTTCTGGTCAATGGTAAGCCCCCAGGATGTTGATAGTGGGGGATTCAGCAATCGTAATGCTGTTGAATGTCAAGGGGAGAGGGTTAGATTCTCTCTTGTTTCAGAAGGTCATTGCCTGGGACTTGCGTGACTCGAATGTGAAATATCCTTATTGTCGGGTATTGTATTGTACTGTACAGTGACTACACTTGGAAAGTCCTTCATTGGCTGTAAAAGGCTTTACAAAGTCATGTGGTCGTGAAATGCATGTGTTGCTTTTTCCATTGTTATCAGTGTCATTTTGATCAAAAGGTAGGTTTCGTGAGCACAAAGTTTAAATCAATGTTGATTCAAATAATGTAAAAGCATCTATATTCTTGCACTATACTTAATAATCACCATCTTCCCATCCTTGCAGAGTACAATGTTTTTGACCCTGAAATTGATTCCACAATCTCAGTCCCTCAGACAATTTCAGCCCAGTTCTGAAGAAAGATCAGAGATCTGAAACGTTAACTATGTTTCTCTCTCCACAGATGCTGTCAGACCTGCTGAGTATTTCCAGCATTTTCAAGAGTCTCGATTTAATGAATAGGAAACTTGTTTCAGATCAGATTGGGAGACAGTGTGAAACCACTCCATTGTACTCATGTCTGAGATTCTGAGGACAGTTGGCTGTTAGTGGAAGACATCATTAATTAAATGTACCTGGCAACAGCTCAGACCAATTATTATTTTACAAGGTGGTGTGATGGCCATCCAGGGGTTAAAAGTAGGGATTTTGTAAGGTTTCAGTGTGCAGGAACACGAGAAGATCTCAGGGGTAAAGGCTCAGATCATCGACCAAGTTCTCCACCTGACGAGGGATCACGACTGGACAAAGAGAACCGTGACACTCTGAGACCAAGCTCGACCAGTCCACACACCTGCTAGAGCTGTAAAGTTATATTCCCCAAGTTTGTTCAAGATAATTTTACTGACAATTATTAAGTACTATTTTACTCTCAATAAAAGTTCTGGACTTATTAATCAATTATCCTGTTGCTTTAATTGGTTAAAGTCATGCCCAAAGTGATTGTCCACAATAGACTTTCCAGAACTGAAAGATAAGTCTGCAAGGATTGCTAATTTTGCAGCCCTGTTTAAAAAGAGAGATAAACCCAGGAACTACAGACCAGATCGTCTAATGTCAGTGGTGGGGAAACTTTTAGAGACAATTATCCAGGAGAAAATTAACTTTCACTTGGTAGAACATGGGCTAATAAATGACAGCCAGTACAGATTGGTTAACAGAAGATTGTGTATGAATTAATTAATGAATTAATTTCTTTGATGAAGTTTCAGAGAGAGTTGGCCAGGGTGGTGAGGTTGATGGTGTATGTCTGCACTTCAAAATTGTGTTTGAAAAAGTACCATAAAATAGACTTGTTAACAAAATTTGAGCAGATGGGATTAAAGAGGCAGTGGCAGTGTGGATACAAAATTGGCGGAGAGATGGAAAGCATAAAGTAGGGTGAATGCTTGTTTTTCAGAATGGAGGGACTAATCCAGTAATGTCACTGTTGTTGCAGTGTGTGCAGTGTCTGACCCTGAGCTGTCCGAGGGAGGGGGCTGTTTGTGATGTTCCTGTGGGGTGTATTATCATCAGGGTCTCTCTCTGAGCTGTCACAGGGATGGGGCAGTGTGATATCCTTGTGCATGTCATGCAGGCCACTGGCGTGTGGTTCCATCCTGATGCCAAGAAACAAAGCCCCATCTATGGGCAAAAAGTTTCACTTCCCTGTGGGTGTCTTGAGAGAGAAGAAGGCTTAGGGAGTGAACCTGGACAGTAAATCCGGAGTGGAGTCCCGTCGGCGGTTACCTGTTACTTATCAGGTAGTTTTCCAGCAACTCCTGCAGCAGAGCTGGTACCAAACAGTACTGTTTCTTTCCTTTCCTTTGCACAAGACTAGCAATACTGAGAGGGGGTCCTGATGCTCAGTGTCTCCATACTATTTGCCCAGGCCTGTGCCTGGAGAGGACACTCCAGCTTCATGGTTAAACATTAGCAAAACATGGGAAGAAACAGTTACCGATTATCAGCTCTCACTCAATTGGTGTGGAGTATGAGCACCAGGGGTTACTTTTGACAGTGGGAGTGATCATCGCGTCTCATTGGATACCTACCACCTACTCCAAGCTGTGCAGCCCCCAGTCAGTTAGGTGCTGTCCTGCCACGACCTACTTGCTTCAATGGGTGCTTGCAGCTGAGAGAGATATCTCTCAACTGGCGGATTGTTAATCTATGCACCAGGCAAGACAAACGCAACACAGAATACACCAGTGCTTCGCATCACAAGCTGGAATGTGAGGACGATGTGTCCTGGCCTTACTGACAACCTTCTGCAGGTTGATAGCACACACAAGACAGCTGTGATTGACAAGGAACTCACAAGGCTCAATGTGGACATTGCTGTTCTGCAAGAAATAGACTTATTCAAAGTGGATCCCTCAAAGAGAAACACTACTGAAATGGAGTCAGTTACTGCAACTAAGAAGAGAGCCCTCATGAACTACAAACATGTCCCCAGCAAACAAACTCTAGATGCTCTCAGAGCTGCCAGAAACAAGTCTCTGCAGACTGCTCGGCACTGTACTAATCAATACTGGTTAAAACTCTGCAACAGCACACAATCTGCCACTGAATCTGGGGGATGCTAGAGGGACATATGAAGGAATTCAACACACCAAGGTTCCATACCCGCAACCTCTACCAACTAGAAGGACAGGGCAGCAAATTCATGGGAACACCACCACCTGCCAGTTCCCCTCCAAGCCACACACTACGTGACTTGGAACTATATCGCCTTTCCTTCACTGTTGCTGGGTCAAAATCCTGGAACTCCCTTCCTAACAGCACTGTGGGTGTACCTACCTCACATAGACTGCAGCGGTTCAAGAAGGCAGCTCACCACCACATCCTCAAGGGAAATGAGGGATGGGCAATAAATGCTGGCTTAGCCAGTGATGACCACATCACATGAATGAATTAAAAAAAATTATGAAAGCAACGGGCCCAGCAGTAACTAAATCAGCACCTTTGAAGACAAAGACAGGGACAATCATCACTGAACCTAACAAGCAGATGGAAAAGTGAGTGGAGCATTACCCTGAACTCTACATAACGGAGAACATTGTCATTGAAGTATCTCTCAGCACCATTCCAGATTTCCCTTTCATGGAGGAGCTGGACAGCAACACCACCATCGTGGAGCTCAACAACGCCATTGACCGTCTTGCCAGTGGTCAAGCCCCGGGAAATGATGTTATTCCACCTGGAATCATCAAAAGTGGAAAAGCAGCTCTGCTGCAGCATCTCCATGAACTTCTGTGTCTCTATTGGAAGGGGAGATCTGCGCCTCTAAACATGCGTGATGCAAACATTGTCACCTTGTGCAACAATAAAGGCGATCGCAGTGACTGCAGCAATTACCGAGGCATCTCCTTGCTAAGTATTGCTCTGACCAGATTGCAGACCTTGGCATCACACATCCATCCTGAGTCTCAGTGCAGCTTCAGAGCTGGTAGATCGACAGTCGACATGATTTTCTCACTTCGGCAGTTACAGGAGAAGGACTGTGAACAGTACAGACCACTCTACATTGTCTTTATAGACATCACCAAGGCCTTCGATCTTGGTAGCAGAGACAGACTCTTCAAACTGCTTTGGAAACTAGGCTGCCCTCCTGAACTCTTGGGCCTCATCTCTTCTTTCCACGAGAACATGCACAGTTCCGTCAGTTACAATGGAGCAACATCAGACACTTTCACGATCAGCAGTGGGGTAAAATAGGGCTGTGTCTTGGTGCAAACTCTCTTCAGAACGTAGGAGGAGGCAGTTTAACCTGTCGAGCCAGATCTGTCATTCAATTACATCCTTGCTGATCATCTACCTCAACACCACTTTCCCGCGCTATCCCCATATCCCTTGATGTCATGAGTCTCAAGATTTCGATCAATTTCTGTCCTGAACATGCTCAATGATTGAACTTTCAGAAACCCCTGAGGTAGAGAATTCCAAAGATTCACCACCCTCTGAGTGAAGAAATTCCACCCTATCTCAGTTTTAATTGGCCTTTTAAATGAAACTTTAAGGAAGACAATCCCACCATCCCAGGGATTAGTCAGGTGACCCTCCGTTGCACTCCCTCTGTGGCAAGTATATCCTTCCTTAGATAAGGAAACCAAAACTGTACACAATACTCCAGCACGATCTCACCAAGGCTCTATCCAATTGCAGCAAGACATCATTATTCCTGTACTCATGACCCCTCGTGTTAAAGCCAACATACCATTTGCCGTCCTAATTGATTGCTGCACCTGCATGCGAGCTTTTAGTGTCTCATGAACAAGAACACCCAGGTCCCTTTGGACATCAACGCTTCCCAACCTCTCACCATTTAAGAAATATTCTGTTTTTCTGTTTATTCCACCAAAGTGGATAACTTCACACTTATTCACATTATATTCCATCTATCATTTCATTCACTTATCCTGTCCAAGTCCCCTGGAAGCCTCCTTGTAACCTCCTCACAGCTCACATCCTTTACAATTGGCATATCCTTCTCCATGCTGCTATTTTAAACTTTCTGTGACTCAGATGGGGGCGTCCACCTGCATACCAGAGCTGATGACAAGCTGTTCATCTTGGCAAGACTGTGCACCAAGACCAAAATGAGTCAGTTCTTGGTCTGTGAGTTGCTGTTTGCTGATGACGCTGTGCTGACATCCCATAATGAAGTTCATTAACAGCAGCTTGTATATCGGTTCTCCCTGGCTTGCAGGGAGTTTGGACTGACGATCAGCATCAGGAAGATCAAAGTTCTGGGCCAGGACGTAGAGACTCCACCTTCCATCAACATCGACAGGCTCACTTTGGAGGTTGTCAACAGCTTCACATACCTTCGATCAACAATCACCAGCAATCTGTCCCTTGATACTGAAATTAGCACCAGGATTGCCAATGCTGCAGCTGTCATGTCAAAGTTGAGAAGACGAGTGTGAACCGACAGCAAACTGATCGAAAATACAAAACTCCGCGTGTCACAGGCTTGTGTTCTCAGCACCCTCCTTTGTAGTAGAGAAGCATCAACAACTTATGCAAGCCAAGAAAAGCAGCTGAACAGCTTCCACCTCCGTTGCCTCAGATGGATATTGGGCATCTCCTGGCAGGATAGAGAGCCGAATGCGGAAGTACACCAGCGTGCAGGGATCTGCAGCATGTTTGCCCTCTTGAGTAAGCGGTGACTCTGTTCACTGGGTCATGTGTGCTGAATGGATGACGGTTGCTTTGCCAAAGACATGCTCTTTGGTGAGCTTGCTATCAGCACGAGACCAACAGGTCACCCACGTCTGTGATACAGGACATCTGCAAAGCGAGATCTCAAGCTGACTGGGATTGGAGTCAATGCATGGGAAGTCCTTCCTGCTGACTGGAATTCCTGGAGAAAGGCATTCAGGAAGACCATGGGAAAAGCAGAGGACAAAAGAAATGACAAGATGGTGGGAAAGAGAGCTCAGAGGAAGGAAAAATTATCAGTCGACCTCGGGCCAATGATATTCATCTGTACCAGCTGCGGAAGGGATCGTCACTCACGAGTCATCCTCGACAGCCACAACAAACGATGTTTAATACAGAAGTGACGTACACCCCGGGTGTAGCCCATCGTCTTCCGAGACGGATGGTTGCCTATTGCAATTACAACTACAGCTACAAGTACAAGAGCGAGTCAGAGGCTGGGAACTCAGCCGTGACGAACTCAGCTCTTGACTCGCCAAAGCCTGCCCACTATCTCCAACGCCTTCCTCTGATTTCAATTGTACACACATTTGTGATCTGGCTCTGTAGCTTAGTTGGTTAAAGCGCCTGTCTAATAAACAGGAGATCTTAGGTTCAACTCCCAGCCTTGTTTCACAGTAACAACATGCTTGATAAGTTTCATTATCAACATTGACAGCTGTGTCTTGTGAACTTGAATTTAAAATATATGATGAATTTCAAACACATAAAAAAAAGCCTTTGTGAAGGATGTGAGTTTGGAATGGCTGTTCCTCCTTGCACAGAATTTCAGTGCTGATACATCAAAGGTAACTTCTTTGTCATAAATTAGTTCACAGTTACATTCAACCTGGAAAACAGCTTGATATTAATCTCACTGAAGGAGAGTGTTTGTGTCGTTATGTGTTGCTTTTAACCGAGACTGGGACATGACGCAAGTGGGCCGGTTGATCTGAGGTTTGGAATATTTGTCAGTCAGGAACAAGAAAAATCAAAGGAACCAAATAAGAAAACCTATGTCTCATGTGGTTACCGAGAAACGGTGAGAAGATATTAAACTTTGTTGTATTTCATACAACTGTGTGAACTTTGATCTTTGCGGCCTTTTATAAACAGTATTTGAAGTGTCTCAGTAAAAATGTTCAGTGTTGATTAGTGTGGGGTCTGGGTGAGCAGCTGCTTCATGTGACAGGGTCAGGACTGGAAGCAGGAATTTCTCTGACAGTCTCTCTCTGATGGGTTGAGTTGATTTTCAACTGGCAGCTGTTGCAGTTTTGATAACTCAAGTTCCCTCCACCAATTTTTTTGGACAGACAGTGCAGTATGAGGATGTAAAGGGTTAATGCTGAAGACAGTGGGATCAACCCCCTCCCACAATCAGAGTGATGATGTAACAGTCACATGAAATGAGGTTTGGTAGAAGAGAGAGCAGCACCAAGGATGCTAGTTTAGGAGGCTTGATGAGTGTGTATATAGTATTGTGTAAATTAGATAAGAGTTCTTCGTTCTTTCAGCAGGAAATGTGTCCAGAAAATATCGCGAAACTCACAATTTTATTATTCAGGAGTTGGAACACAGGGATATTAACTCCAAATGACAGTAGTGGTTTCATTTAACAAAAGAAAAGTAGAGAATAATATTGCTCATTGATTGAAATCCCCCAGTGAGGAGACAGTTAAACAGGTGATCTGTTGGGGCATCCTTCCATCCAAGGTTTCGGCAGCTTTTAATCTCCCTTTTTGGTGAAATTTTCTGTTTTTTGCATCTTTTTTTAATCCATATTTGATGGACCAGTGATAAAACTGAAAAAAGTGAACAGATCCGTCCTTTCTTTTCTTCCTTCTTCCCATCAGTTTCTCTTTTCTGTCCCAATTTAATCTGCTGTTTTATCCATTCCAATCATAATTCAACATTCCAATCAAATCTATTTGTTATTCCACAGTGTCTCTCCATGTGTTTTATTCTGTTGTATTCTCTCACAGTCTGTTTGATGATCAATTTTACATCTCACTCTCTGTTCTGGTGAAGATCAGAAGCAGTGATATCTGTTAACAACACCCGACAAGTCAGCCTGAGGCTGTGTCTCATCGATAGTGTGGAGTTAGGAACATAGGAGCAGGAGTCGGCCATTCAGCCCATCGAGCCTACCCCACCATTCAATATGATCATGGCTGATCATCCACTTCAATGCCCTTTTCCCCACACTTTCCTCATATTCCCTTATGTCATTTGTATTTAGAAATCTATCAATCTCTGCTTTAAACGTACTTAACGACTGACCTTCCACAGCCCTCTGGGTTACAGAATTCCAAAGATTCACAACCCTCTGAGTAACAACATTTCTCCTCATCTCTGTCCTAAGTGGCTTGCCCCTTATTTTGAAATTGCGTCCCCTGGTTTCCGACTCCCCAACCAGGGGAAACATCTTAGCTGCATCCACCCTGACTGTCCTTTAAATATTTTGTAGGTTTCAATGAGATCACCTCTCATTCTTCAAAACTCTAGAGAATACAGCCCCAGTTTCCCCAATCTCTCTTCATAGGACAGTCCCTCCATCCCAGGAACAAGTCTGATGAACCTTCTTTGCACTCCATCTGTGGCAATAATATCCTTCCTAAGGTAAGGGACCAAAGCTGCACACAGTACTCCAAGTGCAGTCGAACCAAGGTTCCATACAATTGGAGCAAGAATTCACTACTCCTGTACTCAAATCCTCTTGCGATAAAGGCTAACATACCATTAGCCTTCCTAATTGCTTGCTGCACCTGCATGTTAGCTGTCAGTGACTTATTGACATGGATACCAGGTCACCCTTATATTCTATACCTCAGTTAATAAAGGAAAGGATTCCATATACCTGCTGAACCAGCTTATTGACCTGTACTGCTACTTCAGGGATGTGTGGACATTCACTCCAACGTCCCTCACTTCCTCTACACCATTCAGTGTTCTCCCATTAATTGTGTCTTCCTTTGCTTTTTTTGACGCCTGCTCTCGCTGTTCCCTGCTCTCCGAGTGAACCCTTGCTCCCTCTCTCTCCTGGGCTCTTTATGCACCACTCTGCTCTCACTGTTTCCCGCTCTCTTAATGTATCAATATTTATTTGCCTTGTGTTTAATTTAAAATATGGATTAACTGTATTTTACAGTTGTAGGTTTTATTTGGTAGTCCTGTGTAAGTTGTGGATTGGTATTCAATATTCAGCTCTGTGAAAACGATTGTGAATGAAAATATGACTTTCAATCTTATACATGGGCTGGTCTGCAAGCTCCAAGTCCTTCACTTTGTAGTGATGGAATTGATACTGTATCTTTCAGTCTTAATCTCTGTGGCATTTTTGAACTGGTATGTAATGCATAACTTGGTCTAACGTCTGATGTACATTATTGGGATTCATAGGATCATAGGAAATAGGGGCATGAGGCCATTCAGCCCATCGAGCCTGCTCCGCCATTCAAACAGATCATGACTGATCATCTACCTCTACGCCATTTTTCCCTGCTATCTCCATATCCCTTGATCTTGTTAGTATTTAGAAATCTATCGATTTATGTCTTGAATATGTTCAATGATTGAGGCTCCACAGCCCTCGGGGATAAATAATTCCACAGATTTCTCACCCTCTGAGTAAATAAATTCCTGCTCATCTCAGTCTCAAATGGCCTGTCCTTATTCTGAGACTGTGTCCCCTTGTTCTGGACTCACTAGACAGAGGAAACATCCTATCCATATCTACCCTGTGACACCCTATAAGAACTTTGTCTGTTTCAATGAGATCACCTCTCATTCTTCAAAACTCTAGAGAATTTAAGCCCAGTTTCTGCAGTCTCTCATCATCAGACAATCCCACCATCCAAGGGGATGAGACCGGTGAATCTCTGTTGCACTCCCTCTGTGACAAGGCTATCCTTCCTTCGATAAGGAAACCAAAATTGTACAGAATACTCCAGGTGCGGTCTCATCTAGACTTCATACATCTTTACTCATGTACTCAAATCCCTTTTCAATGAAGCCAACATAGCATTTGCATTCCTAATTGATTGCTGCACCTGCATACTAGCTTTTAGTGTCTCATGAACAAGGACACCCAGGTGCCTTTGGACATCGACACTTCCCAGCCTCTCACCATTTAAGAAATATTCTGTCTTCCTGTTTATTCTACCAAAGTGGAGAACTTCACACTTATTCACATTATATTCCATCTGCCATGTTCTTGCCCATTCATTTAACCTGTCCAAATCCCCTTGAAGCCTCCTGGCATTCATTCTGTACCTTTCAATTCTGTAAATTTTGTCTGTTCTATTTCTGATTTTATATTTAAAATGTCACCATGGTGACAGAAGTTATTTAGATCTGATGGTGGGTTTGTTTCTGGACTGTGATTGATGTATCAACCTTTCAGTTGTACTGAATTGGAGTGAAATAGAAACAACTTCTGTCTCTCCTGCTGTTGTTTGACTGTTGGATTGAAAATGTGTCTCTTGACTTTGGGATCAGTGTCTGACTAGTTCTTTTATTTGTTCCAGTGGAACTGATGAGCTGGCAGTATCTCTGTGCTTTGGGAGTGATCCTGTACCGACTGCGTGTTGGAACGAGATCACTGCACTTTTCCTTGTGTCCAAGAATCACCACATCCATTCAGGTTCCTTCGTGTATTTTCCAGCAGGAATGAAAGAAATGGTGAGGTAGAAGATACAAAAGCGATCAATGTAATCGTCGCAATAATAATCATTATGAACAATCACAAAATTAAAACCAGGAACACAAACAGTGTCAGTTTCTGACTCCACTGCAGTACTGCAGCATTCAGCTTCTGTTTACCAGGTGTTTGCAGTGGTTTTACAACAAGTTTGTGACATTCAGAAACAACACAAGCCCTGCACTGCTCAATGACTGGGACTGTCCGATAGAGCAGTGACCTTGACACAGTCACATTTCTATTTCAACAGAAAACAAGCAGCCACTATTTAAAATGTGCCTTTCACACTTCACACCTGGTGTTTACAAGAAATGCTCTATGTCTAACTGTCCACATCGTTATTTTGCGGCTATTTTTCCCCCACTGTTCACAATCCAACAAACAGTGAGATACTGGAACTAAAGCAGGAAAATTCCCTTTCCTTTAGGTGGTGAAATTGTCAGTGATTTTCAATAGTGATTTCTTCCCATTGTGTCTCCCTGAGCCTGTACAGACACTGTCCGAGAATGAACTCTCCCTTCCCCGTGTCCCCGGCGCACTCCATGTTCCGGGAGCAGCTCCTGCTCCACAGTGTCTGTTACAAACACTCCCCGACTCCCCCTCAACTTCCCACCACTCAATGCAAATCTCTGAGCACATCTGCGGACACGCTCCCAAAGCAGTGGCTGCTGGAAGCAGATGCTGTTTGTTCCCTTCCCCCGGGCCCGGGAAGTCTCCATTACTGGCTAATTTAAAGCATCTTCCCCTGATTGAGTGAATGGCCTCACAGACTGGGTTGGGGAAAGGATGCGCATGCGCTCTACTCCTCATTGTGACGTCGCATTGGGGGCGGGGCTGCATCGCGCGTGCGCAGATCTTTGCAGCAATTCAGCATTCAAACATCAATGGGAACTTTCCCCATTTCACCCTCATCAAAGTCCCAAAGAAAGTGAAGAGGGGCTTGGACTGGAGGGAGGGAGGGGCGGGGTAGGGGGAACCTAGGACCCAGAAAGCTGCCCACTTGCCCCATTTAGATGCTCAATTTGCGGTCATTCCCTGCAGGGGGTTTGTTATTATTGAGCCCCTCCTGGTAAAACAATCCGATAGAAAGAGGGGAGAAAGGAGGGAACTGGTGTGTTTGCTGGGACCTTGCAGAATTCATTTCAGCAGCAAAAGTCCCGGGTTATATTAACCCGAGTGAAACACGCTCTCAGTGAGAGGAAAACCGAACGGCCCTTTTCATCTTTTCATTGGAAACGAAGTATAGCCGGAAGTGCGGCGAGGAGAGCAGACACACAAGCTCAATGGCAGGAGAGCTCGGCCGTCCCTGAGTTTCAGCTCCCAGCTCTTACATTTCCTCATCCACACTGTCTTTACTGTGGATGTTCAGGGGTTCCTTGTCGGATCTGAGGACTGTATCCATTAAACATTCTGAGTCAGGAGATCCACACACTCTCTGTTATCAAGGTTTATGGGCAGGAATGTTTCAAAACTTTGTCTATTAAATCATTGTATTATTCACAGAACTAATGAGGCAATCGGTTCATTATTCAGGCCTTGAACTATGTTTGGGTAGACCGAAAACTGAGAGGTACAGCACCTTTCCACTTCTTCACTAACATTACTAATTTTTTTGATGAAGTAACAGAAAAGGTTGATGAAGGGAAAGCAATGGATGTTGTCTATATGGATTTTAAGAAAGCGTTTGACAAACTACCACATAAAAGACTGGGTAACAAAACTGAGGTTCCTGGAATAGGAGGGTCAGTATCTGCTTCGATTCAAAAATGGATGAAATATCAAGAAAAGCGAGTTGTGATATTTGGTTGTTTTTCAGAATGGAAGATGGTGAACAGTGATGTCCACAAGTGTCAGTGTCAGGACCATCATATATAGAAATGACTTGAATATTGGAATCACAGAATCACAGAATTGTTACTGCACAGAAGGAGGCCATTTGGCCCGTCGTGTCTGCACTGACTCTCCAAATGAGCGATTCACCTCATGTCACTTCCCCGTCTTCTCCACATAATCCTGCACATTCTTCCTTTTCAGATAACAGTCTAATTCCCCTATGAATGCTTCAATTAAACCTGCCTCCATCACATTCTCAGGCAGATCATACTTTAACCACTCGCTGTGTGAAAAAGTTTTTCCTCATGTCGCTTTTGCTTCTTTTACCAATTACTTTAAATCTGTGCTCTCTCATTCCCGATCCTTTCACAAGTGGGAACAGTTTCTCCCTATCCACTCTGTCCACACCCCTCATCATTTTGAATACCACTGTGAAATCGCCTCTTAGCCTTCTTTTCTCCAAGGGAAACAGTCCTAACTTCTCCAATCTATCTTCATAACTGAAGTTCCTCATCCCTGGAACCATTCTCATGAATCTTTTCCATAATCTCTCCAATGCCTTCACATCTTTCCTGAAGTGTGGCACCCAGAACTGGACGCAGTACTTCAGCTGATGCTAGTGTCTGATACAAGTTCAACATGACCTCCTTGTTCTTGTACTCTATGCCTCTCTCACTAAAGCCGAGGATACTGTATGCTACATTAACCACTCTCTCAACCAATAACATATAACCCCAGGTCCCTCTGCTCCTGCACCCCCTTTAGAATTGTACCCTTTATTCGATATTGTCACTCCATGTTCTTCCTACCGAAATGAATCAATTTACATTTCTCTGCATTGAACTTCACCTGTCATCTGTCCTCCCATTCCACCAACTTGTCTATGTCCTTTTGAAGTTCTACACTATCATCCTTACAGTTCACAATGCTTCCAATTTTCGTATCATCCATAAACTTTGAAATTCTGCCCTGTACACACAGGTCTTGGTCATTAATATATATCACGAAAGGCAAGGGTCCCAACACTGACTCCTGGGGAATTCCACTACAAGCCTTCCTCCAGTCCGAAGAACATCCATTGCTCACTACTCTTTGTTTCCTGTCACTCAGCCAATTCCATACCCATGTTACTACTGTCCCTTTTATTCCATGAGTAATATCTTTGCTCACAAATCTGTTGTGTTGCACTGTATCAAACTCCTTTTGAAAGTAAATAAAAGCAAAATACTGCAGATGCTAGAAATCTGAAATATAAACAAAAAGTGCTGGAAATACTCAGCAGCTCTGGCAGCATCTGTGGAGAGAGAAACAGAGTTAATGTTTCAGCTCAGTGACCATTCAGATGCTACCAGACCTTTTGAAAGTCCATGTACACCACATCAACAGCATTGCCCTCATCATCCCTCTCTGTTACCTCATCAAAAAACTCCAGCAGGACAGTTAAACATGACTTTCCCTTAAGAAATCCATGCTGGCTTTCTTGAATTAACCCACATTTGTCCATGGGACTATTAATTTTGTCCCGTATTATTCTTTCGAGAAGTCTTCCCACCACCGAAATTGAACTGACTGGGGAGTGAGACGAGGTGAGTTGCTTTAGCAGAGAGCCAGCATGGGTTCGTCGGGCCGAATGGCCTCCTTCTGTGCTTTAGCCATTCTATGATTGTATGATTCTGGCAGCAACTGTTGGCGCAGAGGCAGTGATGCAGGAATGGGTTGACAGAAAGAGGAAAGTCTGGGCTGGTGTGTGTTCGGGTTTGTGAATCAAGGTGATTTGGAAGCTGTGTTCCAAATTGAAGTGTTTATTGGAAGCAAGAAGTTGATGTCAATGAAGAATAAAACGTGTTAAGATGAAGCGTGGTGTGATTGTGGATAGCAGTAAATATAGTGCTGGTGAATTATTTGTGTTGATAAACTTCCACTGCACCCTCTGCTGCAGGCTGCTGTTTATATCCAGCTGTGTATTAGTGCTGTGTGGTAACTCGATAAATGTTTGTTTCAACGCTGTTTATAAAGCAATAGCATTGCACTCAAACAGTCACAGACATAGCAACACATGTATGAAAGCAAAATACATCGGATGCTGGAAATCTGAAACATAAACAGAAAATGCTTGCAATAATCAGCAGGTCTGGCAGCATCTGTGGAGAAAGATACAAAGTTAATGTGAGCTAAGGAAACAGATCTGAACTGTTAACTGTTTCTCTCTGCACAGATGCTGCCAGACCTACTGAGCATTTCCAGCATTTTCTGTTTTTATTGCAGCAACACGTTTGATCAGCAGTAGCGGTGATAGTGCGAGCCAGGGAGCAGCCGGGAAGGTACGTTTCACGATAAAGTACTGACCTGGTGATTCGGCAGACACGGACACGGGGACTGCTGGGGAAGTGAACTTATATATTCCGGCAGTGGCTAAACCCGAAACACTACACGTGTAGTGTCTCCCACCCATCCTCCTCCTCCAACCAAAAAAAAGGACTCTTGTGTGGAGGGTTTGGTAAGGTAAGGATTTCCTTTATATTTTTTTATTCTCTGTTGTCAATTTCGAGCAGAGGGGATGGAAGCTAGGGCAGTTGCATGCTCCTCTTGCAGGATGTGGGAGGTAAGGGTCACCACTTGTGTCCCTGCTGACTTCACCTGTGAGAAGTGCACCCAACTCCAGCTCCTCACAGACCACGTTAGGGAACTGGAGCTGGAGCTGGATGAACTTCGGATCATGCGGGAAGCAGAGGAGATGATAGAGAGCAGTTATAGGGAAGTACTGACACCTAAGTCACAGGATACAGGTAGCTGGGTGACCGTCAGGGGAGGGAAAGGGAATAGGCGCACAGTGCAGGGATCTCCTGTGGCCGTTCCCCTCAATAATAAGTATACCGTTTTGGATACGGTTGTGGGGAGGGGGGGACCTACCAGGGGAAAGCCACAGTGACCATGTCTCTGGCACTGAGCCTGGCTCTGTGGCTCAGAAGGGAAGGGTGGAGAATAGGAGAGCGATAGTGATATGAGATTCAATGGTTTGAGGAAGAGACAGGAGATTCTGTGGTCGCGAACGAGACTCCCGGATGGTATGTTGCCTCCCGGGTGCCAGGGTCATTGATGTCTCGGATCGAGTCTACAGGATTCTTAAAGGGGAGGGGGAGCAGCCAGAAGTCATGGTACATATCGGTACCAATGACATAGCTAGGAAAAGGGATGAGGACCTGAAAGGCGAATATAGGAGTTAGGTTGGAAGCTAAAAGGCAGGACGAGCAGAGTAGTAATCTCAGGATTGATACCGGTGCCACGTGCTAGTGAGGCTAGAAACAGAGAGCGAGTGCAGCTGAACACGTGGCTACAGAGCTGGTGTAGGAGGGGGGGGGGGGTTTCAGTTATGTGGATCATTGGGATACCTTCTGGGGAAGGTGGGACCTGTACAAGAAGGACGTGTTGCATCTGAACTGGAGGGGCACCAATATCCTGGGCGGGACGTTTGCTAGAGCTCTTTGGGAGGGTTTAAACTAGTTTAGCAGGGGGATGGGAACGGGAGCTATGGATAAGTGGATGGGGTAGCTGTTGAACAGGCAGATACAGAGTGCAGAGAGTCTGTGAGGAAGGTTAGACAGTTGACAGGGCAAAATTGCAGCCAGTAGGATGGGTTGAAGTGTGTCTATTTTCATGTAATCAGTGTCAGGAATAAGGGTGATGAACTTAGAGCATGGATCAGTACTTCGAGCTATGATGTTGTGGCCATTACGGAGACGTGGATATCACAGGGGCAGGAATGGATGTTGGATGTTCCGGTGTTTAGATGTTTCAAAAGGAATAGGGAGGGAGGTAAAAGAAGTGGCATTGTCAATCAGTGATAGCATCACAGCTGCAGAAAGGGAGGTAATCGAGGAGGGTTTGTCTACTGAGTCATTATGGGTGGAAGTCAGGAACAGGAAAGGAGCAGTCACTTTATTGGGAGTTTTCTATCGACTCCCCAATAGCAACAGAGACACGGAGGAACAGATTGGGAGGCAGATTTTGGAAAGGTGCAGAAGTAACAGGGTTGTTGTCATGGGTGACTTCAACTTCCCTAATATTGATTGGAACCTCCTTAGTGCAAATAGTTTGGATGGAGCAGTTTTTGTCAGGTGTGTCCAGGAAGGTTTCCTGACTCAATATGTAGATAAGCCGACTAGAGGGGAGGCTATGTTGGATTTGGAGCTTGGCAACGAACCAGGCCAGGTGGCAGATCTCTCGGTGGGAGAGCATTTCGGTGATAGTGATCACAACTCCCTGACCTTTGCGATAGTCATGGAGAGTGACAGGAGTGGACGGGATGGGAAAATATTTAATTAGGGGAGGGGGAATTACAATGCTATTAGGCAGGAACTGGGGTGCATAAATTGGGAACAGATGTTCTCAGGGAAATGCACGACAGAAATGTGGAGGTTGTTCAGGGAGCACTTGCTGCGACTGCTGGATAGGTTTGTCCCGATGAGGCAAGGAAGGGATGGTAGGGTGAAGGAACCTTGGATGACAAGAAATGTGGAACAGCTAGTCAAGAGGAAGAAGGAAGCTTACTTAAGGTTGAGGAAGCAAGGATCAGACAGGGCTCTAGAGGGTTACAAGGTAGCCAGGAAGGAACTGAAGAATGGACTTAGGAGACCTAGAAGGGGACATGAAAAAGTCTTGGCGGGTAGGATTAAGGAAAATACCAATGTGTTCTACACTTATGTGAGGAACAAGAGGATGGCCAGAGTGAGGGTAGGGCCGATCAGGGATAGTGAAAGGAACTTGTGCCTGGAGTTGGAGGAGGTAGGGGAGGTCCTAAATGAATACTTTTCTTCAGTATTCACTAGTGAGAGGGACCAGGTCTTTGTGAGGACAGCGTGAAACAGGCTGATATGCTCGAACAGGTTGATGTTAAGAGGGAGGATGTGCTGGAAATTTTGAAAGACATGAGGACAGATAAGTCCCTGGGGCCAGACGGGATATACCCAAGGATATTAAGGGAAGCGAGGGAAGAGATTGCCACGCCTTTGGCGATGATCTTTGCGTCCTCACTGTCCACTGGAGTAGTACCAGATGATTGGAGGGTGGCAAATGTTATTCCCTTGTTCAAGAAAGGGAATAGGGATAACCCTGGGAATTAGAGACCAGTCAGTCTTCCGGAGGTAGTGGGCATATTATTGGAGAGGATTCTGAGAGACAGGATTTATGATTAGTTGGAAAAGCATAGTTTGATTCGAGACAGTCAGCATGGCTTTGTGAGGGGCAGGTCATGCCTCACAAGCCTTATTGAATTCTTTGAAGTTGTGACAAAACACATTGACGAAGGAAGAGCAGTGGATGTGGTGTATATGGATTTCAGCAAGGCGTTTGACAAGGTTCCCCATGGTCGGGTCATTCAGAAAGTAAGGAGGCATGGGATACAGGGAAAGTTGGCTGACTGGATACAGAATTGGCTGGCCCATAGAAGACAGAGGGTGGTAGTCGATGGAAAGTATTCAGCCTGGAGCTCGGTGACCAGTGGTGTTCCGCAGGGATCTGTTCTGGGACCTCTGTACTTTGTGATTTTTATAAATGACTTGGATGAGGAAGTGGAAGTCAGTGTTAGCAAGTTTGCCGATGACACGAAGATTGCTGGAGTTGTGGATAGTGTGGAAGGCTGTTGTAGGTTGCAACGGGACATTGACAGGATGCAGAGCTGGGCTGAGAAGTGGCAGATGGAGTTCAACCTGGAAAACTGTGAAGTGATTCATTTTGGAAGGTCGAATTTGAATGCAGAATACAGGCTAAAAGACAGGATTCTTGGTAGTGTGGAGGAACAGAGGGATCTTGGGGCCCATGTCCATAGATTGCTCAAAGTTGCCACCCAAGTTGATAGGGTTGTGAAGAAGGCGTATGGTGTGTTGGCTTTCATTAACAGGGGGATTGAGTTTAAGAGCCGCGACGTTATGCTGCAGCTCTATAAAGCCCTGGCTAGACCACACTTGGAATATTGTGTTCAGTTCTTGTCGTCTCATTATAGGAAGGATGTGGAAGCTTTCGAGAGGGTGCAGAGGAGATTTATCAGGATGCTGTCTGGACTGGAGGGCATGTCTTACGAAGAAAGGTTGAGGGTGCTAGGGCTTTTCTCATTGGAACGAAGAAGGATGAGAGGTGACTTGATAGAGGGGTACAAGATGATGAGAGGCATAGATAGAGTGGATAGTCAGAGACTTTTTCCCAGGGTGGAAAGGGCTATCACCAGGGGGCATAATTTTAAGGTGATAGAGGAAGGTTTCGGGGAGATGTCAGAGTAGGTTCTTTACACAGAGAGTGGTGGGTGCGTGGAATGCACTGCCAGTGGTGGTAGTAGAAGCAGATACATTAGGGACATTTAAGCGTCTCTTGGATAGGTACATGGATGATAGTAGAATGAAGGGTGTGTAGGTAGTTTTGATCTTAGAGTAGGTTAAAGGTTCGGCACAACATCGTGGGCCGAAGGGCCTGTACTGTGCTGCACTGTTCGATGTTCTATGTTCGATAACACAGTGTTGGGAGGCTCAGCCTGGCTACGCAATGTTACAAGGACGCTGAGTGACACCATCGACAACGGGACAGAGAGAAAAACACACAGAAAAGTAATAGACTGTGAGGAAATAAAAGTGAGGAACGGAGAGAGACAGACAACGAAACTGAGTTGGAGAAACAAGGCATTTGCATGATTGTGTTCTCCCTGTTGTGTAACGGTATTTCCTGTTGTGCAAATATGTTTTCTGTTGTGTAAAGATGTACCCTGTTGTTGTGTCAAGGTTTTCCCTGTTATTGTTTTATTTTCTGTCACTGACCGTGTCCTCATTGTGACCATTTGTCCTGGTTTTATTGTGGCCAACATCACCCTCTGGTGGTGGAGAGGAGGCTCTGCAGGAAGGGGTTGACAAAGTGGGAGAGACTCGGCTGTTCCATGTTTGCAGTCTGTGTTCTTGTGAGCAAACGTGATTTGTTACTGATTGATGTGTTCACTCGAAGGAAAAGGCTGATTGCAATCGAACGCATCTTGTTATTATGGGGAAACACTTGATGTTTTGAAAGTGAACTGTTTGTGTTATTACCAAACATAAAGAGCAGAAAATGGTTTCGATCCACCGATCACTGGGTTTTGGGCCCAGCACGCTTCCGCTGCGCCACTCTGCTAACTGCTGTTTTAAATTTTAGCTGCCTGTTAGTGAAATATGTTCATTTCCCCAATGTTTTTATAAAAATAGGATTGCAGTCGGATTTCTCAAGAATCCCGGACTCAGCAACACATGTGCTGACGGACTCACCCTCACTGCACAATGACACAAGGACACAGAGTAACAGCACCGACAAAGAGGCAGGCAGAGAAAGACACACAGAAAACCAGGAAGATATTATCAGGACTCAGAAAGGAACAGACAGAGAAAGACACACAGAAAATCAGGGAGAGATCATTCGGACCCAGAAAGGAACAGACAGAGAAAGACACACAGAAAACCAGGAAGAGATTATCAAGCCCCAGAAGGGAACAGACAGAGAAAGGTACTGAGCAAACAAGCAAGAGACAGCGAAAGACCAATGATTTATGTCATTGTGTTCTCTGTTGTGTAAAGATGTTCCCTGTGTTCTTTTAAAGATATTTCCTGCTGTGTAATATGTTCTCTGTTGTGTTACTGTATTCGCTGTTGTGTAAAGATGTTCTCTGTTATTGTGTAAAATGGTTCCCTGTTGGGTAAATATCTTCTCAGTTGTGTAAATATAATCCGTCTTGTGTAAAAGTGTTCCCGGTTGTTTAAATATGTTCCCTGCTCTGTAATGTAGAGCTGAAGCTGCACTAATGGAATTGCTACAGTATCTTCCAGTCTGATACTGTATGAGGGCTGGAATGTGATCCAAAGCACAGTCTATACAAATTGAATTGCTATTGTATCTTTTAGTTTCACAATCCGGGGGAGTTTTAAACTGAATTCTCAGTTTGTATCTCAGGTTATACTATCTTTCAGATTCTCTCAATCTGATATCGCACTTGAGATTTAGACTGAAGAAAGGATGTACTGGCGTTGGAGGAGTTCAAAAGAGATTCACTCACCTGATTCCTGGGATGAAGGGGTTGACTAATGAAGAACGGCTAACCAGGTTATTCATTCTTGTTTAGAAGAATGAGGGGTGATCTTTTTGAAACGTACAAGATTCTGAGGGGGCTTAACAGGGTGAAGAAGGTTCTCTGGCCTGAAACATTAACTCTGCTTCTCTCTTCACAGATGCTGCCAGACCTGCTGAGTATTTCCAGCATTTTTTGTTTTTATTAACAGGGTAGATGTTGAGAAAATGTTTCCACTAGTGGGGGAATCTCAAACTAGGCGACATAGTTACAGAATAAGGGGACACTCATTTAAAACTGCGAAGCAAAGGAATTTCTTCTCTCAGAGGGTAGTGAAAGTCTGGAATTCTCTACCCCAGACAGTATTGAAGGCTAAATCACTGAAAGTATTTAAAGAGGAAGTAAATAGATTTTTGAAATATTGGAGAGTTGAGGGCTATGAAGAGCTGGCATGAAAGAGGAGTTGAGGTCTGGGGCAGATCAGCCATGATCTCACTGAATGGCGGGGCAGGCTTGAGGGGCCGAATGGCCTACTCCTGCTCCTATTTCTTCTGTTCTTATGTTATGTGATATCTAATGTATGTGTCAGGATGCACTATGGGAATTAATGCTGAAACTTATAAACTCATAATGTGTGTAAATATTGGGCTGGTATTTAACTTGAATCTCAGAGTACATTGTTGTGGTTAATTCTGTAACTTTGAAAAGGGAACTATGTGCCATAATGAAAACAAGAAATGCTGGAAATACTCAGCAGGTCAGGCAGCATCTGTACAGAGAGAAGCAAAGTCAACGTTTCAGGTCAGTGACCTTTCAGATGCTGCCAGACCTTTTGAAAGTCCATGTACACCACATCAACAGCATTGCCCTCATCATCCCTCTCTGTTACCTCATCAAAAAACTCCCGCAGGACAGTTAAACATGATTTTCCCTGAAGAAATCCATGCTGGCTTTCTTGAATTAACCCACATTTGTCCATGGGACTATTAATTTTGTCCAGAATTATTCTTTCGAGAAGTTTTCCCACCTCCAAAATTGAACTGACTGGGGAGTGAAATGAGGTGAGTTGCTCTAACAGAGAGCCAGCACGGGTTCGACAGGCTGAATGGCCTCCTTCTGTGCTGTAGCCATTCTATGATTGTATGATTCTATCAACAACTGTTGGTGGAGAGGCAGTGATGCAGGAATGGGTAGACAGAAAGGGGAAAGTCTGGGCTGGTGTGTTCGGGTTTGTGAATAAAGGTGATTTGGAAGCTGTGTTCCAAATTGAAGTGTTTACTGGAAGGAAGAAGTTGATGTAAATAAAGAGTAAAACGTGTTAAAATGAAGCGTGGTGTGATTGGGGATAGCAGTAAATATAGTGTTGGTGAATTATTTGTGTCAATAAACTTCCACTGCGCCCTCTGCTGCAAGCTGCTGTTTATATCAAGCTGTGTATTAGTGATGTGTGTTAGTGAGATAAATGTTTGTTTTAACGCTGTTTATAAAGCAATAGCATTGCACTCAAACAGTCCCAGACATAGCAACACACGTACAAAAGCAAAATACATCGGATGCTGGAAATCTGAAATATAAACAGAAAATGCTTGAAATAGTCAGCAGGTCTGGCAGCATCTGTGGAGAGAGAACAAAGTTAATGTGAGCTAAGGAAACAGACCTGAACTGTTAACTGTTTCTCTCTGCACAGATGCTGCCAGACCTACTGAGCATTTCCAGCATTTTCTGTTTTTATTACAGCAACACAGGTGTTGGGAGGCGCAGCCTGGCTACACAATGTTACAAGGACGCTGAGTAACACCATCGACAACGGGACAGAGAGAAAAACACACAGAAAACCAATAGACTGTGAGGAAGCAAAAGTGAGGAACAGTGAGAGAGACAACGAGACTGAGATGGAGAAACAAGGCATTTGTATGATTGTATTCTCCATGTTGTCTAAAGGTATTTCCTGGCGTGTAAATATGTTTTCTGTTGTGTAAAGATGTACCCTGTTGTTGTGTAAAGGTTTTCCCTGTTATTGTTTATTTTATGTTCCAGACTGTCTCCTCACTGTGACTATTTGTCTTGGTTTTATTGTGGCCAACATCACCATCTGGTGGTGGAGAGGAGGCTCTGCAGGAAGGGGTTGTCAAAGTGGGAGAGACTCGGCTGGTCCGTGTTTGCAGCTTGTGTTCGTGTGAGCAAATGTGATTTGTTACTGATTGATGTGTTCACTAGAAAGAAGAACCTGATTGCAATAGAGTGCCTTTGGAAGCATCTTGTTATTTTGGGTAAATATTTGACGTTTTGAAAGTGAACTGTTTGTATTATTACCAAACATAAATAGCAGAGAATGGTCTCGATTCATCGACTTCTGGGTTACGGGCCAAGCATGCTTCCACTGCGCCACTCTGCGAACTACTGTTTTAAATTTTAGCTGCCTGTTAGTGAAATATGTTCATTTCCCCAATGTTTTTAGAAAAATAGGATTGTCGTCGGATATCTCAAGAATCCCGGACTCAGCAACACACGTGCTGACGGACTCACCCTCACTGCACAATGACACAAGGACACTGAGTAACAGCACCGACAATGAGGCAGGCAGAGAAAGACACACAGAAAACCAGGAACATATTATCAGGACTCAGAAATGAACAGACAGAGAAAGGGACTGAGCAAACAAGCAAGAGACAGCGAGAGACTGATGAACACCACTTGGAGGGAGCACTGAGGGTGGCAAGGACACAGAATGTCGTCTGGCTGGGGGATGTCAATGTCCATCACCATAAGTGGCTCGGTAGCACAACTACTGACCATGCTGGCCGAGTCCCAACAGACATAGCTGCTCGATTGAGTCTGCAGTAGGTGGTGAGGGAACTCACAAGAGGGAAAAACATACTTGACCTCATCCTCACCAATCTGCCTCCCGCAGATGCATCAGTCCATGACAGTATTGGTAGGAGTGACCACTGCACAGTCCTTGTGGAGATGATGTCCTGTCTTCACATTGAGGATACCCTCTATTGTGTTGGGTGCCACTACCACTGTGCTAAATGGGATGGATTTTGAACAGATCTAGCAATGTATAACTGGGCATCCATGAGTTGCTGTGGACCATTAGCAGCAGCAGAATTGCAGTCAACCACATTCTATAACCTCATGGCCCGACATATTCCCCCACTCTAACATTACCAACAAGCTGGGGGATCAACCCTAATTCAATGAAGAGTGCAGCAGGGCATGCCAGGAGCAGCACCAGGCATACCTTGAAATGAGGCGTCAGCCTGATGAAGCTACAGCCCAGGACTACTTTCATGCCAAACAGCAGAAGCAGCATGTAATAGACAGGGCTAAGTGATCCCACAACCAACGGATCAGATCTACACCCTGCCACATCCAATGATGAATGGTGGTGGACAATTAAACAACCAACAGGAGGAGGTGGCTCCACAAATATCCCCAACCTCAATGATGGGGGAGCCCAGCACATCAGTGCAAAAGACAAGGATGAAGAATTTGAAACAATCTTCAGCCAGAAGTGCCGGGTTGATGATCCATCTCGGCCTCCTACTAAAGTCCCCAGCATCACAGATGCCAGTCTTCAGCCAATTCGATTCACTCAACGTGATATCAAGAAACGACTGAAGGCTCTGGATGCAGCAAAGGCTACGGGCCCTGACAATATTCTGGCAATAGTACTGAAGACATGTGCTCCAGAGCTTGCCGCGCCCCTAGCCAAGCTGTTCCAGTACAGGTACAACACAGGCATCTACCCGGCAATGTGGAAAATTGCCCAGGTATGTCCTGTACACAAAAAGCTGGACAATTCCAACCCAGCCAATTACTGCCTCATCAGTCCACTCTCAATCATCAGTATAGTGATGGAAGATGTCATCGACGGGGCACTTGCTTTGCAATAACCTGTTCAGTGACGCTAGGTTGGGTTCTGCCAGGGCCATTCAGCTCCTGACCTCATTACAACCTTGGCTCAAACAAGGACAAAAGAGCTGAACTCAAGAGGTGAGGTGAGAGTGTCTGCCCTTGACATCAAGGTAGCATTTGACTGAGTATGGCATCAAGGAGCCACAGCAAAACTTGAGTCAATGGGAATCAAGAGGAAAACTCTCCACTGGTTGGAATCGTACCTAGCACAAAGGAAAATGGTTGTGATTGTTTGAGGTCAATCATCTCAGCTCCAGGACATTACTGCTGTAGTTCCTCAGGGTAGTATCCTCGGCCCAACCTTCTTCACTACTTCATCAGTGACCTTCCTTCAATCATAAGGTCAGAAGTGGGGATGTTCACTGATGATTGCAAAATTTAGCACCATTCGCGACTCCTCAGATACTGAAGCATTCCATGTAGAAATGCAGCAAGACCTGGACAATATCCAGGCTTGGGCTGATAAGTGGCAAGTAACATTCGCGCCACACAAGTGCCAGGCAATGACCATCTCGAACAAGAGAGAATCTAACGATCTCCCATTGACATTGAACAGCATTACGATCGCTGAATCCCCCACTATCAACTTCCCGGGGGTTCCCATTGACCAGAAACTGAACTGGAGTAGCCTTATAAATAGTGTGACTACATGAGCTGGTCAGAGGGTAGGAAGCATGCGGTGAGTATCTCACCTCCTGACTCCCCAAGCCTGTCCACCATTTACAAGGCACAAGTCAGGAGTGTGATGGAATACTCCCCACTTGCCCGGATGGGTGCAGCTCCAACAACATTCAGGAAGCTCGACACCATCCAGGACAAAGCAACACGCTTGATTGGCACCCCGTCCACAACATTCACTCCCTTCACCACTGACGTACAGTGGCAGCAGTGTGTACCATCTACAAGATGCACTGCAACAATGCACCAAGGCTACTCAGGCAGCACCTTCCAAACCTGCATCCTCTACTGCCTAGAAGGACAAGGGCAGCAGATGCATGGGAATGCCACCACCTGAAAGTTCTCCTCCAAGCTACACATCATCCTGACTTGGAACTATATCGCCATTCCTTCACTGTCGCTGGGTAAAAATCCTGGAACTCCCTTCCTAATAGCACTGTGGGTGTACCTACCCCACATGGACTGCAGTGGTTCAAGAAGGAAGCTCACCACCACCTTCTCATGGGCAATTAGGGATGGACAATAAATGCTGGCCTGGCTGGCGACGTCCACATCCCATGAAACAAATAATTAAATACAATAACAGCTCATCTCAATTCCTAGTATTTCTAAATCCCACCAGTCCAACATAAGCTGAACAATTATTGCATGTTGTGATTGACGGTCTGGTCTGTAAACTGCACTGTATCACAGATTGCTGACATTTGCTAACTGGAAATGAGATGTGTAATATCGGGACATTAGTTCACATAGTCTGTCAGTGTGAAAGAATCAGGCAATGTGAGGTAATAGAATTTGTCTGTAAATGTTACACTCATATTGCTTTATATTTTTATATTGAAGATAAAAGTAATCATTTCGTGAAAATAGTGTCCAAACGTTGGCCGCCAGTTGTTTTCGTCTTGCACTCAGCAGGGCAATCCACAAGAATGCCAATTTAAGGGAAAACAACAACTTTCTTCTGTTTGAGAATAGAGTGCTGATTGGTTGGCAAGTGAACTCTGATTGGTCGAGGCATTGCCATTCAGAATGCATTAGTTTATGGTAACTGACAGATAACTGCCCAGCTTTGTTTGAAATTTAAACCTAGCAGCTTGACTCTGATTGGTCAAGGCATTGCCCTGAGGAATGAGCCAGTGAATGGCTGTCACTTATTTTGTTTAACTGAAACTGGCACAATATGTGTACATGTTCTTTCTGTCTGCAAAGAACAGGGCCCTGTGTATTAATACATGCAGCTTACAGTACACACCAATGCACCACACTGTGAGCCCTACTGACAGTCTTAAATCGGTTGTCAGTGTAATTCTTAGCACACTGAGAATTATTTAGCAAATGTTTACCTATTGTGCAATCACATCTCATGTTGTATACTGTGTTTTGAGTTTTGCAAGCACGGGTTGGTTGGGTAGGGCCCATTGCGAACAGTGGAAGGGACATGTTAGTTGATACAATCCGCCAGTTTTGGGATGCACGGTCTAGAAACCGAGCATCACACTGATATTGAAATACATATATCACGTGACTTATTTGTGTGATAGACAGGACGTCTCTTTTGCTTGACAGTAGCATCCTGTTAGTGGTGAACACCACACTTGTTGCTCCTGCATAGTAACAGCAGGAAACAGCTCGCTTCACCTGTTACTCAAATACTGGGGATATATTACCTTTCCAGGGTAATTTGAGGGAGGCTGGGCTCAAAACGACGGCCTTCAGCCCGTTTCTCAGTTTGTGTGATATACAGTGAGAAATGATCTGATCAGTATAGCCATTGTAATGCAGGATGTCTTTGATTCGCCCTATTTCAGCATCAAGCTTGCATGGTGAGCAAATGGCTCAGCCCTATTTATGAGGTTCTCGATAAGACCAATCTTATAGAGCGTGGAACTGTAAGAATCCCAACGCGTGTATTGACCATTGAAGGTAGGTTTGCGGTAGACCGTGGTAGAAAACCCCTTTGCAGATTTCTCAACTAGTACATCAAGGAAAGGGAGCTCATTTGACTGCTCCATTCCAAAGGTGAATTTGAGTGCAGGATGGAGCCCATGAAGACGTGCAAGGAAATTATTTCATGCAGCTGCGGATTCAAATATAGCAAATGTATCATCTACATATTGGAAATATGCAAGAGGTAGGAGGTTAGGTGTCATTCCCTTAAAAACAGGTTTGTCATGGAATCCAACAAAGATGTTTGTGAGAGCTGGGCCTAGAGGGGATCCCATGGCAACACCAGCGATACATGGTGTCAAAAAAACTGAACTCAACTGTGCAAGTTGCCGAGTTCATAAGTTCAATGAATACTGATTCACACAATGGTGACGGGTCTAGATCACCATGATATAGCGCTGCAGTGCAAATATCTATAGCTTCCTGAAGTGGTACATTGGTGAATGGGCTAGCAATGTCAAATGACACATGGACACGGCATTGCTATCGATATGCAGGTCCTGTGTGGTCTTCACAAATGTGAAGGAATCCTTCACCGTGTATGTGGAGAACTTGCTCAAAAACTGGTTGTAACAATTTGCGCAACCATTTGGCAAATTCATTTCAGGATACTATTTACATTACTTCAAATAAAGGTAACACAACGACACAAAGAATTGAGCACAACGCTGAAAGTTTCACAGCAAATAGTCAAATGGGAAAAGGATGAAATACAGAAAGAAAAAGTCTAAAATGCTGAAAACACTCAGCCAGTCCGGAAACAACTGTGGAGAACAGAAGCTCGGGTTAATGGTCCAGTTCTGTGACCCTTCTATAGACCTGAAACATTGCTCCTCCCTTCCTCTCTCCACAGATACTGCTGGAGCTGCTGAGTGTTTCCAGAATCTTCTGTTATTATTCAGGTTTCCAGTGTGTGCAGTATTTCTCTTTTTGAAAACAAAATATTCCCTGAGAGGAATGGAACTTTACATTGAAAATAGGAGTAGGCCATTCGGCCCGTCGAAATAGCTCTGCCATTCAATAAGATCACAGCTGATCTCCTACATCAAATCCATCTTACCACACTAGCACAGATCCCTTGATTCCCTTCGTTTCCAAAAACCTATCGACCTCTCTCTTGGATATACCCAATGATTGAGCATCCACATGTCCAGAGTCACAGAGAGATACAGCACTTAAAAAGGCCCTTCGGCCCACCGAGTCTGTGCCGACCAACAACCACCCATTTATACTGATCCGACATTCATCCCATATTCCCTACCACATTCCCACCATTCTCCTACCACCTATCTACACTAGGGGCAATTTACAATGGTCAATTTACCTATCAACCTGCAAGTCTTTGGCTGTGGGAGGAAACTGGAGCACCCGGCGGAAAACCACGCGGTCACAGAGAATACTTGCAAACTCCGCACAGGCAATACCCTGAACGGAACCGAGGTCACTGGAGCTGTGAGGCTGCAGTGCTAACCACTGCGCATAGAGAATTCCAAAGATTCAAAATACTTTGAGTGAAAATAAATTCTCCTCTTCTCAGTCCTAAATGATGGAGCCATTTATACTGAGACTGTGATCCCTAGTTCTAGATTCCCCAGCCAGAGGAAACATCCTCCCAGCATTTACCCTGTTAAATCCCTTAAGATTTTTAGGTGCCAGTAAGATTACCTCTCACTCTTCTAAATCCTGAGGAATATCGGCCTCGTCTACTCAATCTCTTCTCATAGGACAATCCCCTCATCCCAGGAAGCAATCGAGTGACACTTTGATACACTTCCTTTAAGGCAAGTATATCCTTCCTTAGATAAGGGGACCAAAACTGTACACAGATTTTTTTTTTTTTTTTTTTCTTTTTTTTTTTTTCTTTTTTTTTTTTTGCGAGGAGCAGCCTTCATAGAACGGGGTGCGGAGCGGACTTTCAGCTGAGCGGTCAATTTCACCTTGATAGAACGGGGTGCGGAGCGGACTTTCAGCTGAGCGGTCAATTTCAGTAAGTTACAAGTTAATCCCTTTTTTGTTTCGGAGGACCGGGGATTGCTGGGTAGGGGAAAACTATTTATTTGGGCAGTTTTAAAATCTTTGTCTTTTGCGAGGAGCAGCCTTGATAGAACAGGGTGCGGAGCGGACTTTCAGCTGAGCGGTCAATTTCAGTAAGTTACAAGTTAATCCCTTTTTTGTTTCGGAGGACCGGGGATTGCTGGGTAGGGGAAAACTATTTATTTGGGCAGTTTTAAAATCTTTGTCTTTTGCGAGGAGCAGCCTTGATAGAACGAGGTGCGGAGCGGACTTTCAGCTGAGCGGTCAATTTCAGTAAGTTACAAGTTAATCCCTTTTTTGTTTCGGAGGACCGGGGATTGCTGGGTAGGGGAAAACTATTTATTTGGGCAGTTTTAAAATCTTTGTCTTTTGCGAGGAGCAGCCTTGATAGAACGGGGTGCGGAGCGGACTTTCAGCTGAGCGGTCAATTTCAGTAAGTTACAAGTTAATCCCTTTTTTGTTTCGGAGGACCGGGGATTGCTGGGTAGGGGAAAACTATTTATTTGGGCAGTTTTAAAATCTTTGTCTTTTGCGAGGAGCAGCCTTGATAGAACGGGGTGCGGAGCAGACTTTCAGCTGAGCGGTCAATTTCAGTAAGTTACAAGTTAATCCCTTTTTTGTTTCGGAGGACCGGGGATTGCTGGGTAGGGGAAAACTATTTATTTGGGCAGTTTTAAAATCTTTGTCTTTTGCGAGGAGCAGCCTTGATAGAACGGGGTGCGGAGCGGACTTTCAGCTGAGCGGTCAATTTCAGTAAGTTACAAGTTAATCCCTTTTTTGTTTCGGAGGACCGGGGATTGCTGGGTAGGGGAAAACTATTTATTTGGGCAGTTTTAAAATCTTTGTCTTTTGCGAGGAGCAGCCTTGATAGAACGGGGTGCGGAGCGGACTTTCAGCTGAGCGGTCAATTTCAGTAAGTTACAAGTTAATCCCTTTTTTGTTTCGGAGGACCGGGGATTGCTGGGTAGGGGAAAACTATTTATTTGGGCAGTTTTAAAATCTTTGTCTTTTGCGAGGAGCAGCCTTGATAGAACGGGGTGCGGAGCGGACTTTCAGCTGAACGGTCAATTTCAGTAAGTTACAAGTTAATCCCTTTTTTGTTTCGGAGGACCGGGGATTGCTGGGTAGGGGAAAACTATTTATTTGGGCAGTTTTAAAATCTTTGTCTTTTGCGAGGAGCAGCCTTGATAGAACGGGGTGCGGAGCGGACTTTCAGCTGAGCGGTCAATTTCAGTAAGTTACAAGTTAATCCCTTTTTTGTTTCGGAGGACCGGGGATTGCTGGGTAGGGGAAAACTATTTATTTGGACAGTGGCAGTACCCGAGACACTACACGTGTAGTGTCTCCCACCCACCCTCCTCCTCTAACCAAAAAAAAAGGACTCTAGGGTGTTGATAAGGTAAGCTTTTTATTTAAAACTTCAGTCCGTCGGATTGCTAAGCGAACAAGTTTTGACTTTTTTTTTTTCGTTTGGTTTTTCAGTAGATTTATTGGGAATCTAGAATAGTGGGAATGGAGGTAAAGGCAGTTGTATGTTCCTCCTGCAGAATGTGGGAGGTAGGGGTCGCCAAGAGTGTCCCTGCTGACTGCATCTGCGGGAAGTGCACCCAACTCCAGCTCCTCGCAGACCGCGTTAGGGAACTGGAGCTGGAGCTGGATGAACTTCGGATCATTCGGGAGGCGGAGGGGATTATTGACAGGAGTTATAGGGAGGCAGTCACACCTCAGGTAAAAGAAGTAGGTAGATGGGTTACCGTCAGGGGAAGGAAAGGGAACCAGCAGGCAGTGCAGGGATCCCCTGTGGCCGTTTCCCTCAACAACAGGTATACCGTTTTGGATACTGTTGGGGGGGACGACTTACCAGGGGTAAGCAATGGGGTGCAGGTCTCTGGCACAGAGTCTGTCCCTGTTGCTCAGAAGGGAAAAGGGAAGAGGAGCAGAGCATTAGTCATTGGGGACTCCATAGTTAGGGGAACAGATAGGAGGTTCTGTGGGAACGAGAGAGACTCACGGTTGGTGTGTTGCCTCCCAGGTGCCAGGGTACGTGATGTCTCCGATCGTGTTTTTGGGATCCTTAAGGGGGAGGGGGAGCACCCCCAAGTCGTGGTCCACATAGGCACCAACGACATAGGTAGGAAGAGAGATGGGGATTTAAGGCAGAAATTCAGGGAGCTAGGGTGGAAGCTTAGAGCGAGAACAACCAGAGTTGTTATCTCTGGGTTGTTGCCTGTGCCACGTGCTAGCGAAGAGAGGAATAGGGAGAGAGAGGAGTTGAACACGTGGCTGCAGGGATGGTGTAGGAGGGAGGGTTTTGGTTTCCTGGATAATTGGGGCTCTTTCTGGGGTAGGTGGGACCTCTACAAACAGGATGGTCTTCACCTGAACCAGAGGGGTACCAATATCCTGGGGGGGAGATTTGTTAGTGCTCTTCGGGGGGGTTTAAACTAAATCAGCAGGGGAATGGGAACCTAAATTGTAGTTCCAGTGTACAGGCTGTTGAGAGTAGTGAGGTAGGGGATAAGGTTACAGGGACACAAGAGGGCACTGGCAAGCAAGAACTTGGTTTAAAGTGTGTCTACTTCAACGCCAGGAGCATCCGGAATAAGGTGGGTGAGCTTGCAGCATGGGTTGGTACCTGGGATCCTGATGTTGTGGCCATTTCGGAGACATGGGTAGAGCAGGGGCAGGAATGGATGTTGCAGGTTCCGGGATTTAGATGTTTCAGAAAGAACAGAGAAGAGGGTAAAAGAGGGGGGTGGTGTGGCATTGTTAATCAAGGAAAGTATTACAGCGGCAGAAAGGACGTTTGAGGACTCGTCTACTGAGGTAGTCTGGGCCGAGGTTAGAAACAGGAGAGGAGAGGTCACCCTGTTGGGAGTTTTCTATAGACCTCCGAATAGTTCCAGAGATGTAGAGGAAAGGATAGCGAAGATGATTCTCGACAGGAGCGAGAGTAACAGGGTAGTGGTTATGGGGGACTTTAACTTTCCAAATATTGACTGGAAATACTATAGTTCGAGTACTTTAGATGGGTCTGTTTTTGTCCCGTGTGTGCAGGAGGGTTTTCTGACACAGTATGTGGACAGGCCAACCAGGGGCGATGCCACATTGGATTTGGTACTGGGTAATGAACCCGGCCAGGTGTTTGATTTAGATGTAGGTGAGCACTTTGGCGACAGTGATCACAATTCGGTTAGGTTTACCTTAGCGATGGGCAGGGACAGGTATATACCGCAGGGCAAGAATTATAGCTGGGGGAAAGGAAATTATGACGCGATTAGGCAAGATTTAGGATGTGTAGGATGGGGAAGGAAACTGCAGGGGATGGGCACAAACGAAATGTGGAGCTTATTCAAGGAGCAGCTAATGCGTGTCCTTGATAAGTATGTACCTGTCAGGCAGGGAGGAAGTTGTCGAGCAAGGGAGCCGTGGTTTACTCAAGAAGTTGAAGCGCTTGTCAAGAGGAAGAGGGCGGCTTATGTTAGGATGAGACGTGAAGGCTCAGTTAGGGCGCTTGAGAGTTACAAGCTAGCCAGGAAGGATCTAAAGGGAGGGCTAAGAAGAGCAAGGAGAGGACACGAGAAGTCATTGGCGGATAGGATCAAAGAAAACCCTAAGGCTTTCTATAGGTATATCAGGAATAAACGAATGATAAGAGTTAGAACAGGGCCAATCAAGGATAGTAGTGGGAAGTTGTGTGCGGAATCAGAGGAGATAGGGGAAGCGTTAAATGAATATTTTTCGTCAGTATTTACAGTAGAGAAAGAAAATGTTGCCGAGGAGATTACTGAGATACAGCCTACTAGGCTAGATGGGATTGAGATTCACAAGGAGGAGGTGTTAGCAATTTTGGAAAGAGTGAAAATAGATAAGTCCCCTGAGCCAGATGGGATTTATCCTAGGATTCTCTGGGAAGCCAGGGAGGAGATTGCAGAGCCGTTGTTGTTGATCTTTAAGTCGTCATTGTCGACAGGAGTAGTGCCGGAGGACTGGAGGATAGCAAATGTTGTCCCCTTGTTCAAGAAGGGGAGTAGAGACAGCCCTGGTAATTATAGACCTGTGAGCCTTACTTCGGTTGTGGGTAAAATGTTGGAAAAGGTTATAAGAGACAGGATTTATAATCATCTTGAAAAGAATAAGTTCATTTGCGATAGTCAGCACGGTTTTGTGAATGGTAGGTCGTGCCTCACAAACCTTATTGAGTTTTTCGAGAAGGTGACCAAACAGGTGGATGAGGGTAAAGCCGTGGATGTGGTGTATATGGATTTCAGTAAGGCGTTTGATAAGGTTCCCCACGGTAGGCTATTGCAGAAAATACGCAAGTATGGGGTTGAAGGTGATTTAGAGCTTTGGATCAGAAATTGGCTAGCTGAAAGAAGACAGAGGGTGGTGGTTGATGGCAAATGTTCATCCTGGAGTTTAGTTACTAGTGGTGTACCGCAAGGTTCTGTTTTGGGGCCACTGCTGTTTGTCATTTTTATAAACGACCTGGATGAGGGTGTAGAAGGGTGGGTTAGTAAATTTGCGGATGACACGAAGGTCGGTGGAGTTGTGGATAGTGTCGAAGGGTGTTGTAGGGTACAGAGGGACATAGATAGGCTGCAGAGCTGGGCTGAGAGATGGCAAATGGAGTTTAATGCGGAGAAGTGTGAGGTGATTCACTTTGGAAGGAGTATCAGCAATGCAGAGTACTGGGCTAATGGGAAGATTCTTGGTAGTGTAGATGAGCAGAGAGATCTTGGTATCCAGGTACATAAATCCCTGAAAGTTGCTACCCAGGTTAATAGGGCTGTTAAGAAGGCATATGGTGTGTTAGCCTTTATTAGTAGGGGGATCGAGTTTCAGAGCCACGGGGTCATGATGCAGCTGTACAAAACTCTGGTGAGGCCGCACCTGGAGTATTGCGTGCAGTTCTGGTCACCGCATTATAGGAAGGATGTCGAAGCTTTGGAAAGGGTGCAGAGGAGATTTACTAGGATGTTGCCTGGTATGGAAGGAAGATCTTACGAGGAAAGGCTGAGGGACTTGGGGTTGTTTTCGTTAGAGAGAAGGAGGAGGAGAGGTGACTTAATAGAGACATACAAGATAATCAGAGGGTTAAATAGGGTGGATAGTGAGAGTCTTTTTCCTCGGATGAGGATGGCAAACACGAGGGGACATAGCTTTAAGTTGAGGGGTGAAAGATATAGGACAGATGTCAGAGGTAGTTTCTTTACGCAGAGAGTAGTAGGGGCGTGGAACGCCCTGCCTGCAACAGTAGCAGACTCGCCAACTTTAAGGGCATTTAAGTGGTCATTGGATAGACATATGGATGTAAATGGAATAGTGTAGGTCAGATGATCGGCGCAACATCGAGGGCCGAAGGGCCTGTACTGTGCTGTAATATTCTAATTCTAAAAAACAGTGCTCCAGGTGTGATCTCACCAAGGCTCTGTCTAATTGTAGTCAAACTTCTTTATTCTTATAAAAACTCTTCACAATGTTGAACACAACTATTAACTGCCCCATTAACATCTCTGCTCAAAGAAGAAGGACCCCAGCTTCACACACCCCAGACCCCTATTCCTTCCACATTAGCTGAATTCCTGCATCTCTGATGCATTCCAGTAAATCTCCTCTGCGCCCTTTCGAATGCCTTGACAGTCCTGCTGAAGTTTGGAGCATGGAATTAGACACAATGCTCCAGCTGAGGCCTATAACCAGTGAGATTTATAAAGGTTCAGCCTCAATTCCTTGTCTGTGTCCCGTACTCCCATTTCTGGTTTCTGACTCAATGTCGGCTCTGAGCTGTTGAAACTGCCTGAAGAAACATTTCCACCCAACAAAGCGCTCGGAATGTGAGAAGGGACAAAGTGAGTGACCAAGTACATCAACTCCAAGTAAAACTCCACCGTGTAGTGAAAACACTCGAAACACAACGGCTCTTTTAAGAGCCACCCACAATCTCTCTGAAAAAGCTGCCCCAACATCTCTCTAGAATTGGTTTATTTAATTGGTTTTAATGCTCAGTAACTCTCTGGAACTTTCTCACTGTCTTTGTGTTTTCTGTTTCAATCTGGTATGGATATTCCGGGAAAATGAGGGGTGGCACAGTGGCACAGTGGTTAGCACCGCAGCTTCACAGCTCCAGGGTCCTTGGTTCAGTTCTGGGGGCTGCCAGTGTGGAGTTTGCAAGTTCTCCCTGTGTCTGCGTGCGTTTCCTCCCACATGCCAAAGACTTGCAGGTTGATAGGTTAATTGGCCATTATAAATTGCCCCCAGTGCAGGTAGATGGTCGGGAAATATAGGGGTAGGTGGGGATGTGGTAGAAATATGGGATTGCTGTAGTATTAGTATAAATGGGTGGTTGATGGTTGGCACAGACTCGGTGGGCCGAAGGGCCTGTTTTAGTGCTGTATCTCTAAACTAAATCTAAACTAAACTGCCTGGGAGGATCTTTGTGGTTTTCCTGCAGAAACACAAAACAAAGTCTCTTTTCAGAGTCAGCCACCGCCTCATAGGGACAGCAGTGACATGGGAATGGGAGCTGGGGTGTGTTTTCTGCTGGAAATATCAGTTAATGATTTATGTTGTGCTCTCGTTATATTCCAATCTCTGAATTGAGCATTTCCACCGCACCAGGGTTATGGGGAGAGTTTTCATCGTTTCTTTTCCAAACGGACAGACGATGTTATAAAGTTGCTGATTTACCCAGATGGCGGATTCTCCCCTCACAGTGAAAAGTAACATCGCACATTCACATCTGCCCATTGTTTTATAATTGAATAATTAGTCAAATGGAATTATTTGTGATGTTATTTCCCCCGAGACGGTGTTTCCTGCAGTGAAACTGATCAGTTTCAGCTCAGTCATTCAGGGACCTGGAATTCCTGCAGTTTGAGCCCGCTGTAACCCCAGCCCACTTCTGATTGGTCACTTTCTTCTCATAAAGTCAGTGACAGCACATGAGGAGGCCATTCGACCCATTAAGTCCATGTCGGGTTTACCAATCTGTTCAGTCCCCGACTCGATCCCCAAAGCCCTGCATAATCCCTTTGGGTCAAAATGACCGTGGCAGGACTCAAACCTGCAATCTTCTGACAACATTAGAGAATATACCGAAGTCAGATGCCTTATCCATTTGGCCACACAGCCATTAGCTCACATGAATGATTGAATCAGAGAACCTCGAAGCACAAAATACAGCAAATCATTGGCTGAACCTGTCAACTTGGCAGAATATTTGAATTTGTGAAAGCCGCCAATTTCACTATGGAAAAGAAGTGATCGACTGGAAAAGTACATAAAAATATATTTTCCCATCACGATTTTAAAAAAAGCTTTTAAAACACAATAGCTGGTGCTATTTTATGAACAGCTTTATTTTGCCAATTGTTGTCAACTTCTCATCCGTAACTGACAGTAAAAGACTCCGTTGAGCAATCTTTCACGCGACAAACAACTCAAACTCGGCGTGGAAGTAATAAATTACAGACTATTGGTAATTCCCCTTCACACAGGCTTCAGGGGGACAGTGTGAAGCCACTGAAATAGTTGCTTCATCCTTTTAAAAGGTTCCCATTCTGTCCTGTTACTGACATGTTGGAATCAGATTTGTATTTAACAAGTTATTTCTGTGAAAACAAAATCCTCAACGGACCAGCTGGGAATCTGGGAATCACTGAAGTAAAATAAAAGGCTTTTGATTGAGAAGACGGGACCGTCTCACCAGCATCCGGGTTACATTCCCCTCACATCCTTACACAGTAAGCAGATCTTTCCCTCGAGTAATAGACAGCAGCAGTTGGAAGTTCAGTGAAAGGATCGGTTCATTGAGACAAGTTTCTGACTGACAGGTGGTGCTGAATATTAATACAAGAAGGTCCTGGAATAGGAAACAAGTGTCCAGAGCGGGGTCTGAAATCAGGACAGGGAAATGGCCAGCACTGACACGGATTATTTCATTATTACATTGATATCTGACTGTCTATAAGGAGAAGCGAGTTAAACACATGATGGTGAAAGGAATGGAAGGTGACGCTGGTTGTTCTAGATGAAGTGGGATAGACAGAGGTGTGGGTACAGCAGACTTCAGACAGTAATCAGCCCTTTCAGATACTGTGGGTGGATCTGAAAAGAGCCTTTGGGTATTTGATAAAATCCTGGCAGATTGACTTGGTGTTGGTGCCCGGAGCGCTGGTTTTCTTGGGCAGCAGCACGGCCTGGATATTCGGCAGCACCCTGCCCTCAGTGTCCTGGAATCAAAAGCAAGTGTCCAGAGTGGGGTCTGAAATCAGGATAGGGGAAAAAGCTCTTTGTTTAAAAACCCTCAAATAGCTACCTTGTCAGGTTACTAATGTTTTAGTGAGTGTAATTTATGAATAATTACTAATTAGAAAGTGCTGTTTGGACAGAGTGTAAAGCTGTGAGTTGATGTGTGAGGGACTTCACTGACTAGGGGAAGGAGGGGCTCTTTGGTCTCTCTTTTCTTTTCTGCCTTTTCAGCCTCCATGATACAGGGGAAGAAGCTGATCGGTGAGTAACTGGTAAATAATTCTACTTATTACACGAGCAATAATGAGTTTGTAAAGCTAAGTAATGGCAGGGCAGCTCGAAAAGTAAAAGTTCGAAATTGGGGGAAGGCAAATTTTACAAAACTGAGAGGTGATTTGGTGGATGTGGACTGGATACAACTACTTGAAGGAAACCCCAAGGATGTTTTATCAGTCCATTAAGAGCAAGAGGATAACTAAGGAAAGGGTATGGCCTACCAGAGATGTACAAGGGAACTTCTGTGTGGATCCAGAAGATGTGGGCAGGGTTCTGAATAAGTTTTTTGTCTCTGCTTTCACAAAGGAGAGGGATGATGCAGACATTGTAGTAAAAGAAGAGGAGTGTGAAATATTAGATACGATAAGCATAATGAGAGTGGAAGTACTAGACGGTATGACATCCTTGAAAATGAATAAATCACCAGGGCCAGATGGTTAGCATCTGAGGTTGTTAAAGGAAGCCAAGGAGTAAATAGTGGATGCGCTGAGGATCATCTTCAAATCCTCACTGGATATGGGGGAGGTGCTGGAGGATTGGAGGTCTGCGAACGTTGTACTATTATTTTAAAAGGATGTGGTAAGTCTGACCTCAGTGGTGGGTAAATTATTCGAATCGATTCTGAGGGACAGGATAAACTACCACTTGGAAAGACATGGATTAATCAGGGATAGTCAGCATGGATTTGTTAAGGGAAGGTCATGTCTCACTAACTTGATTGAGTTTTTTGAGAAGGTAACAAGGAACATTGATGAGGATAGTGCGGAGAATGTGGTTTACATAGATTTTAGTAAGGCATTTGATAAGGTCCCACATGGCAGTCTGGTCAATAAAGTGAAAGCCCATGGGATACAGGGGAATGTGGCAGGTTGGATCCAAAATTGACTCAGTGGCAGGAAACAAAGGATAGTAGTCAACGGATGTTTTTGCGAATGGAAAGCGGTTTTCAGTGGCGTTCCACAGGGCTCAGTGTTCGGTCTCTTGCTGTTTGTGGTGTATATTGCCACACGGGCGGCACAGTGGCGCAGTGGTTAGCACCACAGCCTCACAGCTTCAGCGACCCGGGTTCAATTCTGGGTACTGCCTGTGTGGAGTATGCAAGTTCTTCCTGTGTCTGTCTGTGTTTCCTCCGGGTGCTCCAGTGTTTTCCCACATGCCAAAGACTTGCTTGTTGATAGGTTAATTGGCCATTATAAATTGTCCCTCGTGTGGGGAGGTGGGAGGGAAATATGGAATTAATGTAGGATTAGTAAAACATGGATGGTTGATGGTTGGCACAGACTCGGTGGGCCGAAGGGCCTGTTTCAGTGCTGTATCTCTTTAAAAAAATAATTAATTATTTGGAATTAAATGTGGGAGCTATGATTGGGAAATTTGCTGATGACACAAAAATTGGCCGTGTAATTGATGGTGAGGAGGATAGTTGCAGACTTAAGAATGATATGAATGGATAAGTTGAGTGGGTGTAAAAGTGGCCAATGGAATTCAATCTGGAGAAGTGTGAGGTCATGCATTTGGGCAGGGCAAACAAAGCAAGGGAATACACAATACACGGGAAGGTATTGAGAGGGGTAGAAGAAGTGAGAGACTTTGGAGTGCATGTTCACAGGTCCCAGAAAGTGACAGGATAGGTAGATAGAGTGGTGAATAAGGCATATGGAATGCTTTCCTTTCTTGGTCGACAAAAGCAGGGATGTAATGCAAGAAATGTTTCAAACGGTGGTTTGGCCACAGCTGGAGTATTGCGTACAGTTCTGGTCATCACATTACAGAAAGGACATAATTGCTGTGTAGAGAGTACAGAGGAGATTTCCAAGAATGATACTGTGGGTGACTCTGAAAAGAACCTTTGGGTATTTGATAAATTCCTGGCAGATTGCCTTGGTTTTGGTGCCCGGAGCGCTGGTTTTCTTGGGCAGCAGCATGGCCTAGATATTAGGCAGCACCCAAACCTGAGTGATGGTCACCCCTCCCAGCAGCTTGGTGAGCTCCTCGTCATTCTGGACAGCCAGCTGTAGGTATCTGAGGATGTTGCGGGTCTTATTGTTGTCCTGGGCCGCGTTACTGGCCAACTCGAGGATGTCAGCGGTCAGATACTCGAGCACAGCAGCCAGATAGACCGGGGATCCGTCACCCACACGCTCAGCATAGTTGCCCTTTCTCAGGAGCCTGTGAACACGGCCCACCGGGAACTGCAGTCCAGCCCGGGAGGAGCGAGACTTGGCGTTGGACCGAACTTTCCCGCTGGTCTTTCCTCTTCCAGACTTTTCTTTTCCAAAAATATACTTGAGGACATTCCGTGCAGACCACTGCCTGATGGATTGGTGGTCAAAGGAGTTTTTCCACACAAACATTTCCACGAACGCACAGTCCAACTGGATGGAGCGTTCCGTGGCAATGTGACCAGATCCATCCTTCACAACACCGGGGTCAGATAGAACCTCAGCACGTAGTGACACTTGGTGTTTGCATACTGGGGCTCTACGCATAGCTTGATGCAGCCACATACTAAGGCGGCCATCAGGTTGAGGGCGATGTTGAGTACATTTTTTCGCCTTTAACCAGAGGTTTGAACATCGTGTCCCTCCGGCCCCTGTCCATTTTGCGTCTTCAGATGAAGCGGGAAATGGCTCGGGTGATCGCCACAGCACAGGAGTGGAGTATGGGCCAGACCTGTGCCACTTACAGCAACAACGTGAGCACCTTGCACCTGATGACCAGGTTCTTACCCATAATGGAGAGAGATCGCTGCTCCCACATGCTCAGTTATGTTGTACCCTGGCTACTCGCTCCTCCCAGGTTTTGGTGCACGTCCCGGCCCTTACAAACCATATCCCCAGCCCCTTCAGGTAGTCTGACCTGACGATGAAGGGGACAAAGGATCGGTCAGCCCAGTTTCCAAGGAACATGGCCTCGCTCTTGCCATGGTTAACATTGGCTCCCGAATCCAGTTCGAACTGGTCGCAGATGCTCATCAGTCTGTGAATGGACAGCGGATCCGATCAGAATACTGCAACATCATCCATGTACAGGGAGGCTTTGACCTGAGTGACTCCACTGCCTGGGATTGTCACCCCTCTTATGCCCGCATCCTTCCAAATAGACTCAGCAAAGGGTTCGATACAGCAAACACACAAGGCAGGGGAAAGAGGACAGCCCTGTCTGACTCCAGATTTGATAGGAAACTTTCTGATTCCCACCCAATTTTTTGGACTGTACTACTGATGTTTGTGTAGAACAGTTTGATCCGATTGCAGATTCCCTCCCCAAACCCCATTTTGGAGAGCATATCCATCATGTATGTGTGCGATATCCTGTCAAAAGCCTTCTCCTGGTCCAGGCTGATGAGGCAGGTGTCCACCCTCCTGTCCCGGACATAGGCGATTGTATCCCTGAGTAGCACGAGACTATCAGAGATCTTCCTGCTGGGTACAGTACAGGTCTGGTCAGGGTGAATCACCAACTCCAGAGCAGACTTGACTCGATTGGCGATGACTTTGGACAGAATCTTGTAGTTTACATTAAGCAGTGAGATGGGCCGCCAATTTCTGATTTCTGCCCTCTCCCCCTTCTGCTTGTAGATGAGGGTGATGATGCCTTTCCTCATGGATTCTGACATGCTGCCGGCCAGGAGCATACTCTCGTACACTTCCAGCAGGTCTGGGCTGACCCAGTACCACAGGGCCGAATACAACTCAACTGGTAGGCCGTCGCTTCCGGGAGTTTTCTTCGTCTCAAAAGACTTGATGGCCTTTGTCAGCTTGTCCAGAGTTGGCAGTTTGTCCAGATTCTCCTGCATGCTGTCATCTAAGACCTCTGTGATAGATGACAGGAAGGACTGGGAGGCCATGCTGTCCATAGACTTCACGTCTTACAGCCCAGCATTCAAGGATTTGCTAATCCTTAGTATGTCGGAGTGTGAAGTTGTGACCGAGCCATCCTCTTCCTTCAGGCTGCTGATCACAGAGCTCTCTCTGTGTACCTTTTGGAAGAAGTAACGCGAGCACGTCTCATCCTGCTCAATGGAGCGGACTCTGGACCGGAAGATGATCTTGGAGGCCTCCGTGCCAAAGAGCGAGGCCTGCTGGCTCTTCACCTCTTGGCGATCCTCCTTGACCTCGACCCCCATCGACTGCAGCCGGAGCATATTTTGCATACTTTTCTGGAGTTGGGACATTTCCCTTTGTCTCTCTCTCGCCCTCTGAACACCTTTGGAGATAAAGAACCTCTTGATATTCACCTTGATCGCTTCCCACCAGTGCACCAGATACTCAAAGAGGGTCTCACTGTTCTCCAACTTTTTCAATCTCTTTTGAGTTCCACAATGTTCTCTGGGGTTAGCAGTGTAGCATTGAGCTTCCATGTCCCCCTGCTAACCCGCTGGTCATCCTGTAAGTGACAGTCAACCAGTTTGAGGCAGTGGCCGGAGAAGAACACCGGCTTGACGTCGGTGGATCTGACCGTGAAAGCAGGGGACACATACAGGAAGTCAATCCTGGAACGGGCAGACCCGTCCAATCTTGACCATGTGTATCTATGCTGCTCTCTGTCTGCAGGTTTGCTGAAGACATTGTGCAGTTTGGCATTTTTTACTGTTTCATTTAAGAATTTGGGCGTCGCGCCAAGTTTTCTGTCGTCACTGCCAGATCGTCCAGCTGCATCAATGATGCAGTTGAAGTCACCTCCAAGAATGACCGGCCTGGATGTCACCAGCAGCAGTGGGAGCTGCTGGAGGATGGTCAGCCGCTCACTGTATTGGACCGGGGCACATACGTTGCTTAAATGGAGCGGAGCATTGTTGTGCATTACATCTGCTACGAGAAGGCGACCGCCCAACAGCATCTTAACTTCAGAGATAGTTAAATTGCCTCCCCACAGCAGAATACCCAGGCCGGAGGAACAGGAATCATTTCCCCTGGACCAGATCGATGTCCCATGGGATCACCATCGTGACCATTGCCTGTAAGTGCTGCGGTGCAGGATTCCACACTCCTGACAAAACAGTACGCCGGCTTTGACCTTTGCGAAGTTATCCAAGGTTGAAACACATCACGTGGTGGATTTAACACAATGCATGTTAATCGAAGCAATCTTAATATCCACTATAAAGTTGGGTGTTGCTTACCACACCAGGTGTCCCTGCTAGTCCCAGTCCTTGAGTATGTTCCTGCATACCCATAGTGTACGCAAGCTGTTTCACATTCGTTGAGCCCAGAAACCCCTCATGGTTATTCATGAGGGTTTAGTTCCACTGGGGTGACATCGGCGGGTGGGGGACGAGTCTTGTAGGCAGCAAGGCTTGGGTTGTCCTCTGCTGTTGGTGTCTTTCCCCTCGGTCCCTCCTCGAAGACATCACTGTTCCTGACATCCGGAGCTGGAGCTGGAGTGTGCAGGACACTTCGCTGCTCTCGGTCTCCCGGAGCCGGGGTACACTGATCATCTCCTTGGGTTCCATGTTATTGGTTTGGGGTGCGCTGGGCGTGCCACAGCTTCCAGTGCCCCGGAGCTGGGGGGCTTTATCTTCCAGCTCCTTTGAGTTCTGCTGCTTCGTTTGGAGGTGCCATCGTTCCGGCCCTTCCTAGTCCAGTGAGGAGGAGCTGCTGTAGTCTGTCTCAGACGGTAGCCTCCTCTTGCCATTGGTTTGGGTGGTGACCTGTTCTTTTTTTGGATCTTTTTTCTTTGTGGTCTTCCTTTGTACCACCTGCCACTGACCTGTTTGTCCATCTGCTGCCTCCTCCTCCATTAATTCTGTCTGTAGAGGAGGAGTTTCCAGGCACGGAGTAGGTGTTGGGTCGCTGGTTGCAGCTTCCTCCCCTTTCTTCTCTTTCTCAGATAGACTTTCATCGCTGTGGGGAGGATTGCTTGTTTCCCTCCCAGCACCAGACATGTTCACCGTTCCTTAACCCGGTCTTTCCTTGGTCCTTGCTGCATGAGCATAACTGAGGCAGCGTTTGGGCAGGTTTTGTAGAGGTGGCCTGCCCCACCTCACAGGTTGCAGCACTTACTCTGTTTACAGTCCTTGGTCTGATGGCCTTCCTTCTTGCAGTTCTTGCAGACGACTGTGCTGCAGTTAGCTGCCACATGACCAGATGTGCCGCAGGTACGACAAAGTCTGGGCTGCTCCGCATAGACCATGAAGCCTCGACTTCCCCCGAAAGCGAAGCTGGAGGGAGGATGGATGATGGCTCCGTTGGCATCGACCTTCAAGGTCACCTTGACCTGCCGCTAGCTGGTCCAAATCCAAATGTGTCCTTGACATCAGTGCTGCCACTGGCCACCTCAACATACCTGGCGAGGAAGGTGAGATCATCCACGACAGGAACATGGAGGTTGTAGAGGTGGATTCTCACCACCCGGTCACGTTGCGATGGTAGTGTGAAGAGCGGCTCCATTGTGAGGATCGACAGCGGCGCCTGGTTTCCCTTCTCCTTGAACACCTTCAGGAACTTGATGCATCCGCCACGTACTTGGACGTCACGTCAAAATATCCACTGCTGGGGAAGTCCTGCAGGCAGAAGATGTTCGCAGCTTGGAATCCACAGCAATCAATAAGGATTTTCTTAATGAAGAAGGTACGATCAACCGGTGCATCTCCATCATTATACTTCACTGCCACCCGAACAGTGTTACACACTCCCTGGCCTGAAGTTACAGAATTGGTTACAGCCATTCTACTCAAAAACTTACCTGAGACAGGATCATGGTCTCTCCCCTGCTCCTCTTCCAGACATTTCCACAATCTCACAAATACTTTCACAAAGAGTGAGGAATACCTCCCGCACTTCCCTGCTTTACCTTCTGGAGGAATGCAGTCCGGCTACTTCTAATTGGTTACTGTCTGCTGAATCTCATTGGCTGGTTCATGTCACCAATCAGGTAGCTGCTATTTCGCCGATCATCAAAGGGCAATGAGAAAATGGGGCGGAGAATGACAAATTGTCAGAGCTGAAATCCATTCTCAAATCTAAAAAGCCCGCCAAAATATTTGTAAAACAAGGAACAGCTGAAATATAATAAATAATATCGTCTAAAGAGTAAAATGTATTTCACTTTCTCCTGATATTATGTTTCTCCTCATTGTCCGTCACAGATACCAGACTTATTTTCCTTCCGGGAGCAGAGCGGAGTGGAGCAGACCTGTGGGGAGAACACCGAGAGTGGAGCTGATAAATTGAGCCCAAGGATCGCGGCCCAGTCACTTACCTTCCGGGAGTGGAGCAGACCTGTGTGGGAGAACGGAGGACATAGGTGAGGTTTTAAATGATTTCTTTTCATCTGTGTTCACTATGGAGAAGGACAATGTAGGTGTAGTGATCAGGGATTGTGATATACGTGAACATATTGGCATTAAAAGGGAGGAAGTATTAACTGTTTTAGTTGGCTTAAAAGTGGATAAATCCTTTGGCCCAGATGAGATGTATCCCAGGCTGTTATGTGAGGCAAGGGAGGAAATAGCAGGGGCTCTGACACAAATTTTCAAATCCTCTCTGGCCACAGGAGAGGTACCAGAAGATTGGAGGACAGCAAATGTGGTTCCTTTATTCAAGAAGGGTAGCAGGGATAAACCAGGTAATTACAGGCCGGTGAGTCTTACATCAGTGGTAGGGAAACTGTATTGGGAAAAATTCTGAGGGACAGGATTAATCTCCACTTGCATAGGCAGGGATTAATCAGGGATAGTCAGCATGGCTTTGTCAGGGGGAGCGCGTTTCTAACTAACTTGATTGAATTTTTCGAGGCGGTGACTAGATGTGTAGATGAGGGTCAAGCAGTTGATGTAGTCTACATGGACTTCACTAAGGCTTTTGATAAGGTCTCACATGGGAGATTGGTTAAGAAGGTAAGAGCCCATGGCATACAGGCCAATTGGGCAAATTTGATCCAAAATTAGCTTAGTGGCAGGAGGCAGAGGGTAATGGTCAAGGGTTGTTTTTGCGAGTGGAAGACTGTGACCAGGGATCGGTGCTGGGACCCTTGCTGTTTTTAGTGTACATTAATTATTTAGATGTGAATACAGCAGGTATGATAAGTAAGTTTGCAGATGACATGAAAATTGGTGGTATCAAAAATAATAAGGAGGAAAGCCTTCGATTACAGGACAATATAGATGGGCTGGTAAGATGGGCGGAGCAGTGGCAAATGGAATTCAATCCTGAGAAGTGTGAGGCCTTGCATTTTGGGAGGACTAACAAGGCAAGGGAATATACAATGGATGGTAGGACACTAGGAAGTACAGAGGGTCAGACGGACCTTGGTGTACTTGTCATAGATCACTGAAGGCAGCAGCACAGCTCGATAAGCTGGTTAGGAAGGCATATGGGATAGTTGCCTTTATTAGCCGAGGCATATAATATAAGAGCAGGGAGGTTATGATGGAGCTGTATAAAATGCTAGTTAGGCCACAGCTGGAGTACTGTGTACAGTTCTGGGCACCACACTATAGGAGGGATGTGATTGCCCCAGAGAGGGTGCAGAGGAGATTCACCAGGATGTTGCCTGGGCTGGAGTATTTCAGCTATGAAGAGAGACTGAAAAGGCGAGGGTTGTTTTCCTTCGAGCAGAGAAGGCTGAGGAGGGACATGATTGAGGTATACAAAATTATGAGGAGCATTGATAGTTCAGATAGGAAGAAACTTTTTCCCTTAGCGGAGGGGTCAATAACCAGGGGGCATAGATTTAAGATAAGGGACAGGAGGTTTAGAGGGGATTTGAGGACATTTTCTTTCACTCAGAGGGTGGTTCGAATCTAGAAAACACTACCTGAAGAGGTGGTAGAGGCAGGGACCATCCCAACATTTAAGAAGTATTTCAATGAGCACTTGAAATGCCATAGGATACAAGGCTACATCCCAAGTGCTGGAAAATGGGATTAGAATAATTAGGTGCTTGATGGCCGGCACAGACACGATGGGCTGAAGGGCTTGTTTCTGAGCTGGATAACTCCATGACTCTATGACTTGCTTTTAAAATCCGGTCTGTATTCAGGGTTATTGTCCCTTCTGTTTGACACTGTCTGTAACGGAAGGGTATAAAGCCCCATTCACAGCATTCTGTAACGGGACACATTCCAGCTCAATCTGTGTAAAGAAAACACATCACAGATTATAGATTGATGGCTGGTGACAGGAGCTGCCAAGGGAGCTAAACCTGAGCCCAGACTTCTGGTGTAAGAAGTAAAAGTGACATTAAGGTTGTTACACTCCCAGCGGTTTATGGTTAATGAATTAATATTCCCCAATAAGTAAACAAGCTGGAAAAAGAGAAATGAGTGACTGAAGACTGAGCCATTCCCTTTAAATCAGCTCTTACTGACCATAGTCTGGGAAGAGGCGGAGCATGAACGGGTCAGACCAGAAAACGGCAAAGGATCAGGGAGCAGTGTTCAGTTTAAATCACAAACAGTGAATCGGGAGGCAAATATTCTGTTGGGTATTGAAACTGCATTTCCCAGAAACTTACCACCGGATAGAAAAACGATTCAAAAATGGAATCACAATCCGCCGGCAAAATATTTAACATTAAAAGCCATAAATTCAAAATATCGTTCACAAACGAATTCATGATGCTCATGGCCCTGGAGGAGATGGTGGTGTCTGGGTGAACCTGCTTCATCACTTTGTTGATGTAGATGGAGTAACTCTCCTTCCTCGACTTTGACAACCCTTCCATCCCATTTTCCATACCATGTACATTTTACAGCAAACCCATATTTGGTGTATACAGCCCGAGGGGTTCCACATGGGTCCAGCCCTTCAGTTCATTTTGGTGGGAGGACCTTACACAGAGGTCTTTCCCCATTGAGACTTTGCAGCGGCTGCCCCAAGCTTTAGTGCTCCCCACAGCACGTAGTCCTGGACCTCGGAATGAGCCAATCTGCAACACTCGGTCGTGGACAACTCTTTCCACTGGAAGACGAGCAAGTTTCGAGCAGACCAAAGAGTGTCTTTCACTGAATTGATGGTCATTCAGCAGCAGTTGATGTTTATCTCGGTGTGTGCCCCTGGGAACAGCCCGTAGAGCACAGACTCCTGTGTTACAGAGCTGCTTGAGATGAACCTCGACAAAAACCACTGCATCTCTTTCCACACCTGCTTTGCAAAGGCACATTCCAGAAGGAGGTGGGCAACTGTCTCTTCCCCACCACAGCCACCTCGAGGGCAGCGTGTGGAGGCTGTGAGATTCTGGGCATGCAGGAAAGATCTGATAGGGCGGGCCCTTCTCACCACCAGCCAAGCTGGTGCTTGTTTGAAAGTTCTGGCGATGAGCTATGTTTCTATGTTGCTAACTCCACATGATCGGTGAGGCACAGCCTCAGGCCGACTTGGTGGGTGGTGCAAACGGATATCACTGCTTCTGATCTTCACCAGAACAGAGAGTGAGATGTAATGTTGATCATAAAACAGACTGTGAGAGAATACAACAGAATAAAACACATGGAGAGACAATGTGGAATAACAAATAGATTTGATTGGAATGTTGAATTTTGATTGGAATGGATAAAACAGCAGAAACAGCAGATTAAATTGGGATTCTCATCATTATATTGATCTGGGACAGAAAAGAGAAACTGATTGAAAGAAGGGAAGAAGGAAGAAAAGAAAGGATGGATCTGTTCACTTGTTTCAGTTTTTTCACTCGCCCATCAATGCTGGATAAAAAAAATTGCAAATAACAGAGAATTTCAACAAAAAGGGAGATTAAATGTTTCTGAAACCTTGGATCGAAGGATGCCCCAACAGATCACCTGTTGAACTGTCTCCTCACTAGGGGATTTCAATCAGTGAGTAATATTATTCTCTTCTTTTCTTTTGTTAAATAAACCCAGAACTGTCACTTGGTGTCAATATCTGTGTTTCAAATCCTGAATAATAAAATTGTGAGTTTCTTGATATTTTTTGGACACATTTCCTGCTGAAAGAACTAAGAACTCTTATCTAATTTACACAATACTATCTACACACTCATCAACCCTCCTAAACTAGCATCCTTGGTGCTGCTCTCTTCTCCCAAACCTCATCTCATGTGACTGTTACATCATCACTCTGACAGTGGGAGGGGTTGTTCCCACTGTTTATTTTATTTTTTATTCAGAGATACAGCACTGAAACAGGCCCTTCGGCCCACCAAGTCTGTGCCGACCAACAACCACCCATTTATACTAACCCTGCAATAATCCCATATTCCCTACCACCTACCTACACTTGGGGCAATTTACAATGACCTATTTACCTATCAACCTGCAAGTCTTGGGCTGTGGGAGGAAACCAGAGCACCCGGCAAAAACCCACACGGTCAAAGGGAGAACTTACAAACTCCACACAGGCAGTACCCAGAGTCAAACCCGGGTCCATGGAGCTGTGAGGCTGCGGTGTTAACCACTGCACCACTGTGTCTTCAACATTAACCCTTTACATCCTTATATTACACTGCAAGTCAAAACAAATGGTTAGAGGGAACTTCCTTCATTTATTGAAACATCAACAGCCGCCAGTTAAAAATCAACTCAATCCCATCAGAGAGAGAGAGAGAGAGAGACTGTCAGAGAACTTCCTGCATCCAGTCCTGACCCTGTCACACTCAGCAGCTGCTCACCCAGACCCCACTCTCATTAACACTGAACATTGTTACCGAGACCCTTCAAATACTGTTGACAAAAGGAAGAAAAGGTCAAAGTTAATCACAGCTGTATTGAGTAGAACAAGATTTAATATCTTCTCACTGTCTCTCGGTAACCACGAGACATAGGTTTTCTTATTTGGTTCCTTTGATTTCTCTTGTTCCAGATTGACTAATATTCCGAACCTTTGATCAATCCTCCTGCTTACGTCATGTCCCAGTCTCAGTTACAAGCAACACACAATGACACAAACACTCTGAAACATGCAACACGGTCACACTTTCCTTCAGTGAGATTAATGTCGAGCTGTTTTCCACGTTGAATGCAACTGTGAACAAATTTCTGTCAAAGAAGTTGCCTTTGGAATATCAGCACTGAATTTCTGGACAAAGAGAAACAGCCATTCCAAACTCACATCCTTCACAAAGGCTGTTTTTTCCTGTGACTGAAATTCATCATGAAATTTGAATTCGAAGTTAAAGTTCACAAGATACTGATGTAAATCTTGATACAGAAACTGATAAAGCCCATCACTAATATGAAATACGGCTCAACCGGGAGTTGAACCCACAATCACCTGCTTTTTAGACAGGTGCTTTAACCAGCTAAGCTACAGAGTCAGTTAACAAATGATGCTACAATTGAAATCGGAGGTGGTTACTATTTATTCTTATACCATTTTTCCACAGGTCACAACAAAAAATTTAACTTTTCCCACTTACTGACAGAGTCAATCATATACTCTATTTTTCACAGAATAGAAGACACTGACCAGGTTTCTTTAATGAACAACAAAATTATCAGTTTCTTATCGAACAAGTTTTAACTAGTCATGAATTAAAGTATAAATACTCAGGTGGAAATTTTAAAAGGTCGCTTTTTACCTTAACTGACTTTTAAAGTCCCTTTCTTACCTCAGCCTCACACACGGACACACACATACACTGGTTAACTGAAAAAATAAAAGGGATTATTTTTTACAATTCGGAGCTCTGTTAAAGACAAAAAAAAAAACACTTGGACTGATTACTTGCTCATTTAAGAACAAAACAGCAGATGAGATATGTTGTTCCAAAACTGGCGTAAAGTCGAATTTCCGAGTATACGTAGACAGGCCACTAGGATCTTTTAGAACAGTTTTTTAGAGGCAGTGTTGAGAATTAAATTTAGCAGGCTTTCTCAAAGACAGGAGATGAGATGAATTGACACAGTGAACTTCTCACAGTCTTTTAAAGATTTGCTGCAAAACAAGCTGGGTTGTGGTCTTCTCTCCTTCCTTGACACTTCTTCAGAGAAACTTTATCAGCTGCTCACTCCAGAAGGTAAAATACACTGACTGCTACAACAAAAGCTTGTGATTTTGTGAGCTACAGGTTATTGCAAGTCTCTCTGGCTGTGTGTTTTTCTGTTGATTTTGCACTCAGGTTCTTTCTGAATCCATGTGTTTGCAGATCTTTGTGAGTGAGAGACATTGAGATGTGCTTAAAGATTTCCCAATAAATTATTCATATCTCCGTCTTGCTCCGAACTTTGTACAAACACATTAATGTGGGAATCACACCTATCAAGCCATCAAACCTTTCCACTAAACATTGAAAGGTGACAGTTTATACTGTGACGAGGTTCCATTTATTCAGACACATCTGGTGTAAACGGATCAGTGATCGAGACGTGACTCACACAGGTAATGTATTTGTATATTATATTCATGATCTAATGATGTAAATAAACAATTCCTTGCACTTGCCACGCTTGGTGTATATTTTCTCTGCTGATGCCCCCTGAATATCTTTGAGAAAATGGTGATGAGGATGAGATAAAAGTCTGTAAATATAGGCAGCAAACAGCAGCAGGGACTGAAGTGAACAAGATCAGCCAGCTCCTGGTGACCTACCTGCTCGGATGGTGGAGAATTTGGGTGGATTGTGAGAAGCCTGGGCCACAGACTGTCTCCTCAGTTGAATGAGATGTTGCAGGGTCTTAGTGTGCATCAGATTCAAAGTGATTATTTGGGACAATATGGCTGAACCCATGGGATACATAGGAAGGCTAAGAACATATGAGAGGGCTCGAGAACGATTTAGTTGATATATTGAAAGAATGGACATGTTTTTCAGAGATAATAACATTTTGGAATTTGAAGGTGAAAGTGCAGAGGTCAAGACTCAGAATAAGGTAATTCTTGAGGGCAAGAAAGCAATTTTGCAAATGGAAATTATCCTGGAGTTGTATGACAAGCTAACAAAGCTTCCTGCTCCCATCAAGTCAAAAGATGTGCCATTCAAAATAATCATCACGAAGTTGGAGGAACATTTCAACCCTCAGCCATTAGAGATCACGGCAAGCTAGAAATTTGGAACCAGAAGGCAGAAAAGTAGTGAAACAGTTGGTGAGTACATTGTGGCACTGAAGAATTTATCACTACATTGCAGCTTTGGCACATTCTTAGACCGTGCATTATGAGACAGATTTGTGCTTATATTGGTGGATGAGAAAAGATACTAAACACACAAAATCCTACATTTGAGCGAACGTGTAAGATTGCTCTTTCCATGGAGATTGCATCAAAGAATGCTCGGGAATTTCATCCTGTGCCAGTGATAGTTACTCACTTCAGGGGAACCTCAAAAAACTAGTAAAATGGGCTTTGACATGGCAGATAAAATTTACACAGAGAATTGTGAAGAGATACAATTTGGGAGGAAGAATAAGGAGAGGCCATATAAATGAAATGGTACTATTCTAAAGTGGGTGCAGGAACAAAGTGACAATGTACACCAATCTTAGAAGGTTTGAAAAGGCTTCAAAGAGCAAACAGGACACTTGGCTTTATTAATAGAGGCATAGAGTAAAAGTAAATAAGTTATGATAAACCTTTATAAAATACTGGGTCTGAATGGCCTACTCCTGTACCTCCACAGAAAGCTTCCATTCCAGGTTTACACACACTCGTCAAGATCACTCTCCACAGATCCCACCACTCTTGGCTCGGACACCCTCTTCAGGATCACTCTCCATAGATCCCACCACTCCACGCATGGATATCTCCCTCACGATCAGATCACAGGTCCTTAGTCCTACCACATGCAGTCATGAATGGAGGTGGACAGATGAGATGAGGAGGCTCCAAAAACATCCCTATCCTCAACGATGCTGGAGCCAAAGCACAAGCATTTCTAACAATCTTCTGTCAGAAATTGCTCAGTGGATGATTCATCTCGGCCTCCTGAGGTCTCCAACATCACAGTTTCCAGTCTTCAGCCAATTCGACTCATTCCACATGATAGTAAGAAACAGCTGAAGTCACTCGAAACAGCAAAGACTATGGGCCCTAACAACATCCCGGTTCCAGTACCGAAGATTTGTGCTCCAGAACTAGCTGCGCCCTCAGCCAAGCTGTTCCAGTAGAGCTACAACACAGGCATCTACTGGACAATGTGGAAAATTGCCCGAGTGTGCCCTCTCCATGAAAAAAAGCAGGACAAATCCAATCTGACCTATTGCCGCCCCATCAGTCCACTGCCAATCATCAGCAAAGTGATGGAAGATGTCATCAACAGTGCTATCAAGCACCAGACACTTAGAATTCCTTCGGAACATTTTTTCCAATTATTTCTGAGGACCTGCTCACCGATGCTCAGTTTGGTTTCCGCCAGGGCCACTCAGTTCCTGACCTCATTATAGCCTTGGCCCAAATATGGGCAAAAGAGCTGAATTCAGGAGGTGAGATGAGGTAACAGTGACTGCTCTTGCCAAGGGCATCAAGGAGCCCTTGCAAAATTGAAGTCAATGTCAATCAGGGGAAACTTTCCACTTGCTGGAGTCATACCTAGCGCAAAGGAATCTGGCAGCTCAAAACTGGGCATCCATGAGGCACTGTGGGCCATCAGCAGCAGCAGAATTGTATTTAAACACAATATGTTACGTCATGGCCTGGCATATCCCTCACTCTACCATTACCATCAAGCCAACGGAGCAATAGTGGTTCAATGAAGTGTGCAGGAGGACATGTCAGGAGCAGCACCAAGCAGACCTAAAAATGAGGTGTCAACCTGGTGAAGCTACAACACAGGATTACTTGCATGTCAAACAGCGGAAGCAGCATGCAATAGACAGAGCTAAGTGATCTCACAACCAACAGATCAGATCAAAGCTCTGCAGTCCTGCCACGTCCAGTCCTGAATGGTGGTGGATAATTAAACAATTCACAGGAGGTCAAGGCTCCACAAATATCCCCATCCTTAATGATAGGGGAGACCAGTATATCAGTGCAAAATACAAGGTTGAATCATTTACAACCATCTTCAGCCAGAAGTATCAAGTAGATGATCCATCTTGGCCTCCGCCTGATGTCCCCAGCATCACAGATGCGAATCTTCAGCTCATCCAATTCACTCCACATGATATCAAGAAATGGCTGAAGGCACTGGATACTGACAACATCCTGGCTGTAGTGCTGAAGAGGTGTGCTCCAGAACTAACCGCGCCGCTAGCCAAGATGTTCCAATACAGCTACAACACTGGCATCTACCCGGAAATGTGAAAAATTGCCCAGGTATGTCCTGTACACAAAAAGCAGGACAAATCCAACCCTGTCAATTACTGCCCCACCAGCCTCCTCTTGATCATCAGTAAAGTGATGGAAGGTGTCGTTGACAGTGCTATCAAGCAGCACTTACACAGTCATAACCTGCTCACCGATGCTCATTTTGGGCTCCGCCAGGGCCACTCAGTTCCTGACCTCATTCTGGCCTTGCCCTAAATAGGGGCAAAAGAGCTGAATTCAGGAGGTGAGGTGAGGTAACAGTGACTGTTCTTGCCAAGGGCATCAAGGAGCCCTTGCAAAATTGAAGTCAATGTCAATCAGGGGAAAACTCTCCACTAGTTGGAGTCATACCTCACGCAAAGGAATATGGTGATGGTTGTTGGTGGCAAATCATGTCAGTCCCAGAACATTGCTCAAGAGTTCCTCAGGGTCACGTCCTCGGCCCCAACCATCTTCAGCTGCTTCATCAATGACCTTCCCTGTATCATAAGGTCAGAAGTGGGGATGTTCACTGATGATTGCAAAATGTTCAGTCGCATTCGCAACTCCTCAGATACTGAAGCAGTCCATGTCCACATGTGGAGAGACCGGGACAACATTGGGCTTGGGCTGATAAGTGGCAAGTAAAATTCGCACAAAAAAAGGTGCCTTTGTGGCGCAATTGATAGCGTGTTGGACTTCTAAATAATGATAGAGATGGTATGCAAAGGTTGTGGGTTCAAATCCCACCAAAGTCAAATTTTAGGGCGGCACAGTGGTGCAGTGGTTAACACCACAACCTCACAGCTCCAGCAGCCTGGGTTTGTTCCTGGGTACTGCTTGTGTGGAGTTTGCAGGTTCTCCCGGTGACCGTGTGGGTTTTTGCCAGGTGCTCCAGTTTCCTCCCACAGCCAAAGACTTTGCAGGTTGATCGTTAAGTGGGCCATTATAGATTGACCCTAGTCTCGGTAGGTGCAATTGAGGGAAGGTGGGGTTGTGGTCGGAATATGGGATTCATGTAGTATGAGTATAAATGGGTGGTTGATGGTCAGCACAGATTCGGTGGGCCGAAGGGCCTGTTTCAGTGCTGTATCTCTAAAAAAATAAATAAAAATGCCAGGTAATGACCATCTCCAACAAGAGAGAATCTAACCATCTCCCCTTGACATTCAATGGCATTACCATTGCTGAATCCTTCACTATCAACATCCTGGGGGCTTACCATTGAGCAGAAAATGAATTGGATCAGCCATGTAAATAGCATAGCTACAAGAGCAGGTCAGAGGCTGGGAATTCTGCTGCAAGTAACTCACCTCCTGTCCACCATCTACAAGGCACAAGTCAGGAGTGTGATGCAATACTCCCCACTTGCCTGGATAAGTGCAGTTCCAACAGCACCAAAGAAACTCAACACCATCCAGAACAAAGCAGCTCGCTTGATCAGCACTCCATCCACTACTTAAGTATTCACTCCCTGCACCACTAGTGAACAGTGGCAGCAGTGTGTACCATCTGCAAGATGCACTTCAGCAACTCACCAAGCCTCCTTCAACAGCACCTTCCTAACTTCTGACCTCGACCACCGAGAAGGACATTGAATGAATGGGAACACCACCATCTGCAAGCTCCCCTCCAGGTTACACACCATCCTGAATTGGAACTATATCATCGTTCCGTCACTGTCACTGGATCAAAATCCTGGAACTCCCTTCCTAACAGCACTGTGGGTTTACGTGCTGCACGGACTGCAGCAGCTCACCACCAACTTCTCAAGGGCAATTAAGGATGGACAATAAAGGCTGCGTTTGCTGACAACGCAACCACGATGTGGCACAACTCTCTTACTTCCCCTCCGCCGCACCGCCCGCTTCCACCCCTCACAGTCGCACAGTCCAGAACTTGCTGCTCCCCCCACTTCCCTGGCCGAATGTCCCCTGATCGCAATACCCCATTCTCCGCTCGTCGTTCCCCGTACCCCCCTCCCCTCCAGCCGCCAGCTCTAGGCCGCGCTGCTTCCCTTCTCTCGGCCACTCGCTCCCACGTTTGACCAGTCTCCATGCGCCGCCTGAAGAAGCAAGGTGGGCTGCAAAGTGATGTAGGAGCGAGTAGCGAGTGGCCTAGAGGAGGGAAGTGGCACAGCCAAGAGCTAACGGTGGGGAGCGAGTGGCTGGAGAGCTGGGTGACGCGAGCGTGGAACAATCGTCCAGGGGAGCATCGCGGTGTAGAGCGAGCGGCTGAGGGGAGGAAGCCTCGAGGCCTGGAGTGAGTTGACGAGCGGGGAGAGCTCCAGCCTCAAAGTCCCCCATTCAGCCACTTCCTCCAGCTGAGTGAGGGGCTGATTACCCGATGACACTTTACCGCACATGTGCGAAGATGGACCAGGTGTGGATATGCGATGACGTTGGCGCTGCGCAATGACATCATCCTGCGCATGTGCCACTTAATCCTGGCAAGATGTAGCTGTGCCTCTGAGCAGCTTGGCGCTCCCCGATGATGTCAGCGGGCCGCTCCATTGACAGGAATCACATTGTGTCAGCAGTGCCCACATCCCAGGAAAGAATAAAAAAGAGATTTACCACAATGGTAGCAGGGTGAGGGATTTCAGTTATGTGGAGAGATTGGAGAAGCTGGGCTTGTTCTCCTTGCAGCAGAGAAAGTTCAGAAGAGATTTGACACATTTGTTCAGAATCATGGAGGTTTTCAATAGTTTAAATAAGAGAAACTGTTTCCAGTGGTAAAAGGGTCAGTAAGCAGAGGACACAGATATCAGGTGATTGGCAGAAGAACCAGCGGCGACATGAGGAACCATTTTTTACACAGCAATGTGTTGTGATAAAGAAAGAAAAGACTTGCATTTAGATAGCACATTTCAAGACCACTGGACATATCAAAGCACTTTGTAGACAATGAAATACTTTTGAATTGTAATCACTGTTGTAATGTCAGAAATGTTGCAGCTGATATTCACAAACAGCAATGTGATAATGACCAACTGATCTGATTGAGGGGCAAATATTGATCACAACACCAGGGAGAATTGCTCTTAACTTGTTTGAAATTGCAGCATGGGATCTTTTACATTCACCCAAACATGCAGACCAGGTCTTGGTTTAACATCACACCTGAAAGGCAGCACCTTCAACACCCTCAGTGCTGCACTGGAGTGTCAGCTATGAAATCTGAACCCAGAAGCTTGTGATTTCGAGGTGAGTGTGACCAACTGAGCCACAGCTTTTACCTGAGTCTCAATCCTTCAACCAACAGTTTCTCTCGATCAGGTCTGTCACAACCCCTCATGATTGTGAACACCTCTATCAAATCTTATCTCTAAGGAGAACAACCCCAGCTTCTCCAATCTATCCACATAACTGAAATCCTAACCACACGTTGCAGAAAGGAATTTTTCCTCATGTTCCTTCTGGTTTTGTGAGTCACCTTAAATCTGTAACCTTCGGTTATTGACCGTTCAGCAGTTAGAAACCGTTCCTCACTATTTACTCTGCCTCAAACCTTCAAGGAAGCTCCGCAAAGTAACTGAAAATCAAGTTGTCAGAAGTGGGATTTAAACACATGCCTCCAGTGAAAGCTGCAACCTGAACAGAGAAGCTGAAACCGCTCAGTCACCTCAACTGTTCAGACCTTTTTGACCTCGTCATCACTTCTGTACTTTGAAAGGTTCACTCAGTTCAGGAGCTTGTTCAATGTTGCTGGAATGCTCAATGAATGGGAATATTAACTCCCCCGGGTTTTCCTGAGCTTGTTCTTGGTGTATGGGGATGTTTGTCCTGGGCCGTGGAATCTTGCATCCCTGTAATGGACATTAACCCACTGATTGAATCTGTATTCACTGCTTTCAGCTGGTGCTGGGTAATTGCAGAGTGTGGGGCTGGAATGTTGCTGCTTGTCCCGGCCTCACTCACTCTGGGAAAGAGTGAATAATTGATGCGTCTGTTTCTGTATCTGAAATGTGACTTCGATCTGCTGTTATTAACCGAGGCAGCGCTGCAGGAGGATACGTTAATAATCTCTCACTAATCAACTGCAAACAGTCAGAATGTGTAACTTTGAGCAGCACTTTCTGCACTGTCAGGGCTGAAAAGTTGAGGGATGGAGAAACACTGTCAGTATCTGAGTGTATACAGCACTGTACAGAGAAAGAGCCAATATACCGGGACTGAGACACAGTACATCTTTTCACATGTAATCACAATAATATGCACAGTCAGGAACTGAAAAGGATGAAAAACCGAATAGCATGAGCAAAAATAAGAAAAGTATGTAATTATACATTAGCTGATAAGCTTTCACTGTGTTATCTGGCAGTCTACTGTTTTATATTCAATGCACTCTCCACTGTGGCCAGGGAATGATTTCTTCTCAAGGGCTGAATATTAACAAAACTGCTTGTAATTTAAAATCTTTCAAAAGTAATTCCATTGAGCTAATGGGGAAAAGTCAAATACCCAATTATAGGAGAGCTGGTTGGTGATGACGTGGATGTGGCTGCAGTGTGCAGGACCAGACTGTTTCTATTGATTCACAATGAATGTTCCACCCTTTATTTGTAACAGTAAAACTGATCGTGGACAATGGCTATTCTGGTTGCAGTAACCTGGAGATTTAACTCATTGACACCCTGCTTTAGGGTAATCTAGAAAGAACAACACCCAGCTCTGTCAGTTAGTGTGCCTGTTTGTTAACCCACAATTTGTTGGTTTAAGCACATAAATGGATGAGGCTTTATTAACTTAAACTCTTCTACATCTGCTGTATTACTCTTGCTGTTGATTCTTCAAAGATAAGGTTAATCAAGACTTTCTTTGTGAAATCCATGCTGACTGCGTTTTATTATATTTTCATTTCTTACTTTATTATTTTCTACTTTTTGGGATTACATTGTCATTTTTTATTGATTTTAATTTTACTTATTGCATTTATTGCCCATCCCTAATTACTCTTGAGAAGGTGGTGGTGAGCTGCCTTCTTGAACCACTGCAGTCCATGTGGTGCTGTTAGGAAGGGAGTTCCAATATATTGACCCAGCCACAGTGAAGGAACGGTGATATAGTTCCAATTCCAGGATGGTGTGTGGCTCAGAGGGGAACCTGCAGGTGGTGGTGTTCCCATGCATCTGCTGCCCTTGTCCTTCTAGGTGGTAGAAGTCATGGGTTTGGAAGGTGCTGTCTGAGGAGCCTTGAGATGTTGCTGCAGTGCATCTTGTAGATGGTACACACTGCTACCACTGTGCATCAGCGATGGAGAGACTGAATGTTTGTGAATGAGGTACCAATCAAGTGGGCTGCTTTGTCCTGGATGGTGTCGAGCTTCTTGAGAGTTGTTGGAGCTGCACCTATCCAGGCAAGTGGAGAATATTCCAACACACTCCTCACTTGTGCCTTGTGTACAGGCTTTGGGGAGTCAGGAGGTGAGTTGTTCAACGCAGGATTCCAAGTCTCTGACCTGCTCTTGTAACCGTGATATTTATATGGCTACTGCAGTTCAGTTTCTGGTCAATGGTAACCCCCAGGATGTTGATAGTGGGGGATTCAGCGATCAGAATGCCATTGAATGTCAAGGGGAGATAGTTAGATTGTCTCTTGTTTGCGATGGTCATTGCCTGGCACTTAGTGATGTGAATGTGAAATATTCTTATTATGGAGTACTGTATTGTACTGTAGAGTCATAGAGTCGTACAGCATAGAAACAGGCCCTTCAGCCCACCGCACCCATGCCAACCATAATGCCTATCTATACTTATCTCACTTGTCTGCATTAATTCCTTATCCCTCTATGCCTTGCTCATTCAAGTACTTTTCCAGATGCCTCTTAAATGTTGATACTGTTCCTGCCTCCACCACCTCCTCTGGCAGCTTATTCCAGATACCCACTATTCTTTGTGTGAAAAATTTACCCCTTTGATCCCCTTTATCCTCCTCCCTCTCACCTTAAATCTATGCCTTCTAGTTTTAGTCACCCCTACCATCGGAAACAGACTCTGGCTATCTACCCTATCTATGCCTCTCATAATTTTATATACCTCTATCATGTCCCCTCTCAGCCTCCTTCGCTCCAGGGAAAACAGACCCAGCCCATCCAATCTCTCTTTACAACTCAAGCGCTCCAAACCAAGCCACATCCTTGTGAATCTTTTCTGCACTCTCTCTAGCTGAATCACATCTTTCCTGTAGTGCGGCGACCAGAACTGCACACAGTACTCCAAATGCAGCCTAACCAACATTATGTACAACTGTAACATGACATCCCAACTCTTGTACTCAATGCCTCGGCCAGTGAAGGTAAGCATGCCATACGCGTTCTTCACCACCCTGTCTACCTGTGTTGCCACTTTCAGGGAACTATGTACTTGCACCCCAAGGTGTCTCTGCTCAACAACACTCCCCAGGGTGCTGCCATTTACTGTATATGCCCTGCCCTGGTGTAACTTCCCAAAATGCTTCAACTCGCACTTGTCTGCATTAAATTCCATTTGCCAATCCCTTGCCCACATTCCCAGTTTATCTATATCCTGTTGTAACCTTAGACAACCTTCTTCACTGTCCACTATACCACCAATTTTGGTGTCATCTGCAAACTTACTAATCATGCCCCCAATTCACATCCAAGTCATTAATATATATGACAAACAACAGAGAGCCCAGCAACGATCCCTGTGGCACACCATTGGTCACCTGCCTCCAGTCTGAAAAACAACCCTCCACTCCCACCCTCTGCCCCCATCACCAAGCCAATTCTGTATCCAATTGGCTAGCTAACCCTGGATCCCATGTGTTCGAACCTTCTAGACCAGCCTACCATGTGGGACCTTGTCAAAGGCCTTGCTGAAGTCCATGTAGACAACGTCCATCGCCCTGCCCTTGTCAATCCTCTTGGTCACCTCCTCAAAAAACTCAATCAAATTCATTAGACATGATTTCCCACGCACAAAGCCATGCTGACTATCCCTAATCAGACCTTGCCTTTCCAAATGCATATAAATCTTGTCTTTCAGAATCCCTTCCAATAACTTTCCCACCACTGATGTAAGGCTCACCGGCCTGTAGTTCCTTGGCTTATCCCTGCTGCCATTCTTAAATAAAGGCACAACATTAGCTATCCTCCAGTCTTCTGGTACCTCACCCGTGGCTAATGATGATACACATTTCACTGCCAGGGCCCCAGCAATCTCCTCCCTTGCTTCCCATAGCATCCTAAGATGCACCTGGTCAGGGCCTGGGGATTTATCCACCTTAATGCGCTTCAAAACCTTCAACACCTTCTCCTTTGTAATGTTGATATGCTTCAGGATATCGCTGTTCCGTCCCTTGAACTCACTAGCTTCCATGACCTTCTCCACGGTAAATAAAGACGAGAGGTATTCATTTAAGACCTCGCCCATTTCCCATTGCTCCACACATAGATTACCACATTGATCCTGAAGGGGACCTACTCTCTCCCAAGCTACCCTTTTACTCTTAACATAATTATAGAAACTTTTAGGATTCTCCTTTATTTTATCAAAGTGATTCATGACAACGCTTCGTCATCGCTGACGTCATCAGGATGCGCCGCGGTGCGAACATGCGCAGACGGTCTCCTGCCCTCTGCTCATGCGCTGAGGTCCGGCTTGCCAGGACCGTTTTGCGCATGCGGAGATGACGTCATCGCGTTATGTCGTCTGCCTCGGGCAACGCGCCAGGTTGGCCTCAGCGCATGCGTCAATCTTCGGATATTCACGCATGCGTCAAAGCTTAGGCGCGACTTTTTGAAAGTGGAAGGAGGAGAGGTTTCGTCGGGCATTTTCTCACATTTTATCTGAATTATTTAGTCGTTTTGGAGACTTGCTTCATTTTTATTAGACACAGGAGATTGTTCAAAGGTAAGTTGCTCTGCCTTTGTAATTTCCGTTGTCTGGGGCACCACATGTTCTCCAGTCCCTGTTGTAAGCTGCTCTGAAAACATTTCCATTGTCTGGGGCACCGCATGTTCTCCAGTCCCTGTTGTAAGCTGCTCTGAAAGCATTTCCATTGTCTCGGGCACGCATGTGCTCCAGTCCCTGTTGTGAGTTGCTGTGTGCAGGCAGTACATGTGCTGCAACCTACCATCTAAACGGTCACTTTCGTTTCACTGCAGAACTTAAAATGGTGTGCACAACAGTAATTTTAGTGGATGGACGGAGGCAAGCTCTGACTCTGATTTGCTTTATTTCTTTTCATGTAAAACATGCCGTCGAGAAAACAATCCTTGAGACTTAAGGTCAGCATTCAAGCAACGAAGGCAACTGGATCATGCTGTGGAGCTCGTCACGATGTGGAAAGGAACATTGCATTTATGGATGAATTGGGAATGCACATTGGGATGCGCTTGGGGAACATTCACCAAGAATAGACTGAGCTCAGACTCTTGTGACTTTGCCTTCTTCACATGGACAATACAGCAGTGGAAAAGAGAGCCAAGCGTTCATTCACCACAAGATGTGAAAATAGATAAGTCCCCTGGGCCAGATGGGATTTATCCCAGGATCCTCTGGGAAGCCAGGGAGGAGATTGCAGAGCTTTTGTCCTTGATTGTTATGTCGTCATTGTCGACAGGAATAGTGCCGGAAGACTGGAGGATAGCAAATGTTGTCCCATTGTTCAAGAAGGGGAGTAGAGACAGCCCTGGTAATTATAGACCTGTGAGCCTTACTTCGGTTGTGGGTAAAATGTTGGAAAAGGTAATAAGAGATAGGATTTATAATCATCTTGAAAAGAATAAGTTCATTAGAGATAGTCAGCACGGTTTTGTGAAGGGTAGGTCGTGCCTCACAAACCTTATTGAGTTTTTTGACAAGGTGACCAAACAGGTGGATGAGGGTAAAGCAGTGGATGTGGTCTATATGGATTTTAGTAAGGCGTTTGATAAAGTTCCCCACGGTAGGCTATTGCAGAAAATACAGAAGTATGGGATTGAAGGTGAATTACTGCTTTGGATCAGAAATTGGCTATCTGAAAGAAGACAGAGGGTGGTGGTTGATGGTAAATGTTCATCCTGGAGTTTAGTTACTAGTGGTGTACCGCAAGGATCTGTTTTGGGGCCACTGCTGTTTGTCATTTTTATAAATGACCTGGATGAGGGTGTAGAAGGGTGGGTTAGTAAATTTGCGGATGACACGAAGGTCGGTGGAGTTGTGGATAGTGCCGAAGGATGTTGTAGGTTACAGAGGGACATAGATAGGCTGCAGAGCTGGGCTGAGAGATGGCAAATGGAGTTTAATGCGGAAAAGTGTGAGGTGATTAACTTCGGAAGGAGTAACAGGATTGCAGAATACTGGGCGAATGGGAAGATTCTTGGTAGTGTAGATGAGCAGAGAGATCTTGGTGTCCAGGTACATAAATCCCTGAAAGTTGCCACCCAAGTTAATAGAGCTGTTCAGAAGACATATGGTGTGTTAGCTTTTATTAGCAGGGGGATCGAGTTTAGGAGCCACGAGGTCATGCTGCAGCTTTACAGAACTCTGGTGCGGCCGCACCTGGAGTATTGCGTGCAGTTCTGGTCACTGCATTATAGGAAGGATGTGGAAGCTTTGGAAAAGGTGCAGAGGAGATTTACTAGGATGTTGCCTGATATGGAGGGAATGTCTTACGAGGAAAGGCTCAGAGACTTGAGGTTGTTTTCGTTAGAGAGAAGGAGGAGAAGAGGTGACTTAATAGAGACATATAAGATAATCAGAGGGTTGGACAGGGTGGATAGTGAGAGCCTTTTTCCTCGGATGGTGATGGCAAACACGAGAGGACATAGCTTTAAGTTGAGGGGTGATAGATATAGGACAGATGTCAGAGGTAGTTTCTTTACACAGAGAGTAGAAGGGGCGTGGAACGCCCTGCCTGCAACAGTAGTAGACTCGCCAACTTTAAGGGCATTTAAGTGGTCATTGGATAGACATATGGATGAAAATGGAATAGTGTAGGTCAGATGGTTTCACAGGTCGGCGCAACGCCGAGGGCTGAAGGGCATGTACTGCGCTGTAATGTTCTATGTTCTATATTGTCTTCCAAAGCAGTGACAGAATGGTGGCTTTAGTGTGTTGTTGAAATAGCTTTGTTGAGTTCGTGCTGTACTAACAGTTAAACAGTTCTTGGTTCAATCCCAGGTTTTGGCACTTTCAACCTCTCCTGTGTCTTTTTCTTTGGCTCCAATTGTCAAGCTGCATGATTTACTCTGAAATTAGCACCAGAGAACCAAGGTACCAGCGAGCATGAGGAGCTGAAATTAGCACAGATCAAATCCACTTAATATCTCTGACTGAAAATGGTTGCAAATGCTTCAGCTTCATCTTTTGCACTGACGTGCTCAGCACCACCATCATTGAGGATGTGAATGTTTTTGGAGCCTCCTCATCTTGTTAGTTATTTAATTATCCACCACCATTGACGACTGGATGTGGCAGGACTGTGGAGCTGTGATCTGATCCTGAGGGAGATATCCGTGCGTGGAGTGGCGGGATGTATGGAGAGTGATCCTGAAGAGGGTGTCTGAGCCTGGAGTGGAAGCTTTCCGTGGAGGTGCAGGAGTAGGCCATTCTGCCACACTGTTTTATAAAGGTTTATCATAACTTATTTGCTTTTACTCTATGCCTCTATTAATAAAGCCAAGTGCCCTGTTTGCTCTTAGCAACCTTTTCAAACCTTGATCAAAAAAGATTGGTGTACATTGTCTCATTCTTCCTCCCAAACTGTATCACTTCACAATTCTCTGTGTAAAATTTTATCTGTTGTGTGAAAGCCCATTTTACCAGTGTGTTTCAGTTCCTCTGAAGTGTGTTACTGTCACTGGCATAGGACGAAATTCACGAGCCTTCTTTGATGCTATCTCCGTGGAAAGAGCAATCTTACACACTAGCTCAAATTGGGATTTTGTGTGTTTAGTATCTTTCCTCATCCACCAATATAAGCACAAATCTGTCTCATAATGTACGGTCTAAGGATGTGCCAATGTTGCAATGTGGTGATAAATTCTTCAGTGTCACAATGTACTCACCAACTGTTTCACTACTTTTCTGATTTCTGGATCCAAGTTTGTAGCTTTCCGCGATCTCTAGTGGCTTAGGGTTGAGCCTCACTTCAACGAAGAAACGGAAAATTATGATTTAAAGATTACACCGTCAATCATTCACATCTCTGTCTTCTCCTGAACTTCGAGTTCAAATTTGTTTGTGAAGTTGAGTCACACGTTAAGACAGCACAGTCTTTGCCTTTGTGAAGGTAGTGATTTGGGAATGGCTGTTTGAAACTGTCCCTTTTTGCACAGAAATTCAGTGCAAATACTTGATCACTCACAATTTCCTCGAGAGAAATTTGTTCACAATCGCATTCGACACGGAAACTGCCTCAGCATTAATCTCACTGAAGCAAAATGTGACCGTGTTGTATGTTTCAGAATGTTGGTGCCGTTATTTGTCGCTTTTAACCGAGACTGGGACACAGGGCAATGTTGATCCGAGGTTGGAATATATTATCATTCAGGAGCAAGAAAAATCAAAAGGAACAAAATAAGAAAACCCAGTCTCCGGATTTGAGAATCTGTAGATCCGCTTTGGGAAAGTGAATCAGAGCAGAATGAAGGGTGAACTGTCCGACTGCCCAGAAGAGATGAAGACACAGCTCAGTGAACACGTTCCCCTGGTTTATGATGCTGGAACATTCCTCACACAGAAATGATTCAACCCAATGACAAACATTCTGACAGCTGATAATTTATGCTCCTGATTTAAGGACTGTTTCATGTGGTTACCGAGTGACGACGAGAAGATATTAAACTTTGTTCTATTCAATCTAGCTGTGATGAAGTTTGAATTTTTCTCCATTTTATAAGCAGTATTTGAAGGGTCTCGGTAACAATTTTCAGTGTTGATGAGAGTGAGGTCTGGGTGAGAAGCTGCTGAGTGTGACAGGTTCAGGACTAGATGCAGGAAGTTCTCTGACAGTCTCCCTCTATCTCTCGAATGTGTTTGAGTTGATTTACGACTGGTAGCTTTTACTTTACTTTTCTTATTTAGAGATACAGCACTGAAACAGGCCCTTCGGCCCACTGAGTCTGTGCCAACCAGCAACCACCCATTTATACTAATCCTACATTAATCCCATACTCTCTACCACATCCCCACCATTCTCCTACCACGTACCTACACGAGGGACAATTTACAATGGCCAATTTACCTATCAACCTGCAAGTCTTTTGGAGGTTGGAGGAAACCAGAGCACCCGGCGGAAACCCACACAGACACAGGGAGAACTTGCAAACTCCACACAGGCAGTACCCAGAACTAAATCCTGATCGCTGGAGCTGTGAAGCTGCGGTGCTAACCATTGCGCCACTGCGCCACTGTTGGTGTTTTGATAAATGAAGGAATTTCCCTCCACCCATTTTTTTTTGGACAGACAGTGTGGTATCAGGATGTGAAGGATTAATGCTGAAGATAGTGGGATCAGCCCCTCCCACTGTCAGAGTGATGATGGAACAGTCACATGAGATGAAGTTTGGGAGAAGAGAGAGCAGCACCAAGGATGCTAGTTTCGGAGGCTTGATGAATGTGTATATAGTATTGTGTAAATTAGAAAAGAGTTCTTAGTTCTTTCAGCAGGAACTGTGTCCAGAAAATATCGAGAAACTCACAATTTTATTATTCAGGAGTCGGAACACAGATATTAATTCCAAGTGACAGTTCTGGGACCAATTAACAAAAAAAGTAGAGAATAATATTGCTCACTGATTGAAATCCCCCAGTAAGGAGACAGTTAAACAGGTGATCTGTTGGGGCATCCTTCAATCCAAGGTTTCAACAACATTTAATCTCCCTTTTTGGTGAAATTCTCTGTTATTTGCAACGTTTTTTATCAGCTTTGATGGGCGAGTGAAAAAACTGAAAAAATTGAACAGTTCCATCCTTTCTTTTCTTCCTTCTTCTCATCTATCCATCTGTTTCTCTTTTCTGTCCCAGATCAATATAATGATGAGAAGCCCAATTTAATCTGCTGTTTCTGGCGTTTTATCCATTCCAATCAAAATTTCAACATTCCAATCAAATCTATTTGTTGTTCCACAGTGTCTCTCCATGTGTTTTATTCTGTTGTATTCTCTCACAGTCTGTTTGATGATCAATGTTACATCTCACTCTCTGTTCTGGTGAAGATCAGAAGCAGTGATATCTGTTTACACCACCCGACAAGTCGGCCTGAGGCTGTGTCTCTCTGATCATGTGGAGTTAAAGCAATTCTTCCAGTCAGTTAGTTCAGTTGTCACTTCATGAGAAATTCTGTCATCATGACTTCGTCAGTGACCTCATGGTCCAGGTGTCTGAGTGATGTTAATCATGATGTGATGAATTGATTGTATGTTCCAGTCTTTCCGTGGTGGGTTTTCACACTGAGTAGAAACGTGTTGGACATGGTCTGGAAATGTTTCACACCGCTCCATTCCCAACTTCATTTACTTACAGAAGATAGATTTCCATCATTGCACAGCTGGCTGCACAGCCAGAAACTGTGCTGAAGGTGACAGCTATGCCTGTGCAACTGACATGGTGGCTGAGAGGTTAAGGTGATGGACTATTAATACATTGTGTTCTGCACACGTGGGTTCGAATTGCATTCTTGTCGCTAGTTTATGAACTGTTTCGTGTATTGTTTATGTTGGGGGAGTTTATGTGTAAAGTCAGCCTCGAAACCTGTTCTTGTCTATGTCCAGACAGTGATTCCAGAATTGGTTATACTTTATTAAAATTGAGACAGACAATTGGAATTCTTCACTCAAACTGCACTGGAATGAAGATCAAATAGGGATCACGAAACGGAGCAGGATTTTTCCTCCCCTCCTTCCTTCCAGCTTTACTTTCTCTGGATTTACACCAAGTGAAAGACAAATGGGAAAAGCAAATGGCGAGGGAGCAGATGCAGAAAATTATCCTTTGGCAAGAAATTTATTTTCAAATCTTCTTGATCGATTAAGTGAGTGAGCAATGCTTTGGCAGATGGAGTTTAAAATGAGAGGTCATCTGCTACCGACGATAGATCAGAGTGTTTTTTGTCAGAGGTGAGATGTTAGAAACGGCGGAGGAGCAGAGACCCGAATTCTGAATTAATAAAAGCTAGTGGACTGGCTGAAAATAATGTGAAAAGTGAACAGAATATGAAGATTGGAACTCATGTTGCAGTGATATAAAGCTCTGTGCTCCTGAAGTAAATGTCCAAGCCCAGATTGTGGGGAATCTGTGGAGAGTGATTTGGTTTTTATTCATTCTTGGGTGTGAGTATCGCTGATAAGCCTAGCATTTATTCCCCATTCCTATTGCCGTTGAGATGGTGGTGGAGAGCTGCCTTCTTGAACTGATGCAGTCCATATGGTGCAGGAACACCCACAGTGCTATTGGGGAGGGAGTTCCAGGATTGTGACCCAACAACAGTGAAGAAATGGCTATATTGTTCCAAGTCAGGATGGTGAGTGACTTGGAGGGGAACCTGCAGGTAGTGAGTTCCCATGCATCTGCTGCCCTTGTTCTTCGAGGTGGTTGTGGTCACGAGTTTGGAAGGAGCTGTTGAAGGATACTTGGCGAGTTGCTGCATTGCATATGGAGATGGTACACACTGCAGCCACTGTTGACTGGTTGTGGAGGGATTGAATGTTTAAGGTGGCGGGTGAGGTGCCGATCAAATGGGCTGCTTTCTCCTGGATGGTGTTGTGCTTCTTGAGTGTTGTTGAGTGGGATGTATTCCATCCCACTCCTGACTTGTGCCTTGCAGATGGTGGACAGGATTTGGGGTGACAGGAGGTGAGATACTTGCTGCAGAATTCGTAATCTCTGACCTGCGCTTATCGCCACAGCATAGATGTGACTGGTCCAGTTACGTTTCTGGTCAAGATGTTGATTGTGGGGGATTTAACGATGATAATGCTTCTGAATATCAAAAGGCAGATTTTTTTTCTCTCTCATTGGAGATGTTCACTGCTTGGCACTTGTGCGACCAGAAGGTTGCTTGTCACTTATCAGCTCAAGACTGAATGTTGTTCAGGTCTTGCTGCTTGCAGGCACAGACTGCTTCAGTATCTGAAGAGTTGTGAGTCATCATCTAACATTCCCACTTCTGACTGATGTTGAAGAGAAAGTCGTCAATGAAACAGCTGGGATGTTTGGGTCTAGGACACTACCCTGAGAAACTCCTGAGGCAATGTCCTGGGCTGAGATGATTGGCCTCCACTAACCACAACATCTTGTTTTGTGCGAGGTATGACGTCAACAAGCGGAGAGTTTTCCCCCTGATTCCCATTGACTTCAATTTTGCTAGGGATCCTTGATGCCACACTCACTCAAGGGCAATCACTCTCACCTCTCCTCTGGAATTCCACTCTTTCATCTCTGTTTGGTCCAAGCTGCAATGAGATCATGCGAACAGAAGATCAGAAGAACTAGTAGCAGGAGTAGGCCATTTGGCCGCTCGAGCTTGCTCCGCCATTCAATAGGATCATGGCTGACCTGATCATGACCTCAACCCCACTTTCTTGCCTGCCCACATAACCCTTGGCACTCTTGTAGATAAAAATCTTGAAGACATTCAATGACCCAGCGTCCACTGCTCTCTGCGGTAAAGAATTCCAAAGATTAATGACCCTTTGAGAGAAGAAATTCCTTCTTAAATGAAAAACCCCTAAATCTGAAACTGTGTCCCCAAGTTCTAGATTCCACCACGAGAGGAAACATCCTCTCAGCATCTACCCTGTCAAGCCCCCTCAGAATCTTATATGTCTCAATACGTTCACCTTTCATTTTTCTCAACTCCAATCAGTATCGGTCCAACCTGCTCAACTTTCCTCATAAGACAACATCTTCATCACAGGAATCAATCCAATGAACCTTCTCTCAACTGCCTCCAATGCAAGTATATCCCTCCTTAAATAAGGAGACCAAAACTGGACACAGTACTCTAGGTGTGGTTTCACCAGCACCATGTACATTTGCAGCAAGACTTCTCTACTTTTATACTCCATTCCCCTTGCAATAAAGGGTAATATTCCATTTGCCTTCCTAATTATTTGCTGTACCTGCATGGTAACTTTTTGTGATTCATGTACGAGGACACCCAGATCCTTCTACACCGCAGCATTCTGTAATCTCTCACAATTTAAATGATATTTTCCTTTTCTATTCTTCCTACCAAAGTGAATAACCTCACATTTTCCCACATTCTACTCTATCTGCCAAATTATTTCCTGGAGCTGAGAGACACTGGCAGAACCTAAATTGAGCATCGATGATCAGATTATTGCTCAGTGCGTGGTGCTTGATAGCACTGTTGGTGACATCTTCCATCACTTTGCTGCAGATTGATAGGAGACTGATGGGGTGGCAATTGGTCAGATTGGATTTGTCCTGCATTTTTTTTATGGAGAGGGCACACTTGGGCAATTTTCCACATTGTCAAGTAGATGCCCGTGTTGTAGCTCTACTGGAACAGCTTGGCTGAGAGCGCAGCTAGTTCTGGAGCACAAGTCTTCAGTACTAGAGCCGGAATGTTGTTAGGGCCCATAGTCTTTGCTGTATCGAGTGCCTTCAGCTGTTTCATGCCATTATGTGGAGTGGAGCGAATTGGCTGAAAACTGGAAGCTGTGATGCTGGGGACCTCAAGAGGCCGAGATGAGTCATCCACTGAGCAATTTCTGACTGAAGATGATTTCAAATGCTTCACCTTCACCTTTTGCACTGACGTGCTCGGCTCCACCAACATTGAGGATAGGGATGTTTTTGGAGCCTCCTCATCTGGTTCGTTATTTAATTGTCCACCACCATTCATGACTGGATACCCAGTTTTTCAGGGCAGTGCCCTAGGCCCAACCATCCTCAGCTGTTTCATTGATGGCTTTCTCTTCAACATAAGTGAGAAGTGGGAATGTTCGCTGATGATTCACAGCTCCTCAGTTACTGAAGCCGTCTGTGCCTGCAAGCAGCAAGACCTGAACAACATTCAGGCTTGAGCTGATAAGTGACAAGCAACATTCGTTGATCGGATCCTGAGGGAGATATCCGTGCGTGGAGCGGCGGGATGTATGGAGAGTGACGCTGAAGAGGATGTCTGAGCCTGGAGGGCAGAATCTGTGGAGAGTGGTCCTCAAAGGATGTCCATGTCTGGAGATTTAGGATCTCTGAAGAGGGTCTCCGAGCCCATAGTGCTGGGATCTATGGAGAGTGATCCTGAAGTGGGTGTCCGAACCTGGAATGGCGGGATCTGTGGAGAGTGATCCTGAAGTGGGTGTCTGAGCATGGAGGGCAGTATCTGTGGAGCGTGATCCTGACGAGTGTGTGTAAACCTGCAATGGAAGCTTTCAGTGGAGGTACAGGTGGAGGCCATTCATTCCCAGTATTTTATAAAGGTTTAGCATAACTTATATGCTTTTACTCTATGCTTCTATTAATAAAGCCAAGTGTCCTGTTTTCTCTTAGCTACCTTTTCAATCCTTCTAACATTGGTGTACATTGTCTCTCTGCTCCTGCACCCAGTTTAGAACGGTAACGTTTCACTTATATGGCATTCTTCCTTCCAAATTGTATCACTTCACACTTCTCTGTTTAAAATTTCATCTGTTATGTGAAAGCCCATTTTACCATTTTTTTTAAGTTCCCCTGAAGTATGTTACGATCACTGGCATAGGACAAAATTCCTGAGCATTCTTTGATGCTATCTGCATAGACAGAGCAATCTTTTACGCGAGCTCAAATGTAGGATTTTGTGTGTTTAGTATCTTATTTCACCCACCAACATAAGCACAAATATGTCACGTAAATCTTGTTCACTGCAGTCCCTGCTGCTGTTTGCTGTCTATATTTACAGACGTTTATCTCAACCTCATCACCATGTTCTCTAATATATTCAGGGGGCATCAGCAGGGAAAATGTTCACCAAGCATGGCAAGTGCAAGGAAATGTTTATTTATGTCATTATGTCATGAACATAATGTACACATTTTTACATGTGTGAATCATCAAGATGTGTCTTCATAAATGGAACCCCGTCACAATAAACACTGTCACCTTTCAATGTTTAGCGGACACGTTTGACGGCCTGATGTATGTGATTCTCATATTAATGTGTTTGTACAAAGTTCGGGGAAAGATGGAGATATGAATAATTTACAGTGAAATCTTTTAAACATATTACCACATCTCTCACTCACAAAGATCTGCAAACACATGTATTCCAAAAGAACCTGAGTACAAAATCACCGAAAATAAACACAGCCAGAGAGACTTGCAATAACCTGTAGCTCAGGGAAAGTACATGATGTTATGGGAGGGATTTTATTTCTTTTAAAATATTTTTTGAAGAAGCCAAAATCAAACTGAATAAATGTAGGACCAGTTCTTTTTCAAGAGGGCACCAAAAGAACCAATTTGGCAACGATGTTTACTGGTTGTCACATGATTCAAGTTAAATATAGAGCAGAAACCCTGGTCATAGGGAGAAATGTGGTTAGTGAAGTCAGTCATGCCCCTTGATTGGACAAGCTTGGCAGCAGCAGCGCAAACCTAAGAAGGCAGAAAACTCACAACCTTCGGTTGTCGCAGTCAGTATGTTTTACCTGCTGGAGTAAGCAGCTGATTAAGTTAGCCGGAAGAATCATCAAGGAAGGAGAGAAGACCACAACCCAGTTTGTTTTCCAGAAAATCTTTAAAAGACCCTGAGAAGTCCACTGAGTTAATTCATTTTGTCGCATGTCTTTGAAGAAGGCCTGCTAAAATTAATTCTCAATGCCTTCTGAAAAGAACTGTTCTAAAATACCCTGGTGACCTGTCTCCGTATACTCGGAAGTTAGACTGTATTCCCGTTTTGCAGCAACATATATCATCTGATGATTTCTTCAAAAATGAGCAAATAAACAGCCCAAGAGTTTTTTTTTGTCTGTAACAGAGTGCTGAATTAAAAAAAAAATCCCTTTTATTTATTCAGCTATCCGGTGTGTGTGTGTGTGCATGTGGCTCGAAGATAAAAAAAAGGACTTTAAAAGTTGTTGAAGGTGAAAAAGGAACTTTTAAAATTTCCACCTGTGTGTTTATGCTTTACTTCATGACTAGTTAAAACTTGTTCGACAATAAATGGATTATTTTGTTGTTCATTAAAGAAAATTAGTCAGTGTCTTCTATTCTGGGAAAAATAGAGTATATGATTGACTGTATCAGTAAGTGGGAAAAGTTAAAATAGATGTTGTGACCTGTGGAGAAGTGGGATGAGAATAAAGAGTGCCCTCCTCTGCCCTTAGTTGTCACAGCACTTGTGATCTGGCTCAGTAGCTTAATTGGTTCGAGTGTTTGTCTCATATTCAGAAAATCTTGGATTCATATCCTTGCTTCAAAAGTTTAGCTATCAATCATTTACATCCATTATCTTGTGAACTTTAACTTTTCTTATGAAATTCATTCACAAAAGAAAACAGCTCAGTGGTTGCCTTTGTGAAGGATGTGAGTTTGAAATGGCTGTTCCTGCTCGCACAGATGTCCAGTGCTAATATTTCAACGGCAACTCAATCCCCTACAATTTCTTTGAGAGTAATGTGTTTGCAGTTGCATTTAACCTGGAAAACAGCTCAACATTAATCTCACTGAAGGAAAGTGTGACCGTGTTGTATGTTTCAGAGTGTTTGTGACGTTTTGTGTCTCTTTTAACCAAGACTATAGCACGACGCAAAGGGGAGGGTTGATCCGAGGTTTAGAATATATTATCATTCAGGAGCAAGAAAAATCAAAAGGAACAAAATAAGAAAACCCAGTCTCCAGATTTGAGAACCTGTAGACCCACTTTGGGAAAGTGAATCAGAGCAGAATGAAGGGTGAACTGTCCGACTGCCCAGAAGAGATGAAGACACAGCTCAGTCAGCACGTTCCCCTGGTTTATGATGCTGGAACATTCCTCACACAGAAATTATTCAATCAATATTCATCTGCCAAGTCGGTCTGAGGCTGTGCCTCTCTGATCACGTGGAGTTAAAGCAATTCTTCCAGTCAGTTAGTTCAGTTGTCATTTCATGAGAAATTCGAAGTCATCATGACTTCATCAGTGACCGAATGGTTCAGGTGTCTGAGTGATGCTCATCATGATGTGATCAAATGATTGTATGTTCCAGTCTTTCCGTGGTGGGTTTTCACACTGAGTTGAAACATGTTGGACATGGTTTGGAAATGTTTCACACCACTCCATTCCCAACAGGCCATGACCTGATGTGATGGAAATGTCATGTACTTACAGAAGCTACATTTCCATCATTACACATCTGGCTGCACAGTCAGGATCTGAGCTGAAGGTGACCATCCTGCCCAAATTTTCATAGAGGCAAAAAAGACATGTGATGGGTTGCTGGCACAAAGTTGGGTGATGAGTTGTTTGAGAGGTTTAGATGATGGATTATTAATTCCTTCTGTTTTACATGTATGAGTTTGAATCCCATCTGCATCAACAGTTTATAAAATGTTCAATACATTGTTTCTTTGTAGGACTTAAGCTGTTGCAGTACCTGTTTGAAAGATAGTCGAAGTTATTCTGAAGCCATCTTCCAATGTCATCTACATGTAAGCCAGATTTTAAAGGATAAGATGTAGTTTTTAAAAGTCATTTCAATCTTACTCGAGTCTTTACAAAGAAGCCAGGTAAATCGTGATAAAAAGTCATATATATTTAGAGATCTTTTAAAAGCACTTCAATCTTGTTAATAAAAAGTCAGATGTAAAATTAAGAACTCTGATAAGGCCTTTCTAAAAAGTTACATACAATTAAGAAACAAAATACAACATTTAAAATAAAAGCAAAATACTGCGGATGCTGGAAATCTGAAACAAAAACAAGAAATGCTGGAATCACTCAGCAGGTCCGGCAGCATCTGTGGAAACAGAAGCAGAGTTAACGTTTCGGGTCAGTGACCCGAAGAAGGGTACCGAAGAAGGGTCACTGACCCGAAACGTTAACTCTGCTTCTTTTTCCATAGATGCTGCCAGACCTGCTGAGTGATTCCAGCATTTCTTGTTTTTGTTACAACATTTAAAATGTCTGAACTTCCTCTGAAAGTTGACCCCTGCTGCTGCCGGTGTCTTCCTGGAATAGTGGAGCTGTTGTGTCGACAGAAAAGTCCTTCCCGAGCACCCCTGAGCCTGTTGGTACCGGCTCTAATCCAACCCAGGTAAAAATCAGGGTACGTTGTGGGCAATGAGCCCAATTTGCTGAACGACAGGTCCCTGTCACTTTAAAGAGTGGGCTGGTGCGATTATGATCAGAGGCTCCTTCTAAGCACATTTCTCACCACCACAACTTCCAGATGCTGGTGTTAGTGTGTGCATGTACTGGCAGTTGCAGTGCTGTTCAGACCCTCAATAGCAGTGAAAGTCTCAGAGTTCACCGCTATTGGGCTGCAAAATCCAGGCCAATATCTCACAGCCCTGTTAGATTTGCTCTCCCTCTGTACAAAAGCAAACTCCACACATTGTCTTTCACTCACTCCTGTTTCCAGCCCTGACGGTGCAGAAATCCCCTCTCAAAGGTACACAATCCAGTTGATTTCTGATCAAATACCTCCTTCCTCATTCAATAGAGGAAACAGAGACATGAACAGGACTCAGGTGCAAGAAAGTTTCACCAACAGAGCAAAGAAAGGCACCAACAAAAGTCACACCTACTTTCCAAATCATTTCACTGTGATATTCTTTCACTTGTTTTGTAAAATGACCGCAATAAATCTGAAAATGAGCACCATGAGCTTTGTGTTCACTAGTCACTTGTTCTCCTGAATTGTCTGTCAGGTTTGTAATTCAATTTGTATTGGATATTGAAGAGAATCTCTTTTCAAGATGATTGCACATCGTACTGTGTTTAAAGCAACCAACTTGTAAAATGGAAGATAATGAATGTTTCAATATCTGTGTGACCAGATTCTTCCAATGCTTTTCAACAGCTAGATTGATGATGCTTGTAATCTGTATCCTGTGGAGAATGGGAGAGGAGAATAAAAACATGGTGCATGAACAGGACAGACTGTGTAAAATGGGAGCACAGAAATACTGCCACCTCATTGAAAGTTAATGAGATTTATACTAAGTCAGACACCTGTCCACAATGAACAAGTGGATACATTAATTGTCCACTTTCAATCTAAATGGGACTGAGGTTCCAACAGAGAGGTTTTCTGGAAAATACCTGCTGCAGTTTTAAAATTGATGAACTGGAACATCTTATACTAACTTTCAAATAACTGTAGTGATTGTATAGTTCTCATAGTGGAGAGAAGGAGTTGTTTATAAATATAAGCAGAAAGACACATTTGTGGATTGGTGAATGAGCTTTATCTTTCTGAAATGTATTTGTCCATTGGTTACAGATCACTGGAAATTCTTTTTTACATTTCAATTGTAGCAGCAGCAGTTAACAGCAAAATGTCTGATTAATCAGAGTAGTGGGTCTGGGAAACACTTAAACAGCCGAGACCCTGTAAAACAGAACTCCAAGTAATATTTTAAATAAGGCACTGAACTGACAGAGCGGTAAAGGCCTGCTCAGGTCAGGAAAAAAACCCGACCCGAACCCGACAGAACCACTTTGGACCCGAGCCCGACCCGGCCCGAGTATCTCCATTTATTCCTACGCCCGAACCGACCCGTGCCTTACCCGACCACCGGAATGTTCACTTTACCTACCTCTCGATTCCGAATCTACAGGAAGCTGCAGCATGAGCGCAATGACATCATAGAGAAGCTCACTTGCTCACTGCGCAGAGCCAGAGGTTCCCTCCTTGATGTCCCGGACTCCCAGCTCATGTTAGCTTTTCAACTTTTGACACTTATTAAACTCAACTTCCCAGCAGAGCAAAATGTAATACTTACTGTGTGTTTCCAACACGGACTCAGCCCGACCTGGACCCAACCTGACCCGAACCAGGCCCGACCCGAGCCGAGCCCGACAGCAAGACCTGGAAGAGCGACCCGACACGACCCGGACCCGACACAGGTCGTCGGGTCCCGTCGGGTTCAGTTCGGTTAGCAGGCCTTCACAGAGTGGAGGTCAGATGAGGATTGAATTAATTACAATCACTGAATCTAAACAAGAAATAAATCTGTCAGGAATGGAACGATTTGCTTTATTTGTCAGATTAATGGTAGCGCGTCTGACTCCAGATCAGAAAATTGCGTGTTCAAATCCCGTCAGGCTCAGTTATGTTTTACAGCAGCTCAAGTTCCTGGATTTTGTATCAGAAGAGAGTTCGATCTATTGGAATGTTCAGTGAATGGTTGAATTTCAAGATCAACTTCAATAGATTAAAGTCCTGATTTCTGGTTCCGTTCCATTTCCATGCTCAGTTCTTATTTCACACTGTTTTATATCAGAACAATGTTTCAGGGATGTGATGTGTCCATTGTTTCTGCAATCACTCTGTCACCCAGTGTGAGAAATAAAACACAAACCGCCCAGCGTGCGGCTCAAACCCACACCTGGCTCTGTCTGTAGGCCGCTTAGTTCAGTTGGTTAGGACGCACTGTTCATAACAACAAGGCTGTGGATTTGATCCCCATGTGCGCTGTCACATGGTCAGTCATTAATTTGACACATTTTTGTAACACTTAAAATCCAACATTTAGATGCAAACAAGTTTACATAAAATGTCAGAGGGAACTTATTTTGAATAACATCCATTACATCTTTGTCACTGGGCTGGAGTAACACAGAATTCTTTCCAATTATCTTCCGTTTGCTGATAAACATTGAACTCGTGGCGTGTTCTCGTTAATGGTCACGAGCAGCAAAAACAGACAGAGCAAGTCTGACCGCCCAGAGATGTGGAAAAGGCTTCAGTTTGGGACAAATGCAGCAAATCAAATGTTCACCCGGCCCCGAAAGATTCAAATACTGGGGAAAAGGACACAAGAAGATAGAGAATAAGCTAAAGCAGACAATGTAAATATTTCCCATCCTTGATATCTCTCTATTCCGATCCAACCTTCAGAGTTAGGTAAATAATTTCAGTGTAAATTGTGCAACTCGAGAGTCAAAACCAAATGGCGATGCAGAATAAAGGAGAACTGCCAAAACCCCAGATTACACCAGGGTTCTTCAGTCTAATACACTCCCAACTGAGCTATATCAGTCTCACAGGCTTGGGATGATAAGTGGCAAGTAACATTCGCACCACACAAGTGCCAGGCAATGAATATCTCCAACAAGAGAGAATCTAACCATCTCCCCTTGACATTCAATAGCATTACAATCACTGAATCCCCCACTATCAACATCATGGGGGTTACAATGGGTCGCCATACAAATAACGTGGCTACAAGAGCAGTTCAGAGGCTTGGAATCCTGAGGTGAGTAATTACAGTGCAGCTGTTGGCTCCACCCCAGGGGCTGAATTTGTTCTGTAAACCATGAAGCCGCTTCTCTCAAATCTCAGGTTTATCATTAAATCCTCTTTCAAAAGCCCCAAAGTGTGATATATTCCTCTCACTCATCCATGACTCCTGACTCCCCAAAGCATGTCCACCATCGACAAGGCACAAGTCAAGAGTGTGATGGAATACTCTCCGCTTGCCTGGATGGGTGCAATTCCAATTCAAGAATCTCAACACCGTCCAGGACAAAGCAGCCCGCTTGATTGGCACCCCATCTACAAACATTCACTCCCTCCACCATCGACGCACTGTGTACAGTTTAGTCTCCTCATCTTATGGAAGATACACTTGCCATAGAGGGGGTGAAACAGACTAATCTTTTTTTTGCATTTATTTCATTTCATCTCAGTTTGTTCAGTTTGCTTACCTACTGTTTTTTTCAGGTTTGTACTTGCTGCTGTTCAATATTCAGTCCGTTAACACCTAATCTGTACTAATGCTTTGTCTTTCAACACACCATTAACATATTGTTTGCCTTTGCTGCATGACCTTTTGGTCAGCTATGTGGCCTTGTCCAATCTACACCTTCTCCTTTGTTATCTCTTGCCCCACCCCCACCTCACTTGCTCATAACCTGTGACTTTTCTAATATATGTCAGTTCCGAAGAAGAGTGACTGACCTGAAACGTTAACTCTGCTTCTCTTTTCACAGATGCTGCCAGACCTGCTGAGTGGTTCCAGCATTTCTTGTTTTTCTGTCACCAGACTAATCCCTGGGATGGTGGGATTGTCTTATGAGGAAACTGGGCCTGTATTCCTTAAAGTTTCGAAGAATGAGAGGTGATCTGATTGAAACTGACAAAAGTCTTACAGGGCGTGACAGTGTGGATGTAGACAGGATGTTTGCCCTGGTTGGTGAGTCTAAAACCAAAGGAAATCGTCTCAGAATAAGGAGTAGGCCATTTAAAACTGAGATGGGTGGAATTTCTTCACTCAGACGGTGGTGAATCATTGGAATACTGTGCCCCAGAGGGCTGTGGCAGCTCAATCATTGAGCATGTTCAAGACAGAAATTGATAGAAATCTTGATACTCATGACATCAAGGGATATGGGGATAGCACTGGAAAGGGGCTTTGAGGGAGATGATCAGCCATGATCGAATAGAATGGCAGAGCAGGCTCGACGGGCTGAATGGCTTACTCCTATGTTCCTCTGTTCCTAAGAGAGATGGCGCCAGCGTGCAGCCCTGCTTTACCCCACTGCTGATCTTGAAAGCCTCTGATGTTGCTCCATTGGAACTGATGGAACTGTGCATGTTCTCGTGGAAAGAAGAGATGATGCCCAAGAGTTCAGGAGGGCAGCCTATGTTCCATCGCAGTTTGAAGAGGCCATCTCTGCTGACAAGATCAAAGGCCTTAGGGATGTTGATTAAAATGTGTGTGTCTCTGTGGCACAATGGATAGCGTGTTGGACTTCAAAATAATGACTAAAAAGATATTCAAAGGTTGTGGGTTCAAGTCCCACCAGAGTCCGATTTTGGACCAGAAACAGAAAAGCGCAATGGAACAACAAATGAAAAAATGCGCCAAAAGCACAGACTCGGAGACAGAGCGAGAGAGAGAGAAGAGCAGAGCAGGGGGGAAAAAAATCGAGGAGTGACGTCACAATGGAGAGTGAGAGCAGGGAAACAGAGAGCCGCTGGGGTGAGTTTGCAGGATTTGGTTCTTTCTTCGGTGCAGTGGAAGGAGCTGATGGTGAGGATCTGGTCAGCTGTGATATCACAGGCAAGCAGGTAGTTGATTGGATTGGAAGAACCGACCTGATTGATGCGCATCTGGTAAGTGATTCAGGTCCATTTTAGTCCTGACGTTTAAAATAGTCGCAAACTTGTGGTAAGTTTAATAAAATATGCAATAAAATGAATAATTGAATAAAATAATTAAGTAGTTAATTGAAACACGTTGAGGATGACAGCACAGGTGATGTGTCACAGCTGCAGCATGTGGGAGCTCCTGGATGCCAGTGTGATCCAGGGCAAACACGTCTGCAGTAAGTGTTTGCGGCTCAAAGAGGGAGAAAAAAGGAATGTAGTCGTAGCAGGGGACAGTTTCGTAAGGTGGATTGACTCTGTTCTCTGCAGCAAAGAGCAAGAGTCCAGACGGCTGTGTTGCCTGCCGGGGCCAGGATTCAGGACATCTGCTCAGGGCTGGAGCGAAACATACAATGGGAGGGGGAGGATCCAGTCGTCGTGGTCCATGTCGGTACCAACGACATAGGCAGGACAAGGATAGAGGTTCTGCAAAGTCAGTATGAGGAACTAGGCACCAAATTAAGAAGCAGAACCTCAAAGTTAATCATCTCTGGATTATTACCTGAGCCATGTGCAAATTGGCATAGGACAAATAAGATTAGAGAAAGTAATGTGCGGCTGAAAGACTGGTGTGGTAGTAGTGGGTTCTGGTTCGTGGGGCATTGGCACCAGTACTGGGGAAAGAGGTGGCTGTACCGTTGGGACAGTCTCCACCTGAACCGTACTGGTGCCGGTGTTCTAGCGAGCCACATAACGAGGGAAGTAGAGACGGTTTTAAACTGAATAGTGGGGGCAATGGATCAAATTTGGGAAGATATGGTGAATCAAGGAGGAGAGACAAGGCAAGAGAGAAAGGTATAAATATGGGAAATGATAAACAGACTGTGACAGGAAGGGACAGAGCAGACAAATCTCTGAGTAAATCGACAGATAAGGCTAGAGGTGACAAAAATAATAAAAGGACAAAACTACATGATCTGTATCTGAATGCATGGAGCATTCGAAACAAAACAGATGAACTGAGAGCACAAATAGAATAAATAAGTACGATATGATAGTCATTACAGAGACATGGGTGCAGGGCGACAGAGATTGGAATGTGAATATTGGAGGTTACATGGCATTTAGGAAGGACAGGAAGCTTGGAAAAGGTGGCGGGGTACCTCTGTTAATTAATGATGGTATTAGCGCAATAGAGAGGGATGACCTAAGTTGAGGAAATCAGGATGCAGAAGCAGTTTGGGTACAAATGAGAATTCATAAAGGCAAGAAGTCACTTGTGGGAGTGGTGTCCAGGCCACCTAACATTAACCACACTGTCGGATGGGATATAAAGGAAGAAATAATGGCAGCTTGTCAGAAAGGTACAGGCGTAATTATGGGGGATTTTAATCTACATATAGACTGGAAAATTCAGATGGGCAGAGGTAGCCGAGATGAGGAGTACAAAGAATGTTTTGGGGATAATTTCTTGGAACAATACATTCTGGAGCCTACCAGAGAGCAGGCGATACTAGACCTGGCATTGTGCAAGGAGATAGGATTAATTAATGACCTCATAGTTACGGTGCCCCCAGGTAGTAGCGATTATAATATGATTGAATTTTACATTCAGTTTGAGGGAGAGGGGAGTGGGTCCCAGACTAGTATTTTAAATTTAAATAAGGGCAATTATAAGGTCATGAAAGCAGAGCTCGCTAAAGTGAACTGGCAAATTAGGTTAAGGGATAAGTCAATAGAGATGCAGTGGCAGACATTTAAGGGGATATTTCAGAATACACAGAATGGATACATTTCAACGAGAAAGAAAAGTTCCAAAGGTGGGACTCACCATCCATGGTTCACGAAAACAGTTAAAGATACTATCAAACTTAAAGAAAAAGCCTATAATTGTGCAAAGGTGGGAGGCAGGTCATAAGATTTGACAGAATATAAAAAAACAGCAAAGAATTACTAAAAGATTGATAAGGAAGGTAAAATTAGAGAATGAGAGAAAGCTCGCAAGAAATTTCAAGACAACCAGTAAGAGTTTCGATAGATATTTTAAAAAGAAAAGAGTTAACAAAGCGACTGTTGGTCCTATAGTAAGTGTGTCTGGGGAATTAATAATGGATAATTAAGAGATGGCAGATGAATTGAACAGATACTTTGCATCGGTCTTCACTGTTGAGGATACAAATAACATCCCAGTATTAGCCGTATATCAGGAAATTGAAGGGATGGAGGAACTCAAGAAAATTACAATCACCAGGGAAGTGGTACTAAACAAATTGTTGGAGCTGCGGGTTGACAAGTCGCCAGGTCCTGAATTGGCTAGTGAGATAGTTGATGCGCTGGTTTTAATATTCCAAAATTCCCCAGATTCGGGAAGGTTCCGTTAGATTGGAAAAGAGTGAATGTAACTCATTTATTCAAAAAGGGAGGGAGACAGAAAGCAGGAAACGACAGGCCATTTAGCTTAACATTTGTCTTAGGGAAAATGTTTGGAGCTATTACAGGGGATGTTATAGCAGGGCATTTAGAAAAAAATAAGGTAATAAGGCAGAGTCAACATGGTTTTTTGAAAGGGAAATCATGTTTAACCAATTTATTGGAGTTCTTTGAGGGAGTTACATGTGCTGTGGATAAAGGGGAACCAGTGGATGTATTGTATTTCGATTTCCAGAAGGATAAGGTGCCATATCAAAGGTTATGGCAGAAAATAAAAGCTCATGTTGTCGGGGGTAACATATTGGCATGGATAGAAGATTGGCTAGCTGACAGGAAACAGAGAGTCTGCATAAATGGGTCATTTTCTGGTTGGCAAGAAGTAACGAGTGGTGTGCCACAGGGATCTGTGCTGGGGCCTCGACATTTTACAATTTATATAAATGACTTAGATGAAAGGACTGAAGGTATTGTTGCTAAATTTGCTGATCACAAAGATAGGTAGGAAAGTAGGTTGTGAAGAGGACATAAGGGGGCTACAAAGGGATATAGATAGGTTAAGTGATTGGGCAAAGACCTGGCAAATGGAGTATAATGTGGGAAAGTCGGAAATTGTCCACTATGGCAGGAAGAATAAAAAAGCATATTATCTAAATGGTGAGAGATTGCAGAGATCTGAGATGCACAGGGATCTGGGTGTCCGAGGGCATGAATTGCAAAAGTCTAGTATGCAGGTCCAGCACGCAATTAGGAAAGCTAATAGAATGTTATCATTTATCACCATGGGAATTGAATACAATAGTAGGGAGGTTATGCTTCAGCTATACAGGACATTGGTGAGACCTCTTCTGCAGTACTGAGTGCAGTACTGATCTCCTTATTTGCGGAAGGATGTAAATGCATTGGAGGTAGTACAGAGAAAGTTTAATAGACTAATACATGGAATGGGTGGGCTGTCTTACGAGGAAAGATTGGACAAGCTAGGCTTGTCTCCGCCAGAGTTTAGAAGAGAAAGAGGCGACATGATTTGTTATTTAATTTATTAATTAACAAATTAGCTTATTCTCCAGTCTTCCGGTACCTCACCCGTGGCTAACGATGATACAAAAATCTCTGCCAGAGCCCCAGCAATCTCCTCCCTTGCTTCCCATAGCATCCCAGGATACATCTGATCAGGCCCTGGGGATTTATCCACCTTAATGCGCTTCAAAACCTCCAACACCTCCTCCTTTGTAATGTTGATATGCTGCAGGATATCGCTGTTCCCTCCCTTGAACTCACTAGCTTCCATGACCTTCTCCACGGTAAATGCAGACGAGAAATATTCATTTAAGACCTCGCCCATTTCGCGTGGCTTCACACATAGATTGCCACACTGATCCGTAAGGGGACCTACTCTCTCCCTAGCTACCCTTTTACTCTTAATATACTTATAGAAACTTTTAGGATTCTCCTTTATCTTATCTGCCAGGGAAATCTCATGGCCCCTTTTCGCCCTCCTAATTTCCTTCTTAAGTGTACTCCTACATCCCTTATACTTCTCGAGGGACTCACTCGATCCCAGCTGCCTATACCTGACGTATGCCTCCTTCTTTGTCCTGACCAGACCCTCAATATCCCTCGTCAACCAAGGTTCCCTGAACTTGCCAGCCTTGCCCTTCCATCTAACAGGAACATGCTGGCCCTGAACTCTTCCTATCTCACTTTTAAAAGCCTCCCACTTGCCAGACGTCCCTTTACCTGTAAACAGCCTCTCCCATTCAACTTTTGAGAGTTCCTGTCTGATGCCATGGAAATTAGCCTTCCCCCAATTTAGGACTTCAACCTGAGAACCAGTCCTATTCTTTTTCATAACTATCTTGAAGCTAATAGAGTTATGGTCACTGGTCCCAAAGTGCTCCCCCACTGACACATCAACCACCTGCCCATCCTCATTTCCTAAGAGGAGGTCGAGTGTAGCCCCTTCTCTAGTCGGGCCATCCACGTACTGCTTCAGAAAACTATCCTGGATTCACTTAACAAATTCTTACCCATCTGATCCCTTAGCACTAAGGCAGTCCCAGTCAATATTAGGGAAGTTGAAATCACCTATTATTACAACCCTATAATTCCTATACCTATCTGTGATTCCCCTACATATATGCTCCTCCACCTCCCTCTGACTATTGGGGGGCCTATAGTATAATCCCATCAAAGGGATCACCCTTTTATTATTTCTCAGTTCTACCAGTATGGCCTCACTGGACATTCACCCCGGGATATCCTCTCTAAGTACTGATGTCCTCCCTAATCAATAGTGCAACTCCCCCTCCTCTCTTACCTCCACCTCTGTCACGCTGGAAGGATCGGTACCCCGGAACATTGAGCTGCCAGTCCTGCCCATCCCTCAACCACGTTTCCGTAATAGCTACAATATCACAATCCCATGCACCGATCCATGCTCTGAGTTCATCTGCCTTACCTGCAAGGATACTTGCATTAAAGTAAATGCAGTTTAGCCTACCAGACCTTCCACGCTCCCTGTCCTGCCCCTGCCTGGCCTGCCTACTGGACTTGCTTGCTTTAATCTCTCCATTTGCCTCAACTATCTCATTGGAGAGACTACTACTTTGGGTGCCACCCCCGCTGCAAGACTAGTTTAAACCCTCCCGTGTATTACTATAAAATCTCCCTCCAAGGATATTGGTCCCCTTCCAGTTCAGATGCAACCCGTCCCTCTTGTACAGGTCACCTCTGCACCAGAAGAGATCCCAATGATCCAAGTACCTGAAGCCCTCCCGCCTTCGCCAGTCTTCAGCAACGCATTCATTTGCCTAATCCTCCTATTCCTACCCGCACTAGCACGTGTCACAGGGAGTAATCCTCAGATTACAACCTAGAGGTCCTGCTCTTTAATCTTCTGCCTAACTCCCTATATTCACTTTGCAGAACCTCATCTCTCTTCCTGCCTATTTCGTTCGTACCAATATGGACCACGATCTCTGGCTGCACACCCTCCCCTTTCAGAATTTCCGGCAGCTGCTCCGAAACATCAAAGACCCTAGTATTAGGGAGGCAACATACCATCCTGGAGTCTCGTTTGCGGCCACAGAAACGCCTATCTGCACCCCTTATGATAGAATCCCCGATCACAATAGCTCTTCCACCCCTTTTTCTCCCCTGCTGTGCAGCAGAGCCCTCCGTGGTGCCACGGACCGCACTGTCGCTGTTTTCCCCAGGGAGGTCTTCCCCACAACAGTAACCAAAGCGGTGTATCTGTTTGAGAGGGGGATGGCCACAGAGGACTCCTGCACTACCTGCCTGCTCCTACTATTCCATCTGGTGGTCACCCATCCCTTTTCTGCCTGTGCATCCATTACCTGCGGTGCGACCACCTCACCAAACATGCTATCCATGACCCCCTCAGCTTCGCGGACGCTCCACAGTGATACCACCCGCAGTTCCAGCTCCATAATGCGAGTAGCCAGTAGCTGCAGCTGGATACACTTCCAGCACACATGGTCGTCATGGAGACTGGGAGGGTTCCTGAATCCCCACATAGCGCAGGAGGAGCATATCACGGGGCTGAGCTCTCCTGCCATGACTTACCCTTAGATTAATAAGTTACTCCCTTCATTAAAAAATACTAATGACACTAGGGGCCTTGTTCTACCCATTACAATCTAAAGTCCTTCATAAGCTACACTGAATAAAAAAAAACACTTTAGTAGTACTCATCTTATCAGCAGAGGTTCTTTTTTCAACTAAAAAACGTTGCCCTTTTCTTTAAGATATTTAAATACACTAACAGCAGTGACTCACCAACCAATCACCTTGCAGCTCTCCTCTGACGTCACAGTTGGCTTCTTTTTTTCAAAACTCCAGCACACTGGAAGAGCTCCACTCCACTCCTGGAAGGTAAGAGACTGGGCATCGATCCTCGGATTAGATTTATAGTCTCCGATCTCGGCGTTCTCCTCATATCGGTCCATATAGGTCTGCTCCGCTCCGCTCCTCTCCGCTCCCGGAAGGTAATTCACCAGCATTTGCAGAAAAGTATGTCTTAAGCTGTTGTAGTACCTGTTAGAAAGATAGTCTAAGCTATTCTGAAGTCATCTTACAATTTCATCCACATGGAAGCAGGATTTTAAAGGATAAGATGTAGTTTTTAAAAGTCACTTCAATCTTGCTCAAGAGTCTTCACAAAGAAGCCAAGTAAATCTTGATAAAAAGTCATATACATTTAGAGATCTTTTAAAAGCACTTCAATCTTGTTAATAAAAAGTCAGATGTAAATTTAAGAACTCTGATAAGGCCATGCTGAAAACTTACATACAATTAAGAAAAAAAATACAACATTTAAAATGTCTGAACTCCCTCTGAAAGTTGACCCCTGCTGCTGCCGGTGTCTTCCTGGAATAGTGGAGCTGTTGTGTCAACAGAAAAGTCCTTCCCGAGCAGCCCTGAGCCGGTTGGTACCGGCTTTAATCCAACCCAGGTAAAAATCAGGGTACATTGTGGGCAACCAATCCAATCCGAGTCACACCTACTTTCCAAATCATTTCACTGGAATATTCTTTCACTTGTTTTGTAAGATGACTGCAATAAATCTGAAAATGAGCACCATGAGGTTTGTATTCACTAGTCACTTGTTCTCCTGTGTTTGTCTGTCAGGTTTGTAATTCAGTTTGTATTGGATATTGAAGAGAATCTCTTTTCAAGATGATTGCACATCGTACTGTGTTTAAAGCAACCAACTTATAAAATGGCAGAAAATGAATGTTTCAATGCCTGTGTGACCAGGTTCTTCCAATGCTTTTCAACAGCTAGATTGATGATGCTTGTAATCTGGATCCTGTGGAGAATGGGAGAGGAGAATTAAAACATGGTGCATGAACAGGACAGACTGTGTAAAATGGGAGCACAGAAATACTGCCACCTCATTGAAGGTTAATGAGATTTATTCTCAGTCAGGCACCTGTCCACAATGAACAAGTGAATACATTAATTGTCCACTTTCAATCTAAACGGGACTGAGGTTCCAACAGAGAAGTTTTCTGGAAAATATCTGCTGCAGTTTTAAAATTGATGAACTGGAACATCTTATACTAACTTTCAAATAACTGGAGTGATTGTATAGTTCTCATAGTGGAGAGAAGGAGTTGTTTATAAATATAAGCAGAAAGACACATTTGTGGATTGGTGAATGAGCTTTAACTTTCTGAAATGTATTTGCCCATTGGTTGCAGGTCACTGGAAGTTCTTTTTTACATTTCAATTGTCGCAGCAGCAGTTAACAGCAAAATGTCTGATTAATCAGAGTAGTGGGTCTGGGAAACACTTAAACAGCCGAGACTCTGTAAAACAGAACTCCAAGTAATATTTTCAATAAGGCACTGAACTGACAGAGCGGTAAAGGCCTGCTCAGGTCAGTAAAAAAACCCGACCCGAACCCAACAGAACCACATTGGACCCGAGCCCGACCCGGCCCGAGTATCTCCATTTATTCCCACGCTCAAACTAACCCGAGCCTTACCCGACCACCGGAACGTTCACTTTATCTACCTCCCGATTCCGAATCGACAGGAAGCTGCAGCATGAGCGCAATGACGTCATAGAGATGCTCACTTGCTCACTGAGCAGACTCAGAGTGTCCCTCCTTGATGACCCGGACTCCCAGCTTAGGTTGGCTTTTCAACTTTTGACACTTATTAAACTCAACTTCCCAGCAGAGTTAAATGTAATAACTACTGTGTGTGTCCGACACGGACTCAGCCCGACCTGGACCCAGCCCGACCCGAATCTGGCCCGACCTGACACGAGCCAGAAAGCCAGACCCGGAAGAGCGACCCGACACGACCCGGACCCGACACAGGTCGTCGGGTCCCGTCGGGTTCAGGTCGGGTGGCAGGCCTTTACAGAGCGGAGGTCAGATGAGGATTGAATTAATTTCAATCACTGAATCTAAACAAGAAGTAAATCTGCCAGGAATGGAAGACTTTGCTTTATTTGTGAGCTTGTGGCACAGCGGTCGCGCGTCTGACTTCAGATCAGAAGGTTGCATGTTCAAATCACATCAGGCTCAGTTATGTTTTACAGCAGCTGAACTTCCTGGATTTTATATCAGAAGAGAGTTCGTTCTCTTGGAATGTTCTTGCATGGGAGAATTTCAAGATCAACTTTGATAGATGAAAGCCCTGATTTCTGGTTCCGTTCCATTTCCATGCTCAGTTCTTATTTCACACTGTTTTATATCAGAACAATGTTTCAGGGATGTGATGTGTCCATTGTTTGTACAATCGCTCTGTCACCCAGTGTGAGAAATAAAACACAAACCGCCCAGCGTGCGGCTCAAACCCATACCTGGCTCTGTCTATAGGCCGCTTAGTTCAGTTGGTTAGGACACAGTGTTGATAACAACAAGGCTGTGGATTTGATCCCCATGTGCGCTGTCACATGGTCAGTCATTAATTTGACACATTTTTGTAACACTTAAAATCCAACTTTTAGATGCAAACAAGTTTACAGAAAATGTCAAAGGGAATTTATTTTGAATAACATCCATTGTATCTTTGTCACTGGTCTGGAGTAACACAGAATTCTTTCCAATTATCTTCCGTTTGCTGATAAACATTGAACTCGTGGCGTGTTCTCGTTAATGGTCACGAGCAGCAAAAACAGAGAGAGCAAGTCTGACCGCCCAGAGATGTGGAAAAGGCTTCAGTTTGGGACATATGCAGCAAATCAAATGTTCACCCGGCCCCGAAAGATTCAAAAACTGGGGAAAAGGACACAAGGAGATAGAGAATAAGCAAAAGCTGACAATGTAAATATTTCCCATCATTGATATCTCTCTATTCCAATCCAACCTTCAGAGTTGGGTAAATAATTTCAGTGTAAATTGTGCAGCTCAAGAGTCAAAACCAAAGGGCGATGCAGAATAAAGGAGAACTGCCAAAACCCCAGATTGAACCAGGGATCTTCAGTCTAACACACTCCCAACTGAGCTATTTCAGTCTCACAGGCTTGGGATGATAAGTGGCAAGTAACATTCGCACCACACAAGTGCCAGGCAATGACCATCTCCAACAAGAGAGAATCTAACTATCTCCCCTTGACATTCAATAGCATTACAATCACTGAATCCCCCACCATCAACATCATGGAGGTTACCATGGGTAGCCATACAAATAACGTGACTACAAGAGCAGGTCAGAGGCTTGGAATCCTGATGTGAGTAATTACAGTGCAGCTGTTGGCTCCACCCCAGGGGCTGAATTTGTTCCGTAAACCATGAAGCAGCTTCCTCTCAAATCCCAGGTTTATCAATAAATCCTCTTACAAAAGCCCCAAAGTGTGATATATTCCTCTGACTCATCCATGACGCCTGTCTCCCCAAAGCCTGTCCACCATCTGCAATTCACAAGTCAAGAGTGTGATGGAATACTCTCCGCTTGCCTGGATGGGTGCAATTCCAACTCAAGAATCTCAACACCGTCCAGGACAAAGCAGCCCACATGATTGACACCCCATCTACAAACATTCACTCCCTCCACCATCGGCACACAGTGGCAGCAGTGTGTACCGTCTCCAAGATGCACTGCAGCAATGCACCAAGACTCCTTCGACAGCGCCTTCCAAACCCAGCAACCTCTACCGCCTAGAAGGGCAAGGGCAGCAAATGCAGGGGATACCACCACCTGCAAGTTCCCCTCCAAGCCAAACACCATCCTGACTTGGAACTATATCGCCGTTCCTTCACTGTCGCTGTATCAAAATCCTGGAACTCCCTTCCTCACAGCACTGTGGGTGTACCTACCCCACATGGACCGAGGTGGTTCAAGAAGGCAGCCCAACCCACCACCTTCTCAAGGACAATTAGGGATGGGCAAGAAATGCTGGCCTAGCCAGCGAAACCCACATCCAATGAATGAATGAATAAAAAAGGACTCACTCTGAGTTTCCGCCTCTCCCACTGTGTGACCCCCGCCTCCCTCTGTGTGTCCCCCTCTTCCTCTATGTGTCCCCCACACCCTCTGTGTGTCCCCCTCGACCTCTGCGTGTCCCCCTCTTCCTCTGTTTGTCCCCCTCTTCCTCTGTGTATCCCCTCTTCCTCTGTGTGTCCACCACCCCCTCTGTGTGACCCCGACTCCCTCTGTGTGATCGCGAATCCCTCTGTGTGATCCCGACACCCTCTGTTTGTCCCCCACTCGCTTTGTGTGTCACTGACTCTCTCTGGGTGTCCCCTACCACCTCTGAGTGACCCCGACTCCCTCTGTGCGTCCCCCTCTCCATCTGTGCGTCCCCCACTCCCTCTCTGACTCTCCCTCTCCCTCCGTGTGACCCCACCCCGTCTGTGTTTCCCCCACTCCGTCTGTGTGCCCCCCACTCCCACTGTGTATCCCCAACTCCCTCTGTGTGCCCCCGACTCCCTCTGTGTGTCCCCGACTCCCTCTGAGTGTCTCCCTCTCCCTCTGTGTGTCCCCCATTCCTTCTGTGTGTCCCCTCTCCAACTGTGTGTCCCTATCTCCCTCTCTGTGCCCCCTCGCCCTCTGTGTGTCCATGTCTCCCCCTGTGTGTACCCCTCTCCATCTGTGCGTCCCAATCTCCCTCTGTGTGTCCCCGACTCCATCTGTGTGTCCCCGACTCCCACTGTGTGTCCCCCACTCCCTCTCTGTGTCTCCCTCTCCCTCCGTGTGACCCCACTCCGTCTGTATGTCCCCAACACCCTCTGTGTGCCCCCGACTCCCTCTGTGTGTCCCCGACTCCCTCTGAGTGTCTCCCTCTCCCTCTGTGTGTCCCCCATTCCTTCTGTGTGTCCCCTCTCCAAATGTGTGTCCCTATCTCCCTCTCTGTGCCCCCTCGCCCTCTGTGTGTCCATGTCTCCCCCTGTGTGTTCCCCACTCACTCTGTGTGTCCCAGTCTCCCTCTGTGTTTCCCAATCTCGACTCTGTGTGTCCCCCACACCGTCTGTGTGTCCCCCACTCCGTCTGTGTCTGCCACGCGCCCTCTGTGAGTCCCCGACTCCCTCTGTGTGCCACCCTCTCCCACTGTGCATCCCCATCTCCCACTGTGCGTCCCAATGTCCCTCTGTGTGTCCCCGACTCCCTCTGTGTGTCACCGAACACATCTTTGTGTCCCCCACACCTTCTGTGTGTCCCCCTCTCCCTCTGTGCGTCCCAATCTCCCTCTGTATGTCCCCACTCCTTCGGTGTTCCCCCTCTCCCTCGGTGTTCTCCCTCTCCCTCTGTGTTCTCCCTCTCACTCCGTGTGTCCCAATCTCACTCCGTGTGTCCCAATCTTCCTCTGTGTGTCCTAATCTCACTCCGTGTGTCCCAATCTTCCTCTGTATGACACCCTCTCCCTCTGTGTGACCCCGTCTCCCTCTGTGTGACCTAATCTCACTCCGTGTGTCCCAAACTCCCTCCGTGTGTCCCAATCTCCCTCCGTGTGACCCCTCTCCCTTTGTGTTCTCCCTCTCACTCCGTGTATCCCAATCTTACTCCGTGTGTCCCTATCTTCCTCTGTATGACACCCTCTCCTTCTGTGTGTCCCCCTCTTCCTCTGTGTGTCCCCCAGTCCCTCTGTATGAACCCCTCTCCCTCTGTGTGCACCCCACTCCCTCTGTGTGTCGCCCAGTCCCTCTGTGTGTCCCCGACTCGCTCTGAGCGGCCTCCACCTCCTCTGTGTGTCCCCCTATCCCTCTGTGTGACCCCCTCTCCCTCTGTGTGTCCCAATCTCCCTCCGTGTGTCCCATCTCCCTCTGTGCGTCCCAATCACCCTCTGTGTGTACCCCTCTCTATCTGTGAGTCACCCTCTCCCTCCGTGTGTCCCCCTCTCACTCTGTGAGTCCCCCTCTCCCTCTGTGTGTCCCCGAGTCCTTCTGTGTGTCCCCCTCTCCCCTGTGAATCCCCCTCTCCCTGTGCGTGTCCCCCACTCATTCTGTTTGTCCCCACCTCCTTCTGTGCGGCCCCCACCTCCTGTGAGTGTCCCCCTCTCCCTCTGTGTGACCCCCTCTTCCTCTGTGTGTCCCGCTCTTAATCTGTGTGTCCCCCTCTCCCTCTGTGTGACCCCCCTTTCCCTCTTTGTTCCCCCTCACCCTCTGAGATCTCCCTCTCACTCCGTGTGTCCCAATCTCGCTCCGTGTGTCCCAATCTTCCTCTGTATGACACGCTCACCCTCTGTGTGACCCCATCTCCCTCTGTGTGCCCTATTCTCCCTCCGTGTGTCCCAATCTCCCTCCGTGTGTCCCAATCTCCCTCCGTGTGACGCCTCTCCCTCTGTGTTTCCACCTCTTCCAATGTGTGTCCCTTTCTCCCTCTGTATGAACCCCTCTCCCTCTGTGTGTCCCCCTCTCCCTCTGTGTGTCCCCCAGGCCCTCTGTATGAAACCCTCTCCCTCTGTGTGTGCCCCTCTCCCTCTGTGTGTCGCCGAGTCCCTCTGTGTGTCCCAATCTCCCGCCGTGTGTCCTATCTCCCTCTGTGCGTCCCAATCTCACTCCGTGTGTCCCAATCTTCCTCTGTATGACACCCCTCTCCTTTTGTGTGACCCCCTCTCCCTCTGTGTGTCCTAATCTCCCTCCGTGTGTCCCAATCTCCCTCCGTGTGTCCCCCTCTCCCACTGTTTGTCCACCTCCCCTCTGTGTGTCCCCCTCTCCCTCTGTATGAACCCCTCACCCTCTGTGTGTCCCCTCTCCCTCTGTGTGTCCCAATCTCCCTCCGTGTGTCCCAATCTCCCTCTGTGCGTCCCCCTCTCCCTCTGTGTGTCCCCCAGTCCTTCTGTGAGTCCCCCTCTCCCTCTGTGAGACCCCCTTTCCCTCTGTGTGTTCTCCACTCCTTCTGTGTGCCCCCGACTCCGTCTGTGCGGCCCCCACCTCCTCTGTGTGCCCCTCTCCCTCTGTGTGACCCCCTCTTCCTCTGTGTGTCCCACTCTCCCTCTGTGTGTCCCCCTCTCCCTCTGCGTGACCCCCTCTCCCTCGTTGTTCCCCCTCTCCCTCTGTGTTCTCCCTCTCACTCCGTGTGTCCCAATCTCACTCCGTGTGTCCCAATCTTCCTCTGTGTGACCCCCTCTCCCTCTGTGTCACCCCCTCTCCCTCTGTATGAACACCTCTCACTCTGTGTGTCCCCCTCTCCCTCTGAGTTTCCCCTAGTCCCTCTGTGTGTCACAATCTCCCTCTGTGCGTCCCAATCACCCTCTGTGTGTCCCCCTCTCCATCTGTGAGTCACCCTCTCCCTCTGTGTGTCCTCCTCTCCCTTTGTGTGTCCCCCTCTCCCTCTGTCTATCTCCCAGTCCTTCTGTGTGTCCCCTCTCCCTCTGTGAGTCCCCCTCTCCATCTGTGTGTCCCCCACTCCTTCTGTGTGTTCCCGACTCCCTCTGTGCGGCCCCCACATCCTCTGTGCGTCCGCCACTCCCTCTGTGTGTCCCCCTCTTCCTCTCCGTGTCCCAATCTCACTCTGTGTGTCGCAGTCTCCCTCTATTAGAATTAGAATTAGAATATTACAGCGCAGTACAGGCCCTTCGGCCCTCGATGTTGCGCCGATCATCTGACCTACACTATTCCATTTACATCCATATGTCTATCCAATGACCACTTAAATGCCCTTAAAGTTGGCGAGTCTACTACTGTTGCAGGCAGGGCGTTCCACGCCCCTACTACTCTCTGCGTAAAGAAACTACCTCTGACATCTGTCCTATATCTTTCACCCCTCAACTTAAAGCTATGTCCCCTCGTGTTTGCCATCCTCATCCGAGGAAAAAGACTCTCACTATCCACCCTATCTAACCCTCTGATTATCTTGTATGTCTCTATTAAGTCACCTCTCCTCCTCCTTCTCTCTAACGAAAACAACCCCAAGTCCCTCAGCCTTTCCTCGTAAGATCTTCCTTCCATACCAGGCAACATCCTAGTAAATCTCCTCTGCACCCTTTCCAAAGCTTCGACATCCTTCCTATAATGCGGTGACCAGAACTGCACGCAATACTCCAGGTGCGGCCTCACCAGAGTTTTGTACAGCTGCATCATGACCCCGTGGCTCTGAAACTCGATCCCCCTACTAATAAAGGCTAACACACCATATGCCTTCTTAACAGCCCTATTAACCTGGGTAGCAACTTTCAGGGATTTATGTACCTGGATACCAAGATCTCTCTGCTCATCTACACTACCAAGAATCTTCCCATTAGCCCAGTACTCTGCATTGCTGATACTCCTTCCAAAGTGAATCACCTCACACTTCTCCGCATTAAACTCCATTTGCCATCTCTCAGCCCAGCTCTGCAGCCTATCTATGTCCCTCTGTACCCTACAACACCCTTCGACACTATCCACAACTCCACCGACCTTCGTGTCATCCGCAAATTTACTAACCCACCCTTCTACACCCTCATCCAGGTCGTTTATAAAAATGACAAACAGCAGTGGCCCCAAAACAGAACCTTGCGGTACACCACTAGTAACTAAACTCCAGGATAAACATTTGCCATCAACCACCACCCTCTGTCTTCTTTCAGCTAGCCAATTTCTGATCCAAAGCTCTAAATCACCTTCAACCCCATACTTGCGTATTTTCTGCAATAGCCTACCGTGGGGAACCTTATCAAACGCCTTACTGAAATCCATATACACCACATCCACGGCTTTACCCTCATCCACCTGTTTGGTCACCTTCTCGAAAAACTCAATAAGGTTTGTGAGGCACGACCTACCATTCACAAAACCGTGCTGACTATCGCAAATGAACTTATTCTTTTCAAGATGATTATAAATCCTGTCTCTTATAACCTTTTCCAACATTTTACCCACAACCGAAGTAAGGCTCACAGGTCTATAATTACCAGGGCTGTCTCTACTCCCCTTCTTGAACAAGGGGACAACATTTGCTATCCTCCAGTCCTCCGGCACTACTCCTGTCGACAATGACGACTTAAAGATCAACAACAACGGCTCTGCAATCTCCTCCCTGGCTTCCCAGAGAATCCTAGGATAAATCCCATCTGGCCCAGGGGACTTATCTATTTTCACTCTTTCCAAAATTGCTAACACCTCCTCCTTGTGAATCTCAATCCCATCTAGCCTAGTAGGCTGTATCTCAGTAATCTCCTCGGCAACATTTTCTTTTTCTACTGTAAATACTGACGAAAAATATTCATTTAACGCTTCCCCTATCTCCTCTGATTCCGCACACAACTTCCCACTACTATCCTTGATTGGCCCTGTTCTAACTCTTATCATTCTTTTATTCCTGATATACCTATAGAAAGCCTTAGGGTTTTCTTTGATCCTATCCGCCAATGACTTCTCGTGTCCTCTCCTTGCTCTTCTTAGCCCTCCCTTTAGATCCTTCCTGGCTAGCTTGTAACTCTCAAGCGCCATAACTGAGCCTTCACGTCTCATCCTAACATAAGCCGCCCTCTTCCTCTTGACAAGCGCTTCAACGTCTTGAGTAAACCACGGCTCCCTCGCTCGACAACTTCCTCCCTGCCTGACAGGTACATACTTATCAAGGACACGCATTAGCTGCTCCTTGAATAAGCTCCACATTTCGTTTGTGCCCATCCCCTTCAGTTTCCTTCCCCATCCTACACATCCTAAATCTTGCCTAATCGCGTCATAATTTCCTTTCCCCCAGCTATAATTCTTGCCCTGCGGTATATACCTGTCCCTGCCCATCGCTAAGGTAAACCTAACCGAATTGTGATCACTATCGCCAAAGTGCTCACCTACATCTAAATCGAACACCTGGCCGGGTTCATTACCCAGTACCAAATCCAATGTGGCATCGCCCCTGGTTGGCCTGTCCACATACTGTGTCAGAAAACCCTCCTGCACACACTGAACAAAAACAGACCCATCTAAAGTACTCGAACTATAGTATTTCCAGTCAATATTTGGAAAGTTAAAGTCCCCCATAACCCCTACCCTGTTACTCTCGCTCCTGTCGAGAATCATCTTCACTACCCTTTCCTCTACATCTCTGGAACTATTCGGAGGTCTATAGAAAACTCCCAACAGGGTGACCTCTCCTCTCCTGTTTCTAACCTCGGCCCATACTACCTCAGTAGACGAGTCCTCATACGTCCTTTCTGCCGCTGTAATACTTTCCTTGATTAACAATGCCACACCCCCCCCCCCCCTCTTTTACCCTCTTCTCTGTTCTTACTGAAACATCTAAATCCCGGAACCTGCAACATCCATTCCTGCCCCTGCTCTACCCATGTCTCTGAAATGGCCACAACATCAGGATCCCAGGTACCAACCCATGCTGCAAGCTCACCCACCTTATTCCGGATGCTCCTGGCGTTGAAGTAGACACACTTTAAACCAAGTTCTTGCTTGCCAGTGCCCTCTGTGTGTCCCCCACTCCCTCTATGTGACCCCGACTCGCTCTGTGTGTCCCCCACTTCCTCTGTGTGTCCCCCACTTCCTCTGTGCGTCCCCCTCTTCCTCTGTGCGTCCCAATCTCCCTCCGTGTGTCCCAATCTCCCTTGGTGTGTCCCCCGCTCCATCAGTGTGTCCAGCTCTTCCTCTGTGTGCACCCCTCTTCCTCTGTGTGTTCCCCACTCCAGCTGTGTGTCCCCCAGTCCCTCTGACTGTCCAAAGCTCACTCTGAGTTTCCCCCACTCTCTCTGTGTTTCCCCCTCTTCTTCTGTGTGTCTCCCTCTTCCTCTGTGCGTCCCAATCTCCCTCCGTGTGTCCCAATCTCCCTCTGTGCGTCCCAATCTCCCTCCGTGTGTCCCAATCTCCCTCTGTGCGTCACAATCTCCCTCTGTGTGCCCCCTCCCAATCTGTAAGCCCCCCTCTTCCTCTGTGTGCACACCTCTTCCTCTGTGTGTTCCCCACTCCCTCTGTTTGTCCCCCAGTCCTTCTGTGTGTCCAAAGCTCACTCTGAGTGTCCCCCACTCTCTCTGTGTTTCCTCCTCTTCCTCTGTGTGTCCCCCTCTTCCTCTGTGTGTCCCCCACTTCCTCTGTGTGTCCCCCACTCCCTCTGTGTGTCTCCCTCTACCTCTGTGTGACCCCCTCTTCCTTTGTGTGTGCCCCTCTTCCTCTGTGTGTCCCCCACTCCCTCTGTGTGACCCCGACTCCCTCTGTGTGACCGCGAATCCCTCTGTGTGACCCCGACTCCCTCTGTGTGTCCCCCACACGCTTTGTGTGTCACCGACTCCCGCTGTGCGTCCCCCTCTCCATCTGTGCGTCCCAATCTCCCTCTGTGTGTCCCCGACTCCCTCTGTGTGTCCCTGACTCCCTCTGTGTGTCCCTCACTCCCTCTGTGTGTCTCCCTCTCCCTCCGTGTGACCCCACTCCGTCTGTGTGACCCCCACTCCGTCTGTGCGTCCCCCATCTCCCTCTGTGTGTCCCCGACTCCCTCTGTGTGACCCCCTCTTCCTCTGTGTGTCCCCCTCTCCCTCTGTGTCTCCCCCTCTCCCTCTATGTGATCCCCTCTCCCTCTTTGTTCCCTCTCTCCCTCTGTGTTCTCCCTCTCACTCCTTGTGTCCCAATCTCACTCCGTGTGTCCCAATCTTCCTCTGTATGACCCCCGCTCCCTCTGTGTGACCCCCTCTCCCTCTGTGTGTCCTAATCTCCCTCCAAGTGTCCCAATCTCCCTCCGTGTGTCCACCTCTCCCACTATGTGGCCCCCTCTCCCTCTGTATGAACCCAACTACCTCTGTGTGTCCGACACTCCCACTGTGTGTCCCCCAGTCCCTCTGTGTGTCCCAATCTCCCTCCGTGTGCTCCAATCTCCCTCTGTGCGTCCCAATCACCCTCTGTGTGTCCCCCTCTTCATCTGAGAGTCACCCTCTCCCTCTGTGTGTCCCACTCTCCCTCTGTGAGTCACCCTCTCCCTCTGTGTGTCCCCCAGTCCTTCTGTGAGTCCCCCTCTCCCTCTGTGAGACCCCCTCTCCCTCTGTGTGTCCCCCACTACTTCTGAGTGTCTCCGACTCCCTCTGTGCGGCCCCCACCTCCTCTGTGTGTCCCCCTCTCCCTCTGTGCGGCCCCCACCTCCTCTGTGTGTCCCCCTCTCCCTCTGTGTGTCCCCCACTCCCTCTGTGTGACCCCGACTCCCTCTGTGTGAGCGCGTATCCCTCTGTGTGACCCCGACTCCCTCTGTGTGTCCCCCACTCGCTTTATGTGTCACCGACCCCCTCTGTGCGTCCCCCTCTCCATCTGTGCGTCCCAATCTCCCTCTGTGTGTCCCCGACTCCCTCTGTGTGTCCCCCACTCCCTCTGTGTGTCTCCCTCTCCCTCCGTGTGACCCCACTCCGTCTGTGTGTCCCCCACTCCGTCTGTGCGTCTCCCATCTCCCTCTGTGTGTCCCCGACTCCCTCTGTGTGCCCCCGACTCCCTCTCTGTGTCCCCGGCTCCCTCTGAGTGTCTCCCTCTCCCTCTGTGTGTCCCCCATTCCTTCTGTGTTTCCCCTCTCCAACTGTGGGTCCCCATCTCCCTCTCTGTGCCCCCTCGCCCGCTGTGTGTCCAAGTCACCCCCTGTGTGTTTCCCACTCACTCTGTGTGTCCCAATCTCCCTCTGTGTTTCCCAATCTCGACTCTGTGTGACCCCCCTTTCCATCTGTGTGACCCCCACTCCGTCTGTGTGTGCCCCACTCCCTCTGTGAGTCCCCGACTCCCTCTGTGTGCCACCCTCTCCCACTGTGCATCCCAATCTCCCACTGTGCGTCACAATCTCCCTCTGTGTGTCACCGATCCCATCTTTGTGCCCCCAACGCCCTCTGTGTGACCCCTCTCCTTCTGTGCGTCCCAATCTCCCTCTGTATGTTCCCCACACCTTCGGTGTTCCCTCTCTCCCTCAGTGCACTCCCTCTCACTCCCTGTGTCCCAATCTCACTCCGTGTGTCCCAATCTTCCTCTGAATGACCCCCTCTCGCTCTGTGTGACCCCCTCTCCCTCTGTGTGTCCTAATCTCCCTCCGTGTGTCCCAATCTCCCTCCGTGTGTCCCCCTCTCCCTCTGAGTGTCCTCCTCTTCCTCTGTGTGTCCCCCTCTCCCCCTGTATGAACCCCTCTCCCCCTCTGTGTCCCACTCTCCTTCTTTGTGTCCCCCAGTCCCTCTGTGTGCCCCAATCTCCCTCTGTGCGTCCCAATCACCCTCTGTGTGTCCCCTCTCCATCTGTGAGTCACCCTCTCCCTCTGTGTGTCCCACTCTCCATCTGTGAATCACCCTCTCCCTCTGTGTGTCCTCCAGACATTCTGTGTGACCCCTCTCCCTCTGTGAGCCCCCTCTCCCTCTGTGTGTCCCCCACTCCTTCTGTGTGTCCCCGACTCCGTCTGTGCGGCCCCCACCTCCTCTGTGCGTCCCCCACTCCCTCTGTTTGTCCACCTCTTCCTCTGTGTGACCCCCTCTCCCTCTGTGTGTCCTAATCTCCCTCCGTGTGTCCCAATCTCCCTCCGTGTGTCCCCTCTCCCTCTGAGTGTCCACATCATCCTCTGTGTGTCCCCCTCTCCCACTGTATGAAGACCTCTCCCTCCCTGTTTCCCCCTCCCCCTCGTTGTGTCCCCCAGTCCCTCTGTGTGTCCCAATCTCCCTCCGTGTGCTCCAATCTCCCTCTGTGCGTCCCAATCACCCTCTTTGTGTCCCCCTCTTCATCTGAGAGTCACCCTCTCCCTCTGTGTGTCCCACTCTCCCTCTGTGAGTCACCCTCTCCCTCTGTGTGTCCCCCAGTCCTTCTGTGAGTCCCCCTCTCCCTCTGTGAGACCCCCTCTCCCTCTGTGTGTCCCCCACTACTTCTGTGTGCCCCCGACTCCCTCTGTGCGGCCCCCACCTCCTCTGTGTGTCCCCCTCTCCCTCTGTGTGTCCCCCTCTCCCTCTGTGTGACACCCTCTCCCTATTTGTCCACCAATCCCTCTGTGTGACCCCGACTCCCTCTGTGTGAGCGCGTATCCCTCTGTGTGACCCCGACTCCCTCTGTGTGTCCCCCACTCACTTTATGTGTCACCGACCCCCTCTGTGCGTCCCCCTCTCCATCTGTGCATCCCAATCTCCCTCTGTGTGTCCCCGACTCCCTCTGTGTGTCCCCCACTCCCTCTGTGTGTCTCCCTCTCCCTCCGTGTGACCCCACTCCGTCTGTGTGTCCCCCACTCCGTCTGTGCGTCTCCCATCTCCCTCTGTGTGTCCCCGACTCCCTATGTGTGCCCCCGACTCCCTCTCTTTGTCCCCGGCTCCCTCTGAGTGTCTCCCTCTCCCTCTGTGTGTCTCCCATTCCTTCTGTGTTTCCCCTCTCCATCTGTGTGTCCCCATCTCCCTCTCTGTGCCCCCTCGCCCGCTGTGTGTCCAAGTCACCCCCTGTGTGTTTCCCACTCACTCTGTGTGTCCCAATCTCCCTCTGTGTTTCCCAATCTCAACTCTGTGTGACCCCCTTTCCATCTGTGTGACCCCCACTCCGTCTGTGTGTGCCCCACTCCCTCTGTGAGTCCCCGACTCCCTCTGTGTGCCACCCTCTCCCACTGTGCATCCCAATCTCCCACTCTGCGTCACAATCTCCCTCTGTTTGTCACCGATCCCATCTTTGTGCCCCCAACGCCCTCTGTGTGTCCCCCTCTCCTTCTGTGCGTCCCAATCTCCCTCTGTATGTCCCCCACACCTTCGGTGTTCCCTCTCTCCCTCAGTGCACTCCCTCTCACTCCCTGTGTCCCAATCTCACTCCGTGTGTCCCAATCTTCCTCTGAATGACCCCCTCTCGCTCTGTGTGACCCCCTCTCCCTCTGTGTGTCCTAATCTCCCTCCGTGTGTCCCAATCTCCCTCCGTGTGTCCCCCTCTCCCTCTGAGTGTCCTCCTCTTCCTCTGTGTGTCCCCCTCTCCCCCTGTATGAACCCCTCTCCCTCTCTGTGTCCCACTCTCCTTCTTTGTGTCCCCCAGTCCCTCTGTGTGCCCCAATCTCCCTCTGTGTGTCCCAATCTCCCTCTGTGCGTCCCAATCACCCTCTGTGTGTCCCCTCTCCATCTGTGAGTCACCCTCTCCCTCTGTGTGTCCCACTCTCCATCTGTGAGTCACCCTCTCCCTCTGTGTGTCCTCCAGACATTCTGTGTGACCCCTCTCCCTCTGTGAGACCCCCTCTCCCTCTGTGTGTCCCCCACTCCTTCTGTGTGTCCCCGACTCCGTCTATGCGGCCCCCACCTCCTCTGTGCGTCCCCCACTCCCTCTGTTTGTCCACCTCTTCCTCTGTGTGACCCCACTCCCTCTGTGTGTCCAAAGATCATGCTGAGTGTCCCCCACTCTCTCTGTGTTTCCCCATATCCCTCTGTGTGTCTCCCACTCCCTCTGTGTGTCCCAATCTCACTCTGTGTGTCGCAGTCTCCCTCTATGTGACCCCGAGTCCCTCTGTGTGTCCCCCACTTCCTCTGTGTGTCCCGCACTACCTCAGTGTGTTCCACGCTCCCTCTGTGTGTCCCCCTCTCCATCTATGTGTCCCCCAGTCCCTCTGTGTGACCCCCTCTCCCTCTGTGTGTCCTAATCTCCCTCCGTGTGTCCCAATCTCCCTCCGTGTGTCCCCTCTCCCTCTGAGTGTCCACATCATCCTCTGTGTGTCCCCCTCTCCCTCTGTATGAAGACCTCTCCCTCCCTGTTTCCCCCTCCCCCTCGTTGTGTCCCCCAGTCCCTCTGTGTGTCCCAATCTCCCTCCGTGTGTCCCAATCTCCCTCTGTGCGTCCCAATGACCCTCTGTGTGTCCCCCTCTACATCTGTGAGTCACCCTCTCCCTCTGTGTGTCCCACTCTCCCTCTGTGAGTCCCCCTCTCCCTCTGAGTGTCCCCCAGTCCTTCTGTGTGATCCCTCTACCTCTGTGAGCCCCCCTCTCCCTCTGTGTGTCCCCCGCTCCTTCTGTGTGTCCCCCACTACCTCAGTATGTTCCAAGCTCCCTCTGTGTGTCCAAATCTCCCTCTGTGTGTCCCAATCTCCCTCTGTGCGTCCCAATCTCCCTCTGTGTGTCCCCCTCTCCATATGTGTGACACCCCTCTCCATCTGTGTGTCCCCCAGTCCGTCTGTGTGCCCCCGACTCCCTCTGTGCTTCCCAATCTCACTCAGTTCATCCCCCACTTCCCCTGTGTGTCCCCCACCTCCTCTGTGCATCCTCCACTTCCTCTGTGCCTCCCCCACCTCCTCTGTGCGTCCCCCAATTCCTCTGTGCGTCCCCCTCTTCCTCTGTGCGTCCTCCTCTTCCGCTGTGTGCCCCCTCTTCCTCTGTGTGTTCCCCACACACTCTGTGTTTTCCAGTCTCCCTCTGTGTTTCCCAATCTCGACTCTGTGTGCCCCCACTTCGTCTGTGTGACCCGCACTCCGTCTGTGTGTGCCCCAATCCCTCTGTGATTCCATGACTCCCTCTGTGTGCCACCCTCTCCCACTGTGCATCCCAATCTCCCACTGTGCGTCCCAATCTCCCTCTGTGTGTCACCGATCCCATCTGTGTGCCCCCAACGCCCTGTGTGTCCCCCACTCCTTCTGTGCGTCCCAATCTCCCTCTGTAAGTTCCCCACACCTTCGGTGTTCCCCCTCTCCCTCTGTGTACTCCCTCTCACTCCCTGTGTCCCAATCTCAGCTCCGTGTGTCCCAATCTTCCTCTGTATGACCCCCTCTTCCTCTGTGTTACCCCCTCTCCCTCTGTGTGTCCTAATCTCCCTCCGTGTGTCCCAATCTCCCTCCGTGTGTTCCAATCTCCCTCCGTGTGTCCCCCTCTCCCTCTGAGTGTCCACCTCTCACTCTGTGTGTACCCCTCTCCCTCTGTATGAACCCCTCTCCCTCTCTGTGTCCCCCTCTCCCTCTTTGTGTCCCCCAGTCCCTCTGTGTGTCCCAAACTCCCTCCATGTGTCCCAATCTCCCTCTGTGCGTCCCAATCACCCTCTGTGTGTCCCCCTCTCCATCTGTGAGTCACCCTCTCCATCTGTGTGTCCCACTCTCCCTCTGTGAGTCCCCCTCTCCCTCTGTGTGTCCCCCAGTCCTTCTGTGTGACCCCTCTTCCTCTGTGAGTCCCCCTCTCCCTCTGTGTGTCCCCCTTTCCTTCTGTGTGCCCCCGACTCCGTCTGTGCGGCCCCCACCTCCTCTGTGCGTCCCCCACTCCCTCTGTCTGTCCCCCTCTTCCTCTGTGTGACCCCACACCCTCTGTGTGTCCAAAGCTCACTCTGAGTGTCCCCCACTCTCTCTGTGTTTTCCCATCTCCCTCTGTGTGTCTCCCACTCCCTCTGTGTGTCCCAATCTCACTCTGTGTGTCGCAGTCTCCCTCTATGTGACCCCGACTCCCACTGTGTTTCCCCCACCTCCTCTGTGTGTCCCCCACTACCTCAGTATGTTCCGAGCTCCCTCTGTGTGTCCAAATCTACCTCTGTGTGTCCCAATATCCCGCTGTGCGTCCCAATCTCCCTCTGTGTGACCCCCTCTCCATATGTGTGACACCCCTCTCCATCTGTGTGTCCCCCAGTCCGTCTGTGTGCCCCCGACTCCCTCTGTGCTTCCCAATCTCACTCAGTGCATCCCCCACTTCCCCTGTGTATCCCCCACTTCCTCTGTGCGTCCCCCAATTCCTCTGTGCGTCCCCCTCTTCCTCTGTGCGTCCCCACTTCCTCTGTGTGCCCCCTCTTCCTCTGTGTGTTCCCCACACACTCTGTGTGTTCCAGTCTCCCTCTGTGTTTCCCAATCTCGACTCTGTGTGCCCCCACTTCGTCTGTGTGACCCGCACTCCGTCTGTGTGTGCCCCAATCCCTCTGTGATTGCATGACTCCCTCTGTGTGCCACCCTCTCCCACTGTGCATCCCAATCTCCCACTGTGCGTCCCAATCTCCCTCTGTGTGTCACCGATCCCATCTGTGTGCCCCCAACGCCCTGTGTGTCCCCCACTCCTTCTGTGCGTCCCAATCTCCCTCTGTATGTTCCCCACACCTTCGGTGTTCCCCCTCTCCCTCTGTGTACTCCCTCTCACTCCCTGTGTCCCAATCTCAGCTCCGTGTGTCCCAATCTTCCTCTGTATGACCCCCTCTTCCTCTGTGTTACCCCCTCTCCCTCTGTGTGTCCTAATCTCCCTCCGTGTGTCCCAATCTCCCTCCGTGTGTTCCAATCTCCCTCCGTGTGTCCCCCTCTCCCTCTGAGTGTCCACCTCTCACTCTGTGTGTACCCCTCTCCCTCTGTATGAACCCCTCTCCCTCTCTGTGTCCCCTCTCCCTCTTTGTGTCCCCCAGTCCCTCTGTGTGTCCCAAACTCCCTCCATGTGTCCCAATCTCCCTCTGTGCGTCCCAATCACCCTCTGTGTGTCCCCCTCTCCATCTGTGAGTCACCCTCTCCATCTGTGTGTCCCACTCTCCCTCTGTGAGTCCCCCTCTCCCTCTGTGTGTCCCCCAGTCCTTCTGTGTGACCCCTCTTCCTCTGTGAGTCCCCCTCTCCCTCTGTGTGTCCCCCTTTCCTTCTGTGTGCCCCCGACTCCGTCTGTGCGGCCCCCACCTCCTCTGTGCGTCCCCCACTCCCTCTGTCTGTCCCCCTCTTCCTCTGTGTGACCCCACACCCTCTGTGTGTCCAAAGCTCACTCTGAGTGTCCCCCACTCTCTCTGTGTTTTCCCATCTCCCTCTGTGTGTCTCCCACTCCCTCTGTGTGTCCCAATCTCACTCTGTGTGTCGCAGTCTCCCTCTATGTGACCCCGACTCCCACTGTGTTTCCCCCACCTCCTCTGTGTGTCCCCCACTACCTCAGTATGTTCCGAGCTCCCTCTGTGTGTCCAAATCTACCTCTGTGTGTCCCAATCTCCCGCTGTGCGTCCCAATCTCCCTCTGTGTGACCCCCCTCTCCATATGTGTGACACCCCTCTCCATCTGCGTGTCCCCCAGTCCGTCTGTGTGCCCCCGACTCCCTCTGTGCTTCCCAATCTCACTCAGTGCATCCCCCACTTCCCCTGTGTATCCCCCACTTCCTCTGTGCGTCCCCTCTTCCTCTGTGTGCCCCCTCTTCCTCTGTGTGTTCCCCACTCACTCTGTGTGTCCCAGTCTCCCTCTGTGTTTCCCAATCTCGACTCTGTGTGTCTCCCACTCCGTCTGTGTGTCCCCCACTCCGTCTGTGTGAGCCCCACTCCCTCTGTGATTCCCTGACTCCCTCTGTGTGCCACCCTCTCCCACTGTGCATCCCAATCTCCCACTGTGCGTCCCAATCTCCCTCTGTGTGTCACCGATCCCACCTTTGTGCCCCCAACGGCCTGTGTCCCCCCCCCACTCCTTCTGTGCGTCCCAATCTCCCTCTGTATGTTCCCCATTCCTTCGGTGTTCCCCCTCTCCCTCTGTGTGACCCCCTCTCCCTCTATGTTCCCCCTCTCCCTCTGTGTTCTCCCTCTCACTCCGTGTGTCCCAATCTCACTCCGTGTGTCCCAATCTTCCTCTGTATAACCCCCTCTTCCTCTGTGTGACCCCCTCTCCCTCTGTGTTCCCCCTTTCCCTCTGTGTTCTCCCTCTCGCTCTGTGTTCTCCCTCTCACTCTGTGTGTCCCAATCTCACTCCGTGTGTCCCAATCTTCCTCTGTATGACCCCCTCTTCCTCTGTGTTAACCCCTCTCCCTTTGTGAGTCCCAATCTACGTCTGTGCGTCCCAATCTCCCTCTGTGTGCCCCCCTCTCCATCTGTGTGTCCCCCTCTTCCTCTATGTGTCCCAATCTCACTCTGTGTGTCGCATTCTCCCTCTATGTGACCCCGACACCCTCTGTGTGTCCCACACTTCCTCTGTGTGACCCCCACTCACTCTGTGTGTCCCCCACTAGCTCTGTGTGCCCCCCTCTCCCTCTGTGAGTCCCAATCTCCCTCCGTGTGTCCCAATCTCCCTCCGTGTGTCTCAATCTCCCTCTGTGCTTTCCAATCTCCCTCTGAGTGTCCCCATCTCCATCTGTGTGTCCCCCTCTCCCTCTGTTTGTCCCCTCTTCCTCTGTGTGTCCCCCTCTTCTTCAGTGCAACCCGCTATTCCTCTGTGTGTCCCCCACTCACTCTGTGTGTCCCCCACTAGCTCTGTGTGTCCCCCTCGCCCTCTGTGAGTCCCAATCTCCCTCCGTGTGTCCCAATCTCCCTCTGTGTGTCCCTGACTCCCTCTGTGTGTCTCACACTCACTCTGTGTGCCCCCGAATCCCTCTGTGTGTCCCCCACTCACTCTGTGGGTCTCACACTCCCTCTGTGTGTCCCCAAAACCCTCTATGTATCCCAAGCTCCCTCTGTGTGTCGCAATCACACTCCATGCGTCCCCCACTCACTCTGTGTGTCCCCCTCTCCCTCTGTGTGTCCCCGTCTCCCTCTGTGTGCCCCCCTCTACCTCTGTGCGTCCCCCTCTCACTCTGTGTGTCCCAATCTCCCTCTGTGTTTCCCAATCACGACTCTGTGTGTCCGCCACTACCATTGTGGGTCCCCCACTCCCAGTGTTTGTCCCCCTCTTCCTCTGTGTGTCGCCCAACCCCTCTGTGTGTCCCCCACTCCCTCTGAGTGTCCGCCACTCCCTCTGTGTGTCCCAATCTCACTCCGTGCGTCGTAGTTTCCCTCTATGTGTCCCCGACTCCCTCTGTGTGTCCCCCACTCCCTCTGTATGTCCCCGACTCCCTCTGTGTGTCCCCCTCTTCCTCTGTGCGTCCCCCACTCCCTCTGTGTGTCCCCGACTCCCTCTGTGTTTCCCCACTCCCTCTGTGTGTCCCCCACTCCCTCTTTGTGTCCCCCTCTTCCTCTGTGTGTTCCTCATCTCACTCTGTGTGTCCCGACCTCACTCTGAGTGACCCCGACTCCCTCTGTGTGACACCCGACTCCCTCTGTGTGACCACGAATCACTCTGTGTGTCCCTGACTCCCTCTGTGTGTCTCACATTCACTCTGTGTGTCCCCCACTCCCTCTGTGTGCCCCAATCTCCCTCTGTTTGTCCCCGACTCCGTTTGTGTATCCCAATCTCCCTCTGTTTGCCCATCTCGCCCTCTGTGTGTCCCCCTCTCCCTCTGTATGTCCCTCTCTCCCTCTGTGAGTCCCAATCTCCGTCTGTGCGTCCCAATCTCCCTCTGTGTGCCCCCCTCTCCATCTGTGTGTCCCCCTCTTCTTCTATGTGTCCCAATCTCACTCTGTGTGTCGCATTCTCCCTCTATGTGACCCCGACACCCTCTGTGTGTCCCACACTTCCTCTGTGTGACCCCCACTCACTCTGTGTGTCCCCCACTAGATCTGTGTGTCCCCCTCTCCCTCTGTGAGTCCCACTCTCCCTCCGTGTGTCCCAATCTCCCTCCGTGTGTCTCAATCTCCCTCTGTGCTTTCCAATCTCCCTCTGAGTGTCCCCATCTCCATCTGTGTGTCCCCCTCTCCCTCTGTTTGTCCCCTCTTCCTCTGTGTGTCCCCCTCTTCTTCAGTGCAACCCGCTATTCCTCTGTGTGTCTCCCACTCACTCTGTGTGTCCCCCACTAGCTCTGTGTGTCCCCCTCTCCCTCTGTGAGTCCCAATCTCCCTCCGTGTGTCCCAATCTCCCTCTGTGTGTCCCTGACTCCCTCTGTGTGTCTCACACTCACTCTATGTGCCCCCGAATCCCTCTGTGTGTCCCCCACTCACTCTGTGGGTCTCACACTCCCTCTGTGTGTCCCCAAAACCCTCTATGTATCCCAATCTCCCTCTGTGTGTCGCAATCACCCTCCATGCGTCCCCCACTCACTCTCTGTGTCGCACACTCCCTCTGTGTGTCCCCCACTCCCTCTATGTGTCCCAAGCTCCCTCTGTGTGTCCCAATCTCTCTCTGTGTGGCCCCGACTCCGTCTGTGTCCCAATCTCCCACTGTTTGTCCATCTCTCACTCTGTGTGTCCCCCTCTCCCTCTGTGTGTCCCCGTCTCCCTCTGTGTGCCCCCCTCTCCCTCTGTGCGTCCCCCTCTCACTCTGTGTGTCCCAATCTCCCTCTGTGTTTCCCAATCACGACTCTGTGTGTCCGCCACTACCACTGTGTGTCCCCCACTCCCAGTGTTTGTCCCCCTCTTCCTCTGTGTGTCGCCCAACCCCTCTGTGTGTCCCCCACTCCCTCTGAGTGTCCGCCACTCCCTCTGTGTGTCCCAAACTCACTCTGTGCGTCGTAGTTTCCCTCTATGTGTCCCCGACACCCTCTGTGTGTCCCCTACTCCCTCTGTGTGTCCCCGACTCCCTCTGTGTGCCCCCCTCTTCCTCTGTGGGTCCCCCACTCCCTCTGTGTGTCCCCGACTCCCTCTGTGTTTCCGCACTGCCTCTGTGTGTCCCCCACTCCCTCTTTGTGTCCCCCTCTTCCTCTGTGTTCCTCATCTCACTCTGTGTGTCCCGACCTCACTCTGTGTGACCCCGACTCGCTCTGTGTGACACCCGACTCCCTCTGTGTGACCCCGAATCACTCTGAGTGTCCCCCACTCCCTCTGTGTGTCCCTGACTCCCTCTGTGTGTCCCCCTCTTCCTCTGTGTGTCCCCCACGCCCTCGGTGCGACCCCGACTCCCTCTGTGTTTCCCCACTCCCTCTATGTGACACCCGACTCCCTCTGTGTGACCCCGAATCACTCTGTGTGTCCCTGACTCCCTCTGTGTGTCCCCCACTCCCTCTGTGTGCGCCATCTCCCTCTGTTTGTCCCCGACTCCGTCTGTGTATCCCAATCTCCCTCTGTTTGCCCATCTCGCCCTCTGTGTGTCCCCCTCTCCCTCTGTATGTCCCCCTCTCCCTCTGTGTGTCCCTCTCACCGTCTGTGCGTCCCCCAGTCCCTCTGTGTATCCCAATCTCCCCTTCTGTGTTACCCACTCTCTCAGTGTGTCCCAATCTTCCTCTGTGTTTTCCAATCACAACTCTGTGTGCCTCCCACTCCCACTGTGTGTCCCCCTCTTCCTTTGTGAGTTCCCCAACCCCTCTGTGTGTCCCCCACTCCCTCTGTGTGTCTAAAGCTCACTCGGACTGTCCCCCACTCCCTCTGTGTGTCCTAATCTCCCTCGGTGTGTCCCAGTCTCCCTCTGTGTGTCCCCGACTCCATCTGTGTCTCCCAATCTCCCTCTGTTTGTCCATCTCTCCTTCTGTGTGTCCCCCTCTCCCTCTGTGTCTCCCCCTCTCCCTCTGTTCGTCCCCCTCTCACTCTGTGTATCCCAATCTCCCCCTGTGTGTTCACCACTCACTCTGTGTGTCCCAATCTCCCTCTGTGTTTCCCAATCTTGACTCTGTGTGTCCCCCACTCCCTCTGTCTGTCCAAAGCTCACTCCGAGTGTCGCAGTTTCCCTCTTTGTGTCCCCTTCTTCCTCTGTGTGTTCCTCATCTCACTCTGTGTGTCCCGACCTCACTCTGTGTGACCCCCACTCCCTCTGTGTGACCCCGACACACTCTGTGTGACCCCGACCCCCTCTGTGTGTCCCCCACTCCCTCAGTGTGTCCCCGACTCCCTCTGTATGTCCCCGACTCCCCCTGTGTGTCCTCCACTCCCTCTGTGTGTCTCCCACTCTCTCTGTGTCCCAATCTCCCTCTGTGTGTCCCCCAATCCGTCTGTGTGTCTCCCTTTCCCTTTGTGTGTCTCCCTCTCCCTCTGTGTGCCCCCCACTCCTTCTCTGTGCCCCCCACTCCTTCTGCGTGTCCCCCACTCATTCCGTATGCCCCCTCGCACTCTATGTGTCCAAGTCTCCCCCCACCGCGTGTTCCCCACTCCCTCTTTGTGTCCCAATCTCCCTCTGTGTGTCCCAATCTCCCTCTGTTTGTCCCCGACTGCCTCTGTGTGTCCCCCACTCCCTCTGTGTGTCCCAAGATCCCTTTGTGCCTCCCAATCTCCCTCTCTGTGTCCCTCACTCCATCTGTGTGTCCCCTTCACCCTCTGTCTCCCAAACTTACTCTGGGTGTCCCAATCACCATCTGTGTGTCCCCGACTGCCTCTGTGTGTCCCCCTGTCCCTCTGTGTCTCCCCCAGTCCTACTGTGTGTCCCCGACTCCCTCTGAGATTCCCAATCTCATTCTGTGCGTCCCAATCTCACGCTGTGTGTCCCTCCACTCCCACGGTGTGTTCCCCCACTCCCACTGTGTGTCCCCCCACTCCCACGGTGTTTCCCCAATCCCTCTGTGTTTCCCCCACTCCCACTGTGTTTCCCCCACTCCCTCTGTGTTACCCCCTCTCCCTCTGTGTGTCCCCGACTCACTCTGTGTGTCCCAATCTCCCTGTGTGTCCCAATCCCTCTCTGTGTGTCCCCGACTCCGTCTGTGTGTCCCAATCTCCCAAAGTTTGTCCATCTCTCCCTCTGTGTGTCCCCCTCTCCCTCTGTGTGTCCCAATCTCCCCCTCTGTGTTACCCACTCTCTCAGTGTGTCCCAATCTCCCTCTGTGTTTCCCAATCTCAACTCTGTATGTCCCCCACTCCCACTGTGTGTCCCCCATCTTCCTCTGTGTGTTCCCCAACCCCTCTGTGTGTCCCCCACTCCCTCTGTGTGTCCAAAGCTCACTCGGAGTGTCCCCCACACCCTCTATGTGTCCCAATCTCCCTCTGTGTGTCCCAATCTCCCTCTGTGTGTCCCCGACTCCGTCTGCGTCCCCCAATCCCCCGCTGTTTGTCCATCTCTCCTTCGGTGTGCCCCCCTCTCCCTCTGTGTCTCCCCCTCTCCCTCTGTTCGTCCCCCTCTCACTCTGTGCTCCCAATCTCCCCCTGTGTGTTCCCCACTCACTCTGTGTGTCCCCCTCTTCCTCTGTGTGTTCCCCAACCCCTCTGCGTGTCCCGCACTCTCTCTGTCTGTCCAAAGCTCACTCTGAGTGTCCGCGACTCTCTCTGTGTGTCCCAATCTCACTCTGTGTGTCGCAGTGGCCCTCTATGTGTCCCCCACTCCTTCTGTGTGTCCCGACCTCACTCTGTGTGACCCCGACTCCCTCTGTGTGACCCCGACACCCTCTGTGTGTCCCCCACAGCCTCAGTATGTCCCCGACTCCCTCTGTATGTCCCCGACTCCCTCTGTGTGTCCTCCACTCCCTCTGTGTGCCTCCCACTCACTCTGTGTCCCAATCTCCCTCTGTGTGACCGCCAATCCGTCTGTGTGTCTCCCTTTCCCTTTGTGTGTCTCCCTCTCCATCTGTGTGCCCCCCACTCCTTCTCTGTGTCCCCCACTCCTTCTGCGTGTCCCCCACTCCTTGTGCGTGTCCCACTCTCCTTCTGCGTGTCCCCCTCTCCCTCTGTATGCCCCCTCGCCCTCTGTGTGTCCACGTCTCCACCCCCTCCCGCGTGTTCCCAACTCCCTCTTTGTGTCCCAATCTCCCTCTGCGTGTCCCAATCTCCCTCTGTTTGTCCCCGACTGCCTCTGTGTGTCCCCCACTCCCTCTGTGTGTCCCAAGATCCCTTTGCGCGTCCCAATCTCCCTCTCTGTGTCCCCGACTGCCTCTGTGTGTCCCCCTGTCCCTCGGTGTCTCCCCCAGTCCTACTGTGTGTCCCCGACTCCCTCTGAGTTTCCCAATCTCACTCTGGGCGTCTCAATCTCCCGATATGTGTCCCTCCACTCCAACGGTGTGTCCCCCCACTCCCACTGTGTGTCCACCCACTCCCACTGTGTTTCCCCCACTCCCACTGTGATTCCCCACTCCCTCTGTGTTACCCCCTCTGCCTCTGTGTATCCCCGACTCACTCTGTGTGTCCCAATCTCACTCTGTGTGTCCCTCCTTCCCTCTGTGTGCCCCTGCCACCCTCTGTGTGTCACCCACTCCCTCTGCGTGTCCCTACTTCCTCTGCGTGACCGCCACTCACTCTGTGTGCCTGCCACTCCCTCTGTGTGTCCCCCCTCCCTCTGTGTGTCACAATCACCCTTTGTATGTCCCAATCTCCCTCTGTGCGTCCCCGAATCCCTCTCTGTGCCGCCACTCCCTCTTCGCGCCCGCCACTACCTCTGTGCGTCCCCCACTCCCTCTGTGTGTCCCAATCTGCCCCTGTACGTCCCAATCTCTCTCTGCGTGTCCCCCTCTCCCTCTGTGTGCCTCCGCTCCCTCTGTGTGTCCCCCACTCCCTCTGTGTGTCGCAATCTCCCTCTATGTGTCCCCCACACCCTCTGTGTGTCCCCCACTCCCTCCGTGTGTCCCAATCTCCCTCTGTGAATCCCCGACTCCCTGTGTGTGTCCCCAACTCCTTCTGGGAGTCCCCTACTCCCTCTGTGTGTCCCCCAGTCCCTCAGTGTGTCACAATCTCCCTCTGAGTGTCCCAATCTGCCCCTGGACGTCCCAATCTCCCTCTGCGTGTCCCCTCTCTCTCTGCGTGTCCCCCTCTCCCTCTGCGTGCTTCCACTTCCTCTGTGTGTCGCAATCTCCCTCTATGTGTCCCCCACTCCCTCTCTGTGTCGCACACTCCCTCTGTCTGTCCCCCACTCCCTCTGTGTGTCCCAAACACTCTCTGTGTGTCCCCGACTCCGTCTGTGGGTCCCAATCTCCCACTGTTTGTCCATCTCTCCCTCTGTGTGTCCACCTCTCCCTCTGTGTGTTCCCGTCTCACTCTGTGTGCCCCCTCACACTCTGTGCGTCCCCCTCTCACTCTGTGTGTCGCAATGTCCCTCTGTGTTTCCCAATCTCGACTCTCTGTGTCCGCCACTCCCAGTGTTTGTCCCCCTCTTCCTCTGTGTGTCGCCCAACCCCTCTGTGTGTCCCCCACTCCCTCTGGCTGTCCGCCACTCCCTCTGTGTGTCCCATTCTCACTCCGTGCGTCGTAGTTTCCCTCTATGTGTCCCCGACTCCCTCTGTGTGCCCCCACTCCCTCTGTGTGTCCCTGACTCCCTCTGTGTGTCCCCCTCTTCCTCTGTGTGACCCCGACTCCCTCTGTGTGACCCCCGACTCCCTCTGTGTGACCCCGAATCACTCTGTGTGTCCCTGCCTCCCTCTGTGTGTCTCACATTCACTCTGTGTGTCCCCCACTCCCTCTGGGTGCCCCAATCTCCCTCTGTTTGTCCCCGACTCCCTCTGTGTATCCCAATCTCCTTCTGTTTGCCCATCTCGCCCTCTGTGCGTCCCCCTCTCCCTCCGTATGTCCCCCTCTCCCTCTGTGAGTCCCTCTCATCGTCTGTGCGTCCCCCACTCCCTCTGTGTGTCCCAATCTCCCCCTCTGTGTTACCCACTCTCTCAGTGTGTCCCAATCTCACATCTGTGTGTCCCCCACTCCCACTGTGTGTCCCCCTCGTCCTCTGTGAGTTCCCCAACCCCTCTGTGTGTCCCCCACTCCCTCTGTGTGTCCAAAGCTCACTCTGAGTGTCCCCCACTCCCTCTGTGTGTCCCAATCTCCCTCGGTGTGTCCCAATCTCCCTCTGTTTGTTCATCTCTCCTTCTGTGTGTCCCCCTCTCACTCTGTGTCTCCCCCTCTCCCTCTGTTCGTCCCCCTCTCACTCTGTGTATCCCAATCTCCCCGTGTGTGTCCCACTAACTCTGGGAGTCCCCTACTCCCTCTGTGTGTCCCCCAGTCCCTCAGTGTGTCACAATCTCCCTCTGTGTGTCCCAATCTGCCCCTGGACGTCCCAATCTCCCTTTGCGTGTCCCCTCTCTCTCTTTGTGTCCCCCTCTCCCTCTGCGTGCCTCCACTCCCTCTGTGTGTCGCAATCTCCCTCTATGTGTCCCCCACTCCCTCTCTGTGTCGCACACTCCCTCTGTGTGTCCCCCACTCCCTCTGTGTGTCCCAATCTCTCTCTGTGTGTCCCCCACTCCGTCTGTGTGTCCCAATCTCCCACTGTTTGTCCATCTCTCCCTCTGTGTGTCCACCTCTCCCTCTGTGTGTTCCCGTCTCACTCTGTGTGCCCCCCTCACCCTCTGTGCGTCCCCCTCTCACTCTGTGTGTCCCCCACTCCCACTATGTGTGCCCCCTTCCTCTGTGCGTTCCCCAACCCCTCTGCATGTCCCGCACTCCCACTGTCTGCCCAAAGCTCACTCTGAGTGTCGCAGTTTCCCTCTATGTGTCCGCCTCTTCCTCTGTATGTCAACCACTCCCTCTGTGTGTCCCCCCTCCATCTGTGTGTCGCAATCACCCTTTGTATGTCCCAATCTCCCTCTGTGCGTCCCCGACTCCCTCTCTGTGCCCCCACTCCCTCTGTGCGCCCGCCACTACCTCTGTACGTCCCCCACTCCCTCTGTGTGTCCCAATCTGCCCCTGTACGTGCCAATCTCCCTCTGCGTGTCTCCTCTCTCTCTCTGCGTGTCCCCCTCTCCCTCTCCGTGCCTCCGCTCCCTCTGTGTGTCCCCCACACCCTCTGTGTGTCGCAATCTCCCTCTATGTGTCCCCCACACCCTCCGTGTGTCCTAATCTCCCTCTGTGAATCCCCGACTCCCTATGTGTGTCCCCAACTCCTTCTGGGATTCCCCTACTCCCTCTGTGTGTCCCCCAGTCCCTCAGTGTGTCGCAATCTCCCTCTGTGTGTTCCCAATCTGCCCCTGGACGTCCCAATCTCCCTCTGCGTGTCCCCTCTCTCTCTTTGTGTCCCCCTCTCCCTCTGCGTGCCTCCACTCCCTCTGTGTGTCGCAATCTCCCTCTATGTGTCCCCCACTCCCTCTCTGTGTCGCACACTCCCTCTGTGTGTCCCCCACTCCCTCTGTGTGTCCCAATCTCTCTCTGTGTGTCCCCGACTCCGTCTGTGTGTCCCAATCTCCCACTGTTTGTCCATCTCTCCCTCTGTGTGTCCACCTCTCCCTCTGTGTGTTCCCGTCTCACTCTGTGTGCCCCCCTCTCCCTCTGTGCGTCCCCCTCTCACTCTGTGTGTCCCAATGTCCCTCTGTGTTTCCCAATCTCGACTCTCTGTGTCCGCCACTCCCAGTGTTTGTCCCCCTCTTCCTCTGTGTGTCGCCCAACCCCTCTGTGTGTCCCCCACTCCCTCTGGCTGTCCGCCACTCCCTCTGTGTGTCCCAATCTCACTCTGTGCGTCGTAGTTGCCCTCTATGTGTCCCCGACTCCCTCTGTGTGTCCCCCGCTCCCTCTGTGTGTCCCCGACTCCCTCTGTGTGTCCCCCTCTTCCTCTGTGTGCTCCTCATCTCACTCTGTGTGTCCCGACCTCACTCTGTGTGACCCCGACTCCTTCTGTGCGACCCCCGACTCCCTGTGTGTGACCCCGAATCACTCTGTGTGTCCCTGACTCCCTCTGTGTGTCTCACATTCACTCTGTGTGTCCCCCACTCCCTCTGTGTGCCCCAATCTCCCTCTGTTTGTCCCCGACTCCGTCTGTGTATCCCAATCTACCTCTGTTTGCCCATCTCGCCCTCTGTGTGTCCCCCTCTCCCTCTGTATGTCCCCCTCTCCCTCTGTGTGTCCCTCTCACCGTCTGAGCATCCCCCACTCCCTCTGTGTGTCTCCCACTCACTCTGTGTCCCAATCTCCCTCTGTGTGTCCCCCAATCCGTCTGTGTGTCTCCCTTTCCCTTTGTGTGTCTCCCTCTCCTCTGTGTGCCCCCACTCCTTCTCTGTGTCCCCCACTCCTTCTGCGTGTCCCCCACTCCTTCTGCGTGTCCCACTCTCCCTCTGCGTGTACCCCTCACCATCTGTATGCCCCCTCGCCCTCTGTGTGTCCAATCTCCCCCCCGCGTGTTCCCCACTCCCTCTTGTGTCCCAATTTCCCTCTGTGTGTCCCAATCTCCCTCTGTTTGTCCCCGACTGCCTCTGTGTGTCTCCCACTCCCTCTGTGTGTACCAGGATCCCTTTGCGCGTCCCAATCTCCCTCTCTGTGTCCCCCACTCCCTCTGTGTGTCCCCTTCACCCTCTGTCTCCCAATCTCACTCTGGGTGTCCCAATTACCATCTGTGTGTCCCCGGCTGCCTCTGTGTGTCCCCCTGTCCCTCTGTGTCTCCCCCAGTCCTACTGTGCGTCCCCGACTCCCTCTGAGTTTCCCATTCTCACTCTGTGCGTCCCAATCTCCCGATGTGTGTCCCTCCACTCCCACGGTGTGTTCCCCCCACTCCGACTGTGCGTCCCCCCACTCCCACTGTGTTTCCCACGCTCCCTCTGTGTTTCCCCCACTCCCACTGTGTTTCCCCCACTCCCTCTGTGTTTCCCCCACTCCCTCTGTGTTACCCCCTCTCCCTCTGTGTGTCCCCGACTCACTCTGTGTGTCCCAATCTCACTCTGTGTGTCCCTCCTTCCCTCTGTGTGCCCCTGCCACCCTCTGTGTGTCACCCACTCCCTCTGCGTGTCCCTACTTCCTCTGCGTGTACGCCACTCACTCTGTGTGTCTGCCACTCCCTCTGTGTGTCCCCCCTCCCTCTGTGTGTCACAATCACCCTTTGTATGTCCCAATTTCCCTCTGTGCGTCCCCGACTCCCTCTCTGTGCCCCCACTCCCTCTGTGCGCACCCCACTACCTCTGTGCGTCCCCCACTCCCTCGGTGTGTCCCAATCTGCCCCTGTACGTCCCAATCTCCCTCTGCGTGTCCCCTCTTTCTCTGCGTGTCCCCCTCTCCCTCTGCGTGCCTCCAATCCCTCTGTGTGTCCCCCACTCCCTCTGTGTGTCGCAATCTCCCTCTATGTGTCCCCCACATCCTCTGTGTGTCACCCACTCCCTCCGTGTGTCCCAATCTCCCTAGTGAATCCCCGACTCCCTATGTGTGTCCTCTACCCCTTCTGGGTATCCCCTACTCCCTCTGTGTATCCCCCAGTCCCTCAGTGTGTCACAATCTCCCTTTGTGGGTCCCAATCTCCCACTGTGTGTCCCAAGCTCCCTCTGTGTGCCCCCCTCTCCCTCTGTGTCTCCCAATCTCCCTCTGTGCGTCCCAATCTCCCCCTGTACATTCCAATCTCCCTCTTCGTGTCCCCCTCTCCCTCTGTGTGTCCCCCTCTACCTCGGTGTGTCCCCCTCTCCCTCTGTGTGTCCCTCTCACCGTCTGAGCATCCCCCACTCCCTCTGTGTGTCTCCCACTCACTCTGTGTCCCAATCTCCCTCTGTGTGTCCCCCAATCCGTCTGTGTGTCTCCCTTTCCCTTTGTGTGTCTCCCTCTCCTCTGTGTGCCCCCACTCCTTCTCTGTGTCCCCCACTCCTTCTGCGTGTCCCCCACTCCTTCTGCGTGTCCCACTCTCCCTCTGCGTGTACCCCTCACCATCTGTATGCCCCCTCGCCCTCTGTGTGTCCAATCTCCCCCCCGCGTGTTCCCCACTCCCTCTTGTGTCCCAATTTCCCTCTGTGTGTCCCAATCTCCCTCTGTTTGTCCCCGACTGCCTCTGTGTGTCTCCCACTCCCTCTGTGTGTACCAGGATCCCTTTGCGCGTCCCAATCTCCCTCTCTGTGTCCCCCACTCCCTCTGTGTGTCCCCTTCACCCTCTGTCTCCCAATCTCACTCTGGGTGTCCCAATTACCATCTGTGTGTCCCCGGCTGCCTCTGTGTGTCCCCCTGTCCCTCTGTGTCTCCCCCAGTCCTACTGTGCGTCCCCGACTCCCTCTGAGTTTCCCATTCTCACTCTGTGCGTCCCAATCTCCCGATGTGTGTCCCTCCACTCCCACGGTGTGTTCCCCCCACTCCGACTGTGCGTCCCCCCACTCCCACTGTGTTTCCCACGCTCCCTCTGTGTTTCCCCCACTCCCACTGTGTTTCCCCCACTCCCTCTGTGTTTCCCCCACTCCCTCTGTGTTACCCCCTCTCCCTCTGTGTGTCCCCGACTCACTCTGTGTGTCCCAATCTCACTCTGTGTGTCCCTCCTTCCCTCTGTGTGCCCCTGCCACCCTGTGTGTGTCACCCACTCCCTCTGCGTGTCCCTACTTCCTCTGCGTGTACGCCACTCACTCTGTGTGTCTGCCACTCCCTCTATGTGTCCCCCCTCCCTCTGTGTGTCACAATCACCCTTTGTATGTCCCAATTTCCCTCTGTGCGTCCCCGACTCCCTCTCTGTGCCCCCACTCCCTCTGTGCGCACCCCACTACCTCTGTGCGTCCCCCACTCCCTCGGTGTGTCCCAATCTGCCCCTGTACGTCCCAATCTCCCTCTGCGTGTCCCCTCTTTCTCTGCGTGTCCCCCTCTCCCTCTGCGTGCCTCCAATCCCTCTGTGTGTCCCCCACTCCCTCTGTGTGTCGCAATCTCCCTCTATGTGTCCCCCACATCCTCTGTGTGTCACCCACTCCCTCCGTGTGTCCCAATCTCCCTAGTGAATCCCCGACTCCCTATGTGTGTCCTCTACCCCTTCTGGGTATCCCCTACTCCCTCTGTGTATCCCCCAGTCCCTCAGTGTGTCACAATCTCCCTTTGTGGGTCCCAATCTCCCACTGTGTGTCCCAAGCTCCCTCTGTGTGCCCCCCTCTCCCTCTGTGTCTCCCAATCTCCCTCTGTGCGTCCCAATCTCCCCCTGTACATTCCAATCTCCCTCTTCGTGTCCCCCTCTCCCTCTGCGTGTCCCCACTCCCTCTGTGTGTCCCCCACTCCCTCTGTGTGTCGCATTCTCCCTCTATGTGTCCCCCACACCCTCTGCGTGTCCCCCACTCCCTCCGTGTGACCCCCACTCCCTCTGTGTGTCCCAATCTCCCTCTGTGAGTCCCCGACACCCTCTGTGTGTCGCCAAAACCCTCTGGGTTTCCTCTACTCCCTCTGTGTTTCCCAATCTCCCACTGTGTGCCCCCTCTCCCTCTGTGTGGCACCTCTCCCTCTGTGTGTCCCCCAGTCCCTCTGTGTGTCCCCATTCCCTCAGTGTGTCAGAATCTCCCTCTGTGTGTCCCAATCTCCCTCTGTGTGTCCCAAGGTCACTCTGTGTGCCCCCACTCCCTTTGTGTGTCCCAATCTCCCTCTATGTGTCCCCGACTACCTCTGGGTGATCCCAACCCCCTCTGGGTGTCCCCCACACCCTGCGTGTGTCCCCTACTCCCTCTGTGTGTCCCAGTCTCACTCTGTGTGTCCACCAGTCCCTCTGTGTGTCCCCCACTCCCTCTATGTGTCGCCTACTCCCTCTGTGTGTCCCAGTCTCCCACTGTCTGTCCCCCAATTTATCTGTGTGTCCCCCAATTCATCTGTTTGTCCCCATCTCCCTCTATGTGTCCCCCTCTCCCTCTCTGTGTCCCCCAGTCCTACTGTGTGTCCCCGACTCCCTCTGAGTTTCCCCATCTCCCTCTGTGTATTCCCCTCTCCCTCAGTGTGTCCCCCATTCCCTCTGTGTGACCCCAGTCCCTCAGTGTGTCGGACTCTCCCTCTGTGTGTCCCAAGCTCCCTCTGTGTGTCCCCCACTATCTCTTAGCGTCCCAATCTCCCTCTGTGCGTCCCAATCTCGCTCTGTGTGTCCCTGACTCCCTCTGACTGTCCCCAACCCACTCTGGGTGCCCCCACTCCCTCTGTGTGTCCCCCATTCCATCTGTGTGTCCCCCTCTCCCTCAGTGTGTCCCAAGCTCCATCTGTGTGTCCCAATCTCATTCGGTGTGTCCCAATCTCCCTCTGTGTGACCTCGACTAACTCTGTGTGACCCGACTGCCTCTGTGTGTCCCCCACTCCCTCCGTGTGTCCCATGATCCCTCTGTGTGTCCCAATCTCCCTCTGTGTGTCCCCCACTAACTTTGTGTGTCCCCTTCACCCTCTGTCTCCCAATCTCACTCTGGGTGTTCCAATCACACTCTGTGTGTCCCCCACTCCCTCTGTGTGGCCCCCTCGCCCTCTGTGTTTCCCCCTCGGCCTCTGTGTCTCCCCCACTCCCTCTGTGTGACCCCCACTCCCCCTGTGTGTCCCCCTCTCCCTCTGTGTGTTCCTTCTGCCTCTGTGTGCCCCCCAGTCTCTCTGTCTGTCCCCCACTCCCTATGTCTGTCCCTCAGTTCCTCAGTGTGTCCCAAGCTTCCTCAGTGTGTCCCAATCTCCCTCTGTGTGTCCCATCGCCCTCTATGTATCCCCTCGCCCTCTGTGTGTCCCCCTCGCCCTCTCTGTGGCCCCATCACCCTCTGTGTGGCTCCCTCGCCCACTGTGTGGCCCCCACTCCCTCGCTGTGTCCCCCACTCCATCTCTGTGACCCCAACTCCCTCTCTGTGTCACCCTCTCCCTCTGTGTGTCCCCCACTCCGTCTGTGTCCCCCACTCCGTCTGTGTCCCCCTCTCCCTCTGTGTGTCCCCCTCTCCCTCTGTGTGTCCCAAGCTCCCACTGTGTGTCCCAAGCTCCCACTGCATGTCCCCTTCCCCCTCTGTGTGTCCCCCTCTACCTCAGTGTGTCTCCCAGTCCCTCAGTGTGCCCCAAGCTCCCTCTGTGTGTCCCAAGCTTCCTCTTTGTGACCCCACTCCCTCTGTGTGTCCCCCTCGCACTCTGTGTGTCCCCCTCGCACTCTCTGTTACCCCCTCTCCCTCTGTGTGTCCAAATCCCACTCTGTATGTCCCCCTCTCCCTCTGTGTGTCCCCCTCTACCTCGGTGTGTCCCCCTCTCCCTCTGTGTGTCCCAATCTCACTCTGTCTGTCCGCCTCTCCCTCTTTGTTTCCCCCTCTCCCTCTGTGTGTGTCCCTCTCTCACGCTGTGTGTCCCAATCTCCCACTGTGGGTCCCCCACTCCGTCTGTGTCCCCCACTCCGTCTGTGTCCCCTTCTGCCTCTGTGTGTCCCCCTCGCCCTCTGCGTGTCCCCCTCGGCCTCTGTGTCTCCCCCTCGCCCTCTGTGTGGCCCCCACACCCTCTGTGTGTCACCCACTCCATCTGTGTGTCCCCCTCTCCTTCCGTGTGTCCCTTTCAGCCTCTGTGTGATCCCCTCTGCCTCTGTGTGTCCCCCACTCTGTGTGTCCCCCTCTCCCTCTGTGTGTCCCCCTCTACCTCTGTGTGTCCCCCTCTCCCTCTGTGTGACGCATTCTCCCTCTATGTGTCCCCCACACCCTCTGCGTGTCCCCCACTCCCTCCGTGTGACCCCCACTCCCTCTGTGTGTCCCAATCTCCCTCTGTGAGTCCCCGACTCCCTCTGTGTGTCCCCAAAACCCTCTGGGTTTCCTCTACTCCCTCTGTGTTTCCCAATCTCCCACTGTGTGCCCCCTCTCCCTCTGTGTGGCCCCTCTCCCTCTGTGTGTCCCCCAGTCCCTCTGTGTGTCCCCATTCCCTCAGTGTGTCAGAATCTCCCTCTGTGTGTCCCAATCTCCCTCTGTGTGTCCCAAGTTCACTCTGTGTGCCCCCACTCCCTTTGTGTGTCCCAATCTCCCTCGATGTGTCCCCGACTACCTCTGGGTGATCCCAACCCCCTCTGGGTGTCCCCCACTCCCTGTGTGTGTCCCCTACTCCCTCTGTGTGTCCCAGTCTCACTCTGTGTGTCCACCAGTCCCTCTGTGTGTCCCCCACTCCCTCTATGTGTCGCCTACTCCCTCTGTGTGTCCCAGTCTCCCACTGTCTGTCCCCCAATTTATCTGTGTGTCCCCCAATTCATCTGTTTGTCCCCATCTCCCTCTATGTGTCCCCCTCTCCCTCTCTGCGTCCCCCAGTCCTACTGTGTGTCCCCGACTCCCTCTGAGTTTCCCCATCTCCCTCTGTGTATTCCCCTCTCCCTCTGTGTGTCCCCCATTCCCTCTGTGTGACCCCAGTCCCTCAGTGTGTCGGAATCTCCCTCTGTGTGTCCCAAGCTCCCTCTGTGTGTCCCCCACTATCTCTTAGCGTCCCAATCTCCCTCTGTGCGTCCCAATCTCGCTCTGTGTGTCCCTGACTCCCTCTGACTGTCCCCAACCCACTCTGGGTGCCCCCACTCCCTCTGTGTGTCCCCCATTCCATCTGTGTGTCCCCCTCTCCCTCAGTGTGTCCCAAGCTCCATCTGTGTGTCCCAATCTCATTCGGTGTGTCCCAATCTCCCTCTGTGTGACCTCGACTAACTCTGTGTGACCCGACTGCCTCTGTGTGTCCCCCACTCCCTCCGTGTGTCCCACGATCCCTCTGTGTGTCCCAATCTCCCCCTGTGTGTCCCCCACTAACTTTGTGTGTCCCCTTCACCCTCTGTCTCCCAATCTCACTCTGGGTGTTCCAATCACACTCTGTGTGTCCCCCACTCCCTCTGTGTGGCCCGCTCGCCCTCTGTGTTTCCCCCTCGGCCTCTGTATCTCCCCCTCGCCCTCTGTGTGGCCCCCACTCCCTCTGTGTGGCCCCACTCCCTCTGTGTGTCCCCCTCTCCCTCTGTGTGTCCCTTCTGCCTCTGTGTGCCCCCCAGTCTCTCTGTCTGTCCCCCACTCCCTATGTCTGTCCCTCAGTTCCTCAGTGTGTCCCAAGCTTCCTCAGTGTGTCCCAATCTCCCTCTGTGTGTCCCATCGCCCTCTATGTATCCCCTCGCCCTCCGTGTGTCCTCCTCGCCCTCTCTGTGGCCCCATCACCCTCTGTGTGGCTCCCTCGCCCACTGTGTGGCCCCCACTCCCTCGCTGTGTCCCCCACTCCATCTCTGTGATCCCAACTCCCTCTCTGTGTCACCCTCTCCCTCTGTGTGTCCCCCGCTCCGTCTGTGTCCCCCACTCCGTCTGTGTCCCCCTCTCCCTCTGTGTGTCCCCCTCTCCCTCTGTGTGTCCCAAGCTCCCACTGTGTGTCCCAAGCTCCCACTACATGTCCCCTTCCCCCTCTGTGTGTCCCCCTCTACCTCAGTGTGTCTCCCAGTCCCTCAGTGTGCCCCAAGCTCCCTCTGTGTGTCCCAAGCTTCCTCTTTGTGACCCCACTCCCTCTGTGTGTCCCCCTCGCACTCTGTGTGTCCCCCTCGCACTCTCTGTTACCCCCTCTCCCTCTGTGTGTCCAAATCCCACTCTGTATGTCCCCCTCTCCCTCTGTGTGTCCCCCTCTACCTCGGTGTGTCCCCCTCTCCCTCTGTGTGTCCCAATCTCACTCTGTCTGTCCGCCTCTCCCTCTGTGTTTCCCCCTCTCCCTCTGTGTGTGTCCCTCTCTCACTCTGTGTGTCCCAATCTCCCACTGTGGGTCCCCCACTCCGTCTGTGTCCCCCACTCCGTCTGTGTCCCCCTCTGCCTCTGTGTGTCCCCCTCGCCCTCTGCGTGTCCCCCTCGGCCTCTGTGTCTCCCCCTCGCCCTCTGTGTGGCCCCCACACCATCTGTGTGTCACCCACTCCATCTGTGTGTCCCCCTCTCCTTCCGTGTGTCCCTTCAGCCTCTGTGTGATCCCCTCTGCCTCTGTGTGTCCCCCACTCTGTGTGTCCCCCTCTCCCTCTGTGTGTCCCCCTCTACCTCTGTGTGTCCCCCTCTCCCTCTGTGTGTCCCTATCTCAATCTGTCTGTCCCCCTCTCCCTCTGTGTGCGTCCCTCTCTCCTTCTGTGCGTCACCCAGTCCCTCAGTGTGTCCCAATCACCCTCAGAGTGTCCCAATCACCCTCAGTGTGTCCCAATCTCCCTCTGTGTGTCTCCTTCACCCTCCGTGTGTCCCCCTCGCTCTCTGTGTGTCCTCCACTGCCGCTGTGTGTCCCCCTCTCCCGCTGTGTGTCCCCCTCTCCCTCTGTGTGTCCCAATCTCACTCTGTGTGTCCTCCCTCCGTCTGTGTGTCCCCCTCTCCCTGTGTGTGTCCCCTTCTCCCTCAGTGTGACCCCCCCTCCCTCTGTGTGTGCCCCTCGCCCTCTGTGTGTCCCACTCTCCCTCTGTGTGTCCCAAACTCCCTCTGTGTGCCCCACACACCCTCTCTGTGTGTCCCCCACTCCCTCCCTGCGTGGCCCCCACTCCCTCTCTGTGTCCCCCACTCCCTCTGTGTGTCCCAATCTCCCTCTGTGTGTCCCAATCTCCCTCTGTGTGTCCCAAAATCCCTTTGTGTGCCCCCTCGCCCTCTGTGTGCCCCCTCCCCCTCTGTGTGGCCCCCAATCCCTCTCTGTGGCCCCCACTCCCTCTCTGTGGCCCCCACTCCCTCTCTGTGTCTCCCACTCCATCTGTTTGTCGGAACATCCCTCTGTGTGTCCCAATCTCCCGCTGCGTGTCACCCACACCCTCTGTCTGTCCTAATCTCCTTCTGTGTGACCCAATCTCCCTCTGTGTGCCCCCACTCCCTCTGTGTCCCAGTCTCCCTCTGTGTGTCCCCCTCTCCCTGTGTGTGTCCCCCTCTCCCAATGTGTGTCCCCTTCTCCCTCAGTGTGTAACCCTCTCCCTCTGTGTGTCCCTATCTCACTCTGTGAGTCCCCCCTCCCTCTGTGTGTCCCTCTCTCCCTCTGTGTGTGTCCCTCTCTCCCTCTGTGTGTCACCCAGTCCCTCAGTGTGTCCCAATCACCCTCAGAGTGTCCCAATTAACCTCAGTGTGTCCCAATCTCGCTCTGTGTGTCCCCCTCGCCCTCTGTGTATTCCCCTCGCCCTCTGTGTGTCCCCCTCTGCCTCTATGTGTCCCCCACACCCTCTGAGTGTCCCAATCTCACTCTGTGTGTCCCAATCTCCCACTGTGGGTCCCCCACTCCGTCTGTGTCCCACATTCCATCTGTGTCCCCCACTCTGTCTGTGTCCCCCTCTGCCTCTGTGTGTCCCCCTCTCCCTCTGTTTGTGCCCCTCTCCCTCTGTGTGTCCCAAGCTCACACTGTGTGTCCCAATCTCCCTCTGTGTGTCCCCACTCCCTCTGTGTGTCCCCTCGCCCTCTGTGTTTCCACCTCGGCCTCTGTGTCTCCAAATCGCCCTCTGTGTGGCCCCCACTCCCTCTATGTGTCACCCACTCCATCTGTGTGTCCCCGTCTCCCTCCGTGTGTCCCTTCAGCCTCTGTGTGATCCCCTCTGCTTCTGTGTGTCTCCCTCTCTGTGTGTCCCCCTCTCCCTCCGTGTGTCCCCATCTACCTCGGTGTGTCCCCCTCTCCCTCTGTGTGTCCCTATCTCACTCTGTGTGTCCCCCTCTCCATCTGTGTGTCCCCGTCTCCCTCCGTGTGTCCCTTCAGCCTCTGTGTGATCCCCTCTGCTTCTGTGTGTCACCCACTCCATCTGTGTGTCCCCCTCTCCTTCCGTGTGTTCCTTCAGCCTCTGTGTGATCCCCTCTGCCTCTGTGTGTCCCCCACTCTGTGTGTCCCCCTCTCCCTCTGTGTGACCCCCGCTACCTCGGTGTGTCCCCCTCTCCCTCTGTGTGTCCCTATCTCACTCTGTGTGTCCCCCTCTCCCTCTGTGTGTGTCCCTCTCTCCTTCTGTGCGTCACCCAGTCCCTCAGTGTGTCCCAATCACCCTCAGAGTGCCCCACTCACCCTCAGTGTGTCCCAATCTCCCTCTGTGTGCTTTTCTCACCCTCTGTGTGACCCCCTCGCCCTCTGTGTGTCCCCCACTGCCGCTGTGTGTCCCCCTCTCCCGCTGTGTGTCCCACTCTCCCTCTGTGTGTCCCAATCTCACTCTGTGTGTCCCCCGTCCGTCTGTGTGTTCCCCTCTCCCTGTGTGTGTCCCCCTCTCCCTGTGTGTGTCCCTTCTCCCTCAGTGTGACCCCCTCTCCCTCTGAGTGTGCCCCTTGCCCTCTGTGTCCCCCTGTCCCTTCGTGTCCCCCAGTCCCTCTGTGAGGCCCAAGCTCCCTCTGTGTGTCCCAAACTCCCTCTGTGTGTCCCCCACTCCCTCTCTGTGTGTCCCCCACTCTCTCTCTGTGTGACCCCCACTCCCTCTCTGCGTCCCCCACTCCCTCTGTGTGTCCCACTCTCCCTCTGTGTGTCCCAATCTCCCTCTGTGTGTCCCAAAATCCCTTTGTGTGCCCCCTCGCCCTCTGTGTGCCCCCTCGCCCTCTCTGTGCCCCCTCGCCCTCTGTGTCGCCCCAATCCTTCTCTGTGGCCTCCACGCCCCCTCTGTGGCCCCCACTCCATCTCTGTGTCCCCCACTCCCTCTGTTTGTCCCAATCTCCCTCTGTGTGTCCCAATCTCCCTCTGCGTGTCCCCCACACACTCTGTCTGTCCTAATCTCCTTCTGTGTGACCCAATCTCCCTCTGTGTGCCCCCACTCCCTCTGGGTCCCAGTCTCCCTCTGTGTGCCCCCCTCTCCCTCTGTGTGCCCCCCTCTCCCTCTGTGCATCCACCTCTCCCTCGGTGTATCCCCCTCTCCCTCTGTGTGTCCCAATCTCCCTCTGTGCGTCCCCCACCTGCCCTTCTTGTCCCCCCCTCTGCCCCTTGCTGTCCCCCCCACTGCCCCTCGCTGTCACCACTGTGCCCTTCGCTGTCACCCCTCTGCTCTTCGCTGTGTCCCCCCTCTGCCCCTCTGTGTCCCCCCTCTGCCCCTCTGTGTCCCCCCTCTGCCTCTCTGTGACCCCCCTGCCCCTCTGTGTCCCCCCTCTGCCACGCGGTGAACCCCTCTGCCCCCTGTGACCCCCCTCTGCCCCTCTGTGTCCCCCCTCTGCCCCTCTGTGTCGCTCCCTCGGCCCCTCTGTGTCTCCCTCTGCCTCTATGTGTCCCCCCTGCCCCTATGTGTCCCCCCTCTGCCACGTGGTGTCCGCCCCTGCCCCCCTGTGAACCCCCTCTGCCCCCTGTGCCCCCCTCTGCCTCTTTGTGTCCCCCCTCTGCCCCTCTGTTCCCCCCTCTGCCCCTCTGTGTTCCCCCTCTGCACTTCTGTGTCACCCCCTCTGCACTTCTGTGTCCCCCCTCTGACCCTCTGTGTCCCGCCTCTGACGCTCTGTGGCCCCCCTCTGCATCTCTGTCTCTCTCCTCTACCCCTCTGTCTCCCCTCCCTGCCCCTCTATCTCCCCCCTCTGCCCATCTCTCTTTCCCTCTACCGCTCTGTGTCCCCCTCTGCACTTCAGTGTCCCCTGCTCTGCCCTTGTGTCCCCCCTACCCCTCTGTCTCTCCCCTCTGCCCCTCTCACACCCCCCCTCAGCCCTTCCCTGTTCCCCCATCGGCCCCTCTCTGTCCCCCCCGCGTGTCTGTGTCCCCCCGGCCGACTCTGTCCCTCCCCTCCCATCTGTATACCCCTCCCTTATGTGTCCCTCCCCACCCCCCACCCCCCGCTGCCCCTCTGTCTCTCTGTCTGTGTGTGTGTGTCTCTCTCTCTGCCTTTGTTTCTTTGTGTGTGTGTCTCTCTGTGTGTTTACATCTCTTTATATATATGTATGTGTGTCTCTCCGTATGCGTGTGTTTGTGTTTGTGCCTCTCTCTCTATGTCTGTGTGTGTGTGTCTCTGCCTGTATCTCTCTCTCTCGTCCTGTGAGTGTCTCCAACTATTTCTGTGTGTGTGTGTGTCTCTCTCTCTCTCTGTCTTTGTCTGTGTGTCTGTGTCCCTCTGTACGTCACCCTCTCTCTCTGTCTGTGTGTGTATCTCTCTATCTCACCGTGTGTGTGTCTGTCTCCCTCTCTGTCACTGTGTTTGTCTCCCTCTGTCTGTCTTTATGTGCGTGTGTCTCCCTCTTTGTGTCTCTGTGTGCGTCTCTCTCTCTCAATGTGTGTGTGTGTGTCTCTCTCTCTTTCTGCACGTGTGTGTCTGTATTTGTGCGTGGTTGTGTCTCTATCTCTCTCCTTCTCTATGTCCTTGTCAGTGTGTGTGTCTCCCTGTTTATGTCTTTGTGTGTGTTTGTGTGCGTGTGTCTCTTTCTCTGTGCCTGAGGATGTATGTCTCTCTCTCTCTGTGCTGCCGTCACTCTCTCTGTGTCTGTGTGTGTCTCCCTCTCTGTGCGTCTGTGTGTGTGTGTCTCATCTGTCTCTCGCTCTGTGTCTGTATGTGTGTATCTTTCTCTCTCTCTGCCCGTGTCTGTGTATGTATGTCGCCCTCTGTCTGTATTGGAATGTCTGTGCGCGTGCGTCTCTTTCTGTGTGTGAGTGTGTGTGTGTGTGTGTGTGTGTGTGTGTGTGTGTGTCCTTCTCTGCATCAGTCTCTCTCTCTCCCTTTCTCACGTTGTGTGTTAGTTTATGTTTCCCTCTGTATGTCTTTGTGTGTGTGCCTCGCTCTATCTCTCTGTCTCTCTCCGTATGCGCTCGTTGGTTTATGTGTGTCAGTCACTGTATGGCTCTATATCTCTCCCTCTCGGTGTGTCTCTCCCTCTCTGTCTCTCTCTCCCTCTCTCTCTGCCCCTCCCCCTCTCTCTCTGCACCTCCCTCTCTCTTCCTGCCCCTCCCTCTCTCTCTCTGCCCCTCCCTCTCGGCCCCCTCCCTCCCTCTCTCGGGCCCCTCCCTCCCTCTCTCGGCTCCCTCCGTCCCTCTATCGGCCCCCTCCCTTCCTCCCTTCCTCTCTCTGCCCCCTCCCTCTTTCCCTCTCTCTGCCCCCTCCCTCACTCTCTCTGCCCCCTCCTTCTCTCTCTCTGCCCACTCTCTCTCTGCCATCCGCCCTCTCTCTCTGTGCTCCCACCCACTCTCTCTCTGCACCCTCTCTCCCTCTCTCTGTCCCCTCCCACTCTCGCTCTGCCCCGCCCCCTCTCTCTCTGCACCCCCTCCCTTCCCTCGTACCCCCTCCCTCTGCTCGCACCCCCTCCCTCTGCTCCCGCCTCCTCTCTCCGCTCCCGTCCCCTCTCTCCGCTCCCGCCCCCACTCTCCGCTCCCGCCCCCTCTCTCTGCCCCCGCCCCCTCTCTCTGGCGCCGCCCCCTCTCTCTGCCCCCGCCATTTCTATCTGCCCCCGTCCCCTCTCGCTGCCTGCCTCTGCCCCACTGTCTCTCTGCCTGTGTTTCTTTGTGTGTGTGTGTGTGTCTCACTCTGTGTGTTTGCATCTCTGTATATATGTGTGTTTCTCTCCGTATGTGTGTAGTTGTCTGTGTGTGTCTCTGTTTTTATCTCTCTATCTCTGTTTATGTGTCGCTGTTTGTGAGTGCCTCTGTCTGTTTACCTCTCCCTCTCTCACAATGTGCTCCTCAATGTGTGTGTATATGTCTCTGTCTTTCTCTCTCTGTCCCTGTGTTTGCATCTCTCTCCATGTGTGTGCGTAAGTGTGTGTCTCTCTCTCTATGTCTGTCTGTGTCTCTCTGTGTGTATGTCTCTCTCGATCTCTCTGTGTCTGTGTGTGTGTCACTCTCCCTGCATGTGTGTGGCAGTCTGTGAGTGTTTGTGTGTTTGTCTCTCTTTCTCGTCCTGTGTGTGGCTCCCTCTATGTCTGTGTGTGTGTTTCTCTCTCTGCCTGCCTTTGTCTGTGTTTGTGTGTCCCTCTGTGTCTCTATGCGCGTCTCTCTCTGTCTGTGTGTGTATCTCTCTCTCTCTCGCCATGTGTGTTTCTCCCTCTCTGTCTCTGTGTGTGTCTCCCTCTGTCTGACTGTCTGTGTGTGTGTATCTCTCTCTCGCCATGTGTGTGTCTCCCTCTGTTTGTCTGTCTGTGTGTGTATCTCTCTCTCTCGCCGTGTGTGTGTCTCCCTCTCTGCCTCTGTGTGTGCCTCCCTCTGTCTTTCTGTGTGTGTGTGCGTCTCTCTCTCAATGTGTGTGCGTGTCTCTCTCTCTCTCGCTCTATCTGTCTCTTTCTCTCTCTCTGTCTCTCTGCCTCTTTGTGTCTGTGTGTGTACGTCTGTCTCTCTCTCTCTCTGTGCATGTGTTTGTCTGTGTGTTTGTATGTATGTGTGTGTCTCTCTCTCCTTGTGTATGTCCCTGTCTATATGTGTGTCTCCCTCTTGTGTCTTTGTGTGTGTTTGTGTGCCTGCTGTCTCTCTCTCTCTCTCTGTGTCTGTGTGTGTATGTCTCCCTCTCTGTGCCTCTGTGTGCATCTCTCTCTTTCTCTCTCTCTGTCTCTCTCCCTCTCAGTCTCTATCTCTCTGTCTCTCTCCTTCTCTTTGTATCTCTCCATCTCTGTCTCGATCTTTCTGTATCTCTCCATCTTTGAGTCTCTCTCTTCCGCTCTGTGTGTCTCTCTCCCTCTCTTTGTCTCTCTCCCTCTCTGTCTTTATCTCTCTGTATCTCTCCCTCTCTGTGTGCCTCTTCTTATCTGCGTGCTTCTCTCCCTCTCTGTTTGTCCCCTCTCTCTCACTGTTTCTGCCCCCGCCCCCTCTCCCTCTGCCTGGCCCCTTCTCCCACTTCCCCCACCCCCTCTCCCTCTGCCCCCGCCGCCTCTCCCTCTGCCCCCGCCCTCTCTCCCTCTGACCCCGCCCTCTCTCCCTTTGCCCCCGCCCTATCTCCCTCTGCCCCAGCCCTCTCTCCCACTACACCAGCCCTGTCACCCTCTACCCCCGCCCTCTCCCTCTGCCCACGCCCTCTCCCTCTGCCCCCTCCCTCTCCGTCTGCCCTTCCCTCCCTCTCTGCCCCTCCCTCTCTCTGTCTGCCCCCTCCCTCTCTCTGTCTGCCTCCATCTCTCTCTGCTCCCTCCCCCCTCTCTCTCTCTGCCCCCTCCCTCTCTCTCTTTCTGCCCCCTCTCTCTCTCTGCCACCTCCCTCTCTCTCTCTGCCGCTCTCTCCCTCTCTCTCTCTCTGCCCCCCCTCTCCCTTTCTCTCTCTGCGATCTATCTCCCTCTCTCTCTCTGCCACCTCCCTCTCTCTCTGCCGCCTCCCTCTCTCTCTCTCTGCCCCCTCCCTTTCTCTCTCTCTCTCTCCGCCCCTCCCTCCCTCTCTCTCTGGCCCCTCAGTCTCTCTCTCTCTCTCTGCCACCTCCCTCTCTCTCTCTGTCTCTGTCTCTCTCTCTCTCTCTCCCCCTCTCTGCCCCCTCCGTCTCTCACTCTCTCTTTGCCCCCCTTTCTCTCTCTCTCTGCCCCCTCCCTCTCTCTATGCCCCTCCCCCTGTCTGTGCCTACATCTGCCCCTCTGTCTCTCTGTCTGTGTGTGTCTCTCTCCCTCAGTCTGTTTGTCTTTATGTGTGTGTGTGTCTCTCTGTGTGTTTAATTCTCTGTATATATGTGTGTGTGTTTCTTACCGTTTGTGTGTGGCTGTAAGTGTGTGTCTCACTCTCTATGCCTGTGTGTGGCTGTGTGTATCTCTCTCTACGTGTTTGTGTCGCTCTGTGTGTGTGCCTCTGTGTGTGTGTCTCTCCCTCTCTCACAGTGTGCTCTTCAATGTGTGTGTGTCTCTCTCTCTTTCTCTCTCTGTCCATGTGTGTGTGCCTCTCTCGCCGTGTATGTGAGTATGTCTCTCTCTCTCTTTATGTATGTGTGTGTGTTTGTCTTTCTCGTCCTGTGTGTGTGTCTCTCTCTGTCTGTCTTTGTTTGTGTGTGTGTGCCCCTCTGTTTCTCTATGCGCATCTCTCTCTGTCTGTGTGTGTGTGTCTCTCTCTCTCTCTCTCTGTGCCTCTCTCTCTCTCTATTTCAGTATATGTTCGTTTGTGTGTGTGTGTGTGTGTATGTATGTCTATATGTCTGTATGTGTGTCTGTCTCTCTCTGGTCATGTGTGCGTGTCTCTTTCTGTCTGTGTCGATCTGTGTGTGTGTTTCTCCCTCTGTATGTCTGTGTGTCTGTTGATCTCTCTCACTGTTTGTCTTTGTCTCTCTGCATGTGTCTTTGTGTGTGTGTGTTTACGTGTCGCTGTGTCGATGTGCCACTATGTGTGTCCCTCTCGTCCTCTCTTTGTGCCGCTCAATGTGTGTGTGACTCTCCCTTTCTCTGTCCTTGTGTGTGCTGTTCTCTTTTCGTGTCTGTGTGTATGTGTATGTGTGTGTGTGTCTCTCTATCTCTGTGTGTGTCTCTGTGTGTGTCTCTATGTGTGTGTGTGTGTGTGTGTGTGTGTGTTTGTCTATCTCTCACGCCCTGTGCGTGTCTCCCTCTGTCTGTGAGTGTGTGCCTCTGTGTATGTATCTCGCTCTTCCTCTCTTTTTTTCTCTCTCTGTCTGTCTGTGTGTCTGTGCTTCTCTCGTTCTCTCTCGCTGTGTGTGTCTCCCTCTCAGTGTCTCTGTGTGCATCTCTCTCTCTCTTCATCTCTCTGTCTGTGTTTGTGTGTGTCTCTCTCTCTCTGTGCCTCTGTGTCTCTCTCTGTCAGTGTGTGTGCACGTCTCTCTCTCTCTGTGTCTCTGTCGCTATGCATGTGTGTGCCTGTGTGTTCGTGTGTGTCTGTCTCTCCATGTTGTGTGTCTGTGTGTGTATGTCTGTCTCTCTCTCTCTGTCTGTATGTGTCTCCTTCTCTGTGTCTTTGTGTGTCTCGCACTCTTTCTGTGTTGGCATCTGTTTCTCGCTCTGTGCGTGTGTGTGTGTGTCTTAGTATGTGTGTAGTTGTGTGTGTGTATGTGTGTCTCTCTCTGTATGTCTGTGTGTGTGTTTCGGTGTGTGTGTGTTTCTCTCTCCCGTTCTCCGTATGTGTGTGTGGCTGTCTGCGAGTGTGTCTGTGTATCTCTCTCTCTCTCTCTCTCTTTCTCATCCAGTGAGTGTCTCCCTCTATGTCTGTGTGTGTGTGTGCCTCTGTCTCTCTCTCTCTATCTCTCTCTCTCTCTCTCTCTCTCTCTCTCTCTCTCTCACTATGTCTGTGTGTATCCCTCTTTGTCTTTGTGTGCGTCTCTCTCTCTCTCCCTCGCCGTTTATGTGGGTGTCTCCCTCTTTGTCTCTCTGTGCATCTCTCCTTCTCTCTGTCTGTGTGTTTGTGCGTGTCTCTCTCTCTCTCCATGTCTGTGTGTCTCTCACTCTGTATGTCTTTGTGTGCCTGTGCGTGTCTTTCTCTTTCTCTGTGTCTGTGTGTCTCTCTCTTTGCGCGCTTGTGTATCTCTGTGTGTGTTTGTGTCCCTCTCTGTGTCTCTGTGAGCGTCTTTCTGTCTCTCTCAGACAGACACAGAGATGCGGAGGGATCTGGGTGGCCTAGTGCATGAATCGCAAAAGGTTAGTATGCAGGTGCAGCATGTAATTGGGAAAGCTAATAAAATGTTATTGTTTATCATGAGGGGAATTGAATGCAAAAGTAGGAAGATTATGTTTCAGTTATACAGGGCATTGGTGAGACCACATCTGGAGTACTGTTTACCGTACTGGTCTCCTTATTGAAGGAAGGAGATAAATGAGTTGGACGCAGTACAGAGAAGGTTTACTGAACTAATACCTGGAATGGGTGGGCCGTCTTACGAGGAATGATTGGACAGGCTAGGCTTGTATCTGCTGGAATTTAGATGAGTACGAGGCGATTTGATTGAAACATATATGATGCTGAAGGGTCTCAACAGGGTGGACGTGGAAAGGATGTTTCCTTTGTAGAAGAATCTAGAACAAGGAGTCACTGTTTAAAAATAAGGAGCCATACAATTAAGACAGAGATGAGGAGATTTTTTTTTCTCTGAGGTTGGTGGGTCTTTGGAATTCTCTTCCTCAAAAGGCAGTGGAAGCAGAGTCTTTGAATATATTTAAGGCAGAGTTAGATAGATTCTTGATAAGCAAGGGGTGAAAGGTTATCGGGGGTAGGTGGAAATGTGGACGAATCAGTTCAGCCATGAACATATTTAATGGTGGAGCAGGCATGAAGGGCCGAGTGGTCTATTCCTGCTCCTAGTTCATACGTTCGCATGGTCTCCATGCAAAATTCAGTCCCGTTTCCATGAACCACTGACCACTGACTAGCCAATCTCTGAAGCTGAACCAGACTGTTTACAACCTCTGTGCTCTATTGAGACCTGAACTGAATGTATCTCCATATTCTCGACATCTCCACTGTGCCTACTACCAACTCTGCAATATCACCCATCTCCACCTCCGTCTCAGCCCATCTGCTGCATAAACACTCATCTGCGCCTTTGTTACATCCACACTTGACTATTCCAATTCTATTCTGGTCACCCTCCCAGTTATAAAGCTCCATAAACCACAACCCATCCAGAACACTGCTGCCTGTATTATAACTCAAACCAAATCCCGATCACCCATCACCCCTGTGCTCACTGATCTACATTGGCTCCCGGTCTGGCAGCACCTTAATTTTAATATTCTCATTCTTGTGTTTGAATCCCTCCATGGCCTCACCACTCCAATTAGTCCCATTCCCCTCTCCATTCCCAAATTCCTGTAAATCATTTGCCTTCAAGTCCTTTCTTTAATTCCCGTTTAAAATAAAACTTTTTGCCCTCTATATCTGTCTCTGGCCACTATTTCAGCTCAACTGCGCAACTGGGCCCAACGCCATGGAAGCTTGGATCCAAAACTTGGGACGAGCTGAGCTGCCAGTCACTTCCATTCCTCCAGGCTGGACAGGGCTCTGGCCCCGATTCAACAAGTATGTGGTGTTAGTGTGAGGAGGGATTTGAAGTGACGTCAAGCAGCCATTCCAGCAGCCTTTTTCACTTGGACTGTGCATTTCCAGTGACCGCCCGTGTTAGTCACTCTCAGCTGAACATACATTCAGCAGCACGAGGAACCCACTCTGGTGTTATTTAAAAGGACCAGTCATCAAACTTACAGGTTTTTGACTTACTTCTGCTCTTGTAAAGTTAGTGGAGGTTCTGTGGATGGTTTTCTGGAGGTTGTGTTGTGAGCTGCTGCAGACATTCAGGGAGGACAGAGGATTTGGTGATCCAACTCTGGACGAGGTATGGTGACTGCAGTTACAGTGTCTCTGGGTCTGTAACATGACCAACAAATGGAGCAGAGGCTGCAGAGAGTGGAAGCTCTGTAAAGAGGGAGGAGGAGGGGGCTCTGCCCTACCCACCCCGGCTTTTCCAAGAGCACTTTCCCTACCTACACCTAACCCAGGAGCAGTATGTGAGGTGACTCTGATTCAATAAGGTGGTGGTCACAGAGCTGTGTCACCTCCTGTAACATGAACTGGAGCCTCACACCAGGGTGAGGACAGAGCTATCAGTGGCTGTTAAGGTCACAGTTTCATTGAACTACTATGCATCGTGATCTTTCCAGGCAGGAGCAGGAGACATATCCAACGTAGAGTGGTAGAAATAGATGGAGTTATAGAGTCATTTGCGACACAGAAGGAGGCCATTCGGCCCATCCGTGTCGGCTGTCAGCGGAACAATCCAGTCAGTCCCACTCTCCTGCTCAATCCCCTTATCCCTGCAAGTTCATTTCCTTCAGATGTCCATCCAGTTTCCTTCCAAAATCATTGATCGTCTCGGCTTCCACCACCCTCATGGGCAGTGAGTTCCAGCTCATTACCATCCACTGTATAAAACATTTCTTCCTCATATTCCCCCTGCATCTCTTACCCAAACCTGCCATCTGTGTCCCCTAGTCCGTGTTTCAACAGTTAATGGGAACAGTTTTTCCTTGTCTATCTTATCTAAGCCTATCGTAATCTTGTACACTTCTATCAAATCTCTCTCAATCTTCTTTACTCCAGGGAGATCAACTCCATCTTCTCCAAACTATCCTTGTAACTAAAACCGCCCATCCCTGGAATCATTCTGGTAAATGTCCTCTGCACCATCTCAAGGACCTTCACATCCTTACTAAAGTGTGGTGACCAGAACTGGACACAGTTCACTAGTTAGGGCCTAACTAAAATCCGTTTCCCACAGGACAACTTCCCTTTCCCACCATGGATCCCACATTCTCCACTATTACACCCATGTAAGATGCTGGTCCTTTGTGAGGACAGCGTGGAACAGGCTGATCTACTTGAACAGGTTGAGGTTAAGAGGGAGGATGTGCTGGAAGTTTTGAATGATATGACGACAGATAAGTCCCAGGGGCGAGACGGGATATACCCAAGGATGTTATGGGAAGCGAGGGAAGAGACTGCTGCGCCTTTGGCGATGATCTTTGCGTCTTCACTGTCCACTGGAGTAGTACCAGATGATTGGAGGGTGGCAGATGTTGTTCCCTCGTTCAAGAAAGGGAATAGGGTTTACCCAGGGAATTAGAGACCATTCAGTCTTACGTGGGCAAATTATTGGAGAGGATTCTGACAGACCGGATTTATGATGACTTGGAAAAACATGGTTTGATTGGAAATAGTCAGCATGGCTTTGTGAGGGTCAGGTCATGACTCACAAGCCTTATTGAATTCTTTGAAGATGTGACAAAACACATTGATGAAGGAAGAGCAGTGGATGTGGTGTATATGGATTTTAGCAAGGCGTTTGATAAGGTTCCCAATGGTAGGCTCATTCAAAAAGTAAGGAGACATGGGATAAAGGGAAAGTTGGCTGTCTGGATACAATATTGGATGGCCCATAGAAGTCAGAAGGTGGTAGTAGATGGAAAGTATTCAGCATGGAGCTCGGTGACCAGTGTTGTTCCGCAGAGATCTGTTCTGGGACTTCTGCTCTTTGTGATTTTTATAAATGACTTGGATGAGGAAGTGGAAGGCTGGGTTAGCATGTTTGCCGATGACACGAAGGTTGCTGGAGTTGTGGATAGTGTGGAAGGCTGTTGTAGGTTGCAACAGGACATTGACAGGATGCAGAGCTGGGCTGAGAATAGGCAGATGGAGTTCAACCTGGAAAAGTGTGAAGTGATTCATTTTGGAAGGTCGAATTTGAATGCGGAATACAGGCTTAAAGACAGGATTCTTGGTATTGTGGAGGAACAGAGGGATCTTGGGGTCCATGTCGATAGGGTTGTTAAGAAGGCGTATGGTGTGTTGGCTTTCATTGACAGGGGGATTGAGTTTAAGAGCCGCGAGGTTATGCTGCAGCTCGATAAGGCCCTGGTTCGACCACACTTGGAATATTGTGTTCAGTTCTGGTAGCCTCATTATAGGAAGGATGTGGAAGCTTTAGAGAGGGTGCAGAGAAGATTTACCAGGATGCCGCCTGGACTGGAGGGCATGTCCGACGAAGAAAGATTGAGGGAGCTAGGGCTTTTCTCATTGGAGCGAAGAGGGATGAGAGGTGACTTGATAGAGGGGTACAAGATGATGAGAGGCATAGATAGAGTGGATAGTCAGAGAATTTATCCCAGGGTGAAAAGGGCTATCACCAGGGGGCATAATTTTAAGGTGAATGGAGGAAGGTTTCGGGGAGATGTCAGAGGTAGGTTCTTGACACAGAGAGTGGTGGGTGCGTGGAATGCGCTGCCAGCGGTGGTAGTAGAAGCCAATACATTAGGGGCATTTAAGCGACTCTTGGATAGGTACATGGATGATAGTAGAATGAAGGGTGGGTAGTTACTTAGATCTTCGAGTAGGTTAAAGATACGGCACAACATCGTGGGCCGAAGGGCCTGTGCTGTACTGTTCTATGTTCTATGTTATATGCTCCATCACAGTGTTATTACAGCACAGAATGAACTATTCAGCCCGCCGTGTCTGCACAGGCTCTCTGAATGAGCGATTCACCTAATCCCATTCCATGCCTTCTTCCCGTAACCCTGCTCATTCTTCCTTCTCATATGCCAGTTTATTCAGCTTTAGCATGTTTATAGATGTAGTCACCCCACAGCTTAAGAGTATGCAGGGAGAGAGGTAATGGGAGATCACCAGACTGTCAGAAAGAATCAGGCAGGTAGTGCAGGAGACCCCAGAGTGCATCTCACTCTCCAAAAGGTATTCAGTTCTGAATACTGAGGCAAGTCATGCTTCACCTGGGGCAACAGCCAGAGCCATGTCCATGGCTGCATGGGTGGCTCAGCTGCAGAGCGGGGTACAGGGCTGACTGGAAAAGCCATAGTGATTGGTGATTCAATAGTATGGGGAACAGATAGACACTTCTGTGGCCACAGACGTGAATCTGTGGTATGTTGCCTCCCTGGTACCAGGGTCAAGGATCTCACTGAGCGACTGCAGTGCATCCTGAAGGAGGAGGGGAACAGCCAGCAGTCGTGGTCCACATCAGAACCAACGAAATAGGTGGAAAGAGGGTTGTAGTCAGAATTTAGGGAGCTAGGGAAGAAATTGGCAAGCAGGACCTCAAAAGCAGTAATCTCCGGATTACTCCCAGTGTCACACACAACTGAGTATAGAAATAGAAGGATAAGACAGATGAATTCGTGGCTTGAAATATGGTGCAGGAGGGAGGGATTCATATTCCTGGGACACTGGGACCGGCTCTGGGGGACATGGGACCTGCACAGGCCGGATGGGTTGCCCCTGAACAGAGCGAGGACTGAGTTTAACTTGCGGGATGTTTTGCTGGTGCTGTTGGGGAGGGTTTAAAGTAGTTTGGCAGGGGATGGGGACCTGAGGGTAGACTCAGCTGGGACAAAATCAGAAATGAAAATGGAAGGCGGAACATTACTGGATGAGTCTGGAAGACAGAGGAGAGGAGGGTTAGAAAATAAAATAAAAAGAGTTTGGCAGTGCTCAAGGGTATCTCTATCAGTGCAAGCTGTATAGAAAATAAAGCAGATGAGTTGAAGGCACAGATAGCAATGTGGCAGTATGATATCATAGCTGTTACAGAAACATGGCTTAAGGGGGGACAGGAATAGTAGCTCAACGTTCCTGGTTACAGGGTTTACAGATGCGATAGGGAGATAGTTAAGAAAGGCGGGGAATGGCCAATTTTGTTCAGGGAATCTATTGAATCTGTGAGGAGGGATGATATGTTGGAAGGTTCATCAGATGAGGCCATATGGATTGAGCTAATGAACTAAAAAGGGGCAATCACACTGCTGGGAGTGTGATTTCGACAGCCAAATAGACAGAGGGAGATAAAAGAGCAGATATGTAGGCAAGTCTCTGAGAGGTGCATGAACAATTGGGCAGTAATAGTAGGGCATTTTCATTACCCAATATTAACTGGCTGCCTGCAGTGGCCAAACCATCAGCCTCAAGAAAACGAACATCATGGGACAGGATGTCAGAAATGCTCCATCCATCAATATCGGCGATCAGACTCTGGAAGTGGTTCATGAGTTCACCTACCTAGGCTCAACTATCACCAGTAACCTGACTCTCGGTGCAGAAATCAACAACCACATGGGAAAGGCTTCCGCTGCTATGTTCAGACTGGCCAAGAGACTGTGGGAAAGTGGTGCACTGACATGGAACACAAAAGTCCGAGTGTATCAAGCCTGTGTTGTCAGTACCTTGCTCTACGGCCTGGATAACGTATGTCAGCCGAGAGCAATTTCTCAATTCATTCCATCTTCGCTGCCTCCAGAGAATCCTTGGCATCAGGTGGCAGGACCGTATCTCCAACGCAGAAGTCCTCGAGGCGGCCAACATCCCCAGCTTATACACACTACTGAGTCAGAGGCGTTTGAGATGGCTTGGCCATGTGAGCCGCATGGAAGATGGCAGGATCCCCAAGGACACATTGTACAGCGAGCTCGTCACTGGTATCAGAACCACCAGCCGTCCATGTCTCCGCTTTAAAGACGTCTGCAAACGCGACATGAAGTCCTGTGACATTGATCACAAGTCATGGGAGTCAGTTACCACTGATCGCCAGAGGTGGTGGACAGCCATAAAGGCGGGGCTAAAGAGTGGCGAGTCGAAGAGACTTAGCAGTTGGCAGGAGAAAAGACAAAAGCGCAAGGGGAGAGCCAACTGTGTAACAGCCCCCACAACCAATTATATCTGCAGCGCCTGTGGAAGAGTCTGTCACTCTAGAATTGACCTTTATCGCCGCTCCAGGCACTGCTTCACAAACCACTGACCACTTCCAGACGCTTACCCATTGTCCCTCGAGACAAGGAGGCCAAAGATGAGAAGATATTAACTGGGATAGTTTTAGTATGAAAATAATTGAGGGAGCAGAATTCTTGAGATGCGTTCAAGGGAAATCTGTGGCCAGTATGTAGCACGTATGTAGTATGTCGAGAAGTTGCAGTTTTAGAGTTTGTTTCAGGAAATGGAGATGGGCAGATGGAAGGTGTGGCAGTGGGTGAGAATTTTGGTGGGAGTGATCGCAATTCAGTCAGTTTTATCATAATTATGGAAAAGTGCAAACATAGAACAGGAGTTAGAGTGCTCAATTGGGGCAAGTCCGATTTTACTAAGCTGAGGAGCAAAAGTGGACTGGAAACAGCTACTTGAAGGTAAGTCCGTCTCAGAGCACTGAAAGGCATTCAAAGACGAGATTCAAGAGGTTCAGGGTAAAAATGTTCCCAGAAAGAAAAAAGGTGAGGCCGTCAAATCTCGAGACCCATGCCCATGGATGTCAAGGAGGCGGCAGGGTAAGTTAAGGCAGAAAAGGCAGGCTTATGTGCGGCACTGAGAACTCAATACTACAGTAAGCCGAGAGTAGTATAGAAAGTGGAGGGGTCAAATCAAAAAGGAAACTAGGAAAGCCAAAAGGGAGCACGAAAGAATATTGGCAAGAAAAATCAAGGTGAACCCAAAGATATTTTCTCAATACATTAAGAGTAAGAGGATAACAAAGGGGACAGTAGGGTCCACAATAGACCAAAATTGTAACCTATGTGTCGGGGTGGAAGATATTGGTATGGGTCTTAATGGATACTTTGAGCCTGTCTTCACAAAATAGGGGGGATGCAGATATTGTAGCGAAGGAGGAAGAGTGTGAATTATTGGATGTGATAAACACAGGGAGAGAGGAAGTATTAATGGGATCAGCATTCCTGAAAGTTGATAAATCACCACAGCCGGATGAAATGTACCCCAGGTTATTCAAAGAAGCAAGAGTGGAAATAGCAGAGGGTCTGCCCACCATCATTTTCCAGTCCTCACTGGATACAGTTGTGGTGCCGGAGTATTGGAGAATTGCTAGCGTTGTACCTCTGTTTAAAAAGGGAGCGAAGGTTGGTCTGAATAATTACAGGCCAGTCGGTCTAACCTCAGTAGTGGGCAAAGTATTGGAATCTATTCTGATAGAGGCACAGGTTAATCAAGGATAGTCAGCATAGATTTGTTAAGGGACGCTCTTGTTTGACCAAATTGATCTAATTTTTCGAAGATGTTGCAAGGAATATAGATGAGGGTAGTGCAGTTGATGTGGTCGACATGGATTTTAACAAGGCTTTTGACAAGTTCCCACATGACAGGCTGGTTCAAAAAATAAAATCCCATGGCATCCAGAGAAATGTAGCAAGGCGGATACAAAATTGGCTCAGTGGCAGGAAACAAAGGGTAATTGTTGACGGGTGTTTTTGCAACTGGAAGGTTGTTTCTCGTGTCATTCTACAGGGCTCAGTACTGTGTCTCCTGCTTTTTGTGGTGCATGTTAATGATTTGGATGTAAATGTGGTGCGCATGATCAAGACGTTTCTGGACGACACAAAGATTGGCCATGTGGTAGATAGCAAGAAGGATAGCTGTAGACTGCAGGAAGATATTGACAGTCTGGTCAGATGGGCAGAAAAATGGAATTCAACCTGGATACGTGTGAGGTGATGCAATTGAGGAGGTCAAACAAGGCAAAGGAATACGAGATTACTGCGACAATACTAAGAGGTGTAGAGCAAGTAAGGGACCTTGGAGTGAATGTCCACAGATCCCTGAAGATAGCAGGGCTAGGCAGTAAGGTGGTTAAGAAGGCATTTGGAATCGTGCCACTTTTTAGCCGAGGTACAGAATGTAAGGGCAGGGAGGTTATGCTGGAACTGTATAAATCATCGATTAGGCGACAACTTGAGTACTCTGTGCAGTTCTGGTCACCTCATTACAGAAAGGATGCAATTGCAGTAGAGAGGGTACAGAGGGGATTTACAAGGATGTTGCCAGGACTGAAAAAATGCAGCAATGAGGAAAGATTGGATAGGCTGGGGTTGTTCTCCTTGGAACAGAGATGGCCGAGGGGAGATCTGATTAAAATGTACAAAATTTTGAGGGACCTGGATAGAGTGGAGGTGATGGTCTAATCACCTTCGCAGAGAGGTCAGTAACTAGGGGCATAGATTTAAGGTGATTGGTTGAAAGATCAGATGGGAGATGAGGAAAATCTTGCTCACCCAGTAATACAAAATTGGCTCAGTGGCAGGAAACAAAGGGTAATTGCTGACGGATATTTTAGTGACTGGAGGACTGTTTCCAGTGGCGTTCCACAGGGCTCAGCACTGGATCCCCTGCTTTTAGTGTGGTTCTGGAACTCATTGCTCGAAAGATGATTGAGGCAGAAACCCCCGACTCATTCAAAAGCTGCCTGGATGTGCACCTCAACTGCCATAATCTGCAGGGCTATGGATCAAATGCTGGAACCTGGGATTAGAATAGGTGGATCATTTGTCAGCTGGCACAGGCACGATGGGCCAAGTGGCCTCTTTCTGTGCCTTAAGCTTTCTACGGTTCTATGATTCCATAACATGAAACACGCTATCCTCATTAACACTCACAGTTATGTCAATTAGCTTTATCAAGATTATCACATATTACTTTCCATTAACCTATCCGTACTGCTTGTAATTTAATATCCCTTGGTTTTACAAGCAAGAAATATTTTTTTGTGCTGGGTTATGGCCTCCAGAAGTTTCCAACCACCAATATTAAACCGGTAGTTGCAGGGTTTAGGCAACCTCTCCATTTTTAAACAGGGTGCAACATTTTCAGTCCTGCTGTCCGCAGGCATCATTTTTTTATTCATTCGTGGGATGTGGGCGTCGCTGGCAGGCCAGCATTTACTTCCCATCCCTAATTGCCTTTGAGAATGTGGTGGTGAGCTGCCTTCTTGAACCTCTGCAGTCCATGTGGTGTAGGTAAACCCACGGTGCTGTTAGGAAGGGAGTTCCATGATTGTTACCCAGCGACAGTGAAGGAACGGCAATATTCCAAATCAGGATGGTGTGTGGCTTTCAGGGGAAGTTGCAGGTGGTGGTATTTCCACGCATCTGCTGCCCTTGTTCTTCTAGTTGGTAGAGGTCGGGGTTTGGAAGGTGCTGTCTAAGGAGCCTTGGTGCGTTGCTGCAGTCCATCTTGTAGATTGTACACACTGCTGCCACTGTGCGTCGGAGGTGGCGGGAGTGAATGTTCGTGAATGGGGTGCCAATCAAGGGGGCTGAATTTTTCCTGGAAGGTGTCGAGCCTGTTCAGTGTTGTTGGAGCTGCTCCAGGCAAATGGAGAGTATTCCAACACACTCCGGACTTGTGCCTTGTAGATGATGGGCAGGCTTTGGGGAGTCAGGAGGTGAGTTACTCGCCACAGCATTCCAAGTCTCTGACTTGCTCTTGTGGCCATGGCATTTATATGGCTACTCCAGTTCAGTTTCTGGTCAATGGTAACCGCCAGGATGTTGATAGTGGGGGTTTCGGCGATCGTACCGCCATTGAATGCCAAGGGGAGATGGTTAAATTCTCTCTTGTTGCAGATGCTCATTGCCTTGCACTTGTGCGCTGTGAATGTTATTTTCCACGTATCAGCCCAAGCCTGGATATTGTCCAGGTCTTGCTGCATTTCTACACGGTATCAGAGGAGTCATGAATGTTGCTGAACATTGTTCAATCATCAGCGACATCCCCACTTCTGACCTCATGATTGAAGGAAGATCATTGATGAAGCAGCTGAAGATGGTTGGGCCGAGGACACTACCCTGAGGAACTCCTGCAGTGATGTCCTGGAACTCAGCTGACTGACCTCCAAAAACCACAACCATCTTCATTTGCGCTAGGTATGACTCCAACCAGCGATGAGGATTACTCCTGATTCCCATTGCCTCCTGTTTGGCTTGGGCTCTTTGATGCCATACTCGGTCAAATGCTGACTTGATGTCAAGGGAAGTCACTCTCACCTCACCTCTTGAGTTCAGCACTTGTGTCCATGTTTGAACCAATGCTGCAATGAGGTCAGGCGAATGAGTGGCCATGGCGAAACACAAGCTTAGCGTCACTGAGCAGGTTATTGCTAAGCAAGTGCGGCTTGATGTCACTGTCGATGATACCTTCCATCAATTTACTGATGATTGAGAGTGGACTGATGGGGTGGTAATTTGTTGGGTTGGACATTTCCTACTTTTTGTGTACAGGACATACCTGGGCAATTTTCCACATTGTCAGGTAGATACCAGTGCTGTCGCTGAGCAAGAGCTTGGCGAGGGGTGTGACAAGTTGTGGAGTGCAGGTCTGCAGTACTATTGTAGGAATGTTGTCAGGGCCGATAGCCTTTACAGTATCTATTGCCTTAAGTCGTTTCTTGATATCACGTGGAGTGAATCGAATTGACTGAAGTCTGGCATCTGTGATGCTGGGGACTTCAGGAGGAGGCCGAGATGGATCACCAACTTGGCACTTCTGGCTGAAGATTGTTGCAAATGCTTCAGCCTCATCTTTCACACTGATGTGTTGGGCTCCCCCATCATTGGATAGGGATATTTGTGGCGCCACCTCCTCCAGTTAGTTGTTTAATTGTTTACCACCATCCACGACTGGATGTAGCAGGACTGCATAGTATAGATCTGACCTGTTGGTTATGGGATTGCTTTGCTGTGTCTATCGCATGTTCCATGCATAGTTTGCCATGCAAGTAGTCGTGTGTTGTAGCTTCACCAAGTTAACACAACATTTTGAGGTATGCCTGGTGTTGCTCCTGGCATGCCCTCCTGCACTCTTCATTGAACCAGGGTTGGTTTCCTGGCTTGATGGTAATGGCAGAGTGGGGATATGCCGAGCCATGAGGTTGCAGCTTGTGATTGAGTACAATTCTGCTGCTGCTGATGGCCCACAGCCTTTCATGGATGCCCAGTTTTGCATCGCTAGTTCTGTTCGAAATCTATCCTATTTAGCACGGTAATAGTGCCATACAACATGATGGGCAGTACCCTCAACGCAACGGCGAGAATTCTTCCCCACCAGGACTGTGCTGTGGTCACTCCTACCAATACTTTCATGGACAGATGCATCTGCGGTAGGCAGTTTAATGAGGTCGAGGTAAAGTGTGTTTTGCCCTCTTGTTGTTTCCCACAAGACCAGCCGCAGACCCAGTCTAGCAGATATGGCCTTCAGGACTCGGCCAGGTCGGTTAGTAGTGGTGCTACTGTGCAATTCTTGGTGATGGACATTGAAGTCCCCCACCCAGCACCCTTGCCACCCTCAGTGCTTCCTTTATGTGCTGTTCAACATGGAGGAGTACTGACTCATCAACTGAGGCAGGCTGGGAGGTGGCAATCAACAGGAGGCTTCCGTGCCCATGTTTGACCTGATGCCACCAGGCTTCATGCGGTCTGTATTCTTTGTAGCGGACTCCCTGGGCAACTCCCTCCCTACTATAAACCACTGTGCCGCCACCTCTGCTGGGTCTTTCATGCAGGTGGTCAAAGACATAGCTGGGGATGGTGATGGCAGTGTCTGGGACATTGCCTGTCAGGTATGATACCGTGAGTAATACTATGTCAATCTGCTGCTTAACTAGTCTGTGGGACAGCTCTCCCAACTTTGACACAGGCCGCCAGATGTTGGTAAGGAGGACTTTGCAGGGTCGACAGGACTGGGTTTTCCGTTGTCGTTTCGGGTGCCCAGGTCAATGCCATCGGTTTCATTACTTTTTATTGACTTCGTAGCGTTTAGATACGGCTGAGTGGTTTGGTAGGCCATTTCAGAGGGCATGTTAGAGTCAACAACATTGCTGTGGGTCTTAAGTCACATGTAGGCCAGACCAGGTAAGGACAGCAGATTTCCATCCCTAAAGAACATCAGTGAACCATTTGTGTCTCTGGAGAGTCTCCATCTTCCATTGCTCCCATATCTAAGGGTGACTGAAAGATTATGGCCAGTGCATCTGCTTTTTCCACCCCGCCGTCCCTCAGCATCCCTCATACATCCCACTCAGAACAGGTAAATGTACAACTTTACCGGGGTGCAAAAATTTTAGATTGAAAGAGGTTAACAGAACCTGTTTGTTCAGTGACTGTAATTAATCTCAGTCTCCAAGGACCCGAATTGTGTCACTGGAGGGTTTCCATTTTCTGTTAATAAGGAACTCCTTTCAATGTGTTATTTCATCGTATCAGCGGGATCATCAGCTCCAGCACTTACAGGGATCAGCGGCTCCACAGAGAGAGAGAGGATAGATCGGAATATGAGAACAATAATTGAAATGCTACAACAATGGGTCAGAATCTGAGAACAGTAGATTGGAATGTTACAACAATGGACAGCAGGAGTTTGTCCTATTGGTTTGTCTATCTCACTGCAGATTATTATTGGATAACATTAGATTGGCGGATCTATTATGTCTTCAGAATGCTTCAATTTATTTGCTATCCCATCCTTGCTATTATTGGTGGCCCTGGTAAGTCTCTGTATCCAACTATTAGATACATAAACCATGTTTCACTAATTTAGTGCTCTTGTAATTTAAATCATGTGAAGACTGAAGTCATTGTCTTAAGTTTCTGGCACAAATTCCATTCCATATCCATGATCTGCATCCCCCTCGCTGGCAAATGTCTAAGGCTGAACCAGGAAGTTTACAACCTTGTTATCTGTTTAATGCTGAGCTGGTTACATTCCCATATTCTCTCCATCCCCAACCCTGCCTATTGTTCTGGCCAGGTGAGGAGAGGTCACGGTCGCTCCCCTTGTTGTTCCTCCTATTTGACCACAACAGTGTTTGTCCTTTTTTAACAGTGGATGTGCTTACCATCTCAATGATAGTTTTAATTTTTACCTTTGGTGGGATGGTGAAGGAATCGTTCGGACAGGTTCTCTTGAGTTTAAACATGAAAGAGGTGAGTGATAGTGATCACAATTCGGTTAGGTTTACCTGAGCGATGGGCAGGGACAGGTATATACTGCAGGGCAAAAAATATAGCTGGGGGAAAGGAAATTATGATGCGATTAGGCAAGATTTAGGATGCGTAGGATGGGGAAGGAAACTGCAGGGGATGGGAACAATCGAAATTTGGAGCTTATTCAAGGAGCAGCTAATGCGTGTCCTTGATAAGTATGTACCTGTGAGGCAGGGAGGAAGTTGTCGAGCGAGGGAGCCGTGGTTTACTAAAGAAGTTGAAGCGCTTGTCAAGAGGAAGAAGAAGGCTTATGTTAGGATGAGACGTGAAGGCTCAGTTAGGGCGCTTGAGAGCTACAAGCTAGCCAAGAAGGATCTAAAGGGAGAGCTAAGAAGAGCAAGGAGAGGACACGAGAAGTCATTGGCGGATAGGAAAAGGGAAAACCCGAAGGCTTTCTATAGGTATATCAGGAATAAAAGAGTGACTAGAGTTAGATTAGGGCCAATCAAGGATAGTAGTGGGAAGTTGTGTGTGGAATAAGAGGAGATAGGGGAAGTGTTAAATGAATATTTTGCGTCATTATTTACAGGAGAGAAAGAAAATGTTGTTTTGGAGAATACTGAGATTCAGGCTACTAGGCGAGATGGGATTGAGGTTCACAAGGAGGAGGTGTTATCAATTGTGGAAAGTGTGAAAAAAGATAAGTCTCCTGGGCCAGATGGGATTTACCCTCGGATTCTCTGGGAAGCTAGGGAGGAGATTGCAGAGCCTTTGTCCTTGATCTTCATGTCGTCATTGTCGACAGGAATAGTGCCGGAAGACTGGAGGATAGCAAATGTTGTCCCCTTGTTCAAGAAGGGGAGTAGAGACAGCCCTGGTAATTATAGACCTGTGAGCCTTACTTCGGTTGTGGGTAAAATGTTGGAAAAGGTTATAAGAGACAGGATTTATAATCATCTTGAAAAGAATAAGTTCATTAGAGATAGTCAGCATGGTTTTGTGACGGGTAGGTCGTGCCTCACAAACCGTATTGAGTTTTTCGAGAAGGTGACCAAACAGGTGGATGAGGGTAAAGCAGTGGATGTGTTTTCAGTAAGGCGTAAGGCAGATGGATTTCAGTAAGGCGTTTGATAAGGTTCCCCACGGTAGGCGATTGCAGAAAATACGGAAGTATGGGGCTGAAGGTGATTTAGAGCTTTGGATCAGAAATTGGCTAGCTGAAAGAAGACAGAGGGTGGTGGTTGATGGCAAATGTTCATCCTGGAGTTCAGTTGCTAGTGGTGTACCGCAAGGATCTGTTTTGGGGCCACTGCTGTTTGTCATTTTTATTAATGATCTGGAAGAGGGTGTAGAAGGGTTGGTTTGTAAATTTGCAGATGACACTAAGGTCGGTGGAGTTGTGGATAGTGCCGAAGGATGTTGTAGGGTACAGAGGAACATATATAGGCTGCAGAGCTGGGCTGAGAGATGGCAAATGGAGTTTAATGCGGAAAAGTGCGAGGTGATTCACTTTGGAAGGAGTAACAGGAATGCAGAGTACTGGGCTAATGGGAAGATTCTTGGTAGTGTAGATGAACAGAGAGATCTTGGTGTCCAGGTGCATAAATCCCTGAAGGTTGCTACCCAAGTTAATAGGGCTGTTAAGAAGGCATATGGTGTGTTAGCTTTCATTAGTAGGGGGATCGAGTTTCGGAGCCACGAGGTCATGCTGCAGCTGTACAAAACTCTGGTGAGACCGCACCTGGAGTATTGCGTGCAGTTCTGGTCACCGCATTATAGGAAGGATGTGGAAGCTATGGAAAGGTTGAAGAGGAGATTTACTAGGATGTTGCCTGGTATGGAGGGAAGGTCTTACGAGGAAAGGCTGAGGGACTTAAGGTTGTTTTCGTTGGAGAGAAGGAGGAGTAGAGGTGACTTAATAGAGACATATAAGATAATCAGAGGGTTAGATAGGGTGGATAGTGCGCGTCTGTTTCCTCGGATGGTGATGGCAAACACGAGGGGACATAGCTTCAAGTTGAGGGGTGATAGATATAGGACAGATGTGAGAGGTCGTTTCTTTATTCAGAGAGTAGTAAGGGCGTGGAACGCCCTGCCTGCAGCAGTAGTAGATTCGCCAACTTTAAGGGCATTTAAGTGGTCATTGGATAGACATATGGATGAAAATGGAATAGTGTAGGTCAGATGGTTTCACAGTTCGGCGCAACATCGAGGGCCGAAGGGCCTGTACTGCGCTGTAATGTTCTAATTCTATTTCTAATTCAAATTCTAAATTCTAATTTATTATACTTAACAATCTAAACCTGATCTAAATAAAAGCATAAAAGATACACCACACATTCACGCGCACACTCACACGAGAATCACACAGACAAAGATTACAGAGTAAGAAGTAATTTTGTGGTTGTATTAGAGTCCAGAATAAATATTTTTTTAAATGCTCAATCTGTGAGATTGGATGATTCGGTGGTCTTACAGCCGAATTTGTATTCTTGAAGTCTTTGGCTGTTCGAAGTGCCCTTTGTGGCTGGCTCACATGGATCAGGGATTTCTTGGAGGCAGAATTTTAGGTGGCTTTTTACCTGGTGTCTCTGTCTGTAGCATTCTGTAGGCTTGGAGGGCCCACAGTAGCATGTGGCTTTCAAACTTGTGAAGTTATCTGGAGAGAGAGAGGGAGAGAGAGATGGGGAGACACATCCCTTCTGCTTCTGCACAGTTTGAATCACTGGCATGTCTGTCTTTTTCCAGGGGAAACTCGCAGTTTTCATAGAGATGGACAGAACTTTCATGACTGCCTCACCATATTCTCTGGACACTTATAATGAGATTCAAGGTTAGAAACCTCTATTGATCGAGGGCTCAGGATACCAGTATATACTCTTGGAGGAGTTTGCTCTTTGAAAGTCAATGTGTCAAGATGGCCTTGTATACCGTGTTCATGAATGTAATCTTAGGTAATTCAATCACTAGAGCCAACCAATGATTTGGGTCCAGGCTCATCAGACATGTGTCTCCTGTTGGAGACCTTGGAATGTAATAACGTGTTTCAGATGCCAATTGCGGTGGCCGTCTTGTCTACCAGTTTTTTCAAGGTTAACTGCAGGATTGTTGTTCCATTAAAAGTTTACTGTAAATTTCCAGCCGATGAATAACAATTCCTCATTTGGCATATTGTGTTATCTTGACACCGCCTCAGCACATGGAAAGAAATGTCATGGTAAGAACATTTCATTACCGAATTGCAGGAAGGAATAGAAGGAAGCGCACATTCATTCTGAATAATAACTTCTCAAATTGACACATTAATCTTAGAATGACTGCAGCTGACCTTGTCTGTTACAGTTGTGCTGATTTAATTGTGTTGGAGTACTGTCTGGGATGGTTATGTGTCGGCTTCGACCCTGGACAATGCATCAGCGATTACATTTTTTCTCTCTCTTGCAATGCAACTTTAACCATTCAGGTTCCTGCACCTTGAAAACCTTTCTTCCTGAAGGCACAGGGTGCAAAAAATTGTTTTTTTTTTTCGCCTCTGCGATGTGTCTGAGATTTCCTCTGGGCCTTTGTTCTTGCTGAGTTCTGCTTTGAAATTATTGGGTTTGAATAGATTTGGGTTTGGGACCTGATCATTGGGTTCTTCAGTGGGTAGATCCACACTGACCTCACTTTTAGCTTTCTGGTGAGGTACACAAGTGCTGTTTACTTTAGGGTATTTTCCCTTCCTTTTTCCCTTTACTATAGGGGGGATCTTTTTTCTGATCTTCCCTATATCCTCTGGGAGATTAGTGCTCGAAGATGTCTCTCCAGCTTTCACTGCACTCTCCTGCGCCGCTTCGTTTAGGTGAGGCATCTCCCTGAACATTGCCTTGCCTTTTTGGGAAATTTCCTTGTCCTTGCAAGTTTCTGTAAATGCTGTTCGCAGCCTTTTTAGGGTGTCTCTTTGATTTGCATTTACGGACAGTGTGGGGACTAATTTATCAAACATTTCAGGTTTGACTAATCGGAGAGAAGGGTGTTCCAGTTGGGAATCCTCCTGGCCCTCCTGTAACATGTCCTCACTGTCCTTTTAAATTCTTCCCTCCTGACTGTCTGACAGATCTGTGCATGTCAATCCCCTCCACAGTCTTCACTTTTTTCCTTTGGTCTGGGGTGTCAAATAAATAATTTACCTGAATATGCCTTTTGTCACTCGATATGGACCACTGAACCGGGCTTTCAGGGATTCACCCTGCATTGGGAGTAGTAACAATACATGGTCTCTGGGCTCAAATGTTCTAGCCTTGGCATTTCAGTCTGCTTATCTTTTCATAACTGCCTGGGAGATCTTTAGGTGTTTCTGAGCCATTGTACAGGCTCTCGTGAGCCGCTCCCAAAGCATGGAAATGTAATCTAACATGAAAGACTGATCCCTGTGTCCTAAAACTTCTCCTTGATTAGTTTCAGAGAACCTATCAACTCGTGTCCATAAACTAATTCAAAGAGACCAAAGCCAGTGGAATCATTGGATAAGTCCCTGGTAGGAACAGGGGAAATCCCAGCCCTTTCTCCCAGTCATGGGCTTACTCATAGCAGCATGGCCTGATCATTGTCTTTAGGGTATGGTGGTATCGCTTCAAATCCCCTTGTGACTGTGGGTGGTAGTCTGAGTACTTTATCTGGGTTTTGTACAAAATGCCCATGACCTTATGAAAAATACTGGGTTTCAAATGTGTGCCCAGGTCCATCTGGATCTTAACAGGCAGTCCATATCGGGTAAAGCATTGGGTTCGCCTCTCCACTACTACTTTAGCAGAGATAGTTCTTCGGGAGAATGGCCTCTGGGAACCGGGTCGCCACATCTATAATGGTGCGAAGATACTTGTGATCCCTGTTTTGTTTTCATCAGGTGTCCCACACAATCCACTAGCACTCTGCTGAAGAGTTCCCCAAAAGCTTGTAGGGGAATTCGGGTGCAGGTTGTATTGCAGGCCAGGGCCTCCCCACAACCTGGCACGTGTGACCAGTTTTACAGAACTGCACCACATTTTTGTGGAGTTGTGGCTAGTCAAAATGCTGCCTTATGCAGGCTTCAATTTTCGTTCACCAACACGTCCAGTCATTTGAAGCACGTGGGTCATTCTTAATATTTCGTTAAGGAACTCAGTGGCATCAAAATCTGGTGAACCACTGTCCACTCTTCATCCTCAGGTCTGTGAGGAGGTCTCCACTTCCTCATCAGCACCTCAGTTTTTAAATAGCTGCACTCTGCAACTCCCTCTGCTTCAGTTTTGGTTTGGACAGTCTGGGCTAACCTTTTTAAAATTGGGTCGGGCTGTTGAGCCTCAACGTAGGAAAATCTGTTTAACACATCCTTTGGGTCCTCTAACCTCCCAAAGTATGTTCTGACAACCAGCCAGTAGGGTCATCCTTCTGCAATGTCAGTTCAGGGGACTGCTTGGCCATGGACGGAGTCAACACACAATCAGGGAGAATGCCACGGAGCTTCTCCTGTAACTGTTCAGTCTCCCTGACCTCTTTTGATCTCTATGGAACTACTGGGGAAACTGCCACATTTTCCTCTGTCAGATCATTACCCAAAGCAGGTCTACCCATCCACTGGTAAACTAGGGACCATCTCCATAGTTATTGGTCCTGAAACTGGGTCACACTCCAAGTGCACCCGATATCAGGGTATGGACATGTACTGTCTTCTGATACCATTCGCTACCACTCTGCCATTCACTGCACTTTCTTTTTCCCAGCAGAAGAGATTGGGTGGCCCCTCTATCCTTGAGTATGGCTATTGTTTTACTTGCGTCACTGGAGAGGTATGGGGTCACTTTTCCTTAGGATACAAATTCCTGGTAACTCTCAAGGATTTTGTTACGTTTTCCCGCACTCTCTGTGGTAGGTTTACTGGGTCTGACTGCCGCAGTTAAAGGCACAGCCTGATCTGCTATGCTTTCCATCAGGGCCCGTTTTCCTGCACTGATCCGGTGGACTCTGATTAATCCTAACGGTTTGCCCCATTACTTGCAGCATTCAGCACAATGGTGACCTTCCTTATAACGGTGGAAACACACAAGTCTTCGGCTGTTTCTCCTGCTCTGAATACCGTCCTTTTTGGCCTGAGCATGGGCCCCTGCGTGCCCATCTTTTCCACCGTGCCCATGACTGTTCGGGCTCCTATCACCCTCATATCCTTTTATTCTCCGGTCTTTGGGATGACTAGGGAAGGGCTCCCCTTTGGACTTAAGGCCTTGTGTACAAGGGAAAATTCATCATCCAGACTTGCAAGCAGCCTGGCTCTTTGAACCTTCTGTCCCTCTTTATGGGTTGTAATGGGAGGTGGAGCCAGTTTATGAACTCCTCGAGAAGGATCACCGCTCTGAGCTTTTCATATGTGGGCTGCATCTTGAGTGTCTGTATCCACTGGTCAAACGTAAACACAAAAACAGACTGTAAATCTTCTCTTGGTACATATAAAGGAAACGTTTAGCGAAGAAAAATGTGGGTCCATTACAGGCAGAGTCAGGAGAATTTATAATGGGGAATAGAGAAATGGTAGTGAAGCTAAATGATTATTTTGTGTCTGTCTTCACTGAGGAAAATACAAGATATCTCCAAGAGTTAGAGATCCAAGGGACTAGGAATATTGAAGAAGTGAAGGAAATTAATATTAGAAAGAAGGTTGTATTGGAGAAATCAATTGGGCTGAAAGTTGATAAGTCCACAGGACCTGATATTATACACGCCAGAGTGTCGAAAGAGGTAGCTATGGGGATTGTGGCTACATTGGAGATCAATTTACAAAATTCTATAGATTCTGTAGCGGTTCCTGCAGATTGAAGGTAGCAAATGTCACCCTACTATTTAAGAAGGGAGGGAGAGAGAAAACAGGGAATTATAGACCTACTTTCGGTCATCAGTCGTTGGGAAAATGCTGGGAATCTATTCTAAAGGACGTGATAAATGGTCACTTAGATAATAATGATCTGATTGGGCGGAGTCAATATGGATTTAGAAATATGAGATCATGTTTAACGAACCTGTTGGAGTTTTTATTGAGGATGTTACGAACAGAATTGATAAAGGGGAGTTGGTGGATGTGGTATGCTTGAATTTTCAGAAGCCTTTTGATAAAGCCCCCCACAGGAGGTTGGTTTGCAAAATTAAAGCACATGGGATAGGAGGTAATATACTGGCATGGATTAAAGATTGGTTAACAGGCAGAAAACAGAGATTAGGAATAAACGTGTCATTCTCACTTTGACAGGCTGTAACTAGTTGTGTACCACAAGGATCAGTACCTGGGCCCCAGCTGTTAACAATATCTATCAATGATTTGGATGTGGGGACCAAATGTAATATTTCCAAGTTCGCAGATGACACAAAACTAGGTGGGAATGTGTGTTGTGAGGAAGATGCAAAGCGTCGTCAAGGGGATGTGGACTGACTTAGTGACTGGGCAGGAACATGGCAGATGGAATATAAAATGGACAAATAAGGTTATCCATTTTGGTAGGAGTTATAGATGTACAGATTATTTCTTAACTAGTAAGAGATTAGAATGTGTCGACGTGCAAAGGGACCTGGCTGTCAGTAAGTCACTGAAAACTAACATGCAGGTGCAGCAAGCAATGAGAAAGGCTAATGGTCTGTTAGCCTTTATCACAAGATGATTTGAGTAGAGGAGTAGTGAAGTCATGCTTCAATTGTATAGAACCTCAGTTAGACCGCACCTGGAGCATTGTATGCAGTTGTAGCCCCCTTAACTTTGGAAGGATATTATTGCCAAAGAGGGAGTGCACCAAAGGGTCACCAGACTTGTTCCCAGGGTGGCGAGACTGCCCTATGAAGACAGACTGGGGAAGCTGGGCCTGCATTCTCTAGAGCTTCAGAGAATGAGAAGTGATCTCATTGAAACCGACAAAATATTGAAAGGGATAGACAGGGTAGATGCATGTACTATATTGCCCCTGGTTGTGGAGTCTGCAACCAGTGGATACAATTTCAAAATAAGAGAGAAGCCACTTAGGACTGAGATGAGGAGGAATGTCTTTACTCAGAGGGTTGTGAGTCTTTGGAAATCTCCAACTCAGATGGGCTGTGGAATCTCAGTCGTTGAGTATGTTTACAGTAGAGATTGACAGATGTCTAACTAAAATGACAAAATGGGATATAGAGATTATGCGTGAAAAAGGCATTGAAGTGGATGATCAGCCATGGGCATATTGAATGGTGGAGCAGGCTCGATGGGCTGAATGGTCTACTCCTGCTCCTATGTCCCCTTTGTTCCGAAGCTGCCTAACTCTTTCAAACTCGAGTAAAGTTTAGTCAGGCTGCTTTCGGAGGGTTCGGAATGTTTGATGGGACGCCTCCGGTGCTATCTCATGTGCAGCCAGGAAAGCATTTTTAATCATCTCATAATCTGATGAACTTTCATCTGCCAACAGTGAATAAACCTCATGGGATGTTCCTGCTATATTTCTTTGTAAAAACAGTGTCCAGATCTCTGCTGGCCATTTCAGCTGCTTTGCAAGCTTTTCAAAAGTGACGAGAAATTCTGCCACATCCTCCACATTGAACTTTAGAACGAACTGGGAGAACTTTAAGAGTTAAGCGCATGTTCCTGAGCTAGGGGCATGTCCCTCACTAGCTGTGCCTTCACTGGGTGCATTGGGTCTTCCTCTAGTTGTTTGAGCTGCCTTAACTCCCTTTCCTCCTTCTCCTTCTGGAACACTCTTACTTTTTCCCTTTCTTGACACTCACTCTGCTCTTTCTCGCTCTCTGTGGAATTCTAATTCTAGTCTCTTCTGTTCGAGTTTTACCTCAGCTAACATTACTCTATCTGTTAATGATTATAACACTGTCTGAGTCTTCAGCTTCAAGTGAAAAACGGTTGATCTCAAGTCTTAGAATGTCGGGCGGAGAATAATCCCTAACTGTGCAACTATATTTCTCAACTTTTCAACAGACAGGGCTTTTAACGTGTCCCAGGTTACTTCAGTCTGTATGCAACTCTTTTATTGCGAATGTAACCCTTTTAGTCAGAAAGTGAGGGAGACAGAAAACAAGAATCTACAGGCCAGTTAGTATCACATCTGTCTTAGGGAACATGTTAGAAGCTATTATTAAAGGCGGTATTGCCGGCACTTAGAAGAATTCAAGTTAGCAGAATCAACATGGGTTTATGAAAGCGAAATCATATTTAATCCATTTATTGGAGTTCTTTGAAGAAGTAACATGTGCTGTGGAGAAAGGGGAACCAGTGGATGTACTGTACTTAGATTTCCAGGATGCATTTGATAAGGTGCCACATCAAAGGTTATACGAATCAAAAATCTCATGGTGAAGGGAGTAACTTGTGGCTCGGATAGAAGATTGGTTAGCTAACAGAAAACAGAGAGCAAATATAATTGGGTCATTTTTGGCTGGCAAGATATAATGAGTGGTGTGCCACAGGGATCTGTGCTGTGGCCTCAACATTTTGCAATTGATATAAATGACTTGGATGAAGGGGCCAAAGGTATGGTTGCTAAGTTTGCTGATGATGCAATGATAAGTAGGAAAGTAACTTTTCAAGGGGACATAAGGAGGCTGCAAATGATTATAGATAGCTTAAATGAGTGGACAAAGACCTGGCAAATGGAGTATAATGTGGGTAAATGTGAAATTCTCTATTTTGGCAGGAAGAATAAAAAAGAATCATATTATCTAAATGGTGAGAGAATGCAGAGCTCTGAGATGCAGAGGGACATGGGGGTCCTAGTGCATGCATCACCAAAGGTTCGTTTGCAGGTTCAGCAAGTAATTAGGAAAGCTAATAGATTATTACCCTTTATCTTGAGGGGAATTCAATACAAAAGTAGGGAGATTATGCTTCAGCGCTACAGGGCATTGGTGAGACCACTTCTGGAGTAATCTGTACAGTACTGGTCTCCTTATTTGAGGAAGGATGTAAAGGCGTTGAAGCAGTTCAGAGAAGCTTTACTGGACTAATAATTGGAATGGGTGAGTTGTCTTATGAGGAAAGATTGGACAGGCTCGGCTTATATGCACTGGAATTTAGAAGACTAAGAGGCGTCTTGATCGAAACATATACGATCCTGAGGGGCCTTGACAGGGTAGATGTGGAAAGGGTTTTTCCTGTTCTGGGATTATCTAGAATGAGGGGTGACTATTTAAAAATAAGTGGTCGCCCATTGTAAACAGGGATGAAGAGAATATTTTGTTTTTCTCAGAGGGTCGTGGGTCTTTGGAATTCTCTTCCTCAAAAGGCAGTGGAAGAGAATCTTTAAAATATTTGAAAGGCAGAGGTAGAGAGATTCTTGATAAGCAAGGGGGTGACAGGTTATCGGGGGTAGGTGGGAATGTGGAGTCGAGGTTACAATCAGATTAGTCACGATCTTATTGAATGGCCCAGTGTCCTACTGCTGCACCTAATTCGTATGTTGGTATGTTTGTAGGCTCGGGCTTAGAAAGGTACTGTCTTCAAATGTGGACATTTTAATGTTCGATCAGTGAAAACCACAATAAAACGGGCATTGATTTTTTTTTCTCAGAATCAATTGTTTTTCCCACTTCCAATTTCTCATTTGTTGTTGTGTTACGATCTCTAGAGTATGCATATTCTTGTTACAGCCAGGTGAGGAGGGGTCCCAAGCTCTCCACTTGTCTTATCTCTTATTTCATCGGCACAGGGTTTATTCATTTCTAACAGTGGTCGTGCTGACCACCTCAGTGAATATTTTACCTTTTTCCTTTACTGTGATCGTGAAAGAACCAATCGTGTGAATCTGAGTTCTTTTTGCCTTCAGTCTGGTTCAGTAAATATACCGAGTCGGATGTGTAGGTAAAATCAATTACTTTATTTGCGCAGTCGCCAGCGGACTTACTCTGAGAACAGCGGCACTGACTCCACCAGAGTCTGTCGGGTCCCGCCCCCCCCCAGAGTAAGTGAAGTTTGTGATACAGGTACTACTGTTTATACATTAAGATTCATGCTACACCTCCTTGTTTAACCAATCAGTGCGGTGCAATTCGACTTCACCCACGTGGTGACATGCAGCACATCTGTTACTGAGGTTACAATACACTCCATTCTCAATACATACTTGTTACTAATAAAATATTGTTTTGTACCAGCAAGATAAAACAAAGCGGACAAGCAAGCTAATTAGCAAGAGCATAGGAATCATCAATAACCATGCTGGTCTCACTCCCTACATGGATCATGAGTCTGTCTCTACCTTGTGACAAGTAATTGCGGCGCATCCTGCTATCTCGATTAGGTGTACATTCCTGAGTGTTTCGTGCAGTCTGCAGCAACATCAAGTAGTGGCGGTTCACGAAGATAAGAGGGGCCTAGCACTCCTTATCACTCACACAGGGATGGACATCATTTGAATCACAGGAGTCCATTTGTTCCAAACCAGAGGGAGTCACACAATCAGGCCATAAAGAACAGATGTCCATGCAATTACCAGTGTCGTCTAGTCTTTACTGTCTCACACGCTCTGCCTTTACTTTTAACTATTTCATTGTGGTTTCTGCCACTTAAATTCAAAGCTCAGCAAAGCTACTATTCCTAACTTGGCTATATTTCCCATTAAGCATCGTGCCATACCTTTCTGCTCACTTCCACATTCCCCCCTTTTATCATTCTATGATAACCTTCTCTCTACTGATCAACGTATATATGATTATATATATTCACTAGGATTATATGGATCTATTTACTCAAATAACATTTAAACATATAAAAGCAAATAAAGAAAAAACTCAGCAACTGCTGAATCAGAAGGGTAGGCTGAGTCACCCTCTAACAAGGGGGCGTGTATTAGCCTGGTCATTATGTTTTTCATTCTAACTGTTCCCTAGGATTGTCATGTCTGGGTGATAAGAAGAGTGCTGTTGAAGTACAATGTCTCGCTCTTTCTCTCTCTCTGTACCAGCTGCAAGGCCAAGTTGCCTCTGCAGCCCTGAAGTTATGAAGTCATTTCTGATAAGCTGTCCCTCCCTGCAGCACTGAAGCTCGTTTGTTAGCAATACATGATTGATTAATTGTCCCATCTTAAATGTTCCCATGTAATTCTGTTCTTAAAAATTCTAAAATCTAAATTCTGTTCTCACAGTAATTAAATTCTGTTCTCACAGTCCCCCTTTGATTCTTCAAAACATTTGTAAAAATCATTCCCTTGATCCCACCTAGGTCCCTTTAATGGTCTCTATTTGTCTAGAAACAGCCTTCAACACCCAGAGGGGTCGCACTCAATACGTTGCCTGCTTGTGCCAAAATAGGGGCCTGCAGGAACTCTGTAAAGGCATAAGTTTTGCAGGGGCTTCAACTATCTGCTTACAAAATAAAAGGTGATACACCTGTACAATGACAATTTCATTCGCAAAGCATAAGCATAAGCAGTGTAATATTGAAGAAAGCACAATTTAACCATCACTATTACATAATCAATCAATTGTGCGAACATAATACAGTCGCAATTTCATTCTTAGAGTATACTGATCTTTCACTAATTCATTTTAACAATATATGAATAGGTTATACAATTACCCTTGTGTGGCATAACTAATTGCCTATCCATTTATAGCGTAAGTTCGAATACAGATTGCCTTTTTGGATAGCTGTCCAACCTGTGTTCAAACATCCTCTTACATCGCCTAATTAATTTCTAAAGTTGCCAAATTAAGTAGGTCACATATAACACCATGATACCCAAAACCACTATCAGGACATGGGAGATAATTCTAAACCAGGGGTGTATCTGCACGTCTGACCCCCAGCTCCATAAGTCCTGCTGCCAGGTAGAATCATTTATCTTGTCAATCTCATCTTGTTGCATCTTCGACTGTTGTTCCAAATTGTAGTACACTACAGCAATGACTTCTAGCTGCTGTCTCTCTTTACCCAAGCGTGTGGGCAATGGCTGAATAGTCAAATCCTCCTTAATACTTTCTGTCACAGTTATTGTTTCTGTCTTTTGCTTATGTATCCGTACCAACTCCATCTTCCCTACTCGGGTTGGTATTGTGGGTTGAACCAAAATGTACTGTTGCTCACCGGACAGGTCCGTTTATGTCCATACTGGTACTCCTTCTCTGTGGTGGTTAAGCGATTTCTCCCCTTTCCCCATATAGGCCCCATGGGTTAGCTCTGACAATGCTTTCCTAGTCTCCATGGTATAATTTACAGTGGCATTAAACCCACATTTTGATTCTGCCGTTTTATAGTTAGGATGAGGACGTATGACCACCTGGTTTTCCAGACTACACTCAGACAATGGACAATGTTGTTCCAATGACCTCTTTTCCAATTTCCACAACATAGGGTAAAATATCATTGTATTTTATGTAATCTTTTCCCCTTATCACTCCTGTATTTTCTACATTGTATAATTGCATCCCTAACTTATCTCTCAGAATTACAGGTAGTCCCAACACTACTCCAATACTCATAGAGCCTGCATTTACACATTCCTGATCTTTCCATACTTTAAATTTTCTGATTTGGCACCAGGTAATTTTATCATTTGTGTGACTATTTAAGTATTCCAACTGGGGGTCATTGATCCAAACTGGCACCTGTCTTGCATCAATTTGCCTCGAATTTTCTCGAATTTGTTCTAACATTCACAAACTATATGTACTACAAACACTCTCATTATTTGAAATGTCATTGTTCATTAAAATATGTTACTGGTTACTAAAAGAATATTTCTAGATAGACAAATTGTCTCAATTGCCTTTGCTCTGGTTTTCATCCTCCTTCACTGCACATAGCGCCTGTATGAAAGGCAAGCTAGTATGCCCCATATTATGGCCAGTATTAACTGTATTTTACTATGGAGGCACCGGTATTGAATCTGGTAGCAACGTCATTAACTATCCCTCTCCTTGTCCTATAAAGTTGATTCTGACCTCGCAATCTGACGGCACCCATGGCATTGGCAGCCTGCTGCATTACAATCTTACTTAATACACTAAACATATTTCTTGCCTGTTCCGTACAATATCCCGGCATTTGCATCCCTGAGATAGTGACCAGGACAGGCACAATCGCATGTTTAACATTATCATACAACGCTTCCCCTGGGCTCGATGTACCCACACACATCCATGTTCCTTTCAACTTTCCTTATCATCTGTTGCCCAATGGGAGGGGCACAAACAATTCCAAAGACACAGCTCTCAGTTACCCCGTCCCCTTTCTGTCTGGTCACGCAGTTAGCACGGTCATCTGTGGAACACCGTACACACTTCCCATCCAACATGTTATGCAATGCCCCATAGTTCATGTAGTCCATATTAGTACTCCTTTCATTAATCCGTTGTGCATCCATAGTCTTTGTTCTGCAGGCCCCACAGCCACTGCAGTCCGGTTCTTTCGCATTCGCCATTAGTGGTTATATCTGTAATTTAAACACACTGCCCTGGTGGTCACCAGGTGTTAGTACTTGTCCATGTTGTGAGTATCCTCCGATGAGGGATACATGTCTACCTGTGGGGACCGAACATGTCCTGGGGAATCCAGGAGTTAATTTATATTTTTATCATCTCTACTCTTTTGAAATTATCTATATGGTCCCGTTGTGCTCGGGTTTCGTTCCCCACAATCCTTGCCCATTTTGTAACCCATCTAATAATAATCCAAATGCCTATCAATACTACCATTATTCCCTTGATTATATTTTTTCAGTTGGGACCATGTATTTCTATCGGCCCTTCCCTACACAATTACTTTGTCTCCCACAACAGGCACCTTTGTTTGTTCCTCTATCATGTTTCTATAGAACCTCCTGCCTCACCTTGTGCAGTTGTCTGCACAGCTCCTTCACAAATCTTTAACCCTTTCTCTTGCGGGTCCTATTTCCTGCTATGACATCCCCAGGCAACCTCATTGCCCTTCCTGTCGCAGTATTCATCAAGTCTTTCCTACTTTAGCTACACCACTCTGTCCTTTTTGTTCCTTTTTCAAAATATCCTTTACTAGCTGACTAAGAGTTCTCACATTCTGGTCCACATTTTCCAAATCTATAGTATTGACAATTGAAGTTCCCTTATTAAGGACTGTGGCTGCGTCATTCACTAAACTACGTTTATGTCTCTTTCCCTTTATTATTCCCTGATTACCAAATTCCTGTCTCAGCAATTGTTACAGTAATACCTTGTACAACTCTCGGGTCTTAGGGCACCAGCCAGGTAGCTGGATATCTGAGATATTCAATATTACCGGTACCAACTCAAGTTTTATGTTATCATATACAATTTTATTAGCTTTATTATCGCAAGTCCATTTTCTGGTCCTGTAGTCAAGGCTGGACAAGGGATATCAGTCACTTGTGGCTGTTGGGTCGTAACCGTAATCGTTAGTAATTAAAATGTGGGGGTAATCGTGGTAATTGGAGCTTGTTGTCCGTTTAATAAATTTTGAATGCGGGTTTGATTGTTAGCTCCTTCCCTCGTACACCCCCCCCCCAATGATTTTGCCACAAAAGGTCCCTTGAGGGCCTTTGCTGTCAAAAGCTGACACACCTGGTAGATTAAATTGTCTACTAAAATAAAAGCAAAATATTGCAGATGCTGAAAATTGTCTCATTGATAAAGATGCTGTGATATTTGATGTCTGCAATTAAGGTCTTAAATTCTCAAAGCTGCTGGATCTCTTGCTGTTGGATCAATTCTCACATGACCTTTCATCACCTGCTTAAAAACAACTCACAAAGAATCCACTGTGGCTCTGCCCCTGAACCCAATGGGTTCATTTGTCCAATTCTACCTGTCAATTTAGAAATTTAAAATTTAACAATGTCCAATATGTATAAATTTTACTCTCAGCAATGCAAAATTGTGTGATGGGTTAAATGGAAAAACAGCAGCTGCAGCGGGGGTTTTTTTTCAAGGGACGGAGCAAAATCGTCTCAGCTGCGTCACTTTACAAAACCTTTTTCTTCTCTGATCGAAAAAAACACACTTCATTTTAATCTATCTTTTTCAATCCTTTTGGTATCCTTAGGGTTGCTCGCCTTTGAAGTTGAAAATGCCACGAATGCTTCAGTTACTTTCCAAATAACAAATCACATCTGCACACTTGCACTGGTATCTCACTGCCATGCCACATATTCTGAACTCTCAGGTGATGTTATCAAAAGATCAAATATCAGCTGTGATCAAAAGGGGAGGTGGCTGGTGGTGTCTATCTCAGATCTTTGCTTACCTCCCCCTGCAGGGTCCTGATGTCTCAGGTTATGGCCAGACTTTCAAATGTAGCTCTCTAAAAAACTCATATCTCCAAGAGAAAACTATCAATTGCTAGTCGTATTTACACTTTCCTGATATTCACTGGAAAATTCGAGGCTTCTTGGAAATTAACTGTTTATTTCACTGTTTGATTATCCCCAGAATTCCTTTATTAGCGCTTGCATCAGCCAGATCTGATTGCCAATTCCCATTAATTATTATTCTATTTCATTTTGAGCCCTGGAGAACCTTTACAATTAATATTAATAATTCCTTAAAACAGAAATCAAACATTTCCATTTGATTCCAGACATTAGTGATATTGTTTATGTTTTTGTTTTAACCTTAGATGACATTTTAATTCCTTAAATCACTTGCCAAATTAAACTGGATTTTCAACATTTCAGATTATTCCAAATTCAAATGACAGTAAATTTCCCTTTGAATGCTTTAAATAACCACTCATATCAATTTAATTTAGTTTATCGATCCAAATTTCTTATGCCCAGACTTGGTTGTACTTTTTGTACGTTAAAGACAGAAGTGCTTGCAACTATCTCTCCTTCTCAAGCACTTTGTCTCATCGATAAGGATGGTTGCAGCAGGGTTAATTTCTTGCTTGTCTCCAAGGGGGCGGAGCAAAACATTCTCCGCTGCGTCGCTTTACGTAACCTTTTTTTAAAGGAAAAGAACTAAACTCCTTTTTAAATGGTTTTTTTTTATCATTAGGATTTCCAAACAACAAAATCCTTAGTAACATTATCAACTTCAAAGGAAACCATCTCCATCAGGAAAGACAGCATTTTAGATTAAACTCCAATTGTTTCCAAACTTATTTTTTCATCTTTTATAAGAGGTTTCTAATCCAAGGATGATTATTTTTTTAACAAAGATGATTCCAAATTCCAATTCACTGCAATCAATATTTAAAAATCAAAACTGCCAATGTTATATGAGTGAGTCCTCTGTCCGGAACTGAAGACTCCTCCAAAACATGACATAATAAACTTGAAAGTTCATTGTGGCAACAAATAAAATTTCCAGTTCTTCAACTTAAACAGGTCAATTAACCTTAATAGTAATAATTCAATTCAGACTTATTAACTTATACTACTTATTAACTACACACAGAACAGAATAGCACGTGCTTATTTTAAAAGATAGGTAAATTATGTCATTTTCTTGTTCTTTCTTCAGGCGCCTTTTCAAATGACTGTAATAAAACCAAAAACTAAAAAAAAAGTTACCTAACATTTTTAACACAAAATAGTTAACACCAGCTTCTTAAACAAACTTTAAACAGACAGAATCTTTCCTATATATCCTTTGTTTATCCTTCTCTCCCTTAAAACAATATTCAATTCCTGACATTTGCTACTTAAAACAGTCAGTAAAACATGTCTTTAACTTAAACTCAAAAAGTAGAACAGATTTTAAACTGGAACTCCAATTAAAGCAGGAGTGGTAAACTTCAAATTGGATTTCTGCCAAACATCTTCAGAGCTTCAAGGCTGAAGCTTATCTCTTCCAAAATTGTTCCTTGCCTTTTCACAGTTGCAAAACCAGCTTTTAAAAATTTTTTTATCTTAAAATATAATTCAATTTTATATCCCATTCCTGGGTGAACAACACTAAATCGAAATGAACACACTCAACAACCACTTTTCACACTCATTCAATTCCAAACAACTTCGAAAATTGATTTCTGTAATGGGTTACGAATTCAAAATACCAAATTTCTTTCAAAATTCCCTGTCCCAATGTCAAGGAACACACACAGGTTCAATTAATTCACAACCAAAACATGACTCAAGGTTCCCATAAAATATACACTTGTAAAAATAAAAAAAGTAACAGACTCATTCTCTCATCATTAAGGCCAGACAACAAAGAATTAACGACAGTCAGTTGTACAGAACAGAAGCTGTACATGCCAGACATTCAATTCATTCGCAGAAGCTTCCAACATTCTCACATTGAAATCAAAGACACAGTCACTCGTTTTTACTCTAAAAAACACCTATCTTTAAAACACATTTTTACCGTGGCGCTTCTGCGTCTTTCTCGAGGGGGCAAACGGACGTGGATCGCCTTTCTCCAGAGGACATGATTTACTTGTCCCCGGGGGCAACCCTTCTTCCTTATAAGCCGTCGAGCCCATTCTTCCTTCTACTTTCTCAAACCCTAGTTCTTTTCTATGAATCAAGCAGCATTAAAACGAAAGAAAACAAACAAGACACAAGAAAACGAATAGACACAGTAACACAAACAAAGGACGAACCACACACAAGGAGACGAACAGGCGCAGCCAATGTTGGGATCAACAGAATTTTTAGAGTCTTTTGGTTTCCCCCTTCACTAATCGGTATTCCTAATTTAAGGGCGTTTTCTTGCCAACTTGATAGGAGGATTCTATTTTTTTTCTCCTGACAATATTGTCTCCATAATCCAATTAATTCTTTGGCCCTATTGCCTTTATTTTGTTTCCAGATTTTTTCTTGGGGTTTTTTTTTTTGGTCACTTCCAAATCTTTTGGCCCCTAAGGGCCATTGGTCTCCTAATTTCTTATTTAAGGCTGCCGATAATTGTCTGAAGTATTTCCCTTTATCCGGATATTTATCACCCAGTACGTTACTCACAAATTATCTTATTCGAACCCAAAAATACAAATAAAACCTTAACCTCAGCCATTCTAAAACAATCTGCTTAAGCCTTCAGTCGTGACCAACTTTAACTTTAACCTCAGTTCCCATCAGCCGTCGTCTAAACTAACCAACTGAACCTGACCTAAATAAAATTTTAACCTCAGTTCCCCTCAGCCGCAGTCTAAACTAACCAACTGAACCTGACCTAAATAAAATTTTAACCTCAGTTCCCCTCAGCCGCAGTCTAAACTAACCAACTGAACCTGACCTAAATAAAATATTAACCTCAGTTCCCCTCAGCCGCAGTCTAAACTAACCAACTGAACCTGACCTAAATAAAATTTTAACCTCAGTTCCCCTCAGCCGTAGTCTAAACTAACCAACTGAAACTGACCGAAATAAAACTTTAGCCTCAGTTCCCCTCAGCCACAGTCTAAACTAACCAACTGATCCGGACCTAAATAAAATTTTAACCTCAGTCCCCATCAGCAATCGTCTAAAAAAACAGACTGAACCTGACCTGAAAATTAACCATCAGTCGTACCGACACCGACTGATCCTTATCTTTCTAATCCGCCAGAATGATCATTGATCTCGTCCAGACGATCTTACCTGACCATCAGCGAGTGATCAAACTTTTATCGGACTACGGGACAGAGGAAAACCGACATGGTCATATATCAACAACTCACGTCGGGGGACCATTTCCTCTCTCTCCGTCCAAGACGAGTCTGATTCTGATTTCGCTGATGATCGGCGGTCGTCTGTTGAGATCCCACTTCTGACACCAAAATGTGAATCTGAGTTCTTTTTGCCTTCAGTCTGGTTCAGTAAAAATACCGAGTCGGATGTGTAGGTAAAATCAATTACTTTATTTGCGCAGTCGCCAGCGGACTTACTCTGAGAACAGCGGCACTGACTCCACCAGAGTCTGTCGGGTCCGCCCCCACCACCCCCCCCCCCCCCCCCACCAGAGTAAGTGAAGTTTGTGATACAGGTACTACTGTTTATACATTAAGATTCATGCTGCACCTCCTTGTTTAACAAATCAGTGCGGTACAATTCGACTTCACCCACGTGGTGACATGCAGTACATCTGTTACTGAGGTTACAATACACTCCATTCTCAATACATACTTGTTACTAATAAAATATTGTTTTGTACCAGCAAGATAAAACAAAGCGGATAAGCAAGCTAATTAGCAAGAGCATAGGAATCATCAATAACCATGCTGATCTCACTCACTACATGGATCATGAGTCTGTCTCCACCTTGTGACAAATAATTGCGGCGCATCCTGCTATCTCTGTTAGGTGTACATTCCTGAGTGTTTCGTGCAGTCTGCAGCTACATCAAGTAGTGGCAGTTCACGAAGATAAGAGGGGCCTAGCACTCCTTATCACTCACACAGTGATGGACATCATTTGATTGACAGGAGTCCATTTGTTCCAAACCAGAGGGAATCACACAATCAGGCCATGAAGAACAGATGTCCTTGCAATTACCAGTGTCGGCTAGTCTTTACAGTCTCACACGCTCTGCCTTTACTTTTAACTATTTCATTGTGGTTTCTGCCACTTAAAATCAAAGCTCAGCAAACCTACTATTCCTAACTTGGCTATATTTCCCATTAGACATAGTGCCATACCTTTCTGCTCACTTCCACAATCGGACAGGTCGTCTTGAGTTCAAACAAGAGGTGAGTTTATTACATGTAACAATCTAAACTGGATCTAAATAAAATTATACAAATATACGCTACACATTCACGCACACACTCACATGAGAACCACACAGAAATAAATTACAGAGAGAGAAATACATTTGTGTTGGATTAGTCTCCAGCATAAATAAATAAAACAGGTCTGTGGTGTTCGATAATTAACTGGTCTGCATTTTTCCACCCTTAGTAATGAGTTTCATGTCATCTGCAAGAGATGAAATTAATTCATTTTACATATACGTTAGTATCATTTATATATCTATCTGTATGTCAGGAACAGCACTGGTTCTAATACTGACCCCTGGGAAACAGCACTGTATACTCCTCCAACCCCAGTCTGAACAATGTCTGTTCACCATTTCTCTCTGCTTTCTGTCCTTGAGTCGGTTTCATATCCACACTGTTACTGTGACATAGATCCATGGGTTCCATTTTTCATAACAAGTCTATGAAATGTCATTTGATCACAGGCCTTTTGAAAGTCTATATACATAACTCGAAACAGACGATCCTCATCAATACCCAGTAATGTCATCAATGAACTTGATCAAGATTATCAGACATGATTTGTCATTCACCTATCCGTACTGTTTGTCATTCATTATTCCATGTTTTCCGAGAAAGATATATTTTTGTACTGGGTTACGGCCTCTAGTAATTTCCAACCACCGACATGACACTGACAGTAGACAGGAGTTATCCTAGTTACAGGATTCATCTAATGTCTCCTTTTGTAAACAGGATGTAACATTTACAGTCCTCCAGTCCTCTGTCAACGCTCCTATATCCAAGGAGGATTGAAAGATCCAGGCCAGTGCCTCTGCTATTCCCACCATTCCTTCTCTAATCAACACTCTGCATTGTTTTATCAAACAACTGCATCAAGTTTACCTCACCACCAACTCTCTCCACTCCTTCACTAGAATTCTTTGAGGAAGTGACAAAGTTGATTGTTGAGGGAAGGGCTGTAGATGTTATATACATGGACTTCAGTAAGGCGTTTGATAAGGTTCCCCATGGTAGGTTGATGGAGAAAGTGAAGTCGCATGGGGTCCAGGGTGTACTAGCTGGATGGATAAAGAACTGGTTGGGCAACAGGAGACAGAGAGTAGCAGTGGAAGGGAGTTTCTCAAAATGGAGACGTGTGACCAGTGGTGTTCCACAGGGATCCGTGCTGGGACCACTGTTGTTTGTGATATACATAAATGATTTGGAGGAAAGTATAGGTGGTCTGATTAGCAAGTTTGCAGATGACACTAAGATTGGTGGAGTAGCAGATAGTGAAGGGGTCTGTCAAAGAATACAGGAGAATATAAATAGATTGGAGAGTTGGGCAGAGAAATGGCAGATGGAGTTCAATCAGGGCAAATGCGAGGTGATGCATTTTGGAAGACCCAATTCAAGAGTGAACTATACAGTAAATGGAAAAGTCCTGGGGAAAATTGATGTGCAGAGAGATTTGGGTGTTCAGGTCCATTGTTCGCTGAAGGTGGCAACGCAGGTCAATAGAGTGGTCAAGAACGCATACGGCATGCTTTCCTTCATCGGACGGGGTATGGAGTATAAGGGTTGGCAGGTCATGTTACAGTTGTATAAGACTTTGGTTCGGCCACATTTGGAATACTGCATGCAGTTCTGGTCGCCACATTACCAAAAGGATGTAGATGCTTTGGAGAGGGTGCAGAGGAGGTTCACCAGGATGTTGTCTGGTATGGAGGGCGCTAGCTATGAAGAGAGGTTGAGCAGATTAGGATTATTTTAATCAGAAAGACGGAGGTTGAGGGGGGGACCTGATTGAGGTGGTCAAAATCATGAGGGGTATAGACAGGGTGGATAGCAAGAAGCTTTTTTCCCAGAGTGGTGGATTCAATTACTAGGGGTTACGAGTTCAAAGTAAGAGGGGAAAAGCTTAGGGGGGATATGCGTGGAAAGTTCTTTATGCAGAGGGTGGTGGGTGCCTGGAACGCGTTGCCAGCGGAGGTGGTAAACGCGGGCACGATAGCGTCTTTGAAGATGCTTCTAGACAGATACATGAATGGGCAGGAAGCAAAGAGATACAGACCCTTAGAAAAAGGCGACAAGTTTAGATAGAGGATCTGGATCGGCGCAGACTTGGAGGGCCGAAGGGCCTGTTCCTTTGCTGTAATTTTCTTTGTTCTTTGTCCTTTGTTCACTGTTGTTAAGTTATCAGACTGTTGATCCGACATTCAGTACTGGATGAACAGAAATTGCCTCTAATTAAATATTTGGAAGCCGTTGTTTTCCCTCCCAACTTCAACTCTGTTCCTTTGCTATTGATTCCATCCCTTTCCCTGGTAACAGTCTGAGATTCAGACAGTCTGTTTACAGCCTTGGTGTCATATTTGGGACAAAATTAGCAGGCACATGGACAAATGTGGGTTAATTTAGGAAAACCAGCACGGATTTGGTAAGGGAAAATTCTGTTTATCTAGCTTGCTGGAGTATTTTGAAGAGGAAAAAGGAAGCTTGAGGAGGGCAATGCTGTTGATGTGTTGTAAATGGAATTCCAAAAGCCATTTGATAAAGTGCCACACAACAGACTTGTGACCAAAGTTATAGCTCATCGAATAAAAAGGACAGTAGTAACATGAAATTAAATTAGTTGAGTGACAGGAAACAGAGAGTAGTGATTAATGGATGCTTTTCGGGCTGGAGAAAGGTTTGTAGTGGAATCAAAGCAAAATACAGCAGATCCTGGAATTCTGAAATAAAACCAGAATGTGCTGGAAATACTCAGCATGTCAAGCAGCATTAGTGGCGAGAGAAGCAGAGTTAATGCTCCAGGTTTGTGACCTTTCATCAGATCTGGCAAAGGTTAGAAATGTAATAGCTTTTAAGCAAGTAAAGCGGGTGCGGGGGTGTAAATACAATGACAGAAATGTGGGCATTAGAGCGGTGGTGGGAATGGAGGGTATTGAAATGACAACCGAGCAGAAACTAGGGGTCATGCTTTGGACTGAGCGGAGGTGTTCCACAAATCACTCACCGAATCTGCGTTTGACCTGCTGTGGTGTTCCACTGAACATCAACACCAGCTCGAGGATCAGCACCTCATTGTCCTACTAGGCATTCTACAGACTTCCGGACTGAACATTGAGTTCAATAATTTCAGAGCATGACTGGCCCATTTTTATTGTTATTTTGTTTGATCAGTTTGTTACCATGTCCCAGCCTTAAACTGGGATTTTTATGTTGGTGCTTTTAGCCAGGGCTGTTCATTATTCTGTCATTTAACACCCTCTCTGCACGAACGCTTTGTCTTTCACCACACCATAAGCACACTCTCTTTGCCTTTGCCCCATGACCTCCTGGTCAGTTAATCTCTCTGACCCTCTGTTCCATCAAGACCCCTCTTGTTCTCTTTTCCCCCACCCCTGCTTTATTTGATTAAAACCTATTACATTCCTAACCTTTGCCAGTTCTAATGAACCGTCACAGACCCGAAATATTTACTCTGCTTCTCTCTCTATTCAGATGCTGCCAGACCTGCTGAGTATTTCCAGCACGTTTTGTTTTTATTTAAGGTTTGTAGTGGAATTTCCCAGGGATCAGTGTTGGGACCATTTCTCTTCCTGATATATATTAATGACCTGGACCTTAGTGCGCAGCGAACAATTTCAAAGTTTGCAGATAATACGAAACGTGGAAGCATTGTGAACTGAGAGGAGGATAGGGTACAACTCCAAAAGGACATAGAAAATTTGGTGGAATGGGCAGTCAAGTGGCAGATGAAGTTCAATGTGGAGAAATATGAAGTGATTCATCTTGGTAATAAGAACATGAAGAGACAATATAGAATAAAGGGTACAATTCTCAAGGGGGTGCAGGTAAAGAGGGACCTGGGTGTAGATGTGCATATGAGCGGCACAGTGGCGCAGTGGTTAGCACCGTAGCTTCACAACTCCAGCGACCTGGGTTCAATTTTGCCTGTGTGGAGTTTGCACGTTCTCCCTGCGACCGCGTAGGTTTTCGCCATGTGCTCTGGTTTCCTCCCATAGCCCAAGACTTGTAGGTTGATATGTACATTGGCCATTATAAATTGCCCCTAGTATAGGTAGGTGGGGATGGGGTAGGAATATGGGATTAATGTAGGATTAGTATAAATGGGTGGTTGATGGACAGCACTTATTTGGTGGGCCGAAGGGCCTGTTTTGGTGCTGTATCTCTTTTAAAAAATTCATTGAAGGTGGCAGGACAGGTTCAAAGAGCGCGATTAATAAAGCATACAGTACCGTGGGCTTTATTAACAGCGGCATGGAATACAAGAGCAAGGAGGTTGTTTCGAACTTGTATAAGACTTTAGTTCGGCCTCAGCTGCAGTATTACGTTTCTGGGCGCCACACTTTAGGTAACGTGGAGACATTGAAGAGTGTGCAAAAACCTTCACAAGAATGGTTCCAGCTATGAAAAATGTCAGTTATGAAGATAGACTGGAGAAGTTGGAACATTTTCCTCAGAGTAGAGAAGGCTGAGAGGAGATTTGAAAAAGGTATTCAAAATTATGAGGTGTCTGGACAGAGTGGATGGTGAAAAACTGTTCCCACTCCTGAAAGGATCGAAAACCAGAGGGCAAAGAATGCAAATAATTGGTAAAAGAAGCAGAAGTGACATGAGGAAAACCTTTCCACACAGCGAGTGGTTCAGGTCTGGAATGAACTGCCTGAGAATTTGATGGAGGAGATTCAATGGAGGCATTCAGGAGGAAATTGGATAGCTGTCTGGAAAGGACGATTGTGCAGAGTTACAGGGAGAAGGCAGGGGAGCCACACCAGATGAATTGCTCTTTTGGAGAGCCAGTGCAGACACGGTGGACAGAATGGCCACCTTCTGTGCTGTAACAATTCTGTGACATTTGACCGCAAAATGCGTTTCCAACCTTATATTCGTGCCATCACTATCACCACCAATTTCCACCTCAATAACATCGCCCAACTTCACCCCTGCCTCAACTCATCTGCTGCTGAAGCTCTCACTCATGCTTTCATTAACTGTCGACTAGACTATTCCAACTCATTCTCCCACATTCTACTATCCGTAAACTTGAGGTCATCTAAATCTCTGCTGCCTATGTCTTAACTCACAACAAGTCCCATTCCCCACTCATTGACCTATATCAGCTCACAGTCAAACAATGTCTTCATTTCAAAATTCTCATCCCTGTTTTCAAATCCCTCCATGGTCTCACCCCTCCCTATCTCTGTAATCTCCTGCAGCCGCACAACTCTCCGACATATCTCTGCTCCTCTAATTCCGGCCTCTTGTGCATCCCTGAGTTTAATTACTCCACCATTGGTGGCCACACCTTCAGTTGCCTCGGCCCCAAGCTCTGGAATATCCTCCCTACACAGCTCCACCTATCTACCTCGCTTTTATCCTTGAAGACACTCCTTTAAAACTTGCCTCTTTGACCAAGCTGTTTGTCATCTAACCTAATTTCTCCCTTTGTGTTTCGGTGTTATACTTTGTTTCATAATGCTGCTGTGAAGTACCTTGGGTTAAGTTACTGTTGAAGTTTGTCAGACATGATTTATCATCAGCATATCTCTGCTGCTTGAAATTAATTATGCTATCCTTTTCCAAGCACATTTATGACCTGGGTTGTGAAATGTCCCCATCACTGACGTCAGATTGACTGGACAGTACAGGATTTACCCCAACTGTCCTTTTTTGTAAACAAGGTGTAAAATTTACAACCCCCCAGTCCTCCATCATCACTCCCATATCTCAAGAGGATCGGAGGGTACTGTCCCGTACATCTTAGATTTGCACCATTCCTTCTCTCACCAATGCTCACACATCCCATCCAGACTGGGTAAGTTCTAGGTTATTGTGTTACAAAAAGTGTTGGATTGAAAGAGGTTAACTGAACATGTTCGTTCAATGACTGTAATTAATGTCGGTCTCCATGGACCCCAATTGTGTCACTGGAGGGGTTCCATCTTCTTTCAATGTGTTACCCCCATCGTGTCAGCGGCAACATCAACCCCGGCACTAACAAGGATCAGCAGCTCCAGAGAGAGAGGGAGAGGATAGATCAGAAGCTGAGAACAATAGATTGGAATGTTACAACAATGGGTCAGAATCTGAGAACAATAGATCTCATTATCAAAAAGGAGGAGGTGCTGGATGTCTTGCAAAGCATTAAGGTAGATAAGTCCCCAGGGTCTGATGGGATCTACCCTAGAATACTGAGGGAGGCAAGGAAAGAAATTGCTGGGGCCTTGACAGAAATCGTTGCATCCTCATTGGCTACAGGTGAGGTCCCAGAGGACTGTAGAATAGCCAATGTTGTTCCTTTGTTTAAGAAGGGTGGCAAGGATAATCCAGGAAATTATAGGCCGGTGAGCCTTACGTCAGTGATCGGGAAACTATTAGAGAGGATTATTCAGGACAGTATTTACTCCCATTTGGAAACAAATGAACTTATTAGCGAGAGACAGCATGGTTTTGTGAAGGGGATGTCGTGTCTTACTAACTTGATTGAGTTTTTTGAGGAAGTGACGAAGATGATTGATGAAGGAAGTGCAGTGGATGTTATCGATATGGACTTTAGTAAAGCCTTTGACAAGGTCCCTCATGGCAGACTGGTACAAAAGGTGAAGTCACATGGGATCAGAGGTGAGCTGGCAAGATGGATGCAGAACTGGCTCGATCATAAAAGACAGAGGCTAAGAGTGGAAGGGCGCTTTTCTGAATGGATGGCTGTGACTAGTGGTTTTCCACACAGGTCAGTGCTGGGACCTTTTCTGTTTGTAGTATATATGAATGATTTGGAGGAAATGTTGCTGGTCTGATTAGTAAGTTTGCGGACGACACAAAGGTTGGCAGAGTTGCGGATAATGATGAGGATTGTCAGAGGATACAGCACGATATAGATCGGTTGGAGACATGGGCGGAGAAATGGCAGATGGAGTTTAATCCGGACAAATGTGAGGTAATGCATTTTGGAAGGTATAATGCAGGTGGGAATTATACAGTAAATGGCAGAACCTTTAGGAGTATTGACAAGCAGGGAGAATTGGGCGTACAGGTCCACAGGTCACTGACAGTGGCAACGCATGTGGATAAGTTAGTCAAGAAGGCATATAGCATGCTTGCCTTCATCGGTCGGGGCATAGAGTATAAAAATTGGCAAGTCATGTTGCAGCTGTACAGAACCTTAGTTAGGCCACACTTAGAAAATTGCGTGCAATTCTGGTCGCCACACTACATGAAGGACGTGGAGGCTTTGGAGAAGGTACAGAGGAGGTTTACCAGGATGTTGCCTGGTCTGGAGGGCATTAGCTATGAGGAGTGGTTGGAAAAACTCGGATTGTTTTAACTGGAACGACGGAGGTTGAGGGGGCGACATGATAGAGGTTTACAAAGTCATGAGCGGCATGGACAGAGTGGATAGTCAGACGCTTTTTCCCAGGGTGGAAGAGTCAGTTACTAGGGGACATAAGCTTAAGGTGCTGGGGGCAAGGTTTAGAGGGATGTGCGAGGCAGGTTTTTTGCACAGAGTGTGGTGGGTGCCTGGAACGTACTGCCAGGGGAGGTGGTGGAAGCAGATACGATAGCGACGATTAAGAGACATCTTGACAAATATATGAATAGGAAGGGAATAGAGGGATAGAAGCCCCGGAAGTGCAGAAAGTGTTCGTTTAGGCAGGCTTCAAATCGGCGCAGGCTTGGAGGGCCGAATGGCCTGTTCCTGTGCTGTACTGTTCTTTGTTCTTTGTTCTATGCCCTCCTTGCTGCTGTTGCTATACTTGGAAAATCTCTGTCTCCAAATATTAGCTCCATAAACCATTGCTGTGTGCATTGGTTTGCTTGTAATTTACTCTCCCATCTATGTTGCTGTTGCTGTCCCTTGCAAGTCTCTATTTCCCGCTATTACATCTGGAAAACCTGTTTCACTGAAATAATGCTCTTGCTGTATAAATTTTGGGAAGAGTGGAGTTATTGTCATTAGTCTCCATAAGAAATTCCATCCACTATCCATGAACCACATCCTCCTCACTGCCAAATACCTGAGGCTGAACCAGACAGTTTGCATCCTCTTTGTTCTATTTAAACCTGAGCTGAGTTCAGCTCTGTATGTTCGCCATTACCAACCCTGCCGACTACCACCTCTGTAATATCACACGTTTCCACCTGTGCCTCAGCCCATCTGCTGCATAAACCCTCATCTGTGCCTTGGTTAAATCCACGCTTGACTATTCCAATTATATCCTGGTCACCATCCCTGCCGTCAACCTGCATAAACCACAGCCCATACAGAACTCTGCTGTTTGTATCCTAACTCACACCAAATCCCGATAACCCATCAACCCTGTGCTCTCTGATCTACATTGGCTCCCGGTCTGGCAGCACCTTAATTTTAATATCCTAATTCTTGTCTTTGAATCCCTCCCTGGCCTCACACCTCCAATTAGTCCAAGTCACCCGTCCATTCTCATATTCTTGCAAATCTTTTGCCTGAAAGTCTTTTCTTCAATTCGCTTTTATAAGTAAATGTGCTGGTATTGTGAGGAGGGGTCTATCAGCCATTCCAGCAGCTTTGATGTACATCTTTGAAACGTGGTCTGTGCATGTCCACTGACCGCCTGTGTTGGTCACTCTCAGCTCAACAGACATTCAGCATCACGAGGGGCCCCGTCTAATGTTATTTAAAAGTACCAGCCATCCAACTTACAGGTGAGGTCTTTCTGACTTACTTCTGCTGTTGTAAAGTTAGTGGAGGTGTTGTGGATGGTTTTCTGGCAGTTGTGTTGTGAGCTGCTGCAGACATTCAGGTACGACAGAGGATTTGGTGACCCAACTCTGGACGAGGTATTTGGGCTGTCATTACAGTGTCTCTGGGTCTATAACATGACCGGCAAATGGAGCAGAGGTTGCAGAGAGAGGAATCTCTGTGAAGAGGGAGGAGGAGGGGCCTCTGCCCTAACAACCCCGGCTTTTCCAAGAGCACTATTCCTATCTACACCTAACCCAGGAGCAGTGTGTGAGGTGACTGTGATTCAATAAGGAAGGTGGTCACAGAGCTGTGTCACCTGCTGAAACAAGACCTGGAGCCTCACACCAGGGTGAGGAGCGAGCTATCAGTGGCCGTTAACCTCACAGATACATTGAACTTCTATGTATCTGCATCTTTCCTGCCAGGAGCGGGTGACGTATCCAACATCGAGTCATAGACATTGATGGAGCCCTGGAGTCATTTACGGCACAGAGGGAGGCCATTCATCATGTCCATGCTGGCTCTCCATGGAGCAATCCAGTCAGTCCCACCCTCCCGCTCATTCCCTGCAGCAATTTCATTTCCTTCAAATGCCCACCAGCTTTATTTTGAAATCACTGATTGTCTCTGCTCCACCATACCTTTGGGCAGTGAGTTCCAGATCATTAATGCCCGCTGCATAAAAAAACGTTCTTCCCCAGCTCTCCACAACTGTTGGAGACCAAAACAGTACACATTATTCCAGGTGTGGTCTCACCAAAGCCCTGTACAATTGTAGCAAGACTGCTTTATTCTTGTATTTCTATCCGCTTTCAATAAAGACAAACACGCCATTTACCTTCCTAATTGCTTGCTGCAGCAGCATGCTATCTGTTTCTTGTACGAGCACGGTTTTGTGAAGGGTAGGTCGTGCCTCACAAACCTTATTGAGTTTTTCGAGAAGGTGACCAAACAGGTGGATGAGGTTAAAGCAGTGGATGTGGTGTATATGGATTTCAGTAAGGCGTTTGATAAGGTTCCCCACGGTAGGCTATTGCAGAAAACACGGAAGTATGGGGTTGAAGGTGATTTAGAGCTTTGGATCAGAAATTGGCTAGCTGAAAGAAGACAGAGGGTGGTGGTGATGGCAAATGCTCATCCTGGAGTTTAGTTACTAGTGGTGTACCGCAAGGATCTGTTTTGGGGCCACTGCTGTTTGTCATTTTAATAAATGACCTGGATGAGGGTGTAGAAGGGTGGGTTAGTAAATTTGCGGATGACACGAAGGTCGGTGGAGTTGTGGATAGTGCCGAAGGATGTTGTAGGGTACAGAGTGACATATATAGGTTGCAGAGCTGGGCTGAGAGATGGCAAATGGAGTTTAATGCGGAAACGTGTGAGGTGATTCACTTTGGAAGGAGTAACAGGAATGCAGAGTACTGGGCTAATGGGAAGATTCTTGGTAGTGTAGATGAACAGAGAGATCTTGGTGTCCAGGTTCATAAATCCCTGAAAGTTGCCACCCAGGTTAATAGGGCTGTTAAGAAGGCATATGGTGTGTTAGCTTTTATTAGTCGGGGGATCGAGTTTCGGAGCCACGAGGTCATGCTGCAGCTGTACAAAACGCAGGTGCGGCCGCATCTGGAGTATTGCGTGCAGTTCTGGTCACCGCATTATCGGAAGGATGTGGAAGCTTTGGAAAGGGTGCAGAGGCGATTTACTAGGATGTTGCCTGGTATGGAGCGAAGGTCTTACGTGGAAAGGCTGAGGGACTTGAGGTTGTTTTCGCTGGAGAGAAGGAGGAGGAGGGGTGACCTAATAGAGACATATAAGATAATCAGAGGGTTAGATAGGGTGGAAAGTGAGAGTCTTTTTCCTCGGATGGTGATGGCAAACACGAGGGGACATAGCTTTAAGTTGAGGGGTGATAGATATAGGACAGATGTTCGAGGTAGTTTCTTTACTCAGAGAGTAGTAGGGGCGTGGAACGCCCTGCCTGCAACAGTAGTAGACTCGCCAACTTTAAGGGCATTTAAGTGGTCATTGGATAGACATATGGATGAAAATGGAATATTGTAGGTCAGAGGGTTTCACAGGTCGGCGCAACATCGAGGGCCGAAGGGCCTGTACTGCGCTGTAATGTTCTAATTCTAATTCTAATTGTAATAAAACTTTAAAAAAACTTTAAATAAAAAGGGAGGAGGCTCTTCATGTTCTGAAATTATCGAACTCAATGTTCAGTCCGGCAGGCTGTTGTGTGCCTATTCGGTAAGTGAGATACTGTTCCTCGAGCTTGGAACACTGCACAATCCCAGGACACAGATGAGAGCATGAGATGGAGGATGAAATGTTGAAATAGCAAGCAACCGGAAGCTCGAGGTCATGCTTTCAGACTGAGTGGAAAGCGATCAACTAATCTGCATTCGAACTCCCCAGTGTAGAGGAGGCCACATTGTGAGCAGCGAATACAGCATACTCAGTTGAAAGAAGAACAGGTAAATCGCTGCTTCACCTGAAAGAAGTGTTTGGGGCCTCTGATCGTGATGAGGGAGGAGGTAAATGGGCAGGTATTGCACCTCCTGCTATTGCAGGGGAACGTGCCATGGGAAGGGGACGAAGTTTTTGGGAGTAATGGAGCCTCCGCCAGGGTGACGCTGAGGGAGTGATTCTTTCGGAATGCTGCCAGAGGAGGGGACGATATGTTTGGTGGTGGCAACTCGCTGGAGGTGGCAGAAATGACAGAGGATGATCCTTTGGATGTGGAGGCTGGTGGGATGGAAAGTGAAGACAAGACGAACCCTTTGACAAGTCTGTGAGGGAGGGGAAGGGGTGAGGGCAGAAGTATGGGAATTGGGTCAGACCCGGTTGAAGGCCCTGTCAACCACAGTGGGGGAGAGTTCTCGTGGAGGGAAAAGGAAGACCTATCAGAAGCGCTGTTGTGGAAGGTTGCATCATCAGAGCAGATGCATCGGAGATGGAGAAACTGGGAGAATGGAATGGATTTCTTACAGGAGGTAGGGTGTAAAGAGGTGTAGTCGATGTAGTTGTGGGAGTCGGTGGGCTTGTAATGGATATTAGTAGACAATCTATCCCCAGAGATAGAGACAGATAAGTCGAGGAAGGGTAGGGAGGTGTCGGAGATGGACCATGTAAAGGTGAGAGAAGGGTGGAAATGAGAAGCAAAGTTGATAACGTTTTCCAGTTCGGGGCGGGAGCAGTAAACGGCACCGATACAGTCGTCAATGTACCGGAAAAAGAGTTGGAGGAGGGGACCTGAGTAGGACTGGAAGAAGGAATGTTCGACATATCCCACAAAATGACAGGCATAACTGGAAGGGTCACTGACCCGAAACGTTAACTCTGCTTCTCTTTTCACAGATGCTGCCAGACCTGCTGAGCGGTTCCAGCATTTCTTGTTTTGATTTCAGATTTCCAGCATCCGCAGTATTTTGCTTTTATTATATAACTGGGACCCATGAGGGTACCCATAGCAATACCTTTTACTTGAAGGAAGTGAGTGGATTTGAAGGAGAAGTTGTTTAATGTGAGAACAATTTCAGCCAGGTGGAGGAGGGTGGTGGTGGACAGGGACTGGTTAGGCCTCTGTTCAATGAAGAAGCAAAGAGTCCTCAAACCGTCCTGGTGGGGGATGGAGGTGCAAATAAATTGGATGTCCAAAGTGAAGAGGCGACGGTTAGGGTGAGGAAACTGGAAATTGTCAAAATGACTTAGGATGTCAGAAGAGTCACGGATGTCATAGAGATATAGGCATACAGCACAGAAACAGGCCCTTCAGCCCAAAGTGGCTGCGCTGACCATCAAGCACCTAACTATCCTCATCACATTTTCTAGCACTTGGCCCGTAGACTTGTATGCTATGGCGAAAGAGACTGGACTGAGGAGCAAAGATAGAGTTAAGATAGGAAAAAATAAGTTCAGTAGTGCAGGAACAGGATGAAACAATGGGTCTGCCAGGACTCTCCTGTTTGTGTATTTTGGGAAGGAGGTAGAAGCGGGCCGTCCGGGGTTGTGCGACGATGAGGTTAGAAGCTGTCGAGGGAAGATTTCCAGAGGACATAAGGTCAGTGACAGTCCTGTGGACAGTAGCTTAATGTTCGCTGGTAGGGTCATGGTCCGGGGGAAGAAGGAAAAGTGTCTGAGAGTTTGCATTGAGCCTCTGCAAGGTAGAGGTTGGTTTGGCAGACAACAACAGCACCGCCCATTTCAGCAGGTTTGATCACAATGTCGGGGTTCGACCTAAGAGAACGGAGTGCCTCAGGTTCAGTGGGGAACAGGTTAGGGTGAGTGAGGGGGCCAGACAAATTGAGATGACCAATGTCTCGCCGACAGTTTTCAATGAAAAGATCAAGAGTGGGTAAGAGGCCAAAGGGAGGGTCCAGGTCGAGGGGGAATTCTAGAAGCGGGGTAATGGGTCTGTTGGTCAGGTTGTGTGTGTGTGCCTCTGTGTGTGTGGCTCTCTGTATGTCTGGTTGTGTGACACTGTGTGTGTGTCGCCCTATCTTTATCTCTATGTGTGTCTGAATGTTTCCTTGGCTGTGTGTGAATGTGCTTCTCTCTCTCTCTCTCTGTGTAATTGCATGTGTGTTTGACTAATTTCCCGGGGTATGCTGGGTCTGTGTGTGCGTCTCTGTCTGTCTGTCCAAATGTCTGTCTGTCTGCCCTCCTCTTTCACTCCCTCCCTCTTTCTAAATATGTTCACCACTCTGAGTGTGTGTGTGTGTGTGTGTGTGTGTGTGTGTGTGTGTGTGTGTGTGTGTGTGTGTGTGTGTTGTTGGAGGGGACTCACACTGTCCCTCTATTTTTGTATCTCCCTGTCTGTCTGTGTGTGTGGCCCCCTCTCTCTGTGTGCTGCCCCCGCTGTGTGCCGCCCCCTCTGTGTGCTGCCCCCTCTTTGTCTCTGTCTCCCTGTGTGTCTGTCCCCCTGTGTGTCTGTCCGTCTGTGTTTCTGTCCGTCTGTGTGACTCTTCTCTGTGTGGCTCCTCTCTGTCTGGCTCCTCTCTGTGTGCGTCCTCTCTTTGTGCTTAATCTTTGTGTGCGCGTCGTCTGTGTCAGTGTCCTCTGTGTGTGGCTCCTCTCTGTGTGGCTCTTCTATGTGTGTTCTTCCACTGTGTGTGTTTCCTCTGTGTGTGGCTCCTCTGTGTGTGGCCCCTCTGTGTCTGGGTCCCTCTGTGTCTGAGCCCCTCTGTGTCTGGGCCCCCCTGTGTGTGAGTCCCTCTGTGTGTCTCCCTCGTTCTATGCGTCTCCCTCTCTCTGTATGTCTCCCTCTCTCTGTGCGTGTCACTCCTTCTCTCTCTCTCTCTCTCTCTCTCTCTCTCTCTCTCTCTGTGACCACTCTGTGTCCCCTCTGTGTGTGTCCCCTATCTGCGTGTGCCCCAACTGCGAGTGCCCCCTCTCTGCGTATGTCCCCTCTCTGCGTGTCTCCGCTCTGTGTGTGTGTGTGTGTGTGTATCTCTCGCTGTCTCCCTCTCTCTCTGTCTCCCTCTCTATCTCTGCCTCTCTCTGTGTGTCTCCCACTCTCTGTGTCACCCTCTCTCTCTCTGTTTTCACTCTCTCTGTGTCTCCCCTCTCTATGTGCGTCTAATCTCTGTGTGCCGCCACCTCTGTGTGCCGCCCCCTTTTGTGTGCCATCCCCTGTGTCTGTCACCCTGTATTTCTGTCACACTGTGTGTCTGTCCCCATCTATGTCTGTCCGTCTGTGTGGCTCCTCTCTGTGTGACTCCTCTCTGTGTGGGTCCTCTCTGTGTGTGTCCTCTCTTTGTGCGTAATCTTTGTGTGCACGTCCTCTGTGTCAGTGTCCTCTGTGTGTGGCACCTCTTTGTATCTGTCCCTCCGTGTGCAACCCCTCATTGTCTCTGTCCCGCTTTGTCTCTGTCCCTCTTTGTCCCTGAATCTCTGTGTTCTCTGTCCCTTTGTGTATTCTGCCTCTCTGTGTGCCGCCCCTTCTTTGTATCTGTCCCTCTGTCTGTTCTACCTCTCTGGGTTTTCTGTCCCTCCGTGTGTTCTACCACACTGTGTTTTTGTCCCTCTCTGTATTTTGACCCTCTGTGTGTTTTCTGTCCCTCTGTGTGTTTTCTGTCCTCTGTGTGTCTGTCCATCTGTGCCTCTGTTCCTCTGTGTGTCTGTCCCTCTGTGTGCCACCCCCTGCTGTATCTGTCAATCTGCCTCTGTCCCTCTTTGTCCTGTCCCTCGGATTATCTATCCCTCTGTGTGTCTGCCCCACTGTATTTACTGTCCCACTGTGTTTTCTGTCCCTCTGTGTCTCCGTACCTCTGTGTCTCTGTCCCTCTGTGTGCCACCCTCTGTTTGTCTCTGTCCCTCGTTGTCTCTGTCCCTCTGTGTGTCTGTTCCTCTGTGTTTTCTATCCCTCTCTGTATTTTGACCCTCAGTGTGTTTTCTGTCCCTCTGTGTGTTTTCTGTCCCTCTGTGTGTCTGTCCATCTGCGTGCCTGTCCCTCTGTGTCTCTGTCCCTCTGTGTTTCTGTCCCTCTGTGTGTCTGTCCCACTGTGTCTCTGTCCCACTGTGTTTCCTGTCCCATTGTGTTTTCAGCCCCTCAGTGTGTCTGTCCCTCTGTGTGTCTGGCCCTTTGTGTGTGTCCCCCCCCCCCCGGTCTCTTTGTCTCTGCCACTCTGTGTGGTCTCTCCCTCTGCGTGTTTTGTCCCTCTGTGTGTCTGCCCCACTGAGTGTCTGTCCCTCCTTGTCTTTGTCCCTCCGTGTGATCTGTTCCTCTGTGTTTACTGTCCCTCTGTGTATATTGAACCTCTGTGTGTTTTCTGTCCCACTGTGTGTTTTCTGTCCATCTGCGTGCCTGTCCCACTGTGTGTCTATCCCTCTGTGCGTTCTGTTCCTCTGTGTTTTCTGTCCTTCTGAGTGTCTGTCCCATTGTGTGCCGCCCCCTCTTTGTGGCTGTCCCTCTGTGTCTCTGTCTCTCTTTGCGTCTCTGTCCTTCTGTGTGTCTGTCCCTCTGTGCGCTGCCACATGCTTTATCTGTCAATCTGCCTCTGTCCCTCTTTGTCCCTGTCCCTCGGATTATCTGTACCTCTGCGTGTCTGCCCCACTGTGTTTACTGTCCCACTGTGTTTTCTGTCCCTCTCTGTATTTTGACCCTCTGTGTGTTTTCTGTCCCTCGGTGTGTTTTCTGTCCCTCTGTGTGTCTGTCCATCTGCGTGCCTGTCCCTCTGTGGCTCAGCCCCTCTGTGTCTCTGTCCATCTGTGTGGCTGTCCCTCTCTGTGCAGCCCCTCATTGTCTCTGTTCCCCTTTGTCTCTGTCCCACTTGTTTTCTGTCCCACTGTGTCCCCGTACCTCTGTGAATCTGTCCCTCTGTGTGCCGCCCTCTCTTTGTCTCTGTCCCGCTGTGTGTCTGTCCCCCTGTGTGTCTGTCCGTCTGTGTTTCTGCCCGTCTGTGTGACTCTTCTCTGTGTGGCTCCTCTCTATCAGGCACCTTTCTGTGTGCATCCTCTCTTTGTGCGTAATCTTTGTGTGCGCTTCCTCTGTGTCAGTGTCCTCTGTGTGTGGCTCCTCTCTGTGTGGCTCTTCTCTGTGTGTTCTTCCACTGTGTGTGGTTCCTTTGTGTGTGGCTTCTCTGTGTGTGGCTCCTCTGTGTATGGGTCCCCCTGTGTCTGGGCCCCACTGTGTCTGGGCCCCCCTGTGTGTGAGTCTCTCTGTGTGTCTCCCTTGTTCTATGTGTCTCCCTCTCTCTGTATGTCTCCCTCTCTCTCTGTGTCTCCCTCTCTCTGTGCGTGTCTCTCCCTCTCTCTCTCTCGCTCTGTGACCACTCTGTGTCCCCTCTGTGTGTGTCCCCTATCTGCGTGTGCCCCAACTGCGTGTGCACCCCCCCTCTGCGTATGTCCCCTCTCTGCGTGTCTCCCCTTTCTGTGTGTGCGTTTCTCTCTCTCTCTCTCTCCCTCTCTCTCTGTCTCCCTCTCTCTCTCTGCCCCTCTCTGTGTGTCTCCCACTCTCTGTGTCCCCCTCTCTTCCTTTGTTTCCCCTCTCTCTGTGTCTCCCCTCTCTATGTGCCTCTAATCTCTGTGTGCCGCCCCCTCTGTGTGCCGCCCCCTTTATGTGCCATCCCCTGTGTCTGTCACCCTGTGTGTCTGTCACCCTGTGTGTCTGTCCCCCTCTATGTCTGTCCGTCTGGGTGGCTCCTCTCTGTGTGGCTCCTCTCTGTGTGGGTCCTCTCTGTGTGCGTCCTCTCTTTGTGCGTAATCTTTGTGTGCACGTCCTCTGTGTCAGTGTCCTCTGTGTGTGGCTCCTCTACGTGTGGCTCTTCTCTGTGTGTGCTTCCACTGTGTGTGGTTCCTCTGTGTGTGGCTCCTCTGTGTGTGAGTCCCTCTGTGTGTCTCCCTCGTTCTATGTGTCTCCCTCCCTCTGTATGTCTCCCTCTCTCGATGTGTCTCCCTCTCTCTGTGCGTGTCTCTCCCTCTCTCTCTCTCTCTCTCTGTGTGACCAATCTGTGTCCCCTGTGTGTGTGCCCCCTCTGTGTGTGTCCCCAATCTGCGTGTGCCCCCTATCTGCTTGTGTCCCCTCTCTGCGTATGTCCCCTCTCTGCGTGTCTCCCCTTTCTGTGTGTGCGTTTCTCTCTCTCTCTCTCTCTCCCTCTCTCTCTGTCTCCCTCTCTCTCTGTCTCCCTCTCTCTCTCTCTGCCCCTCTCTGTGTGTCTCCCACTCTCTGTGTCCGCCTCTCTCTCTCTGTTTCCCCTCTCTCTGTGTCTCCCCCTCTATGTGCGTCTAAACTCTGTGTGCCGCCCCCTCTGTGTGCCGCCCCATCTGTGTGCCATCCCCTGTGTCTGTCACCCTGTGTGTCTGTCACCCTGTGTGTCTGTCCCCCTCTATGTCTGTCCGTCTGGGTGGCTCCTCTCTGTGTGGGTCATCCCTGTGTGGGTCCTCCCTGTGTGGGCCCTCTCTGTGTTTGGGTCCCTCTGTGTGTGGGTCCCTCCGTGTATGGGTCCTCTATGTGTGCGTCGTCTCTGTGTGGGTCATCTCTGTGTGTTGGTCCTCTGTGTGTGTCCTCTCTGTGTGTGGCTCCTCTGTGTGTGGCTACTCTCTGTGTGGTTCCTCTCTGTGTGGCCCCTCTGCGTGTGGTCCCTCTGTGCGTGGGTCCCTCTGTGTATGGGTCCTTCTGTGTGTCTCCCTCTCTCTCTGTGTCTCCCTCGGTCTCTGTGTCTCCCTTTCTCTGTGCGTGCTTGTCCCTCTCTCCCTCTATTTCTCTCTCTCTCTCTCTATCTTTGTTCACTCTGTGTCTCCTCTGTGTGTGTCCCCTCTCTGTGTGTCCCCTCTCTATGTGTGTCCTCTCTCTGCGTGTCTCTCCCTCTCTCTCTGTCTCCGTCTCTCGCTGTCTACTTCTCTCTCTCTGTCCATCTCCGTGTCTCTCCCTCTCCTGTGTCTCCCACTGTCTGTGTCTCCCACTCTCTGTGTCTCCCACTCTCTGTGTCTCCCCTCTCTCTCTGTGTCCCCTCGCTGTGTGTGTCTCTCTCTCCCTCTCGTCTCCCTTGCTCTCTGTCTCCCTCTCTCTCTCTGTCCGTCTCTGTGTGTCTCCCTCTCTCTGTGTTCCCCTCTCTCTCTGTTTCCATCTCTCTGTGTATGCCCTCTCCCTGTGTATCCCCTCTCTCTGTGTCTCCCCTCTCTCTGTGTGTCCAATCTCTGTGCCTCCTCTCTGTGTGCCACATCTCTGTGTTCCTCCTTTTAGTGTGACTCCGCTCTGTGTGCCTCCTTTCTGTGTGCCTCCTCTCTGCGTGCCTGTCTCTCCATCTGTGTGTCGCTCCCTCTGTGTGTCTTTGTACTTTTGAAAAGAGGTTGAGTAGATTAGGATTATTTTCAATAGAAAGGCGGAGGTTGAGGGGGGACCTGATTGAGGTGTACAAAATCATGAGAGGTATAGACAGGGTGGATAGCAAGAAGCTATTTCCCAGAGTGGGGGATTCAATTACTAGGGGTCACGAGTTCAAAGTGTGAGGGGAAATGTTTCGGGGGGATTTGTGTGGAAAGTTCTTTACGCAGAGGGTGGTGGGTGCCTGTCTTTTCTGTCCCTCTGTGTTTTCTTTCTCTCTGCGTTTCTGTCCATCTCAGTGTCTGTCCCTCTGTGTGCAAACCCTCATTGTCTCTGTCCCTCTTTGTCCCTGAACCTCTGTGTCTCTGTCCCTCTGTGCTGCCTGTCCCTCTGTGTTCTCTGTCCCTCTGTGTTTTCTGCCTCTCTGTGTGCCGCCCCCTCTTTGTATCTGTCCCTCTGTCTTTTCTACCCCTCTGGGTTTTCTGTCCCTCTGTGTGTTCCACCTCACTGTGTTTTCTGTCCCTCTCTGTATTTTGACCCTCTGTGTTTTTTCTGTCCCTCTGTGTGCTTTCTGTCCTCTGTGTGTCTGTCCATCTGTGCCTCTGTCCCTCTGTGTGCTGCCCGCTGCTGTCTATGTCAATCTGCCTCTGTCCCTCTTTGTCCCTGTCCCTCTGATTATCTGTTCCTCTGTGTGTCTGCCCCTCTGTGTTTACTGTCCCACTGTGTTTTATGTCCCTCTGTGGCTCTGTACCTCTGTGTCGTTGTCCCTCTGTGGGCCGCCCTCTGTTTGTCTCTGTCCCTCATTGTCTCTGTCCCTCTGTGTGCCTGTTCCTCTGCGTTTTCTGTCCCTCTCTGTATTTTGACCCTCAGTGTGTTTTCTGTCCCTCTGTGTGTTTTCTGTCCCTCTGTGTCTCTGTCCCTCTGTGTGTCTGTCCTTCTGTGTGACGCCCTCTCTGTGTTTCTGTCCCTCTCTGCCTCTGTCCCTCTGCGCTTTCTGTCCCTCTGTGTGTCTGTCCATCTGTGCCTCTAACCTCTGTGTGTCTGTCCCTCTGTGTGCCTCCCCCTCTTTGTCTCTGTCCCTCTTTGACTCTAACCCTCTGTGTGTCTGTCCCTCTGTGTTTTCTGTCTCTCTCTGCATTTTGACCCTCAGTGTGTTTTCTGTCCCTCTGTGTGTTTTCTGTCCCTCTGTGTGCCTGTCCTCGGTGTGTCTGTCCTCTGCGTGTCTGTCCCTCAGTGTGTCTGTCCCTCTGTTTGTCTGTCCCTCCGTGTGGATCCTCTCTCTGTGGCTTCTCTGTGTGCAGGCTCAACTGTGTGTCCCCTCTCTGTGTGCCACCTCTCTGTGAGTCCCATCTCTGTGAACCACCATACAGCGAGCCCCTCTCTCTGTGCGAGTCCCTCTCTCTGTGTGAGTGCCTCTCTCTTTGCGTGTCTCTCCCTCTCTGTCCCCTCCCTCTCTGTCCCCTCCCTCTCTGTCCCCTATCTCTCTCTGTCCCCTATCACTCTGTGTCCCCCCTCTCTCTGTGTGACCTCTCTCTCTCTGTGCCCTCTCTCTCTCCGTCCCTTCTCTTTCTGTGTCCCCACTCTGTGTGTGTCCCCTCTCTGGTTGTGTCTCCTCTCTGTGTGTTTCCCCTCTCTGTGTTTCTCCCCTCTCTGTGAGTCCCCCCTCTCTGTGTGTCCCCCTCTCTGTGTGACTCCCCTCTCTGTGTGTCCCCCTCTCTGCGTGTCCCCCCTCTCTGTGTGCCCCCTTCTCTGTGTCCCCCCTCTCTATGTATCCCCTCTCTGTTTGTCCCCTGTCTCTGTGTCCCCTCTCGGTGTGTTCCGTCTCTGTGTGCCCCCTCTCACTGTGTCCCCTTTCTCTGTGTCCCTTCTCTCTGTGTCCCCTCTCTGTGTCCCCTCTCTCTGTGTCCCCTTTCTCTGTGTCCCCTTTCTCTTTTCCCCTCTCTCTGTGCCCCCTCTCGCAGTGCCCCTCTCGCTGTGCCCCCTCTCTGTGTGCCCCCTCTCTGTGTGCTCCCTCTATCTGTTTGTCGCCTCTCTGTGTGTGCCTCTCTCTCTAGCCCACTCTCTCTCCTTCTCCTTCTCTCTCTTTTTCCCTCTCGCTGTCTCTCTCTCTGACTCTCTCTCTCTCCCTACCTCTGTGTCTCCCCTCTCTCTGTGTGTCCAATCTCTGTGTGCCTCCTCTCTGTGTGTCTCCTCTCTGTGTGCCTCCTTTCTGTGTGACTCCTCTCTGTGTGCCTCCTTTCTGTGTGCCCCCTCTCTGCCTGTCTGCCTCTCTGAGTGTCTGTCACACTGTGCTTCCTGTCCCTCTTTGTGTCGTCCCCTCTTTGTCTCTGTCCCTCTGTTTGTTCTGTCCCTCTGTGTGTTCTGTCCCGCTGTGTGTTCTGTCGCGCTGTGTGTCGCCCCCTCTTTGTCTCTGTCCCTCTGTCTTCTGTCCCTCTCTGCCTTCTGTCCCTCTGTGTCTTCTGTCCCACTGTGCATCTGTCCCTCTGTGTGTTCTGTCCCACTGTTTGCCGCCCCCTCTTTGTCTCTGTCCGACTGTGTGTCTGACCCACGCAAATTTCTGTGTCACTGTGTTTTTGTCCCTCTTTATCTCTGTCTCTCTTTGTCTCAGTCCTTCTGTGTTTTCTGTCCTGTGTTTTCTGTCCCTCTTTGTCTCTGTCCCTCTGTGTTTTCTGTCCCTCTGCGTTTTCTATCCCTTTGTGTTTTCTGTCCCTCTGTGTGCCTGCCATCTGTGTTTCTGTGCCTCTGTGTGCCGCCCCCTCTGTGTGTCTGTCCTTCTGTGTGTCTGTCCCTCTGTGTGGCTCCTCGCAGTGTGGCTCCTCTCTCTATGGCTCCTCTGTGTGCCGGTTCATCTGTGTGTCCACTCTCTCTGAGTCCCCTCTCTGTGTCCTGCCACGCTGTGAGCCCTTCTCTCTGTGTGGGCACCTCTCTCTGTGTGAGCCACTCTCTCTGTGTGAGTCTCTCTCTCTGTGCGAGTGCCTCTCTCTGTGTGTCTCCCTCTCTATTGGTGTGTCTCTTTCTCTCTCCCTCTCTGTCCCCTCCCTCTCTGTCCCCTCCCTCTCTGTCCCTCTATCCCTCTCTCTCTCTATCCCCTCTCTTGCTCTCTGTCCCCTCTCTCTCTCTCTGTCCCCTCTCTGTGTGTGCCCCCTCTCTGTGTCTGTCCCCTCTCTGACTGTGTTCCCTCTCTGAGTGTTTCCTCTGTCTGTGTGTGTGTGTGTGTCTCTCTCTGTCCCCTCTCTGTGTGTCACCCCTCTCTGTGTGTCCCCCCTCTCTGTGTGTCCACCCTCTCTGAGTGTCCTCCTTCTCTGTTTGTCCCCCTTCACTGTGTGTCCACCTTCTCTCTGTGTCGCCTCTCTGTGTGCCCCCTTTCTCTGTGACCCCTCTGGCTGTACCCCATCTCGATGTGCCGCCTCTCTCTGTGCCGCCTCTCTGTTCTTGTCCCCTCTTTATGTGTGCCTCTCTCGCTGTGTGTGTCTCTCTCTGTCTCTGTCTATCTCTCTCTCTCCCTATCTATCTCTGTCTCCCTGTCTCTCTCAGTCTCCATCTCTCTGTCTCCTTCTCTGTCTCGCTCTCTCTCTCTCCCTCTGTGTCTCCCCTCTCTCGGTATGTCCAATGGCTGTGTGTCCAATCTATGTGTGCCTCCTCTCTGTGTGCCTCCTCTCTGTGTGCCTCCCTCTCTATTTGCGTGTCTCTCCCTCTCTCCCTCTCTGTTCCCTCCCTCAATGTCCCTTCCCTCTCTGTCCCCCTCTCTCTCTATCCACTCTCTGGCTGTGTCCCTCTCTCTCTCTCTCTGTCCCCTCTCTCTCTGTGTTCCCTCTCTCTCTGTATCCCCTCTGTGTGTGTGCCCCCTCTCTGTGTCTGTTCCCTCTCTGATTTGCCCCCTCTCTGTGTGCCCCCTCTGGCTGTGCCCCCTCTCTATGTGCCGCCTCTCTCTGTGCCGCCTCTCTCTGTTTTTCCCCTCTCTGAGTGTGCCTCCCTCTCTCTGTCTCTCTCTCACTCTCTCCCTACCTCTGTGTCTCCCCTCTATCTGTGTGTCCAATCTCTGTGTGTCCAATCTCTGTGTGCCTCCTCTCTGCGTGCCTCCTTTCTCTGTGACTCCTCTCTGTGTGCCTCCTTTCTGTGTGCCACCTCTCTGCCTGTCTGCCTCTCTGCGTGTCTGTCACTCTGCGTTTTCTGTCACACTGTGTTTTCTGTCCCTCTGAGTGTCTGTCCCTCTTTGTGTTCTGTCCCTCGGTGTTTTCTGTCCCTCTGTGTTTTCTGTCCCACTGTGCGTCCGTCCCTCTGTGTGTTCTGTCCCACTGTGTGTTCCGTCCCTCTGTGTGTCTGTCCCTCTGTGTGTCTCCCCATCTTTGTCTTTGTCCGACTGTGTGTCTGTCCCACCCAATTTTCTGTCCAACCGTGTTTCTGTCCCTCTGTGTTTTCTGCCCCTCTGTGTCTCTGTCCCACTTTGGCTCTGTCCCTCCGAGTGTCTGTCCCTCTGTGTCTCTGTTCCTCTGTGTCTTTCTATCTGTGTGCCACCCTTCTTTGTCTCTGTCCCTCTTTGTCTCTGTCCCTCTGTGTGTCTGTCCCTCTTTGTGTCTGTCCTGCTGTTTGTCTGTCCCTCTGTGTCTCTTTCCCTCTGTGTCTCTGTCCCTCTATGTCCCGCACACTCTTTGTCTCTGTCCCACTGTGTTTTCTGTCCCTCTGTGTTTTCTATCCGTCTGTGTCCCGCCCCACTTTGTCTCTGTTCCTTTTTGTCTCTGTCCCTCTGTGTATCTGTCCCTCTATGTTTTCGGTCCCACTGTGTTTTCTGTCCCTCTGTGTTTCTGTCCCTCTGTTTTTTCTGTCCCTCTGTGTTTTCTGTCCCTCTGTGCTTTCTGTCCGTCTGTGTTTTCTGTCCGTTTGTGTACCGCCCCCTCTTTGTCTCTGTTCCTCTTTGTCTCTGTTCCTCTGTGTGTCTGTCCCTCTATGTTTTCTGTCCCTCTGTTTTTTCTGTCACTCTGTGTGTCTGTCCCTCTGTGCTTTCTGTTCGTCTGTGTTTTCTGTCCCTCTGTCTGTCTGTCCCTCTGTGTGTCTCTCCCTCCTTGTCTCTGTCCATCTGTGTGTCTGTCCCTCAGTGTCTCTGTCTCTTTTTGTCTCTATCCCTCTGTGTCTCTGTCCCTCTGTGTATCTGTCTCTCTGTGTGTCTGTCCCTCTGTGTGTCAGCCGCTCTGTGTATCGACACCTCTTTGTCTCTGTCCCTCTGTGTGTTCTGTCCCTCTGTGTGTCACCCCCTCTTTGTCTCTGTACCTCTTTGTGTTGCCCCCTCTTTGTGTCTGCCCCACCGTGTGCCTGTCCCGCTGTGTCTGTCTGTCCCTCAGTGTCTCCGTCCCTCTGTGTCTCTGTTCTTCTGCGTGTCTGTCCCTCTGTGTGTTCTGTCCCTCGGTGTATTCTGTCCCTCTGTGTTTTCAGTCCCACTGTGCGTCTGTCCCATTGTGTGTTCTACCCACTGTGTGTCTGTCCCTCTGTGTGTCTCCCCATCTTTGTCTCTGTCCGACTGTGTGTCTGTCCCACCCAATTTTCTGTCCCACTGTGTTTCTGTCCCACTGTGTTTTATGTCCCTCGTTGTCTCTGTCCCTCTTTGTCTCTGTCCCTCTGAGTCCCTGTCCCTCTGAGTGTCTGTCCCTCTGTGTGTCTTTCCCTCCGTGTTGTTGTCCCTCTGTGTCTCTGTCCCACTGTGTTTTCTTTCCCTCTGTGCTTTCTATCCGTCTGTGTCCCGCCCCACTTTGTCTCTGTTCCTTTTTGTCTCTGTCCCTCTGTGTGTCTGTCCCTCTGCGTGCCACTCCCTCTCTGTCTCTGTCCCACTGTGTTTCTGTCCGGCTGTGTGTCTCTCCCTCTTTGACTCTGTCCCTCTGTGTGTTCTGTCCCTCTGTGTAACTGTCTCTCTGTGTGTCTGTCCCTCTGTGTGACAGCCCCTCTGCGTGTCGCCCCTCTTTGTCTCTGTCCCACTGTGTGCCTGTACTTCTATGTGTGTCTGCCCCTCTATGTGCCGCCCCCTCTTTGTGTCCGTCCCTCAGTCTCTCTGCCCCTCTGTGCCTCGTTTCTTCTGTGTGTCTGTCCCTCGCTTGTGCCTCTCCCCCTTTGTATCTGTCCCTCTGAGTGTCTGTCCTTCTGTGTGCTCTGTCCCTCGGTGTGTTCTGTCCCTCTGTGTTTTCTGTCCCACTGTGCGTCTGTGCCTCTGTGTGTTCTATCCCACTGTGTATTCTGTCCCTCTATGTGTCTGTCCCTCTGTGTGTCTCCCCATCTTTGTCTCTGTCCGACTGTGTGTCTGTCCCACCCAATTTTCTGTGCCACAGTGTTTCTGTCCCACTGTGTTTTCTGTCCTCCTGTATATCTGTCCCTCTTTGTCTCTGTCCCTCTGAGTTTCTGTCCCTCTGAGTGTCTGTCCCTCTGTGTCTCTGTTCTTCTGTGTTTCTGTCCCACTGTTTGCCTCTCCCCCTTTGTGTCTGTCCCTCCGTGTGTCTGTCCTTCTCTGTGCTCTGTCCCTCGGTGTGTTCTGTCCCTCGGTGTTTTCTGTCCCACTGTGCATCTGTGTCTCTGTGTGTTCTGTCCCACTGTGTGTTCTGTCCCTCTGTGTGACTGTCCCTCTGTGTGTCTCCCCATCTTTGTCTCTGTCCGACTGTGTGTCTGTCTCACCCTATTTTCTGTCCCACTGTGTTTCTGTCCCACTGTGTTTTCTGTCCTTCTGTGTCTCTGCCCCTCTTTGTCTCTGTCCCTCAGAGTTTGTGTCCCTCTGTTTGTCTGTCCCTCTGTGTTTTTGTCCCTCTGTGTCCCTGTCCCTTGTGTCTTTGTCCACTTTGTTTTCTGTCGCACTGTTTTTCTTTCTATCTGTGTGCCACCCCTCTGTGTGTCTGTCCCTCTTTGTCTCTTTCCCACAGTGTTTTATGTCCATCTGTGTTTTCTATCCGTCTTTGTCCCGCCCCACTTTGTCTCTGTTCCTTTTTGTCTCTCTCCCTAGATGTGTCTGCCCCTCTATGTTATCTGTCCCACTGTGTTCTCTGTCCCTCTGTGTTTCAGTCCCTCTGTGTGTTCTGTCCCTCTGTGTTTTCTGTCCCTATGTGTGTCTGTCACTCTGTGCTTTCTGTCCGTCTGTGTTTTCTTTCCCTCTTTGTGTCTGTCCCTCTGTGTGCCTCTCCTTCTTTGTCTCTGTCGCTCTGTGTGTCTGTCCCTCTGTGTGCCTATCCCTCTTTGACTCTGTCCCTCTGTGTGTTCTGTCCCTTTGTGTGACTGCCCCTCTGTTTGTCACCCCCTTTTAGTCTTTGTCCCACTGTGTGCCTGTCCCGCTGTGTGTGTCTGTCCTTCTGTGTGCCACCCCTCTTTATTTCTGTCCCACAGTGTATCTGTCCCTCTGTGTCCCTGTTCATCAGTGTGTCTGTCCCTCTGTGTGCCGCTCCCCCTTTGTGTCTGTCCCTCTGTGTGTCTGTCCCTCTGTGTGTTCTGTCCCTCTGTGTGTCTGTCCCTCTCTGTTTGCTGTCCCATTGTGTGCCTGCCCCTCTGTGTGTCTGTCCCTCTGTGTTTTCTGTCCCTCTGTGCTTTCTGTTCCTCAGTGTTTTCTGTCTCTCTGTGTGTTTTCTGTCCCGCTGTGTTTCTGTCCCTCTGTGTGTTCTGTCCCTCTGTGTTTTCTGTCCCTCTGTGTGTCTGCCCCTCTGTGCTATCTGTCCGTCTGTGTTTTCTTTCCCTCTGTGTGTCTGTCCCTCTGTGTGCCTCTCCCTCTTTGTCTCTGTACCATTGTGTGGCTGTCCCTCTGTGTGTCAATCCCTCTTTGACTCTGTCCCACTGTGTGTTCTGTCGCTCTTTGTAACTGTCTCTCTATGTGTCTGTCCCTCTGTGTGACTGCACCTCTGTGTTTCTGCCCCTCTTTGTCTCTGCACCTCTGTGTGTCGCCCCCTCTTTGTCTCTGTCCCACGGTGTGCCTGTCCCGCTGTGTGTGCCTGTCCCTCTGTGTGCCGCCCACTCTTTGTGTCTGTCCCTCAGTGTCTCTGCAGCTTTGTGTCTCTGTTCTTCTGTGTGTCTATCCCTCTGTGTGCCTCTCCCCCTTTGTGTCTGTCCCTCGGTGTGTTTGTCCCTCTGTGTTTCCTGTCCACTGTCCGACTGTCCCTCTGAGTGTTCTGCCCACTATCTGTTCTGTCCCTCTGTGTGTCTGTCCCTCTGTGTGTCTCCCCATCTTTGTCTCTGTCCGACGGTGTGTCTGTCCCACCCAATTTTCTGTACCTCTGAATGTCTGTCCCTCTGTGTGTCTACCCCTCTGTGTCTCTGTCCCTCTGTGTCTTTGTCCACTTTGTTTTCTGCCCCACTGTTTTTCTTTCTATCTGTGTGCCACCCCTCTTTGTCTCTGTTCCTCTTTGTCTCTGTCCCCCTGTTTGTCTGTCCCTCTGTATGTCTGTCCTTCTAGAATTAGAATTAGAATTAGAACATTACAGCGCAGTACAGGCCCTTCGGCCCTCGATGTTGCGCCGACCTGTGAAACCATCTGACATACACTATTCCATTTTCATCCATATATCTATCCAATGACCACTTACATGCCCTTGAAGTTGGCGAATCTACTACTGCTGCAGGCAGGGCGTTCCACGCCCTTACTACTCTCTGAGTAAAGAAACTACCTCTCACATCTGTCCTATATCTATCACCCCTCAACTTGAAGCTATGTCCCCTCGTGTTTGCCATCACCATCCGAGGAAAAAGACGATCACTATCCACCATATCTAACCCTCTGATTATCGTATATGTCTCTATTAAGTCACCTCTCCTCCTCCTTCTCTCCAACGAAAACAACCTCAAGTCCCTCAGCCTTTCCTCGTAAGACATTCCCTCTATACCAGGCAACATCCTAGTAAATCTCCTCTGCAACCTTTCCATAGCTTCCACATCCTTCCGATAATGTGGTGACCAGAACTGCACGCAATACTCCAGGTGCGGTCTCACCAGAGTTTTGTACAGCTGCAGCATGACCTCGTGGCTCCGAAACTCGATCCCCCTACTAATAAAAGCTAACACACCATATGCCTTCTTAACAGCCCTATTAACCTGGTTAGCAACCTTCAGGGATTTATGCACCTGGACACCAAGATCTCTCTGTTCATCTACACTACCAAGAATCTTCCCATTAGCCCAGTACTCTGCATTCCTGTTACTCCTTCCAAAGTGAATCACCTCACACTTTTCCGCATTAAACTCCATTTGCCATCTCTCATCCCAGCTCTGCAGCCTATCTATGTCCCTCTGTACCCTACAACACCCTTCGACACTATCCACAACTCCACCGACCTTAGTGGCATCTGCAAATTTACTAACCCACCCTTCTACACCCTCTTCCAGGTCATTTATAAAAATGACAAACAGCAGTGGCCCCAAAACAGATCCTTGCGGTACACCACTAGTAACTAAACTCCAGGATGAACATTTGCCATCAACCACCACCCTCTGTCTTCTTTCAGCTAGCCAATTTCTGACCCAATGCTTTAAATCACCTTCAACCCCATACTTCCGTATTTTCTGCAATAGCCTACCGTGGGGAACCTTATCAAACGCCTTACTGAAATCCATATACACCACATCCACTGCTTTACCCTCATCCACCTGTTTGGTCACCTTCTCGACAAACTCAATAAGGTTTGTGAGGCAAGACCTACCCGTCACAAAACCGTGCTGACTATCTCTAATGAACTTATTCTTTTCAAGATGATTATAAATCCTGTCTCTTATAACCTTTTCCAACATTTTACCCACAACCGAAGTAAGGCTCACAGGTTTATAATTACCAGGGCTGTCTCGACTCCCCTTCTTGAACAAGGGGTCAACATTTGCTATCCTCCAGTCTTCCAGCACTATACCGGTCGACAATGACGACATAAAGATCAAGGACAAAGGCTCTGCAATCTCCTCCCTAGCTTCCCATAGAATCCTAGGATAAATCCCATCTGGCCCAGGGGACTTATCTATTTTCACACTTTCCAAAATTGCTAACACCTCCTCCTTGTGAACCTCAATCCCATCTAGCCTAGTAGCCTGAATCTCAGTATTCTCGACAACATTTTCTTTCTCTACTGTAAATACTGACGCAAAATATTCATTTAACACTTCCCCTATCTCCTCTGATTCCACACACAACTTCCCACTACTATCCTTGATTGGCCGTAATCTAACTCTAGTCATTCTTTTATTCCTGACATACCTATAGAAAGCCTCAGGGTTTTCCCTGATCCTTTCCACCAATGACTTCTCGTGTCCTCTCCTTGCTCTTCTTAGCTCTCCCTTTAGATCCTTCCTGGCTAGCTTGTAGCTCTCAAGCGCACTAACTGAGCCTTCACGTCTCATCCTAACATAAGCCACCTTCTTCCTCTTGACAAGCGCTTCAACTTCTTTAGTAAACCACGGCTCCCTCGCACGACAACTTCCTCCCTGCGTCACAGGTACATACTTATCAAGGACACACTGTAGCTGCTCCTTGAATAAGCTCCACATTTCGATTGTTCCCATCCCCTGCAGTTTCCTTCCCCATCCTACGCATCCTAAATCTTGCCTAATCGCATCATAATTTCCTTTCCCCAGCTATAATTCTTACCCTGCGGTATATACCTGTCCCTGCCCATCGCTAAGGTAAACCTAACCGAATTGTGATCACTATCACCAAAATGCTCACCTACATCCAAATCTAACACCTGGCCGTGTTCATTTACCCAGTACCAAATCCAATGTGGCATCGCCCCTGGTTGGCCTATCCACATACTGTGTCAGAAAACCCTTCTGCACACACTGGACAAAAACAGACCCATCTGAAGTACTCGAACTATAGTATTTCCAGTCGATATTTGGAAAGTTAAAGTCCCCCATAACAACTACCCTGTTACTCTCGCCCCTGTCGAGAATCATCTTCGCTATCCTTTCCTCTACATCTCTGGAACTATTTGGAGGTCTATAAAAGACTCCCAACAGTGTAACCTCACCTCTCCTGCTTCTAACCTCGGCCCATACTACCTCAGTAGACGAGTCCTCAAACGTCCTTTCTGTCGCTGTAATACTCTCCTTGATTAACAATGCCACCCCGCCACCCCACCTCTTTTACCATCTTCTCTGTTCTTACTGAAACATCTAAATCCCGGAATCTGCAACATCCATTCCTGCCCCTGCTCTACCCATGTCTCCGAAATGGCCACTGCATCGAGATCCCAGGTACCAACCCATGCTGCAAGCTCACCCACCTTATTCTGGATGCTCCTGGCGTTGAAATAGACACACTTTAAACCAGGTTCTTGCTTGCCAGTGCCCTCTTGCGTCCTTGTAACCATATCCCTGACCTCACTGCTCTCAACATCCTGTACACTGGCACTACAATTTAGGTTCCCATTCCCCTGCTGAATTAGTTTAAACCCCCACGAAGAGCACTAGCAAACCTCCCCCCCAGGATATTGGTACCCCTCTGGTTCAGGTGAAGACCATCCTGTTTGTAGATGTCCCACCTACCCCAGAAAGAGCCCCAATTATCCAGGAAACCTAAACCCTCCCTCCTGCACCATCCCTGCAGCCACGTATTCAACTCCTCTCTCTCCCTGTTCCTCGCTTCGCTATCACGTGGCACGGGCAACAACCCAGAGATAACAACTCTGTTTGTTCTCGCTCTAAGCTTCCACCCTAGCTCCCTGAATTTCTGTCTTAAATCCCCATCTCTCTTCCCACCTATGTCGTTGGTGCCTATGTGGACCACGACTTGGGGCTGCTCCCCCTCCCCCTTAAGGATCCCAAAAACACGATCCGAGACATCACGAACCCTGGCACCTGGGAGGCAACATACCCAACCGTGAGTCTCTCTCGTTCCCACAGAACCTCTTATCTGTTCCCCTAACTATGGAGTCCCCAATGACTAATGTTCTGCTCCTCTTCCCCCTTCCCTTCTGAGCAACAGGGACAGACTCTGTGCCAGATACCTGTACCCCATTGCTTACCCCTGGTAAGTCGTCCCCCGCAACAGTATCCAAAACGGTATACCTGTTGTTGAGGGAAACGGCCACAGGGGATCCCTGCACTGCCTGCTGGTTCCCTCTCCTTCCCCTGACGGTAACCCATCTACCTACTTCTTTTACCTGAGGTGTGACTACCTCCCCATAACTCCTCTCAATAACCTCCTCCGCCTCCCGAATGATCCGAAGTTCATCCAGCTCCAGCTCCAGTTCCCTAACGCGGTTCTCGAGGAGCTGGAGTTGGGTGCACTTCCCACAGATGCAGTCAGCAGGGACACTCTTGGCGACCCTTACCTCCCACATTCTGCAGGAGGAACATACAACTGCCTTAACCTCCATTCCCACTATTCCAAATTCCCAACAAATCTACTGAAAAACCAAAAACAAAAAGTCAAAACTTGTTAGGTTAGCAATCCAACGGACAGAACTTCTTTAATAAAAAGCTTACCTTATCAACACACCAGAGTCCTTTTTTTGGTTAGAGGAGGAGGGTGGGTGCGAGACACTCACTACACGTGTAGTGTCTCGGGTACAGCCACCACCCAAATATATACTTTTTACTTACCCAGCAGTCCCCTGGTCCTCCGAAAACAAAAGGGAATTCACTTTTGAACTTACACAGAAATTGACTTCACAGCTGTAAGCCCGCTCACGCACCTCCGTTGCTATCAAAGCTGCAGTCACCAAAACTGTCCACCTGTGTCTCTGTTCCTCTGTTTCTCTGTCCCTCTATGTCCCGCACACTCTTTGTCTCTGTCCCACAGTGTGTTCTGTCCCTCTGTGTTTTCTATCCATCTGTGTCCCACCCCACTTTGTCTCTGCTCCTTCTTGTCTCTTTTCCTCTGTGTGGCTGTCCCTCTATGTTTTCTGTCCCACTGTGTTTTCTGTACCCCTGTGTTTCTGTCCCTCTGTGTGTTCTGTCCCTCTTTGTTTTCTGTCCCACTGTGTGTCTGTGGCTCTGTGCTTTCTGTCCGTCTGTGTTTTCTTTCCCTCTGTGTGTCTGTCCCTCTGTGTGCCTCTCCTTCTTTGTCTCTGTCCCTCTGTGTGTCTGTCCCTCTGTGTGTCTATCTCTCTTTGACTCTGTCCCTCTGTGTGTTCTGTCCCTCTATGTAACTGTCTCTGTGTGTGTCTGTCCCTCTGTGTGACTGCCCCTCTGTGTGTCACCCCCTTTTTGTCTCTGTCTCTCTGTGTGTCTGTTCCTCTGTGTGACTGCCCCTCTGTGTATCACCCCCTCTTTGTCTCTGTACCTCTGTGTGTCGCCCGCTCTTTGTCTCTGTCCCACTGTATGTCTGTCCCGCTGTGTGTGTCTATCCCTCTGTGTGCCGCCCCCTCTTTGTGTCTGTCCCACTGTGTCTCTGTCCCTCTGTGTCTCTATTCTTCTGTGTGTCTGTCCCTCTGTGTGCCGCTCCCCCTTTGTGTCTGTCCCTCTGTGTCTCTGTCCCTCTGTGTGTTCTGTCCCTCTGTGTGTTCTGTCACTCTCTGTTTTCTGTCACTTTGTGTGCCTGTCGCTCTGTGCGTCTGTCCCTCTGTGTGCCCCCTCTCTGTGTGGCCCCTCTCTGTGAGTCCCCTCTCTGTGTGTCGCCACACTGTGAGCCCTTCTCTCTGTGTGAGCACCTCTCTCTTTGTGTGCCCCTCTCTCTGTGAGTGCCTCTCTCGGTGTGTCTCCCTCTCTATTTTCCTGTCTCTCCCTCGCTGTTCCCTCCCTCTCTGTCCCCTCCCTCTCTGTCACTCTCTCTCTATCCACTCTCTCTCTGTGACCCCTCTCTCCATCTCTGTCCCTCTCTCTCTGTGTCCCCCCTCTGTGTGTGTCCCCTCTCTATGTGTGTCACCTCTCTGTGTCTGTTCCCTCTCTTATATTGCCCCCTCTCTGTGTGCCCCCTCTGGCCGTGCCCCCTCTCTATGTGCCGCCTCTCTCTGTGCCGCCTCTCTCTGTGCCGCCTCTGTGTGTGTGTGCCTCCCTCTCTCTGTTTCTATCTCTGTCTCTCTCTCTCTCCCTACCTCTGCGTCTCCCCTCTCTCCGTGTGTCTAATCTCTCTGTCCAATCTCTGTGTGCATCATTTCTGTGTGCCTCCTCTCTGCGTCTCTGTCTCTCTGCATGTCTGTCACACTGTGTTTTCTGTCACGCAGTGTTTTCTGTCCCTCTGTGTGTCTGTCCCTCTGTGTGTTTTGTCCCTCGGTGTGTTCTGTCCCTCTGTGTTTTCTGTCCCACTATGCGTCTGTCCCTCCATGTGTTCTGTCCCACTGTGTGTTCTGTCCCTCTGTGTATCTGTCCCTCTGTGTGTCACCCCACCTTTGTCTCTGTCCGACTGTGTGTCTGTCCCACCCAATTTTCTTTCCCACTGTGTTTCTTTCCCACTGTGTTTTCTGTCCCTCTGTGTCTCTGTCCATCATTGTCTCTGTCCCTCTGTGTGTCTGCCCCTCTGTGTGTGTGTCCCTCTGTTTGTCTCTCGTTCTGTGTCTCTGTACCTCTATGTCTTTGTCCACTTTGTTTTCTGTCCCACTGTATTTCTTTCCATCTGCGTGCCACCCCTCTTTGTCTCTGTCCCTCTTTGTGTCCGTCCCTCTGTATCTCTGTCCCTCTGTGTCCCCTCTCAAAGAACAAAGAACAAAGAAAATTACAGCACAGGAACAGACCCTTCGCCCCTCCAAGCCTGCGCCGATCCAGATTCTCTATCTAAACATGTCGCCTATTTTCTAAGGGTCTGTATCTCTTTTCTTCCTGCCCATTCATGTATCTGTCTAGATACATCTTAAAAGACCCTATCGTGCACGCGTCTACCACCTCCGCTGGCAACGCGTTCCAGGCACCCACCACCCTCTGCGTAAAGAACTTTCCACGCATATCCCCCCTAAACTTTTCCCCTCCCTCTGCGTGTTCTGTTCCTCTGTGTTTTCTGTCCCTCTGTGTGTTTTGTTCCTCTGTGTTTCCTGTCCCTCTGTGTGTCTGTCCCTAGGTGTGTCGCCCCTCTTTGTCTCTGTCCGTATGTGTTTTCGTCCGCCTGTGATTTCTGTCCTTCTGTGTGTTCTGTACCTCTGTGTTTTCTGTTCCGCTGTATTTTCTGTGCCCTTTATCCCAATCCCTCTGTGTGTCTGTCCCTCTGTGTTTTCTGTCCCTATGTGTTTTCTGTCCCTCTTTATCTCTGTCCATCTTTGTCTCTGTCCCTCTGTGTTTTCTGTCCCTCTGTGTGCTGCCATCTGTGTATCTGCCCTCTGTATGTTCTTCCTCCAGTGCGTCTGTCCCTCTCTGTGTCTGTCCCTTGGTGTGTCTGTCCCTCTGTGTGACTCCCGTCTGTGTGGCTCCTCTCTCTGTGGCTCCTCTGTGTGCCGGCTCATCTGTGTGTCCCCTCAATGTGACTCCCTTCTCTGTGAGTCCCCTCTCTGAGTGTCGCCACACTGCGAGCTCCTCTCTCTGAGTGAGCCCCTCTCTCTGTGTATCTTCTTCTCTGTGTGTCTCCCTCTATCTTTGCATTCCTCTCCCTCTCTCCCTCTCTGTCCCCTCCCTCTCTGTCCCCTCCTTCTCTGACCCCTCCCTCTCTGTCCTCTCTCTCTGTGTCCCCTCTCTGTTGCCCCTCTCTATGTGCACCCTCTCCCTGTGCCCCCTCTCGCTGTGCCCCCTCTCTCTGTGCTGCCTCAGTCTGTGCCGCCTCTCTGTGTTTGTCACCTCTCAGTATGTGCCTCTCTCTGTCTGTCTCCCTGTCTCTGTCTCTGTCTCTGTCTCCCTCTCTCGCTGCCTCCCCCTCTCTCTCTGTCTCCCTCTCTCTGTCTCTCTCTCTGTCTCTCTCTCTCTTCCTACTTCTGTGTCAACCCTCTCTCTGTGTGCATCCTGTCTGTGTGCCTCCTCTCTGTTTACCTCCTTTCTGTGTGTTTCTTCTCTTTGCGTATCCTTTCTTTGTGCCTCCTCACTGCGTGTCTGCCTCTCTGCGTGTGTATCTCTCTGCGTGTCTGTCCGACCGTGTGTCTGTCCCACCCAATTTTCTGTCCCACTGTGTTTCTGTCCCACTCTGTTTTCTGCACCTCTGTGCCTCTGTCCCTCTTTGTCTCAGTCCCTCTGTGTGTTTGTCCATCTGAGTGTCTGTCCCTCTGTTTGTCTCTCCCTCTGTGTCTCTGTCCCTCTGTGTCTTTGTCCACTGTGTTTTCTGTCCCACTGTGTTTCTTTCCATCTGTGTGCCACCCCTCTTTGTCTCTGTCCCTCTTTGTGTCCGTCCCTCTGTATCTCTGTCCCTCTGTGTGTTCTGTCCCTCTGTGTTTTCTGTCCCTCTGTGTGTTATGTTCCTCTGTGTTTCCTGTCCCTCTGTGTGTCTGCCACTCTGTGTGCCGCCCCGTCTTTGTGTCTGTCCGTCTGTGTCTCTGTCCCTCTGTGTGTTCTGTCCCTCTGTGTGTTTTGTCCCTCTCTGTTTTCTGCCCCTCTGTGTGTTCTGTTCTCTGTGTGTTCTGTTCCTCTGTGTTTTCTGACCCTCTGTGTGTCTGTTCTCTGTGTGCCCCCCTCTATGTCTCTGTCCTTCTGTGTGTTCTGTCCCCCTGTGTTTTCTGTCCCTTTTATTTCTGTCCTTCTTTGTCTCTGTCCCTCTGTGTTTTCTGTCTTTCTGTGTTTTCTGTCCAACTGTGTGCTGCCCTCTGTGTGTCTGCCCTCTGTATGTCTGTCCTCCAATGTGTCTGTCACTCTGTGTGTCTCCCCATTTTTGTCTCTGTCCGACTGTGTGTCTGTCCCACCCAATCTTCTGTCTCAATGTGTTTCTGTCCCACTGTGTTTTCTGTCCCTCTGTGTCTCTGTCCCTCTTTGTCTCTGTCCCTCTGTGTGTTTGTCCATCTGAGTGTCTGTCCCTCTGTTTGTCTCTCCCTCTGTGTCTCTGTCCCTCTGTGGCTTTGTCCACTGTGTTTTCTCTCCCACTGTGTTTCTTTCCATCTGTGTGCCACCCCTCTTTGTCTCTGTCCCTCTTTGTGTCCGTCCCTCTGTATCTCTGTCCCTCTGTTTGTTCTGTCCCTCTGTGTTTTCTGTCCCTCTGTGTGTTATGTTCCTCTGTGTTTCCTGTCCCTCTGTGTGTCTGCCACTCTGTGTGCCGCCCCGTCTTTGTGTCTGTCCGTCTGTGTCTCTGTCCCTCTGTGTGTTCTGTCCCTCTGTGTGTTCTGTCCCTCTCTGTTTTCTGCCCCTCTGTGTGTTCTGTTCTCTGTGTGTTCTGTTCCTCTGTGTTTTCTGTCCCTCTGTGTGTCTGTCCCTCTGTGTGCCCCCCCTCTATGTCTCTGTCCTTCTGTGTGTTCTGTCCCCCTGTGTTTTCTGTCCCTTTTATTTCTGTCCTTCTTTGTCTCTGTCCCTCTGTGTTTTCTGTCTTTCTGTGTTTTCTGTCCAACTGTGTGCTGCCCTCTGTGTGTCTGCCCTCTGTATGTCTGTCCTCCAATGTGTCTGTCACTCTGTGTGTCTCCCCATTTTTGTCTCTGTCCGACTGTGTGTCTGTCCCACCCAATCTTCTGTCTCAATGTGTTTCTGTCCCACTGTGTTTTCTGTCCCTCTGTGGCTCTGTCCCTCTTTGTCTCTGTCCCTCTGAGTGTCTGTCCGTCTGAGTATCTGTCCCTCTGTCTCTCTCTCCCTCTGTATCTCTGTCCCTCTGTGTCTTTATCCATTGTGTTTTATGTCCCACTGTGTTTCTTTCCATCTGCGTGCCAGCCCTCTTTGTCTCTGTCCCTCTTTGAGTCTGTCCCTCTGTGTCTCTGTCCCTCTATGTGTTCTGTCGCTCTGTATGTTCTGTCGCTCTGTGTTTTCTGTCCCTCTGTGTGTTCTGTTCCTCTGTGTTCCCTGTCCCTCTGTGTGTCTGTCCCTAGGTGTGTCGCCCCTCTTTGTCTCTGTCCCTCTGTATGTTCTGTCCCCCTGTGTTTTCTGTCCCTCTGTCTGTTCTGTACCTCTGCATTTTCTGTTCCCCTGTGTTTTCTGTGCCCCTTTATCGCAATCCATTTGTGTATCTGTCACTCTGAGTGTCTCTCCCTCTGTGTTTTCTGTCCCTATGTGTTTTCTGTCCCACTTTATCTCTGTCCCTCTTTGTCTCTGTCCCTCTGTGTTTTCTGTCTTTCTGTGTTTTCTGTCCCTCTGTGTGCTGCCCTCTGTGTGTCAGCCCTCTGTGTGTCTGTCCTCCAGTGTGTCTGTCCATCTTTGTGTCTGTACCTTTGTGTTTCTGTCCCTCTGTGTCTGTCTCTGTGTGTGGCTCCTCTCTCTGTGGCTCCTCTGTGTGCCGGCTCATCTGTGTGTCCCTTCTCTGCGAGTCCCCTCTCTGTGAGTCCCCTCTCTGTGTGCCGCCACACTGCGAGCTCCTCTCTCTGAGTGAGCCCCTCTCTCAGTGTATCTTCTTCTCTCTGTGTGTCTCCCTCTCTCTTTGCATTTCTCTCCCTCTCTCCCTCTCTGTCCCCTCCCTCTCTGTCCCCTCCCTCTCTGACCCCTCTCTCTCTTTCCTCTCTCTCTGTCCCCTCTCTCTGTGCCCCCTCTCTCTGTGTCCCCTCTCTGTTGCCCCCTCTCGCTATGCACCCTCTCGCTGTGCCCCCTCTCGCTGTGCCCCCTCTCTCTGTGCCGCCTCAGTCTGTGCCGCCTCTCTGTGTTTGTCACCTCTCAGTGTGTGCCTCTCTCTCTCTGTCTCTCTGTCTCTGTCTCTGTCTCTGTCTCCCTCTCTCGCTGTCTCCCTCTCTCTCTCCGTCTCCCTCTCTCTGTCTCTCTGTCTCTCTCTCTCTCCCTACCTCTGTGTCAACCCTCTCTCTGTGTGCCTCCTCTCTGTGTACCTCCTTTCTGTGTGATTCTTCTCTCTGTGCCTCCTTTCTGTGTGTCTCCTCTCTGCGTGTCTGTCTCTCTGTGTGCCACCCCCTCTTTGTACCTGTCCCTCTGTGTGGTCTGTCCCGCTGTGCCTGTCCCTCTGTGCGTCTGTCCCTCTGTGCGTCTTTCCCTCTGTGTGTCTGTCCCTCGGTATGTCGCCCCCTCTTTGTCTCTCGCCCAATGTGTCTCTGTCACCCTGTGTTTCTCTTCCCTCTGTGCGTCTGTCCCTCTATGTGCCAGTCCCTCTGTGTGTCACCCCCTCTTTGTCTGTGTCCCTCTGTGTGTCTGTTCCACTGTGTTTTTTGTCCCTCTGTGTGTCAGTCCCTCTATGTGCCGCCCCATCTTTGTCTCTGTTCCTCTGTGTGTTTTGTCCCTCTGTGTGTTCTGTCCCTCTGTGTTATCTGTCCCAGTGTATGTCTGTCCCTCTGTTAATCTGTCTCTCTGTATGTCTGTCCCTCTGTGTGTCGTCCCCTCTGTGTGTCACCCCCGCTATGCGTCGCCCCCGCTTTGTCTCTGCCCCACTGTGCGTCTGTCGCACACAGTTTTCTGTCCCACTGTGTTTCTGTCCCATTGTGTTTTCTGTCCCTCTGTTTCTTTGTGCCTCTTTGTTTCTGTTCCTCTGTGTGTCGCCCCCTCGTTGTCTCTGTCCCTCGGTGTGCCTGTCCCTCAGTGTGTCTGTCCCTCTGTGTTTCCTGTCCCTCTGTGTTTTCTGTCTCTCTGTGTGTTTCTGTCCCTTTGTGTGCTGTCCCTCTGTGCGTCAGTAACTCTGTGTGTCGGCCTCTCTTTGTCGCTGTCCCACTGTGTGTCTGTCCATCTGTGTGCCTGTCCAACTGTGTCTCTGTCCCTCTGTGTCCCGCACACTCTTTGTCGCTGTCCCTCTGTTTGTCTGTCCCTCTATGTTTCCTGTCCCGATGTGTGTTCTGTCCCTCTGTTTTTTCTGTCCCTCTGTGTGTCTGTCCCTCTGTGCTTTCTGTCCCTCTTTGTCTCTGCCCCTCTGTGTCTGTGTCCCTCTATATCTCTGTCCCTCTTTGTCTCTTTCCGTCTCTGTCTCTGTCCCAATGTGTTCTTTGTTCCTCTGTGTTTTGTGTCCCTCTGTGTGTCTGTCACTCTGTGTGCCTCGCCCGCTTTGTCTCTGTCCCACTGTGTCTCTGTCCCTCTGCGTCTCTGTGTGTCTGCCCCTCTTTGTCTCTGTCCCTCTGGGTTATCTGTCCCTCTGTGTTTTCTGTCCCTCTGCGTTTTATGTCCCCCTGTGAGTCTGTCCCTGTGACTTTTCTGTTTCTCTATGTATCTGTCCATCTGTGTGTCTCTCCCTCTGTGTGCAGCCCTTCATTGTCTCTGACCCCCTTTGTCTCTGTCCCTCTGTGTCCTGCACCCTCTTTTTCTCTGTCCCTCTGTGTGTCTGTCCCTCTGTGTCTCGGTCCCTCTGTCTCTCGGTCCCTCTGTATGTCTGTCCCTCTGTGTGTCGCCCCCTCTGAGTGTCACCCCCGCTATGCGTCGCCCCCTCTTTGTCTCTGCCCCTACTGTGTGTCTGTCCCACACAGTTTTCTGTCCCACTGTGTTTCTGGAGCATTGTGTTTTCTGTCCCTCTGTTTCTCTGTCCCTCTTTGTCTCTGTCCCTCTGTGTGTCTATCCAAGTCAGTTTTCTGTCCCTCTGTGTTTCTGTTCCTCTGTGCGTCGCCCCCTCGTTGTCTCTGTCCCTCTGTGTGCCTGTCCCTCTGTGTGTCTGTCCCTCTGTGTTTCCTGTCCCTCTGTGTTTTCTGTCTCTCTATGTGTTTCTGTCCCTCTGTGTGTCTGTCCCTCTGTGCGTCAGTCGCTCTGTGTGTCGACCTCTCTTTGTCGCTGTACCACTGTTTGTCTGTCCATCTGTATGTCGCCCCCTCTTTGTCTCTGTCCCTCTGTGTGTCTGTCCCTCTGTGTGTCGACCTCTCTTTGTCGCTGTCCCACTGTGTGCCTGTCCATCTGTGTGTCGCCCCCTCTTTGTCTCAGTCCCTCTGTGTGACTGTCCATCTGTGTGTCGACCCCTCTTTATCTCTGTCCCTCTGTGTTTTCTGTCCCTCTGCGTTTTCTGTCCCCCTGTGAGTCTATCCCTGTGTCGTTTCTGTTTCTCTGTGTGTCTGTCCATCTGTGTGTCTGTCCCTCATTGTGCAGCCTTTCATTGCCTCTGTCCCCCTTTGTCTCTGTCCCTCTGTGTCCTGCAAACTCTTTGCCTCTGCCCCTCTGTGTGTCTGTCCCTCTGTGTGCCTCCCCTTCATTGTCTCTGTATCTCTGTGTCTCTGTCTCTCTGTGTCTCGGTCCCTCTGTCTCTCGGTCCCTCTGTGTGTCTGTCGCTCTGTGTTTCTGCCCCTCTGTGTGTCAGTCCCTCTATGTGGCGCCCCCTCTTTGTCTCAGTCCCTCAGTGTGTTTTGTCCCTCTGTGTTTTCCGTCCCTCTGTGTGCCTGTCCCTCTGTGTGTTTTCTGTCGCTCTTTGTGTCGGTCTACTGCGTGCCTGTCCCTCTCTGTCTCTGTCCATCTTTATCTCTGTCCCTCTTTGTCTCTGTCCGTCTGTGTCTCTGTCGCACTGTGTTTTTGTCCCTCTGAGTTTTCTGTCCCTCTGTCTGTCTGTCCCTCTGTGTCCCTGTGCCTCTGTGTCCCGCACACTCTTTGCCTCTGTCCCACTGTGTTTTCTGTCCCTCTGTGTTTTCCATCCGGCAGTGTACCGCTCCCTCTTTGTCTCCGTTCCTCTGTGTCCCTGTTCCTCTTTGCCTCTGTCCCTCTGTGTGTCTGTCCCTCTATGTTTTCTGTCCCTCTGTGTTTTCAGTCCCTATGTGTGTTCTGTCCTTCTGTTTTGTCCGTCCCTCTGCGCTTTCTGTCCGTCTCTGTTTTCTGTCCCTCTGTGTGTCTGTCCCTCTGTGTGTTCTGTCCCTCTGAGTGTTCTGTAACTATTTGCATCTGTCCATCAGTGTGCCCGTCCCTCTGTGTGTCGCCCCCACTTTGTCTCTGTCCCTCTGTGTGTTCTGTCCCTCTGGGTTTTCTGTCACTCTGCGTGTCTGTCCCTCTATGTGTTCTGTCCCCATGCGCGTCTGTACCTCTGTGTGTCTGTCCCTCTGTGTGTCTGTCCCTCTGTGTGACGCCTCAACTTTGTCTCTGCCCCACTGTGTGTCTGTCCCTCTGTGTGTTCAGTCCCACTGTGTTCTCTGTCCGTCTATGCCTTTCTCCACTGTTTTTTCTGTCCCTATGTGTGTTCTGTCCCTCTGTTTTTTCTGTCCCTCTGTGTGTCTGTCCCTCTGTGCTTTCTGTCCCTCTGTGCGTCTGTCCCTCTGTGTGTCGCCTCCGGTTTGTCTCCGTCCCACTGTGTGTCTGTCCCTCTGTGTGTTCTGTCCGTCTGTGTACGGCCCCCTCTTTGTCTCTGTCCCTCTTTGTCTCTGTCCCTCTGCGTCTCTGTCCCTCCATGTATATGTTCCTCTGTGTCTTTGTCCACTGTGATTTCTGTCCCACGGTGTTTCTTTCCCTCCGTGAGCCACCCCTCTTTGTCTCTGTGCTGCTTTATACCTTCCCCTCTGTGTGTCTGTCCCTCTGTCTGTCTGTCCCCCTGTTTTTCTGTCCCCCTGTTTTTCTGTCCCTCTGTGTTTTCTGTCCCTCTGTGTGTCTGTCCTTTTGTGTGAATGTCCAAATGCGTCTCTGTCCCTCTGTGTCTCTATCCCTCTGTGTTTTCTGTCCCTCTGTGTTTTCTGTCCGTCTGTGTACCACCCCCTCTTTGTCTCTGTTCCTCTTTGTCTCTGTTCCTCTTTGTCTCTGTACCTCTGTGTGTTTGTCCCTCTGTGCTTTCTGTCCGTCTGTGCTTTCTGTCTCTCTTTGTGTCTGTCCCTCTGTGCGTCAGCCCCTCTGTGTATCGGCCCCTCTTTTTCTCTGTCCCGATGTATGTTCTGTCCCTCTGTGTTGTGACCCTCTTTGCGTGTCCCTCTGTGTTTTCTGTCCCTCTGTGTTTCTATCCCTCTCTGCGTCGCCCCTCTTTGTCTGTGTCCCACTGTTGGTCTGTCCCTCTGTGTGTTCACTCCCTCTATGTTTTCTGTCCCTCTGTGTGTCTGTCCTTCTGTGTTCCGCCCCCTCTTTGTGTCTTTGCATCTGTATCTCTGTCCGTCTATGTCTCTGTCCTTCTGTGTGTCTATCCCTCTGTGTGACGCCCCCTCTTTGTATCTGGCCCTCTTTCTCTGTCTGACTTTGTCCCTGCCCCTCGGTGTCGTTGCCCCTCTGTGTGTCTGTCCCTCAGTGTCTCAGTCCCACTGTGTTTTCCATCCCTATGTGTTTTCTGTCCGTCTGTGTCCAACCCCCTCTTTGTGTCTGTTGCTCTTTGTCTGTGTCCCTCTTTGTGTCTGTCCATTTGCGCGTCTGTCCCTCTTTGTGTCTGTCCATCTGCGTGTCTGTCCCTCTGTGCGTTCTGTCTCTGTGTGTGTCTGTCCATCTGTGTGTCTGTCCCTCTGTGTGCAGCTCCTCATTGTCTCTGTCCCCCTTTGTATCTGTCCCTCTTTGTCTCTGTCCCGCATTACTCTGTCCGTCGGTGTCTCTGGCCCACTGTGTATTCTGTACCTCTGTGTTTTCTGTCCCTCTGTGTTTTCTGTCCGTCTGTGTACCACCCCCTCTTTGTCTCTGTTCCTCTTCGTCTCTGTTCCTAGTTTTCTCTGTCCCTCTGTGTGTCTGTCCCTCTATGTTTTCCGTCCCTCTGTGTCCCGCCCCTCTTTGTCTCTGTTCCTCTTCGACACTGTCCCTCTGTGTGTTTTTCCCTCTGTGCTTTCTGTCCTTCTGTGCTTTCTGTCTCTCTGTGTGTCTGTTTCTCTGTGTGCCTCTTCCTCTTTCTCTCTGTCCCTCTGTGTGTCTGTCCCTCTGTCTGTCTGTCCCCCTGTTTTTCTGTCCCTCTGTGTTTTCTGTCCCTCTGTTTGTCTGTCCTTCTGTGTGCCTGTCCAAATGCGTCTCTGTCCCTCTGTGTATTCTTTCCATCTGTGTTTTCTGTCCGTCTGTGTACCACCCCCTCTTTGTCTCTGTTTCTCTTTGTCTCTGTTTCTCTTTGTCTCTGTCCCTCTTTGTCTCTGTCACGCATTACTCTGTCCGTCAGTGTCTCTGGCCCACTGTGTATTCTGTCCCGCTGTGTTTTCTGTCCCTCTGTTTTTTTCTGCTCCTCGTTGTGTCTGTCCCTCTGTGTGTCTGTCCCATTTTGTTTCTGTCCCTCTGTGTTTTCTGTCAGCCTGTTTTTCCGGTGCCTCTGTGTCTCTGTCTCTCTGTGTGTTCTGTCCCGCTGTGTTTTCTGTCCCTCTGTGTGTCTGTCCCACTGTGTGCCTCTCCCCCTCTGTATCTCTGTCCCTCTGTGTCTCTGTCCCTCTGTGTCCCGCCCCCTCTTTGTCTCTGTTCCCCTTTGTCTCTGTCCCTCTGTGGTTTTGTCCCTCTGTCTGTTTTCTGTTCCTCTGCGTGTCTGTCCATCTGCGTGCCTGTCCCTCTTTGTGTCTGTCACTCTGTGCGTCTGACCCTCTGTTTGTCTGTCCACTGCGTGCCTGTCCATCTGTGTCTCTGTCCCACTGTGTGTCTGTCCCTCTTTCCATCTGTCGCTCTGTCTTTTCTGTCTCTCTGTGTATCTGTCCATCTGCGTTTCTGTCCGTCTGTATGCAGTCCCTCATTGTCTCTGTCCCCCTTTGTCTCTGTCCCTCTGTGTCCTGCTACGTCATTGTCTCTGTCCCACTGTGTGTCTGTCCCTCTGTGTGTTCTGTCACTCTGTGTTTTCTGTCCGTCTGTGTGCTGCCCCCTCTTTGTGTCTGTTCCTCTGTGTCACTGTCCATCTGTGTATCTGTCCCTCAATATCCTGCACCCTCTTTTCCTCTGTCCCACTGTGTTTTCTATCGCTCTGTCTGCCTGTCCCTCTGTGCTTTATGTCCTTCTGTGTTTTCTGTCCCTCTGTGTGCCTGTCCCTCTGTGTGCCTCTCCCCCTCTGTATCTCTGTCCCTCTGTGTCTCTGTCCCTCTGTGTGTGTCCCGCCCCCTCTTTGTCTCTGTTCCCCTTTGTCTCTGACCCTCTGTGTTTTCTGTCCCTCTGTGGTTCTGTCCCTCTGTCTGTTTTCTGTTCCTCTGCGTGTCTGTCCATCTGCGTGCCTGTCCCTCTTTGTGTCTGTCACTCTGTGCGTCTGACCCTCTGTTTGTCTGTCCACTGCGTGCCTGTCCATCTGTGTCTCTGTCCCACTGTGTGTCTGTCCCTCTTTCCATCTGTCGCTCTGTCTTTTCTGTCTCTCTGTGTATCTGTCCATCTGCGTTTCTGTCCGTCTGTATGCAGCCCTCATTGTCTCTGTCCCCCTTTGTCTCTGTCCCTCTGTGTCCTGCAACCTCATTGTCGCTGTCCCACTGTGTGTCTGTCCCTCTGTGTGTTCTGTCACTCTGTGTTTTCTGTCCCTCTGTGTGCTGCCCCCTCTTTGTGTCTGTTCCTCTGTGTCTCTGTCCATCTGTGTATCTGTCCCTCAATATCCTGCACCCTCTTTTTCTCTGTCCCACTGTGTTTTCTATCGCTCTGTGTTTTCTGTCCCTCTGTGTCTATGTTCCTCTGCGTCTCTGTCCCACTTTGTCTCTATCTGTCTGTGTCTCCGTTCCACTGTGTTTTTGTCTGTGTGTGTGTTCTGTCACTCTTTGTTTTCTGTCCCTCTGTGTGTCTGTCCTTTTGTATCTCTGACCGACTATGCCTCCGTCCTTCTGTTTGTCTGTCCCTCTGTGTGCCGCCCCCTCTTTGTCTCCATCCCTCTGTCCCTGTCCCTCTTTGTCCCTCTGCCACTGTGTGTCTGTCCCTCTGTGTGTCTGTCCCTCTGTGTGTCTGTCTTTCTGTGTTTTCTGTCCGTCTGTGTCCAGCCCCCTCTTTGTCTCTGTTGCTCTTTGTCTCTGTGCCTCTATGTGTCTGCCCTCTGTGTGTGTCTGTCCCTGTCTGTGTCTGTCCCCCTGTGTATCTGTCCCTGTGTGTGTCTGTCCCTGTGAGTGTCTGTCCCCCTGTGTATCTGTCACTCCGTGTGTCTGTCCCTCCTTGTCCCGCACCCTCATTGTCTCTGTCCCACGTTGTTTTCTGTCCATCTGTGTTTTCTGTCCGTCTGTGTGCCTCTCCCTCTTTGTCTCTGCTCCTCTTCGTCACTGTCCCTCTGTGTTTTCAGTCCTGCTGTGTTTTCTGTCCCTCTGTTTTTTCTGACCCTCTTAGGTTTTTCTAAATCTTTGTGTTTTCAGTCCCTCTGTGTGTTCTGTCCCTCTGAGTGCTCTGTAGCTATTTGCATCTGTCCATCTGCGTGCCTGTCCCTCTGTGTGTCGCCCCCACTTTGTCTCTGTCCCTCTGTGTGTTCTGTCCCTGTGGGTTTTCTGTCACTCTGCGTGTCTGTCCCTCTATGTGTTCTGTCCCTATGCGCGTCTGTCCCTCTGTGTGTCTGTCCCTTTGTGTGACGCCTCATCTTTGTCTCTGCCCCACTGTGTGTCTGTCCCTCTGTGTGCCTGTCCCTCTGTGTGCCTCTCCCCCTCTGTATCTCTGTCCCTCTGTGTCTCTGTCCCTCTGTGTCCCGCCCCCTCTTTGTCTCTGTTCCCCTTTGACTCTGACCCTCTGTGTTTTCTGTCCCTCTGTGGTTCTGTCCCTCTGTCTGTTTTCTGTTCCTCTGCGTGTCTGTCCATCTGCGTGCCTGTCCCTCTTTGTGTCTGTCACTCTGTGCGTCTGACCCTCTGTTTGTCTGTCCACTGCGTGCCTGTCCATCTGTGTCTCTGTCCCACTGTGTGTCTGTCCCTCTTTCCATCTGTCGCTCTGTCTTTTCTGTCTCTCTGTGTATCTGTCCATCTGCGCTTCTGTCCGTCTGTATGCAGTCCCTCATTGTCTCTGTCCCCCTTTGTCTCTGTCCCTCTGTGTCCTGCAACCTCATTGTCTCTGTCCCACTGTGTGTCTGTCCCTCTGTGTGTTCTGTCACTCTGTGTTTTCTGTCCCTCTGTGTGCTGCCCCCTCTTTGTGTCTGTTCCTCTGTGTCTCTGTCCATCTGTGTATCTGTCCCTCAATATCCTGCACCCTCTTTTTCTCTGTCCCACTGTGTTTTCTATCGCTCTGTGTTTTCTGTCCCTCTGTGTCTATGTTCCTCTGCGTCTCTGTCCCACTTTGTCTCTATCTGTCTGTGTCTCCGTTCCACTGTGTTTTTGTCCGTGTGTGTGTTCTGTCCCTCTTTGTTTTCTGTCCCTCTGTGTGTCTGTCCTTTTGTATCTCTGACCGACTATGTCTCCGTCCTTCTGTTTGTCTGTCCCTCTGTGTGCCGCCCCCTCTTTGTCTCCGTCCCTCTGTCCCTGTCCCTCTTTGTCCCTCTGCCACTGTGTGTCTGTCCCTCTGTGTGTCTGTCCCTCTGTGTGTCTGTCTTTCTGTGTTTTCTGTCCGTCTGTGTCCAGCCCCCTCTTTGTCTCTGTTGCTCTTTGTCTCTGTGCCTCTATGTGTCTGCCCTCTGTGTGTGTCTGTCCCTGTGTGTGTCTGTCCCCCTGTGTATCTGTCCCTGTGTGTGTCTGTCCCTGTGAGTGTCTGTCCCCCTGTGTATCTGTCACTCCGTGTGTCTGTCCCTCCTTGTCCCGCACCCTCATTGTCTCTGTCCCACGTTGTTTTCTGTCCATCTGTGTTTTCTCTCCGTCTGTGTGCCGCTCCCTCTTTGTCTCTGCTCCTCTTCGTCACTGTCCCTCTGTGTTTTCAGTCCTGCTGTGTTTTCTGTCCCTCTGTTTTTTCTGACCCTCTTAGGATTTTCTCCATCTTTGTGTTTTCAGTCCCTCTGTGTGTTCTGTCCCTCTGTGTGTCGCCCCCACTTTGTCTCTGTCCCTCTATGTGTTCTGTCCCTATGCGCGTCTGTCCCTCTGTGTGTCTGTCCATTTGTGTGACGCCTCATCTTTGTCTCTGCCCCACTGTGTGTCTGTCCCTCTGTGATTGCTGTCCCTCTGTCTGTCCTTCTGTGCGCCTGTCCAACTGTGTCTCTGTTCCTCTGTGTCCCGGACACTCTTTGTCTCTGTCCCACTGTGTTCTCTGTTCCTCAATGTCTTTGTCCTCTGTGTTTTCTGTCCCACTGTGTTTCTTTCCCTCCGTGTTCCACCCCTCTTTGTCTCTATCCTTCTTTATCTCTGTCCCTCTGTGTGTCTGTCCCTCAGAGTGTCTGTCCGCCTGTTTTTCTGTCCCCCTGTTTTTCTGTTCCTCTGTGTTTTCTGTCCCTCTGTGTGTCTATCCTTCTGTGTGCCTGTCCAACTGTGTCTCTGTCCCTCTGTGTCCCGCACACTCTTTGTCGCTGTCCCACTCTTTGTCTGTCCCTCTATGTTTCCTGTCCCTCTGTTTTTTCTGTCCCCATGTGTGTTCTGTCCCTCTGTTTTTTCTGTCCCTCTGTGTGTCTGTCCCTCTGTGTGTCGCCTCCGGTTTGTCTCTGTCCCACTGTGTGTCTGTCCCTCTGTGTTTTCTGTCCGTCTGTGTACGGCCCCCTCTTTGTCTCTGTCCCTCTTTGTCTCTGTCCCTCTGCGTCTCTGTCCCTCCATGTATCTGTTCCTCTGTGTCTTTGTCCACTGTGATTTCTGTCCCACGGTGTTTATTTACCTCCGTGAGCCACCCTCTTTGTCTCTGTCCTGCTTTATACCTTCCCCTCTGTGTGTCTGTCCCTCTGTCTGTCTTCCCCCTGTTTTTCTGTCCCCCTGTTTTTCTGTCCCTCTGTGTTTTCTGTCCCTCTGTGTGTCTGTCCTTCTGTGTGCCTGTCCAAATGCATCTCTGTCCCTCTGCGTCTCGGTCCCTCTGTGTTTTCTGTCCCTCTGTGTTTTCTGTCCGTCTGTGTACCACCCCCTCTTTGTCTCTGTTCCTCTTTGTCTCTGTTCCTCTTTTTCTCTGTCCCTCTATGTGTCTGTCCCTCTCTGTTTTCTGTCCCTCTGTGTCCCGCCCCTCCTTGTCTCTGTTCCTCTTCGACACTGTCCCTCTGTGTGTTTGTCCCTCTGTGCTTTCTGTCCGTCTGTGCTTTCTGTCTCTCTGTGTGTCTGTCTCTCTGTGTGCCTCTTCCTCTTTCTCTCTGTCCCTCTGTGTGTCTGTCCCTCTTTCTATCTGTCACCCTGTTTTTCTGTCCCTCTGTGTTTTCTGTCCCTCTGTGTGTCTGTCCTTCTGTGTGCCTGTCCAAATGCGTCTCTGTCCCTCTGTGTCTCTGTCCCTCTGTGTTTTCTGTCCCTCTGTGTTTTCTGTCCGTCTGTGTACCACCCCCTGTTTGTCTCTGTTCCTGTTTGTCTCTGTTCCTCTTTGTCTCTGTACCTCTGTGTGTTTGTCCCTCTGTGCTTTCTGTCCGTCTGTGCTTTCTGTCTCTCTGTGTGTCTGTCCCTCTGTGCGTCAGCCCCTCTGTGTATCGGCCCCTCTTTTTCTCTGTCCCGATGTATGTTCTGTCCCTCTGTGTTGTGACCCTCTTTGCGTGTCCCTCTGTGTTTTCTGTCCCTCTGTGTTTCTATCCCTCTCTGCGTCGCCCCTCTTTGTCTGTGTCCCACTGTTGGTCTGTCCCTCTGTGTGTTCACTCCCTCTATGTTTTCTGTCCCTCTGTGTGTCTGTCCTTCTGTGTTCCGCCCCCTCTTTGTGTCTTTGCATCTGTATCTCTGTCCGTCTATGTCTCTGTCCTTCTGTGTGTCTATCCCTCTGTGTGACGCCCCCTCTTTGTATCTGGCCCTCTTTCTCTGTCTGACTTTGTCCCTGCCCCTCGGTGTCGTTGCCCCTCTGTGTGTTTGTCCCTCAGTGTCTCAGTCCCACTGTGTTTTCCATGCCTCTGTGTTTTCTGTCCGTCTGTGTCCACCCCCCTCTTTGTGTCTGTTGCTCTTTGTCTGTGTCCCTCTTTGTGTCTGTCCATTTGCGTATCTGTCCCTCTGTGTGTCTGTCCATCTGCGTGTCTGTCCCTCTGTGCTTTCTGTCTCTGTGTGTATTCTGTCCCGCTGTGTTATCTGCCCCTCTGTTTTTTTCTGCTCCTCGTTGTGTCTGTCCCTCTGTGTGTCTGTCCCATTTTGTTTTTGTCCCTCTGTGTTTTCTGTTCTCCTGTTTTTCCGGTCGCTCTGTGTCTCTGTCTCTCTGTGTGTTCTGTCCCGCTGTGGTTTCTGTCCCTCTGTGTGTCTGTCCCTCTGTGTGCCTCTCCCCCTCTGTATCTCTGTCCCTCTGTGTCTCTGTCCCTGTGTGTCCCGCACCCTCTTTGTCTCTGTTCCCCTTTGTCTCTGACCCTCTGTGTTTTCTGTCCCTCTGTGGTTTTGTCCCTCTGTCTGTTTTCTGTTCCTCTGCGTGTCTGTCCATCTGCGTGCCTTTCCCTCTTTGTGTCTGTCACTCTGTGTGTCTGACGCTCTGTGTGTCTGTCCCTCTGTATTTTCTGTCCCTATATGTGTCTGTCCCCCTGTGTCACTGTCACTCCGTATCTCAGTCCCTCTGTGTCCCGCACCCTCATTGTTTCTGTCCCACGGTGCTTTCTGTCCCTCTGTGTTTTCTGACCGTCTGTGTCCCGCCCCTCTTTGTCTCTGTTCCTCTTCGACACTGTCCCTCTGTTTTTCTGTCCCTCTGTGTTTTCTGTCCCTCTGTTTGTCTGTCCCTCTGTCCATCTGTCCCTCTGTCTTTTCTGTATCTCTGTGTATCTGTCCATCTGCGTTTCTGTCCATCTGCATGCAGTCCCTCATTGTCTCTGTCCCCCTTTGTCTCTGTCCCTCTGTGTCCTGCAACCTCATTGTCTCTGTCCCACTGTGTGTCTGTCCCTCTGTGTGTTCTGTCACTCTGTGTTTTCTGTCCCTCTGTGTGCTGCCCCTTCTTTGTGTCTGTTCCCCTGTGTCTCTGTCTATCTGTGTATCTGTCCCTCACTTTCCTGCACCCTCTTTTCCTCTGTCCCACTGTGTTTTATGTCCCTCTGTGTGCCTGTCCCTCTGTGCTTTCTGTCCTTCTGTGTTTTCTGTCCTTGTGCGTTTTCTGTCCTTCTGTGTTTTCTGTCCCTCTGTGTCTATGTCCCTCTTCGTCTCTGTCCCACCTTGTCTCTGCCTGTCTGTGTCTCCGTCCCACTGTGTTTTTGTCCGTGTGTGTTTTCTGTCCCTCTGTGTGTCTGTCCCTCTGTGAGCCTTCCCCTCATTCTCTCTGTCGCTCTGTGTCTCTGTCCCTCTGTGTTTCCTTCCCAATGTATCTCTGTCCCTCTGTGTCTCTGACTCTCTGTGTGTCTGTCCCTATGTGTGCCAGTCCCTCTGTGTGTAGCCCCCTCTTTGTCTCTGTTCCACTGGGTGTCTGACCCTCTGTGTGTTCTGTCCCTCTTTGTTTTCTGTCCCTCTGTGTGTCTGTCCTTTTGTATCTCTGACCGACTATGTCTCCGTCCTTCTGTTTGTCTGTCCCTCTGTGTGCCGCCCCCTCTTTGTCTCCGTCCCTCTGTCCCTGTCCCTCTTTGTCCCTCTGCCACTGTGTGTCTGTCCCTCTGTGTGTCAGTCTCTCTGTGTGTCTGTCCTTCTGTGTTTTCTGTCCGTCTGTGCCCAGCCCCCTCTTTGTCTCTGTTGCTCTTTGTCTCTGTGCCTCTGTGTGTCTGCACTCTGTGTGTGTCTGTCCCTGTTTGTGTCTGTCCCCCTGTGTATCTGTCCCTGTGTGTGTCTGTCCCTGTGTGTCTCTGTCCCCCTGTGTATATGTCACACCGTGTGTCTGTCCCTTCTTGTCCCGCACCCTCATTGTCTCTGTCCCACGTTGTTTTCTGTCCATCTGTGTTTTCTATCCGTCTGTGTGCCGCCCCCTCTTTGTCTCTGCTCCTCTTCGTCACTGTCCCTCTGTGTTTTCTGTCCTGCTGTGTTTTCTGTCCCTCTGTCTTTTCTGACCCTCTTAGGTTTTTCTCCATCTTTGTGTTTTCTGTCCCTCTGTGTGTTTTCTGTCCCTCTGTTTATCAGTCCACTGCGTGCCTGTCCATCTGTGTCTCTGTCCCTCTGTGTGTTAGTTCCTCTGTGTGTCTGTCCCTCTGTTTTTTCTGTCTCTCTGTGTATTTGTCCATCTGCGTGCCTGTCCCTCTTTATGCAGTCCCTCCTTGTCTCTGTCCCTCTTTGTCTCTGTCCCTCCGTTTGTATGTCCCCCTGTGTGTCCGTCGCTCTGTATGTCCGTCCCCCTGCGTGTCTGTCCCTCTGTTCGTCTGTCCATCTCTTTATTCTGTCCCATGCGTGTCGGTCCCTCTGTGTGCCTGCCCCCTGTGGCTCTGTCCCTCTGTAGCCTGCACCATCTTTGTCTCTGTCCCATTGTATTTTCTCTCCCGCTGAGTTTTCTGTCCGTCTGTGTCCCGCCCCCTCTTTGTCTCTGTCCTCTGTGTCTCTGTCCCTCTGTGTTTTCTGTCCCTCTTTGCGTCTGTCCCTCTGAGTTCCTTCCCCTCTTAGTCTCTGTCCCTCTTTTTCTCTGTCCCACTGTGTCTCTGTCCCTCTGTGTCTCTGTCCCTCTGTGTGCCAGTTCCGCTGCGTGTCGCCCCCTCTTTGTCTCTGTTTCTCTGTGTGTCTTTCCCAATGTGTCTCTGTCCCTCTGTGTCTCTGTGTCTCTGTGTGTCTGTCCCCCTGTGTGTCCGTCCCTCTGTATGTCCGTCCCTTGTGTGTCGGTCCCTCTGTGTGCCCGTCCCTCTGTATGTCCGTCCCTTGTGTCTCTGTCCCTCTGTGTCTCTGTCTCTCTGTTTGTCTGTCCCTATGTGTGCCAGTCCCTCTGTGTGTAGCCCCCTCTTTGTCTCTCTCCCACTGGGTGTCTGACCCTCTGTGTGTTCTGTCCCTCTTTGTGTTCTGTCCCTATGTGCGTCTATCCTTCTGTGTGCCTGTCCATCTATGTGTCACCCCCACTTTGTCTCCATCCCTCTCTGTGTTCTGTCCCTCTGGGTTTTCTGTCCCTCTGTGTGTCTGTCCCTCTGTGTGTCACCTCCGGTTTGTCTCTGTCCTACTGTGTGTCTGTCCCTCTGTGTTTTCTGTCCCTCTGCGTTTTCTATCCCCCTGTGAGTCTGTCCCTGTGACTTTTCTGTTTCTCTGTGTATCTGTCCATCTGTGTGTCTGCCCCTCTGTGTGCAGCCCTTCATTGCCTCTGACCCCCTTTGTCTCTGTCCCTCTGTGTCCTCCCCCCTCTTTTTCTCTGTCCCTCTGTGTGTCTGTCCCTCTGTGTGCCTCCCCTTCATTGTCTCTGTATGTCTGCATCTCTGTCTCTCTGTGTCTCGGTCCCTCTGTCTCTCGGTCCCTCTGTATGTCTGTCCCTCTGTGTGTCGCCCCCTCTGAGTGTCTCCCCCGCTATGCGTCGCCCCATCTTTGTCTCTGCCCCTACTGTGTGTCTGTCCCACACAGTTTTCTGTCCCACTGTGTTTCTGGACCATTGTGTTTTCTGTCCCTCATCTTCTCTGTCCCTCTTTGTCTCTGTCCCTCTGTGTGCCTATCCACGTCAGTTTTCTGTCCCTCTGTGTTTCTGTTCCTCTGTGTGTCGCCCCCTCGGTGTCTCTGTCCCTCTGTGTGCCTGTCCCTCTGTGTGTCTGTCCCTCTGTGTTTTCTGTCCCTCAGTGTGTTTTGTCCCTCTGTGTTTTCTGTCCCTCTGTGTGTCTGTCCCTCTATGTGTTTTCTGTCGCTCTTTGTGTCGTTCTACTGCGTGCCTGTCCCTCTGTGTCTCTGTCCCTCTGTGTGTCTGTCCCTCTGTGTGCCTCCCCTTCATTGTCTCTGTATCTCTGTGTCCCTGTCTCTCTGTGTCTCGGTCCCTCTGTCTCTCGGTCCCTCTGTACGTCTGTCCCTCTGTGTGTCGCCCCCTCTGAGTGTCACCCCCGCAATGCGTCGCCCCCTCTTTGTCTCTGCCCCTACTGTGTGTCTGTCCCACACAGTTTTCTGTCCCACTGTGTTTCTGGACCATTGTGTTTTCTGTCCCTCTGTTTCTCTGTCCCTCTTTGTCTCTGTCCCTCTGTGTGTCTATCCAAGTCAGTTTTCTGTCCCTCTGTGTTTCTGTTCCTCTGTGTGTTGCCCCCTCGTTGTCTCTGTCCCTCTGTGTGCCTGTCCCTCTGTGTGTCTGTCCCTCTGTGTTTCCTGTCCCTCTGTGTTTTCTGTCTCTCTGTGTTTTCTGTCCCTCTGTGTGTCTGTCCCTCTGTGCGTCAGTCACTCTGTGTGTCGACCTCTCTTTGTCGCTGTCCCACTGTGTGTCTGTCCATCTGTATGTCGCCCCCTCTTTGTCTCTGTCCCTCTGTGTGTCTGTTCCTCTGCGTGTCGACCTCTCTTTGTCGCTGTCCCACTGTGTGTCTGTCCATCTGTGTGTCGCCCCCTCTTTGTCTCAGTCCCTCTGTATGACTGTCCATCTATGTGTCGACCCCTCTTTATCTTGTCCCTCTGTGTTTTCTGTCCCTCTGCGTTTTCTGTCCTGCTGTGAGTCTATCCCTGTGTCTTTTCTGTTTCTCTGTGTATCTGTCCATCTGTGTGTCTGTCCCTCATTGTGCAGCCTTTCATTACCTCTGTCCCCCTTTGTCTCTGTCCCTCTGTGTCCTGCACCCTCTTTGTCTCTGTCCCTCTGTGTGTCTGTCCCTCTGTGTGTTCAGTCCCACTGTGTTCTCTGTCCGTCTATGCCTTTCTCCACTGTGTTTTCTGTCCCTCTGTGATTTATGTCCCTCTGTCTGTCCCTCTGTGCGCCTGTCCAATTGTGTCTCTGTTCCTCTGTGTCCCGGACACTCTTTGTCTCTGTCCCACTGTGTTCTCTGTTCCTCAATGTCTTTGTCCACTGTGTGTTCTATCCCACTGTGTTTCTTTCCCTCCGTGTTCCACCCCTCTTTGTCTCTGTCCTTCTTTATCTCTGTCCCTCTGTGTGTCTGTCCCTCAGAGTGTCTGTCCGCCTGTTTTTCTGTCCCCCTGTTTTTCTGTTCCTCTGTGTTTTCTGTCCCTCTGTGTGTCTATCCTTCTGTGTGCCTGTCCAACTGTGTCTCTGTCCCTCTGTGTCCCGCACACTCTTTGTCGCTGTCCCTCTGTGTGGCTGTCCCTCTATGTTTCCTGTCCCTATGTGTGTTCTGTCCCTCTGTTTTTTCTGTCCCTCTGTGTGTCTGTCCCTCTGTGCTTTCTGTCCCTCTGTGTTTCTGTTCCTCTGTGTGTTGCCCCCTCGTTGTCTCTGTCCCTCTGTGTGCCTGTCCCTCTGTGTGTCTGTCCCTCTGTGTTTCCTGTCCCTCTGTGTTTTCTGTCTCTCTGTGTTTTCTGTCCCTCTGTGTGTCTGTCCCTCTGTGCGTCAGTCACTCTGTGTGTCGACCTCTCTTTGTCGCTGTCCCACTGTGTGTCTGTCCATCTGTATGTCGCCCCCTCTTTGTCTCTGTCCCTCTGTGTGTCTGTTCCTCTGCGTGTCGACCTCTCTTTGTCGCTGTCCCACTGTGTGTCTGTCCATCTGTGTGTCGCCCCCTCTTTGTCTCAGTCCCTCTGTATGACTGTCCATCTATGTGTCGACCCCTCTTTATCTTGTCCCTCTGTGTTTTCTGTCCCTCTGCGTTTTCTGTCCTGCTGTGAGCCTATCCCTGTGTCTTTTCTGTTTCTCTGTGTATCTGTCCATCTGTGTGTCTGTCCCTCATTGTGCAGCCTTTCATTACCTCTGTCCCCCTTTGTCTCTGTCCCTCTGTGTCCTGCACCCTCTTTGTCTCTGTCCCTCTGTGTGTCTGTCCCTCTGTGTGTTCAGTCCCACTGTGTTCTCTGTCCGTCTATGCCTTTCTCCACTGTGCTTTCTGTCCCTCTGTGATTTATGTCCCTCTGTCTGTCCCTCTGTGCGCCTGTCCAACTGTGTCTCTGTTCCTCTGTGTCCCGGACACTCTTTGTCTCTGTCCCACTGTGTTCTCTGTTCCTCAATGTCTTTGTCCACTGTGTGTTCTGTCCCACTGTGTTTCTTTCCCTCCGTGTTCCACCCCTCTTTGTCTCTGTCCTTCTTTATCTCTGTCCCTCTGTGTGTCTGTCCCTCAGAGTGTCTGTCCGCCTGTTTTTCTGTCCCCCTGTTTTTCTGTTCCTCTGTGTTTTCTGTCCCTCTGTGTGTCTATCCTTCTGTGTGCCTGTCCAACTGTGTCTCTGTCCCTCTGTGTCCCGCACACTCTTTGTCGCTGTCCCTCTGTGTGGCTGTCCCTCTATGTTTCCTGTCCCTATGTGTGTTCTGTCCCTCTGTTTTTTCTGTCCCTCTGTGTGTCTGTCCCTCTGTGCTTTCTGTCCCTCTGTGTGTCTGTCCCTCTGTGTGCCTCTTCCTCTTTGTGTCTGCCCCTCTGTGTCTGTGTCCCTCTATATCTCTGTCCCTCTTTGTCTCTTTCCGTCTCTGTCTCTGTCCCAATGTGTTCTTTTTTCCTCTGTGTTTTCTGTCCCTCTGTGTGTCTGTCACTCTGTGTGCCTCGCCCTCTTTGTCTCTGTCGCACTGAGTCTCTGTCCATCTGCGACTCTGTCCCTCTGTGTGTCTGCCCCTCTGTGCGTCCATCCCTCTGTGTGCCTGTCCATCTATGTGTCGCCCCCACTTTGTCTCTACCTCTCTTTGTGTCCTGTCCCTCTGGGTTTTCTGTCCCTCTGTGTGTCTGTCCCTCTGTGTGTCGCCTCCGGTTTGTCTCTGTCCCACTGTGTGTCTGTCCCTCTGTGTTTTCTATCCGTCTGTGCACCGCCCCCTCTTTGACTCTTTCCCTCTTTGTCTCTGTCCCTTTGCGTCTCTGTCCCTCCATGTATCTGTTCCTCTGTGTCTTTGTCCACTGTGATTTCTGTCCCACGCTGTTTCTTTCCCTCCGTGAGCCACCCCTCTTTCTCTCTGTCCTACTTTATACCTGTCCCTCTGTGTGTCTGTCCCTCTGTCTGTCTGTCCCCCTGTTTTACTGTCCCCCTGCTTTTCTGTCCCTCTGTGTTTTCTGTCCCTCTGTGTGTCTGTCCTTCTGTGTGCCTGTCCAAATGAGTCTCTGTCCCTCTGTGTCTCTGTCCCTCTGTGTTTTCTGTCCGTCTGTGTACCACCCCCTCTTTGTCTCTGTTCCTCTTTGTCTCTGTTCCTCTTTTTCTCTGTCCCTCTGTGTGTCTGTCCCCCTATGTTTTATGTCCCTCTGTGTCCCGCCCCTCTTTGTCTCTGTTCCTCTTCGACACTGTCTCTCTGTGTGTTTGTCCCTCTGTGCTTTCTGTCCGTCTGTGCTTTCTGTCTCTCTGTGTGTCTGTCTCTCTGTGTGCCTCTTCTGCTTTCTCTCTGTCCCTCTGTGTGTCTGTCCCCCTGTTTTTCTGTCCCTCTGTGTTTTCTGTCCCTCTGTGTGTCTGTCCTTCTGTGTGCCTGTCCAAATGCGTCTCTGTCCCTCTGTGGCTCTGTCCCTCTGTGTTTTCTGTCCCTGTTGTGTTTTCTGACCGTCTGTGTACCACCCCCTCTTTGTCTCTGTTCCTCTGTGTGTTTGTCCCTCTTTGCTTTCTGTCCGTCTGTGCTTTCTGTCTCTCTGTGCGTCTGCCCCTCTGTGCGTCAGCCCCTCTGTATATCGGCCCCTCTTTTTCTCTGTCCCGATGTATGTTCTGTCCCTCTGTGTTCTGACCCTCGTTGTGTGTCCCTCTGTGTTTTCTGTCCCTCTGTGTTTCTATCCCTCTCTGCGTCGCCCCTCTTTGTCTGTGTCCCACTGTTGGTCTGTCCCTCTGTGTGTTCACTCCCTCTGTGTTTTCTGTCCCTCTGTGTGTCTGTCCTTCTGTGTTCCGCCCCCTCTTTGTGTCTTTCCATCTGTATCTCTGTCTGTCTATGTCTCTGTCTTCTGTGTGTCTATCCCTCTGTGTGACGCCCCCTCTTTGTATCTGGCCCTCTTTCTCTGTCTGACTTTGTCCTTGCCCCTCGGTGTCTCTGCCCCTCTGTGTGTCTGTCCCTCAGTGTCTTAGTCCCACTGTGTTTTCCATCCCTCTGTGTTTTCTGTCCGTCTGTGTCCCACCCCCTCTTTCCGTCTGTTGCTCTTTGTCTGTGTCCCTCTTTGTGTCTGTCCATTTGCGTGTCTCTCCCTCTGTGTGTCTGTCCATCTGCGTGTCTGTCCCTCTGTGCTTTCTGTCTCCGTGTGTGTCTGTCCATCTGTGTGTCTGTCCCTCTGTGTGCAGCTCCTCATTGTCTCTGTCCCCCTTTGTATCTGTCCCTCTTTGTCTCTGTCCCGCATTACTCTGTCCGTCGGTGTCTCTGGCCCACTGTGTATTCTGTCCCGCTGTGTTTTCTGTCCCTCTGTTATTTTCTGCTCCTCGTTGTGTCTGTCCCTCTGTGTGTCTGTCCCATTTTGTTTTTGTCCCTCTGTGTTTTCTGTCACCCCGTTTTTCCGATCCCTCTGTGTCTCTGTCTCTCTGTGTGTTCTGTCCCGCTGTGTTTTCTGTCCCTCTGTGTGTCTGTCCCTCTGTGTGCCTCTCCCCCTCTGTATCTCTGTCCCTCTTTGTCTCTGTTCCCCTTTGTCTCTGACCCTCTGTGTTTTCTGTCCCTCTGTGGTTTTGTCCCTCTGTCTGTTTTCTGTTCCTCTGCGTGTCTGTCCATCTGCGTGCCTGTCCCTCTTTGTGTCTGTCACTCTGTGTGTCTGGCCCTCTGTGTATCTGTCCCTCTGTATTTTCTGTCCCTATATATGTCTGTCCCCCTGTGTCACTGTCATTCCGTGTCTCAGTCCCTCTGTGTCCCGCACCCTCAGTGTCTCTGTCCCACGGTGCTTTCTGTCCCTCTGTGTTTTCTGTCCCTCTGTGTCCCGCCCCTCTTTGTCTCTGTTCCTCTTCGAAACTGTCCCTCTGTTTTTCTGTCCCTCTGTGTTTTCTGTCCCTCTGTTTGTCTGTCCACTGCGTGCCTGTCCATCTGTGTCTCTGTCCCTCTGTGTGTCTGTCCCTCTGTCCATCTGTCCCTCTGTCTTTTCTGTCTCTCTGTGTATCTGTCCATCTGCGTTTCTGTCCATCTGTATGCAGTCCCTCATTGTCTCTGTCCCCCTTTGTCTCTGTCCCTCTGTGTCCTGCAACCTCTTTGTCTCTGTCCCTCTTTGTCTCTGCCGCTCCGTGTGTCTGTCCCCCTGTGTGTCTGTCCCCCTGCGTGTCCGTCCCTCTGTGTGTCTGTCATTCTGTGTGTCTGCCCCTCTGTGTGTCTGCCCCTCTGTGTATTCTCCCCTCTTTATCTCTGTCCCCCTTTGTCTCTGTCCCTCTGTGTCCTGCAACCTCTTTGTCTCTGTCCCTCTTTGTCTCTGCCCCTCCGTGTGTCTGTCCTCCTGTGTGTCTGTCCCCCTGTGTGTCTGTCCCCCTGCGTGTCCGTCCCTCTGTGTGTCTGTCCCTCTGTGTGTCTGCCCCTCTGTGTATTATCCCCTCTTTATCTCTGTCCCTCTTTGTGTTCTGTCGCTCTGTGTTTTCTGTCCCTCTGTGCTTCTGTTCCTCTGTGCGTCGCCCCCTCTTTGTCTCTGTCCAACGGTGTGTCTGTCCCCCTGTGTGTTCTGTCCCTCTGTGTTTTCTGTCCCTCTGTGTGTCTGTTCTTCTGTGTTCCGCCACGTCTTTGTGTCTTTCCATCTGTATCTCTGACCGTCTATGTCTCTGTCCTTCTGTGTGCCTATCGCTCTGTGTGCCGCCCCCTCTTTGTACCTGCCCCTCTGTCCCTGTCCCTCTGTGTCTCTGTCCCTCTGTGTGCCTGTCCCTCTGTGTGCCTGTCCATCTGTCTTTTCTGTCCCCCTGTTTTTCAATCCCTCTGTGATTTCTGTCCCTCTGTGTGTCTGCACCTCTGTGTTCCACACCCTCTTTGTGTCTTTCCATCTGTATCTCTGTCCGTCTATGTCTATGTCCTTCTGTGTGTCTATCCCTCTGTGTGCCGCCCCCTCTTTGTATCTGGCCCTCTGTTTCTGTCTCACTTTGTCCCTGTCCCTCGGTGTCTCTGTCCCTCTGTGTGTCTGTCCCTCTGTCTTTTTAGTCCCTGTGTGTCTGTCCCTCTGTGTCTCTGTCCCACTGTGTTTTCTGTCCGTCTGTGTCCCGTCCTCTCTTTGTCTCTTTTCCTCTTTGTATTTTTCCCTTTTTGTGTCTGTCTATTTGCGTTTCTGTCCCTCTGTGTGTCTTTCCGATGTGTTTCTGTCCCCCTGTGTCTCTTTCCGCCTGTGACTCTGTCCCTCTGTGTCTCTGTCCCTCGGTGTCTCCGTCCCTCTGTGTTCCGTTCCTTCTTTGTCTCTGTCCCACTGTGTTTTCTGCCCCTATGTGTTTTCTGTCCGTCTGTGTCCCGCCCCCTTTTTGTCTCTGTTCCTCTTTGTATTTTTTCCTCTTTGTGTCTGTCCATTTGCGTGTCTGTCCCTCTGTGTGTCTGTCCATATGCGTGTCTGTCCCTCTGTGTTTTCTGTCCCTCTGTGTGCAGCCCCTCATTGTCTCTGTCCCCCTTTGTATCTGTCCCTCTGTGTCTCTGTCCCTCTTTACTCTGTCAGTCTGTATCACTGCCACACTGTATTGTGTCCCGCTGTGTTTTCTGTCCCTCTGTTTTTGTGCCCCTCGTTGTGTCTGTCCCTCTGTGTGTCTGTGCCATTTTGTTTTTGTCCATCTGTGTTTTATGACACCTTTGTTTTTTCTGTCCCTCGTTGTCTCTGTCTCTCTGTGTATTCTGTTCCTCTGTGTTTTCGGTCCCTCTGTGTTTTCTGTCCCTCTGTGTGTCAGTCCCTCTGTGTGCTTTTCCCCCTCGGTATCTCTGTCCCTCTGTGTCTCTGTCCCTCTGTGTCCCGCCCCCTTTTTTTCTCTGTTCCTCTTTGTCTCTGAGCCTCTGTGTTTTCTGTCCCTCTGTCTTTTCTGTCCCTCTGTGGTTTTGTCCCTCTGTGTGTTTTCTGTCCCTCTGCGTGTCTGTCCAGCTGCGTGACTGTCCCTCTTTATGTCTGTCACTCTGTGTGTCTAACCCTCTGTGTGTCTGTCCCTCCGTATTTTCTGTCCCTCCGTGTGCCTGTCCCCATGTGGGTCTGTCCCCCTGTGTGTCCGTCCCCCTGTGTGTCCGTCCCTCTGTATGTCCGTCCCTTGTGTGTCGGTACCTCTGTGTGCCTGTCCCCCTGTGGTTCTTTGTCTCTGTTCCACTGTATTTTATGTGCCGCTGATTATTCTTTCCGTCTGTGTCCCGCCCTATCTATGTCTCTGTCCTCTGTGTCTCTGTCCCTCTGTGTGTCTGTCCCTCTGTGTGTCTGACCCTCTGTGTTTTCTGTCCCACGTCGTGACTGTCCCTTTGTGTTCCTTCCCCTCTTTGTCTCTGTCCCTCTTTTTCTCTTTCCCACTGTGTCACTGTCCCTCTGTGTCTCTGTCCCTCTGTGTGTCGCCTCCTATTTGTCTCTATCCCACTTTGTGACTGTCCCTCTGTGTGTTCTGTGTCTCTGTGTTTTCTCACCCTCTGTGTGTCTGTCCTTCTGTGTGCTGCTCCCTCTTTGTGTCTGTCCATTGGTGTCTCTGTCCGTAAGTGACTATGTCCCTCTGTGTGCCTTTCCCGCTTTGTCTCTGTCCCTCTATCTCTGTCCCTCTTTGTCCCTGGCCTTCTGTGTGTCTCTCCCATTGTGTGCCTTTCCCTCTGTGTTTTCTGTCCCGCTCTGTGTCTGTCCCTCTGTGTGCCCGTCCCCCTGTGTCACTGTCCCTCTGTGTCTCCGTCCCTCTGTGTCTCTGTCCCTCTGTGTCCTGCACCCTCTTTGTCTCTATCCCAATGTGTTTCCTATCCCTCTGTGTTTCTGGCCGTCTGCGTCCCGTCCCCTTTTTTGTTCTGTTCCTCTTTGTGTCTGTCCATCTGTCTGTCTGTCCCTCTGTGTGCAGCCCCTCATTTTCTCTGTCCCGCTTAGTCTCTGTCCCGCTTTGTCTCTGCCCCACTGTGTTTTATGTACCTCTGTATTTTCTGACCCTCTGTTGTTTCTGTTCCTCTTTGTGTCTGTCCCCCTGTGCGCCTGTCTGGCTGTGTATCTGTCCCCTGTGTATTTTCTCCGGCTGTGTGTTTTCGGTCCCACTGTGTGTTTTCTGTCTCTCTGTTTGTCGCCCCCTCATTGCCTCTGTCCCACTGTGTGTCTATCCCTCTGTGTCTTCTGTCCCTCTGTGTCTTCTGCCTCCTCTTTGTCTCTGTCCCTCAGTGTCCTGCACCCTCTTTGCCTCTGCCCCACTGTATTTTCTGTCCCTCTGTGAGCCTTCCCCTCATTCTCTCTGTCCCAATTTGTCTCTGTCCCTCTTTGTGTCTGTCCCTCTGTGTGTAGCCCCCTCTTTGTCTCTGTCCCACTGTGTGTCGCCCCCTCTTTGTCTCTGTCCCTGTCCCTCTTTGTCCCTCTGCCACTGTGTGTCTGTCCTTATCTGTCCTTCTGTGTGTCTGTCCCTCTGTATGCCTGTCCCCCTATGTCTCTTTCCCTCTGTGTTTTCTGTCCCTGTGTGTGTCTGTCCCTCTTTGTCCCGCACCCTCATTGTCTCTGTCCCACGGTGTTTTCTGTCCCTCTGTGTTTTCTGTCCGTCTGTGTCCCGCCCCCTCTTCGTCACTGCCCCTCTGTGTTTTCTGTCTGTGTGTCTGTCTCACTGTGTGCATCCCCTCGTTGCCTCTATCCACCTTTGTCTCTGTCCATCTGTGTCTCTGCCCCACTGAGTATTATGTCCCTCTGTATTTTCTGACCCACTGTTTTTTCTGTCCCTCTTTGTGTCTGTCAAGCCAAATGGCTTGTGGGAGGAAACCGGAGCACCCGGAGAAAACCCACGCAGACACAGGGAGAACTTGCAACCTCCACACAGGCAGTACCCGGAATCGAACACGGGTCCCTGGAGCTGTGAGGCTGCGGTGCTAACCACTGCGCCACTGTGCCGCCCTTGATCTGTCTCTCTGTTTGTCGTTCCCTCATTGTCTCTGTCCCACTGTGTGTCTGTCCCTCTGTGTGTTCTGTCACTCTGTGTTTTCTGTCCCTCTGTGTGTCTGCACCTCTGTGTTCCACACCCTCTTTGTGTCTTTCCATCTGTATCTCTGTCCGTCTATGTCTATGTCCTTCTGTGTGTCTATCCCTCTGTGTGCCGCCCCCTCTTTGTACCTGCCCCTCTGTCCCTGTCCCTCTGTGTCTCTGTCCCTCTGTGTGCCTGTCCCTCTGTGTGCCTGTCCATCTGTCTTTTCTGTCCCCCTGTTTTTCAATCCCTCTGTGATTTCTGTCCCTCTGTGTGTCTGCACCTCTGTGTTCCACACCCTCTTTGTGTCTGTTCCTCTGTGTTTTTTGTCGCTCTGTGTGCCTGTCCCTCTGTGCTTTCTGTCCTTCTGTGTTTTCTGTCCTTGTTCGTTTTATGTCCCTCTGTGTTTTCTGTCCCTCTGTGTCTATGTCCCTCTTCGTCTCTGTCGCACTTTGTCTCTGTCTGTCTATGTCTCCGTCCCACTGTGTTTTTGTCCGTGTGTGTTTTCTGTCCCTCTGTGTGTCTGTCCCTCTGTGAGCCTTCCCCTCATTCTCTCTGTCGCTCTGTGTCTCTGTCCCTCTGTGTGTCTTTCCCAATGTGTCTCTGTCCCTCTGTGTCTCTGTCTCTCTGTGTGTCTGTCCCCCTGTGTGCCCGTCCCTCTGTATGTCCGTCCCTTGTGTGTCGGTCCATCTGTGTGCCCGTCCCTCTGTATGTCTGTCCCTCGTGTGTCGGTCCCTCTGTGTGCCCGTCCCTCTGTATGTCTGTCCCTTGTGTGTCGGTCCCTCTGTGTGCCTGTCCCCCTGTGGTTCTTTGTCTCTGTTCCACTGTATTTTATGTGCCGCTGATTATTCTTTCTGTCTGTGTCCCGCCCTATCTATGTCTCTGTCCTCTCTGTCTCTGTCCCTCTGTGTCTCTGACCCTCTGCGTTTTCTGTCCCACGTTGTGTCTGTCCCTCTGTGTTCCTTCCCCTCTTTGTCTCTGTCCCTCTTTTTCTCTGTCCCACTGTGTCTCTTTCCCTCTGTGTGTCAGTCCCTCTGCGTGTCGCCCCCTCTTTGTCTCTGTCCCTCTGTGTTTTCTGTCCCTCTGGGTTTCCTGTCCCTCTGTGTGTCTATCCCTCTGTGTGACCCCAATTTGTCTCTGTCCCTCTTTGTCTATGTCCCTCTGTGTCTCTGTCCCTCTGTGTGTCGCCTCCTATTTGTCTCTATCCCACTTTGTGACTGTCCCTCTGTGTGTTCGGTGTCTCTGTGTTTTCTCTCCCTCTGTGTGTCTGTCCTTCTGTGTGCTGCTCCCTCTTTGTGTCTGTCCTTTGGTGTCTCTGTCCGTAAGTGACTCTGTCCCTCTGTGTGCCTTGCCCTCTTTGTCTCTGTCCCTCTATCTCTGTCCCTCTTTGTCCCTGGCCTTCTGTGTGTCTCTCCCATTGTGTGCCTTTCCGTCTGTGTTTTCTGTCCCGCTCTGTGTCTGTCCCTCTGTGTTTCTGGCCGTCTGTGCCCAGTCCCCTTTTTTGTTCTGTTCCTCTTTGTGTCTGTCCCTCTGTGCGTCTGTCCCTCTGTGTCTCTGTCCCTCTGACTTTTCTGTCCTTCTGTGTTTACTGTCTCTCTGTGTGCTGCCCCTCATTGTCTCTGTCCCGCTTTGTCTCTGTCCAACTGTGTCTCTGTTCCACTGTGTTTTATGTCCCTCTGTATTTTCTGACCCTCTGCTGTTTCTGTCCCCCTGTGCGCCTCTCCCCCTGTGCATCTGTCCCCTGTGTATTTTCTATGGCTGTGTGTTTTCGGTCCCACTGTGTGTTTTCTGTCTCTCTGTTTGTCGCCCCCTCATTGTCTCTGTCCCACTGTGTGTCTATCCCTCTGTGTGTTCTGTACCTCTGTGTGTTCTGTCACTCTGTGTTTTCTGCCTCTCTGTGTGCTGACCCCTCTTTGTTTCTGTCCCTCAGTGTCCTGCACCCTCTTTGCCTCTGCCCCACTGTATTTTCTGTCCCTGTGTGTTTTCTGTCCCTCTGTGTGTCTGTCCCTCTGTGAGCCTTCCCCTCATTCCCTCTGTCCCAATTTGTCTCTGTCCCTCTTTGTCTCTGTCTCTCTGTGTGTCTGTCCCTCTGTGTGTAGCCCCCTCTTTGTCTCCATCCCTCTGTCCCTGTCCCTCTTTGTCCCTCTGCCACTGTGTGTCTGTCCCTCTGTGTCTCTGTCCCTCTGACTTTTCTGTCCTGCTGTGTTTACTGTCTCTCTGTGTGCAGCCCCTCATTGTCTCTGTCCCGCTTTGTCTCTGTCCAACTGTGTCTCTGTTCCACTGTGTTTTATGTCCCTCTGTATTTTCTGACCCTCTGCTGTTTCTGTCCCCCTGTGCGCCTTTCCCCCTGTGCATCTGTCCCCTGTGTATTTTCTACGGCTGTGTGTTTTCGGTCCCACTGTGTGTTTTCTGTCTCTCTGTTTGTCGCCCCCTCATTGTCTCTGTCCCACTGTGTGTCTATCCCTCTGTGTGTTCTGTACCTCTGTGTGTTCTGTCACTCTGTGTTTTCTGCCTCTCTGTGTGCTGACCCCTCTTTGTTTCTGTCCCTCTGTGTCTCTGTCCCTCAGTGTCCTGCACCCTCTTTGCCTCTGCCCCAATGTATTTTCTGTCCCTGTGTGTTTTCTGTCCCTCTGTGTGTCTGTCCCTCTGTGAGCCTTCCCCTCATTCTCTCTGGCCCAATTTGTCTCTATCCCTCTTTGTCTCTGTCTCTCTGTGTGTCTGTCCCTCTGTGTGTAGCCCGCTCTTTGTCTCCATCCCTCTGTCCCTGTCCCTCTTTGTCCCTCTGCCACTGTGTGTCTGTCCCTCTGTGCGTCTGTCCCTCTGCCTTATCTCTCCTTCTGTGTGTCTGTCCCTCTGTATGCCTGTCCCCCTATGTCTCTTTCCCTCTGTGTTTTCTGTCCCTGTGTGTGTCTGTCTCCTGTGTCTCTGTCCCTCTTTGTCCCGCACCCTCATTGTCTCTGTCCCACGGTGTTTTCTGTCCCTCTGTGTTTTCTGTCCGTCTGTGTCCCGCCCCCTCTTCGTCACTGCCCCTCTGTGTTTTCTGTCTGTGTGTGTGTCTGTCTCTCTGTGTGCATCCCCTCGTTGCCTCTGTCCCCCTTTATCACTATCCCGCTTTGTCTCTGTCCATCTGTGTCTCTGTCCCACTGAGTATTATGTCCCTCTGTATTTTCTGACCACTGTTTTTTCTGTCCCTCTTTGTGTCTGTCCCCCTGTGAGTCTTTCCCACTGTATATCTGTCCCTCTGTGCATTTTCTCCGTCTGTGTGTTTAGATTAGATACAGCACTGAAACAGGCCGTTCGGCCCACTGAGTCTGGGCCGAACATCAACCACCCATTTATATTAATCCTACACTAATCCCATATTCCTACCAAACATCCCCACCTGTCCCAAGATTTCCCTACCACCTACCTGCACTAGTGTCAATTTATAATGGCCAATTTACCTATCAACCTGCAAGTATTTTGGCTTGTGGGAGGAAACCGGAGCACCCGGAGAAAACCCACGCAGACACAGGGAGAACTTGCAAACTCCACACAGGCAGTATCCGCAATCGAACACGGGTCCCTGGAGCTGTGAGGCTGCGGTGCTAACCACTGTGCCACTGTGCCGCCCTTGATCTGTCTCTCTGTTTGTCGCTCCCTCATTGTCTCTGTCCCACTGTGTGTCTGTCCCTCTGTGTGTTCTGTCACTCTGTGTTTTCTGTCCCTCTGTGTGCTGCCCCCTCTTTGTGTCTGTTCCTCTGTGTCTCTGTCCGTCTGTGTATCTGTCCCCCTATACCCTGCACCCTCTTTGTCTCTGTCCCACTGTGTTTTCTGTCCCTCTGTGTGCCTGTCCCTCTGTGCTTTCTGTCCTTCTGTGTTTTCTGTCCTTGTGCGTTTTCTGACCCTCTGTGTTTTCTGTCCCTCTTTGCGTCTGTCCCTCTGAGTTCCTTCCCCTCTTAGTCTCTGTCCCTCTTTTTCTCTGTCCCTCTGTGTCTCTGTCCCTCTGTGTCTCTGTCACTCTGTGTGCCAGTTCCGCTGCGTGTCGCCCCCTCTTTGTCTCTGTTCCTCTGTGTATTCGGTCCCTCTAGGTTTTCTGTCCCTCTGTGTGTCTGTCCCTCTGTGAGCCTCCCCCTCTTTGTCTCTGTCCCTTTTTGTCTCTGTCCCTCTGTGTCTCCGTCCCTCTGCGTGTCGCCTCCCATTTGTCTCCATCCCACTGTGTGTCTGTCCCTCTGTGTGTTCTGTCACTCCGTGTGTCTGTCCCTCCTTGTCTCGCACCCTCATTGTCTCTGTCCCACGTTGTTTTCTGTCCATTTGTGTTTTCTGTCCGTCTGTGTGCCGCCCCCTCTTTGTCTCTGCTCCTCTTCGTCACTGTCCCTCTGTGTTTTCTGTCCTGCTGTGTTTTCTGTCCCTCTGTCTTTTCTGACCCTCTTAGGTTTTTCTCCATCTTTGTGTTTTCTGTCCCTCTGTGTGTTTTCTGTCCCTCTGTTTATCAGTCCACTGCGTGCCTGTCCATCTGTGTCTCTGTCCCTCTGTGTGTTAGTTCCTCTGTGTGTCTGTCCCTCTGTTTTTTCTGTCTCTCTGTGTATCTGTCCATCTGCGTGCCTGTCCCACTTTATGCAGTCCCTCATTGTCTCTGCCCCTCTTTGTCTCTGTCCCTCCGTTTGTATGTCCCCCTGTGTGTCCGTCCCTCTGTACGTCCGTCCCCCTGCGTGTCTGTCCCTCTGTTCATCTGTCCATCTGTTTATTCTGTCCCTTGCGTGTCGGTCCCTCTGTGTGCCTGCCCCCTGTGGCTCTGTCCCTCTGTAGCCTGCACCATCTTTTTCTCTGTCCCATTGTATTTTTTCTCCCGCTGAATTTTCTGTCCGTCTGCGTCCCGCCCACTTTTTGTCTCTGTCCTCTGTGTCTCTGTCCCTCTGTGTTTTCTGTCCCTCTTTGCGTCTGTCCCTCTGAGTTCCTTCCCCTCTTAGTCTCTGTCCCTCTTTTTCTCTGTCCCACTGTGTCTCTGTCCCTCTGTGTCTCTGTCCCTCTATGTGCCAGTTCCGCTGCGTGTCGCCCCCTCTTTGTCTCTGTTCCTCTGTGTATTCGGTCGCTCTGGGTTTTCTGTCCCTCTGTGTGTCTGTCCCTCTGTGTGCCTCCCGCTCTTTGTCTCTGTCCCTTTTTGTCTCTGTCCCTCTGTGTCTCCGTCCTTCTGCGTGTCGCCTCCCATTTGTCTCTATCCCACTGTGTGTCTGTCCCTCTGTGTGTTCTGTCCCTCTGTGTTTTCTCGCCCTCTGTGTGTCTGTCCCTCTGTGAGCAGCCCCTCATTGTCTCTGTCCCCCTTTGTCTCTGTCCCCCTTTGACTCTGTCCCGCTTTGTCTCTGTCCATCTGTGTCTCTGCCCCACTGTGTATTATGTACCTCTGTATTTTCTGACCCTCTGTTTTTACTGTCCCGCTTTGTGTCTGTCCCCCTGTGTATCTGTCCCTCTGTACATTTTGACCGTCTGTGTGTTTTTTGTCCCTCTGTGTGTTCTGTCTCTCTGTTTGTCGCCCCCTCATTGTCTCTGTGCCACTGTGTGTCTGCCCCTCTTTGTCTCTGTCCCTCTTTGTCCCGCACCCTCTTTGTCTCTGTCCCAATGTGTTTCCTATACCTCTGTGTCTCTCGCCCTCTGTGCCCCGTCCCCTTTTTTGTTCTGTCCCTCTTTCTGTCTGTCCCTCTGTGTGTCTGCCCCCCTGTGCATCTGTACACCTGTGTATCTGTCCCTCAGTGTATTTTGTCCGTCTGTGTGTTTTCCGTCCCTCTGTGTGTTTTTTGTCCCTCTGTCTGTTTCTCCATCCCGGTCTGTTTTTGTCCCTCTGTGTTTTCTGACCCTCTGTGTTTTCTGTCCGTCTGTGTTCCCTACCCCCCCACCTCATGTCTCTATTCCGCTTTGACTCTGTCCCTCTGTGCTTTCTGTCCCTCTGTGTTTTCTGCCCATCTGTGTTTTTGTCCCTCTGTGTGCTTTCTGTCCAAAGAAAAAAGAACAAAGAACAAAGATAATTACAGCACAGGAACAGGCCCTTCGGCCCTCCAAGCCTGCGCCGATCCAGATCCTCTCTCTAAACATGTCGCCTATTTTCTAAGCTTCTGTATCTCTTTTCTTCCTGCCCATTCATGTATCTGTCCAGATACATCTTAAAAGACTCCATCGTGCCCGCATCTACCACCTCCGCTGGCAATGCGTTCCAGGTGCCCACCACCCTCTGCGGAAAGAACTTTCCACGCATATCCCCCCTAAACTTTTCCCCTTTCACTTTGAACTCGTGTCCTCTAGTTATTGAAACCCCCACTCTGGGAAAAAGCTTCTTGCTATCCACCCTGTCTATACCTCTCATGATTTTGTACACCTCAATCAGGTCCCCCCTCAACCTCCGTCTTTCTAATGAAAATAATCCTAATCTACTCAACCTCTCTTCATAGCTAGCGCCCTCCATACCAGGCAACATCCTGGTGAACCTCCTCTGCACCCTCTCCAAAGCATCCACATCCTTTTGATAATGTGGCGACCAGAACTGTACGCAGTATTCCAAATGTGGCCGAACCAAAGTCCTATACAACTGTAACATGACCTGCCACCTCTTGTACTCAATGCCCCGTCCGATGAAGGAAAGCATGCCGTATGCCTTCTTGACCACTCTATTTACCTGCGTTGCCATCTTCAGGGAACAGTGGACCTGAACACCCAAATCTCTCTGGACATCAATTTTCCCCAGGACTTTTCCATTTACTGTATAGTTCACTCTTGAATTGGATCTTCCAAAATGCATCACCTCGCATTTGCCCCGATTGAACTTCATCTGCCATTTCTCTGCCCAACTCTCTAATCTATCTATATTCTGCTGTATTCTCTGACAGTCCCCTTCACTATCTGCTACTCCACCAATCTTAGTGTCGTCTGCAAATTTGCTAATCAGTCCACCTATACTTTCCTCCAAATCATTAATGTATATCACAAACAACAGTGGTCCCAGCACGGATCCCTGTGGAACACCACTGGTCACACGTCTCCGTTTTGAGAAACTCCCTTCTACTGCTACTCTCTGTCTCCTGTTTCCCAGCCAGTTCTTTATCCATCTAGCTAGTACACCTTGGACCCCAAGCGCCTTCACTTTCTCCATCAGCCTGCCATGGGGAACCTTATCAAACGCCTTACTGAAGTCCATGTATATGACATCGACAGCCCTTCCGTCATCAATCAACTTTGTCACTTCCTCAAAGAATTCTATTAAGTTGGTAAGACATGACCTTCCCTGCACAAAACCATGTTGCCTATCACTGATGAGCCCATTTTCTTCCAAATGGGAATAGATCCTATCCCTCAGTATCTTCTCCAGCAGCTTCCCTACCACTGACGTCAGGCTCACCGGTCTATAATTACCTGGATTATCCCTGCTACCCTTCTTAAACAAGGGGACAACATTAGCAATTCTCCAGTCCTCCGGGACCTCACCCGTGTTTAAGGATGCTGCAAAGATATCTGTTAAGGCCCCAGCTATTTCCTCTCTCGCTTCCTTCAGTAACCTGGGATAGATCCCATCCGGACCTGGGGACTTGTCCACCTTAATGCCCTTTAGAATACCCAACACTTCCTCCCTCCTTATGCCGACTTGACCTAGAGTAATCAAACATCTGTTCCTAACCTCAACATCCGTCATGTCCCTCTCCTCGGTGAATACCGATGCAAAGTACTCGTTTAGAATCTCACCTATTTTCTCTGAGTCCAAGCATAACATTCCTCCTTTGTCCTTTAGTGGGCCAATCCTTTCTCTAGATACCCTCTTTCTCCTTATATATGAATAAAAGGCTTTGGGATTTTCCTTAACCCTGTTTGCCAAAGATATTTCATGACCCCTTTTAGCCCTCTTAATTCCTCGTTTCAGATTGGTCCTACATTCCCGATATTCTTTCAAAGCTTCGTCTTTCATCAGCCGCCTAGACCTTATGTATGCTTCCTTTTTCCTCTTAGCTAGTCTCACAATTTCACCTGTCATCCATGGTTCCCTAATCTTGCCATTTCTATCCCTCATTTTCACAGGAACATGTCTCTCCTGCACGCTAATCAACCTCTCTTTCAAAGCCTCCCACATATCACATGTGGATTTACCTTCAAACAGCTGCTCCCAATCTACATTTCCCAGCTCCTGCCGAATTTTGGTATAGTTGGCCTTCCCCCAATTTAGCACTCTTCCTTTTGGACCACTCTCGTCTTTGTCCATGAGTATTTTAAAGCTTACGGAATTGTGATCACTATTCCCAAAGTAGTCCCCTACTGAAACTTCAACAACCTGGCCGGGCTCATTCCCCAACACCAGGTCCAGTATGGCCCCTTCCCGAGTTGGACTATTTACATACTGCTCTAGAAAACCCTCCTGGATGCTCCTGACAAATTCTGCTCCATCTGGACCTCCAACATTAAGCGAATCCCAGTCAATGTTGGGAAAATTAAAATCTCCTATCACCACCACCCTGTTGCTCCTACATCTTTCCATAATCTGTTTACATATTTGTACCTCTATCTCACGCTCGCTGTTGGGAGGCCTGTAGTACAGCCCCAACATTGTTACCGCACCCTTCCTATTTCTGAGTTCTGTCCATATTGCCTCACTGCTCGAGTCCTCCATAGTGCCCTCCTTCAGCACAGCTGTGATATCCTCTTTGACCAGTAATGCAACTCCTCCACCCCTTTTACCTCCCTCTCTATCCCGCCTGAAGCATCGATATCCTGGGATATTTAGTTGCCAATCATGCCCTTCCCTCAACCAAGTCTCAGTAATAGCAATAACATCATACTCCCAGGTACTAATCCAAGCCCTAAGTTCATCTGCCTTACCAACTACACTTCTTGCATTAAAACAAATGCACCTCAGACCACCAGTCCCTTTATATTCATCATCTGCTCCCTGCCTGCTCTTCCCCTTAGTCACACTGACTTCATTATCTAGTTTCTTACAGGCTTTTGTTACTACCTCCTCACTGTCAACTGACCTCAATTGGTTCCCATCCCCCTGCCACATTAGTTTAAACCCTCCCCAACAGCGTTAGCAAAAGCACCTCCAAGGACATTGGTTCCAGTCCGGCCCAGGTGTAGACCGTCCAATTTGTAATAGTCCCACCTCCCCCAGAACCGGTCCCAATGTCCCAAAAATCTGAACCCCTCCTTCCTGCACCATCTCTCAAGCCACGCATTCATCCTGACTATTCTTTCATTTTTACTCTGACTATCACGTGGCACTGGTAGTAATCCTGAGATTACTACCTCTGAGGTCCTACTTTTTAACTTGGCTCCTAACTCCCTAAACTCTGCTTGTAGGACCTCATCCCGTTTTTTACCTATATCATTAGTGCCTATGTGCACAATGACAACTGGCTGTTCACCCTCCCCCTTTAGAATGTTCTGTAGCCGATCTGAGACGTCCCTGACCCGTGCACCTGGGAGGCAACATACCATTCGGGAGCCTCGTTTTCGACCACAGAACCGCCTATCTACTCCCCTTACAATCGAATCCCCTACGACTATAGCCCTTCCACTCTTTTTCCCGCCCTTCTGAGCAGCAGAGCCAGCCACGGTGCCATGGACCTGGCTACTGCTGCCTTCCCCTGGTGAGCCATCTCCCTCAACAGTATCCAAAACGGTATACTTGTTTTGGAGGGAGATGACCGCAGGGGACTCCTGCGCTGCCTTCCTGCTCTTTCTCTGCCTTTTGGTCACCCATTCCCTTTCTCCCTCAGCAATCCTAATCTGCGGTGTGACCAATTCACTAAACGTGCTATCCACGACCTCCTCAGCATCGCGCATGCTCCAAAGTGAGTCCATCCGCAGCTCGAGAGCCGTCATGCGCTCCAACAAGAGCTGCAGCTGGACACACTTCCTGCACGTGAAGGAGTCAGGGTCATCAGCCATGTCCCTGAGCTCCCACATTGAGCAAGAGGAGCATGATACGGGTCTGAGATCTCCTGCCATTTTTAATCTTAAGTTTAAACTTAGTTAAATGAAAAAGGAACGAAAAGTTTTTACCAATCACAATAAAACCAGAGAAATCGAAAAAGCCTTACCTTATAAACACCCCACCGAGTCCTTTTTTTTTGGTTAGAGGAGGAGGGCGGGTGGGAGACACTACAAGTGTGGTGTATCGGGTTCAGAAACCGACCAAATATATCGTGTTTTACTTACCCAGCAGCCCCCTGGCCTCCGCCAAAAAACAAAAGGAAATTAAATTTACTTTCAAACTGACTTTCCCAGCTGCTCACTCGCTCACGCGCTGCTCCCGAAAAAGCTGCTGCACTGAAAGGAAAGTTATTTTAAACCGCCCAAATATATAGTGTTTTACTTACCCAGCAGCCCCCTGGCCTCCGCCGAAAAACAAAAGGAAATTAAATTTACTTTCAAACTGACTTTCCCAGCTGCTCACTCGCTCACGCGCTGCTCCCGAAAAAGCTGCTGCACTGAAAGGAAAGTTATTTTAAACCGCCCAAATATATAGTGTTTTACTCACCCAGCAGCCCCCTGGCCTCCGCCGAAAAACAAAAGGAAATTAAATTTACTTTCAAACTGACTTTCCCAGCTGCTCACTCGCTCACGCGCTGCTCCCGAAAAAGCTGCTGCACTGAAAGCCTTTGTGTGTTTTCCGTCTTTCTGTGTGTTTTCTTTCCCTCTGTGGGTTTTACGTCCCTCTGTGTCTGTCGATCTGCTTGCCTGTCCCTCTACGTGTCTGCCATCTGTGTGTCTGTCCCTCTGTGTGCAGTCCCTCATTGTCTCTGTCCCCCTTTGTCTCTGCCCCGCTTTACTCTGTCCGTCTGTTTCTCTGCCCCACTGTGTTTTTGTCCCTCTGTGTTTTCTGCCCCTCTGTCTTTTCTGTCCCTCGTTGATTCTGTGCCTCTGTGTGTCTGTCTCACATTGTTTTTGTCCCTCTGTGTTTTCTGTCACTCAGTTTTTTCTGTCCCTCTTTGTCTCTGTTCCTGTGTGTGTCTGTCCCCCTTTTTCTCTGTCCCTCTGTGTCTCTGCCCCTCTGTGTTCCGCACCCTCTTTGTCTCTTCCCCACTGTGTTTTCTGTCCCTGTGTGCTTACTGTCCTTTGGTGTGTTTTCTGTCCCTCTGTGTGGTTTCCGTTCCTCTGTGTGTTTACCGTCCCTCTGTGTGTTTGTCCCTCTGTCTTTTCTGTCCCTCTGTCCTTTCTGTCTGTGTGTGTGTCTGTCCATCTGTGTGTCTGTCCCTCTGTGTGCAGCCCCTCATTGTCTCTGTCCCCCTTTGTCTCTGTCCCGATTGACTCTGTCCGTCTGTTTCTCTAACCCACTGTGTTTTTTGTCTCTGTGTTTTCTGACCCTCTGTTTTTTCTGTCCCTCGGTGTGTCTGTGCCTCTGTGTGTCTGTCTCACTTTGTTTTTGTCCCTCTGTTTTTTGTGTCACTCAGTTGTTTCTGCCCCTCTTTGTCTCTGACCCTCTGTGTGTCTGTCCCTCTGTGTTTTCTGTCCCTCTGAGTGTCTGTCCCTCTGGGTGCCTTTCCTGCTCTGTGTCTCTGTCCCTCTGTGTTTCTGTCCCTCTTTTCCTCTTTCTCCCGCACCCCGTTTGTCTCAGACCCACTGTGTTTTCTGTCCCTCTGTGTTTTCTGTCCGACTGTGTCCCGGCCCTCTTTGTCTCTGTTAGTCTTTGACTCTGATCCTCTGTGTTTTCTGTCCCTCTGTGTGTCTGTCCGTCTGTGAGCCTCACCCTCTTTGTCTCGGTCCCTCTGCCTCTCTGTCCCTGTGTGTCTCTGTCTCTCTGAGTGTCTGTCCATCTGTGTGTCAGTCACTCTGTGTGTCGCCCCCTCTTTGTCTCTGTCCCGCTGTGTGTTCTGTCCCTCTGTGTTTTCTGTCCCGCTGTATCTCTGTCCCTCTGTGTGTCGCCCCCTCGTTTTCTCTGTCCCTCTGTGTGTTCTGTCCCTCTGTGTTTTCTGTCCCTATTTGTGTCTGTCCATCTGTCCCTATCCCTCTGTGTGTTTGCCCCTCAGTGTGTTTGCCCCTCGGTGTGTTTGTCCCTCTGTGTTGTCTGTCCCTCTATGTGTCTGTCCCACTTTGTCTCTGTACCTCTGTGTCTCTGCCCCTCTGTGTTCCGCACCCTCTATGTCTCTTCCTCGCTGTGTTTTCTGTCTCTGTGTGATTTCCGTCCCTCTGTGTGTTTTCCATCCCTCTGTCTGATTGTCCCTCTGTCTTTTCTGTCCCTCTGTCTTTTCTGTCTGTGTGTGTGTCTGTCCATCTGTGTGTCTGTCCCTCTGTCCGCAGCCCCTCATTGTCACTGTCCCCCTTTGTCTCTGTCCCGCTTTACTCTGTCCGTCTGGTTCTCTGCCCCACTGTGTTTTTTGTCCCTCTGTCTTTTCTGTCCCTCGTTGTTTCTGTGCCTCTGTGTGTCTGTCTCACTTTGTTTTTGTCCCTCTGTGTTTTCTGTCACTCAGTGTTTTCTGTCCCTCTTTGTCTCTGTTCCTGTGTGTGTCTGTTCCCCTTTTTCTCTGTCCCTCTGTGTCTCTGCCCCTCTGTGTTCCACACCCTCTTTGTCTCTTCCCCACTGTGTTGTCTGTCCCTGTGTGCCTGCTGTCCTTTGGTGTGCTTTCTGTCCCTCTGTGTGGTTTCCGTCCCTCTGTGTGTTTTCCGTCCCTCTGTGTGTTTGTCCCTCTGTCTTTTCTGTCCCTCTGTCCTTTCTGTTTGTGTGTGTGTCTGTCCATCTGTGTGTCTGTCCCTCTGTGTGCAGCCCCTCATTGTCTCTGTCCCCCTTTGTCTCTGTCCCGCTTTACTCTGTCCGTCTGTTGCTCTAATCCACTGTGTTTTTTGTCCGTCTGTTTTTTCTGACCCTCTGTTTTTTCTGTCCCTCGGTGTGTCTGTGCCTCTATGTGTCTGTCTCACTTTGTTTTTGTCCCTCTGTTTTTTGTGTCACTCAGTTGTTTCTGCCCCTCTTTGTCTCTGTCCCTCTGTGTGTCTGTCCCTCTGTGTTTTCTGTCCCTCTGAGTGTCTGTCCCTCTGGGTGCCTTTCCTGCTCTGTGTCTCTGTCCCTCTGTGTTTCTGTCCCTCTTTTCCTCTTTGTCCCGCACCCCGTTTGTCTCAGACCCACTGTGTTTTCTGTCCCTCTGTGTTTTCTGTCCGACTGTGTCCCGGCCCCCTTTGTCTCTGTTTGTCTTTGACTCTGATCCTCTGTGTTTTCTGTCCCTCTGTGTGTCTGTCCGTCTGTGAGCCTCACCCTCTTTGTCTCGGTCCCTCTGCCTCTCTGTCCCTGTGTGTCTCTGTCTCTCTGAGTGTCTGTCCATCTGTGTGTCAGTCACTCTGTGTGTCGCCCCCTCTTTGTCTCTGTCCCGCTGTGTGTTCTGTCCCTCTGTGTTTTCTGTCCCTCTGTATCTCTGTCCCTCTGTGTGTCGCCCCCTCGTTTTCTCTGTCCCTCTGTGTGTTCTGTCCCTCTGTGTTTTCTGTCCCTCTTTGTGTCTGTCCATCTGTCCCTGTCCCTCTGTGTGTTTGCCCCTCAGTGTGTTTGCCCCTCGGTGTGTTTGTCCCTCTGTGTTGTCTGTCCCTCTATGTGTCTGTCCCACTTTGTCTCTGTACCTCTGTGTCTCTGCCCCTCTGTGTTCCGCACCCTCTATGTCTCTTCCCCGCTGTGTTTTCTGTCTTTGTGTGATTTCCGTCCCTCTGTGTGTTTTCCATCCCTCTGTCTGATTGTCCCTCTGTCTTTTCTGTCCCTCTGTCTTTTCTGTCTGTGTGTGTGTCTGTCCATCTGTGTGTCTGTCCCTCTGTGCGCAGCCCCTCATTGTCACTGTCCCCCTTTGTCTCTGTCCCGCTTTACTCTGTCCGTCTGTTTCTCTGCCCCACTGTGTTTTTTGTCCCTCTGTCTTTTCTGTCCCTCGTTGTTTCTGTGCCTCTGTGCGTCTGTCTCACTTTGTTTTTGTCCCTCTGTGTTTTCTGTCACTCAGTGTTTTCTGTCCCTCTTTGTCTCTGTTCCTGTGTGTGTCTGTTCCCCTTTTTCTCTGTCCCTCTGTGTCTCTGCCCCTCTGTGTTCCGCACCCTCTTTGTCTCTTCCCCACTGTGTTTTCTGTCCCTGTGTGCTTGCTGTCCTTTGGTGTGTTTTCTGTCCCTCTGTGTGGTTTCCGTCCCTCTGTGTGTTTTCCGTCCCACTGTGTGTTTGTCCCTCTGTCTTTTCTGTCCCTCTGTGTTTTCTGTCCGACTGTGTCCCGGCCCTCTTTGTCTCCGTTAGCCTTTGACTCAGATCCTCTGTTTTTTACTGTCCCTCTGTGTGTCTGTCCGTCTGTGAGCCTCACCCTCTTTGTCTCGGTCCCTCTGCCTCTCTGTCCCTATGTGTCTCTGTCTCTCTGAGTGTCTGTCCATCTGTGTGTCAGTCACTCTGTGTGACGCCCCCTCTTTGTCTCTGTCCCGCTGTGTGTTCTGTCCCTCTGTGTTTTCTGTCCCTCTTTGTGTCTGTCCATCTGTCCCTGTCCCTCTGTGTGTTTGCCCCTCAGTGTGTTTGCCCCTCGGTGTGTTTGTCCCTCTGTGTTGTCTGTCCCTCTGTGTGTCTGTCCCACTTTGTCTCTGTACCTCTGTGTCTCTGCCCCTCTGTGTTCCGCACCCTCTATGTCTCTTCCCCGCTGTGTTTTCTGTCTCTGTGTGCTTTCCGTACCTCTGTGTGTTTCCGTCCCTCTGTCTGATTGTCCCTCTGTGTGTCTGTCCCTCTGTGTTTTCTGTCCCGTTTTGTGTCTGTCCTCCTCTCTTCCGCCCCCTCTTTGTGTCTGACCTTCTGTATGTCTGTCCGTCTATGTCTCTGTCCTTCTGTGTGTCTGTCCCTCTGTGTGCTGGCCCCGCTTTGTCTCTGTCCCTCCGTCTCTGTCCCTCTTTGTCCCTGTCCCTCTTTATATCTGTCCCTCTGTGTGTCTGTCCCTCTGTGTGCAGCCCCTCATTGTCTCTGTCCCTCTTATTGCTGTCCCTCTTTGTCTCTGTCCATCTGCCTCTCTGCCCCTGTATGTCTCTGTCTCTCTGACTGTCTGTCCATCAGTGTGTCAGTTACTCTGTGTGTCGCCCCCTCTTTGTGCCTGTCCCGCTGTGTCTTCTGTCCCTCTTTGTGTCTGCCTCTCTGTTTGTCGCCCCCTCCTTGTCTCTGTCCCACTGTGTGTCTGTCCCTCTGTATTTTCTATCCCACTGTGTTTTCTGTCCCTCTTTGTTTCCTGTCCCTCTGTGTGTCTGTCCCTCTGTGTTTCTGTCCCTATCTGTGCCTCCCCCTCTTTGTGTCTGTCCCTCTGTGTGCCTCCCCCTCGTTGACACATTCCCTCTGTATGTCTGTCCCTCTTTGTCTCTGTACCTCTGTGTGTTCTGTCCCTCTTGTGTGTTCTGTCCCTATGTGCGTCTGTCCCTCTGTTTGTCTGTCCCTCTGTGTGTCGCCCCCACTTTGTCTCTGTCCCTCTGTGTGTTCTGTCCCTCTGGTTTTTCGGTCCCTCTGTGTGTCTGTCCCTCTGTGTGTCTGTCCCTCTGTGTGTCACCACCGGTTTGTCTCTGCCCCTCTCCACTGTGTGTTTTTCCCTGTTTGTGTTCTGTCCTACTGTGTTTTCTGTCCCTCTGTGTTTTCTGTCCGTCTGTGCACCGCCCCTATTTGTCTCTGTCCCTCTGCGTCTCTGTCCCTCTGTGTCTTTGTCCACTGTTTTTTCTGTTCCACTGTGTTTCTTTCCCTTCGTGTGCCACCCCTCTTTGTCTCTGCCCTTATTTATATCTGTCCCTCTGTGTGTCTGTCCCTCTGTGTGCAGCCCCTCATTGTCTCTGTCCCCCTTGTCTTTGTCCCACTTGACTCTGTCCGTCTGCTTCTCTGCCGCACTTTGTTTTTTGTTCCTCTGTGTTTTCTGCCCCTCTGTTTTTTTCTGTCCCTCGGTGTGTCTGTGCCTCTGTGTGTCTGTCTCACTTTGTTTCTGTCCCTCTTTGTCTCTGCCTCTCCGTGTGTTTGTCCCTCTGTGTGTCAGTCCCTCTGTGTGTAGCTCTCTCTTTGTCTCTGTCCCTCTGTGTTCTGTCCCTCTGTGTTTTCTATCCCTCTGTGTGTAGCTCCCTCTTTGTCTCTGTCCCACTGTGTGACTTTCGCTCTGTTTTTTCTGTGCTTCTATGTGTCTGTCCTTCTGTGTGCCTCTCGCTCTTTGTCGCTGCCCCTCTGTGGCTATGTCCCTATAGATCTCTGTCCCTCTTTGTCTCTTTCCGGCTGTGTCTCTGTCCCAATTTGTTTTTTGTACCTCTGTGTTTTCTGTCCCTCTGCGTGCCTGTCCCGCTGTGTGCCTCCCCCTCTTTGTCTCTGCCCCTCTGTGTCCCTCTGTCACTCTGTGTGTTCTGTCTCTATGTACGTTTGTCCCTCTGTGTGTCTGTCCCTCTGTGTGTCGACCCCACTTTGTCTCTGTCCCTCTGTGTGTTCTGTCCCTCTGAGTTTTCTGTCCCTCTGTGTGCCTGTCCCTCTGTGTGTCTGTCCCTCTGTGTGTCGCCTCCGGTTTGTCTCTGTCCCACTCCACTGTGTGTCTGTCCCTATGTGTGATCTGTCCTACTTTGTTTTCTGTCCCTCTGTGTTTTATGTCCGTCTGTGCACCGCGCCTATTTGTCTCTGTCCCTCTTTGTCTCTGTCCCTCTGCATCTCTGTCCCTCTGTGTCTTTGTCCACTGTTTTTTCCGTCCCACTGTGTTTCTTTCCCTTCGTATGCCACTCCTCTTTGTCTCTGCCCTTATTTATATCTGTCCCTCTGAGTGTCTGTCCCTCTGTGTGCAGCCCCTCATTGTCTCTGTCCCTCTTATTGCTGTCCCTCTTTGTCTCTGTCCATCTGCCTCTCTGCCCCTGTATGTCTCTGTTTCTCTGACTGTCTGTCCATCAGTGTGTCAGTTACTCTGTGTGTCTCCCCCTCTTTGTCTCTGTCCCTCTGTATTTTCTATCCCTCTGTGTTTTCTGTCCCTCTTTGTTTCCTGTCCCTCTGTGTGTCTGTCCCTCTGTGTTTCTGTCCCTCTCTGTGCCTCCCCCTCTTTGTGTCTGTCCCTCTATGTGCCTCCCCCTCGTTGACTCCATCCCTCTGTGTGTCTGTCCCTCTTTGTCTCTGTACCTCTGTGTGTTCTGTCCCTCTTGTGTGTTCTGTCCCTATGTGCGTCTGTCCTCTGTTTGTCTGTCCCTCTGTGTGTCGCCCCCACTTTGTCTCTGTCCCTCTGTGTGTTCTGTCCCTCTGGGTTTTCGGTCCCTCTGTGTGTCTGTCCCTCTGTGTGTCTGTCCCTCTGTGTGTCACCACCGGTTTGTCTCTGCCCCTCTCCACTGTGTGTCTGTCCCTGTTTGTGTTCTGTCCTACTGTGTTTTCTGTCCCTCTGTGTTTTCTGTCCATCTGTGCACCGCCCCTATTTGTCTCTGTCCCTCTGCGTCTCTGTCCCTCTGTGTCTTTGTCCACTGTTTTTTCTGTTCCACTGTGTTTCTTTCCCTTCGTGTGCCACCCCTCTTTGTCTCTGCCCTTATTTATATCTGTCCCTCTGTGTGTCTGTCCCTCTGTGTGCAGCCCCTCATTGTCTCTGTCCCCCTTGTCTTCGTCCCACTTGACTCTGTCCGTCTGCTTCTCTGCCTCACTGTGTTTTTTGTTCCTCTGTGTTTTCTGCCCCTCTGTTTTTTTCTGTCCCTCGGCGTGTCTGTGCCTCTGTGTGTCTGTCTCACTTTGTTTCTGTCCCTCTTTATCTCTGCCTCTCCGTGTGTTTGTCCCTCTGTGTGTCAGTCCCTCTGTGTGTAGCCCCCTCTTTGGCTCTGTCCCTATGTGTTCTGTCCCTCTGTGTTTTCTATCCCTCTGTGTGTAGCTCCCTCTTTGTCTCTGTCCCACTGTGTGACTTTCGCTCTGTTTTTTCTGTGCCTCTGTGTGTCTGTCCCTCTGTGTGCCTCTCGCTCTTTGTCGCTGCCCCTCTGTGGCTATGTCCCTATAGATCTCTGTCCCTCTTTGTCTCTTTCCGGCTGTGTCTCTGTCCCAATTTGTTTCTTGTACCTCTGTGTTTTCTGTCCCTCTGTGTGTCTGTCCCGCTGTGTGCCTCCCCCTCTTTGTCTCTGCCCCTCTGTGTCCCTCTGTCACTCTGTGTGTTCTGTCTCTATGTACGTTTGTCCCTCTGTGTGTCTGTCCCTCTGTGTGTCGCCCCACTTTGTCTCTGTCCCTCTGTGTGTTCTGTCCCTCTGAGTTTTCTGTCCCTCTGTGTGTCTGTCCCTCTGTGTGTCTGTCCCTCTGTGTGTCGCCTCCGGTTTGTCTCTGTCCCACTCCACTGTGTGTCTGTCCCTATGTGTGATCTGTCCTACTGTGTTTTCTGTCCCTCTGTGTTTTATGTCCGTCTGTGTACCGCCCCTATTTGTCTCTGTCCCTCTTTGTCTCTGTCCCTCTGCATCTCTGTCCCTCTGTGTCTTTGTCCACTGTTTTTTCTGTCCCACTGTGTTTCTTTCCCTTCGTGTGCCACCCCTCTTTGTCTCTGCCCTTATTTATATCTGTCCCTCTGTGTGTCTGTCTCACTTTGTTACTGTCCCTCTGTTTTTTCTGTCACTCAGTTTTTTCTGTCCCTCTTTGTCTCTGTCCCTCAGTGTGTCTGTCCCTCTGTGTTTTCTGTCCCTCTGAGTGTCTGTCCTTCTTTCCCTCTTTGTCCGGCACCCCGTTTGTCTCAGACTCACTGTCTTTTCTGTCACTCTGTGTTTTCTGTCCGCCTGTGACCCGCCCCCTCTTTCTCTCTGTTACTCTTTGACTCTGATCCTCTGTGTTTTCTGTCCATCTGTGTGTCTGTCCCTCTGTGAGCCTCACCCTCTTTGTCTCGGTCCCTCTTATTTCTGACCCTCTTTGTTTCTGTCCATCTGCCTCTCTGCCCCTGTATGTCTCTGTCTCTCTGAGTGTCTGTTCATCTGCGTGTCAGTCACTCTGTGTGTCGCCCCCTCTTTGTCTCTGTCCCGCTGTGTGTTCTGTCCCTCTGTGTCTTCTGTCCCTCTGTGTTTTCTGTCCCTCTTTGTTTCCTGTCCCTCTGTGTGTCTGTCCCTCTGTGTTTCATTCCCGCCGTGTGCCACTTCTTTATATCTGTCCCACTGTTTTTCTGTCCCTCTGTGTCTCTGTCCCTCTGTGTCCCGCACACTGTTTGTCTCTGTCCCACTGTGTTTTCTGTCCCTCTGTGTTTTCTGTCCGTCTCTGTAACGCCCCCTCTTTGTGTATTTCCATCTGTATCTCTGTCCGTCGATGTCTTTGTCCTTCTGTGCCTCTGTCCCTCGGTGTCCCACACACTCTTTGTCTCTGTCCCACTGTGTTTTCTGTCCGTCTGTGTAACGCCCCCTCTTTGTCTCTGTCCCTCTGCGTCTCTGTCCCTCTGTGTCTTTGTCCACTGTGTTTTCTGTCCCACCGTGCTTCTTTCCCTTCGTGTGCCACCCCGCTTTGTCTCTGCCCTTATTTATATCTATCCTTCTGTGTGTCTGTCCCTTTGTGTGTCTGTCCCCCTGTTTTTCTGTCCCCCTGTTTTTCTGACCCTCTGTGTTTTCTGTCCCTCTGTGTCTCTGTCCTTCTGTGTGCATGTCCAGCTGCGTCTCTGTCCCTCTGTGTCTCTGCCCCGCTGTGTCCCTTACACTGTTTGTCTCTGTCCCACTGTGTTTTCTGTCCCTCGGTGTTTTCTGTCCATCTGTGCACCGCCCCCTCTTTGTCTCTGTTCCTCTTTGACTCAGTTCCTCTGTGTGTCTGTCCCTCTATATTTTCTGTCACTCTGCTTTTTCTGTCGCTCTGTATGTCTGTCCCTTTGTGCTTTCTGTCCATCTGTGTTTTCTGTCCCTCTGTCTGTCTGCCCCTCTGCGTGTCTCTCCCTCCTTGTCTCTGTCCCTCTGTGTGTCTCTCCTTTTTTGTGTCTCTGTCTCTTTTTGTCACTGTCCCTCTGCGTCTCTGTCCCTCTGTGTATCTGTCTCTCTGTGTGTCTGTCCCTCTGTGTGTCAGCCCCTCTTTGTATCGCCCCCTCTTTTTCTCTGCCCATCTGTGTGTTCTGTCCCTCTCTGTGTTCTGTCCCTCTGTGTTTTCTGTCCCTCTCTGCATCGCCCCCTCTTTGTCTCTGTCCCACTGTTTGTCAGTCCCTTCTTTGTTTCAGTCCCTCTGTGTCTCCGTCCCACTGTGTCCCCCACCCTCTATGTCTCTGTCCCACTGTGTTTTCTGTTCCTCTGTGTTTGCTGTCCCTCTGTGTGTCAGACCCTTCTGTGTGGCTGTCCAACTGCATCTCTGTCCCTCTGTGTCTCTGTCCCTCTGTGTCCCGCACACTCTTTGTCTCTGTCCCACTGTGTTTTCTGTCCCTCTGTGTGTTTTGTCCCTCTGTGTGTCAGTCCCGCGTTTTGTCTGTCCCTCTGTGTGTCGCCCCCGCTTTGTCTCTGTCCCTCTGTGTGTTCTGTCCCTCTGGGTTTTCGGTCCCTATGTGTGTCTGTCCCTCTGTGTGTCTGTCCCTATGTGTGTCGCCACCGGTTTGTCTCTCTCCCAATCCACTGTGTGTCTGTCCGTGTTTATGCTCTGTCCTACTGTGTATTATGTCCCTCTGTGTTTTCTGTCCGTCGGTGTACCGCCCCCTCTTTGTCTCTGTTCCTCTCTGTCTCTGTTCCTCTTTGTCTCTGTCCCTCTGTGTGCCTCTCCCGCTTTGTCTCTGCAACTCTGTGTCTGCGTCCCTCTATATCTCTGTCCCAATTTGCCTCTTTCTGTCTGTGTCTCTGTCCTAATGCGTTTTTTGTCCCTCTGTGTTTTCTGTCCCTCTGTGTGTCTATCCCGCTGTGTACCTCCCTCCTTTGTCTCTGTACCTCTGCGTGTTCTGTCCCTCTCTGTGTTCTGTCCCTCTGTGCGTCTGTCCCTCTGTGTGTCGCCCCCACTTTGTCCCTGTCCCTCTGTGTGGTCTGTCCCTCTGGGTTTTCGGTCCCTCTGTGTGTCTGTCCCTCTGTGTGTCTGTCCTTCTGTGTGTCACCACCGGTTTGTCTCTGTCCCTCTCCACTGTCTGTCCCTGTTTGTGTTCTGTCCTACTGTGTTTTCTGTCCCTCTGTGTTTTCTGTCCGTCTGTGTACCGCCCCCATTTGTCTCTGTCCCTCTTTGTCTCTGTCCCTCTGCGTCTCTGTCTCTCTGTGTCTTTGTCCACAGTGTTTTCTGTCCCACTGTGTTTCATTCCCTCCGTGTGCCACCCCTCTTTGTCTCTGCCCCTCTTTATATCTGTCCCTCTGTGTTTCTGTCCCTCTGTGTGTCTGTCCCACTGTTTTTCTGTCCCTCTGTGCCTCTGTCCCTCTATATCCCGCACACTCTTTGTCTCTGTCCCACTGTGTTTTCCGTCCCTCTGTGTTTTCTGTCCATCTGTGTAATGCCCCCTATTTGTGTCTTTCCATCTGTATCTCTGTCCGTCGATGTCTCTGTCCTTCTGTGCCTCTGTCCCTCGGTGTCCCGCACAATCTTTGTCTCTGTCCCACTGTGTTTTCTGTCCGTCTGTGTAACGCCCCCTGTTTGTCTCTGTATCTCTTTGTCTATGTCCCTCTGTATGTCTGTCCCTCTATGTTTTCTGTCCCTCTGTGTTTTCTGTCGCTCTGTGTGTTCTGTCCCTCTGTTTTATTGTCCTTCTGTGTGTCTGTCCCTCTGTGTGCCTCTCCCTCTTTGTCTCTGCAACTCTGTCTGCGTCCCTCTTTATCTCTGTCCCAATTTGCCTCTTTCTGTCTGTGTCTCTGTCCTAATGCGTTTTTTGCCCCTCTGTGTTTTCTGTCCCTCTGTGTGTCTGTCCCGCTGTGTGCCTCCCCCTATTTGTCTCTGTACCTCTGCGTGTTCTGTCCGTCTGTGTGTTCTGTCCCTATGTGCGTCTGTCCCTCTGTGTGTTGCCCCCACTTTGTCTCTGTCCCTCTGTGTGGTCTGTCCCTCTGGGTTTTCTGTCCCTCTGTGTGTCTGTCCCTCTGTGTGTCTGTCCTTCTGCGTGTCACCACCGGTTTGTCTCTGTCCCTCTCCACTGTCTGTCCCAGTTTGTGATCTATCCAACTGCGTTTTCTGTCCCTCTGTGTTTTCTGTCCGTCTGTGTACCACCCGCTCCTTGTCTCTGTCCCTCTTTGTCTCTGTCACTCTGCGTCTCCGTCCCTCTGTGTCTTTGTCCACTGTGTTTTCTGTCCCACTGTGTTTCAAGGCAGAGCTAAGAAGAGCTAGGAGAGGACACGAGAAGTCATTGGTGGATAGGATCAGGGAATACCCTAAGGCTTTCTATAGGTATATCAGGAATAAAAGAATGACTAGAGTTAGATTAGGGCCAATCAAGGATAGTAGTGGGAAGTTGTGTGTGGAATCAGAGGAGATAGGGGAAGTGTTAAATGAATATTTTGCGTCAGTATTTGCAGTAGAGAAAGAAAATGTTGTTGAGAATACTGAGATTCAGGCTACTAGGCTAGATGGGATTGAGGTTCTCAAGGAGGAGGTGTCATCAATTTTGGAAAGTGTGAAAATAGATAAGTCCCCTGGGCCAGATGGGATTTATCCGAGGAATCTCTGGGAAGCTAGGGAGGAGATTGCAGAGCATTTGTCCTTGATCTTTATGTCGTCATTGTCGACAGGAATAGTGCCGGAAGACTGGAGGATAGCAAATGTTGTACCCTTGTTCAAGAAGTGGAGTAGAGACAGCCCTGGTAATTATAGACCTGTGAGCCTTACTTCGGTTGTGGGTAAAATGTTGGAAAAGGTTATGAGAGACAGGATTTATAATCATCTTGAAAAGAATAAGTTAATTAGAGATAGTCAGCACGGTTTTGTGACGGGTAGGTCGTGCCTCACAAACCTTATTGAGTTTTTCGAGAAGGTGACCAAACAGGTGGATGAGGATAAAGCAGTGGATGTGGTGTATATGGATTTCAGTAAGGCGTTTGATAAGGTTCCCCACGGTAGGCTATTGCAGAAATACGGAAGTATGGGGTTGAAGGTGATTTAGAGCTTTGGATCAGAAATTGGCTAGCTGAAAGAAGACAGAGGGTGGTGGTTGATGGCAAATGTTCACCCTGGAGTTTAGTTACTAGTGGTGTACCGCAAGGATCTGTTTTGGGGCCACTGCTGTTTGTCATTTTTATAAATGACCTGGAAGAGGGTGTAGAAGGGTGGGTTAGTAAATTTGCAGATGACACTAAGGTCGTTGGAGTTGTGGATAGTGCCGAAGGATGTTGTCGGGTACAGAGAGACATAGATAGGCTGCAGAGCTGGGCTGAGACATGGCAAATGGAGTTTAATGCGGAAAAGTGTGAGGTGATTCACTTTGGAAGGAGTAACAGGAATGCAGAGTACTGGGCTAATGGGAAGATTCTTGGTAGTGTAGATGAACAGAGAGATCTTGGTGTCCAGGTGCATAAATCCCTGAAGGTTGCTACCCAGGTTAATAGGGCTGTTAAGAAGGCAAATGGTGTGTTAGCTTTTATTAGTAGGGGGATCGAGTTTCGGAGCCACGAGGTCATGCTGCAGCTGTACAAAACTCTGGTGAGACCGCACCTGGAGTATTGCGTGCAGTTCTGGTCACCGCATTATAGGAAGGATGTGGAAGCTATGGAAAGGGTGCAGAGGAGATTTACTAGGATGTTGCCTGGTATGGAGGGAAGGTCTTACGAGGAAAGGCTGAGGGACTTGAGGTTGTTTTCGTTTGAGAGAAGGAGGAGGAGAGGTGTCTTAATAGAGACATATACGATAATCAGAGGGTTAGATAGGGTGGATAGTGAGCGTCTTTTTCCTCGGATGGTGATGGCAAACACGAGGGGACATAACTTCAAGTTGAGGGGTGATAGATATAGGACAGATGTGAGAGGTAGTGTCTTTACTCAGAGAGTAGTAAGGGCGTGGAACGCCCTGCCTGCAGCAGTAGTAGATTCGCCAACTTTAAGGGCATTTAAGTGGTCATTGGATAGACATATGGATGAAAATGGAATAGTGTAGGTCAGATGGTTTCACAGGTCGGCGCAACATCGAGGGCCGAAGGGCCTGTACTGCGCTGTAATGTTCTAATTCCAATTCTAAATTCCCTCCGTGTGCAACTTCTTTATATCTGTCCCACTGTTTTTCTGTCCCTCTGTGCCTCTGTCCCTCTGTGTCCCGCGCACTGTTTGTCTCTGTCCCACTGTGTTTTCTGTCCCTCTGTGTTTTCTGTCCGTCTCTGTAATGCCCCCTCTTTGTGTATTTCCATCTGTATCTCTGTCCGTCGATGTCTTTGTCCTTCTGTGCCTCTGTCCCTCGGTGTCCCACACACTCTTTGTCTCTGTCCCACTGTGTTTTCTGTCCGTCTGTGTAACGCCCCCTCTTTGTCTCTGTTCCTCTTTGTCTCTGTCCCTCTGTATGTCTGTCCCTCTATGATTTCTGTCCCTCTGAGTTTTCTGTCCCTCTGTGTGTTCTGTCCCTCTGTTTTTTCTGTCCCTCTGTGTGTCTGTCCCTTTGTGCTTTCTGTGCGTCTGTGTTTTCTGTCCCTGTGTCTGTCTGTCCCTCTGTGTGCCTCTCCCTCTTTGTCTCTTTCCCTCTGTGTCTCTGCCCCTCGGTGTATATGCCTCTCTGTGTGTCTGTCCCTCTGTGTGTCCGCCCCTCTGTTTATCGCCCCCTCTTTGTCTCTGTTCCCCTGTGTGTTCTGTCCTTCTGTGTGTTCTGTCCCTCTGTGTTTTCTGTCAATCTCTGCGTCGCCCCCTCTTTGTCTCTCTCCCTCTGCATGTCTGTCTCTCTGTGTGTTCTGTCCCTCTGTGTTTTCTGTCCCTCTGTGTGTCTGTCCTTCCATGTTCCGCCCCCTCTCTGTGTCTTTCCATCTGTACCTCTGTCCGTCTATGTCTCTGTCCTTCTGTGTGCCTCTCCCTCTTTGTCTCTGTCCCACCGTGTCTCTGTCCCTCTGTGTATCTGTCTCTCTGTGTGTCTGTCCCTCTGTGTGTCAGCCCCTCTGTTTATCGCCCCTTCTTTGTCTCTGTCCCCCTGTGTATTCTGTCCCTCTGTGTGTTATGTCCCTCTGTGTTTACTGTGCCTCTCTACGTCGCTTCCTCTTTGTCTCTCTCCCTCTGTTTGTCTGTCCCTCTGTGTGTTCTGTCCCTCTGTGTTTTCTGTCCCTCTGTGTGTCTGTTCATTTGTTTTCCACCACCTCTTTGTGCCTTTCCATCTGTTTCTCTGTCCGTCTATGTCTCTGTCCTTCTGTGTGTCTATCCCTCTGTGTGCCGCCCCCTCTTTGTATCTGGCCCTCTGTCTCTGTCCCACTTAGTCCCTGCCCCTCTGTGTCTCTGTCCCTCTGTGTGTCTGTCCCTCCTTCTTTTCTGTCCCTTTGTGTCTCCGTCCCTCTGTGTTCCGAACCCTCTATGTCTCTGTCCCACTGTGTTTTCTGTCCCTCTGTGTTTTCTGTCCCTCTGTGTGTCTGTCCTTCTGTGTGCCTGTCCAACTGCGTCTCTGTCCCTCTGTGTCTCTCTCCCTCTGTGTCCCGCACACTCTTTGTCTCTGTCCCACTGTGTTTTCTGTCCCTCTGTGTTTTCTGTCCGTCTGATTGCCGCCCCCATTTGTCTCTGTTCCTCTTTGTCTCTGTTCCTCCTTGTCGCTGTCCCTCTGTGTGTCCCTCTATGTTTTCTGTCCCTCTGTGCTTTCTGTCCATCTGTGTGTTCGGTCCACCTGTTTTCTGCCCCTCTGTGTGTCCGTCCTTCTGTGTGCCTGTCCAACTGCGTCTCTGTCCCTCTGTTCCTCTGTCCCTCTGTGTCCCGCACACTCTTTGTCTCTGTCCCACTGTGTTTTCTGTCCCTCTGTGTTTAAGGTACGTCTGTGTAACGCCCCCTCTTAGTCTCTGTTCCTCTTTGTCTCTGTCCCCGTGTGTGTCTGTCCCTCTATGTTTTCTGTCCCTCTGTGTTTTCTGTCCCTCTGTGTGTTCTGTCCCTCTGTTTTTTCTGTCTCTCTGTGTGTCTGTCCCTCTGTGCTTTCTGTCCGTCTGTGTTTTCTGTCCCTGTGTTTGTCTGTCCCTCTGTGTGCCTCTCCCTCTTTGTCTCTGTCCCTCTGTGTCTCTGTCCCTCGGTGTATATGTCTCTCTGTGTGTCTGTCCCTCTGTGTGTCAGCCCCTCTGTTTATCGCCCCCTCTTTGTCTCTGTCCCCCTGTGTGTTCTGTCCCTCTGTGTGTTCTGTCCCTCTGTGTTTTCTGTCCCTCTCTGCGTCGCCCCCTCTTTGTCTCTCTCCCTCTGTTTTTCTGTCCCTCTCTGTGTTCTGTCCCTCTGTGTTTTCTGTCCCTCTGTGTGTCTGTCCTTCCGTGTTCCTCCCCCTCTGTGTGTCTTTCCATCTGTATCTCTGTCCGTCTATGTCTCTGTCCTTCTGTGTGTCTGTCCCTGTGTGTGCCGCCCCCCTTTGTCTCTTGACCTCTGTCTCTGTCCCTCTTCGTCCCTGTCCCTCTGTGTTTCTGTCCATCTGTGTGTCTGTCCCTCTGTGTTTTATGTCCCTCTGAGTGCCTGTCGCCCTGTGTGCATGCCCCCCTGTGTGTCTGACCCTCTGTGTCTCTGTCCCTCGGCGTGTCTGTCCCTCTGTGTGTCTGTCACTCTGTCCTTTCTGTCCCTCTGTGTTTTCTGTCCCTCTGTGTTTTCTGTTCCTCTGTGTGTCTGTCCTTCTGTATTCCGAACCCTCTTTGTGTCTGTCCCTTTGTACCTCTGTCCATCTCTGTCTTTGTCCCTCTGTGTGCCTGTCCCTCTGTGAGTCTATCCCTCTGTGTGCCTCCCCCTCTTTGTCTCTGTCCACTGTGCCTCTGTCACCCTGTGTCTCTGTCCCTCTGTATGTCTGTCCCTCTGTGTGTCTGTCCCTCTTTCTCTCTGTCCATCTGTCTCCCTGTCGCTCTGTGGGCCGCCCCCTCTTTGTCTCTGTCCCTCTGTGTCCATGTCCCTCTTTGTCCCTGTCCCTCTGTGTGTCTGTAATTCTGTGTGTCTGTCCCTCTGTGTTTTCTGTCCCTCGATGTTTTCTGTCCGCCTGTGTCCCGCCCTCTCTTTGTCTCTGTTCCTATGTACCTCTGTGTGTCTGCCTTCTGTGTTTTCTGTCCCTCTGCGTGTCTGTCCCTCCGTGTGTCTGTCCCACTGTCTTTTCTGTCCATCTGCCTTTTCTGTCCATCTGTGTTTTCTGTCCCTCTGTGTGTCTGTCCTTCTGTGTTCCGAACCCTCTTTGTCACTGTCCCTCTGTGTCCTGCACCATCTTTGTCTCTGTCCCACTGTGTTTTCTGTCCCTCTGCGTCTCTGTCCCTCTGCGTGTCTGTCCCTCTGTGTGCCTGTCCCACTGTCTTTTCTGTCCATCTGCCTTTTCTGTCCTTCTGTGTGTCTGTCCCTCTGTGTCTCTGTCCCTCTGTGTCCTGCACCCTCTTTGTCTCAGTTCCACTGTCTTTTCTGTCCGTCTGCGTGTCTGTCCCTCTGTTTTATCTGTCCCTCAGTGCGTCTGTCACTCTTTACTTTCAGTCCCTCTGTGTATTTTGTCCCTCTATGCGTTTTCTGTCCCTCTGAACGTCTGTCCAATGCGTGCATGTCCCTCTGTGTCTCTGTCGCCCTTTGTCTCTGTCCCTCTTCGTCTCTGTCTGTATGTGTCCCTGTCCCACTGTGTATTCTGTACCTCTGTGTTTTCTGTCCCTCTGTGTGTCTGTCCCTCTGTGTGCCTCCCCTTCTTTCTCTCTGTCCCTCTCTGTCTTTGTCCCTCTGTGTGTCTGTCCCTATTTTCCTCTGTCCCTCTGTGTCTCCCTGTGTCTCTATCACTCTGTCTGCCTGTTCCTCTGTATGTCGCCCCCTCTTTGTCTCTGTCCCGCTGTGTGTTCTGTCCCTATGTGTGTCTGTCCCTCTGTGTGTCTGTGCTTCTCTGTTCCTCCCCTTCTTTGTGTCTGTCCATCTGTATCTCTTTCCGTCTATGTCTCTGTCCTTCTGTGTGTCTGTCCCTCTGTGTGCCGCCCCCTCTTTGTCTCTTGACCTCTGTCTCTGTCCCTCTTTGCCCCTGCCCCTCTCTGTTTCTGTCCCTCTGTGTGTCTGTTCCTCTGTGTGTTTGTCCCTCTGTGTTTTCTGTCCCTCTGTGTGCCTGTCCCCCTGTGTGCATGCCCATTGTGTCTCTGTCCCTCTTTGTCCCTGCCCCTCTCTGTTTCTGTCCCTCTGTGTCTCGGTCCCTCTGTGTTCCGCACCCGCTTTGTCTCTGTCCCACTGTGTTTGCTGCCCCTCTGTGTTTTCTGTCCGTCTGTGTCTCCCCCCCCCCCCTCTTTGTCTCTGTTCCTCTTTGTCTGTTTGTCTCTTTGTCTCGGTCCTGCTTTACTCAGTCCGTCTGTGTCTTTGTCCCTCTGTGTTTTCTGTCCCTCTGTTTTTTCTGTCCCTTGTTGTGTCTGTCCCACTTTGTTTTTGTCCCTCTGTGTTTTCTGTCCCTCTGTGTTTTTGTCCCTCTGTGTGTTTTCCTTCCCTTTGTTTGTCTGTCCATCTGTGTGCCTGTCCCTCTGCGTGGATGTCCCTCTGCGTGTCTGTCCCTCTGTGCGTCTGTCCCTCTGTCTCTTCAGTCCCTCTGTGTTTTCTGTCCCTCTGTGTGCCTGTACCCCTGTGTGCCTGTCCCCCTATGTCTCTGTCCCTCTGTGTACCGCATCCTCTTTGTCTCTGTCCCACTGTATTTTCTGTCCCTCTGTGTTTTCTGTTCATCTGTGTCCCGCCCCCTCTTTGTCTCTGTTCCTCATTCTCTCTGTGTCTCTGTCCCACTGTGTTTTCTGTCTCTCTGTGTGCCTCCTCCTCTTTCTCTCTGTCCCTCTCTGTCTCTGCACCTCTGTGTGTCTGTCCCTATTTTCCTCTGTCCCTCTGTGTCTCTGTCTCTCTGTGTCTCTGTCCCTCTGCCTGCCAGTCCCTCTGTGTCTCGCCCCCTCTTTGTCTCTGTCCCTCTGTGTGCTCTGTCCCTCTGTGTGTTCTGTCCTTCTGTGTTCCGCACCCTCTTTGTGTCTGTCCATCTGTATCTCTGTCCGTCTATGTCCCTCTCCCTCTGTGTGTCTGCCCTCTGTGTGGCAGTCCCTCTGTGTGTTTGTCCCTCTGTGTTTTCTGTCCCTATGTGCGCCTGTCCCTCTGCGTCTCTGTCCCTCTGCTTGAATGTCCCTCTGTCTTTTCTGTGCATCTGTCTTTTCACTCCATCTGTCTTTTCTGTTCCTCTGTTTAGTTTAGTGATACAGCACTCAAACAGGCCCTTCGGCCCACCGAGTCTGTGCCGACCATCAACCACCCATTTATACTAATCCTACGCTAATTCAATATTCCTACCACATCCCCACCTGTCCCTATATTTCCCGACCACCTACCTATACGAGTGGCAATTTATAATGGTCAATTAACCTATCAACCTGCAAGTCTTTGGCATGTGGGAGGAAACCGGAGCACCCGGAGGAAACCCACGCAGACACAGGGAGAACTTGCAAACTCCACACAGGCAGAACCCAGAATTGAACCCGGGTCGCTGGAGCTGTGAGGCTGCGGTGCTAACCACTGCGCCACTGTGCTGCCCTTTTCTGTCCCTCTGTGTGCCTGCCCCGCTTTCTGTCTGTCCCCCTGTATCTATGCCCCTCTTTGTCTTGGTCCGTCCGTTTTCCGCACCTGCTTTGTCTCTGTCCCACTGTGTTCTCTGTCCCTCTGTGTTTTCCGTCCGTCTGTGTCCCGCCCCCCGTTTGTCTCTTTTCCTCTTTCTCTCTTTGTCTCTGTCCTGCTTTACTCAGTCCGTCTGTGTCTTTGTCCCTCTGTGTTTTCTGTCACCCTGTTTTTTCTGTCCCTCGTTGTGCCTGTCCCTCTGTGTGTCTCTCCCACTTTGTTTTTGTCCCTCTGTGTTTTCTGTCGCTCTGTGTTTTTGTCCCTCTGTGTGTTTTCTGTCCCTCTATGCTTTCTGTCCCTCTGTTTGTTTTCCTTCCCTTTGTGTGTCTGTCCATCTGCGTGCCTGTCCCTCTGCGTGGAGTTCCCTCTGCGTGTCTATCCCTCTGTGCGTCTGTCCTTCTGTCTTTTCTGCCCCTCTGTCCGCCTGTCCCCCGTGTGCCTGTCCCCCTATGTCACTGACCCTCTGTGCCTCTGTCCCCCTGTGTCAATGTCCCTCTGTGTTCCGCATCCTCTTTGTCTCTGTCACACTGTGTTTTCTGTCCCTCTCTGTTTTCTGTTCGCCTGTGTCCCGCCCCCTCTTTGTCTCTGTTCCTCTTGCTCTCTGTTCCTCATTGTCTCTGTCCCCCTTTGTCTCTGTCCCTCTTTGTGTCTGTTCCGCTTTACTCTGTCTGTCTGTGTCTCTGCGCCTCTGTGTTTTTTTGTCCCTCTCTGTTTTCTGTCCGTCTCTGTTTTCTGTCCCGCTGTGTCACTCACCCTCGTTGTCTCTTTCCCTCTGTTTCTCTGTCCCTCAGTGTGCCTGTTCATCTTTGTCTCGTCTTAGTCGCTAACCCTCTGTGGCTCTGTCACTCTGTGTGTCAGTCCCTCTGTGTGTCAGTCCCTCTGTGTGCCGCCCCCTCTTTTCTTTGTCCCTCTTTGACTTAGTCGCTCTGTGTGTCAGTCCCTCTTTGTCTCTGTCCCTCTGTGTGTCTGTCCCTCTGTGTGCCGCCCCCTGTGTGCGCCGCCCCCTCTTTGTCTCGGTCCCTCTTTGTGTTCTGTCCCTCCTGTGTTTTCTGTCCATCTGTGTATCTATCCCTCTGTGTGTCGCTCCCTCTTTGCCTCTGTCCCACTGTGTGTCTGTCCCTCTATGTGTTCTGTCCCTCTGTGTATCTGTCCTTCAGTGTTCCGCCCCCTCTTTGTGTCTGTCCATCTGTGTCTCTGTCCCTCTGTGTGTCTGTCCCTCTTTGTCTCTGTCCCTCTTTGTCTCTGTTCCTCTGTGACTCTGTCTCTCTGTGTGTCTGTCCCTCTGTGTGTCAGTACACCTATGTATCGCCCCCTCTTTGTCTCTGTCCCTCTGTGTGTTCTTTCCTCTGTGTTTTCTGTCCATCTGTGTGTCTGTCCCTCTTTGTATCGCCCCCTCTTTGTCTCTGTCCCACTGTGTGTCTATCGCTCTTTGTGTTCTGTCCCTCTGTGTTTTCTGTCCCTCTGTGCGTCTGTCCTTTTGTGTTCCGCCCCCTCTTTTTGTCGATCTCTCTGTGTCTCTGTCCGTCTATGTCTCTGTCCGTCTGTATGTCTGTGCCTCTGTATGGTGCACCCTCTTTGTCTCTGTCCCTATGTGTCTGTCCCTATTTGTCCCTGTCCCTCTGTGTGTCCGTCCCTCTGTTTATCTGTCCCTCTGTGTTTTCTGTCCCTCTGTGTTTTCTGTACGTCTATGTCTGTGTCCCCCGTGTGTCTGTCCCTCAGTGTCTCTGCCCCTCTGTGTTTTCTGTCCCTCTGTTTGTGTGTCCCTCTGTGCTGCCCCCTCTTTTTCTCTGTCCCTCTTTGACTTAGTCGCTCTGTGTATCTGTCCCTCTGTGTGTCTGTCCCTCTGTGTGCCGCCCCATGTGTGCGCCGCCCCCTCTTTGTCTCTGCCCCTCTTTGTCTCTGTCTTCTGTGTGCCTGTCCCTCTGTTTTTTCTTTCCCTCGGTGTGCCTCTACCTCTGTGTGTCTGTCCCTTTGTATTTTCTGTCCCTCTGTGTGTCTGTCCCTCTGTGTGTCTGTCCCTCTGTGTGCCGCCTTTTCTGTGTGTCTTTCCCTCTGTGTGTCTCTCCCACTGTGTGTCTCCTCTCTGTGTGGCTCCTCTGTGTGCCGCATCTCTGTGAGTCCCCTCCCTGTGTGAGCCCCTCTCTCTGTGTTAGTCGCTCTCTCTGTGTCAGTCCCTCTCTCTATGTGAGCCACTCTCTCTCTGTGCCGCCACTCTGTGACTCCCCTCTCTGTGTGCCGCCACTCTGAGATTCCTCTCTCTGTTTTCCGCCACTCTGTGAGTTCCTCTGTGTGTGTGTGTCCCTCTATCTGTGTGAGTACCTCTCTCTGTGTGAGCCCTTCTCTCTCTGTTAATCGCTCTCTCTCTCTGTCCTTCTCTCTGTGGCTGCCTCTGTGTGTGTGACTCCCTCTCTCTGTGTCTCTCCTTCTCTCTGTATGTGTCTCTCCCTCTCGCCCTCTCTCTCTCCTCCCTCTCTGTCCCCTCCCTCTCTGTTCCCTCCCTCTCTGTCTCCTCTCTCTCTGCCCCTCCCTCTATGTCCCCTGTCTCTCTGTCCCATCGCTCACTTTCCCCTCTCTTTGTGTGTCCCCTCTCTCTGTGTATCCACTCTCTCTCTCTCTGTCCCCTCTCTACCTCTGTCCCCCTTCGCTGTGTGTCCACTCTCTGAGTGTCTCCCTTCTCTGAATGTCTCCCCTCTGTGTGTGTCACCTCTCTGAGTGTCTCCCTTCTCCGTGTGTCTCCCCTGTCTGTGTGTCCACCCTCTCTGTGTGCCCCTCACTGTGACTCCCCCTGCTCTGTGTGTCCCTTCACCGTGTGTGCCCCCTCTGTGTGTGTGCCCCCTCTGTGTGTGTGCCCCTTCTTGTGTGTCCCCCTCTTGTGTGCCCCGTCACTCTGTGTCACCCACACTCTGCTTGTCTCCCTCTCTCTGTGACTCCCTCTCTCTGTGTCTCCCTCTCTCTGTGTCCCCTCTCTCTGTGTTCTTTCTCTCTCTGTCCGCTCTCTCTGTGCCCCCAAACTCTGTGTCCCCTCTATCTGTGCCGCCTCTGTGTGTGTGTCCCCTCTCTGTGTGTGCCTCTCTCTCTCTGTCTCTGTCTCTCCCTCTCAGTCTCCCTCTCTCTCTGTCTCCCTCTCTGTCTCTCTCTCTCTCCCTATCTCTGTGTCTCCCCTGTCTCTGTGTGTTTAATCTCTGTGTGCCTCCTCTCTGTGTGCCACCTCTCTGTGTGGGCCCCTCTCTCTGTGTGGGCCCCTCTCTCTGTGTGAGCCCCTCTCTCTATGTGAGCCCCTCTCTCTGTATGAGTCCCTCTCTCTGTGTGAGCCCCTCGCTCTGTGTGAGTCCCTCTCTCTCTGTGTCTGCCTCTCTCTCTGTGAGTCTCCCTCTATCCGTGTTTCTCTCTCTCTCTGTGCGTGTCTCTCCCTCTCTCCCTCTCTGTCCCTCCCTCTCTTTTCCCCTCCCTCTCCGTCCCCTCCCTCTCTCTCACCTCTCTCTCAGTCCCCTCCTTCAATGTCCCCTCTTTCACTGTCCCGTCTCTCACTATCACTTCTCTCTGTCCCTTCTCTCTGTGTCTCCCTCTCTCTGTGTGTCTCCCTCTCTCTGTGCGTGTCTCTCCCTCTCTCCCTCTCTGTCCTCTCCCTCCCTGTCCTCTCCCTCTCTGTCCCCTCTTTCTGTGTTTCCCCTCTCTCTCTGTTTCCCCTCTCTCTGTGTGCCCCTCTCTCTCTCTGCCCCCTCTTTCTGGTCCCCTCTCTGAGTGTGGCCCTCTCTGAGTGTGTCGCCTCTCTGTGTGTATCCCCCCTCTTTGTGTGTCCCCCGTCTCTGTGTGTCCCCTCTCTCTGTGTGTCCCCCCTCTCTGTGTTTCCCGCCCCTCTGTGTGTCCCCCCTCTCTGTGTGTCCCGCCTCGCTTTGTGGGCCCCTCTCTCTGTGTGAGCCCCTCTCTCTATGTGTCTCCCTCTCTCTCTGTCTCTCCCTCACTCTGTGTGTCGCCCTCTCTCTGTTCGGGTCTCTCCCTCTCTGTCCCCTCCCTCTATGTCTCCTCCCTCTCTGTCGCCTCTCTCTCTCACCTCTCTCTTTCCCCTCTCTCACTGTCCCCTCTCTCACTGTCCCCTCTCTCTCTGTCCCCTCTCTGTGTGTCCCCCTCTCTCTGTGCATATCTCTCCCTCTCTCCCTCTCTGTTCCCTCCCTCTCTGTCCCCTCCCTCTCTGTCCCCTCTCTCTATGTCCCCTCTGTCTCTGTTTTCCCTAGCTCTATGTGTCCCCCCTCTCTCTCTGTCCCCTCTATCTCTATGTCACTCTCTCTGTGTCCCCTCTGTGTGTGTGTGTCCCCTCTATGTGGATGTCCCCTCTCTGAGTGTGTCTCCTCTCTGTGTGCCCACCCCTCTCTGAGTGTGTCCCCCTCTCTGTGTGTCCCCCTCTCTGTGTGTCCCCCTCTCTGTATGTTCCCCCTCGCTGTGTGTTCCCCCTCTCTTTCTGTACCCCCTCTCTGTGTGTGCCCCCTTTCTGTGTGTTCCCCCTCTCTGTGTGTTCCCCCTCTCTGTGTGTGCCCCCTCTGTGTGTGTGCCCCCTCTCTGTTTGTACCGCTCTCTGTGTGTCCCGCTCTCTCTCTGTCCAGCTCTCTCTTTGTCCCGTTCTCTCTCTGTGCCCCTTCTCTCTATGTGTCCCGCTCTCTCTCTCTGTCCCGCTCTCTCTGTTTCACGCTCTCTCTCTCTGTCCAGCTCTCTTTCTGTCCAGCTCTCTCTGTGTCCCGCTCTCTCGATGTGTTCCGCTCCCTCTTTCTGCCCGATCTCTCGCTCTTTGTTCTGCTCTCTATCTCTCTCTTTCTCTCTCTCTCTCTCTCTCTCTGTCTCTCCGTGCCTCTCTCTCCCTGCCCCTGTTTCTACGTGCCCCTGTGTCTCCCTGCTACTGTGCGTCCCTGTCCCTGTCCCTGTCTGCCTCCCTGTGCCTGCCTCTGTCTCTGTCTCTGTCTCTCTCTCTCGCTTACACACTCTCACAGTCTCTCTGTCTCTGTCTCTGTCTGTGTGTCTTTGTGTGTATGTGTTCCTTTGTGTGTTTACATCTCTGTAGATGTATGTGTATCTCTCTCCGTATGTGTGTGTTTGTGCGTGTGTGTCTCTCTCTCTCTCTCTCTCTTTATGTCTCTGTCTCTGTGCATCTGTGTCTCTCTCTGTCACTCTCTCTGTGTCTGTGTGTCTCTCTCTCCGTGCATGTGTATGGGTTTCTGTGAGTGTGCCTCTGATGAGTGTCTCTCTCTCTCTGTTTTTGTGTGCTTTTCTGTCCCTCTCTGTCTCTTGTGCGTTTCTCTGTGTCTCTATCTATCTCTGTGCGCATCACTCTCTCTTGCCATGTGTGTGTGTGTCTCCCTCTCTGTGTCCCTGTGTGCATCTCTCTCTCATCATGTCTGTGTGTGTCTCTCTCTCTTTCTCGCTGTATCTGCGTATCTTTCTCTCTCCCTGTCAGTGTGTGTGATTGTACGTCTCCCTGCGTCTGTATGTGCACTTTCTCTCTCTCTCTCTGTGCATATGTGTTTATGTGTGTGTTTCGCTCTCTCCTCGTGTTGTGTCCGTCTTTGTCTGTGTCTCCCTCTTTATGTCTTTGTGTGTGTTTATGTGCATTTGTCTCTTTCTCTGTGTCTGTGTGTGTATTTCTCTCTGTGTGTGCCTGTCGTCTCTCCCTGTGTCTCTGTGTGCATCTCTCGCCCTCTGTCTGTGTGTTTGTGTGTGTTTCTCTCTTGCACGCCTTTTGTGTGTGTGTGTGTCTCTTTCTCTCCGTTCGTGTGAATTTGTATGCCTGTGTCTGTGTGTGTGCCTCTGTATGTATCACCGTCTCTCTCTCTGTCAGTGTGTGTGTGCGTCTCATCTCTGTCTCCCGCTCACTGTCTGCCTTTGTGTCTCTCTCTCTTTGTGCATGTGTTTCTGTGGGTGTCCGGGTCTGTGTATGTATGTGTATGCCTCTGTATGTCTTGTGTGTGTCGTGTGAATGTGGTTCTTTCTCTGTGTCTGTGTGTGCTTGCTTTTTACTCTGTGTCTGTGCCTCTGTGTGCGTCGCTCGTTCGCTCTGTCTCACTGTGTGTGTTTGTATATGTCTCCATCTGTATGTCTTTGTGTGTTTCTGTGCACGTATGTCTATTTCTGCGTGTCTGTGAGTGTATGCCTCTCTCTCTCTCTCTGGGCGCTTGCATTTTACTCTGTGTGCGTGTGTGTGTGTGTTTCTCCATCTCTGTGTCTCTATGTGCATCTCTCTCTATCTCTCTGTCTGTGCGTGTCTCACTCTCTTTCTATGTCTGTGTGTGTCTGGGTCTCCCTCTCTGTTAAGCTGTGTGTCTGTCTCTCTCTCTTGCTCTCTGTGTATCTCTCTTTCTCGCCGCGTGTGTGTGTTTGTCTCTCTCTCTCTGTCCCTCTGTGTGTCTCTCTCACTATCGCCGTGTCTGCATGATTCTCCCTCTCTGTTAGTCTGCGTGTGTGTCTTTCTCTCGCAATCTGTGTCTCCCTCTTTGTGCCTCTGTGTGCACCTCTCTCTGTGTCTGTGTGTTTGTGTAAGTCTCTCCCTCGCCGACTGTCTGTCTGTCTCTCTTTGTGTCTCTTTCTTTCGCCCTATCTGTGTGTGTATCTCTCTGTCTCTCTCTCAGTCTGTGTGTGAGTGTGCATCTCTCTCTCTTTCTGTCTCTCTGCATGTGTGTGCCTTAGTGTGTGCGTGTCTCTCTCTCTCCATGTGTGTGTGTCTCCCTCTGTATGTCTTTGAGAATCTGTGTGTGTATCTCTCTGTGTCTGTGAGCATCTCTCTGTCTCGCTCTGTCTGTGTATTTGTGCGTATATCTCTCTCTCTCGCCATGTGTATGCGTGTATGTTTCTCCTCATGTATGTCTGTCTGCGTATCTGTCACTCTCTTTCTCTCTGTCTGTCTGTCTATGCCTTTGTGTGTGTGTGTGTGTCCCTCCTTCTGCCTCTCTTTCACTCTCTCTCTCTCTCTCTCTCTCTCTCTCTCTCTCTCTCTCTCTCTCTCTCTCTCTGTGCCCCTTCAATGTGTGTGTGTCTCTCTCTTTCTCCATTTCTCTCGCTGCCTGTGTGTGACTCTACGTATGTGTGTAGTTGTGTGTGTGTTTGTGTGTCTCTGTCTGTGTGCCTTTGTGCATATCTCTCTTCCTTCCATTCTCTGTCTGTGGGTGTTGCTGTGTGTGTCCCTCTCTCTCTCTCGTCCTCTGTGTGTGTATGTGCGCCTGTGAGCCTCTCTCTTTGTCTCTCTCTGTCTGTGTGTGTGACCCTATGTGTCTCTGTGTGCATCTCTCTCTCTTTCGCCGTGTGTCTGTGTATCCATCTCTGTGTCTCTGTGTGCTTCTCTCCTGTCTGTCTGTGTGTTTGTGTGTGTCTCTCTCTCGCCACGTGTGTATGTTTCTTTCTGTACCTCTGAGTGTGTCTCTCTTTCTCGTTGGCTCTGTGAGTGTCTCTCTCTCTGTCAGTGTGTGTGTACGTCTCCCACTCTCTGACTGTGTCTCTCTCTGCATGTGTGTGTCTATCTCTGTGTATGTCTTTCTGTATGTCTTGTTGTGTGTCTGTGCGTGTGTGTCTCTTTCTCTGTATCTGTTTGTGTATGTCTCTCTTTTGTGCTTGCGTTTCTCTCTCTGTGGCTCTGTGTGTGTGCATGTCTCCCTCTCTCTGTCTGTGTATGTGTGTGTGTGTCTGTCTATCTGTCTCTCTCTCTCTGTTGCGTTGCCTCTGTGTGTGTCTCACTCTCTCTCGCCTTCTGTATGTGTGTGTCCCACTCTCTCTGTGTTTGTGTGAATTTGCGTGTGTGTGCGAGTTCCTTTCTCTGTGTGTATGTGTGTATGTGTGTGTGCGCGCGCGCGCGACTCGCTCTCTCTGTGCTTGTGTGTGTCTGTATATTTGCGTGTGTGTCTCCCTCTGTATATCTTTGTTTGTGTCATTGCATGGCTGTCTGTGTTCGTGTGTCTGTGTGTCTCTGTCTGTGTGTGCCTGTCTGTATGTCTGCCTGCCTGTGTCTCTCTTTCCTTCTGTGTTTATGTAACACTGTGTCGGAATGTGAGTGTGTCTGTGTAAGTGCATGCTTATCAGTCTTTGTCTGTGTGGATCTTTGTCTCTATCTGTGTGCCTCTCTCTCTGTCAGTATTTATGTGTGTGTGTGTGTGTACGTCTCTCTGTCGCTCGCTGAGTGTCTCTCTCTCTCTCTGCATGTGTGTTTCTGTGTATTTGTGTGTGTGTCTCTCTCCGTGTGTGTGTGTGTGTGTCCGTCTCTGTGTATGGATGTGTATCGCTCTGTATGTCTTGTGTGTGTCTGTGCACATGTATCTCCCTCTCTGTCTCAGTGTGCGCCTCTCTCTCTGTCTCTCGCTGTGAGTGTGTGAGTGTGTGTATGTTTCCCTCTTTAGGTCTTTGTGTGTGTGTGTTTCTTTCTCTGTGTCTGCGTGTGTGCATTTCTCTCTCTCTCTGTCGCTCTGTCTCACTCTCTGTCTTTATGTGTGCCCCTCAATGAGTGTGTCTCTCTCTCAGTTTCTGTGGGTCTCTCTCTCTCCATCTGTCCAAGAGTTTGTGTGCGTGTGTGGCTCTGTGTGGGTGTTTTTATCAGTCTGAGTGTGTGTGTGTGTGTTTGTGTGTGTATGTGTGTGTGTGTGTGCACGCGTGCTTCTCTCTTTCTGTCTGTCTGTGTATCTCTCTCTGTCGCTCTCTCTATCTATCTCTCTGCCTTTCTCTCTCGTTGCATTTGCATGTCTGTGTATGTGTGTCTCCCTCTGTATGCCTGTGGGTTTGTCAGTGCGTTTCTCTTTGTGTGCCTGTATGTGTATATCTTCCATTCTCTGTGTGCTTGCATTTTACTCTGTGTCTCTATGTACATGTCTCTCTGTCTCTGTGTGTGTGCCTCTCTCTCTTTTTCTATATCTGTGCGTGCCTGTGTCTACCTCTGTGTTACTCACTATGTGTGTGTGTGTGTGTGTCCCTCGGTGTCTCTGTGTGCATCTCTCTCTCTCTCGCCATGTGTGTGTGTCTCCCGCTCTGTGTCTCTCTCTGTCAGTGTGTGTGTACGTCTCTCTCTCTCTCTCTCTCTCTCTCAGTGTGTGTTTGTGTGCGTGTGTCTCCCTCTGTGTGTCTTTATGTGTGCCTGTGCGTGTGTCTCTTTCTCTGCGTCTGTGTTTGTATGTCTCTCTCTCCCTCTCTGTGCGCTTCTCTCTCTCTCTCTCTCTCTGTCTCTCTATGTTTCTCTCTCTCTCTCTGTCTCTCTCTCTGTCTCTCTCTCTCTCCCTCTCTGTGTGCGTTCCTCTCTCTCGTTCTCTGTCTGTGTGCTTGTATGTCTCTATCTCTCGCCATGTGTCTGTGTGCGTATCTCCCCCTCGCTCTCTGTCTCTCCCTCTCCATCTGTGTGTTTGTTTGAATTTGTGTGCCTGTGCATGCGTGTGTCTCTCTGTCTTCCTCTGTGTCTTACTCTCGCCACGTGTATGTCTGTGTGTCTCCCTCTCTCGCTGTGTCTCTCTGTCTGTGTATTTGTGTGTCTTCTTGACATTTTGCATTCTAAGCCTATTTGATGCTCACTTCTGTTTCATCTGCTTTCTAATGTCACTGGCTACTTTTCTACCACCTGTTACCAGCTTTACTTCCTTCCCATTTGATCCTTCCTCCCAATTTCAAAAGGAAGCTGTATGGGCGCTTGAAGGAAGTGAAGTGCAGGGCTACAGGGATTGAGTGTAGGAGTGGGACTGACTGAATTGCTCCACAGAGAACAGGCATGGTCTCGAAGGGCCGGACTCTGATGGGTGCATCAGCTGTTCCTACGTGGAAAGATCCAGATACATAAAAGTTCAATTAAACTGTGACCTTAACAGCCACTGAACAGATTCATCTTCAGCCTGGTGCGAGGCTCCAGGTCATGTTACAGGAGGTGACACAGCTCTGTGACCACCTCCTTATTGAATCAGAGTCACCTCACACTTTGATCCTGGTTTTCATGTAGGTCGGAAAAGTGCTCTTGGAAAACCAGGGGTGGGTAGGGAAGAGCCCCCTCCTCCTCCCTCTTTACAGAGCTTCTCCTCTCTGGGTCTTTGCTTCAATTGTTGGTCATGTTACAGACCCAGATACACTGTAACTACAGTCCTGATACCTCGCCCAGAGTCGGGTAACCAAATCCTCTGTCTTCCCTGAATCTCTGCAGCAGCTAACCACACAGCCTCCAGAAAACCATTCGCAGCACCTCCACTAACTTTACAATAGCAGAGGTAAGACAAAAGCCCCTCACCTGTAAGTTTAATCCTGTTACTTTTAAATAACACTAGAGGGGCTTCCCCGTGCTGCTGAATATATGTTCAACTGAGAGTAACTAACACAAGCGGTCACTGGACATGAACAGTCTAAGTTTCAAAGAACTGTATCAAAGCTTCTGGAATGGCTGATTGACATCACATTCCTCATGGAGAGCACACAGTGTACACCCGGGCTCGAGCTCTGCACAGCATGGGACAGGGTGCAGGCCACACCGAAAGTGTTTGGCAGCTCAGCTCACATCCAGTTACGGATCCACGCCTCCATAGTGTTGGTAGCAGTGGTGCTATAGAAACGAAATCACCACCGGGGTGAGATACAGAGGGAAGGAAATTCACTTTTAAAGGGGACGTGGAAATAGACTTGAGAGTAAAATATTTGCTGGAACATGGGAATGGTCAGGGGAATGGGACTAATTGGAGTCTTGAGGTCATGGAGGGTTTCAAACACAAGAATAAGAATATAAAAATTAAGGTGCTGTCAGACCCAGAGCCAATGTAGATCAGTGAGCATAAGGGTGATGGGTGATCGAGATTTAATGTGAGTGAGGATACAGGCAGCAGAGTACTAGATGGGCTGTGGTTTACGAAGGTTTATAAGTGGGAAGGTGACCAGGATAGAATTGGAATAGTCTAGTGTGGATTTAACAAAGGCAGATGGAGTGAGGCAGAGGTGGAGATGGGTGATATTACAGACATGGTAGCAGGCAGGGTTGGTGATGGAGAGAATATGGAGATGAACCAATAATAGAAACACAGAGGATGTAAACGGTATGGTTCAGCCTCAGATATTGCGGAGGGTGGAGTAAGGGGTTCACAGACAGGGGATGGATTTTGTGATGGCGACCAATGACACTGGCTTCACTCTTTCCAAAATTTACATAACAGAACAGTATTTCAGTGAAACCGGGTTTACAGATCTCCTATCTGGAAATTGAGTCTTACCATAGGCACAAACAGCCACAAAAATGAGAGATTAAATTGCAAGACCAATAATACAATTAGCAATGGTTTATGGAGCTAATAGCTGGAGGAAGAGATTCGCCAGGAATAACAGCAGCCGCAAAGATTACAGAGTAAATTACAAGAACAGTAATGTAGGTAAATATATTTTATAGAATTGATAGCTGTATAGAGAGACGTACCAGGGCCACCTACAATAGCCAGGATGGGATAGTAAATGTATTGAATAATTTCAAGTGCATATAGGATCCGATAGTCTAATGTCATCGGATCATAATATGTGGAGAAACAGAGAAACAGACAGACACACACACACACACACATATAGAGAGAGGCACACACACATACAGAGAGAGAGAGAGAGAGAGAGAGAAATTAATACAGAGGGAGAGTAATACAGAGAAAGAAAGAGTAATACAGAGAGAGAGACAGACACACATACACAGAGACAGAGAGTGAGAGAGGCAAACAGATAGAGAGAGACAGACAGATAGACAGACACACAAATTCACCCAAACACAGATATAGGGAGACACAGAGAGAAGGTGATACACACACAGACATGCGGCGAGAGAGAGAGACACAGACAAACATACATGTACAGAGAGAGAGAGACGTACACACACATGGAGAGAGCGAAAAGAAGAGAGAGACACACTCACACACAGGCACAAACACACAGACAGAGAGAGACAGGGAGACACACGCACACACAGACAGACGGCGAGAGAGAGAGACAACACAAACACACATGCACAGCGAGACGTACACACACTTGAGGTGGGGAGAGAGAGAGGGTGGTGGAGAGAAAGAGAGAGTCAGGGAGGGAGGGAGTGTGTGACGCAACATTCCCAACAAGGTAGATGATTCAAAGGGCCAAATAGAGGTAATTGTTTCTGATCTAATTGTCATAACATGTTCAATGTTATGTTCAATGAAACGTTGGGACAGGGTGACCAAGACTGACAACTGAATATACAAGCATATTCGACATTTGGGAAGGACTGGCAAAAAGGAAAAGGACGTAATGTTGCGCTAATAATAACGGATAGGATCAGTACATTAGTAAGGGAGGATCTCAGGTCTGAAGAGCAAAATATGGAATCTGTTTGGGTGTATCTAAGAAACAACAAGGGGCAGAAAACACTGGTAGGAGATGTTTTAGGCGACCAAACTGTAGTGGTAGTGTGTGGAATGGCATTAATCAGGAAATTGGAGTATCATGTAGCTTGGGTAATACAGTAATCACGGGTGATATATATATTTCATATAGACTGGGTAAACCTAATGAGAACAAATGCTATGGATGACGGGTTTCTGGACTGTGTTTGGGATAGTTTCCAAGAGCAGTATGTTGAGGAACCGACTAGAAAACAGGCTATTTTAGATCTAGTCTTATGTAATGAGTAGGGCAAATTAATAATCTCATTGTAAAATAACCTTCAGGGATAAATTTTACATTATGTTTCAAAGTGAGGTGGTTTGATCTTGAGCCAGTGTGTTAAATTTGAACAAAGGAAATCATGAAGGTATGCAGAATAAATTGGCCGAGGTGGATTGGGAAATTATGTTAAGAGGTATTTCAGTACTTCGGCAATGGATAGTCTTTAAAAAAATATTATATAGTTTACAGCAACTATATATTTGTTCAAGATAAATAAACCCCAGAAGTAAAGGCAGTCAACTGTGGACAACAAAGGAATTTAAGTATTGTAACAGAATAAAAGAAAAGGCCTATAAAGTTGCTATAAATAGCAATAAACCTGAGGATTGTCAGGATTTTATAATACAACAAAGTAGGATGAAGGAACTGATAAAGAAAGGGAGAATAGAATCTGAAAGTTAGCTGGAAAAATAAAAAAACCGGACTGTAAAAGCTTCTACAGGTACGTAAAAAGGAAACGTTGGGCTAAGACAAGTGTGGGTCCATTACACGCAGTAATGAGAATTTATAATGGGGAATAGAGAAATGGCAGAGAAGCTAAAAGTTTAATTTGTGTCTGTCTTCACTGAGGAATAAATAAGAGATCTCCCAGATTTAGATATCCAAGGGAGTGGGGGAATGAGGAACTAAGGAAATTAGTATTAGAAAGAAGGTTACATTGGAGAAATTAATGGGGTTGAAGGATGATAAGTCCCCAGCACCTGACATTCTACATCTCAGGAGTGCTGAAAGCGATAGCTTTGGAGATAGTGGATGCATTGGTGATTATCTTCAATAATTGTGCAGATTCTGGAGCGGTTCCTTAAGATTGAAAGGTAGCATATGTCACCCCACTATTTAAGAATGGAGGGAATGATAAAACAGGGAATTACAGACCTGTAAGCCTTACATTAGTCATTGGAAAAATGCTATAATCTATTATAAATGATGTTATAATTGGACACTTGGATAATAATGATCTGATTGGTATAGTCAACATGGATTGATGAATGGGAAATCATGTTTGATGAATCTGTTGGACATTTTGACGATGTTACCAACGGAATTGATAAAGGGGAGTTGGTGAACGTGGTATATTTGCATTTTCAGAAAGTTTTTGATAAAGTCTCCCACAGAAGGTTGATTAGCAAAATTAAAGCACATGGGATAGGACGCAATATACTGGCATGGATTAAGGATTGGTTAACAGGCTGAAAACAGAGAGTAGAAATAAGTGGCTCATTCTCGCGTTGACAGGATGTGACTAGTGGGGCACTGCAGGGATCATTGCTTGGGCCCCAGCTGTTCACAATATATATATATATATATCAAGGATTTGGTCCCCTTACTTTAGGAAGGATATTATTGCCATACAGGGAGTGCAAAGAATGTTCATAAGACTTGTTCCCGTTTGGCGAGACTGTCCTATGAAGAGAGATTGGGGAAACTGGGCCTTCATTCTCTAGAGTTTAGAAGAATGCGAGATGATCTCATTGAAACCTACAAAGGACCTAAAGGAATAGACATGGAAGATGCAGCTAAGATGTTTCCCCTGGTCTAGAACCAAGGAAGACTATTTCAAAATAAGTGGGAAGCCACTGAGGACAGAGATGAGAAGAAATTTCTTTGCTCAGAGGTTTGTCAATCTTTGGAATTCTCTACCCCAGAGGGCTGTGCAAGCTCAGTCATTGTGTATGTTTAAAGCAGAGGCTGACCTATTTCTAAATACCAATGATATAAGGGAATATGAGGATAGTGTGGGGAAAAGGCAATAAAGTGGATGATCAGCCATGATCGCATTGAATGGCAGGTCAGGCTGGATGGGCTGAATGCTCTTATGGTCCTATGTTCCTAAATCATTGATTGTCTTGGCTTCCACCACCCTCATGGGCAGTGAGTTCCAGCTCATTACCATCCACTGCGTCAAAATTTCTTCTTCATATTTCCCCTGCATCTCTTATCCAAAATCTTCCATCTGTGTTCCCTGGTCCGTGTTTCATCAGATAATACGAACAGTTTTTCCTCGTCTATCTTATCTAACCCAGTCAAAATCATGAGGGGTCTGGACAGAATAGGTAGGGACAAACTATTCCCACTCGTCAAAGGATTAAGAATGGATGGGCATAGATTTAATATAAAAACAATGTACTGCGGATACTGGAAATCCGAAATAAAAATGAGAAATCCTGGAAATACTCAGCAAGTCTGGCAGCATCTGTGGAGAGAGAAGCAGAGTTAACGTTTCAGGTCAGTGACCCTTCTTCAGAACTCGAAATACTTGATTTAAAAAATAGCAACGCTAACACGGGGAAAACATTTTCACACAGTTAGTGGTTAGGATTTGGAATGCACTGTCAGAGATTGCGATTGAGACACGTTCACTCGACGCATTCGAAAGTGAATTCTATAGTGAACTGAAAAGGAAGAATGTTTAGGATTATGGGGAAAATTTGGGGAAATGGCACTAAGTGATTTACTCACTCGGAGAACAGGTGCAGATGCGTTGGGCTGAATGTGTTTCGTATGTGCTGTAACAACTTTGTTATTCTCTGTGATTCCGTCATAATCTTGTACACTTCTAGTAAATCTTCCCTCAATCTCAATTACTCCAGGGAGAACAACCCCAGCTTTTCCCAGCTTTGCACCCTCGCAAGGACCCTCATATCCTTCCTAAAGAATGATGACGAGAGCTGGACACAATACTCCACTTGGGGCCTAACCAGAGTTGTATACATTTTCAGCATAACTTCCTGCTTTGTACTCTATGCCTCTATTTAAGAAGCTCAAGATCTCATATGCTTTGTAGTCATTCTCTCAATATGTCCTGCCATCTTCAAAGACCTCTGCACATCCACACACAGGTCCGTCTGTTCCTGCACACTCTTTAGATCTGTGTCATTCTATCTGCATCACCTCACACTATTCCCCCTGCAAAATGCACACCTCATACTCCTCTGTATTAAAATCGATCTGCCACTTCTCTGTCTATTCTGCTCGCCTGTCTCTATCCTGTTGCAGGCAGTTTATATCATCCTCACTGTTTACCACTCCTCCAACTTTGGTATCATTGGCAAATTTTGAGATTCTACTCTGAATTCCAAGATTGAAGTAAAGGTTCAATTGAAACTGAATAGACTGTTATATGAACGTCCATGTACACCCCATCAACAGCATGGCCCTCATCAACTTGCTCTGTTACTTCCTCAAAAAACTACAGCAAGTTAGTTAAACATGATTTTCCCTTAAGAAATCCATGCTGGCTTTCCTGAATTAATTCGCATTTGTCCATGTGACTATTCATTTTGTCCCAAATTATTTTTTTCTAGACGTTTTCGCACTACCGAAGTTAAACTGACTGGCCTGTAGTTGCTGAGCGTATCTTGACAAACTTTTTTGAACAAGGGTGTAACGTTTGCAATTCTCCAGTCCTCTATCATCACCCCCGAGTCTAAGGAAGATTGAAAAATTATGACCAGTGCCTCTGCGATTTCTACCCTCACTTCCATCAGTATCCTTGGATGCATGTTATCTGTTCCTGGTGTTTTATCCACTTCACGCACAGAGAGCCGATTTAATACTTCCTCTTTATCAATTTTAATTCCCGCTAGTGTCTGACTTGCCTCGTCTTTCAGCAATGCCTCGATTGCATCGTAGAATCATTGAAAGGTTACGACACATAAAAAGACCCCTTGGCCCATCGTGTCTCTGCTAGCTGAAGAACGATCCACCCATTCAAATCCCACCTTCCAGCATTTAATAGATTACAGCACTTGAGCTGCATATCCAAACCCGTTTGGAATGACTTCTGGGTTTCTGCCTCAACTACCCTTTTGGACAGTGAGTTCCAGACCCCCACCACCCTCTGGGAGAACATAAAGTTCTCATCTCCCCTATAGTCTTAGTACCAAGCACTTTAAATCTATGCCCCCTCGTCACTGATCCCTCTGATAATTGAATAGAACCTTCATCTCCACTCTATCCAGGCCCCTCACAATTTTGCACATTTGAATCAGATCTCCCCTCAGCCTTCTCTGTTCCAGGGAGAACAACCCCAGCCTATCAAATCTTTCCTCAAAGCTTCATTATTTCCAGTTCCGGCAACACCCTCATAAATCTCCTCTATACCCTCTCAAGTGCAATTACATCCTTTCTGTAATGAGGTGACCAGAACTGCACACAGTACTCAAGTTGTGGCCTAACTATTGATTTATACAGTTCCAGTAAATCCTCCCTGCTCTTATATTCTATACCTCGGCTAATAAAGAAAAGGATTCCATATCTTCTTCCTTGTTATAGACAGATGCAAAGTATTTATTTAGCTATGCCCTCTGACTCCATCTATAAATACCATTTCTGGTCCTGCATTGGTTCCTTTAACTACCCTTTTACTATTTATATGCCTGCATAAAGCATTGGAAATTCCTTTAATGCCAGCTGCAAGTCTCTTTTCATGCTTTCTCTTTGCTTCTCTTATTTGCTTTTTTTTACTTCCCCTCTGGAGCTACCATATTCAGCCTGGTTCTCAACAGCGCTTTTTATCTGGCATTCTTATTATATTTATTTAGAGATGCAGCACTGAAACAGGTCCTTCAGCCCACCGAGTCTGTGCCGACCAACAACACCCATTTATACCTATCCTACGTTACTCCCATTATCCTCTCACATCCCCATCTTCCTATACAAGGGGCAGTTTATAATGGCCAACTCACTGATCAACCTAAAATTTTTATGGCTGAGAGGAAACCGGCGCACGCAGCAAAAGCCCACGCAGTTATAGGGAGAACTTGAAAACTCCGCGCAGGCAGTACCCAGAATCGAATCCAAGTCGCTGCAGCTGTGCGGTGCGGTGCTAACCACTGCGCCCCTCTGTCATAAGTTTGAAGACCTCTGAATAAACTTGTAAACATTCGAACTACCTTCAAAGATCTGTGTGAATGCACAAGTCTCTCTGTTCCTGTCTCCTCATTTAATCCTTGTGTTTGCATTGCCTTCGCTTACACTTACACCCTTACATTGCCTTACCTTACACTTACACCCTTACACTGTTTCAGTGCTGTATCTCTAAACTAAACTAAACTAAAACTAAACTTCCTACAAAACTATATCACTTCACACTGTTAAATTACTTCTGCCATGTTCCTGCCCATTCTACCAGTCAGTCTCTGTCCCCCTGAAGTCTGTTACTATCCTTCTCACTGTTTATTAACATTTCTGAGCTTCCTGCCATCTAAACACCTTGACATTATCCTCTCTGTACACAAGCCCATTGTATTAACATACAGCAACAGTGATCCCAACAGTGACCCTGGGGAACCCCACTGTGTACATCACTCCAGACTGAACAATAGCCATTCTGCTTTCTGTCACTTGGCTAATTTCCTGCATGCTGACATTGAACATAAAAGAAAAGATTTCCATTTATGCAGCGCCTTTCATGACCACTACAAGTCCCAAAGCCATTCACAACCAATGATTGCTTTTTAATGTGTAACTCCTGTAATGTAGGAAGCACAGCAGCCAATTTCCTGTTGCGACCAGCTGAGGAATGTGTCTAGGGGTCTTTTTCTGTCATTACCTAGTGTTACTGTAAGAGTTTAATTTTAAACATGCTGTATTTTGAGCTCCCGCTTTGTGAATCCTTGTTCACAACTTTCCAATTACAAGGCAAAGAAATGAACGCAAACAGGATTGCTTTGGTTTAAAGAAGAAAGAATGACATTTATTGAAACTTGAATTTAAACTCACACCTACGAATATACGACGTGCCCACACTAGCATGCGCACACAATATAATCATGCAGATAAGAACAGCAAAGATCAGAGGAAAAGATAAGTAGAACAGTTTGAGGCAATATCGTGTTACTGTTTCTCGAACTCGCTGTATTCCTTGATTGAAGATATGGTCTTGCGTTTTGTTGGGGCCCAGTAGTCTTTTGTGAAACCTTGTTCATGGAGGAACCCTTTCTCTCTTTGTGTTTCACGTGTTTTTACGAGATTCAGTTCCGTGGGAAATGATGACGGCAGGCAGACAGGTGAGGAGATGTTCTCGGTCCAGGATCAGACAGTGTTCTGAGTTCAAAATCTGTATTTCCAGTGTAAAACTCCTCGAGTCGTCCAGCAGGTGGTCACGTGACCAACTGGTTTGACCAGGTCTCTTTCTGCTTATTGGCGCAGGTACTGGCTCCCTTTGTTTCCGCATTGTTTGATACTACTCAAATGTCTTTCCAGTCAGGAACTTGCAATGTTTAACTTTTAATGCTCATGTGGTGAAATAATGTGTGCCCAGTCTTGGCAGCTGGGGGGGTTTGCCCGACACCTCCCCACCCAGGGGAATGAATTGTGGTTTGAAGACAAGCGGTTCATTTCATAACAGAGTTTGACAAATTAATATAAAATATAGAAAGTCCATTCATTCACCAATCTTAAGCTTATTAAACATGGTCTGTTCTAGGTGCAGGGCTGCTTTAATTTTTCCCTTTAGGGGAGTTAGTGGGGGTGGGGGCGGGTCTATCCTGAACTCACTGATGTAAAGACTTTTGTCTTCAGGGGATGGTGGTTCCCTTTTCCTCTGACTGTGGGGGAGGAGTCTTTGTTACTCTCCCCTTTGTTATCTGGGACAGTCCTACCTGCAGGGATTTGTGCAGAATTAACTGCGTTCTCCTTTGACACTTCGACCAGGTGAGGCATCACCCTCACCGTTTTTCTGCCCCCGGGAGGTCTCTCTTTGTCTCTGCAGGTTCCTGTAAATGCTGTTAGCAACTCTGGCGGGGTGCTTCTCGAGTCTGCATTCACATGGGAGGATGTGGCGTCTAATGTTTCACATTTTTACGGGGTTGGTTGACCAGACAGTAGGGGGTTTCATCTGGGATTCTTCCTGGAGTTCCTTTAACCTGTCTTCTGGGTCACTTTTCCCCCTTCTCTTTCTAAAGTTTTGCCAGCCAAATGCCTGCCTGTCCCCTTTCGTTCTCGGCAGGGGTCCCTTGCAGTTCACCAGCCCTGTGCTGGATGGTCCTCTTAACACCAGTACAGGACTTCGGAGTGCAGGTTTTACTGTAGGTTGGGGTTTCCCCTCAACCTGGCACAGTAATCCACCACATCTTTGTGGAGTTTTGGCCACTCAAACTGCTGTCTTATGCGGGCTTTGGTCTTTCGTATACCGGCATGTACAGGCACTGTAGTCTAAAAGAGTCAGAGAGTTATAGAGTCATACAACACTGAAACCGGCCCGTCGGTCCATCGTGATTGTGCATGGCCATCAGGCACCTATCTATTCTAATCCCATTTTCCAGCATGTGGCCCATAGCTATGGTGCTTCAAGTGTTGATCAAAATGCTTCCGAAATGTTGTGAGGATTCATGTCTCGACCAGCCCTTCAGGCAGTGTGTTCCAGATTTCAACCACCCACTGACTGAGATTTGTTTTCTTCAAATTCCCTCTAAACCTCCAGCTCCTTAAATCGATACCCCCTGGCTAGTGGCCCCCTCCGCTAAGGGATAAAAAATTCTACCTCTCTATCCTATCAATGCCCCTCGTAATTTTGTATACTTCAATCAGGTCCCCCCTCAACCTTCTCCGCTTTAAGGAAACCAAAAGAAACCTTTTCAGTCTCTCTTCATAGCTGACATGCTCCAGCCCAGACAACATCCTGGTGAATCTCCTCTGCACCCTCTCCAGTGCAATCACGTCCTCCCTATAGTATGGTGCCCAGAACTGCACACAGTACTCCAGCTATGACCTAACTAGTGTTTGAAACAGCTCCATCATAACCTCCCTCCACTTATATTCTATGCCTCGGCTAATAAAGGCAAATATTCGATAAGCCTTCCCAACCAACTTATCTGCCTGTGCTGCTCCCTTCAGTGATATATGTGTAAGTACACCAAGATGCCTCTGATCAACTGTACTTCCTAGGTTCCTACCATCTATTGTATATTCCCTGGCCTTGTTAATCATCCCAAAATGCATCACCTCACGCTTCCAGGATCAAATTCCATTTGCCACTGCCCTGCTCATCTCACTAGCCAGCCTGTACCCTGTAATCAAAGCCTTTCCTCCTCACTATTTACGACACCAACAATTTTCGTGTCATCTGCGAGCTGAAACATCTTTTCACTGAAATTCAAGGTTGGGAATTTTCGGCTCGCCAGGGCTCAGCATGCCAGCATTTCCACTTAGAGGGGTTGCTCTTTCAAAGTCAATATGTCAGGACCGCCTTGAATGTCGTGATAATGAATGCAAGCTTAGGTAATTCAGTCTCAAGACAAGCCATTATTTTGCATCTCGGCTCATCAGACATGTGTGTCCTGCTGGAGACGTTGGAATGTGAAAAGGTGTTTCAGATGCAAATTGCAGTGGCCATCTTGGCTGCTAGTTTTTTAAAGATTAACTGCAGGATTTTTGACAATAAAAGTTAAATACAAATTTCCAACCAATTAATTAAGATTCTTCATTGGAATATCGTGTTTCCTTGACACAAATAACATCTACATTATATCGTCCATCTAGATTTCTGCCTCAGCCCATCTGACGTATAAACCCTTATCCGTGCCTTTGTTAAAGCATACTTCATTATTCCAATTCTATCCTGGTCACCCTGCCAGTTATAAAGCCCCATAAACCACAGCCCATTCAGAACTCTGCGGCCTGTACCCTAACTCACAGCAAATCCCAATCACCCATCACCCCTGTGCTCACTGATCTGCATTGGCTCCCAGTCTGGCAGCACGTTAATTTTAAAATTTAAATTCTTGTGTTTGAATCCCTTCCTGGTCTCATACACCAATTAGTCCCATTCTCCTGTGCATTCCCATATTCTTGCAAAGCTAATGCTTTTGAGTCTTTTGCCAATTCGCCCTTTAAAGTGAGTTGCTTTCCCTCTCCATCTCCGCTGGCTTTGGTTTTCACTCTGCGGGCCCACTGATGCCATTGTTAAAGAAACATGGATCCATAAAATGATGTGAATCACACAGACGGCCACTTCTAGTGTGGTCAACACAGTGCCCCATGCTGAACATGGCTCTAATGTGGTCAGCACAGTGCCCCATGCTGGACAGGTCTCTAGTGTCGTCTGCACAGTGCCCCATGCTAGACAGGACTCCGGTGTAGTCAGCACAGTGCCCCATACTGGACAGGGCTCTAGTTTGGTCAGCACAGTGTCCCATGCTGGACAAGGCACCAGTGTGGTCAGCACAGTATCCCATGCTTCAGGGCACCAGTGTGGTCAGCACAGTGCCCCATACTGGGCAGGGCTCTAGTGTCCTCTGCATGGTGCCCCATGGTGGACAGGACTCTAGTGCGGTCAGTACAGTGTCCCATGCTGTACAGGTCTCTAGTGTGGTCAGTTCATTGCCCCATGCTAGACAGGGCTCTAGTGTCGTCTGCACAGTGCCCCATGCTGGACAGAGCTCGAGTGTGGTAATTACATTGCCCCATACTGGACAGGGCTATAGTGTCGTCTGCATAGTGCCCCATGCTGGGCAGAACTCTAGTGTGGTCAGGACAGTGCCCCATAATGGGCAGAGCTCTAGCGTGGTCAGCACACTGCGACATGGTTGACAGGGCTCTAGCGTGCTCAATACAGTGCCACATACTGGACAGGGCTCTAGTGTGGTTAGCGCAGTGACCCAGGCGGGGCAGGGTTCTAGCGTGGTCAATACAGTACCCCATACTGGACAGGGCTCGAGTGTCATCTGCACAGCGCCCCATGCTGGACAGGGCTGTACTGTGGTCAGCACAGTGCTCCATATTGGACAGGGCTCTGCTGTCGTCTGCACAGTGCCCCAGACGGGACAGGGCTGCAGTTTGGTCAACACAATGCCCCATGCTGTGCAGGGCTCTAGTGAGGTCAGCACACTGCCCCATGCCGGGCAGAGCTCTAGTGTCGTCTGCACAGTGCCCCATGCTGGACAGGGCACGAGTGTGGTTAGCACAGTGCCGCATGCTGGACAGGGCTCTAGTGTGGTCCGTACATTGCCCCATACTGGACAGGGTTCTATTGTGGTCAGCACAGTGCCCCATACTGGACAGGGCTCTAGTATGGTCAGCACAGTGCCCCATGCTGGGCAGGGCTCTAGTATGGTCAGTACATTGCCCCATGCTGGACAGGGCTCTAGTGTGGTCCGTACATTGCCCCATACTGGACAGGGTTCTATTGTGGTCAGCACAGTGCCCCATACTGGACAGGGCTCTAGTATGGTCAGCACAGTGCCCCATGCTGGGCAGGGCTCTAGTATGGTCAGTACATTGCCCCATGCTGGGCAGGGCTCTAGTGTGGTCAGCACAGTTCTCCATGTTAGACAGGGCACCTGTGTGGTCAGCACAGTGCCCCCATGCTGGACAGGGCACTTGTATGGTCAGCACAGTGCCCCATGCTGGTCAGGGCTCCAGTGTGGTCAGCACAGTGCCCCATGCTGGACAGGGCTCTATTGTGGTCAGCACAGTGCCCCATGCTGAACAGGGCTCTAGTGTGGTCAGCACAGTGCCTCAGGCTGGGCATGGCTGTAGCCCTGGTGTGCCATGTATGCGCTGTGAGGGTGAGGATTTGTTTGAAGTGACATCAATCAGCCATTCCGGCAGCTTTGAAGGACGTCTTTGAAACTTGGTCTGTGCATGTCCACTGTCTACCTGTGTTAGTCATGTCAGATGAACATACATTCAGCAGCACGAGGAAGCCTCTTTAGTGTTATTTAAATGGAGCATTCATCCAACTTACAGCTGAGGGGCTTTTGACTTACCTCTGCTATTGTAAAGTTAGTGGAGGTGGTGTGGATGGTTTACTGGAGGTTGAGATGTGAGCTGTTGCAGATGTTCAGGGAGGACAGAGGATTTGGTGACCCAACTCTGGCCGAGGTATAGGGACTGCAGCTACAGTGGCTCTGAGTCCGTAACATGACAAACAAATGGAACAGAGGCGGCAGAGAGGGCAAGCTCTGCAAAGGGACTGGAAGAGGGGGCTCTGCCCTACCCACCCCGGGTTCTCCAAAAGCACTTTTCCGGCCTACACCTAACCCAGGAGCAGTGTGTAAGGTGACTCTGATTCAGAAAGGAGGTGGTCACAGAACTTAGTCACCGCCTGTAACACAACCTGGAGCCTACACCAGGGTCAGGACGGAGCTGTCCGTGGCTGCCAAGATCACAATTTCATTGAACTTCTATGTATCTGGTTATGTCCAGGCAGGAGCGGGTTACATATCCCACAGAGAGCCACAGAGAGTGATGAAGTCATTTACAACACAGAAGGAGGCCATTCGGACCCTCCATGCCAGCTCTCTGTGGAACAATCCAGTCATTCCCACTCTCCCGCTCAATCCCCGTATCCCTACAAGTTCATTTCCTTCAGGTGCCCAAATATTTCCTTTTGAAATCATTGATTGTCTCGGTTTCCTCCACCCTCATGGGCAGTGAGTTCCAGCTCATTACCATCCACTGTGTAAAAGTTCTTCCTCATATTCCCCCTGCATCTCTTACCCAGAACCTTCCATCTGTGTTCCCTGGTCCGTGTTTCATCAGTGAATGGGAACAGTTTTTCCTTGTCTATCTTATCTAAACCTGTCAAAATCATGAGGGGTCTGGACAGATTAGGTGGGGAGAAACTTTTCCCACTTGTCAAAGGAACAACAATGGATGGGCACAGATTTAATGTACTTGTTTAAAGAAAACAATGCGAACATGAGGAAAACATTTTTGTACAGTGAGTGGTTAGGATCTGGATTGCACTGTCTGAGAGTGCGATGGAGGCAGGTTCACTTCAGGCATTGGAAAGGGAATTATATAGTGACCTGAAAAGGAATAATGTACAGGGTTATGGGAAAAAGGCACTAAGTGAATTGCTCACTCAGTGAGCCGGTGCAGATATGATGGGCCGAATAGCCTCCTTCTGTGCTGCAATAAATATGTGATTTTCTGTGATTCTGTCACAATCTTGCACACTTCCAGTAAATATTCCCGCAATCTCCTTTTCTCCAGGGAGAACAATCCCAGTTTTTTCCAGACTAACCTTGTTGCGAAATCCCCCATCCCTGGAACCATTTTGGAAAATATCCACTGCACACTCTCAATGACCCTCACATCCTTCCGAAAGTGTGGTGAACAGAACTGGACACAATACCCCACTTTCAGCCGAACCAGAGCTGGAAACATTTTAAGCATAACTTCCCTGTTTTTATACTCCATGCCTATATTTATGAATCCCGCCGTCTCTTATCGCTCGCTGGTTTATCAGTTGATGTATCTGCAGGGTGACGAAGGCCATCTATATCGGGGGACGTGAATTATACTGTCTGCTCCCTCAGCCGCCATGTCAAGGGGGAGAGGTACCAGAACTGAAATAACTCTCACTCCATTAATGTACAGTTGGTGTGTGAGCATGCCCAGGACATCATGTTGGGGAATGTCCACGATCCTGGCAGCAGCCACCATACCTTCATTCTGAAGCAACCAGCCGGTCCCAACGTCTTCAGGGCTTTATGGAAAATCAGGGCGGTGCAGTGGTTAGCACCGCAGCCTCACAGCTCCAGCGACCCGGGTTCAATTCTGGGTACTGCCTGTGTGGAGTTTGCAAGTTCTAGCTGTATCTGCGTGGGTTTTCTCTGGGTGCTCCGGTTTCCTCCCACATGCCAAAAGACTTGCAGGTTGGTAGGTATATTGGCCATTATAAATTGCCACTAGTATAGGAAGGTGGTAGGGAAATATAGGGACAGGTGGGGATGTACAGGTGGGAATATGGGATTAGTGTAGGATTAGGATAAATGGGTGGTTGATGGTCGGCACAGACTCGGAGGGACGAAGGGCCTGTTTCAGTGCTGTATCTCTAAACATAAACAGAATGTGGCTCCTCACAGTCAATCGATACCCCGCCCCCTCCCATATATGGCTCATGATTGTACGCCCCGAACCCCACCTCCCACTGCCAGTCAGCAGGAACATGGTGGAACAGACCATCGGTGTGATGAAGCAATGCTTCCAATGTCTGAACCGCTCGGGGCGTGTCCTCCAGTACACACTGGATCAGGTGCCCAAGTTTATGGTGTTCTGCTGCACCCTTCATATTATCACCATCATGAGGACACAGGCATTAGCACTAGGAATCCGGAGGCGACCTCAGGAGGAGGAGGAGGCAGGGAGGACATTTCCTGGATGCCTTCGATCCCGACTTGCCGAGTGCTCCGAGACAGTGCTGTCCAACTGGCTGCAGCATTTTGTATTCATTACTGCGACATGGGCGTCTCTGGCTTGGCCAGCATCCATTGCCCATCCCTAATTGTCCTTGAGAAGGTGATGGTAAGCTGCCTTCTGAACCACTGCAGTTCATGTGAGATAGGTTCAACCACAGCGCTGTTAGGAAGGGAGTTCCAGGATTTTGACTCAGCGACAGTGAAGGAACGGCGATGCAGTTCCCAGTCAGAATGGTGTGTGACTTGGAGGGGAACTTGCAGCTGGTGGAGTTTTCGCTGCCCTTGTCCTTCCGGGGGTTTCGAAGGTGCTGTCTGAGGAGCTTTGCTGAGTTGCTGCTGTTCATCTTGTAGATGGTACACACTGTTGTCACTGTGACTGGTGCTGGAGTCATAGAGTCATTTATGGTATAGATTGAGCACATGCTGTCTCTCTGCACAGTAATCCAGTCAATCCGATTCCCCCACTCAGTCCCCGTGTTTCAGCAAGTTTTTTTCCAAAGGAACAAAGAACAAAGAAAACTACAGCACAGGAACAGGCCCTTCGGCCCTCAAAGCCTGCGCCGATCCACATCCTCTATCTAAACATGTCGCCTATTTTCTACATTTTCTCACTTTGAACTCGTGACCCCTAGTAATGGAATCCCCCACTCTGGGAAAAAGCTTCTTGCTATCCACCCTGTCTATACCTCTCATCGTTTTGCACACCTCAATCAGGTCCCCCCTCAACCTCCGTCTTTCTAATGAAAATAATCCTAATCTACTCAACCTCTCTTCATAGCTAGCGCCCTCCATACCAGGCAACATCCTGGTGAACCTCCTCTGCATCCTCTCCAAAGCATCCACATCCTTTTGGTAATGTGGCGACCAGAACTACACGCAGTATTTCAAATGTGGCCGAACCAAAGTCCTATACAACTGTAACATGACCCGCCAACCCTTGTACGCAATACCCCGTCCGATGAAGGAAAGCATGCCGTATGCCTTCTTGACCACTCTATTGACCTGCGTTGCCACCTTCAGGGAAAAATGGACCTGAACACCCAAATCTCTCTGTACATCAATTTTCCCCAGGACTTTTCCATTTACTGCATAATTCACTCTTGAATTGGATCTTCCAAAATGCATCACCTCGCATTTGCCCTGATTGAACTCCATCTGCCATTTCTCTGCCCAACTCTCCAATCTATCTGTATTCTGACAGTCCCCTTCACTATCTGCTACTCCACCAATCTCAGTGTCGTCTGCAAACTTGCTAATCAGACCACCTATACTTTCCTCCAAATCATTTATGTACATCACAAACAACAGTGGTCCCAGCACGGATCCCTGTGGAACACCAGGTCTCCATTTTGAGAAACTCCCTTCCACTGCTACTCTCTGTCTCCTATTGCCCAGCCAGTTCTTTATCCATCTAGCTAGTACACCCTGGACCCCATGCGCCTTCACTTTCTCCATCAGCCTACCATGGGGAACCTTATCAAACGCCTTACTGCAGTCCATGTATACGACACCTACAGCCCTTCCCTCATCAATCAACTTTGTCACTTCCTCAAATAATTCTATTAAGTTGGTAAGACGTGACCTTCCCTGCACAAAACCATGTTGCCTATCACTGATAAGCCAGTTTTCTTCCAAATGGGAATAGATCCTATCCCTCAGTATCTTCTCCAGCAGCTTCCCTACCACTGACTTCAGGCTCACCGGTCTGTAATTACCTGGATTTTCCCTCCTACCCTTCTTAAACAAGGGGACAACATTAGCAATTCTCCAGTCCTCCGGGATCTCACCCGTGTTTAAGGATGCTGCAAAGATATCTGTTAAGGCCCCAGCTATTTCCTCTCTCGCTTCCCTCAGTAACCTGGGATAGATCCCATCCGGACCTCGGGACTTCTCCACCTTAATGCCTTTTAGAATACCCAACACTTCCTCCCTCCTTATGCTGACTTGATCTAGAGTAATCAAACATCTGTCCGTAAACTCAATATCCGTCATTTCCCTCTCCTCAGTGAATACTGATGCAAAGTACTCGTTTAGAATCTCACCCATTTTCCCTGACTCCACGCAGAACTTTCCTCCTTTGTCCTTGAGTGGGCCGATCCTTTCTCTTGTTACCCTCTTACTCCTTATATATGAATAAAAGGCTTTGGGATTTTCCTTAACCCTGTTTGCTAAAGATATTTCATGACCCCTTTTAGCCCTCTTAATTCATCGTTTCAGATTGGTCCTACATTCCCGATATTCTTTCAAAGCTTCGTCTTTCTTCAGCCTCCTAGACCTTATGTATGCTTCCTTTTTCCTCTTAGCTAGTTTCACAATTTCACCTGTTATCCATGTTTCCCTAATCTTGCCATTTCTATCCCTCATTTTCACAGGAACATGTCTCTCCTGCACGCTGATCAACCTCTCTTTAAAAGACTCCCACATATCAAATCTGTATTTACCTTCAACAGCAGCTCCCAATCTACATTCCACAGCTTCTGCCGAATTTTGGTATAGTTGGCCTTCCCCCAGTTTAGCACTCTTCCTTTAGGACCACTCTCGTCTTTGTCCATGAATATTCTAAAACTTACGGAATTGTGATCACTCATCCCAAAGTCGTCCCCTACTGAAACTTCAACCACCTGGACGGGCTCATTTCCCAACCCCAGGTCCAGTATGGCCCCTTCCCGAGTTAGACTATTTACAAACTGCTCTAGAAAACCCTCCTGGATGCTCCTTACAAATTCTGCTCCATCTGGACCTCTAACACTAAGTGAATCCCAGTCAATGTTGGGAAAATTAAAATCTCCTATCACCACCACCCTGTTGCTCCTACATCTTTCCATAATCTGCTTACATATTTGTACCCCTATCTCACGCTCGCTGTTGGGAGGCCTGTAGTACAGCCCCAACATTGTTACCGCACCCTTCCTATTTCTGAGTTCTGCCCATCTTGCATCACTGTTCGAGTCCTCCATAGTGCCCTCCTTCAGCACAGCTGTGATATCCTCTTTGACCAGTAATGCAACTCCTCCACCCCTTTTACCTCCCTCTCTATCCCGCCTGAAGCATCGATATCCTGGGATATTTAGTTTGCAATCATGCCCTTCCCTCAACCAAGTCTCAGTAATAGCAATAACATCATACTCCCAGGTAAAAATCGAAGCCCTAAGTTCATCTGCCTTACCTACTACACTTCTTGCATTTAAACAAATGCACCTCAGACTACCAGTCCCTTTGCGTTCATCATCTGCTCCCTGCCTACTGTTTCCCTTAGTCACGCTGACTTCATTATCTAGTTCCTTACAGTCTTTAGTTACTATCTCCTTACTGTGCACTGACCTCCTCATTTGGTTCCCATCCCCATGCAACATTAGTTTAAACCCTCCCCAAAAGCGTTAGCGAAAGCACCCCCAAGGACATTGGTTCCAGTCCGGCCCAGGTGTACACCGACCAATTTGTAATAGTCCCACCTCCCCCAGAACCGGTCCCAATGTCCCAAAAATCTGAACCCCTCCCTCCTGCACCATCTCGCAAGCCACGCATTCATCCTGACTAATGTTTCATTTCTACTCTGACTATCACGTGGCACTGGTAGCAATCCTGAGATTACTGCCTCTGAGGTCCTAATTTTTAACTTGGGTCCGTACAACCTAAATTCTGCTTGTCGGACCTCATCCCGTGTTTTAACTAAATCCCAATGATATTTGTGCCTCTGTGCACATCCACAACTGGCTGTTCACCCTCCCCCTTCAGAATGTTCTGCAGCCGATCTGAGACATCCCTGACCCGTGCACCCTGGAGGCAACATACCATTCGGGAGTCTCGTTTTCGACCACAGCACCGCCTATCCACTCCCCTTTCAATCGAATCCCCGATGACTATAACCGTTCCACTCTTTTTCCCGCCCTTCCGAACAGCAGAGCCAGCCACGGTGCCATGAGCCTGGCTACTGCTGCCTTCCCCCGGTGAGCCATCTCCCTCAACAGTATCAAAAACGGTATACCTGTTTTGGAGGAAGATGACCGCAGGGGACACCTGCGCTGCCTTCCTGCTCTTTCTCTGCCTTTTGGTCACCCATTCCCTTTCTCCCTCAGCAATCCTAAACTGTGGTGTGACAAATTCGTTAAACGTGCTATCCACGACCTCCTCAAAATCGCGGATGCTCCAAAGTGAGCCAATCGGCAGCTCCAGAGCCATCATGCGGTCTAACAAGAGTTGCAGCTGGACACACGTCCCGCACGTGAAGAAGTCAGGGACATCAGCCGTGTCCCTGAGCTCCCACATTGAGCAAGAGGAGCAGAACACGGCCCAGAGATCTTCTCCCATTTTTAGTCGTAAACTTAACTTAGATAAATGAAAAAGGAACGAAAGGTTTTTACCAATTACACGGCAGAGAGAAAAAGAAAAATAGAAAAAGCCTTACCTTATATACACACCAGCGAGTTCTTTTTTTTTGTTTAAGGATGGAGGGCGGGTGGGAGACACTCCACGAGCCGTGTCTCGGGTTCAGAAACGGCCCAAATATAGGCGCTTTTCACTTACCCAGAAGCACCCTGGTCCGCAGAAAACAAAAGGAAATTGGGTTTAAGTTGAAACTGACCTTTCCAGCTGATCACTCGCTAGCACTCTCTGCTCCCGAATAAGCTGCTTCAATGAAAGGTAAGTTATTTTAAACGGCCCAAATATATGCGCTTTTTACATACCCAGAAGCTCCCTGGTCCGCCGAAAGCAAAAGGAAATTAAGTTTAAGTTGAAACTGACATTCCCAGCTGATTGGTCGCTCGCACTCTCTGCTCCCGAATAAGCTGCTGCAATGAAAGGTAGGTTATTTTAAACGGACCAAATAAATAGGCTTTTTACGTACCCAGAAGCCCCCTGGTCCGCCGAAAACAAAAGGAATTTAATTTAAGTTGTAACTGACATTCCCAGCTGATCGCTCTCTCACATTCTCAGCTCCCAAATTAGATGCTGCAATGAAAGGTTGGTTATTTTAAACGGCCCAAATCTATACCCTTTTTACTTACCCAGAAGCCGCCTGGTCCGCCGAATGCAAAAGCAAATTAAGTTTCAGTTGAAACTGACCTTCCCAGCCGATCACTCGCTCGGACTCTCTGCTCCCAAATAAGCTGCTGCAATGAAAGGTAAGTTATTTTTAACGGACCACATATATAGGCTTTTCACTTACCCAGAAGTCCCCTGGTCCACCGAAAGCAAAATAAATTTAACTTTCAGTTGAAACTGACCTTCCCAGCTGAACGCTCGCTCGCACTCTCTGCACCCGAATAAGCAGCTGCAAGGAAAGGTAAGTTACTTTAAATGGCCCAAATATATAGGCTTTTTACTTACCCAGAAGCCCACTGGTCCGCGAAAACAAAAGGAAATTAAGTTTAAGTTGAAACTGACCTTCCCAGCTGATCGCTCGCTCGCACTCTCTGCTCCCGAATAAGCTGCTGCAATGAAAGGTAAGTTATTTTAAACGGCCCAAATACATACGCTTTTTACTTACCCAGAAGCCCTCTGGTCCGACGAAAACAAAAGGAAATATAGTTTAAGTTGAAACTGACCTTCCCAGCTGATCGCTCACTCGCACTCTCTGCTCCCGAATATGCTGCTGCAATGAAAGATACGTTATTATAAACGGCCCAAATATATAGGTTTTTCACTTACCCAGAAGCAACCTGGTCCGCCTGAAACAGAAGGAAATTGGGTTTAAGTTGAAACTGACCTTCCCAGCAGATCACTCGCTCGCACTATCTGCTCCCGAATAAGCTGCTGCAATGAAAGGTAAGTTATTTTAAACGGCCCAAATATATAGGCTTTTTACTTACCCAGAAGACCCCTGGTCCGCCGAAAGCAAAAGGAAATTAAGTTTAATTTGAGGCTGACCTTCCCAGCCGATCACTCGCTCGCACTCTCTGCTCCCGAATAAGCTGCTGCAAGGAAAGGTAAGTTACTTTAAACGGACCAAATATATAGGCTTTTTACTAACCCAGAAGCACGCTGGTCCGCCGAAAACAAAAGGAATTTAAGTTTAAGTTGAATCTGTCCTTAAGAGCTGATCGCTCGCTCGCACTCTCTGCTCCCGAATAAGCTGCTGCAATGAAAGTAAAGGTATTTTAAACGGCCCAAATACATAGGCTTTTGACTTTCCCAGAAGCCCCCTGGTCGGCCGAAAACAAAAGGAATTTAAATTTAAGTTGAAACTGACCTTCCCAGCTGATCACTCGCTCGCACTCTCTGCTCCCGAATAAGTTGCTGCAATGAAAGGTTAGGTTATTTTAAACGGCTCAAATATATAGGCTTTTTACTTACCCAGAAGCCCCCTGGTCCGCCGAAAGCAAAAGGAAGTTAAGTTTAAGTTGAAACTGACCTTCCCAGCTGATAACTCGCTCGCACTCTCTGCTCCCGTATAAGCTGCTGCAATGAAAGGTAAGTTATTTTAAACGGCCCAAATATATACGCTTTTTACTTACCCAGAAGCCGCCTGGTCCGCCGAAAACAGAAGAAAATTAACTTTAAGTTGAAACTGACCTTCCCAGCTGATCAGTCTCTCGTACTCTCTGCTCCCGAATCAGCTGCTGCAATGAAAGGTAAGTTATTTCAAACGGTCAAAATATATATGCTCTTTACTTACCCAGAAGCCCCTTGGTAAGCCGAAAACAAAAGGAAATGAAGTTTAAGTTGAAACTGACCTTCCCAGCTGATCACTCGCTCGCATTCTCTGCTCCCGAATAAGCTGCTGCAATGAAAGGCAAGTTCTTTTAAACGGCAAAAATACATACGCTTTTTACTGACCCAGAAGCCCCTTGGTCCGACGAAAACAAAAGGAAATATAGTTTAAGTTGAAACAGACATTCCCAGCTGATCGCTCACTCGCACTCTCTGCTCCCGAATAAGCTGCTGCAATGAAAGATACGTTAATATAAACGGCCCAAATATATAGGCTTTTCACTTAGCCAGAAGCAACCTGGTCCCCCTAAAACAGAAGGAAATTAAGTTTAAGATGAAACTGACCTTCCCAGCTGAACACTCGCTCGCACTATCTGCTCCCGAATAAGCTGCTGCAATGAAAGGTAAGTTATTTTAAACGGCCCAAATATATAGGCTTTTTACTTACCCAGAAGCCCCCTGGTCTGCCGAAAGCAAAAGGAAATTAAGTTTAAGTTGAGGCTGACCTTCCCAGCCGATCACTCGCTCGCACTCTCTGCACCCGAATAAGCTGCTGCAATGAAAGGTAAGTTATTTTAAACGGATAAAATAAATAGGCTTTTTACGTACCCAGAAGCTCCCTGGTCCGCCGAAAACAAAAGGAATTTAATTTAAGTTGTAACTGACATTCCCAGCTGATCGCTCTCTCTCATTCTCTGCTCCGAAATAAGATGCTGCAAGGAAAGGTAAGTTACTTTAAACGGACCAAATATATAGGCATTTTACTTACACAGAAGCACGCTGGTCCGCCGAAAACAAAAGGAATTTAAGTTTAAGTTGAATCTGTCCTTAAGAGCTGATCGCTCGCTCGCACTCTCTGCTCCCGAATAAGCTGCTGCAATGAAAGTAAAGGTATTTTAAACGGCCCAACTACATAGGCTTTTTACTTCCCCAGAAGCCCCCTGGTCGGCCGAAAACAAAAGGAATTTAAATTTAAGTTGAAACTGACCTTCCCAGCTGATCACTCGCTCGCACTCTCTGCTCCCGAATAAGTTGCTGCAATGAAAGGTAGGTTATTTTAAACGGCTCAAATATACAGGCGTTTTACTTCCCCAGAAGCCACCTGGTCCGCCGAAAAGAAAAGGATATTAAGTTTAAGTTGAAACTGACCTTCCAAGCTGATCGCCCGCTCGCACTCTCTGCTCCCGAATAAGCTGCTGCAATGAAAGGTAAGTTATTTTAAGCGGGCCAAATCTATACCCTTTTTACTCACCCAGAAGCCCCCGGGTCCGCCGAATGCAAAAGGAAATTAAGTCTAAGTTGAAACTGACCTTCCCAGCCGATCACTCGCTCGCACTCTCTGCTCCCGAATAAGCTGCTGCAATGAAAGGTAAGTTATTTTTAACGGACCACATATATAGGCTTTTCACTTACCCAGAAGTCCCCTGGTCCGCCGAAAGCAAAATAAATTTAACTTTAAGTTGAAACTGACCTTCCCAGCTGAACGCTCGCTCGCACTCTCGGCACCCGAATAAGCAGCTGCAAAGAAAGGTAAGTTACTTTAAACGGCCCAAATACATCGGCTTTTTACTTCCCCAGAAGCCCCCTGGTCGGCCGAAAACAAAAGGAATTTAAATTTAAGTTGAAACTGACCTTCTGAGCTGATCGCTCGCTCGCATTTTCTGCTCCCGAATAAGCTGCTGCAAAGAAAGGTACGTTATTATAAGCGGCCCAAATATATAGGCCTTTTACTTACCCAGAAGCCCACTGGTCCGCGAAAACAAAAGGAAATTAAGTTTAAGTTGAAACTGACCTTCCCAGCTGATCGCTCGCACGCACTCTCTGCTCCCGAATAAGCTGCTGCAATGAAAGGTAAGTTATTTCTAATGGCGCAAATATATAGGCATCTAACGTACCCAGAAGACCCCTGGTCCGCCGAAAGCAAAAGGAATGTAACTTTAAGTTGAAACTGACCTTCCCAGCTGATCGCTCGCTCACAATCTCTGCTCCCGAATAAGCTGCTGCAATGAAAGGTAAGTTATTTTAAACGGCCCAAATAAATACGCTTTTTACTTACCAGGAAGCCTCCTGGTCCGCCGAAAGCAAAAGGAAATTAAGTTTAAGTTGAAACTGACCTTCCCAGCTGATTGCTCGCTCACAATCTCTGCTCCCGAATAAGCTGCTGCAATGAAAGGCAAGTTATTTTAAACGGCCCAAATGTATAGGCCTTTTACTTACCCAGAAACCCCCTGGTCCGCCGAAAACAAAAGGAAATTAAGTTAAGTTGAAACTGACCTTCCCAGCTGATCACTCGCTCGCACTATCTGCTCCCGAATAAGCTGCTGCAATGAAAGGTAAGTTATTTTAAACGGCCCAAATATATAGGCTTTTTGCTTACCCAGAAGCCCCCTGGTCTGCCGAAAGCAAAAGGAAATTAAGTTTAAGTTGAGGCTGACCTTCCCAGCCGATCACTCGCTCGCACTCTCTGCTCCCGAATAAGCTGCTGCAATGAAAGGTAAGTTATTTTAAACGGCCCAAATAAATACGCTTTTTACTTACCAGGAAGCCTCCTGGTCCGCCGAAAACAAAAGGAATTTATGTTAAAGTTGAAACTGACCTTCCGAGCTGATCGCTCGCTCGCACTCTCTGCTCCCGAATAAGCTGCTGCAAGGAAAGGTAAGTTACTTTAAACGACCCAAATATATAGGCATTTACTTACCCAGAAGCCCCCTGGTCCGCCGAAAACAAATGGAATTTAATTTAAGTTGAAACTGACCTTCCCAGCTGATCGCTCGCTCACACTCTCTGCTCCCGAATAAGCTGCTGCAAGGAAAGCTAAGTTATTTTAAACGGCCCAAATATATAGGCTTTTTACTTACCCGGAAGACCGCTGGTCCGCCGCAAACTAAAGGAATTTAAGTTTAAGTTGAAATTGACTTTCTGAGCTGATCGCTCGCTCGCATTTTCTGCTCCCGAATAAGCTGCTGCAAAGAAAGGTACGTTATTATAGCGGCCCAAATATATAGGCTTTTTACTTCCCCAGAAGCCCCCTGGTCCGCCGAAAACAAAAGGTAATTAAGTTTAAGTTGAAACTGACCTTCCCAGCTGATCGCTCACTCGCACTCTCTGCTCCCGAATAAGCTGCTGCAATGAAAGATACGTTATTATAAACGGCCCAAATATATAGGCTTTTCACTTACCCAGAAGCCCCCTGGTCCGTCGAAAGCAAAAGGAAATTAAGTTTAAGTTGAGGCTGACCTTCCCAGCCGATCACTCGCTCGCACTCTCTGCTCCCGAATAAGATGCTGCAAGGAAAGGTAAGATATTTTAAACGGCCCAAATAATAGGCTTTTTACATACCCAGAAGCCCTCTGGGCCGCCGAAAACAAAAGGAATTTATGTTTAAGTTTAAACCGACCTTCCGAGCTGATCGCTCACTCGCACTCTCTGCTCCCGAATAAGCGGCTGCAAGGAAAGGTAAGTTACTTTAAACGACCCAAATATATAGGAATTTGCTTACCCAGAAGCCCCCTGGTCCGCCGAAAGCAAAAGGAATTTAATTTAAGTTGAAACTGACCTTCCCAGCTGATCGCTCGCTCGCACTCTCTGCTCCCGAATAAGCTGCTGCAAGGAAAGGTAAGTTACTTTAAACGGCCCAAATATATAGGCTTTTTACTTACCCAGAAGCCCGCTGGTCCGCCGAAAACAAAAGGAATTTAAGTTTAAGTTGAAACTGACCTTCTGAGCTGATCGCTCGCTCTCATTCTCTGCTCCCGAATAAGCTGCTGCAATGAAAGGTAAGTCATTTTTAACGACCCAAGTAAACAGGCATTTTACTGACCCACAAGCCCCCTGGTCCGCCGAAAACAAAAGGAATTTAAGTTTAAGTTGAAACTGACCTTCCGGGCTGATCGCTCACTCGCACTCTCTGCTCCCGAATAAGCTACTGCAATGGAAGTTACGTTATTATAAACGGCCCAAATATATAGGCTTTTTACTTCCCCAGAAGCCCCCTGGTCCGCCGAAAACAAAAGGTAATTACGTTTAAGTTGAAACTGACCTTCCCAGCTGATCGCTCGCTCGCACTCTCTGCTCCCGAATAAGCTGCTGCAATGAAAGGTAAGTTATATTAAAAGGCCCAAATATATACGCTTTTTACTAACCCAGAAGCCCCCTGGTTCGCTGAAAGCAAAAGGAAATTAAGTTTAAGTTGAAACTGACCTTCCCAGCTGATCACTCGTTCGCACTCTCTGCTCCCGAATAAGCTGCTGCAATGAAAGTTAAGTTATTTTTAACGGCCCAAGTAAATAGGCATTTTACTTGCCCAGAAGCCCCCTGGTCCGCCGAAAACAAAAGGAATTTAAGTTTAAGTTGAAATTGACCTTCTGAGCTGATCGCTCGCTCGCATTCTCTGCTCCAGAATATGCTGCTGGAATGAAAGGTACGTTATTATAAGCGGCCCAAATATATAGGCTTTTTACTTCCCCAGAAGCCCCCTGGTCCGCCGAAAACAAAAGGTAATTAAGTTTAAGTTGAAACTGACCTTCCCAGCTGATCGCTCACTCACACTCTCTGCTCCCGAATATGATGCTGCAAGGAGATGTAAGATATTTTAAACGGTCCAAATAAATAGGCTTTTTACATACCCAGAAGCCCCCTGGGCCGCCGAAAACAAAAGGAATTTATGTTTAAGTTTAAACCGACCTTCCGAGCTGATCGCTCACTCGCACTCTCTGCTCCCGAATAAGCGGCTGCAAGGAAAGGTAAGTTACTTTAAACGACCCAAATATATAGGCATTTGCTTAGCCAGAAGCCCCCTGGTCCGCCGAAAACAAAAGGAATTTAATTTAAGTTGAAACTGACCTTCCCAGCTGATCGCTCGCTCGCACTCTCTGCTCCCGAATAAGCTGCTGCAAGGAAAGGTAAGTTACTTTAAACGGCCCAAGGAAATAGGCTTTTTACTTACCCAGAAGCCCGCTGGTCCGCCGAAAACAAAAGGAATTTAAGTTTAAGTTGAAACTGACCTTCTGAGCTGATCGCTCGCTCGCATTCTCTGCTCCCGAATAAGCTGCTGCAATGAAAGGTAAGTCATTTTTAACGACCCAAGTAAATAGGCATTTTACTTACCCACAAGCCCCCTGGTCCGCCGAAAACAAAAGGAATTTAAGTTTAAGTTGAAACTGACCTTCCGGGCTGATCGCTCACTCGCACTCTCTGCTCCCGAATAAGCTACTGCAATGGAAGGTACGTTATTATAAACGGCCCAAATATATAGGCTTTTTACTTCCCCAGAAGCCCCCTGGTCCGCCGAAAACAAAAGGTAATTATGTTTCAGTTGAAACTGACCTTCCCAGCTGATCGCTCGCTCGCACTCTCTGCTCCCGAATAAGCTGCTGCAATGAAAGGTAAGTTATATTAAAAGGCCCAAATATATACGCTTTTTACTAACCCAGAAGCCTCCTGGATCGCTGAAAGCAAAAGGAAATTAAGTTTAAGTTGAAACTGACCTTCCCAGCTGATCACTCGGTCGCACTCTCTGCTCCCGAATAAGCTGCTGCAATGAAAGTTAAGTTATTTTTAACGGCCCAAGTAAATAGGCATTTTACTTGCCCAGAAGCCCCCTGGTCCGCCGAAAACAAAAGGAATTTAAGTTTAAGTTGAAATTGACCTTCTGCGCTGATCGCTCGCTCGCATTCTCTGCTCCCGAATAAGCTGCTGGAATGAAAGGTACGTTATTATAAGCGGCCCAAATATATAGGCTTTTTACTTCCCCAGAAGCCCCCTGGTCCGCCGAAAACAAAAGGTAATAAAGTTTAAGTTGAAACTGACCTTCCCAGCTGATCGCTCGCTCGCTCTCTCTGCTCCCGAATATGATGCTGCAAGGAGAGGTAAGATATTTTAAACGGTCCAAATAAATAGGCTTTTTACATACCCAGAAGCCCCCTGGGCCGCCGAAAACAAAAGGAATTTATGTTTAAGTAGAAACCGACCTTCCCAGCTGATCGCTCACTCGCACTCTCTGCTCCCGAATAAGCTGCTGCAAGGAAAGGTAAGTTACTTTAAACGACCCAAATATATAGGCATTTACTTAACCAGTAGCCCCCTGGTCCGCCGAAAACAAAAGGAATTTAATTTAAGTTGAAACTGACCTTCCCAGCTGATCGCTCGCTCGCACTCTCTGCTCCCGAATGAGCTGCTGCAAGGAAAGGTAAGTTACTTTAAACGGCCCAAATATATAGGGTTTTTACTTACCTGGAAGCCTGCTGGTCCGCCGAAAACAAAAGGAATTTAAGTTTAAGTTGAAACTGACCTTCCCAGCTGATCGCTCGCTCGCACTCTCTGCTCCCGAATAAGCTGCTGCAATGAAAGGTACGTTATATTAAAAGGCCCAAATTTATACGCTTTTTACATACCCAGAAGCCCCCTGGTCCGCTGAAAGCAAAAGGAAATTAAGTTTAAGTTGAAACAGACCTTCCCAGCTGATCACTCGCTTGCACACTCTGCTCCCGAATAAGCTGCTGCAATGAAAGTTAAGTTATTTTTAACGGCCCAAGTAAATAGGCATTTTACTTGCCCAGAAGCCCCCTGGTCCGCCGAAAACAAAAGGAATTTAAGTTTAAGTTGAAATTGACCTTCTGAGCTGATCGCTCGCTCGCATTCTCTGCTCCCGAATAAGCTGCTGGAATGAAAGGTACGTTATTTCAAGCGGCCCAAATATATAGGCTTTTTACTTCCCCAGAAGCCCCCTGGCCCGCCGAAAACAAAAGGAAATTAAGTTTACGTTGAAACTGACTTTCCCAGCTGATCGCTCGATCGCACTCTCTGCTCCCGAATAAGCTGCTGTAATGAAAGGTAAGCTACTTTAAACGGCCCAAATATCTAGGCTTTTTACTTACCCAGAAGCCCGCTGGTCCGCGGGAACAAAAGAAAATTAGGTTTAAGTTGAAACTGACCTTCCCAGCTAATCACTCGATCGCACTCTCTGCTCCCGAATAAGGTGCTGCAATGAAAGGTAAGTTATTTCAAGCGGCCCAAATATATAAGCTTTTTACTTACCCAGAAGCCCCCTGGTCTCCCGAAAACAAAAGGAAATTAAGTTTAAGTTGAAGCTGACCTTCCCAGCTGATCACTCGCTGGCACTTTCTGCTCCCGAATAAGCTGCTGCAATGAAAGGTAAGTTATTTTCAACGCCCAAATATATAGGCTTTTCACTTACCCAGAAGCCCCCTGGTCCGCCAAATACAAAAGGAAATTATGTTTAAGTAGAAACCGACCTTCCCAGCTGATCGCTCGCTCGCACTCTCTGCTCCCGAATAAGCTGCTGCAATGGAAGGTACATTATTATAAACCGCCCAAATATATAGGCTTTTTACTTACCCAGAAGCCCCTTGGTGAGCCGAAAACAAATGGAAAGTAAGTTTAAGTTGAAACTGACCTTCCCAGCAGATCACTCGCTCGAACACTCTGCTCCCGAATAAGCTGCTGCAATGAAAGGTAAGTTATTTCCAACGGCCCAAATATACAGTGTTTTTACTTACCCAGAAGCCCCGTGGTCCGCGGAAAACAAAAGGAAATTAAGTTTAAGTTGATGCTGACCTTCCCAGCTGATCACACCCTTGCACCCTCTGCTCCCGAATAAGCTGCTGCAATGAAAGCTAAGTTACTATAAACGGGCCAAATATATAGGCCTTTTACTTACCCAGAAACCCCCTGGCCCGCCGAAAACAAAAGGAAATTAAGTTTAAGTTGAAACTGACCTTCCCAGCTGATCACCCGATCGCACTCTCTGCTCCCGAATAAGCTGCTGCAATGGAAGGTACGTTATTATAAACGGCCCACGGAAATAGGCATTTTACTTACACAGAAGCCCACTGGTCCGCCGAAAACAAAAGGAAATTATGTTTAAGTTGAAACTGACCTTCCCAGCTGATCACTCGATCGCACTCCCTGCTCCCAAATAATCTGCTGCAATGAAAGGTAAGTTATTTCAAGCGGCCCAAATATATAGGCTTTTTATTTACCCAGAAGCCCCCTGGCCCGCCGAAAACAAAAGGAAATTAAGTTTACGTTGAAGCTGACCTTCCCAGCTGATCACTCGCTCGCACTCTCTGCTCCCGAATAAGCTGCTGCAATGAATGGTAAGTTACTATAAACGGCCCAAATATATAGGCTTTTTACTTACCCAGAAGCACCCTGGCCCGCCGAAAACAAAAGGAAATTAAGTTTACGTTGAAGCTGACCTTCCCAGCTGATCACTCGCTCGCACTCTCTGCTCCTGAATAAGCTGCTGCAATGAAAGGTAAGTTACTTTAAACTGCACAAATATATAGGCTTTTTACTTACCCAGAAGCCCGCTGGTCCGCCGAAAACAAAAGGAAATTAAGTTTAAGTTGAAACTGACCCTCCCAGCTGATCACTCGCTCGCACTCTCTGCTCCCGAATAAGCTGCTGCAATTAAAGTTAAGTTAATTCAAACGGCCCAAAAATACAGCCTTTTTACTTACCCAGAAGCCCCCAGGTCCGGGGAAACGAAAGGAAATTAAGTTTAAGTTGAAGCTGACCTCCCAGCTGATCACTCGCTCGGACTCTCTGCTCCCGAATAAGCTGCTGCAATGAAAGGTAAGTGACTTTATACGGCGCAAATATATAGGCTTTTTACTTACCCGGAAGCCCGCTGGTCCGCCGAAAACAAAAGGAAATTAGGTTTAGGTTGAAACTGACCTTCCCAGCTGATCGCTCAATCGCACTCTCTGCTCCCGAATAAGCTGCTGCAATGAAAGGTAAGTTATTTCAAGCGGCCCAGATATATAGGCTTCTTACTTACCCAGAAGCCCCCTGGTCCGCCGAAAACAAAAGGAAATTAAGTTTCAGTTGATTCTGAACTTCCCAGCTGATCACTCGCTCGCACTCTCTGCTCCCGAATAAGCTGCTGCAATGAAAGGTAAGTTACTTTAAACGGCCCAAATATATAGGCTTTTTACTTACCCTGAAGCCCGCTGGTCCGCGAGAACAAAAGGAAATTAGGTATAAGTTGAAACTGTCCTTCCCAGCTAATCACTCGATCGCAATCTCTGCTCCCGAATAAGGTGCTGCAATGAAAGGTAAGTTATTTAAAGCGGCCCAAATATATAAGCTATTTACTTACCCAGAAGCCCCCTGGTCCGCCGAAAACAAAAGGAAATTAAGTTTGAGTTGAAGCTGACCTTCCCAGCTGATCACTCGCTCAAACTTTCTGCTCCCGAATAAGCTGCTGCAATGAAAGGTAAGTTATTTTCAACGCCCAAATATATAGGCTTTTCACTTACCCAGAAGCACCCTGGTCCGCCGAAAACAAAAGGAAATTAAGTTTAAGTTGAAACTGACCTTCCCAGCTGATCACTCGCTCGCACTCTCTGCTCCCGAACAAGTTGCTGCACAGAAAGGTATTTATTTTAAACGGACCAAATCTATTGGCTTTTTACATAATCAGAAGTCCCCTGGTCCACCGAAAACAAAAGGAATTTAAATTTAAGTTGTAACTGACCTTCCCAGCTGATCATTTGCTCGCACTCTCTGCTCCCGAATAAGCTGCTGCAGTGAAAGCTAAGTTATTTTAAACGGCCCAAGTATACAGGCTTTTTACTTACCCAGAAGCCCCCTGGTCAGCCGAAAGCAAAAGGAAATTACGTTTAAGTTGAAACTGACCTTCCCAGCTGATCGCTCGCTCGCACTCTCTGCTCCCGAATAAGCTGCTGCAATGGAAGGTACGTTATTATAAACGGCCCAAATATATAGGCTTTTTACTTACCCAGAAGCCCCTTGGTGACACGAAAACAAATGGAAAGTAAGTTTAAGTTGAAACTGACCTTCCCAGCTGATCACTCGCTCGCACTCTCTGCTCCCGAATAAGCTGCTGCAATGAAAGGTAAGTTATTTCAAACGGCCCAAATATACCACCTTTTTACTTACCCAGAAGCCCCCTGGTCCGTGGAAAACGAAAGGAAATTAAGTTTAAGTTGATGCTGACCTTCCCAGCTGATCACACCCTCGCACCCTCTGCTCCCGAATAAGCTGCTGCAATGAAAGGTAAGTTACTTTAAACGGCCCAAATATATAGGCTTTTTACTTACCCGGAAGCGCGCTTGTCCGCCGAAAACAAAAGGAAATTAAGTTTAAGTTGAAGCTGACCTTCCCAGCTGATCACTCGCTCGCATTCTCTGCTCCTGAATAAGCTGCTGCAATGAAAGGTAAGTTATTTTAAACGGCCCAAGGAATTAGGCACTTTACTTACACAGAAGCCCCCTGGTCCGCCGAAAACAAAAGGAAATTAAGTTTAAGTTGAAACTGACCTTCCCAGCTGATCACTCGATCGCACTCTCTGCTCCCGAATAAGCTGCTGCAATGAAAGGTAATTTATTTCAAGCGGCCCAAATATATAGGCTTTTTACTTACCCAGAAGCCCCCTGGCCCGCCGAAAACAAAAGGAAATTAAGTTTACGTTGAAGCTGACCTTCCCAGCTGATCACTCGCTCGCACTCTCTGCTCCCGAACAAGTTGCTGCACTGAAAGGTATTTATTTTAAACGGACCAAATCTATTGGCTTTTTACATAATCAGAAGTCCCCTGGTTCACCGAAAACAAAAGGAATTTAAATTTAAGTTGTAACTGACCTTCCCAGCTGATCATTTGCTCGCACTCTCTGCTCCCGAATAAGCTGCTGCAGTGAAAGCTAAGTTATTTTAAACGGCCCAAGTATACAGGCTTTTTACTTACCCAGAAGCCCCCTCGTCAGCCGAAAGCAAAAGGAAATTAAGTTTAAGTTGAAACTGACCTTCCCAGCTGATCGCTCGCTCGCACTCTCTGCTCCCGAATAAGCTGCTGCAATGGAAGGTACGTTATTATAAACGGCCCAAATATATAGGCTTTTTACTTACCCAGAAACCCCTTGGTGACACGAAAACAAATGGAAAGTAAGTTTAAGTTGAAACTGACCTTCCCAGCTGATCACTCGCTCGCACTCTCTGCTCCCGAATAAGCTGCTGCAATGAAAGGTAAGTTATTTCAAACGGCCCAAATATACCACCTTTTTACTTACCCAGAAGCCCCCTGGTCCGTGGAAAACGAAAGGAAATTAAGTTTAAGTTGATGCTGACCTTCCCAGCTGATCACACCCTCGCACCCTCTGCTCCCGAATAAGCTGCTGCAATGAAAGGTAAGTTACTTTAAACGGCCCAAATATATAGGCTTTTTACTTACCCGGTAGCGCGCTTGTCCACCGAAAACAAAAGGAAATTAAGTTTAAGTTGAAGCTGACCTTCCCAGCTGATCACTCGCTCGCACTCTCTGCTTCCGAATAAGCTGCTGCAATGAAAGGTAAGTTATTTTAAACGGCCCAAGGGATTAGGCACTTTACTTACACAGAAGCCCCCTGGTCCGCCGAAAACAAAAGGAAATTAAGTTTAAGTTGAAACTGACCTTCCCAGCTGATCACTCCATCGCAGTCTCTGCTCCCGAATAAGCTGCTGCAATGAAAGGTAATTTATTTCAAGCGGCCCAAATATATAGGCTTTTTACTTACCCAGAAGCCCCCTGGTGACACGAAAACAAATGGAAAGTAAGTTTAAGTTGAAACTGACCTTCCCAGCTGATCACTCGCTCGCACTCTCTGCTCCCGAATAAGCTGCTGCAATGAATGGTAAGTTAATATAAACGGCCCAAATATATAGGCTTTTTACTTACCCAGAAGCACCCTGGCCCGCCGAAAACAAAAGGAAATTAAGTTTACGTTGAAGCTGACCTTCCCAGCTGATCACTCGCTCGCACTCTCTGCTCCTGAATAAGCTGCTGCAATGAAAGGTAAGTTACTTTAAACTGCACAAATATATAGGCTTTTTACTTACCCAGAAGCCCGCTGGTCCGCCGAAAACAAAAGGAAATTAAGTTTAAGTTGAAACTGACCCTCCCTGCTGATCACTCGCTCGCACTCTCTGCTCCCGAATAAGCTGCTGCAATTAAAGTTAAGTTAATTCAAACGGCCCAAAAATACAGCCTTTTTACTTACACAGAAGCCCCCAGGTCCGGGGAAACGAAAGGAAATTAAGTTTAAGTTGATGCTGACATTCCCAGCTGATCATTCACTCGCCCTCTCTGCTCCCGAACAAGTTGCTGCACTGAAAGTTAAGTTATTTTAAACGGCCCAAATGTATAGGCTTTTTACTTAACCAGAAGCCCCCTGGTCCACCGAAAACAAAAGGAATTTAAATTTAAGTTGTAACTGACCTTCCCAGCAGATCACACGCTCGCACTCTCTGATCCCGAATAAGCTGCTGCAATGAAAGGTAAGTTATTTTAAACGGCCCAAGGAAATAGGCATTTTACTTACCCAGAAGCCCCCTGGACCGCCGAAAACAAAAGGAAATTAAGTTTAAGTTGAAGCTGACCTTCCCAGCTGATCACTCGCTCGCACACTCTGCTCTCGAATAAGCCTCTGCAATGAAAGTTAAGTTATTTCAAATGGGCCAAATATACAGCCATTTCACTTACCCAGAAACTCCCTTGTCCGCGCAAAACGAAAGGAAATTAAGTTTAAGTTGAAGCTGACCTCCCAGCTGATCACTCGCTCGGACTCTCTGCTCCCGAATAAGCTGCTGCAATGAAAGGTAAGTGACTTTAAACGGCGCAAATATATAGGCTTTTTACTTACCCGGAAGCCCGCTGGTCCACCGAAAACAAAAGGAAATTAGGTTTAGGTTGAAACTGACCTTCCCAGCTGATCGCTCAATCGCACTCTCTGCTCCCGAATAAGCTGCTGCAATGAAAGGTAAGTTATTTCAAGCGGCCCAGATATATAGGCTTCTTACTTACCCAGAAGCCCCCTGGTCCGCCGAAAACAAAAGGAAATTAAGTTTCAGTTGATTCTGACCTTCCCAGCTGATCACTCGCTCGCACTCTCTGCTCCCGAATAAGCTGCTGCAATGAAAGGTAAGTTACTTTAAACGGCCCAAATATATAGGCTTTTTACTTACCCTGAAGCCCGCTGGTCCGCGAGAACAAAAGGAAATTAGGTATAAGTTGAAACTGTCCTTCCCAGCTAATCACTCGATCGCAATCTCTGCTCCCGAATAAGGTGCTGCAATGAAAGGTAAGTTATTTAAAGCGGCCCAAATATATAAGCTATTTACTTACCCAGAAGCCCCCTGGTCCGCCGAAAACAAAAGGAAATTAAGTTTGAGTTGAAGCTGACCTTCCCAGCTGATCACTCGCTCAAACTTTCTGCTCCCGAATAAGCTGCTGCAATGAAAGGTAAGTTATTTTCAACGCCCAAATATATAGGCTTTTCACTTACCCAGAAGCACCCTGGTCCGCCGAAAACAAAAGGAAATTAAGTTTAAGTTGAAACTGACCTTCCCAGCTGATCACTCGCTCGCACTCTCTGCTCCCGAACAAGTTGCTGCACAGAAAGGTATTTATTTTAAACGGACCAAATCTATTGGCTTTTTACATAATCAGAAGTCCCCTGGTCCACCGAAAACAAAAGGAATTTAAATTTAAGTTGTAACTGACCTTCCCAGCTGATCATTTGCTCGCACTCTCTGCTCCCGAATAAGCTGCTGCAGTGAAAGCTAAGTTATTTTAAACGGCCCAAGTATACAGGCTTTTTACTTACCCAGAAGCCCCCTGGTCAGCCGAAAGCAAAAGGAAATTACGTTTAAGTTGAAACTGACCTTCCCAGCTGATCGCTCGCTCGCACTCTCTGCTCCCGAATAAGCTGCTGCAATGGAAGGTACGTTATTATAAACGGCCCAAATATATAGGCTTTTTACTTACCCAGAAGCCCCTTGGTGACACGAAAACAAATGGAAAGTAAGTTTAAGTTGAAACTGACCTTCCCAGCTGATCACTCGCTCGCACTCTCTGCTCCCGAATAAGCTGCTGCAATGAAAGGTAAGTTATTTCAAACGGCCCAAATATATAGGCTTCTTACTTACCCAGAAGCCCCCTGGTCCGTGGAAAACGAAAGGAAATTAAGTTTAAGTTGATGCTGACCTTCCCAGCTGATCACACCCTCGCACCCTCTGCTCCCGAATAAGCTGCTGCAATGAAAGGTAAGTTACTTTAAACGGCCCAAATATATAGGCTTTTTACTTACCCGGAAGCGCGCTTGTCCGCCGAAAACAAAAGGAAATTAAGTTTAAGTTGAAGCTGACCTTCCCAGCTGATCACTCGCTCGCACTCTCTGCTCCCGAACAAGTTGCTGCACAGAAAGGTATTTATTTTAAACGGACCAAATCTATTGGCTTTTTACATAATCAGAAGTCCCCTGGTCCACCGAAAACAAAAGGAATTTAAATTTAAGTTGTAACTGACCTTCCCAGCTGATCATTTGCTCGCACTCTCTGCTCCCGAATAAGCTGCTGCAGTGAAAGCTAAGTTATTTTAAACGGCCCAAGTATACAGGCTTTTTACTTACCCAGAAGCCCCCTGGTCAGCCGAAAGCAAAAGGAAATTACGTTTAAGTTGAAACTGACCTTCCCAGCTGATCGCTCGCTCGCACTCTCTGCTCCCGAATAAGCTGCTGCAATGGAAGGTACGTTATTATAAACGGCCCAAATATATAGGCTTTGTACTTACCCAGAAGCCCCTTGGTGACACGAAAACAAATGGAAAGTAAGTTTAAGTTGAAACTGACCTTCCCAGCTGATCACTCGCTCGCACTCTCTGCTCCCGAATAAGCTGCTGCAATGAAAGGTAAGTTATTTCAAACGGCCCAAATATATAGGCTTCTTACTTACCCAGAAGCCCCCTGGTCCGTGGAAAACGAAAGGAAATTAAGTTTAAGTTGATGCTGACCTTCCCAGCTGATCACACCCTCGCACCCTCTGCTCCCGAATAAGCTGCTGCAATGAAAGGTAAGTTACTTTAAACGGCCCAAATATATAGGCTTTTTACTTACCCGGAAGCGCGCTTGTCCGCCGAAAACAAAAGGAAATTAAGTTTAAGTTGAAGCTGACCTTCCCAGCTGATCACTCGCTCGCATTCTCTGCTCCTGAATAAGCTGCTGCAATGAAAGGTAAGTTATTTTAAACGGCCCAAGGAATTAGGCACTTTACTTACACAGAAGCCCCCTGGTCCGCCGAAAACAAAAGGAAATTAAGTTTAAGTTGAAACTGACCTTCCCAGCTGATCACTCGATCGCACTCTCTGCTCCCGAATAAGCTGCTGCAATGAAAGGTAATTTATTTCAAGCGGCCCAAATATATAGGCTTTTTACTTACCCAGAAGCCCCCTGGCCCGCCGAAAACAAAAGGAAATTAAGTTTACGTTGAAGCTGACCTTCCCAGCTGATCACTCGCTCGCACTCTCTGCTCCCGAACAAGTTGCTGCACTGAAAGGTATTTATTTTAAACGGACCAAATCTATTGGCTTTTTACATAATCAGAAGTCCCCTGGTTCACCGAAAACAAAAGGAATTTAAATTTAAGTTGTAACTGACCTTCCCAGCTGATCATTTGCTCGCACTCTCTGCTCCTGAATAAGCTGCTGCAGTGAAAGCTAAGTTATTTTAAACGGCCCAAGTATACAGGCTTTTTACTTACCCAGAAGCCCCCTCGTCAGCCGAAAGCAAAAGGAAATTAAGTTTAAGTTGAAACTGACCTTCCCAGCTGATCGCTCGCTCGCACTCTCTGCTCCCGAATAAGCTGCTGCAATGGAAGGTACGTTATTATAAACGGCCCAAATATATAGGCTTTTTACTTACCCAGAAGCCCCTTGGTGACACGAAAACAAATGGAAAGTAAGTTTAAGTTGAAACTGACCTTCCCAGCTGATCACTCGCTCGCACTCTCTGCTCCCGAATAAGCTGCTGCAATGAAAGGTAAGTTATTTCAAACGGCCCAAATATACCACCTTTTTACTTACCCAGAAGCCCCCTGGTCCGTGGAAAACGAAAGGAAATTAAGTTTAAGTTGATGCTGACCTTCCCAGCTGATCACACCCTCGCACCCTCTGCTCCCGAATAAGCTGCTGCAATGAAAGGTAAGTTACTTTAAACGGCCCAAATATATAGGCTTTTTACTTACCCGGTAGCGCGCTTGTCCACCGAAAACAAAAGGAATTTAAATTTAAGTTGCAACTGGCCTTCCCTGCCGATCACTCGCTCGTACTCTCCGCTCCTGAATAAGCAACTGCAATGAAAGGTAAGTTACTTTAAACGGCCCAAATATATAGGCTTTTTACTTACCCGGTAGCGCGCTTGTCCACCGAAAACAAAAGGAAATTAAGTTTAAGTTGAAGCTGACCTTCCCAGCTGATCACTCGCTCGCACTCTCCGCTCCTGAATAAGCAACTGCAATGAAAGGTAAGTTACTTTAAACGGCCCAAATATATAGGCTTTTTACTTACCCAGAAGCCCGCTGGTCCGCGAAAACAAAAAGAAATTAGGTTTAAGTTGAAACTGAACTTCCCAGCTGATCACTCGCTCGCACTCTCTGCTCCCAAATAAGCTGCTGCAATGAAAGGTAAGTTATTTTAAACGGCCCAAGTGTATAGGCTTTTTACTTACCCAGAAGCCCCCTGGTCCGCCGAAAGCAAAAGGAAATTAAGTTTAAGTTGAAACTGACCTTCCCAGCTGATCACTCGCTCGCACTCTCTGCTCCCGAATAAGCTGCTGCAATGAAAGGTAAGTTATTTTAAACGGCGCAAATATAAAGGCTTTTCACTTACCCAGAAGACCCCTGGCCCCCCGAAAGCAAAAGGAAATTAAGTTTAAGTTGAAACTGCCCTTCCCAGCTGATCAATCGCTCACACTCTCGGCTCCCGAATAAGCTGCTGCAATGAAAGTTAAGTTATTTCAAGCCGCCCAAATATATAGGCTTTTTACTTACCCAGAAGCCCCCTGGTCCGCTGAAAACAAAAGGAAATTAAGTTAAAGTTGAAGCTGACCTTCCCAGCTGATCACTCGCTTGCACTCTCTGATCCCGAATAAGCTGCTGCAATGAAAGGTAAGTTATTTTAAACGGCCCAAATATATAGGCTTTTCACTTAACCAGAAGCACCCTGGTCCGCTGAAAACAAAAGGAAATTAAGTTTAAGTTGAAACTGACCTTCCGAGCTGATCACTCGCTCGCACTCTCTGCTCCCGAACAAGTTGCTGCACTGAAAGGTAAGTTATTTTAAACGGCCCAAATGTATAGGCTTTTTACTTAACCAGAAGCCCCCGGTCCACCGAAAACAAAAGGAATTTAAATTTAAGTTGTAACTGTCCTTCCCAGCTGATCGCTCGCTCGCACTCTCTGCTCCCGAATAAGCTGCTGCAATGAAAGGTAAGTTATTTTAAACGGCCCAATATATAGGCTTTTTACTTAACCAGAAGCCCCCTGGTCCGCCGAAAGCAAAAGGAAATTAAATTTAAGTTGAAACTGACATTCCCAGCTGATCACTTGCTCGCACTCTCTGCTACCGAACAAGTTGCTGCACTGAAAGGTAAGTTATTTTAAACGGTCCAAATGTACAGGCATTTTACTTAACCAGAAGCCCCCGGTCCACCGAAAACAAAAGGAATTTAAATTTAAGTTGTAACTGACCTTCCCAGCTGATCGCTCGCTCACACTCTCTGCTCCCGAATAAGCTGCTGCAATGAAAGGTAAGTTATTTTAAACGGCCCAAGGAAATAGGCATTTTGCTTACCCAGAAGCCCCCTGGTCCGCGAAAACTAAAGGAAATTAATTTTAAGTTGAAACTGACATTCCCAGCTGATCGCTCGCATGCACTCTCTGCTCCCGAATAAGCTGCTGCAATGGAAGGTACGTTATTATAAACGGCCCAAATATTTAGGCTTTTTAGTTACACAGAAGCCCCTTGGTAAGCCGAAAACAAAAGGAAATTAAGTTTAAGTTGAAACTGACCTTCCCAGCTGATCACTCGCTTGCATTCTCTGCTCCCGAATGAGCTGCTGCAATGAAAGGTAAGTTATTTCAAACGGCCCAAATATACCGCCTTTTTACTTACCCAGAAGCCCCCTGGTCCGCGGAAAACGAAAGGAAATTAAGATTAAGTTGAAGCTGACCTTCCCTGCTGATCACTCGCTCGTACTCTCCGCTCCTGAATAAGCAACTGCAATGAAAGGTAAGTTACTTTAAACGGCCCAAATATATAGGCTTTTTACTTACCCAGAAGCCCGCTGGTCCGCGAAAACAAAAGGAAATTAGGTTTAAGTTGAAACTGAACTTCCCAGCTGATCACTCGCTCGCACTCTCTGCTCCCGAATAAGCTGCTGCAATGAAAGGTAAGTTATTTTAAACGGCCCAAGTGTATAGGCTTTTTACTTACCCAGAAGCCCCCTGGTCCGCCGAAAGCAAAAGGAAATTAAGTTTAAGTTGAAACTGACCTTCCCAGCTGATCACTCGCTCGCACTCTCTGCTCCCGAATAAGCTGCTGCAATGAAAGGTAAGTTATTTTAAACGGCGCAAATATAAAGGCTTTTTACTTACCCAGAAGACCCCTGGCCCCCCGAAAGCAAAAGGAAATTAAGTTTAAGTTGAAACTGACCTTCCCAGCTGATCAATCGCTCGCACTCTCGGCTCCCGAATAAGCTGCTGTAATGAAAGGTAAGTTATTTTAAATGGCGCAAATATATAGGCTTTTTACTTACCCAGAAGCCCCCCGGTCCGTTAAACACAAAAGGAAATTAAGTTTAAGTTGAAACTGACCTTCCCAGCCGATCTCTCCCTTGCTCTCTCTGCTCCCGAATAAGATGCTGCAAGGAAAGGTAAGTTATTTTAAAGGGCCCACATAAATAGGCTTCTTACTTACCCAGAAGCCCCCTGGTCCGCCAAAAGCAAAAGGAAATAAAGTTTAAGTTGAAACTGACCTTCGCAGCTGATCATTCGCTCGCACTCTCTGCTCCCAAATAAGCTGCTGCAATGAAAGGTAACTTATTTTAAAAGGCCCAAATATATACGCTTTTTACTTACCCAGAAGCCCCCTGGTCCGCCGAACACAAAATGAAATTAAGTTTAAGTTGAAACTGACCTTCCCAGCCGATCTCTCCCTTGCTCTCTCTGCTCCCGAATAAGATGCTGCAAGGAAAGATAAGCTATTTTAAAAGGCCCAAATAAATAGGCTTTTTACTTACCCAGAAGCCCCCTGGTCCGCCGAAAAAAAAGGAAATTAAGTTTAAGTTGAAACTGACCTTCCCAGCTGATCGATCGCTCGCACGTTCTGCTCCTTAATAAGCTGCTGCAGTGAAAGGTAAGTTATTTTAAACGGCTCAAATATATAGGCTTTGTACGTCCCCAGAATCCCCCTGTTCCACCGAAAACAAAAGGAAATTAAGTTGAAGTTGAAACTGACGTTCCCAGCTGATCGCTCACTCACACTCTCTGCTCCTGAATAAGCTGCTGCAATGAAAGGTAAATTATTTTAAACGGCCCAAATAAATACGCTTTTTACTTACCCAGAAGCCCCCTGGTCCGCCGAAAGCAAAAGGAAATTAAGTTTAAGTTGAAACTGACATTCGCAGCTGATCACTCGCTCGCACTCTCTGTTCCCAAATAAGCTGCTGCAATGAAAGGTAACTTATTTTAAAAGGCCCAAATATATACGCTTTTTACTTACCCAGAAGCCCCCTGGTCCGCCGAACACAGAATGCAATTAAGTTTAAGTTGAAACTGACCTTCCCAGCCGATCTCTCCCTTGCTCTCTCTGCTCCCGAATAAGATGCTGCAAGGAAAGATAAGTTATTTTAAAAGGCCCAAATAAATAGGCTTTTTACCTCCCCAGAAGCCCCCTGGTCCGCCGAAAACAAAAGGAATTTAAGTTTAAGTTGAAACTTACCTTCCCAGCTGATCGATCGCTCGCAATCTCTGCTCCCAAATAAGCTGCCGCAATGAAAGGCAAGTTATTTTAAACGGCCCAAGTGTATAGGCGTTTTACTTACCCAGAGGCCCCCTGGTCCACTGAAAACAAAAGGAAATTAAGTTTAAGTTGAAACTGACCTTCCCAGCTGATATCTCGCTCGCACTTTCTGCTCCTTAATAAGCTGCTGCAAGGAAAGGTAAGTTATTTTAAACGGCCCAAATATATAGGCTTTTTACTTACCCAGAAGCCCCCTGTTCCATCGAAAACAAAATGAATTTAAGCTTCAGTTGAAACTGACCTTCCCAGCTGATCACTCGCTCGCACTCTGCTCCTGAATAAGCTGCTGCAATGAGAGGTAAGTTATTTTAAATGGCCCAAGTATATAGGCTTTTTACTTACGCAGAAGCCCACTGGTCCGCCGAACACAAAATGAAATTAAGTTTAAGTTGAAACTGACCTTCCCAGCCGATCTCTCCCTTGCTCTCTCTGCTCCCGAATAAGATGCTGCAAGGAAAGATAAGTTATTTTAAAAGGCCCAAATAAATAGGCTTTTTACTTACCCAGAAGTCCCCTGGTCCGACGAAAACAAAAGGAAATTAAGTTTAAGTTGAAACTGACCTTCCCAGCTGATAGCACGCTCGCAATCTCTGCTCCCGAATAAGCTGCCACATTTAAAGGCAAGTTATTTAAAACGGCCCAAATATTTAGTCGTTGTACTTAACCAGAAGCCCCCTGGTCCACCGAAAACAAAAGGAATTTAAAATTAAGTTGAAACTGACCTTCCCAGCTGATCACTCGCTCGCACTCTCTGCTCCCGAAAAAGCTGCCACAATTAAAGGCAAGTTATTTTAAACGTCCCAAGTGTATAGGCGTTTTACTTACCCAGAAGCCCCCAGTTCCACCGAAAACAGAAGGAAATTAAGTTTAAGTTGAAACTGACCTTCCCAGCTGATCGCTCGCTCGCACGTTCTGCTCCTTAATAAGCTGCTGCAATGAAAGGTAAGTTATTTTAAACGGCTCAAATATATAGGCTTTTTACTTACCCAGAAGCCCCCTGTTCCACCGAAAACAAAAGTAAATTAAGTTGAAGTTCAAACTGACGTTCCCAGCTGATCGCTCGCTCACACTCTCTGCTCCCGAATAACCTGCTGCAATGCAAGGTAAATTATTTTAAACGGCCCAGATAAATACGCTTTTTTACTTACCCAGAAGCCCCCTGGTCCGCCAAAAGCAAAAGGAAATTTAGTTTAAGTTGAAACTGACCTTCGCAGATGATCACTCGCTCGCACTCTCTGCTCCCAAATAAGCTGCTGCAATGAAAGGTATCTTATTTTAAAAGGCCCAAATATATACGCTTTTTACTTACCCAGAAGCCCCCTGGTCCGCCGAACACAAAATGAAATTAAGTTTAAGTTGAAACTGACCTACCCAGCCGATCCCTCCCTTGCTCTCTCTGCTCCCGAATAAGATGCTGCAAGGAAAAATAAGTTATTTTAAAAGGCCCAAATAAATAGGCTTTTTACCTCCCCAGAAGCCTCCTGGTCCGCAGAAAACAAAAGGAATTTAATTTTAAGTTGAAACTTACCTTCCCAGCTGATCGATCGCTGGCAATCTCTGCTCCCAAATAAGCTGCCGCAATGAAAGGCAAGTTATTTTAAACGGCCCAAGTGTATAGGCGTTTTACTTACCCAGAAGCCCCCTGGTCCGCCGAAAACAAAAGGAAATTAAGTTTAAGTTGAAACTGACCTTCCCAGCTGATAGCACGCTCGCAATCTCTGCTCCCGAATAAGCTGCCACAATTAAAGGCAAGTTATTTTAAACGGCCCAAATATATAGTCGTTGTACTTAACCAGAAGCCCCCTGGTCCACCGAAAACAAAAGGAATTTAAACTTAAGTTGAAACTGACCTTCCCAGCTGATCACTCGCTCGCACTCTCTGCTCCCGAATAAGCTGCCACAATTAAAGGCAAGTTATTTTAAACGGCCCAAGTGTATAGGCGTTTTACTTACCCAGAAGCCCCCTGTTCCACGGAAAACAGAAGGAAATTAAGTTTAAGTTGAAACTGACCTTCCCAGCTGATCGCTCGCTCGCACGTTCTGCTCCTGAATAAGCTGCTGCAATGAAAGGTAAGTTATTATAAACGGCTCAAATATATAGGCTTTTTACTTACCCAGAAGCCCCCTGTTCCACCGAAAACAAAATGAATTAAGTTGAAGTTCAAACTGACGTTCCCAGCTAATCGCTCGCTCACACTCTCTGCTCCCGAATAAACTGCTGCAATGCAAGGTAAATTATTTTAAACGGCCCAGATAAATACGCTTTTTACTTACCCAGAAGCCCCCTGGTCCGCCGAAAGCAAAAGGAAATTTAGTTTAAGTTGAAACTGACCTTCGCAGCTGTTCACTCGCTCGCACTCTCTGCTCCCAAATAAGCTGCTGCAATGAAAGGTAACTTATTTTAAAAGGCCCAAATATATACGCTTTTTACTTACCCAGAGGCCCCCTGGTCCGCCGAACACAAAATGAAATTAAGTTTAAGCTGAAACTGACCTTCCCAGCCGATCTCTCCCTTGCTCTCTCTGCTCCCGAATGAGATGCTGCAAGGAAAAATAGGTTATTTTAAAAGGCCCAAATAAATAGACTTTTTACTTACCCAGAAGCCTCCTGGTCCGCAGAAAACAAAAGGAATTTAATTTTAAGTTGAAACTTACCTTCCCAGCTGATCGATCGCTGGCAATCTCTGCTCCCAAATAAGCTGCCGCAATGAAAGGCAAGTTATTTTAAACGGCCCAAGTGTATAGTCGTTTTACTTACCCAGAAGCCCCCTGGTCCGCCGAAAACAAAAGGAAATTAAGTTTAAGTTGAAACTGACCTTCCCAGCTGATTACTCGCTCGCACTCTCTGCTCCCGAATAAGCTGCCACAATTAAAGGCAAGTTATTTTAAGCGGCCCAAGTGTATAGGCGTTTTACTTACCCAGAAGCCCCCTGTTCCACCGAAAACAGAAGGAAATTAAGTTTAAGTTGAAACTGACCTTCCCAGCTGATCGCTCGCTCGCACGTTCTGCTCCTTAATAAGCTGCTGCAATGAAAGGTAAGTTATTTTAAACGGCTCAAATATATTGGCTTTTCACTTACTCAGAAGCCCCCTGTTCCACCGAAAACAAAAGGAAATTAAGTTGAAGTTGAAACTGACGTTCCAAGCTGATCGCTCGCTCACACACTCTGCTCCCAAATAAGCTGCTGCAATGAAAGGTAACTTATTTTAAAAGGCCCAAATAAATACGCTTTTTACTTACCCAGAAGCCCCCTGGTCCGCCGAAAGCAAAAGGAAATTAAGTTTAAGTTGAAACAGACCTTCGCAGCTGATCACTCGCTCGCACTATCTGCCCCCAAATAAGCTGCTGCAATGAAAGGTAACTTATTTTAAAAGGCCCAAATATATACACTTTTTACTTACCCAGAAGCCCCCTGGTCCGCCGAACACAAAATGAAATTAAGTTTAAGTTGAAACTGACCTTCCCAGCCGATCTCTCCCTTGCTCTCTCTGCTCCCGAATAAGATGCTGCAAGGAAAGATAAGTTATTTTAAAAGGCCAAAATAAATAGGCTTTTTACTTACCCAGAAGCCCCCTGGTCCACCGAAAACAAAAGGAATTTAAGTTTAAGTTGAAACTTACCTTCCCAGCTGATCCATCGCTCGCAATCTCTGCTCCCAAATAAGCTGCCGCAATGAAAGGCAAGTTATTTTAAACGGCCCAAGTGTATAGGCGTTTTACTTACCCAGAAGCCCCCTGGTCCACCGAAAACAAAAGGAAATTAAGTTTAAGTTGAAACTGACCTTCCCAGCTGATATCTCGCTCGCACTTTCTGCTCCTTAATAAGCTGCAGCAAGGAAAGGTAAATTATTTTAAACGGCCCAAATATATAGGCTTTTTACTTACCCAGAAGGCCCCTGTTCCACCGAAAACAAAATGAATTTAAGCTTCAGTTGAAACTGACCTTCCCAGCTGATCACTCGCTCGCACTCTCTGCTCCTGAATAAGCTGCTGCAATGAGAGATAAGTTATTTTAAATGGCCCAAGTATATAGGCTTTTTACTTACCCAGAAGCCCCCTGGTCCGCCGAAAAACTAAAGGAAATTAAGTTTAAGTTGAAACTGACCTTCCCAGCTATTCGCTCGCTTGCACTCTCTGCTCCCAAATAAGCTGCTGCAATGAAAGGTAAGTTAATTTAAACGGCTCAAATATATAGACTTTTTACTTACCTTGAAGCCCCTTCGTCCACCGAAAACAACAGGAAGTTAAGTTTAAGTTGAAACTGACTTTCCCAGCTGTTCGCTCGCTCACACTCTCTGCTCCCGAATAAGCTGCTGTTCTTCTGGAAATCATTGATCGTCTCCACTTCCACCAGCATTGTGGGCAGTCAGTTCCATTTCAGTACCACTGTCTGGGTAAATCAAAAAAAATGTCTTCCTGATATTCCCCTTACATTTCTTGCCAAATCCTTCAATCTGTTTCTCTTGTCCTTGTACTATTCGGTGATTGGGGCAGTTTGCCTTGTCTAACGTATCTAAGCCTGTCATCATCTAGTACTCTTCCATTAAATTTCCCCTCAATCTCCTTTTTCGAAGGGAACAGATGCACATTTTCAAAAGTAACCTTGTAATTAACCTCCCCTCCCCCATCCCATAACCATTCTGGTAAACCTCCTCTGTACCCTCTCAAGGACAGTCACACCCTTCCCAATGTATGGTGACCAGAACTGGATGCTATATTCCACTTGAAGCCGAAGCACAGTTCTATAAATGTTCAGCATAACTTCCCTGCTTTTGTACTCAATGCCTCTGATTTAAACCCAAATCTCATATGCCTTGCAGACCATTCTCAATATGTCCTGTTGCCTTCACTGATCAATCCAGCCGCTGGTTTCTCTGCTCCTGCACACTCTTGAGAACTCTCCCTCTATTCTTACTGCCAAAATTCATCACCTCACACTCCCCTCTATTAAATTCCATCTGCCAGTTGGCTGCCCATTCTGATTGCCTGTCTGTGTCCTGTTGCAGATGGTTCATATCATCCTGATTCTTTGCCCTCCTCCAAATTTTGTGTCATCGGAATATTTAGGGACTCCATTCATGGGACCATGGCCGCCCTGCTTTACATCCCACCCCAATCCCTCATCCCAAACCTTCTGATTTCTTTTTTGTTCTTTCATGAGTTTGTGTGTCACTGTCAAGGTCAGCATTTGCTGCCCAACCTGATTTGCCCTTGAACTGAGGGGCTTGCCACGCCATTTCAGAGGGCAGTTAAACGTCATCCACAGTGCTGTGGATATTCCACGCTCTCTCTGTCACAAACATGCACACCCTTTCAGAAACACACATACAGATGCTCATTATTTCAGTCAAATACACACATGCACAAACACTCTCTATCTCTCTCGCAAACACGCGCTCTCCCTCAGACGCACACACGCACGCGCACACGCTCTCTCAGACACACGCACACGCGCATTCTCTTTGAAAACACACACACAGACACTGGCTCACACATGCACACACTCTATCTCACACACACAATCACACGCATGCACATTCTCTCTCTCTCTCACACACACATGCGCACACATGGGCTCTCTTTCACATTGACGCACACACGCACACACATACACACACTCACACGCATATACACACGCGCACACCCGCTCTCTCACCCACACACAGACGCTGTCTCTCTCTCTGTTTCTCTCACACACACACACACACACACACACACACACACACACACACACACACACTCTCTATCTCTCAGACACACACACATATGCTCTCTCTCTCTCACTCACACACACCCACACGCTGTTACTCTCCCACACACACACTCTCGGTCTCTCGCGCACCACACATACACTCTGTCTTTATTAAACCAACATGCGAGCACACCCCCGTCTGTCAGGCACACACACACACGCTCTCTCTCTCTTTCTGACACACACACACTGTCACACACTCTCACAGACCCGCTTTCCCTCACACACACACACACAAACACACACAGACATGCAGATACAGCTCTCTCTCTGGACCACACACACACACGCTCTTTAACTCTCTCTCGCACACACACACTTTCTCACATACACACGCACACATTCTATTTCAAACACACACTCTCTCTCTCTCTCTCTCTCAAACACACACACTCACTCACACACGCACACGATCTCTGTCACACACACTGTCTCTCTCTCTCACTCACCCACACGCGCTCAATCTCTCAAACACACACACACACACGCACGCACACTCTCTCTCACAGACACACACACATTCACAGACATACACACAAACGCGCTGTCTCTCTCTCACACACACACAGTCTCTCTCACACGGACACACACACTCTCTCAGCCACACACACACTGTCTCTCTCACACAAACTCACACACTCTCTGTCACACACACACTCCCTTTCAGACACACACACGGTCTCTGCCTCTCTCTCTCACACACACACACGCACACACACTCTCTCTCCGAGATGCACTCACGCACACACACACATATTCTCTCACTCTCTCTCTCTCAGACGCACACACACACACTCTCGCACACATGTGCATGCTCTCTGTCGAACGCACACACACGCATAAGCACACACTCTCTCTCACACACACTCACACACACGTGCGCTCTCTCTCTCTCACACACACAGACAATCTCTATCTGACACACCCGCGCACACAGGTCACTCCTCAGCCAGACATAAAAACTCACACGCACACACATTCTCTCGCTCTCTCGCTCTAACACACACACAGACACGCGCAGACACACATCATGCCACAGGCATTGACACAGAGTTTCTCAGTCAGTTTAACATTTATCTTTCCATACAAATCCACAATGCTGCAGATGCTGGAAATCTGAAATAATAACTGAAAATACTGGAAATACTCAGCAGGGCTGACAGCATTTGTTGACAGAGAAAAGAGTTTAATATTTCAAGTAGGTGACCCTTCATCAGCACTTCGCGCAATTAGAGATGGAACAGTTTTTAAACCAGACGGGGAAACGAAAGAGGGCGAGGATTATGATCAACATGCAGTATGACAATTTCAATATCATCCTTTTATTATTTAATCTCTCCTGTCTTCCACCGTATCACAGACCTTCCCATTTGTTCATTCACGTTCAATCATTTCAAAACATCACTGGATACAGAAACACATTTATACATCTCATTAAGTTCTTAATCAAACTGGTAACTTTGCTCCAGCCTGATGTATAACTCCTCTGTTTATTTCCCTTCCTCACAGTTAACTTGCTGACGATTGGGATCCTGTCTCGGGGAAAGTGCGGTCTCTCCAAATGTGTCACACGCTACCTGGTGGCCATGTCAGTGGCGGATCTGCTGGTCATTATCCTGGACCTGATATTGAGACACATTCCCATTGTTTATTGGGAACAGTTTCGGTTCCTGTGGTCCATCCCCGTGTGTAATATCCACGCCGTCCTGCTTTATACAGTCACAGACTGTTCTGTCTGGTTCACAGTCACTTTCACCATTGATCGTTTTGTGGCCATTTGTTGCCAGAAGCTGAAAAGTAAATATTGCAGTGAGAAAACGGCAGGTGTTGTTGTGGGAACAGTGAGTGTGCTGAGCTGCTTAAAGAACATCTTCTGGTATTTTATGTTAACAGGTCAGTATTGGCTGGGGAACAATCCCTGGTTTTGTGATGTAACAGAGGATGTTTATGTCTCTCGTGTCTGGGGAACAATCGAGTTCCTCCACAACATTCTGACCCCGGGGCTCCCATTTGTGGTGATTCTGATGCTCAACGCGCTCACTGTCAGACACATTTTAGTGAGCAGCAGAGTGCGCAGGAGACTCCGAGCTCACAGCAGTGGGAAGTGTCGCAGAGACCCCGAGATGGAGAGTCGAAGGAAATCTATCATTTTACTTTTAGTTATCTCGGGGAATTTCATCCTGTTGTGGGTAATGTTAATGGCGTATTCGATATGGTGGCGGATGTGGAGGTTGGGGTATCGGTCAGTTTATCTCGCTCGGTTTCTGCAGGAATTGGGCTTCATACTGCAGCTCCTGAGTTGCTGCACAAACACTGCAATTTACACCGTGACCCAGACTCAGTTCAGAGAGCAGTTGAAGAATGTACTTAAATATCCCTTTACTCCAATTGTTAAATTCATTCAATGATCAGAGGAGGTGGAGTGGCCTGTCACCATGGGCACAAAATGGGGCGGGGCCTGCCACCATGGAGACAGAGCGGGGGCGGGGACTGTCAACGTGGAGACTGAGCGTGGGTGGGTCCTGTTTCCCCGGTGGAGAATTGGGGGCGGAGTCTCTTTCCCCGGTGACGGGGAGTAGGGGCGGTGCTTGCTACACCGGTGAAGGGAAATGCGGGCGGGAACAGTTTCCAGGGTGACGGGGTGTTGGGGCGGCGTCTGTTTTCAGAGTGATGGGGAGTGGGGGCGGGGTTTGTTTCCCCGGTGACGGGGTGTGCAGGCGGAGCCAGTTTCCTGGGTAACAGAGAGTGGGGGCGGTGTCTGGCTCCAGGGAGATGGGGGCGAGGGAGAGTGGGGGCAGGGTCTGTCCCCAGGGTGACAGAGGAGTGGAGGCGTGATCTTCTCCACGGTAATGGAGGAGTGGGAGCGGTGCCTGCTTCCGGGGTGCCGAGGAATGTGGGCGGGGCCTGTTTCCGTGACGTGGAGTGTGCGTAGGGTTTGTTTAGGGAGACGGGGATTACTGGCGGGGCCTGTTTCCAGGGTAACGGGGACGAGGGAAGGGGTCTGTTTTCAGGGTGGCAGGGATTGGGGGCGTTGTCTGTTTCCAGAGTAACGGGGAGGGGGGCCGGTCTGCTTCCCCACTGATGGGGAGTGGGGGCGGAGTCAGTATACAGGAAGAAGGAGAGTGGGGGTTTAGTCAGTTTCCAGGGTGTCAGGGCCTGGGGGCGGGGTCTGTCTCCAGGGTGAGGGAGGGCTGAGGGCAGTGTCTGGCTGCAGAGTATGGAGGGGTGGAGGGCGGTGCCTGCTTCCCAGTGAGTGGGAGAGGGGGCGGGCTTTGTTTCTAAGGTGACGAGGGAGTGGGGGCGGGTTCCGTCCACAGGGTGATGGGGAAAGGTGCTGGGCCTGTTGCTCCGGTGAGGGAGAGTGGGTGTGGGAGCTGCTTCCAGGGTGATGGAGAGTTGGGGCGGGGCCTGTTTCTAGGGTGATGGAGATGTGGGCGGGTCTGTTTCCGTGACGGGCAGTGTAGGCGGAGTCTGTTTACAGGCGAATGAATTATGGGGGGTGGGGTCTGACTCCAGGGTGATGGGGCAGTGCGACGTGGTCTCTTTCCAGGGTGACAGGAGTGGGGGCTGGCCCTGTTTCCAGGATGACGTTGAGAGCGGGCGGGGCCTGTTTCTCGGGTGACGAGGAGTGGTGGCGGAGTCTGTTTCCAGAGTGATGGGGAGTGGGAGTGGGTTCAGATCCTTTCCGAATCCTGTATAATCTTTATAATTCCTTACAAATAAAAAAAGTCTTGTTAATTACTTATCACCTTTTATAATGATGTATAAATATTTGCAGACCTTCATAGCCTTAATAAACTATTTACAATTCTTCATAACACTTTGTAAATCTTTACAATCCTTTATGATTCTGTATGATTCATTATCATTTATTAGTCTTTATTCTCAAAAATAACCAGTTACATTCACTGCCCTGGACAGAAAACATTGAAAATGGTCACGGTCGATTGCTCTCATTTCAAACAGACCACAGTGCATTTCATTTAGAATGGCCGCATAACATGTTGTTTGAAACGGCTGCAGTGCAGGTGACACCAAACAGGCACACGGAATGTCATTTAAAATGCACGCTGCACATGTCGCTTAAAATGGCCACAGTGCAGGTGACATCAAACAGCCACTTAGAATGCCATTTAAAATGGCCACAGCAAATGTCGCTTAAAATGGCCGCAGTGCAGAAGTCATCAAATAGACTCACAGAATGTCATTAAAATTGGCCGCAGCAAATGTCGATTAAAATGGCCGCAGTGCAAGAGAAATCGAACAGCCACAACGGAATTACATTTAAAATGGCCACAGCAAAAGTCGCTTAAAATGGTCACGGTGTAAGAGACACCAAACAGCCACACGGATTGTTATTTAAAATGGACGCAGCACATGTCGCTTAAAATGGCCGCAGTGCAGGTGACATCAAACAGCAACACAGAATTTCATTTAAAATGGTCGCTGTGCAAGGGACAGTCGGAACCCTCCTTTTGTTAAAATCAGCTGAAGTGGTACTGAGTCCCACTCACACGACAGGAAAGGGCCCACACAATCCAGGCTTGTATTAATACCAGCTGGAGTGGTACTGAGCCACATTCACTCACCAGGAAATACCCAATTCAATCCAGGACTATATTTATACCAGCTGGAGTGGTACTGAACTCCACTCACTCACCACGAAAGAGCCAATTCAATCCAGGCCTCTATTAATACCAGCTGGAGTGATACTGAGTCGCACTCACACACCAGCAAAAGCAAATTCCATCCAGGTTTCTATTCATGGGTGGCACAATGGCGCAGTGACTAGCACTGCAGCCTCACAGCTCCAGCAACCCGGGTTCAGTTCTGGGTGCTGCCTATGCGGAGTTTGCAAGTTCTCCTTGTGACCAAGTGGGTTTTCGCCGGATGCTCCGGTCTTCTCCCACAGCCAAAGACTTGCAGATTGACAGGTAACTTGTCCATGATAAACTGCCCCTAGTATAGGTCGGTGGGAGGGGAATTGTGGGGTTGTGGGAGGAATATGGGAGTAATATAGGATTGGTAGAAATGGGTGGTTGATGGTCGGCTGTTGGTCGGTTTCAGTGATGTATGTCGAAACAAAAATAAATAAAATAATACAAGCAGGAGTGGACCCGAGTCCCAATCACACAGCAGTAAAGAGCCAATATGATCCTGGAGTCTATGAATACCAGCTGGAGTATTTGTGTGTCCCACGCACACAAGAGGAAAGAGCCAATTTAATCCAGGCATCGACTAATAAGAGCTGGAGAGATACTGATTTTCACTCAAACACTTGCAAAGAACTAATCCCATCCTGGCCTCCAGTAACACCTGCTCGAGTGGTGCTGAACGCCGCTCACACGGCAGAAAAGAGTCAATTAAATCCAGGGGTCCAACAATAACAGCTGGAGTGGTACTGAACCCCACTCACACCAGGAAACAGCACATTCAATCCAGGCATCTATTACTACCAGCTGGAGTGGTACTGAGTCCCACTCACTCACCAGGAAAGAGCCAATAAAATCCAGGCCTTTATTAATACCAGATGCAGTGGTACTGAAACTCACTCACACACCAGGAAACTGCCAGTTCTATCCAGGCCTCTATTAATACCAGCTGGAGTGTTAGTGAGTCCCACTCACGAACCAAGAGAGAGCCAAAGCAATCCACGCCTCCATAGATAACAACTGGTTTGTTAGTGTGTCCCACTCACATACCAGGAAAGAACTAATTCAATCCAAACTTCTAGTAATACCAGCTGGAGAGGGACTGAGTCTCACTCATACACCAGGAAAGAGCCAGTTCAATCCAGGCTGCTATTAATACGAGATGGAGTGGGACTGAACCCCAGCCACCCACCAGGCAAGAGCCAATACAATCCAGGCTTCTATTAATACCAGCTGGAATGTTACTGAGACCCATTCACACACCAGGAAAGAAAAATTCAATCCAGGCCTCGACAAATAACATTTGGAGTGTTACTGAGTCCCACGCATACACCAGGCAGGAACCAATTCAATCTAGCCCTCTACTAATACCAGCTGGAGTGGCACTGAGCCCCACTGACACACCAGGAATTAACACATTCAATCCAGGCATCTATTACTACCAGCTGGAATGGTACTGAACTCCACTCACTCACCACGAAAGAGCCAATTCAATCCAGGCCTCTATTAATACCAGCTGGAGTGATACCAGACCTATATTAATAACAGCTGGAGTGGCACTGAGTAGAACTCATTCACCAGGAAAGAGCCAATTCAATCCAGACCTCTATTAATATCAGCTGGAGTGGCACTGAATCCCATTCGTACACCAGGAAAGAGACAATTCAACCCAGACCTATATCAATACCAGCTGGAGTGGCACGGAGTCCCACTCAGACAACCGGAAAGAGCCAATTCAATCCAGGCCTCTATTAGTACAAGCTGGAGTGGTACTGAGCCCAACTCATATGCCAGGAAACAGCCAATTCAATCCAGACCTCCATCAATAACAGCTGGAGTGGCACTGAGCCCCACTCAGACAGCAGGAAAAAGCCACTTCAATCCAGTCATCTATTAATACCAGCTGCAGTGGTGCTGACCCCCACTCACAAACCAGCAAAGAGCCAATCAATCCAGACCTCCCTTAATACCAGCTGGACTGGTACTGAGTCCCACTCACACACCAGGAAACAGCCAATTAAATCCAGACCTCTATTCGTAACAGCTGAGGTGGTACTGAGTCCCACTCACACACCAGGAAAGACACAATTCAATCCAGACCAATATTCATAACAGCTGAAGTGGTACTGAGCACCACTCATACGCCAGTAAAGAGCCAATTCAAACCAGACCGATATCAATACCAGGTGGAGTGGGACTGAGTCCCACTCATACACCAGTAAGAGCCAATTCTATCCAGACCACTATTAATACCAGCTGGAGAGGTATTGAGCACCACTCATACGCCAGGAAACAGCCAATTCAATCCAGAACTCTATGAATAACAGCTGGGGTGGCACTGAGCCCCACTCATACAGCAGGAATAAGCCAATTCAATCCAGGCATCTATTAATACCAGCTGGAGCGGTTCTGAGCCCCACTCACAAACCAGGATAGAAGAAATTCAATCCAGATCTCTATTAATAACTGCTGGAGTGGCACTGAGTGCCGCTCACAGACCAGGAAAGTGCCAATTCAATCCAGTACTCTATTAATACCAGCTGGAGTGGTACTGAATCCCACTCACACACCAGGGAAGAGACAGTTCATTCCTGACCTCTATTAGTACCAGCTGGAGTGGTACTGAATCCCACTCACACACCAGAAAAGAGCCAATTCTATCCAGACCCCTATTAATACAAGCTGGAGAGGTACTGAGTCCAATTCACACACCAGGAAAGAGCCAATTCAATCCAGGCTTGTATTAATAACAGCTGGAGTGGCATTGAGTCCTACTCACACACCAGGAAAGAGCCAAGTCAATCCAGACCTCTATCAATACCAACTGGAGAGGTACTGAGTCCCACACAAACACCAGGAAAGAGCCAATTCAATCCAGACTTCGATTAATACCAGCTAGAGTGGCACTGAGCCCCACTCACAGACAAAGAACGAGCCAATTCAATCCAGACTTCTATCTATACAAGCTGGAATGGTACTGAGACCCATTCACACACCAGGAGAGAGCCAATTCAATCCAGATCTCTATTAATACCAGTTGGACTGGTACTGAGACCCACTCACACACCAGGAAAGAGTCAATTCAATTCAGACCTCTATTAATACCTGCTGCAGTGGGACTGTGCCCCACTCACAAACGAGGAAAGAGCCAATTCAATCCAGGCCTCTATTAATACCAGCTGGAGTGGCACTGAGCCGCACCGACAAACCAGGAAGGCGCCAATTCAATCCAGAGCACTATTAATACCAGCTGGAGTGGCACTGAGTCCCACTGACACACCAACAAAGAGCCAATCAATCCAGACATCCATTAATACCAGCTGGAGTGGCACTGAGTCACACGCATATAGCGTGAAAGAGCCAATTCAATCCAGACTTCTATCCATACAAGTTGGAATGATACTTGGACCCATTCACACACCAGGAGAGAGCCAATTCAATCAAGGTCTCTATTAATACCAGTTGGAGTGGTACTGAGACCCACTCACACACCAGGAAAGAGCCAATTCAATCCAGATCTCTATTAATACCTGCTGCAGTGTGACTGTGTCTCACTCACACACCAGGAAAGAGCCAATTGCATCCAGGCATTCATTTATACCAGCTGGAGTGGGACTGAGTCTCACTCACACATCAGGAAAGAGCCAATTCAATCCAGACCTCAATTAATACCAGCTGCAGTGGCACTGAGTCCCACTCACAAACGAGGAAAGAGCCAATTCAATCCAGGCCTCTATTAATACCAGCTGGAGTGGCACTGAGCCCCACCGACAAACCAGGAAGGCGCCAATTCAATCCAGACCACTATTAATACCAGCTGGAGTGGCACGGAGCCCCACTGACACACCAACAAAGAGCCAATCAATCCAGACCTCTATTAATACCAGCTGGAGTGGCACTGAGTCCCAGACACACACCAAGAAAGAGCCGTTCAATCCGGACCTCTATTAATACCAGCTAGAGAGGTATTGAGACCAAGTACCACAGCAGGAAATAGCAAATCACACCATACCTCTATTAATTCCAGCTGGAATGGTACTGAGCCCCACTCAAACACCAGGAAAGAGCCAATCAATCCAGACCTCTTTTAATACAAGCTGGAGTGGTAGTGAGCCCCACGAACACAACAGGAAATAGCCAATCAAACCACACCTCTATTAATACCAACTGGAGTGGTACTGAGCCCCACTCAAAAACCAGGAAAAAGCCAATTCATTCCGGACGTCTATTAATACCAGCTAGAGTGGCAGTGAATCCCACTCAGACACCAGGAAAGAGCCAATTCAATCCAGGCTTCTATTAATACCAGCTGAAGTGGTACTGAGTCCCACTCACAAACCAGGAAAGAGCCAATTCAATCCACACCTCGATTAATACCAGCTGGATTGGCAGTGAGCCACACTCACACACCAGGTTACAGCCAATTCAAATCTTCTTTGGCCTCCTTATCTCGAGAGACCATGGATAAGCGCCTGGAGGTGGTCAGTGGTTTGTGAAGCAGCGCCTGGAGTGGCTATGATGGCCAATTCTAGAGTGACGGGCTCTTCCACAGGTGCTGCAGAGAAATTTGTTTGTCGGGGCTGTTGCACAGTTGGCTCTCCCCTTCCGCCTCTGTCTTTTTTCCTGCCAACAAATCTGTCTCTTCGACTCGCCACACTTCAGCCCCGTCTTTATGGCTGCCCGCCAGCTTTGGCGAACGCTGGCAACTGAATCCCACGACTTGCGATCAATGTCACTGGATTTCATGTCGCGTTTGCAGACGTCTTGAAAGCGGAGACATGGACGACCGGTGGGTCTGATACCAGTGGCGAGCTCGCTGGACAATGTGTCTTTGGGGATCCTGCCATCTTCCATGCGGCTCACATGGCCAAGCCATCTCAAGCGCCGCTGACTCAGTAGTGTGTATAAGCTGGTGATGTTGGTCGCCTCGAGGACTTCTGTGTTGGAGATGCGGTCCTTCCACCTGATGCCAAGTATTCTCCGGAGGCAGAGAAGATGGAATGAATTGAGACGTCACTCTTGCCTGACATACGTTGTCCAGGCCTCGCTGCCATAGAGCAAGGTACTGAGGACACAGGCTTGATACACTCGGACTTTTGTGTTCCGTGTCGGTGCACCATTTTCCCACACTCACTTGGCCAGTCTGGACATAGCAGTGGAAGCCTTTCCCATGCACTTGTTGATTTCTGCATCGAGAGACAGGTTACTGGTGATAGTTGAGCCCAGGTAGGTGAACTCTTGAACCACTTCCAGAGTGTCGTCGCCATTATTGATAGATCGAGCATTTCTGACGTCCTGACGATTGATGTTTTTTTTCTTGAGGCTGATGGTTAGGCCAAATTCATTGCACGCAGCCGCAAACGTGTCGATGAGACTCTGCAGGCACTCTTCAGTGTGAGATGTTAAAGCTGCATCGTCAGCAAAGAGGAGTTCCCTGATGAGGACTTACCATACTCTGGACTTCGCTCTTAGACGGGCAAGGTTGAACAACCTGCCCCCTGATCTTGTGTGGAGGAAAATTCCTTCTTCAGAGGACTTGAACGCATGTGAATGCAGCAGGGAGAAGAAAATCCCAAAAAGTGTGGGTGCGAGAACACAGCACTGTTTCACGCCACTCAGGATTGGAAATGGGTCTGATGAGGAGCCACCATGTTGAATTGTGCCTTTCATATTGTCATGGAATGAGATGATGATACTTAGTAGCTTTGGTGGGCATCCAATCTTTTCTAGTAGTCTGAAGAGACCACGTCTGCTGACGAGGTCAAAGGCTTTGGTGAGATCAATGAAAGCAATGTCGAGGGGCATCAGTTGTTCACGGCATTTCCCCTGTATCTGACGAAGGGAGAACAGCATATCAACAGACGATCTCTCTGCACGAAAGCCACAATGTGCCTCAGGGTAGATGCGCTCGGCCAGCTTCTGGAGCCTGTTCAGAGCAACTCGAGCAAAGACTTTCCCCATTATGCTGAGCAGGGAGATTCCACGGTAGTTGTTGCAGTCACCGCGGTCACCTTTGTTATTATAGAGGGTGATGATATTGGCATTGTGCATGTCTTGGGTTACTGCGCCCTCATCCCAGCACAGGCAAAGCAGTTCATGTAGTGATGAAAGTATAGCAGGCTTGGCACTCGTGATTATTTCAGGGGTAACGCTGTTCTTCCCAGGGGCTTTTCCACTGGCTAGAGAATCAATGGCGTCACTGAGTTCCGATTTGGTTGGCTGTATGTCCAGCTCATCCATGGCTGGTAGAGGCTGGGCTGCATTGAGGGCAGTCTCAGTGACAGCATTCTCCCTGGAGTACACTTCTCGGTAGTGCTCAACCCAGCGGTCCATTTGTTTGCGTTGGTCAGTGATTATGTCCCCTGATTTAGATTTGAGGGGGGCGATCTTGTTGATGGTTGGCCCAAGAGCTGTCTTAATGCCATCGTACATTCCTCTGATGTTTCCGGTGTCTGCAGCCAGCTGGATATGACTGCATAGGTGTTGCCAGTAGTTGTTTGCGCAGCGCCTGGCTGTTCTTTGTGAAGTGCTTCTGGTTGCTTTAAGTGCTGCGGATGTTAAATCGCTGGGGGCTTTCTTGTAGTTCAACAGAGCAATGCGCTTTGCGGCTTTGACAGGTTCCAGCTCTTCATTATGAGATTGAAACCAGTCTGCGTGGATGAGCTTTCCGAATGTCAATGGTGGGCACTGAGGAAATGGCTTATTACCTGCACCCGCACATCCCCCTTCCCCTCCCCTCCCCTTTCCCCCTTCCCCATCCCCGTCCCCTTCCCTGCTCCACCCTCTTAGCTCACCCCCACATAACCCCGTCCCAGTCCCCACCCTCGCACCATCTTACCCCCGCACACATTTCCCCTGCACCCTCCACCCCCTCACAGTCTCCTTCCCAGCTCCCCCTCGCATCCCCCTCCCTCCACCCCTCCTCCTCGCATCCCCTCCTCCCACCGGCATCATCCTACACCTGTGTCGGGGCCCTAACAACCCCACTGCCTTGTGGGCGTCTCGGGAGAGACCAAAGCTAAGGGAGTAACCCTTCACAGATAATCCAAAGCGGAACCCCGTAGGCGGTCATGTGTCAACTTTGGCATGTTTCCAGCAGTTCCTGCAGCCATACCGGTGCCACACGTCGTGCTCTGCACTCCTTTGGACCCCACCAGAAAGGCCGAGAGGGGGATTTTGACGAATGGGCAACTCTCAACCTCCATAAATTCGCCCAGGCATGCGCCATGGAGAGGTCACTCCATAGTTGCCTCACAGCGACTGAAGTAACACGGAAGGCAGCAGTTACGGATTATAAGTCCAGATAAATTGGCGTAGAAACTGGGCGCCACGGGTTGCCTTTGTCAGTGGGAGAGGTCACTGCACCTCACTGGACAGCTACCGCCCGACTCAAACCGGGCAGCCCCCGGTCAATAAGGTTCTGTCCCTCAACAGTCTACCTGCTTCAATGGGTGCTTGGAGCTCAGGGTCATTGCCCGAAAGGTGGACTGATACACCGCACCAAACAACACGAAAAAAGGAAAGAAGGTACCAGCCCTTCGCTTTGCAAGCTGGAACGTCAGAACTATGTGTCCTGGCCTGTCGGAAGACCTTACACATATCAACGATTCTTGGAAGACCGCCATCATTAACAACCAGCTCAGTAGATTCAATGTGGACATTGCTGCATTTCAGGAGACTCGCCTCCCTGCGAGTGGATCTCTCGCAGAGCAAGACTACACCTTCTTCTGGCAGGGCAGGGATCCTGAAGAACCAAGACAGCATGCAGTGGGCTTCGCCATCAGAAACTCCTTGCTCAGCATGATGGAGCCTCCCTCAAATGGCTCGGAACGCAAACTGTCTATCCGACTGCTCACCACCTCTGGTCCAGTACACCTACTCAGCATCTATGCTCCAACACTCTGCTCCCCACTTGAAGCTTCAGATCAGTTCTGCGAGGAACTCCATAACATCATTAGCACCATCCCCAACACCGAACACCTATTCCTGCTGGGGGACTTTAATGCCAGGGTTGGGGCCGACCATGACTCATGGCCCTCCTGCCTTGTGCGATATGGCGTTGGAAGGATGAATGAGGACGGGCAGAGACTGCTTGAGTTGTGTACCTATCATAACCTCTGCATCACCAACTCGTTCTTTCACACTAAACCCGGTCATCAGGTTTCTTGGAGGCACCCAAGATCGCGTCGTTGGCACCAGCTGGACCTCATTGTCACAAGGCGAGCCGCCTTAAACAGTGTTCAAATCACACGCAGCTTCCACAGTGCGGACTGCGACACCGACCACTCCCTGGTGTGCAGCAAGGTTAGACTCAGACCAAAGAAGTTGCATCATTCCAAGCAAAAGGGCCACCCGCGCATCAACACGAGCAGAATTTCTCACCCACAACTGCTACAAAAAGTTCTAAATTCACTTGTAACAGCCCTTCAAAACACTCCCACAGGGGATGCTGAGACCAAGTGGGCCCACATCAGAGATGCCATCTACGAGTCAGCTTTGACCACCAACGGCAAAAGTGCGAAGAGAAATGCAGACTGGTTTCAATTCAATCCAGACCTCGGTTAATACCAGTTGGAGTGGTACTGAGACCCAGTCACACACCAGGAAAGAGCCAATTCAATCCAGGCTTCCACTAATACCAGATGGAGTGGTACTGAGTCCCGCTAACAAACCAGGAAATAGACAGTTCTTTCCAGGCTTCTATTAACACCAGCTGGAGTGGTACTGAGTCCCTTGCACACACCAGAAAAGCGCCAATTCATCCAGACCTCTATTAATAACAGTTGGAGTGGCTCGGAAATACACTCACACACTGGGAAAGAGCCAACTCATACCAGGCCATTACGAATACCAGCTGGAGTGGTACTGAGTCCCACTAACACAGCAGGCAAGTGACAATTCAATCCAGGCCTCTTCTAACAACAGCTGGACTGATACTGTGTCACACACACACACCAGGAAATAGCCAATTAAATACAGACCTCTATTAATACCGGCTGGAGCAGCACTGAGTCCTACGCACACATCAGGGAAGAGGCAATTTAATCCAGGCTCGATTAACAGAAGCTATATTGGCACTGAGTCCTATTCACACACCAGGGAAGACACAATTCAATCCAAGCCTATATTAACACCAGAAGGAGAAGTACTGTGTCACACTCACACACAAGGAGAGAGCCAATTCAATCCAGACATCTATTAATACCAGCTGGAGTGGCACTCAGCCCCACCCACACATCAGGAAAGAGCCAATTCAATACAGGCTTCTATTAATAACAGCTGGAATTGTACCGAGTCCCACGCACACAACAGGAAAGAGCCAATTCAATCCAGGCCATTACTAATACCAGCTGGAGTGGTACTGAGTCACAGTCTAACGCCTCGAGCAAAACAATTCAGCCCAGACCTCTATTAATACCAGCTGGAGTGGCACTGATCCCCATTCATACAGCAGGAAAGTGCCAATCCCATCCATACCTCTTTCAATACCAGCTGGAGTGGCACTGAGCCCCACTCAGATGGCATGAAAGAGCCAATTCAATCCAGACTTCTATCAATACAAGCCGGAATGGTACTGAGACCCATTCACACACCAGGAGAGAGTCAATTCAATCCAGATCTCTATTAATACCAGTTGGAGTGGTACTGTGCCCCACTCACTCACCAGGAAAGAGTCAATTCACTCCAGGCCTCCAGTAACATCAGCTGGAGTGGTACTGAGTCCCACTCACAAATAAGAAAGAGCCAAATCAATCCAGTTCTCCATTAACACCAGCTGGAGTGGCACTGATTCTCACTCACACACCAGGAAAAAGCTAATTCAATCCAGGGCTCTATTAATACCAGCTGCAGTGGGACTGAGTCCCACTCACACACCAGGAAAGAGCCAATTCAATTCTGGCCTATATTAATACCAGCTGGAGTGGGTCTGAGCCCCAGTCACACACCAGGAAAGACCCAATTCAATCCAGGCTTCTATCAATACCAGCTGGAGAGGGACTGAGTCTCACTCACACACCAGGACAGAGCCAGTTCAATCCAGGCTTCTATTAATACCAGCTGGTATGTTACTGAGACCCATTCAAACACCAGGATAGAAGAAATTCAATCCAGATCTCTATTAATAACAGCTGGAGTGGCACTGAGTCCCACTCACATACCGGAAAAGTGCCGATTCAATCCAGGCCTCCATTAATAAAATTTGGAGTGTTACTGACTCCCACTCACACACCAAGAAAGTGCCAATTCAATGCAGGACTCTTTTAATACTAGCTGGAGAGGTACTGAATCCCACTCACACACCAGGGAAGAGACAGTTCGTTCCTGGCCTCTAATAATACCAGCTGGAGCGTTACTGAGTCCCACGCACACACAAGAAAAGAGCCAATTCAATCCAGATCTCCAATAGTACCAGCTGGAGAGGTACTCAGTCCCACTCACACACCAGGAAAGAGCCAATTCAATCCAGACCTCTATTAATACCAGCTGGAGTTGTATTGAGTGCCACTCACACAACAGGAAAGAGCCAATTCAATCCAGGCCTCTATTAATAACAGCTGGAATTGTACCGAGTCCCACTCACACAACAGGAAAGAGCCAATTCAATCCAGGCCATTACTAATACCAGCTGGAGTGGTACTGAGTCACACTCTAACGCCACGAGCAAAACAATTCAGCCCAGACCTCTATCAATAACAGCTGGAGTGGCACTGAGCCCCATTCATACAGCAGGAAAGTGCCAATTCTATCCAGACCTCTTTCAATACCAGTTGGAGTGGTACTGTGCCCCACTCACACACCAGGAAAGAGTCAATTCAATCCAGACCTCGATTTATACCTGCTGCAGTGGGCTGAGTCGCACTCACACACCAGGAAAGAGCCAATTCCATCCAGGCATCCATTTATACCAGCTGGAATGGGACTGAGTCCCAGACACACACACCATAAAGAGCCAAGTAAATCCAGACCTCTATCAATACCAACTGGCGAGGTACTGAGCCCCACTCACACACCAGGAAAGAGCCAATTCAATCCAGACTTCTATTAATAACAGCTGGAGTGGCACTGAGACCCACTCACACACCAGGAACGGGCCAATTCAGTCTAGACCTCTATTAATACCAATTTGAGTGGTGATGAGCCCCACTCACACACTAGGAATGAGCCAATTCAGTCCAGACCTCTATTAATACCAGCGAGAGCGGTACAGAATCTCAGTCACTCACCAGGAAGGAGCCAATTCAATCCAGACCTCTATTAATACCAGCTGGAGTGGAACTGAGCCCCACTCACACAACAGGAAAGAGCCAATTCAATCCAGGCCATTACTAATACCAGCTGGAGTGGTACTGAGTCACACTCTAACGCCACGAGCAAAACAATTCAGCCCAGACCTCTATCAATAACAGCTGGAGTGGCACTGAGCCCCATTCATACAGCAGGAAAGTGCCAATTCTATCCAGACCTCTTTCAATACCAGCTGGAGTGGCACTGAGCCCCACTCAGATGGCATGAAAGAGCCAATTCAATCCAGACTTCTATCAATACAAGCCGGAATGGTACTGAGACCCATTCACACACCAGGAGAGAGTCAATTCAATCCAGATCTCTATTAATACCAGTTGGAGTGGTACTGTGCCCCACTCACTCACCAGGAAAGAGTCAATTCACTCCAGGCCTCCAGTAACATCAGCTGGAGTGGTACTGAGTCCCACTCACAAATAAGAAAGAGCCAAATCAATCCAGTTCTCCATTAACACCAGCTGGAGTGGCACTGATTCTCACTCACACACCAGGAAAAAGCTAATTCAATCCAGGGCTCTATTAATACCAGCTGCAGTGGGACTGAGTCCCACTCACACACCAGGAAAGAGCCAATTCAATTCTGGCCTATATTAATACCAGCTGGAGTGGGTCTGAGCCCCAGTCAAACACCAGGAAAGACCCAATTCAATCCAGGCTTCTATCAATACCAGCTGGAGAGGGACTGAGTCTCACTCACATAGCAAGGAAGAGCCAATTCAATCCAGGCTTCCATTAATAAGAGCTGGAGTGGGACTGAGACCCACTCACACACCAGGACAGAGCCAGTTCAATCCAGGCTTCTATTAATACCAGCTGGTATGTTACTGAGACCCATTCAAACACCAGGATAGAAGAAATTCAATCCAGATCTCTATTAATAACAGCTGGAGTGGCACTGAGTCCCACTCACATACCGGAAAAGTGCCGATTCAATCCAGGCCTCCATTAATAAAATTTGGAGTGTTACTGACTCCCACTCACACACCAAGAAAGTGCCAATTCAATGCAGGACTCTTTTAATACTAGCTGGAGAGGTACTGAATCCCACTCACACACCAGGGAAGAGACGGTTCGTTCCTGGCCTCTAATAATACCAGCTGGAGCGTTACTGAGTCCCACGCACACACAAGAAAAGAGCCAATTCAATCCAGATCTCCAATAGTACCAGCTGGAGAGGTACTCAGTCCCACTCACACACCAGGAAAGAGCTAAATCAATCCAGACCTCTATTAATACCAGCTGGAGTTGTACTGAGTGCCACTCACACAACAGGAAAGAGCCAATTCAATCCAGGCCTCTATTAATAACAGCTGGAATTGTACCGAGTCCCACTCACACAACAGGAAAGAGCCAATTCAATCCAGGCCATTACTAATACCAGCTGGAGTGGTACTGAGTCACACTCTCACGCCACGAGCAAAACAATTCAGCCCAGACCTCTATCAATAACAGCTGGAGTGGCACTGAGCCCCATTCATACAGCAGGAAAGTGCCAATTCTATCCAGACCTCTTTCAATACCAGCTGGAGTGGCACTGAGCCCCACTCAGATGGCATGAAAGAGCCAATTCAATCCAGACTTCTATCAATACAAGCCGGAATGGTACTGAGACCCATTCACACACCAGGAGAGAGTCAATTCAATCCAGATCTCTATTAATACCAGTTGGAGTGGTACTGTGCCCCACTCACACACCAGGAAAGAGTCAATTCAATCCAGACCTCGATTTATACCTGCTGCAGTGGGCTGAGTCTCACTCACACACCAGGAAAGAGCCAATTCCATCCAGGCATCCATTTATACCAGCTGGAGTGGGACTGAGTCCCAGACACACACACCATAAAGAGCCAAGTAAATCCAGACCTCTATCAATACCAACTGGCGAGGTACTGAGCCCCACTCACACACCAGGAAAGAGCCAATTCAATCCAGACTTCTATTAATAACAGCTGGAGTGGCACTGAGACCCACTCACACACCAGGAACGGGCCAATTCAGTCTAGACCTCTATTAATACCAATTTGAGTGGTGATGAGCCCCACTCACACACTAGGAATGAGCCAATTCAGTCCAGACCTCTATTAATACCAGCGAGAGCGGTACAGAATCTCAGTCACTCACCAGGAAGGAGCCAATTCAATCCAGACATCTATTAATACCAGCTGGAGTGGGACTGAGTCCCAGACACACACACCATAAAGAGCCAAGTAAATCCAGACCTCTATCAATACCAACTGGCGAGGTACTGAGTCCCACTCACACACCAGGAAAGAGCCAATTCAATCCAGACTTCTATTAATAACTGCTGGAGTGGCACTGAGACCCACTCACACACCAGCAACGGGCCAATTCAGTCTGGACCTCTATTAATACCAATTGGAGTGGTGATGAGCCCCACTCACACACTAGGAATGAGCCAATTCAGTCCAGACCTCTTTTAATACCAGCGAGAGCGGTACAGAATCGCAGTCACTCACCAGGAAGGAGCCAATTCAATCCAGACCTCTATTAATACCAGCTGGAGTTGTACTGAGTGCCACTCACACACCAGGAAAGAGCCAATTCAATTCAGGCTTCTATTAATAACAGCTGGAATTGCACAGAGTCCCACTCACACAACAGGAAAGAGCCAATTCAATCCAGGCCATTACTAATACCAGCTGTAGTGATACTGAATCCCACCCAGACACCAGGGAAGAGCTAAATCAATCCAGGCCTCTATTAATACCAGCTGGAGTTGTACTGAGTGCCACTCACACAACAGGAAAGAGCCAATTCAATACAGGCTTCTATTAATAACAGCTGGAATTGTACCGAGTCCCACTCACACAACAGGAAAGAGCCAATTCAATGCAGGCCATTACTAATACCAGCTGGAGTGGTACTGAGTCACACTCCAACGCCACGAACGAAACAATTCAGCCCAGACCTCTGTCAATAACAGCTGGAGTGGCACGAAGCCCCACTCATACAGCAGGAAAGTGCCAATTCTATCCAGACCTCTTTCAATACCAGCTGGAGTGGCACTGAGCCCCACTCATATGGCATGAAAGAGCCAATTCAATCCAGACTTCTATTAAGACAAGCCGGAATGGTACTGACACCCATTCACACACCAGGAGAGAGCCAATTCAATCCAGATCTATATTAATACCAGTTGGAGTGGTACTGAGACCCTTTCACACACCAGGAGACAGATAATTCAATCCAGGTCTCTATTCATACCAGTTGGAGTGGGACTGAGCCCCACTCACACACCAGGAAAGAGCCAATTCAATCCAGACCTCGATTAATACCTGCTGCAGTGGGACTGAGTCTCACACACACACCAGGAAAGAGCCAATTCTATCCAGGCATCCATTTATACCAGCTGGAGTGGGACTGAGTCTCAATCAAACATCAGGAAAGAGCCAATTCAATCCAGACCTCAATTAATACCAGCTGGTGTGGCACTGCAAACCATTCACAAACGTTGAAAGAGCCAATTCAATCCAGACCTCGATTAATACCTGCTGCAGTGGGACTGAGTCTCACGCACACACCAGGAAAGAGCCAATTCTATCCAGGCATCCATTTATACCAGCTGGAGTAGGACTGAGTCTCAATAACACATCAGGAAAGAACCAATTCAATCCAGACCTCAATTAATACCAGCTGGTGTGGCACTGCAAACCATTCACAAACGTTGAAAGAGCCATTTCAATCCAGGCCTCTATTAATACCAGCAGGAGTGGCACTGAGCCCCTCTGACAAACCAGGAAAGAGCCAATCAATCCAGACCTCTATTAATACCACCTGGAGTGGCATTGAGTCCCAGACACAAACACCATAAAGAGCCAAGTAAATCCAGACCTCTATCAATACCAACTGGAGAGGTACTGAGTCCCACTCACACACCAGAAAAGAGCCAATTCAATCCAGACTTCTATTAATACCAATTGGAGTGGCAATGAGCCCCACGCACACACTGGGACTGAGCCAATTCAGTCCAGACCTCTATTAATACCAGCGAGAGCGGTACAGAATCGCAGTCTCTCACCAGGAAGGAGCCAATTCAATCCAGACCTCCATTAATACCAGCTGGAGTTGTACTGAGTGCCACTCACACACCAGGAAAGAGCCAATTCAATTCAGGCTTCTATTAATAACAGCTGGAATTGTACCGAGTCCCACGCACACAACAGGAAAGAGCCAATTCAATCCAGGCCATTACTAATACCAGCTGTAGTGATACTGAATCCCACCCAGACACCAGGGAAGAGCCAAATCAATCCAGGCCTCTATTAATACCATCTGGAGTGGCACTGAGCCCCACTCATACAGCAGGAAAGTGCCATTTCTATCGAGACCTCTTTCAATACCAGCTGGAGTGGCACTGAGCCCCACTCAGATGGCAGGAAAGTGCCAATTCAATCCAGACTTCTATCAATACAAGCTGGAATGGTACTGTGACCCATTCACACACCAGGAGAGAGCCAATTCAGTCCAGGTCTCTATTAATACCAGTTGGAGTGGTACTGAGACCCATTCACACACCAGGAGAGAGACAATTCAATCCAGGTCTCTATTAATACAAGTTGGATTGGTACTGAGCCCCACTCACACAGCAGGAAAGAGCCAATTCTTTCCAGGCATCCATTCATACCAGCTGGAGTGGGACTGAGTCTCAATCACACATCAGGAAAGAGCCAATTCAATCCAGACCTCAATTAATACCAGCTGGAGTGTCGCTGAGTCCCACTCACAAACGAGGAAAGAGCCAATTCAATCCTGGCCTCTAATAATACAAGCTGGAGTGGCACTGAGCCCCACTGACAACCCAAGAAAGAGCCAATTCAATCCAGACCACTATTAATACCAGCTGGAGTGGCACTGAGTCCCACTGACTCACCAAGAAAGAGGCAATCAATCCAGACCTCTATTAATACCAGCTGGAGTGGCACTGAGTCCCAGACACACACCAAGAAAGAGCCATTCAATCCAGACCTCTATTAATACCAGCTAGAGTGGTACTGTGACCCACGAACACAACAGGAAATAGCCAATCAAACCAGACCCCTATTAAGATCAGCAGGAGTGGTACTGAGCCCCACTCACGTACCAGGAAAGAGACAATTCAATCCAGTCTTCTATTAATTCCAGCTGGAGTGGTATTCAGCCCCACTCAAACACCAGGAAAGAGCCAATCAATCCAGACCGCTATTAATACAAGCTGGAGTGGTACTGAGCCCCATTAACACAACAGGAAATAGCTAATAAAACCGCACTTCTATTAATACCAACTGGAGTGGTACTGAGCCCCGCTCAAAAACCAGGAAAGAGCCAATTCAATCAGGACGTCTATTAATACCAGCCAGAGTGGCAGTGAATACGACGCACACACCAGGTAAGAGCTAACTCAATCCAGGCTTCTAATAATACCAGCTGGAGCGGTACTAAGTCACACTCACAAACCAGGAAAGAGCCATTCCAATCCACACCTCGATTAATACCAGCTGGATTGGTAGTGGGTCCCACTCAGACATCAGGGAAGAGACAATTCAATTCAGGCCTCCATCAATACCAGCTGGAGTGGTACGGAGACCCACTCACACACCAGGGAAGAGACAATTTAATCCAGGCCTCCATCAATACCAGCTGGAGCTGTATTGTGTCCTAGTCACACATCAGGGCAGAGGCAATTCAATCCAGGCCTCTATTAATACCAGCTGCAGTGGACTGAATTCCACTCACACTCCCGGAAAGAGCCAATTCAATTCTGGCCTCTATTAATACCAGCTGGAGTGGTACTGAGCCACACAAACGCACCAGGAAAGAGCCAATTCAATGCAGACTTCTATTAATAAACGCTGGAGTGGTACTGAGCCCCACTCACACACCAGGAAAGCGCCAATTCCATGCAGACCCACATTACTAACAGCTGGAGTGGTACTGAGCCCCACTCAAAGACCAGGAAAGAGTCAATTCAATGCAGGCCTCTATTAATACCAGCTGGAGTGGTACTGAGCCCTACTCACACACCAGGAAAGAGCCAATTCAATGCAGACCTCTATGATTACCTGCTGGAGTGGCACTGAGTCCCACCCATACATCAGGAAGGAGCCCAATCTATCCAGACCTCAATTAACTCCAGCTGCAGTGGACTTAACGTCCACTCACACACCAGGAAAGAGCCAGTTCAATACAGGCCTCCATCAATACCAGCTGGAGTGGTACTGAGTCCCACTCACACAACAGGGAAGATACAATTCAATCCAGGCGTCTATGAATACCAACTGGAGCTGTATTGAGACCGACTCACACATCAGGAAACAGGCAATTTACTCCAGGCCTCCATTAACAAAAGCTGGGTTGGCACTGAGTCCTATTCACACACCAGGGAAGACACAATTCAATCCAAACCTTCATTAACACCAGCTGGAGAGGGACTGTGTCCTACTCACACGCAAGGAGTGAGCCATTTCTATCCCGACATCTATTAATACCAGCTGGAGTGGCACTGATTCCCACTCACACACCAGGAAAGAGCCAATTCAATCCAGTTCTCTATGAACACCAGCTGGAGTGTCACTGAATCTCACTCACACACCAGGAAAAAGCTAATTCAATACAGGCATCTAATAATACCAGCTGGAGTGGTACTGAGCCCCACTCACGCACCAGGAAAGAGCTAATTCAATGCAGACCTCGATTAATAAACGCTGGAGTGGTACTGAGCCCCACTCACACACCAGGAAAGCGCCAATTCAATGCAGACCTCCATTAATACCAGCTGGAGTGGTACTGAGCCCCACCCATACATCAGGAAGGAGCCCAATCTATCCAGACCTCTATTAACTCCAGCTGCAGTGGACGTAACGGCCACTCACACACCAGGAAAGAGCCAATTCAATCAGCGCATCTATTAATACCAGCTGGAGTGAAATTAAGTCCCACTCACACAACAGGAAAGAGCCCATTCAATCCATGCTTATATTAATACCAGCTGGAGTGGGACTGAGTCCCTCTCACACACCAGGAAAGAGCCAATTCTATTCAGGTCTCTATTAATACCAGCTGGAGTGGTAGTGAGTCTCATTCAAACAACAGCGAAGATGCAATTCAATCCAGGCCTCTATTAATACCAGCTGGAGTGGTACTGAGACCCACTCAAACACCAGGAAGGAGCCAATTCAATCCAGGCTTCTATTCATGCCAGCTGGAGTGAAATCAACTCCCACTCACACACAAGGAAAGAGCCAATTCAATCTCGGCATCTATTAAAACCAGCAGGAGTAGGACTGAGTCCCACTCACACACCAGAAAGAGCCAATTCAACCCAGACCTCTATTAATGCCAGCTGGAGTGAGAATGAGTCTCACTCACACACCAGTATAGAGCCAATTCAATCTAGGCCTCTATTAATACCAGCAGTAGTTGAACTGAGTCCCACTCACACACCAGGAAAGAACCAATTCAATCCAGGACTCTATTAATACCAGCTGGAGTGGTACTGAGCCCCACTCACGCAACAGGAAAGAGCCAATTCTATCCAGCTCTCTATTAATACCAGCTGTCATGGTACTGAGTACCACTCACACAACAAGAAATCCCCAGTTCAATCCAGGCCTGTATAAATACCAGCTGGAGTGGTACTGAGTGATACTCACGCACCAGGAAAGAGCCAAATCAATCCAGACCTTTATTAATACCAACTGGAGATGTACTGTGTCCTACTCACACACCAAGAGAGAGCCAATTCAATGCAGACATATATTAATACCAGCAGGTGAACCACTGAGCCCCACTGACACATCAGGAAAGAGCCAATTCACTCCAGGCCTCTCGTAACATCAGCTGGAGTGGTACTGAGTCCCACGCACACACCAGGAAAGAGCCAATTCAATCCAGTTCTCTGTTAATACCAGCTGGAGTGGTACTAAGTCCCAATCACACACCAGGAAACAGCTAATTCAATCCAGGCCTCTATTAATACCAGCTGGAGAGGCACTGAGGCCCACTCACACAACAGGAAAGAGCCAATTCAATCCAGCCCTCTAGTGACATTCACTGGAGAGGTACTGAGTCCCACTATCACACCGGAAAGAGCCAAATCAATCGAGACGACTATTAATAGCAGCTGGAGTGGCACTGAGCCCCAATCAAACATCAGGAAAGAGCCATTTGAATCCAGTCCAATATAAAAATCAGCTGGAGTGTCACTGAGTCTCACTCACAAACCAGGAAAGAGACAAATCAATCCAGTCCTGTATTAATACCAACAGGAGAGGTACTGTGTCCGACTCACACACCAGGAGAGAGCCAATTCAATCCAGACCTCTATTAATACCAGCTGGAGAGGCACTGAGCCCCACTCACACATCAGGAAAGTGCCAATTAACTCCAGGCCTCCAGTAACATCAGCTGGAGTGGTAATGAGTCCCACTCACATACCAGGAAGGAGCCAAATCAATCCAGTCCTTTATTAATACCAACTGGAGAGGTACTGTGCCCGACTCACACACCAGGAAAGAGCCAATTCTATCCAGTTCTCTATAAATACCAGCTGGAGTGGCACTGATTCTCACTCACACACCAGGAAAAAGCTAATTCAATCCAGGCATCTATTAAGACCAGCCTGAGTGGTACTGAGCACCAACACACACACCAGGAAAGAGCCAATTCAATCCAGACCTCTATTAATACAAGCTGGAAAAGGACTGAGTCCAACTCACACAACAGGAAAGAGGCAATTCAACCGAGGCTTCTATTACTACCAGGTGGAGTGGTACTGAGCGCCACTCACACACCAGGAAAGAGCCAAATCAATCGAGACCAATATTAATGCCTGCTGGAGTCGTACTGAGCATCACACACACTCCAGGAAAGAGCCAATTTAAACCAGACCTCTATTAATACCAGCTGGAGTGGCACTGAGTCCCACCCAAATACTAGGAAAGAGTCAATTCAATACAGGCCCGTATTAATACCTGCTGGAGTGGTACTGAGTCTCACTCGCAAACCAGGAAAGAGCCAATTCAATCCAGACTTCTATTAATACCAGCTGGTGTGGTACTGAGTCCCACTCACACACCAGGAAAGAGCCAATTCAATCCAGGCCTCAAGAAATATCAGCTGCAGCGGTACTGAGCCCCACTCACACACCAGGAAAGAGATAATTCAATCCAGGCGTCTATTAATACCAGCTGGAGTGGGACTGAGCCCCACTCACACACCAGGAAAGAGACAGTTCAATTCAGGACTCTATTAATACAAGCTGTAGTGGAATCAACACCCACTCACACACCAGGAAAGAGCCAATTCAATCCAGGCCTCTATCACTACCAGCTGGAGTGGCACTGAGCAGCACCCAAACACCAGGAATGAGTCAATTCAATGAAGGCATATATTAATATCAGCTGGAGTGGAATTAACTCCCACTCACACACCAAGAAAGAGACAATTCAATCCAGGCCTCTCTTAAAACCAGCCGGAGTAGGAGTGAGTCCCACTCATACACCACAAAGAGCCAATTGAATCCAGGCTTCTATTAATACCAACTGGAGTGGGACTGAGTACCACTCACACTCCAGGAAAGAGCCAATACATTCCAGGCTTCTATTAATACGAGCTGGAGTGGGATTGATTCTCACTCACAAACCAGGAAAGCGCCAAATCAATCTAGACCTGTATTAATACCAGCTGGAGTGGTACTGAGTCCCGCTCACAAACCAGGAAAGTGCCAAATAAATCCAGGCTTCTTTTAATACCAGCTGAAGTGCTACTGAGCACCAGTCACACACTAGATAAAGCCAATGCAATCCAGAACTCTGCTAATACCATCGAGAGTGTCACGGATTCCCAATCACACACCAGGGAAGAGCCAAATTCAATCCAGGACACTTAATACCAGCTGGAGTGGTACTGAACATCACCCAAACATCAGGAAAGAGCCAATTCACTCCAGGCCTCTTTTAATACCAGCTGAAGTGGCACTGAGTCCCACGTGAACACCAGGAAAGAGGAATTCAATACAGACCTCTATTAATACCAGCTGGAGTGGTACTAAGTCCCACTCACAAACCGGGCAAGAGCCAATTTAATACAGACCTGTCAATGCTTCAGGCGGGATAGAGAGGGAGGTAAAAGGGGTGGAGGAGTTGAAGTACTGGTCAAAGAAGATATCACAGCTGTGCTGAAGGAAGGCACGATGGAGGACTCGATCTGTGAGGCAATATGGGCAGAACTCAGAAATAGGAAGGGTGCGGTAACAATGTACTACAGGCTGTACTACAGGCCTCCCAACAGCGAGCGTGAGATAGAGGTACAAATATGTAAACAGATTATGGAAAGCTGTCGGAGCAACAGGGTGGTGGTGATAGGTGATTTTAATTTTCCCAACATTGACTGGGATTCACTTAATGTTAGAGGTCTCGATGGAGCAGAATTTGTAAGGAGCATCCAGGAGGGTTTTCTAGAGCAGTATGTCAATAGTCCAACTGGGGAAGGGGCCATACTGGACCTGGTGTTGGGAAATGAGCCGGGCCAGGTGGCTGACGTTTCAGTAGGGGACTACTTTGGGAATAGTGATCACAATTCTGTAAGTTTTAGAATACTCATGGACAAAGACGAGAGTGGTCCGAAAGGAAGAGTGCTAAATTGGGGACGGCCAACTATACTAAAATTCGGCAGGAGCTGGGGAATGTAGATTGGGAGCAGCTGTTTGAAGGTAAATCCACTTTTGATATGTGGGACGCTTTTAAAGAGAGGTTGATCAGCGTGCAGGAGAGACATGTTCCTGTGAAAATGAGGGATAGAAATGGCAAGATTAGGGAACCATGGATAACAGGTGAAATTGTGAGACTAGCTAAAAGGAAAAAGGAAGCACACATCAGGTCTGGGCGGGTGAAGAAAGACGAAGCTTTGAAAGAATATCGGGCTTGTAGGCGCAATCTGAAGCGAGGAATTAAGAGGGCTAAAAGGGGTCATGAAATATCTTTAGCAAACAGGGTTAAGGAAAATCCCAAAGCCTTTTATTCATATATAAGGAGCAAGAGGGTAACAAGAGAAAGGATTGTCCCACTCAAGGACAAAGGAGGAAAGTTCTGCGTGGAGTCAGGGAAAATGGGTGAGATTCTAAACGAGTACTTTGCATCGGTATTCACCGAGGAGAGGGACATGACGGATGTTGAGGTTAGGGACAGATGTTTGATTACTCTAGGTCAAGTCGGCAGAAGGAGGGAGGAAGTGTTGGGTATTCTAAATGGCATTAAGGTGGACAGCTCCCCAGGTCCGGATGAGATCTATCCCAGGTTACTGTGGGAAGCGAGAGAGGAAATAGTTGGTGCCTTAACAGATATCTTTGCAACATCCTTAAGCACGGGTGAGGTCCCGGAGGACTGGAGAATTGCGAATGTTGTCCCCTTGCTTAAGAAGGCTAGCAGGGAAAATCCAGGTAATTATAGACCGGTGAGCCTGACGTCAGTGGTAGGGAAGCTGCTGGAGAAGATACTGAGGGATAGGATCTATTCCCATCTGGAAGAAAATGGGCTTAACAGTGATAGGCAACATGGTTTTGTGCAGGGAAGGTCATGTCTTACCAACTTAATAGAATTCTTTGAGGAAGTGACAAAGTTGATTGATGAGGGAAGGGCTGTAGATGTCATATACATGGACTTCAGTCAGGCGTTTGATAAGGTTCCCCATGGTAGGCTGATGGAGAAAGTGAAGGCGCATGGGGTCCAAGGTGTACTAGCTAGAAGGATAAAGAACTGGCTGGGCAACAGGAGACAGAGAGTAGCAGTGGAAGGGAGTTTCTCAAAATGGAGATGTGTGACCAGTGGTGTTCCACAGGGATCCGTGCTGGGACCACTGTTGTTTGTGATATACATAAATGATTTGGAGGAAAGTATCGGTGGTCTGATTAGCAAGTTTGCAGACGACACTAAGATTGGTGGAGTAGCAGATAGTGAAGGGGACTGTCAGAGAATACAGCAGAATATAGATAGACTGGAGAGTTGGGCAGAGAAATGGCAGATGGAGTTCAATCAGGGCAAATGCGAGGTGATGCATTTTGGAAGATCTAATTCAAGAGTGAACTATACAGTAAATGGAAAAGTGCTGGGGAAAATTGATGTACAGAGAGATTTGGGTGTTCAGGTCCATTGTTCCCTGACGGTGGCAACGCAGGTCAATAGAGTGGTCAAGAAGGCATACGGCATGCTTTCCTTCATCGGACGGGGTATTGAGTACAAGAGTTGGCAGGTCATGTTACTGTTGTATTGGACTTTGGTTCGGCCACATTTGGAATACTGCATGCAGTTCTGCTCGCCACATTACCAAAAGGATGTGGATGCTTTGGAGAGGGTGCAGAGGAGGTTCACCAGGATGTTGCCTGGTATGGAGGGCGCCAGCTATGAAGAGAGGTTGAGTAGATTAGGATTATTTTCATTAGAAAGACGGAGGTTGAGGGGGGACCTGATTGAGGTGAACAAAATCATGAGAGGTATAGACAGGGTGGATAGTAAGAAGCTTTTTCCCAGAGTGGGGGATTCAATTACAAGGGGACACGAGTTCAAAGTGAAAGGGGAAAGGTTTAGGGGGGATATGCATGGAATGTTCTTTACGCAGAGGGTGGTGGGTGCATGGAATGCATTACCAGCGGAGGTGGTAGACGCGGGCACGATAGCGTCTTTTAAGATGTATCTAGACAGATACATGAATGGGCATGAATAAAAGAGATACAGACCCTCAGAAAATAGGCGACAGGTTTAGATAGAGGATTTGGATCGGCGTAGGCTTGGAGGGCCGAAGGGCCTGTTACTGTGCTGTAATTTTGTTTGTTCTTTGTTCTTTGTTCTTTAATCTCAGCTGCAGTGGAATCAACTCCCAGTCTCACACCAGGAAGGAGGTATTTCAATTCAGGCCTCCATTACTACCAGCTGGAGTGGTACTGTGTCGAATTTACAAACCAGGAAAGAACCAATTCAATCCAGGCCTCTATTAATACCAGCTGCAGTGGAATTCACTCCCACTCCATCACCAGGAAGGAGACTATTCAATTCAGGCCTCCATTACTACCAGCTGGAGGGGCACCAAGTCCCACCAAACACCCGGAAAGAGCCAATTCAATCCACGCTTCTATTAATACCACCTGGAGTGGAATTAACTCCCACTCACAAACCAGGAAATAGACAATTCAATCCAGGCCTCTATTAATACCAGCTGGAGTGGTACTGAGCCCCACTCTCACACAGGAAAGAGCCAATTCAATCCACGCATCTATTAATACCACCTGGAGCGGAATTAACTCCCACTCACAAACCAGGAAATAGACAATTCAATCCAGGCCTCTATTAATACCAGCTGGAGTGGTACTGAGTCCCACTCAGAAACCGGGCAAGAGCCAATTTAATACAGACCTGTATTAATACCAGCTGCATTGGAATCAACTCCCGCACGCACACCAGGAAGGAGCTATTTCAATTCAGGCCTCGATTACTACCAGCTGGAGTGGTACTGTGTCCCATTCACAAACCAGGAAAGAACCAATTCAATCCAGGCTTCTATTAATACCAGCTGCAGTGGAATTAACTCCCACTCAATCACCAGGAAGGAGACAATTCAATTCAGGCCTCTGTTACGACCAGCTGGCGGGGCACTGAATCCCACCAAACACCAGGAAAGAGCCAATTCAAACCAGGCTTCTATTAATACCACCTGGAGTGGAATTAACTCCGACTCACAAACCACGAAATAGACAAATGTATCCAGGCCTCTTTTAATACCAGCTGGAGTGGGACTGAGCCCCTCTCACACACCAGTAAAGAGCCAATTCAGTCCAGACTTCTATTAATACCAGCTGGAGAGGGACTGCGTCTCACTCAGGCAACAGAAAGAGCCAATTCTATCCAGGCTTCGAGTAATACGAGCTGGCGTGGGACTGAGTCTCACGCAGACACCAGGAAAGATCCAATTCAATCCAGGCCTCTATTGATACCAGCTGGAGTGCTATCGAGTCTCACTCACGCACCAGGTAAGAGCCAATTCATCCAGTTCTCTATTAATACCAGCTGGTGTGGTACTGAGCCCCACTCACACCAGAAATGTGCCAATTCAATCCGGGCTTCTATTAATTCCAGCTGGAGTGCTACTGAGTCTCACTCACATACCGGGAAACAGCCAATTCAGTCCAGGCATCTATTAATACCAGCTGGAGTGGGACTGAGTCCCACGCACACCAACAGGAAAGAGCCAATTCAACCCAGGCGTCTATTGATACCAGCTGGAGTGCTATCGAGTCTCACTCACGCACCAGGTAAGAGCCAATTCATCCAGTTCTCTATTAATACCAGCTGGTGGGGTACTGAGTCCCAGTCACACCAGAAATGTGCCAATTCAATCCGGGCTTCTATTAATACCAGCTGGAGTGCGACTGAGTCTCACTTACATAACGGGAAACAGCCAATTCAGTCCAGGCATCTATTAATACCAGCTGGAGTGGGACTGAGTCCCACGCACACCAACAGGAAAGAGCCAATTCAACCCAGGCGTCTATTAATAACCGCTGGAGTGGTACTGAGCCCCACTCACACACCAGGAAAGAGCCAAATCAATCGAGACCAATATTACTACCAGCTAGAGTGTTCCTGAGCACCATGCACACACCAAGAAAGAGCCAATTCAATCCAGACTTCTATTAATACCAGCTGGAGTGGTACTGAGCCCCACTCACAAACCAGGAAAGAGACAATTTTATCCAGACCTCTGTTAATACCAGCTGGATTAGAATTAACTCCCACTCACAAACCAGGAAATAGACAATTCAATACAGGCCTCTATTAAATACAGCTGGACTGGTACTGAGTCCCACTCACAAACCGGGCAAGAGCCAAATTAATAGAGACCTGTATTAATACCAGCTGCATTGGAATCAACTCCCACTCACACACCAGGAAGGAGCTATTTCAATTCAGGCCTCTATTACTACCAGCTGGAGTGGAATTGACTCCCACTCAATCACCAGGAAGGAGCCAATTCAATTCAGGCCTCTATTACGACCAGCTGAAGGGGCACTGAATCCCACCAAACACCAGGAAAGAGCCAATTCAAACCAGGCTTCTATTAATACCACCTGGAGTGGAATTAACTCCCACTCACAAACCAGGAAATAGACAAATCTATCCAGGCCTCTTTTAATACCAGCTGGAGTGGGACTGAGCCCCAATCGCTCACCAGAAAAGAGCCAATTCAATCAAGGACTCTATTAATACCAGCTGGAGCGATACTGAAGCCCACACACACACCAGGAAAGAGCCAATTCAATCCAGACTTCTATTAATACCAGCTGGAGTGGGACTGAGACTCACTCAGACACCAGGAAAGAGCCAATTCAATCCAGGCCGCTATTGATACCAGCTGGAGTGCTATCGATTCTCACTCACGCACCAGGTAAGAGCCAATTCATCCAGTTCTCTATTAATACTAGCTGGTGTGGTACTGAGTCCCACTCACACCAGAAATGTGCCAATTCAATCCGGGCTTCTATTAATACCAGCTGGAGTGCTGCTGAGTCCCACTCGCACACCGGGAAAGAGCCAATTCAATACAGCCCTCTATTAATACCAGCTGGAGTGGTACTGAGTCTCACTCAGACACCAGCAAAGAGCCAATTCAATCCAGGCCTCTAATAATACTATCTGGAGTGGAAATAACTCCCACTCACATTCCAGGAAAGAGCCAATTCAATCCAGGCCTCTATTAATACCAACTGGAGTGGGACTGAGTCTCACTTACACTACAGGAAAGAGCCAATTCTATCCAGGCCTCTATTAATACCAGCTGGAGTCTCACGGAGTCCCACTCACACACCAGGAAACAACCAAATCAATCCATTTGTCTATTAATACCAGCTGGAGTGGTACTGAGCCGGACTCACACACCAGGAAGGATCCAATTCAATCCAGGCCTCTATTAATACCAGCTGGAGTGGTACTGAGCCGGACTCACACACCAGGAATGAGCCAATTCAATCCAGTTCTCTATTAATACCATCTGGAGTGGTACTGAGCCCCACTCACACACCAGGAAGAAGCCAATTCAATGCAGTCCTCTATTAATACCAGCTGTAGTGGAATCAACACTCACTCACACACCCGGAAAGAGACAATTCAATCCAGGCCTCTTTTAATACCAGCTGGAGTAGGAGTGAGTCCCACTCACACACCAGAAAGAGCCAACTGAATCCAGACATCTATGAATACCAACTGGAGTGGGACTGAGTACCACTCACACTCCAGGAAAGAGCCAGTTCAATCCAGACCTCTATTAATACCAGCTGGAGTGGTACTGAGTCCCACTCAAACACCAGGAAAGAGCCAATTCATTCCGGGCTTCTATTAATACCAGCTGGAGTGGTACTGAGTCCCACTCACAAACCAGGAAAGTGCCAAATAAATCCAGGCTTCTTTTAATACCAGCTGAAGTGGTACGGAGCACCACTTACACACTAGATAAAGCCAATGAAATCGAGAACTCTGCTAATACCATCTAGAGTGTCACGGATTCCCACTCACACACCAGGAAACAGCCAATTCAATCCAGTTCTCGATTAATGCCAGCGGAAATGGGACTGAGTACCACTCACACACCAGGGAAGAGCCAAATTCAATCCAGGACACTCAATACCAGCTGGAGTGGTACTGAACACCACCCACATATCAGGAAAGAGCCAATTCATTCCAGGCCTCTATTAATAGCAGCTGGAGTGGTACTGAGCCCCACTCGCACACCAGGAAATAGCCAATACAATACAGACCTCTATTAATACCAGCAGGAGTGGTACTGAGTCCCACTCATAAACCGGGGAAGAGCCAATTTAATACAGACCTGTATTAATACCAGCTGCATTGGAATCAACTCCCACTCAAACACCTGGAAGGAGCTATTTCAATTCAGGCCTCTATTACTACCAGCTGGAGTAGTACTGTGTCCCATTCTCAAACCAGGAAAGAACCAATTCAATCCAGGCCTCTATTGATACCAGCTGGAGGGGCACTGAGTCGCACCAAACACCAGGAAAGAGACAATTCAAACCAGGCATCTATTAATACCACCTGGACTGGAATTAACACCCACGCACAATTCAGGAAATAGACAATTCTATCCAGGCCTCTTTTAAAACCAGCTGGAGTAGGACTGAGTACCACTCCCACACCAGAATATAGCCAATTCAATCAAGGACTCTATTAATACCAGCTGGAGTGATACTGAAGCCCACACACACAGCAGGAAAGAGCCAATTCTATCCGGGCTTCTATTCATACCAGCTGGAGTGGTACTGAATCCCACTCAGAAACCATGAAAGAGCCAATTTAATGCAGACCTCTATTAATACCAGCTTGAGTGGCACTGAGCCTCACTCACTCACCAGGAAAGAGCCAATTCAATCCAGACTTCTATTTATACCAGCTGGAATGCGACTGCGTCTCACTCAGACAGCAGCAAAGAGCCAATTCAATCCAGGCCTCTAATAATACTAGCTGGAGTGGAATTAACTCCCACTCACACCAGGAAATTGCCAATTCAAACCAGACCTCTATTAGTCACAGCTGGAGTGGCACTGAGTCCCACACACACTCCAGGAAAGAGCCAATTCAATCCAAGTTTCTATTAATAACATCTGGAGTGGTACTGGGTCCCATTCACACAGCAGGAAGGAGCCAATTCAATCCAGGTCTTTATTAATACCAGCTGGTGTGGTACTGATTCACACTCACTCACCTGGAAAGAGCCAATTGAATGCAGGCATGTTAGAATTCCTTCTGGAGTTGAATTAACTCCCACTCACACACCAGGAAAGAGCCAATTCAATCCAGGCCTCTATTAATACCAGCTGGAGTGGAATTGACTCCCACTCACAAACCAGGAAATAGCCAATTCTATCCAGACCGCAATTAATACCAGCTGGAGTGGTACTGAGTCTCATTCGCACAACAGGAATGAGCCAATTCAATCAAGGCGTGTATTAATACCACCTGGAGTGAAAATAACTCCCACTCACACACCTGGAAAGAGCCAATTCAATCCAGGCCTGTGTTAACGCCAGCTGGAGTGGTACTGAGCCCCACACACGCACCAGGACCGAGCCAATTCAATCCTGACCAATATTAGTACCAGCTGGAGAGGCACGGAGTCCCGATCACACACCACAAAAGGGATATTTCAATCCAGTCCTTTATTAATACCAGCTGGAGTGGTACTCAACACCACTCGCACATCAGGAAAGAGCCAATTCAAACCAGACCTATATTAATACCAGCTGGAGTGGCACTGAGTCCCACACACACAGCAGGAAAGAGCCAATTCAATCCATACCTCTGCTAATACCAGCTGGAGTGGTACTGAGTCCTACTCGCACACCAGGTAGGAGCCAGTTCAATCCAGGTCTCTATTAATAACAACTGGAGTGTTACTGTGTCTCACTCACAAATCAGGAAAGATCCAATTCAATCCAGGCCTCTATTAATACCAGCTGGAGTGATACTGAGTCCTACTCGCACACCAGGTAGGAGCCAGTTCAATCCAGGTCTCTATTAATAACAACTGGAGTGTTACTGTGTCTCACTCACACACCAGGAAAGAGCCAATTGAATCCAGGCCTCTTATAATTCCATCTGGAGTTGAATTAAATCCCACTCACACACCTGAAAGGAGCCAATTCAATCCAAGCTTCCATTAATACCTGTTGGAGTAACACTGAGTCCCACTCACACAACAGGAAAGAGCCAATGCAATCCAAGGCTCCTGAAATGACAGCTGGATTGATACTGAGCCCCAATCACACCAGGAAAGAGCCAAATCAATCCAGGCCTCTCTTAATACCAGCTGGATTGGAATTGACTCCCACTCACACACCAGGAAGGAGCCAATTCAATCCTGGCCTCTATTGATACCAGCTGGAGTATTACTGAGCTCCAGCACATACCAGGAAAGAGCTAATTCAATCCATACCTCTGTTAATATCTGCTGGAGTTGTACTGAATCCCATTCACAAACCAGGAAAGAGCCAATTCAATGCAGGGCTCTATTAATAACAGCTGGAAAGGTACTGAGCCCTACTCACACACCAGGAAAGAGCCAGTTCAATCCAGGCCTCTATTAATGCCAGCTGGAGTGACACTGAGTCACACTCACGCACCAGGAAGCAGACAATTCAATCCAGGTCTCTATTAGTACCAGGTGGTGTGGTACTGAGTCCCACTCACATAACCAGGAAGGAGCCAATTCAGCCCAGGGCTCTATTAAGACCAGCTGGAGAAGTACTGAGCACTACTCACACGCCAGGAATGAGCCAATTGTATCCAAACCTCTATTAATACCAGCTGGAGTGGAATTAACTCCCACTCACACACCAGGAAAGAGCCAATTCAATCCAGGCCTCTATTAATACCAGTTGGATTGGTATTAACACCCACTCACGCACCAGGAAGGAGCCAATTCAATCCTGGCCTCTATTGATACCAACTGGAGTGTTAATGAGCCCCACGCACCCACCAGGAAAGTGCCAATTCAATCCAGGCCTCTATTAATAACAGTTGGAGTGGTACAGAGTCCCACTCAGGCACCAGGAAGGAGCCTATTCAATCCATGCTTCTATTAATACCAGCTGGAGAGGCACTGAGCCCCAGTCACACACCAGGTAAGAGCCAATTCAATCCAAGTCTCCATTAATAACAGCTGGAGTGTTACTGAGTCCCACTCACACAACACGAAACAGACAATTCAATCCAGGCCTCTAGAAATACCAGCTGGAGATGTACCGAGCCCTACTCACACACCAGGAAAGAGCCAATTCAATCCAGGCCTCTATTAATACCAGCTGGAGTTATACAGCATCACACGCACATACCAGGAAAGAGCCAATTCAATCCAGGTCTCCACCAATACAAGCTGGTGTGGTACTGAGTCCCTCTCACACAACACGAAACAGACAATTCAATCCAGGCTGCTAGAAATACCAGCTGGAGTGGTACTGAGTCCCACTCACACACCACGAAAGTGCGAATTCAATCCAGGCCTGTATTAATACCAGCTGGATTGGAATTAACTCCCACTCACAACCACGAAGGAGCCAATTCAATCCTGGCCTCTATTAATAACAGCAGGAGTGTTACTGAGCCCCACCCACAAACCAGGAAAGAGCCAATTCAATCCAGGCCTCTGCTGATACCAGCTGGAGTGTTACTGATTGCCACTCACGCAACAGGAAATAGCCAATTCAATACAGGACTCTATTATTACCAGCTGGAGAGACACTGAGAAAAACTCACACACCATGAAAGAGACATTTCAATGCAGTCCTTTATTAATGCCAGCTGGAGTGGTACTGAGCCCCACTCATGCACCAGGAAAGAGCCAGTTCAATCCAAGCCTCTATTACTACTTTTAGAGTGGTCCTGGGTCCCACTCAGACACGAGGAAAGAACTAACTGAATCCAGGCATCTATTAATTCCAGCTGCAGTGGAACGTAATCCCACTCACACACCAGGAACGAGGCAATTCCATCCGGGCCTGCACTAATACCAGCAGGAGTGATACTGAGTCCCACTCACACACCAGGAAACAGCCAATTCAATCGAGGCCTCTTCATACCACCTGGCGTGGTTCTGATCCTCACTCACACACCAGGAAAGAGACAATGCAATTCAAGTCTCTCTTAATACCAGCTGGTGTGGTACTGAGTCGCGCTCACACACCAGGAATGAGCCAATTGAATCCAGGCTTCCAGAAAGACCAGCTGGAGTGATACTGTGTCCCACTCACACACCAGGAAAGAGCCAATTCAATCCAAGCCTCCATAAGTTCCAGCTGGAGTGATCCTGAGTCCCACTCATACTCCAAATAGAGCCAATTCAATCCTAGCCTCTATTACTAATTTGGCAGTGGTCCTGGGTCCCACTCAGACACGATGAAAGAACTAACTGAATCAAGGCATCTATTAATTCCAGCTGGAGTGGAACTTAATCCCACTCACACACCAGGAACCAGGCAATTCCATCCGGGCCTGCACTCATACCAGCAGGAGTGATACTGAGTTCCACTCACACACCATGAAACAGCCAATTCAATCCAGGCCTCTTAACACTACCTGGCGTGGTTCTGATCCTCACTCACACACCAGGAAAGAGCCAATTCAATCCAGGCCTCTATTAGTACCAGCTGGAGTTATACAGCATCACACGCACATACCAGGAAAGAGCCAATTCAATCCAGGTTTCCACTAATACCAGCTGGAGTGGTACTGAGTCCCTCTCACACAACACGAAACAGACAATTCAATCCAGGCCTCTATAAATACCAGCTGGAGTGGTACTGAGTCCCACTCACACACCACGAAAGTGCGAATTCAATCCAGGCCTGTATTAATACCAGCTGGAGTGGTACTGAGTCCCACTCAAACACCTGGAAAGAGCTAATTCAATCCAGGCTCCATAAATACCAGCTGAGTGATACTGAGTCACACTCACACACCAGGAAAGAGCCAATTCAATCCAAGCCTCTATTACTAATTTGGCAGTGGTCCTGGGTCCCACTCAGACACGATGAAAGAACTAACTGAATCAAGGCATCTATTAATTCCAGCTGGAGAGGAACTTAATCCCACTCACACACCAGGAACCAGGCAATTCCATCCGGGCCTGCACTAATACCAGCAGGAGTGATACTGAGTCCCACTCACACACCATGAAACAGCCAATTCAATCCAGGCCTCTTAACACTACCTGGCGTGGTTCTGATCCGCACTCACACACCAGGAAAGAGACAATGCAATCCGGCTCTCTCTTAATTCCAGCTGGTGTGGTACTGAGTCACATTCACACACCAGGAATGAGCCAATTCAATCCAGGCCTCCATAAATAACAGCTGTTGTGATACTGAGTCCCACTCAATCACCAGGAAAGAGCCAATTCAAACCAAGACTCCAGAAACACCAGCTGGAGTGATACTGAGTCACACTCACATACAAGGATAGAGCCAATTCAATCCAGGCCTCTATTAATACCAGGTGGATTGGAATTAACTCCCACTCACACACCACGAAGGAGACAATTCAATCCAGGTCTCTATGAGGACCAACTGGAGTGGTACTGGATCCCACGTACTCAGCTGGAAAGAGCCAATTGAATCCAGGACTCCATAAATACCAGCTGAGTGATACTGACCCCAACTCACACAGCAGGAGAGAGCCAATTCAATCCAAGTCTCTATTAAAAACTGCTGGAGTGGCACTGAGTCACACTCACACACCAGGAATGAGCCAATTCAATCCAAGCCTCCATAAATACCAGCTGGAGTGATACTGAGTCCCACTCACAGACCGGGAAAGAGCGAATTCAATTCAGGCCTGTATTAATACCAGCTGCAGTGGTACTGAGCCCCACTCGTGCACCAGGACAGAGCCAATTCAATCCTGGCCACTATTAATACCAACTGGAGAGGAGCTGAGTCCCACTCACACACCACGAAAGGGACATTTCAATCCAGTCCTTTGTTAATACGAGCTGGAGTGGGACGGAACTCCACTCGCACATCAGGAAAGAGCCATATCAATCCATACCTCTGCTAATACCAGCTGGAGTTGCACTGAGTCCCACTGACACACCAGCTGGGAGCCAATTCAATCCAGTTCTGTATTAATACCAGCTGGAGTGTTACTGTGTCCCACTCACACATCAGGAAAGAGCCATTCAATCCATGGCTCTATTAATACCAGCTGGAGTTGTACTGAGCCCAATTCACACACCAGGAAAGAGCCAATTCAATCCAGGCCTCTATTAACACCATCTGGAGTGATACTGAGCCACACTCACACACCAGGAGAGAGCCAATACAATCCAGGTTCTCTATTAATAACAGCAGGAGTGGCAATGAGTCACACTCGCAAACCAGGAAGGGACCAATTCAATCCAGGTCTCTATTAATACCAGCTGTTGTGCTGCTGAGTCCCACTCACTCACCTGGAAAGAGCCAATTGAATCCAGGTCTCTTATAATTCCAGCTGGAGTTGAATTAACTCCCACTCACACACCAGGAAAGAGCCAATTCAATCCAAGCTTCCATTAATACCAGTTGGAGTGATACTGAGTCCCACTCACACACCAGTAAAGAGCCAATTGAATCCAGGCCTCTATTAATACCTGCTGGGTTGGAATTAACTCCCACTCACACAGCACGAAGGAGCCAATTCAATCCTCGCCTCAATTGATCCCGGCTGGAGTGTTACTGAGCCCCACTCACACTCCAGCAAAGAGTTAATTCAATCCAGTCCTTTATTAATACCAGCTGGAGTGATACTGAGCCCCACGCACACACAGGAAAGAGCCAATTCAATCCAGGTCTCCATTAACACCAGCTGGTGTGGTACTGAGTCAGTCACACACCAGGAAAGAGCCAATTCAACCAAGGTCTCTATTAATACCAGCTGGAGTGGTACTGAGCCCCACTCACACATCAGGAAAGAGGCAATTCAAATCAGACCTCTATTGACACCAAATGGAGTGGCACTGAGTGCCACAAACAAACAAGGAAAGAGCCAATTGTATACAGACCTCTATTAATACCAGCTGGAGTGCAATTAACTCGCACTCACACACCGGGAAATAGGCAATTCAATCCAGGCCTCTATTAATACCAGCTGGAGTGGTACTGAATCCAACTCACACACCACGAACGAGCCAATTCAATCCAGGCCTGTATTTATAGCATCTCGAGTGGTATTGATCCCCACTCACCCACCAGGAAAGAGCTAATTCAATCCAGGCCTCTACTAATACAAGCGGGAATCGTACTGAGTCCCACCCGTACTCCAGTAAGGAGCCGATTCTATCCAGGCCTCTATTAATTCCACCTGGAGCAGTTCTTAAACCCGAACGCACCAGGATAGAGCCAATTCAATCCAGGCCTCGGTTAATGCCAGCTGGAGTGGTACTGATCCCCACACACACAACAGGAAAGAGCCAATTCAATGCAGGCCTCTGTTAATACCAGCTGCAGTGGTACTGACTCCCACGCACACACCAGGAAAGTGCCAATTCAATCCAGGCCTCCATTAATACCAGCTGGAGTGGTAGCGAGTCCGAGTCAAACAACAGGAGCGAGCCAATTCAATCCAGGCCTGCATTAATACCAGCTGTCGTGGTACTGAGTCCACTCACAGATCAGGAAGGAGCCAAATCAATCGACACCTCTGTTAAAACCAGCTTGAGTGTTACTGAGTCCCCCTCACACACCAGGAAAGAGCCAATTCAATCCAGGCCTGCATTAATACCAGCTGCAATGGTACTTGGTCCAATCACAGACCAGGAAGGAGCCAATTCAATCCACGCCTCTATTAACACCAGCTGGAGTAGTACTGAGTCCCACTCACACACCAGGAACGATCCAATGCAATCCAGGCCTCTATTAATAACAGCTGCATTGGTACTGAATTCCATTCACACACCGGGAAAGAGCCAAATCAATCCAGGCCTGCATTAATACCAGCTGGAGTGGTACTCAGTCCAATTACAGACCAGGAAACTGCCAATTCAATCCAGGCCTCTATTAGGTCCAGCTGGAGTGCAATTAACTCCCACTCACACACCAGTAAAGAGCCATTTCAATCCGGGCCTCTATTAAGTCCAGCAGGAGTGGGATTAACTCCCACTGACACAGCAGGAAAGAGCCAGTTCAATCCATGCCTCTGCTAATTCCAGCTGCAGTAGTAGTGAGTCCAGTCACACACCAGGAAAGAGCTAATTTAATCCAGGCCTCTACTAATACCAGCTGGAGTGGTACTGAGTCCCACTCACACACCAGTAAGGGGTCAATTCTATCCAGGCCTCTATTAGTTCTTGCTGGAGTGGTACTTAAACCCGAAAGCACCAGGAAAGAGACAATTCATTCCAGGCTTTTCTTAATACCCGCCGGACTGGTCCTCAACCCCACTCACGTCAGGAATGAGCTAATGGAATCCAGGCCTCTATTAAAAGCAGCTGGAGTGAAACTGAGCCCCACTCAGGCACGTGAAATGAGCCAATTCAATCCAGGTCTCTATTAATACCAGCTGGATTGGTACTGAATCCCACTCAAACACCAGGAAGGAGCCAATTCAATCCAGGCCTCCATTAATGCCAGCTGGAGTGGTATTGAACGCCACTCACACACCAGGAAAGTGCCAATTCAGTCCAGGCCTCTATTGGGTCCCTTTGGAGTGCAATTAACTACCACTCACACAGCAGGTAAGAGCCAATTCAATCTGGGCCTCTATTAATGCCAGCTGGAGTGGTACTGAGTCCCACTCCAACACCAGGGAAGAGCCAATTGAATCCAGGCCTCAATTAAGTCCAGCTGGAGTGGAGGTGAGTCCCTCTCGCACACCAGTCAAGAGCCAATTGAATCCAGGCCTCTATTGATACCCGCTGGAATTTACCGAATCCCTGTCACACACCAGGAAGTAGTCAATTGAATCCATGCCTCTATTAATACAGCTGAGTGGTAACAACACCCACTCACACACCAGGAAAGATCCAATTTATCCAGGTCTCCAGTAATGCCAGCTGGAGTGGTACTGAGTCTCACTCACACACCAGGAAAGAGCCAATTCAATCCAGGCCTCTATTAAATCCAGCTGGAGTGGAATTAACTCCCACTCAAATGCCACGAAAAAGCCAATTCAATGCAGGTCTCTATTCATACCAGCTGGAGTGGTACAGAGTCCCACTCATACACCAGGGAAGACCAAATTGAATCCAGGCCTCTATTAATACCAGCTGGAGTGGAATTATCTTCCACGTACACACCAGGAAAGAGCCAATTCAATTCAGGTCTCTATTGATACCTGCTGGAGTGGTACTGCGTTCCATTCACACACTGGGAAAGAGCCATTTCAATCCAGGCCTCCATTAATACCAGCTGCAGTGGTAGCGAGTCCGAGTCAAACAACAGGAGCGAGCCAATTCAATCCAGGCCTGCATTTATACCTGCTGGAGTGGTACTGAGTCCACTCACAGATCTGGAAGGAGCCAAATCAATCTACGCCTCTGCTAAAACCAACTGGAGTGTTACTGAGTCCCCCTCACACACAGGAAAGAGCCAATTCAATCCAGGCCTGCATTAATACCAGCTGGAATGGTACTTGGTCCAATCACAGACCAGGAAGGAGCCAATTCAATCCACGCCTCTATTAACACCAGCTGGAGTGGTACTGAGACACACTCACACACCAGGAACGATCCAATGCAATCCAGGCCTCTATTAATAACAGCTGCATTGGTACTGAATTCCATTCACACACCAGGAAAAAAGCCAATTCAATCCGGGCCTCTATTAATACCAGCTGGAGTGGTACTGAGTCCCACTCCAGCACCAGGAAAGAGCCAATTGAATCCAGGCCTCAATTAAGTCCAGCTGGAGTGGAAGTGAGTCCCTCTCGCTCACCAGTCAAGAGCCAATTCAATCCAGGCCTCTATTGATGCCAGCTGGAATTTACCGAATCCCTGTCACACACCAGGAAGTAGTCAATTGAATCCAGGCCTCTATTAATACAGCTGAGTGGTAACTACACCCACTCACACACCAGGAAAGATCCAATTTTATCCAGGTCTCCAATACTGCCACCTGGAGTGGTACTGAGTCTCACTCACACACCAGGAAAGAGCCAATTCAATCCAGGCCTTATTAATAGCAGCTGGAGTCGTATTGAGTCCCACTCACACACCAGGAATGAGTCAATTGATTCCAGGGCTCTATTATTAGCAGCTGGAGTGATACTGAGTCCCATTCACACACCAGGAAGTAGCTAATTGATCCAGGCCTCTATTAAGTCCAGCTGGAGTGGAATTAACTCCCACTCAAATGCCACGAAAAAGCCAATTCAATGCAGGTCTCTATTCATACCAGCTGGAGTGGTAAAGAGTCCCACTCATACACCTGGGAAGACCAAATTGAATCCCGGCCTCTATTAATACCAGCTTCAGTGGAATTATCTCCCACGTACACACCAGGAAAGAGCCAATTCTATTCAGGTCTCTATTGATACCAGCTGGAGTTGTACTGAGTCCCATTTACACATCAGAAAGGAGCCAATTCAATCCTGGTCTCTAATAATGTCAGCTGGAGTGTTACTGATTCCCTCTCGCACACCAGTCCAGGGGCAATTCAATCCAGGCCTCTATTGATGCCAGCTGGAATTTACTGAATCCCTGTCACAAACCAGGAAATAGTCAATTGAATACAGGCCTCTATTAATACAGCTGAGCGGTATTAACACCCACTCACACACCAGCAAAGCGCCACTTTTATCCAGGTCTCCAATAATACCAGCTGGAGTGGTATTGAGTCTCACTCACACACCAGGAAAGAGCCAATTCAATCCAGGCCTCTATTAATAGCAGCTGGAGTCGTATTGAGTCCCACTCACACACCAGGAAAGAGTCAATTGATTCCAGGGCTCTATCAATACCAGCTGGAGTTGTACCGAGTGCCATTTACACACCAGGAAGGTGACAATTCAATCCAGGTCTCTATTAATACCAGCTGGAGTGGTACTGAGTCCCATTCACACACCAGGAAGTTGCCAATTCAATCCAGGCCTCTATTAATACCAGCTGGAAGGGACTGAATCCCAGTATCAAACCAGGAATCAGCCAATTGGATCCAGGCTTCTATTAATTCCAGCTGGATTGGAATTATCTCCCAGTCACACACCAGCATATAGCCAATTGAATCCAGGCCTCTATTAATGCAGCTGGAGTGGAATTAACTCCCACTCATACACCAGGAACGAGCCAATTTTATCCAGGTCTCCACTGATACCAGCTGGAGTGGTACTGAGTCTCACTCACACAACAGGAAAGAGCCAATTCAATCCAGGCCTCTGTTCATAGCAGAAGGAGTGGTACTGAGTCCCACTCACACACCAGGAATGTGCTAATTGAACCCAGGCCTCTATTCATAACAGCTGGAGAGGTACTGAGTCCCACGTACACACCAGGAAAGAGCCAATTGAATCCAGGCTTCTATTAATACCAGCTGGAGTGGACTTAACTCCCACTCACACACCAGGAAACCCCCAATTCAATCCAGTTCTCTATTAATACCAGCTGGAGTGGTACTGAGCCCCACTCACACACCGGGAAAGAGCCAATTCAATCCAGGCCTCCATTAATACCAGCTGGAGTGGTACTGAGTTCCATTCATACACCAGGAAAGAGCCAATTCAATCCAGCCCTCTATTAATACCAGTTGGAGTGTTACTGAGTCCCACTCATACACCAGGAAAGAGCCAATTCAATCCATGCCTCCATTAATACCAGCTGGAGTGGTACTGAGTTCCACTCACACACCAGGAAAGAGCCAATCCAATCCTGGCCTCCATTAGTACGAGCTGGGGTGGTAACGAGTCACACATTTGGAAACAAACGAACTTATTAGCGAAAGACAGCATGTTTTTGTAAAGGGGAGGTCGTGTCTTACTAATTTGATTGAGTTTTTTGAGGAAGTGACGAAGATGATTGATGAAGGAACGGCGTTGGATGTTATCTATATGGACTTCAGTAAAGCCTTTGACAAGGTTCCTCATGGCAGACTGGTACAAAAGGTGAAGTCACACGGGATCAGAGGTGAGCTGGCAAAATGGATACAGAACTGGCTCGGTCATAGAAGACAGAGGGTATCAGTGGAAGCTTGTTTTTTCTGAACGGAGGGATGTGACTCGTGGTGTTTCGTAGGGATCAGTGCTGGGACCTTTGCTGTTTGTCGTATATATAACTGATTTGGAGGGAAATGCAGCTGGTCTGATTAGTAAGTTTGCGGACGACACAAAGGTTGGTGGAGTTGTGGATAATGATGAGGATTGTCAGAGGATACAGCAGGATATAGATCGGTTGGAGACTTGGGCGGAGAAATGGCAGATGGAGATTAATCAGGACAAATGTGAGGTAATGCTCTTAACCATGGCGCGCAGTCAACTCCTCCTTGTCTCCTTTATTTCCTATACCCAGTTGACCCTGGCCGTCACGTCGGACTGAAGTCCTCTTAATTCAGGCTCAGGCTGAGTGTTCGGAATATCGGATTTCAGGAGAGCCACCCTCCAACTTAATCCACAGCTGCAGTAAATGGCTTAGTACAAAGAGGGGGAACTCAGTCCTTTCTTTAACTATCAATTTACTTTATTCACATTGTTGTACAATGTAAGAATAAGGCTTATACACTTAGTTAGACAAAGCATACAACTCCCACTGAGTTGTACAGTTAAAACCGAAACTCGCTGGAATTCATAAGTACACCCACTCGGTTCCTCCGACCTTTCCCTGACCTTGTCACAGAGTACAAAGGATATTACCCTATAAAGGGAGAGTTAACGCTGGCCAGGCGTTCCGCTCTCTCTCTCTCTTCTCGGTCGTCGCTCACACAGTGTCTTCCACTTCCACGATGGTTGATCTCCGGTGTTTTCGCTGGCTCTATGCCCAAAAAGCTCTAGTCTTATGCTGTTGCTTAACTCTCCAAATTTGAGCTGTGTCTTTCCGGTTGGCTTAAGCTTGCTCACCCCGTTCACAGCTTCTCTTAATTGGCCCAGCCCCAAAGACCCCGGTATCACACCGTGTCCAAATAAGGCCCTTTTTCCTGTGTTCGATCCTTTGCCTTTTCTCATAAAGTAATTAGTTCAAGCTGTTTGTTACCAGCACAGGCCAGTGTCCGAGCTCCAGGTTACTACAAGTCAAACAATCCCAGCAGTTTGTAACTGATTCTGTATTTCTTGCAGCTCCTGTTCCATTTTTGTCCCATCATCCAATCTTTGCAAAAATTCATTTTTCCACCTTCTAAGCTGATATGCATTGAATACAACAATTATTAGCGCACATAGAATCACTATGACAGCAATATGTGATACAATTCTGAGCCATAGATGTATTTGAACATTAGATCCCCAATTCCAAAACTTACTCCAAAACCCTGGGTAACGCAACAGTTCATTTGCCTTGTCGGCATGAGTTCTAATTGTTTTAGTGTGTTTATTCCATTGATGAACTATCTCTTTTGCCTTTTCTGCTATTTGTGCCCAATCTGGTGTTAGGTGTAGGATGGGTTGTAATTCGGTAGCAATATATTCCGGTACCTCTTGATCTGTATCAGTACGTTGGACCATAAGATTCTCCTTTGTCACTATCCTCTTTATTGCCTTAGGCTGGACTTGTCCACCAACAACCAAGTCCGAGGTTACATTGTGAATGGCTACATTGTGTCCCTCCAGAGGGCACTTTTTCCATCCCTTGTTGTAATTTTTTGCAGCCGTGCCTATGTCATACGTTTGCCCCACCAGGGCATATTGTAAAAAGGTCTGGTTATTCAAAGGCAAAATCGACAATGAACAATTTTCATAGGTGCTGAGCCCGCAATTTGTAAGTTTCTGTCTCGTTGTTTCTTCTGGACAGGCCCAGTGATTCCCCTCTTGATCACATTTTGACAAATCTACCCCTTTCTCAACACCATCCATTACTATGGCATGAGATGGTGGGTTATTTAAAGATATCCAAATACCCTCCTGTTTCTTGCCCATGTTATGGACTCTCTTTAAAGGGTAGGTCAACTTTCTCCCGTGTCGGGGATATGATACCTAACACTTCAAACTTCTGTTCCCTCTAGTTTACCCAATGTTTTCCTGCGCTCGCCAACCCATCCACCCCCGCATAAATCTTCTCGCTGTCCTTTGTTGGTTCGAACTATCTTGATCTGCCGAGCAAAGTTGTTTCTGGCCAGGGGATGGTCTTTTTGTGTTGACACTGCTTCCTGCGCGTGAATTCATCGTGATAGCTTCGATTCGGATTCACCTATAGTCCCAAATATGGTCAATCCAATTGCAATGCAATGTATCACCGTTTTCATTGTGGGCTGAACCTTTAATATACAAGTGTAATTTCTGCTCTTATTTACAGTTTCTTTCTTATCCTATTCTAAGTCCAGTCTCTCCATACATTGAGCCAGACGGTCTATATCTTGTTCCCAATTTGTTGCTGATTTTAACCGTCCATTTCTCCTAGCCCACTTACTGCCCCTGTTTTCTGTATTTTTCTTTAGTTTTTTTCCCTCGATTTCCCTCTGTATGTGGACGTACAACTTCAGGTTGTCTTTCAAACACTTCCGCTTGTATCCGCAGTTGATCCTGCTCTTGATCTCCCTGACCTTCGATCGGAACATCAGTAGCATCAAGCATCACATGCCAAGTGTGATTATCTTGCTTTACTCCTACGAACGTTAACTGATTAATGTGATACCAGCCACTCTTATCTGGTGCCGTCAATAATTTATATGCAGATGGACTAGCTTTATCTACTATCTCATAGGGACCGGTGAACTTTGGACTCAAAAATGAGATGGCCTGGTATATTCTGATCATTACCCTTTGCCCGGGGATCAACTCTATCGGGCTGGCTTTTGCATCGAAATAAGACTTACTTTGCTGTCTCTTCTTTCCTTGTTGGTGAGCTGCCACGTAATTTGCTTCTCTCACTGTTTCTGCTAATTGTTGTATCCATTTTTCTGATATAATACTGTCCACCTCAGGTTCGGACAAGTCCAAACCTACCAACCTCTCCATTCCGCTCATGTCCCTTCCCGTCATGAGTTTATAGGGATGAAGTTGATGAAGCTGCGGTATTCCTGATTACCATCAACACATAGGGCAAAAACAACCTACCAGGCCACCTTGTGCTGCTGTAGCATTTTAGTTGTCATGTTTTTCTCTGTCCGATTCATCCTTTCCACAATTCCACTGGACTGTGGTCTATAGGGTATCTGGAATTTCTGTTTAACCTTAAAGAGGGTCATTAAATTTTGCATTACTTGGGCTGTAAAATGTGTTCCCTGATCTGATTCTATGCTTCGGGGTAAACCCCAACGGGTGAATACCCTTTCTAATAGAATTTTCGCGGTCACTTTTGCTGTATTTGTGCTGTTTGGGAAAGCTTCCACCCATTTGGTAAACGTATCTACTATTACTAGAATGTATTTAAACCCTCTTGGAGGGGGAGGTAAGGGTCCTACATAGTCTCTCTGTAAATTAGTCCAAGGCCCTTCCACTGGTCTAGTATGTCGGAGAGCCCTTTTCTTGACATTCCTATCGGGTTGTGTTGTGCACAGATCAAACAACTTTTGACATAATGTTCCACGTCACCTTTCATTCCAGGCCACCAGCACACCTCCTTTATCCTTTCCAGGGTACTCTCTGTCCCTTTAAGTCCCCATAAGTCATGGTACCAGTGAATTATTTGGTTTTGTCCCCCCTCTGGCATTACAAATGTTCCTTCACATAAAACTACTCCGTCCTGAATATATATCCCCTTGTACTCTTTGTATGTATCTGACTCTACTCCTTCTATCAGTTTTTTAATACTCCATCTTTCTTCTGCTCCTCTGTTAAATCCATGACCTTAACCTGTTTTCCTTTCTGTTTCCCAATGTCCTCAATCGGTGGCTGCCATTCCTGCCCACTAACAGCACCTTGTTTTGCTAGCTCATCCGCTTTCCTGTTCCCTTCCGGAGCAAGTTTTGAATGAGCTTTTACCTTCGTGATCCCATATCCTTTCCCCTGTGCTCCTTCAAAGATGTATCTTAATAATGGAGCCGATGGAAGGGGCTTCCCATCCGCTGAGACAAAACCTCTCGCCTCCCAGAACAGCAAATGGTCTGTGAGGCTATTACAGACATACATGCTACCAGAATACATCACTGATCGAGGCGGGAAGTATTCTAGGTGGCCAACCACATATGCAAAGGCTGCTAATTCTGCTGCCTGCGTGCTCATGGTTTTAGGCAAATTTAAGGCTGCGCTAAATTTGTCCTGACCGAGTTCGTCTTCTACATATATCCCGCACCCAGTTTTCCTCTCGCCATCCTGTACTGATGAGCAACCATCCACCTAAAATTTTTCAAGTGGTGTTCTCATTTTTCCTTTGCATCCTTGCTTTCGGGCCCTGTTACTATCTCCAATCCACTCCTACCCCCTCTTTTTTGTTTTGATAGAAATGGTCCCTTGGGATCATTTACATATCAACACTTGACACTCATGTTTCTCTCCTTGATACACTAGGTTGTCGGCCAACATAGTGGTAGTTTTTAATCCTTTCACGCTTATGATTCTTTCCTGCAGCAAAAGTGTCCACCTAGCAATTCGGTTCTGACTTACTGACCCGTCTTTGCTCCTACAGTCTTGGGGGTATGTTCTGTCAATATTGTAAGTGGGTTCAGTCCCACTATGTAAGTAAAATACTGTACTGCCCAAAAATCTGCTAACAAATGTTTCTCGCATGTTGTATACCCCTGGTATACTGGTGAAAGCATACACGAGGCATACGTTACTGGTCTCAATTTCCCGTGTGTCTCCTATAACAGAACTGCTGAGAGGATGATGTCAGTGGTAGCTAATTCCAATGAAAATGGCTCCGTTGGATTTGGGGTTTTCAGAGCCGGCGCAGCAGCTCGTGCTTGCTTTAAATCTGAAATGGCCTGTGTGTGTTCAGTTTTCCACTCCCACGCCACATTCTTTTTCAATAGTTCCATTAATGGGGCCGCTTTTGTAGCGAATCCATCAATGTGGTCCCTGCAATATCCCACCAAACCCAGGAAAGATCTCAACCCTTTTACATCCCTCGGGACAGGGAATCTGCTAACCGCCACTACCAATTTCTCTCTTTCCCGGTGTCAAGATCATATTCAAGTAAGTAACCTTCTGTTTCATAACCTGCACTTTTTAAGTGTTTACGTTTAGTCCCAATTTGTGTACCAATTGCAGTACTTCACTTAGTAACTGATAATATTCCTGTTCCATTTCAGTTTGTAGCAGTAAGTCTTCTACATACTGCGCCAGACATTCAGTCATTGAAAACCCTTTTAACCCTTCCCTTGAACATTGGTGAAATATAGACGGGGAATTATGAAATCCCTGTGTCAGGGCGGTCCACGTATATTGTTGTCTTTGAAAGGTAAATGCAAATTTATATTGGCATTCTTTCCCCAGTGGTATAGACCAAAAACCAATACTTATGTATAAAACCGTGAACCACTGTTCGTCCTCACTTTGTTTAACTACCGTCTCTGGGCTAGTTGCTACGGTGGGGGTCGATACCGGGGTTGCCTTATTTAATTCATGATGGACTATCGTTAGTCGCCAGCTACCGTCTGGTTTCCTCACAGGCCAAATAGGTGAGTTGTTAGTGGAGGCTACCGGTATTATTATCCCTTGTAGCAACAAACTCTGTATCACCTTTCCCACCTCCTCTTCTGCCTGTTTCGAAAAATCATACTGCTTCTGTGGTTTCGGGTCGCACCCTGTATACACACACTTCCGGTCATTTTGCCACAATCATGTTTATTTCGAGCAAATACTACTGAATTCCGTGTAATAATTTGCTGTACTTCATTATCGCTGCTCATTTCTTCTGGTCCTGTCCACAATTCCCTGAATGTACATATCCTATCATGGTATTCCCCCACTGGGACGGATGTGTAATCTATACTACCCATGCCCAAGGGCATTTTCCAAATCACGCAATTAATAGGGTCAAAACAGAGTCCCGCTTTAGCCATGTAATCACACCCGAATATATGTACTTGTTCTCCGGGTAACTGAATGAGAACCACTGGGTGCTCTATTGCTACGTCCTCCACACTAACTTCCAACGGTATGCTCACATATCCCACTTGTGAATGTCCTGTGAATCCACGTAAAACAAGTTTACTTTGTATTTTCAAATCTACTTGACTAACATTGGTGGTGTTTACAGTGTTTCGTGATTCTCCAGTGTCCCAAAGGAACGTGACAGGGCGGCCTCCAACCCTACCATTCACTAGGGGTCTCCCTGTGTTATCCAACCGCGTGTCGCACACCCATAACAGAGAGGCCTGCGACCGTCATTGTGGTTCAGGGTAAACCCCAAAGACGGTGCTATCTCTAGTATATCACATTGAGGATTTGACCTATTTGGTCCTTCCACGGGTAGGCTCTGGCGTTTGTTCTGGCCTCGTCCCCGTCCTGCATTTTCCCGTCTCAGGGAAGGGCATTCTCTTTTGAAATGCCCCTTCTGACCACAGTTATAGCAGTGGGTCAGCTCGCCCGGAGTTCTCCCTCTTCCTGGGACGGATCCTCTCCCAATGCCTCTACCCCTTCCTCCTGTCTGAAAGGCTGGGTGAAGTGCCCCCAGTGCAGTTTCCGTCCCTTCATTTCTCCAGGTTATTGTCTGATCATTGACAGGCATTGCCTTTCCCCCAGCGGCCTTGGGGAATTTTGTGGTTTCCTTCTCCCATGATCTAACCATCCTCATGAGGACCCAAGCCACTGTGTGCGTGTTATCTGACGGATCAAATTGATCTAGCATCCTTCTTAGTTCCTCAGTGCCATGCAACACCAGCGTTCTCAGCCATCGGTTTCTAATGTCTGCCGTTGGATTGTCTCTATCTAGGTTCGCGCCATATACCCCTTGAAACACCGCCCAGATGCGGGCCGCAAACGCAACATGGTATTCACCTTTTCTTTGATAACATTTTGCGAGCGCCTCCACTGGGTCCCCTCTGTTAGCGCCCATGACATTTAATATTTGTTCTTTTAAATCCTCATTTGTGCCTCCACCGAGTTTCTGCTCCACCGGTATGGCGGAGTGCACGTGTGGGTGTAGGCACATTATAATTAATTTTCTTTCTTCAGCATCATCGAAGCCATATATTCCTCTCTGTTGACTGACCGCTTGGAACAGCTCCCTTACATCATCCCCAGATGTGCACGTCCCAATGTCTTTTGCAATATCCCTCAATTGCTGTACCCCCATTGGAGAGGTATATGTCATACAAGGGCCAGCTGCCACCTGGCCATCTGCTCCAATCGATGCCCTAGTAGTCACCAGGGGGGCCATGGGGGCCGATGGCTCCTTTGGCTCTCGCTCCTATGCTGGCAGAGGATCCTCGTATAGATTGTCTCCGCCATCATGGCCGTATCTAGCCGCTTTGTCTGCCAACTCATTCCAATCTATGTCCCCTTCACCGTTCTCCAAACTTCCTTCGGGTGCAAAAGCACAGATTATACCTCTCTGCGTGGCTAGCGGCTCTTGCAGTCTCGCTATGTATTTTTGACAGTTTGTGTGATCAGCTGAATTACTTCTCTTTTGCTGAGCTGCTCTCTGAATCACATTCATGGCAGTTTGTAAATCACTACATTGCTGTTTCTATCCTTCCACCTCAGCTTTAGCTGCTTGGGCTTCTCCCTCTCGCCTACTTTTTTCCGTCACTAGTTTTTCACACTGTAACTGATATTGGTTCATAAGCATCAAATCCGCACTTCTCTGTCCCTGCAAATCGGTTACTTTTTCATCAAGGCGGGCTGCCTCCTCATGGAGCTTTTTGTATCTCTTCCTCGATTCTGTTCTGCTCATTTTAGCCTGCTGTTGCCATTCTATCTATTCCTCAAGTAAACAGCCGAAAGCGACTGACTTCTGTATCTTTTCAAATATCCTAGCTGACATATTTGTTTGTGCAGTGTTCCAGAGGGCTTCCCCTACGGGTTTTCCCTTGTCGCTTGTGTGAACGCCATATTCTCTGTATTGTGGCCACTTCGCTATTACGCATTGTTGGAGGAATCCCTTCCAATCAAAACAATCCGTGTCTCCAGGGTTTGGAGATTCCCTTTGTTTTGTCATCTTATGTTAGTAGCTACAAATTAACCGCTAAGTTCCTGTTCTCTCTTGACTTTGCCAGTTCGGTTCAGCTCGAGTTTCGTTTTTTTCAGAACATTACAGCGCAGTACAGGCCCTTCAGCCCTCGATGTTGCGCCGACCTGTGAAACCATCTGACCTACACTGTTCCATTTTCATCCATATGTCTATCCAATGACCACTTAAATGCCCTTAAAGTTGGCGAGTCTACTACTGTTGCAGGAAGGGCGTTCCACGCGCCTACTACTCTCTGTGTCAAGAAACTACCTGTGACATCTGTCCTATATCTATCACCCCTCAAATTAAAGCTATGTCCCCTCGTGTTTGCCATCACCATCCGAGGAAAAAGTCTCTCACTATCCACCCTGTCCAACCCTCCGATTATCTTATATGTCTCAATTAAGTCACCTCTTCTCCTCCTTCTCTCTAACGAAAACAACCTCAAGTCCCTCAGCCTTTCCTCGTACGACTTTCCCTCCATAACAGGCAACATCCTAGTAAATCTCCTCTGCACCTTTTCCAAAGCTTCCACATCCTTCCTATAATGCGGTGACCAGAACTGCACGCAATACTCCAGGTGCGGCCGCACCAGAGTTCTGCACAGCTACAGCATGACCTCGTGGCTCCGAAACTCGATCCCCCTACTAATAAAAGCTAACAAACCACATGCCTTTTTAATAGCTCTATTAACCTGGGTGGCAACTTTCAGGGATTTATGTACCTGGACACCAAGATCTCTCTGCTCATCTACACTACCAAGAATCTTCCCATTAGCCCAGTATTCTGCAATCCTGTTACTCCTTCCAAAGTGAATCACCTCACACTTTTCCGCATTAAACTCCATTTGCCATCTCTCAGCCCAGCTCTGCAGCCTATCTATGTCCCTCTGTAACCTACAACATCCTTCGGCACTATCCACAACTCCACCGACCTTCGTGTCATCCGCAAATTTACTAACCCACCCTTCTACACCCTCATCCAGGTCATTTATAAAAGTGACAAACAGCAGTGGCCCCAAAACAGATCCTTGCGGTACACCACTAGAAACTATACTCCAAGATGAACATTTACCATCAACCACCACCCTCTGTCTTCTTTCAGCTAGCCAATTTCTGATCGAAAGCACTAATTCACCTTCAATCCCATACTTCTGTATTTTCTGCAACAGCCTACCGTGGGGAACTTTATCAAACGCCTTACTGAAATCCATATAGACCACATCCACGGCTTTACCCTCATCCACCTGTTTGGTCACCTTGTCAAAAAACTCAATAAGGTATGTGAGGCACGACCTACCCTTCACAAAACCGTGCTGACTATCTCTAATGAACTTATTCTTTTCAAGATGATTATAAATCCTATCTCTTATAACCTTTTCCAACATTTTACCCACAACCGAAGTAAGGCTCACAGGTCTATAATTACCAGGGCTGTCTCTACTCCCCTTCTTGAACTACGGAGAGATTTATCCTCGAGCCCACACAGGGACGCCAATTATGCAAACCGTGGCGCGGAGTCAACTCCCTCTTGTCCCCTTCATTCCCTTCACCCGCTTGATCCTGGCCGTCACGTGGGACTGAAGTGCTCTTAATTCAGGCTCAGGCTGGGTGTTTGGGATATCGGGTTACAGGAGAGCCGCTCTCCAGCTTAATCCACAGCTGCAGCTAATGGCTTCGTTCAAAGAAGAGGAAACTTAGTCCTTTCTTTAACTATCAATGTACTTTATTCACCGTGATGTACAATGTAAGAATAAGGCGTATGCACTTAGTTAGACAAAAGCATGCAACTTCAACTGAGTTATGCAGTTAATAACAAAACGTGCTAGAATTTATAAGCACCCACTAGGTTCCTCTGACCTTTCCCTGACCGAGTCACGGAAAGCTAAGTATAATACACGAAAAAGGGAGAGTTAACGCTGGCCAGGCGTTCGGTTGTCTCTCTCTTCTACATCATCTCCGCGTTGCTCACGCAGGGTCTTCCACTTACACGATGGTTTGTGTCCGGATTCTTCACTGGCTCTCTGCCCAAAAAGCTCTATTCTTATCCTTTCCCTTATCTCTCCAAATCTGAGCTGTGTCTTTCTGGTTGGCTTAGGATTGCTCACCTCGTTCACATCTTCTCTTAATTGGCCCAGGCCCAAAGACAACGGCATCACACCGTGTCCAAATAAGGCTGTTTTCCTGTGATCGATCCTTTGTCTTGTCTCATAAAGTAATCAGTTCAAACTGTTTTTACCAGCACAGGCCAGTGTCCGAGCTCCAGGTTACTATAGGTCAAACGATCCCAGCAGTTTGTAACTGATTCTGTATTTCTTGCAGCCCCTGGCCAACAAGTGCCACTCCAGCTGGCATTAACAACGGCCTGTTTTGAACTGGGTCTTTCCTGATATGTGAATGAGACTCAGTGCTGCTCCACGTGTGATTAGCACAACTCTGATTTAAATTGGCTCTTTCCTGGTCTGTGACTGGGACTCAGTGACACCGCAGCTGGGATTATCAGAGCCCTGGTTTAAATTGGCTCTTTCCTGGTACGTGGCTGGCACTCAGTACCACTCCAACTAGAATTTTAAAAAATCTGGTTTGATTTGTCCCTTTGCTATTGCGTAATTGAATCTTCGTACCACTCCAACAGAGATTCTCGCATGTCTGATTTCAAATGGATATTTCCAGGTGAGTGATTTGCACTCAGTTCCAAAGCATCCGAATTAACTGAAGCATGGTTTGAACTGGTCATTTCCTGGTTTGTGTGTGGAATTCAGTGCCATTCCAGTTTGAATTAACAGAGGCCTGGTTTGAATTGGCTCTTTCCTGGTATGTTAGTGGGTCTCAGTACTACTTCAGATGGGATTAACACAGGCCTAGTTTGAAATGGCTCTTTATTGCTATGTGAGTGGGATTCAGTACCACTCCAACTGGGATTATCACAGGCTTGGTTCATATTTTCCCTTGCTTGCTGTCTGATCTGGACTCAGTACCACGCCACTTGGAATGAACACAGGTCTGGTTTGAATTCAAACTTTCGTGGTGCGTGAGTTGGACTCAGTGCCGCTGCTGATGTGATTAACAGAGGCCTGGTTTCAATTGCCCATTTTCTTGTGTGTGAGCCGGAATCAGTACCATTCAAACTGGGATTAGCACAGTCCTGTTTTGAATTGGCTCTTTCCTGTTATGTGAGTGGGTCTCAGGAAGAATCCATCTGGCATTAACTCAGCCTTGGCTTGAACTAGCCATTTCCTGGTTTATGCGTCTAACTCAGTGCCATTCCAGCTTATATTAACACATGGCTGATTTCAGTTGGCCCTTTCCTGGTGTGTGCGTGGGACTAAGTTCCACTTCACCTGGGATCAGCGCCGGCCTGGTTTAAACTGGCCATTTCCTGGTGTGTGTGTGGAACTCAATGCCATTCCAGCTTATAGTAACACAGGGCTGATACGAATTGGCCCTTTCCTGGCGTGTCAGTGGGATACTATACCAATCTAACTGGGTTCAACTGCGGCCTGGTTTGAACTGGCCATTTCCTAGTTTGTGTGCGGAACGCAGTGTCATGCCAGCTTGCATTAACACAGGGCTGATTTCAATATGCCCTTTCCTGGTCTGTGAGTGGGATTCATTTCTAAATCACCTGGGAATAACACCGGCTTAGTTTTAACTCGCTGTTTCCTAGCGTGTGAGTTGGACTCAGTCCGACTCCACCTGGAATTGACACAAGCCTGGTTTGAATAAGCTCATTCCTGGCATGCGAGTGGTTCTCAGTACCCAACAACTGGGGTTTACGCAGGCCTGGTTTGAATGGACCCTTTACTGATGCGTGAGTGGGACTCAGTTCCAATCATATCGGGATTGGCAAAGGCCTGGTTTTGAATTGGCTATTTCCTGGTGTGTGATTGGGCCATAGTGCCCTGAGACTGGGGTGAAAACATTCCTCGTTGGAATCGACCCTTTTCTGGTGTGAGTGGGACTCAGTGCCATTCTAGCTTGTACTAAATCAGGGATGATTTGAATTGGCTCTTTCCTGCTGTGTGAGTGGGACTCAGTGCCACTCAAGATGGGATTAGCAGAGGCCTCGTTTGAATTAGCTCTTTTCTGGTATGTGGTATGTGAGTGGGACTCAGTGCCTCTCCAGTTGAGATTAACACAGGGGTGGTTTGAATTGGCTCTTTCCTGGTGTGTAAATGGGATTCAGTGCCCCTCCAGATGGGTTAACAGAAGCCTGTTTTGAGTTTTATCTTTCCTGATGCGTGAATGGGTTTCATTTACACTCAATACGGGATTAACAGAGGCCTGGTTTGAATTAGTTCTTTCCTGGTATGTGATTGGGACTCAGTACCACTCCAGCTGGGACTAAAACAAGCCTGGTTTGAATTTTCCCTTTCCTGGTGTGCGTGGATGTCAGTAGCACGTAAAATGGGATTAACACCTGTCTGGTTTGAATTGGTTCATTGCTGGTGTGTGAGTGGGACTCAGCACTACTCAGACTGGTATTAACACAGGCCTGGGTTGAATTAGCTCTTTTCTGGTATGTGGTATGTGAGTCGGACTCAGTGCCCCTCCAGTTGAGATTAACACAGGGGTGGTTTGAATTGGCTCTTTCGTGGTACGTGAGTGGGACTCATAACCTCAGAACTGCAATTAAAACATGCCTGGTTTGAATTGGCCCATTCCTGGTGTATGTGTTAGATTCAGTACCAGTACAACTTGTATTAACAGAGGGCTGATTTGAGTTAGCTCTTTCCTTGCATGTGAGTGGGCCATAATACCACTCCAGCTGGATTAACAAAGGCCTGGTTGGAATTGTCTTTTCCCTGATGTGTGAGTGGGACTCAGTACCACTGAAGATAGGATTAACGCAGGCTAGTTTTTATTGGATCTTTCCTGCTAGGTGAGAGTGTCTTAGTCTCACTCCAGCTGGGATTAACAAAGGCCTGGTTGGAATTAGCTCTTTCCTGGTGTGCGTGTGGAACGCAGTGCCATTCCATCCTGTAATAACAGAGGCCTGTTTTTAGCTGGTGCTTTCCTGGTCTGTGAGCTGGACTCAAGACAGCTCAGGATGGGATTAGCGCAGGTCTATTTTGAAATGGATCTTTCATGGTGTGTGAATGGGATTCAGTGCCTCTCCAGCTGGGATTAATACAGGCCTGTTTTGAATTGTCTCTTTCCTGATGCGTGAATGGGTTTCATTTACACTCAAGACGGGATTAACAGAGGCCTGAAACAAAAACAAGAAATGCTGGATTAACTCAGCAGGTCTGGCAGCATCTGTGGAAAGAGAAGCAGAGTTAACGTTTCGGGTCAGTGACCCTTCTTCGGAACTGACAAATATTAGAAAAGTCACAGATTATAAACAAGTGAGGTGGGGGTTGGGCAAGAGATAACAAAGGAGAAGGTGCAGATTGGACCAGGCCACATAGCTGACCAAAAGGTCAAGGAGCAAAGGCAAACAATATGTTAATGGTGTTTTGAAAGACAAAGCATTAGTACAGATTAGGTGTGAATATACTGAATATAGAACATCAGCAAGTGCAAACCTGAAGAAAAACAACCTGAAAAAAACAGTGGGTAAGCAAACTGAACAAAATAAGATGAAATGAAATAAATGCAAAAAAAGATTGTAAAAAATGTAAAAAGGAATGCAAAAAAAAGGAAGAAAAAATAACTAAAAATGACTAAAAATGAAAGTAAAGTGGGGGGCTGTCATGCTCTGAAATTATTGAACTCAATGTTCAGTCCGGCAGTCTGTAGTGTGCCTAATCGGTAGATGAGATGCTGTTCCTCGAGCTTGCGTTGATGTTCACTGGAACACTGCAGCAATCCCAGGACAGAGATGTGAGCATGAGAGCAGGGGGGAGTGTTGAAATGGCAAGCAACCGGAAGCTCAGGGTCCTGCTTGCGGACTGAGCGGAGATGTTCCGCAAAGCGGTCACCCAGTCTGCGCTTGGTCTCCCCAATGTAGAGGAGACCACACTGTGAGCAGCGAATACAGTATACTACATTGAAAGAAGTACAAGTAAATCGCAGCTTCACCTGAAAGGAGTGTTTGGGGCCTGGGATAGTGAGGAGAGAGGAGGTAAATGGGCAGGTATTACACCTCCTGCGATTGCAAGGGAAGGTGCCCTGGGACGGGGCCGAGGTGGTGGGGGTAATGGAGGAGTGGACCAGGGTGTCGCGGAGGGAATGATCCCTTCGGAATGCTGACAGGGGAAGGGAGGGGAAGATGCGACTGGTAGTGGCATCACGCTGGAGGTGGCGAAAATGGCGGAGGATGATCCTTTGGATATGGAGGCTGGTGGGATGAAAAGTGAGGACAAGGGGAACCCTGTCAAGGTTCTGGGAGGGAGGGGAGGGGGTGAGGGTAGAGGTGCGGGGAATGGGTCGGACACGGTTGAGGGCCCTGTCAACCACAGTGGGGGGAAATCCTCGGTTGAGGAAAAAGGAGGTCATATCAGAAGTACCGTCATGGAAGGTAGCATCATCAGAGCAGATGCGTCGGAGACGGAGAAACTGGGAGAATGACATGGAGTCCTTACAGGAGGTAGGGTGTGAAGAAGTGTAGTCGAGGTAGCTGTGGGAGTCAGTGGGCTTATAATGGATATTGGTAGACAACCTATCCCCAGAGATGGAGACAGAGAAGTCGAGGAAGGGAAGGGAAGTGTCAGAGATGGACCATGTAAAGGTGAGAGAAGGGTGGAAATTGGAAGCAAAGTTGATAAAGTTTTCTAGTTCGGGGCGGGAGCAGGAAACGGCACCGATACAGTCATCAATGTACCGGAAAAAGAGTTGGGGGAGGGGGCCTGAGTAGGACTGGAACAAAGAATGCTCGACATATCCCACAAAAAGACAGGCATAACTAGGACCCATGCGGGTACCCATAGCGACACCTTTTACTTGAAGGAAGTGCGTGGAGTTGAAGGAGAAGTTGTTCAATGTGAGAACAAGCTCAGCCAGACGGAGGAGGGTGGTGGTGGATGGGGACTGGTTGGGCCTCTGTTCCAGGAAGAAGCGGAGAGCCCTCAAACCATCCTGGTGGGGGATGGAGGTGTAGAGCGATTGGACGTCCATAGTGAAGAGGAGGCGGTTGGGACCAGGAAACTGGAAATTCTCAAAATGACGTAGGGCATCAGAAGAGTCACGGATGTAGGTGGGAAGAGACTGGACCAGCGGAGAAAAGATAGAGTCTAGATAGGAAGAAATAAGTTCAGTTTGGCAGGAGCAGGCTGACACAATGGGTCTGCCGGGACAGTCCCGTTTGTGGATTTTGGGAAGGAGGTAGAAGCGGGCTGTCCGGGGTTGCGGGACTATGAGGTTGGAAGCTGTAGAGGGAAGATCTCCAGAGGAGATGAGGTCAGTGACAGTCCTTTGGACGGTGGCTTGATGTTCGGTGGTGGGGTCATGGTCCAGAGGGAGGTAGGAAGAGGTGTCTGTGAGTTGGCGTTGAGCTTCTGCAAGGTAGAGGTCGGTACGCCATACAACAACAGCACCACCCTTGTCTGCAGGTTTGATGACCATGTCGGAGTTAGACCTGAGAGAACCCTTTCCTGAAGTGTGAGTGGGAATCAGCAGCACTCTAACTGCCTGGATGGAATTGGCTATTCCCAGGTGAGTGATTTGGACTCAGTACCACTCCTTTTGGAATTAACCAAGGCCTGCTTTAAGCTGGCCACTTCCTGGTGTATGTGTGTGGAACTCAGTGCGATTCCAACTTGCATTAACAGGGTCCTGATTTGAATTGGCCCTCTCCAAATGTGTGAGTGGGACTCAGATCCACTTCAGCTGGGATTAGCACAGGACTGTTTTCAGTTTGCACATTCCTCGTGTGTGAGTGGGTCTCAGTACCACTCCAGCTGGATGTAAGATTAGATTAGATTAGATTAGAGATACAGCACTGAAACAGGCCCTTCGGCCCACCGAGTCTGTGCCGAACATCAACCACCCATTTATACTAGTCCTACACTAATCCCATATTCTTACCAAACATCCCCACCTGTCCCTATATTTCCCTACCACCGACCTATACTAGTGACAATTTATAATGGCCAATTTACCTATCAACCTGCAAGTCTTTTGGCATGTGGGAGGAAACCGGAGCACCCGGAGAAAACCCACGCAGACACAGGGAGAACTTGCAAACTCCACACAGGCAGTCCCTGGAATCGGACCCGGGTCCCTGGAGCTGTGAGGCTGCGGTGCTAACCACTGCGCCACTGGTTTGATTTGACCCTTTCCTGGTGTGTGAGTGGGGCTCAGTACCACTCCACCTGGGATTAACGGAGGCCTGGTTTGTATTGGCCCTCTCCTGATGTGAGAGTGGTACAGAGTTCCAATTCAACTGGGACTAACATTGGCCTGGTTTAACTGATCCTTTCCAGCTGTGTTTCAGTGGGACTCCGTACTACTCCAGATGGGATTAACTTTGGCCTGGTTTGAATTGGCTCTTTCGTGGCGTCTGAGTGGGACTCAGTACCGCTCCAGATGGGTTTAATAGAGATCTAGTTTGAATTGGTGATTTCCTTGCGGGTGACTGGGACTCTGTCCTATTCAATCCATGATCAACATGAAGTTTCATGGCATCAGGTCAAACAAGGTAACCTCCTACTGATTACCACCTGACGCCCTCCCTCAGCTGATGACTCAGTACTCCTGCATGTTGAACATCACTTGGAGGAAGCACTGAGGGTGGCAAGGGCACAAAATGTACTCTGGGTGGGGGACTTCAATGTCTATCACCAAGAGTGGCTCGGTAGTACCACTACTGACCGAGCTGGCCGAGACTGAAAGGACATAGTTGATAGACTGGGTCTGTGGCAGGTGGTGGGGGAAACAACACGAGGGAAGTACATACTCGACCTCGTCCTCACCAACATGCCTGCTGCAGATGCATCTGTCCATGACAGTACTGGAGGCAGTGACCACCGCACAGTCCTTGTGGAGATGAAGTGCCGCCTTTACATTGAGGATACCATCCATCGTGTTGTGTGGCACTATCACCGTGCTGAATGGGATAGATTTCTATCAGATCTTGCAATGCAAAACTGGGCATTCATGAGGCACTGTGGGCCATCAGCAGCAGCAGAATTGCACTCAACCACAATCTGTAACCTCATGGCCCAGCATATCCCCCACTCTACCATTACCATCAAGCCAGGAGACCAACCCTGGTAAAATGAAGATTGTAGGAGGGCATGCCAGGAGCAGCACCAGGCATACCTCAAAATGAGGTATCAACCTGGTGAAGCTGCAACCCGGGACTAGTTGCATGCCAAACTGCATAAGCAGCATGCGATAGACAGAACTAAGCGATCCCATAACTAACGGATCAGATCTAAGCTCTGCAGTCCTGCCACATCCAGCTGTGAATGGTGGTGGAGAATTAAACAACTAGCTGGAGGAGGTGGCTCCACAAATATCCCCACCCTCAATGACGGGGTAGCCCAGCACATCAGTGCGAAAGATAAGGCTGAAGCATTTGTAACAATCTTCAGCCAGAAGTGCCGAGTTGATGAACCATCTGGCCCCCGCCCCCCACCCCCCGAAGTCCCCAGCATCACAGATGCCAGACTTCAGCCAATTCGATTCACTCCACGTGATATCAAGAAACGACTGAAGGCACTGGATACTGCAAAAGCTATGGCCCTGACAATATTTCTGCAATAGTACTGAAGACCTTTGCTCTGGAACATGCCGCGCCCCGAGCCAAGATGTTCCAGTACAGCTGCAACACTGGCATCTACCCTGCAATGTGGAAAATTGCCCAGGTATGTCCTGGACACAAAAAGCAGGACAAATCGAAACCGGCCAGCTACCGCCCCATTAGCCGACTCTCAATCATCTGTAAAGTGATGGAAGGTGTCATCAACAGTGCCATCAAGCGGCACTTGCTGAGCAACAACCTTCTCAGTGCTGCTCAGTTTGGGTTCCGCCAGGGCCACTCAGCTCCTGACCTCATTACAGCCTTGGTTCAAACATGGACAATAGAGATGAACTAAAGAGGTGAGGTGAGAGTGACTGCCCTTGACATCAAGGCAGCATTTGACCTAGTATGGCATTAAGCAGCCCCAGCAAAACTGAGGTCAATGGGAATCAGGGGGGAAACCCTCTGATGGCTGGCGTCATACCGTGCAGAAAGGAAGATGGTTGTGGTTGTTGGAGGTCAATCCTCTGAGCTCCAGGGCATCACTGCAGGAGTTCCTCAGGGTAGTGTCCTCGGCCTAACCATCTTCAGCTGCTTCATCAATGACCTTCCTTCAATCATCAGGTCAGAAGTGGGGATGTTCGTTGATGATTGCACAATGTTCAGCACCATTCGTGACTCCTCAGATACTGAAGCAGTCCGTGTAGAAATGCAGCAAGACCTGGACCATATCCAGGCTTGGGCTGATAAGTGGCAAGTAACATTGGCGCCACACAAGAGCCAGGCAATGACCATCTCCAACAAGAGAGAATCTACCCATCTCCCCTTGACATTCAACGGCATTGCCATCGCTGAATCCTCCACTATCAACATCCGTGGGGCTACCATTGACCAGAAACTGAACTGGAGTAGCTCTATAAATACCGTGGCGACAAGAGCAGTTCAGAGGCTAGGAATCATGAGGCGAGTTACTCACCTCCCGACTCCCCAAAGCCTGTCCAACATCTACAAGGCACAAGTCAGGAGCGTGATGGAATACTCTCCACTTGTCTGGATGGGTGCAGCTCCAACAACACTCAAGAAACTCGACACCATCCAGGACAAAACAGCCCGTTTGATTGGCACCCCATCTACAGACATTCATTCCCTCCACCACCGACGCACAGTGGCAGCAGTGTGTACCATCTACAAGATGCACTGCAGCAATGCACCAAGGCTCCTTAGACAGCACCTTCCAAACCCGCGACCTCTACCAACTAGAAGGACAAGGGCAGTAAATGCATGGGAACACCACCACCTGCAAATTCCCCGCCTAGTCACACACCATCCTGACGTGGAACTATATCGCCAGTCCTTCACTGTCGCTGGGTCAAAATCCTGGAACTCCCTTCGTAACAGCACTGTGGGTGTACCTACCCCACATCGACTGCAGCGGTTCAAGAAGGCAGCTCACCACCACCTTCTCAAGGGCAATTAGGGATGGGCAATAAATGCTGGCCTGGCCAGCGACGCCCACATCCCATGAATGAATAGAAAAAAGCACAAGCCTGGTTTGAATTGGCTCTTTCCTGGTATGTGAGAGGGACTCAGCACTGCTTCACATGGGTTTAACAGAGCCCTGGTTTGAATTGGTCATTTCCTTGTGTGTGACTGTGGCTCACTCCCACTCCACCTGGGAATACAACAGGCATCATTTGAATTGTCACTTTCCTGGTATGTGAGTGGGACTCAGTTCCGCTCCAGATAGTATTTAAAAATGCCTGAATTGAACTGGACCTTCACTGCTGTACGGGTGAGACTCAGTACCACTCCAACTGGGATCAACATCAGCCTGGTTTGAATTGGTTAGTTCCTATTAAGTGATTTTGTCGCAGTATCACTGCATGTAGATTAACAGAGGCCTGGTTTGAACTGGTCATTGCCCGGTGAGTGTGGATCACAATGCCACTTCTATTGGGATTAAACAGGCCTGGCTTGAAGTGGCCACTTCCTGGTGTTTGTGTTGGACTCAGTACCACTTCTAATGGGCTTATCGCAGGCCTGGTTCGAACTGACACTTGCTTCCTGTTTTGACTTGGACTCAGTGCCACTCCAGTTAGGATTAACAGAGGCATTGTTTGAATAGGTTATTTCCTTTTCCGTGAGTGGCACTCAGTAGCACTCCAGCTGGGATTAACAGAAGCCTGGTTTGAATTGGCCATTTCCTTCTGTGTGAGTATGCCTCAGCATCACACATATTAACACAGACCTGGTTTGAATTGTCTCTCTCCTTATATGTGCTTGACTGGGCGTATGAATTGGTTATTTCCTGGTGAGTGATTTAGACTCAGTAGGATTCAATCTGGGATTAACAGTGGCCTGGTTTGAACTGGTACTTTCCTGGCGTCTGAGTGGGACTCATTATGATTCCAGCTGAGATTAACGCTGGCCTGCATTGAATTGACCCTTTCCTATGTGAGTGGGACTCAGAGCCACTCCAACAGGGGTTAACACACGCCTTGTTTTTATTGGCCATGTCCTGGTGTGTGAATGGGTCTCAGTACTACTCCAGCAGTGATTAACACAGGCCTGGTTTGAACTGACCCTTTCCTGATGGGTGAGTAGGACTCAGTACCAAGCAAGCAGGAATTAACACAGGCCTGTTTTGAATTGGCTCTTTCCTGGTAAATTATGGGGCTCAGTACCACTCCATCTGAGATTAACACAGGCCTGGTCTGAATTGACCCTTTCCTGGTGGGTCAGTGGAACTTTGTACCGCTCCAGATGGAATTAACAGAGGCCTGGTTTGAATTAGTTCTTTCCTGTTTCGTGAATGGGACTCAGTACCACTACAGATGGGATTAACACGGCCTGGTTTGGCTTCGACCTCTCCTGGTGTATGAATGGGACTTAGTACCACACCCGCTGGGATTAACAGAGGCCTGGTCTGAATTGGTTCTTTCCTTGTGTGTTACTGGTAGTCAGTCCCATTCCATCTAGGGTTAAGACAGGCCTGGTTTGAATTGGTCCTTTCCTGATGTGTGTTTGACTGGCCGTTTCATGGTGTGTAAGTGGCACTCTGTACCACTCCAGATAGAACTAAAAAAATGCCTGGATTGAACTGGCCCTTTCCTGGTGTGTGACAGGAACTCAGTACCACTCCAATTGGGATCAACACCGGCCTGGTATCAATTTACTCTTTCCTGGTATGTACGTGGGACACAGTAGCACTCCAACTCGGATTATCAGAGGCCTGGTTTGAATGTTCCCTTCCCTGTTGTGTAAATGTGACTCGGCATCACTCCAACTGGGATTAACACAGGCCAGGGTTGATTTGATGTTTTTATATTGCATGAGTGGGACTCAGTACCACTCAAGCTGGGATTACCACCGGCCTGTTTTGAATTGGCCCTTTCCTTGTGTATGAGTTGGACTCACAGCCAATCCAGCTGGCATTAAGGGAGTCCTGGTTTGAATTGGTTATTTCCTGGTGTGTCACACACACACACACACACACACTCGAGTTCGTATTAACACAGGCCTGATTTGAATTAGGTCTTTCTTGGTTTGTGTGTGATCTGTATGCAGTATGATCATTTTACGTGATATTTGGCATTGCCATTTTAAAGGATTAGCACTCTAGCCCTTTTACGTGATATACATATGACTATTTTAAGTGACAGGCATTGTGTCCATTTTATGTGATATGCCCTGCAAACATTTTACGTGACATGCACAACGGGAATTTTGTGATATTGTCTGTGACCATTTTAGGTGACATGCATTGTGACCATTTAAAGTGACATGCACTGTCGCCATTTGAAGAGATATGCTCGACCATTATAAGTGATATGCACTGCGGTCATTTTAAGTGGTACGCAGATTGGCCATTTTAAGTGACTTTCACTGACCCATGTTAAGTGGTATGCACTGCGTCCATTTTATGTGTCATGCGCTGCGGCCACTTTAAGTGATTTGCAAAGCCACCATTTTAAGTGACATGCTCTATGGTCATTTTAAGTGACACGCTCGATGGCCATTTTAAGTGACATGCTCGATGGCCATATTAAGTGATGAGCACAAGTACCATTTCAAGTGACATGTAGTGTGGCCATTTGAACTGACATGCACTGTGGTCATTTTAACTGATATGTGCCTCTGCCACTTCAAGTTATATGCATTGTGAACATTTTATATGACATGCACTGTGGCCATTTTAAATACTATGCACTGTGGCCATTTTAAATAATATGCACTGTGGTCTGTTCGAAATGAGAGTAATCCAGAGCGATCATTTTCAGTGTTTTCTGTTCACTGCAGCGAATGTATGAGATGCAACGGGTTATAAATGAATATAAAGACTCATAAAGGATCATAAATCATGCATAATCATAAAGGATTATAAAGATTTATAAAGTATTATCAAGAATTATAAATTATAAACAGTTTATAAAGGTTATAAAGGAATGCAAAAGTTTATAAATTAATATAAACGGTTATAAAGTATATTTGGGATTATTTGTATTATAAAGAGATTATGAAGATTACAAATGCTTCTAAAGAATTCTGTCTGCAGCTTCTCGTCACCATGGTAAGAGGCCCCGCCCGCATGCCCCGTTTACCTGGAAACAGGCTCCGCCCCCACTCCCTGTCAATACGGGAACAGGCCTTCTTTGCCTCCATGGTGACATGCCCCGCCCCCGCTCGGTCAACATTGTGACAGATCCCGCCACCGCTCTGATCCATTTGACAGGCCCGGCCCCGCACTGGCACAATTGCGACAGGCCCCGCCCCCGCGCTGTCTCCACAGTGAATCTCCCCGCCACAGACTCTGCCTCAAAAGTAGCAGGGCCTGCCCCCACTCTGTCTCCATTGTGACAAGCCGCGCCCCCGCTATGTCTGCATAATGACAAGCCCCTCCTCACTCTGTCTCTACAGTAACAAGCCCCGCCCTCCAGCTGCTGGAAATAGTCAGTGATTCAGATCCTCTCTACATTGAATAAATTTATCAATTGTAGTAAAGGGATATTTCAGCACAGTCTTCAACTGCTCTCTGAACTGAGTCTGGGTCACAGCGTAAATCGCAGTGTTTGTGCAGCAACTCAGGAGCTGCAGCATGAAGCCCAATTCCCGCACAAACCGAGGTAACTGGACAGAGACAGACACCAACCACCCAATCCGGAACCATATCGAATACGCCATTAACATGGCCCACAACAGGATGAAATTCCCCGAGATAACTAACAGTAAAATGATGGATTTCCTTCGACTCTCCATCTCGGGGTCTCTGCGACTCTCCCCACTGCTGTGAGCCCGGAGTCTCTTGCGTCCTCTGCTGCTCACTAAAATGTGTCTGACGATGAGAGCATTGAGCAGCAGAATCATCACAAATGGGATCCCCGGGGTTAGAATGGTGTGGAGGGACTCGATTGCTCCCCAGACACGAGATTGCCGAACACCCTTTCTTACCAGACAAAACCAGGGTTTGTTCACCAGCCGATACCAACATTTTAACATAAAATACCAGATGATGTTTTTTAAACAGCTCAGCACAGTCACTGTTCCCACAACCACAGCCGCCGTTTTCTCTCTGCAATATTTAATTTTCAGTTTCTGGCAACAAATGGCCACAAATCGATCAAAGGTGAAAGTGACGGTGAACCAGACAGAACAGTCTGTGACTGTGTAAAGCAGGACGGCGTGGATATTACAGACGGGTAATGAATGTCGCAGGAACTGAAACTGTTCCCGATAAACAATGGGAATGTGTCTCATTATCAGGTCCAATATAATGACCAGTAGGTCCGCCGCTGACATGGCCACCAGGTAGCGAGTGACACATTTGCAGAGACCGCACTTTCCCTGAGACAGGATCCCAATCGTCAGCAAGTTAACTGTGAGGAAGGGAAATAAACAGACAAATTATACATCACGCTGGAGCAAAGTTATCGGTTTGACTGAGGACTGACTGAGGTTTATAAATGTGTTCCTGTATCCTTTGAAGAATTGAAATGTTTTGACCTGAAAGAGCAAATGGGAAGGTCTGTGATCTGGTGGAAGACGTGAGGAGATAAATAACAAAAGTATGATATTGAAATTGTTAGACTGAATGTTGATCATAATCCTCCCCCTTCCTCCTTTCCCCGTCTGGTTTAAAAACAGTTCCATTTCCAATCTCTCCCAGTTCTGATGATGGGTGACTTACCTGAAGCATTAACTCTATTTCTCTCTCCACACATGCTGCCTGAACTGCGGAGTATTTCCAACATTAACTGTTTTTATTCCAAATTTCCAGCATCTGTAGCACTTTGACCTTGCATAGAAAGTTAAATGTTGGACTGACCGAGAGATTATGTTTCAATGCCTGTGGTGTGATCTGCATGTGTGCGTGTATCAGGCACAGTCCCTATGGTGTAATGGTCTGTTGTGTTTGACTCAGTGCCTAACGTGCAAAGTGTGTATGTGTGTGTGTGTGTATATGCCTGTGTCTGTTTGTATCTGGCTCAGTGCTTGGCGTGTAAAGTGTGTGTGTATGTGACTAGCTCAGTGCCTGGGTTGTTCTGCATGTGTGTGCATGTGTATGTGTGTCTGTGTGTGTGTGTTTGCGCCTTAATGCTTCTGTTACCCTCTGTGTGTCTGTGCCTCAGGCCTTGGGTTGTGCTGTGTGTATATGCCTGTGTGGGTGTCCTTCAGTGTGTTTGAATCTGTGCTGTTGTATAGGTGTTTGCGTGTGTTAGAATCTGTGTTTGTGTGTGGGGGTGTGTGGGGGTGTCTCAGGGCCTGGGCTTTGTGTGTGTGTCTGCCTGTGTGTGTGTGATCTGTCTGTGTGTGTGTGTGTGTGTGTGTGTGTGTGTGTGTGTGTGTTGTGCATTTGCCTGAGTCAGTGCATGGGGTCTGATCCATGTGTGCATGTGTCTCTTTGTCTGTCGTTGTGTGTATGTGTTTGAATACCGGCCTGGATCAGTTTTTGCGGTCTGATCTGTGTATGTGCTTTGTGTTTGTGTGTGTGTGTGTGTGTGTGTGTTTGTGTGTGTGTGTGTGTGTGCGTGTGTGTGTGTGTATCTGTGTGTGTGTGTGTGCGTGTGCCTTCAGATCTACCTGGCGCTGTGCCTGTGGTCTGATGAGAATGCGTGTGTGTCTCTCTGTTTGAATTTGTGTGCATGTGTTTGAAAATATGTCTGGCTCAGTGGTTGGGTCTGATAGGTGCGTTTGTGTGTGTGTTTCTGTCTGTTTGTGTTTGTGTCTGTGTGCTTTCATACCTCTTTGGCTCAGTGCCTAGTGTCTGATCGGTATGTTTTTCTATGTTTGTATATCTGCCTGGCTCAGCGCCTGGATTTTGATCATAATGTTTTTGCGTATGTGTAAGAGAGTGTCTCTATATGTGTATGTGTAGTTGTATATCAGTTTGGCTCTGTTCCTGGGGATTGATGGGTGTGAGTATATGCATCTGCGTCTATGTGTGCGTGTGTGTGTGTCTGTGTGTGTGTCTGTGTGTGTGTGTGTGTGTGTGTGTGTGCGTGTGTGTGTCTGTGTGTGTCTGTGTGTTTGTGCTTATACATCCGCCTGGCTCCATGCCTGGAGCCTGATCGGTCTGTGCCTTTGTCTGTGAATATGTGTGTGTGTGCTTGTGTGTGTGTGCTTGTGTGTGTGTGTGTGTGTGTGTCTGTCTGTCTGTCCCTCTGTGTTAGTGATTGTCTGTTTGTGCGTCTGTCAAGCTCAGTGCAGGGGCTCTGATTGGTGTGTGTGTGTCTGTGTGTGTGTGTGTGCGTGTGCCTTCAGATCTACCTGGCGCTGTGCCTGTGGTCTGATGAGAATGCGTGTGTGTCTCTCTGTTTGAATTTGTGTGCATGTGTTTGAAAATATGTCTGGCTCAGTGGTTGGGTCTGATAGGTGCGTTTGTGTGTGTGTTTCTGTCTGTTTGTGTTTGTGTCTGTGTGCTTTCATACCTCTTTGGCTCAGTGCCTAGTGTCTGATCGGTATGTTTTTCTATGTTTGTATATCTGCCTGGCTCAGCGCCTGGGGTTTGATCATAATGTTTTTGCGTATGTGTAAGAGAGTGTCTCTATATGTGTATGTGTAGTTGTATATCAGTTTGGCTCTGTTCCTGGGGATTGATGGGTGTGAGTATATGCATCTGCGTCTATGTGTGCGTGTGTGTGTGTCTGTGTGTGTGTCTGTGTGTGTGTGTGTGTGTGTGTGTGTGTGCGTGTGTGTGTCTGTGTGTGTCTGTGTGTTTGTGCTTATACATCCGCCTGGCTCCATGCCTGGAGCCTGATCGGTCTGTGCCTTTGTCTGTGAATATGTGTGTGTGTGCTTGTGTGTGTGTGCTTGTGTGTGTGTGTCTGTCTGTCTGTCCCTCTGTGTTAGTGATTGTCTGTTTGTGCGTCTGTCAAGCTCAGTGCAGGGGCTCTGATTGGTGTGTGTGTGTCTGTGTGTGTGTGTGTGTGTCTGAGTGTATGTGCGTGTGTGTCTGTCTGTTTGTGTTTGTGTGTGTGTGCGTTTGTATAGCTGCCTGGTTCAGTGCCTGGGGCCCGATCGGTCTGTGCCTTTGTGAGTTTGTGTGTGTGTTCTTGTGCGTGTGTGCGTGTGTGTATCTCTGTGGCTCAGTGCCTGGGTCCTGAACTCTGTGTGCGTGCCTGTGTGCCTGTGTGTGTGTCTGTTTGTGTGTCTGTTTGTGTGTGCGTGTTTGTGCGTGTGTGTGTGTTTGTGCGTGTGTTTGTTTGTGTGTGTTTATATATCTGCCTGGCACAGTGCGTGGGGCCTGATCGGTCTGCCGTTTGTCCGTGAGTATGTGTATGTGTTTGTATATGTCTGCGTGTATGTCTGTCTCACTTTGTGTATCACTCTGGCTCAGTGCCTAGAGTGTGAGCGGTGTTTCTGTGAGCGTGCATGTGTGCATGTGTGTCTGACTGTATTTGTGTGTGGGTTCGAATATCTGCCTATCTCAGTGGTTGGGGTTGATCGATGTGTGCTCGTGTGTATGTGTGCTTGTATATCCGTCTGGCTCAGTGCCTGGGGTCGGATCGATTTATTTGTGTCTGTGTTTGTGTGTGCTTGTCTGTGTGCGCGTGTCTGTCTGTGTTTTTCTATCTGTCTGGCTCAGTGCCTCGGTTCTGATCGGTCTGAATGTGTGCGTGTGTGTGTGTGTGCCTGCGCATGTGTGGATGTGTGTGTGTGTTTGCATATCTGCCTGTCTCAGTGTCTGGCGTCTGATCCGTGTGTGCATGTGTCTCTTTGTCTGTCTTTGTGTGTATGTGTTTGATTATCAGTCTGGATCAGTGTTTCGGGTATGATTGGTGTGTGTGTTTGTCTGTGTGATTTGTGTTTGTCTGTGTTTGTGTGTGTTTGTGTCTGTGTGTGTGTTAGCGTGTGTGTTTATTAGAGTCTGTGTGCAGCTGCCTGTCTGTGTTTGTGTATCTGTCATGCTCAGTGCCTGGCTTCAACTGGTGTGTGTGTGTATGTGTGTCCGTGTGTCCCTGTGTGTGTTTCACTCTGTGTGTGTGTGTGTGTGTGTGTGAGAGAGTGTGCGTGTGCGTGTGTCTGTGTTTGCGTGTGTGTTTATATATCTGTCTGGCTCCGTGTCTGGGGCCTGATCTGTCTGTGCCTTTGTCGGTGAGTATGTGTATGTGTGCTTGTCTGTTTGCGTGTGTGTGTGTGTTTGTGTGTACGTGTGTGTGTGTTTGTGCGTGCATGTGTTTATATATCTGCCTGGCTCAGTGCTTGGGGCTTCATCGGTCTGTGCGTTTGTCTGTGAGTATGTGTGTGTGTGCTTTTGTGTGCGTTTGCTTGAGTGCGTGTCTGTGTGTGTATGTATTTTATATGCCTGTGTGTACGTCTGTCTGTGTTTGTGTATCACTCTGGCTAAGTGCCTATGGTGTGAGCGGTGTTTCTGTGAGCGTGTATGTGTGCATGTGTGTCTGACTGTGTTTGTGTGTGTGTTTGAATAAATGCCTAGCTCAGTGGCTGGGGCTGATCGATGTGTGCTCGTGTGTATGTGTGTTTGTGTTGGTGTATTTCTGTCCGTGTGTGTGTTTGTGTTGGTGTCTGCATGTCTGTGCGTGTGTATGTCTGTCTGTGTTTGCATACATGTCTGACTCAGTGCCAGGTTTCTGATTGGTGTATCTGTGTGAATGTGTTTGTGTGTGTATTTGTGTTTGTGTGTGTGTGTGCATTTTTGTGTGTGCGTGTGTATGAATCTGTGTGTATGTCTGCCTGTGTGTGTATATCTCTCTGGCTCTGTTCCTAGCTTCTGATGTGTCTGTGAGTGTTTGTCTGCCTGAGTTTGTGTGTGTGTGTTAGTATATCTGTATGGTTGCGTGCCTGGGGACTCATCTGTGTCAGTGTGTGTGTGCGTCCAAATGCGTGTGTGCGTGCGTGTGTGTGTGTGTGTGCATGTCTGTCTCCTTTTATAACTCTATGGCTCAGTGCCGACGTCCTGGTGTGTGTGTGTGTGTGTGTGGATGTGTGTGTGTTTGCGTGTGTTTGTGCGTGTGTGTATGTGACTGTGTGTTTCTGTCTTCCTGCTTTCGTCTATCTGTGTGTGTGTGTGTGTGTGCGCGCGCGTATGTGCGTGTGTGTGTGTAATTTTGTTTGTATATGTTAGTATATCTGTCTGGCTGAGTGCCTGGGGACTGATCTGTGTGCACAGTGTCTGTGGAATGGTGCGCGTGAGCGTGTGTGTGTGTGTGTGTGTGTGTGTGTTCGTGTATATGTGTGTGTGTGTGTGTCTGTCTGTTTGTATATATCTCTGGCGCAGTACCAAAGGAATGATCTGTGTCAGTGTGTGTGTGTGTGTCCGTGACCGTGTGCGTGTGTGTGTGTGTGTCTGTCTGTCTGTCTGGCTCGGTGCCTGGATTCTGATCAGTGTTCGTCTGTGTGCACGTGTTTGTATATCTGTCTGACTCAGTTCCTGGGGTCTGATCTGTGTGAGTGTCTGTGTTTCTGTGTTTGTTTGTGTGCGTGTGCTTATATCTGTCTCCATGTGTATATCTGTCTGGTTCAGTTCCTGGGTTCGTATCTGTGTGTGTGTATGATTTTCTCTGTCTGCGTTTGTGTGTGTGTGTTTGCATATCAGTCCGGCTGAGTGACTGGGGACTGATTTGTGTGCACAGTGTCTGTGGAATGATGTGTGCGATTGTGTGTGTGTGTATTTGTATGTGAGTATGTGTGTGTCTGTCTGTCTGTGCTTGTGCGTCTGTGTGTGTATGTTTGTATATCTGCCTAGCTCAATACCTAGATTCTGATTCGTGTGTGTACACATTTGTCTGTCTAGGTTTGTGTGTGTGTGTGTTTTATAACTGCCTGGCTCTGTGCCTGGGGCAAGATTGAAGTGTGTGTGTGTGTGTGTGTGTGTGTGTGTGTGTGTGTGTGTGTGTGTGTGTGTGTGTGTGTGTGTGTGTGTGTGTGTGTGAGCATGTGTGTGTGTTTATGTCTGTGTGGGTGTGTATCTGTCCGGCTCATTATCTGGGTTCTGATCGGTGTGTGTGTTTGTGGTTCTCTGTCAGCGTTTGTGTGTCAGTGTGTGTTTGCCTATCTGCCCGGCTGAGTGCCTGGGGACTGATCTGTGTGTGTGCATGTGTGTGTGTGTGTATATGTCTGTGTCTGTCTCTCTATGTCTGTGCTTGTGCATTTGTCTGTCTGTCAGGGTCAGTGCAGGGTCTCCGATTGGTGTGTGTGTGTGATTGTGTGTGCATGTGTGTGGTGTGTGTGTGTATGTGTTTGTATATTTATCTGCCTGGTTCAGTGCCTGGGTCCTGATCATTCTGTGTGTTTGTCTGTGAGTATGTGTGTGTTTGTGTGTTTGTGTGCCTGTATGTGTTTGTATATGTCTATGTGTATATCTGCCGTGTTTGTACATCTGTCTGACTCAGTACCAAGTGTCTGATTGGTGTATCTGTGCGAGTGTTTGTGTTTGTGTGTGTGTGCGTTTGTGTGTGTATGTGCGTATAAGTCTGTGTGTATGTCTGCCTGTGTATGTTTATCTCTCTGACTCTGTTCCTAGGTTCTGTGCCGTTGTGTGTGTGTGTGTGTGTTTGTATATATGTCCGGTTGAGTGCCTGGGGACTGATCTGTGTCAGTGTGTGTGTGTCCATGTCCGTTAACATGCGTGGGTGTGTTTGTGTGTGTGTGTGTCTGTCTGTCTGCTTTTATATCTCTCTGGCTCAGTGCTTAGGGCGTGATATGTGTTTGTGTGCGTTTGTGTGTTTGTGTGTGTGTGTGTATGTGCCTGTGTGTTTCTGTCTTCCTGTGTCTGTGTATCTGTGTGTGTTTGTGTGTGTGTATGTGCGTGTAAGTTTGTTTGTGTATGTTTGTATATCTGCCCGGCAGAATGCCTGTGGTCTGACGTGTGTGTGTGTGTGTGTGTGTTTGTGTGTGTGTGTGTTTATATATATCTGCCAGGTTCATTGCGTAGGTTCTGATCGGGTCTGTCCGTTTGTCTGTGAGTATGCGTGTGTTTCTGTGTTTGTGGGTGTGTGTGTCTGTGCGTGTGTGTATGCTTGTATGCGATTGTCTATGTCTGTGTGTATGTTTGTCTGTGTTTGTATATCACTCTGGCTCAATTCCTAGGGTCTGATTGGTGTATCTATGTTTCTGTGTGTGTTTGCATTTTTGCCTGCCTCAGTGACTGGTGTGTGATCGGTGATTGTGTGTGTGTGTGTGTGTGTGTGTGTGTGTGTGTGTGTGTGTGTGTGTGTGTTTATATATATCTGCCTGGTCCATTGCATAGGTTCTGATCGGGTCTGTGCGTTTGTCTTTGAGTATGTGTGTGTTTCTGTGTGTGTGTGTATGTGTGTGTGTGCATGTCTGTGTAAGTGCGTCTGGTCTGGCTCAGTCCCTGGAGCCTGATCGGTGTGCGTGAACATGCGGTTGTGTGATGTGTTTGTATATTTGCTTGGCTCAATGCCTGGCATTTGATCTGTGTGTGTCTCTCTCTTTGTCTGTCTGTGTTTGTGTGAATGCATTCGAGTAAACATCTGTCTCTGTGGATGGGTTATGATCGTTGTGTGTGTGTGCATGTGTGCTTGGATATCAGCGTGGCTCAGTGCATGGGGTCTATTGGTGTGTGAGTGTGTGTGTGTTTTAGTATGTGTGTGCGTGTGTGTGTGTTTTGCCTGTGTTGCCTGTGATTTTATATCTGCCTGGTTCAGTGCCTGGGGTACATTGATGTGTGTGTGTGTGTGTGTGCCTGTCTTTCACTCTGAGTTTGTGCCTGTGTGTTGTATATCTCTCTGGCTCAGTGCCTGCGGCCTGATCTGTGTGTGTGTGTGTGTGTCTGTCTGTGTGTGTGTGTCTGTCTGTCTGTGTATATATGTGTTTGTGCGTGTGTGATTGCATATCCGCCTGACTCAGTGCATGGGGTCTATTGGTGTTCATGTGTGTGTGTGTGTGTGTGTGTGTGTGTGTGTGTGTGTGTGTGTGTGTATTTGTATTTGTGTGTCTGTCTGCCTGCGTCCATCTATCTGTCTGTGCGTGTGTGTATGTGCGTCTGTGTTTGTCGGCTTGTATTTCTTTCTAGCTCAGTGCCTGTGTCCGAAACGTTTGTGATTGTGTTTTTCTGTCTAGGTTTGTGTGTGTGTTTTTGTATATCGGTCTGGCACAGCGTCTGTGAACTGATTTGTGTGTGTGTGTGTTTGTGTGTGTGTGTGTGCCTGTGTGTGTTTGGATATCCGCCTGGCTCAGGGCATGGGGTCTATTGGTGTGTGTGTGTGTGTGTATGCGTGTGTATGTGCTCACGCGCTTGTATATCTGTCCACCTCAGTGCCTGGTTTGTGATCAGTGTTCTTCTGTGTGCATGTGTTTGTATATCTGTGTGACTCAGTTCCTAGGAACTGATCGGTGTGAGTGTTTGTGTGTGTGTTTTTGTGTTTATTTGTGTGTGTAAGTGTATGTGCGTGTGTATGCGTGTGTGTATCTCTCTCAGTGCTTGTGTGTATGTGCATCTGTGTGTGTATGTTTGTATATCTGCCGAGCTCTGTACCGAGATTCTGATTCGTATGTGTATGTGTTTGTCTGTCTAGGTTTGTGTGTGTATGTTTGTATCTCTGCCCGGCTCAGTTCCTGCTGCTTGATCGGTTTGTGTGAGTGTGTGTGTGTGTGTGTGTGTGAGAGTATGCGTGTGTGCGTCGGTCCTTCTGTCTGTGGGCACGTGTGTATGCATGTGTGTGTGCTTTCATATCTGCCTGACCCTGAGCCAGTTTTCTGATGATTGTGTGTGTCTCTCTCTCTGTTCGACTTTGTGTGCATTTGTTTGAATATCTGTCTGGTTCATTGGCTGGGTCAGATCGGTGCGCTTGTGTGTGTGTTTCTGTCTGTCTGCGTTTGTGTGTGTGTGCTTTTATATCTGTTTGCCTCAGTGCCTAGTGTCTGATCGGTATGGGAGTCTGTGTTTGTATATCTGCCTGGATCAGTGCCTGGACGCTGATGTGTGATTGTGTGTGTGTGTGTGTCCATGTGTGCTTGTGTGTGTTTGTCTGGCTGTCGTTATCTGTTTATCTATCTGTCCGGCTGAGTGCCTGGGGTCTGATCTGTGCATGCCTGTGTGTGCTTATGTATCTGCCTGGATCAGTGCCTGTGGCCTGATCGGTTTGTGCATGTGTCTGCGTGTATGTGTGTCTGAGAGTCTGTGTGTCTGCGTGCCTGCGTGTTTGCGTGTGTGTGTGTCTCTGTGTGTGTTTATGTATCTGCCTGGCTCAGTGCCTGTGGCCTGATCGGTTTGTGCTTGTGTTTGCGTGCATGTGTGTTTGTTTGCGTTTGTTTGCGTATGTGTGTGTGTGTCCGTGTGTACCTGTGTTTATGTCTCTGTGTATGTGTGTATGTCAAAGAGTCATACAGCACAGAAAAGGGCCCTTCAGCCCACCGCGTCCATGCTGACCATAATGCCTATCTATACTAATCCCACCTGACTGCATTAATTCCATATCCCTCCATGCCTTGCTCATTCAAGTACCTTGACAGATTCCTCTTAAATGTTGCAACTCTTCCTGCCTCCTCCCACTCCTCAGGCAGCTCAATCAAGATACCCACTATTCTTTGTGACAAAAATTTACCCCTTTGATCCCCTTTAACCCTCACCCCTCTCACCTTAAATCTCTGCCCTCCAGTTTTAGTCACCTCCTACCATGGGGAACAGACTCTGGCAATCTAACCTCTCGATGCCTCTCATAATTTTATATACCTCGATCATGTCCCCTCTCTACCTCCTTCGCTCAGGGAAAATAGACCCAGAAGAAGAAGAACAAAGAACAAAGTACAGTACAGCACAGAAACAGGCCATTCGGCTCTCCAAGCCTGCGCCGATCTTGATGCCTGCCGAACATAAAACCTTCTGCACTTCCGGGGATCCTATCCCTCTATTCCCATCCTATTGATGTATTTGTCAAGATGCCTTTTAAACGTCATTATCGTACCTGCTTCCACCACCTCCCCCGGAAGCAAGTTCCAGGCACTCACCAACCTCTGTGCAAAGAACTTGCCTCGCACATCCCCTGTAAACTTTGCCCCTCTCACCTTAAACATATGTCCCCCAGTAACTGACTCTTCCACCGTGGGAAAAATCTTCTGACTATCCACTCTGTCCATCCCACTCATAACTTTGTAAACCTCTATCATATCCCCCCTCCACCACCATCTTTTCAGTGAAAACAATCCGAGTTTATCCAACCTCTCCTCATAGCTAATGCCCTCCAGACCAGGAAACATCCTGGTAAACGTCTTCAGTATCCTCTCCAAAGTGTCCACGTCCTTCTGGTAGTGTGGCGACCAGAAGTGCACGCAATATTCCAAGTGTGGCCTAACTAAAGTTCAGTACAGCTGCAGCATGACTTGCCAATATTTCTACTCTATGCCCCGACCGATGAAGGCAAGCATACTGTATGCCTTCTTGACTACCTTATCCACCTGCGTTGCCATTTTCGGTGACCTGTGGACCTGTACGCCCAGATCCCTCTGCCTGTCAATACTCCTAAGGGTTCTGCCATTTACTGTACACTTCCCACCTGTAGTAAACCTTGCAAAATGCATTACCTCACATTTGGCCGGATTAAACTCCATCTGCCTGTTCTCCGCCCAAGTCTCCAACCGATATATATCCTGCTTTATCCTCTGACAATCCTCATCATTATCCGCAACTCCACCAACCTTTGTTTCATCTGCAAACTTACTAATCAGACCAGCTACATTGTCCTCCAAATCATTTATATATACTACAAACAGCAAAGGTCCCAGCACTGATCCTTGTGGAACACCACTAGTCACATCCCTCCTTTCAGAAAAGCACCCATCCACTGTTACCCTCTGCCTTCTATGACCGAGCCAGTTCTGTATCCATCTTGCCAGCTGACCTCTGATACCGAGTGACTTCACCTTTTGTACCAGTCTGCCACGAGGGACCTTGTCAAAGGCTTTACTGAAGTCCATATAGATAACATCCACTGCCCATCCTTCATCAACCATCATTGTCACTTCCTCAAAAAACTCATTCAAATTAGTGGGACAGGAACATCCATGCAAAAAACCATGCTGCTTCTCGCTAATAAGTTGTTTTTTTTCCAAATGGGAGTAAATCCTGCCCCGAAGAATCCTCTCCAATAATTTCCCTACCACTGATGTAAGGCTCATCGGCCTATAATTTCCTGGATTATCCTTGCTGCCCTTCTTAAACAATGGAACAACATTGACTTAAATACAAGAAATGCTGGGACCACTCAGCAGGTCTGGTAGCATCTGTGAAAAGAGAAGCAGAGTTAACGTTTCGGGTCAGTGGCCCTTCTTCGCAACTGACTCATATTAGAAAAGTCATATGTTAGAAGCTAGTGAGGTGAGGGTGGGGCAAGAGATAACAAAGGAGAAGGTGTAGATTGGACAAGGCCACATAGCTGACCAAAATATCATGGAGCAAAGGCAAACAATATGTTAATGGTGTGTTGAAAGACAAAGCATTAGTACAGATTAGGTGTGAACGGACTGAATATTGAACAGCAGTAAGTGAAATCCTGAAAATAAACAGTGGCTAAGCAAACTGAACAAACTAAGATGAAATGAAATAAATGCAAAAAAAAATTGCAAAAATGTAAAAAAGAAAAAAAAGAACAAGTAACTAAAAATGAAAGTAAAATGGGGGGCTGTCATGCTCTGAAATTATTGAACTCAATGTTCAGTCCGGCAGGCTGTAGTGTGCATAATCGGTAGATGAGATGCTGTTCCTCGAGCTTGCGTTGATGTTCACTGGAACACTGCAGCAATCCCAGGACAGAGCTGTGAGAATGAGAGCAGGGGGGAGTCCTGCAATGGCAAGCAACCGGAAGCTCAGGGTCCTGCTTGCGGACTGAGCAGAGGTGTTCCGCAAAGCAGTCACCCAATCTGCGCTTGGTCTCCCCAGTATAGAGGAGACCGCATTGTGAGCAGCGAATACAGTATACTACATCGACAGCGAAAGAAGTAAAAGTAAATCGCTGCTTCACCTGAAAGGAGTGATTGGGGCCTGGGATAGTGAGGAGAGAGGAGGTAAATGGGCAGGTATTACACCTCCTTCGCTTGCAAGGGAAGGTGCCATGGGACGGGGACGAGGTGGTGGGGGTAATTGAGGAGTGGACCAGGGTGTTGCGGAGGGAATGATCCCTTCGGAATGCTGACAGGGGAAGGGATGGGGAGATGCGTTTGGTAGTGGCATCACGCTGGAGGTGGCGTAAATGGCGGAGGATAATCCTTTGGATATAGAGGCTGATGGCGTAGAAAGTCAGGACATGGGGAACCCTGTCACGGTTCTGCAGGGAGAGGAACGGGTGAGGGTAGAGGTGCGGGGCATGGGCCAGACACGGTTGAGGGCCATATCAACCACAGTGGGGGGAAATCCTCGGTTGAAGAAAAAGGACGTCATATCAGAAGCACCGTCATGGAAGGTAGCATCATCAGAGCAGCTGCGTCAGAGACGGAGAAACTGGGAGAATGGAATGGAGTCCTTACAGGAGGTAGGGTGTGAAGAAATGTTGTCGAGGTAGCTGTGGGAGTCGGTGGGTTTATAATGGATATTATTAGCCAGCCTATCCCCAGAGATGGAGACAGAGAAGTCGAGGAAGGGAAGGGAGGTGTCAGAGATGGACAATGTAAAGGTGAGATAAAGCTGGAAATTGAAAGCAAAGTTGATAACGTTTTCCAGTTCGGGGCGGGAGCAAGAAACTGCACCGATACAGTCATCACTGTACCGGAAAAAGATTTGGGGGAGGGGGCCTGAGTATCACTGGAACAAAGAATGCTCGACATATCCCACAAAAAGGCAGGCATAACTAGGACCCATGCGGGTACCCAAAGCGACACCATTTACTTGAAGGAATTGAGTGGAGTTGAAGGAGAAGTTGTTCAATGTGAGAACAAATTCAGCCAGGCAGAGGAGGGTGGTGGTGGATGGGTACTGGTTGGACCGCTGTTCCAGGAAGAAGTAGAGTGCCCTCAAACCATCCTGGTGGGGGATGGAGGTGTAGAGCGATTGGACGTCCATAGTGAAGTGGAGGCGGTTGGGACCTGGAAACTGGAAATTGTCAAAATGATGCAGTGCATCAGTAGAGTCACGGATGCAGGTGGGAAGAGACTGGACCAGCGGAGAAAAGATAGAGTCAAGATAGTGGGGCAGGAACAGGCTGAAACAATGGGTCTGCCAGGACAGTCCTGTTTGTGGGTTTTGGGAAGGAGGTAGAAGCGGGCAGTCCGGCGTTGCGGGACTATGAGGTTGGAAGCTGTAGAGGGAAGATGTCCAGAGGAGATGAGGTCAGTGACAGACCTTTGGACGGTGGCTTGATGTTCGGTGGTGGGGTCATTGTCCACAGGGAGGTAGAAAGAAGTATCCATGAGTTGGCGTTGAGCTTCTGCAAGATGGAGCTCGGTGCGCCATATAACAACAGCACCACACTTATCTTCAGGTTTGATGAACATGTCAGGGTTAGACCTGAGAGAACGGAGTGCCTCAAGTTCAGAGGGGGACAGTTTAGAGTGAGTGAGGGGGGGCAGAGAGATTGCGATGACCAATGTCTCACCGACAGTTTTCGATGAAGAGATCAAGAGGCCAGGGGGAGGAGTCCAGGTGGAGGGAGAATGCTGGAGGTGGGTTAATGGGTCTATTGGTCGGGGGAACGACTCCTGGTCAAAGAAGTGAGCCCGGAGTTTGAGGCAATGGAAGAAGAGCTCAACGTCATGCCGAGCGCGAAATTCATTGAGGTGGGGGCGTAAGGGGATAAAACTGAGACCTTTGCTGAGTACAGAACGTTCAGCATCAGAGAGGGCGAGGTCAGAGGGGATAGTGAATACACGGCAGGGGTCAGATCAGAAGAGGTGGGGGCAGAAGGAAGCAAAGCAGAAGGAGGATCTGGAGGAGCATTCGGCCCCATCAGCTGCTGGAGCTTACGTTCCTTAACACCTGAAAACAAGAAAAAAAGTTTTTTGTTAATGCGTCGGATGAGACGAAAGATGAAATGAAACTGCGGAGCAGAACAGCTTTGAGATAAGGTGAGGCGGTGCTGCTGGAGAGAGAGGTCCAGTGTGTGCATGTGGCGGCGCATAGCACTGAGTGTGGATCTCAGGATGCGGCGAGAGTAGCAGTCTAAGGAACGTTGTATTTCTCGGAGATACCTGTGATCCTGGGTGGATTCAAAGCATGATGGGTGAAACTGCAGTTGGAATCCACGTGGAAAAGGTCGGAGCCAGAGACAGTCACTTGACTCCCACAGCTACCCCAACTACACTTTTTCACACCCTACCTCCTGTAAGGACTCCATTCCATTCTGCCAGTTTCTCCATCTCCGACTCATCTGCTCTGATGATGCTACCTTCGATGACGGTGCTTCTGATATTACCTCCCTTTTCCTCAACCGAGGATTTCCCGCCACTGTGGTTGACCGAGCCATCAACCGTGTCAGGTCCATTTTCCTCACGTCTACTCTAACCACTTCCCCTCCCTCCCAGAACCGTGACAGCGTTCACCTGGTCCTCACTTTCCACCCCATCAGCCTTCATATCCAAAGGATCATCCTCCGCCATTTCTGCCACCTCCAGCGTGATGCCACTACCAGTCGCATCTTCCCCTCCCTTCCCCTGTCAGCATTCCGAAGGGATCATTCCCTCCGCGACATCCTGGTCCACTCCTCCATTACCGCCACCACCTCGTCCCCGTCCCATGGCGCCTTCCTGTGCAATCGCAGGAGGTTTAATACCTGCCCATTCACCTCCTCTCTCCTCACTATCCCAGGCCCCAAACACTCCTTTCAGGTGAAGCAGCGATTTACTTTTACTTCTTTCGATGTAGTATACTGTATTCGCTGCTCACAGTGTGGTCTCCTTTACATTGGGGAGACCAAGCGCAGACTGGGTGACCACTTTCCGGAACATCTCCGCTCAGTCCGCAAGCAGGACCCTGAGCTTCCGGTTGCTTGTCATTGCAGGACTCCCCCCTGATCTCATGCTCACATCTCTGTCCTGGGATTGCTGCAGTGTTCCAGTGAACATCAACGCAAGCTCGAGGAACAGCATCTCATCTATCGATTAGGCACACGACAGCCTGCCGGACTGAACATTGAGTTCAATAATTTCAGAGCATGACAGCCCTCCATTTTACTTTCATTTTAGTTACTTTTTCTTTTTTTTCTTTTTACATTTTTTGCAATCTTTTTTTTGCATTTATTTCATTTCATCTTAGTTTGTTCAGTTTTCTTACCCCTTGTATTTTTCAGGTTTGCACTTGATGCTGTTCAATATTCAGTCCGTTAACACATAATCTGTACTAATGCTTTGTCTTTCAACACACCATTAACATATTGTTTGCCTTTGCTCCATGATCTTTTGGTCAGCTATGTGGCCTTGTCCAATCTACACCTGCTCCTTTATTATCTCTTGCCCCATCCCCATGTCACTTGCTTATAACCTGTGATTTTTCTAATATGAGTCAGTTGCGAAGAAGGGCCACTGACCCGAAGCGTTAACTCTGCTTCTCTTTTCACAGGTGCTGCCAGACCTGCTGAGTGGTTCCAGCATTTCTTGTTTTTATTTCAGATTTCCAGCAACCGCAGTTTTTTGCTTTTATTTTAGTGAACAACTTTGGCTATTCTCCAGTCCTCTTGGACCTCACCTGCAGCCACTGAGGCTGCAAATATTTCTGTCAAGGCACCAGCAATTTCTTCCCTTGCCTCCCTAAGTATTCTGGGGTAGATCCTATCAGGCCCTGGGGACTTATCTACCTATATGATTTGCAAGACACCCAACGCCTCCTCCTTTTGATAATGAGATGACTGAGACTAGCTACACTCCCTTCACTCGGCTCATTAACTACCAAGTCCTTCTCTTTGGTGAATACTGATGCAAAATACTCATTTAGAACCTCGCCCATTTCCTGTTGCTCCTCACATAGATTCCCTCCTCTGTCCTTGAGCAGGCCAACCCTTTCCCCTACTTTCCCCTAGTTACCGTATTGCTTTTTATATATGTAGAAAAAGCCTAGGGATTACCCTTAATCCCGTTTGCCATTGACTTTTCATGACCCCTTTTAGCCCTCCTGACTCCTTGCTTAAGCTCCTTTCTACAGTCTTTATATTCCTCAAGGGCTTCGTCTGTTCCTAGCCTTGCAGCCCTTATGGATGCTTCCTTTTTCTTTTTGACCAGGCTCACAATATCCCGCGTTATCCAAGGTTCCCGAAACTTGCCAAACTTATCCTTCTTCCTCACAGGAACATGCTGGTCCTGGATTCTAATCAACTGACATTTGAAAGACTCCCACATGTCAGACGTTGATTTACCCCCAAACAGCCGCCCCAATCTAAATCCTGCAGTTCCTGCCTAATATTGTTACAAATAGTCTTCCCCCGATTTAGCATCTTCACCCGTGGACTACTCTTATCCTTATCCACAAGTACCTTAAAACTTATGGAATTATGGTCACTGTTCCCGAAATGCTCCCCTACTGAAACTTCGACCACCTGACAGGGCTCATTCCCCAATACCAGACCCTGTACCGCCCCATCCCTAGTAGGACTATCTACATATTGTTTCAAGAAGCCCTCCTGGATTCTCCTAACAAATTTTGCCCCATCTAAGTCCCTAGCACTCCTCTACCTCCCGCTGGCTGTTGGGAGGCCTGTGGAAAACCCAACATCGTTGTTACTGCACCCTTCCTATTCCTGAGCTCCTCCCATATTGCCTCGCTGCACGACCCCTCCGAGGTGTCCTCCCACTGGACAGCTGTGATATTCTCATTAACAAGTAATTCAACTCCCCAACCCCTTTTACATCCCCCTCTATCCCGCCTGAAGCTATTAAATCCTGGAACATTTAGCTGCCAATCCTGTCCTTCCTTCAACCAAGTCTCTGTAATAGCAATAACATCATAGTTCCAAGTATTAATCCAAGCTCAAAGTTCATCTGCCTTACCTGTTATACTTCTTGCATTTAAACAAATGCACTTCAGATCACCAGTCCCGATGTGCTCCGCAACATCTCACTGCCTGCTCTTCCTCTTGGTCTTACTGGCCTTATTTACTGGTTCCCCCTCATTTATTTCACTTGCTTTCCTACTGCTCTGGTTCCCACACCACTGCCACACTAGTTTAAACCCTCCTGGGTGACGCTAGCAAACCTCGCAGCCAGGATATTTGTGCCCCTCCAGTTTAGATGCAACCCGTCCTTCTTGTACAGGTCCCATTTGTCCCTGACGAGATCCCAATCGTGCAGATATCTGAAACCCACCCTTCTGCACCAGCTGCTCAGCCACGTGTTTAGCTACACTATCTTCCTATTTCTAGCCTCATTGGCTCGTGGCATGGGGAGTAATCCCGACATTACAACCCTCGAGGTCCTGTCTTTTATCTTTCTACCTAACTCCCTAAACTCCCCTTGCAGGACCTCGTCACTCTTCCTGCCTATGTCGTTGGTATCGATGTGTACCACAACCTCTGGCTGTTCACCACCCGCCCCCCTTCAGAATACCCCCAGTCTGTACAGAGAAATTCTTGACCCTGGCACCAGGGAGGCAACATACCATCCTGAAGTCTCTTTCACGTCCACAGATGCGCTTATCTGTGCCCCTGACTATAGAGTCCCCTATAACTATTGCTCTTCTGCTAGAACAGGCCATGTTTAACAAGGGTAAGATTGGTGAATGAATGGACTTTCTGTTACTTATATTTCTCAAACTCTGCTATGAAGTGTTTGACAATGCAGAAACAAAGGGAGCCAAGACCTGCCCCAATACACGAAAAGAGACCTGGTCAGACCAGTCGTTACTTGACCACCTGCTGGACAACTCGGGGAGTTTTAAACTGGAAAAATAGATTTTAAACTCAGAACACCGTATGCTCCTGGACTGGGAACATCTCCTGTCCTGTCTGCCTTTCTTCCTCTTTTCCCACGGAACCGAATCTTGCAAAAAAACGTGAAACTCAAAGAGCCAAAGGTTTCCTCCGTGAACAAGGTTTTAAGAAGACTACTGGGCAGCAACGAAATGCAAGACCATTTCTTCAGTCAAGTAATAAAGCGAGCTCGAGAAACAGTTACATGATATTGTCGCAAACTGTTCTACTTATCTTTTTTTCAGCACTTTACTGGCCCTATTTGCATGTTTATATTGCGTGTGCATGCGAGTGTGGTCGCATCATATATCTGTAGACAGGAAGCGTATTAGAGTTTAAGTTTAAGGTTCAATACATTTTATTCTTTCGTCTTTACACCAATGCAATCCTGTTCGTGCTCATTTCTTTACCTTATAAATGGAAAGTTCTGAACAAGGATTCACAAAGGGAGAACTCGAAACACAATGTGTTTGAAGTTAAACCCTGTTACTATAAGACCAGGCCATGACAGCAAAAGACTCCTAGCCACCTTTCTCACCTCATAGTAAAAGGAAATGTGTTGCAGCGTTTCCTACATTAAAATAATGACTACGCTTTAAAATGTGCTCATTGGTTGTAAAGCGCTTTGGGACATGCAGTGGTCATGAAAGGTGCTACATTAATGGAAAACTTTTCTTTTATTTCCAATGTCAGCATGCAGGAAATTAGCCAAATGATAGAGGGAGTAGTGGAGAATGGTTATTGTTCAGTGTGGAGGGAAGTTCACAGTGGGGATCCCCAGGGTCACTGTTGGGATCACTGTTGCTGTATGTTTATGCAATGGGCTTGTGCACCGAAGGGATAATGTCAAAGTTTTCAGATGGCAGGAAGATCATAAATGTTAATAAACAGTGAGAAGGAGAGTAACAGACTTTAGGAGGACAGAGACTAACTGGTAAAATAGGCAGACCATGGCAGATGTAGTTTAACACAGTGAAGTGTGAAGTGAGACATGTTTGTAGAAAGTGCAACTGAAGGCAATACAAACAAATGGGTATTGTTTAAATGAGGAGACAGGAACAGAAAAACTTGATGTGTATTCATACAAATCTTTGAAGGTCGCACGGAACGTTGACAGGTTTACTCACCGGTTTTCAAACCTAAGACAGATGCCAGGAAAAAAAACACTAGTGACAACCAGGCTGAATATGGAAGGTCCAGACGGGAGTGAAAAAATAAATAACAGAAGTAAAGAGAGAGCACCAAAAAAGACTGACAGCTAACACTGAAGGAAGTTCCAAAGTTTTCAATAGGCATATAAATAGTGAAAGGGTCGCAAAAGGAGGAATGAAGCAGATTCAGGACCAGAAATGGGATTTACACATGGATGCAGAGCGCATAGCTGCAGATCTAAATAAATAGTTTGCACCTGTCTTTAACAAGGCAGAGGATACGGAATCTTGTCCTTTATTAGCCGAGGTATAGAATATTAGAATTAGAATTAGAAAATTACAGTGCAGTACAGGCCCTTCGGCCCTCGATGTTGCGCCGACCATCTGACCTACACTATTGCATTTTCATCCATATGTCTATCCAATGACCACTTAAATGCCCTTAAAGTTGGCGAGTCTACAACTGTTGCAGGCAGGGCGTTCCACGCCCCCACTACTCTCTGCGTAAAGAAACTACCTCTGACATCTGTCCTATATCTTTCACCCCTCAACTTAAAGCTATGTCCCCTCGTGTTTGCCATCATCATCCGAGGAAAAAGACTCTCACTATCCACCCTCATCTAACCCTCTGATTATCTTGTATGTCTCTATTAAGTCACCTCTCCTCCTCCTTCTCTCCAACGAAAACAACCCCAAGTCCCTCAGCCTTTCCTCGTAAGACCTTCCCTCCATACCAGGCAACATCCTAGTAAATCTCCTCTGCACCCTTTCCAAAGCTTCCACATCATTCCAATAATGCGGTGACAAGAACTGCACGCAATACTCAAGGTGCGGCCTCACCAGAGTTTTGTACAGCTGCATCATGACCTCGTGGCACCGAAACTCGGTCCCCTACGAATAAAAGGTAACACACCATATGCCTTCTTAACAGCCCTATTAACCTGGGTAGCAACTTTCAGGGATTTATGTACCTGGACACCAAGATCTCTCTGCTCATCTACACTACCAAGAATCTTCCCATTAGCCCAGTACTCTGCATTGCTGTTACTCCATCCAAAGTGAATCACCTCACACTTCTCCGCATTAAACTCCATTTTCCATCTCTCAGCCCAGCTCTGCAGCCTATCTATGTCCCTCTGTACCCAACAACATCCTTCGGCACTATCCACAACTCCACCAACCTTCGTGTCATCCGCAAATTTACTAACCCACCCTTATACACCCTCATCCAGGTCATTTATAAAAATGACAAACAGCAGTGGCCCCAAAACAGATCCTTGCGGTACACCACTAGTAACTAAACTCCAGGATGAACATTTGCCATCAACCACCACCCTCTGTCTTCTTTCAGCGAGCCAATTTCTGATCCAAAGCTCTAAATCACATTCAACCCCATACTTCCGTATTTTCTGCAATAGCCTACCGTGGGGAACCTTATCAAATGCCTTACTGAAATCCATATACACCACATCCACGGCTTTACCCTCATCCACCTGTTTGTTCACCTTCTCGAAAAACTCAATAAGGTTTATGATTCACGACCTACCTTTCACAAAACCGTGCTGACGAAATGAACTTATTCTTTTCAAGATGATTATAAATCCTATCTCTTATAACCTTTTCCAACATTTTACCAGCAACCGAAGTAAGGCTCACAGGTCTATAATTACCAGGGCTGTCTCTACTCCCCTTCTTGAACAAGGGGACAACATTTGCTATCCTCCAGTCTTCCGGCACTATTCCTGTCGACAATGACGACATAAAGATCAACAACAACGGCTCTGCAATCTCCTCCCTGACTTCCCAGAGAATCCTAGGATAAATCCCATCTGGCCCAGGGGACTTATCAATTTTCACTCTTTCCAAAATTGCTAACACCTCCTCCTTGTGAATCTCAATCCCATCTAGCCTAGCAGGCTGTATCTCAGTAATCTCCTCGGCAACATTTTCTTTCTCTACTGTAAATACTGAAGAAAAATATTCATTTAACGCTTCCCCTATCTCCTCTGATTCCGCACACAACGTCCCACTACTATCCTTGATTGGCCCTGTTCTAACTCTTATCATTCTTTTATTCCTGATATACCTATAGAAAGCCTTAGGGTTTTCTTTGATCCTATCCGCCAATGACTTCTCGTGCCCTTTCCTTGCTCTTCTTAGCCCTCTCTTTAGATCCTTCCTGGCTAGCTTGTAACTCTCAAGCGCCCTAACTGAGCCTTCACGTCTCATCCTAACATAAGCCGCCCTCTTCCCCTTGACAAGTGCTTCAACTTCTTGAGTGAACCACGGCTCCCTCGCTCGACAACTTCCTCCCTGCCTGACAGGTACATACTTATCAAGGACACGCATTAGCTGCTCCTTGAATAAGCTCCACATTTCGTTTGTGCCCATCCCCTGCAGTTTCCTTTCCCATCCTACACATCCTAAATCTTGCCTAATTGCGTCATAATTTCCTTTCCCCCAGCTATAATTCTTGCCCTGCGGTATCTACCTGTCCCTGCCCATCGCTGAGGTAAACCTAACCGAATTGTGATCACTATCGCCAAAGTGCTCACCTACATCTAAATCGAACACCTGGCCGAGTTCATTACCCAGTACCAAATCCAATGTGGCATCGCCCCTGGTTGGCCTGTCCACATACTGTGTCAGAAAACCCTCCTGCACACACTGGACAAAAACAGACCCATCTAAAGTACTCGAACTATAGTATTTCCAGTCAATATTTGGAAAGTTAAAGTCCCCCATAACCACTGCCCTGTTACTCTCGCTCCTGTCGAGAATCATCTTCGCTATCCTTTCCTCTACATCTCTGGAACTATTCGGAGGTCTATAGAAAACTCCCAACAGGGTGACCTCTCCTCTCCTGTTTCTATCCTCGGCCCATACTACCTCAGAAGACGAGTCCTCAAACGTCCTTTCTGCCGCTGTAATACTTTCCTTGATTAACAATGCCACACCACCCCCCCCCCCCCCCCCCCGCTCTTTTACCCTCTTCTCTGTTCTTACTGAAACATCGAAATCCCGGAACCTGCAACGTCCATTCCTGCCCCTGCTCTACCCATGTCTCCGAAATGGCCACAACTTCAGGATCCCAGGTACCATCCCATGCTGCAAGCTCACCCAGCTTGTTCCGGATGCTCCAGGCGTTGAAGTCGACACACTTTAAACCAAGTTCTTGCTTGCCAGTGCCCTCTTGCGTCTCTGTAACCTTATCCCCGACCTCACTGCTCTTTACAGCCTGTACACTGGAACTACAATTTAGGTTCCCATTCCCCTGCTGATTTAGTTTAAACCCCCCCGAAGAGCACTAACAAATCTCCCCCCCAGGATATTGGTACCCCTCTGGTTCAGGTGAAGACCATCCTGTTTGTAGAGGTCCCACCGACCTCAGAAAGAGCCCCAATTATCCAGGAAACCAAAACCCTCCCTCCTACACCATCCCTGCAGCCACGTGTTCAACTCCTCTCTCTCCCTATTCCTCTCTTCGCTAGCACGTGGCACGGGCAACAACCCAGAGATAACAACTCTGGTTGTTCTCGCTCTAAGCTTCCACCCTCGCTCCCTGAATTTCTGCCTTAAATCCCCATCTCTCTTCCAACCTATGTCGTTGGTGCCTATGTGCACTACGACTTGGGGGTGCTCCCCCTCCCCCTTAAGGATCCCAAAAACACGATCACAGACATCACGTACCCTGGCACCTGGGAGGCAACACACCAACCTTGAGTCTCTCTCGTTCCCACAGAACCTCCTATCTGTTCCCCTAACTATGGAGTCCCCAATGACTAATGCTCTGCTCCTCTTCCCCTTTCCCTTCTGAGCAACAGGGACAGACTCTGTGCCAGAGACCTGCACCCCATTGCTTACCCCTGGTAAGTCGTCCCTCCCAGCAGGATCCAAAACGGTATACATGTTGTTGAGGGAAACGGCCACAGGGGATCCCTGCACTGCTTGCTGGTTCCCTTTCCTTCCCCTGACGGTAACCCATCTACCTACTTCTTTTACCTGAGGTGTGACTGCCTCCCTATAACTCCTGTCAATAATCCCCTCCGCCTCCTGAATGATCCGAAGTTCATCCAGCTCCAGCTCCAGTTCCCTAACGCGGTCTGCGAGGAGCTGGAGTTGGGTGCACTTCCCGCAGATGCAGTCGGCAGGGACACTCTTGGCGCCCCCTACTTCCCACATTCTGCAGGAGGAACATGCAACTGCCTTTACCTCCATTCCCACTTTTCTAGATTCCCAAGAAATCTACTAAAAAACCAAACGAAAAAAAAGTCAAAACTTGTTCGCTTCGCAATCCGACGGACTGAACTTTTTAAATAAATAGCTTACCTTATCAACACACCAGGGTCCTTTTTTTTTGGTTAGAGCAGGAGGGTGGGTGGGAGACACTACACGTGTAGTGTCTCGGGTACTGCCACTGCCCAAATAAATAGTTTTCCCTTACCCAGCAGTCCCCTGGTCCTCCCGAAACAAAAGGGGATTAACTTGTCACTTACACTGAAATTGACCGCTCAGCTGTAAGTTCGCTCCGCACCTCGTTCTGTCAAAGCTGCTCCTCGCAAAAAGAAAAAGATTTTAAAACTGCCCAAATAAATAGTTTTCCCGAGGTTATGCTGGAACTGTATAACTCATTGGTTAGGCCACAACCTGAGTACTGTGTGCAGTTCTGCCCACCTCATTACAGAAAGGATGTATTTACACTAGAGAGGGTACAGAGGAAATTTACGAGGATGTTGCCAGGACTGGAAAAATGCAGCTATGAGGAAATATTGGATAGCCTGGGGTTGTTCTCCTTGGAACAGAGAGGAGATCTCATTGAAATGTACAACATTGATCGGGGCCTGTGTAGAGTGTCGGTGAAGGGTCTATTCACCTGAGCAGAGAGATCAGTGATGAGGGGGTACAGAATAAAGCGATTGGTAGAAAGATTATAGGGGAGCTGCAGATTTTATTTTTCACTCAGAGGGTGGTGGGAGTCTGCAACTCACTGCCCGCAAGGGTAGTTGAGGCAGAAACCCTCAACTCATTCAAAAGGGGTCTGGATATGCACCTCGAGTGCCGTAATCTATGAAATGGTGGAAGGTGGGATTAGAATAGATGGATCGTTTTTCAGAGAGCATTGGGATGATTGGCGGTGCTATAAACTTTCTATGATTCTAAGATGCAACCCTGGCAACGATGAAAGAGGAGGTAAGTCAGAAATTAGAGGGATTTAAAATTGATAAAGAGGAAGTATTAGATAGGCTGTCTGTACTTAAAGTGGATAAAGCACCAGGAACAGAGGAGATATATCGGCTGAATACGTGGCTGAAGAGATGGTGTGAGGGGGAGAGCTTTAGATTCCTGGGACATTGCGGCCGGTTTTGGGGGAGGTGGGTGTAGTACAAACTGGAAGGGGTAAAACTGCGCAGGACTGGGACTGATGTCCCAGGGGCAGCATTTGCCAGAGTGGTTGGGGAGGGTTGAAAATGGAAGGGGAATTGGAACCTTTGCAAGGAGTCAGAGGAGGGGGCATCAAAGACAAGAACAAAAGACAGAAAGGGGAATAAGGAAAGTGATAGGCAGAGAAATCAACAGCCAGAATCAAACAGGGCCACAGTGAAAACTAGTGGGAAGGGATCCAGTAATGTTAAAAAAACAAGCCTTATGTGTTTCTGCCTTAATGCGCAGATCATTCACAATAAAGGGGATGAACTAATCATGCAAATAGATGTAAATGGGTATGCTATAGTCGCGATTATGGAGACATGGCTGCAGGGTGACAAGGAAAGGGAAATGAACATCCAAGTGTATTCAGTATTTAGGATGGGCAGACTAAAAGCAAAAGGCAGTGGAGTTGCATTGCTGGTTAAAGAAGAAATTAATGCAATAGCGAGGAAAGATATTAGCTCTGACGATGCGGAATCTGTATGGGTAGAGCTGAGAAACACCAAGAGCAAAAACGTTAGTGGGGGTTGTATATAGACTCCCAAACTGCAGTGGTGATATTGGGAATGGCATTAAACAGGAAATTGGAGATGCATGCAGTAAAGGAACATCTGGAATTATGGGCTACTTTAATCTACATAAAGATTGGGCAAATCAAATTGGTCACAATACCGTAGAGGAGGAATTCCTGGAGTGTATACGGGATGGTTTCCTGGACCAATATGTTGAGGAACCAACTAGACAACAGGCCATCGTAGACTGGATATTGTGTAATGAGAGAGGAATAGTTGACAATCTAGTTGTGCGACATCCCTTGGGGATGAGCGATCATAATATGACAGAATTCTTCATCAAGATGGAGAGTGACCTGGTTAATTCTGACACTCGGATCCTGAATCATAATAAGGAAACAACTAGGGTATGAGGCACGAGTTGTCTGTGACGGATTGGGAAACATTACTTAAAGAGTTGACGGTGGATAGGCAATGGCAAACATTTATAAAGCGCCTGGGTGAACTGCAAAAATTGTTTATTCCTGTCTAGCTCAGAAGTAGAACGAGAAAGGTAGTCAAGCCATGGGTTACAAGGGTAATTAGAGAAAACATTAGAGAAAACCCCCACATTACATGAGAGGTATAGACAGGGTGGATAGCAAGAGGCTTTTTCCCAGAGTGGGGGTTTCAATTACTAGAGGACACGAGTTCAAAGTGAAAGGGGAAAAGTTTAGGGGGGATATGCGTGGAAAGTTCTTTACGCAGAGGGTGGTGGGCACCTGGAACGCATTGCCAGCGGAGGTGGTAGATGCGGGCACGATGGAGTCTTTTAAGATGGATCTAGACAGATACATGAATGGGCAGGAAGAAAAGAGATACAGAACCTTAGAAAATAGGCGACATGTTTAGAGAGAGGATCTGGATCGGCGCAGGCTTGGAGGGCCGAAGGGCCTGTTCCTGTGCTGTAATTATCTTTGTTCTTTGTTCTTTTGTTCAATGAAGAGGCATATAAATTTGCCAGAAAAAAACAACAGACCTGAGGATTGGGAGCAGTTTAGTATTCAGCAAAGGAGGACCAAGGGATTGATTAAGAAGGGGAAAAGTAAACTTGCAGGAACATAAAAGCTGACTGTAAACGTTTCTATAGGTATGTGAAGAGAGAAGTATTGGTGAAGACAAATGTCGGTCCCTTAAATTCAGAAACAAGGGAATTTATTATGGGGAACAAAGAAATGGCTGATCAAATAAATGTATAATTTAGTTCTGTCTTCACAATACAGGACACAAATATCATACCAGAAATGTTGAGGAACACAGGGTTTAGTGAGAGGGAGGCACTAAAGGAAATCAGGATCAGTAGAGACATGGTGCTGGGGAAATTGATGGGCTTATAGGCCGATAATTCCCCTGGGCCCGATAATCTACATCCCAGAGTACTTGAGGAAGTGGCCCTAGAAATATTGGATGCATTGGTGGTCATCCTTCAATATTTAATACACTCTGGAACAGTTCCTACAGACTGGAAGCTGGCGAATGTAACCCCACTATTTAAAAAGGGAGGTGGAGAGAAAACAGGGAATTATAGAACAGTCACCCTGACGTTGGTAGTGGGGAAGTTTCTACAACAAAAATGTTATAACAGAGCACTGATAGAACAGTGGTAGAATCGGACAGTCAGCTGGGATCCCAACGATTCCAATATACAATAATGATTGAGATGAGGGAACTAAATGTAATATCTCCAAATTTGCAGATGTCACAAAACTGGGTGTGAGGGTGAGTTGTGATGAGGATGCAGAGACGCGTCAGGATGATTTCAACAACTTGAAAGAGTGGGCAAATGCATGGCAGATGCAGTATAATGTGGATAAATGTGATGTTATCCACTTTGGCAGCAAAAGCAAGAAGGCAGATTATTATCTGCACGCATACAAACTGAAAGAGGGGAATATGCAACGAGAACTGGATGTTCTCGTACACAAGTCGCTGAAGGTAAGCATGCAGTTGTAACAGGCGGTAAAAAAGGCAAATGGAGTGTTGGCTTTCATAGTGAGAGGATTCGAGTTCAGGAGCAGGGGTGTTTTGCTGCAATTTTGCAGTGGCTTGGTGAGGCCACACCTGGAATGTTGTGTGCAGTTTTGGTCTCCTTATCTGAGGAAGGATGTTCTTGCTATAGAGGAAGTGTAGCGAAGGTTTACCAGACTGAATCCTCGGATGGCGGGACTGATGTATGAGGATTAGGATTATATTCGCTGGAGTTCAGAAGAATGAGGGGCGATCTCATAGAAATCTATAAAATTCTAACAGGACTTGACAAGGTAGTTGCAGGAAGGATGTTCCCCGATGGTGGGGGATTGCAAAATCAGGGATCATAGTCTAATGATATGGGGTGAAACTTTCAGGACTGAGATGAGGAGAAATTACTTCACCCAGAGAGTGGTGAGCCTGTGGAATTCGCTACCACAGAAGGCACTTCAGGCCAAAACATTTTATGTTTTCCATAAGGAGTGAGATATCGCTCTTGAGACAAAAGGTATCGAAGGATATGGGGGGAAAGCGTGAACAGGTTACTAATTGGATGACCAGCCATGATCATAATGAATGACGGTGCAGGCTCGAAGGGCCAAAAGGCGTCCTCCTGATCCTATTTTCTATGTTACTCTAAGATGCAGCCAAGGATACTGAGGGAAGTGAGGGTGGAAATCGCAGAAGCATTGGCCATATTTTTGCACTCTTCCGTATACTCGGGGGTGATGCCAGAAGACTGGAGAATTGCAAACGTTACACCCTTGTTCAAAAAAGGGTGTAAAGACAAGTCCAGTAACTACAGAGCAGTCAGTTTAATTCCAGTGGTGGGAAAACTTCTGAAATAATAATTTTGTACAAAATCAATAGTCACATGGACAACTGTGAGTTAATTAAGCAAACCAGCATGGATTTCGCAAGGGAAAGTCATGTTTAACTAACTTGCGGCAGTTTCCGAGGTGGTAACAGAGAGAGTTGATGAGGGCAATGCTGTTGATGTGGTGGACATGGACTTTCATACAGCAGTCCATTCAGATTGAACCTGCCTCCTCCAAACCCTCAGGCAGTGCATTCCAGACATTTCACAACTCCCTGCATGAAAAAGCCTTTTGATACAGTGCCACACACAGACCTGTGAGCAAACTTGCAGCTCGTGGAATAAAAGGGACGGTAGCAACATGGAAACGAAATTAGCTGAGTGACAGGAAACACAGAAGTTCAATGCAGACAAATGTGAAGTGATTCATTTTGGTAGGAGGAACCTGGCCTGGAGAGACAATATACAAAAAAGGGAACAATTCCGAAGAGGGTGCAGGAGCAGAGGGACCACGGTGTACATGTGTATAAGTCGGATTTAGATGTTTCAGTAAGAACAGAGAAGAGGGTAAAAGAGGGGGGGGAGGTGTGGCATTGTTAATCAAGGAAAGTATTACAGCGGCAGAAAGGACGTTTGAGGACTCGTCTACTGAGGTAGTATGGGCCGAGGTTAGAAACAGGAGAGGAGAGGTCACCCTGTTGGGAGTTTTCTATAGACCTCCGAATAGTTCCAGAGATGTAGAGGAAAGGATAGCGAAGATGATTCTCGACAGGAGCGAGAGTAACAGGGTAGTGGTTATGGGGGACTTTAACTTTCCAAATATTGACTGGAAATACTATAGTTCGACTACTTCAGATGGGTCAGTTTTTGTCCAGTGTGTGCAGGAGGGTTTTCTGACACAGTATGTGGACAGGCCAACCAGGGGCGATGCCACATTGGATTTTGTACTGGGTAATGAACCCGGCCAGGTGTTCGATTTAGATGTAGGTGAGCACTTTGGCGATAGTGATCACAATTCGGTTAGGTTTACCGTAGCGATGGGCAGGGACAGGTATATACCGCAGGGCAAGAATTATAGCTGGGGAAAGGAAATTATGACGCGATTAGGCAAGATTTAGGATGTGTCGGATGGGGAAGGAAACTGCAGGGGATGGGCACAAACGAAATATGGAGCTTATTCAAGGAGCAGCTAATGCGTGTCCTTAATAAGTATGTACCTGTCAGGCAGGGAGGAAGTTGTCGAGCGAGGGAGCCGTGGTTTACTCAAGAAGTTGAAGCGCTTGTCAAGAGGAAGAGGGCGGCTTATGTTAGGATGAGACGTGAATGCACAGTTCGGACGCTTGAGAGTTACAAGCCAGCCAGGAAGGAGCTAAAGGGAGGGCTAAGAAGAGCAAGGAGAGGACACGAGAAGTCATTGGCGGATAGGATCAAAGAAAACCCTAAGGCTTTCTATAGGTAGATCAGGAATAAAAGAATGAAAAGAGTTAGAACACGGCCAATCAACGATAGTAGTGGGACGTTGTGTGCGGAATCAGAGGAGATAGGGGAAGCGTTAAATGAATATTTTTCGTCAGTATTTACAGTAGAAAAAGAAAATGTTGCTGAGGAGATTACTGAGATACAGCCTACTAGGCAAGATGGGATTGAGATTCACAAGGAGGAGGTGTTAGCAATTTTGGAAAGAGTGAAAATAGATAAGTCCCCTGGGACAGATGGGATTTATCCTAGGATTCTCTGGGAAGCCAGGGAGGAGATTGCAGAGCCGTTGTTGTTGATCTTTATCTCGTCATTGTCGACAGGAGTAGTGCCGGAAGACTGGAGGATAGCAAATGTTGTCCCCTTGTTCAAGAAGGGGAGTAGAGACAGCCCTGGTAATTATAGACCTGTGAGCCTTACTTCGGTTGTGGGTAAAATGTTGGAAAGGGTTATAAGAGATAGGATGGCAAATGTTCATCCTGGAGTTTAGTTGCTTGTGGTGTACCGCAAGGATCTGTTTTGGGACCACTGCTGTTTGTCATTTTTATAAATGACCTGGAAGAGGGTGTAGAAGGGTGGGTTAGTAAATTTGCAGATGACACTAAGGTCGGTGGAGTTGTGGATAGTGCCGAAGGATGTTGTAGGGTACAGAGGGACATAGATAGGCTGCAGAGCTGGGCTGAGAGATGGCAAATGGAGTTTAATGCGGAAAAGTGTGAGGTGATTCACTTTGGAAGGAGTAACAGGAATGCAGAGTACTGGGCTAATGGGAAGATTCTTGGTAGTGTAGATGAACAGAGATCTTGGTGTCCAAGTGCATAAATCCCTGAAGGTTGCTAACCAGGTTAATAGGGCTGTTAAGAAGGCATATGGTGTGTTAGCTTTTATTAGTAGGGGGATCGAGTTTCGGAGCCACGAGGTCATGCTGCAGCTGTACAAAACTCTGGTGAGACCGCACCTGGAGTATTGCGTGCAGTTCTGGTCACCGCATTATAGGAAGGATGTGGAAGCTATGGAAAGGGTGCAGAGGAGATTTACTAGGATGTTGCCTGGTATGGAGGGAAGGTCTTACGAGGAAAGGCTGAGGGACTTGAGGTTGTTTTCGTTGGAGAGTAGGAGGAGGAGAGGTGACTGAATAGAGACATATAAGATAATCAGAGGGTTAGATAGGGTGGATAGTGAGAGTCTTTTTCCTCGGATGGTGATGGCAAACACGAGGGGACATAGCTTCAAGTTGAGGGGTGATAGATATAGGACAGATGTGAGAGGTAGTTTCTTTACTCAGAGAGTAGTCAGGGCGTGGAACGCCCTGCCTGCAGCAGTAGTAGATTCGTCAACTTTAAGGGCATTTAAGTGGTCATTGGATAGATATATGGATGAAAATGGAATAGTGTAGGTTAGATGGTTTCACAGGTCGGCGCAACATCGAGGGCCGAAGGGCCTGTACTGCGCTGTGATGTTCTAATTCTAATTCTATTCCATATTGCTGTTAATAAAGCCCAGGATACTATATGTCTTATTAACTGCTCTCTCACCTGTCCTGCCACCTTCAATGACCTATGCACATATACATCCAGGTCCCTCTGCTCCTGCACCATCTTTAGAATTGTAACCTTTATCCTGTATTGTCTCTCCCTGTTCTTCCTACCAAGATGAGTCACTTCACATTTCTCCACATTGAACTTTAGCTGCCACCTGTCTGCCCATTCCAGCAAGTTGTCCATGTCCTGTTGAAGTTCTACACTATCCCCCTCATCGTTCACAATGCTTCCAAGTTTTTCTTCATCTAGCAACTATGAAATTGTGCCATGTACACCAAATTCTAGCTCATTAATATATGCCAGGAAGAGAAAGGGTCCCAAAACAGATCCCTGGAGAACTCCACTATAAACCCAAAGTAAAAACAAAAAGTGCTGGAAATACCCAGCAGGTTTGGCAGCATCTATGGAACGTTTCGGGTCTTTGACCTTTCATCAGAATTGTCAGAGGTTAGAAATGTAATAGGTTTTAATCAAATACATCTGGGGTGGGAGAAAAGGGAGCAAAAGGGATTTCATAAGAACTAGGAGCAGGAGTAGGCCGTCCGGCCCCTCGAGCCTGCTCCGCCATTCAATAAGATCATGGCTGATCTTTCCGTGGATTCAGATCCATCTACACGCATTCTCACTGTGTCCCTTAATTCCTTTATTGTTCAAAAAGATATCTACCTTAGCTTTAAAAACGTTTACTGAAGAAGCGTCAACTACTTCACTGGGCAAGGAATGCCATAGGTTAACAACCCTCTGGGTGAGGACGTTCCTTCTTAATTCAGTCCTAAATCCGCTCCCTCTAATCTTGAGGCTATGCCCTCTTGTCCTAGCTTCACCTGCCAGTGGAAACATCCTCTCTACTTGTATCTTATCTGTTCCCTTCATAATTTTATATGTTTCTGTAAGATCCCCTCTCATTCTTCTGAATTCCAATGAATATAATCCTAATCTACTCAGTCTCTCCTCAAAAGCCAACCCCCTCAACTCCAGAATCAACCTAGTGAACCTCCTCTGTACCCTCTCCAGTGCCAGTACATCCTTTCTCAAGTAAGGAGACCAAAACTGCACACAGTACTCCAGGTGCGGCCTCACCAGTATCTTCTACAGCTGCAACATAACCTCTCTGCTTTTAAACTCAATCCCTTTAGCAATGAAGGACAAAATTCCATTTGCCTTCCTAATTACTTGCTGTACCTGCAGACCAACCTTCTGCGATTCATGCACAAGGACACCCAGGTCCCTCTGCATAGCAGCATGCTGCAACTTTTTACCATTCAAGTAATAATCCTTTTTACTGTTACTCCTACCGAAATGAATGATTTCACATTTATTAACATTGTATTTCATCTGCCAGACGTTTGCCCACTCACTCAATGTATCTATGTTCCTCTGCAAAGTTTCACAGTCATCTGCACACTTTGCTGTGCCACTCATCTTAGTGTCATCTGCAATCATTGACACCCTCCACGTGGCCCCAACTCCAAATCATCGATATAAATTGTAAATAATTGAATGCCCAACACCGATCCCTGAGGCACACCACTAGTGACTTATTGCCAACCAGAATAGCACTCATTTATCCCCACTCTCTGCTTCCTGTTAGTCAACCAATCCTCTACCCGTGCTAATACTTTACCCCGAACGCCCTGCATCCTTATCTTATGCCGCAGTCTCTTGTGCGGCACCTTGTTGAAGGCCTTTTGGAAATCTAGGTACACCACATCCATTGGGTCCCCATTGTCCACCTTGCTCGTAATGTCATCATCGAATTCCAAAAGATTTGTCAAGCATGACCCGCCCTTCATGAACCCATGCTGCGTCTGCCCAACGGGACAATTTCTATCGAGATGCCCTGCTATTTCTTCCTTGATAATAGACTCAAGCATCTTCCCCACTACAGAGGTTAAGCTAACCTGTCTATAATTCCCCATCTTCTGTCTACCTCCCTTTTTAAACAGTGGCGTCACATCTGCTGTTTTCCAATCTGCTGGGACTTCCCCAGAGTCCAGCGAATTTTGGAAAATTAACGTCAGTGCACCTGCTATTTCTCGCGCCATCTCCTGAAGTACCCGAGGATGCAATCCATCAGGGCCAGGAGACTTATCAATCCTTAGCTCCATTAGCACTTTTGCTCTCTGTCTTTATATTCTGTGCTAGTTTTTTCTCATGTTCTATCTTACTTTGTCTTTATAACTCTTTTTGTGGCTTTCTGTTGACCTTTAAAGATTTCCCAATCTTCTAGTTTCATGCTGCTTTTGGCCACTTTGTATGCCTTCTCTTTCAATTTGATAGCCTCCCTTATTTCCTTAGACACCCATGGCAGATTACCCCTTTTCTTCCAGTCCTTCCTTTTCACTGGAATATTCTTTTGCTGAGCACTTTGAAAAATTGATTTGAAAGTCCTCCACTGCTCGTCAACTGTCCCACCATAAAATCTTTGTTTCCAGTCTACTTTAGTCAAGTCCTCCCTCATTCTATTGTAGTCCCCCTTGTTCAAGCGCAGTACCCTGATATTGGATTTTATCTTCACACTCTCCATCTGTATTCTAAATTCAACCATACTGGGATCACTCCTTCCAAGAGGATCCCTAACTATGAGGTCATTAATTATTCCTGTCTCATTACACAGGACTAGATCTAGGATAGCTCGCTCCCTCGTCGGTTCCATTACATGCTTTTCAAGAAAACTATCACGGATACACTCAACGAACTCCTCCCCCACGATAATTGGGGGAGAGGACAGAGGGCCAGTGACATTAACTGACCAGGAGCTCATGGGGCAAAGGAAAAGAGTGTGTGCTCATGGTGTGGAGAACGACAAAGCGTTGGTGCAGGGAAAGTGTTAGCCCTAGCTAAAAGCACGAACATATAAATTCCAGTTTAAGGCAGGCACATGGTTAAAACAAACTGATAAAACAGAACAGTAATAAAAAGGGCCAACCATGCTCTGAAATTATTGAACTCAATGTTCATTCCGGAAGGCTGTGCAGTGCCTAACCGGACAATGAGGAGCTGTTCTTCGAGCTAGCGTTGATGTTCACCGCAGCAGACCAAACACGGATTGGGTGACCACTCTGTCGAACATCTCCGCTCATTCCAAAAGCATGATCCAGAGCCTCCGCTCGCTTGTCATTTCAACACCATCCATCGCCACCACCGCTCTAATGCCCACATTCCTCCCCTTGTGTTTAAGTCCCCACCCCCGCTTTACTTGCTTAAAACCTATTACATTTCTAACCTTTGCCAGTTCTGATGAAAGGTCATACACCTGTAACATTAACTCTGCTTCTCTCTCCACACATATTTCCTGACCTGCTGAGTATCTACAGCACTTGCTGGTTTCATTAACTCTGTTTCTCTCTCCGTAGATGCTGCCTCCCTTGCTGAGTATTTCCAGCACATTCTGGTTTTATATCAGAATTCCAGCATCAGCAGTATTTTGCTTTGATTTCACTACAAACCTTTCTCCAGCCTGAGAAGCATCCATTAATCACTACTCTCTGTTTCCTGTCACTCAGCCAATTTAGTTTCATGTTGCTACTGTCCTTTTTATTCGATGAACTATAACTTTGCTGACAAGTGTGCTGTGTGGCACTTTAGCAAATTCGTTTTGGACTTCCATTTACACCACATCAACTGCATTGTCCCCATCAAGCTTCCTTTTTACCTCTTCAAAACAACTCGAACAAGTTAGCTAAACATCATTTCCCCTAAGCAAATCAGTGCTGGTTTTGCTTAATTGACCTACATTTGTCCATGTGCCTATTAATTTGTCCCGAATATGACACCAATATTGCAAACAGACTGGCTGAATGTCAGACTGTTACCATGGAGAAGGATGGAAGAAATGGCAAGGGAACAGAGTTGGAGTGGGGAGTGAAATCAATGGCTTCAGTCTTCCCAATATTTCATTGGAGGAAATTTCTGCTCATCCGGTACTGGATGTTGGATAAGCAGTCTGATAATTTAACAACAGTGGAGGAGTGGAGAGAGGTGGTGGTGAGGTAAACATGATGGCATTCTTAGATAAAACAATGGAGACGGTAGCTGAGGGATGGATTATTGGAAATAGCAGAGGCACTGGCCAGAATCTTCCAATCATCCTTGGATCTGGGAGTGATGACAGCGAACTGGAGGACTGTAAATGTTACATCCTGTTTACAAAATAAGAGATTAGATAAATCCTATAACTGCTGACCAATCAGTCTAATGTCGGTGGTTGGAAATTACTAGAGGCAAGAACCCAGTACAAAAATATATCCCAGGGGTCAGTATTAGAAAAAGTGCTGTTCACAGCTCCAGTCACCTGGGTTCGGTGCTGCGTCCTGCCACAGCCTCACAGCTCCAGTGACCTGGGTTCGGTTCCGTTCACTGCCACGGCCTCACAGCTCCAGTGTCCCGGGTTCTGTTCTGGGTGCTGCCTGTGTGGAGTTTGCAAGTTTTCCCTGTGACCATGTGGGTTTCTGCCGGGTGCTCTGGTTTCCTCCCACAGACAAAGACTTGCAGGTTGATAGATAAATTGGCCATTGTAAATGTCCCTAGTCTCGTTAGGTGGTAGGAGGATGGTGGGGATGTGGTAGGAAATATGGGATTAACGTTGGATATATAAATGGGTGGCTGTTGGTCAGCACAGACTCGATGGGCCAAAGGGTCTGTTTCAGTGCAGTATCTCTCTATGAGCGGCACAGTGGTGCAGTGGTTAGCACTACAACCTCACAGCTCCAGGGACCCAGGTTCGATTCTGGGTACTGCCTGTGTGGAGCTTGCAAGTTCTCCCCGTGTCTGCGTGGGTTTTCTCCGGGCGCTCCGGTTTTCTCCCACAAGGACTTGCAGGTTGGTAGGTAAATTGGCCATTATAAATTGTCACTAGTATAGGTAGGTGGTCGGGAAATATCAGGACAGGTGGGGATGTTTGGTAGGAATATGGGATTAGTGTCGGATTACTATAAATGGGTGGTTGATGTTTGGCACAGACTCGGTGGGCCGAAGGGCCTGTTTCAGTGCTGCATCTCTAATCTTGACATATAGATAGATATATAAATGACACATACTTATATGTTTAAAATAAAACATAATTTCAACTCTTGCATTTGACATGAAACTCATAACTAAGTTCGGCAAAAATGCAGACCAGAGAATTATCCAACCCCACAGACCTTTTTCTTATTTATTTATTCTGGACTCTAATCCAACACAAATTTATTTCTCACTCTGTAATTTATTTGTGCGTGATTCTTGTGTGAGTGTGTGCGTAGCGTATATTTTTATTATTTTAGATCCAGTTTAGATTGCTAAGTATAATAAACTCACCTCTTGCTTAAACTCAAGAAAACCTGTCAGATGTGTTCTTTCACGATCACAACAAAGGTCAAAGGTAAAATATTCACTGAGGTGGTCAGCACGTCCACTGCTAAAAAGGACCAAACCCTGTTGCGGTGAATTAAGACATAGGACAAGAGGAGATTTGGGACCACTCCTCACATAGCTGAAACTGAAACCTGGAGGTTCTAGTGATCGTAACCCAACAACAAATAAGAAATTGGAAGTGGGAAAAACGATTGATCCTCAGAAAAAAAATTAAAATGTCATTGCAGGTTTTATTGTGGATTTCACTGCGAGAACACTAAAATGTCCACATTTGAAGACAATAGCTTCCTAAACCAGAGCATACAAACATATGAGCATATGAATTAGGTGCAGGAGTAGGACACTGGGCCATTCAATAAGATCATGACTAATCTGCCTGTAACCTAGGCTCCACATTACCACCTACCCCCGATAACCTTTCAGCCCTTGCTTATCAAGAATCTATCTACCTCTGCCTTACAAATATTTAAAGACTCTGTTTCACTGCCTTTTTGGGAATAGAATTCCAAAAGACTCACGACCCTCTGAGATTCTCCGCATCTCTGTTTTAAATGGGCAACCCCTAAATCTAGACACTCCCAAAACGGGAAACATCCTTTCCACATCCACCCTGTCAAGAACCCTGAAGATCTTATGTGTTTCAATCAAGTCACCTCATACTCTTCAAAATACCAGTGGATTTAAGCCTAGCCTGTCCAATCTGTCCTCATAAGACAACCCACCCATTCCAGGTATTAGTCCAGTAAACCTTCTCTGAACTGCTTCAACGCATTTACATCCTTCCTTAAATAGGGAGACCAGTACTGTACACAATATTCCAGATGAGGACTCACCAATGCCCTGTATAACTAAAGCATAATCTCCCTACTTTTGTATTCAATTCCCCTCACGACAAAGGATAACATTCTATTCGCATTCCTAATTACTTGATGAACTTGCAAGCTAACCTTTGGTAATACATGCACTAGGACCCCCAGATCCCTCTGCATCTCAGCGCTCTGCAATCTCTCTACATTTAGATAATATGCTTCTATTAGAATTAGAACATTACAGCACAGTACAGGCCCTTCGGCCCTCGATGTTGCGCCAAAATAGACAATTTCACTCTTACAACATATACTCCATTTGCCAGGCCATTGCCCCCTCATTGAACCTATCTATAATCATTTGCAGCCTCCTTATGTCCCCTTAATAAGTTACTTTCTTACTTATCTTTGCGTCATCAGCAAATTTAGCAACCATACCTTCGGTCCCTTCATACAAATCATTTATATAAATTGCAAAACGTTGAGGCCTCAGTACTGATCCCTGTAGCACACCACTCGTTACACCTTGCCAACCAGAAAAATACCCATTAACAACTACTCTCTGTTTTCTGTTATCTAACCAATCTTCTATCCATGCCAATATGTTACCCCCTTCATCATGAGATTTTATCGTCGCATAACCTTTGAGGCGGCAGCTTAACAAATGCATCCTGCAAATCTATGTACAGTACATCCACCAGTTCCCCTTTATCCACAGCACATGGTACCTCTTCAAAGAACTCCAATACATTGATTAAACATGATTTCCCTTTCATAAAACCATGTTGATTCTGCCTGATTACCTTGAATTTTTCCAAGTGCTGGCAATACCGTCTTTAATAATAACTTGCAACATTTCCCTAAGACAGATGTGATGCTATCTGACCTGTAGTTTTCTCCTTTTCTGATTAACGCAGTTACATAAAGAGTGAAGTAACTCGGTACAGGTTAAAAGCCTTGTCCGTTGAAAAGTTGAGTAATGTAGCTGAACCGTTAGGGATTACTCTCCAGCCAAAAGCTAGGAACCCCGAAATCCTAAGACTTGTAGCCATCCATTTTTCACTTGAAGCTGAAGACGCAAACAGGGTTAAAATCACACTCACGCTCTCTCAGGTCTCTCTTCCGGGTCCATAATTGGGTCTGGGATCGAGTCGGGCTGGACCCCCACTCTTCTCACCTATGATTTCTGTTTCTTCCCAATAGGTACAGAACCACCAACTGAGCTCTTACTTTAATTTGTACTTTGCCCAGGGACTTAATTTAATGTAGAAATAGGGAGATTAAACTTCCCAAGCTGAGTTCTCCGCAGAGATTTATTTTTAATGTTAATGACATTGGAACTTGAAACGATTCAGAAGCTTATTTTTTACATTGCTTGATTTTCTGAAGTGGATATATTTTTTCCTGCAAGTGCTCAGGTTCGAGACACCTTCGTCTGTTTGAAATCAATGCTTGTTGTTTCATTTTTAAAACTTAATGATGTTAGTTGAACATGAGTACAACAACAACTGGCACCTGTACTCGATCACTCGTCTAAAGCCAGTCTATCCGACCAAACCCGAATCGTTGCGTTCTGGTTGGGTTGTGCGTTGAAAATAAAAAAAAGTCTCGTGCTTGGCTCGGGTTCCGGTTGGTTGTTGTCGAGTCAGGCGCGTGTCGGGTTTCAATTTTATACCCGAGCCAGGATTTAATTTGTGTGTGCAATTGTGTGAGGGACAGTATCTGTATGTGTGTGTGTGTGTGTGTGTGTGTATGTGTGTGTCAGTGCTCCTGAGAAGAAAGAGAGAGGAGAGGGTGTTGATGTATGAATATCTGGCCTGCGGTGTACTGTGAGAGAGAGAGGATAGAGTGTGCATGGATATCTGGTTCAGTGCCTGGTGTGTACCATGTGCTTGTGTGTGTGTATATACATGTGTGTCTGGCTTTGTGCACGGGGTGTGATCTGTGTGTGTGTGTGTGTGTGTGTGTGTGTGTGTGTGTATGTGTGCGTCTACCTCAGTGATGGAGTGTTATCTCTGTGTCTCTGTGTGTGTCTGCATGTCTGTGTGTGTGTCTCAGTGCTGGCGTGTGTGTGTGTGTGTGTGTGTGTGTGTGTGTGTGTGTGTGTGTGTGTGCGCGTGTGTGTGTGTGTGTGTGTGTGCGCGTGTGTGTGTGTGTGTGTGTGCGTTTCATTGCTCCTGAGAGAAAGAGGGAGAGAGTATGGGTTATGACCATCTGGCTGAGTGCCTGGGCTGTACTGTGTGTATGTGAGAGAGAGAAGATAGAGTGTGTGTGGATAACTGGCTCAGTGCCTGGTGTGCACTGTGTGTGTGTGTATATATGCATGTATGTCTGGCTCTGTGCATGGGGTGTGATCTGTGTGTGCATCTGTCTCAGTCTTGGAGTGTTATCTCTGTGTCTCTATGTGTGTCTGTATGCCTGTATGTTTGTCTGGGTGCCTGGCTCAGGAGTTGGGATGTGACGTGATGTTTGTTTGTGTCCGTGTCTGTGTGTGTGCGTGTCACTTGTGCCTGTGTGTGAAAGAGAGAGAGAAAGTGTGTGTACTTGTGTGTGTGTGTGTGTGTGTGTCTGTGATTTTATTTGTTTTTATGTGTGTATATATGTTGGTGTCTCAGGCCCCGGGTTGTGCCGTGTATCGGTCTGTGTGTGTTTGTGTTTCAATGTGTCTTTGTGAGTGTGCGCATCTCAGTGCTTCTGTTGTGCTGTGTGTGCGTGTGAGTGTCTCAGTGCCTGTGTTGTTCTGTGTATCTGGCTGTGCATCTGTGTTTCTATGTGTGTTTGTGTGAGTGTTTGCCTCACTGCTTGTGTTGTATTGTGTGGGTGTGCCTGTGTGTGTGCATGTGTGTCTGTGTGTGTGTGTGCGCGCACGCGCGAGTGTGTGTGCGTGAGAGAGAGTGTGCCGTGTGTGTGTGTGTATCTGTGATTGTGTGTGTGTGTGTGTGTGTGTGTGTGTGTGTCTGTGTGTGTGTGTTTGTGTATCTATCTGGCTCACTGGCTGAGGTCTGATCGGTATATATGTGTGTGTGTGTGTGTGTGCTTATGTGTCGCTGTTTGTGCTTGCGTTCGTTTGTTCGTATATCTATCCAGCTCAGTGCCTGGGGTCTGATCGAAGTGTGCGTTGGGTCACTAGTACCAGTCTGGAAGGCCCTGGTGAGGGGTTGTGGTGGGGTGGTTATCAAGCCCAGAGGGATGGGAATCCTGGGAGATGCATTGTTCTCCGGGCTGGTCCTTCCATGGGCCACAGATTGCCCATGGAGGAGGGAGATTAACCCAAGCCTAAAGGCAGGGAACTCCGTTTTGCAAGGTGCCCTCTCCATGTGGCAGAGTTACCCCAGCTACTGGTTAGATCCAGTGGTGGTGGGGAGAGGCCCTTATAAGTGACTATTTAAGGGCCTCAGTTGGCCTCTGGACGAGAAGGTCATTGTTAGCCTATCCGCGCCCCTGGGAAGATCTCTTTGCAATGGGGTGATGACAGGCCCTCAGCCCTCGCCAACCATCATGATTCTCTGGGCCCCCCGCCTCCGCCCTAGACTTCCGGAGGCCCATAAAATCTAGCCCAGAGAGTGGTGATAACATGGAGGAATTTGAAAACAAGTATGATAATTTTAAAATCAAGACATTTCTGAGTCGACAGCCAGTGGAGGTCAGTGAGTATAGGAGTGATTGGTGAACGGGGGTGACTGTGGGTTACCACATCAGCAGCAGAGTTTTGGATGACCTGAAGTTTACAGACAGTAGAATGTGGGAGATCAGCAGGTGGGCATTGGAATGGTCAAGTCTAGAGGGAATGTAGGATTGAATGTGGGTTTTCATCAGAGGACCCGAGACAGGGATGACTTCAGGCGATGTAATGGGGACCTTTTCCGGCCCGTATTCAGGAGAACTTCTTTGCCCAGTATGCAATTGCAACAAGAGAAGGCGCAGGTTCAGACTTACTTTTAGGAAATGAGGATAGGCAGGTAGAAGGAGTGGCAGTGGGAGAGTATTTTGGTGGTAGCGATCATTATTTACTCAGTTTTAATCTAATTATGGAAAAGGACAAGGTTACAACAGGAGTTAGAGTTCTCAGTTGGGACAAGGCCAATTTTACTAAGCTGAGGAGTGATTTAGCGAATGTGAACTGGAAACAGCTACTTGAAAGTAAATCAGTGTCAGAACATTGTGAGGCATTCAAAGGGAAGATTCAAGGGGTTCAGATCAAACATGTTCCCAGTTAGAAAAGAGGGTGAGACTGCCAAATCTAGAACCCCATGGATGTCATGGAGCCTCCAGGGTAAGTTAAGGCAGAAAAGGAAAGCTTCTGTCCAACACCGAGAACTCAATACTAAAGAAAGCCGAGAGGTGTATGGAAAGTGGAGGAGTGAAATCAAAAAGGAAATTAGGAAAGCAAAAGATATTATGAAATAATATTGGCAAACAAAATCAAGGTGAACCCAAGGAAGTTTGTTCAATACATTAATAGTAAGGTGATAACAAAGGGGAGAGTATGGACCATAATAGACCAAAAAGGTATCCTATGTGTAGGGGAGGAAGCTATTGGCATGGTTCTTAACGAATACTTTGCGTCTGTCTTCACAAAAGAGTGGGACGATGCAGAAATAGATGTTAAGGAGGAAGAGGGTGAAGAATTAAATATGATAAACATAGGGAGAGAGGAAGTGCTAATGGGATTGGTATACTTGAAAGTTGAAAAATCACCAGAGCCGAATGAAACGTACCCCAGTTTGTTAAAAGAAGCAAGAGAGGAAACAGCATAGGATATGACCATCGTTTTCCAGTTCTCACTAGATACAGGTGTGATGCCAGTGGATTGGAGAACTGCTAACATTGTACCTCTGTTTAAAAAGGGAGCGAAGGATAGTCTGAATAATTACAGGCCCGTCAGTCCAACCTCAGTGGTAGGAAAACTATTGGAATCAATTCTGAGAGACAGAATAAACAGTCACTTAGAAAGGCACCGGCTAATCACGGATAGCCAGCATGGATTTATTAAGGGAAGGTCGTGTCTGACTAACTTGCATGAATTTTTTGAAGAAGTAACAATGACGATAGATAAGGATCGTGCAGTTGATGTCTCCAGCGATTTTAGCAAGGCTTTTGACAAGGTCTCACATGGAAGAATGCTTACCAAAATAAAACCCCATGAGATCCATGGAATTGGAGCAAGGTGGATTCAAGATTGGCTTTGTGGCAGGAAACAAAGGGTAATTGCTAACTGGTGTTTTTTTGTGACTGGAGGGCTGTTTCCAGTGGCATTCTGCAGGGTTCAGTACTGAGTCTCCTGCATTTTCAGGTAAATATTCATGATTTGAATGTAAATGTAGAAGCGTGATCCAAGAAGTTTGTAGACGATTCAAAGATTGGCCATGTTGTCGATAGCAAGGATGACAGCTGTCGACAACAGGAAGATATCAATAGAATGGTCAGATGGGCAGAACAGCGGCAAATGGAATTCAACCTGGATAAGGGTGAAGTGATGCATTTGGGGAGGTGAAACAAGGCAAAAGAGTACACGATTAATGGGAAAATCCTGAGAAGTGAAGATGACATGAGAGATTTTGCTGTGAATGTCCGTAGATCCCTGAAGGCAGCAGATCAGGTCTATAAGGTTGTTAACAAGGCATATGGAATCATTTCCTTTATTAGCCGAGGTATAGAACATAAGAGCAGAGAGGTTATGCTATAACTGTATAAATCATTGGTTAGGCCACAACCTGAGTACTGTGTGCTGTTCTGGTCACCTCATTACAGAAAGGATGTATTTGCACAAGAGAGGGTACAGAGGAGATTTACGAGGATATTGCCATGAATGGGCAATGCAGCTATGAGGAAAGATTGGATAGGCTGGGGTTGTTCTACTTGGAACAGAGAAGGCTGTGGGAAAATCTGATTGAAATGTACAAAATGCTGACGGGCCTGGATAATGTGGAGGTGAAGGATCTATTAACCTTGGCAGAGAGATCAGTGCCGAGGCGACAGAGATTTAAAGTGACAGGTGGAAAAATTAGAGGGGAGATGAGGGGAAAAAATCACCCAGAGTGCGCGCTGTGGAACTCACTGTCTTAAAGGGTAGTAGAGGCAGACCTTCAACTCATTTTGAAGATGTCTTGATGCACCTTAAGTGCTCTCATCTGCTGGGCCATGGGCGAAATGCTGGAAGGTGGGATTCGGCTTGGAATAAGAGCGGGTGGGCGGGGGCCGGGGGGGGGTTCGTTTTCTGGCCGGCAGAAACACAATGGGCCACGCGTCCTGGTGCTGTGTTATAAACATTCTATGATTTTCTAGGTGGCGATAGGCTGCTTTAGTGAAGGTATGTCTATGTGCTCAGAAGGTCATTTCGGGGTTAAATATGACACCAAGGTGTGAACATTCTGGTTTCGTCTCACACCGTTGCCGGGAGAGGGATGGAGTCGGTAACAAGGGAATGAAGTTTGGAGTGGGCACTGAAAACAATGGCTTCAATCTTCTCAAACTTTAATGACACAGCAGAGATGTGAGGTAATACATTTTAGAAGGATGTATGTGGAGAGACAGCACAAGCTACATGTTACAACTGTAAAGGGAGTGCAAGAACAGAGAGACTTGGGCAGTTTATGTGTACATCATTGAAGGTCACAGGACAGGTTAACAAAGCTGTTATTAAAGCATATGAGATCCTGGGTTTCATAAATAGAGACATAGAAAACAAAATTTATAAAGTTTTGATAAATCTGTATAAAAGGCTATGGCACATCCCAGTACATGACACATGGAACAGCAGAACTTTAATCAGATAGTCCCAGTCATTTGGAGAGATTGGAAAAGCTGGGATTGTTCTCTTCAGTGCAGTGAAGGGTAAGGGGAGATTTAATATAGATTTCAAAATCATGAAGGGTTTTGATGGGGTAATTAATGTGAAACTGTTTCCAGTGTCAGAAAGTTCACTATTAAGAAGACACAGATTGAAGGTAATTGACTAAGAACCAAAGGTGAAATGGGGAGAATTTACTTTCACAGCGAGTTGTTGGGATCTGGAATTCACTGCCTGAAAACATGGTGGAAGCAGATTCAATCATATCTTTCGAAAGGGAATTTAACAAATACATGAAAAGGAAAAAAAAATTGAGGAGTATGGGAAAGGAGGAGGGGCGAGGAACCAATTTAATAGCTCTTTCAAAGAGACAGCACTGACACAATGGGCTGCCTCAATCTCGGAATCACCGAGCAAGAGATAAAAAGTGAATCGAGAGATTGAGAGAGAGAGAAAGTGAGAGAGAGGGTGAAAGTGTGAAAGGGAAATAGAAAGAGCGAGAACATGGGGTTTGCATACCTTTTTGTGCAGAGGGGTCATGATCTGCCCGTGCACAATCCTGTTGAGGCAGATGACGCACAAAGCTCCAGCTCCCTCCTAAATGCCATGAATTCTACGTTCCTCCCAGCTTGACCAGTGCTCCTGTCTGTCTGCACGCTAAACAGTGGGCTAACTGTGTGTGAGGCTGACACATGTTTCATCCACGATTCAGCTCTTAAAATCTGTCTGTTCCTCTTAAAGTGAAGCTGCGCTGAATCACAGGAGACTGCCGCTGCTGACTGCGAATGGTGCAATTGGAGACAAAGTAAATGGAATAATAAGACAGAGAGAGGGCTCTGCAGTTCACGGATGTGGTGCTGGAGCCCTTAGTCATGGAGGAGAGGGGCCATGTTTCCGTGGGGTGCGGCGGAGACCCTCAAGGAATGCCCTCTCTAGGGAATGGGAAGAGGTGGCCAGGGAGGTCAAGGCAAGAGGTTTCGCCCCGAGGACCTGGCAGCAGAACCAGAAGAAGTTTAATGAGCTCACACAGGTGGTCAATATCAGTGAATGCATCTCCATATGTCATCTCCTACCCCAACACCACCAACCTCTCACATTGCTCAATGTACCACACCGCCATCACTCACCCATCAGCAGCCCCTAGCACTCAGGACTCACACCTAATATTCACATGCTCCACCTCACCCTCACACAACTTCGACTGATACGAGCCTCACACCCACCTATCACTGCATCCACATATCTCCAGCTATTCAGCTATGGCAGGCACATCACCCAAACACAGTGCAACGCAATCACTGACATTCTGCCATCTCTCTTACAGGACAAGTTGGCCGATAATCACAGGGAGCAGCAGTGAACCTGTAGGCACCAGGCATTCCTTCACCCCTGAGCCTGATGGAGGAGATGGTTCTCCACTTCATGGGACAGGCTGTGACAGAGCTCGCAGCATCCGGCATCTCTAAGATTATTCAGGATGATGCAATGTATCTGCCTTATGTCCCTTCTTAAATCCCACATTCCCCACATCCTGCTGTCTGGGATGATGTACAAGCTGCAGATGGTGGGACCATTGATGTCACTGCAGTGTATACGTGAGGTTGAGTGATTTGTGGATAGCACGTTTATAGATTTGGTCACCCCGCAGCTTAGGTGTATGCAGGGAGTGAGAAAATGGGTGATCACCAGACAGTCAAGAAGAAGCAGGCAGGTAGCACAGCAGATCCCTGAGGGCATCTGATTCTCCAACCAGTATTCAATGCTGAGGAAAGTGATGGTTCATCTGGGGACTACAGCTGGAGACAAGGCCATGGTACCAGGGCTGTCTCAGCTGTACTGGGCGTTGCAGTGAAGACTGGAATGTTGATAGTGATTGGAGATTCGATAGGGAAGAAACCAGCTTTCCGGTGGACGCAGACATGCATCCAATATGGTGCCTTGCCTCCCTGGTGTCAGCTTCAAGGATATCACTGCGCAGCTCCAGAGCATCCTGAAGGTGGAGGGTGAACTGCCAGCAGTCATGGTTCACATCAGTACGAACAACATAGGCAGAAAGAGGGAGGTGGTCCTGCAGTCAGAATTCAGGGAGCCGGGAAGGAATTTGGCAAGCAGCACCTCAGAAGTGGTAGTCTCTGGATTGCTCTCAGTGTCCGGTGTGAGTGAATATATAAATAGGAGGATACTGCCGATGAATGCGTGGCTGGAAAGATGCTGAAGAAGCGGGGAAGTTTACATTCCTGGGCACTGGGACCAGTTCTGGAGAATGTGGGATCTGTACAGGTCGGACGGGTTGCATCTGAACTGAGCTGGGACCAATTTCCTTGCGGGGTGATATGTTAGTGCTATTGGAGAGGGGTTACACTAATTTGACAGGGGTGTGGGAACCAGGAGTAAACATCAGAGAGGAATTCCAAGGTGCACAGAATACTGGGAGAAATGGATAGCACAATAGAATTGTATAGAAAGTTATCAGTTGGGGTCTGAGTAAAGGAGAAAGTGATAAAGTTTACATCAGGGTTAATATGCATGTATGTGAATGCACGGAGTGTGGTTAATAAGATTGGTGAGGTGGAGGCGCGGATTGCCTTGCGGAAATATGATGTTGTGGCTATAACAGAGACCTGGCTCAAAGGAAGGCAGTTAAATATTCCTGGATTCAAGATGTTCAGGAAAGATAGGAAAGAAAGAAAAGTGGTAGGTGTGAATGTATTGATTAAGGAAAACATTGCAGTGCTGGAGAGAGAGAAAGTCCCGGCGTGGGGGGCGGTGGGTGGGTCGAGGACAGAATCTATTTGGCTGGATCTAATGAACAATAAAGGTGAAGTTACATTTGTCGCTGTTGTCTATAGGCCACCAGGTAATGGGAAGGACGTGAAGGAACAAATTTGCAAGGAAATTACAGAGAGGTGCAAAAATTATAGAGTAGTTATAATGGGGGACATTCATTATCCTAATGTGGACTAGGATAGTAGTAATGTCAAGGGCAGAGCGGGGCAAGAGCTCCTGGTGTGTATTCAGGATTTTGTTTACATTATGCTGCTGGTTCAATGAGAAAGGAGGCACAGCTAGATCTCATTCTGGAGACGCAGCTGGGCCAAGTGGATCAAATATCAATAGGAGAACATTTAGGGGACAGTGATCATTGTATCATAGGCTGACTATGGAAAAGGACAATGAACAATCCAGAGTAAGAGCATTTAACTGGGGGAAAGCCAACGTTAGTGGTGTAAAAATGGAGCTGGGAAAATAAAGTGGAGTCAAAGTTTGACAGAAAAACAGTAGCTGAAGAATGTGTGACCTTCAAAGAAGAGATCGTTCTGGCAGAGTCAAGGTATATTCCCTCGAAGGGGAAAGGCAGGGAAAACAAATCCAGAGCTCAATGGATGACAAAAGAGATAGAGTGAAGATGAAAAAGAGCAAATGTGCTTATGACAGATGTCAGGTACATTATACAATGGAGTACCAGGCTGAACATAGAAGTTTCAGAGGCGAAGTGAATAAGCAAAGAAGAGTATCAAAGAGAGAGTACGAAAAAAGGCTGGCAGCTAGCATTAAAGAGAATTCTAAAGTCTTTCTTTCATCTCCCCCAGAGAAGGTCAGCAGTGTTCCAGCAGCCATGCTGCAGTCACTGGGGAAACACTGTGCAGGAGCACTCGACAAGTCGAGGGAACCCACAAGACAGGCACTAAGGAAATACACAAGGGTGAATAGTTCAGTTTTGTTTGTATAATTGGATGTGTTCTTGGATAAAGATGATAATGAAATAGTTTTCTTTTTTTTAGTGCAGCATGGTGACCAAGGGGACGCTGTGAAGTAGCGTATCACATGGGTGTAATGGTGGAGAATGGTCGATCCATGGTGGGAAAGGGAAGTTGTCCTATGGGAACTGGCATCTTAGCAGGGACTCTCCAACAGTCTGTCTGGGTCGAAGGCATCCAGTAAATATCCTCCCTGTCTCCTCCTCCTCCTGAGTTAGCCTCCAGATTCCTGGTGCCAATGCCTGTGTCCTCATGATGGTGATGCTATGAAAGGTGCAGCAGAACATTATGAACTTGGACGCCTGCTCCAGTGTGTACTGGAAGCCTCCCCCCAAGCGGTTCAGACATCGGAAGCATTGCTTCATCACACCGATGGTCTGTTCCACCATGTTCCTGGTGACTCCACTGTTCACGTTACAGACATGTTAATTGCGTGAGGTTGGTTGCAGGCAGCAGATGATTTGGGGGTGTAGAAATATGAGCTGTGTTTAGAGGGGCTCTCTTTGTCTCCGAAGAGCCACATTCTGGTTCTGAATGGAGGCCTGAATTGTTGAGAACGGCTGAATGTTTCAGAATGAAGGTTTCGCGGCTGCTGCCAAGATAGTTGACATTCAGCAACATGATATACTGGGCATGCTCACACACCAACTGTAAATTATTGGAGTGAGACTTCTTTCAGTTCCTGTCTCTCTCCCCGTTGACATGGAGGTCGCGCAGAGCCACCGATACCGTCAGGAATCCCGCTATCCTGACAAAGCCAGAGGAGCTCTCATCATGGTTCTCCCTGCTGAGGGTGAAAATGATGGCATAGATAGTGACCCTCACCTCCCAGAATTATCAATAGACAACACACAGGCCTAGCAACTACTGGTCAATTAGTTTAACATCAGTGGTGAGTAAGGTTGTGGAAACAGTAATCGGGGGAAAAGTCAGCACACAATTGGAGAGTTTTGAATTAACTAAGGATTGACAGTGTAGATTTTTAAATGACAGATCATGCTTGACTAAATTAATTGAATTTATTTTAATGAACAGAGAAGGTTGATGAAGGGAATGTGGTGGATGTTGTCTACTTGGATTTTAAGAGAACGTTTGATGAAATACCACGCAAAGGCTTGATTAACAAAATGGAATCTCATGGAATAACATCCAATTGGATCAAATATTTTCTAAAGGACAGAAAAGAGCGAGCCGTGGTAAATGGTTGTTTTTCAGACTGGAGGATGGTGGACAGTGATGTTCCCCAGGGTCAGTGATAGGACCAATGTTTATTTTTCTATACATAAATGACTTGCATCTTGAAATAGAGAGTAGAATTTCAAAATTTTCTGATGATACCGAACTTGGAGGAGTGGAAAACAGTGAGGATGATACAAACTGCCTGTAGCGGGATATGGATAGGCTAGCAGAATGAACAGAGAAGTGGCAGAGGAGTGTGAGATGATGCATTTTGGCAGAAGGAATAGGAAGGCAATATAGACTTAATGGGACAGTTTTAACGATTATGCAGGAACAAAGGGGTCTGGGGCTCCATTTGCCTGATCTTTGAAGGTGGCAGGACATATTAGGAGAGTGTTTCGCAAAGCATATCAGATCTTCAGCTTCATCATTAGAGGCAAAGATACAAAAGCAGGGAAGTTATGCTGAAACATTCTAAAGTTTTGGTTAGCCCCCAACTCGAGAACTATGTCCAGTTCTGGTCACCACGCTTTGGGAAGGATGTGAAGGTCCTTGAGAGGTTGCAGCGGAGATTTACCAGAATGGTTCCAGCGACCGGGTTGGGGGGTGGTGGGGGGTGGGGGGGGGGGGGGCTGTTAGTTACAAGGTTAATTTGGAGAAACTGAAGTTGTTCTCCCTGGAGCAAAGGAGATTGAGAGAGATTTGATATAGGTGTACAAGATGTTGATAGGTTTAGATAAGATAGACAAGGAAAAACTGTTCCCATAAACTGATGAAACATGGACAGATGGAAGGTTTTGAGTAAGAGATGCAGGGGGAACATGAGGAAGAACTTCTTTATACAGTGGATGGTAATGAGCAGGAACCTATTGCCCATGAGGATGGTGGAAGCCGAGACAATCAATGATTTCAAAAGGAAACTGAATCTTCACCTGAAGGAAATGAACTTGCAGAGATACGGGAATTGAGCGGGGGAGTGGAACTGACTGGATTGTTCCAAAGAGAACCGGCATGGAGGTGCCGAATGGCTTCCTTCCGTATCGTAAATGAGTCTATGACTCCATCAAGCTCGTTCACTCTGTGTTGGATACAGAGCTGCTGCTGCCTGGAAAGATCCAAATAAATAGAAGTTCAATGAAATTGTGACCTTAACAGCCACTGACAGCTCCGTCCTCACCCTGGTGTGAGGCTCCAGGTCGTGTTTCAGGACGTGACACAGCTCTTTGACCACTGCCTTATTGAACCAGAGTCACATCACACACTGCTCCTGGATTAGGTGCAGGTAGGAAAAGTGCTCTTCGTAAACCCGGGTGGGTAGAGCAGAGCCCCCTCCTCCTCCCTGTTTACATAGCTTCCTATCTCTGCAGCCTTTGCTCCATTTGTTTGTCATGTTACAGACCCAGAGACACTGAAACTACAGTACCCATACCTCGTCCAGAGTTGGGTCACCAAATGCTCTGTCCACCCTGAATGTCTGCAGCAGCTCAGAACACAACCTCCAGAAAACCATCCACAGCACCTCCACTACCTTTACAATAGCAGAAGAAAGTCAAAAGCCCCTCACCTGTAAGTTGGATGCCTGTTCCTTATAAATGACACTAGAGTGGGTCCTCGTGCTGTTGAATGTATGTTCAGCTGACAGTGACTAACACCGGCAGTCAGTGGACATGCACAGACCAAGTTTGTAGAAGCTCAAGAAGGCAGCTCAACACCACCTTCTCAAGGACAATTAGGGATAGACAATAAATGCTGGCCCAGCCAGTGATGCCCACATTCCATGAATGAATAAAAAAGGAGGGCAGAGTAAATGATAAGAACAGTAACGTAGGAAAATGGTTTAAAAAATTAAAAGCTGTGTAGAGAGACTTACCAGGGACTCCAATAATAGCCAGCATGGGATAGTAAATGTATTGAATAATTAAAAGTGCAGAGAGGATCCAATAATTAAATGGCAGCCGATCATAATTTGTAGAAAGATGATTAAAATCCGAGGATAAACTCCTGTCTATTGTTGTAACATTCCAATATAATGATCTCAGATTCTGGCCCATTGTTGTAACATTCCAATCTAATATTCTCAGATTCTGACCCATTGTTGTAACATTCCAGTCTATGGTTCTCAGTTTCTGACCTATTGCTGTAACATTCCAATCTATTGCCATCGGATTCTGACCCATTGTTGTAACATTCCGATCTATTGTTCGCAGATTCGGATCTATCCTCTCCCTCTCTCAGGAGCCGCTGTTCCCTGCCAGTGCCAGGGGTGATGCTGCCGCTGAAACTATGGGATAACACATTGAAAGGATTCCCTTATAAAGAGAAGAGGGAAAACCTCCAGCGACTCAATTAAGGTCCATGGAGACTGACATTAATTACAGTCACCGAAAAGAAAAATTCAGTTAACCCCTTTCAATCCAACACTTTTTGTACCACAATGAAGTAGAACATTTACCCAGTATGGATGGGGATATCTGAGGTTTCTTGAGGAAAGGGGTGGTGGAAATAGCAGAGGCACTGGCCAGAATCTTCCTTGGATATGGGTGTGATGACAGAGGACTGGAGGGTTGTAAATGTTACGCCCTGTTTAGAAAAGGAGGGAAAGGATAAATCCTAAAACTACTGACCAGTTTGTTTAGCATTGGTGGTTGGAAATTTCTAGAGGTCATAACCCAACACGAAAATATATACTTCTTTGGGGAAAAAATGCGATACAAAATGACCAGCAGCACGGATAGTTTAATGACAAATCATGTCCGATAATCTTGATCAAGTTCGTTGTTAACATAACTGTGAGTTTTGATGAGGATAGAGTGTTATAGAATTTCAAAAGGCCTGTGATCAAATGACATTTCATAGACTTGTTATGAAAAATAGAACACGTAGATTAATGTGACAGTGATCGTGTGGATATGACACTGATTCAGGGACAGAAAGCAGAGAAGTGGTGTACAGGCATTGTTCAGACTGCTGGTGGCCACGGAGCATACAGTGATGTTTCTCAGGGATCGGATGCTGTTCCTGACAGATTGATAGACACTCCCAGGCTTAAATATAACATGATTGTAACTCTTGCTGATGGCATGAAACTCATATTTAGTAACCTGTGTGGAAGACAGCATTAGGATTCAGGAGGTCTGATGGTGAAATGAGAATACACATGGTGAATGAAATGTAACACATTGAGTTGGAGTATCGCTCCAGTACCCAGCGCGGAGAAGCATCAGTGGTGCAGCTGAGGGAACTGATCAGCTCCCTCAGCTTGGTAGACATCTGGCGGAATCTTCATCTCGACTCCAGCGCCTTCACGTGGAGGTCAGGAGGGCAACGGACCTGAATCGACCACCTCTACATTTTGTAGACGTACATATCCCGCGTCTCGACCGCCTGCACGTGGCTGCTGCCATGCTCGGCCCACCATCTGATGTAGGCGGTGTTCACTCTGTTCCACACGCGTACTGGCACTTTGGCAACCGGCCGCTGCAGGACGAGCAATTCCGGGACTCGTTCCATCGATTCTGGGCCGACTGGAGAAGGAAGCAGGGGGGCTTCCCTTCCTTGAGGCTATGGTGGGATGTTGGCAAGACTTACATCCGTGTCTTCTGTCAGGAGTATACAAAGGGGTCGACCAAGAGGCGGGGGGCCAAGATGGGGCACCGAGAGAGGGAGGTGCTCAACTTGCAATCCCGCCACGGTCATGCCGTCGCGAAACCGGCCCTGTGGCTGGCATACAAAGAGAAGACGCATGTACTGAGGGACAAGCTGCTCATAGGGTCCCGAGGCGCATACGTGAGGTCGCGAATCCAGATCCTGGAAGATTTGGACTGCGCCTCACCCTTCTTCTACCCGCTGGAAAAATGGCGGGAAGTCTGCAAGCATCTTGTCGAGCTGCTGGCCGATAACGGATCCTCCATCACGGATCCGGAATTAATGGGTCGCGTGGTCCGTACTTATTATAGTGCGTTCTTCTCTCCACATCCGTCCACCAAGGATGCGCGCAGAGTTTTTTGGGAGGACCAACCAAAGGGGAGCTCACAGGGCGCTGGAGGATTGGAGGATCTGCTCACATTGGCGAAGCTGACTGGCGCCCTCCAACAGCTGTCGAGGGACAACTCCCCGGGGCTGGATGGGCTGACCATGCAGTTCATCAGGGTGTTCTGGGACATCCTAGGAGCAATTAAGTACGGGTCATGGGCAAAAGAGATGCCCCACTCGTGGTGCCGGGTGATCATCATCTTGCTGCAGAAGAGGGGTGATCTCCTCCTGCTTAAGAACTGGCATCCTGTCTCCCGACTCAGCACGGATTATGAGATTTTGTCTTGGTTATCTCTAACTGCCTGGGCTCCGGGCTGGCCCACATGATCCACCCCGACCAGTCCTACACGGTCCCGCGCCTTTCAATCCAGGACCACATCCACCTGGTCCGGGACCTGATCCATCTTTCCCAGAGGACTGGTCAGTCGGTCCCCTTTCTCTCCCTCGATCAGGAGAACGTGATCGACAAGGTGGATCATGAATACCTTTTCAGGACTCTGCGCGCATTTGGATTCAGGCCACATTTTGTGGCCCGGATCCGACTTTTATATGCCACCGCAGAGTGTCTGGTCAAAGTTAACCGGTTCTTGACGGCGCCCCTTCGCTTTGGAAGAAGAGTGCGTCAGGGATGCCCCATGATCGGCCAACTGCATACCATACGCGTAGAACTGTTCCTCTGCCTGCTTTGCAGGAGGTTGATGGGATTGGCTCTGCGGGCCGGCCATACAGGTCATCATCCTGGCTTATGTAATGACGAGCTCCTCCTGGTCACAGATCCCATTGTTTTGCAGATGACGCAAAACTGCCAGCAAACCTTTTCTGCCACATGCTCTGCAAGGATCAATTGGAAGAAATGTTCTGGACTCCTGGTGGGTCAGTGGCGGACGGATTCCCTACCGGAGGAGTTAACACCTTTTGCGTGAAGAACCACGCACCTCCTCTATCTGGGAGCCCGCCTTAGGCCCTCTGAGGAGGCCTAGCCAGCAAACTAGCAGCAGTTGGAGGTGAAAGTCACCACTCGGTTGGGGCGCTGGACAGGACATCTCCGAGTACCTTCCTACAGGGACCGAGCGCTGGTCATAAAGCAACTGGTGGCCTCGATGCTGTGGTACCGGTTGGTCACTATTGCCCCGCCCCCTGCATTCACCACCAAGATACAGAAGAAGTTTGTTGATTTCTTCTGGGACAGGAGGAAATACTGGGTCTCTGATGTAGTCCAGAGACTCTCGATCGAGGAGGGCGGCTAGTCGCTGGTGTGCGTCCACATCCAGGCTGCGACTCTCCGCTTTCAGACCCTGAAACGTCAAGCATCCTCCCAGATGGTGTGCGCTGGTGACGTATTTTATTCTAACTTAGAATGTGATCAAAGCCCAGGTTTACATACAGGGATAATTCACCCTAAACTGTACCTGGTAACATCACAGAGGCTGTCATTCAGTAAATATAGCAAACTGGGCTTAACTGACATTCTCTGATAAAAAAGGGTTTACATACAGAGTAACGTTCCCTGTACATTGCCCCTGTCAAACACTCCCAGGACAGTTAAAGTTCGGGTTTTGATACAGACTAAAACTCCGTCTACACTGTCCCCATCAAGCAATCCCAGGGCAGCACGGGGTTAGACACAGAAAACAAAATTGATTACGTCAGAGTAAAGCTCCCTTTACAATAAAAGAAAAACGAGAGAAAAAAAGACAAAAAGCTAGATACAGAGTAAAGCTGTCTTTACATTTTCCTCATCAAGCACTCCCAAGGCAGCCAAAGCACAGGTTAGATACAGAATAAAGTTTTGTTGGTTGATGCCGGTGTTTATAAGCCATGGAAAAGGGGATATTATTTGTCTCTGAGAAGCCACATTCTGGTCCTTTGTTGGGACCCGAAGATGATGGGAATGGCTGACTGCTTTGGAATGAAAGCATCGTGACTGCTGCCAGGATAGTGGACATTCACCAACATGGTGTACTGGGCATGCTCATACACCAACTGTACATTAATGGAGTGTGAGTTCTTTCAGTTCCTGTACCTCTCCCCATTGACATGGGGGTCCGGCAGAGCCACCTACACCACCAGGATTCCTGCTATCCTGACAAAGCCACGGGATCTCCCATCCTGCTTCTCCCTGCTGAGGGAGAAAATGATGACATAGATGGTCACCCTCACCTCTCCAAAATTATCAATGGACAACACACAGGCCTCGCAACTACTGGTCAGTTAGTGTAACATCAGTGGTGAGGTCACATTTGATAAATGTAATTGAATGAATTGATGATGGAACAGAGAAGGTGGATGAAGGGAATGCGGTGGCTACAGTTTATGAAGATTTTCGGGAAGTGTTTGATAAAGTACCACATAAAAGGCTGGTTAACAAAATTGAGCCTCATAGATTAGGAAATTCAGTGTCCAAATGGATCAAAAATTGACTCAAGGACGGTTAACAGTCAAATGTGTAAAATGGTTGTTTTCAGACTAGAGCCTGATAAACACTAGCTGTTCCCCAACGGTCAGTGCTAGGACCACTGTTTTGTTTGCTCAGTATAAATGATTTGAAACTTGGAATTCAGAGTAGAATCTCAAAATTTGCCGGTGATACCAAACTTACAGGTGTGGCAAAAAAGTGAGTATGATGGAAAACGTCTGCAACAGGAAATAGATAGGCTAGTCGAGTGGGAAGAGAAGTGGCAGATATAATTTAATGCAGAGGAGCAGGAGGTGATGCATTTTGGCAGAAGGATAGGATGAGACTTTGTAGATTTAATGGCACTGTTCTAAAGAGTGTGCAGGAACAGAGGGACCTGTGGGTGGGTATGCATAGATCTTTGAAGGTGGCAGGACATATTGAGAGAGTGATTACAGCGCGTATGGGATCTTGTGTTTCTTAAATACAAGCATAGAGTACGAAACCAGGGAAGATATGGTGAACATTTATACAGCTCTGGTTAGGCCCCAAGTGGAATATTGCGTACACTTCTGGTCATAACACTTCAGGAAGGATGTGAGGGTCCTTGAGAGCGTGCAGAAGAGATTTACAAGACTGATTCCAGGGATGAGAGGTTTTAGTTACATGGATAGGTTGGAAAAGCTGGCTTTGTTCTCCCTGGAGCAGGGGAGATTTACGAGAAGTATACAAGATTATGACAGAATCGCAGAGAATGACAGAGTTGTTACATCACAGAAGGAGGTCATTCGGCCCATCGTAATTTCACCAGCTCTCTGAGTGAGCAATTCACTTAGTGCCATTTCCCTGCCCTTTCCCCACCACCGTGTACATTCTTCTTTTTCAGGTCAGTATATAATGCCCTTTCGAATGTCTCAAATGAACCTGCCTCCAACACATTCTCTGGCAGTGCATTCCAGATCCTAACCACTCACTGTGTGTAAACGTTTTCTTCATGTTGTCATTGATTCTTTTACAAAGTACATTAAATCTGTGCCAACTCGTTCTTGATCTTTTGACGAGTGGGAATATTTTCTCCCTATCTGTTCTATCCAGACGCCTCATGATTTTCACAGTTTTAGATAAGGTATACAAGGAAGAGCTGTTCCCATTAACTGATGGAACAAGGATTAGGGGACACAGATTGAAGGTCATGGGTAAGAGATGCAGGGGGAATATGAGGTAGAACTGTTTTAAACAGTGGATGCAAATGACATGTAACTCACTGCCCATGAGGGTGGTGGAAGCCGATACAATCAATGATTTCAAAAAGAAACTGGATGGACTCGTGAAGGAAGCGAGCTGGCAGTGCAATGGGAATTGAGTGGGGGAGGAGGACTGACTGAATTGCTCCCCAGAGAGCTGGAATGATCTTGACGCGCTGAATAGCCTTCTTTTGTGTCGCAAGTGACTCGATACCTCTATCACTGTCTGTGAATGTATTTTGGGTATGTCAACAGCTCCTGCCTGGAATAATATGGACGCAACAAAGAGCAAAGAACAGTACAGCACAGGAACAGGCCATTCGGCCCTCCAAGCCTGCGCCGATCATGATGCCTGCCTAAAATAACACTTTCTGAACTTCAGGGGCCCATATCCCTCTATTCCCTACCTATTCATGTATTTGTCAAGATGTCTCTTAAACGTCGCTGTCGTATCTGCTTCCACCACATCCCCAGGCACCAGGTTCCAGGCACTCACCACCCTCTGTGTCAAATACGTGCCACGCACATCCCCTCTAAACTTTGCTCCTCGCAACTTAAACCTATGTCCGATAGTAACTGACTCTTCCACCCTGGGAAAAAGCTTCAGACTATCCACTCTGTCCATGCCGCTCATAACTTTGTAAACCTCGATCATGTCGTCCATCCACCTCCGTCGTTCCAGTTAAAACAATCCGAGTTTTTCCAACCTCTCCTCATAGCTAATGCCCTCCAGACCAGGCAACATTCTGGTAAACCACTTCTGTTCCCTCTCCAAATCCTCCACGTCCTTCTGGTAGTGTGGCGACCAGAATTGCACGCAATCGTCTACGTGTGGCCGAACTAAAGTTCTGTACAGCTGCAGCATGACTTGCCTATTTTTATTCTCTATGCCCCGACCGATGAAGGCAAGCAGCATGCTTGCCTTCTTGACTACCGTATCCACCTGCGTAGCCACTTTCAGTGACCTGTGGACCTGTCCGCCCAGATCTCTCTGCCTGTCAATACTCCTAAGGGTTCTTCCATTTACTGCACACCTCCCACCAGCATTAGACCTTCCAAAATGCATTACCTCACATTTGTCCGGATTAAACTCCATCTGCCATTTCTCCGCCCAAGTCTACAACCGATCTATATCCTGCTGTATCCGCTGACAATCCTCATCATTATCCGCAACTCCACCAAACTTTGTGCGCCCGCAAACTTACTAATCAGACCAGCTACATTTTCCTCCAAATCATTTCTATATACTACAAACAGCAAAGGTCCCAGCATTGATCCCTGAAGAACACCACTACTCACATCCCTCCATTCAGAAAAACACCCATCCACTGATACCCTCTGTCTTCTATGACCGAGCCAGTTCTGTCTCCTTCTTGGCAGCTCACCTCTGATCCCGTGTGACTTAACCTTCGCACCATTGTGCCATGCAGGACCTTGTTTTAGTTATGTTTAGTTTAGAGATACAGTACTGAAACAGGCCCTTTGGCCCACCGAGTCTGTGCCGACCATCAACCACACATTTATACTAATCATGCACTTATCCCATATTCCTACCATATCCCCACCTGTCCCTTTATTTCCCTACCAACTACCTATACACATGGCAATTTATAATGGCCAATTTACCTATCAACCTGCAAGTCTTTTTGGCATGTTGGAGGAAACCGGAGCACCCAGAGGATACCCACGCAGACACGGGGAGAACTTGCAAACTCCACACAGGCAGAACCCAGAATTGAACACAGGTCGCTGGAGCTGTGAGCCTGCGGTGCTAACCACTGCGTCACTGTGCTTTACTAAAAATCCATATAGACAACACCCACTGCCCTTCCTTCATCAATCATCTTCGTCACTTTCTCAAAAAACTCAATCAAATTAGTAAGACACGACCTCCCATTCGCAAAACCATACTGTCACTCGCTAATGAGTTCGTTTGTTTCCAAATGGGAGTGAATCCTGTCCCGAATAATCCTCTCTAATAGTTTCCCTACCACTGAAGTAAGGCTCACCGGCCGATAATTTCCTGGATTATCCATGCCACCCTTAAACAAAGGAACATCAATGGCAATTCTCCAGTCCTCTGGGACCTCACCTGTAGGCAATGAGGATGCAAAGATTTCTGTCAAGGCCCCAGCAATTTCTTCCCTTGCCTCCCTCAGTATTCTAGGGTAGATCCCATTAGGCCCTGGGTACCTATCTGCCTTAATGCTTTTCAAGACACCCAACACCTCCTTTTTTGACAATGAGATGTCTGAGACTATCTGCACTCCCTTCGCTAGGCTCATCATCCACCAAGTCCTTCTCTTTGGTGAATACTGATGCAAAGTACTCATTTAGCAGCTCGCCCGTTTCCTCTGGCTCCACACATAGATTCCCATCTCTGTCCTTGAGTGGGCCAACCCTTTCCCTGGTTACCCTCTTGCTCTTTATATATGTATAAAAAGCCTTGGAATTTTCCTTAATCCCGTTTGCCAATGACTTTTCATGACACCTTTTAGCCCCCCTAACTCCTTGCTTAAATTCCTTCCTGCTGTCTTTACATTCCTCAAGTGTTTCATCTGTTCCTAGCCTTCCAGCCCTTACACATGCTTCCATTTTCTTTTTGACTCGGCTCACAATATCCCGTGTTATCCAAGCTTCCCGAAACTTTCCAAACTTGTCTTTCTTCCTCACAGGAACATGCTGGTCCTGGATTCTAATCAGCTTACGTTTGAAAGACTCCCACATGTCAGATGTTGATTTACCCTCAAACAGCTGCCCCCAATCTAAATTATTCAGTTCCTGCCTAATATTGTTATAATTAGCCTCCCCCAATTAAGCACCTTCACCCGAGGACGACTCTTATCTTTCTGCACAAGTACCTTAAAACTAATGGAATTATGGTCACTGCTCCCGAAATGCTCCCCCACTGAAACTTCGACCAAGTGGACGGGCTCATGCCCCAATACCAGGTCCAGAATGGCCCCATCCCCAGTTGGACTATGGATATACTGTTTCAAGAAGCCCTCCTGGATGCTCCTCACAAATGCTGCCCCATCCAAGCCCCTAGCAATAAGTGAGTCCCAGTCAATATAGGGAAGTTAAAATGACCCACCACCACAACCCTGTTACCTTGACATATTTCCAAAATCTGTCTACATATCTGCTCCTCTACCTCCCGCTGGCTGTTGGGAGGCTTGTAGTAAACCCCAACATCATGACTGCATCCCTTTCTATTCCTGAGCTCCACCTATATTGCCTCACTGCATGACCTTTCTGAGTTGTCCTCCCGCAGTACAGCTGTGATATTCTCCTTAACCAGTTCTGCAAATCCCCCAACACTTTTACATCCCCCTCTATCCCGCCTGAACCTTCTAAATCCTGGAACATTCAGCTGCCATTCCTGCCCTTCCTTCAACCAAGTCTCTGTAATAGCAACAAGATCATATTTCCAAGTACTAATCCAAGCTCTAAGTTCATCTGCCTTACCTGTTATACTTCTCGCATTGAAACAAATGCCCTTAAGACCACCAGTCCCGCTGTGCTCTGCAACATCACCCTACCGGCTCTTCCTCTTAGTCCTACTGGCCTTATTTACTATGTCCTCCTCATTTATTTCACTAGCTGCCCGACTGCTCTGGTTTCCACCCCCCTGCCACACTAGTTTAAATCCTCCCGAGTGACGCTCGCAAACATTGCAGCCAGGATATTAGTGGCCCTCCAGTTTAGATGCTACTCGTCCTTCTTGTACAGGTCCCATCTGTCCCTGAAGAGAGCCCAATGGTCCAGATATCTGAAACCCTCCCTTCTACACCAACTGCTCAGCCACGTGTTTAGCTGCACTATCTTCCTATTTCTTGCCTCACTGGCACGTGGCACAGGGAGTAATCCCGAGATTACAACCCAAGAGGTCCTGGTTTTTAACTTACTACCTAACTCCCTAAACCTCCCGTGCAGGACCTCATCACTCGTCCTGCCTCTTTCATTGGTACCGATGTTTACCACAACCTCTGGCTGTTTACCCTCCCCCTTCAGAATGCCCACTGTCCGTTCAGAGACATCCTTGCCCCTGGCACCAGGGAGGCAACATACCTTCCTGGAGTCTCGTTCACGTCCACAGAGGCGCCTAACTGTGCCCCTGACTATAGAGTCCCCTATAACTATTGCTCTTCTGCGATTTGTCCCTCCCTGCTGAACAAAAGTGCCAGCCGTGGTGCCACTGCTCTGGCTGCTGCTGTTTTCCCCTGATCGGCCATGCCCCCAAATGTATCCAAAACGGTATACTTCTTAGAGAGGGGGATAGCCACAGGAGATTCCTGCACTGCCTGCCTGCCCCTTCTAGCGGTCACCCATCTATCTGCCTGCACCTTGGATGTAACCACTTCTCGAGAATTCCTGTCTATGACGCTTTCCGCCAGCTGCATGCTCCTAAGTGCATCCAGTTGCCGCTCAAACCGATCCATGCGGTCTGGGAGCGTCACGACCTCCCACATCTCACAGTGAAGCACTTCAGCCCTCTAACTGACATTTCTAGCACTAATTAATAAATTAATTTAAGATAAATAAATACTTATTAAATCCTTACTAAATTATGATGTACTTAACTATGTGGTTCCAAATACTAAATGCTATCTAAATACAGTAATCTTCTCCCTCTGGTTTAGTTACTCTACTTATTAATTCGTTAATTAGGATTTTAATCAATTTTTATCTGTTTTATTTTCAAATTCGGGAGAGATTCCCTACCAGCCAATCAGGTCAGAGCTTTCCTGTGACGTCACTTTTTCAGTTTTGTTTCCGCACCCGAGGTAACTTACGGGTCTCGAGCTCCGCCCTCCGAGTCTGCTCCGTCAATGTAGGCCGTGACTCCCCGAGGTTAGTTTTTTTACACTTTCAGGTCCGGAACTCCGCCCTCTGAGTCTGCTCCGCGAATGATGCATACCAGTTCAATGAATCTGTGCCCTTAACAGCCACTGACAGCTCCGTACTCACCTTGGTGTGAGGCTCCAGTTCGTGTTGCAGGAGGTGACACAGCTCGGTGACCACCTGCCTATTGAATCAGAGTCACCTCATGCATTGCATGAGGTGTCGGTGGGAAAAGTGCTCTTCGCAAATCGGTAATGTTGGTTGGTGAAGTAGCCAGATCGGCTCAAACGTTTGCTCCCAAGGCACTAAAAGAACACATTTAGAGATAAGAAATCAATAAAATGGAACATTACTTACAGGAACAAGAGGTCAAATAAAGACAATTATAAACATTTTGACCAGATAAGTGCTCACAACTTCACGAGCAGGGGAATTCCAGCAAAACATTAAGTGGAGATGTCAAAATATGGATTTTGAAAGTAAGAAAACACACTCACAGCGGTAACACTTATATACTAAAATGTCAGATAACACCTTAGAAACCACCTCCCTTTGTCTCTATAAGTGAAGATGTACGCATTATAGAGAGTTCTCCAGATCCTTATAATATCTGGGATATTTATGACTTAGCCATAATTATCTAAAACAAAAAGTCTATCTGATAGATAGTAATATTCTCTCTTAGCGTTTTGTCTTTGAGGGAAAGCTATATCAATTCTTTGGGCCCAAATAATTCCCCATACGAATGTGTCAGGTTTGAACTTACTTAGGGGGTGGCACAGTGGCGCAGTGGTTAGCACCGCAGCCTCACAGCTCCAGCGACCCGGGTTCAATTCTGGGTACTGCCTCTGTGGAGTTTGCAAGTTCTCCCTGTGTCTGCGTGGGTTTTTTTCTGGCTGCTCCGGTTTCCTCCCACAAGCCAAAAGACTTGCAGTTTGGTAGGTAAATTGGCCATTGTAAATTGCCACAAGTATAGGCAGGGAAATATATGGGGATGTGGTAGGAATATGCGTTTCCTGTAGGATTAGTATAAATGGGTGGTTGAAGGTCGGCACAGACTCGGTGGGCCGAAGGGCCTGTTTCAGTGCTGTATCTCTAAAAAACTAAACTAAAAAAAATTAGATTCATGGAGATGTGCTCCTGATTTGGTTTATTCCCTATCAGGGATAAAAGAACAAAGAACAAAGAAAATTACAGCACAGGAACAGGCCCTTCGGACCTCCAAGCCTACGCCGATCCAGATCCTCTATCTAAACATGTCGCCCATTTTCTAAGGGTCTGTACCTCTTTACTTCCTGCCCATTCATGTATCTGTCTAGATACATCTTAAAAGACGCTATCATGCCTGCGTCTACCACCTCCGCTGGTAATGCGTTCCATGCACCCACCACCCTCTGCCTAAAGAACTTTCCACGCATATCCCACCTAAACCTTTCCCCTTTCACTTTGAACTCGTGTCCCCTTGTAATTGAATCCCCCACTCTGGGAAAAAGCTTCTTGCTATCCACCCTGTCTATACCTCTCAACTAAAGTCTTACATCACTTCATTTAGCGTCAAAAAACGTACCTCGTTGTTAACAGAATCCTGTCCGTATCTGTTAAGTCTTTAGTGTTTCTTTTAGATTTGTAAGTACGGAAGGAGTGTCTACTGTCAGTGGTATTAAGAACCAGATTTAAGAATCTTGAGACAGCAAACTGTTGATCACGGTTGATGGATCTTCGGTCAGAATTCTCTCATTCTCATTTTGAGGTTTGGAAATGTCCTATCAATTTGACTTGAAATCCTATTTGAGATTAGGTCCTGACATATTTTAAGTGTGCTGAAGCTGTAGCATGACGGTATGGGTTAGAACAGGCAGACACTATTAAGATCAAATTAATTTGTACAGATAGCAAATATAATAAAAGGGCTTACATCTGAGGCCTTGTGTTTTGGGAGCAAACATATTTAACAATCATAAAGGGAACACATAGAACACAAATCGCTGTGGGAAGATATTCTCCATTTGAGAAAGGAGAAACTTAGCTGTCAGGTTATTCATGTATCCGGGCATACCACTGGTTCAGTACATTCAAAGTGCAACAGTCTTGCATATGGACAGGCAAAACAGTCACTCTGCATGACACCCTATCCGAGAGGAGTCGGCCATAGTTAATGTCATGACTAGGACAGAATGAGCAGCTAATGAGGATGAGGAACTGACTCGGTGATTAGAATCGACGAAAGAGAATCTCAAAGAATATCCATCAAGGTACTCTATTTGGAGAGCCTAGCTGGTATTATACTGGTTAAGTTGCCTAAGGGTTTCCGGGAAGTACCCCCGAGTCAGAAGCGAAAACAACTTGTAAATTAAGCTCACAAGGGTATAGGTCAGATACATAGTGGTGCCGTAACAACATTCTGTAAATTGACTGCTTTATGTTGGTGTCCAAGCATGCTTACAGCCTGTTAAACGTTTGTGACAAATTGTGAGCCATGTAATTTAACAAGAAAATCGTCACTAATTAAACTGCCCCGATGGCTCCTGTGAAGCCTAAAAAATCGAAAAAGAGTTTTTTTGTTGTTGATTTCATTGGACCACTATCACCATCAATGGCGTATAAACACGTTCTCGTTTGTATTGATGGCTGCACTTCTATCTGCTGGCTGGTCCCCACAACAAACTGTTCCGGAAATTGTAATTGCGAATTCTATCACTGGCATAATGAATGTAGCTGTCGCACGCAAAATGCTACACTCTGATTCAAGCAGAGTCTTTTGTTTCCAAGGTTTTCAAAGACTATTGCGTGCAAAGGGTGATTGGGTTAGAGCACAGCGTACCATGTTATCCACAGTCAGCGTGGCTGGTGCAACATAAAAACCAGGAAGTGAAAAAAAAGCTATTGTCAAAACTGTTGAGAATCAGAAGGAATAAGAGGGCCGCCATCATTCTGGAGATACAGTTATCACTGAATAAAGTGCCCATGTGTGCATCAGGACAGTGTTCCCTAGAACACCATATTATTTAATCCATGGTGTTGAAATTTATGCACCTTTTACTCGCAGTCTTTTTATTGTCGCTGCGCTTTCTGACTCCTTGACCTGACAGCAACAATTAGATTTGAAATAAGAAATAACGAATGAAGAGGTCAAGTTAAACCAATTATAAACATTCTGACCAGCTAAATGCTCATAACTTCAAGAGCAGGGGAATTCCAGCAAAACATTAAGTGGAGATTTTAGTTAATGACATTCTCATATATGGGTCTTGCAATCAACAAAAACACACACAGAAAGGTAACACCAATATGTTAAAACGTCATATGACACATTACAAACAGTATAAACATAAGGGTATCTGAAGCAAAACTTAGAAATGTTGAATTCCTCAAACAATACTTCTTACCCAGGGAATTTACTGTCAAAGATTTCTTTAAATGTTGGCAGATATTCTAAGATACTTTGCTGTAGCAATAGCAAGGGAAAGCTTTTGGATTTGATGATAGAAGGAAGATTGTGTGTTACATATCTTAGTACTATTTCATATTGTGATATACTTATCCACTTAAAAGTGTATTGCTTGTTCAATTCTTTAATACATATATAAAAGTTATGAAATTGCCTCATGTAGTATCCTGTATACAACTACAAGAACCCTCTCTCTGTGCCTCTTTAAGTGGAGAGATACGTATTAAAGAGTTTCCCAAACCCGTATGATATCTGGGATATTTATGACATTGCATAATTATTAAAAATAGGCTATCCAAAATATGGTATTATACTCTGTCAGTTTTCTTTCTTTAAAGGAATGTGAGCTCAATTATTTGGATCCAAATCCGTAGCCACAATAAGTTGTCTGGTTCGAAATTAATTAAAAGAGATTTATAAAGATGTACTCCTGATTTGGTTTAGTCTGTATAAGGAGTTAAAGTCATAAATCACTTTAGTAGTAGGCAGGATTGGTGATGTAGAGAATATGAGGTCGGAACGCAGCCCAGCAGACATTGCAAATTGCACATTGAAAAGTTGCAGCCCATCATGCCAGCCGGGAAAAAAACTAGCCACCACATCTAATCCCACCTTCTAGCACCTAGTCTGTAGCTTTGCAGGTTACAACAATTCAGGTTGATGTCCAGGTACCTTTTAAATGCGTTGAGGGTTTCTGCCTCCATTACTGTTCGTGGCAGTGAATTACAGAGACTCACCACCCTCTGGGTGAAAAAAGCTTTTCCACATGTCCCCTCTAATCCTTCTACCGATCACCTTAAATATGTGCCCCCTGGTAATTGACCAGACCACTAGGAGAAACAGGTTCTTCCTGACTACTCTGTCTAGGTTCCTCATAATTTTACACCTCAATTAAGTCACCCCTCAGCTCCTCTGTTCTAAGGAAAACAACCCGAGCCTACCCAATCTTTCCCCACAGCTGTAACTTTCAAGCCCTGGCAAAATTCTTGGAAATCTCTTCTGTACTCTCTCCAGAGAAATTATGCCTTCCTGTATGTGGTGACTATAACTGAACGCAACATTCCTGCTGTGGCTTTACCAGAATTTTATACAGTTCCAGCATTACATACCTGATTTTGTATTTTATACCTCGGCCAATAAAGGAAAGCATTCCACATGCCTTCTGCATCACTCTATCTACATGTCCTGCCATCTTCAGGGTCTGTGGCGATGTACTCCAATGTCTCTCACTTCTTCCACCCATCTCAATACGTTCCCATTTATTGTTTATCCCCTTGCTTTGCTTTCTCTCTCCAAATGCATTACCTCACACTTTTCTGAATCGAATTCCATTTGCCACTTTCCACCCACTTAATCAAATCATTGATATCATTCTGGAGCCTTCAGCTATGCACTTCACTATCAACTACACTGCCAATTTTTGTCTCATCAGCAAATTTCCCAATCATGTCTCTCACACAGAAGTCCAATTCACTAATATATGCCACAAACTGCAATGGATCCAACACTGAGCCCTCTGGAATGCAACTGGAACCGTCTCTCATTCGCAAAAATATCTGTCTACTATTGCCCTTTGTTTCCTCTCACTGAGCCAGTTTTTGATCTCAACTGCCACATCCCCCTGTATCCCATGGGCTTTTATTTTTTCACACCAGTCTGCCATGTCTTTCTAAAATCCATGCTGGCCACATCCACTGCACTACCTTCATCAATACTCCTTGTTACTTCCTCAAAAAGAGTCAATCAAGATAGTAACACACGACCTACCCTTAACAAATCCATGCTGGTTATCCCTGATTAATCAATGCCTTTCTAAGTGGCAGTTTATCCTGTCTCTCAGAATTGATTCTCACAATTCACCCACCACCGATGTCAGACTGATTGGCCTATGCTTATTTGGCCTATCCCTCGCACCCTTTTTAAACAATGGTACAACGTTCGCAGACCTCCAGTCTTCTGTTACCTCTCCTGTATCTGGTAAGGATTTGAAGATGACCCTCAGAGCATCCGCTATTTCCTTGCTGGCTTCCTTTAACAGCCTGAATACAATGCATCCGGCCCTGGAAATTTATCCACTTTCAAGTATGTCAGGTCGTCTAGTACTTCCTCTCTGATTAAGTTTATCGTATCCAATATTTCACACTCCTCCTCTTTAACTACAATGTCTGCTTCAACCCTCTCCTTTGTGAAAAGGGAGCCAAAATGCATTAACAATCCTGCTCACATTTTCTGCATCCACGCATATCTTCCCTTATTCATCTCTGATCAGTCCTTCCCTTTCCTCAGTTATCCTCTTGCTCTTAGTGTACTGATAAAACATCTTCGGGTTTTCCCTGATTTTACATCCCAATATTTCTTCATATCCTCTCTTTGCTTTTCTAATTTTCTTTTTTACATCACCCCTGCACTTTCTGTATTCCTCTAGCCTTTCTACAATATATCGCTTTTTGCTCTGATGATGGGTAACTGGCCTGAAACGTTAGCTCTGTTTTTATCTCCACTGATGTTGCTAGATCTGCTGAGTATTTCCAGCACTTCTTGATTATTTTAAACTTTTTTTTTGTGATCGCCATAGGCTTTATTTTTCTGTTTTAACTCACTCTGTCAGCTTCTAAATAACCAGGGGCTCAATAATTCACCGTACCAGCCTTTATCTTTGTGGGGCGTTCCAACACTATGCTTGTAGAATCTCGACTTTTGAATGCCTCCCAATGGTTTGTCACTGACTTTTCTTCTATTTGCCATATCCATTCCACTTTCGCCAGATTACCTCTCCGTTTTGTAAGATTTGCCTTCCCCCAATTTAGAACTATTACTCCTGTTTTGTCTTTGACCTTTCCATTATTATGCGAACACTAACTGTATTGTGGTAGCTAACACGAAAATGGTCACCCACTGTTACTTCATCCACTTGCCCAGCTTTATTTCGGAAGACTAAATCGAGAAGTGCGCCTCCTCTCGTTGGGCTTGTTAAGTGCTGGCTGAAAAAGTTCCCTTGAATGAAGTTCAAGAATTTTATGCCCTCTGTGCCCGTCACACTGTTTGTGCTCCAGTTGATATTAGGGTGGCTGAAATCCAAAACTATTATTGCCCTTGAAGGGGGAGAAAAAGACAAGGACAGTGAACAAAGGAGAAAGGCTGATGAACCACAATCTGGTGACAAAAAACAGACAGCAGTCAAAGTTTCATGTGTACGTTCCTTGCTAATGATTGGATAGTATAATGGATGCATGCTTAGAATGTAATAGGGTAACCTAGCTATGTACAGGTAGATACAACTGGATAGAGATAAGAGAGTAAGAATGTGTAACAGAATGATTGGTAAAAGCAAACGAACTGTTATTTGTAAAATGGTATAAGAATGATGTTTTGAAATTACTCGAGGAGTTCATACGGCATCTTGTATGGGTGCGGTCTCACCTGCATATGCGTGAAATACGCTGGTGAACAAAAAAGCTTGAGTCTCGTCTGGTCTATTGCGGAATTGGAAGGTGACTGAATGCCCTTTCACTTCTAAACTGAGAATAAACTACCGTGACAGCACATGGTCCAATCATTCTTCACCTCTAACACCACAGCAGAAGACCGCAACTGTTAATTTTCTCACCCAACAAAACCCGGATAGATTGACATATAATAGTATGATTTCTGAGCACACGGTGTTCGCATTTGATTTCAGTAAAAATAATTATTTCCTCTCATGTCTGGTTCTGGGTGATTATGATGATGTTGAGACTGAAGCCATTGAAACTCAGGGTGGTCACTTACTGCTGGATGTTGTTCCGGATGGTCTCTTCACATTGGCAAGTGTCGGAGGTGATCACTCCACTCTCGGTGAGTTAAATCACTGACACTCCCACAGTCACCAGCCTCCTGTGTACTGCCGCTGTTTTGAATTCCATTTGAATTGGCGGTGAATATAATGATTACAGAGATTCTAAAATAGCAGCAAAAGATGTCAGAGTTTACTCGCTGCAAAATGACACTGCCAAGGATCCGCAGTACTGGAGAATGATTTTAATTACAATAGGTTGGAGAAACACCTTACATTACAAGCAAAGTGTTATCCATTGCATCCTATGTTTATCTTCCTCTTTAGGCGTAGCCACAAGTTGACGTAAAAATACATGAAATAAAGGGCATAATATTAGTGAATTTACAATAATATCAGGAGGTCTACAAATCGGCTATTTCATTGGATCACCCACTCCCCACAGAGGGAACACATGACCTGGTGTCGAGCTACCAGACGTTCTGGGTGATGTCGATCTTGCTGCTTGCAGTGAAGAATATGACGCCCCCTCCAACCCCGGTACAAGAACGGCGAAAATTCATGTAGGTTATCAGGGGCGCCATGCCCATCACTTACTCACCCCCACTTGTATCAGACCAGCGGCAGGAGAGTTGGCAGGTGGCCTAGGCGCCCTTAGGCTAATCGAGGCCCATAACAGCCAGTTAACAGCCTCTCTTTGCCACCGCTGGTAACTTGTTTGAAGGGAACGAAGGCATGATTGCTAAATTTGATGATGTCACAAAGATAAGTAGGAATTTAAGTTGTAAAAAGGACATAAGTACACTACAGAGGGAGATAGATCGTTTAAATGATTGGACAAAGATCTGACAGATGCTGTATAATGTGAGAAAATGTTGAATTGTCCATTTTGGCTGGAAAATAAAAAAAAGAAACATATTATCTCAATGGTGAGAGTATGCAAAGCACTCAGATGCATGAATCACAAAAGGTTAATCTGCAGGTACAGCAAGTAATTCGGAAAGCTAACAGAAAGCTGCCATTCATTGCTAGGAGAATTGAATAGAAATGTTATGCTTCAGCTATACAGGCCATTGGTCAGACCACATCTGGAGTACTGTGCATAGATTTGGTCTCCTTATTTAAGTAAGGATGCAAATGTGTTGGAAGCACTTCAAAGAATGTTTATTAGACAAATGCCTGGAATGGGCGGTTTGTCTTACGAGGAATGGTTGGACAGGCTAGGATTGTATCCGCTAGAGTTTAGAAGAGTAAGGGGCGACTTGATTGAAACATGCAAGATCCTGAGGGGTCCTGTCAGGGTGGATGTAGAAAGGATGCTTTCCCTTGTGGGAGAATCTCAAAATAAGGGGTCACTGTTTAAGAGTAAGGAGTCGCCCTTTAAGACAGAGATGAGGAGATCATTTTTTTCTCTCAGAGGATCGTGAGTCTTTGGAACTCTTCCTCAAAAGGCAGTGGAAGCAGAGTCCTTAAATATTTTTAAAGCAGGGGTAGATCGTTTACTGATAAGCACGGGGGTGGAAGGTTATCGGGGGTAGGTGGAAATGTGGCTTTGAGGTTACAATCAGATCTGCCATGATATTTTGAAGGGTGTAACAAGCTCGAGGGGCCAAGTGGCCTACTCTTGCTCCTAATTCATATGTATGTTAGCACGTATGTATTCTAGGATATTAAATGCATCTTATCTGCTGTCACCCAGCAGTAAAGCACAGCTCGTCGCTGGGAATAGAAAACATTATTTTCCAATCACAGACGAACAAAGTGGAAACCCTTCACGATTTTGACACACATATATCTGATCTTGACGGATTCCAATTTCACTAAATGCATTACCCTCTCTCACTGTGACCATTCCCCCTTGTAAGGACCTCATCTCTGTTTCCTGAAATCCAAGGGGGGCAGCCTTGAAGGATAAGGCAGACAACTGGTTTCACCATTCACCACCAGATTTGAAAGGACCACATAAAACACTATTGGATCCTGTTCTCATCTGCTAAAACTGCCCACTATTCCAAGATTATCCCAAATTGCAAAGATAACCCCTTGCTTCTTTTCTCTACAACAAACTATCTTCTCCTACTCCTTTCCCTGTCTCCTCCGCTCTCACCTCCAACATTAAGAGCGAGAAGCTGATGGATGTGGTCACTAAGATTGAGGCCATCAGTTCAGCCAATTCTCTCCCTTACCATAGCCTACTACGGTAAACTTCCTCTAAAGTTCCCCTTCTGCCCTAGCCCTCAACTTGCATCATTCTCCAGTATCTCTCTTATCTCCCTTCATGCACTTTCCACTCTCCTCTTGTGCATGAGAGCAACGTCCTTCTCCATTAACATTATTCCGATTACACCATTGAATATCCACCTCCCTTTCTGGTCCCAATGGCAGCTCATATCGTAAATGCAACCAACCCGGGAACAGGCTTTTTTTCCACTTGGCGATGTGGAATAAGACAGGATTACTAAGTGACTGCATAGTAAATGATCTTCTAGGCAGGACTCTTGATAACATGGCCGAATTTCACATTCAGTTTGAAGGGATGAGGCTTGGGTTTGAAACTCCTGTCTTAACTTAAATAAATTCAATTACAGGGGCAGAAAAACAAAGTTGGCTAAAGTGGACTGGGAAAATAAGTTAAGTAGTAAGAGCGTAGAGAAGCAGTGGCAGACATTTAAAGAGATATTCCATCACTCTCAACAATGATATCGTCCAACAAGAAAGAAAGACTCACTGAGAAGGATGCGACATCTGTGGCTAATTAAGGAAGTTAAGATGTTACCAAATTGAAAGAAAAGGCATACAGTACTCTGAAGATTAGTGCGAGGTCAGAATATTGGAAAAATATTAGAAACCAGCAGAGGAAAACAAAAACATTAGAAAATGGGAAATTAGTGCATGGGTGGAGATTAGCGAGAAATAATAAAAGAACAGACAGTAAAAGCTTCCACAAATACATAAAAAAGGAAAGAGTGTAGGTAAACTAAGTGTTGATCCCTTAGAGGATGAGACTGTGGAATACTGCTGTGAAACAAGGCAATGGCAGAGAGTTTGAATAAGTATTCTGTATCTGTGTTCTCAATATAAGACACAAAAAGTAGTCCAAGAATATCAGAAAGTCAAGAGGCAACATAGAGGGAGGAACTTAACACAATCCTTATCACTAGAGAAAAAGTACTAGGAAAACTGATGGGACTAAAGGCTGACAATGCCCTCTACCTGATGGCCTGCATCCTAGCATCTTAAAGAAGTGGCTGCAGAGAGATTGCATACATTGGTTGTAACCTTGAAAAATTCCCCAGATTTTGTAAAGGTACCAATGGATTGGAAAAGTGCAAATTTAACATCGTTATTCAAGAAAGGGAGTGCCAGAAAGCAGGACACTATAGGCCAGTTAGCCTAACATCTATGATTGGGAAAATGCAAGAATGTATTGTTAAGGAAGTAGTAGCAGGACATTTAGAAAAGCAGAATGCAATAAGGAAGAATCAACATGGTTATATGAAGGGGTTAACATATTTATTGGAATTCTTTGAGGATATAACAAGCAGGGTGGATAAAAGGGAAACAGTAAAAGTAGTGTATTTGGAATTCCAAAAGGCATTCGATAAAGTGTCACATACAAGGTTACTAAACACGACGAAAGCTCGCTGTGTTGGAGGTAATATATTACCATGGATAAAAGATTGGTAAACTAGCATGAAACAACAAGTCAGGATAAATGGGGCATTTTCAGGCTGGCAAACTGTAACTAGTGGCATGCCACAGGAATCAGTACTGGGGCCTCAAATACTTATGATCTGTATTAATGACTTGGATGAAGCGACAGAGTGTATTGTAGCAAAATTTGTGGATGATACAAAGATCGATCGTAAAGCATTTTTTGAGGACAGAAAGTGTCTGCAAAGAGCTATGCATAGTTTATGAGTGGGCAGAATTTTGGCAGATGGAGCATAGTGCGGAAAACATGTGGGATTGTGGATCAGCAATAGTGCGAGCGAGGGGGCAGCTGGGAAGGTAAGTATCAGTATAAAGTAACTTAGCTTTTGTTTAGGCAGCTTCTTTTGGATCAGCGATAGTGCGAGAGAGGGGGCAGCTGGGAAGGTAAGTTTCAGAATAAAGTAACTTACCTGTTGTTTCGGCAGCTTCATTTGCATCAGCGATAGTGCGAGCGAGGGGGCAGCTGGGCAGGTAAGTTTCAGTATAAAGTAACTTACCTTTTGTTTCGGCAGCCTCCATTGGATCAGCGATAGTGCGAGCGAGGGGGCAGTTGGGAAGGTAAGTTTCAGTTACAAGTACTTACCTTTTGTTTCGGCAGACATGGGGACTGCTGGGTAAGTAAACTTATATATTCGGGCAGTGGCTAAACCCGAAACACTGCACGTGTAATGTCTCCCACCCATCCTCCTCCTCTAACCAAAATAAAAAGGACTCTTGTGTGGAGGGTTTGGTAAGGAAAGGTTTTCCTTTTTCTTTCATCTCTGTTGCCAATTTAGTGCGGAGGGGATGGAAGCTAGGGCAGTTGCATGCTCCTCGTGCAAGATGTGGGAGGTAAGGGTCACCACTTGTGTCCCTTCTGACTTCACCTGTGAGAAGTGCACCCAACTGCAGCTCCTCGCAGACCGCGTTAGGGAACTGGAGCTGGAGTTAGAACATAGAACATAGAACATACAGCACAGAACAGGCCCTTCGGCCCACAATGTTGTGCCGATCCTTTGTCCTCTGTCAAGGACAATTTAATCTATACCCCATCATTCTCCTTTATCCATATACCGATCCAAAAGCCTTTTGAAAGTCCCTAAAGTTTCTGACTCAACAACTTCCCCGGGCAAGGCATTCCATGCCTCGACCACTCTCTGGGTAAAGAACCTTCCCCTGACATCCCCCTTATATCTCCCACCCTTCACCTTAAATTTATGACCCCTTGTAACGCTTTGCTCCACCCGGGGAAAAAGTTTCTGACTGTCTACCCTATCTATTCCCCTGATCATCTTATAAACCTCTATCATGTCACCCCTCATCCTTCTCCTTTCTAATGAGAAGAGGCCTAGAATGTTCAGCCTTTCCTCGTAAGACTTATTCTCCATTCCAGGCAACATCCTGGTAAATCTCCTCTGCACCCTCTCCAAGGCTTCCACATCCTTCCTAAAATGAGGCGACCAGAACTGCACACAGTACTCCAAATGAGGCCTTACCAAGGTCCTGTACAGCTGCATCATCACCTCACGGCTCTTAAATTCAATCCCTCTGCTAATGAACGCTAACACCCCATATGCCTTCTTCACAGCCCTATCCACTTGAGTTGCAACTTTCAATGATCTATGCACATAGACCCCAAGGTCTCTCTGCTCCTCCACATGCCCAAGAACCCTACCGTTAACCCAGTATTTTGCATTCATGTTTGTCCTTCCAAAATGGACGACCTCACACTTTTCAGGGTTAAACTCCATCTGCCACTTTTCAGCCCAGCACTGCAACCTATCCAAGTCCCTTTGCAGACGACAATAGCCCTCCTCGGTATCCACAACTCCACCAACCTTTGTATCATCTGCAAATTTACTGACCCACCCTTCGACTTCCTCATCCAAGTCGTTAATAAAAATCACAAACAGGAGAGGACCCAGAACTGATCCCTGCGGCACGCCACTGGTAACTGGGCTCCAGGCTGAGTATTTACCATCTAAGACCACTCTCTGCCTTCTATCAGTTAGCCAATTCTTAATCCAACTGGCCACATTCCCCACGATCCCATGCCTCCTGACTTTCTCCATAAGTCTACCATGGGGGACCTTATCAAATGCCTTACTAAAATCCATGTACACCACATCCACTGGTTTACCCTCATCCACTTGCTTGGTCACCTGCTCAAAGAATTCAATCAGGCTTGTGAGGCAAGACCTACCCCTCACAAAACCGTGCTGACTGTCCCGAATCAAGCAGTGTCTTTCCAGATGCTCAGAAATCCTATCCCTCAGCACCTTTTCCATCAACTTGCCTACCACCGAAGTAAGACTAACTGGCCTGTAATTCCCAGGGTTGTTCCTATTCCCTTTCTTGAACAGGGGCACAACATTTGCCACCCTCCAATCACCTGGTACCACCCCCGTCAGCAGAGAAGATGAAAAGATCATTGCCAGCGGCTCTGCAATTTCATCCCTTGCTTCCCATAACATCCTTGGATATACCCCGTCAGGCCCGGGAGACTTGTCTATCTTCAAGTTATTCAAAAACCCCAACACATCTTCCCTCCTAACGAGCACTTCCTCGAGCTTACCAGTCTGCTTCCCACCGTCCTCTTCAGTAATACACCCCTTCTCATTCGTAAATACCGAAGAGAAGTACTCATTCAAAACCTCACTTATCTCTTCCGGCTCAACACACAGTCTCCCGCTATTGTCCTTGACCGGACCTATGGTCCCCCTAGTCATCCTCATATTTCTGACATACGCGTAAAAGGCCTTGGGGTTTTCTTTTATCCTACCCGCCAAGCATTTTTCATGCCCTCTCTTAGCTCTCCTAATCCCTTTCTTCAGATCCTTCCTGGCCATCTTGTATCCCTCCAGAGCTATGCCTGTGCCCTTTTTCCTCAACTTTATATACGCATCCTTCTTCTTCCTAACAAGACTCTCAACCTCTCTTGTCAACCACGGTTCCCTCACATGACCATCCCTTCCCTGTCTGACAGGGACATGCTTATCAATGGCCCCTACTATCTGCTCCTTGAAAAAGTTCCACATTTCGACCGTGCCCTTCCCTGCCAGCATATGCTCCCAACTTATGCTCCTCAGTTCCTGCCTGACAGCATCATATCTACCCTTCCCCCAATTGTAAACCTTGCCCTGTTGCACATACCTATCCCTCTCCATTACCACAGTGAATGCTACAGAATTGTGATCACTATCTCCAAAGTGCTCGCCCACCAACAGCTCTATCACTTGCCCTGGTTCATTACCTAGTACCAAATCCAATATTGCCTCCCCTCTGGTCGGGCAGTCTACATACTGAGTCAGAAAAGCTTCCTGGACATACTGCACAAACACTACCCCATCCAAACTATTCGATCTAAAGAGTTGCCAATCAATATTTGGGAAGTTGAAATCCCCCATAATTACTACCCTGTGACTTCTGCTCCTTTCCAAAATCTGTTTCCCAATCTGCTCTTCCACCTCCCTGCTGCTATTGGGGGGCCTATAGAAAACTCCCATCAAGGTGACTGCTCCTTTCCTGTTCCTGACCTCAACCCACAGTGCCTCAGTCGGCAGATCCTCTTCGAAAATTCTTTCAGCAGTTGTTACACTATTTCTAACTAACAATGCCACCCCCCCACCTCTTTTACCACCATTCCTAATCTTATGAAAACATCTATAACCAGGTACCTCCAAAAACCATTCCTCCCCCTCACCTATCCACGTTTCAGTGATGGCCACAACATCGTAGTCCCAAGTGCCCATCCACGCCTTCAATTCACTCACCTTATTCCTGATGCTTCTTGCGTTGAAGTATACGCACTTTAACCCTTCTCCGTGCCCATCTGTCCTCTGTGACAGTGCTACCTTCCCCAATACCTCACTACACTCTTTGTCTTTCTGAGTGGACCCACTGGTCCCTGGATTACAAGTCCGGTTCCCATCCCCCTCCCAAACTAGTTTAAACCCTCCCGAACAGTACTAGCAAACCTCCCTCCCAGGATATTGGTGCCCCTCTGGTTCAGATGCAGCCCGTCCTGTTTGAACAGGTCCCATCTTCCCCAGAATGCAGTCCAATTATCCAAGAACTGGAAGCCCTCCCTCCTACACCATTCCTGCAGCCACGTGTTCAGCTGTGCTCTCTCCCTATTCCTAGCCTCACTATCACGTGGCGCCAGCAACAAACCAGAGATAACAACTCTGTCCGTCTGAGCTTTCAGCTTCCAGCCTAACTCCCTAAACTCACTTCTAACATCTGTGCCACCCTTCCTTCCTACGCCGTTGGTGCCAATGTGCACCACGACCTCTGGCTGCTCCCCCTCCCCTTTAAGGATCCTGAAGACGCGATCACAAACATCACGGACCCTGGCACCAGGGAGGCAACAAACCATCCGTGCGTCTCGCCTGCGCCCACAGAACCGCCTGTCCGTACTCCTCACCATCGAGTCCCCGATGACTAGTGCTCTCCCATTCTCCCTCCTTCCCTTCTGAGCCACAGTGCAGGAGTTGGATGAACTTCGGATCATTCAGGAGGCTGAGGGGGTGATAGAGAGCAGTTATAGGGAAGTAATGACACCTAAGTCACAGGATAGAGGTAGCTGGGTGACCGTCAGGGGAGGGAAAGGGAACAGGCGCACAGTGCAGGGATCCCCTGTGGCCGTTCCCCACAATAATAAGTATACCGTTTTGGATACGGTTGGGGGGAACGACCTACCAGGGGAAAGCCACAGCGGCCAGGTCTCTGGCACTGAGCCTGGCTCAGCGGCTCAGAAGGGAAGGGGGGAGATTAAGAGAGCGATAGTGATCGGAGATGCAATGGTTAGAGTAACAGACAGGAGCTTCTGTGGTCGCGAACGAGACTCCCGGATGGTATTTTGCCTCCCGGGTGCCACGGTCAGGGATGTCTCGGATCGAGTCGACACAATTCGCAAGGGGGAGCAGCCAGAGGTCGTGTTACACATCGTTATCAATGGCATAGCTAGGAAAAGGGATGAGGACCTGAAAAGCGAATATAGGGAGTTAGGTTGGAAGCTAAAAGGCAGGACGAGGAGAGTAGTAATCTCAGGATTGATACCGGTGCCACGTGCCAGTGAGGCTAGAAACAGGGAGCGATGCAGATGAACACGTGGCTACAGAGCTGGTGTAGGAGGGAGGGCTTCAGATATGTGGATCATTGGGATACCTTCTGGGGAAGGTGGGACCTGTACAAGAGGGACGGGTTGCATCTGAACTGGAGGGGCACCAATATCCTGGGCGGTAGGTTTGCTAGAGCTCTTCGGGAGGGCTTAAACTAGTTTGGCAGGGGGATGGGAACCGGAGCTACGGATCAGTGGATGGGGTAGATGGTGAACAGGCAGATACCGAGTGCAGAGAGTCTGTGAGGACGGTTATGCAATTGACACGACAAAGTTGCAGCTAGTATGATGGGTTGAAGCGTTTCTATTTTAACGCAAGAAGTGTCAGGAATAAGGATGATGAACTAAGAGCATGGATCAGTACTTGGAGCTACGATGTTGTGGCCATTACGGAGACATGGATATCACAGGGGCAGGAATTAAATTTGGATGTTCCGGGGTTTAGATGTTTCAAAAGGAATAGGCAGGGAGGGAAAAGAGGTGGGGGAGCGGCATTGCTAATCAGGGATAGTATCACAGCTGCAGAAAGGAGGGTCGTCGAGGAGGGTTTGTCTACTGAGTCATTATGGGTGGAAGTCAGAAACAGGAAAGGAGCAGTCACTTTGTTGGGAGTTTTCTATAGGCACCCCAATAGCAACAGAGACAAAGAGTAACAGATTGGGAGGCAGATTTTGGAAAGTGCAGAAGTAAAAGGGTTGTTGTCATGGGTGACTTCAACTTCCCTAATATTGATTGGAACCTCCTTAGTGCAAATAGTTTGGATGGAGCAGTTTTTGTCAGCTGTGTCCAGGAAGGGTTCCTGACTCAATATGAAGATAGGCCGACTAGAGCAGAGGCTATGTTGGACTTGGTGCTTGGCAACGAACCAGGCCACGTGGCAGATCTCTGGGAGTGAGAGCATTTCGGTGATAGTGATCACAACTCCCTAACCTTGACTATAGTCATGGAGAGGGACAGGAGCAGACGGGATGGGAAAATATTTAATTGGGGGAGGGGGAATTACAATGCTATTCGGCAGGAACTGGGGAACATAAATTGGGAACAGTTGTTCTCAGGGAAATGCACGACAGAAATGTGGAGGTTGTTTAGGGAGCATTTGCTGCGACTGCTGGATGGATTTGTCCCGATGAGGCAAGGAAGGGATGGTCGGGTGAAGGAACCTTGGATGACAAGAGATGTGGAACAGTTAGTCAAGAGGAAGAAGGACGCTTACTTAAGGTTGAGGAAGCAATGATCAGATAGGGCTCTAGAGGGTTACGAGGTAGCCCGGAAGGAACTGAAGGATGAACGTAGGAGAGCTAGAAGGGGACATGAAAAAGTCTTGGCGGGCAGGAGTAAGTAAAATCCCAAGGCGTTCTACACTTATGTGAGGAACACGACAATGGCCAGAGTGAGGGTAGGGCCGATCAGGGATAGTGGAGGGAACTTGCGCCTGGAGTCGGAGGAGGTAGGGGAGGTCCGAAATGAATACTTTGCTTCAGTATTCACTAGTGAGAGGGATCGGGTCGTTTGTGAGGACAGCGTGGAACAGGCTGATATGCCCGAACAGGTTGAGGTTAAGAGGGAGGATGTACTGGAAATTTTGAATGATATGAGGACAGATAAGTCTCCGGGGCCAGACGGGAAATACCCAAGGATATTACGGGAAGCAAGGGAAGAGATTGCGCGCCTTTGGCGATGATTTTTGCGTCCTCACTGTCCACTGGAGTAGTACCGGATGATTGGAGGGTGGCAAATGTTATTCCCTTGTTCAAGAAAGGGAATAGGGATAACCCTGGGAATTATAGACCAGTCAGTCTTCCGTCAGTAGTGGGCAAATGATTGGAGAGGATTCTGAGAGACAGGATTTATGATTATTTGGAAAAGCATGGAGACAGTCAGCATGGCTTTTTGAGGGGCAGGTCATGCCTAACAATCCTGATTGAATTATTTGAAGATGTGACAAAACACATTGATAAAGGAAGAGCAGTGGATGTGGTATATATGGATTTTAGCGAGGCGTTTGATAAGGTTACCCATGGTAGGCTCATTCAGAAAGTAAGGAGGCATGGGATACAGGGAAGGTTGGCTGTCTGGATACAAAATTGGCTGGCCCATAGAAGACAGAGGGTGGTAGTAGATGGAAAGTATTCAGTATGGAGCTCGGTGACCATTGGTGTTCCGCAGGGATCTGTTCTAGGACCTCTGCTCTTTGTGATTTTTATAAATGATTTGGATGAGGAAGTGGAAGGCTGGGTTAGCAAGTTTGCCGGTGACACGAAGATTGCTGGAGTTGTGGATAGTGTGGAAGGCTGTTGTAAGTTGCAACGGGACATTGACAGGATGCAGAGCTGGGCTGAGAAGTGGCAGATGGAATTCAACCTGGAAAAGTGTGAAGTGATTCATTTTGGAAGGTCGAATTTGAATGCAGAATACAGGCTTAAAGACAAGATTCTTGGTGGAGTGGAGGAACAAAGGAATCTTGGGGTCCATGTCCATAGATCGCTCAAAGTTGCCACCCAAGTTGATCGGGTTTTTAAGAAGGCGTATGGTGTGTTGGTTTTCATTAACAAGGGGATTGAGTTTAAGAGTCGCGAGGTTATGCTGCAGCTCTGGTTCGACCACACTTGGAATATTGTGTTCAGTTGTGGTCGCCTAATTATAGGAAGGATGTGGAAGCTTTAGAGAGGGTGCAGAGGAGATTTACCAGGATGCTGCCTAGACTGGAGGGCATGTATTACGAAGAAAGATTGAGGGAGATAGGGCTTTTCTCATTGGAGCGAAGAAGGATGAGAGGTGACTTGATAGAGGGGTACAAGATGATGAAAGGCATAGTTAGAGTGGATAGCCAGAGACTTTTTCCCAGGGCGGAAAGGTCTATCACCAGGGGCTATAATTGTAAGGTGGTTGGAGGAAGGTTTCGGGGAGATGTCAGTGGTAGGATCTTTACACAGAGAGTGGTGGGTGTATGGAATACGCTGCCAGCGGTGGTAGTAGAAGCAGATACATTAGGGACATTTAACCGACTCTTGGATAGGTACATGGATGATAGTAGAATGAAGGGTAGGTAGGTATTTCGATCTTAGAGTAGGTGAAAGGTTCGGCACAACGTCGTGCGCCGAAGGGCCTGTACTGTGCTGTACTGTTCCATGTTGTACTTGGCAGGACAAATGGAAAAACAGAATATTATTTACACAGAGTGAGGATGCAGAATGCTATGGTATGGGGGAATCTGGGTATCCTTGTTCATGCATCACAAAAAAAAGCATAGAGGTTCAGCAAGAAATTAGGAAGGTAAATATAATTCTTGCATTTATTGCAAGTAGGATAGAGTATCAAAGTAGGGAAGCTTTGCTATAACTGTACAGGACATTGGTGAGATGGCACCTGGGCACCTTAAGGAGGAAAATGCTTTCATTGGAAGCAATTCAGACAAAGTTCATTTCGCTGATTCCTGCGTTGAAGGGGTTGTTTTATGACGAAAAGTTGCGTAGGTTGGGCCTTTACCCATTGAAGTTCCGAAGAATGAAAGGAAATCTTATTGAAATGTACAAGATTCTGATGGGCCTGGACAGAATAGATGCTGAAGGATATTTCCCTTCGTGGGAGAATCTACAACTAGGGGTCACTGTTTCAAAATAAGGTGCCTCCCTTTTAAGACGGAGATGGGAGGAATTTCTTCTCTCAGAGGGCTGTTATTCTTAGGAATTCTCATCCCCAGGGAGAAAGGAGGCTGGGTCAATAAATATGTTCAAGGCTGAGTTTCACAGAGTGTGGATCTACAAACGGGTCAAAGGTTGTGGGCTGCGTGGGCAGGGGCAGGCACAAAAGTGGAGTTAAGGCCACAATCAGACAGTGACGATTTTACTAAGCGGCGGAGCGTGTATGAAGGGCCAAATAGCCTACTCCTGCATCTCGTTCTTACGTAATAAAACGGAACGTGCTGGAAATACTCTGGCAGCATCTGTTGCGAGAGGGGGAGAGAGCATGAGAGAGAGTTAACGTTTCAGTTCTATGACCTTTCATCAGAACCTATTTCTTATGTTATGTTCTCTTTTCACTTTCTGTCCGTCTTTCCATTAAATCTGCCATCATCACGTCAGTCCTCCAAAAACACCCTTCACCCAATTCTCCTTGCAGCCATCTGCATAATCTCCAACATTCTTTTCCTCTCCAAAGTCCATGAATGTATTCCACCTCACCACCGTTGCACAGTGGCAGCAGTGTGTACCATCTACAAGATGCACTGCAGCAATGCACCAAGGCTCCTCAGACAGCATCTTCAAAGCCCGCGAACTCTGCCAACGAGAAGGACAAGGGCAGCAAATACGTGGGAACACCACCACCTGCAAGTTCCCCTCCAGGTCACACACCATCCTGACCAGGAACTATATCGCTGTTCCTTCACTGTCGCTGAGTCAAAATCATGGAACTCCCTTCCTTACAGCACGGTGGGTGTACCTACCCCACATGGACTGCAGCGGTTCAAGAAGGCAGCTCACCACCACCTCCTCAAGGGCAATTAGGGATGGGCAATAAATGCTGGCCTGGCCAGCGACGCCCACATCCCATGAATGAATTTTTTTCTTTTAAATCCATGCCAAACCTTTTGTGGAACTCTATATCTGAATCCCCGCAATCAGGGTTCCGCACCTGCCACAATATAAAAACAGCTCTTAACAAAGACAAAAATAAAAGCCTATGTTCTTGAGATAAAGATGCACGGTCCTTCCTCATCTTTCTCGACCACTCTATAGCCTATGACATGGTTGATCACACCATCCTCCTTCAACTTTTCTCCATCAATGCCCAGCTGGGTGGGATGACTCTCATCTGGTTCTATTGTTAGCTATCTAATCATAGCCAGGGTATCACCAGCAGAGGCTTCTCTTGCAGAATTACCTGTAATGTCCTCCAAGTATCTATCCTTGGTTCCCTTCTATTTCTCATTTACATGCTACTTCTCAGGAAGACTATCTGAAAACAATGTGGCAGTTCTAAGGCTATACTGATGGCATCCAACGAAACCTCACCACCACCTCACTCAACTCCTCCACTGTCACTATATTATCAGACTGCTTTTTCAACATCCAGTACTGGATGAAGAGAAATGTCCACCAATTAAATATTAGGAAGACTGAAGACGATGACTTCAACGCCCACCACAAATTTAATTACTTAGCTACTGACTCCATCCCTCTCCCTGGCTACTGTCTGAGGCTGAGCTCCACTGTTCACAACCTTGGTGTCATATTGGACCCAGAGATCATCTTCTGACCACATATTTGCACCATCTCTAAGACCACCTATATTCACCTCTGTAACATTGCCCGACTCCACCCCTCCTCAGCACAACTGCTGCATTGCTCATTAATGCCTTTGAAAAGCACGGGTGGGTGGCCACTCACATTTGATCCTCCATAAACTTGATATCATCCAATACTGTGCTGTCCGTGTACTTACTCTCATCAAGTCCCGCTCACCCATCATCACTGTGTTCCCTGATCTACACTAAATCCCATGTAAGCAACACCTCTGTTTTAAAATTCTCATCCTTGTTTTCAAATCACTTCAAGGCCTCACCCCTCCCTATCTCTTTAACTCTCTCCAGCCCCACAACCCTCTTTTAATTCTGGTCTCTTGAGCATTCCTGATTCTAATTGCTCCATCATTGGTGGCCCTAACTTCGGTTGCCAAGGCTCTAACTCTGGAATTCCTCCCCCTAATCCTCTCCACCTCTCTTTCCTCCTTCAAGAAACGCTTTTAAACATGCCTCTTTGTGCAAGCTTTTTTCCAACCTGCCCTATATCGCCTTAAATTTTGCTTCATAACGTTCCTGTGAATGCTCAGAACATCTTATTAAGCTAACGGCGCTATATAAATACAAGCTGGCATTCTTTCAGTTCCATCATTAAACCATAATTTGTTTCTCCATACAATATACAGCTCTCAGAACCGTACAGAACCCCGTTTACCGGTCTTTTCCACTCCTGTCAACGACAAACATGTTCACTGTGAGACATTCACAACCCAGGACATTCCGTCAGCGATGAGCAGTCATCGTGTGGCACAAAATTATGCAGCATCTACATCAACCCAGTTGGACTAATGTTAGATTATTTGTCCTGCTGTTTGTGCTGCAGTGTGGAGAGTGTACAGTCCCATATGGCTTCTGCTGTATGATCATGGGAAAATGTATTAATTCATTAGCGATACTGAAAGTTATGAGGGACAATATGCAGGTAATTTACTATTAAAAATAAAAAAGGCTATTTGAATTGTGAACATTCCAAGTAATGAAATAGACTCAACTTGATTTGATTGCATGATGTTTGGAATCGTTTCAATGTCCTCTTTCTCAAGGCTTTGTTTTTCTTTTCAGGGAAATGTCCGCACCAAATCCATGATACAATATCAGGAGTCGTGTCACGGTTCTCTAAGTTCAAATATCAAGTTGTGGGGGATGTCTTTTTAAACAGAGCAGTATGCAAGTTGTTGCTAAAACCATAATCGCAGTTTTCTCAGTGCAATATTTAGTTTTCAGCTTTTGGCAACAAATCACCATAAATCGATCAAAAATGAAAGTGACGGTGAACCAGACAGAACAGTCTTTTGCAGCACGAAGCAGGACAGCAAGAACTCTGCACAGAGGTGTTATATTCTGGAAACATCCCAGGAAATAATAATAATGGATCCGCCACAGTATAACATCAGTGATAATGACCAGTAGATCTGCCGTTGACATGGCAACCACGTAACGAGTGGTGCAGGTGGAGAGACGGCACTTTCCCCGAGACAGGATCATAATCACCAATAAATAAACTGTGAGAGAAAGAAGGAAAGAAAGCGGAAATTACTGATCAAATATACTTCGTATCTGACCCAGACAGTAAGGTTAGGGTTTGGGGACCAACAAGAGGTGGGTTGGAGAGAGGTCAGAGGCTAACATTTTAAAATCTTAACTCTGATTCCAACCTACCTACAGCCTGCCTAATTCTAGATCTAACATTCGGGACAGGGATCGGGGCCAACCGCTCCCAGGTGGCGGATTGGCAGCGTAAATATTTTAATGAGGCTGGAAGACTATGATATATTTAGTTTTACAGGTTGAACTCTGGCCGGCCGGGTTTCCGCAGTAAACCCCACAGCACATACAACAAAACCTGGGCTTGGCGTTCAGAACCGTCGCCCGCCTGGGTTTGGATTTCTTCCTAATGGTTGAACGCTCCTCCCCCCACCAGTTTTTGCATGCCCCATTGGGATCGTCCTCCAACCCTACGGAATCGGACACTAGCACCCCAGGCTCAGACCCACCCTCTTCGATTGGACGCAATGGAGATCAGATGTCACCATTGTGTCTTATGTCAGACATTACCCTTTCCCCTCCTCCTCCTCAGACTCGGACAATGCACCAGGATAGCAGATGCCGCCGAGAGTTTGCAAGTCAATACCTCCCCTAGCCCTCCCTGTGCCCAGCTTCTGCCACCGCTACAGCATTTTGGACTCCACCCCAGGTTGATGACCAGATAATGCCCTGCCCCCTCTCCAGACTCGGATGCGGCACCAGGATAGAAGGTTCCTCCCTTCCCCCATGCACAGTCTTTGACGCTGCTACAGGATAGGAGACCCCACCCCCACCCCCGGGTTTAGGATCCAACATGCTAACCCCCTCCCCCCCCCCCCTCGCCCTCAGCCTCAAATGACAAACCAGGATCGGGGACCTATACTCGGGTTAGTGGAAAGACACTCGTTCTCCCAGTCCCCATCGCCATATATGGATCCCACATACAGTTGGAGACCCCTTTCTGGGTTTGAATATTAGACACTCCCACTCCCTCTCGCCCTCCCCAGGCATGGATCCCACTGCAGGTTCGGAGACGTCTTTTCATGGTAGGGGAAAAGGCATTCCCTCACCATCTTCGCCTCCCGTTCCTGAGACATGGAGCCTGTGCCAGGTTAAGTAACGCTCATCACAGGAGTGAGTATCAGACAAAGCAGTTCCCCCACAGCTCCCCCTTCACTCACTTGGATCGCACTTGTGGATAGGATACCTGTCCCCGGGGTTAGGGATTGACAGCCCAGCGATTGGAGATATCACCAATTTCTCTACATTTGGAGCTGGGGATTAGATGCCCCTGATATCGGAGTACCCCTCAAACCTCGGAGTCATGGTTTGGAAAGCCCTGGCCCTGAGGCCTGCTCGCTCCATAGTCCTCCATTCCCAAGAAGAAGCCAAGCATGTTAATCAGGTGGGCTTCTGGGCAGGGAAAATGTCAAGGATAGGAAAGGCAGTCGACACAATTAAACATCGAAATTCCACTCCCACCTATCTCAGTCATTCCTTTAATTTCCAGACCAAGCACTTTAGCAAAAAGAAAATATTGAAACTGCTGTAAATCTGATAGAAATAGGAAAATGTTGAAAATATGTGCAGTATCTGTGGAGAGAGAAACAGAGTTAACGTTTCATACTGTTAGCTTTTCACCAGAATTAGAAGATATCAGAGACGATCAGAGATAGAAGCATATAAAAATGGGATTGGGAGAAATAACAACGGGGGAGATCTGTAATCCAGTGGAGGGCATGAGTGATTCAATGATAAAAGGTTAATGGCACACTTAAAGAAACCGAGGATGGGTCCAGAGGAAGTCTAAGTGATGATACCAGAATAGCAGAGGGACAGGGGAGCATGGAAAATTTGGCAAAAAGGAGAAGGCTTCAGTGTCCTAGAAAAGCAATGGTGGATATAATCTAGGGGTGTGGACCAGTCTGCCAGCTGTGTTCCAATAGGGATCCCCATACCAAGCATCAGCCCACAACGCTTCAATACCCTATAACATTGGTGTAGATGTCATCCATCACCAGCACACGCCGTCCAAGAAAGTGATAGCAACTTTTATAATCTGCAGTTTGAATCTTAATCATGAGTCTGACAGGCAAAACAATGCGTAATCAAAAGATCAAGTTCAGTTCCTCATTGACTTTCAGTGGAACAGCATAGATTGACGAGGATAGCGAAGTCTGAGAGGATGTGGAATGTAGAATTAAAGTGAAAATCAATCGGAAGCTAAGGCTCATTCTTCCAGACTGCAAGGAGGAATTCAGCAAAACAATGACCCAAATACGTTTGCTGCTCTCCCAATGTACAAGAGGACCCACGTGCTCGTCAGAGTAGAAATAGCAGGATATATCAAATGAATACGTGGCTGAAGAGATGGTGTGAGGGGGACAGTTGTAGATTCCTGGGGCATTGGGACCAGTCCAGTAGGATCAGTACAAATTGGATGGGTTACTTCTGTGCAGGACTGGGACTGATGTCCTTAGGGGAGTATTTGCTAGACTGGTTGGGCGGGGGGGGGGGGGGTGTGGGGAGGGGAGGTGGGTTAAACTAAAATGGCAGGAGGAAGGGAACCTTTGCGAGGAATCAGAGGAGGGGGAACCAAAGACAAGAACAAAAGACAGTAAGGGGAATAAGAAGAGTGATAGGGAGAGAAATCAAGGGCCAGAATCAAACAGGGACACAGTGAAAAATATTGGGAAGAGGACAAGTAATGTTAAAAAGTCAAGCCTTATGGCTTTGTGCCTTAACGAGCGGAACATTCACAATAAAATGGATGAATTGATCGCGCAAATAGATGTAAATGGGTATGATATAGTCTGGATTACGGAGACATGGCTGCAAGGTGACCAGGGATGCGAAATAAGTATCCAGAGATATACAGTATTTATGAAGGACAGGCAAAAAGAAAACGGTGGTGGAGTTGTATTGCTGGTTAAAGAGGAAATTAACGCAATAGTGAAGAAAGATATTAGTTCTGACGATGTGGAATCTGTATGGGGAGAGATGTGAAACACTAAGGAGAAAAAAACGTTAGTGGGGGTTGTATACAGACCCACAAACTGCAGTGGTGATGTTGGGAATGGCCTTAACAGGAAATTAGAGATGCATGCGATAAAGAGAATTCTGCAATTATGTTTGACTTTAATCTGCATAAAGATTGGCTAAATAAAATTTGTCACAATACCGCAAAGGAGAAATTCTTGGATTGTATATGGGATGCTTTTCTGGACCAAACGTTGAGGAATCAACTATAGAACAGGCTATCCACGGCTTGGTATTGTGTAATGAGAGAGGAAGCATTGGCAATCTAGTGGTGCCAGACCCCTTCTGGACAAGCAACGATTACATGATAGAATTATTCATCAAGATGGAGAGTGATGTAGTTGATTCTGAGACAAGAGTCCTGAATCTTAATAAAGGAAACTGCTAAGGTATGAGGTGCGAATTGGCCATGGCGATTTGGAAAACGTCACTTAAAGGGATGACGGTTGATAGGCAATGGCAAACATTTAAAGAGCGCATGGATGAACTGCAACAATTGTTTATCTGGCGCAAAAGTAAGACGGGAAAGATCGCGAAACCAAGGCTTACAAGGGAAATTAGAGACAGCAAAAGATCCAAGGAAGAGGCATATAAATTTTCCAGGATAACCGACAGACCTGAGGATTGGGAGCAGGTTAGAATTCAGCAAAGGAGGACCAAGGGATTGATTAAGAAGGGGAATATAAGCTAGGAGAGAAAGCTTGCAGTGAACATAAAAACTGACGGTAAACGTTTCTATAGGTATGTGAAGAGAAAAAAGATTGGTAAAGATAAATGTAGATCCCTTACAGTTAGAAACATGGGGATTTATTATGGGGTATTAAGAAATGGCTGACCAAGTAAATGCATACTTTAGTTCTGTCTTCACAAATGAGGACACAAATATCATACCAGAAATGTTAGGGAACACAGGGCTTAGTGAGAGAGAGGAGCTGAAAGAAATCAGTACTAGTAGAGAAATGGGGTTGGGGAAATGATGGGATTGATGGCAGATAGATCCCCAGGGCCTGATGGTCTGCATCACTGAGTACGGAAGGAAGTGGCCCTAAAAATAGCCGATGCATTGGTGATCATCTTCCAAGATTCTAAAGACTCTGGAACAGTTCCTACAGATTGGAGGGGGGCTAATGTAACCCCACTATTTAAAAAGGGAGGTAGAGAGAAAGCAGGGAATTATAGACCAGTCAGCCTGACGTCGGTAGTGGGGAAAATTCTGGAGTCCATTATCAAATATTATATAGCAGAGCACTTGCAAAACAGTGGTAGAATCGGATAGAGTCAGCATGGATTTACGAAAGGGAAATCATGCTTGACAAATCTACCAGAATTCTTCGAGGATGTAACGAGTAGAGTTGATGAGGGGGAGCCAGTGGATGTGGTTTATTTGGACTTTGAGAAGGTTTTCAACAAAGTCTCACATAAGAGATTAGCATGTGAAATTCAATTGGCGGAAGTGTATTGCGATGGATAGAAAATTGGTTGGCGGACAGTAAACAAAGAGTAGGGATAAATGGGTCTTTTTCCAAATGGCAGGCAGTGACTACTGGGGTACCACAGGTATCAGTGTTAAGACTCCAGCTATTCACAATATACATTAATGATTTAGATGAGGTAACTAAATGTAATATCTCCAAATTTGCAGATGACACAAAACTGGGTGGGAGGGTGAGTTGTGAGGAGGATGCAGAGAGGCTTCAGTGTGATTTGTACAAGTTGAGTGAGTGGGATAATGCATGGAAGATGCAGTATAATGTGAACAAATGTAAGGTTATCGACTTTGGTAGAAAAACAGGAAAGCAGATTATTATCTGAATGGTTATAAACTGAGATAGGGGAAAATGCAACGAGACCTGGGTGTTCTCGTACACCAGTCGATGAAGGTAAGCATGCAGGTGCAACAGGCAGTAAAGAAGACAAATGGTATGTTGGCCTTCATAGTGAGACGATTCGAGTAAACGATTAGGGATGTCTTGCTGCAATTATACAGGGCCTTGGTGAGGCCACACCTGGAATATTGTGTGCAGTTTTGGTCTCCTTATCTGAGGTCGGATGTTCTTGTTATAGAGGGAGTGCAGCGAAGGTTTACCAGACTGATTTCTGGGATGGCGGGACAGACATATGAGGAGAGATTGAGTCGGTTAGGATTATATTCGCTGGAGTTCAGAAGGGTGAGGGGGGATCTCAGAGAAACCTATAAAATTCTAACTGGACTTGGCAGGTTAAATGCAGGAAGGATGTTCACGATGGTGGCGCATGCCAGAACCAGGGGTCATAGTCTAAGGATACGGGGTAAATCATTCAGGACTGAGGTGAGGAGAAATTTATTCACCCAGAGAGTGGTGAGCCTGTGGAATTCGCTACCACAGAAAACAGTTGAGGCCACAACCTTGAATGTTTTCAAAAAGGAGTTAGATATAGCTCCTGGTGCGAAAGAGATCAAAGGATATGGGGCGAAAGCCGGAACAGGTTACTGAGTTGGATAATCAGCCATGATCATAATGAATGGTGGAGCAGGCCACAAGGGCCAAATGGCCTACTCCTGCTCCTATTTTCTATATTTCTATGTTTCTGTGCACGGGGATAGGAGACCGCTCCTCGGTTTTGGGGTCCAGACAATCCTCCTCACCGACCATCTCGCCAGACACGGATCACAAACCGGATAGGAAGCAACCAATTCGAGTTTGGTGAAAGGCAACTTATTTTACTCCTCCCCTTCACCAGACACGCATCCCGCTATATGATAGGAGGCCTCTTTCCGGGGTTGGTATAAGACAATCCCTCTCCCTTTCCACCTTGTAGTCCCTACACTTGGACTCTGCTACAGGATAGGTAACCATCACCACAGGGGTGAGGATCAGAGACTGCTGATCTCAGTCACACCTGGAAATATTTAGGCTTAAGCAATGAGCAAAAAAAAAATACTGAAACTGCTATAAATCTGATTTAAAAATAAGAGCATAGTGAAAACACACAGCAGGTCAGGCAACATCTGTGGTGAAGAAAACAGAGTTAATGTTCCAGGTGAATAGGCTGTCATTAGAAATATAATATATCAGAGATTAACTGTTTTTAATCAATGATGTTCCCATAGGAAAGTGGGGAAGGGGGGAAAGGTCGGACTGAGGGCCAGAGTGATTCAGTGCCAAATGGGTTGATGGTGCAAGGTGAATTTGACAAGAACAGCAACAGAGGATGATCCAGAGGAGGTGTAAATTGTTACAGCGGAATTCTAGAAGAGACAGGGACATGGAAAATCTGGGAAAGAGTAGAAATCACCAGGAGCCCAGATAAAGGACAGGGAAATGTCGGAGCATCCCAGAGGTGTGGGCAAGACTGCTATCTGTGTACCAATCAGTGATTCCCAACCCAAGTATCAGCTCACACCCCCTCTACCCCTCGTGAATCTGGTGTAGGTGTCATCCAATGCCAGCACAGGCACTCTGCGAATGTGAAAGCAATGTTTATAATGTGATGTTTAATCTCAATATTGAATAGGACAGGAAATAAAACGTGTTAGCAAAATATCCAGTGCTGTTCCTCATTGACTTGCAGTAGAACAGCGTAGGATGCCGAGGATAGGGAGGTCAGAGTGCGAGTGAGATGTTGAATTAATTTGACCAGTGACTGGAAATTCAGGTTCAGATTTGCAGACCACAAGCAGGAGTTCACAAAAATAATCACCCAAATGTGTTTGCTTCTATCATAATGTACAGGGGATTCCCTCACCAGCATCAAATACCGTTAGTAAATTGTAACAAGAACAAGTAAATCACTGTTTCACCTGGAAGGCGTGATTCGGGCCTTGCACAGTGTGAAGGAAGGAGGTAGAAAAACAGGTGTTACATCTCGTACATTTTCACTGTAATGTGCAGTGGGAAGAGGAGTAAAGTTGGGAGTCATTCAGGAGTGCAGCAGCCAACCATAATGGATGGGGTGATAGGATGGGAACAAAATATAGGGTTGTTCCTGGACTTAGCTGGATGTGGCAGAAATGTTGGAAGATTGGGACAGCACAGTGGTGCAGTGGTTAGCATCGCAGCCTCACAGCTCCAGCAACCCGAGTTCAATTCTAGGTATTGCCTGTGTGGAGTTTGCAAGTTCTCCCTGTGACCATGTGGGTTTCTGCCGGGTGCGCCCAAAGCCTTGCAGGTTGATAGGTGAATTGGCCATTGTAAATTGCCCCTAGTGTAGGTTGGTGGTGGGGGAATGGTGGGGATGTGATAGGAATATGGGATTAATGTAGGATTAGTATAAATGGGTGGTTGTTGGTCGGTACAGACTCGGTGGGCCGAAGGGCCTGTTTCAGTGCTGTATCTCTTAATAAATACAATGTTGCATTGAGTGTGGAGGCTGTTAGGCAAGGACAAGGGGAACATTATTGTGGTTATGGCAAGGATCAAGGGGCTTGAAGGCAATAATAAGGAAAATGGCAATGGAAAGGCTCGAGGGCCCTGTTATCCACAATGGAGGGGAATCCTTGGCTGAGAAATAATGAAGTGATTTTGGATCCACTGGTAACTTCATCTGAACAGTTGGAACAGAAGTGGAGAAACCGGGAAAATTGAAGAAACTCGTTCCAGGAAATGCAGTGGAGAAGTATAATTAAGGTATTTGTGGGAATTGGTGGGGTTATAGTAGATATTTGTGGCTAGGAAATCCCCTGAAATAGAGGTAGAGAAGTCGAGGAACGAACATAGTAACACGGGAAATTGGAGCAGCAATAGTTCATTCGGCTCATCGAGCCTGCTCCACCATTCAAACAGGTCATGGCTGATCATCAACCTCGACACCATTCCCCCCCCCCCCACTATCCCCATATCCCTTTGAAGGCATTAGTATCCAGAAATCTATCAGTTTTTGTCTTGAACATGCTCTATAATCGAACATCTACAATCTTCTGTGGCAACGAATTCTAAATCTTCACACCCCCTGAGTAAAGAAATTCCACCTCATCCCACTCCTAAAAGGCCTACCCTTATTCTGAGAAACTGTCACCTGGTTCAATACTCACCAGCCAGAGGAAAACCCTACCCACATCGACCCTATCATACCCAGTAAGAATGTTGCAGGTTTTAACGAGATCACCTCTCATTCTTCGAAAACTATCGATAATAAAGGCACATTTTCTGCGATCTCTATTCATCCTATCACAGGGAGTAGTTTGGTGAACCTATACTGCACTCCCTCGATGGCACGTGTATCCTTTCTTAGATAAAGACACCACAACAGTACACAATACTCCGTCGTGTTCTCACCAAGGCTCTGTACAATTTTACTCGTCTACTCAAATCCCCTTGCAATGAAGACCAAGATACCATTTGCCTTCCTAATTGCTTGCTACACCTGCATACTAGCTTTTAGTGACTCATGAACAAGGACATCCAGGTTCCTTCGAACATCAACACTTCACAACCTCTCGCCATTTAAGAAATACTCTGCCTTTCTGTTGTTTTCCCTCCCAAAGTTGATTACTTCACGATTCTTCACATTTCCTCCATCTGCCAAAAGAAGGGAATTGTCTGGAGCAGACCATCTGAAGATAACAGAGGAGCGGAAATGAGAAGCAAATTTGATGACATTTTCCATTTCAAGAGAAAGGGAAAAAAAGAAATAGCATCAGCACAATCATCAAAGTGTCAGAAAAATATATGTGAAGGAAATACCTTTAAAATCATTGGAACAAAGAAAGGTCCACGCATCCTACATGAAGAAAAAAGAAGTAGGAAATATTTCGATCTTTGCTCACGAGGTCAATGCACATATACTCTACAACAGGGTCCCTGTACAGTGATCAGGATCAAGAACCTGCAAAGGTTTTCATTCACAGACCAGAGACTCTGAGGAAAAGTGGAGTTCCAGCAGGAATGGCATTTGAATGAAACAGAACAAATAAAATGAAAATGGGGCTCTCGCAATGTATTAGCAGGATACGGTGGAGGGAAACTGGCTGGGAAACAGCCTCCTAGTGTCTGTCAGGAAAGGTCCCATCCACTGTGAGTTTAGGGCAACTCAGCTTTACTGGGTTTTGGATTAGACAGCGGCAGACTGTCATGGACAGAAATGTAAATGGATATCTGCATTTCATCTCTGAGATCAGCAGGAGGGAATCTCCTGTGTTGTGGGACAGTCGGGGCAGAATCAATCAGTGTATCACAATTCAGAGCATGCAAAAGGAAGCAAGATCTCTGAGGGAGATCTGGTGCTCAATTTTGTTTGAATGATTCAGCTTCTCCAATACTTCATAGAAAATAAGTGCCTGAAGAACACCAGAACACAAGAAATAGGGTCAGGAGCATGACAATATAAGTGGTCAAACCTGCTCTGCAATTCAATATGGTCATGACTGTTCATATACTTCAATTCCACTTTCCCACTCACTCCCTATATCCCTTAGTTCCCCGAGAGACCAAAAATCTGTCTAGATTTAAATACAGTCAACAATGGAACATCCATAACCCTCTGGGGTAGAGAGTTCTAAGCATTCACAATTCATTGAAGACATTTCTCCTACTCCTGAATGATCGGCCCTATATCTTGAGATCAATGAAAAAGTCTCTAAGTATCTCCCCTATCAAACCCATTCAAAATATTGTATGTTTCAAGGACATCACCTCTCATTCTGCTGAACAACAGAGAACATCAGCCAAATTTACTCAGCCTTTCATCATAGTACAACCCTCTGATCCCAGGGACCAATTTAGTGAACTTCCGCCAAACACTTCTAAAGTAAATATAGCTGTCCTTTTTTATATGGAGACCAAAACTGCACAAAGTATTCCAGATGTAGCTTCACCAAAGCCCTGCCCAACTGTCGCAAGCGTGTTTATTCCTGTGTTCCATGACAATATTGAAAATGCTGGTCCATGTAATTAAACAGGACTCATTTCAGTGTTAATAGACAGCAGCTGATGCTCATTGCAGTTTTGTATTTAAGGGTTGGGTTTTGACCCAGTGGGATAGTTACCTCCAGACAGAGAGTCACTCCAGTAGGGAAGAGTGGGAACTGATATTAGAGAGTTACCTCCGGACAGAGAGTCAGTCCGGCAGGGAAGAGTGGGAACTGGTATTGGACAGTTACCTCCGGACAGACAGTCAGTCGGGTAGGGAAGAGTGGGAACTGATATTGGAGGGTTACCTCCGGACAGAGAGCCAGTCCGGTAGGGAAGAGTGGGAACTGTTACTGGAGAGTTACCTCCGGACAGGAGGTCAGTCCGGTAGGGAAGAGTGGGAACTGATATTTGGACTGAACTATTAATTGACAGCAAAACAATTGTGGATCAGAGACTCTCAGGGACTTCCTCATTTTTGTATTGGGATATCTGCCTGCTTACCTCCCTCACTCCAATCCTACGTTCCACCCCTCCCCTCACAACAACCTCCCCCCCACCGACCTGACCCTCACCCCAACCCTCCCCACGTCCCCTACCATCAAGCTAAGCCTCCCTACCGCACCCCCCCCTCACTACAACCCTCCCCACCACCCCTCCGCCCCTCTCCACGCTTTGGTGCTTTCAGATAGTTAAGGTCTGCTGTCTTTCAGCTCCTAAAGAGCCGTGGGGAAGAGGAAGAGCGAGACCACCACAGTGAAGAGGAGGCACTGTTACTTAATGTCCTACTGACATCCACCAGCTCAGATACCGCCACAGCCCAAGAGAGCTCTTTACAGAACTGTACAGACACAATGGGACGAATGGCTGCTGCCTGCTGTTCAGTAAATGTTCAGTGTTCCTATGTTGCTAACTGAGTTCTGGGGTGGAAGCTCAAAGCAGAGGATATCAGAAGTTTAACACAGACACTGCCGTCCCATTGAATGGAACTTGACCTTACTCTTCTGTCTCGCCTCCACCTCAGAAGTTTAACACAGACACTGCCGTCCCATTGAATGTAACTTGACCTGACTCTTCTGTCTCTCCTCCACCTCAGAAGTTTAACACAGACACTGCCGTCTCATTGAATGTAACTTGACCTTACTCTTCTGTCTCGCCTCCACCTCAGAAGTTTAAAACAGACGAGCATTAAGAGACACACGAGGACCCAGCTGACAGCAAAATCATTTTCAGACAGGAGCTGTAGGGGAGGAAGCTTCAGGAATAGTGAAGCATAGTGGAATCTTTTTAAACAAGTAAAGGAAACGATTTAGAGAAAGGAACCAGAGTAGATGTGCTTTTATTTGAATCGCAATCCATTTCACCTGGCTTTTCTCTGAAAGGTGCACTTTGTTTTTATAAATACCTGTTTTTATTATTGGACGTCTATTCTAATCTCAGCCTCCACCTGGCACCTGCAGTTGTGTTTGAATTTCTTGATCCAATACGTGGGAGGAGAGGAGAGGAGAACCATCCAGGATCTGCTTCTTCACTTAGTTAAAATTTCTTTCACAATAAAGTCAGGAATGTCCCTCCATGGCCTCGCCCCTCTCTATCTCTGTCATCTCCTCCACAGCCTTGCCCTTCCCTATCTCTGCACTCTACTCATCCTGGCCTCCTGAGCTTTCCCAATTTTAATTGCTGAACCATTGCTGGCCGTGCCTTCAGATCTCTCATCCCAAAACTCTGGAATTCTTTCCCAAAACCTCTCTGCTTCTTTTCCTCACTTTCCTTATTTTAGTCCTGAAAACCTATCTCTTTGACCAAGCCTTTGGTCACCAGTCCTAATATCTCCTTCTGTGTCTGGGTGCTATTTCTGTCTACTGACTCTCCTATAAAACACTTTGGGATTTTTAACTAGATTAAAGGCTGGATCTATGGAAATGCTGCCTTTATGTGCTGCGTTTTCTGATCTGAATCAGGTTGATGGTGTGGCTGTCAGAATCACTGTCACAAACCTTGGATTTTGCAGATTAAAAGTGACAATGTTTCCTGGTCCTGATTACTAATTGAACATTCCCACATGAAGAACTGTGTCCGGCTGCTGTCTCAGGACAGGCTGGGCTTGGAGACTGGATTGTTTCTGCTCCGTGGGTAGGGCTCAGTTAGGGTTCATTGTGAAGAATTTTCAGATGTTTAATACAGTTTTTATAGAAAAGATCGGAGCTGTTAGAGATTATAGAAACGAACATTAAGTTTGATAAACAAGCTGTCATCAATTGATTTCGGTTTAACATCAAACACATGGAAAATCGGGATTACTATGCAAAATCTATTGACTTTCAAGAGTTTTCTTTCCTTGGTTGATGTAACAGTGGAGCTGCCACATGAACAAAGCTGTATTCCGATCCTGTCGCCCACCCCCTCGGACACCGAACCGCCTTCTCCGAGCTCCTGTCCCCCACCCCCGAGCTCCTTCCACCCCCAGTCTCCTGTTCCCCCCGAGCTCCTGTCCCCCTCCACCCGAGCTCCTTTCCCCCTCCCCCGAGCTCCTGTACCCCTTCCCCCGAGCCTCTGTCCCCCCGAGCTCCTGTTCCCCCGAGCTCCTGTCCCCCAGAGCTCCTGTCCCCTTCCCCCGAGTCCGTTTCCCCCTGAGCTTCTATCCCTCTTCCCGCGAACCGCTGTCCCCTCCCTCCTCCGCCCTGTCCCACTGAGCTGCCGTCCCCTTCCCCTGAACTCCTGTCCCCTTCTGCCCGAGCTCCTGTCGCGTTCTGCCTGAGCTGCTGTCCCCTTCCCCCCGATGCCCTGTCCGATGCTCCCGAGCCCCTGCCCCCCTGAGCTCTTGCCCCCTCCCCCGAGCTCTTGTCCCTGTTCCACCGAACTCCTGACCCCTTCCCCCGAGCGAAAGAGGGAACCTGCCTGAATGAGACAGACTGAGTAGGAGACCAGTTGATGTACAGTGGGCGAATAAGTTAATGGAGGAATAGAGGGGGTATGACAGTAGGACAGACAGAGCATGAGCGATTGAGAGAGAGAGAAGGGGCATGAGAGAGAGAGGCAGAATCAAAAATAGGAAGAGAAAGCAGGCGATGGGAATGAGAGTGAAAGAGAGAGAGTCGGAATGAGAGCGAGTGTAATGAATGTCATACTGACAGGGCATGAGAGAGTGAGAGACAGAGACAGGGAGGGACTGATGGAATGAGGCATAGTGGAAAAGTGAGAGGGTCTGAGAGTCCGATAGACAGGGCATGAGAAAGAGAAAGAGAGAGAATGATGGGAATGAGAGAGGAAGTGAGAGAGAATTAGAATGAGAGAGAGAGTGCATAATGAAAGCTAGACTGACAGAGCATGAGTGAGCGAGAGCAGAGTGCGAGTGAGAGAGAGAGACAGGGAATGAGAGCGAGTGGGACAGAGAGAGGGAGATAAGGGATGAGAGACAGAGAGACAGAGAGTGAAAAAGAGAGCAAAACATGCAGGACGACAATGCAACAGACAGACCATGAAAGAGAGACAGACTGACAGATAAAGCATAAGGGAGGGAGAGACTGAGAGAGAGAGTGAGCGTCATACTGACCGAGCAAGTGTGTGTGTAAGAGAAAGAGAACGGTACAGACAGACAGGGTAACAGAGAGAGGGGAAACGAGAGGGGGAGTGAGTGATGCAGGCAGAGCACGAAAGAGACAGGCAGACATTGAATGAAAAGCAGCCAACCCGAAAAAACAGGGATGAGGGAGCGAGATAGAGAAAGAGACAGACAAGGAATGAAAGAGAGTGGGAAGAGAGTGAGTGAGTGAGATTGAGACAAAGCACGAGGGAGAGAGGTGATGACAGACAGAAAAAGAGAGAAAGAGAGAGTGAACGAGGTGGAACGACAGGGGAACAGACAGAGCATGAGAGATGGAGAGACAGACAGATAAGGCATGAGGGAGAGGAGAGAGAGAGAGAGAGAGAGAGAGAGAGAGAGAGAGAGAGAGAGAGAGAGAGAGAGAGAGAGAGAGAGTGAGAGAGAAAGTGAGAGTGATACTGACCGAGCATACGCAAGAAAGACGGTAATGTCAGTGAATTAGTGATGCCAAGACCCGGAGTAATACTCCAGGGCATGAAATCAATACCCACAATGGCAGCTGGTGATATTTAAATTCAATTGATTAATTAATATTAACCCAGAATTGGAAGATAGCCTCAGCAATGAATCTCTCCTTGATTGTCATAAAATTCCATCTGGTTCCAGAAGGAAATCTGCTGGTCTTTCCTAGGAATGTTTCAGCGGGACAGACAGAGCATGCAAGAGAGAGAGAGTGTGTGACAGGGAATAAAGGTGGTGTGAATGAGAGCATGATTGACAGAGGGAATGCGTGAGATGGAGAGATGGAATGAGCAGAAGGGAGAGGGGAATGAAAGTCCGACGTAGCATGAGAAAGTGATGGAATGAGCAAAGAGGAGAGAGAGAAGGAAAGAGAAACAAGCAGTGAATGAATGAGACAGGCAAGGATTGAGAGTAGGACAGGCAGTCGGAGAGAGCGAACGAGAGGGACTGAGACCTGGACAATCAGGCACACAAAGAGAGATCTGGAGCTGCATTAGTTCAATGTGAGGGTTTGAGCTGTGAATAGAATTGGCCTGTGTCACTGGTTCATTTCCCAGTCCCATGTGGGGCCTTTGAGCGGGATCAGATATTTGCAAACTGCAGTAATGTTGCCGACAAGGGCTTGGAGTTAAAGTTTTCAAATCAGTAAAACAGGTCTCCTGGTCAAAGCATTTCTATCCTGGATAGGAAACAAAGGGAGCAGATTGAGAGACATCTCAAAGTTTTGCAGACTCAGTGGGTGAAGCAAACTTCTGATCTGGGGTGTTTCTGGGTGGGAGGGGATCCAGTCCCAATCACTAACCCTCCTCCCTCCCGCTCTCCAGTGGTATGAATATCTCTCCACCTGGTGTGTGTGGGTTGTGTGCTGTCAGAGTCTCTTTGTCTCCACCTTTATCACTTAAATTCCTCCACTTTCTAAGCGGGATTTGTTTGTAATGGGTTATTTCTGAGAGAATGTCAGCATAACTGAGAGAGGAAGCTCTTGGATGTCTCTGTACATTTCCATATGAATATCTTGCTTTGACTTATCTAAATTCTTCTCTCCCCTCTCTTCCTGGTGACATTCGTTTTACTTTGCTAACTGTAATGATAAGATGTAAAGGGAATGAAAAAGTTTTGGGATGAAACATTTTATTGGACAGGATCTTCCTGTACTTTGGTCAGAGACCTTTACCCTGAAGCAGCAATCGATGGGACTCTGTTTGTGTCTGTTAATTATACCATTGCTGAATTTTCTCTCCCGGACCCTGGGGTTCATCGCCTCGGTTACATGTGTTCCTGTTGGAATTCAGTCCTTGAGTTTTAAAGGGGTTTAAAGCTTCGGTTAATTTAAACCTGGCCTTTCAATGTGCCACAAACATGTTAATCCATGATGCTGGACACTGAGCGTTCACCCCTACAGAGAGGAGATCGATGTCATCAATGAGAACCCATGTGAATGTTTCTTTTACTTTTTGAATAATCTTTCTGTTTCCGGGCAATTGAATGAAATCCATGGTTAAGTGATATGCACGGCAACCATTTTAAAATTAGAGCAATCCACGGTGGTCATTTTATGAGAAATCTGTCTGTGGCAGTAATTTTGACTGACATGCAGTTTACCATTTTAAGTAATTGTACACAGCGACCATTTTAAGTGATATGCATTGCAGACATTTTAAGTGATTTGCAGTGCGACTATTTTAAGTGACAGGCAGTGTGACCATTTAAGGTGACATGCAGTGTGGCCATTTTAAGTGATATGCAGTGTGACCATTTTAATTGACATGCAATACGACCATTTAAGTGATAAGTACTGTGACCATTTAAAGTGATATGCTGCCCAAACATTTTATGTGATTTTCAGTGTGGACAATCTTAAACGATATGGAGTGCAATCCTTGTGAGTGATATGTACTGGGGCCATTTAAAGTGAAATGCAGTGCGACCCTTTTAAATTATATGCACTTTGGCCATTTTAAGTGATTATGCAGTGTGACCATTTTAAGCGCTCTTTCAAGTGTTATAAAGGTGGTTTATTTTTGAAGACTTCATAATCAAACTGAAGAAACGTTGGACCAGTTTTTTTTCATTCAAAATGGAACTGAAATAACTGGTTTGGCAAAAATGTTTACTGGTTGTTACATGACTCAACTTAAAAATACAGGAATTTGTGGGCAGAGAAGTGACAGACACCTCTTGATAGGACACACCTGGAGCAGCTTCGAGCGCCTGAAAGGACAGAAAGACTCACAAGATTTTCGTTGTAGTGTCAGTGTGGTTTACGTTCTGGAATGAGAAAAAGTTAGCCTGTTGCTGAAGAAGTGTCAATGAAGGAGAGAAGACAATAATCCTGCTTGCTTTCTGGCAACTCTCTAAAAGACCTGGAGAAGTCTATGTGGCAATTCATGTCGTCTCTCATCTTTGAAAAAAAGCCTGCCGACCTACTTCTCGATGCCACCTGAGAAGAACTGTTCTAAACGATCCCAGCGATTCATCTATGTGTACTCAGAAGTTAGTCTGTATGTCAGTATTCGAACACAATGCAGAAATCGCATCTACTGTTTTCATCAGAAATGAGCAAATATTCAATCCAAATGTTTTGCTCTGGAACAGAGATATGAATCGAAAAAAAAATCCTTTTTTATTTTTGTGGTGAACCAGTTTATGGATGTGTGTGCCCGTATGATTGTGATGGGGCTAAGGTTAAAAAGAGGCTTTAAAATTTCAATCTGTGTGATTATGCTTTAGCTCATTACTGGTTAAGACTTATTTTATACCAAACTGATAATTTTGTTGAAAGTTAAAGAAAACTGACCTGAGTGTTCTATTCTGAGGAAAATAGAGTATAAGATTGACAACGTGGGAACATTTAAAATATATGTTGTGACCTGTGGAGAACTGGGACTAGAATAAACAGTTCACTCCTCCCGCCTTTATTATAACACAGGTCAGAGGCTGATAATTCTGTGGCGAGTCATTTACCACCTGTCACCCCAATGCCTGTCCACCATCTACAAGGCACAAGTCATGAGTGTGATGGAATACTCTCCACTTGTCTGGATGGGTGAAGCTCCAACAACACTCAAGAAGCTCGGCGCCATCCAGGACAAAGCAGTCCACTTGATTGGCACCCTTTCACAAACATTCACTCCCTCCACCATAGACACACACTGGCAGCAGTGTGTACATCTACAAGGTACATTGCAGCAACTCACCAAGGCTCCTTCGACAGCACCTTGCAAACCCGCAAGCACAACCAACTGGAAGGGGAAGGACACAAGATGCATGGACACACCACAACCTGTAACTTCCCCTCCAAAACACAAAGCATCCTGACTTGGAACTCTATTGCTGTTCCTTCACTGCCGCTGAGTCAATACCCTGGAAAACCCTTCAAGCGAATACTGTGTCTGGACCCGCCTCACATGGAATGCAGCTTCTAACAGCACTGTTACATTAACTACACCACAAGGAGTGCAATAGTCATGTTGACAGCTCATCACCAACTTATCAAGAGCAATTAGGGATGGGCAATAAATACCGCTCTGCTCTGTCACCAAAGCGACAGGCCCCGCCCGTGGTCTGCCATCATAGCGACAGGCCGCCCCACCACACTGTCACCACAGTGACGGGCCCTGTCCCCCGTTCTGTCACCATAACGACAAGACACCTCTCCTAGCAGCTGGAAATAGTTAGTTGGTAATTTAGTTTCTCTTATCAATGAATGAATTCGACAGTTGGGTAAAGGGATATTTCAGCACGTTCGTCAACTGCTCTCTGAACTGAGTCTGTGTCACAGCATAAATCACAGTTTTTGTACAACAACTCAGGAGCTGCAGCATGAAGCCCAATTCCTGCAGAAAAAGAGGTGGACTTGCAGACACAGACACCGACATCAAATTCCACATCCTCGTCCATATGGAAAGCACCATTAACGCTGTCCATAACAGGATGAAATTGACCGAGATAACGAGCAGTAAAATGATGGATTTCCTTCGACGCTCCATCCCTGCGTCTCGGTGAGTCTCCCCAGTACTGTGTGCACGGAGTCTCCTGCGTCCTCTCCTGCTCACTAAAATGTGTCTGACGGTGAGAGCATTGAGCAGCAGAATCACTACAAATGGGATCGCCGGGGTTAGAACGTGATGGAGGAATTCGATTGTTACCCAGACAAGATAGATCTGAACATCCCGTGTCACAGAACAAAACCAGGGCAGGTTCCCCAGACAATACCAATCTGATAACATAAAATAGCAGAAAATGTTCTTTTAACAGCTCAGCACAGTCACTGTTCCCAAAGCCACAGCTGCTGTTTTCTCACTGCAATATTTACATTTCAGCTTCTGGCAACATATAGCTACAAATCGATCAAAGGTGAAAGTGACGGTGAACCAGACAGAACAGTCTGTGGCTGCGTAAAGCAGGACGGCGTGGATATTACACACGGGGATGTAATACAGGAACAGAAACTGTTCCCGATAAACAATGGGAATGTGTCTCAATATCAGGTCGAGGATAATGACCAGTAGAGACCGCACTTTGCCCGAGACAGGATCCCAATCGTCAGCAAGTTAACTGTGAGGAAGGAAAATAAACAGAGAAATTAGACATCAGGCTGGAGCAAAGTTACCAGTTTGATTGAGGGGACTTATTGAGATTTACAAATATGTCACTGCATCCAATGATATGCTGAAATGATTGGACCTGAAATAACAAACAGGAAGGTCTGCGATACGATGGAAGACAGGAGCTGAAATGACTAAAGGGTGATATTGAAATTATTAAACTCAATGTTAATCATAATCCTCCCCTCCATCCTTTCCTTTTCTGGTTTAAAACCTGTTCCGCCTCTAATCTCTCCTATGTCTGATCTGAAACTTTAACTCTGTTTCTCTCTAATCAGATGATGCCTGACCTGCTGAATTTTCTGCTTTTATTTCAGATTTTCAGCATCTACAGCACTTTGCTCCTGTATAGAAAGTTAAATGTTGAATGGACTGAGAGATACCCTCACCTGTGACAGGCAGCACGGAATTCAATTATTTTAAAACAATGACAGGGAATGAGACCACTAAAAAAATCAATTAAACAAATAATCTCAATTGTCACTAAGTTAACTATAAATAAGGGAAACCAGCAGGAAATTATAGATCAGGTAGGGAGTAAAATACAACAGGTTGAAGGAGTTTGGAGTGACATTTATAAATTTGTTACCATATTCAGTATGTATCTAATTATTGGAAGAGTGACAGGGATTTCAGCTGGAGATAGGGAGCTGAATTTAATACAGCCAGTGGGGTTCCTGACGACGGGCCGAAAATATGAGGGGAATCCTGTCTTGGCAATTCAGAACCAACAAACAGTGCAATTCAGTGGCGTTGGGACAGTTAACTGCCTGGGGCCATGGTTCCCATCCCTGCTGAACAAGCAGCTGACCAGCAGCTCAGTAGCATTGGCAGCTCCACCGGAGTAATGGAACTGCAGTACTACATCAGGCCTGGGTGCGGCACCATTGCTGGAGCTCAAAAACCAATGTGAGTGTGGCAAGGGTACCCAGGGCCAGTCAGCTAGTTGGGGCCACTGCCTTTCATACAACAGGCTTGGGACCAGGACCATGACTAGAGACCTGGACCCCTGGTAAGTGTACCGAGGACACCGAGGCAATTGGGGAGTAGGGCCACTGTCAGTACTATACCAGACCTGGGACTAGGACAATTGCTGGAGAGCCTGGACCTCATGTGTGTGAACAGGGCTGCTGGGGCCAGTCGCAGAGTGGGGACGCTGGCAATAATAAAAAAGTACCATCGCTGGAGACCCTGGAACTCAGGTAAGAGTTACGTGGTTGCTGGGGCCAATAAGCCAGTTGGGGTCACTGCACCTAATACACCATACCTAAAAGGAAGACCAATTCTGGAGCCAGGGACCCAACTTAAGTGTATCGAAGAAACTGCCAGTCAGCTTTTGGTGGTCACTGCCAGTAATACATCAGATCTGGGATCAGGACCATCGCTGAAGTCCCCGACACGAATTATGCGTGGCGGGGTTGCCGTGTAAAGTTAGAGAATGGGCGGCAGTGGCAGTCCTACATGAAGCCGGAGCAGGGATCATCACTCGAGCACTTGGCCCCAGGTAAGTGTGGTGAGAACTCCGGGACCAGTTGAAAAGAGTCGGGGCCACTGGCAGTATACACAGCCCTGGGACCAGGGCAATTGCTGGAGCCCCAGGCTCCAGGTAATTGCTTTGAGGTATCGAGATCCACTCAGGAAGTGAGTGCCACAGCTGGATCGACTGTAGTTCTGGGAACTGGAAGATCGCTGGCGTCCTGGACACCAAATAAGTGTGGAGGCTATATGGGGGCCAGTCAGGGAGTGTGCGATTGGTGGGTATTTCTTCCGTGCTTTGTGTTGTTTATTTCTTGTTTTGTTTTTTTGGTTTTGGCCAAGTGATTTAAATCAGGCGTTGTCATTACAGGTTAAGAATAAACTTAAATAGCTTATTTTTCTTAAATACTGTGATCCAAAGTATTTAATTAAATAGCATAGAGATGGCTAGGCAGACGATGTGTTGCAGCTGCAGTATGTGGGAGCTGGTGACGCCGGTGCGATCCACGGTGACCACATCTGCAGCAAGTGTTGGCTGTTCGAGGAACTTCAGCTTAGAATTGATGAGCTGGAGTCTGAGCTGCATACACTGTGACACATCAGGGAGGGGGAGAGTTATCTGGACATGGTGTTTCTGGAGACAATCACGCCCCTTAGATTAATTACAACTAATCTGAACCTTGGTCAGGCACAGGAGGGTCTGACTGCGAGTGAGACAGATATGGGGATCCAGAATTTAGCTTTGGAACAGGCTCAGCCAGTGCCCATATCTAATAGGTACGAAGTTTTTGCTCCCAGTGAGGACGAGGGCACAGGCTGCAGGGTGGATGTGTAAACTGACCACAGCACCGTGGTTCAGAAAGCCATTCAATTGGGGGAGAAAAGAGAAATATAGTTGTAGTAGGGGATAGCATAGTTAGGAGAATAGATACTGTTCTCTGTAGCAAAAATAGAGAGTCCCGAAGGCTGTGTTGTCTACCTGGTGCCAAGGTTAAGGACATCTCTTATGGGCTGGAGAGGAACTTGGAGTGGGAGGGAAAAGATCCAGTTGTTGTGGTCCACGAAGGTACCAACGACATAGGTAGGACTGGGAAAGAGGTTCTGCTGAGGGACTATGAGCAGCTCGGGGATACATTAAAAAGCAGAACCACATAGGTAAAAATCTCTGGATTACTACCTGAGCCATGTGCTAATTGGCATAGAGTAAATAAGATTGGAGAGGTAAATGTGTGGCTCAAAGATTGGTGTGGAAGAAACGGCTTCCGACTTAATGGACACAGGCACCAGTAGTGGGGAATGAGAGAGCTGTTCCGTTGGGATGGGTTTCACTTGAACCATGCTGGGACTAGTGTCCTGGCGAATCGTATAACTAGGGTTGTGGATAAGGTATTAACGTAAATAGTGGGTGGGGGGGGGGCGCGGATGGTTCAATTGAAACGATGTTTAAAAAGTAACGAACGAGCAGAGGTGCAGGGTCGTAAAGGAACATACATTAATTAGAGAGTGACAGGAAGGGACAGAGAATGCAAGCGCAAGAGTAGAGCAGAAATTAGAACCAGAGTCGGTAAAAATGGTAAAACCTCAAAGCTTAAAGCTCTTTATCTGAATGCACGTAGCATTTATAACAAGACAGATGAGCTGACGGCACAGATGGAAATAAATGAATATGATTTGATAGCTATCACAGATACGTGGTTGCAGGATGACCAGGACTGGAATCTCAATGGTCAAGGATATTCAATGTTCCGGAAGAATAGCCAGAAAGGAAAAGGAAGTGGGGGAGCATTGCTATTAAAGGAAGGGATCAGTGCAGTTATGAGTAATGACATAGGTGTAATAGATCGTGATGCAGAATCAGTTTGGGTAAAAATAAGGCATAGCAAGAGAAAGATGTGGGAGTGGTCTATAGGCCCCCAAAGAGTTGCCTCTCTGTAGGACAAGATATTAATTAGGAAATAACGGAGGCGTGTATGAATTATCATGGGTGATTTTAATCTGCATATAGACTGGACAAATTAAATTGACAAGGGTAGGTTAAGTGAGTGGGCAAAAATTTGACAGATGGTGTTCAATGTGGCAAACTGTGAGGTAATCCACTTTGGTAGGTAGAATAAAAAGGCAGATTATTATTTAGATGGAGAGAGACTACAAAATACTGCAGTACAGAGTGATCTGGGTGTTTTTGTGCATGAAATACAAAAGGTTAGCATACAGGCGCAGCACGAATTTAGGAAGGCAAATGGAATTTAGGCCTTTATTGCTAGGGGGTTAGACTTTAAAAATATAGAACTCTTGTTACAACTGTACAGGGTGTTGATGAGGCCACACCTGGAGTACTGCGTACAGTTTTGGTCCCCGTCTTTAAATAAGGATATACTGGCATTGGAGGCAGTTCAGGAAAGGGTGGCACAGTGGCGCAGTGGTTAGCACCGCAGCCTCACAGTTCCAGAGACCCGGGTTCAATTCTGGGTACTGTCTGTATGGAGTTTGCAAGTTCTCCCTGTGTCTGCGTGGGTTTCCTCCAGGTGCTCCGGTTTTCTCCCACCGCCAAAGACTTGCAGGTGATAGGTAAATTGGCTGTTTTCAATTGCCCCTATTGTAGGTAGGTGGCAGGGCATATCGGATTAGTGTGGGGTTAGTATAGATGGGTGTATGTTGGTCGGCACAGACTCGGTCGGCTGAAGGGCCTGTTTCAGTGCTGTATCTCTAAATAAAATAAAATAAATGAATAAAGTGTTCACCAGGGTGATTCCTGGGATGCACGGGTTGTCTTATCAAGAGTGGATTAGCAGGTTTGTCCTTTATGCATTGGAGTTTAGCAGAATGAGAGGTGATCTTAGAGAAACATACAAGATTTTAAGGGTGTTTTCCAGGGTAAATGTTGAGAAGATGTTTCCACTAGTGGAGGAATCTCAAACTAGGGGACATAGTTACAGAATAAGAGGGCACACATTTAAAACTGAGCTGTGAAGGAATTTATTATCTCAGAGGGTGGTGAATCTCTGCCTCAGAGAGTTGTGGAGGGTAGATCACGAAATGTATAGAAGGAGGAGAGATATGGGTTTTTGAAATCACGGGGAGTCGAGGGTTAGGCAGAGCAGGCCCGAAAGAGGAGTTGAGTTCTGCGACAGAACAGCCATGATCTTATTGAATGGCGGGGCTGGCTTAAGGGGTTGAATGACCTACTCCTGCTCCTATTTCTAATGTTCTTACGTCTGCAGCTCACTCGTGCTCCGTTGCTCACTACGTGCATATTCTGACTCGATACCAGCTTCGAAGGTCCACATAGTGTAATTATTTGATCTGGTGACTGTGAGTATCGGGCCATGTGATGGGGCTTCACCATCAGTGCTGTGCTGAAGCTCTCTCTGTCTCCTGGAGCTGCTGTGACTAGGAAGCTGGTAGTTTTGGGTTATCATTATCAGGCATAAAATCAGAAGGGGAGGGTCGTGGTGACGGATTGGGGGAGGGATGGAAAGCAGGAGGTCGATGGTCCCACCATCTGCAGCTTGTACATCATCCCAGGCAGCAGGATGAGGGGAGGCGGGAGTTAAGAAGGGACATAAGGCAGGGACATAACATCATCCTGAATGCTCTCGGTAATGCCGGATGCAACGGGCTCTGTCACAGCCGATCCCATGATCTGGAGAACCATCTGCTCCCTCAGACTTTGGGAATAAAGTTATGCCTGGCACCCGTCAGTTCACTGCTGCTCCTTGTGATTATGGGGCACCTTGTCCTGTAAGAGAGGGGGCAGAATTTCAGTCATTGTGTTGCACAGTATTTGGATGGTGCTCCTGCCATAGCTGAATAGCTGGAGGTATGTCGAGGCAGTGAGAGGTGGATATGAGGCTGGTATCAGTGGAAGGTGTGTGAGGGTAAGGTGGAGAATGTGAATGTTAGGTGTGAATCCTGAGTGTTAGGGACTGCTGATGGGTGAGTGATGGGGATGTGGTACATTGAGCAGTGTGAGAGGCTGGTGGTGTTGGGGATTGGTGATGCCATGTGGAGATGAATTCACTGACATTGACCACCGTGTGACCTCATTAAACTTCCTATGGTACTGCTGCCCAGTTCTCGGCGCCAGACTTATTGCGTTCACCTCCCTGGCCACTTGCTCCCATTCCCTTCAGAGGGCGTTCCTTGAGGGTCTCCACCTCATCCTACGGAAACATGACCTCTCTCCTCCTGTCAGCCTCCATGACTAAGGCCTCCAGCACCACATCCGTGAACCGCAGAACTCTCTCCACGTCCTCGTATCCCATTTGACTTGTCTCCAATTGCAGCATTCACACTCAGCAGCAGCAGCCTCCTTTGACTCAGTGCAGCTTCCCTTTAAGAGCGACAGACTGCCTTTAAGAGCTGAATCCTGGTTGCAGGTCTTGCCAGCCTCACGTACAGTTCGGCCCGTGTTAAGCGTGCAGACAGACAGCAGCGTGGGTCAACAAGGGCGGCAAGTAGAATTCCTGGAAATGAGGAGTCAGTCGGAAGTTTGTGTGACAGCTCCCTCAACAGCAACGGAAACGGGCAGATCATGACCCCTCTGCCCAAAAAGCGGTGCAAAACTGATTTTCTCTCCTTTCTCTTTTCCTTTCTCTTATCCACGCTTTCACACTCCCTACTCATCTCTCTCTCTCTCTCTCTCTCTCTTTCCCTCTCTATTTCTCTCCCTTCACTCTCTGTCTATTGCTCATCGATCAGAGATTTCTGCAGCAGTGAAGGAGGCTATTCGGCCCATTGGGCTAGTTTTACCTCTATGAAAGTGGTATGTAAGAAGTTCCACTCCCCCCCCCCCCCCACTTTCACAAGACTCCTCCATTTCTTTTGGTTTTCCAATTATTTGTCATGCTCCCTTTTGTAAATTATTATTGAATCTACTTCCACCATGTTTTCAGGCAGTGAATTACAGATCCCAACCATTCGCTGAGTTTTAAAAAAATAGTATTTATATATATTCCTCATTTCTCCGCTGGCTTTTTGACAATTAGCTTTAATCTGTGTCTTCTCAATGCTGAACTTTCTGACACTGGAAACAGTTTCACATTAATTACCCTATCAAAACCCTTCATGATTTTGTATTCTATATTTAATCTCCCCTTACCCTTCACTGCTCTAAAGAGAAGAATCCCAGCTTTTGCAATCTCTCCAGGTAACTGAATACCCAGATCCCTGGTACCATTCTAGCATATCTGGCCTATCGTAATCCCACCCGGTGTGGTACTGACCCACACAGCGAGCAGGAAAGGCCCACTTCTATCACCAGCCTGCGTTAATCACACCCCATGTGGTATTGACCACCACTCACGGAGTAGTCACGACCCAATTCTGTCCCTGGCCTGTGCTAACCTTATTGGTGTGCTTCTGACCGCCAGACACAGATAAATCGAGATGCATTTCTATTCCCGGTGTGTAAATCTCCTCCAGAGTGGTTCTGCGTTCCATATACAATGAACACCAGGACACTGTAGTGTGTATATTAACCATGCTGTACCTGCCTTGGGAGTGTCGAATTACACAGTTCAGTAGGTGTTTTACTCTGTATTTTACTAGATTTTTTTTGTCTTTACACACCAGGTCCCTTTTATACATAATATGTCGAGGGAGCCTTTATTCCTCAGGGCACCCTGAAATACATTTTATGAAATGAGCTTATTAAAATCGAATAAATAAGACAAACACTCAAATTAAAATAGCATTGTCTGCATCAATGATATATTCCAGTCCCTGTGGTGCCCACCGGTCACGGAAGGCCTCAAGCAAACCTGCAGACACTACATGCTCTTTGTCCAGGAAACCCAGGTGCGAATGCAACCTCGGAAAAGTGTCAGACAATCAAGGTCGACGGACCCCCGATGACGCGCATCCTAGTCCTGTGAATTGCCACCTTGGCCAGGCCCCGGGGCAGACCGATGAGGAGATCCCCCCCCTGGTCCATGCCCCTCCACTTCAGGTGCCCAACGATCTGGAGCGTGGGGATGAAGTCCAACCAAACCTTGGGGAGCAGCTCCCATAGCTACTGAAAGAGAGGGTGCAACCTCACACACTCCATGTTTGCATTGAACATGGGCTTATTCAGGCCGCATAAATTACAGGCACTCTGAGAGTCCATGAACCTTCTTAAAAGTCTATTGCACGGGACAACCCTGCGCAGCACTCTCCACCCTCTGCCCCAATTTAAAAGGGGAGGACTCCAGCATAGAAAGACCTCCACTGGGTTTCCCCTCGTTGCCAGATGGCAACAGAACAGCCACGGTGTGTCTGTCTGGCACACGTGGGTGAGGAAGCGCAGAGTGTGCAGGAGCAGCTTGTTCAGGAAACTGCTCCATGTGAAATGCCACGGAGGGCATTTCTGATTGGTTGTACAGATTTTATGGGACCAGCTCCCGAGGAGGGTTTCGGAGTCTGGGTCCGATAAACAGCTCCAGCCGGGCGGGAGTCGGCTCAGCCGGGAGCACTCCAGTCTCCCGATCCCCCAAGTCACCCGCAGTGAGGGCATTCCGGTGGCTTCAGCTCCTTCTCTGCCCTTTGGTCCGCCCCCAGACCCGGCCACCCAGGCAGCCAAACCACTCTCCTCCGCTGGCAGTGGAATGCACTGACTGGAGGTGACCAATCTCCAGACTCTGAATAGATCCCAGTAAAAGGCAGGCAACTCCTTCAGAGAGGTGCAGCTAAAAGTCTTTGATGGGAGCAAGGTACCGATTTGAAGGCAGTTCCCCTGGTGGAAAAAAATACATCGCCAGTGCACGCCATCTTGGAGGACACTCGACATACAGGTATCTCTGAAAGGTCTGAAGAAGAAGAGTAGCAGCCTGGGAGTGGACGCACACCAGCAACTGTCCGCCCTCCTCTATCAGGAGACTCAGGACTGCTGCAGAGATCCAGTGTTTCCTCTTGCCCCAGAAGTAATCGATGAGTTTCTTCTGGATCTTGGTGTCAAATGCAGGGGGCGGGGCCAAAGTGTGCAACCAGTATCACAGCATCGAGGCCACCAACTGGTTTATGACCAGCATTCTGCCCCGGTAGGAAAGCTCTATCAGACCTATCAAGTGTCCCAGGTGAGTTGTGACTTTCGCCTCCAGCTCCTGCTCGTATGACGGTAAGTCATCCTCACCGTGGCTAAGGTGGGTTCCTGAGTAGAGAAGGTGTGTGGTGCTCCACGCAAATGGTGTTAACTCCTCCAGCAGGGAGTCGACCCGCCACTGACCCACCAGGAGCCCGGAACATTTCCCTCAATTGATTCTCGCAAAGGATGAGGCACAAAAGATCTACTGGCACTTGCACATCCTTTGCAAGTCAATGGAATCTGTGACCATGAGGAGTACGTCATTGGCATAAGCCAAGAAGATTGCCCACATGCCCGGACTGTGCAAAGGCAAACCTACCAACCTCCTGTGAGAAAGGCACAGGAATGGCTCCCCGCAGATGGTATAGAATTGGTTGGTCATTGGGCATCCCTGACGTACCCCTCTCCCAAAGCAATGGTGCGCCATCAAGGCACCATTACCTTTGTCCAGACACTCTGTGGTGGAATATGCAGATCGGACCTGGTACACAAAATGTAGCCCGAGTTCGAACCTGTGCAGAGTCCTAAAAATATGTTTGTGATCCACCTTGTTGAGTGCCTTCTCCTGTTCGAGGGAGAGAAAGACAGACAAGTCTTCTGGGAAAGATTGATCAAGTCCCATACAAGGTGGATGTTCTCCTGGAAAAACCGGCCCGGGACCATGTAGGACTGGTCGGGGTGGATTATGTGCACCAGGACGGAGCCCAGGCGGATAGACATAGCCCGGGAAAAGATCCTATAATCCGTGCTGAGAACGGAGGAAGGACGCCATGTTTCCAGCAAACGGAGATCGCCCCTCTTGAGCTGCAGGACTATGAGCGCCCTGCACCACAAGAGCATCTCACCAGTTGCCAGGCTTTCTCCCAGTACTCGGGAATGAAATCTCCCCGCCACACACACCCCCCACCCCACCCCCCGACAAGCCTTCCAAGAACGCCCTGAGGAACTCCACGTTCAGCCCCTCCAGCTCCTTATGAGCTGTTGGAATGCATAGGTCAGCTCCACCAATGTGAGCTGAATCACCAATCATTCAGTGCCCTCTAGGCGGACCTTCGACCGGTCCTCCCACAAAACTCTACGTGCATCCCCACTGGATGGATCCGGACAGAACAATGCACTGCAACCATTCACAACCACTGATGTCGTGGGAGATGCCACCACCACAACCCCACCGAGGTCCCTTACCCCCGTTGAGGCCAGGGTTCTAAAGCAGGAAATGGGAACGGTGGATATGAGCAGCAGGTTCTCCATCTCATACCAAGGTGGAAAATAATCCTGAATTATAAGGAACGACCATAAGCTGTTTCTTCTGGCTGCGTGTTCCCTGGAGTTAAAACACGAGAGAGTTCAGGTCATTCTGACCGAGGACACGTTAGAGGATATGGAGACTGGCCTGTGGAGGGCACTGGGGTCAGGGAACATTGATGTCCACCATGTCCTGGCCAATGCCAAGCAGGACCCTACCGAGAGTCCGAGTGCCTTCCATGACATCTTGAAGCACGCGAGTGAGGAAGGGGTAAAACATGTTAATTGCCTAGGTTTTAAACGCTGTTTCTGAACGGCTGCCAACAATTAGTCCGGATAGCTCTGACATTTGCAGTCGTGAAAACAGACCCCGTGACCAAATTCACACCCATTCCTGAAAGTCTTCGGAGCAGACTTGTACCAATATTCCCCGAGCACTCACTAACGTTAAGGTAGTAGCTCTCCAGAGGCCAGAAGACAGACAGAGATCAGGTCATCGACAACTCCTAAGCAAGAAAAGTGTTCCCCCATGTGCTGTTTTAATTCTTACTGCCTGGGGCACTACGCTCACGACTGCTGCAATCGGGACATTGGTGAGACTGACAATAACAATGATTCCCGCTATCCTCCACTCTCGGCCACTGTTCCAGTGACTGCTGCAATAGGCACATTGGTGAGACTGACAATAACAGTGATTCCCGCTGTCCTGGATTCTCGGCCACTGTTCCATTGACTGCTGCAATAGGTGCAATGGTGAGACTGACGATAACAGTGATTCCCACTATCCTCCACTCTCGGCCACTGTTCCAGTGACTGCTGCAATAGGCACATTGGTGAGACTGACAATAGCAGTAATTCCCGCTGTCCCAGAGTCTCGGCCACTGTTCCAGTGACTGCTGCAATAGGCACATTGGTGAGACTGACAATAACAGTGATTCCCGCTGTCCTGGATTCTCGGCCACTGTTCCATTGACTGCTGCAATAGGTGCAATGGTGAGACTGACGATAACAGTGATTCCCACTATCCTCCACTCTCGGCCACTGTTCCAGTGACTGCTGCAATAGGCACATTGGTGAGACTGACAATAGCAGTAATTCCCGCTGTCCCAGAGTCTCGGCCACTGTTCCAGTGACTGCTGCAGTAGGTGCATTGGTGAGACTGACAATAACAGTGATTCCCGCTATCCTCCACTCTCGGCCACTGTTCCAGTGACTGCTGCAATAGGCACATTGGTGAGACTGACAATAACAGTGATTCCCGAAGTCCTCCACTCTCGGCCACTGTTCCAGTGACTGCTGCAATAGGCACATTGGTGAGACTGACAATAACAGTGATTCCCGCTGTCCTGGATTCTCGGCCACTGTTCCATTGACTGCTGCAATAGGTGCAATGGTGAGACTGACGATAACAGTGATTCCCACTATCCTCCACTCTCGGCCACTGTTCCAGTGACTGCTGCAATAGGCACATTGGTGAGACTGACAATAGCAGTAATTCCCGCTGTCCCAGAGTCTCGGCCACTGTTCCAGTGACTGCTGCAGTAGGTGCATTGGTGAGACTGACAATAACAGTGATTCCCGCTATCCTCCACTCTCGGCCACTGTTCCAGTGACTGCTGCAATAGGCACATTGGTGAGACTGACAATAACAGTGATTCCCGAAGTCCTCCACTCTCGGCCACTGTTCCAGTGACTGCTGCAATAGGCACATTGGTGAGACTGACAATAACAGTGATTCCCGCTGTCCTGGATTCCCGGCCACTGTTCCAGTGACTGCTGCAATAGGCACATTGGTGAGACTGACAATAACAGTGATTCCCGCTATCCTGGATTCTCGGCCACTGTTCCATTGACTGCTGCAATAGGTGCAATGGTGAGACTGACGATAACAGTGATTCCCACTATCCTCCACTCTCGGCCACTGTTCCAGTGACTGCTGCAATAGGCACATTGGTGAGACTGACAATAGCAGTAATTCCCGCTGTCCTAGAGTCTCGGCCACTGCTCCAGTGACTGCTGCAGTAGGTGCATTGGTGAAACTGACAATAACAGTGATTCCCGCTATCCTCCACTCTCGGCCACTGTTCCAGTGACTGCTGCAATAGGCACATTGGTGAGACTGACAATAACTGTGATTCCCGCTGTCCTGGATTCTCGGCCACTGTTCCATTGACTGCTGCAATAGGTGCAATGGTGAGACTGACGATAACAGTGATTCCCACTATCCTCCACTCTCGGCCACTGTTCCAGTGACTGCTGCAATAGGCACATTGGTGAGACTGACAATAGCAGTAATTCCCGCTGTCCTCGAGTCTCGGCCACTGTTCCAGTGACTGCTGCAGTAGGTGCATTGGTGAGACTGAAAGTAATAATGATTCTTGCTATCCTCCAGGATGGGTCACTGTGCCTGTGACTGCTGCAATAGGCACATTACTGAGACTGACGGTAACAGTAATTCGGTTATCCTCTGAGACTGACCGGTCATGACCCTCTTGAGCAGCGACTGGAGAAGGTGAAGGCAGCAATCGAGGTCATGCAGATTAGTAATAGAGTTTGGTCAATTCCTGCAGTGCATCAGGTACCCGGGAAAATGTTTCCATGCCATGAGTGACTAAGGCACATTCACAACTACCACCCTGATTTAACTGGTTAGAAATCCCGATGGCCGGATGCTCACTGAAGATTGAACACCACAAACTCAGCTCAGTCACCCCTGTGTGAACCGGTTGTCTGAGAGACACCCACCTGACTCTCCCAGATTCCAGTGGCAGGGCTGTCGTCTGCACCCTGGATATCTTTAATGGTCATTGGGGCATCCGAGTATAACTGGAAAAGCAATTTAAACTCACATTCACTTCTGAGGACCAGAAATACCTCGACATGTCTGCCACAAGGGGTTCCACAACAATCCTACTATTTTCCACAAACATATGGCCGGGGCCCTCATGAGCTTTTCACAGTTTTCCTGCTTGCTGCAATATGTCGATGATCTCCTCCTCATCACCACACACCATGTCCACACATTTAACTCTTTTACAGGAACTACTGCATCTACTTTGGGAGCTGGACTAAAAGACCATCCACGTAAGGCCCAGCTGGTGTAAGATCGTGTCACCTTTCTAGGTGTCCAGATTGGATCATCCAGCATCAGCCCAGAGCAACATCAGGTCGAGACCATCCAGTGTCTACCCCTGTCCACCTCAAAGACTGCCCTGTGTCTTATCCTCAGGCCTGGTGGGGTATCAGCGGACCCTCATCCCTCGATTTGCAGAGATTGTGACTCCTCTTTATGAACTACCTAATGGTGATGATGACCAGGTTGAACCCGGTTGGAATGAAGAGAGCACGGATGCAGTAACACAATTGAAGAAAGCTGTCGCCCAAGCAACGAGTCTTATCTCACCTAAGCTTGACAAGACTTTTCACATGGAGGTGGGGGGCACAGTGAAAAGCCTGGCTGCTGTCCTGTGTAGAGAAAACCAGGAGAAACTACTCCCCATCGTGAATGACTCCAGAATTGTGAATGGGGTTGAACTGATTTACTCTGTTTGTGAAGGACATTCTGGGTCATCAAACAAGTCACTTACATCACGGGTTTCAACAGGGTGATACTGCCCAGTCCATTATAAACTTTTCCAGTATAGGAACGCAGTATTAATAATATTCACCTGTCAGAGAGTCATAGATTCATAGTCATTTTGGCATACCATGAGGTCATTCGGCCCATCGAGTCATTGCCAGCTCTTCGTAGATGAATACAGTCAGTCTCATTCCCTTGCTCTGTCTCCATATTCCTGCAAGTTTATTTCCTTCAAGTGTTCATCCAATATCCTTTTGAAATCATTCACCATCTCTGCTTTCAGCACCCACGTGGACAGTGATTTCCTGGCCATTACCACTCACTGTGTAAAAAAAGTTGTTTCTCACATCCTCCTGTCTCTCTGTCCCACAACCTTAACTCTTGTTTTCGTACCATTAGCGAATGGGAACATCTTTTCCTGTCTGCCTTATCCAAACATGCCATCATCTTGTATACCTGTATCAAATCTCCCCTCAATCTCCTTTCCTCCAAGGAAAGCCATCCCAGCTTTTTCAGACCAACCTTGTAGCTAAAATCCTCCATCCCTGGAACCATTCTGGTAAATATCTTTGCACCCTGTCCAGGACCCTCACATCCTTCCTAAAGTGTGGTGAACAAAACTGGATGCAGTACTCCAGCTGGGGCCTAACCAGAGCTTTATACAGGGTCAGCATAACTTTCCTTCTTCTGTACTCACTACCTCTATTCATGAAGCTCAAGATCCCATATGCTTTGCTAACGACTCTCTCATTATGTCCTGCCAGCTTCAAGGGTCTGTGTACATGAACCCCATGTCCCTCTGCCCTGCACAACCTTTTAGACTGTGCCATTAAGTGTATATTGCCTCTCCCTGTTACTTCTGATAAAGTGAAACACCTCACACTTGTCAGTATTAAATTCCATTTGCCTCTTGTTTGCACATTCTGCTAGCCTTTCAATGTCGTGTTGCATCAATTGGTATCCAACTCACTGTCTGCCCCGCCTCCAAGTTCGGTATCATCAGCAAATTGTGAAATATTGCTCTGTATTCCAATATCCAATTTATTTATACATATCAGAAAAAAAAGCAGTGTTCCTAGCACTGACCCTTGGGGAACACGACTCTCTACCTTCCTCCAGTCTGAAGAACAATTATTTACCATAACTCACTGCTTTCTGAAATTAAGCCAGTTTTTTTGTTATCCAAGCTGATACTGACCTTCCTATTCCATGAACATCAATGAACTGTCCAGCTCTCACAAACAGACTGTGAAAGAAACTACAAGTTCAGCTTAAAATAAAGTGAAATGCTAAATGTTAAAAAAAACTAAATTTTGGAAAGAGATTGACTCTTAGATCTCTTACAATTCAGTCACTCATTAACTTTACTGCATTTAGTATTCTCTACAAGCAGTACTCCCTAAAACTGGACTAAGCACAACTTACTGTCTTCAGGGTTTAGGGAGAGAATTCCAGAGCTCAGAAATAAGTAGAGAAAGTGCCGGAAATACTCAGCAGGCTGACATCATCTGTGGAGAGAGAAACATAGTTAATGTTTCCGATCTGTGACCCTTCATCAGAACTGGCAAACGTCAGAAATGTAACAGTCTTTGAGCAAGTGAAAGAAGGGAAGGGGAAGAAGAACAAGATGGAAGGACTGTGATGGGACAGAGGGGAGAGAGATTAAATGACAGACTGTTACATTTCTAACGTTTACTAGTTCTGATGAAGGGTCACAGATCTGAAATATTAAAACTGTTTCTCTCCACACAGATGCTGCCAGACCTGCTGAGCATTTCCGGCACTTTCTGTTCTCATTTCAGAGTTCCAGCATCCGCAGTATTTTGCTTTTATTTTAGTGATTAATCCACTGTCACTTCACTTCCAGGAAAGCCAACCTTGAAGAATTTATGCTCTTCTCTTCCAGAGCTCAGGGCCTCGGCAGCTGAAGACACAGCCACCAATGGTAGAGTAGGATTACAGGAATATTAAAACATAGGAGCAGGAGTAGGCCATTTAGCCCATCGAGCCTGCCCCACCATTCAACACGATCATGGCTGATCATCCCCTTCAGTGCCTTTTCCCCACACTATCCGCATATCCCTTTATGTCATTTGTAGTTAGAAATCTGTCAATCTCTACTTTAAACATACTCAATGACTGAACTTCCACAGCCCTCTGGGGTAGAGAATTCCAAGGAATCACAACCCTCTGAGTAAAGAAATTTCTCCTCATGTCTGTCCTAAGTGGCATCCCCCTTATTATGAAATTGGTCTGCTGGTTCTAGACTCCCCAACCAGGGGAAACATCTTACTGCATCTACCCTGCCTATCCATTCCACTATTTAGTGGGTTTCAATTAAATAACCTCTCATTCTTCGAAATTCTAGAGAATACAGGCCCAGTTTCCCAATCTCTCTTCATAGGACAGTCCCGTCATCCCGTGAACAAGTCTGATGAATCCTTGTGGCAATTCCTATATGCCAATAATATCATTCCGAAGGTAAGAGGACCAAAACTGCAAGCAGTGCTCCAGCTGCGGTCTAACCAAGGTTCTATTATATTGAAGCAAGATTTCACTACTCCTGTACTAAAATCTTGTTGCGATAAATGCGAACAAATCATTAGCCTTCCTAATTTCTTGCTGCATCTGAATCTTAGCTTTCAGTGACTTATTGACAAGGACACCCCGGTCCCTTTGTACACCTACACTTTCAAATCTCTTTACCATTTAAGAAATACTCTGTACATCTATTTCTGCTACCAAACTGGATAGCCTCAAATTTGTCCACATTATATTCCATCTGCCACGTTCTTGCCTACTCAGCATGCCTGTGCAAATCTCCTTGAAGCCGTTTTGCATCTTCCTCATAACATGCATTCCCACCTCGTTTTGTGTCATCCGCGAACTTGGAAATATCACATTTGGTCCCCACATCCAAATCATTGACATATCTTTATATCGTGAAGATGCATTGAGCAATTAAACTCGGGGATGCTGAAGCCTCCAGAATTAGACGAGTGCAGATATCTCGGAGGGTTGTAGAGCTGGAGTAGATTACAGAGATAGGGAGGGGTGAGGCAATGAGGAATTTGAAAAGAAGGCTGAGACTTTTAAAATTGAGGTGTTGTTGACCAGGATCCAGTGAATACAGGGGGTGATGGGTGAACAGGACTTGGTGTAAGTTAGGACATGGGCAACAGTGTTTTGGATCATCTCAAGATTATGGAGGGTAGCATGTGGGAGACCAACCAGGAGTGTGTTGGAACAGTCAAGTTGACAGGGAACACAAGCAAGGGGGAGTGTTTCACCAGCAGAACAGCTGAGACAGGGATGAAGTCGTCCGATGTTAAGGGGGTAGAAATAGGCCGTGTTACTGATGGTCTGAATATTTGGTAGGAAACTCATCTCAAGGCATCTCAAGGTTAACTAGATAATCAAGTTTGTGAGCAGTTTGGCTTAGTCTCAAACATTTACAAAGGAGGGAGATGGAGTGTGTAAATAGGAAATGTTTGGAACAGAGACAGAAAACAATGACTTCAATCTTCTCAATATTTAATTGGCATTACAGATGTGTGAGGGGATGCATTTTGGAAGGATGAATGAGGCACGAAAATACAAGTTAAATGGTCCAACTATAAAGGTGTTGAAATAACAGAGACACTTGTGGTGTTTGCATACAAATCTTTGAAGGTGGCAGGAAAGGTTAACTAAACTGTTCATAAATATATGGGATCCTAGGTTTTATAAATAGAAGCAAAAAGAACCAAAGCAAGGATATAATGTGAAACATATATAAAATACTAGTTCAGCTGCACCTGAGGTCTTGTGTGGAATACTGGGAACCACACTTTAGGAAGGACATGAAGCCTTTGGAGAGGGGACAGAACTGTTTTACTATAATTTGTCATGGCATAATTTGTCAATTATGTAGCTGGGGTGTTCTGCTTAGAGCTGGAACTTTCAGAGGAGATTTGACTGAGGTGTTTAACATTAGGAAGGGTTTAGATAAATTAAATAAAGCGAAACTGTTTCCAATGTCCAAGGGGTCTCGAACCAGAGACACAGATTTAAGGCGATTGGTAAAAGAAGCAGAGATGAGGATTTTTGTTTCTGAGTGGTTTGGATTTGGAATGCACTGTCTGATAGGCCAATGGATACAGAATCAACAGTAGAACCCAAAAGGGAATTGGATAAATATCTGAAGCAGAAAAAATGCAAGGACATAGTGAAAGAGTCAGGGAGTGGGACTAACTGGATTGCTCTTTGAAAGGGCCAGCACAGACTTGTTAGACCGAATGACCTCATTCAGGGCTGTGCTATTCTATGATTCTATGACTGTTCCTGCCTGTACTTTCCCAATATTCCTTACTTTTCAACAGGCATTTGATAAAGTACCGCAAAACAGCCATGTTACCAAATTAGAAACACATGGGATTAAAGGGCCAATGTCAGCCGTGACTCAGTTTGTAGCTCTCTCCCCTTTCAGTCACTAGCTTCTAGGATCAAGTGTCACTGCAGGACTTGATCACAAGAATCAAGGCTGACACTGCAGTGCAGTACTGAGGGAGTGTTGCACTGTCAGAGGTACCATCTATCGAATGAAACTTTAAACCAAGGCCCCGTCTGCCCTGTCAGGTGGATGTTAACTATCCCATCGCACTATGGAGAAGAAAAACAGGGGAATTATTCACAGTGTCCTGGTCAATATTTATCCTTCAATCAACATAACAAAGACAGATCTGATCATCATCACATTGATGCTTGTGGGATCTTGCTGTGCAGACATTGTCTGCCTGTTTCCTACATTACAAGAGTGACGACGCTCTAAAAAGTACTCATTGGATGTAAGGTGATTTGTAGCGTCCGCCGGTCATAAAAGGCGCTATATAAGTGCAGTTATTTTAAATCATGCAGGAAATTAGCGAAGTGACAGAAAGCATAGAGTAGTGGAGAATGGTTGTTGTACAGTCTGGAGGGAAGTACACAGTGGGGTTCCCCAGGGTCACTGGTGGGATCACTGTTGCTGTTTGTTATTGCCGTAGGTTTGTGTACAGACGGGATAATGTCAAACGTTTCAGATGGACAGAAGCTCAGAAATGTTAATAAACAGTGAGAAAGATAGTAACAGACGTCCGGAGGACTGTGACTGACTGGTGAAATGGGCAGGAACATGGCAGATGTCATTTAACGCAGTGAAGTGTGAAGTGAGAGATTTGGGTTGGAAGTATGAGGAGAAGCAATATAAACTAAATGGTGCCATTATAAAGTGGGTGCAGGATTAGAGAGACCTGGGGTGTACACACACTGATCATTGAAGGCAACATTTAGTGTCCTTGGTCTTAGAGAGAGAGGCACAGAGTAATAAAACTCTGGAGGAAATGCTGATTTTTATACATCATTGGTTAGGTCCCAGCTGGAGAATTGTGGCCAATTCTGATCGCCACACTTTGGTAAGGATGTCAAGAACTTAGTGAAGATACAGTTGTGATTTTCCAGAACGGTACCAAGGATCTGGCAATTCAGTTCCGTGGAGAGATTGGAAAAGCTGGGATTGTTCTCTTTAGAGCAGTGAAGGGTAAGAGGAGATTTAATACAGAATTCAAAATCATGAAGGGTTTTGATAGGGTAATTAATCTGAAACTGTTTCCAGTGTCAGGCAGTTCAGTATTAAGAAGACACAGAATGAAGGTAATTGATAAAGAAAGAGAGGTGAAATGAGGAGAATTTTCTTATGCAGCCAGTTGTTGGGATCTGGAATTCACTGCCTGAAAACACGGTGGAAAGAGATTCAATAATATCTTTCAAAAGGGAATTTAACAAATACTTGAATAGGAAAAAAAAAAACAGGAATCTGGGGAAAGAGGAGTGGAGAGGAACTAATTAGATAGCTCTTTCAAAGAGACACAAAGGGCCAAATAGCCTCCTTCGAACAAAGAACAAAGACCAGTACAGCACAGGAACAGGCCATTCGGACCTCCAAGCCTGCGCCGATCTTGATGCCTGCCGAAACTAACACCTTCCGCACTTCCGGGGCCCATATCCCTCTATTCCCTTCCTGGTCATATATTTGTCAAGATGACTCTTAAACGTCGCTATCGTAGCTGCTTTCACCACCTCTCCTCATAGCTAATGCCCTCCAGACCAGGCAAAATCCAGGTAAACCTCCTCTGTACCCTTTCCAAAGCCTCCACGTCCTACTTGTAGTGTGGCGTCCAGAATTGCACGCAATATTCCAAGTGAGGCCTAACTATGGTTCTGAAGAGCTACAACATGACTTGCCAATTTTTGTACTCTATGCACCGACCGGTGAAGGCAAACATGTCGTTGTGCCTTCTTGACCACCTTATCCACCTGCGTTACCACTTTCAGTGACCTGTGGACATGAACGCCCAGATCCTCTGCCTGTCAATACTCCTAAGGGTTCTGCCATTTACTGTATACCTCCCAACTGCATTAGACCATCCAAAATGCATTACCTCACATTTGTCCGGATAAACTCCATCTGCCATTTCTCCACCCAAGTCTCCGAACTATCTATATCCTGCTGCATCCTCTGACAATCCTCATCATTATCCGCAACTCCCACAACCTTTGTGCCATCCGCAAACTTACTAATCAGACCAGCTACATTTTCCTCCAAATCATTTATATATACTACAAACAGCAAAGGTCACAGCACTGATCCCTGCGGAACACCACTAGTCACATCCCTCCATTCAGAAAATAACCCTTCCACTAATACCATCTGTCTTCTGCATCCATCTTGCCAGCTCAGCTCTGATCCCGTGTGACTTAACCTTTTGCACCAGTCTGCAATGCGGGACCTTGTCAAAGGCTTTACAAAAGTCCATATAGACAACATCCACCGCCCTTCCTTCATCAATCATCTTCCTCACTTCCTCAAATAACTCAATCAAATTAGTAAGACACGACCTCGCCTTCACAAAACCATGCTGTCTGTCGCTAATAAGTTTCTAAATGGGAGTAAATCCTGCCCCGAATAATCCTCTCTAATAGTTTCCCTACCACTGACGTAAGGCTCACCGGCCTATAATTTCCTGGATTTTCCTTACGACCCTTCCTAAACAAAGGAACAACATTGGCTATTCTCCAGTCCTCTGGGACCTCACCTGTAGCCAATGAGGATGCAAAGATTTCTGTCAAGGCCCCAGCAACTTCTTCCCTTGCCTCCCTCAGTACTCTAGGTAGATCCCATCAGGCTCTGGGGACTTATCTACCTTTATGCTTTGCAAAGCACTGAACACCTCCTCCTTTTTGATAATGAGATGACTGAGACTATCTGCACTCCCTTCCCTAGTCTCATCATCCACCAAGTCCTTCTGCTTGGTGAATACAGAAGCAAAGTACTCATTTAGCACCTCACCCATTTCCTCTGTTTCCACGCATAGATTCCCATCTCTGTCCTTGAGTGGGCCAACCCTTTCCCTGGTTACGCTCTTGCTGTTTAAATATGTATAAAAGGCCTTGGGATTTTCCTTAATCCTGTTTGCCAATGACTTTTCATGACCCCTTTTAGCCCTCCTAACTGCTTGCTTAAGTTCCTTCTTACTGTCTTTATATTCCTCAAGTTCTTCGTCTGTTCCCAGCCTTCCAGCCCTTACAAATGCTTCCTTTTTCTTTTTGACGAGGCTCACAATATCCCGTGTTATCCAAGAATCCTGAAACTTGCCAAACTTGTCTTTCTTCCTCACAGGAACATGCTGGTCCTGGATTCTGATCAGCTGACGTTTGAAATACTCCCACATGTCAGATGTTGATTCACCCTCAAACAGCCACCCCCAATCTAAATTCTTCAGTTCCTGCCTAATACTGTTATAATTAGCCTCCCCCCAATTTAGCACCTTCACCCGAGGACTACTCTTATCCTTATCCACAAGTACCTTAAAACTTATGGAATTATGGTCACTGTTCCCGAAATGCTCCCCCACAGCAACTTCGACCACCTGGCCGGGCTCATTCCCCAATACCAGGTCCAGAATGGCCCCATCCCTAGTTGGACTATCTACATACTGTTTCAAGAAGCCCTCCTGGATGCTCCTCACAAATTCTGCCACATCCAATCCGCTAGCACTAAGTGAGTCCCAGTCAATATTGGGGAAGTTAAAATCACCCACCACTACAACCCTGTTACCTTTACATCTTTCCAAAATCTGTCTACATATCTGCTGATCTTCCTCTCGCTGACTGTTGCGAGGCCTGTAGGTAACCCCCAACATCGTGACTGCGCCCTTCCTATTCCTGAGCTGCACCCATATTGCCTCACTGCACGACCTCGCTGAGGTGTCCTTCCGCAGCTGTGATATTCTCCTTAACCAGTAATGCAACTCCCCCACCCCTTTTACATCCCCCTCTATCCCGCCTGAAGCTTCTAAAGCCTGGAACATTTAGCTGCCAATCCTGCTCTTCCCTCAACCAAGTCTCTGTAATAGCAACAACATCATATTTCCAAGTACTGATCCCAGCTCTAAGTTCATCTGCCTTACCTGTTATACTTATCGCATTGAAACAAACGCACTTCAGACCACCAGTCCCGCTGTGCTCAGCAATATCTCCCTGCCTCCTCTTCCTCTTAGTCCTACTGGCCTTATTTACTATGTCCTCCTCATTTACTTCACTAGCTGTCCTACTGCTCTGGTTCCCACCCCCCTGCCACACTAGTTTAAACCCTCCCGAGTGACGCAAGCAAACCTTGCAGCCAGGATATTAGTGCACCTCCAGTTTAGATGAAACCCGTCCTTCTTGAACAGGTCCCAATGGTCCAGATATCTGAAACCCTCCCTTCTACACCAGCTGCTCAGCCACGTGTCTATCTGCACTATCTTCCTATTTCTAGCCTCACTGGCACGTGGCACAGGGAGTAATCCAGAGATTACAACCCTAGAGGTCCTGTTTTGTAACTTACTTCCTAACTCCGTAAACTGCCCCTGCAGGACCTCATCACTCTTCCTGCCTATGTCGTTGGTACAGATGTGTACCACAACCTCTGGCTGTTCACCCTCCCCCTTCAGAATGCCCTCTTTCCGTTCAGAGACGTCCTTGACCCTGGCACCGGTGAGGCAACATAACTTCCTGGAGTCTCTTGCACGTCCACAGAAGCGCCTATCTGTGCCCCTGACTATAGAGTCGCCTGTAACTATTGCTCTTCTGCGCTTTGTCCATCCCTGCTGAACAACAGTGCCAGCCGCGGTGCCACTGCTCTGGCTGCTGCTGTTTTCCCTGATAGGCCATCCCCCTCAATAGTAACCAAAACGGTATACATGTTCGAGAGGGGATTCCTGCACAGACTGCCTGCCCCTTCTCACAGTCACCCACCTATCTGCCTGAACCTTGGGTGTAACCACTTCTCTAAAACTCCTGTCTATGACGCTTTCTATGCTGCATCAATCTCTGATTCTAAGAGTAAGAGGAACAGAGAGAGAGAGAGAGAGAGCGAGAGAGAGAAAGGTTGAAAGTGGGAAGGGGAAAGAGAGACAGAGTGAAAGAAAACTTTGCATCCATTTTCTGGCGTCGGGATTGTGATTCGTGATCTGCCCATGCCCATTCTTGTTGAGGCAGGTGACACACAAACTTCATGCTGCCTCCCCATTTTCATGAATTCTGCGTGACACCCAGGGTGACCTGCGCTGCTGTCTGTCTGCATATTTAAGTGGAAGCTAACTGTGTGTCAGACTGGCTCGTGGTTCATCAAGGAATCAGCTCGATAAGGCAGTCTGTCCCTCTTAAAGGGAAGCTGCATTGGATCACAGTAGGCTGCTGCTGACTGTGAATGCTGTAATTTGAGACCAGGTAAATGGAATACTAGAGCAGATAGAAGGCTCTGCGGTGCACAGATGTGGTGATGGAGGTCTTAGTCATGGAAGGTGATAGGAGCAGAGAGGCCATGTTCCTGTGGGGTGGTGTGGATACCCTCAAGGAAAGCCCTCCGAAGGGAATGCGAGCAGGTGGATAGAGAGGTCACTGCAAGATGTCTGGCCCCGAGGACCTGGAAGCAGAGCCAGAAGAACTTTAATGAGCTCACACGGGTGGTAAATGTCAGTGAATTGATCTCCACATGGCATCTCCTACCCGCAACACCACCAAGCTCTCACACTGCTCAATGTACCACACCCCCATCACTCACCCATCAGCAGTCCCTGACACTCAGGACTCACACCTAACATTCACATACTCCACCTCACCCTCACATAACTTCCATTGATACCAGCCTCACACCCACATCCTACTGCCTCCACATACCTCCAGCTATTCAACTGTGGCATGCACATCATCCAAGCACAGTGCAACACAATGACTGACATTCTGCCTCTCTCTTACAGGACAAGGTGCCCCATAATCACAAAGAGCAGCAGTGAACTGACATCCACTGTTTAAAAAGGACAAACATTGTTGTGGTCAAATAAGAGGAAGGCCAAGAAGAGCGACTGTGACCGCCCTCCTCACCTGGCCGTAACAATTGTCAGGGTTGGAGTTGGAGAGAATATGGGGATGAACTCAGCTCAGCATTAAACAGATATCAGAGGTTGAAAACTTCCTGGTTAAACCTCAGACAACGGTCAGTGAGGGGGTTGTAGATTGTCGATAGGGAAAAGATTTTTGACTGAAACTGAAGGCAATGACTTCAGTCTTATCAGAATTTAATTCTCAAGAACACGAAATCAGTGAAATATGGTTTATGAATCTAATAGTTGGATACAGAGACATACAAGGGACACCCATAATAGCGAGGATGGGATAGTAAATAAATTGAGTCATCCTCAGAGCATAATCGTTCCGCAATTCCAATGCTGTCCAATAATCGGCAGTAACCAGGCCAAACAAAGCGGAGAAACTCCTGCTGCCCATTGTTGTAACATTCCAATCTATTGTTCTCAAATTCTGAACCATTGTTGTCATATTCTAATCTATTGTCCTCAGATTCTGATCCATTGTGGTAACATTCCATTCTATTGTTCTCAGATTCTGATCCACTGTTGTAACATTCCAATCTATTGTTCTCAAATTCTGACCCATTCTTTTAACATTCAAAGATATTGCTCTCAGATTCTGGTCCATTGTTGTAACATTCCAATCTATTGTCACCAGAGTCTGGCCCATTGTTGTATCTTTCCAATATATTGTTCTCAGATTCTGACCCATTGTTGTAACATTCCAATCTATTGTTCAGATTCTGACCCATAGTTGTAACATTCCGATCTATTGTTCTCAGATACTGACCAATTGTTGTAACATTCCAATCTATTGTTCAGATTCTGACCCATAGTTGTAACATTCCGATCTATTGTTCTCAAATTATGACCCAGTGTTGTCACATTCCAATCTATTGTTATAAGATTCTGATCCATTGTTGTAACATTCCAATCTATTGTTCTCAGATTCTGATCCATTGTTATCACATTCCAATCTATTGTTATAAGATTCTGATCCATTGTTGTAACATTCCAATCTATTGTTCTCAGATTCTGATCCTTTGTTGTAACATTCCAATCTATTGAGCTCACATTCTGATCTATCTTCTCCCTCTCTCTGCAGCCGCTGATCCCTAGTAGTGCCGGAGGTGATGCTCCCACTGATACGATGGAATGACACATTGAAAGGAGACTTTGTTAAGATGGAAACCCTCCAGAGATACATTTAAGGTCCATGGAGACTGACATTAATTACATCCACTGAACAGACAGGTTCGATTAACCCCTTTCAATTTAATTCTTTTTGTACCACAAAAAAGTTGAACATTTACTTGGTGTGAGTGGGACATATGAGGGTTTTTGAGGGAAAGTATGGTGAAAATAGCAGAAGCGCTGGTATTCTGATCTTTCAATCCTCCTTGGCTATGCGAGTGTTATCAGAGGACTGGATGGATGCAAATGTTACACCCTGTTCTCAAAAGGAGACATTAGATAAACCCTGTAACTACTGACCAGTCAGTCTAATGTCGGTGGTTAGACATTTCTGGAGGCCGTAACCCAGTACAAAAGTATATTTCTAGGAAAAACAGGAGATAATAAATGACAAACAGCACGGATAGGTTAATGGAAAACCATGTCTGATAATCTTCATCAAGTTCATTGATGACATAACTGTGAATGTTGTTGAGGATAGTGTGTTTCTTGTTACGTATATAGACTTTCAGAAGGCCTGTGATCAAATGACATTTCATAGACCTGTTATGAAAAACGGAACACATGGATTAATGTGACAGTGACAGTGTGGATATGACATTGACTCTGGGACAGAACACAGAGAGAAGTGATGAACAGTCATTGATCAGTCTGGGGGAGGAGGAGAATACAGTTCTGTTTCTCAGGGGTCCGTATTCGAACCAGTGCTCTTCCTGACATATAAATATAGAAACGACAGCGACTTAGACTTAAACAAGAAACATAATTTCAACGCTTGCTGGTGACAAGAAACTCATAAATATGGGTTGCAAAGGCACAGACCACAGAATCATCCCATCTCACATGCTTGTTTTTTCTATTTATTCTGGATTCTAATCCAACACAAATTTATTTCTCACTCAGTAATTTATTTGTGTGTGATTTTCGTGTGAGTGTGTGCGTGAATGTGTACCGTATATTTTTATTATTTTATTTAGATTCATTTTAGATTTTAAAGTATAATTAACTCACTTCTTGTTTAGACTAACAAAAAACCTGTCTGATTGGTTCTTTCACGATCACAACAAAGGTAAAAGGTAAAATACTCACTGAGGTGGTCAGCATATCCACTGCTAAAAATGAATAAACTCTGTTGCGATCAAATGAAAGATAGGACAAGAGGGGACCTGGGAACCCTCCTCACCTGGCTGTAACAGAAATTTGGAGGTTCCAGAGATTGTAACCCAACGACAAACGAGAAATTGGAAGTGTCAGAGTAATACCGCACAGAAACAGTCCCTTTGGTCCACCGTGTCTGTGCTGGCCATCAAGCTTACCTATTCGAATACCATTTTCCAAAACATGGCCTGTAATCTTGTATGCTATGGCGCTTCAAGTGCTCGTCTAAATACTTCTTAAATGTTGTGAGGGGTCCTGACTCTACCACCTCTTCAGGCAGTGTGTTCCAGTTTCCAACCAGCCTCTGGGTGCAAACAAAAATGCCCTCAAATCACCTCTGAACCTCCTGTCCCTTACTTTAAATCTATTCCCCTTGGTTATTGACACCTCCGCTAAGGGAAAAGGTTTATTTGTATCTGCTGTATCTATGCCCCTTATAATTTTGTATACATCAGTCAGGTCCCCCCTCAGCCTTCTCTGCTCTAAGGAAAACAACCCTAGCCTTTTTACTCTCTCTTCATAACTGAAATGCTCCAGCCCAGGAAACATCCTGGTGAATCTCCTCTGCACCCTCTCCAGTGTAATTACATCCTTCCTATAGCGTAGTGTCCAGCTGTGGACTAAATAGCGTTTTGTACAGCTCCATCATAACACCGCTGCTCTGATACTGTATGTCTCAGCTAATAAAGGCATATACCATATGCCTTCCTAACCACCTTATATATCTGTCCTGCTGCCTTCAGTGATCTATGGACAAGTACTCCAAGGTCCCTCTGACGCTCTGTACTTACGAGGGTCCTACCATCCATTATATATTCCCTTGCCTTATCAGTCCTCACAAAATGCATCACCTCACACTTATCAGGATTAAATTCCATTTGCCACTGCTCTGCCCATCTTACCAGCCCATCTATATCAGCCTGTAATCTAAAGCTTTCCTCAGTGTTGACGACAGCACCGATTTTTGTGTCATCTGTGAACTTACAGATCATACCTCCTATATTCACATCTAAATAATTAATGTACACTACGAACAACAAGGGCCCCAGCACCGATCCCTGCGGTACACTACTGGTCACAGGCTTCCAATCGCAAAAATAACCCTCATCCATCACCCTTTGCCTCCTGCCACGAAGCCAATTTTGGATCCAATTTGTCAAATTACCCTGGATCCCATGGGCTCTTACCATCTTAAACCATTTCCCATGCGGGACCTTATCAAAAGTCTTACTGAAGTCCATGTAGACTGCATAAGCTGCTTTACCCTCATTGACACATCTGGTCACCTGCTCTAAAAATTAAATCAAATTTGTTGGAAATGATCTCCTCCTGACAAAGCCATGCTGACAATCCTTGATTAATCCCTGCCTCTCCAAGTGGAAATTCATCCTGTCCCTCAGATTTATTTCCAATCGTTTCTCAACCACTGATGTTAGACTCACTGGCCTGTAATTACGTGGTTTATTCCAGCTACCCTTCTTGAATACTGGTACTGCATTCGCAGTCCTCCAGTCCTCTGGTACCTCTCCTGTGGTCAGAGAAGTGGTAAAAACAACTAATCCTGAGGGAAAAAAACCTAAAAATGCCAATGCAGGTTTTATTGTGGTTTTCACTGCTAGAACACTAAAATGTCCACATTCTAAGCCCGTATCTTCCTAAGCCACAGCATACGAATGTATGAACATACGAATTAGGAGCAGGAGTAGGTCACTTGGCCCCTCGAGCCAGCTCTGACATTCAATAAGATCATGGCTAATCTGATTGTAACCTCGACTCCACATTCCCACCTACCCTCGATAACCTTTCACCCCCTTGTTTATCTACCTCTGCCTTAAAAATATGTAAAGATCCTGCTTCCACTGCCTTTCAAGCAAGATAGTTCCGAAACCTCTCGACCCTCTGAGAGAAAGCAATTCTCCTCGATTCTGTTTTAAATGGTCGACAAGTTATTTTTAAACAGTGACCCCTAATGCTAGATTGTCCCACAAGGAATAACATCCTTTCCATATCCACCCTGTCAAGACCCATCATGATCTTATATGTTTCAATCAAGTCGCCTCTTGCTCTTCTAAATTCCAGCGGATACAAGCTTAGCCTGTCTAATCTTTCTTTATAAGACAAACCAGCCATTCCACGTATTAGTCCAGTAAACCTTTTCTGAACTGCTTCCTAAGCACTTCCATCCTTCCTTAAATAAGGAGACCAATACTGTACACAGTACTCAGGATGTGGTCTCACCAATGCCCTGTAAAGCTGAAGCATAATCCCCCTACTTTTGTATTCAATTCCACTCACGATAAACGATAACACTCTGTTATATTTCCGCATTACTTGCTGTACCTGCATACTAACCTTTTGTGATTCATGCACTTGGACACCAAAATACCTCTGCATCTCAGAGCTCTGCAATCTCTCACCATTTAGATAATATGCTTCTTTTTGATTCTTCCTGCCAAAGTGGATAATTTCACTCTTTCCCACATTATACTCCATTTGCCAGGTCTTTGCCCTCTCACTTAACCTATCTATATTCCTTTGAAGCCCCTTTATGTAATCTTCACAAGTTACGTTACTACCTATCTTTGTGTCAACAGCGAATTTAGCAACCATACCTTTGATCCTTTCATCCAAGTAATTGATATAAATTGTAAAAGGTTGAGGGTGCAGCTCAGATCCATGTGGCACACCACTCATTACATCTTGCCAACAAAAAATGACACATTTATGCCTACTCTCTGTTCCCTGTTAGCTATCCAATCTTCTATCCATGCCAATGTGTTACACCCTAGACCATGAGCAATAAACGTACGGCAATAACCTTTGATGTGGCACCTTATCAAATGCATTCTGGAACTCGAAGTACAGTACATCCACCCATTCCCCTTTACCAAAGCACATGTTACTTCTTCAAAGAACTCCAATAATTTGATTAAACATGACTTCCCTTTCATAAAATCATGTTGACTCTGCCTGATTACCCTGAATTTTTCTAAGTACCTAATATTACATCTTTAATAATAGCTTCTGACATTTTCCCGAAGATAGATGTTATACTAACTGGCCTGTAGTTTCCTGCTTTCTGTCTCCCTCCCTTTTTCAATAAAGGAGTTACATTCGCAATAATGGGGTTACATACAGAGTGAAGTAACTTGGGACAGGTTAAAATCCCTGTCTGTTGAAAAGTTGAGTAATATAGTTGGACAGTTAGGGATTACTTTCCGTCCAAAAGCTAGGAAACTCGAAATCCTAAGACTTGTGGCAAACCATTTTTCACTTGCAGCTGAAGACTCAAACAGGGTTAGAATCACTAATAGATAGAGTAATGTTAGCTGAGGTAAAACTTGAACAGAAGAGATTAGAATTAGAATTCCGGGAGAGAGAGAAAGAGCAGAGTGAGTGTCAAGAAAGGGAAAAAGTAAGAGTGTTCAAGAAGGAGAAGGAGAAAAGGGAGTTAAGGCGGCTCAAACAACTAGTGAGGGAACTACCCCTAGCTCATGACCATATGCTGAGCTCTTAAGCGTCTCCCAGTACATGGCAAAGTTCAATGAGGAGGTCGTGGCAGAATTTTTCGTCACTTTTGAACACCTTGCAAAGCAGCTGAAATGGCCGGCAGAGAGCTGGATGCTGTTTTTACAAAGCAAGGTAGCAGGAAAAGCTCATGAGGTTCATTCACTGTTGCCAGATGAATGTTCCTCAGATTATGAGATGACTAAAAATGCTATCCAGGGCGCATATGAGATAGTACTGGAGGTGTACCAGCAAAAATTCCAAACGAACCTTCTGAAAGCAGCCTGACTAAATGACCTGGCGTTCAAAAGAGCCAAGCAATTCAGGAACATAGGAGCAGCAGTAGGCCATTCAGCCCCTCAAGCCTGTTCCGCCGTTTAATATGATACTGGCTGATCATGCACTTAAATACCTTTTCCCACACAATCCCTATTTCCCTTTATGTCATTGGTATTCACAAATCTGTCAATCTCTGCTTGAAACATGCTCACTGACTGAGCTTCCACAGCCCTCTGGGGTAGAGAATTCCAAAGATTCACCTCTCTCTGAGTAATTACATTTCTCCTGATCGAAGTAGCATTTCTCTTATTTTGAAATTCTGCACCCTGATTCTAGACTGTCCAACCAAGGGAAACATGTTAACTGCATCTACCCTGTCTATCTCTTTAAGTATTTTGTGGATTTCAATGAGATCACCTCTCATTCTTCAAAACTCTAGCGAATACAGCCCCAGTTTCCCAAATCTCTTTTCATAGAGCAATCCCGCCATCCCAGGAACAAGTCTGGTGAATCTTCGGTGCACTCCCTCTATGGCAATAATATCCATCCTAAGGTAAGGGGACCAAAACTGCACACAGTACTCCAGGTGCGGTCTAGCTAAGGTTCCATACAATTGAAGCAAGACTTCACTACTCCTGAACTCAACTCCTCTTCTGATAAAGGCTAACATACCATTAGCCTTCCTAATTGCTTGCTGCACCTGCATGTTAGCTTGCAGTGATTTATTGACAAGGACACCCAGGTCCATCTGTCCATCGACACTTCCTAATCTCTTACCATTTAAGAATAACTCTGCACATCTATTCCTCCTACCAAAGTGATCAAGTCATATTTTTCAACATTATATTACATCTGCCATGTTCTTGCCCACCCCTCATTAAGTCTTTCCTAATGCCCTTGAAGCCGCTTTGAATCTTCCTCACAACATACATTTCCAACTAGTTTTGTGTCATCTGTGAACTTAAAACTATTACTTTGGTCCCCACATCCAAACCATTGATATATATTGTGAACAGCTGGAACCCAAGCACTGATCCCTGCGGTACCCCACTAGTCACAGCCTGCCAACACGAGAATGACCCGTTTATTCCTACTCTCTGTTTCCTGTCAGTTAGCTAATCCTTAATCCAAGCCAGTATATTACCTCCTATCCCATGTGCTTTAATTTTGCTAACCAACCTCCTGTGGGTGAATTTATCAAAAGCCTTCTGATAATCCACCGACTCCCCCTTTCTATTGTCAGTAACATCCTTACAAAACTCCAAAATGTTCATCAAACATGATTTGCCATTCATAAATCCATGTTGATTCTGTCCAATCAGATCCATTTATCACACCCTTTAGAATAGATTCTAGCATTCTCCATACTACAGGTCTGTAGTTGCCAATTTTCTCTCTCCCTCCCTTTATTAAAAAGTGGGGTGACATTTGCTACCATTCAATCTGCAGGAGGTTTTCCAGAATTGATAGAATTTTGAAAGATGATCACCAATGTATCTGCAATCTCCATAGCTACTTCTTTCAAGACTCTGGGATATAGAATATCAGATCCTGGGGAATTGTCAACGTTCAGCCCCATTAATTTCTCCAATACAAAGTTCTTACTGACACAAATTTCCTCCAATTCCTCATTCTCGCAAATCCCTTCGATCTCTAATTCTGGGAGATTTCTTGCATCTTCCTCAGTGAAGATAAACACAAAGTAATCACTTAGCTTCTCTGTCATTTCTCTATTCCCCATTATAAATTCTCCTGATTCTACCTTTAATGGACCCATATTTGTCTTTGAAAAACGTTTCTTTTTTACATACCTGTAGAAGATTTTACAGTCTTTTTTTTTATGTTTCTTTTGATCGGTAGATATGGACACTCAAGGTAGAACCCACATATGAAAACCTTAGAGCGGTGATCCTTCTCGAGGAGTTCACAAACTCGCTTCCCCTCCCATTAAAACCCACATCGAGGGATAAAAGGTTCAAGGAGCCAGACAGGTTGCAATTCTGGCTGATAAATTTTCCCTTGTACACAAGGCCTTTACCCTAAAGGGAAACCCTTCCCTAGTCACATCAAAGAACCGAGAATAAAAGGTGGGAGGGTAATAGGAGCTCAAACAGCCATGGCAAGGAGGAAAAGCGGGACACATGGGGCCCATCCTCAGGCCAAATAGGACGGTACTGAGAGCAGGGGTAATGGATGAAGATCTGTGTGTTTCCACTGTAATAAGGCAGGTCACCAACGAGCTGAATGATGGAAGCGACGGGCAAAACCTGAAGGATTAAACAGGGTCCACCAGATCAGTGCAGGAAAACGGGCCCTGATGGAAAGTACAGCAGATGAGGCTGTGCCTTTAACTGCGGCAGTCAGACCCAGTAAACATACCGCAGAGAGTGCGGGAAAATTTAACAAAATCCTGGAGATTTACCAGGAACTTTTCCCAAGGCAAGGTGAAACCATACCCTTGAGTGAGGCAAGCAAGACCATAGTCATACTGAGGGATACATGGGCCACCCAATCCCTTCTGCTGGGAAAAGGGAAAATCTTCCCTCCAGAGAATGCAGTAAATACGAGAGTGTTAGTGAATGGTATCAGAAGACAATATCTGTCCATACCTTTATGATTATGATTAGAGATACAGCACTGAAACAGGCCCTTCGGCCCACCGAGTCTGTGCCGAACATCAACCACCCATTTATACTAGTCCTACACTAATTCCATATTCCTACCAAACATCCCCACCTGTCCCTATATTTCCCTACCACCTACCTATACTAGTGACAATTTATAATGGCCAATTTACCTATCAACCTGCAAGTCTTTTGGCTTGTGGGAGGAAACCGGAGCACCCGGAGAAAACCCACGCAGACACAGGGAGAACTTGCAAACTCCACACAGGCAGTACCCGGAATCGAACCCGGGTCCCTGGAGCTGTGAGGCTGCGGTGCTAACCACTGCGCCACTGTGCCGCAGTGTCCACAGTGACTGGACATGTTGGTGTATGAAAAATCGAAGCCCGCATAAGACAGCATCTTGACTGGATACTACTCCACAAAGATATTGGGTCCACTTGGAGTGAGACTCAGTTTCAGCACCGGTAACCATGGGGATTGTCCCTAGTTTACCACTGGATGTGTCGACCTGCTCCTGGGTAATGATCTGACGGGGGGAAAGGTGGCAGATTCCCCACTAATTCATAAGAGACCAAAAGAGGTCAGGGAGACAGAGCAGTTTCAGGAAAAGGTCCCTGACAATCTCCCTGATTGTGTGGTGACTCGGTCCATGGCCAAACAATCCCCTGCCTGGCACTCCAAACGGATGACCCTACTGTCTGGTTGTCTGAACCCATCTTTGGGAAGTTAGAGGACCCAAAGGATGTGTTAAACAGATCTTCCTTAGTTGAGACTCAACAACCAGACCCAGTGTTGAAAACATAGCACAGACTTTCCAAACCAAAACTGAAGCAGAGGGAGTTGCAGATTGCTACTATTTAAAGAATGAGGAACTAATGAGGAAGTGGAGATCTCCTCACACCAGCAGATGAAGAGTGGACAGTGCTTCACCAGATACTGGTGCCACTGAGGTCCCTCAAAGAGATATGAAGAATGGCCCACGAACTTCCAATGACTGGACATGTTGGTGTATGAAAAATCGAAGCCCGCATAAGACAGCATCTTGACTGGATACTACTCCACAAAGATGTGATGGAGTTCTGCAATACTGGTCACATGTGCCAGGTTGTGGTGAAGCTCCAACCCACAGTAAAACCTGCAACCTGAATTCCCATATCAGCTTTTGGGTAACCCTTCAGCAGAATGCTGGTGGATTCTGTGGGACACCTTCCCAAAACAAAACTGGATTACCAGTATCTTCTCACTATTATGGATGTGGTGATGCGATTCCCAGAGGCCATTCCCTCGAAGAACTATCTCTGCCAAGTTAGTGATAGAGGGGCTAACCCAATCTTTACACGATATGGACTACCTGCTGAGATCCAGATGGATCAGGGCACACATTTTATGTCCAGTATTTTTGAAAAGGTCATGGGTATTCTGGACATAACCCAGCTAAGGTCCTCAGGCTACCACCCGCAGTCACAAGGGGCTTTGGGGCGGTACCACCAGACGCTAAAGACGATGATCAGGCCATGCTGCTATGAGTAACCCCATGACTGGGAAAAAGGGCTGGGATTTCTCCTGTTCGTTACCAGGAACTTATCCACTGAGTCCATTGGCTTTAGTCTCTTTGAATTAGTTTATGGACACGAGGTGAGAGGTCCTCTTAAACTAATCAAGGAGAAGTTTTTGGGACACAGGGATGAGTCTTCCATGTCATAATACATTTCCATGCTCTGGAAGTGGCTCACGAGAGCCTGTGCAATTGCTCAAGAACACCTAAGGATCTCCCAGGCAGCTATGAAAAGTTAAGCAGGCAAAAATGCCAAGACTAAAACATTTCAGGACAGAGACCATGTATTGTTACTACTCCCAATGCAGGGTGAACCCTTGAAAGTCCGGTTCAATAGTCCATATCGAGTGGCAAAAGAAATAGCCATTTAAATTATTAAATTGACACCCCAGACCAAAGACACAACGCACTGGCTGTGGTGGGGACAGACAAGTACAGATCTGTCAGACTGTCAGGAGAGAAGAATTGAAAAGGACAGTGAGGACAGGTTAGACGAGGGCCAGGTAGATTCCCAACAGGAACCTCCTACTCTCCGATTAGCCAACCCTGAAATGTTAGTTAAATTAGACCACACACTCTCCTTCTTAAATCCAGGTCAAAGAGGCACCCTATAAAAGCTGCTGACAGCATTTTGAGAAAGCTGCAAGGACAAAGAAAGTTCCCAAAAAGGCAAGCCAATAGTGAGGGAGATGCCTCACTAAGTCGAGGAGCCGCAGGAGAGTGCAGTGAAAGATGGACAGCCACCTGCGAGCCATAAAGTCCCAGAGGGCATAGATTAGAGATACAGCACTGAAACAGGCCCTTTGGCTCACCGAGTCTGTGCCGAACAACAACCACCCATTTATACTAATCCGACACTAATCCTATATTCCTACCAAACATCCCCACCTGTCCCTATATTTCCCTACCACCTACCTATACTAGTGACAATTTATAATGACCAATTTACCTATCAACCTGCAAGTCTTTTGGCTTGTGGGAGAAAACCGGAGCACCTGGAGAAAACACACGCAGACACAGGGAGAACTTGCAAACTCCACACAGGCAGTACCCGGAATCGAACCCGGGTCCCTGGACACGAGGTGAGAGGTCCTCTTAAACTAATCAAGGAGAAGCAATCCCTGGAGCTGTCAGGCTGCAGTGCTAACCACTGCGCCACTGTGCCGCCCATAGGGCCAGTTAGAAAAATTATCCTCCCCATAATAAAGGGAAAAGGGAAGGGAAAATTCCTTAAAGTAAACAGCACTTGTGTACCTCACCAGAAAGCTAAAAGTAAGGTCAGTGTGGATCTACCCACTGAAGAAGCCAATGATCAGGTCAAAACTTGAAGCTAATCAAACCTAACAGTTTCAAAGCAGAACTCAGCAAGAACAAAGGCCTGGAGGAAATCTCAGACACATCACAGGGGCTAAAAAACAATTTATTACACACTGTCAGTTTAGTGAGAAAAATGATCAAGGTGCAGGAACCCGAATAGTTAAAGCTTAATTGCAGGAGAGAGCGAAAAAACACAATGTAATCGCTGGTGCATTGTCCAGGGTCGAACCCGACACATAACCATCCCAGACAAAACTCCTATAATTAAATCAGTACAACTGTAACAGACAATGTCAGCTGCAGTAATTCTAAGATTAATATGTGAATTTGGGAAGTGATTATTGAGAATCAATGTGTGTTTCCTTCTTTTTATTCCCACAATTCTGCAATGAAATGTTCCTGTTATCACATGTTTTCCCCCATGTGCTGTGGCGGTGTCAAGATAAAACAATATGCCAAATAATGAAATTTAATTCATCGTTTGGAAACTTACAGTAAACTTTTAATAGAAAACAAATCTTGCAGTTAACCTTGAAAAAACTGGCAGCCAAGATGCCCACCGAAATTTGCATCTGACAGACCTTTTCACATTCTAAGGCCTACAACAGGAGACACATGTCTGAAGAGCCTGGACCCAAATCATTGGCTTGCTCCAGTGATTGAATTACCCAATATTACATTCAATAACACGGCAAACAAGGCCATCCTGACACATTGAATTTGAAAGAGCAAACTCCTCCGAGAGTAAATACTGGGCTCCTGAACCCTGGGGAGTTGGAAGTTCCTAACCTTGACTCACATGAGATGGGGCCAGATGATACACTGAGGCAGTCAGGAGACTGTCTGTCTATCTCTGTGAGAGCTGGGAGTTTCTCCTGGACAAAAACAGACAAGTCAGTGATTCAAAAAGTGCTGGAGCAGAAGGGCTGTGTTTCCCCCACTCCCCTCCCTCTCTCTCCGTCTCTCTCTCCAGATAACATCACAAATTTGAAAACCACATGCGACTGTGGGCCCTCCAAGCCTACAGATTGCTACAGACTGAGGCATCAGGGGACGAAAGCCACCTACAAATCTGCCTCAAAGAAAACCCAGAGCCATGTGGACCAGCCACAAACTTCACTTTGACCAGAAAAAGACTTCAAGGATACAACTTCAGCTGTAAGACCACGGAATGGTCAAACCTCACAGAATGTGTTTTTTTTCAATATTTATTCTGGACTCCAATCCAACCACAAATTTACTTCTCGCTCTGTTATATACTTGTGTGTGATTCTCGTGTGAGTGTGTGCGTAAATGTGTTCTGTTATTTACTGATTTTATTTAGATTGGGTTTATATTGTTAAGTACAATGAACTCACCTCTTTCATGTTTAAACTCAAGAGAGCCTGTCCAATCGGTTCTTTCAACACCACACCAAAGGGAAAATGTAAAGCACTCACTGAGACGTTAAGCATATTCACTGTTTGTAAAGGACAAACACTGTTGTGGTCAAACAAAGACGAGCGACTTTGACCCCTCCTCACCTGGCCATAACAATTGGCAGGGTTGGGGATGGAGAGAATATGGGGATGAACTCAGCTCAGCATTAAATTGATACCAGAGGTTGTAAACTTCCTGGTTCAGCCTCAGACAATGGCCAGCGGGGGGCGGGAGGGGGAGTTCAGATCGTGGATAGGGAATAGAGTTTGTGACAGAAACTGAAGCCAACGGTTTCAGTCTTCTCACGATTTAAATGACAAGAACACTAAATCAGTGAAACATGGTTTATGAATCTCAGAGAGTTACCAGGGACACCAATAATAGCGAGTATGGGGTAGTAAATAAATTGAATCATCTTCAGAGCAGAATAGATCCGCCGTTCTAATGTTATCCAAAAATTATCTGCAGTAAGACGGTCAAACCAATAGGATAAACTCCTGTCCATTGCTGTAACATTCCCATCTATTGTTCTCAGATTCTGACACATTGTTGTAACATTCCAATCTATTGTTCAAATTCTGATCTATCCTCTCCCTCTCTCTGCAGCCGCTGATCCCTGTTCGTGCCGGGGTTGATGCTCCCGCTGACACTATAGGATAACACATTGAAAGGAGTCCTGTATTAATAGAAGAGGGAAACCCTCCAGTGACACTATTAGGGTCCATGGAGACGGACATTAATTACAGTCACTTAACAAACAGGTTCAGTTAACACCTTTCAATGCAACACATTTTGTTTCACAATAAAGTAGAACATTTATCCAGTCTGGATGGGATGTATGATAGTTACTGAGGGAAGGAATGGTAGAAATAACGGAAGCACTGGACAGAATTCTTTTTAATCCTCCTTGGACATGGCAGTGATACCAGAGGACTGGAGGATTGTAAATAATGCACTGTTTGAAAAAAGGATAGGTTGGATAAACCCTGTAACTATCAGTCTAATGTTGGTGGTTGGAGACTTCTAGAAGTCACAACCCAGTCACAAAAATATATCTTACTTGTAAAAACATGGGTTAATCAATGACAAGCAGCACGGATAGGTTAATGGAAAATAATTTCTGATAATCTTGATCGAGTTCGTTGAGGACATAACTGTGAATGTTAATGAGAATAGCGTGTTTCATGTAATATAATAAGAGAAAGTTTAAGACACAGAAAGAGGCCACTTGGCCCATTGTGTCTGCGCTGGCCGATAAATGATCCACCTATTCTAACCCCACCTTCCAGCATTTGATCCATAGCCTTGCAGGTGATGGCACCTGAGTTGAACATCCAGACTCCTTTTGACTGAGTGTAGGTATTCTGCCTCAACTATCTTTTCAGGCAGAAAGTTTTAGACCCTTACTATAAACAGGGGACCCCGTACTGAGCCCTGTGGAACACCACTGGCAACAATCCTCCAGTCACTAAAATACTCGTCAACAATTACCCTTTAATAAAAACAAGAAATGCTGAAAATACTCAGCAGGTCTGTCAGCATCTGTGGAGAGAGAAACAGAGTTACTTTTGCAGGTCAGTGACACATCATCACTGAACAGAATCATTAACACTGCTTCTTTCTCCACAGATGCTGGTAGACCTGCTGACTATCTCCAACATTTCTTGGTTTTAATTCAGCTTTCCAGCATCTGCAGTATTTGCTTTTATTATAACAATTACCATTTGTTTCCTGCCACTGAGCCAATTTTGTATTTTTGGGTGAACAAGTTTCTCCTTAACTCCCCGCTGATCTTTCGGCCAATCACTTTAATTCTCTACCCTCTAGTTACTGAACTCTCTGCGAAGGTGAATATACTCCTCACCTCCACTCTATCCAGGCCCCTCAAAATCATGTATATTTCAATCAGATCTCCCCTCAGCCTTCTCTGTTCCAAGTAGAACAACCTCAGCCTATCTAATCTTTCCTCACAGCTGCATTATTCCAGTCCTGGCAACATCCTCATAAATCTTCTCTGTACCCTCTCTAGTGCAATTACATCCTTTGTGTAATGAGGTGACTAGAACTGCACACAATACTCAAGTTGCGGCCTAACCAATGATATATGCAGTTCCAGCATACACTCCCTGCCTTAGTATTCTGTACCTCGGCTAATAAAGGAAAGGATTCAGTATCCCTTCTTAACAACCTTATCGACCTGACCTGCTACCTTCAGGGATCAGTGGACATTGACTCCAAGGTCCCTCACTTCCTCTACACTTCTCAGTATTTTCCGATTAATCGTCTATCCCTTTGCCTTGTTTGACCGCCTCAATTGCATTACCTCACACTTATCCAGGTTGAATTCCATTTGCCAATTTTCTGCCATCAATCTTTTCCTGCAGCCTGCAGCTATCCTCCTCGTTATCTATTGCACGGCCAATCTGTGTACCATCTGCACACATCTTGATCATGCCCCCTACATTTACGTTCAAATCGTTGAAACATAGTGCAAAAAGCAGGGGACCCAGTTCTTAGCCCTGTGGAACGCCAGTGGAAACAGACCTCAAGTCAGTAAATCACCCGTCAACAATCACCCTTTGTTTCCTGCCACTGCCCAATTTTGCATTCAGCTTGCTGAATTTCCCTGGATCCCATGGGATATTATTTTTTTAACTAGTATGCCACATGGGACATTTACAAAAGCCTTGCCAAAATCCATGTGGACCATATCAACTGCACTGCCCTCATCTATCATCCTTGCTACTTCTTCGAAAAATTATATCAATTTGGTCAAACAATATCTTCCCTTATCAAATCCATGATGACTATCCTGGATTAACCTATGCCTTTCTAAGTGACAGTTTATCCTGTCTTTCAGAATATATTCCAATAATGTGCCCACTACTGAGGTTAGACTGAGTGGCCTGCAATTATTCGGTCTATCCCTTGCTCCATTTTAAAGATGTACAATTTTAACAGTTCACCAATCCTCTGGCACTACACTTGTATCCAGTGAGGACTGGAAAATGATGGTCAGACCCTCTGTTATTTCCTCTCTCACTTCTTTTGACAGCCCAGGATACATTTCATCTGGCCCTGTTTGTTTATCAACTTTCAAGGATGCTAATTCCATTAATACTTCCACTCTGCCTATGTATATCACATCCAATAATTCACACTCCTCCTCCTTAACCACAATATATGCATCGTCCCCCCTCTTTTGTTAAGACAGATGCAAAGTATGTATGAAGAACCATACCAATATCTTCCACCCCTACTTGTGTATATCCATTTATGCATATAGACTTTCAAAAGGCCTGTGAACAAATGACATTTCATAGACTTGTTATGAAAAATGGAAGACATGGATTAATGTGACAGTGACAGTGTGGATATGACGCTGAGTCAGGGAAAGGAAGCAGAGAGAAGTGGTGAACAGACATTGTTCAGACTGGAGTTGCAGGGGAGTATACAGTGCTGTTTCTCAGAGTTCGATTCACTCTGCGTGTTATCAAGAAATGACTGAATGCACTGAATACTGCAAAGCTATGGGCCCTGAGAATATTCCGGCAATAGCACTGAAGGCCTGTGCTCCAGAACTTGCCACGCCCCTAGCCAAGCTGTTCTAATACAGCTACAACACTGGCATCAACCCGGCAATGTGGAACATTGCCCAGGTATGTCCTGTAGACAAAAATCAGGACAAGTCCAACCCGGCCAATTACCGCCCCAACAGCCTACTCTCAATCATCTGACAGTGATGGAACGTGTCATCGACAGTGCTATCAATCAGCATTTGCTTGGCAATAACCTGCTCAGTGACGCTCAGTTTATGTTCTACCAGAGCCACCAGCTCCTTATCTCATTACCTCATTAATTCAAATCCTCCACTGGCTGAAGTCATACCTAACGCAAAGTAAGATGGTTGTGGTTGTTGGAGGTCAATCATTTGAGCTCCGGTATATCACTGCAGAAGTTCCTCAGGGTAGTGTCCTAGGTCCAACCATCTTCCGCTGCTTCATCAATGACTTACCTTCAATCATAAGGTCGGAAGTGGGGATGTTCGCTGATGATTGCACAATGTTCAGCAACATTCGTGACTCCTCAGATACTGAAGCAGTCCGTGTAGAAATGCAGCAAGACCTGGACAATATCCAGGCTTGGGCCGATAAGTGGCAAGTAACATTCGCGCCACACAAGTGCCAGGCAATGACCATCTCCAACAAGAGAGCATCTAACCATCTCCCCTTGACATTCAACGGCATTACCATCGCTGAATCCCCCACTATCAACATCATAGGGGCGACCATATAAATACCGTGGCTACAAGAGTAGGTCAGAGGCTAGGAATCCTGAGGCCAGTAACTCACCTCCTGACTCCCCAAAGCCTGTCCCCCATCTCCGAAGCACAAGTCAGGAGTGTGATGAAATACTCTCCACTTGCCTGGATGGGTGCAGTCCAACAACAGTCAAGAAGCTCGACACCATCCAGGACAAAGCAGCCCGCTTGATTGGCACCCTATCGACAAACATTCACTCCCTCCATCACCGACGCACAGTGGCAGCAGTGTGTACCATCTACAAGCTGCATTGCAGCAATGCACCAAGGCTCCTGAGACAGTACCTTCCAAAGCCGCGACCTCTACCAATTAGAAGGACAAGGGTCGCAAATACATGGGAACACCACCACCTGCATGTTCCCCTCCACGTCACACACCATTCTGACTTGGAAATATATCGCCTTTCCTTCACTGTCGCTGGGTCAAAATCCTGGAACTCCCTTCCTAACAGCACTGTGGGTCTACCTACCCCAAATGGACTGCAGCGGTTCAAGAAGGCAGCTCACCACCACCTTCTCAAGGGCAGTTGACAATAAACAAAGAGCCAGGGTGTGGGAATAACTGGAAGATCTTCAAAAGGGCCAGCACTGACATGATAGACCAAATGGCCTTCTTCAGTGCAATGCTATTCTGTGTTTCTTTGATTGTTCTTGCCTGTAGTTTCCCAATATTCCTATCCTTTCAACAGGTGTTTGATAAAGTACCACATAACAGCCATGTTACCAAATTAGAAACACATGGGATTAAAGGACCAATGTCAGCAGTGGCTCAGTTTGTAGCTCTTCCGCTTTCAGTCACAAGCTTCGAGGATCAAGTGTCACTTGATCACAAGAATCGAGTCACAGGACTTGATCACAAGATTCAAGGCTGACACTGCAGCGACATTATTGAGGGAGTATTGCACTGTCAGATGTGCCGTCCATCGAATTAAACATTAAACCAACATTTGCCCTCTCAGGTGGATGTTGAAGATCTGATCATTATCACATTGCTGCTTGTGGGATCTTGCTGTGCGGAAATCTTCTGCCATCTTTCCTACATTACAATAGTGACTAGCGTTTAATAAGTACTCATTGATTGTAAATCGCTTTGGGACATGCAGTGGTCATGAAGGCGCTACATAAAAGGAAGTTTTTTTTTCAATGCCAGCATGCAGTAAATTAGCTAAGTGACAGAAAGCAGAGAGTAGTGGAGAATGGTTGTTGTTCAGTCCGGAGGCAAGTACACAGTGGGTTTCCCCAGGGTCACTGTTGGGATCACAGCTGCTGTATGTTAATTCAATGGACTTGTGTACAGAGGGGATAATGTCAAAGTTTTCAGATGGCAGGAAACTCAGAAATGTTAACAAACAGTGAGAAGGAAAGTAACGGTCTTCAGGAGGACAGAGACTGACTGGTGAAATAGGCAGGAACATGGCAGATGTAATTTAACACAGTGAAGTGTGAAGTGAGACATTTGGGTAGGAAGTATGAGGAGAAACAATATAAACTAAATTGTACCATTATAAAGTAGGGGAAGGATTAGAGAGACCTGGGGGTGTACACACACAGATCTTTGAAGGTAACATGTAGTGTCCTTGGTGTTACAGAGAGAAACAGAATAATAAAACTCAGGAGGAAATGCTGATTTTTATATGTCATTGGTTAGGTACCAGCTGGAGAATTGTGTCCAATTCTGATCACCACACTTTGGTAAGGATGTCAAGGACTTAGTGAAGATACAGAGGTGATTTACTAGAATGGTACCAGGGATCTGGGAATTCAGTTACATGGAGAGATTGGAAAAGCTGGGATTGTTCTCTTTAGAGCAGTGAAGGGTAAGAGGAGATTTCATATAGAATTCAACATCATGAAGGGTTTTGATAGGGTAATTAATGTGAAACTGTTTCCAGTGTCAGAAAGTTCTGTATTAAGAAGACAGGATAGAAGGTAATTGACAAAGAACCAGAGGTGAAATGAGGAGAATTTTCTTACACAGCGAGTTGATGGGATCTGGAATTCACTGCCTATAAACATGGTGGAAGCAGATTCAATAATATCTTTCAAAAGGGAATTTAACAAATACTTGTAAAGGAAAAAACAAGTAAACAGGAATCTGGGGAAAGAGGAGGTGAGAGGAACAAATGATACAGCTCTTTCAAAAAGACAGCACTGAGACAAAGGGCAGAATAGCCTCCTTCTATGCTGCATCAATCTCTGATTCCATGAACAAGCGACAGAGAGAGAGAATAGAGAGGAAGAAAGATAGAGAGAGAGAGAAATACAGTATGAAAGAGGGAAAGGGAAATAGAAACAGTGAGAAAATCGGGTTTGCATCGCTTTTTGGGCAGAGGGGTCATGATCTTCCCGTACCCGTTCCTATTGTGACAGGTGACATACAAACTTCCTGCTGCCTCCGCATTGCCATGAATCCTACATGTCCCTGAGGGTGACCCGCGCTGCTGTCTGTATGCACACTGAATAGGTACCTGACTGTGTGAGGGTCTGGCAGATGTTTGCCAGGATTCTGCTCTTAAAGGTAGTCTGTCCCTCTTAAAGGGAAGATGCACAGAATCACAGGAAGCTGCTGCTGCTGACTGCGAATGCTGCAATTGTAGACAAGGTAAATAGGATACTAGGAAAGAGAGAGGGTTCTGCGGTTCACGGATGTGGTGCTGGAGGCCCTAGTCATGGAGGCTGACAGGAGGAGAGATGCCATGTTTCCGTGGGGTGGTGTGGAGAACCTCAAGGAGCGCCCTCTGAAGGGAATGGGAGCAGGTGGCCAGGGAGGTCATTGAAAGAAGTCTGACCCCGAGGACCTGGCAGCAGAGCCAGAAGGCGTTTAATGAGCTCACAAGGGTGATCAATATCAGTGAATTCATCTCCAGATGGCATCTCCTACCACCAACACCTCCAACCTCTCACACTGCTCAATGCACCACACACCCATCACTCACCCATCAGCAGTCCCTAACACTCAGGACTCACACCTAACATTCACATTCTCCAACTCACCCTCACACACCTTCCACTGATACCAGCTTCACACCCACGTCTCACTGCCTCCACATACCTCCAGCTATTCAGCTATGGCAGGCACATCACACAAACACAGTGCCAAGCAATCACTGACATTTTCCCCTCCGTCTTGCAGGACAAGGTGACCCATAATCACAGGGAGCAGCAGTAAACCAGCGAGGACCAGGCATTCCTTCACCCCTGAGCCTGAGGGAGAGATGGTTCACCACATCATGGGACAGGCTGTGGCAGAGCCCGTAGGATCCGGCATCACCGAGAGCATTCATGATGATGTTATGTTCCTGCCGTATGTCCCTTCTTAACTCCCACCTCCCCCTCATCCCGCTGTCTGGGATGATGTACAAGATGCATATGGTGGGACCATGGATGTCACTGCGGTGTATACGTGAAGTTGAGTGATTTGTGGAGCGCACAGTGTAGTCCCCCCGCAGCTTAAGAGTATGCAGGGACCGAGAGAGTGGGTGATCACCAGACAGTCAAGAAGAATCAGCAGGTAGCACAGGAGACTCCTGAGTGCATCTCACTCTCCAACCGGAATTCAATACTGAGGAAAGTGATGGTTCATCTGGGGACTGCAGCCACAGGCAGGGCCATGGTACCAGGGATGTCTCAGCTGTACTGCGGGCGTGAGGTGTGGGGGGTGTGTTGGTGGGCAGGGGTACAGGGAAGACTGGAATGTTGATAGTGATAGGAAATTCGATAGTCACGGAAATAGACAAGGGTTTCTGAGACCATAGATGTGTATCAGGATGGTGTGTTCCCTCCCTGGTGTCAGGGTCATGTATATCACTCCAGCGGCTGCAGAACATCCTCAAGGTGGAGGGTGAACAGCCAGCAGTCGTGGTGTACATCAGAAGCAACGACAGAGGCAGAAAGAGGGAGGTGATCCTGCAGTCAGAATTCAGGGAGCTGGGAAAGAAGTTAGCAAGCAGGACTTCAAAGTTGTAATCTCCGCATTACTCTCAGTACACCATGCGAGTGAGTAGAGACATAGATGGATAGTACAGATGGAAGTGTGGCTGGAAGCATACTGCAGAAGCGGGGAGGTTTAGATTCCTGGACACTGGGAGCCGGTCAGGAGAATGTGGGATCTGTACAGGCTGGACGATTTACACCTGAACAGAGCATGGACTAATTCCCTGGTGGGGCGATTTGTTAGTGCTATTGGGGAGGGTTTAAACTAATTTGGCAGCGGTGTGGGAACCAGGAGTAAACATCAGAGAGGAATTCCAAGGTGCGCAAAACACAGGAAAGCACGATAGCAGGGTTTAGAATGTTATTAGGTGGGGTCTGGGAATGGGAGAAAGTAATAACATTTACGTGAAGGTTAATGTGCATGTATGTGGAAGCATGGAGTGTGGTGAATAAGACTGGTGAGGTACATGCGCAGATTGCCATGAGGAAATATGATGTTGTGGCTATAACAGAGACCTGGCTCAAAGAAGCGCAGGACTGGGTGTTAAATATTCCTGGATACAAGGTGTTCAGGGAAGATGGAAGGAAGAATAGCGACAGGGATGGAGGTATTGATTAAGGAGAATATTATAGTGCTGGAGAGAGAGAATGTCCCGGGCGGGGGTGACAGTGGAATTGGGGAGTGGGTCAAGGACAGAATCTAAATGGCTGGAGTGAAGGGGCAAAAAAGTTGCAATTACATTGCTCCTTGTTGTCTATCGGTCACTAGCTTAAGGGAAGGACCTGGAAGAACAAATCTGCGTTATTCAGGAGGGTTTAAACTAGTGTGGCAAGGGAGTGGGAACCAGAGCAGCAGGTCATCAGGTGAAATAACTGAGGGGATCTAGTGAGTAAGGCCAGTAAGACTAAAAGGAAGAGCAGGCAGGGAGATGTTGCTGAGCACAGCGGGACTGGTGGTCTGAAGTGCATTTGTTTCAATGCGAGAAGTATAACAGGTAAGGAAGATGAACATAGAACTTGGATTAGTACTTGGAACTATGATGTTGCTGTTACAGAGACTTGGTTGAGGGAAGGGTAGGATTGGCAGTTAAATGTTCCAGGAGTTAGAAGCTTCAGGAGGGATAGAGGGGGATGTAAAAGGGGTGGGGGAGTTGCATTAGTGGTTAAAGAGAATATCACAGCTGTCGTGCGGGAGGACCCCATGGAGGGGTCATGCAGCGAGACAATATGGGTAGAGCTCAGGAACAGGAAGTGTGCATTCACGATGTTGGGGGTTTACTACAGGCCTCCCAACAGCCAGCAGGTGACAGAGGAGCAGATATGTAGACAGATTTTGTAAAGATGTAAAGGCAACAGGGTTGTTGTGGTGGGTGATTTTAACTTCCCCTATATTGACTGGGACTCACTTAGTGCTCAGGGCTTGGATGGGGCAGAATTTGTAAATGGGGCATCTAGGAGGGCTTCTTCAAACAATATGCAGATAGTCCAACTAGGGAAGTGGCTGTACTGGACCTGGTATTGGGGAAAGAGCCCAGCCAGGTGATCGAAGTCTCCGTAGGATAGCATTTCGGGATCAGTGATCATAATTCCATAAGGTTTAAGGTACATGTGGATAAGGATAAGAGTAGTCCTCGGGTGAAGGTGCTAAATTGTGGGAAGGCTAATTGTAACAATATTAGGCAGGAACTGAAGAAATTAGATTGGGGGCGGCAGTTTGAGGGTAAATCAACATCTGACATGTGGGAGTCTTTCAAACGTCAGTTGATTAGAATCCAGGACCAGCATATTCATGTGAGGATTAAGGATAAGTTTGGCAAGTTTCAGGAACCTTGGATAACGCGGGATATTGTGAGCCCAGTCAAAAATAGGAAGCATTCATAAGGACTGGAAGGCTGGGAACAGACGAAGCCCTTGAAGAATATAAAGAAAGTAGGAAGGAACTTAAGCAAGGAGTCAGGAGGGCTAAAAGAGGTTATGAAAAGTCATTGGCCAACAGGATTAAGGAAAATCCCAAGGCGTTTTATCCGTATATAAAGAACAAGAGGGTAGCCAGGGAAATGGTTGCCCACTCAAGGACAGAGGAGGGAATCTAAGCGTGGAGCCAGAGGAAATGGGCGAGGTACTAAATGAATACTTTGCCATAGTATTCACCCAAGAGGATGACTTGGTGGATGATGAGTCTAGGGAAGGGAATGTAGATGGACTGGGCCATGTCGATATCTTAAAGGAGAAGGTGTTGGGCGTCTTGGAAAACATTAAGGTAGATAAGTCGCCAGGGCCTGATGGAATCTACCCCAGAATACTGAAGGAGGCAAGGGAGGAAATTGCTGGGGCCTTGACAGAAATCTTTGTATTCTCATTGGCTGCAGGTGAGGTCCCAGAGGACTGGAGAATAGCCAATGATATTCCTTTGTTTTAAGCAGGATAGCAAGGATAATACAGGAAATTATAGGCCGGTGAGCCTTACGTCAGTGGTAGGGAAATTACTGGAGAGGATTCTTCGGGACTGGATTTACTCCCATTTGGAAACAAATGGACTGATTAGCGAGAGGCAGCATGGTTTTGTGAAGGGGAGGTCGTGTCTCACTAACTTGATGAAGTTTTTTGAGGAAGTGACGAAGATGATTGATGGAGGGAGGGCAGTGGATGTTGTCTACATGGACTTCAGTAAAGCCTTTGAAAAGGTCCCTCATGGCAGACTGGTACAAAAGTTGAAGTCACCCGGGATCAGAGGTGAACTGGTAAGATGGATGGAGACATGACCTGGTCATAGAATATAGAGGGCAGCATTGGAAGGGTGCTTTTCTGAATGGAGGGCCGTGACTTCTGGTGTTCCGCAGGGATCACTGCTGGGACCTTTGCTGTTTGTGGTATATATAAATGATTTGGAGGAAAATGTAGCTGGTCTGATTCGTAAGTTTGCGGATGACACAAAGGTTGGTGGAGTTGTGGATAGTGATGAAGATTGTCACAGGATACAGCAGGATATAGATCGGTTGGAGACTTGGGTGGAGAAATGGCAGATGGAGTTTAATCCGGAGAAATGTGAGGTAATGCATTTTGGAAGATATGATACAGGTAGGAAGTATGCAGTAAATTACAGAACGCTTCGGAGTATTGACAGGCAGAGAGATCTGGGCGTACAGGTCCTCAGGTCACTGAAAGTGGCAACGCAGGTGGATAAGGTAGTCAAGAAGGCATTCGGCATACTTGCCTTTATCGGTCGGGGCACAGAGTATAAAAATTGGCAAGTCATGCTGCAGCCTGTACAAAACCTTAGTTAAGCCACACTTGGAATATTGCATACAATTCTGGTCGCCACACTACCAGAAGGATGTGGAAGATTTGGAAAGGGTACAGAAGAGGTTGACCAGGATGTTGTCTGGTATGGCGGGTATTAGCTACGAGGAGAGGTAGGAAAAACTCGGATTGTTTTCACTGGAACGACGGAGGTGGAGGGGCGACATGATAGAGGTTTACAGAGTTATGAGTGGCAAGAACAAAGTTGATAGTCAGAAGCTTTTTCCCAGGGTGGAAGAGTCAGTTACTAGGGGACATAGGTTTAATGTGCGAGGGCAAAGTTTAGTGGGGATGTGCGAGGCAAGATCTTTACACAGGGGTGGTGAGTGCCTGAAACTTGCTGCTGGGGGAGGTGGTGGAGGCAGGTATGATAGCAACGTTTAAGAGGCATCTTGACAAATACATGAATAGGATGGGAATAGATGAATACGGTTCATGGAAGTGCGGAAGGTTTTAGTTTAAAAGGGCATCAAGATCGGCGCAGGCTTGGAGGGCCGACTGGCCTGTTCCTGTGCTGTACTGTTCTTTGTTGTTTGTTTTGGGGGGAATATGTGGAAACTTCTTTTACACAGCGGGTGTTAATGATCTGGAACTCACTGATCACAAGTGTGGTGGAAGCAGAGACAATCAATGATTTCAAAAGAGCGCTCTTTGACACTTGAAGGAAATGAATTTACTACAGGGATTGAGAGGAGGAGTGGGACTGACTGGATTGCTCCATGAAGAGCCAGTATGGACTCGATGGGACAAATGGCCTCCTTCTGTGTCATAAATGACTCTATCACTCTCTGTGAATCTATGTTTGATATGTCTCATTCTCCTGCCTGGAAAGATCCAGACACATAAAATTTCAATGAAACTGTGACCTTAACGGCCACTGACAGCTCCGCGTTCACCCTGCTGTGAGGCTTCAGGTCGTGTTACAGGAGCAAACACGGCTCTATTACCACCTCCTTAATGAATCAGAGTCATCTCACACACTGCTCCTGGGTTAGGTTCAGGTAGGAAAAGTGCTCTTGGGAAACCCGGGTAGGTAGAGCAGAGCCCCTCCTCCTCCCTCTTTACAGAGCTTCCCCTGGATGGCTGATCCTTTTAAATAACACTGGAGGGGGTTCCTCGTGCTGCTGAATGTATGTTCATCTGAGAGTGACTAACACTGGCGGTCCATGGACATGCACAGACCAAGTTTCAAAGATGTATATCAAGGCTGCTGGAATGGCTGATGGACACCATACTCAGGCCCCGCTTCACACTACCTGCACATGCTTGGTGAACCGGGACTAGAGCCCTGCCCAGCATGGAGCACTGGAAGTGACCGACATCTCTGCTGTTACCATTTTATGGATCCAAGCTTCTATGTCGTTGGGTCTTGTGGCGCTCTACAGCTGTAAAGCATGCCTCGGGGTAGATACAGAGAGAACGACCATAGGATTGTTTGAATTAGGAGCAGAAGTAGGAAATTCAGCCCATTTATCAAGATCATGGCTGATATGTTTGAGTTTCCATTTACCCCTGATAACCTTTGATTCTCTTGCCTAACAAGAATCCATCTACCTCCACCTTATAATTATTCAATGACCCCGCCTCCACCACTTCAGAGGCAGAATGTTCCAAAGTCACCTGACCCTCTGAGAGAGAAAAAAATCTCCTCATCTCTGCCCAAAAAGTGCGACCCTTAATTTTCAAACCGTGCATTTTCAAGCAGTTATTTAAAAGGGGAAATGGAGAAATGACTTTCAGGCAAAAGACTTGTAGGAATGTAGGAATGTGTAGGGGAATGGGACTAATTGGAAGGGCGAGGCCATGGAGAGATTCAAACACAAGAATGAGAATATTAAACTTATGGTGCTGCCAGAGTGGCAAAGAGGCAGGGCTTAAAGGAGTGTCCTAAAGGATAAAAGCGAGGTGGAGACGTGGAGCTGTAAAGGGAGGATATTCCAGAGCTGGGGCCGAGGTAACGGAAGGTTTAGCCACCAATGGTGGAGTAATTAAAATCGGGGATGCACAAGAGGCCAGAATTAGAGGAGCAGAGATATCTCAGAGGACTGTGGGGCTGGAGGAGATTTCAGAGATAGTGAGGGGTGAGACCATGGAGGGATTTGAAAACATGGTTGAGAATTTTAAAATCAAGACATAGCTTGACTGTGAACTGATGTAGGTCAGTAATTGGGGAATGGGACTTGTTGTGAGTTAAGACACAGGCAGCAAAGATTTAGATGACCTCACGTTTACAGATAGTAGAATGTGGGAGAATGAGTAGGAACAGTCCAGTCTACAGGTACTGAAAGAATGAGTGAGAGCTTCAGCAGCAGATGAGTTGAGACAGGGGTGAAGTTGGGCAATGTTATTGAGGTGGAAATAGGTGGTGATAGTGATGGCAGAAATATGAGGATGGAAGCTCATTTTGTGATCGAATGTCACAGAATCACACAATTGTTACAGCACAGAAGGTGGCCGTTAAGTCCATCGTGTCTGCACTGGCTCTCTCAAAGAACAATTCATCTAGTGCCACCCCTTTGCCTTCTCCCTGTAACTCTGTACAATCTTCCTTTTCAGACAGCTATCCAATTTCCTCCTGACTGCCTCGATTGAATTTACCTCCACCACACTCTCAGGCAGTGCATTCCATACCTTAACCACTCGCTGCGTGAAAAAGTTTTCCTCGTGTCAACTTCTGCTTCTTTTACCAATTACCGTCATTCTTTGCCTTCTCGTTTTGGATCATTTCAGGAGTGGGACCAGTTTTCCCTATCCATTCTGTCTAGACACCTCATAATTTTGAATAGCTTTTTCAAATCTCCTCTCAGCCTTCTCTTCTGCAAGGAAAATATTCCAACTTTCCAGTCTATCTTCATAACTGATATTCTTCATCCCTGGAACCATTCTTGTGAATGTTTTTTCACACTCTCCAATCTCTTCACGTTATCTGAAGTGTGGCGCCCAGAACTAGACACAATACTGCAGCTGAGGCTGAACTAGTGTCTTATACAAGTTCAAAATAACCTCCTTGCTCTTGTATTCCATGCTGCTGTTAACAAAGCCCAGGATACTGCATGCTTTATTAACCGCTCTCTCTGAACCTGTTCTGCTACCTTCAATGACATACGCACATATACACCCAGGTCCTTCTGCTCCTGCACCCCCTTTAGAATTGTACCCTTTATTCAATATTGTCTCTCCATGTTCTTCCTCCCAAGATGAATCACTTCACATTTCTCCACATTGAACTTCATCTGCCACCTGTCTGCCCATTGCACCAGCTTGTCTATGTCTTTTTGAAGTTCTACACTATCCTCCTCTCAGTTCACAATGTTTCCAAGTTTCGTATTATTTGCAAAATTTGAAATTGTTCCCTGTACACCAAGGTATAGGTCATTAATATATATCAGGAAGAGAAAGGGTCCCAACAATGATTCCTGGGGAACTCCACTACAAATCTTAAATAAAAACAAAAGCTGCTGGAAATACTCAGCATGTCTGGCAGCATCTGGGGAGAGATAAAAACAGAGTTAATGTTTCACGTCTGTGACGGTTCATCAGAACTGCCAAGGTTAGAAATGTAATAGGTTTTAATTAAATAAAGCAGGGGTGGGGAAAAAGAGAACAAAAGGGGTGTCAATGGAACAGAGGGTCTGAGAGATTTACTGACGTGGAGGTCATGGAGCAAAGGCAAAGAGAGTGTGCTTGTGGTATGGTGAAAAACAAAGCGTTAGTGCAGAGAGGGTGTTAAATGATAGATTAATGAACAGCCCTTGCTAAAAGCACCAACATGAAAATCCCAGTTTAATACTGGGACATGGTAAAAAAAAACTGATAAAACAAAATAACAATAAAAATGGACCAGTCATGCTCTGAAATTATTGAACGCAATGTTCAGACCAGAAGGGTGTCGAATGCCTAATGGGACAATGAGGTGCTGTTCCTCGGCGTTGATGTTCACTGGAACACCGCAGCAGGACAAACACAGATTGGGTGAGCGCTTTGTGGAAAACCTCCGCTCAGTCCAAAAGCATGATCCCGAGCTTCCACTCACTTGTCATTTCAACACCCTCCATCCCCACCACTGCTCTAATGCTCACATTTATGTCCTTGGGTTTACAGCACCACACCCGCTTTACTTGCTTAAAACCTATTACATTTCTAACCTTTGCCAGTTCTGAAGAAAGGTCGCAAACCTGGAACATTAACTCTGCTTCTCTCTCCATACATACTTCCTGACCTGCTGAATATTTCCAGCACTTGCTGTTTTTATGAACTCTGCTTCTCTCTCCACAGATGCTGCCAGACTTGCTGAGTATTTCCAGTACTTTCTGTTTTTATTGCAGATTTCCAGCCTCTGCATTATTTTACATTGATTCCAGTACAAACCCTTCTCCAGCCCGAAAAGCATCCATTAATCACTTCTCTCTGTTTCCTGTCAGTCAACCAATCTAGTTTCATGTTGCTACTGTCCTTTCTATTCGATGAGCTATAACTTTGCTCACAAGTCTGTTGTGTGACACTTTATCAAATGTCTTTTGGAATTCCATTTACACCGCATTAACAACATTGCCCCCATCAGGCTTCCTTTTTACCTCTTCAAATAACTCCAGCAAGTTCGTTAAACACCATTTTCACTGAACAAATCCATGCTGATTTTCCTTAATTAAACCACATTTGTCCATGTGCCTATGAATGCTGTCCCGAACATGACACTAAGGTTTTAAACAGACTGTCTGAATCTCAGACTGTTACCAGGGAGAGAGATGGAAGTAATAGCAAGCGAACAGAGTTGGAGTGGGGAGTGAAAACAATGGTTTCAGTCTTCACAATATTCAATTGGAGGAAATTTCTGCTCATCCAGTACTGGATGTCGGATAAGCAGTCTGATAATTTAACAACAGTGGAGGAATGGAGAGAGGTGGTGGTGAGGTAAACATGATGGAGTTCTTTGATAAAACAATGGAGATGGTTGATGAGGGTGGTGTGATTGAAGTTATATATATGGACTTTCACAAGGTGTTTGTTCAAGTGTCATTCAATGGGCAGATTAGGAAAACTGAAGCCGATGAATTAAAGGGACAGTAACTGTGTGGATATAACATTAGCTAAGGAACAGTAAACAGAGATAAGTGGTGAAAGGTTGTTGTTCAGACTCGATGGGAGTATACAGTGGTGTTCCCCAAGGCTTGGTATTAGGACCACTGCTCTTTGTGCTCTTGGAAAACCCGGATTGGGTAGGACAGAGCCCCCTCCTCCTCTCTCTTTACAGAGCTTCCCCTCTCTGCAGCCTCTGCTCCATTTGTTGGTCGTGTTGCAGACCCAGAGACACTGTAACTATAGTCCTCATACCTCATCCAGAGTTGGGTCACCAAATCTTCTGTCCTCCCTGAATGTCTGCAGTAGCTCACAACACAACCTCCAGAAAACCATCCACAGTACCTGCACTAACTTTACAATAGCAGAAGTAAGTCAAAAGCTCCTCACCTGTAAGTTGGATGCCTGGTCATTTTAAATAACACTGGAAGGTGTTCCTCGTGCTGCTGAATGTTTGTTCAGCTCAGAGTGACTAACACAGGTGGACATGTGGACATGCACAGACCAAGTTTCAAAGACGTACATCAAAGCTACCGGAATGGCTGATTGGAACCATATTCAGACCCCTCCTCCCACTACAGACACACACACGTTACACCCACGCTAGCACCCCGGCCAGCCTGGGTGTACTGTACAATGTGCTGGATGTGACCGGCTGTACAGTTCGCACCATTTTATGGATCCTAACTTCCACAGCACAAATGGAGCTGGAGAGATGAAATGTGTGGTCAGGGAGAGAGACAGAGGGAAAGAAACTCACTTTGAAAAGGGAATTAGAAGGAGACTTTAAGATGAACAAGTTTCAGCAATATTGGAAATGGACAGGGGATTGAGATAATCAGAGGGGTGAGGACATGGAGGGATCTGAACACACAAGTGAGAATATTCAAATTGAGGTGTTACTGGACATAGGAACATGGGACTCAGGAACACGAGTAGGCCATTTGGCACTTTGAGCCTGCTCCACCATTCGATAAGATCATGGCTTAACATGGCTGAACTCTTATTTTTGTACTGTATCCCATAGTTCCAGTCTCCTCCACAAGAGGAAACAAGTCCACTATCAAGTCCGCTCAGGATATTCCATGTTTCACTCAGATCACCTCTTATTCTTTCATAATCCAATAGCACAACCTTTTCAACCTTTTTTCATAAAATAAACCCTTCAATCGCTCAATGAATCAAGTGAACTTTGTCTTACCGGCTTCTAACGCAATTGTATCATTTTTATCAAATGAGAAGACCAAAACTGTACACAGTACACCTGATGAGTTCTCACTAAAGCCCTGCACAGCTGCAGTAAAACGTCCCCACTTTTATACATGATTCCCTTTGCAATAAACACTAACATTCCATTTGCCTTCCTAATCAATTGCTGTCCATGTATACCAACTCTTTCTGATTCATGTACCAGGACACTCAGATCCCTCTGTGCCGCCGAGTTCTGTATTCTCGCTACATTTAAATAGTATATTGCTTTTCTAGTCTTCCTGCCAAAGTAGACACTGTCACATTTTATCACATTATGCTCCATCTGCCTTGTTTTGGCCAATCTCACTTAACCTATTTATATGCCTTTGTAAACTCTTTGCTTCCTCTTGACGACTTATTTTCCTTCCCATCTTGCTGTCGTCGGCACATTTAGCTGCCACACATCCTGTCCCTGCACCCAGGTCATTGATATGGATTGTAAATAGTTGATGCCCCAGCACTGATTCTGTAGTTACTGATTTCCCACGCAAAAAAGACCCATTTATCCCTCGTCTCTGCTTCCTGTTAGCTAACCAAACCTTTATCCATGCCAATATGTAACCCCCTATACGTGCCTTTTGGAAATACAAGTATAACAGATCTACATTTGCCCCTTTATCCACCTTGCTTGTCACTTCCTCAAAGAGCTCTAATAAATAAGTTACATATGATTTCCCTTTCTCAAAACCATGTTGATTCTGTCTGATCCCATAATGATTTTCTAGGTATGCTGTTATAACCTCCTTATTCATGGATTCCAGCAAATCCCTATGACAAATATTAGGCTAACTGGCCTATAGTTTCCTGTTTTCTGTCTCCCTCCTTTGTTGAACAAATGTGTTACATTTTCTATTTTCGAATCCGCTGGGATCCATCCAGAATCTAAGGAATTTTGGAAGATTTTAATCAATGCCTACACTATCTCTGCAGCCACATACTTTAAGGCCCTAGGATGCAGGTCATATGATCCTGGGGACTTGTCATACGAGCATACAAACATAAGAATTAGGAGCAGGAGTAAGCCACTTGACCCCTTGAGCCAGCTCCGCCATTCAATAAGATCATAGCTGATCTGATTGTAACCTCAATCCACATTCCCGCCTACCCCCAATAACCAATCACCCACTTGCTAATCAAGAATCTATCGACCTCTGCTTTAAAAATATTCAAAGACTCTGTTTCCATTGCCTTTTGAGGAAAAGAGTTTCAAAGACTCATGACCCACTGAAAAAAAATTCTCCTCATTTCTGTCTTAAATGGACGACCCCTTATTTTTCAACAGTGACCCCTAATTCTAGATTCTCCCACAAGGGGAAACATCCTTTCCACATCCACCATGTCAAGAATCCTCAGTATCATATATGTTTCAATCAATTCGCCTCTTGCTCTTCTAAACTCCAGTGGATACAAGCCTAGCCTTTCCGACCTTTTGTCAAAAGACAATCTGCTCATTCAAGGTATTGGTCTGGTCAACCTTCTCCGAATGCTTCTAATACATTTGCATCCTTCCTTAAATAAGGAAACCAATACTTTACACATTACTACATATATTGTCTCACCAATGTCGTGTATAACTGCAGCATAACCTCCCTACTTTTATGTTCAATTTCCATTCCAATAAATGTTATCATTCTATTAGCTTTCCTAATTACTTGCTGAAACTGCATACTAACCTTTTGTTATTCATGCACTAGGACACCCTGATCGCTCTGCGTCTCAGAGCTCTGCAATCTCTCACGATAGAAATATGCTTCTTTTTTACCTGCCAAAACGGACAATTTCACATTTTCCCACATTATACTCCATTTATCAGATCTTTTCCCACTTACTTAGCTATCTAAATCGCTCTGCAGCCTCCTTATGTCCTCTTCACAAGTTACTTTCCTACCTATCGTTGTGTCATCAGCAAATTTAGCAACCATACCTTCAGTCCCTTCATCCAAGTAATTCATATAAATTGTAAAAAGTTGAGACCCCAGCACATATTACTATGGCAGACCACTCGTCACATCTTGCCAAGCAGAAAATGGCCCATTTATGCCTATTCTCGGTTTCCTGTTCGCTAGCCAATCCTCTATCCATGCCAATATTTTACCCCTACAGCATGAGCTTTTATTTTGCGCAATAACCTTTGACGTGGCACCTTATTAATGGCTTTCTGAAAATCTAAGGACATTACATCCATCAGTTCCCCTTCATCCACAGCACTTGTTACTTCTTCAAAGAACTGCAATAAATTGTTTAAACATGATCTCCCTTTCACAAACTCATGTTGATTCTGCCGGATTACCTTAATCATTTTAAATGCCCTGCTACATCATCTTTAATAATAGATTCTAACATTTTACCGAAGAGAGATGTTAAACTAACTGGCCTGTAGCTTCTTGCTTTCTGTCTCCCTTACTTTTTGAATAAAGGAGTTACATTCACTATTTTCCAATCTAACAGAACCTTCCCCGAATCTAGAGAATTTTGGAAAATTAAAATTAATGCATCAACTATCTGACTAGCCACTATCTTTTAACACCCTAGAATCAAGTCCATCAGGACCTGGGAACTTGTCAGCCCGCAGCTCCATCTACATGCTCTGTACCACTTCCCAGGTTATTGGAATTTTCTTGAGTTCCTCCCTCCCTTCCATTTCCTGGCTTACTGCTAATACTGGGATGTTACTTGTATCCTCTATAGTGAAGACTGAAGCAAAATTCATGTTCAATTCACCTGTTATCTCCTTATTATTCATTATTAATTACCCAGACTCACTTTCTATAGGACCAACGCTCACGTTGTTAACACTTCTTTAAATATTTAGAACCTCTCACTATATGTCTTTTTTATTTTTTGTCTGTTTTCTCTCGTATTCTAATTTTTACCTCCTTATTAATCTTTAACTGTTCTTTGCTGCTGTTTATAATCTGTCCAATCTTCTGACCTGCCACTCATCTTAGCATAATTATATGCTTTTCCTTTAAGTTTAATACTATATTTAACAATTTCAGTTCACCAAGGATGACGGGTCCTGTCAGACTATAGGTGTAATAGTTTTCCCAGTACCTATTGCCTGGTGAGGGTGATTATTTTAATTTCCTCTCTCCCTTTTTGCATCTTGATTTTGTATCTTTGGAAGGTTTTCCATGTTTTCTACAGTGAAAACAGGCACAAAATATCTGGTCAACCCCTCCTCCATTTCCTTGTTTCTTATGATTAATTCCCCAAACTCACTCTCTAGAGGACTAACACTAACTTTAGTTACTCTTTTCCTTTTTAAATACTTGTAGAAACTCATACTCTCTGTTTATATTGCTGGCGAGCTTTCTCCCACACTATACTTTTGCACGCTTATTTTCTTTTGTCATTCATTGCTGGTTCTTAAAATGTGTTCAATCTTTTCACCTACCATTAATCTTTGCAGATTTGTACAGTGTTTCTTTCAATTTAATATTCTCATTAAATTCCCTATTTAACCACGGATGATGCAACCTTCTGCAAGAGTCTTTCTCACTGAGATAAATCTTTGCTGAGAGTTGTTAAGTATCTCCTTAAACGTCAGCCACTGCATCGCTACTGTTATAACTTTTACTCTAGTTTCCCAGTTCACTTTAGCTGGATGTGCCTTCATATCCTTATAATTACCTTCATTTGGGTTAAAAAAACACAGTCTTATACCACAGTTTTCCCTTCAATCTGAACGTTGAAATTCCATCATGTAATGATCATTGTCGCCTAGAAGCTCCTTTACGATGAGGTTCTTGGTTAATACTGTCTCACTGCACATGACCAGTTCCAGAACAGCCTGCTCCGGGTTGTCTCTCGAACGTGTTGCTCTGAGGAATTTTCACGAATAAACTCTATGTACTAATTTTCCAGGCTACCTTTGCCAATCTGATTTACCCAATCTACGTGCAGATTAAAGTGACCCATGATTATTGTGGTACCTTTCTTACATACCCCATTTATTTCTTCCTGTATACTCTGTTCTACAGAAACCAATGCAGGTCACTGAGCACAGGGATGTTGGGTGAACGAGATTTTGTGCGAGTTTGGATATGGATAGCAGAGTTTTGGATAGACTGTTGTTTAAGGCAGTTTGTAACAGGGATGGTAACCAGGACAGCATTGGTTCAGTAGATTTGACAAAGGCACAGATCAGAGTTTATGCAGCAAATGGGCTTACATGGAGGACGATATTATGGAGATGTTCGTTGTTAAGAACAGTAAAACAGTTAATCACAGAAGTATTAGCTGGATATAGAGACTTACCAGGGACACCAATAGCAGCGAGGATGGGATAATAAATGTATTGAGTCATCTTCAGTGCGTAATAGATCCGATCCGCTAATGTCATCCAAGTATAATCCGCAGTAACATAGACAAACCAAAAGGATAAACTCCTGTTCATTGTTGTAACATTCCAATCTATTGTTCTGAGATTCTGAACCATTGTTGTAGCATTACAATCTGTTGTTCTCAAATTCTGACCCACGGTTGTAACATTCCAATCTATTGTTCTCAGATTCTCATCTATCCTCTCCCTCGCTCTCGCTGGAGCTGCTTTTCCCTGTTACTGTCGGCGGTGATGCTGCTGCTGACACTATGGGATAACACATTGAAAGGAGCCTCTTATTAATAGAAGCAGAAAGCCCTCCAGTGACACAATTAAGGTCCATAGAGAACGACAATAATTACAGTCACTGAACAAACATGTTCAATTAACGCCTTTCAATCCAACAGCTTTTGTACCACAATAAAGTAGAATATTTACCCGGTCTGGATGGGATGCATAAGACTTGCTGAGGGAAGGAATGGTGGAAACAGCAGAGGCACAGGCCAGAATCTTCCAATCCTCTTTGGATATGGGAGTGGCGACAAGGGACTTGAGGGTTGTATGTATCACACTGAGCCATATATGGAGATATTGGGTCAGATGACCAGCAGCTTGGTGAAAGAGGTAGGTTTAAGGAGTATCTTAAATAAGGAAAGTGAGTGGAGAGGTAGAGAGGCAGAGAGGTGGAGCTGTTTAGGGAGAGTATTCCAGAGTTTGGCATCTAAACAACTGAAGGTGCAGCTTCCAATGGTGGAGTAATTAAAATCAGGTACACACAAGAGGCCAGAAAGAGAGGAGTGCAGATCTGTTTAAGGGTTCTGGGGCTGAAGGATATTACATATATAGGATGGAGGGCGATGCCATGGAGGGAAAACAAGGTGCAGAATTTTAAAATAAAGACATTGCTTAATCAGGAGTCAATGTCGGTCAGTGCTAGGTGAACAGGGAGTTAGGACATGGGTAGCAGAAATTCTGGAGCACCTCAAGTTTACAGAGAGTAGAATGTGGGAGATCATCCAGGAGTGAGTTGGAATAATCACATCTAGAGGTGACGAAGGCATGAATGAGGTTTCAGCAGCAGATGGGCTGAGACAGGGGTGACGTCAGGCGATGTTACTGAGGTGGAAATATGCGGTTGTAATGATATCCTGAAAATGAGATTAAAACTCATTTAGTGGTCAAATATGACACCAAGCTTGCAAACAGATTGTCTGAATCTCTGACTGTTACCAGGGAGAGAGATTAAATCAATAGCAAGGGAACAGAGTTGGAGTGGTGAGTGAAAACAATGGCTTAAGTCTTCCCAATATTTAATTGGAGGAAATTTCTGCTCATCCAGTACTGGATGTCGGAGAAGTAGTCTGATAATTTAACAACAGTTGAGGAGTGGAGAGAGGTGGTGGTGAGGTAAACTTGATGGAGTTCTTTGATAAAACAATGGGGAGGGTTGATGAGGGTGGTGTGATTGAAGTTATATATATGGAATTTCAAAAGGTGTTTGATCAAGTGACATTCAATGGACAGATTAGTAAAACTGAACCCTATGGATTAAAGGGTCAGTGACAGTGTGGATATAACATTGGCTAAGGAACAGTAAACAGAGAGAAGTGGTGAAAGGTTGTTGTTCAGACTCGATGGGAGTATGCAGTGGTTTTCCCCAGGGCTTGGTATTAGGACCACTGCTCTTTTTGCTCTTGGAAAACCTGGGGCGTGTAGGGCAGTGCCCCTTTCCTCCTCCTTCTGTACAGAGCTTTCCCTATTTGCAGACTCTGCTCCATTTGTTGATCATGTTACAGACGCAGAGAGACTGTAACTACCGTCCCCATACATCGTCCAGAGTTGGGTGACCAAATCCTCTGTCCTCCCTGAATGTCTGCAGCAGCTCACAACATAACCTCCAGAAAACCATCCACAGCACGTCCACTAACTTTACAATAGTAGAGGTAAGTCTAAACCCCTCACCTGTAAGTTGGATGCCTGGTGCTTTTAAATAACACTAGAATGAGTTCCTTGTGCTGTGAATGGATGTTCAGATGAGAGTTACTAGCACAGGCGGTCAGTGGACATGCACAGACCATGTTTCAAAGACGTACATCAAAGCTGCCGGAATGGCTGATTGACACCATATTCAGACCCTCCTCAGACTACAGACACAGCCACGTTACACCCACGCTGGTACCCCGGTCAGCCTGGTTGTCCTGCACAATGTGTTGGATGTGAACGGCAGTGCAGCTCACACCATTTTACGAATACAACCTTGCACTTCACCAGGAATATTGGAAATGGACAGAGGATTGGGATAATCAGACGGATGAGGCCATGGAGCGATTTGATCACATGAGTGAGAATAATAAAAATGAGGCGGTACTGGACCAAGAGCCAAGGTAGGTCAGTGAGCACAGGGATGTTCGGTGAACAGAATTTGGTGTAAATTAGAAGATGGCAGCAGAGTATTGGATGCCCGCAAGGATACAGAGAGTAGAATGTGGGAGACCAGCCAGGAGTGTGTTAGAATAGTCAAGTTTCGAGGTAACAAAGGTATGGATGAGGGTTTCAGCAGCAGATGAGCTGAGCTTTCTTTCTATCTCGCTCTTTCTCTCCCTCTGCTTCTCTCTCTGTCGCCCTCACTTGCTCTGTCCCGCACTCAGAATCTTATATGATTCGATCAGGTCGCCTCTTACTCTTCCAAACGCCAGTGGATATAAGCCTAGCCTGTCCGACCTTTCCTAATAAGACAGCCCGCCCATATTAGTCCAGTAAACATTCTCTAAACTGCTTCCAACGCATTTACATCCTTCCTTAAATAATGAGACCAATGCTGTACACAGCACGCCAGATATGGTTTCAACAATGCCCTCCCTACTTCTGTATTCCGCTCACAATAAGTGATAACATTATATTAACTTTCCTAATTACTTGTTGAACCTGCAGAGTAACCTTATGTAATTCATGCACCAGGGCACCCAGATCCCTCTGCATCTCAGAGCTCTGCAATCGATCACCATTCAGACAAAATGTTTTTTTTATTATTCCTGCCGATATGTACAATTTCACATTTTCTCACGTTATACTCCATTTGCCAGATCTTTGCCCTCTCACTCAACCTATCTATGTCACTTCGTAGCCTCCTTATGTCCTCTTCACAACTTTGTGTCATCAACAGATTTATTAACCATACCTTCGGTCCCTTCATCCAAGTCATTTATTAAAATTGCAAAAAGTTGAGGCCCCTGTACTGATCCCTGTGGCACATCTTTGGTTACGACCTTCCAACCAGAAAATGACCCATTGATGCCTCCTCTCTATTTTGCTTTTAGCTAGCCAATTTTCTATCCATGTCAATATGTTACCCCGTATACCATGAGCTTTTATTTTCCTCAATAACCCTTGATGTGGCACCTTATCAAATGCCTTCTGGTAATCTATGTACAGTGCATCCACCGGTTCCCCGTTATCCACAGCACATGTTACTCCTTCAGAGAACTCCAGTTAATTGGTTAAACATGATTTCCCTTTCACAAAACCACATTGACTCTGCCTGATCACTTTGATTTTTTCTACGTGCCTGCTTTAACATCTTTAATAATAGCTTCAAACATCTGATTCATAGTCAGAAAGTCTTTCTCACCTGTCACAGGTCGTATGTCTACTATGTCTATTCTGATTTTGTGCTGTATTTGAAATGTCATTCCTCAATAAACTGCTTGTGACCCTTCGACCTCCTTTTGGGTAATCTGTGACTCTAGATCAGATCTTACAGTGGTATAGGAGAGGGATCACAGAGATCGGTATCATAGGCTTGGTTTACTTGGTTTTTGCGAAATGAGCGATCATTGCTGGGAATGGGTAGGAGATTTGGAGACAGAGAGAGGTTGCAAACGGTCAAACGCTTTTGGCTATGGCAAAGACTGGGCAGGGAGTTGTGACAGAGAGAGAGAATGTACACTCAAACACGTGCGATCATCGTTGAGACTGGTTTGGACATCTCGAGACATTGAGAGGTTACACTCAATCAAACGTGTGTGTTCATCACTAATCGCGGGTGTGGGGGGTTGCTTTCAAAAAGTAATGAATATGTAAAGCCGGAAATACAATGTCATTAGCATATCACAGGAAATAATCAATTGGTAAACTGGCAGAGGGAAAAAAAGTCAGTAACACCTGGAGAGACGGACATCCTCAGGATTATCGAGCAGTATGATGGGGATTACGATTTTATTCCCAATAGAATATCTCAGGCTGTCCAGAAATGCAAATTTAAGATAAAAACAATAGGGCTTAAATAAGTTGGTCAATGGAGTACATCTGTGAACCTGACGGTGAAATAAAAGACAAAAATAATTGAAGGAAGAGACGGACAATTTACAGAAGGAAGTGAAGGTTTGCAGGAGAACATTGGCATGCTGTACAATCAGTTACTCTGGGATCAGGAGCCACGTGATGGAGTATATTATCTACAGATAAAATTAGAATAAATGCTGGACCAAAACACTGAGTTACCGGCAGAAACTCCCAGACTAGGTGAGGAGTTAGAAGATATGAGGAGGGGCTTTGAGGGAATTAGACACATGTTAATGCTCTGCCTCCCCTGAAGCTGACCACACCCTGTGTTTAAATAAAATCCAACAGATTCAGACATAATGGGCGGCACAGTGGCGCAGTGGTTAGCACCGCAGCCTCACAGCTCCAGGAACACGCGTTCGATTCTGGGTACTGCCTGTGCGGAGTTTGCAAGTTCTCTCTGTGACTGCGTGGGTTTTCCCCGGGTGCTCCGGTTTCCTCCCACAGCCAAAGACTTGCAGCTGATAGGTAAATTGGCCGTTGTAAATTGACTCGAGTGTAGGTAGGTGATAGGGAATATGGGAGTCGTGTAACGTTGATATAAATGGCTGGTTGTTGGTCGGCACGGACTCGGTGGGCTGGAGGGCCTGTTTCAGTGCTGTATCTACAAATAAATAAAAGAAACAATCAGTCAACAGTGGGCAGTAGTGGCTGCTGTCTCCAAACACAAAGCTAGATATCTTGGGTCTTCTTAGGACAACATATTTGTGAGCCTCACAGTCTCTGCTCCACTTCCTCCATACAAGGACGACAAGATAACTGGAAAATACCAGGGTGTGTGGTAACCTGGGCCTAAACTGCAGGCCAGACTAAGAAGAAGATTTATATAGATGGTGTCAGTGAGAAACTAACCACTGTCACTGACAGTGAGAGAGATGTCACCACCAGAACCACACAGAGGTCCCTTACCGCCGATGAGGCCAGGGCTCAAAATCAGGAACTGGGAATGGTGGATATGAGCAGCAGCTCCCTCGATCTGAGTGTTCTGTGTTCCAATATCCAAATTATTTATATATATCACAAGACTATCAGTGGTCCAAGCACTGCCCCTTGGGGAAACACCACTGCCTACCTTCCTGCAGTCTGAAAAGCAACTATTTACAACAACTCACTGTTTTCTGTCATTAAGCCAGTTTTTTAAAAAATCCAAGCTGACACTGACCCTCATGCTCCATGAGAATCAATTAACTGTCCAGCTGTCACAAACAGACTGTGAAGGAAACTACAAGTCCAGCTTAAAATTAAGTGAAATGCGAAATGCAATAGTTAACTAACTTTTGGAAAGAGATCAACTTTTTGATCTTTAAAATTCAGTCACTCGTTAACTTTACTGTATTTAGTTCCCTGTACAAGTAGTACTCCCTAAAACTTGACTCTACGCAACTTACTGTATTTAGGGTTTAGGGAGAGAATTCCAGACCTAAGGCAAGAGAACAGAAAGTGCTGGAAATACTCAGCTGGTCTGGCAGCATCTGTGTCGAGAGAAACACTGTTAATGTTTCAGATCTGTGACCCTTCATCAGAACTGGTATACGTCAGAAATGATGATGTACAAGCTTGAGATGGTGAGACCATGGACGTCATGCTTTCCACTACCCCCAATCCCTCACCCAATCCTCCCCTTCTGATTTTATACTTTCCAATGACAACCCAGAACTGCCAGCTTCCCTGTCACAGCAGCTCCAGGAGACACAGAGAGAGCACTGATGGTGATTCCCCATCACTTCGTCTGATACTCACAGTCACCAGATCACTGTGTGTACCTTAGAGGCTGGTATAGAGCCAGAATCTACACGTGGTGAGTCACCGACAACGAGTGAGCTGCAGCCAGGCCAGGGGGAAAGGATAGTTCATGTATCAGCTCACTGGAGGGCGAGGTCACCAACGAGATATAATACACAGGACTCAGATGTAAACATTGCTGGAGCTGCTGCCTATGTCGAGGTTGTGCAGTCAGAATCTGGGCCCTCTAGACCCAGAGCTGCTCGAGGACGTCCTACAAGGCGATCTGCAGTCTCCCTCAGTAACAGTAAGCAGCCTTCCACCAGCCGTGCAGCAGCCACTGGGGAAACACAATGTAGGAGAACTAGGCAAGTTGAGGAAATCCATAGGACAGCACGAAAGGAATACACGAGTGAGAATAGTTCAGTTTGTTTGTATAATTGGATGTGTTGTTGAATAAAAATGTCAATGAAAAGGTTTATGTTGGTGTTTTTTATTGCAGAATGGTGACCAACGGGACACAGTGATGGGGCGTTTCAGGTGGGTGTAATGATGGAGAATGGGGGATCCATGCAGGGATAGGGAAGTTGTCCTATGGGAAATAAAATCTTCGCAGGGAATCTCCGACAGCCTGTCCGGGTCAAAGGCATCCAGGAAATATCCTCCCTGCCTCCTCCTCCTCCTCATGAGGCAGCCTCCGGATTCCTGGTACCAATGTCTGTGTCCTCATGATGGTGATGATGTGAAGGGTGCAGCAGAACACCATAAACTTGGACATCTGCTCCAGTGTGTACTGGAGGGCTCCCCCTGAGCGGTCCAAACATGGGAAGTATTGCTTCATCTGCAGATTTTGTGTGGGGGAGGGGAGTGTCTAGAGCTTAGAGGTCATGAGCCACATTCTGGTTCTGCATGGAGGCCCGAAGTGTTGGGAATGGCCGCCTGCTTCAGTATGAAGGTACAGTGGCTGCTGCCAGGATAGTGGACATTTCCCAACATGATGTACTGGGCATGCTCACACACCAACTGTACATTAATGGAGTGAGAGTTATTTCAGTTCCTGTCCCTCTCCCGTTGACATGGGGACCCCGCAAAGACACCTACACCATCAGGAATCCCGCTCTCCTGGCAAAGCCACGGGATCTCTCATCCTGCTTCTCCCTGTTGAGATAGCAGACAGTATAATTCACCTCACCCGACATAGATGGCCTCCGTCAGACAGCAGATACATCAATAGACAACAAAAAGAGAGATAATGGATACGTCATCCACTCTTGTTTAGAAGGATCCAGATAAAACAAAAGAAGTAGGAGCAGGAGGAGGCAGTTCCACCCCTCGAGCCTGCTTCGCCATTCAATATGATCATGGCTGATCTCATCTTGGCCTCAACTCCACTTTCCTGCCTGTTCTCCATAACTCTTCAACTCATTATTCATTAAAAATCTGTATATCTCCGCCTTAAATTTACTCAGTGTCCTGGCATCCACCGCAATATGGGTTAGTGAATTCCACAGACTCACGACTGTTTGAGAGAAGAAATTTCTCTTCATCTTTATATTAAATCTGCTACCCCTTATCCTAAAACTATGACCTCTCGTTGCCCCACAAGAGGAAACATCTTCTCTATGTCTAGTTGGTCAATCCCTTAATCATCTTATATACCTCAATTAGATTTCCTCTCATTCTTCTAAACTCCAGAGAGTAAAGGCATTACTGCTTAATCTCTTCAGAAGACAAACCCCTCATCCCTGGAATCAATCTCGTGACCCTCCTCTGAACTGCCTTCAATGCAACTACATCGATCCTCAATTAAGGAGACCAAAACTGTACGCAATACTCCAGGTGCGGTCTCATTATTACCTTGTACAGTTACAGCAACACTCTCCTATATTCTGTTCCTTTAGCAATAAATGCCAAAATTCAATTTGCCTTCCTTATCACCTGCGGTACCTGCAAACTAGCTTTCTGTGATTCATGCACGAGGGCACCCAGATCCCTCTTCACCAAAGTACTGTGAAGTTTCTTTCCAATTAGATAATTTGCCATTCTATTTTTCCGACCAAAATGGATAACCTCACACTTATCCACGTTAAACTCCATCTGACAAATTTTGGCTTATTCACCTAACCAATCCATATCTATTCGTAAATCTCTTATATATTTATTGCAACTTACTATCTGCAAATTTGGCTGTAGTACCTTCTATCCCTGCATCCAAGTCATTAATATAGATTGTAAATAGTTGTGGCCCAAGGACGAACCCTGTGGCACCTCACTAGTTACATCTTGCCAACCAGAAGAAGACCCATTTATCCCGACTCTCTGTTTTCTGTTGGTTAGCCAATTCTCTACCCAAACTAATAAATTTCCCCTAACCCCATGTGATCTTACCCTGTGTGTTATCTTTTTGTGTGGCACCGTATCAATTCCCTTCTGGAAGTCCAGATATACAACATCTACAGGATCCCCATTTTCCACATTTCGTGTCACACTTCGAAGAACTCCAGCAAATTCGTCAAACACGATTTTCCATTCATAAAACTATGCTGACTCTGATGAGTTGCGTTTTGACTTTCTAAATGTCCTGTTATTACTTCCTTAATAAAGGATTCTAACAATTTCCCAACGATAGATGTTAAACTAATTGGTCGAGTGTTTCCTACTTTCTGCCTCCCGCCCTTTTTTAGTAAAGGCATTATACTTTCTTTTTTCCAATCCACTGGTACCTTCCCCGCATCCAGGGAATTTTGGAATATTGCAACCAATGGATCCACTATCTCCGCTGACATTTCTTTTAAGACCCTAGGATGTAGGCCATCAGGCCCTGGGGACTTGTCTGCCTTCAATCCCAATAGTTTGTTCAGTACTTTTTCCCTAGTGATTTATTTTTCTTTTTATTCATTCATGGGATGAGGGCGTCGCTGGCCAGGCCAACATTTATTTCCCATCCCTAATTGCCCTTGAGAAGGAGGTGGTGAACTGCCTTCTTGAACCGCTGCAGTCCATTTGGGGTACGTTGACCCACAGTGCTGTTAGGAAGGGAGTTCCAGGATTTTGACCCAGCGACAGTGAAGGAACGACGATATAGTTCCAAGTCAGGATGGTGTGTGACTTGGAGAGGAACTTGCAGGTGGTGGTGTTCCCATACATTTGCTGCCCTTGTCCTTCTAGTTGGTAAAGGTCGCGGGTTTGGAAGGTGCTGTCGAAGGAGCCTTGGTGCATTGCTGCAGTGCATCTTGTAGATGGTACACACTGCTGCCACTGTGCGTCGGTGGTAGAGGGAGTGAATGTTTGTAGATGGGGTGCCAACAAGCGGGCTGCATTGTCCTGGATGCTGTCGAGCTTCTTGAGTGTTGTTGGAGGTGCACCCATCCAGGCAAGTGGAGAGTATTCCATCACACTCTTGACTTGTGCCTTGTAGATGGTGGACAAGCGTTGGGGAGGCAGGAGGTGAATTACTCGCCTCAGGCCTCCTAGCTGCTGACCTGCACTTGTCGTAATTGTATTTATATGGCTACTCCAGTTCAGTTTCTGGTCAATGGTAGCCCCTCGAATGTTGATAGTGGGGGATTCAGCGATGGTAATGCCAATGAATGTCAAGGGGAGATGGTTAGATTCTCTCTTGTTGGAGATGGTCATTGCCTGGCACTTGTGTGGCGCGAATATTACTTGCCACTTACCAGCCCAAGCCTGGATATTGTCCAGGTCCTGCTGCATTTCTACACAGGCCGCTTCAGTATCTGAGGAGTCACGAATGGTGCTGAACAGTGTGCAATCATCGCGAGCATCCCCACTTCTGACCTGATGATTGAAGGAAGGTCATTGATGAAGCAGCTGAAGATGCTGGGGCCGAGGACACTACGCTGAGGAATTCCTGCAGTGATGTCCTGGAGCTCAGATGATTGACCTCCAAAATCACAGCCATCTTCCTTTGCGCTAGGTATGAATCCAGCCAGCGGAGGGTTTTCCCCTGATTCCCATTGATCTCTGTTTTGCTAGGACTCCTTGATGCCATACTTGGTCAAGTGCTGCCTTGATGTCAAGGGCAGTCATTCTCACCTCACCTCTTGAGTTCAGCTCTTTTGTCCATGTTTGAACCAAGGCTGTAATGAGGTCAGGAACTGAGTGGCCCTGTCGGAATCCAAACTGAGCGTCACTGAGCAGGTTATTGCTAAGCAAGTGCCGCTTGATGGCACTGTTAATGACACCTTCCATCACATTACTGATGATTGAGAGTAGGCTGATGGGGCGGTAATTGGCCAGTTGGACTTGTCCTGCTTTTTGTGTACAGGACATATCTGGGCAATTTACCACATTGCCGGGTAGATGTCAGTGTTGTAGCTGTACTGGAACAGCTTGGCTCGGGGTGCAGCAAGTTCTGGAGCACAGGTCTTCAGTACTAATGCCGGAATATTGTCAGGGCCCATCGCCTTTGCGGTATCCAGTGCCTTCAGTCGTTTCTTGATATCACGCGGAATGAAACGAATTGGCTGAAGTCTGGCATTTGTGATGCTGGGGACTTCAGGAAGAGGCCGAGAAGGATCATCAACTCGGCACTTCTGGCTGAAGATTGTTGCAAATGCTTCAGCCTTATCTTTTGCACTGATGTGCTGGGCTCCCCCATCACTGAGGATGGGGATATTTGTGGAGCCACCTCCTCCACTTAGTTGTTTAATTGTCCACCACCATTCATGGCTGGATGTGGCAGGGGTGCAGAGCTGAGATCTGATCCTTTGGTTATGGGATCGCTTAGCTCTGTCTATTGCATGCTTCTTACGCAGTTTGACATGCAGATAATCCTGGGTTGTAGCTTCACCAGGTTGACACCTCATTTTGAGGTATGCCTCGTGCTGCTTCTGGCATGCTCTCCTGCACTCTTCATTGAACCAGCGTTGGTCTCCTGGCTTGATGGTAATGGTAGATTGGGGGATACGCCGGGCCATGAGGTTACAGATTGTGGTTGAGTGCAATTCTGCTGCTGCTGATGGCCCAAAGCCCCTCATGGATGTCCAGTTTCTTATTGCTCGATCTGTTCGAAATCTATCCCTTTTAGCAAGGTGGTAGTGCCACACAACACGATGGACGGTATCCCCAATGTGAAGTTGGGACTTTGTCTCCACAAGGACTGTGCAGTGGTCACTCCTACCAACACTGTCATGGACAGATGCATTTGCGGCAGGCAGATTGGTGAGGACGAGGTCAAGTATGTTTTCCGCTCTTGTTGGTTCCCTCACCACCAGCCGCATACCCAGTTTAGGACTCGGTGAGCTCGGTCACTCGTGGTGCTACCGAGCCACTCTTGGTGATGGACATTGAAGTCCCCCACGCAGAATACATTTTGTGCCCTCGCCACCCTCAGTGCTTCCTCCAAGTGCTGTTCAACATTGAGAATACTGACTCATCAGCTGAGCGAGGGCGGTAGCCGGAAATCAGCAGGATGTTTCCTTGCCCATGTTTGATCTGATGCCATGAGACTTCGTGCGGTCCAGGGTCGTTGTTGAGGACTCTCAGGGCAAATCCCTCCCTACTGTATACCACTGTACCACCACCTCTGCTGGGTCTGTCCTGCCGGTGGGACAGGACATACCTGGGGATGATGATGGCAGTGTCTGAGACATTGTCTGTACGGTATGATTCCGTGAGTATGACTAAGTCAGGCTGTTGCTTGACTAGCCTATGGGACAGCTCTCCCAACTTTGGCACAAGCTCCCAGATGTTAGTAGGGAGGACTTTGTAGGGTCGACAGGGCTGGGTTTGCCGTTGTCGTTCCCGGTGCCGTGTTCAATGCTGGGTGGTCCGTCCGTTTTCATTCCTTTTTGTTGACTTCGTAGTAGTTAGTTACAACTGAGTGGCTTGCTGGGCCACGTCAGAGGGCATGTAAGAGTCAACCACATTGTTGTGGGTCTGGAGTCACCTGCAGGCCAGTCCAGGTAAGGACAGCAGATTTCCTTCCCTAAAGGACATTAGTGAACCCGATGTGTTTTTTACAAAAATCGACAATGGTTTCATGGCCATCACCAGACTAGCTTTTAATTCCAGTTTTATTAATTGAATTCAAAGTTCACCTTCTGCTGTGGTGGGATTCGAACCCATGTCCCCAGATCAATACCCTGGGTCTCTGGTTTATTAGCCTTGTGAAAATACCACGACGCCACCGCGTCCCCATGCTAACCCACCGCCTCCCCATATGATAATTGTTCTACATTCCTCTCTTTCTGTAACTTCTGCATTACCTGTTACTATTGGGATGGTACTAGTGTCCTCCACCGTGAAAACTGAGGCAAAATACTGATTTAGTGTCTCCGCCATTTCTGTGTCCCCCTCTATCAACTTCCCAGTCTCATCCTCCAAGGGACCAATATTCACTTTTGCTACTCTCTCACCTTTCATATACTTATATAAGGTTTTGCTATCCGTGTTTATATTTTGCGCTAATTTTCTTTCATAATTAACTTTTTCACTTTTTTAGCACTTTTTTAGTAACCCTTTGTTGATCTTTAAAAATTTCCCAATCTTCCAGCCTGCCAGTGGCCTTTGCAATATGGTATGCCTTATTCTTTGTCTTTATGTTATTCTTAACTTCCCTGCTTAGCCATGGATGTCTTTCCCTGTCTTCGAATCTTTCTTCCTCTCCAGAATATATTGGCGTTGGGAGGAATTGAATTTCTCCTTAAACATCTGCCACTGCTCATCAACTTTCCTACCTTCTAGTCTTCCTGCCCAGTCCACTCGGGCCAAGTCAGTCCTCATGTCTATGTAATTACCTTTGTTTAACTCCAGAACGCCGGAGTGGGACTCCAGTTTCTCGCCCTAAAACTGGATTTGAAATTCCAGCATGTTATGATCACTCTTCCGTCGAGGATCCTTAACTGTGAGATCATTAATTAATCCCACCTCATTTCACAATATCAAATCTAGAATAGCCTGCTCCCTGGTTGGTTCCACAACATATTGCTCCGAAAAACAATCTCTAATACATTCAATGAACTCTCCCTCGTGACTACCTTTGCCAATTTGACTAATCCAGTCTGTATACATATTAAAATCACCCTTGCCATACCTTTCTCACAAGCGCACAGTATTTCTTGGTTTATACTGTTCCCCACTGCAGAACTACTGTTTGGGGACCTATAGATTACTCCCACCAGGGACTTCTTCCCCTTTCTATTGCTTATTTCTACCCATACTGAATCTACGTCTTGATCTTCAGTGCCTATGTCATTTCTCACCATAGCACTGATCATCTTCTTTACTAACAATGCTACACCTCCTAATTTTCCTTTCTGTCTATCCTTCCAAAACACTGAGTACCCTTGGGTATTCAATTCCCAAACCTGGTTTCCCTGCAACCACGTCTCAGTAATCGCCAATAAATCATACCCATTCGTCTTCATTTGTGCTGTTAACTCATTTATTTTATTTCGAATTCTTCGTGCATTCAGATACAAAGCCTTTAAGTTTGTTTGATTATCAATTTTCAAAGATACATAACATTTCAATGAAACTGAGACCTCAATAGCCACTGAGAGCTCCGTCCTCACCCTGGTGTGAGGCTCCAGGTCGTCTTGCAGGAGTTGACATAGCTCTCCGTATTGAATCAGAGTCACCTCACACACTGCTCCTGGGTTCGGTGTAGGTGGGGAAAGTGCTCTTGGAAAACCCGTGGTGGGTAGGGACGAACCCCCTCCTCCTCCCGCTTTACAGAGCTTCCCCTCTCTGCAGCTTCTGCTCCTTTTGGTGGTAGGTCACAGACCCAGGGACACTGTAACTACAGTCCCAATACCTCGTCCAGAGTTGGGTCACAAATCCTCTGTCCTCCCTGTGTCTTTGCAGCAGATCCGAACACAACCACCAGAAAACCATCCACAGCATCTCCACTAACTTTACAATAGCAGAAGTAAGTCAAAAGACCCTCACCTGTAAGTTGGATGCCTGGTCCTTTTAAATAACACGAGATGGGGTTCCTCGCGCTGCTGAATGTGTTCAGCTGAGAGTGACTAACACAGGCAGTCAGTGCACATGCATGGACAAAGTGTCAAAGAAGTACATCAAAGCTGTCGGAATGGCTGATTGACGTCAATTCAAACCCTTCCTCACACGAACAGCACATGCATGGTATACCCAGGCTAGATCCCTTCACAGCATGGGGCACTGTGCTGGACACACTAGAAGTGGCTGGCTGTGTAGTTCACATTATTTTCTGGATCCAGGTTTCATCGCGTTGGCACCAGTGCTGCCACAGAGTCAAAATCACAGCAGATGAAGATATAGAGTGAAAGCAACTCACTTCAAGAAGGGAAATGGAAAAAGACTTGACGGCATAAGGTTTTCAATAATATGTGAAATGGAAGTGAAATGTGACTAATTAGAAGGGTGAGACCATGAGAATATTAAAATTAAGGTGCTGCCAGACCGGGAGCCAATGTCGATCAGTGAGTACAGGGGTGATGGGTGATCAGGATTTGGTGTGAGTTAGGATACAGGCAGCAGAGATCTGGATGGGCTGTGGTTTATGGAGGTTTATAACTGGGAGGGTGATCAGGATAGAATTGGAATAGTCAAGAGTGGATTTAACAAAGGCACAGATGAGGGCTTATTCAGCAGATGGGCTGAGGCAGAGGTGATGATGGGTGATGTTGCAGAGGTGGTAGTTGGTAGTGTTGGCGTTGGGGGGAATATGGCGATGGACTCATCTCAGGTATAAATATAAAACAGAGGTTCCAAACAGTCTGTTTCAGTCTCAGACATTGGGTAGGTAGGGGAATGCAGATAGTGGATGTAGTGTGGAGTTTGTGACAGAGACTGAACACAGTGGCTTACGTCTTCCCAAGATTTACATGACAAGAACACTAAATCAGTAAAATGTGGTTTATAGATCTAATGGTTGGATACAGAGACTTACCAGGGACACCAATAATTGTGAGGATGGGGTTGTAAATCGTTTCAATCATTTTCAGAGCATAATAGATCCGAAATTCTAATATCATCCAAACATAATCAGCAGTAACCAAGCCAAACCAAAAGGAGAAAGTCCTGCTGTAATATTCCAATCTATTGCCCTCAGAATCTGACCCATTGTTGCAATATTCCTATCTATTGTTCGGAGATTCTGATCGATCTTCTCGCTCTCTCTCTACAGCCACGGATCTCTGTTCATGCCGGGGGTAATGCTCCCACTGACACTATGAGTTAACACATTGACAGGACTCCCTTATTAATAGAACAGGGAAAACCTCCCGTGACACTATTAGTGTCCTTACTGACTGACATTGATTACATGCAATGAACAAACAGGTTCAGTTAACCCCTTTTTCTCCAACACTTTTTGTACCACAATAGTGTGTAAGTGTTCCTTTGTCTAGTTGGGATATATGAGGTTTGTTGAAAAAAGGAATGGTGGAAATAGCAGAGGCACTGGCCAGAAGCTTTCAACCCTCCTTGGATCTGGGAGTGATGACAGAGGACTAGAGGGTTGTAAATGTTACACCCTGTTTACAAAATGAGACATTAGCTAAACCCTGTAACTACTGACCAGTCAGTCCAATGTCAGTGGTTGGAAATTTCTAGAGGCCATAACCCTGTACAAACAGATATCTTTCTTGAAAAAACATGGGATAATAAATGACAAACAGCACGGATACGTTCATGACCAATCACATCTGATAATCATGATCAAGTTCGCTGATAACATAACTGAGTGTTGAAGAGGATAGTGTGTTTTGTGTTATGTATACGGACTTTCAAAAGGCATGTGATCAAATGACATGTCATAGACTTGTTATGAAAAATGGAGCACATGGATTAATGTGACAGTCATAGCGTGGATATGACATTGACTCAGAGACAGAAAGCAGGGAGAAGTGGTGAACGGTCATTGTTCAGACTGGGGAAGGGGCAGTATACAGTGTTGTTTCTCAGGGGTTAGTATTAGTATCAGTGTTCTTTATGGCATGTAGATAGATATACAAGTGATAGAGACTTATATGTTAAAACACATAATTTCAATGCTTGCAGATGACGATGAAACTCGTAAATAAGGATGGCAAAGACGCAGACCACAGAATTATCCAATCTCACAGACTTTGTTTATTTTTGATTTATTCTGGACTCCAATACAAATTCAAATTTATTTCTCACTCTGTAACTTATTTGTGTGATTTGCCTATGAGTGTGTGTATGAATATGTACCGTATATTTTTATTATTTGATTCAGATCCAGTTTAGATTGTTAAGTATAATAAACTCACCTCTTGTTTAAACTCAAGAAAACCTGTCCGATTGGTTCTTTCACGATCACAATAAAGGTAAAAGGTGAAATACTCAATGAGGTGGTCAGCACGTCCACTGCTAAAAAGGAATAAATCCAGTTGCGAACAAATGAAAGATAGGGCAAGAGGGGAGAATGAGACCTCTCCTCACTTGCTGTAACAGAAATGTGGAAGTTATCGAGATCGTAACCCAACGACAAACGGGAAATTGGAAGTGTCAAAGAGTCACAGAGTTAAACAGTCCCTTCGGACCACTGTGCCCTTGCCGACCATCAAGCCTGTCCATTTTAATCCCATTTTCCAGCACTAGTCCCGTAACCTTGCATGCTGTGGCATTTCAAGTGCTAATCTATATACTTCTTAAATCTTGTAAGGGTCCTGCCTCTCCCACCACTTCAGGTAGTGTGTTCCTGATTCCAACCACCGTCTGGGCGAATTTTTTTCCCTCAAATCCCTTCTAAACCACCTGCCTCTTAAGTTAAATCAATGCCCCATGGTTATTGACACCGCCACGAAGGGAATAGATTTCTACCCTATCTATGCCCCTCATAATTTTTCGTGCTTTCTGTCTCTATCCCTTTTGAATAAAGGAGGTAGATTTGCAATAAGGGAGTAACTTGGGGCAGGCTAAAACCCGTCTCTGTTACAAAGTTGAGTAATGTAGCTGGGCAGTTAGGAATTAATCTCCGTCCAAAAGCTAGGAAACCCGAAATCCTAAGACTTGTGGCCAACCATTTTTCACTTGAAGCTGAAGACTCAAACAGGGTTAGAATCACTAACAGATAGAGCTATGTTAGCTAAGGTAAAACTAGAACAGGAGAGACTAGAATTAGAATTCCGGAGAGAGCGAGAAAGAGCAGAGTGAGTGTCATGAAAGGGAAAAAGTAAGAGTGTTCCAGAAGGAGAAGGAAGAAACGGAGTTAAGGTGGCTCAAAAAACTAAATGAAGACCCAGTACACCTAGTGAATGCACAGCTAGTGAGAGAGCTGCCCCTAGCTCAGGACCATGTGCTGAGCTTTTAAAGTTCTCCCAGTTCATTCCAAAGTTCAATGAGAAGGATGTGGCAGAATTTTACATCACGTTTGAAAAACTTTCAAAGCAGCTGAAATGGCCAGCAGAGAGCTAGATACTGTTTTTACAAAGCAAAATAACAGGCGAAGCCCATGGGGTTTATTCACTGCTGCCAGATAAATGTTCATCAGATTATGAGATGACTAAAAATGCTATCCTGGGTGTATTTGAGATATTGGCAGAAGTGTACCGCCAAAGATTCTGAACCCTCAGAAAGCAACCTGACTAAACTGACCTCAAATCTGAAGGAGTTAAGCAGCTAAGGAATATAGGAACATAGGAGCTGAATTCAACCATTCAGCCCAACGATCCTGCTCCACCATTCAATATGATCATGGCAGATCATCCTCTTCAATGCCTTTTCCCCACACTATCCTCATATCCCCTTCTGTCAGTGATATTTAGAAATTCTTCGAAACTCGAGAGAATACATGTTCAGTTTCTTCAATCCCTTTTCGTAGAACAGTCCCGCCATCCCGGAAACAAGTCTGCTGAACCTTTGTTGCAGTCCCTCTATGGTCATAATATCGTTCCTCAGGTAAGGGGACCAAAACTGCACACAGTACTCCAGGTGCGATCGAGACAAGGTTCTATACAATTGAATAAAGACTTCACTACTCCTGTATTCAAATCCTCTAACGGTAAAAGTAACATACATTAGCCTTCCTAAATGCTTGCTGCACCTGCATGTTAGCTTTAAGTGACCTATTGACAAGGGCACCCAGGTCCCTTTGTACATCTACACTTTCTCGTCTCTTACCATTTAAGAAATACGCTGCACATCAATTCATTCTACCCAAGTGGCCCACCTCACATTTTCCCACATTATATTCCATCTACCATGTTCTTGCCCACTCACTAAGTCTGTCCAAATCCCCTTTAAGCCGCTTTGCATCTTCCTCTCAACTCACATTCCCACCTAGTTTTGTGCCATCTGCAAACTTGAAAATATTACTTTGGTCCCCATATCCAAATCATTGATATATATTGTGAACAGCTGGGGCCCAAGTACTGATCCCTGTGGTACCCCACTAGTCACATCCTGCCAACGTAAGAATGGCCCGTTTATTCCTACTCACTGTTTCCAACCTGTTAACCAATCTTGAATCCATGCCAGTATATTGCCTCCTATCCCATGTGCTTTAATTTTGCGAACCAAACGCCTTTGGGAGACTTATCAGAAATCTGAAAATACAGGGAAACCATGTCCACCAACTCCCCTTTAACAATTCTCTTAGTAACATCCTCAAAATCTCCAACAGGTTCATCAAACATGATTTCCCATTCATAAACCATGTTAACTATGCCCAATTAGATCATTATTATCCAAGTGTCCATTTAACATTCTTCAGAAATGATTCTGGCAGTTTCCCAACGATTAATGAAAGGCTTACACGTCTGTAATTCCCTGTTTTCTTTCTCCCTCCCTTCTTAAATAGTGGGGTGACATTTGCGCCCTTCCAATCTGCAGGAAGCGCTCCGGAATCTACAGAATTTTTGAAGATGATCGGCAATGCATCCACTATCTCCATAGCGATCTCCTCAAACACTCTGGGATGTAGAATATCAGGTCCTGGGGACTTATCAACCTTCAGCTCCATTAATTTCTCCAATACAACATTTTTACTAATACTAATTTCCTTCAATTCATTGCAGTTCTGAAGAAAGATCACTGACCTGAAACGTTAACTCTGCTTCTCTCTGCACAGATGTTGCCAGACCTGCTGAGTGTTTCCAGCATTTCTTGTTTTTATTTCAGATTTCCAGCATCCACAGTATTTTTCTTTTAAATTCCTTCAATTCCTCATTCCCCCAATCCATTGGATCTCTAATTCTGGAAGATTTCTTATATATTCCTCAGTGAAGACAGACAAAAAGTAATCATTTAGCTTCTCTGCCATTTCTTTGTTCCCCATTTTCAATTCTACTGACACTGCCTGTGATGGACCCACATTTGTCTAAGCCAAACGGGTCCTTTTTACATACCTGTAGAAGCTTTTACAGTCCGTTTTTATATTTTTCCCAGCTAACATTCATATTTTTTTCTCCCTTTCTTTATCAGTTTCTTGATCCTCCTTTGGTGCATTATAAAATCCTCCCAATTCTCAGGTTTACTACTATTTATTGCAACTTTATAGACCTTGGATAGAGTCATAGAGAGATACAGCACTGAAACAGGCCCTTCGGCCCACCGAATCTTTGCCGACCAACAACCACCCATTTATACTAATCCTACATTAATCCCATATGCCCTACCACATTCCCACCATTCGCTTACCACCTACCTACACTAGGGGCAATTTACAATAGCCAGTATACCTATCAACCTGCAGGTCTTTGGCTGTGGGAAGAAACCGGAGCACCCGGCGGAAACCCACGAGGTCACAGGGAGAACTTGAAAACTCCGCACAGGCAGTACCCAGAACTGAACCCGGGTCGCTAGAGCCCTGAGGCTGTGGTGCTAACCACAGTTTTAATCTTGCACAATCCTCAACTTCCTTTGTTGTCCACAGTTGACTGCCTTTACTTTTGGGGTTTGTGTGCCTGGAATGGATGTATAGTTGCTGTAAACTATATAATATTTCTTTAAAGACTATGGATTGCCTATGTACTGTCATACCTTTTAATGTATTTTTCCAATCCACCTCGGGCAATTTGCCCCTCATACCTTCCTAATTTCCTTTGTTCAAATTTCACACCTTGGCTTAAGATTGAACGAACTTACTTTCAAGCATAATGTAAAATTCTATCACATTATGGTAATTCATCCCTAAAGGTAATTTTACAATAAAATTATTAATTATCCCTGACTCATTACATAATACTAGCTCTAAAATAGCCTGTTTTTTGGTCGGTTCCTGAACATACTGCTCTCGAATACCATCCTGAACACACTCCAGAAACTCATCATCCATAGCATTTGTTCTCATTAGGTTACCCAGTCTATAAGAACATTTTAATCACCCGTGATTACTGTATTAACCATGCTATATGATTCTCCCATCTCCATCAATGCCATGCCCCACACTGACACTACTGTTTGGTGGCCTATAAACAGCTCCGACCAATGTTTTCTGCCCCTTGCTGTTTCTTAGCTCTACCCAAGCACATCCCATATTTAGTTCTTCAGACCTGAGATCCTCCCTTACTAATGTACTGATCCCATCCCTTAATATCAGCGCAACATTACGTTGTTTCCCTTTTTGCCTGTCCTTTCTAAAGGTCGAATATGTCTGCATATTCAGTTCTCAGTGTTAGTCAACCAGTAGCACGTTTCCGTTATGACAATTCAATCATACACATTTACTTCTATTTGGGCCTTTAGATCATCTACCCTGCTCCGAATACTGCATACATTCATGTACAGTAGCCTTAACCGTGTCTTCTTTACATTCTACATTCTAGTTGATGCTCATCTTTGTTTCGCCGACCTTGGAATGTCACTTTCTGCTTTTCCACCTCCTATTACCAGCTTTACTTCCTCCCAATTTGATCCTTCCTTCCAATTTCAAAAGGAAACTGGATGGGTGCTTGAAGTGCATCAAGGCAGCATTTGACCGAGTATAGCATCAAGGAGCACAAGTAAAACAGGTCAATGGGAATCAGGGGGAAAACCCTCCGCTGGCTGGAGTCATCGCTGGCACAAAGGTTGTGGTTGTTGCAGATCAACCATCTCAACTCCAGGACATCACTGCAGGGGTTCCTCAGGGTAGTGTACTAGGCCCAACAATCTTCAGCTGCTTCATCAATGACCTTCATTCAATCATCAGGTCAGAGGTGAGGATATTCACTGATGATTGCACAATGTTCAGCACCATTCGTGACTTCTCAGATACTGAAGCAGTCTGTGTAGAAATGCAGCAAGTCCTGGACAACATCCAGGCTTGGGCTGATCAGTGACAAGTAACATTCGCGCCACACAAGTGCCAGGCAATGACCATCTCCAACAAGAGAGAATCAAACCATCTCCCCTTGAATTTAACGGCATTACCATCGCTGAATCCCCCACAATGAACAGCCTAGGGGCCACCATTGACCAGCAAATGAACTGGAATAGCCATATATACACCGTGGCTACAAAAGCACGTCAGAGGCTAGGAATCCTGAGGCGGGTAATTCACCTCCTGACTCCCCAAATCCTGTCCACCAACTACAAGGCACAAGTCAGGAGTGTGATGGAATACTCTCCACTTGCCTGGATGGGTGAAGATCCAACAACACTCAAGAAGCTCAGGACCATTCCCGACAAAGCAGCAAAATTGATTGGCATCCCACCGACAACATTCACTCCCTCCACCACTGATGTACAGTGGCAACAGTGTGTACCATCTGCAAGATGCACTGCAACAACTCACCAAAGCTCCTGAGGCAGCATCATCCAAACTCGAGACTTCCACCACCTAGAAGGACAAGAGCACCAGATGCATGGGAACACCAGTACCTGCAAGTCCCCCCCAAGTCACACACTAACCTGACTTGGAACGATATCGCCATTCCTTCAATGTTGCTGGGTGAAAATCCTGGCAATCCCTTCCGAACAGCACTGTGGGTGCACCTACCCCACATGTGCAAGAAGGGAGCTCAGCACCACCTTCTCAAGGGCAATTAGGGATGTGCAATAAATGCTGGCCTAGACCGCGACCCCCACATCCCATGAATGAGCGAATAAAATAAATGCCCTGCGTTTAGCTGAAACCTAACAGCTTCAGACACAATCAGTCAACAGTGGGCAGTAGTGGCTGCTGTCTCCAAATACAAAGCTGGATATCTGCGTCCTTGTTGGGACAAAACTGTAGAATTGAGTTTATTTTATGATAGGACTGTTAGAACATAGTTGTCATATTCTTCAGTATGACGGTTAAATAGTATTCTGTATGTAACATAACCACAACGCATGATGTTAACTAAACTTCTGGACAAGTCCTGACCTGTTTCGACCCGTTATTTAAAAGTCGTTAGACTGTGGATTATCTCAGGGAGACTGTTAGCTTTTTAACTGGTATAAAACTGTAAACAATGCCCGTGTGGACAGGAAGCTGTGAAATGAGATAAGTCCATATCAATGCCATTAAGTGGTCACTGTACTTGAACATCCACAACAGGGTGGCACCGGGTCAGATATGACCTTTTGTAAAGGAATTCGTGGAGTCAAGGCAGCTGGAATCTGGAGGTCCCTCCTCCACCCCCCCACTGAATGACAATGATAATAACCTAAACCAGGCTCGAAGTACCATCATGGAAGGGTAGTTAGTTAATGGCTGACCAATCAAATGAGCAGAAACGGGCTTTTACCTAATATGGAACAGAACCAAGCTGGGAAAGGTGTATAAATTAATAACTTGTAAGACCCTAAAAGCGCACATCATCATCAAGAAGAAGACAGAAGATAGAGTTCAATAAAGAGACAAGGTTCCACAGATAACCGGAGGTTGAGGACCGGTGTTCCACTGTGAACACAACTGCTGACCACTGCCCTTTGCTCAGTATCACCATTTTGTGCTTATTGTGGAGAACTTCATTAAGTCTGTGAAAGCAGCCTCGTACCCATGTAGTCTTATAGCAAGTCTGAGCTGCAATCCCTTTTAGATCTGAACTCCCAGCATAGACAGTCATTGTAATTGAGCTAAGTCTAACAATTACATTAAAACAAACCCCGGATCTTGCAAGTGGTGCTGAAACCCGGGACTTTGACTACTGCACAAACCGAGGGTGTTGGAGCAAGTTGCATAAACATGGGAACAATCGTTTAACCAGTGACAATTCTTGCAGGGATTAGCTCTTTGGAGGGGCAGCAGGTTATACTGACCCAGTGATGTCCCTGTCCAGGCACAGGTCTTGGGAAGAGAAATAGAAAGAGAGACACACATCCATGGATGTGGATGACTCAGACTGATGTTTACTACAGGTTGAATCACATTGTTTGGAGTTAGCATGTTTACTTGTGAGAATTCACCTCTGTTTTCAGTTTTAATTCTAATTGTTTGAAAGTAATTTGAAGAAAGAACAGATCAAAACCAGTGAAGTTATTTATTTCCTTTGTTTTCTTTCTTTTAAAACCCCTTGTTATTCTAATCTTTTAACATAACTTTTAAATTGTTAAGATAAGTGTTGTGAATGGAGAATATAAAGTAAAGGATGGAAATCTTCCAGCGGCACTTCTGGCTGAAGATTGTTACAAATGCTTCAGCCTTATCTTTTACACTGATGTGCTGGGCTCCCCCATCATTGAGGATGGGGATATTTATGGAGCCACCTCCTCCAGTTAGTTGTTTAATTGTCCACCACCATTCACGACTTGATGTGGCAGGACTGCAGAGCTTAGATCTGATCCGTTCGTTATGGGATTCCTTAGCTCTGTCTATCGCATGCTGCTTACGCAGTTTGGCATGCAAGTAGTCATGTGTTGTAGCTGCACCAGGTTGACACCTCATTTTGAGCTATGCCAGGTGCTGCTGCGGGTATAGCGTCCTTCATTCCTCATTGAACAGCATATGGAAGCCATAGCAAGAGTTGCCCCCTGTCATGGATTCATAACAGCAGTGAAGGAGTCCATTCCACCCATCAGGTCCATGCCAGCTCTCTGTAGAACAATCCAGTCAGTCCCATTTACTATTCCATTCCCGTATTCCTGCATGATTATTTCCCTCACGTGTCCATCCAAAGTCCTTTTAAAATCGTTCACTGTTTCTGCTTCCAACATCCCTGTGGGCAGTAATTTCCAGGTTATTACCACCTGGTACATAATAACGTTCATCCTCACATTTCCCCTGCATCTCTTGCCCAAACCTTATCTCTAGTCCTTGTACCATCATCTACTGGGAACCGATTTTCTTTGTTTACCTTATCTAAACCTGTTACAATCATACACATCTCCTTCATAACTCCCCTTATTCTCCGTTCTACAAGGAAAATCACACAAGATTTTCCAAAATAACCTTGAACTCAAAATCCCGCATCCCTAGAACCATTCTGGTAAATCTCCTCTATACCCACACAAGGACCTTCACATCCTTCCGAAAGTGTGGTGACCAGAACTGGACGCACTTGTCTAGTTGAGCTTTATAAAGAGTCAGCATAACTTCCCTGAATTTCTCGGGGTACTAATCACCATGCTGATCTGGTACAGTGTGAATATGGAAAATATTTAATTGGGGGAGGGGGAATTGCAATGCAATTAGGCAGGAACTGGGGAGCATAAATTGGGAACAGATGTTCTCAGGGAAATGCACGACAGAATTGTGGAGGTTGTTTAGGGAGCACCTGCTACGAGTGCTGGATAGGTTTGTCCCGATGAGGCAAGGAAGGGATGTAGGGTGAAGGAACCTTGGATGACAGGAGAAGTGGAACAGCTAGTCAAGAGGAAGAAGGAAGCTTACTTAAGGTTGAGGAAGCAAGGATCAGACAGGGCTCTCGAGGGTTACAAGGTAGCCAGGAAGGAACTGAAGAATGGACTTAGGAAAGATAGAAGGGAACATGAAAAAGTCTTGGCTGGTAGGATTAAGGAAAATCCCAAGGCGTTCCACACTTATGTGAGGAACAAGAGGATGGCCAGAGTGAGGGAAGGGCCGATCAGGGTTTGTGGAGGGAACTTGTGCCTGGGGTTGGAGGAGGTAGGGGAGGTCCTAAATGAATACTTTGCTTTAGCATTCACTGGTGAGAGGGACCTGGTCGTTTGTGAGGACAGCGTGAAACAGGCTGAAATGCTCGAACAAGTTGAGGTTAAGAAGGAGGATGTGCTGGAAATTTTGAATGATATGAGGACAGATAAGTCCCCGGGGCCAGACGGGATATACCCAAGGATATTACGGGAATTGAGGGAAGCGATTGCTGCGCCTTTCGCGACGATCTTTACATCCACATTGTCCACTGGAGTAGTACCAGATGATTGGAGGGTGGCAAGTGTTATTCCCTTGTTCAAGAAACGGAATTAGGATACGAAATTATAGACCAGTCAGTCTTACGTCGGTAGTGGGCAAATGATTGGAGAGGATTCTGAGAGACAGGATTTATGATTGTTTGGAAAAGCATGGTTTGCCCCACAAGCCTTATTGAATTCTTTGAAGATGTGACAAAACACATTGATGAAAGAAGAGCAGTGGATGTGGTGAATATGGATTTTAGCAAGGCGTTTGATAAGTTTCCCCACGGCAGGCTCATTCAGAAAGTAAGGAGGCATGGGATACAGGGAAAGTTGGCTTTCTGGATACAAAATTGGCTGGCCTGTAGAAGACAGAGGGTGATAGCAGGTGGAAAGTATTCAGCATGGAGCTCGGTGACCAGTGGTATTCCGCAAGGATCTGTACTGGGACCACTTCTCTTTGTGATTTTTATAAATGACTTGGATGAGGAAGTGGAAGGCTGGGTTAACAAGGTTGTCGATGACACGAAGATTGCTGGAGTTGTGGATAGTGTGGAAGGCTGTTGTAGGTTCAACGGGACATTGACAGGATGCAGAGCTGGGCTGAGAAGTGGCAGATGGAGTTCAACAAGGAAAAGTGTGAAGTGATTCATTTTGGAAGGTCGAATTTGAATGCAGAATTCAGGCTTAAAGACAGGATTCTTGGTAGTGTGGAGGAACAAAGGGATCTTGGGGTCCATGTCCATAGATCGCTCAACGTTGCCACCCAAGTTGATAGGGTTGTGAAGAAGGTGTATGGTTTGTTGGCTGTCATTAACAGGGGGATTGAGTTTAAGAGCCGCGAGGTTATGTTGCAGCTCTATAAGACCCTGGTTAGACCACACTTGGAATATTGTGTTCAGTTCTGGTCGCCTCATGAGAGGAAGGATGTGGAAGCTTTAGAGAGGGTGCAGAGGAGATTGACCAGGATGCTGCCTGGACTGGAGGGCATGTCTTACGAAGAAAGGTTGAGGGAGCTAGGGCTTTTCTCATTGGAGCGAAGAAGGATGAGAGGTGACTTGATAGAGGGGTACAAGATGATGAGAGGCATCGATAGAGTGGATAGCCAGATACATTTTCCCAGGGCGGAAAGGGCTATCACCAGGGGACATTATTTTAATGTTATTGGAGGATGGCTTTGGGGAGATATCAGAGGTAGGTTCTTTACACAGAGAGTGGTGGGTGCATGGAATGCGCTGCCAGCGGTGGTAGTAGAAGCCGCAGCATTAGGTACATTTATGCGACTCTTGGATAGGTACATGGATGATAGTAGAATGAAGGGTAGGAATGCAGTTTGATCTTAGAGTAGGTTAAAGGTTCGGCACAACATCGTGGGCGAAGGGTCTGTACTGTGCTGTACTGTTCTATGTTCTAACCCGCCCAGGATACTGATCACCAGGCCGAGATGGTACTGTCTGAATATGGGTCAACCATCCCAGGATACCGATCGAAATGCCGCTCTGGTGCAGTCTGAATATGGGTCAACCAGCCTAGGATACTGATCACCATGCTGAGCTGGTCCCGTGTGAATATGGGTCAACCAGCACAGGGTACTGATCACCATGCTGAGCTGGTCCATTGTGAATATGGGTCAACCAGCTCAGGATACTGATCACCATGCTGAGCTGGTCCCGTGTGAATATGGGTCAACCAGCACAGGGTACTGATCACCATGCTGAGCTGGTCCATTGTGAATATGGGTCAACCAGCTCAGGATACTGATCACCATGCTGAGCTGGTCCCGCGTGAATATGGGTCAACCAGCACAGGATACTGATCACCTTGCTGAGCTGGTCCATTGTGAATGTGGGTCAACCAGTTCAGGATACTGATCACCATGCCGAGCTGGTACAGTGTGAATAGAGGTGAACCAGCTTAGGATACTGATCACCTTGCTGAGCTGGTCCATTGTGAATATGGATGAACCAGCCCAGGATACCGATCACCTTGCTGAGCTGGTCCATTGTGAATATGGGTCCACCAGCCCAGGATACTGATTACCATGCCGAGCTGGTACAGTGTGAATATGGGTCAACCAGCGCAGGATACTAATCACTATGCCAAGCTGGTGCAGTCCGAATAGAGGTCAACCAGCCGAGGATACTGATCACCATGCCGAGCTGGTACAGTGTGAACATGGGTCAAGCAGCCCAGGATACTAATCGCCATGCCGAGCTGGTATAGTGTGAATTTGGGTCAAGCAGCCCAGGATAGCGATCACCATGCCGAGCTGGTACATGTCAATGTGGGTCAACCAGATCAGGATACTGATCACCATTCCGAGCTTGTACATTTGTATTATTCATCTCCTAGCCAAGGATACTGATCGCCACGGCGAGCAGTTACAGTCTGAATATGGGCACTCACGGGCCTGTATGCCAATTTTCCGTCTCCTTAAGGGTAAGTCGGAAGTGTTCCAACAGCCATGCTTCCACCACCCTTCTGCCTACTGTCATTCATCAGCCATGTAATGGAAGGTGTCATCAATAGTGCTATCAAGTGGCATTTAATCACCAGTAATCTGCTCAACGATGATCAGTTTGAGTTCCCCTAGATCCACTCATCTCCGAATTTCATTAGAATCTTGGTTCAAACATGGACAAAACAGCTGAACTCCAGAGGTGGGGTGAGAGTGACTGCCTTGGACATCAAGTCAGCATTTGACCGAGTATGGCATCAAGCAGCCCTAGCAAAACTGAAGTCAATGGGTATCAGGGGGGAAACCCTCTGCTGGTTGGAGTGATACCTAGCACAAAGGAAGATGGTTCTGGTTTTTGGAGATCAATTATCTCAGTCCCGGGACATCACTGCAGGAGTTCCTCAGGGTAGTGTCCTAGGCCCAACCATTTTCAACTGCTTCATCAATCACTGTCCCTCCATCATAAGGTCAGAAATGGGAGTATTTGTGAATGACTGAATCGGGTTTAGTACCATCTGTGACTGCACAGGTACTGAAGCAGTCCATACCTAAATGCAGCAAGACCTCGACAATATCCAACCTTAGGCTGATAATTGACAAGTAAAGTTTGCTCCACACAAGTCAGGAGTTTAACGATATAATCTCCACTTGCCTGGATGGGTGCAGCTCAACAACACTCAGGAAGTTTTACACCATCCAGGACAAAGCAGCCCGATTGATCAGCACCTCATCCACCACCTTAAACATCTACTATCATCCAACATAAAAGAGAACCCAAAAAGCTTCTAATAGGCAATACAAACATTTGGTCCAGGCATGTAGATATCAATCAGGTAGGACTAGGTGGGGTGGTGACTATCCGGGACAAAGCGTGTATATATGCTTCGAGGCACAGGTCAAGGTTGAAATAGCTAATGGTTACTTCGTTTCGCTGTTGGAACAGGAATCTTATAAAATATCAGTGGAAGCGGAGGGAGTAGAGGCAATGGATAGAGTGAAAATTCAGAGGGAGGAGGTACTGGAAAGGCTGGCCATGTTAGAGCAGATAATCCACCTTGTGCGGATGGCTAAAGAAAGTGGGTATGTAGATTGCAGAAGAGCTTTCCATAATCTTACATTCGTCCTTAGATGGGCGAGGTGACAGAAGATTGGAGAGTGGTAAATGTGACACCCTTTTACTGGAATGGGTGTAAGTACCGTCCTCGCAACTACAGGCCATTCTGTTCAACATCAGTGGTAAGTCAGGGTATAGAAACAATTATCAGGGAAACACTCAAGAGGCACATGGAGAGTGTGAGGGAGAAAATGATGCATTCACCTCACTCAGCATAGATGGCCTTCATCACCTACTGGATACATAAATGGACAGCAGACTGGGAGATGTTGAATATGTCACGTGCTCCCATCTGGAAAGATCCGGATACAGAGAAGTTCAATTAAACTGTGACCTTAACAGCCACTTACAGCTCCGTCCTCACCCTGGTGTGAGGCTGAAGGTCGTGTTGCAGGAGGTGATACAGCTCTGTGACCATCTCCTTATTGAATCAGAGTCACTTAACACACTGCTCCTGGGTTAAGTGTTGGTAGGAAACCCGAGCTGGGCAGGGCAGAGCCCCCTCCTCTTCCCTCTTCACAGTGCTCCCCTCTCTGCAGCCTCTGCTCCATTTGTTGGTCATGTTACAGACCCAGAGACATGGGAACTACAGTCCCCATACCTCGTCCAGAGTTGGGTCACCAAATCCTCTGTCCTCCATGAATGTCTGCTGCAGCTCACAAAACAACCTCCAGAAAACCATCGACAGCACCTCCACTAACTTTACAATAGCAGAAGTAAGTCAAAAGCCCTTCAACTGTAAGTTGGATTCCTGGTCCTTTCAAATAACACTCGAGAGTGTTCCTCATGCTGCTGAATGTATGTTCAGCTGAGAGTGACTAACAGAGGCTGTCAGTGGACATGTGCAGACCAAGTTTCAAAGACGTGTATCAATGCTTTTGGAATGCCCTGCTCAGCATGAAACACCACTGGAGAGAAGCCACAAGTGGCCCGTGGTGCATCCTACCTTTTTAAGGGTTCTAGAATTCAAAGCTTCAGCACCAGTGGCTCTAAAGAGTCCACAATTACAGCCACAGAGAGATATAGAGGGAGAAAATTCACTTTTAAAATTGAATTGTATAAATATTACAAGGGAAACAATTTGCAGGAATATGGGAAACTGGCTGGTGAATGATACTAATTGGAGGGGTGAGGTCATAGAGGAGTCTGAACACAAGAATAAGAATAATAGAATTGTGGTGCGACTGGACCAGGAACCATTGTATATCTGTGAGCACAGGGTTAATGGGTGATTGGAATTTGGTATGAGTTAGGGTACAAGCAGCAAAGATTTCAATGGCTGTGGTTCATGAAGGTTTGTAACTGGGAGACTTGTCGCTTAGCATTCGGACAGCCGAGTCTGGTTTTAACAAAGCGACACATCGTGGTTTAAGGAGCATATGGTCTGAGACAGGGGATGATATTACGGAGGTGGCAGTAGACAGGATTGGTGATGGACAGGATACAGTATTGGAACTCAGCTTAGGGTCAAATCAATCAGCCTCATATATTGGTGGATTCATGAAGAAGAGAATAGAGTTTGCATTGTGGATTGAAAAGTATGGCTTCAATCTCCCCAGTGCTGAAATAACAAGGACAGTAATGCAGTTAAACATGGTTTATAGAACTAATAGCTGGACAGAAAGACTTACCAGGGACTCCAACAATAGCTAGGATGGGATAATAAATGTATTGAATCATCCGCAGTGCATCATAGATCCGCCATGCTAATGGTATCCAATCATCATCTGCAGTAAGACTATCAAACCAATAGGATAAACTCCTGTCTATTGTTGTAACATTCCAATCTATTGTTCTCAGATTCTGATCTGTCCCTCTTTCTGGAGCCGCTGATCCCTGTTAGTGCTGGGGATGATGCTCCCGCTGACACTATTGGATAACACATTGAGAGGATCCGCTTATTAATTGAAGATGGAAACCCTCCAGTGACGCAATTAGGGTCCATAGAGACTGACATTAATTACAGTCACTGAACAAGCAGGTTCAGTTAACACATTTCAATCCAACACTGTTGGTACCATGATAATGAATAACATTTACGCTTTCCAGGTGGATGTATGACGGTTGCTGATGGAAAGAATGCTTGAAATGGCAGAGGAAATGGCCCGATTCTTTCAATATTCCTAGGATATGGCAGTGGTGACAGATGACCTCAGATTCCCCAATGTATCATAAAAGCAAAATACTGCGGATGCTGGAAATCTGAAACAAACACAAGAAATGCTGGAATCACTCAGCAGGTCTGGCAGCATCTGTGGAAAGAGAAGCAGAGTTAACGTTTCGGGTCAGTGACCCTTCTTCGGAACTGACAAATATTAGAAAAGTCACAGATTATAAACAAGTGAGGTGGGGATGGGGCAAGAGATAACAAAGGAGAAGGTGCAGATTGGACCAGGCCACATAGCTGACCATAAGGTCACGGAGCAAAGGCAAACAATATCTTAGTGGTGTGTTTTTCTTTAGGTTTGCACTTGCTGCTGTTCAATATTCAGTGTATTCACACCTATTCTGTACTAATGCTTTGCCTTTCAACACACCATTAACATATTGTTTGTCTTTGCTCCGTGACCTTATGGTCAGCTATGTGGCCTGGTCCAATCTGCACCTTCTCCTTTGTTATATCTTGCCCTCCCCCCACCCCCCACCTCACTTGTTTATACTCTGTGACTTTTCTAATATTTGTCAGTTGACCCGAAACGTTAACTCTGCTTCTCTTTCCACAGATGCTGCCAGACCTGCTGAGTGATTCCAGCATTTCTTGTGTTTGTCCCCAATGTATCATCCTGTTTAAAACGAGATAAATGGATAAACTCTGGAATCACAGTACCAGCAGAATAACATCGATGTAAATTTGGGGAAACAGACTGTAATCTGGGACAAATCCTTTTTGCCTTGGAGAAACAGGAGTTTATAAATGACAAGCAATCTGGATATGTTAATGCCAATCATGTCTGACAAACTTGATCGAGTTCTTCAATGGCGTCATGGAGCGGCTTGTTGAAGGCAGCATGGCTGATGTTATTTATATGGACTTTCAAATGTCATCTGATCAAGTGCCATCTAATTGATTTGTCAGGAAAACTACAGCCCATGGATTAAAGGGGCAGGGACAGTGTGGATATGACACTGGCTAAGAAACAGAAGGCAGAGAGAAGTTGTGAATAGTTGTTGTTGAAACTGGTTGGGAGTATACTGTAGTTTAGTTTTAGTTTAATTGAGTTTAGAGATGCAGCACTGAAACAGGCCCTTCGGCCCACCGAGTCTGTGCTGACCATCAACCACCCATTTTTACTAATCCTACACTAATCCCATATTCCTACAACATCCCCACCTGTCCCTATATTTCCCTACCTATACTAGGGGCAATTTATAATGTTCAATTAACCTATCAACCTGCAAGTCTTTGGCATGTGGGAGGAAACCGGAGCACCCGGAGGAAACCCACGCAGACACAGGGAGAACTTGCAAACTCCACACAGGCAGTACCCTGAATTGAACCCGGGTCGCTGGAGCTGTGAGGCTACGGTGCTAACCACTGTGCCGCCCGTTTACGCTGCCTCTACACTGTACCCATCAAACACTCCCAGGACAGGTACAGCACGTGGTTAGATACAGAGTAAAGCTCCCTCCACACTGTCCCATATCAAAAACTCCCAGGACAGGTACAGTGTTTCCCAGTGATCAGTATTAGGATCATTCCTCCTTTTGCCACATATTAATGGCACAGACGTATATATAAATGGCATAATTTCAACGTTTGCAGATGCTATGGAGCTGGGAAATGTAAACTGTGAGGTGGATAGTCAGAGACTTCAGGAAGACATAGTTACCAGACCAGGAGCCAATGTAGAACAGCAAGCGCAGGCATGATGGATGAATGGGATTTAGTGTGAATTAGGATACAGACAGCAGAGTTTTAGATGGGCTGAAGTTTATAGGGGGCAACGTGGGATGTAAGTGATGAGAAGATTGGAATAGTTGCATCTGGAGCTAACAAAGTAATGGGTGAGGGATTCAACAACAGATGAACCAAGGCAGAAACAGAGACAGGCAAGGATATGGAGGTGAAAGTAAATGGTCTGGCTGATGGAGTTCCAGCTCGGCTCAGAGTTCTATATGAAGCCTCGTTTGTGAACAAGCTGGTTCAGCCACAGACTCTGGTTGGGGATTGGGATTGAATGGTTGGAGAGGGTCAGTTGAGGGAGCACATTATGGCAACCAGCAGTGACTGCTCCCATAGTTCAATAGCAACACTCAGCAATAACCAATGAGGCAACTACTTGATGAACACAAACTCCAGTGATAGACAGCAACAGAAAGAGTTGTATCATATAAGGACAGAACAGCGCAAACACCATCACAGAGATTAATGTTCCGGAATGCCACACATGCAGAATATCAATCATTTTAGTTTAATCTGCTCCAAGGACAGGTACAGTGTGGGGAAGATATAGAGTCAAGCTCGCTCTGCACTGTCCCCATCAATCACTCCCAGGACAGGTACAGAACTGGGATTGGCTGCTCTCTGATCTGGAAGCCTGAGTGCATCAACGAGGTGCAGCTGACTGTGGCTGTGTGCACAGGTTAGAGGCTGCAGGCTGTGTGACTGCTGCAAGAGGGAGATTCAAACTGAAACAAAAGTTTGTTCCAAATTTCAACAAAGGAAGGTAGGCAGAGAACTTGAAGAACTGGAAGCCCTTTTGAGAGTTTGTTTTATCCTGAAGTCTTTTTCATTGATTGTTGGGGGTGGGGAAAGAAGAGACTTGAAGACCTTGGGTGGGGCTGCATTGTTCAATAGGGAGCTCCTGTGTTTAACATCTTTGGATAGGGAGCCCCCTCCCCACCCCAACTACTAAGCCTGGGACAGCTGGAGATGCCCAGGTGAAGAGAACTCTCTTCTCTTTTCTCTTATCTGAACATCGAAGGAGGCGTGTGCCTTGGCAGCTTACAGCTGACCCAGGTGAAGACATCACCCCACCCTCCCAACTGGAAGACCAGCTACAAGACTTCTTTAAAATACCAACAAAGACTGATTCCTCCTGGCCTTCCTCTCTCTCAGCCTCTTCCCCTGTGCTACATCCTTTAAATGTTGCTTTTTTGATTTATTGCATTTGCTCTTTTTTTTTTCTCTCAGCAAAGTGCCTGTAACTCTTCTACCCCATGACTTCTAGGTCCTCTCTGGTGGCGGGGCCCTCCTGTGCTGCAGAAGCTGCGGCAGCTGCTCCTGTGGCCCAGTCACCATTTAAAATCTTAACATCAAAGCATGGGGTGAAGAGTTACACTCATCCTAATATGACTATTGAGGCTTGTGTTAAGGCAAAGGCCGTGGTTGTCGGCCCCTCGGCCATTGTTGCAGCCTCAAAGATGTATGGGAAGGCTGTGTTCTTCCTCAAGACCGAGCGGGCTGTGTCCCTCGCCCGAAGTACGGGGCTCACAGTGGGTGGGATTTTCCTTCCAGTGGACCATCTGGGGGCCACTGCACATCGGGTAACCTTGTCGAACGTCCCACCCTTCATTCCTGATGAGCTCCTCCTCCCCCACCTACACCATCTGGGGGAGGTGAGGTCAGGGATGACCCCAGTCCCGCTCGGTCTTCGGGAGCACAGCCTCCGACATGTGTACTCCTTCCGCCGCCAGCTATTTATGCAGCTGGCTTGGGAGGAGATCTTGGAGGGCCACTTCGGTATAGAGTTTCAGGGGACGGCCTACCTCGTCTTCTGGACCTCGGATGGGGCGCGGTGCCACGTCTGCAAGGGGGTGGGGCATGTTCGTAAGAACTGCCCCAACCTCCCGGCTGCCAGCTCCAACTCGGCGGCCCAGAGTGGTTCCACAGCACCTCCTCCCACTCCCCTCACACATCCAATAGACGCCGCTCAGTCGGTTCCGGAGGCTGTGGATTTCACTGCCTCCGGCGGGGAGGGGAGCGTCTGTCCGAACAGAAGGAAGACGCGGGGAAAAAAGAAACATCATGAGGTGCGTCCCCTGGACACTTTGACTCAACACGAGCCTGAGCTCAGCCCAAAGCCCATTCCCATGGAATCCGCCTGTCCCAGGGCTGGGCTCAGGCCCAGGGTGACTAAAAAGGAAAAAAAGGGTGCGGAGGCGGAGGCCTCTGATGACATGGAGGTCTCTGAGCCTCCGCACCTTAGTGGGAAAAAGAGGAGAAGGCACCCCTCCGCAGAAATAACGCAGGGCCCTCAAATCTCCTCGAAACCACTTGCCCCTTACCTTGAATCAATGCCCCCTGGTTATTGTCACCTCTTCTAAGAGAAACATTTCTTCTTCTCTACCCTATCTCTGGGACTCATAATTCTTCCTGCTTTCTGTCTCCCTCCCTTTTTGAATAAAGGAGTTACATTGGCATAAAAGGAGTTACATACAGAGAGAAGTAACTCGGTACAGCTTAGAATCCCTCTCTGTTGAAAAGTTGAGTAATGTAGCTGGACAGTAAGGGATTACTCTCCGTCCAAAAGCTAGGAAACCCAAAATTCTAAGACCTGTGGCCAATCATTTTTCACTTGAAGCTGAAGCCTCAAGCAGAGTTAGAATCACTAACAGATAGAGTAATGTTAGCTAAGGTAAAACTAGAACAGAAGAGACAAGAATTAGAATTCCAGAGAGATCGAGAAAGAACAGAGTGAGCGTCAAGAAAGGGAAAAAGTAAGAGTGTTCCAGAAGGAGAAGGAGGAAAGGGAGTAAAGGTGGCTCAAATAACTAGAGGAAGACCCAGTACACCCAGTGAAGGCACAGCAAGTGAGGGAGCTGCCCAGAGCTCAGGACCATGTGCTGAGATCTTACAGTTATCCCACTATATTCTAAAGTTCAATGAGGAGGATGTGGCAGAATGTTTTGTCACTTTTAAAAAACTTGCAAAGCAGCTGAAATGGCCGGCAGAGAGCTGGACACTGTTTTTATCAAGCAAAGTAACAGGAAAAGCTCATGAGGTTTATTCACTGTTGCCAGATGAAAGTTCATCAGATTCTGAGATGACTAAAAACGCTATCCTGGGTGCATATGAAATAGTATCAGAAGCGTACTAACAAAAATTCGGAAAACTACGAAAGTAGCCTGAGCGAACTTACCTCCAGTTTGAAAGAGTTAAGCAGCTTCGGAACATCGGAGCAGGAGTAGGCCATTCAGCCCATTTAGTCTGCCCTGCCATTCAATACGATTATGGGTTATCTTCTATTTCAATTCCTTTTTACCACACTATCCCCATATCCCTTTATGTCATTTGTATTTAGAAATCTGTCAATGTCTGCTTCAAACATACTCAATGACTGAGCTTCCACAGCCCTCTGGGGTAGAGAATTCCAAAGATTCACAACCCCCTAAGTAAAGAAATTTCGCCTCATCTCTGTCCTAAGTGACTTCCCCCTTATTTTAAAATTGTCTCTGCTGGTTCGAGACTCCCCAACCAGGGGAGACATCTTAGCTGCATCAACCCGTCTATCCATTTAATTCTGTTGTAGGTTTCAATGAGATCACCTCTCATTCTTCGAAATTCTGGAGAATCCAGGCCCAGTTTTCCTAATCTCTTCACAGGACAGTCCTGCCATCCCAGGAACAAGTCTAGTGAATCTTCGTTGCACTCCCCCTATAGCAATAATATACTTCCTAAAGTAAGGGGAGCAAAGCTGCACACAGTACTCCAGGTGTGGTCTCACAAGGTTCCATACAATTGAAGCAAGAGTTCACCACTCCTTTACTCAAATTCTCTTGTGATAAAGGCTAACATACCATTAGCCTACTTAAGTGCTTGCTGTCCCTGCATGTCAGCTTTCAGTGACTTATTGACAAGGACATCCAGATCCCTTTGTACATCTACACTTTCTAATTTCTTACCATTCAAGAAATACCCTGCACATCTATTCCTCCTTCCAAAGTGGATAACCTCATATTTTCCACATTATATTCCATCTGCCACGTTCTTGCCCTCCCACGAAGTCTGTCCAAATTCCCTTGAAGCCGCTTTGCACCTTCCTCACAACACATACATTCCCACATCTTTTTGTATCATCTGCAAACTTGGGAATATTACTCTGGTCCCCACATCTAAATCAATGATTTATATTGTGAACAGATAGGGCCCAAGTACTTACCCAAATGTTTCCTTTTTACTTACCCCACTAGTCACAGCCTGCCAAAGTGAGAATAACCCATTTATTCCTACTCTCTGTTTTATGCTTGTTAACCAATCCTTAATCCATGCCAGTATATTACGTCCTATCCCATGTGCTTTAATTTTACTAACCAACCTCTTGTGGGGGACTTTATCAAAAATTCATCTGAAAATCCAAATATACTACATCCACCGACTCCACTTTATCAATTCTGTTACTAATATCCTCAAAAAACTACAACAGGTTCATCAAACATGATTTCCCATTCATAAATCCATGTTGTCTATGCACAATCAGATCATTATTATCCAATTATCCATTTATCACATCCTTTATGATAGATTCTACCATTTTCCCTACTATTGATGTCAGGCTAACAGATCTGTAATTCCCCGTTTTCTCTCTCCCACCCTTCTTAAATCGTGGGGTGACATTTGCGACCTTCCAATATGCTGGAACCATTCCAGAAGGTGATCACCCATGCACCCACTGTTTCCATAGCTACCTCTGTCAACACTCTGGAATTTAGTTCATGTGTCAGCTCACCGGAGGGTGAGGTCACAAACGAGTTATAATACACAGGACTCAGATAAGAACATTGCTGGAACTGCATACAGGAGAATGATGATGGATATGGACACTGAGAGACTTTGTCCATTGACAGGTCTGTCAGACAGTTTGTTATCACTGTCAAGGAACATGGAGTAGTCCAGCTCCAACATCACACAGGACTTTGCACTGCGTTTGAAGCCCATTCTTTCTCCTGTGGAAGTGGTCACTAACTCCATGAATGCACTAGTGGACCCAGCCGTGATACAGTGTCTGATACCATTGTCTCAGCTTCCACTGCAGCAGTACGTCAGACACCCAAAGTCTCAGTGCTGCAGTGGAAGCTCAGATTGAGGACATGAGATCCATGTTTGCTGCCAGGCAGGATCAGACAGCTGTTATCATGGCTGGAGATCTCAGTGTTCAAAGGGGTTTGCAGGCTCTCACAGCAGTCCAGCAATCTGTGATCCAGTAGATTACCAGGATTGCTGAGGTGTCGCCCCTTGGCAGTGACAGTGTCTCTGTGGAGCATGAACTTGCTGTCCTCTCTCAGGATGACAGTATTTGTCCTCCATTCACTGCCACTCCACCAGTGTCCTGGCTGTTCCGCATCAGCCAGCCCAGGCTGCTGCTGCCCATGTCGAGGTGGTGCAATCCGACTACGAACCCGCAAAGCCCTGTGCTGCTCAAGGACGTCCTGCAAGGCCATCTGCAGTCTCCCCAGTGAAAGTCAGCAGCCTTTCACCAGCCATGCTGCAGTCACTGGGGAAACACTGTGTAGGAGCACGAGGCAAGTCGAGGGAAGCCACAAGACAGGCACTAAGGGAATATTCAAGGGTGAATGGTTCAGCTTTGTTTGTATAATTGGATGTGTTGTTGGATAAAGATGTTAATGAAAATGTTTTTGTTGGTGGTTTTTATTGCAGGATGGTGACCAAGGGGACAATGTGATGGGGCGTCTCAGATGGGTGTAATGGTGGTGAATGGGGGATCCATGGTGGGAAAGGGAAGTTGTCCTACGGAACCGGAATCTTATCAGGGACTCTCCGACAGCCTGTCCGGGTCGATGGCATCCAGGAAATATCCTCCTGGTCTCCTCCTGCTCCTCCTCCTGAGGTGTCCTCTGGATTCCTGTTGCCAATGCCTGTGTCCTCATGATAGTGATGATATGAAGGGTGCAGCAGAACACCATGAACTTGGACACCTGCTCCAGTGTGTACTGGAGGACTCCCCCGAGCGGTTCAGACATCGGAATCATTGCTTCCTCACACCGATGATCTGTTCCACTATGTTCCTGGTAACTCCATTACTCACGTTATACACATGTTAATTGTGTGTGGTTGGTTGGCGGTGGGAGGTGGTTTGGGGATGCAGAAACATGAGCTGTGTCTAGAGAATGGAATCCTTCATCTCTGAGGTGCCACATTCTGGTTCTGCATGGCGGCCAAAGTGTTGGAACCGGCTGACTGCATCAGAATGAATGTATGGTGGCTGCTGCCAGGATAGTGGACATTCACCAACATGATGTACTGGCCATGCTCACACACCAACTGTACATTCATGGAGTGAGAGTTTTTCCAGCTCCTGACAACGGGGGCCCCGCAGAGACACCCACACCATCAGGAATCCCTCTATCCTGACAAAGCCACGGGATCTCTCATCCTGCTTCCCCCTGCTGAGGGAGAAAATGATGACATCGATGGTCACCGTCACCTCCCAGAATTATCAATGGACAACATACAAGACGAGTAACTACTGGTCAGTTAGTTTAACATCAGTGGCGAGTAAGGTTTTAGAAACAATAATCAGGGAAAAAGGACAACACACACTTGGAGAGGTTTGAGTTAATTACGGATTGTCAGCACGGATTTCTAAATGGCAGATTATGCTTGATGAACTAATTGAATTGATTTCGATGATCAGAGAAGGTTGATGAAGGGAATGTGGTGGATGTTGTCTCCCTGGATTTTATTAAAGTATTTGATGAAGAACCACACAAATGCTTGGTTAACAAAATTGAAGCTCGTGGAATAGCATCCAATTGGATCAAAAATTGTCCAAAGGACAGCAAAAAGAGTCTTGTGTTAAATGGCTGTTTTTCAGACAGGAGGATGGTAGACAGTGATGTTCCCCAAGGGTCAGTGCTAGGAGCGCTGATTTTTTTCCCTTGCTATATATAAATGACATGCACCTTGGAATGCAAAGCAGAATTTCAAAATTTTCCGATGATACCAATCTTGTAGGTGTGATAAACAGGGAGGATGATACAAACCATCGGCAACAGAACTTAGATAGGCTGGCAGAATGGACAGAGAAGTGGCAGGTAGAATTTATTACAGAGCAGTGTGCGGTGATGTATTTCGTCAGAAGGATTAGGAAGGCAATGTAGACTTAATGACACATTACTAAAGATTGTGCAGGAACAGAGGGACCTGGGCCTCCATATGCACTGATCTTTGAAGGTGGCAGGACATATTAGGAGTGTTTAGCAAATCATATCAGATCTTGGGCTTCATAATTACAGACAAAGATACAAAGGCAGGGAAGTTATGCTGAAACGTTATAAAGCTGTGGTTGGGCCTCAACTAGAGAACTGTGTCCAGTTCTGGTCACCACACTTTAGGAAGGATGTGAAGGTCCTTGAGAGGATGCAGAGGAGATTTACCAAAATGGTTTCAGGGATGGGGGTTTAGCGACAAGGTTAGTTTGGAGAAGATGGAGTTGTTCTCCCTGGAGTAAAGGAGATTTAGAGAGCTTTGGTAGAGGTGTACAAGATTATGATAAGTTTAGATAAGACAGACAAGGAAAAACTGTTCCCATTAACTGATGAAACACGGACTGGGGGACACAGATGGAAGGTTTTGGGTAAGAGATGCAGGGGGAATATGAGGAGGAACATTTTTAGACAGTGGATGGTAATAAGCTGGAACTCACTGCCCATGAGGGTGGTGGACGCTGAGGCAATTAATGATTTCAAAAGGAAACTGGATGGACACCAGAAGGAAATGAACTTGCAGGGATACGGGGACTGAGCGGAGGATTGGGACTGACTGGATTGTTCCAGGGAGAGCTGACATGGAGGGGCCGAATGACCACCTTCAGTGCCGCAAATGACCAATTCACTCTCTGTGACTCCATGTTGGATATGTCTCCTGCTCCTGTCTGGAAAGATCTAGATACACAGAAGTTCAATGAAACTGTGACTTTAACGGCCACTGACAGCTCCTTCCTCACCCTGCTGTGAGGCTCCAAGTCGTGTTACAGGAGGTGACACTGCTATGTGACCACATCCGAATTAAATCAGAGCCACCTCACGCACAGCTCCTGGGTTAGGTGTAGGTAGGAAAAGTGCCCTTGGAAAACCCGGGGTGGGTAGGGCAAAGCCCCCTCCTCCTCCCTCTTTACAGAGCTTCCCCTCTCTGCAGCCTCTGCTCCATGTGTTGGTCATGTCATAGACCCAAAGACACTGTAAATATAGTCCCCATTCCTTGTCCAGATTTGGGTCACCAAATCTTCTGTCCTCCCTGAATGTCTGCAGCAGCTCACAACACAACCTCCAGAAAACCATCCACAGCACCTCCACTAACTTTACAATAGCAGAAGTAAGTCAAAAGCCCGTCACCTGTAAGCCGGATGCCTGGTCCTTTTAAATAACATTAGAGGGGATTCATTGTGATGCTAAATGTATGTTCAGCTGACATTGACTAACACAGGTGGTCAGTGGACATGCACAGATCAACTTTCAAAGAAGTACATCAAAGCTGCTGGTATGGTACATTGACATCACTTTCAAATCCACCCTCAAAGGAACAACACATGCAAGGTACAATTGAGCGAGAGCCCTGCCCAGCATGTGATATTGTGCAGGCCACAGTAGAAGTGGCCGGCTGTGAAGACCACGCTGACAGCACATAGATGATACGACTGGGCTGGAGCCCCGCTCAGCATGGGATATTGTGCAGACCGCACCGGAAGTGGCCGGCTGTGCGATTCACATCTCTTTTTGGATCCCAATTCTGTACCGTCAGCAGCAGTCTTGCTGCAGAGTCTAAAATCGTGGCTCGGGACAGATGCAGAGGGAAATAAATTCACTTTACAAGGAGAACGGAAAGAAAGATTGAAGTCGAAAGATTTGCAGCAATATGTGAAATGGACTGGGGAAAGTGAATAAATGGAGGGGTGAGGCCATGGAGAGATTCAAACACAAGAATGAGAATATTAAAAATAAGGTGCTGCCAGACCCCGAGCCAATGTAGATTAGTGAGCACAGGGGTGATGGGTGATCGGGATTTGGTGTGAGTTAGGATACAGGCAACAGAGTTCTGGATGGGCTGTGGTTTATGGAGGTTTATAACTGGGAAGGGTGACCAAGATGGAATTAGAATAGTCAACTGTGTATTTAACAGTGATGCAGATGAGAGTTTACGCAGGAGATGGGCTGAGGCAGAGGTGGAGAGGAGTGATATCACAGAGGTGATATTAGGCAGGGTTGGTGATGAAAAGAATATGAAGATGAACTTAGCTCAGGTTGAAATATAACACAGAAGTTGTAAACTGTCTGGTTGAGCCTCAGATATTGGGCAGAGTGGAGTATGTGCTTCCCAGATAGGGGATGGAGTTTGTGATGGAGACCAATGATACTGGCTTCAGTCTTCCCAAAATTTACATTACAGAACAGTATTTCAGTGAAACAGGGTTTACAGATCTCCTAGTCTGAAATAGAGACAGCAACAGCAGCAAAGATGAGAGAGTAAATGACAAGAACTGTAATACAGCTGACAATGGTTTATAGAGCTCATGGCTGAAGATATTCACCAGGCATACAACGGCAGCAAGAAGGACAGAGTAAATTACAGGAGCAGTAATGCAGTTAAACATGGTTTAAAGAATTAATAGCTAGATAGAGAGACTTACCAGGGACACCAATAATAGCCAGGATGGGATAGTAAATGTATTGAATAATCTTCAGTGCGAGATAGATATGAGAGTTTAATGAGAACCAATCATAATATGTAGAAAGAGAGTAAAGATCCGAGGATAAACTCCTGTCCATTGTTGTAACATTCCAATCTATTGTTCTCAGATTCTGACCCATTGTTGTAACATTCCAGTCTTTTGTTCTCAGATTCTAACCTATCCTCTCTCTATCTCTCTGGAGCAGCTGATCTCTGTTAGTGCCGGGGCTGATGTTCCCACTGACACTGTGGGATAACACATTGAAAGAATCCCCTTATTAATAGGAGATGGAAACCCTCTAGTGACACAATTAGGGCCCATGGAGACTGACATTAATTACAGTCACAGAACAAACAGATTCAGTTAACCCTTTTCAATCCAACACTTTAGTACCACAATAAAGTTGAACATTTATCCAGTCTGGATGGGATGTATGAGGGTTGCTGAGGGAAGGAATGGGGGAAATAGCAGAGGCGCTGGCCAGAATCTTCCAATCCCCCTTCGATATTGGCGTGATGGCAGGTTCCCACAGGCTCACCACTCTCTGGGTGAAGAAACGTCTCCTCATCTCAGTCCTGAAAGTTTTACCCCATATCCTGTGGTTCAGGAGTCCCCCACCATCGGGAACATCCTTCCTGCATCTACCCTGTCAAGTCATGTTAGAATTTTATAGGTTTCGATGAGATCCCTCCTCACTCTTCAGAATTCCAGTGAATATAGTCCTAACCGACTCAATCTCTCCTCATACGGCAGTCCTACCAGCCCAGGAATCAGACTGGTAAAACTCTACTGCACTCCCTCTTGCAAGAACATCCTTCCTCAGATAAGGAGACCAAAACTGCACACAACATTGCAAGTGCGGCCTCACCAAGGCCCTGTATATTGCAGTAAAACATCCCTGCTCCTGTACTCGAATCCTGTCTCTATAAAGGTCAACATAACATTCGCCTTTTTCTACCGCCTGTTGCACCTGCATGCTTACCTTCAGTGACTGGTGTACGAGAACACCCAGGTCTCGCTGCATATTCCCCTTTCTCAGTTTATAGCCGTTCAGATAATAATCTGCCTTCCTGTTTTTGCTAGTAAACTGGATAACTTCACATTTATCCACATTATACTGCATTTGCCATGCATTTGCCCACTCACTCAACTTGTCCAAATCACCCTGAAGCCTCTCTGCATCCTCCTCACAACTTACCCTCACACTCAATCTTGTATCATCTACAAATTTGGAGATATTACATTTAGTTTCCTCATCTAAATCATTAACATATATATTGTGAATAGCTGGGGTCCTTGCACCGATCCCAGCGGTACCCCACTAGTCATTGCCTGCCATTCACAAAAAGATCCATATGTTCCAATGCTTTGTTTCCTGTCTGCCAACCAATTTTCTATCCATCGCAATATACTACCCCCAGTCTCGTGCACTTTAATTTTACATGCTAAACCCTTACGTGGAACTTTGTCGAGAGCCTTCTGAAAGTGCAAATAAACCACACCCACTGGCTCCCTCTCATCACCTCTACTAGTTACATCCTGGAAGAATGCTAGTAGATTTATCAAGCATGATTTCCCTTTCATAAATCCATGCTGACTCTGTCCGATTCTACCACTATTCTCCAAGTGCTCTGCTGAAAAATATTTGATAATGGACTCCAGGATTTTCCCCACGACCGATGTCAGGCTTACTGGTCTACAATTTCCTGCTTTCTCTCGACCTCCCTTTTTTAATAGTGGGATAACATTAGCTACCTTCCAATCTGCAGGAACTGTTCCAGAGTCCATAGAATCTTGGAAGATGACCACCAATCCATCCACTATTTCTAGGGCCACTTCCTTAAGTACTCTGGGATGTAGATTACCAGGCCCTGGGGATTTATCGGCCTTCAATGCCATCAACTTCCCCAACACCATTTCTCTACTAATACTGATTTCTTTCAGTTCCTCTCTCTCACTAAACCTTGTATTCACCAACATTTCTGGTATGATATTTGAGTCCTCCTTTGTGAAGACAGAACTAAAGGATGCATTTAGTTGGTCAGCCGTTTCTTTGTTTCCCATAATAAATTTCCCTGTTTCTGACTGTAACGGACCTGTATTTGTCTTCGCCAATCTTTTCCGCTTCACATACCTATAGATTCGTTTGCAGTCAGTTTTTATGTTCCCCGCAAGCTTACTCTCGTACTCCATTTTCCCCTTCTTAATCAATCCCTTGGTGCTCCTTTGCTGAATTTTAAACTGCTCCCAATCCTCAGGTCTGTTGTTTTTTCCTGGCGAATTTATATGCCTCATCCTTGAATCTAATGCTATCTCGAACTTTCCTTGTAAGCCAAGATTTGGCTACCTTTTCCGTTTTACTTTTGCGCCAGACAGGAGTTAACAATTGTTGCAGTTCATCCATGCACTCTTTGAATGTTTGCCATTGCCTATCCAGGGTCATCTCTTGAAGTAACGTTTCCCAATGTATCATCGACAGCTCATGCCTCATACCTTCGTAGCTTACTTTATTAAGATTCACGACCTTAGTCTCAGAATCAACTAGGTCACTCTCCATCGTGATGAAGAATTCTATCATATTATGGTCGCTCATCCCCAAGGGATCTCGTACAACTAAATTGTCAATTATTCCTCTCTCATTACACAATAACCAGTCTAGGATGGCCTGTTCTTCAGTTGGTTCCTCAATGAATTGGCCCTGAAAGCCATCCCGTATATTCTCCAGGAATTCCTCCACAATGTATTGTCACCAATTTAATTTGCCCAATCTATATGCAGATTCAAGAAACCCATAATTACAGATGTTCCTTTATCGCATGCATCTCTAATTTCCTGTTCAATGCCATTCCCAAATTCAGCACTACAGTCTGGGGGTCTATATACAAACCCCCACTAACGTTTTCAACACCTTAGTGTTTCTCAGCTCTACCCATACATATTCGGCATCGTCAGAGCTAATATCCTGCCTCACTATTGCGTTAATTTCCTCTTTAACCAGCAATGCAACTTCACCAAGGGTGGAAATAGGCCGTTTTACTGATGGTGTGAAAATTTGGGAGGAAGCTCATCTCAAGGGATCTCAAGGTTAGCTATGTAAACAAGTTTGTGAACAGTTTGGCTTCGTCTCAAACATTTACAAAGGAGAGGGATGGAGTGTGTAACTAGGAAATGTTTGGAGCAGAGACAGAAAACAATGGCTTCAATCTTCTCAATATTTAATTAGCATTGCAGATGTGTGAGGTAATACATGTTGAAAGGATGAATGAGGAGAGACAATACAAGTTAAATGGTGTTACTATAAAGGTGGTGAAATAACAGAGACACATGGGGTGTTTATACACAAATCTGTGAAGGTGGCAGGAAAGGTTAACTGGACAGTTAATAAATATATGGGATCCTAGGATTTATAAATAGAGGCAAAAAGAACAAAAGCAAGGACATTATGTGAAACATATATAAAATACTAGTTCAGCTGCACCTGGAGTCTTGTGTCGAATACTGGGAACCACACTTTAGGAAGGACATGAAGCCTTCAGAGAGGGCACAGAACTGTTTTACTAGAATTTGTCCAGGCATGAGGGATTACAGTTATGTAGCTGGGGTTGTTCTGCTTAGAGCAGAGAACTTTCAGAGGAGATTTGATTGAGGTGTTTAACATTAGAAGGATTTAGATAAATTAAATAAAGAGAAACTATTTCCAATGTCCAAGAGACACAGATTTCATGCATTTGGTAAAAGAAGCAGACATGAGGATTTTTGTTTCTGAGTGGTTTGGATTTGGGATGCACTGTCTGATAGGCTGATGGATACAGATTCAATAGTGGATCCCAAAAGGGAATTGGGTAAATATCTGAAGGAGAAAAAATGCAAGGATACAGTGAAAAAGCCTGGGAGTGGGACTGACTGGATTTCTCTTTGAAAGGGGCAGCACAGACATATTTCTCCTGCCTGTACTTTCACAATATCCCTATCCTTTCCACAGTCGTTTGAGAAAGTACCACGTAACAACCGTGTTACCAAATTAGAAACACATGGGATTAAAGGGTTAATGTCAGCCGTGGCTAAGTTTGTAGCTCTCTCCCCTTTCAGTCACAAGCTTCCAGGATCAAGTGTCACTGCAGGACATGTTCACAAGAATCAATGCTGACATTGCAGTGCAGCACTGAGAGAGTGCTGCACAGCCAGAGGTGCAGTCTATCGAATGAAACTTGAAACCAAGTTGCAGTCTACCCTCTCAGGTGGATGTTAAAGATCCCATTGCACTATGTAGAAGCAGAGCAGGGGAATTATTCCCGGTGTCCTTGTCAATATTTATCCTTCAATAAGCATCGCAAAAACAGATCTGATCATCATCACATTGCTGCTTGTGGGAGCTTGCTGTGCAGAAATTGTCTGCCTGTTTCCTACATTACAAGAGTGACTTCGCTTTCAGAAGTATTCATTGGTTGTAAATCACTTTGGGACATGCAGTGGTCATGAAAGGCGTTTCATAAATGGGAAATTAGCGCAGTGACAGAAAGTAGAGAGTAGTGGAGAATGGTTATTCTTCAGGCTGGAGGGAAGTAGTCAATGGAGTTCCCCAGGGTCACTGTTGGGATCACTATTGTTATCTGTTAATGCAATGGGCTTGTGTACAGTGGGGATAATGTCAAAGTTTTCGGATGGCAGGAAAGTCAGAAATGATAATAAGCAGTGAGAAGGATAGTAGCAGACTTCAGGAGGACAGAGACTGACTGGTGAAATGGGCAGGAACATGGCAGATGTAATTTAACAGAGTGAAGTATGAAGCGAGACACTTGGGTAAGAAGTGTAAGGGAAGGCAACAGAAACAAATGGGTATTGTTTAAATGAGGAGACAGTAACAGAGAGACTTGGTGTGTATTCAGACAGATCTTTGAAGGCCGCACGAAAGGTTGACAAGTTTATGTCTGATATAACAGACATCAGGTAGAAAATACTATTGAGAAGCAGGCTGAATACAGAAGGTCCAGAGGGGAAGTGAAAAAGCAAATAAGAGAAGCAAAGAGAGAGCATGAAATTAGGCGAGCATTGAAGGAAATCCCATATAGGCATCTAAATACTAAAAAGGTAGTAAAAGGAACAATGGGGCCGACTCAGGATCATAAAGGGGATTTGCACATGGAGGCAGAGGATATCGCTGAGGTAATAAATGAATAATTTCCACCTGTCTTTACCAAGGAAGAAGATATGGAATCCTTTCCTTTATTCGCCGAGGTATAGAATATACGGCCAGGGAGGTTATGCTGGAATTCTATAACTCATTGGCTGGCACACAACTTGAGAACTGTGTGCAGTTCTGGGCAGCTCATTACAGAAAAGATGTAATTGCACCCGAGAGGGTGCAGAGGAGATTTATGAGGATGTGGCGAGGACTGGAAAAATGCAGCTATGAGGAAAGATTGGACAGGCTGGGACTGTTCTCCTTGAAATAGAGAAGGCTGAGGGTAAATCTGATTGAAATGTACAAAACTGAGAGGGGTCTGGGTAGAGTGGAGCTGAAGGGTCTATTCACCTTAGCAAAGAGGTCAGTGACGAGTGGGCATGGACTTAAAGTGATTGGTAGAAAGATTAAAAGGGAGCTGCGGATTTTATTTTTCACCCAGCGGGTGGTGGGAGTCTGGAACTCACTGTCCGAAAGGGTAGTTGAGGCAGAAACCCACAACTGATTCAAAAGGTGTCTGGATATGCACCTCAAGTGCTGTAATCTATCAAATGCTGGAAGGTAGGATTAGAATGGATGGGTCGTTTTTTGGACAGCATAGACACGATGGGCCAAGTGGCTTCTCTCTGTGCCATAAACTTTCTATGATTCCAAGACGCAACCCAGGCAATGTTGAAAGAGGAGGTAAGTCAGACACCAGTGGGGTTTAAAATTGATAAAGAGGAACTATTAGATAGGCTGTCTGGACTTAAATTGAATAAAGCACCAGGAAAAGATGAGCTGCATCCAAGGATACTGAGGGAAGTGAGGGTGGAAATCACAGAGGCACTGGCCATAATCCTTACGTCTTCCTTAGACTTGAGGGTGATGCAAGAGGACTGGAGAATTGTAAACGTTACACCCTTGTTCAAAAAGGGTGTAAAGATAAGTCCAGCAACTACAGGCCTGTCAGTTTAACTTCGGTGGTGGGAAAACTTCGAGAAAGAAATAATCTTGGACAAAGCTAATAGTCACATGGACAAATGCGAGTTAATTAAACAAGCCAGCATGGCTTTCTTGAGAGAACATCATGTTTAACTAATTTGCTGGAAATGTTTGAGGTGGTATCAGAGAAAGTTGATGAGAGCAATTCTGTTGATGTGGTGTACATTGACTTTTATATAACGGTCTGTTCAGTTTCAAATGAACCTGCCTCCACCATTCTCAAGCAGTGCATTCCAGACATTTAACTATTCCCTGCATGCAAAACCTTTTGATACAAAGCCGCACAACAGACCTGTGAGCAGACTTGTAGCTCATGGAATAAAAGGGACGGTAGCAACATGGATACGAAATTAGCTAAGTGACAGGAAACAAACATTAATGATTAATGGATGTTTTACAGGCTGGAGGAAGGTTTGTTGTAGAGTTCCCCAGACATCCTTGCTTTTCCTGATATATATTAAGGACCTAAACCTGGGTATGCAGGCAAAATTTCAAAGTTTGCAGCTGATACGAAAGTTGGAAGCATTGTGAACTGTGAGGAGGATAGTGTGGAACTTCAAAAGGACAGACACAAGTTGGTGAAATGGGCAGGCAGGTGGCAGATGAAGTTCAATACAGAGAAATGTGAAGTGATTCATGTTGATAGGAAGAGCATGGGGAGACAATATCCAATAAAGGGTACAATTCTATCGGGTGTGCAGGAGCAGAGGGACCTGTGTGTATATGTGCAGAAGTCATCGAAGGCGGCAGGACAGGTTGAGAAAGTGTTTAATAAAGCATACAGTATCCTGGGCTTTATTAATAGGGGCATAGAGTACAAGAGCAAGGAAGTTACGTTGAACTTATCTAAGAGACTATTTCATGCTCAGCTGTGGCTTTGCGTCCACTTCTGGGTGCCACACTTGAGGAAAGACGTGAGGGCATTGGAGAGAGTACAGAAAATATTCACGTGAATGATTCCCGGGATGAGGATTTTCAGTTATGAAGATAGGCTGGAGAAGTTAGGACTGTTTTCCTCGGAGAAGGCGAAGAAGTGCTTTATTAGAGGTTTCAAAAATCATGAGGTGTCTGGACAGAGTAGATAGAGAGAAACAGTTCCCACTCGTGAAAGGATCGAGAACGAAAGGGCACAGATTTAAAGTCATGGGTAAAATAAGCAAAGATGACCTGAGGAAAATATTTTTTCACACAGTGTGTGGTTAGAGTCTGGAATGCACTGCCTGAGAGTGTGGTGGAGGCAGGTTCAATTGAAGCTGAATAGACTGTTATCTGAGAAGGAAGAATGTGCAGTGTTTCAGGGAGAATGCAGGGAACGGCATTCGGTGAATTGCTCATTCGGAGAGCCTGTGCAGACACGGAAGCCTGAATTGGTCCTTATGTGCTGTAATAATTCTCTGATGTTTTTATTACAGGATGCTGACCAAGGGGACACTGTGATGGGGCGTCTCAGATGGGTGTAATGGTGGAGAATGGGGAATTCATGGCTGGAAAGGGAAGTTGTCCTATGGGAAATGGAATCTTAGCAGGGACTCTCCGACGGCCTGTCCGGGTCGAAGGCATCCAGGAAATATCTTCCCTCCCACCTCCTCCTGAGGTGGCCTCTGGATTCCTGGTGCCAATGCCTGTGTCCTCATGATGGTGATGATATGAAGGGTGCAGCAGAACACCATGAACTCAGGCACCTGCTCCAGTGTGTACTGGAGGGCTCTCCCCGAGCGGTTCAGACATCGGAAGCATTGCTTCATCACACCGATGGTCTGTTCCACCATGTTCCTGGTGACTCCATTGCTCACATCATACACATGCTAATTGCGTAACTAACAGTTGATGGTGGGAGGTTGATTGAGGGTGTAGAAGCATGGGCTGTGTCTAGAGGGGGTTCATTTGTCTCCAAGGGGCCACATTCTGGTTCTTCATGGAGCCCCGATGTGTTGGGACCGGCTGACTGCTTCAGAATGAAGGGATGGTGGCTGCTGCCAGGATAGTGGACATTCACCAACATGCCATACTGGCCATGCTCACACACCAACTGCACATTGCAGGAGTGAGAGTTATTTCAGTCCCTGTACCTCAACCCATGGGTTGACATGGGGCCCCGCAGAACCACCAACACCATCAGGAATCCTGCTATCCTGACAAAGCCACGGGATCTCTCATCCTGCTTCTACCTGCTGAGGGAGATATTGATGACATAGGTGGTCACCCTCACCTCCCAGAATTATCAATGGACAACACACAGGCCTAGTAACTACTGGCCAGTTAGTTTAACATCAGTTGTGAGGAAAGTTTTAGAAGCAATAATCAGGGGAAAAGGACAACACACACTTGGAGAGATTGAGTTAATTAAGGATTGTCAGCACGGATTTCTAAAAGGCACATCATGATTGCTGAAGTAATTGAATTTATTTAGAAAATCAGAGAAGGTTGATGAAGGGAATGTGGTGGATGTTGTCTACGTGGATTTTATGAAATTATTTGACGAAGAAACACAGAAGCTTGGCTAACAAAATTGAAGATCATGGAATAGCATCTAATTGGATCAAAAATTGTCCATAGGACAGAAAAAAGAGAAATGTGTTAAATGGTTGTTTTTCAGACTGGAGGATGGTAGACAGTGATGTTCCCCAAGGGTCAGTGCTTAGGACCATTGTTTGTTTTTTTTGCTATATATGAGTTACATGGATCTTGGAATACAGAGTAGATTTTCAAAATTTTCCGATGATACCAGGTCGTGTTGCAGGAGGTGACACAGCTCGGTGACCACCTCCTAATTGAATCACAGTTACCTCACACACTGCTCCTGGGTTAGGTGTGCATAGGAAAATTGCTCTTGGAAAACCCAGGGAGAGTAGGGCAGAGCCCCTTCCTCCTCTCACTTTACAGAGTTTGCCCTCTCTGCAGCCTCTGCTCCATTTCTTGGTCGTGTTGCAGACCCAGGGCCACTGTAACTACAGTCAAGAACAAATACCAAAGAACAGGACAGCACAGGAACAGACCACTCGGCCCTCCAAGCCTGCGCCGATCTTGATGCCTGCCTAAACTAACACCTTCTGCACTTCCGGGGCCCATATCCCTCTATTACCTTTCTATTTATGCATTTGTCAAGATGTCTCTTAAACGTCGCTATCGTATCTGCTTCCAACACCTCCCCTGGCAGCAAGTTCCAGGCACTCACCACCCTCAGTGTAAAAGACCTGCCTCGCAGATTCCCTCTAAACTTTGCCCCTCGCACCTTAAACCTATGTCCCCTAGCAACTGATTCTTCCACCCTGGGAAAAAGCTTCTGACTATCCACTCTGTCGATGCCGCTCATAACTTTGTAAACCTCTATCATGTCGCCGCTCCACCTCCGTCGTTCCAGTGAAAACAATCCGAGTTTTTCCAACCTCTCCTCATAACTAATGCCCTCCAGACCAGGCAACATCCTGGTAAACCTCCTCTGTACCCTCTCCAAAGCCTCCACGTCCTTCTGGTAGTGTGGCCGCCAGAATTGCATGCAAAATTCCAAGTGTGGCCCAACTAAGGTTCTGTACAGCTGCAACATGACATGCCAATTTTTATACTCTGTGCCTCGTCCGATGAAGGCAAGCATGCTGTATGCCTTCTTGAATACCTTATCCACCTGCGTTGCCACTTTCACTGACCCGTGGACCTGTACGCCCAGATCTCTCTGCCTGTCAATACTCCTAAGGGTTCTGCCATTTACTGTATACCTCCCACCTGCATTAGACCTTCCAAAATGCATTACCTCACATTTGTCCGGATTAAACTCCATCTGCCATTTCTCCACCCAAGTCTCCAACCGATCTATATCCTGCTGTATCTTCTGACAATCCTCATTATTATCTGCAACTCCACCAACCTTTGCATCGTCCACAAACTTACGAATCAGACCAGCAACATTTTCCTCCCAATTATTTGCATATACTACAAACAGCAAACGTCCCAGCACTGATCCCTGCGGAACACCACTGGTCACATCCCTCCATTCAGAAAAGCACCCATCCACTGATACCCTCTCTCTTCTGTGACCGAGCCACTTCTGTATCCATCTTGCCAGCTCACCTCTGATCCCTTGTGACTTCACCTTTTGTCTGCCATGCGGGACCTTGTCAGAGGCTTTACTAACGTCCATATAGATAACATCCAATGCCCTTCCTTCATCAATCATCTTCGTCACTTCCTCAAAAAACTGAATCAAATTAGTCAGACACGACCTCCCCTTCACAAAACCATGCTGTCTCTCGCTAATAAGTTCGTTTGTTTCCAAATGGGAGTAAATCCTGTCCCGAAGAATCCTCTCTAATAATTTCCCTACCACTGACGTAAGGCTCACAGGCCTATAATTTCCTGGATTATCCTTGCCACCCTTCTTAAACAAAGGAACAACATTGGCTTTTCTCCAGTCCTCTGGGACCTCACCTGTAGCCAATGAGGATGCAAAGATTTCTGTCAAGGCCCCAGCAATTTCTTCCCTTGCCTCCCTCAGCATTCTAGGGTAGATCCCATCAGGCCCTGGAGACTTATCTATCTTATCGCTTTGCAAGACACCCAACACCTCCTCCTTTTTGATAATGAGATGACTGAGTCTATCTGCATACCCTTCCCTCGGCTGATCATCCACCAAGTCCTTCTCTTTGGTGAATACTGATGCAAAGTACTCATTTAACACCTCGCCCATTTCCTCTGGCTCCACGCATAGATTCCCATCTCTGTCCTTGAATGGGCCAACCCTTTCCCTGGTTACCCTCTTGCTCTTTATAAATGTATAAAAAGCCTTGGGATTTTACTTAAACCTGTTTGCCAATGACTTCTCATCACCCCTTTTAGCCTTCCTGACTCCTTGCTTAAGTTCCTTCCTACTGTCTTTATATTCCTCAAGTCTGTTCCTAGCCATCCAGCCCTTACAAATGCTTCATTTTTCTTTTTGACGAGGCTCACAATATCCTGTGTTATCCAAGCTTCCCGAAACTTGCCAAACTTGTCTTTCTTCCTCACAGGAACATGCTGGTCCTGGATTCTAATCAGCTGACGTTTGAAAGACTCCCACATGTCAGATGTTGATTTACCCTCAAAAAGCCGCCCCCATTCTAAATTCTTCAGATCCTGCCTAATTTTGTTATAATTAGCCTTCCCCCAATTTAGCACCTTCACCTGAGGACTTCTCTTATCCTTATCCACAAGTACCTTAAAACTTATGGAATTATGGTCACTGTTCCGGGAATGCTCCCCCACTGAAACTTCGACCACCTGGCCGAGCACATTCCCCAATAACAGGTCCAGAATGGCCCCAGCCCTAGTTGGACTATATACATACTGTTTCAAGAAGCCTTCCTGGATGTTCCTCACAAATTCTGCCCCATCCAAGCACCTAGCATTAAGCGAGTCCCAGTCAATATTGGGGAAGTTAAAATCACCCACCACTGCAACCCTGTTACCTTTACATCTTTCCTAAATCTATCTACATATCTGCTCCTCTACCTCCCACTGGCTGTTGGGAGGCCTGTAGTAAACCTCCAACATCGTGACTGCACCCTTCCTATTCCTGAGCTCCACCCATATTGACTCGCTGCATGACCCCTCTGAGCTGTCCTCCCACAGTACAGCTGTGTTATTCTCCTTAACCAGTAATGCAACTCCGTCACCCCTTTTACATCCCCCTCTATCCCGCCTGACTCTTCTAAAGCCTGGAACATTTAGCTGCCAATCCTGCCCTTCCCTCAACCAAGTCTCTGCAATAGCAACAACATCATATTTCCAAGTACTAATCCAAGCTCTAAGTTCATCTGCCTTACCTGTTATACTTCTCGCATTGAAACAAATGCACTTCAGAACACCAGTCCCGCTGTGCTCAGAAACATCTCCCTGCTTGCTTTTCCTCTGTGTCCTACTGGCCTTCTTTACTATGTCCTCCTCATTTATTTCACTAGCTGTCCTACTGCTTTTGTTCCCACCCCCCTGCCACACTAGTTTAACCCTCCCGAGTGACGCCAGCAAACCTTGCAGCCAGGATATTAGTGCCCCTCCAGTTTATATGCAACCCGTCCTTCTTGTACAGGTCCCATCTATCCCTGAAGAGAGCCCAATGGTCCAGATATTGGGCGGCACAGTGGCGCAGTGGTTAGCACCGCAGCCTCACAGCTCCAGGAACCCGGGTTCGATTCTGGGTACTGCCTGTGTGGAGTTTGCAAGTTTTCCCTGTGTCTGCGTGGGTTTTCTCCGGGTGCTCCGGTTTCCCCCCACAAGCCAAAAAGACTTGCAGGTTGATAGGTAAATTGGCCATTATAAATTGTCACTAGTATAAGTAGGTGGTAGGGAAATATAGGGACAGGTGGGGATGTTTGGTAGAAATATGGGATTAGTGTAGGATTAGTATAAATGGGTGGTTGATGTTCGGCACAGACTCGGTGGGCCGAAGGGCCTGTTTCAGTGCTGTATCTCTAATCTAATCTAATCATATCTGAAACCCTCCCTTCGACACCAGCTGCTCAGCCACGTGTTTAGCTGCACTATCTTCCTGCTTCTAGCCTCACTGGCAAGTGGCACAGGGAGTAATCCAGAGATTACAACCCTCGAGGTACTGTTTTTTAACTTTCCACCTAACTCCCTAAACTCCCTCTGCAGGACCTCATCACTCTTCCTGCCGATGTCATTGGTGCCGATGTGTACCACAACCTCTGGCTGTTCACCTTCTCCCCTTCAGAATGCCCCATGTCCGTTCAGAGACATCCTTGACCCTGGCACCAGGGAGGCAACATACATACCTGGAGTCTCTTTCACATCCACAGAAGGGCCTATCTGTGCCCCTGACTATAGAGTCCCCTATAACAATTGCTCTTCTGTGCTTTGTCCCTCCCTGCTGAGCAACAGTGCCAGCCGTGGTGCCACTGCTCTGGCTGCTGCTGTTTCCCCCTGATAGACCATACCTCGTCCAGAGTTGGGTCTCTCTTCTCAACAACACTCCCCAGGCCCTGTCATTCACTGTATATGTCCTGCCCTGGTTTAACTTCCCAAAATGCATCACTTCGCACTTGTCTGCATTAAATTCCATTTGCCAATTCCTTGCCCACTTTCCAAGTTTATCCATATCCTGTTGTAACCTGAGACAACCTTCTTCACTTTCTACTATTCCATCAATTTTTGTATCATCTGCAAACTTACCAATCATGCCCCCTACATTCATATCCAAGTCATTAATATATATGACAAACAAGAGAGGGCCCAGAACCGATCCCTGCGACACACCACAGGTCACCGGCCTCCAATCTGAAAAACAACCCTCCACTTCCACCCTCTGCCTCCTATTACCAAACCCATTTTGTATCCAATTGGCGAGCTCACCCTGGATCACATGTGTTTGAACCTTCTGGACCAGCCGACCATGCGGGATCTTGTCAAAGTCCATGTAAACAACGTCCATCGCCCTGCCCTCGTCAATACTCTTGGTCACCTCCTCAAAAAACTCAATCAAATTCCTGAGACATGATTCCCATGCACAAAGCCATGCTGAATATCTCTAATCAGATGTTGCCTTTCCAAATGCATATAAATACTGTCTGTCTGAATCCCTTCCAATAACTTTCCCATCACTGATGTAAGGCTCACCGGCCTGTAGTTCCCTGGCTTATCACTGCTGCCCTTATTAAATAAAGGCACAACATTAGCTATCCTCCAGTCTTCCGGTACCTCACCCGTGGCTAACGATAATGTAGAAATCTCTGTTCGGGCTCCAGGAATATCCTTCCTTTCTTCCCATAGCATCCGAGGATACACCTGGTCAGGCCCTAGGGATTTATAGAACATAGAACATAGAACATTACAGCGCAGTACAGGCCCTTCAGCCCTCGATGTTGAGCCGACCTGTGAAACCATCTGACCTACACTATTCCATTTTATCTACCTTAATGCGCTTCAAAACCTCCAACACCTCCTCCTTTGTAATGTTGATATGCTCCAGGATATCGCTGTTCCCTCCCTTGAACTCACTAGCTTCCATGTCTTCTCCATGGTAAATAAAGACGAGAAGTATTCATTTAAGACCTCGCCCATTTCCCGTGGCTCCACACATAGATTACCACACTGATCCTTAAGGGGAACTACTCTCTCCCTGGTGTTCCTTTTCCTCTCAATATACTTTGAAAATATTTTAGGATTCTCCTTTAGCTTATCTGCCAGCGAAATCTCATGGCCCCTTTTCACCCTCCTAATTTCCTTCTTAAGTGTACTCCTATATCCCCTGTACTCCTCGAGGGACTCGTTTGATCCCCGCTGTCCATACCTGACATATGCCTCCTTCTTTGTCCTGAGGAGACCCTCAACATCCCTTGTCAACCAAGGTTCCCTAAACTTGCCAGCCTTGCCTTTGCATCTAACAGGAATATGCCAGCCCATAACTATTCCTTTCTCACTTTGAAAAGCCTCCCACTTGCCAGACGTCCCTTTACCTGTAAACCGTATCTGCCATTCAACTTTTGAGAGTTCCTGTCTGATGCCATCGAAATGAACCTTCCTCCAATTTGGGACTTCAACCTGAGGACCAGTCCTATCCTCTTCCATAACTATCTTGAAGCTAATAGAGTTATGGTCACTGGTCCCAAAGTGCTCCCCCACTGACACATCATCAACTGACCATCTTCATTTCCTAAGAGGAGGTTGAGTGTAGCCTTTTCTCTAGTAGAGCCATCAACATACTGCTTCAGAAAACTATCCTGGTCACACTTAACAAATTCTTGCCCATCTGATTCCTTAGCACTAAGCCAGTCCCAGTCAATATTAGGGAAGTTAAAATCACTTACTATTACAACCTTATAATTCCTACACCTATCTGTCATTTCCCTACATATATGCTCCTCCAATTCAGCTGACTGTCTTGCCTATCCCTCAACCACGTTTCTGTAATAGCTACAATATCACAATCCCATGTACTGACCCATGCTCTGAGTTCATCTGCCTTACCTGTAAGGCCTCTTACATTAAAGTACATGCAGTTTAGCATACAAGATCTTCCACGCTCCCTGTCCTGCCCCTGCCCGGCCTGCCTACTGGACCTGCTTGCATTAACCTCTACATTTACCTCAACTATGTCATCGGAGAGACTACTACTTTGAGTCCTACCCTCCTGCAAGACTAGTTTAAACCCTCCCGAGTAGTACTAACAAACCTCCCCGCAAGGATATTGGTCCGCTTTCAGTTCAGATGCAACTCGACCCTCTTGTACAGGTCACCTCTGCACCAGAAGAGATCCCAATGATCCAAGTAGCTGAAGCCCTCCCGCCTACACCAGCTCTTCAGCCACACATTCATTTGCCTAATCCTCCTATTCCTACCCTCACTAGCACGTGGCACAGGGAGTAATCCTGAGATTCTTCTTCTCCTTTGGGCCTCCTTGTCTCGGGAAACAATGGATAAGCGCCTGGAGGTGATCAGTGGTGTGTGGAGCAGCGCCTGAAGTGGCGATAAAGGCGTATTCGAGAGTGACAGTCTCATCCACAGATGCTGCAGAAGCATTTGTTTGTCGGGGCTGTTACACAGTTGGCTCTCCCCTTGCGCTTCTGTCTTTTTACCTGCCAACTGCTAAGTCTCTTCGACTCGCCAAACTTTAGCCCTGCCTTAATTGCTGCCCGCCAGCTCTGGCGATCGCTGGCAACTGACTCCCACGACTTGTGATCTTTGTCAAAGGACTTCAGGTCGCGTTTGCAGACGTCTTTAAAGCGGAGATATGGACGGCCGGTGGGTCTGATACCAGTGGCAAGCTCGCTGTACAATGTGTCTTTGGGGATCCTGCCAACTTCCATGCGGCTCACATGGCCAAGCCATCTCAAGCGCCGCTGACTCAGTAGTGTGTATAAGCTGGGTATGTTGGCCGCCTCGAGGACTTCTGTGTTGGAGATACGGTCCTGCCACCTGATGCCGAGTATTCTCCGGAGGCAGCGAAGATGGAATGAATTGAGAGTCGCTGTTGGCTGACATACGTTGTCCAGGCCTCGCTGCCATAGAGCAAGGTACTGAGGACACAGTCTTGATACACTCGGAGTTTTGTGTTCTGTGTCAGTGCGCCATTTTCCCACACTCTCTTGGCCAGTCTGGACATAGCAGTGGAAGCTTTTCCCATGCGTTGTTGATGTTTTTTTTAGAGATACAGCACTGAAACAGGCCCTTCGGCCCACCGAGTCTGTGCCAACCATCAACCAACCACTGATACTAATCCTACACTATAGCATATTCCAACCACATCTGCACCTGTCCCTATATTTCCCTACAACCTACCTCCACTAGGGGCAATTTTATAATGGCCAATTTACCTATCAACCTGCAAGTCTTTGGCATGTGGGAGGAAACCGGAGCAGCCGGAGGAAACCCACGCAGACACAGGGAGAACTTGCAAACGCCACACATTTCTGCATCTGGAGACAGGTTACTGGTGATAGTTGAGCCTAGGTAGGTGAACTCTTGAACCACTTCCAGAGCGTGGTCACCAAATTGATGGATGGAGCATTTCTGACGTCCTGTCCCATGATGTTCGTTTTCTTGAGGCTGATGATTAGGCCAAATCCTGAGAGTATCCCTAGAGGTTCTACTTTTTAACCTTCTGCCTAACGCCCTATATTCACTGTGCAGGACCTTATCTCTCTTCCTGTGTATATCGTTCGCACCAAAATGGACCACGACCTCTGGCTGCTCACTCTCCCTTTCAGAATTTTCTGCAGCCACTCCGAGACATCCTTGACCCTAGAAGCAGGGAGGCAACATATCATCCTGGTGTCTCTTTTGCGGCCACAGAAACGCCTACCTGTACCCTCTACGATAGAATCCCCTATCACGATAGCTCTTCCACCCCTTTTCCTCCCCTGCTGTGCAGCAGAGCCCTCTGTGGTCCCACGGGCCTGGCTGTTGCCGCTTTCCCCTGGGAGGTCATCCCCCCAACAGTATCCAAAGTGGTCGATCTGTTTGAGAGCGGGGTGGCCACAAGAGACTCCTGCACTACCTGCCTGTGCCTACTACTCTGTCTGGTGGTCACCCATCGCTTTTCTGCCTGTGCAGCTATTACCTGCGGTGTGACCACCTCGCTAAACATGTTATCCACGACTTCCTCAGCATTATGGATGCTCCACAGTGATTTCACCCGCAGCTCCATCTCCGTAATGTGGGTGTCCAGTAGCTGCAGATGGATACACTTCCTGCACACATGGTCACCAGGGACACTGGAAGCATCCCTGATTTCCCACATAGCACAGGTGGAAAATCACGGGGCTGAGATCTCCTGTCATGACCTACCCTTAGATTAATTAGTTGCACCCTTAATTTAAAAAATACTAATTACATGAGGGGCCTTGTTCTGCCCACTTCAATCTAAGGTTCTTAATAATTAAAAAAGTAAACACTTCAGTAGTACTCACTTTATCACCAGAGTTTTTTTTCCACAAAAATAAACTTTTCACTTTTTCAAAGATATTTACATGCACTAACAGCTGCTACTCACCCAACCAATCAGCTTGCAACTCTCCTCTGACGTCACTGTTGGCGTTCTTCATGAAGAATTCTATCATATTATGGTCGCTCATCCTCAAGGGATTTCACACATTTAGATTGTCAATTATTCCTCTCTCTTTACACAATACCCTGTCTGGGATGGCCTGTTCTCCAGTTGGTTCCTCAACGTATTGGGGCTGCACAGTGGTGCAGTGGTTAGCACCACAGCCTCACAGCTCCAGGGACCCGGGTTCGATTCCGGGTACTGCCTGTGTGGAGTTTGCAAGTTCTCCCTGTGTCTGCGTGGGTTTTCTCCGGGTGCTCCGGTTTCCTCCCACAAGCCAAAAGACTTGCAGGTTGATAGGTAAATTGGCCATTATAGATTGTCACTATTATAGGTAGGTGGTAGGGAAATATCGGGACAGGTGGGGATGTTTGGTAGGAATATGGGATTAGTGTAGGGTTAGTGTAAATGGGTGGTTGATGTTCGGCACAGACTCGGTGGGCCGAAGGGCCTGTTTCAGTGCTGTATCTCTAATCTAAAACTATCCCATATACATTCCATGAATTCCTCCTTGACGTTTTTGTGACGTCTATATGCAGATTAAACTCACCCATAATTACAGATGTTGCTTTATCGTATGCATCTCTAATTTCCTGTTTAAGACCATTCCCACATCACCACCACAGTTTGGGGGTTTATATATAACACCCACTGACGTTTTTTGCCCCTTTGTATTTCTCAGCTCTACCCATACATTATCCACATAATCAGAGCTAATATCCTTCCTCATTATTGCGTTAGTTTCCTTTTTAACCTGCAATGCAACTCCACCGCAGATGGAAATACGCCGTTTTACTGATGGTGTGAGTGTTTGGTCAGAAGCTCATCGCCAGGTATTTCAAGGTTAACTATGTAGCCACGTTTCTGAACAGTTTGACTTCGTCTCAAGCATTTACAAAGGAGAGGGATGGAGTGTGGAGCTAGGAAATGTTTGGAGTAGAGACAGAAAACAATGGCTTCAATCTTTAGTTTAGTTCAGAGATACAGCACTGAAACAGGCCCTTCGGCCCACCGAGTCTGTGCCGACCATCAACCACCCATTTATACTAATCCTACACTAATACCACATTCCTATCACATCCCCACCTGTCCCGATATTTCCCTACCACATACCTATACTAAGGGCAATTTATAATGGCCGATTTATCTACCAACCTGCAAGTCTTTTGGCTTGTGGGAGGAAACCGGAGCACCCGGAGAAAACCCACGCAGACACAGGGAGAACTTGCTAACTCCACACAGGCAGTACCCAGAATTGAACCCGGGTCGCTGCGAACAACTGCGCCACTGTGCCGCCCCTCAATATCTTCTCAATACTTAATTGACATTGCAGATGTGTGAAGTAATACATTTTGAAAGGATGAATGAGGAGAGACAACACAAGTTAAATGGTACAACTATAAAGGTGGTGAAATAACAGAGACACTTGGGGTATTTGTACACAAATCTTTGAAGGTGGCAGGAAAGGTTAACTGGACAGTTAATAAATATATGGCATCCTCGGATTTATAAATAGAGGCAAAAAGAACAAAAGCAAGGACATTATGTGAAACACATATAAAATACTAGTTCAGCTGCACCTGGAGTCTTGTGTCGAATACTGGGAACCACACTTTAGGCAGGACATGAAGCCTTCGGAGAGGGTACAGAACTGTTTTTCGAGAATTTGTGCAGGCATGAGGGATTACAATTATGTAGCTGGGGTTGTTCTGCTTCGAGCAGAGAACTTTTAGAGGAGATTTGATTGAGGTGTTTAACATTAGGAAGGGTTTAGATAAATTAAATAAAGAGAAACTGTTTCCAATGTCCAAGGGGTCACTAACCAGAGACACAGATTTAAGGCGATTGGTAAAAGAAGCAGACATGAGGATTTTTGTTTCTGAGTGGTTTGGATTTGGGATGCACTGTCTGATAGGCTGATAGATACAGATTCAATAGTAGATCCCAAAAGGGAATTGGATAAATATCTGAAGAAGAAAAAATGTTAGGGTATAGTGAAAGAGCCAGGGAGTGGGTGTAACTGGATTGCTCTTTGAAAGGGCCAGCACTGACTTGATGGGCCGAATGACATCATTCAGGACTGTGTTATTCTATGATTCCATGATTGTTCCTGCTTGTACTTTCCCAATATTCCTATCCTTTCAGCAGCTGTTTGATAAAGTAGCACATAACAGCAGTGTTACCGAATTAGAAACACATGGGATTAAAGGACCAATGTCAGCAGTGGCTCAGTTTGTCGCTCTCTCCCCTGTCAGTCACAAGCTTCTAGGATCAAGTGTCACTGCAGGACTTGATGACAAGAATCAAGGCTGACACTGCAGTCCTGTACTGAGGGAATGCTGCACTGTCAGAGGTGCCACCTTATCAAATAAAAGGTAAAGCCAGGCCCCGTCTGCCCTCTCAGGTGGATGTAAAGATCCTATGGAATTATTTAGAAGGTCAGCGGAATTATTCCCAGTGTCCTGGTCAACATTTACCCCTCAAATTAACATCACAAAAACAGATCTGATCATGATCACACTGCTACTTATGGGATCTTGCTGTGCGGGAATTGGCTGTATATTTCCTACATTACAAGACAGACTAAACGGTAAAAAGTATTCGTTGGTTGTAAGTCGCTTTGGGACATGCAGTGATCATGAAGGCGTTACTTAAATGGAAGTCCTTTTTTATTTTCAATGTCAGCATGCAGGAAATTAGGTCAGTGACAGAAAGCAGAGAGTAGCGGAGAATGGTTGTTGTTTAGTCTGGAGGGAAGTACAAAGTGCGGTTCCCCAGCGTCACTGTTGGAATCACTGTTGCTGTATGTTAATGCAATGGGCTTGTGTACAGAGAGGACAATTTCAACGTTTTCAGAGGGCAGGAAACTCAGAAATGTTAATAAACAGTCTGAAGGATAGTAAAAGACTTCAGCAGGACAGAGACTGACTGGTGAAATGGACAGGAAAATGGCAGATGTAATTTAACACAGTGAAGTGTGAAGTGAGACATTTGGGTAGACAATATGAGGAGAAACAATATAAACTCAATGGTCCCATTATAAAGTGAGTGCAGGATTAGAGAGACCTGGGGTGTACACGCACAGATCTTTAATGTAACATGTAGTGTCCTTGGTGTTAGAGAGAGAGGCACAGAGTAATAAAACTCAGGAGGAAATGCTGATGTTCATCCATCATTGGTTAAGTCCCAGCTGGAGAATTGTGTCCAATTCTGAGCACCACACTTTGGTAAGGATGTCAAGGACTTAGTGAATATACAGATGTGATTTACTGGAATGGTACCAGGGATCTGGGAATTCAGTTACGTGGAGAGATTGGAAAAGCTGGGATTGTTCTCTTTAGAGCAGTGAAGGGTAAGGGGAGATTTAATATAGAATTCAAAATCATGAAGGGTTTTGATAGGTCAATTAATGTGAAACTGTTTCCAGTGTCAGAAAGTTCAGTATTAAGAAGACACAGATTGAAGGTAATTGACAAAGAACCAGAGGTGAAATGAGGAGAATTTTCTGACACAGCGAGTTGTTGGGATCTGGAATTCACTGCCTGAAAACATGATGGAAGCAGATTCAATAATATCTTTCAAAAGGGAATTCATCAAATACATGAATTGGAATTTAAAAAGCTGGAATGTGGCTCAAAAGGAGGAGAGAGGAACTAATTTGATACCTCTTTCAAAGAGACTGCACTGACACAATGGGCCGAATATCCTCCTTCTGTGTGTAGGGTTTGTGATTCATGATCTGCCCGTGCCGGTACTTGTTGAGGCAGGTGACACACAAAGCTCCTGCTTTCTCCTCATTTCCATGAATTCTACTTGCTTCCCAGCGTGACCCACGCTGATGTCTGTCTGCACATTAACTGGGAGCGAAGTGAGCGTGAGGCTGGTTCGTGTTTCAGCCAGCATTCAGCTTTTAAAGGCAATCTGTCCCTCTTAAAGGGAAGCTGCACAGAATCACAGGAGGCTGCGTGTGCTGCTGCTGCTGCTGACTGTGAATTCTGCAATTGGAAACAAGGTAAATGGAATACTAGGACAGAGAGAGGGATCTGCAGTTCACGGATGTGTTGCTGGAGGCCTTAGTCATGGAGAGGGACAGGAGGAGGGAGGCCATGTTTTCATAGCGTGGGGCCGAGGCCCTCAAGTAACACTCTGTGAAGGGAATGGGAGCAGGTGGCCAGGGAGGTCAATGCAAGAAGTCCGGCCCCGAGGACCTGGCAGCAGAGTCGGAAGAAGTTTAATGAGCTCACACGGGTGATCAATGTCGGTGAATTCATCTCCACATGGCATCTCCTACCCCCAACACAACCAACCTCGCACATTGCTCAATGTACCACACCCCCATCACTCACCCATCAGCAATCCCTAACACTCAGGATTCAAACCTAACATTCACTTACTCCACCTCACCCTCACGCACCTTCCACTGATGCCAGCCTCACACCCACCTCTCAATGCCTCCACATACCTCCAACTATTCAGCTATGGTAGGCAAATCACCCAAACACAGTGAAACACAATCACTGCCATTCTGCTCTCTCTCTTACAGGACAAGGCGGCCCATAATCACAGGGAACAACAGTGTTCCGGCGAGGGCCAGGCATACCTTCATCCCCTGAGCCTGAGGGAGGAGATGGTTCTTCACATCATGGGACCGGCTGTGACAGAGCCCGTAACATCCGGCATCACCGACAGTATTCAGGATGATGCTATGTTCCTGCCTTATGTCCCTTGTTAACTCCCACCTCCCCTTCATCCTGCTGTCTGGGATGATGTACAAGCTTCAGATGGTGGGACCATTGACCTCCTGCTTTCCATCCCACCCCCAATCCAACACCCCAACTTTCCCCTTCGAATTTTATACTTTCCAATGATAACCCAAAACTACCAGCTTCCCAGTCACAGCAGCTCCAGGAGACAGAGAGAGAGCAGCAGCACAGCACTGATGGCGAAGCGCCATCACTTGGTCTAATACTCACAGCCAACAGTTCAAATACTTACACTGTGTGTGCTTTAGAGGCTGGTACAGAGTCGGAATCTACACGTGGTGAGTCACCGAGCACGAGTGAGCTGCAGCCAGGCCAGGGGGAAAGGATAGTTCATGTGTCAGCTCACCAGAGGGCGAGGTCACAAACGAGTTATAATACACAGGACTTAGATATGAACATTGCTGGAACTGCATACAGGAGAATGCTGATGGTCATGTACACTGAGAGACTTTGTCCATTGACAGGACTGTCAGACAGTCTGTTATCACTGTCAAGGAACATGGAGGAGTCCGGCTCCAAGATGGCACAGGACATTGCACAGATATTGAAGCCCATTCTTTCCCCTGTGGAAGTGGTCACTAACTACATGACATCACTAGCAGACCCATCCATGATACAGTATCTGGTGACCATTGTCTCAGCTTCCACTGCAGCACAGACGGCAGACACCCAACGTCTCAGTGCTGCAATGGAAGCTCAGACTGAGGTCATGTGATCCATGCTTGCTGCCATGCAGGATCAAGCTTCTCTGGTGGGTAGGGCAGAGCCCCCTCTTCTTGCCTCTTGACATAGATTCCCCTCTCTGCAGCCTCTGCTCCATTAGTTGGTCATGTTACAGACCCAGATACACTGTAACTACAGTCTCCAAATCTCGTCCAGAATTGGGTAACAAAGTCCTCTGGCCTGCCTGAATGTCTGCAGCAGCTCACGACACAACGTCCAGAAAAACATCCAAAGCACCTCCACTAACTTTACAATGGCATTAGCAAGTCAAAAGCCCCTCACCTGTAAGTTCGATGCCTGGTCCTTTGAAATAACAAGTGACTAACATAGGTTGTCAGTTAACATCCACAGACCAAGTTTCAAGGACAGACATCAACACTTTTGGGCTGGTGCACTGACGTCACCTTGAACCCTCCTTACACTAACAGCACATACATAGAACACCCGGGGAAGTCCCCTGCCCAGCATGGGGCACTGTGTTGGCTGCACTAGAAGTGGCCGGCTGTGCAGATAGCATCATTTTATGGATCAAGGTTTCTGTAACATTGGCACCAGCATGAAATTCACAGCCGGGGGAGATAGAGAGAAAAAGCAACGCACTTTCAATGGGGAATTGGGAAAAGAGTTGAAAGCATCAGATTTTCATGAATATGGGATATGGACAGGGAAATGGGACTAATTGGAGGGGTGAGGCCATGGAGGGATTAAAACACAAGAATGAGAATATTTAAATTAAGGTGCTGCCAGACCAGGAGCCAATGTTCACAGTGAGCACAGGGGTGATGGGTGATCGGGATTTGGGGTGATGGGTGATCGGGATTTGGTGTATATTAGTTTACAGGCAGCAGATTTCTGGATGGTCTGTGGTTTATGGAGGTTTATAAATGGGAGGGTGACGAGGATAGAATTGGAATAGTCAAGTGTGGATTTAACAAAAACACGGATGAGGGCTTATGCAGGAGATGTTTTGAGACAGAGGTGGACATGGGTGATATTACAGAAGTGGTATTAGGCAGGTTAAGTGATGGAGAGAACATGGCGATGAACTCAGCTCAGGTATAAACAGAACATCGAGGTTGTAAACTGTCTGGTTCAGCCTCAGACATTGGCTCGTGAGGTCGATATAGACAGTGGATAGGGAGCAGACTTTGTGAGAGAGACTGAAGACAGAGGCTTCAGTATTCCCAGGATTTACATGACAAGAACAAATGTCAGTGACATATGGTTTATAGATATAATAGTTGGATCCAGAGACTTACCAGGGACACCAATAATAGCGAGGAAGGGATAGTAAATCGTTTGAATCATCTTTCGTGCATAATAGATTCGTATTTCTAATGTTCTCCAATAATAATCTGCAGTAACTTCGCCAAACCAATAGGATAAACTCTTGCTGCCCATTTTTGTAAAATTCCAATCTATTGTTCTCAGATTCTGATCAATCCTTTCCCACTCTCTGGAGCTGCTGTTAGTCTGGAGGTGATGCACCCGGCTTGGAATAACACATTGAAAGAAATCCCTTATTAATGGAAGTGGAAAACTCTCCAATGACTCAATTAGGGTGCATGGAGACTGACATTAATTACACACACTGAACAAACAGATTCAGTTAACCCCTGTCAAACCAACATTTAGTGTTCCAAAATAAAGTAGAACATTTAGCCAGGCTGGATGTTATGTATGAGGGTTGTTAAGGGAAGGAGTGGCAGAGTCTCTGGCCAGAAGCTTTCACTCCTCCTTGGCTATGGGAGTAGTGACAGGGGAGTGGAGGACAGTAAATGATACACCCTGTTTAAAAAAAATGAGATTGGATAAACCCTGTAACTTCTGACCAATCAGTCTAATGTCGGCGATTGAAAATTTCTAGAGGCCATAACCCAGCTCAAAAATATATCTTTCTTGGAAAAACATCTGATAATAAATGACAAACAGGATGGATAGCTTGATAACCAATCATGTCTGATAATCTTGATCAAGTTAGTTGATGACATAACTGTGAGTGTTGATGAGGGCAGCTTGTTTCGTGTTATGTATATGAACTTTCAAAAGGCCTGTCATCAAATGACATTTCATAGACTTGTTATGAAAAATGGAAGACATGGATTAATGTGACAGTGATAGTGTGGATATGACATTGACTCAGGGACAGAAAGCAGAGAGAAGTGGTGAACAGATATTGTTTATTCTGGGGGAGGAGAATATACAGTGATGTTTCTCAGGGGTCAGTATTAGAATCATTGCTGTTCCTAACATATAGATAGATGCATGATATCGACGTAAATGTAAAAATAAACAATTTCAACTCCTGCAGATGGCATGAAACTTATAAGTAAGGGTGACAAAGGCGCAGACCACAGAATTATCCAACCTCACAGACTGTATATAATTTTTTATTTATCATGGACTCTCATCCAACACCAATGTATTTATCAGTCTACTTTATTTGTGTGTGATTCTCGTGTGAGTGTGTGCGTGAATGAGTAGCGTACATGTTTATTATTTTATTCAGATCCAGTTTAGATTGTTAAGTATAATAAATTCACCTCTTGTTTAATCTCAGGAAAACCTGTCTGACTGGTTCTTACACGAGCACAATAAAGGTATAAGGTAAAATACTCAATGAGGTGGTCAGCACGTCCAATGCGAAAAAAAAATAAACCCTATTGTGGTCAAATGAGAGATCGGACAAGAGGGGATCTGGGAGCCCTCCTCACATGGCTGTAACAGAAATTGACTGTAACCCAATGACAAACGAGAAATTAGAAGTGGGAAAAACAATTGATTCCCAGAAAAAAAATGAAGATTTCAATGTAGGTTTTATTGTGGCTTTCGCTGCCACAGCACTAAAAAGTTCACATTCGGAGACAGTACCATCCTGAGCCACAGCTCATGAAAATATGAACAGATGAATTAGGATCACGAGTAGGCCACTCGGCCCCTCAAGCCTGCTCTGCCATTCAATAAGGTCATGACTAATCTGATTGTAAACTCGACTTCACATTTCCACCTGCCCCCAATAACCTTTCACCCCCTTGCTTATCAATAATCTATCTACCTCTGCCTTACAAATATTCAAAGACTCTGCTTCCAGCGCCTTTTGAGGAAGAGATTTCCAAAAACACACGACCCTCACAGGAAAAAAATCTCCTCATCTGTGTGTTGAATGGGTGACCCCCTTATTTTTAAATAGGGACCCCTAATTCTAGATTCTCCCACAATGGGAAACATCCTTTCCACATCCACCCCGTCAAGACGCCTCAGAATCCTATATGTTTCAATCAAGTCGCCTCTTACTCTTCTAAAGTCCAGCGGATACAAGCCCAGCCTGTCCAATATTCCCACATAAGACGGCCCGCCCATTCCAGGTATCAGTCTAAATAGCCTTCTCTGTACTGCCCCCAATACATTTACATTTTTCCATTAACAAGGAGACCAATACTGTACACAATACTCCAGATGTGGTCTCACCAATGCCCTGTAAAACTGAAGCATGACCTCCATACTTTGCTATTCAATTTCTCTTGCAGTAAACAATAACATTCTATTAGTTTTCCAATTACGTGCTGTACCTGCATACTCGCCTTTTGTGATTCATGCACTTGGACACCCAGATCCCTCTGCATCTCAGAGCACTGCAATCTCTCACCATTTAGATAACAGGCTTCTTTTTTATTCTTCCTGCCAAAGTGGACAATTTCACACTTTCCTGCAGTATACTCCATTTTCCAGGTCTTTTCCCACTCACTTAACCTATCTATATTCCTTTGCAGTCCCCTATGTCCTGTTCACAACTTAGTTTCCTACATATCTTTGTGTCATGGGAAAATATAGCAATTCGGTCCCTTCATCCAATTAATTTATATAAATTGTAAAAAGTTGAAGATCCCTGTGGTACACCACTCGTTTCATCTTGCCAACCAGAAAATTACCAATTTATGCTGACACTCGGTTTCCTGTGAGCTAGTCAATCTTCTTTCCATACCAATATTTTCCCCCCGACACCATGAGCTTTTATTTTCTGCGATAAACTTTGATGTGGCATCTGATCAAATGCATTATAGAAATCTCAGTACAGTACATCCACCGGTTCCCCTTCATCCACAGCACATGTAACTCCATCAAAGAACTCCAACAAACTGATTAAACATGATTTAACTTTCATAAATCCATGTTGATTCTGCCTGATTACCTCGATTTGTTCTGAGTGCCGGCTATACCATGCCTAATAATATCTTCTAAATTTTTCCCCAAGACAAATGTGTAGCTAACTGGCCTGTAGTTTCCTGTTTTCTGTCTCCCTCCCTTTTTGAATAAAGGAGTTATATTGCCAATAAAGGAGTTACATACAGATTGAAGTAACTTGGTATAGGTTAAACGCCCTGTCTGCTGAAAAGTTGAGTAATGTAGCCGGAAGGTTAGGGATTACACTCCGTCCAAAAGCTAGGGAATGCATAATCGTAAGACTTGAGACCAACCATTTCTCACTTGAAGCTGAAGGCTCAAACAGGGTTAGAATCACGAACAGATAGAGTAATGTTAGCTAAGGTAAAACTAGAACAGAAGAGACTAGAATTAGAATTCCAGAGGGAACGAGAAAGAGCAGAGTGAGTGTCAAGAAAAGGAAAACGTAAGAGTGTTCCAGAAGGAGAAGGAGGAAAGGGACTTATGGCAGCTCAAACATCTAGATGAAGACTCAGTACACCCAGTGAAGGCACAGCTAGTGAGGGAGCTGCCCCTAGCTCAGGACCATGTGCTGATCTCTTAAAGTTCTCCCAGTTCATTCTAAAGTTCAATGAGGAGGATGTGGCAGCACTTTTCTTTCCTTTCAAAACATTTTCAAAGCAACTGCAATGACCGTCAGAGAACTGGACACTGGTTTTACAAAACAAAATGACAGGAAAGATGAAAGTTCATCAGATTATGAGAGGACTGAAAATGCTATCCTGGGCCCATATGAGATAGTACTGGAGCTGGACCAGCAGAAATTCAGAATCTTTGGAAAGCAGCTTGACCAAACCTACCTGGCGTTTGAAAGAGTTAAGCAATTTCGGAACATTGGAACATTGGAGCAGCAGTAGGACATCGAGCCTGTTCCACCATTCAATATGATAATAGCTGATCATCCACTTCAATGCCTTTTTCCCACACAATCCCCATTTCCCGTTATGTCACTGGTATTTAGGCCGAGGCATTGAGGAACAGAGTCGGGACGTCATGTTACAGTTGTGCATAACTTGGTTAGGCCGCATTTGGAGTATTGTGGGCAGTTCTGGTCGTCGCACTACACAAAAGATGTGATTAAGCGAGAGAGGGTGCAGAAAAGATTCACAAGGATGTTGCCTGGTTTGAAGGGCTTGAGTTAGAAAGAGAGACTGCATAGGCTGGGTCTGATTTCCCTGCAGCGAAGGAGGCTGAGAGGAGACATGATAGAGGTATATAAAATTAAGAGAGGCATAGATAGGGGAGATAGCCAGAGTCTGTTTCCCATGCTAGGGGTGACTAAAACTAGAGTGCGTAGATTTAAGTTGAGAGGGAGGAGGTCTAAAGGGATCAAAGGGGTAAATGTTTCACACAAAGAATAGTGGGTATTTGCAATGATCTGCCTGAGGATGTGGTGGAGGCAGGAACAGTAGTCACATTCAAGAGGCATCTGGACTGGTACTTGAATAAACAAGGCATCGAGGGATATGGAATTAATGCAAGCAGTTGGGATTAGTATAGATCGGCATTATAGTCAGCCCGGACGCGGAGGGCCGAATGGCCTGTTTCTATGCTGTACGACTCTATGACTCCATTTAGAAATCTGTTAATCTCTGCTTTGAACATACTCAATGACTGAGCTTCCACAGCCCTCTGGGGTAGAGAATTCCCAAGATTCACAACCCTCTGAGAAAAGGCATGTCTCCTCATCTCTGTCTTCAGTGGATTTCCACTTATTTCGAAATTGTTTCCCCTGGTTCTAGATTCCCCAACCAGGGGAAACATGTTAGCTGCATCTACCCTGTCTATCACTTTCAGTATTTTGTAGGTTTCAATCAGATCACCTCTTATTCTTCGAAACTCTAGAGAATACAGGCCCAGTTTCCCCAATCTCTCTTCATGGGACGGTCCCGCCAAATCGGGAGCAAGTCTGATGAACCGTCATTGCACTCCCTCGATGATCATAACATCCTTCCTCAGGTGAGGGGACCAAAACTGAACACATTACTCCAGGGGCAGTCTAACCAAGTTTCCATACAATTGCAGCAAAACGTCACTACTACTGCACTCAAATCCACTTCAATAAAGGCTAACATACCATTAGCCTTCCTAATTGCTTTCTGCACCTGCATGTTTGTTTTCACTGACTTATTGACGAGGACATCCAGGTCCCTTCGTACAACTACACTTTCTAATGTCTTACCGTTTAAGAAATACTCTGCACATCTGTTCCTGCTACCGAAGTGGATAACCTCACATCTTTCCACATTATATTTCAACTGCCATGTTCTTGCCCACTCACTACGGCTGTCCAAATCCCCTTGAAGCCGTCTTGCATCTTCCTCGCAACACTCATTCCCATCTAGTTTACTGGCATCTGAAAACCTGGAAATATTACATTGGTCCCCACATCCAAAGTCATTGATACATATTGTGAAAAGCCGGGTCACAAGCACTGATCCCTGCAGTACCCCACTAGTCACAGCCTGCCAAGGCAAGAATGACTCATTTATTCCTACTCTCTGCTTTCTGCCTGTTCTTCTTCTTTGGGCCTCCTTATCTCGAGAGACAATGGATACGCGCCTGGAGGTGGTCAGTGGTTTGTGAAGCAGCGCCTGGAGTGGCTATAAAGGCCAATTCTAGAGTGACAGGCTCTTCCACAGGTGCTGCAGAGAAATTTGTTTGTCGGGGCTGTTGCTCAGTTGACTCTCCCCTTGCACTTCTGTCTTTTTCCTGCCAACTACTAAGTCTCTTCGACTCGTCACATTTTAGCCCCGTCTTTATGGCTGCCCGCCAGCTCTGGCGAACGCTGGCAACTGACTCCCACGACTTGTGATCAATGTCACAGGATTTCATGTCGCGTTTGCAGACGTCTTTAAAGCGGAGACATGGACGGCCGATGGGTCTGATACCAGTGGCGAGCTCGCTGTACAATGTGTCTTTGGGGATCCTGCCATCTTCCATGCGGCTCACATGGCCAAGCCATCTCAAGCGCCGCTGACTCAGTCGTGTGTACAAGCTGGGGATGTTAGCCGCTTCAAGGACTTCTGTGTTGGAGATACGGTCCTGCCTCCTGATGCCAGGTATTCTCCGGAGGCAGCGAAGATGGACTGAATTGAGACGTCGCTCTTGGCTGACATACGTTGTCCGGGCCTCGCTGCCATCGAGCAAGGTACTGAGGACACAGGCCTGATACACTCGGACTTTTATGCTCCGTGTCAGTGCGCCATTTTCCCACACTCTCTTGGCCAGTTTGGACACAGCAGTGGAAGCCTTTCCCATGCGCTTGTTGATTTCTGCATCTAGAGACAGGTTACTGGTGATAGTTGAGCCTAGGTAGGTGAACTCTTGAACCACTTCCAGAGCGTGGTCGGCAATTCTGCCTGTTAACTAATCCTTAATCCATGCCAGTACATTATCTCCTATTCCTTGTGCTTCAATTTTACTAAACAACCTCCTGTCGGGGACTTTATCAAAAGCCTTCTGAAAATCCAAGTATACCACGTCCACCGACTACCCTTTATCAAATCTGTGTGCAACATCCTCAAATAACTGCAACAGGTTCGTCAAACATTGTTTCCCATTTATCCATGTTGACTCTGCCCAATCAGATCCATTTATCACATTCTTTCGAATAGAGTATAGCTTGTTCCCAGCGACTGATGTAAGGATAACATGTCTGTAGTGCCCTGTTTTCTCTCTCCCTCCATTCTTAAATACTGGGGAGACATTTTCTATCTTCTAATCTACAGGAACAGTTCCAGAATCTACAGAATATTGAAAGATATTCACCAATGTATCCACTATTTCCAAAGCTTCCTCTTTCAACACTCTGGGATGTAAAATATCAGGTCCTGGGGACTTGTCAACCTTCAGCTCCATTAACTTCTCCAAGACAACCTTCTTACTCTTACTAATTTCATTCACTTCCTCAATCCCCCTAGTCCCTTAGATCTCTAACTCTGGGAGATTTCTTGTATCTTCCTCAGGCAGACACAAAATAATCATTTAGCTTCTCTGCCATTTCTCAATTCCCCATTATAAATTCTCCTGACACTGCCTGTAATGGACCCACATTTGTCTTAGCTAAACTTTTCCTTTTTCCGTACCTACAGAGGATTTTACAGTCCATTTTGTGTTTGTTCTTGGCCAGTGATATGAGTGCTCAAGATAGAGCCCACATATGAAACCCTCAGAGCGGTGATCCTCCTCGAGGAGTTCACAAACTCGCCCCCTCGCATTAAACCCCACATAGAGGGCCAGAAGGTTCACAGATATTCTGGCTGATGAATTTTCACTTGTACGCAAAGCCTTAACCCCAGAGGGAACTCCGTTCCTAGTCACCCCAAAGATCCGAGAATAAAAGGTGGAAGGGTGATCGGAGTCCGAGCAGCCATGGGCAAGAACGAAAAGCGGGACAGACAAGGGTCCATCCTCAGGCCAAATAGGACGGTACTGAGAGCAGGAGTAATGGCTGAAGATCTGTATGTTTTCACTGGAATAAGGCAGATCACCATCGAGATGACTAATGGACGTGACGGGGAAAACCTGTAGGATTAATCAGGGTCCACCAGAGCAGTGCAGGAAAACGGGCCCTGATGGAAAACACAGCAGATCAGGCTGTGCTTTCAACTGTCGCAGTCAGACCCAGTAAACCTACCGCCGAGCGTGTGGAAAACGTAACAAAATCCCAGAGTTACAAGGATTTTGTATTCCAAGGAAAAGTGACCCCATACCCCTCGAGTGGGGCAAGCAAGCCCATCGTCATACTGAGGGATACAGGGGCCACCCAATCCCTTCACCTGGGAAAAGGCATCACCTTTCCTCCAGAGAGTACAGTGAATGCTGGAGTGTTAGTGAATGCTATCGGAAGACAGTATATGTCCATATCTTTATATCAGCTGCACTTGGAGTGTGACCCAGTTTCAGGACCGGTAACCATGGGAATTGTACCTAGATTACCGGTGTATGGGTCGACCTGCTCCTGGGTAATGATCTGACAAGGGAAAAGGTGGCAGCTTCCCCAGTAGTTCTTGAGACACCAAAAGAGGTCAGAGAGACAGAACATTTACAGAAGAAGATCCCAGGCATTCTCCCTGATTGTGTGGTGAGTCGGTCCATGGCCAAACAATCTCCTGAACTTACACAGCAGACGGATGACCCTACTGTCTGGTTGTCTGAAACCTTCTTTGGGAAGTTAGAGGACCCAAAGTATGTGTTAAACAGATCCTCCTTAGTTGAGTCTCTGTGTTAAAAAAATAGCACAGACTGTCCAAACCAAATGTGAAGCAGAGGAAGTTGCAGAGTGCTACTATTTAAAGAATGAGGAGCTGATGTGGCAGTGGAGACCTGCTCACAGACCTGCGGATGAAGACTGGACAGTGGATCACCACATAATGGTGCCGCTGGGGACCCTTACAGAAATATTAAGAATGTCCCACGAACATCCACTGACTGGACATCTCGGTGTACGAAAAGTCGAAGACCGCATAAGAGAGCATTTTGACTGGCCACAACTCACAATTCACCAAAGAGAAGGACTTGGTGGATGACAAGCCAATGGAAGGGAGTGGAGATAGTCTCGGTCATGTCGTTATCAAAAAGGAGGCGTTGGGCGTCTTGCAAAGCATTAAGGTAGATAAGTCCCCAGGGCCTGATGGGATCTATCACAGAATACTGAGGGAGGCAAGGGAAGAAATTGTTGAGTCCTTGATTGAAATCTTTGCATCCTCATTGGCTACAGGTGAGGTCCCAGAGGTCTGGAGAATAGCCAATGTTGTTCCTTTGTTTAAGAAGGTTACTAAGGATAATCCAGGAAATTATAGGCCGGTGAGCCTTATGTCAGTGGTAGGGAAATTATTAGAGAGCATTCTTCGGGACAGGAGTTACTCCCATTTAGAAACCAACGAACTGTTAGCGAGAGGCAGCATGGTTTTGTGAAGGGGAGGTCGTGTCTCACTAACTTGATTGAGTTTTTTGAGGAAGTAACGAAGATGATTGATGAAGGAATGACAGTGGATGTTCTCTACATGGACTTCAGTAAAGCCTTTGACAAGGTCCCTCATGGCAGACTGATACAAAAGGTGAAGTCACACGGGATCAGAGGTGAGCTGGCAAGATGGATACAGAACTGGCTCGGGCATAGAAGACAGAGCGTAGCAGTGGAAGGGTGTTTATCTGAATGGTGCGCTGTGACTTGTGGTGTTCCGTAGTTCTGTGACCTTTGCTGTTTGTAGTGTCTATAAATGATTTGGAGGAAAATGGTGCTGATCTGATTAGTAAGTTTGTGGACAACACAAATATTGGTGGAGTTGTGGATAGTGATGAGGATTGTCAAAGGATACAGCAGGATATAGATCGGTTGGATACTTGGGCGGAGAAATGGCTGATGGAGTTTAATCCGGACAAATATGAGGTAATGCATTTTGGAAGGTCTAATGCAGTGGGACGTATACAGTCAATGGCAGAACCCTTAGGAGTATTGACAGGCAGAGAGATCTGGGCGTACAGGTCCACAGGTCGCTGAAAATGGCAACGCAGGTGGATAAGGTAGTCAAGAAGGCATGCAGCATGCCTGCCTTCATCGGTCCGGGCATAGAGTATAAAAATTGGCAAGTCATGCTGCAGCTGTACAGAACCTTAGTTAGGCCACACTTAGAATTTTGTGTGCAATTCTGGTCGCCACACTACAAGAAGGACGTGGAGGCCTTGGAGAGGGTATAGAAGAGGTTTACCAGGATGTTGCCTGGTCTGGAGAGCATTAGCTATGAGGAGAGGTTGGATAAACTCTGATTGTTTTCACTGGAACGACGGCGGTGGAGGGGCGACATGATGGAGGTTTACAAAGTTATGAGTGGCATGGACAGAGTGGATGGTTAGAAGCTTTTTCCCAGGGTGGGAGAGTCAGTTACTAGGAAAAGTAGGTTTGCGGTGAGAGGGGCAAAGTTTAGAGGGGATGTTCGAGGCAAGTTCTTTACACAGAGGATGGTGAGTGCCGGGAATTTGCTGCCGGTGGAGGTGGTGGAAGCAGGTACGATAGCGACGTTTGAGAGCCATCTTGACAAATACATGAATAGGATGGGAATAGAGGGATACGGTCCCCGGAAGTGCAGAAGATTTTAGTTTAGGCAGGCATCAAGATCGGCGCAGGCTTGGAGGGCCGAATGGCCTGTTCCTGTGCTGTACTGTTATTTGTTCCACGAAGATGTGGTTGAGCTCTGTAAAACTGGTCACATGTGCCAGGTTGTGCGGAAGCCACAACCGGCAGTAAAACCTGCATCCCTAATTCCCATACAGTTTTTGGGGAACCCTTCAGCAGAGTGCTGGTGGATTGTGTGGGACACCTGCTGAAAACAAAGTGGGGTCTACCAGTATCTTCTCACCATTATGGACGTAGTGGAACAATACCCAGAGGCCATTCACTGAGGAGCTATCTCAGCCAATGTAGTGGTGGAGGGGCTGAACCAATTCTTTACACGATATGGGTTGCCTGCTGAGATCCAGATGGATCAGGGCACACATTTAATGTACAGTATTTTTGAAAATGTCATGGGTAATCTGAACATAACCCAGCAAAACCCCTGAGCCTACCACCCGCAGTCACAACGGGCTTTGGAGCGGTACCACCAGACCCTAAAGGCAATGATCAGCTCATACTGCTATGAGTAACCCTATGACTTTGACAAAGGGCTGGGATTTCTCCTGTTGGTTACCAGGGACTTATCCAGTGATTCCACTGGCTTTAGTCTCTTTGAATTAGTTTATAGACACGAGATGAGATATCCTCTTTAACTAATCACGGAGAAGTTTTTGGGACACAGGGATGAGTCTTCCATGTTAGACAACATTTCCATGCTCTGGGAATAGTTCACGAGAGCCTCTGTAATGGCACAGGAGCACCTAAAAACCTCCCAGATAGCTATGAAAATGTAAGAAGGCAAAAATGCCACGGCTAGAACATTTCAGGACAGAGACCATGTATTGTTATTCCTCCCAATGCAGAGTGAACCCCTTAAAGCCCAGTTCAGTGGTCCATGTCGAGTGGCAAACGGAATAGTCAGGTAAGTTATTTAATTGATACAGCAGACCAAAGGAAAAAAAGTGAAGGCGTTGGAGGGGACAGACAAGTACAGATCTGTCAGACAGTCAGGAGGGAAGGATTGAAAAGGACAGTGAGGACACGTTAGAGGAGGGTCAGGAGGATTCCCAACTAGAATCCCCTACTCTCCAATTAGCCAACCCTGAAATGTTAGAGAAATTAGACCACACGCTCTCCTCCTTAAATGCAGTCCAAACAGGTACCCTAAAAAGGCTGCCAACAGCATTTGCAGAAACGTGCAAGGACAAAAAAAGGTTTCCAAAAAGGTAAGACAATGGTGAGGGAGATGGCTGACCTAGTGGAAGTGCTATAGGAGAGTGCAGTGAAAGCCGGACAGACACTTGTGAGCACTAATGTCCCAGAGGACATAGGGAAGATCAGAAAAAGAATTCTCCCCATAGTAATGAGAAAAGGGAAGGGAAAATACCCTAAAGTGAACAGCACTTGTGTACCTCACCAGAAAGCTAAAAGTGAGGTCAGTGTGGATCTACCCATTGAAGAACCCAATGATCAGGTCCCAAACCCAAAGCTCATCAAACACAACAATTTCAAAGCAGAACTCAGCAAGAACAAAGGCCCAGATGAAACCTCAAACACCTCACAGGGGCTAAAATAAACAATGCATTACACACTGTCGGTTTCGGGAGAAAGGTTATCAATGTGCAGGAACCTGATTGGTTCAAGCTTCATTGCAAGAGAGAAAAAAAAACCAATGTAATCGCTGATGAATTGTCCAGGGTGGAACCCGACACGTAACCATCCCAGACAAAACTCCAACGCAATTAAGTCAGCACAACTGTAACAGACAATGTCAGCTGCAGTAATTCTAAGATTAATGTGTCAATTTGAGAAGTTATTATTGAGATTGAATGTGTGTTTCCCTCTATTTCTTCCCACAATTCTGTAATGAAATGTTCCTGTTATCACATTTCTTTCCGTGTGCTGCAGCGGTGTCAAGATAACACAATAAGTCAAATGAGGAATTTTAATTCATCGGTTGGAAACTTACAGTAAACTTTAATGGAAAAAATCCTACAGTTAGCCTTGAAAAATCTGGGAGCCAAGATTGCCACCACAATTGGTATCTGAAACACCTTTTCACATTCCAAGATCTCCAACAGGAGATACATGTCTGATGAGCGTGGAGCGAAAACGTTGGCTTGCTCTCGTTATCGAATTACCGTAGATTGCATTCATTAACACGGCATACAAGACCTCCCTGACACATTGACTTTAAAAGAACAAACTCCTCCAAGTGTAAATACTGGTATCCTGAATCCTGGGGAGATAGAAGTTCCTAACCTTGAATCACATTATAAGTGACCAGAGAACACAGTGAATCAGGCATGCGGCCTTCTGTCCATCTCTGTGAAAGCTGGGAGTTTCCCCTGGACAAAGACAGACAAGTCAGTGATTCAAACTGTGTACAAGCAGAAGGACTGTATCCCGCCTATCTCTCTCCGTCTCTCTGTCAAGATAACAACACCCTCCAAGCCTACAGATTACTACAGACAGAGACACCAGGGGAAGAAAGCCACCCACAAGTCTGCCACCAAGAAAACACTGATCCACGTGGGCCAGCAACAAAGGGCATTTTGACCAGCCAAATACTTCAAGAATACAAATTGAGCCAGAAGACCACCGAATCTACCAACATCACAGAATGAGTATTTTTTTTCCAAAATTAATTTAGGACTCCAATCCAACCACAAATGTACTTCTCACTCTGTAATATCGTTGTGTGTGATTCTCGTGAGTGTGTGTGTAAGTGTGTGGTGTACTTTTTATGATTTTATTTCGATCGGGTTTAGATTGTTAAGCATAATAAACTCACGTCTTCCGTGTTTAAACTCAAGAGAACCTGTCCGATAGGTTCCTTCACCATCACATCAAAGGGAAACGGTAAAATACTCACTGAGATGGTTAGCACATCCACTCTCTGAAAAGGACAAACCCTATTGCGGTCAAATAAGAGGAAGGACAAGAGAAGCGACTGTGACCCCTCTTCACCTGGCCGAAACAATAGGCAGGGTTGCGGATGGAGAGAATATGGGAATGAACTCAGATCAGCATTAAATAGATAGCAGAGGTTATAAACTCCCTGGTTCAGCCTTAGACAATTGCCAGTGAGGGAATGTAGAACCTGAATAGGGAATAGAGTTTGTGACAGAAACTGAAGACACGATTTAAATGACAAGAACTCCAAATCCGTGAAATATGGTTTATAAAACTAATAGTTGGATACAGAGACTTACCAGGGACACCAATAATAGCGAGGATGGGATAATAAATCGATTGAATGATCTTCAGAGCATAAAGGATACGCCATTCAAATGTTATCCAACCATAATCTGTAGTGAGCCAGTAAAACCAATGGGAGAAACTCCTGCTGTCCTTTGTTGTAACATTCCAATCTATTATCCTCAGATTCTGACCCATTGTTGTAACATTCCAGTCTATTGTTCTCAGTTTCTGACCCATTGCTGTAACATTCCAGTCTATTGTTCTCAGATTCTGATCTATCCTCTCCCTCTCTCTCTGGAGCTGCTGATCCCTGTTAATTCCGCTGGTGATGTTCCCGCTGACAATATGGGATAATGCATTGAAAGGAGACCCTTATTAATAGAAGATGGAAACCCTCCAGTGACACAATTATGGTCCATGGAGACTGACTTTGATTACAGTCACTGAACAAACAGGTTCAGTTAACTCCTTTCAATCCAACACTTTTTGTACCACAATAAAGTAGAACATTTATCCAGTCTGGATAGGATATCTGAGGTTCAATGAGGGAAAGAATTGTGGAAACAGCAGCAGCACTGGTCAGAATCTTCGAATCCTCCTTGGATATGGGCGTGGTGACAGAGGACTGGAAGGCTGAAAATTTACACCTTGTTTACAAAAGGAGAGGTTGGACAAACCGTGTAACTACTGAGCAGTCAGTCTAATGTTGGTGGTTGGAAACTTCTGGAGGCCGTAACCCAGCATGAAGCACGTGTTGCCTGTAAAATCATGGGTTAATAAATGACAAGCAGCAGAGATAGATTAACGGAAAATCATTTGCTAATCTTGATCGAGTTCGTTGCGGACATAACTGTGAGTGTTAATGAGAATAGCGAGTTTCGTGTAATGGAATCATAGAAACAAAGAAAGGTTAAGGCACAGAAAGAGGCCAGCCGATAAACGATCCATCTATTCTCATCCCACCTTACAGCATTTGTTTAATAACTCTGCAGATTGCAGAACTTGAGCTGCATATCCAGACTTCATTTGAATAGGTTGAGGGTCCCTGCATGAACTACCCTTTCAGGGAGTGAGTTCCAGACTCACACCAACGCAGGGGACACAGTACTGAGCCTTGTGGAACGCCACTGGAAACATCCCTCCAATTTCTAAAATACCCTGAACAATTACCCTTTGTTTCCTGCCCCTGAGCCAATTTCCTATTTCTGGGTGAACAAGTGTTTTCCTCAACTCCCCTCTAATCTTTCCACCAATCATTTTAACTCTATGCCCCCTCATCGCTGACCTCTCTGCTAAGGTGGATAGACCATTCACCTCCACTCCATCTAGGCCCCTAAAAATGCTGTACATTTCAATCAGATCTCCCCTCAGCCTGCTCTGTTCCAAGGAGAACAACCCTAGCCTATCCAATATTTCCTCATAGCTGCATTTTTCCAGTCCTGGCAACATCCTCGTAAATCTCCTCTGTACCCTCTCTGGTGCAATTACATCCTTTCTGTAATGAGGTCACCAGAGCTGCACACAGTACTCAGGTTGTGGTCTACCCAAAGAGTTATACAGTTCCAGCATAACCTCTGTGCTCTTATATTCTATACTTTGGCTAATAAAGGAATTGATTCCATATGCCTTCTTAACCACCTTATCGACCTGTCCTGCTACCTTCAGGTAAATGTGGGCATTGACTCCAAAGGTCCCTCACTTCCTCTACACTTCTCACATGTTCCCATTTATCGTATATTCCTTTGCCTTGTTTGACCTCCTCAATTACATCGCCTCATACTTAATCAGGTTGAATCCCATTTGGCACTTTTCTGCCTTCGATATCTTCCTGCAGCCCACAGCTATCCTCCTCGCTATCTACTACATGGCCAATCTGTGTGTCATCGACAAACCTCTTGATCATGCTTCTACATTTACGTCCAAATCGTTAATATATGCCACAAACAGCAGGGGACCCAGTACTGAGCCCTGTGGAGCGCCACTGGAAGCAGCCCTCCAGTCAATAAAACACCCGTCAGCAATTACACTTTGTTTCCTGCCACTGAGCCAATTTGGTATCAACCTGGCTGTATTTCCCTGGATTACCTGGGATTTTATTTTTTTAACCAGTCTGACATGTGGGACCTTGTCAAAAGCCTTGATAAAAAATCCATGTCGACCACATGAACTGCACTACCTCATCTATCTTCCTTGTTACTTCTTCAAAAAATTCAATCAAGTTGGTCAAACTGGAGCGTCCCTTAACAAATCCTTGCTGACTATCCTTGATTAGCCTGTGCCTTTCTAACAGACAGTTTAACCTGTCTCGCAGAATAGATTCCAATAATTTGCCCACGACTGAGGTTAGACTGACTGGCCTGTAATTTTTCAGTCTAACCCTGGCTCCCTTTATAAACAGAGGTATAATGTTAACAGTACTCCAATCCTCTGGCACCACACCTGTACCCACTGACGACTGGAAAATGATGGTCAGACCCTCTGCTATTTCCTCTCTTGCTTCTTTTAACAGCCTAGGATGCATTTTATCTGGATCTGGTGACTTATCAACTTTCAAGGATGCTAATCCCATTAATACTTCCTCTCTCCCTATGTATATCACATCAAATACTTCATATTCCTCCTCCTTAGCTACAATATCTGCGTCATACCCCTCTTTTGTAACGTGAAACACGTATTCATTAAGAACCATACCAACATCTTCCACCCCTGCACATGCATATGCAATTATGTATATACACTTATGTATACAGACTTTCAAAAGGCCTGTGATCAAATGACATTTCATAGACTTGTTATGAAAATGGAACACATGGATTAATGTGACAGTGATAGTGTGGATATGACACTGACTCAGGGACAGAAAGCAGAGAGAAGTAGTGAATAGACATTGTTCAGACTGGTGGAGGAGGGGGAGTATACAGTGCAATTTTTCAAGGGTCATTATTATAACCAGTACTCTTCTTGACTTATAGATAAATTGATACATGACAAAGACTTACGCGTGAAGAGCAGAGTCTCAACATTTGCATAAGCCAGTGGTTAGCACCGCAGCCTCACAGCTCCAGCGACCCGGGTTCAATTCTGGGTACTACTTGTGTGGAGTTTGCAAGTTCTCCCTGTGTCTGCGTGGATTTCCTCCGGGTGCTCCGGTTTCCTCCCACATGCCAAAGACTTGCAGGTTGATAGATAAATTGGCCATTATAAATTGCTCCTAGTATAGGTAGGTGGTAGGGAAATATAGGGACAGGTGGGGAAGTGGTAGGAATATGGAATTATTGTAGGATTAGTATAAATGGGTAGTTGATGGTCGGCACAGACTCAGTGGGCCGAAGGGCCTGTTTCAGTGCTGTTTCTCTAAATAAAAAATAAATAAATAAATAGTAACCTGTGTGAAGGATAGTAGCTGCTTCAGCAGGAGGACGTGGACAGTCAGATGGTGAAATGAGAATACACATGGTGAATGAAATTTAACACATAGAATTGGGGAAGTGATTATTTTGTGAGGGAGAATAAGGGGAGTGAGTAGAAACTAAACTGCACCATTTAATAGATGGTACCGGAGCACAGAGAATGGGTGCATATGTACACAAATCTTCAATGGTGGCTGGACAAGTTGTGAAGATTTTAAAAAGGCATCCGGGATCCTTAGCTTTATAACGAGAAGCAAAGAATTAAAAAAAAACACAAGAACATTCCGCTAAGACTAGAAATGACTGTTTGAGCCTCAGCCGGGATATTGTTTCCAATTCTGGACACCACACTTTATGAAGATTTCAAGGCCTTGGAGATGGTACCTAGGCGTTATACTAGAATGGTAACAGGGATGAGGGACTTCAGTTATGGGGAGAGAATCTGGGATTATTCTCCTTAGAGCAGAGAAGCTAAAAGGGAGATTTAATAGAGGGGCTGAAAATGATGATGTGTTTTGCGAGAATAAATAAAGATAATCTGGTTTGACTGGATGAAGGGTCAGTAACCAGAGAACACAGTTTCATGTTGATTAACAAAAAAACAGAGGAGAGATGAGCAGATTTTCTTTTCTTTACACAGCGAGTGTTTATGATTTGGAATTCACTTCCTGAAAGGGTTGTGGAAGCAGATTTAACAGAAACGTTCAAAACGGAATTGGATCAATACTAACAGGGTGATTTACTGGACTGGGAGAAAAGAACAGGGGAGAGGAATAATTGAAAATTTCCTTCAAACAGCTGGAACTGGGACGATTTGTTAAATGGTCTCCTCCTGTGCTGTGTGATTCTCTGACTGTCTGATAACAGAAACCATTGAGTTCGTATCTCATGTGCACAATTGACTTTCAGCAGTTTTTAATCCCGAGATTAATTGTTACTTGTTTTCTGCTGAAGACAACAGCAGAAAGACAAACACAAGGAGCTGGTGAGATAAATTGTGTTGACAATTTGTTTATTGGGTTATGACGTCTCACTCTGATCACAGACCTCGCCTGGTTTCAATCCGTCAATTACAAATTCATTGATTTTATTACTATTTTATTTCCTGTCTATTTGTTCTCAGGATATGGGTGATACTGACAAGGCCAGCATTACTTCCCCATCCCTGGTTACCATGAGAAAATGGTGAATCTTGAACCACTGCAGTCCCTGTGGTTCTGACAAACAAAATAACATTTAGTATTTTGATGAGACAGTTTCATCACTGGGCATTTCAGAATGAGTTAGGTTTGAACATGAGGATGAGAGTTTTAAAATCAAGATGTTGCCAGAGCAGGGGCCAATGTAGGTCAACGAGCACTGGAGTGATGGATGAACGGGACTTGCTTTGAGTTTAGATACAGGCAGCAGAGTTTTAGATGAACACATGTTTGTGGCAGAGTCAGTACAGGTTAGATGCAGAGTAAAGCTCACTCGACACTGTCCCCCATTAAATACTCGGAGGACAAGTACAGCACTGGGGTTGGCTGCTGCCTAATTGGAGGTGCTGAGTAGTTAACGAAGTTCAGCTGACTGTGGCTGTGTGAATAGGCTGGAAGCTGTGTGACTGCTGCAAGAGGGAGAGACTGAGATTGAAGGAAAGGTTTTTCCACATTGGCAACATGAGTCTGGGGAAAGAGGCTGGGAGAGGAGCTAATTCGATAGCTCTTTCAAAGAGACAGTACTGACACAATGGGCCGAATAGCCTTTTTCTGTGCTGCACCAATCTCTAATTCTATGAGCAAGAGACAAAGAGTGAAGTGACTGAGGGAAAGATAAAAAACGTGAAAGAGGGAAAGGTCAATCGGAAGTGCGAAAAAATCGTGTTTGCATCACTTTTGCAGCAGAGGAGTCATGATCTGCCCGTCCCCGTTCCTGTTGAGACAGGTGACACACAAACATCCTGCTGCCTCCTCATTTCCATGCATTCTACGTACACCACAAAGCGACCCGCCCTGCTGTCTGTCTGCAAGTTTAACAGGGGACTAACTGTGTGTGAGGCTGGCTCGTGTTTCAGCCAGGCTTCAGCTCTTCAAGGCGGTCTGTCCCTCTAAACGGGAAGTTGCACTGAATCACAGGAGGCTGCCGTTGCTGATTGGGAACGCTGCAATTGGAGACAAGGTCAATGGAATCTAGGACAGAGAGTGGGCTCTGCTGTTCACGGATGTAGTGTTGGAGGCCTTAGTCATGGAGTCTGAAAGGAGGAGAGAGGCCATGTTTCCGTGGAGTGGGCTGGAGACCCTCAAGGAACGTCCTCCGAAGGGAATGGGAGCAGGTGGCCAGGGAGGTCAATGCAAGAGGTCTGGCCCTGAGGACCTGGCAGCAGAGACAGAAGAAGTTTAATGAGCTCACACGGGTGGTCAATGTCAGTGAATTCATCTCCACATGACATCTCCTACCCCCAACACCACCAACCTCTCACACTGCTCAATGTACCACACCCCCAATTCTCACCCATCAACAGTCCCTAACACTCAGGGCTAACACCTAACATTCACATACTCCACCTCACCCTCACACACCTTCCACTGATACCAGCCTCACACCCACCTCACTGCCTCCACATATCTCCAGCTATTCAGCTATGGTAGGCACATCACCCAAACACAGTGCAACACAATCACTTATATTCTGCCCTCTCTCTTACAGAACATGGTGGCTGACAATCACAGAGAGCAGCAGTGAATCGGCGGGGACCGGGCAGACCTTTATCCCCTGAGCCTGAGGGAGGAGATGGTTCCTCACATCATGGGACTGGCTTGACAGAGCCCGCAGCATCCGGCATTCAGCATGATGTTATGCACCTGCCTTATGTCTCTTCTTAACTCCCACCTCCCCCTCCTCCTGCTGTCTGGGATGATGTACAAGCTGCAGATGGCGGGACCATGAATTCATGCTTTCTATCCCACCCCCAATCCCTCACCCCAACCCTCCTCTTCTGATTTTATACTTTCTAATGACAACCCAAAGCTGCCAGCTTCCCAGTCACAGCAGCTCCAGGAGACAGAGAGAGCAGCAGCACAACACTGAGAGTGATGCCCCATCATTTGGTCTGAAACTCACAGTCACCAGATCAAATACTTACACTGTGTGTATCTTAGAGGCTGGGATAGAGTCGGAATCTGCACGTGGTGAGTCACCGAGCACGAGTGAGGTGCAGCCAGGCCAGGGGGAAAGGATAGTTCATGTGTCAGCTCACCGGAGGACGAGGTCACAAACGACTTATAATACACAGGACTCAGATGTAAACATTGCTGGAACAGCAGACAAGAGAATGCTGATGGACATCTATAATGAGATACTTTGTCCATTGACAGGCCTGTCAGACAGTCTGTTGTCACTTTCAAGGAACATGGAGGAGTCCGGCTCCAACGTGGCACAGGACATTGCATAGAACTTGAACCCCATTCTTTCCCCTGTGGAAGTGGTCACTAACTCTATGACTGCACTAGCGGACCCAGCCGTGATACAGTGTCTGGTGAACATTGTCTCAGCTTCCACTGCAGCACAGACGGCAGACTCCCAACGTCTCAGTGCTGCAGTGGAAGCTCAGACTGAGGTCATGAGATCCATGCTTGCTGCCATGCAGGTTCAGACTGTTGTCATCATGGCTGTGGATCTCAGTGTTCAAAGGGGTTTGTAGGATCTCACAGCAGTCCAGCAATTTGTGATCCAGTAGATTACTAGGATTGCTGAGGTGTCGCCCCGGGGGAGTGACAGTGTCTGCATGGAGCATGAACCTGCTGTCCTCTCTCAGGATGATAGCATTTGTTTTCCCTTCACTGTCACTCCACCAGTGTCCTTGCTGTTACCCATCAGCCAGCCCAGGCTGCTGCTGCCCATGTCGAGGTGGTGCAATCCAAATACGAGCCCGTAAGGCCCTGAGCTGCTCGAGGACGTCCTGCAAGTCCATCTGCAGTCTCCCCAGTGAAAGTCAGCAGCCTTCCACCAGCCATGCTGCAGTCACTGGAGAAACACTATGTAGGAGCAATAGGCAAGTCGAGGGAAGCCACAAGACAGGCACTAAGGGAATACACAAGGTTGAATAGTTCCGTTTAGTTTGAATAATTGAATGTGTTGTTGGATAAAGATGTTAATGAAAAGGTTTTTGCTGGTGGTTTTTATTGCAGGATGGTGACCAAGGGGACTCTGTGATGGGGCGTCTCAGATGGGTGTAATGGTGGAGAATGGGGGATCCATGGTGGGAAAGGGAAGTTGTCTTATGTGAACTGGAATCTTAGGTGACAGTCTCCAATACCTGTCCGGGTCGATGGCATCCAGGAATTATCCTCCCTGCCTCCACCTCCTCCTCCTGAGGTGTCCTCCGTATTCCTGGTGCCAATGCCTGTGTCCTCATGATGGTGAAGATATGAAGGGTGCAGCAGAACACCATGAACTTGGACAGCTGCTCCAGTGTGTACTGGAGGACTCCCCCCGAGCGGTTCAGACATCGGAAGCATTGCTTCATCACACCGATGATTTGTTCCACCATGTTCCTGGTGACTCCATTGCTCACGTTATACACATGTTAATTGTGTGAGGTTGGTTGGCGGTGGGAGGTGGTTTGGGGATGTAGAAACATGGGCTGTGTCTAGAGAATGGAATCTTTCATCTCCGAGGAGCCACATTCTGGTTCTACATGGCAGCCAAAGTGTTGGAACCGGCTGACTGCATCAGAATGAATGTATCGTGGCTGTTGCCAGGATAGTACACCAACATGATGTACTGGGCATGCTCACACACCAACTGTACATTAATGGAGTGAGAGTTCCTCCAGTTCATGTACCCCTCCCCGTCGACACGGAGGCCCCGCAGAGACACCTACACCATCAGGAATCCCGCTATCCTGACAAAGCCACGGGATATCTCATCCTGCTTCTCCCTGCTGAGGGAGAAACTGGTGACATAGATGGTCACCCTCACCTCCCTGAATTATCAGTGGGGAACACACAGGCCTAGTAACTACTGGTCAGTTAGTTTAACATCAGTCGTGAGTAATGTTTTAGAAACAATAATCAGGGAAAAAGGACAACACACACTTGGAGAGGTTTGAGTTATTTAAGGATTGTCAGCACGGATATCTAAATGGCAGATCATGCTTGACTGAACTAATTGAATTTATTTTGATGCTCAGAGAAGGTTGATGCAGGGAATGTGGTGGATGTTGTCTACATGGATTTTATCAAAGTATTTGACGAAGAACCAAACAAAAGCTTGGTTAGCAAAACTGAAGCTCATGGAATAGCATCCAATTGGATCAAAAATTGTCCAGAGGACAGAAAAAAGAGAAATGTGTTAAATGGTTGCTTTTCAGACTGGAGCATGGTAGACAGTGATGCTCCCCAAGGGTCAGTGCTAGGACCACAGCTTTTTTTTTTAGCTATATACAAATGACATGGATTTTGGAATACAGAATAGAATTTCAAAATGCTCCGATGATCCCATACTTGGAGGTGTAGTAAACTGTGAAGATGTTACAAACTGCCTGCAACAGGATATAAATAGGCTAGCAGAATGGACAGAGAACTGACAGGTAGAATTTAATACAGAGGAGTGTGAGCTGATGCATTTTGTCAGAAGGAGTAGGAAGGCAATATAGACTTAATGACACCGTTCTAAAGATTGTGCAGGAACAGAGGGACCTGGGGCTCCATATGTATTGATCTTTGAAGGCGGAAGGAGATATTAGCAGAGTGTTTAGCAAAACATATCAGATCTTGGGCTTCATCATTAGAGACAAAGATACAAAAGCACGGAAGTTATGCTGAAACTTTATAAAGCTTTGGTTCGGCCCCAACTAGAGAACTGTGTACAGTTCTAGTCACCACACTTTAGGAATGATGTGAAGGTCCCTGTGAGGGTGCAAAGGAGATTTAACAGAATGGTTCCAGGGATGTGGGGTTTAGCTGCAAGGTTAGTTTGGAGAAGATGGAGTTGCTCTCCCTGGAGTAAAGGAAATTGAGAGAGATTTGACAGAGGTGGACAAGATTATGATAGGCTTAGATAAGATAGACAAGGAAAAACTTGTTCCCATTAACTGATGAAACACAGACTAGGGGACACAGATGGAAGGTTTTGGGTAAGAGATGCAGGGAAATATGAGGAAGAACTTTTTTACATAGTGGATGGTAATGAGCTGGAACTCACTGCCCATGAGGGTGGTGGAAGCCGAGACAATCAATGATTTCAGAAAGAAACTGGATGGACACCAGAAGGAAATGCACTTGCAGAGATACGGGGATTGAGCGGGGGAGTGGAACCGACTGGATTATTCCACAGAGATCTGGCACAGAGAGGCCGACTGGCCTTCCTCTGTGTCATAAATGTATCTACCACTCTCTATGACTCTATGTTTGATATGTTTCCTGCTCCTGCTTGGAAAGATCCAGATACATAGAAGTTCAAAGAAACTGTGACCTTAACAGGCACTGACAGCTCCGTCCTCACCCTGGTGTGAGGCTCCAGGTCGTGTTGCAGGAGATGACACAGCTCTGTGACCTTCTCCTTATTGAATCAGTGTCACACTACTCCTGGGTTAGGTGTAGATAGGAAAAGGAAAAGTGTTCTTAGAAAACCCGGGATGGGTAGGGCAGAGCCCCCTTCTCCTCCCGCTTTACAGAACTTCCCCTCTCTGCAGCCTCTGCTCCATTTGTTGGTCATGTAACAGACCCAGAGACACCGTAACTACAGTCCCCATACCCCGTCGAGTGTTGGGTCACCAAATCCTCTGTCCTCCCTGAAGGTCTGCAGCAGCTCACAACACAACCTCCGGAAAACCATCCACAGCACCTCCACTAACTTTACAATAGCATAAGTAAGTCAAAAGCCCTCACCTGTAAGTTGGATGCCTGATCCATTTAAATAACATTAGAGGGGATTCATTGTGATGCTAAATGTATATTCAACTGACATTGACTAAAACAGGCGGTCAGTGAACATGCAGAGACCAGATTTCAAAGACGTACATCAAAGCTGTCTGGTTGGTACATTAAAGTCACATTCAAAATCATCCTCACATGAGCATCACAAACATAGTATGACTCGCTAGAGCCCTGCCCACCATGGGGCACTGTGCTGACCATACCAGTGTACTGCCCACCATGGGGCACTGTGCTGACCACACTAGAAGTGGCTGGTGTGTGGTTCACATCATTTTATGGGTTCCAGCTTCTGTGTCGTCAGCACTGCTGGTTCTGTAGAGTTGCAAATCTTGGCGAGGGACAGATACAGAGAGAAAGAAATTCACTTTAAAAAGAGAATTGAGAAAAGATTGAAGGCATATTATTTGCAGAAATATGGGAAATGGACTGGGGAATGGGACTAATGGAAGGGTGAGGCCATGGAGGGATTCAAACACAAGAATGATAAAATTAAAATTAAGATGCTGCCAGACCGGGAGCCAATGTAGATCAGTGAGCACAGGGGTGATGGGTGATCGGGATTTGGTGTGACTTAGGGTACAGGCAGCAGAGTTCTGGACGGGCTGTGGTTTATGGAGGTTTATAACTGGGAGGGTGACCAGGATAGATTAGGAATAGTCAAGTTTGGATTTAACAAAGGCACATGTGAGGGTTTGTGCAGCAGATGGGCTGAGGCAGAAGTGGAGACGGGTGATATTACTCAGGTGGTAGTAGGCAGGGTTGGTGATGGAGAGAATTTGGAGATGAACTCAAGTAAGGTAAAAATAGAACACAGAGGTTGTAAACTGTCTGGTTCAGCCTCAGGATCGGGTATGTGGTTCACAGATAGGGGATGGAGTTTGTGATGGAGACCAATGGACCAATGACACTGTCTTCTCTCTTCCCACAATTTACATTCCAGAACAGTATTTCAGTAAACAGGGTTTACAGATCTCCTAGCTGGAAATAGAGACAGTATCAGCAGCAAAGAGGAGAGAGTAAATTACAAGAACTGAAATACCGTTAGCAGTGGTTTACACAGCTGATTTCTGGAGATAGAGATTCAGCAGAAATAACAACAGCAGCAAGGAGGGTAGAGAAAATTACAGGAGCAGTAATGCAGTTAAACATGGTTAATCAAGGTAATTACTGGAGATATTCACCGGGATTAACAACAGCAGCAAGGAGGGTAGAGTAAATTACAGGAATATAATACAGTTAAACATGGTTAATCAAGGTAATTACTGGAGATATTCACCGGGATTAACAACAGCAGCAAGGAGGGTAGAGTAAATTACAGGAATATAATACAGTTAAACATGGTTTAAGGAATAAATACCTGGAAACAGATACTAACCAGGGACACCAACAAGAGCGAGGATGGGATAATAAATGGATTGAGCAATCCGAAGTGCGAGGTAGATGCGAAAGTCTAATGAGAACCGATCATAATGTGTAGAAAGATCGTGAAGTTCTGAGGATAAACTCTTGCTCATTGTTGTAACATTCCAATCTATTGTTCTCAGATTCTGACCCATTGTTCTCAGATTCTGATCCATTGTTCTCAGATTCTGACCCATTGTTCTCAGATTCTGACCCATTGTTCTCAGATTCTGACCCATTGTTCTCAGATTCTGACCCATTGTTCTCAGATTCTGACCCATTGTTCTCAGATTCTGACCCATTGTTCTCAGACTCTGACCCATTGTTCTCAGATTCTGACCCATTGTTCTCAGATTCTGACCCATTGTTCTCAGATTCTGACCCATTGTTCTCAGATTCTAATCCATTGTTCTCAGATTCTGACCCATTGTTCTCAGATTCTGACCCATTGTTCTCAGATTCTGACCCATTGTTCTCAGATTCTGACCCATTGTTCTCAGATTCTGACCCATTGTTCTCAGATTCTAATCCATTGTTCTCAGATTCTGACCCATTGTTCTCAGATTCTGACCCATTGTTCTCAGATTCTGACCCATTGTTCTCAGATTCTGACCCATTGTTCTCAGATTCTGACCCATTGTTCTCAGATTCTGATCTATCCTCTCCCTCTCTCTTGAGCCGCTGAACACTGTGAGTGCCGGGCGTGATGCTCCCGCTGACAGTATGATAACACATTGAAAGGAGTCCCTTATTAATAGAAGAGGGAAACCCTCCTGTGACACAATCAGGGTCCATGGAGACTGACATTAATTACAGTCACGGAACAAATAGATTCAGTTAACCCTTTTCAATCCAACACTTTTGTACCACAATAAAGTTGAACATTTACCCAGTCTGGATGGGATGTATGGGGGTTGCTGAGGGAAGCAATGCTGGAAATAGCAGAGGCACTGGCCAGAATCTTCCAATCCTCCTTGGATATGGGTGTGATGACAGAGGACAGGAGGATTGTAAATGTTACATCCTGCTTAAAAAAGGAGATATGGGATAAACGCTGTAATTACTGAACAGTCAGACTAGAGTCACGACTGGGGACATTTTTTAGACGTGACAACCCAAGAGAAAAATATTTGTTGCTTGGAAAAACATTGGATAGTAAGTGGTTAGCAACCTGGATATGCTGCAGACAAATGATGTCTGGCGAACTTCAACAACAACAACAATCTATATTTAGATATTGTCTTTAAACCATCCCAAGATGCTTCACAGGAGCATTATGAAGCAAATGACGAACTGACATACAACAGGAGATATTAGGTCAAAGGACCAACAGCTTAGCCAAAGAGGAAAGTTTTCAGGAATGTCTTAAAGGAGGGAAGCGAGATGAAGAGGCGGAAGTGTGTAGGGAGGATACTGCAGAGATTGGGCCCCGGCAGCAGAAGGCACGGTCGCCAGTGGTGCAGTGATTAAAATAACAAAGAACCAAGAACAAAGAACAGTACAGCACAGGAACAGGCCATTCGGCCCTCCAAGCCTGCGCCGATCTTGATGCCTGCCGAAACTAACACCTTCTGCACTTCCGGGGCCCATATCGCTCTATTCCCTTCCTATTCATATATTTGTCAAGATGTCTCTTAAACGTCGCTATCGTATCTGCTTCCACCACCTCCCCCGGCAGCAAGTTCCAGGCACTCACCACCCTCTGTGTCAAAACCTGCCTCGCACATCCCCTCTAAACTTTGCCCCTCGCACCTGAAACCGATGTTCCCAAGTAACTGACTCTTCCACCCTGGGAAAAAGATTCTGAGTATCCACTCTGTCCATGCCGCCCATAACTTTGTAAACATCTAAACGGATGTAAAAGAGGCCAGAATTCGAGAAACACAGATGGCTCGATGGGTTCTGGAGCTGGAGGAGATTACAGAGATAGGGAGAGGCGAGACCATTGAGGGATATGAAAACAAGGATGGGAATTTTAAAATCAAGACATTGCTTGACTGGGAGCCTATGTCGGTCAGTGATAGATGAAAGGGACTTGGTGTGAGCTAAGACATGGGCAGCAGAGTTTTGGATGACCTCAAGTTTACAGAGAGTAGATGTGGGAGATCAGCCAGGAGTGAGTTGGAATAGTCACATCGAGAGGTGACGATGGCATGAATGAGGTTTTAGCAGCAGATGGGCTGAGACAGGGGTTACGTCAGGCGATGTTACTGAGGAGGAAATAGGCGGTTGTAATTATACCCTGAAAATGAGGTTAAAGCTCATTTTTTGGTGAAATGTGACACCAAGATTGCAAACAGACTGTCTGAATCTCAGACTGTTACCAGGGAGTGGGATGGAATCAATAGCAAGGGAACAGAGTTGGAGTGGGGAGTGAAAACAATGGCTTCAGTCTTCCCAATATTTAATTGGGGGAAATTTCTGCTCATCCAGTACTGGGTGTCGGATAATCAGACTGATAATTTAACAACAGTGGAGGAGTGGAGAGAGGTGGTGGTGACGTAAACTTGATGGAGTTCTTTGATAAAACAATGGAGAGGGTTGATGAGGGTGGTGTGATTGAAGTTATATATATGGACTTTCAAAAGGTGTTTGATCAACTTCCATTCAATAGACAGGTTAAGGAAACTGAAGCCTATGGATTAAAGGGACAGTGAAAGTGTGGATATAACATTGGCTCAGGAACAGTAAACAGAGAGAAGTGGTGAAAGGTTGCTGTTCAGACTCGATGGGCGTATACAGTAGTGTTCCCCAGTGTTCGATATTATGACCACTGCTCCTTTTGCTGTTGGAAAACCCGTGGTCGGTAGTGCAGAGCCCCCTCCTCCTCCTTCTTTACAGAGATCCATCACTCTGCAGCCTCTTCTCCATTTGTTGGTCATGTTTCAGACCCAGAGACACTGTAACTACAGTCCCCATACCTCGTCCAGTGTTGGGTCTCCAAGTCCTCTCTCCTCCCTGAATGTCTGCACAGCTCACAACACAACCTGCAGAAAACCATCCACAGCACCTCCACTAACTTTACAATAGCAGAAGTAAGTCAAAAGCCCCTCACCTGTACGTTGGATGCCTGGTCCTTTTAAATAATACTAGAGGAGGTTCCTCGTGCTGCTGAATGTATGTTCAGCTGAGAGTGACTAACACAGGCGGTCAGTCGACATGCACCGACCAAATTTCAAAGACGTACATCAAAGTTGCTGAAATGGCTGATTGACATCATGTTCAGACCCCTCCTCACGCTACAGACACACACACGTTACACCCACGCTCGCACCCCGGCCAGCCTGGGTGTCCTGTTCAATGTGCTGGATGTGAAGAGCAGTGCAGTTCATATCAGGTTATGGATCTAAACTTCCACAACACCAGTGGAGCTGGAGAGATGAAATGTGTGGTCAGGGAGAGAGACAGAGGGAAATAAACTCACTTTAAAAAGGGAATTAGAAAAATACTTTTATAAAGTTCAGGAATATTGGAAATGAGCAGGGGATTGGGATAATCAGAGGGGTGAGGACATGGAGGGATTTGATCACATGATTTTGAATAATAAAATTGAGGTGTGACTCGACCAAGAGCCAATGTCGGTCAGTGAGTGCAGTGATGTTGGGTGAACAGAATTTGGTGTAAATTAGAAGATGGCAGCAGAGTTTTGGATGACCACAAGGTTACAGATTGTAGAATGTGGGAGAGCTGTCAGAAGTGTGTTAGAATAGTCAAGTCTCGAGGTAACAAAGGCATTGATGAGGGTTTCCACAGCAGATGAGCTGAGCTGTCTCTCTCTCTCTCTCTCTCTGTTTCTCTCTCTGTGGCCCTCACCTACTCTACCCTACACTCAGAATCTTATGCTTTAATAAAGTCACCTTTTAATCTTCTAAACTCCAAATGATATAAGCCTAGCCTGTCCAGCCTTTCCTTAAAAGACAACCCACCCATTCCAGGTATTAGTCTAGTAAACATTCTCTGTACTGCTTTCAACACATTTACATCCTCCTTAAATAAGGAGACCAGTAAGCTACACAGAACTCCAGATGTGGTCTCACCAATGTCCTGTATAAATGAAACATAACCTCCATACTTTTGTATTCAATTCCTTCTGTAATACATGATAACATTCGATTAGTTTCCTGATTACCTGTTGTACCTGCATAATAAACTTATACAATTCATACACTAGCACACCCAGTTCCTCTGCATCGTAGAGCTCTGCAATCTCTCACCATTCAGATAATTCGTTTCTTTTTTATTCTTCCTATAAAATGGACAATTCCACATTTTCCCTCATTTTACTCCATTTGCCACATCTTTGCCCACTAACGTAAGCAATCGATATCCCTTTGCAGCCCAATTATGTCTTCTTCACAACTTTCGTTCCGATCTGTCTTTGTTTCATCAGAAAATTTAGCAACCATACCTTGAGTCCCTTCATCCAAGTCATTTATATAAATTGTAAAAAGTTACGTCCCCAGCACTGATCTCTGTGGCACACGACTCGTTACATCTTACCAAACAGAAAATGACCCATTTTGCCTACTCTCTGTTTTCTGTTGGATAGCCAATTTTCTATCCATGTCAATATGTTACCCCCTACACCATTAGCATTTAGTTTCTGCAATGACCATTGATGTGACACGTGATCAAGTGTCTTCTGGAAATCTAACTACATTACATCAAACGGTCCCCCTTTATCCACAGTACGTGTAATTTCTTCAAAGAACTCCAATAAATTGGTTAAACTTGATGTTCCTTTCACAAAACCATGCTGACACTGCTTGACCACTTTGAATTTCTCTACGTGCTCTGCTATAAATATCCATAATAACAGCTTCTAACATCTGATCCATAGCCAGAAAACCTTTGTCACCAGTCACAGGTCGTATGTCTACTCTGTCTATTCTGATCCTGTGCTGTATTTGAACTGTCACTCCTCAATAAACTTCTAGTGACCCTTCGACCACCTTTTGGGTAATCTGGGATCTTATAGTGGTGCAGGAGATGGAACAGAGTTCATGTCAAATTCCTGCCTCCCTTTCATATGATCCTGCATAATGGACAGGGACTACTGGGCAGTAATGTGCTCAAAGGTTATCAGCAGTAATTGATTATCCCTATATTTGTATATTTTAGAACATTAAACCATACCCATACTCTGGTGTCCATTGCACCCTCAATATTCATGATTAAAATATCAGAGGAGTGTGAATCAGACACCTCTGATGAACCTGAGGTACAGGTGATTCTCGAGTCGGTGCTGAGTGTATTCACAACCCATAAAGATGACTGTGGAAACATGAGCTGACCTGAAGAAATTAACTGACCATTGCATGCTCCATGAAGCAGTATTCTTACCGAGCTGAGATTATATCATACATTCCAGACAACATCAGGTTATTGTTAAACCAGGGTGTCGTTCACAAAGACACATTCACTACTAACTGCCCGATTTAGCCGGTTCGAAAACCGGATGGCAGCTGGTGACTGACTACTGACCACCACAAACTCAACTCAGTCACCCCTGTGTGAACCCGGTTATGTGAGAGACACCCACCCTACTCTCCCGGATTCCCAGCGGCAGGGCTGTCTTCACCACCCTGGATATCTCTAATGGTTATTGTAGTATCCCAGTAAAACTAGAGAAACAAATTAAATTCACATTCACTTCTGAGGACCAGAGATACCTCTGGACATGTCTGTCAGAAGAGGTTCCACAATAACCCCACTATGTTCCACAAAAATATGGCCGGGGCCCTTATGAGCCTTTCACAGTCTTCCTGCTGCTGCAATATATCGATGATCTCCTCTTCATCACCACAGACCGTGTCCACACATTTAACCCTTTTACAGGAACTACTGCAGTTACTTTGGGAGCTGGACAAAAAGACCATCCATGTAAGGCCCAGCTGGTGTAACATCGTGTCACCTTTCTAGGTGTCCAGATTGGCTCATCCAACATCAGCCCAGACCAACATCAAGATCAAAGAACAAAGAACAAAGAACATTACAGCACATGAACAGGCCCTTCGGCCCTCCAAGCCTACGCCGATCCAAATTCTCTATCAAAACATGTCGCCTATTTTCTAAGGGTCTGTATCTCTTTACTTCCTGCCCATTCATGTATCTGTCTAGATACATCTTAAAAGATGCTATCGTGCCCGCGTCTACCACCTCCGCTGGCAACGCGTTCCAGGCACCCACCACCCTCTGCGTAAAGAACTTTCCACGCATATCCCCTCTAAACTTTTCCCCTTTCACTTTGAACTCGTGTCCCCTCGTAATTGAATCCCCCACTCTGGGAAAAAGCCTCTTGCTGTCCACCCTGTCTATACCTCTCATGATTTTGTACACCTCAATCAGGTCCCCCCTCAACGTCCGTCTTTCTAATGAAAATAATCCGAATCTACTCAACCTCTCTTCATAGCGAGCGCCCTCCATACCAGGCAACATCCTGGTGAACCTCCTCTGCACCCTCTCCAAAGCATCCACATCCTTTTGGTATTGTGGCGACCAGAACTGCTCGCAGTATTCCAAATGTGGCCGAACCAAAGTCCTATACAACTGTAACATGATCTGCAAACTATTGTACTCAATACCCCGTCCGATGAGGGAAAGCATGCCGTATGCCTTCTTGACCACTCTATTGACCTGCGTTGCCACCTTCAGGGAACAATGGACCTGAACACCCAAATCTCTCTGCGCATCAATTTTCACCAGGACTTTTCCATTTACTGTAAGTTCACTCTTGAATTGGGTCTTCCAAAATGCATCACCTCGCATTTGCCCTGATTGAACTCCATCTGCCATTTCTCTTCCCAACTCTCCAATCTATTTATATTCTGCTGTATTCTCTGACAGTCCCTTTCACTATCTGCTACTCCACCAAACTTAATGTCGTCTGCAAACTTGCTGATCAGACCGCCTATACTTTCCTCCAAATCATTTATGTATATCACAAACAACAGTGGTCCCAGCACGGATCCCCGTGGAACACCACTGGTCACACGTGTCCATTTTCAGAAACTCCCTTCCACTGCTACTCTCTGTCTCCTGTTGCCCAGCCAGTTCTTTATCCATCTAGCTAGTACACCCTGGATCCCATGCGCCTTCACTTTCTCCATCAGCCTACCATGGGGAAGCTTATCAAACGCCTTACTGAAGTCCATGTATATGACATCTACAGCCCTTCCCTCATTAATCAACAATGTCAATTCCTCAAAGAATTCTATTAAGTTGGTAAGACATGACCTTCCCTGCACAAAACCATGTTTCCGATCACTGATAAGCCCATTGTCTTCCAAATGGGACCAGATCCTATCCCTCAGCATCTTCTCCAGCAGCTTCCCTACCACTGACGTCAGGCTCACCGGTCTATAATTACCTGGATTATCCCTGCTCCCCTTCTTAAACATGGGGACAACATTAGCAACTCTCCAGTCCTCCGGGACCTCACCCGTGGTTAAGGATGTTGCAAAGATATCTGTTAAGGCCACAGCTATTTCCTCTCTCGCTTCCCACTGTAACCTGGGATAGATCCCATCCGGACCTGGGGACTTGTCCACCTTAATGCCTTTTAGAATACCCAACACTTCCTCCCTCCTTATGCCGACTTGACCTAGAGTAATCAAACATCTGTCCCTAACCTCAAGATCCGTCATGTCCCTCTCCTCGGTGAATACCGATGCAAAGTACTCGTTTAGAATCTCACCCATTGTGAGTGTCTACCCTTGTCCACCTCAAAGACTGCCCATGACCTATCCTCAGGCTTGTTGGTTATCAATTGCCCCTCATCAAGTGTCTACCGCTGACCACCTCAAAGACTGCCCTGTGTCCTATCCTCAGTTTAGTGGGGTATCAGCAGACCCTCATCCCTCGATTTGCTGAGACTGTAACTCCTCTTTATGAACTATCTAATGGTGATGATGACCAGGTTTATCCCGTTTGGACTAAGAGAGCACAGAAACAGTAACACAACTAAAGAAATCTGTCGCCCAGGCAACGTGTCATATCTCATCTAACCCTGACAATACTTTCCACATGGAGGTGGTGGACACAGTGAAATGCCTGGCTGCTGTCCTATGTGGAGAAAACCAGGCGAACTTACTCCCTATTGTGAATTACTGCAGAATTGTGAATGGGGCTGAACTGATTTACTCTGTTTGTGAAGGACATTTGCTAACCATGTTCTGGGGCATCAAACATTTCACTTACATCACGGGGTTCAACAGGGTGATGCTGCCCAGTCCATTATAAACTTTCCCAGTATAGGAAAGTTGTTGTAATAGAATACCCATGTCATAGAGTCATCGTGGCATGGTCAATTCTAGCGCAGAATGGGACATTTCAACTCATCGAGTCGGTGCCAGCGCTTTGGAGATAAATCAAGTCAGTCTCATTCCCCAGCTCCATGGATGTCAAGGAGCCTACAGGGTAAGATACAGCAGGAAATGCAAGCTTAAGTCCCACACCGAGATCTCAACACAACAGAAAACCAAGAGGAGTCTCGAATGTGGAGGCAGATATCAAAAAGGAATTTACCAAAGCAAGGAGAGATCATAAATAAATATTGGCAAACAAAATCAAGGTGAACCCATGTCTGTTTTTTTCTTTCAATACATTAAGGCTACGAGGACAACAAAGGAGAGAGCAGAGCCCATTAATGACCGAAAAGGGAACCTATGTGTAGGGACAGTAGTTACTGATATGGTTCTTAATGAATACTTTGTAACTGTCTTCACAAAAGAGGGGAACGATGCAGATATTTCAGTTAAGGAGGAGGATTATGAATTATTGGATCTGATAAACATAGGCAGAGAGGAAGTATAAATGGAATTAGCATCATTGAAAGTTGATAAATCACCATGGCGCGATGAAATGTACCCCAGGTTGTTAAAAGAAGCAACAGAAGAAATAGCCAAAGGTATGTCCATGATTTTCCAGTTCTCACTGGATATAGGTGTGGTGCTGGAGGATTGGAGAACTGATAACATTGTCCCACTGATCAAAAAGGGAGCGAAGGATAGACCGAATAAATACAGAACAGCCAGTCTAACCTCAGAGTGGGAAAATTATTGGAATCTATTCTGAGAGACAGGATAAACTGTCACTTAGAAAGGCATAGGTTAATCAAGGATAATCACCACAGACGTGTTAAGCTAAGATCGTGTCTGACTAACTTGCATGATTTTTAATGAAGTAACAAGGACGATAGATGAGTTTAACGTATTTGATGCGGTCTACTTGGATCTTAGCAAGACTTTTGGCAAGGGCCCACATAGCAAACTTGTTAAAAATAAAATCCCAGGGGATCCAGGGAAATGCAGCAAGGTGGATGCAAAATTAGCTCAGTGGCAGGAAAGAAAGAGTCATTGTTGACAAGCGTGTTTGCGACTGGAGGGATGTTTCCAGAAGGATTTAGTGGAGGCAGTGGTGTAGTGGCAATGTCACTGCACTTGTAAATCCAGCAAACCCAGGTAAACACTCTGGGGACATGGATTCGAATCCCACCATGACACATAATGAAATTTGAAATCAATTAATAGTTCTGGAATTAAACAGCGACTCTAATGGTAACCATGAAACCATTGTCGATTGTTTGAAAAGCCCATCTGGTTCACAAATGTCCTTTAGGGAAGGAGATCTGCAGTCCTTACCTGATCTGGCCACATGAGACTCCAGACCCACAACAATGTGATGGACTCTTAAATGGCTTCACAAGCCACTCAGTTCAAGGGCAATAAGGGTTGGGCAATAAATGCAGGCCCAGACAGTGACGTCCAAATCCCACGAATGAATAGAAAAACAAATTCCACAGGGCTCAGTACTGGGACCCCTGCTTTATGTCGCATATATTAACACTATGGAAGTAAAAGTAGGGGCATAATCAAGAAGTTTGCAGACGATACAAAGATTGACCGTGTGGTAGATCGCAAGGAGGATAGCTGTACACTGCAGGAAGATATTGATGGACTGGTCAGATGGGCAGAGAAGTGGCAAATTGAATTCAGGCTGGATAAGTGCGAGATGATGCATTTGGGGAGGTTAAATAAGGCAAAGGAATGCACGATTAATGGGAGAATACTGAGAAGTGTAGAGGAAGTGACAGACCTTAGAGTGAATGCCCACAGATAGATGAAGGGAGCAGGATAGGTCGATAAGGTGGTTGAGAAGGCATATGGAATCCTTTCCCTTATTAGCCGAGATATAGAATATAAGAGCAGGGAGATCATGCTGGAACTGTATACGTCATTGGTTAGGCCACAACTTGAGTACTTGAGTTCTGGTCACCTCATTACAGAAAGGATGTAATTGCACTAGAGAGGGTACAGAGGCGATTTACAAACATTTTGCCGGGACTGGGAAAATGCAGTTATGAGGAAAGATTTGATAGGCTGGGGTTGTTCTCCTTGGAACAGAGAAGGCTGAGGGGAGATCTGATTGAAACGTACAAAACGCTGAGGGCCCTGCATAGAGTGGAGGTGAAGTGTCTATTCACCTTAGCAGAGAGATCAGTGACAAGAGGGCATGGATTTAAATGATTGGGAGAAAAAGTAGAGGGAAGATTAGGAAAAGAATCACCCAGAGTGTGGTGGGGTGGCGGTCTGGAACTCACTTTGTGAAAGGGTAGAAGAGGCTGAAAACCTCATCTCATTTTAAATGTACCTTGCTACACCTCAATTGATTTAATCTGCAGAGCTAGGGACCAAATTCTGGAAGGTGGGATTCGGCTGGGGAGGTCGTTTTTTGGACATCAGAGACACAATGGGCCAAGTGGCTGCAGAGCATCATGAAGGTGGTGGGCTGGGGGGGGTGGGTGGGGGTGGTGAACAGCTAGCAGTCGTAGTCCACATCGGTACGAATGAGCTGGGCAGAAAGAGTGAGGTGGTCCTGCAGTCAGAATTCCGTGCGCTGGGTAAGAAGTTAGCCATCTCAATGTAGTAATCTCCGGATTACTGCCAGTACCCCGTGCGAGTGAGTATAGAAATAGGAGGAGAGTGCAAATGGATGTGTGGCTGGAAGGATGCTGCAGAAGCGATAAAGTTTAGATTCCTGGACACTGGGAACAGTTCTGGAGAATGTGGGATCTGTACAGGCTGGACGGTTGCACCTGAACAGAGCTGGACTAATTTTCTTGCAGGGTGATATGTTAATAATATTGGAGAGGGTTTCCACTAAATTGACAGGGGTGTGGGAACCAGGAGTAAACATCAGAGAGGAATTCTAAAGTGCACAGAATATTGGGAGAGATGGATAACACTATAGTAGGGTTTAGAAAGTTATTATTTGGGGTCTGGGTAAGGAAGGAAGTAATAAAGTTTGGATCAGGGTTGATGTGCATGTATGTGAATACGGAGTGTGGTTAATAAGACTGGTGAGGTACAGGTGCAGATTGCCATGTGGAAATATGATGTTGTGGCTATAACAGAGATCTGGCTCAAAGAAGGGCAGAACTGGGTGTTAAATATTCCTGGATACAAGGTGTTCAGGAAAAATAGGAAAGGGAGAAAAGGAGTAAGGCTGGTGGTATTGATTAAGGAGAACATTATAGTGCTCGAGAGAGTGAAAGTCCCGGGGACGTGTGTGGGGAGATGGGAGTGGGGGTTGGTGGGTGCATAGGTGGGTGAAGGACAGAATTTATTTGGATAGAGCTAATGAACAAAAAAGGTGCATTTACATTGCTCGGTGTTGTCTATCGGCCATCAGCTAATGGGAAGGATATGGAGGAACAAATATGCAAGAAAAGTACTGAAAGAAGTAAGAATTATAGAGTAGTTACAGTGGGGGAACACTCATTATCCTAATATGGACTGGGATAGTAGTAATGTAAAGGGCGAAGGGAGGCAGGAGTTACTACAGTGTGTGCAGGAAACTTTTAAACGACAATATGTTGCTAGTCCAACGAGAAAGGAGGCACTGCTAGACCTGGTTCTCGAGAATGAGCTGGACCCAAATGGATTAAGTATTAGTAGGAGAACATTTAGGGGACAGCGATCATTGTATCATAAGGTTTTTGTTGACGATGGGAAAGGACAAAGAGCAATCCAGAGTAAGAATAATTAACTGTGAGAAATTCAACTTCAACAAGTCATCCGGTGTAAAAATTGAGCTGGGGCTAATAAATTAGAGTCAACGTTTGGCAGGAAAACAGGAGCTGAACAATGGGCTACCTTCAAAGAAGAGATAGTTCGGGCAGAGTGCTGGTGAACGGTTGTTTTTCATTCTGGAGGACGGAAGACCGTGATGTTTTCCAAGGGTCAGTGCCAGGACCAACTCATTTTTTTTGTTATATATAAATGAGATGGATCATGGAATTCAAAGTAGAATTTCAAAATTTTCCGATGATACCATACTTGGAGGAGTGGTAAACAGTGAGGATGATGCAAACTGCCTACAACAGGATATAGATAGGCTAGCAGAATGCGCAGAGAAGTGGCAGGTGGAATTTAATACAGAGGAGTGTGAGGTGATGCATTTTGGCAGAAAGAATAGGAAAGCAATATAGACTTAATGGCACAGGTCTAAAGATTGTGCAGGAACAGAGGGACCTGGGACTCTATATGCATTGATCTTTGAAGTTGGAAGGGCATATTAGGAGAGTGTTAATCAAAGCTTATCAGATCTTGGCCTTCATGATTAGAGGCAAAGATACAAAAGCAGGGAAGTTATGCTGAAACTTTGTAAAGCTTTGGTTAGGCCCCAATTAGAGAACTATGTCCAGTTCTGGTCACATCACTTTAGGAAGGATGTGAAGGTCCTTGAGAGGGTGCAGAGGAGATTTACCAGAATAGTTCCAGGGATGGGGGGTTTTAGTTACAAGTTTAGATTAGATTAGATTAGAGATACAGCACTGAAACAGGCCCTTCGGCCCACCGAGTCTGTGCCGAACATCAACCACCCATTTATACTAATCCTACACTAATCCCATATTCCTACCAAACATCCCCACCTGTCCCTATATTTCCCTACCACCTACCTATACTAGTGACAATTTATAATGGCCAATTTACCTATCAACCTGCAAGTCTTTGGCATGTGGGAGGAAACCGGAGCACCCGGAGGAAACCCACGCAGACACAGGGAGAACTTGCAAACTCCACACAGGCAGTACCCGGAATTGAACCCAGGTCCCTGGAGCTGTGAGGCTGCGGTGCTAACCACTGCGCCACTGTGCCGCCCTAGTTTGGAGAAGATGGAGTTGTTCTCCCTGGTGTAAAGGAGATTGAGAGAGATTTGATAGAGGCGTACAAGATCATGATAGGTTTAGATAAGATAGACAATGAAAAACTGTTCCCATTAACTGGTGAAACACAGACTCGGGGGACACAGATGGAAGGTTTTGGATAAGAGATACAGGGGAATATGAGGAAGAACTTTTTTACACAGTGGATGGTAATGAGCTGGAACTCACTGCTCATGAGGGTATCCTCATGGATATTGTCCATGCCGAGACAATCAATGATTTCAAAAGGAAACTGAATGGACACCTGAAGTAAATGAGCCTGCAGGGATCCGGGGATTGAGCGGGGGAGTGGGACTGACTGGATTGTTCTACAGAGGCTGTCATAGAGGGGCAGAGTGGCCACCTTCTGTGTCGTACATGACTCCATGAATCTATCAATTTCTACCACTCTACGTTGGATATGTCTCCTGCTTCTGCCTGGAAATATCCAGATCCATAGAAGTTCAATGAAACTGTGACAGTAACCGCCACTGACAGCTCCATCCTCACCCTGGTGTGAGGCTCCAGGTGGTCTTACAGGAGGTGACACAGCTCTGTGACCAAATCCTTATTGAATCAGAGTCACCTCACACATTGCTCCTGGGTTAGGTGTAGATAGGAAAAGTGCTCTTGGAAAACCCGGGGTGGGTAGGGCAGCTCAACTTCCTCCTCCCTCTTCACATAGCTTCCCCTCTCTGCAGCCTCTGCTCCATATGTTGTTCATGTTACAGACCCAGAGACACTGTACCTACAGTCCCCATACCTCTTCCAGAGTTGGGTCACCAAATCCTCTGTCCTCCTGAACGTCTGCAGCAGCTCATAGCACAACCTCCAGAAAACCATCCACAGCACCTCCACTAACTTTACAACAGCAGAAGTAAGTCAAAACCACTCATCTGTAAGTTGGATGCCTGGTCCTTTTAAATAACACTAGAGAGGGTTCCTCGTGCTGCTGAATGTATGTCCAGCTGAGAGTGACTAACACGGGTGGTCAGTGGACATGCACAGACCAAGTTTCAAAGACGCACATCAAAGCTGTCAGAATCGCTCACTGACGTCACATTCAAACCCTCCTCATATGAGCATCACATGCATGTTACAACAGGACTAGACCCTTGCCTAGCATGGGGCACTGTGCTGATCACACTAGAGCCCTGCCCAGAATGGGGCACTGTGCTGACCACACTAGAGCCCTGTCCAGCATGGGGCAATGTGCTGACCACACTAGAGCCCTGTCCAGCATGGGGCACTGTGCTGACCACACTAGAGCCATGTCCAGCATGGGGCACTGTGCTGACCACACAAGAGCCCTGCCCAGCATGGGACACTGTGCTGACCACACTAGAGCCCGGTCCAGCATGGGGCACTGTTGCTGACCACACTAGATCCCTGCCCAGCATGTGACACTGTGATGACCACACTGGAGCCCTGCCCAGCATGGGACACTGGGCTGACCACACTAGAGCCCGGTCCAGCATGGGGCACTGTTGCTGACCACACTAGATCCCTGCCCAGCATGGGGCACTGTGCTGATCACACTAGAGTCCTGCCCAGCATGGGACACTGTGCTGACCACACTAGAGCCCGGTCCAGCATGGGGCACTGTTGCTAACATCACTAGATCCCTGCCCAGCATGGGACACTGTGCTGACCACACTCGAGCCCTGTCCAGCATGGGACAATGTGCTGACCACACTAGAGCAGTGTCCTGCATGGGACACGGTGCTGACCACACTAGAGCCCTGTCCAGCATGGGACACTGTGGTGACCACACTAGAGCAGTGTCCAGCATGGGACACTGTGCAGATCACACTAGATAAATGTCCTGCATGGGGCACTGTGGTGACCACACTAGAGCCCTCCCCAGCATGGGACACTGTGGTGACCACACTAGAGCCCTGCCCAGCATGGGGCACGGTGATGACCACACAAGAGCGCTCCCCAGCATGGGACACTGTGGTGACCACACGAGAGCCCTGCCCAGCATGGGACACTGTGCTGACCACACTCGAGCCCTGCCCAGCATGGGACACTGTGCTGACCACATTAGAGCAGTGTCCTGCATGGGACACTGTGCTGACCACACTAGAGCCCTGTCCAGCATGGTACACTGTGGTGACCAAACTAGAGCAGTGTCCAGCATGGGACACTGTGCAGATCACACTAGATAAATGTCCTGCATGGGGCACTGTGGTGATCACACTAGAGCCCTCCCCAGCATGGGACACTGTGATGACCACACTAGAGCCCTGCCCAGCATGGGGCACGGTGATGACCACACTAGAGCCCTACCCAGCATGGGGCACTGTGCTGACCACACTAGAGCCCTGCCCAGCACGAGGCACTGTGCTGACCACACTAGAGCCATGTCTAGCATGGGGCACTGTGCTGACCACACTAGAGCAATGTCCTGCATGGGGCACTGTGCTGACCACACTAGAGCCCTGCCCTGCATGGGACACTGTGCTGACCAAACTAGAGCCCTGCCCAGCATGGGGCACTGTGATGACCACACTAGATCCCTACCCAGCATGGGGCACTGTGCTGACCACACTAGAGCCCTGCCCAGCACGAGGCACTGTGCTGACCACACTAGAGCCATGTCCAGCATGGGGCACTGTGCTGACCACACTAGAGCCCTGTCCAGCATGGGACACTGTGCTGACCACACTAGAGCAATGTCCTGCATGGGGCACTGTGCTGACCACACTAGAGCCCTGCCCAGCATGGGGCACTGTGATGACCACACTAGAGCCCGACCCAGCATGGGGCACTGTGCTGACCACACTAGAGCCCTGCCCAGCACGAGGCACTGTGCTGACCACACTAGAGCCATGTCTAGCATGGGGCACTGTGCTGACCACACTAGAGCAATGTCCTGCATGGGGCACTGTGCTGACCACACTAGAGCCCTGCCCTGCATGGGACACTGTGCTGACCACACTAGAGCCCTGCCCAGCATGGGGCACTGTGATGACCACACTAGATCCCTACCCAGCATGGGGCACTGTGCTGACCACACTAGAGCCCTGCCCAGCACGAGGCACTGTGCTGACCACACTAGAGCCATGTCCAGCATGGGGCACTGTGCTGACCACACTCGAGCCCTGTCCAGCATGGGACACTGTGCTGACCACACTAGAGCAATGTCCTGCATGGGGCACTGTGCTGACCACACTAGAGCCCTGCCCAGCATGGGGCACTGTGATGACCACACTAGAGCCCGACCCAGCATGGGGCATTGTGCTGACCACACTAGAGCCCTGCCCAGCACGAGGCACTGTGCTGACCACACTAGAGCCATGTCTAGCATGGGGCACTGTGCTGACCACACTAGAGCAATGTCCTGCATGGGGCACTGTGCTGACCACACTAGAGCCCTGCCCTGCATGGGACACTGTGCTGACCACACTAGAGCCCTGCCCAGCATGGGGCACTGTGATGACCACACTAGATCCCTACCCAGCATGGGGCACTGTGCTGACCACACTAGAGCCCTGCCCAGCACGAGGCACTGTGCTGACCACACTAGAGCCATGTCCAGCATGGGGCACTGTGCTGACCACACTAGAGCCCTGTCCAGCATGGGACACTGTGCTGACCACACTAGAGCAATGTCCTGCATGGGGCACTGTGCTGACCACACTAGAGCCCTGCCCAGCATGGGGCACTGTGATGACCACACTAGAGCCCGACCCAGCATGGGGCATTGTGCTGACCACACTAGAGCCCTGCCCAGCACGAGGCACTGTGCTGACCACACTAGAGCCATGTCCAGCATGGGGCACTGTGCTGACCACACTAGAGCCCTGTCCAGCATGGGACACTGTGCTGACCACACTAGAGCAATGTCCTGCATGGGGCACTGTGCTGACCACACTAGAGCCCTGCCCTGCATGGGACACTGTGCTGACCACACTAGAGCCCTGCCCAGCATGGGGCACTGTGCTGACCACACTAGAGCCATGTCCAGCATGGGGCACTGTGCTGACCACACTAGAGCCCTGTCCAGCATGGGACACTGTGCTGACCACACTAGAGCAATGTCCTGCATGGGGCACTGTGCTGACCACACGAGTTCCCTGCCCAGCACGAGGCACTGTGCTGACCACACTAGAGCCCTGCCCAGCATGGGACACTGTGCTGACCACACTAGAGCCCTGTCCAGCATGGGACACTGTGCTGACCACACTAGAGCCCTGCCCTGCATGGGACACTGTGCTGACCACACTAGAGCCTTGTCCAGCTTGGGGCACTGTGCTGACCACACTAGAACCCTGCCCAGCATGCGGCACTGTGCTGACCACACTAGAGCCCTGCCCAAGATGGGGCACTGTGATGACCACACTAGAGCCCTGCCCAGCATGGGGCACTGTGCTGACCACACTAGAGTCGTGCCCAGCATGGGGCACTGTGCTGACCACACTAGAGCCGTGCCCAGCATGGGGCACTGCGCTGACCACACTAGAGCCCTGCCCAAGATGGGGCACTGTGCTGACCACACTAGAACCCTGCCCAGCATGGGGCACTGTGCTGACCACGATAGAAATAGCCGGCTGTGCAGTTCACGTCATTTTATGCAATATGGTTACTGTAGCATTGGCACCAGTGGCGCCATAGATTGAATATCACAGCAAGGGAAGATAGGGATTTTAAGCAACTCACATTATAAAGGAAATTGGATATAAATTTGAAGGGATAGGATTTTCAAGAATATGTGAAATGGAAGGGGAATGGGACTAATGGGAGGGGCGGGGCGATGGAGAGATCCAAGCACAAGAATGAGAATATTAAAAGTAAGGTGTTGCCAGACCCGGAGACAATGTAGATGAGTGAGTACAGGGGTGATGGGTGATCGGGATTTGTGTGAGTTAGGATACAGGCCCCAGAGTTATGGATGGTCTGTGGTTTATGGAGTTTTATAACTGGGAGTGACCAGGATAGACTTGGAATAGTCAAGTGTGGATTTAACAAAGGTACAGATATGGGTTTATGCAGCAGATGGGCTGAGGCAGTGGTGGAGACAGTGATATTCCAGAGGTGGTAGTAGACACGGTTGATGATGGAGAGAATATGGAGATGAACTCAGAGGTTGTAAACAGTCTGGTTCAGCCTCAGACATTAGCCAGGGTGGGGGATGAGTTTGACAGATAGGGGATGGAATTTGTGATGGAGACCAATGACACCGGCTTCAGTCTTCCCAAAGTTTACATTACAGAACCGTATTTTAGTGAAACAGGTTTTACAGATCTCCAAGCTGTAAATAGAAACAGCAGCAGAAGCAAAGATGAGAGAGTAAATGACAAGAACAGTAATACTATTAGCAATGGTTTATGGAGCTAATAGTTGCAGATAGGGATTCCCCAAGAATAATAACAGCAGCAAGCAGGGCAGAGTAAATGACGGGAGCAGTAATGCAGTCAAAAACGGTTTATAGAATTAATAGCTAGACAGAGAGAGAGAGAGAGAGAGAGAATTACCAGGGACACCAACAATAGCGAGGAAGGGATAGTAAACATATTGAATAATCTGAAGTGCGCGATAGATCCGGGAGTTTAATGAGAACCAATCATAATATGTCGAAAGAATGTAGATATCCCAGGATAAACTCCTGTAAATTGTTGTAACATTCCAATCTATTGTTCTCAGATTCTGATCCGTCCTCTCCCTCTCTCTAGAGCCGCTGATCCATGTTAGTGTCGGGATTATGCTCCAGCTCACAGTATGGGATAACACATTGAAAGGAGTCCCATTTTAATAGAAGATGGAAACCCGCCAGTGACACAATTAGGATCCATGGAGACTGACATTAATTGCAGTCACTGAACAAACAGGTTCAGTTAACCACTTTCAATCCAGCACTTTCTGTATCACAATAAAGTAAAACATTTACCCAGTCTGGATGGGATGTATGAGGGTTGCTGAGGGAAGGAATGGTGGCAATAGTAGAGGCACTGGCCAGAATCATTCAATTCTCCTTGGATATGGGAGTGGTGACAGAGGACTGGACAGTTGCAAATGTTACAAACTGTTTAAAAAAGGAGAGATAGGATAAGCCCTGCAATTATTGACCAGTCAGACTAGTGTCACCACTGGGGGAAAATCTAAAGGTGACAACCCAGGAGAAAAATATTTGCTACTTGGAGAACTATCGTAAGTGGCTAGCAACATGGATATGCTAATGCAAATCATGTCTGGCAAAATTCAACAACAACAGCTTATATTTATATAATGCCTTTAACATTGTAAAACATCCCACAGGAGCATTAAGAAGCAAAGTATAACGCTGCGACACAACAGTAGATATTAGGTCAGATGACCAACAGCTTAGTCAAAGAGGTAGGTTTTAAGGAGTGTCTTAACGGAGGAAAGCGATGTGGAGAGGCAAAGAGGTGCAGGGAAGATATTACACAGCTTAGGGCCCCGGCAGCTGAAGGCACGGCTGCCTGTGGTGCAGTGATTAAAATCAGGGATGCACAAGAGACCAGAATTAGAGGAGCACAGAAATTTTGGTGGGTTGTGGAGCCGGAGGAGATTACAGAGGTAGGAAGGGACGAGGCCATGGAGGAAAATGGAAACAAGGTGGAGAATTTTAAAATCAAGACATTGCTGGACTGGGAGACAATGTCAGTCAATGATAGGCGAACCGGACTTGGTGTGAACTAAGACATGGGCAGCAGAGTTTTGGATGACCTCAAGTTTACAGAGAGTAGAATGTGGGAGGTCAGCCAGGAGTGAGTTTGAATGATCACATCTAGAGGTGACAAAGGCATGAATGAGGTTTCAGCAGCAGATGGACTGAGACAGGGGTGAAGTCGGGTAATGTTACTGAGGTGGAAATAGGCGGCTGTAATGATACCTGAAAATGAGGTTAAAGCTCATTTTGTGGTCAAATGTGACACCAAGATTGCAAACAGACTGAATCTCAGACTGTTAGCAGGGAGAGGGATAGAATCAATAGCAAGGGAACAGAGTTGGAGTGGGGAGTGAAACCAATGGCTTTAGTCTTCCAAACATGTAATATTGGCGAAAGAACAGAAAACAGAGAGCAGTGGTGAAAGGTTGTTGTCCAGACTTGATGGGAGTATACAGTGGTGCTCCCCAGGGCTCGGTATTAGGACCACTGTTCTTGTTTCGCATGGAAAACCCTGGGTGGGTAGGACAGAGCCCCCTCCTCCTCGCCCTTAACAGAGATTCCCCTCTCCGCAGCCTCTGCTCCATTTTTTTGGTCATGTTACAGACCCAGAGACACGGTATCTACAGTCCCCAATCCTCGTCCAGAGTTGGGTCACCAAATCCTCTGTCCTCCCTGAATGTCTGCAGCAGCTCACAACACAACCTCCAGAAAACCATCCAAAGCACTTAAACTAAATTTACAATAGCAGAAGTAAGTGAAAAGCCCCTCACCTGTGAGTTGGATGTCTGGTCCTCTTAAATAACACTAGAGGGGGTTCTTCGTGCTGCTGAATGTTTGTTCAGCTGAGAGTGACTAACACAGGTGGTCAGTAGACATGCACGGACCAAGTTTCAAAGACGTACATCAAAGCTGCTGGAATGGTTAATTGACACCATATTCAGACCATCCTCACACTACAGACACACGCACATTACACACACGCTATCACCCCGGCCAGCCTAGGTTTCCTGTACAATGTGCTGGATGTGACCAGCAATGCAGCTCACACCATTTTATGGATCCAAGCTTCCACAGCATGAGTGGAGCTGGAGACATGAAATGTGTGGTCAGGGAGAGGCAGAGGGAAATAAACTCACTTTAAAAAGGGAATTTGAAAAAGACTTTAAGATGAACAAGTTTCAGTAATATTGGAAATTGACAGGGGATTGGGGTAATCAGAGGGGTGATGTCATGGAAGGATTTGATCACATGAGTGAGAATATTAACATTGAGGTGTTACTGGACGAAGAGCCAATGTAGGTCAGTGAGAACAGGGATGTTGGGTGAACAGAATTTGGTGTAAATTAGAAGATGCCAGCAGAGTTTTGGATGATCACATGTTTACAGAGAGTAGAATGTGGGAGACCAGCCAGGAGTGTGTGAGAATAGTCAAGTTTCGAGATAAGAAAGGCATGGATGAAGGTTTTAGCAGCAGATGCGTTGAGCTCTCTCTCTCTAGTTCTTTCTCTCTTTGTCGCCCTCACTTGCTTTGTCCCACACTCAGAATCTTATAAGTTTCAATCAAGTCGCCTCTTACTCTTCTAAACTCCAGCTGATATAACCCTAGCCTGTCCAGCCTTCCCTCATTGGACAACACCCCCATTCCAGGCATTAGTCTAGTATACCTTCTCTGAACTGCTTCGAATGCATTTACATCTGCCCTTAAATAAGGAGACCAATACTGTAAACAGTATTCCAGATGTGGTCTCATCAATGCCCTGTGTAACTGAAACATAACCTCTCTACATTTGTATTCAATTCCTCCTGCAATAGCCGATAACATTCTATTAGTTTTCCTAATTACTTGCAATACCTACATATTAACCTTTTGCAATTTATGCACAAGGACTCCCAGTTCCCCCTGGATGGTGGAGTTCAGCAATTTCTCACCATTGTGATTATATGCTTAATTTTTATTCATCCTGCCAAAATGGACAATTTCACCTTTTCCCACATTTACCAGATTTTTGCTCACACACTCAATCTATCTGTCCCTTTGTGGCTCACTTGTGTCCTCGTCACAACTTACTTTCCAACCGACGTTTCTGTCATCAGCAAATTTAGCAACCATACCTTTGGTCCCTTCATCCAAGTGATTTATATAAATTGTAAAAAGTTAAGGCCCCAGCACAGATCTCTGTGACACACCACTCGTTACATCTTGCCAAACAGAAAATGATCCATTTAAGCCTACTCTCTGTTTCCTGTTAGTTAGCCAATCTTCTATCCATGCCAATAGGTTGCCCCCTACACCATGAGCTTTTATATTCGGCAATGAACTTTGATGTGGCACATTATGAAATCCCTTCTGGAAATCAAGGTACAGTACATCCACCAGTTCCCCTTTATCCACAGCACCTGTTACTTCTTCAAAGAACTTCAATAAATTGGTTAAACTTGGTTTCCGTTTCACAAAAGCATGTTGACTCTGCCCGATCACTTTGAATAAGCAGTAATTTATTATCCGTATATTTGTATATTGTAGAACCATAAAACATACCCCTACTCTGGTGTCCAGTGTACCCTCGATATTCATGATTAAAATATCAGAGGAGTGGGAACCAGACACGTCTGTTGACCCTGAGTTACAGGCGATTCTCGAGTCGGTGCTGAGTGCATTCACAACCCATAAAGATGACTGTGGAAACATGAGCTGACCTGAAGAAATTAACTGACCATTGCATGCTCCATGAAGCAGTATTCATACCGAGCTGAGATTATATCATATATTCCAGACACTATCATGTCATTGTTATACCAGGGTGTAGTTCACAAAGACACATTCATTACTAACTGCCCCATTTGGCCGGCTAGAAAAAAGGTGACAGCTGGTGACTGACTATTGACCATCACAAACTCAACTCAGTCATCCCTGTGTGAATCCGGTTGTCTGAGAGACACCCACCCTACTCTCCCAGATTCCCAGCGGCAGGGCTGTCGTCTCCACCCTGGATATCTCTCAGGGTTATTGCAGTATCCTTGTAAAACTAGAGAAACAATTTAAATTCACATTCACATCTGAGGAGCAGTGATACCCCTGGACATGTCTGTCACAAGAGGTTCCACAATAACCCCACTATTCCCCACTAACGTATGGCCGGGGCTCTTATGAGTGTTTCACAGTCTTCCTGCATGCTGCAATATGTCGATGATCTCCTCATAATCACCACAGACCGTGTCCACATATTTAACCCTTTTACAGGAACTACTGCAGTTACTTTTGGAGATGCACTAAAAGGCCCTCCACGTAAGGCCCAGCTGGCGCTAGATCATGTCACCGTTCTTGGTGTCCAGATTGGATCATCCAGCATCAGCCCAGACCAACATCAGGTCGAGACCATCCAGTGTCTACCCCTGTCCACCTCAAAGACTGTCCTGTGTTGTATTCTCAGGTTGGTGGGATATTAGTGAACCCTCATCCAGTGTCTACCCCTGTCCACCTCAAAGACTGCCAAGTGTCGTATTCTCAGGTTGGTGGGGTATTAGTGGACCCTCATCCAGTCATAGTCATAGAGTCATAGAGATGTACAGCACTGAAACGGGCCCTTCGGCCCACCGCGACTGTGCCGCCCAACAACCACCCATTTATACTAATCCTACATTAATCCCATACTCCCTACCACATCCCCACCATTCTCCTACCAACTACCCGGTAAGGCCGGTGAGCATTACGTCAGTGGTAGGGACATTATTAGAGAGGATTCTTCGGGTCAGGATTTACTCCCATTTGGAAACAAACGAACTTATTAGCAAGAAGCAGCATGGTTTTGTGAAGGTGAGGTCGTGTCTCACTAATTTGATTGAGTTTTTTGAGGAAGAGACAAAATGATTGATGAAGGAAGGGCAGTGGATGTTATCTATATGGACTTCAGTAAAGCCTTTGACAAGGTCCCTCATGGCAGATTAGTACAAAAGGTGAAGTCACACGGGATCAGAGGTGAGCTGGCAAGATGGATACAGAACTGGCTCGGTCATAGAAGACAGAGGGTATCAGTGGAAGGGTGTTTTTCTGAATGGAGGGATGTGACTAGTGGTGTTCCGCAGGGATCAGTGCTGGGACCTTTGCTCTTTGTAGTATATATAAATGATTTGGAGGAAAATGTAACTGGTCTGATCAGTAAGTTTGCGGACGACATAAAGGTTGGTGGAGTTGCGGATAGTGATGAGGATTGTCAGAGGATACAGCAGGATATAGATTGTTTGGAGACTTGGGTGGAGAAATGGCAGATGGAGTTTAATCCGGACAAATGTGAGGTCATGCATTTTGGAAGATCTAATGCAGGTGGGAAGTATACAGTAAATGGCAGAACCCTTAGGAGTATTGACAGGCAGAGAGATCTGGGCGTACAGGTCCACAGGTCACTGAAAGTGGCAACGCAGGTGGATAAGGTAGTCAAGAAGGTATACAGCATGCTTGCCTTCATCAGTCGGGGCATAGAGTATAAAAATTGGCAAGTCATGCTGCAGCTGTACAGAACTTTAGTTAGGCTACACTTAGAATATAGCGTGCAAATCTGGTCACCACACTATCAGAAGGACTTGGAGGCTTTGGAGAGGGTACAGAAGAGGTTTACCAGGATGTTGCCTGGTCTGGAGGGTATTAGCTATGACGAGAGCTTGGATAAACTCGGATTGTTTTCACTGGAACGACGGAGGTGGAGGGGCGACATGATAGAGGTTTACAAAGTTATGAGCGGCATGGACAGAGTGGATAGTCAGAAGCTTTTTGCCAGGGTGGAAGAGTCAGTTACTAGGGGGCATAGGTTTAAGGTGAGAGGGGCAAAGTTTAGAGGGGATGTGCGATGCAAGTTCTTTACACAGAGGGTGGTGAGTGCCTGGAACTTGCTGCCAGGGGAGGTGGTGGAAGCAGGTACGATAGCGCTGTTTAAGAGGTATCTTGACAAATACATGAATAGGATGGGAATAGAGGGATACGGTCCCCGGAAGTGCAGAAGGTTTTAGTTTAGGCAGGCATCAAGATCGGCGCAGGTTTGGAGGGCAGAATGGTCTGTTCCTGTGCTGTACTGTTCTTTGTTCTTTGTACCTACACTAGGGGCAATTTACAATGGCCAAGTTACCTATCAACCTGCAAGTCTTTGGCTGTGGGAGCAAACTGGCGCACCCGACGGAAACCCACGCGGTCACTGGGAGAACTTGCAAACTCCACACTGTCTACCCCTGCCCACCTCAAAGACTGCCGTGTGCTCTATCCTCAGGCTGCTGGGGTATCAGCGAACCCTCATTCAGCATCTACCCCTGTCCACCTCAAAGAATGATCTGTGTCCTATCCTCAGGCTGTTGGGGTATCAGTGAACCCTCATCCAGCATCTACCCCTGTCCACCTGAAAGACTGCCCTGTGTCGTATTCTCAGGCTGGTGGGGTATCAGTGGACCCTCATCCAGTGTCTACCCCTGTCCACCTCAAAGACTGCCCTGTGCCCTATCCTCAGGCTGGTGGGGTATCAGCGGACCCTCATCCAGCATCTACCCCTGTCCACCTCAAAGACTGCCCTGTGCCCTATCCTCAGGCTGGTGGGGTATCAGTGGACCCTCATCCAGTGTCTACCCCTGTCCACCTCAAAGACTGCCCTGTGCCCTATCCTCAGGCTGGTGGGGTATCAGCGGACCCTCATCCAGCATCTACCCCTGTCCACCTCAAAGACTGCCCTGTGTCCTATTCTCAGGCTGGTGGGGTATCAGTGGACCCTCATCCAGTATCTACCGCTGTCCACCTCAAAGACTGCCCTGTGTCCTATCCTCATGCTGGTGGGGTATTAGCAGACCTTCATCCAGCATCTACCCCTGTCCACCTCAAAGACTGCCCTGTGTCCTATCCTCAGGCTGGTGGGGTATCAGTGGACCCTCATCCAGTATCTACCCCTGTCCACCTCAAAGACTACCCTGTGTCCTATTCTCAGGCTGGTGGGGTATCAGTGGACCCTCATCCAGTGTCTACCCCTGTCCACCTCAAAGACTGCCCTGTGCCCTATCCTCAGGCTGGTGGGGTATCAGCGGACCCTCATCCAGCATCTACCCCTGTCCACCTCAAAGACTGCCCTGTGTCCTATTCTCAGGCTGGTGGGGTATCAGTGGACCCTCATCCAGTATCTACCGCTGTCCACCTCAAAGACTGCCCTGTGTCCTATTCTCAGGCTGGTGGGGTATCAGTGGACCCTCATCCAGTATCTACCCCTGTCCACCTGAAAGACTGCCCTGTGCCCTATCCTCAGGCTGGTGGGGTATCAGTGGACCCTCATCCAGTGTCTACCCCTGTCCACCTCAAAGACTGCCCTGTGCCCTATCCTCAGGCTGGTGGGGTATCAGTGGACCCTCATCCAGTATCTACCCCTGTCCACCTCAAAGACTGCCCTGTGTCCTATTCTCAGGCTGGTGGGGTATCAGTGGACCCTCATCCAGCATCTACCCCTGTCCACCTCAAAGACTGCCCTGTGTCCTATTCTCAGGCTGGTGGGGTATCAGTGGACCCTCATCCAGTATCTACCCCTGTCCACCTCAAAGACTGCCCTGTGTCCTATTCTCAGGCTGGTGGGGTATCAGTGGACCCTCATCCAGTATCTACTGCTGTCCACCTCAAAGACTGCCCTGTGTCCTATTCTCAGGCTGGTGGGGTATCAGTGGACCCTCATCCAGTGTCTACCCCTGTCCACCTCAAAGTCCTGCCCTGTGCCCTATCCTCAGACTGGTGGGGTATCAGTGGACCCTCGTCCCTCGATTTGAAGTGACTGTGACTCCTCTTTATGAACTACCTAATGGTGATGATGACCAGTTTTAACCCCTTTGGACTGAAGCGAACAGGGAAGCAGTAACACAATTGAAGACAGCTGTCGCCCAGGCAACGTGCCTTATCTCACCTAACCCTGACAAGACTTTCCACACCCTGACAAGACTTTCCACATGGCGGTGGGGACACAGTGAAAAGCGTGGCTGCTGTCCTATGTAGAGAAAACCAGGAAAAATATTGTGGGTTGTGAACATTGTGAATGACTTCAGAATTGTGAGTGGGTCTGAACTGATACATTCTGTTTGTGAAGGATGTTTGTTAACCACGTTCTGGGGCATCAAACATTTCACTTCCATCACGGGGTTCAGCAGGGTGATTCTGCCCAGTCCATTATAAACTTTTCCAGTTTGGGAAAGCAGTAGTAATAGTATTCCCTGTCAGAAAGTCGTAGAGTCAGAGTCATTTCAGCACAGAATGAGGCCATTTGGCCCATCGTGTCCATGCCAGCCCTTTGTCGATAAATCGAGCCAGTCTCATTCCCCAGCTCTGTCTCTATTTTCCGCCAAGTTTATTTCCCTGAAGTGTCCATCCAATAAACCTTTGAAATCATTCACCATCTCTGCTTCCACCACCCTCATAGACAGTGATTTCCAGGCCATTCCCACTCGCTGTGTAAAAAAGTTGTTCCTGACATCCCCCTGTATCGCTGCCCACAACCTTAACTCTAGTCCTTGTACCATTAGTTAATGGGAACATATGTTCCTTTCTAACTTATCCAAACATGCCATCATCTTGTATACCTCTATCAAATCTCCCCTCAATCTCCTTTACTACAAGGAAAACAATCCCAGCTTTTCCAGATTAATCTTGGAGCTGAAATCCTCCATCTCTGGACCCATTCTGGTAAATCTCCTCTACACCCTGTCAATGACCCTCACATCCTTCCTAAAGTATGGTGAACAGAACTGGATGCAGTACTCCAGTTGGGGCCTAAACAGAGCTTTATAAAGGTTCAACATAACTTTCCTTCTTCTGTATTCACTACCTCTATTTATGAAGCCCAAGATCCCACATGCTTTGCTGACTACTCTCTCAATATGTCCTCCCACCTTCAAGGATTTATGTACGTGATCCCCATGTCCCTCTGTCTCTGCACACTCTTTCGAACTTTACCATTAAGTGTATATTGCCTCTCCCTGTTACTTCTGATAAAATGCATCACCTCACATTTGCCTGTATTAAATTCCATCTGCCTCTTGTCTGCCCATTCTGCTAGCCTATCTATGTCCTCTTACATCGATTGATAACAACCTCACTGGCTTCCCCGCCTCCAAGTTTGGTATCATCAGCAAATTTTCAGATGTTTCTCCGTTTTCCATTATCGAAATCATTTATACACATCAGAATAAAACAGTGTTTCCACCATTGAACCTTGGGGAACACCACTGTCTACCTTCCTCCAGTCTGAAAAACAACTATTTACCACAACTCACTGTTTTCTGTCATTAAGAAAGTTTTATATCCAAGCTGACACAGACCCTCCTTTTCCATGAACATCAATTAACTGTCCAATTCTCACAAACAGACTGTGAAAGAAAATAGAAATTCAGCTTAAAATTAAGTGAAATGCTAAATGTAAAATTAACAAATTGTTGGGAAGAGATCGACTCTTAGATCTCTTAAAATTCAATCACTCATTAACATTACTGTATTCAGTAATCTGCACAAGCAGTACTCCCTAAAACTGGACTCTGTGCAACTTACCATATTTAGGGTTTAGGGAGAGAATTCCAGAGCTTAGGGATGGGAATAGTAAGCGTCAGAGATTGTCAGCAGGTCTGGCAGCATCTGTGTAGAGAGAAACAGAGTTAATGCTTCAGATCAGTGGCCCTCCATCAGAACTGGTAAACGTTAGAAATGTAACAGTCTTTGAGCAAGTGAAAGAGGGGAAGGGGGAAGAAGAACAAGAAGGAAGGACTGTGATGGGACGGAGAGGGGAGAGATTAAATGACAGACTGTCACATTTCTAACGTTTATCAGTTCTGATGCACTGTCACAGATCTGAAACGTTAACGATGTTTCTCTCTATACAGATGTTGTCAGACTGCTGAGTATTTCCGGCACTTTCTGTTCTCATTTCAGAGTTCCTAATCCACAGTATTTGGCTTTTATTTTAGTGTTTAGATTAGAGATACAGCACTGAAACAGGCCCTTCGGCCCACCGAGTCTGTGCCGAACATCAACCACCCATTTATACTCATCCAACACTAATCCCATATTCCTACCAAACATCCCCACCTGTCCCTATATTTCCCTACCACCTACCTATACTAGTGACAATTTATAATGGCCAATTTACCTATCAACCTGCAAGTCTTTTGGCTTGTGGGAGGAAACCGGAGCACCCGGAGAAAACCCACGCAGACACAGGGAGAACTTGCAAACTCCACATAGGCAGTACCAGGAATCGAACCTGGGTGCCTGGAGCTGTGAGGCTGCAGTGCTAACCACTGCGCCACTGTGCCATTTTATTCACTGCCACTTCTCTTCCAGGAATGCCTACCTTGAAGAAGTTCTGCTCTTCTCTTCCAGAGCTTAGGGCCTCGGCAGCTGAAGGCACAGCCACCAATGGTAGAGCAATTAAACTCAGGGATGCTCAAGAGGTCAGAATTAGATGAGTGCACATATCTCGGAGGATGTAGGTCTGGAGGAGATTACCGAGATAGGGAGGGGTGAGGCAATGAGGGATTTGTAAATAAGGCTGAGAGTTTTAAAATTGATGTGTTGCTGACCAGAATCCAATGCAGGTCAGTGAGTACAGTGGGTGATGGGTGAACAGGACTTGGTGTGAGTTAGGACATGGACAGCAGTGTTTTGGATCTCCTCAAGTTTATGGAGGGTAGAATGTGGGAGACCAGCCAGGAGTGTGTTGGAATTGCCAACCTAACAGGTAACAAAGGCAAGGGGGAGTGTTTCATCAGCAGAAGAGCTAAGAGAGGGCAAAGCTGGGTGATGATACCGAGGTGGAAATAGGCTGTTTTAGTGATAGTGTGAATATTTAGCTGGAAGCTCATCGCAGGGTCAAGTATAAGAGCAGGTTGTGAACAGTTTGGTTTCATCTGAGACAGTTGCCAAGGACAGGGATGGAGGCTGTATCTAGGGAACGTTTGATGTGGGTTTGAAAACACTGGCTTCAGTCTTCCTAATATTTAACTGACATGGCAGCTGTGTGAGGTGAACGATTGTGGGAAGATTTTATTTATATCATTCATTCATGGGATTGTGGGTGTCGCTGACTAGACCGGCATTTTTTGCCCATCCCTAATTGCCCTTGAGAAGGTGATGGTGAGCTGCATGTGGATGAATGAGGAGAGATAATACAAGCTACATGGCACACATTTAAAGGTGGTGAGAATAACAGAGAGACCTGGGGTGTTTGTATGCAATCTTTGAAGTTATCTGGACAGGTTAACAAAGAGTTAACAAAGTAAATAGATTCCTAGGCTTTATTAATAGAGACACAGAGTAGAATAGTCAGGATGTTATATTAAACCTATAGAAAAGACTAGTTCGGCTCCACCTGGAGTATTGTGTCCAATACTGGGAACCACTTTAGGAAGGACATGAAACCTTTGGAGAGGGGACAAAAGATTTTTACTCGAACTTTTCCAGGGACGAAAGATTACAGTTATGTCGCTGGGATTGTTCACCTTAGAGCAGGGAAATTTAAAAGGAGATCTGATAGAGATGTTTAACATTATGAAGGGTTTAGATAAATTAAATAAAGTGAAACTCTTTCCAATGTGTGAGGGGCCATTAACCAGAGGACACAGATTTACGGTGATTGGAAAAAAGAAGCAGAGGTGACACGAGGATTTTTTTATGCAATGGGTGTTTAGGATTTTCAATGTATTGTCTGATAGGCTGAAGGATATAGAGTCAATAGTAGATTCCAAAAGGGAATTGAATAGATATCTTAAGGAGAAAAAAGGAAGGATCTGGGAAAGAGCCAGGGTATGGGATTAACTGGAAGCTCTTCAAAAGCACCAGCACAGACTTGATGGACCAAATGGTCTCATTTGGTGTAATGCTATTCTAAGTTTCTATGATTGTGCCTGTCTGTACTTTCACAATACTCCTATCCTTTCAACAGGCGTTTGATAAAATACCACATAACAGCCTTGTTACCAAATTAGAAACACATGGGATCAAAGGGACAATGTCAGCCGTGGCTCAATTTGTCGCTCTCTCCCCTTTCAGTCACAAGCTTCTAGGATCAAGTGTCTCTGCAGGACTTGATCACAAGAATCAAGGCTGACACTGCAGTGAGAGTACTGAGAGAGTATTGCACTGTCAGAAGTGCCGTCTATCGAATGAAACGTTAAACCATGAAACGTTAAAGGCTCCGTCTGCCCTCTCAGGTGGATGTTAAATATCATTGCATTATTTAGAAGCAGAGCAGAGGAATTATCCCAGTGTCCTGCTCAATATTTATTATTCAATGAACATCACAAAAACAGATCTGAGCATTATCATATTGCTGCTTATGGGAGCTTGCTGTGCTTCATAGATACACGAGTGAATACATTTTAAAAAGTACTCTGTGGGTGTCAGGTGCTTTGTGACGTCCAGTGGTCATGAAAGGCGATATATAAATGCAGCTGCTTTTATTTCCAATGCCAGCATGAGGCAGAGTGGCGCAGTGGTTAGCACCAAAGCCTCACAGCTCCAGCGACCCGGGTTCAATTCTGGGTACTGTGTGGAGTTTGCAAGTTCTCCCTGTGTCTGCGTGGGTTTTCTCCGGGTGCTCCGGTTTCCTCCCACAAGCCAAAAGACTTGCAGGTTGGTAGGTAAGTTGGACATTATAAATTGCCCGAGTGTAGGTGGTAGGGAAATATAAGGACAGGTGGGGATGTCGTAAGAATGTAGGATTAGTGTAAATGGGTGGTTGATGGTCGGCACAGACTCGGTGGGCCGAAGGGCCTGTTTCAGTGCTGTATCTCTAAAACTAAAAAAACTAAAACTAAATTAGGTCAGTGACAGAAAGCAGGGAGTAGTGGAGAATGGTTGTTGTTCAGTCTGGAGGGAAGTACACAGTGGGGTTCCCCAGGGTCACTGTTGGGATCACAGTTGCTGTATGTTAATACAATGGGCTTGTGCCCAGAGGGGATAATGTCAAATGTTTTCAGATGGGAGGAAGCTCAGAAATGTTAATAAACAGTGAGAAGGATAGGAACAGACTTCAGGAGGACAGTGCCTGACTGGTGAAATGGGCAGGAACATGGCAGATGTAATTTAACTCAGTGAACTGTGAAGTGAGACATTTGGGTAGGAAGTATGAGGAGAAACAATATGAAGTAAATGGTACCATTAAAAAGTGAGTGCAGGATTAGAGGGACCTGGGATGTACACACACAGATATTTAAAGGTAGCATGTCGTGTTAATAATCAGACAGGTTTCTTTAGATTTAAACAAGAGAAGTAGAAGTTTATTAACCTTAAACTCTAATATGGTTAATGACTATAAATATGCGACGCGACCACGCTAGCATGCATACGTGATAGACACACACGCAGATAGAGACAGAAAAAGTAGAAAGAATAAAAGGGAAAACTTTGAGGCAATAGCTGGGTTTCTATTTATGGTCCCTTTGAGTTCGATGTAGAGTCTTTGGTTGCTGCTAAGTCTTGCTGTTTCGTTGGGGCCAAGTGCACGCTTCAACTTGATTCGATGTCAGAGTTTTTTCTCTCTTGAGGTGTTCTTGGTGTTAGAGAGAGATACAGAGTAATAAAACTCAGGAGGAAAAGCTGATTTTTTATACATCACTGGTTCGGTCCCAGATGGAGAATTGTGTCTAATTCTGATCACCACACTTTGGTAAGGATGTCAAGGACTTAGTGAAGATACAGAGGTGATTTACTAGAATGGTACCAGGGATCTGGGAATTCAGTTACATGGAGAGATTGGAAAAGCTGGGATTGTTCTCTTTAGAGCAGTGAAGGGTAAGAGGAAATGTAATATAGAATTCAAAATCATGAAGGGTTTTGATAGGGTAATTAATGTGAAACTGTTTCCAGTGTCAGAAAGTTCAGTGTTAAGACACAGCTGATTCATTAAATTTTTCAATAGGGGAATTTAACAAATAGCTGAAAAGGAACAAAAAAACTGCAGGAGTCAGTTGAAAGAGTGGAGTGGAACTCATTAGATATCTCTTCCTAAGAGACAGCACTGACACAATGGGTCAAATAGCCCCCTCCTGTGCTGCATCAATCTCTGATTCTATGAGCAAGAGACAGAGAGAGTGAAGGGAGAGAGAGAAAAGGAGAGGGGGGAGCGAGTGAGAGAAAGAGCTAGAAAGGATGAAAGAGAGGACTTAAAATAGAGACAGTGTGAAAGAGAAGGTTGCACCAGTTTCCGGGCGTAGGGATTGTGACTCATGATCTGCCCGCACCCGTTCCTGTGGAGGCAGTTTACACACAAACTCCTGCTGCCTCCTCAGTTCCATGAATTCTACGTACTGCCCAGTGTGACCCGCGCTGCCCTCAGTCTGCACGTATAACAGGGGCCTAACTGTGTGTGAGACTGGCGCATGTTTTAGCCCGGTTTCAGCTCTTAAAGGCAGATTATCCCCCTTAAAGGGAATCGTTACTGAAGCACAGGAGGCTGCTGCTGCTGACTGTGAATGATGCAATTAGGGACAAGGTAAATGGAATACTAGGGCAGTGAGAGGGCTCTGCGGTACACGGATGTGATGCTAGAGGCCTTAGTTATGGAGCGTGACAGGGGGAGAGAGGCCATGCTCCCATGGGGTGGGGTGGAGACCCTCAAGGAACGCCCTCCGAAGGGAATGGGGGAAGGTCAATGCAGGAAGTCTGGCCCCGAGGACCTGGCAGCAGTCCCAGAAGAAGTATAATGAGCTCACACTGGTGGTGAATGCCAGTGAATTCATCTCCACATGTCATCCCCTACCCACCAACACCACCAACCTCTCACACTGCTCAATGTACCACACCCCATCATTCACCATAACACTCAGGACTCATACCTAATATTCACATACTCCAACTCACCCTCACACACCTTCCACTGATGCTAGCCTTACATCCACCTCTCACTGCCTCCACCTAGCTCCAGCTATTCAGCTATGGAGGGCACATCACAGAAACACAGTGCAACACAATCAATGACATTCTGCCCTCGCTCTTACAGGACAAGGTGGCCCATAATCACAGGGAGCAGCAGTGAACTGGCAGGACCAGACATACCTTAATCCCCTGAGCCTGAGGGAGGAGATGGTTCTCCACATCATGGGACCGTCTGTGACAGAGCTCGTAGCATCCAGCATCACCAAGAGCATTCAGGATGATGCTATTCTCCTGCCTGATGTCCCTTCTTAACTCCCACCTCCCCCTCATCCTGCCGACTGGGATGATGTACAAGCTGCAGATGGTGGGACCATGGACCTCCTGCTTTCCATCCCACCCCCAATCCCTCACGCCAACCTTCCCCCTCTGATTTTATACTTTCTAATGATAACCCAAAACTGCCAGCTTCCCAGTCACAGCAGCTCCAGGAGACTGAGAGAGAGCAGCAGCACAGCACTGATGGTGAAGCCCCATCAATTGGTCTGATACTCACAGTCACCAGATCAATACTTACACTGTGTGTACCTTAGAGGCTGATATAGAGTCGGAATCTGCATGGGCTGAGTCACTGAGTGAGTGAGCTGCAGCCAGGCCAGGGGGAAAGGATAGTTCATGTCGCAGCTCACCGGAGGGTGAGGTCACAAACGAGTTGCAATACACAGGACTCAGAAGTGAACATTGCTGGAGATGCTGCCGATGTCGAGATGGTGCAGTCTGAATCCGAGCCCTCAGGGCCCAGAGCTGTTCGAGGACGAAGGCCTTTCACCAGCCATGCTGCAGTCACTGGGAAATACTGTGTAGGAGCAGTAGGCAAGTCGAGGGAACCCATAAGATAGGCACTAAGGGAATACACAAGGCTGAATAATTCAGTTTTGTTGGATGAAGATGTTAATGAAAAGGTTTTTGTTGGTGTTTTTTATTGCAGGCTGGTGACCAAGGGGACACTGTGATGGGGCGTCTCAGATGGGTGTAATGGTGGAGAATGGGGGATCCATGGAGAGAAAGGGAAGTTGTGCTATGGGAACTGGAACCTTAGCAGGGACTCTCCGACAGCCTGTCCGGGTCGAAGGCATCCAGGAAATATCCTCCCTGCCTCGTCCTCCTCCTCCTCTTGAGGTAGCCTCCGGATTCCTGGTGCCAATGCCTGTGCCCTCATGATGGTGATGATGTGAAGGGTGTAGCAGAACACCATGAACTTGGACACCTGCTCCAGTGAATACTGGAGGGCTCCCCCCGAGCGGTTCAGACATTGTAAGCATTACTTCATCTGGTGGTTTTGTGTGGGGGAGGGGAGTGTCTAGAGTTGAGAGGTCATGAGCCACATTCTGGTTCTGCATGGAGGCCTGACGTGTTGGGAATGGCTGACTGCTTCAGAATGAAGATACCGTGGCTGCTGCCAGGATAGTTGACATTCACCAACATGATGTACTGGGCATGCTCACACACCGACTGTACATTAATGGAGCGAGAGTTCTTTCAGTTCCTGTACCTCTCCCCATTGACATGGGGGCCCCGCAGAGCCACCTACACCATCAGGAATCCCGCTATCCTGAGAAAGCCACGGGATCTCTCATCCTGCTTCTCCCTGCTGAGGGAGCAGACAGTATAATTCACCTCACCCAACATAGATGGCCTCCGTCACACATCAGATACATCAAAGGACAACATAGAGAGAGATAATGGATACGTCACACACTCTTGTTTAGAAGGATCCTGATAAAACTATAAGAACATAAGAACTAGGAGCAGGAGTAGGCAATTCAGCCCCTCGAGCATGCTCCGCCATTCAATATGAAGATTCTATATCCTGGGATATTGGGCTGCCAATCCTGCCCCTCCCTCAACCATATCTCCGTGATGGCGAGTATAGTTTTTGTATTCATGTTATCCTTAACTTTCTTGCTGAACCATGGATGTTTTTACCCCTCTTAGAATATTTCTTCCTCTCTGGAATATATTTCAGTTGGGAGGAATTGAATATGTCCTTTAACATCTGCCACTACTCATCAACTGTCCTACCTTTTAGACTTCCTTCCCTGTCCACTTGGGCCAAATAAGTCCTCATGCCGATGTAATTACCTTTGTTTGACTCCAGACTCCAGTTTCTCTCCCTCAAACTGGATTTGAAATTCTAGCATGCTATGATCACTCTTCCCTGGAGGATCCTGAACTATGAGATTATTAATTAATCCCACCTCATTTCACAATACCAAATCTAGAATAGCCTGCTCCCTGGTTGGTTCCACAACATATTGCTCTTAAAAACAATCTCTGATACATTTAATGAACTCTCCCTTGAGGCTACCTTTGCCAATTTGATTAAACCAGTCTATATGCATGTTAAGATCAACTATGTTTATTGCCATACCTTTCTCAGAAGCCCGCAGTATTTCTTGGTTTATACTGTGCACCACTGTGGAACTATTGTTTGGGGACCTATAGATTCCTCCCACCAGGGACGTCTTCCCTTTGCTATTTCTTATTTGTACCCTGACTGACTCTACGTCTTGATCTCCAGTGCCTATATAATTTCTCATTACAGCACTGATCTCTTTCTTTACTAACAAAGCTACACCTCCTCCAGATATTCAATTCCCAAGCCTGGTTTCCCTGCAACCATGTCTCAGTAATCGCCACTAAATCATACGCAGTCATCACTATTTTCACTGTTAACTCATTTGTGGGCGGCACAGTGGTGCAGTGGTTAGCACAGCAGCCTCACAACTCCAGCGACCCAGGTTCAATTCCGGGTGCTGCCTGTGTGGAGTTTGCAAGTTCTCCCTGTGTCTGCGTGCGTTTCTTCCGGGTGCTCCGGTTTCCTCCCACAAGCCAAAGACAGGTTGGTAGGCAAATTGGCCATTAGCAATTGACCCTGGTTTAGGTCGGTGGTCGGGAAATATAAGGACAGGTGGGGATATGTGCTAAGAATATGGAATTAGTGTGGGATTAGTATGGGTGGGTGGTTGATAGTCGGCACAGACTCGGTGGGCCGAAGGGCCTGTATCTCTATAAAAAAATTCATTTATTTTATTCTGAATGTTTCGTGCATTCAGATACAAAGCCTTTAAGTTTGTTTTATTAGCAATTTTCAAAGATACATAGAAGTTCAATGAAACTGGGACCTTACCGGCCACTGACAACTCCCTCCTCATCCTAGTTTGAGGCTCCAGGTCGTATTACAGGAGGTGCCAAAGCACTGTGATCACTTCCCTATTGAATCAGAGTCACCTCACACTCTGCTCCTGGTTTAGGTGTAGGTGGGAAAAGTGCTCTTGGAAAACCCGAGGTGGGTAGGACAGAGCCCCCTCCTCCCCCCTCTTTACAGATCTTCCCCTCTCTGCAGCTTCTGCTCCATTTGTTGATCATGTTACAGACCCAGAGACACTGTAACTACAGTCCCCATACCTCGGCCAGAGTTGGGTCACCAAATCCTTTGTCCTCCCTGTATGGCTGCAGCAGCTCCCAACACAACCTCCAGAAAAACATCCACAAAACCTCCACCATCTTTACAATAGCAGCAGTAAGTCAAAAGCCCCTCACCTGTAAGTTGGATGCCTGGTCCTTTTAAATAACACTTGAGAGGGTTACTCGTGCTGCTGAATGCGTGTTCACCTGAGAGTGACTACGCCCGCGGTCAGTGGACATGCACAGACCAAGTGTCAAAGAAGTCCATCAAAGCTATTGGAATGGCTGATTGACGTCAATTGAAACCCTTCCTCACACTAAGAGCATATGCATGGCAAACACAGGCTAGAACCCTGCCCACCATGGGGCACTGTGCGGGTTACACCAGAAGTGGCTGGCTGTGCAGTTCACATCATTTGATGGATCCTGGTTTTTTTTTGCAGCGGCGACAGGGAGAGCGATGTGGCAGCTGGGTAAGTAAGTCCTATATATTTGGGCAGCGGCTGAACCCGAGACACTATATCTGTAGTGTCTCCAACCCGCCCTCCTCCTCTAACAAAAAAAAAGGACTCGGTGGTGTGCAGATACGGTAAGGCTTTTTCTATTTCTTTTTTTTTCGTGTGATTGGTAAAAACTTTTCATTCCTTTTTCGTTTATCTAAGTTAAGACTAACTTAAGCTTAAGATTGAAAATGGCAGGAGATCTCAGACACGTGTTATGCTCCTCTTGCTCAATGTGGGAGCTCAGGGACATGGCTGATGTCCCTGACTCCTTCACGTGCTGGAAGTGTGTCCAACTGCAGCTCTTGTTAGACAGCATGACGGTTCTGGAGCTGCGGATGGACTCACTTTGGAGCATCCGCGTTGCTGAGGAGGTCGTGGATAGCACGTTTAGCGAATTGGCCACACCGCAGATTAGGATTGCTGAGGGTGAAAGGGAATGGGTGACCAAAAGGCAGAGAAAGAGCAGGAAGGCAGCGCAGGTGTCACCTGCGGTCATCTCCCTCCACAACAGGTATACCGTTTTGGATACTGTTGAGGGAGATGGCTCATCAGGGGAAGGCAGCAGTAGCCAGGTTCATGGCACCGTGGCTGGCTCTGATGTTAGGAAGGGCGGGAAAAAGAGTGGAAGGGCGATAGTCATAGGATATTCGATTGTAAGGGGAGTATATAGGCGGTTCTGTGGTCGAAAACGAGACTCCCGAATGGTATGTTGCCTCCCAGATGCACGGGTCAGGGATGTCTCAGATCGGCTGCAGAACATTCTGAAAGTGGAGGGTGAACAGCCAGTTGTCGTTGTGCACAAAGGCACCAATGACATAGGTAAAAAACGGGATGAGGTCCTACAAGCAGAATTTAGGGAGTTAGGAGACAAGTTAAAAAGTAGGACCTCAGAGGTAGTAACCTCAGGATTGCTACCAGTGCCACGTGATAGTCCGAGTAGAAATGAAAGAATAGTCAGGATGAATGCGTGGCTTGAGAGATGGTGCAGGAGGGAGGGGTTCAGATTTTTGGGACATTGGGACCGTTTCTGGGGGAGGTGGGACTATTGCAAATTGGACGGTCTACACCTTGGCCGGACTGGACCCAATGTCCTTGGGGGTGCTTTTGCTAAAGCTGTTGGGGAGGGTTTAAAATAATGTGGCAGGGGGATGGGAACCAAATGAGGTCAGTGGACAGTAAGGAGGTAGTAACTAAAGCCTGTAAGGAACTAGATAATGAAGTCAGTGTGACTAAGGGGAAGAGCAGGCAAGGAGCAGATGATGAATATAAAGGGACTGGTGGTCTGAGGTGCATTTGTTTCGATGCAAGAAGTGTAGTAGGTAAGGCAGATGAATTTAGGGCCTGGATTAGTAACTGGGAGTATGATGTTATTGCTATTACTGAGACTTGGCTGAGGGAAGGTCATGATTGGCAACTAAATATCCCAGGATATCGATGCTTCTGGCGGGATAGAGAGGGAGGTAAAAGCGGCGGAGGAGTTGCAGTACTGGTCAAAGAGGATATCACAGCTGTGCTGAAGGAGGGCAATATGGAGGACTCGAGCAGTGAGACAATATGGGCAGAACTCAGAAATAGGAAGGGTGCGGTAACAATGTTGGGGCTGTACTACAGGACTCCCAACAGCGAGCGTGAGATAGAGGTACAAATATGTAAACAGATTATGGAAAGATGTAGGAGCAAAAGTGTGGTGGTGATAGGAGATTTTAATTTTCCCAACATTGACTGGGATTCACTTAGTGTTAGAGGTCCAGATGGAGCAGAATTTGTAAGGAGCATCCAGGAAGGTTTTCTAGAGCAGTATGTAAATAGTCCAACTCGGGAAGGGGCCATACTGGACCTGATGTTGGGGAATGAGCCCGGCCAGGTGGTTGAAGTTTCAGTCGGGGACTACTTTGGGAATAGTGATCACAATTCCGTAAGCTTTAAAATACTCATGGACAAAGACGAGAGTGATCCCAAAGGAAGAGTGCTAAATAGGAGGAAAGCCAACTACACCAAAATTCGGCAGGAGCTGGGGAATGTAGATTGGGAGCAGCTGTTTGAAGGTAAATCCACATTTGATATGTGGGAGTCTTTTAAGGAGAGGTTGATTAGCGAGCAGGAGAGACATGTTCCTGTGAAAATGAGGGATAGAAATGGCAAGATTAGGGAACCATGGATGACAGGTGAAATTGTGAGACGAGACGAGAGGAAAAAGGAAGCATACATAAGGTCTAGGAGGCTGAAGAAAGACAAAGCTTTGAAAGGATATCGGGAATGTAGGACCAATCTGAAACGAGGAATTAAGAGGGCTAAAAGGGGTCATGAAATATCTTCAGCAAACAGGGTTAAGGAAAATCCCAAAGCCTTTTATTCATATATAAGGAGCAAGAGGGTAACTAGAGAAAGGATTGGCCCACTCAAGGCCAAAGGAGGAAAGTTATGCTTGGACTCAGAGAAAATGGGTGACATTCTAAACGAGTACTTTGCATCGATATTCACCGAGGAGAGGGACATGACGGATGTTGAGGTTAGTGACAGATGTTTGATTACTCTCGGTCAAGTCGGCATAAGGAGGGAGGAAGTGTTGGGTATTCTGAAAGGCATGAAGGTGGACAAGTCCCCAGGTCCGGATGGAATCTATCCCAGGTTGCTAAGGGAAGCGAGGGAGGAAATAGCTGGGGCCTTAACAGATATCTTTGCAGCATCCTTAAACACGGGTGAGGTCCCGGAGGACTGGAGAATTGTTAATGTCGTCCCCTTGTTTAAGAAGGGTAGCATGGAAAATCCTGGTAATTATAGACCGGTGAGCCTGACCTCAGTGGTTGGGAAGCTGCTGGAGAAGATACTGAGGGATAGGATCTATTCCCATTTGGAAAAAATTGGCTTATCAGTGATAGGCAACATGGTTTTGTGCAGGGAAGGTCATGTCTTACCAACTTAATAGAATTCTTTGAGGAAGTGACAATGTTGATTGATGAGGAAAGGGCTGTCGATGTCATATACATGGACTTCAGTAAGGCGTTTGATAAGGTTCCCCATGGCAGGCTGATGGAGAAAGTGAAGGCGCTTGGGGTCCAAGGTGTACTAGCTAGATGGATAAAGATGGTTCCGAAGAAGGGTCACTGACCCGAAACGTTAACTCTGCTTCTCTTTCCACAGATGCTGCCAGACCTGCTGAGTGAATCCAGCATTTCTTGTTTTTGTTTTGGATAAAGAACTGGCTGGGCAACAGGAGACAGAGATTAGCAGTGGAAGGGAGTTTCTCAAAATGGACACGTTTGACCAGTGGTGTTCCACAGGGACCCGTGCTGGGATCACTGTTGTTTGTGATATACAGAAATGATTTGGAGGAAAGTATAGGTGGTCTGATTAGCAAGTTTGCAGATGACACTAAGATTGGTGGAGTGGCAGATAGTGAAGGGGACTGTCAGTGAATAAGGTTCACCAGGATGTTGCCTGGTATGGAGGGCGCTAGCTATGAAGAGAGGTTGAGTAGATTAGGATTATTTTCATTAGAAAGACGGACGTTGAGGGGGGACCTGATTGAGGTGTACAAAATCATGAGAGGTTTTGACAGGGTGGATAGCAAGAAGCTTTTTTCCCAGAGTGGGGGATTCAATTACTAGGGGTCACGAGTTCAAAGTGAAAGGGGAAAAGTTTAGGGGTGATATGCGTGGAAAGTTCTTTATGCAGAGGGTGGTGGGTGCCTGGAATGCGTTGCCAGCGGAGGTGGTAGATGCGGGCACGATAGCGTCTTTTAAGATGTATCTAGACAGATACATGAATGGGCAGGAAGCAAAGAGATACAGACCCTTATAAAATAGGTGACATGTTTAGATAGAGGATCTGGATCGGCGCAGGCTTGGAGGGCCGAAGGGCCTGTTCCTGTGCTATAATTTTCTTTGTTCTTTGTTCTTGTTCAGGGTTCCATCGCGTTGGCACCAGTGCCGTCATAGAGTGAAAATCAGGTCAGGGGAACATATGGAGTGAAAACAGCTCACTTCAAAAAGGAAATAGGAAATAGACTTGAAGGGTTAAGATTTTCAATAACTTGTGAAATGTACAGAAGAAAGAAACTAATTGGAAGGGTGAGTCCATGGAGGGATTCGAACACAAGAATGAGAATATTAAAATTAAGGTGCTGCCAGACCGGGAGCCAATGTAGATCAGTGAGCACAGAGATGATGGGTGATCGGGATTTGGTGTGAGTTAGGATACAGGCAGCAGAGTTCTGGATGGGTTGTGGTTTATGGAGGTTTGCAGTGTGTTTCTGCCACAGACATTGGGTAGGGAGGGAAATGCAAATAGTTAATGCAGAGTGGAGTTTGTGACAGAGACTGAAGACAATGGCTTAACTCTTCCAAAGCTTTACATGACAAGAATACTAGATCAGTGAAATATGGTTTATAGATCGAATAGTTGGATACAGAGACTTACCAGGGACACCAATAATAGCGGGGATGGGATAGTAAATAAATTGAATCATCTTCAGAGCATAATAGATCCGCAATTCTAATGTTATCCAAAAATAATCTGCAGCAACCAGGCCAAACGAAGAGGAGAAATTGTCCATTGTTGCAACATTCTAATCTATTGTTCTCAGATTCTGATCGATCCTCTCTCTCTCTCTCTGCAGTGATGGATCCCTGTTCGTGCTGACAGTGATGCTTCCGCTGACACTATGAGCTGGCACATTGAAAGGAGTCCCTTATTAATGGAACAGGGAAACCCTCCAGTGACACATTTAGGGTCCTTAGTGACTGACATTAATTACAGTCAATGAGCAAACAGGTTATGTTAACCCTTTTCAATCCAATACTTTTTGTACCACAATTGTGTAGAAGATTTAGATGGGATCCCAGTCTAGATGGGATATATGATGTTTGTTGACGGAAGGAATGGTGGAAATACGGGCACTGGCCAGAAGCTTTCAATCCTCCTTGGATCTGGGAGTGATGACAGAGGACTGGAGGGTTGTAAATGTTACACCCTGCTTTAAAAAGGAGACATCAGATAAACCTGTACCTACTGACCAGTCAGTCTAATGTCGGTGGTTGGATATTACTGGAGGCCGTAAACCAATACAAAAAATATATCTTTCTTGGAAAAACATGGGATAATAAATGACAAACAGCACGGATTGGTTCATGGAAAATCATGTCTAATAATATTAATCAAGTTAGTTGATGACATAACTGTGAGTGTTGATGAGGATAGTGTGTTTCCTGTTATGTATCTGGACTATCAAAAGGCCTGTGATCAAATGACATTTCATAGACTTGTTATGAAAATGGAAGACGTGGATTATTGTGACAGTGATAATGTGGATATGACACTGACTCAGGGACAGAAAGCAGAGAGAAGTGGTGAACAGACATTGTTCAGACTGGGGGAGGGGGATTATACAGTGTTGTTTCTCAGGGGTTAGTATTAGAATCAGTGCTCTTCCTGACATGTAGATAGATATACAGGTGATGGAGACTTATACGTAAAAATAAACAATTTCAAATCTTGTAGATGACATGACACTCATAAATAAGGATGGCAAAGGCGCAGACCACAGAATTATCCAATCACACAGACTTTTTTTATTTTTAATTTATTCTGGACTCCAATCCAAATATAAATTTATTTCTCACTCTATAACCTGTTTGTGTGATTTGCGTGTGAGTGTGTGCATGAATGTGTACCTTATATTGTTGTTATTTTATTTAGATTCAGTTTAGATTTTAAAGTATAATAAACTCACCTCATGTTTAAAATCACGAAAACCTGTCTGATTGGTTCTTTCACTATCACAAAAGGTAAAAGGTAAAATATTCACTGAGGTGGTCAGCACGTCCAGTGCTAAAAAGGAATAAACCCCGTTGTGATCAAATAAAATACAGGACAAGAAGAGAGCCTGGGACCCCTCCTCACCTGGCTGCAGCAGAAATCTGGAGGTTCTAGAGCTCGTAACCCGACAACAAACGGCAAATTAGAAGTGTCATAGAGGCACAGAGTTTTACAGCACAGAAACAGTCCCCTCGCCCCACTGTATCTGTGTCGGCCATCAAGCCTGTAAATTCTAATCCCATTTTCCAGCACCTGCCCCGTAACCTTGGATGCAATGGCTTTTCAGGTGCTCATCTAAATACTTCGTAAATGTTGTAAGAGTCCTGCCTCTTCCTTCCATTCAGGTAGTGTGCTCCAGATTCCAAACACCCTCTGGGTGATTTTTCCCCTCAAATTCCCTCTAAACTGCCTGTCCCTAAGCTTAAATCAATTCCCCCCTGGTTATTGACACCTCCGCTAAGGGAAACGTTTCTTCCTACCTACCCTATCAATGCCCCTCATAATTTTTCCTGATTTCTGGCTCTCTCCCTTTTTGAATAAATCAGTTACATTCGCAATAAGGGAGTTGCATGCAGACTGAAATAACTTGGTACAGGTTAAAACCCCAATCTGTTGAAAAGTTGAGTAATATAGCTGGACAGTTCGGGATTTCTCTCCATCCAAAAGCTCGGAAACCTGAATTCCTAAGACTTGTGGACAACCATTTTTCACTTGAAGCTGAAGACTCAAACAGGGTTAGAATCACTAACAGATAGAGTAATGTTAGCTAAGGTAAAACTAGAGCAGAAAAGATGAGAATTAAATTCCAGTGTGAGCGAGAAAGAGCAGAGTGATTGTCAAGAAAGGGAAAAAATGAAAGTGTTCCAGAGGAAGAAGGAAAAAAGGAAGTTAAGGCAGTTCAAATCAACTAAAGGAAGACCCAGTACACCCAGTCAAAGCACAGCGAGTGTGGGAGCTGCTCCTAGCTCAGGACCATGTGCTGATCTCTTAAACTTCTCCCAGTTCATTCCAAAGTTCAATGAGGTGCATGTGGCAGAATTTTTCACCACTTTTGATAAGCTTGCAAAGCAGCTGAAATGGTCGGAAGAGAGCGGGATGCTATTTTTACAAAACAAAATAACAGGCAAAGCCCATGAGGTTTATTCAGTGCTGCCAGATAAAAGTTCATCAGATTATGAGATGACTAAAAATGCTATCCTGGGTGTATATGAGATAGCATCCGAAGTGTTCAGTAAAACATTCTGAACCCTTGGAAAGCAGCCTGACTAAACTGACCTCGAGTTGGAAGCAGTTAACCAGCTAAGGAATATAGGAACATGGAATCTGAATTCAACCATTCGTCCCATCGATCCTGTTCCACCATTCAATATGATCATGGCGGATCATCCTCTTCAATGCCTTTTTCCCACACTATCCTCATATCCCCTTCTGTCAGTGGTATTTAGAAATCTGTCAATCTATACTTTAAACATAGCAATGACTGCGCTTCCACAGAAGGGTAGAGAATTCCAAAGGTTCACAACCCTATGAGTAAAGAAATTACTCCTCATCTCTGTCCTAAGTGGCTTTGAATTTGTGTCCCTTTGTTCTAGATTCCCCAACCAGGGGAAACATCTTAGTTGTCTTGTCTATCCCTTTAAGTATTTTGTAGGTTTCAATGAGATCACCGCTCATTCTTCGAAACTCTAGAGAATACATGTTCAGTTTCTTCAATCCCTTTCCGTAGAACAGTCCCGCCATCCCAGGAACAAGTCTGGTGAACCTTTGTTGCCTCCCTCTATGGTCATAATATCCTTCCTCAGGTAAGGGGACCCAAACTGCACACAGTACTCCAGGTGCGATCTAACCAAGGTTCTATACAATTGAATCAAGACTTCACTACTCCTGTATTCAAATCCTCTAACGATAAAAGTAACACACATTAGCCTTGCTAATTGCTTGCTGCACCTGCATGTTAGCTTTAAGTGACCTATTGACAAGGACACCCAGGTCCCTTTGTACTTCTACACTTTCTCATGTCTTACCATTTAAGAAATACAATGCACATCTATTCATTCTACCCAAGTGGCCCACCTCACATTTTTCCGCATTATATTCCATCTGCCATGTTCTTGCCCACTCATTCAGTCTGTCCAAATCCCCTTGAAGCCGCTTTGCATTTTCCTCACAACTCACATTCCCACCTAGTTTTGTGCAATCTGCAATCTTGAACATATTACTTTGGTCCCCATACCCAAATCATCGATATATATTGTGAACAGCTGGGGCCCAAGTACTGTTCCCTGCGGTACCCCACTAGTCTCATCCTGCCAACGCAAGAATGGCCCGTTTATTCCTACTCTCTGTTTCCTGCCTGTTAACCAATTCTTACTGCATGTCAGTATATTACCTCCTTTTCCATGTGTTTTAGTTTTGCTTACCAAGCTCCTGTGGTGCACTTTATCAAATGCCTTCTGAAAATCCACCAGCTCCCCTTTTCTATTCTGTGAGTAACATCCTAAAAAAAACTCCAACAGGTTCAGCATGAATGATTTCCTTTTCATAAATCCATGTTGACTCTGCCCAATCAGATCCATTTATCACATACTTTAGAATAGATTCCAGCACTTTCCCTAGTACTGATGGAAGCATAACAGGTCTGTAATTCCCAATTTTCTCTTTCCCTCCCTTCTTAAATAGTGGGGTGACATTTGCGACCTTCCAATCTGCAGGAAGCGTTCCAGAATTGATGGAATTTTGAAAGTGGATCACCAATATGTCTATAATCCCCATAACTACTTCCTTCAACACTCTGGGATGTAGAATATCAGATCTTGATGAATTATCAACCTTCAGCACTATTAAATTCGCCAATACAACTTCTTACTAATATTAATTTCCCTCAATTCCTCATTCTCCCAAATCCCTTGGATCTCTAATTCTGGGAGATTTCTTGTATCTTCCACAGTGAAGAAAGACACAAGATAATCATTTAGCTTCTCTGCCATTTCTTTATTCTCCATTATAAATTCTCCTGACTCTGCCTGTAATGGACCCACATTTGTCTTTGCTAAATGTTTCCTTCATACGTACCGTTAGAAGATTTTACAATGCATTTTTGAGTTTACTTTTGACCAGTAGATATGGACAGTCAAGATAGAGCCCACGTATGAAAACCTCAGAGTGGTGATAGTTCTCGAGGAGTTTCCACTGTATTAAGGCAGGCCACCTCCCATTAGAACCCACATAAAGGCACAAAAGGTTCAAAGAGCCAGACAGGTTGCAATTCTGGCCGATGAATTTTCCTTTGTACAGAAGGCCTTACCCCAAAGGGAAACCCTTCCCCAGTCATCCCAAAGATCCGAGAATAAAAGGTGGGAGAGTGATAGGAGCCCGAACAGCCATGGGCAAGAAGGAAAAGCGGGAAATACAGGGGCCCATCCTCAGGCCAAATCGGACGGTACTGCGAGCAGGAGTAACGGATGAAGATCTGTGTGTTTCCACTGTAATAAGGAAGGTCACCATGGAGCTGAATGCTGCAAGTTATGGGAAAACCTGTAGGATTAAACAGGGTCCACCAGATAAGTGCAGATAAAAGGGCCCTGATGGAAAGCACAGCAGATCAAGATGTGTCTTTCACTGTGGCAGTCAGACCCAGTAAAACTACCACAGAGAGTGTGGGAAAACTTAACAAATTCCCTGAGAGTTAGAAGGAACTTTTCGCAAGGATAAGTGACCCCATACCCCTTGAGTGAGGCAGGCAAGTCCATAGTCATACTCAGGGATACAGGGGCCACCCAATTCCTTCTGCTGGGAAAAGGCATGAGCTTTCCCCCAGAGAGTGCAGTGAATGCTAGACTGTTAGTGAATGGTATCAGAAGTCAGTATATGTCCATACCTTTATATCGGCTGCACTTGGAGTGTGGCCTAATTTCAGGACAGTTAACCATCGGGATTGTCCCTAGTTTATCAGTGTATGGGTCGACCTGCTCCTGGGTAATGATCTGACAGGGGGAAAAGGTGGCAGCTTCCCCAGTGGTTCTAGAGAGACCAAAAGAGGTCAGGGAGACAGAGCATTTACAGGAGAAGGTCCCAGGTATTCTCCCTGATTGTGAAATCTTCTTTGGGATGTTAGAGGACCCAAAGGATGTGTTAAACAGATTTCCCTTAGTTGACTCTCAACAACCTGATCCAGTGTTAAAAATACAGTGCAATGTTAGCACAGTCTGTCCAAACCAAAGATGAAGCAGAGGGAGTTGCAGAGTGCTACTATTTAAAGAGCGAGGTGCTGATGAGGAAGTGTACACCTCCTCACAGACCTGCGGATGAAGAGTGGACAGTGGTTCACCAGAGAGTGGTGCCGCTGAGGTCCCTTTAAGAAATAATAAGAATGGCCCACGACCTTCTAATGGATGGACATGTCAGTGCATGAAAAATCAAAGCCGCATAACACAGCGTTTTGATTGACCACAACTCCACAAAGATGTAGTGGAGTTCTGTCAAACAGGTCACACGTGCCAGGTTCTGGGGAAGTCCCAACCTGCAATAAAACCTGCACCCCTAATTCTCATACAAGAACCATTCAGCAGAATGCTGGTGGATTGTGTGGGACACCTGCTGAAAACAAAACGGGACAACCAGTATCTTCTCACCATTATGGGTGTCGTGACCCGATTCCCAGAGGCCATTCTCCTAAAGAACAAGCTCTACCAAGGTAGTGGTGGAGGGGCTAACCCAATTCTTTACCCGATATGGGCTGCATGCTGAGATCCGGGTGGATCAGGGCACACATTTTACGTCCACTATTTTTGAAAAGGTCATGGATATTCTGGACATAACCCTGCTAAAGTCCTCAGCCTATCACCCACAGTCACAAGGGGCTTTGGAGCAGTACCACCCGATCCTAAAGACAATGATCAGGCCATATTGCTATGAGTAACCTCATGACTGGGACAAAGGGCTGGGATTTCTCCTGTTGGTGACCAGGGACTTATCTAATGAGTCCACTGGCTTTAGTCTCTTTGAGTTAGTTTATGGACACGAAGTGAGAGGTCCTCTTAAACGAATCAAGGAGAGGTTTTTGGGACACAGGGATGTGTCTTCCATTTTAGACAACATTTCCATGCTCACGAGAGCCTGTGCAATGGCTCAGGGACACATAAAGACCTCTCAGGCAGCTATGAAAAGATAAGCAGACAAAAATGCCAAGGCTAGAACATTTCAGCCCAGAGACCATGTATTGTTACTACTCTCACTGCAGGGTGAACCCCTGAAATCCCAGTTCAGTGGTCCATATCGAGTGGCAAAAGGAATACTCAGGTTAATTATTTAATTGACACCCAGTCGAAAGGAAAAAAGTAAAGGCTGTGGAGGGGACAGACAAGTACAGATCTGTCGGACGGTCAGGAGGGATGGATTGTGAAGAATCGTGAGGACAGATTAGAGGAGGGCCAGGAGAATTCCCAACTAGAATCCCCTACTCTCCGATTAGCAAACCCTGAAATGTTATATAGATTAGACCACACGCTCTCTTCCTTAAATGCAGGTCAAGAGGCACCCTAAAAAGGCTGCTAACAGCAATTACAGAAACGTGCAAGGGCAAGGAAAGTTCCCTTGAGATGCCTCACCTAGTCAAAGTGCCACAAGAGAGTGCAGTGAAAGTTTGACAGACACTTGGGAGCGGTAATGACTCCGAGGACATAGGGCAGATCTGAAAAAAAGATCCTCCCCATCGTAAAGGGAAATTGCAACGGAAAATACCCTGAAGTAAACAGCACTTGTGTACCTCACCAGAAAGCTAAGAACCCAATGATCAGGTCTTAAACCCAAAGCAAATATAACCCAACAGTTCAAAGCAGAACTCTGCAAGAACAACCAGGATCAAACCTGACACACAACCATCCCAGACAAAACTCCAACACAATTATATCAGTACAACTGAAACAGACAATGTCAGCTGCAGTAATTCTAAGATTAATGTGTGAATTTGAGAGGTTATTATTGAGAATGAATGTTTGTTTCCTTCTATTTCTTCCCACAATTCTGTCATGAAATGTTCCTATTCTCAATGTTCTTTCCATGTGCTGCGGCGGTGTCAACATAACACCATATGCCCAGTGAGGAATTTTAATTCATCGGTTGGAAACTTACACTAATCATTTAATGGAGAAAACCCTGCAGTTAACCTTGAAAAAACTGGCAGCCAAGATGGCCACCGCAATTGTTATCTGAAACACATTTTCACATTCCAAGGCCTCCAACAGGAGACACATATCTTATGAGCCTGGATCTAAATTACTGGCTTGCTCTAGTGATTGAATTACCTAAGCTTACAATCATTAACACGGCATACAAGGCCATCCTGACACATTGACTTTGAAAGAGCAATCTTCTCCAACAGTAAATACTGGTATCCTGAGCACTGGGGAGATAGAATTTCTAACTTTGAATCTCATTATAAGGGTACAAATGATACACAGGGGCAGTCATGGGACCTTCTGTCCATCTCTGTGAAAGCTGGGAGTTTACCCTGGACAAAGACAGACAAGCCAGTGATTCAAACTGTGCAGAAGCAGAAGGGCTGTGTCCCCTCTCTCTCTCTCCGTCTCTCTCTCCACCTAACACCACAAGTTTGAAAACCACATGCGACTGTGGGCCCTCCAAGCCTACAGTTTGCTACAGACAGAGTAACCAGGGGAAGAAAGCTACCTACAAATCTGCCTCCAAGAAAACACTGAGCCATGTGGGCCTGCCACAAATGCACTTTAACCAGCCAAAGACTTCAAGAATACAACTTCAGCCAGAAGACCACCGAATCGTCCATCCTCACAGAATGAGTATTTTATTTATAATATTAATTCTGGATTCCAATCCAACCACAAATATACTTCTCACTTTGGAAATTATTTCTGTGTGATTCCCATGTGAGTGTGTGCATAAATGCGCGGTAATTTTTTATGATTTTATTTAGATCGGGTTTAGATTGTTAAGTATAATAAACTCAGCTCTTCCGTGTTCAAACTCAAGAGAACTGGTAAGATCGGATCCTTCACCATCACACCAAAGGTAAAAGGTGAAATACTCACTGAGATAGTAAGCACATCCACTGTTTAAAAAGGACAAACACTGTTGCAGTCAAATAAGAGGAAGGACAAGAGGGGTGACTGTGACCCCTCTTCACCTGGCCGTAACAATAGACAGGGTTGGGAATGGAGGGAATATGGGGATGAACTCAGCTCAGCATTTAACAGGTACCAGAGGTTGAAAACTTCCTGGTTCCACCTCAGTCAACGGCCAGTGAGGGGGATGCAGATCGTGGATAGGGAATGGCGTTTGTGACAGTAACTGAAGATAATGACCACAATCTTCTCATGCTTTTAATTGACAAGAACACGAAATCAGTGAAATATGGTTCATGAATCCAATAGCAGGATACTGAGACTGACCAGGGACACAAATAATATCGAGGATGGGATAGTAAAAACATTGAATCATCCTCAGAGCAAAATAGACCCGATATTCTAATGTTATCCAATCTGCAGTAAGCAAGCCAATCCAAGTGCAGGAAGTCCTGCTGTCCATTGTTGTAACATTCCAATCTATTGTTCTCAGATTCTGACCCATTGTTGTAACATTCCAGTCTACTGTCCTCAGATTCTGACCGATTGTTGTAAAATTCCAATCTTTTGTTCTCAGATTCTGATCCATTGTTGTAACATTCCAATCTATTGTTCTCAGATTCTGATCCATTGTTGGAACAAAGAACAAAGAACAAAGAAACTTACAGCACAGGAACAGGCCCTTCGGCCCTCCAAGCCTGCGCCGATCCAGATCCTCTATCTAAACATGTCGCCTATTTTCTAAGGGTCTGTATCTCTTTTCTTCCTGCCCATTCATGTATCTGTCTAGATACATCTTAAAAGACGCCATCGTGCCCGCATCTACAACCTCCGCTGGCAACGCGTTCCAGGCACCCACCACCCTCTGCGTAAAGAACTTTCCACGCATATACCCCCTAAACTTTTCCCCTTTCACTTTGAACTCGTGTCCTCTAGTAATTGAATCCCCCACTCTGGGAAAAAGCCTCTTGCTATCCATCCTGTCTATACCTCTCATGATTTTGTACACCTCAATCAGGTCCCCCCTCAACCTCCGTCTTTCTAATGAAAATAATCCTAATCTACTCAACCTCTCTTCATAGCTAGCGCCCTCCATACCAGGCAACATCCTGGTGAACCTCCTCTGCACCTCTCCAAAGCATCCACATCCTTTTGGTAATGTGGCGACCAGAACTGCACGCAGTATTCCAAATGTGGCCGAACCAAATTCCTATACAACTGTAACATGACCTGCCAACTCTTGTACTCAATGTCCCGTCCGATGAAGGAAAGCATGCCGTATGCCTTCTTGACCACTTTATTGACCTGCGTTGCCACCTTCAGGGAACAGTGGACCTGAACACCCAAATCTCTCTGGACATCAATTTTCCCCAGGACTTTTCCATTTCCTGTATAGTTCACTCTTGAATTGGATCTTCCAAAATGCATCACCTCGCATTTGCCCCGATTGAACTCCATCTGCCATTTCTCTGCCCAACTCTCCAATCTATCTATATTCTGCTGTATTCTCTGACAGTCCCCTTCACTATCTGCTACTCCACCAATCTTAATGTCGTCTGCAAACTTGCTAATCAGTCCACCTATACTTTCCTCCAAATCATTGTTGTAACATTCCAATCTATTGTTCTCAGATTCTGATCTATCCTGTCTCTCTCTCTCTCTCTCTCTCTCGAGCCACTGATATCTGTTAGTGCCGGAGGTTATGCACCCGCTGATACTTTGAAATAACACATTGAAAGGAGCCCCTTATTAACAGAAGTTGAAAGCACTCCAGTGACACAGTTCAGGTCCATGGAGACTGACATTAATTACAGTCACTGAATAAACAGGTTCAGTTAACCACTTTCAATCTAAATCTTTTTGCACCACAACAAAGTTGCACATTTACCTGGCCTGGATGGGATGTATGAGGGTTGCTGAGGAAAGGTATGGTGCAAATAGCAGAGGCACTGTTCAGAATCTTTCAGCCATCTTTGGATATGGGAGTGATAGAAGATGGAAACCCTCCAGTGACACAAAAGGTTCACGAATGTCCTTTAGGGAAGGAAATCTGCTGTCCTTACCTTTTCCGACCTACATGGTACTCCAGACCCACTGCAATGTTGTTGACTCTTACATGCCCTCTGAAATGGCCTAGCCAGCCACTCAGTTGCATCTCATTGCTACGAAGGCAATAAAAAGGAATGAAACCGTATGGCCCACCCGGCATCGACCTAGGCACTAGAAATGACAATGACAAACCCAGCCCTGTCGACCCTGCAAAGTCCTCCTTACTCACGTAGTCGAAGTATCACAAATACCTGCAGGTAGGACTGTCCCAGAGATCAAAGTGGAGAGTAAAAAAGACTCCTCCCCCACAGTCAGAGGGAAAGGGAACCACCCATCCCCTGAAGACAAAAGTCTTTGTTTGAATCAGGGAGTTCAGGATAGACCCACTCCCACCCCCACAGCTGTCCTGAGGGGAAAGAAAGGGAAAGATTACAGAAGACTTGGCACCTAGAACAGTCCATGTTTAATAAGGTTACGATTGGTGAATAAATGGACTTTCTATATCTTATATTTCTCAGACTCTGTTATGAAATGCACCGCTTGTCTTTAAGTGGCACTTCGTTCCCCTGGGTGTGGAGGTGTCAGGCAAACTCCCGCCTGCCAAGACTGAGGCACATGTAATTTCACCACATGAACATTAAAACTTAAACATTTTAAGTCCATGTCCGGAAAGATGTTTGAATACTACCAGACAATGTGAAAACAAAGGGAGCCAGTACCTGCCCCAATACACAGAAAGAGACCGGGTCAGGCCAGTCGGTCACGTGGCCACCTGCTGGACGACTCGGGGTGTTTTAAACTGGAAAACAGATTATGAACTCAGAACAACATGTGCTCAAGGACTAAGAACATCACCTCTCCTGTCTGCCTGCCTTCATCTTTTCCCACGGAACTGAATCTTGTGAAAACACATGAAACTTAAAGAGAGAATGGTTTCCTCTGTGAAAAAGGTTTTACGAAGACTACTGGGTCCCAACGAAATGAAAGATCAGATATTCAATCAAGGAATACAGCGAGCTCGAGAAACAGTGACAAGAATTGCCTCAAACTGTTCTCCTTATCTTCTGTTCTGCTCTTTTCTGTCCCTATTTGCATGTTTATATCGCATGTGCATGCTAGTGTTGGCACATCGTATATCCGTGGGCGTGAACCATACTAGAGTATAAGTTGAAGGTTTAATAAATTTCATTCTTTCTTCATTAAGCAAAGAAAGCCTGGTTGTGCTCATGTCTTTGCCTTATGATTGTAAAGTTGTGAACAAGTATTCATAAAGTGGAAGCTCAAAACACAGTGTGTTTAAAATTAAACCCTGTTACAATAAGGCCAGGTTACGACAGTAAAAGACCCCTGGACAGAGTTCTCATGTGGTCGTAACACGAAATCTGTTGCTGCCCTTCCTATATTACAGGACTGACCACGCGTTGAATTGTACTCATTGGTTGTAAATTGCTTTGGGACATGCAATGGCCATGAAAGGCGCTACATAAATGGAAGTCTTGTCTTTTATTTTCAATGACAGAATGTAGGAAAATAGCTAAGTGACAGAAAGCAGTGAGTAGTGGAGAATGGTTAATGTTCAGTCTGGAGTGCTGTACTCAGTGGGGTTCCCCAGGGTCACTGTTGGGATCACTGTTGCTGTATGTTAATACAATCGGCAATGTACAGAGGGGATAATGTCAAAGTTTTCAGATGGCAGGAAACTCTGAAATGATAATAAGCAGTGTGAAGGATAGTAACAGACTTCAGGAGGACAGAGACTGACTGGTAAAATAGGTAGGGACATGGCAGAAGTAATTTAACACAGTGAAGTGTGAAGTGATGTTGTTTTGTAGGAAGTGTAAGGGAAGGCAATGTAGACAAATGGATTAAATGAAGAGACAGGAACAGAGAGACTTTTGTGTATTCACACAGATCTTTGACGGTTGCACAAAAGTTGATCATTTTATTCACTGATATTCAAACTTCTGACATTTGCTAGATAAAAATACTATTGAGAACCAGGCTGAATATAGAAGGTCCAGAATCTTCAATCATAAGGTCAGAAGTGGGGATGTTCGCTGATGATTGCACAATGTTCAGCACCATTCGCAACTCCTCTGATACTGAAGCAGTCCGTGCAGAAATGCAGCAAGACCTGGGCAATATCCAGGCTTGGGCTGATAAGTGGCAAGTAACATTCGCGCCACACAAGTGCCAGGCAATGACCATCTCCAACAAAAGAGAATCTAACCATCTCCCCTTGACATTCAACGGCATTACCATCGCTGAATCCCCTACTATCAACATCCTAGGGGCTACCGTTGACCGAAAACTGAACTGGAGTAGCCACATAAAAACCGTGGCTACACGAGCAGGTCAGAGGCTAGGAATCCCGAGGCGAGTAACTCACCTCCTGACTCCCGAAAGCCTGTCCACAATCTACAAGGCAAAAGTCAGGAGTGTGATGGAATACTCTCCACTTGCCTGGATGGGTGCAGCTCCAACAACACTCAAGAAGCTTAACACCATCCAGGACAAAGCAGCCCGCTTGATTGGCACCCGATCTACAAACATTCACTCCCTCCACCACCGACGGACAGCGGCAGCATGTGTGTACCATCTACAAGATGCACTGCAGCAATGCACCAAGGCTCCTTCGACAGCAACTTCCAAACCCGCGACCTCTAACAACTAGAAGGACAAGGGCAGCAAATACATGGGAACACCACCACCTGCAAGTTCCCCTCCAAGTCACACACCACCTTGACTTGGAACTATATCGCCGTTCCTTCACTGTCGCTGGGTCAAAATCCTGGAACTCCCTTCCCAACAGCACTGTGGGTGTACCTACCCAACATGGACTGCAGCGGTTCAAGAAGGCAGCTCACCACCACCTTCTCAAGGGCAATTATGGATGGGCAATAAATGCTGGCCTGGCCAGCGATGCCCACATCCTGTGAATGAATAAGAACAAAGAAGGGAAGTGAAAAAGCAAATAAGAGAAGCAAAGAGAGAGCATGAAAAGAGACTGGCGGCTAGCATTAAAGGAAATTCCAAATTTCAATAGGCTTGTAAATAGTAAAAGGTTAGTAAAAGGAGGAATGGGGCCGATTAGGGACCATAAAGGGGATTTACACATGGAGGCATAGGGCATAGTTGAGGCACTAGATAAATACTTTGCATCTATCTTTTGCAAGGCAGAAGATATGGAATTCTTTCCTTTATTAGCTGAAGTATAAAATATAAGAGCAGGGAGGTTGTGCTGGAACTGTATAACTCATCGGTTAGGCCACAACTTGAGTACTGTGTACAGTTCTGGTCACCTCATTACAGAAAGGATGTAATTGCACTAGAGAGGGTACAGAGGAGATTTACGAGGATGTTGCCAGGGTTGTAAAAATTTAGCTATGAAGAAAGGTTCGATCGTCTGGGGCTCTTCTCCTTGGAACAGAGAAGGCAGAGGGGAGATCTGATTGAAATGTACAAAATTGCGTGAGGCCTGGATAGAGTGGTGGTGAAGGGTCTATTCACCTTATCAGAGAGGTCAGTGACGAAGTGGCATAGATTTAAAGTGCTTGGTAGAAAGACTATAGGGCAGATGAGGACTTTATTTTCTCCCAGAGGGTGGTGGGTGTCTGGAATTCATAGCCCGAAAAGGTAGTTGAGGCTGGAACCCACAACTCAATCCAAACGGAATATGCACCTCATGTGCCAAAATCTATCAAATTCTGGAACGTGGGATGAGAATGGATGGATTGTTTTTAGGTAGCAGGATGAGCCAAGTGGTCTCTTTCTGTGCGATAAACGTTGTATGATTCTAAGATGCAATCCAGGCAATGTTGAAAGAGGAGGTAAGTCATACACTAGGGTTGTTTAAAATTGACAAAGAGTAATTATTAGTTAAGCTATCTGTACTTGAAGTGGTAAAGACAAGGAGCAGATAACATGCATCCAAGGATACTGAGGGAAGTGAGGGTGGAATTCGCAGAGGTACTGACCATAATTTTTCAATCTTCCTTAGACTCGGGGGTGATGACAGAGGGCTGCAAAATTGCAAACGTTAAACCCTTGTTCAAAGGAGGGTGCAGAGATAAGCCCAGCCACTACAGACAAGTCAGTTTAATTACAGTGGTGGGAAAACTTTTAGAAAAAATAATTTGGGACAAAATCAATAGTCACATGACAAATGCGATTTAATAAAGGAAAGCCAGCATGGATTTCTTAAGGGAAAATCATGTTTAACTAACTTGCTGGAGTTTTTGGAGGTGGTAACAGAGAGAGTTGATGAAGGCAATGCTGTTGCTGGAGTGTACATGGACTTTCAGACAACAGTCCATTCAGATTCAATTGAACCATTACTTCGATCTTGGAATTCAGAGTAGAATCTCAAAATTTGCCGATGACACCAACCTTGGAGGAGTGGTAAACAGTGAGGATGATATAAACTGCCTACAACAGGATAGAGATAGGCTATCAGAATGGGCAGAGAAGTGGCATTTCAAATTTAATACAGAGGAATATGAGGTGATGCATTGTGGCAGGAGCAATAGTGTGAGGCTATGCAGACAGAATGGTACAGTTCTAAAGAGTGTGCAGGAACAGATGGACCTGTGTGTGGATGTGCAGAGAACTTTGAAGGTGGCAGGACATATTGCGAGAATTACTACAAAGCATATGAGATCTTGAGCTTCTTTAATAGAGGCATAGAGTACAAACAAAGCAGGAAGTTATGCTGAAAATGTATACAGCTCTGGTTAGGCCCCAAGTGGAGTATTGTGCCCAGCTCTGGTCATCATATTTTAGGAAGGTTGTGAGGATCCTTGAGAGGGTGCAGAGGAGATTTACCTGAATAGTTCCAGGGATGGGGTTTTTGTTACAATACTAGGTTGAAAAAGCTGGGGTTGTTCTCCCTGGAGTAATTGCGATTGAGGGAATATTTCCTAGAAGTGTGCAAGATTATGAGAGAATCACAGAGAATGACAGACCTGTTACAGAACATACGGAACCCATTCAGCCCATCGTATCTGCACCTGTACTCCGAGTGAGCAATTCACTTAGTGCCATTTCCCTGCCTTTTCCCCATAATCCTATACATTCTTCCTTTTCAGGTGTCTAAATAATTCCCTTTCGAATGTGCCAAGTGAACCTCTTTCAACCACACTCTCTGACAGATCCTAACCACTAACTGTGTGAAAATGTTTTCCTCATGTTGGCATTGCTATTTTTTAAACCAAGTACATTAAATCTATGCCCATACGTTCTTGATCGTTTGAGGAGTGGGAACAGTTTCTCCCTACCTACACTGTCCAGACCCCTCATGATTTTGAGAGGTTTAGATAAGATATAGACAAGGAAAAACTGTTCCCATTAACTGATGAAACACGGGCCAGGGAACACAGATGGAAGGTTTTGGGTAAGAGATGCAGGGGAAAGATGAGGAAGAAAGTTTGTACACAGTGGATGGTGATGAGCTGGAACTCACTGCCCATGAGGGTGGTGGAAGTCGAGACAATCAATGATTTAGGAACATAGGACCATAAGAGCAGGAGTAGGCCATTCAGCACATCCAGCCTGACCTGCCATTCAATATGATCGTGGCTCATCATCCACTTCAATGCATTTTATCCGCATATTCTCTTATCTCATTGATATTTAGAAATGTATCAATCTCTGCTTTAAACAAAAACAATGACTGAGCTTCCACAGCCCTCTAGGGTAGAGAATTCCAAAGATTCACAACCCTCTGAGTAATGAGTTTTTTCCTCTTCTCTGTCCGAAGTGGCTTCACACTTATTTTTATTTTTTTTGGAGAGACAGCACTGAAACAGGCCCTTCGGCCCACCGAGTCTGTGCCGAACATCAACCACCCATTTATACTAATCCTACACTAATCCCATATTCCTACCAAACATCCCGACCTGTCCCTATATTTCCCTACCACCTACCTATACTAGTGACAATTTTTTATAATGGCCAATTTACCTATCAACCTGCAAGTCTTTTGGCTTGTGGGAGGAAACCGGAGCACCCGGAGAAAACGCACGCAGACACAGGGAGAACTTGCAAACTCCACACAGGCAGTACCCGGAATCGAACCTGGATCCCTGGAGCTGTGAGGCTGCGGTGCTAACCACTGCGCCACTGTGCCACCCTCGCCATTTTGAAATTGTGTATGCTAATTCGAGACTCCCCAACAAGGGGAAACATCTTAGCTGCATCTACCCTGTCTATCTCTTAAAGTATTTTGTAGGTTTCAATGAGATCACCTCTCATTCTTCGAAACTCTAGAGATTAAAGGCCCAGTTTCCCCAATCTCTCTTCATGGGATAGTCCCGCCATCCCGGGAACAAGTCTGATGAACCGTCGTTGCACTCCCTCTATGGCAATAATATCCTTCCTAATGAAGGGGACCAAAAATGCACATAATACTCCAAGTGCGGTCTACCTCAGGTTCTATACAACTGCAACAAGACTTCACTACTCCTGTACTCAAATCCTCTTACGATAAAGGCTAACATGCCATTAACCTTTGTAATTGTTTGCTGCACCTGCATGTTAGCTTTCAGTGACGTATTGGCAAGGGCACCCAGGCCCCTTTGCACATCTACACTTCCTAATTTATCATTTAAGAAATACTCTGCACATCTATTCCTCCTACCAAAGCGGATTACCTCATAGTTTTCCACATTATATTCCACCTGACACGTTCTTGACCACTCACTAAGTCTGAACAATTCCCCCGAAGCCGCTTTGCATCTTCCTCACTGTACACATTCCCACCTAGTTTTGTGTCGCACGCAAGCTTGGAAATATTACATTTGATCACCACATCCAAATCATTGAAATATATTGTGAACAGCTGAGGCCCCATCTCTGATCCCTGCAGTACCCCACTAGTCATAGCATGCCAACGCGAAAATTAGAACTATTGGAACATTACAGCGCAGTACAGGCCCTTCGGCCCTCGATGTTGCGCCGAGTTGTGAAACCATCTGACCTACACTATTCCATTTTCATCCATATGTCTATCCAATGACCACTTAAATGCCCTTAAAGTTGGCGAGTCTACTACTGTTGCAGGCAGGGCGTTCTATGCCCCTACTACTCTCTGAGTAAAGAAACTACCTCTGACATCTGTCCTATATCTATCACCCCTCAACTTAAAGCTATGTCCCCTCGTGTTTGCCATCACCATCCGAGGAAAAAGACTCTCACTATCCACCCTCTCTAACCCTCTGATTATCTTATATGTCTCTAGTAAGTCACCTCTCCTCCTCCTTCTCTCCAACGAAAACAACCTCAAGTCCCTCAGCCTTTCCTCGTAAGACCTTCCCTCCATACCAGGCAACATCCTGGTAAATCTCCTCTGCACCCTTTCCAAAGCTTCCACATCCTTCCTATAATACGGTGACCAGAACTGCACGCAATACTCCAGGTGCGGTCTCACCAGAGTTTTGTACAGCTGCAGCATGACCTCGTGGCTCCGATACTCGATCCCCCTACTAATAAAAGCTAACACACCATATGCCTTCTTAACAGCCCTATTAACCTGGTTAGCAACCTTCAGGGATTTATGTACCTGGACACCAAGATCTCTTTGTTCATCTACACTACCAAGAATCTTCCCATTAGCCCAGTACTCTGCATTCCTGTTACTCCTTCCAAAGTGAATCACCTCGCACGTTTCCGCATTAAACTCCATTTGCCATCTCTCAGCCCAGCTCTGCAGCCTATCTATGTCCCTCTGTACCCTACAACATCCTTCGGCACTATCCACAACTCCACCGACCTTAGTGTCATCCGCAAATTTACTAACCCACCCTTCTACACACTCTTCCAGGTCATTTATAAAAATGACAAACAGCAGTGGCCCCAAAACAGATCCTTGTGGTACACCACTAGTAACTGAACTCCAGGATGAACATTTGCCATCAACCACCACCTTCTTCTTTCAGCTAGCCAATTTCTGATCCAATGTTCTAAATCACCTTCAACCCCATACTTCCGTATTTTCTGCAATAGCCTACCGTGGGGAACCTTATCAAACGCCTTACTGAAATCCATATACACCACATCCACTGCTTTACCCTCATCCACCTGTTTGGTCACCTTCTCAAAAAATCAATAAGGTTTGTGAGGCACGACCTACCCTTCACAAAACCATGCTGACTATCGCTAATGAACTTATTCTTTTCAAGATGATTATAAATCCTGTCTCTAATAACCTTTTCCAACATTTTACCCACAACCGAAGTAAGGCTCACAGGTCTATAATTACCAGGGCTGTCTCTCCTCCCCTTCTTGAACAAGGGGACAACATTTGTTAACCTCCAGTCTTCCAGCACTATTCCTGTCGACAATGACGACATAAAGATCAAGGACAAAGGCTCTGCAATCTCCTCCCTAGCTTCCCAGAGAATCCTAGGATAAATCCCATCTGGTTTAGGGGACTTATCTATTTTCACACTTTCCTTGATCCGTTTATTCCTACTCACTGTTTCCAATCTGTTAACCAATCCTTAATCCATGCCAGTATATTACCTCCTGCACCATGTATTTTAATTTTGCGAAGCAAGCTCCTTTGGGGGTTCTGAAAACCTTCTGAAAATACAAGTATACTATGTCTGCCATCTCCTCTTAATCAATTCTGTTGTTATAATCCTCAAAATCTCCAACAGGTTCGTCAAACATGATTTCCCATTCATAAATCCATGTTAACTATGCCCAATCACATCATTATTATCCAAATGTCCATTTATCACATCCTTTAGAAATGATTGTCGCAGGTTCCCAACGATTAATGTAAGGCTAACAGCTTTGTAATTCCCTGTTTTCGCTCTCCCTCCCTTCCTCAATAATGGGGTGACATTTGCATCCTTCCAATCTGCAGGAACCGCTCCGGAATCTACAAATTTTTAAAGATGATCAGCAATGCATCCACTATCTCCATAGCTATCTCGTCAAACACTCTGGGACGGAGAATATCAGGTGCTGGGGACATACCAACCTTCAGCCCCATTAATTTCTCCAATACAACCTTCTTAGTAGTACGAACTTCCTTTAATTCATTGCAGTTCTGAAGAAGTGTCACTGACCTGAAACGTTAACTCTGCTTCTCTGTACACAGATGCTGCCAGACCTGCTGAGTGTTTCCAGCATTTCTTGTTGTTATCTCAGATTTCCAACATCCGCACTATTTTACTTTTAATTTCCTTCAATTCATCATTCCTCCAATCCCTTGGATCTCTAATTCTGGGAGATTTCTTTTCTTTGACTCGGTGAAGACAGACGCAAAACAATCATTTAGCTTCTCTGCCATTTCGCTGTTCCCATTATAAATTCTACTGACACTGCCTGTGATGGACCCACATTTGTCTCAGCCTAATGGTTCCTTTTTATGTACCTGTCGAAGCTTTTTACAGTCCGTTTTTTTTATTTTTCCAGCTAACATTCATATTCTATTCTCTCTTTCTTTATCAGTTTCTTCATTCTCCATTGGTGTATTCTAAAATCCTCCCAATTCTCAAGTTTACTACTATTTATATCAACTTTATTGTCCTTTTATAGAGGCATAGAGAGATACAGATACGTCCCTTCGGCCCACAGAGTCTGTGCCTGCCAACAAACACCCATTTATACTAATCATACATTAATCCCATATACCCCACCACATTCCCACCATTCTCCTACCACCTACCTACACTAGGGGCAATTTACAATTGCCAATCTACAGCTCCACCAATGCGAGCAGGGCCCCCAATCCTTCGGCGTTCTCCAGGCTGACATTCAGCAGGTCCTCCCATAGAACTCTGCACGTCTCCTCGCTGGACGGGTCCAGAGAGAACAACGCACTGTAATAGGTTCGTACCAAAAGTTCCATTCCCTCTGGATCCATAATGGAGGATCTATCGTCGGCCAGGAGCTCGATGAGCTGCTTACCGACCCCCCCACCATTTTTCCAGTGAGTAGAAGAAGGGTGTGGCGCGGTCCAAATCTTCCCGAATCTGGATCCGCGACCTCACGTGCACTCCTTGGGACCCTATGAGCTGCAGGTCCCTCCGCACGTCCTTCTCTTTGTATGCCTGCCACAAGGCAGGCTCCGCGACGGCTTGACTGACACGGGACTCCAAGTCAAGTACCTCCCTCTCTAGGTGCCCGATCTCGGCTTCCCGCCTCTTGGTCGATCCCTTCACGTACTCCTGACAGAAGGCGTGATTAATAGAAGAGGGAAATTCTCCAGTGACACAATTAGGGTGCATGGTGACTGACATTAATTACAGTCACTGAACAAACAGGTTCAGTTTACCTCTTTCAATCCAGCACTTTTTGTAGCAGAATAAATTAGAACATTTACCCAGTCTGCATGGGTTTTGTGAGGGTTACTGAGGGAAGGAATGGTGGAAATAGCAGAGACACTTTCCAGAATCGTTCAATCCTCCTTGGATAGGGGAGTGGTGCCAGAGACTGGAGGGTTGTAAATGTTACACCCTATTTAAAAATGGAGAGATGGGGTAAACCCTGTAATTACTGACCAGCCAAAATAGTGTCACTATGAAGGAACTTTCTAGAGGTGATAACCCAGGATATAAATATTTTTTTGCTTGGGAAATCAGTGGATAGTAACTGGCAAGCAACCTGGATATGCGAATGACAAATGACGTCTGGCAGTCTTCAACAGCAAGAGGATTTGAGTACAGGAGCAGGGATGTCTTGCTGCAATTATAAAGGGTCTTGGTGAGGCCACACCTGGAACATTGTGTGCAGTGTTGGTCTCCTTATCTGAGGAACGATGCTCTTGCTATAGAGGGAGTGCAGTGGAGGTTTAGCAGACTGATTACTGGGATGGCGGGACTGACGTATGAGGAGAGATTGAGTTGGTTAGGATTATATTCGCTGGAGTTCAGAAGAGTGAGGGTGGATCTGATGGAAACCTACAAAATTCTAACAGGTCTTGACAGGGTTGATGCAGGGAGGATATTCCCGATGGTGTGGGAGTCCAGAACCAGGGGTCATAGTCTAAGGGGACGGGGTAATCCTTTCAGGACTGTTATGAGGAGATATTTCTTTACCCAGAGAGTGGTGAGTCTGTGGAATTCCCTACCACAGAAAGCAGTTGAGGCCAAAATATTGTATCTTTCCAAGTCGGAGTTAGATATAGTCGCCTTTAAACCTTCTAAACCCCAGCTGATATAAGCCTAGCGTGTCCAGCCTAACCTCATAAGACAGCCCGCTCATTCCAGAAATTTGTTTAGTACACCTTCTCTGAACTGCTTCCGACACATTTATATCTCTCCTTCAATAAGGAGCCCAGTACTGTACACAACACTCCAGATGTGGTCTCATAAATGTCCTGTATAACTGAAACATAACCTGGCTACTTTTGTATTCAATTCCTCCTGCAATACATGATAACACACTATTAGTTTCCTAATTACGTGTTGCACCTGCATAATAACCTTATACAATTCGTGCACTATGACATCCAGTTCCTCTGCATCTTCCAGCTCTGCAATCTCTCACCATTCAGATAATATGCTTCTTTTTTTATTCTACCTGCCAAAATGGGCAATTCCACATTTTGCCACATTATACTACATTTTCTAGATCTTTGCCAACTTACCCAACCTATCTATATCCCTTTGTAGACCACTTATGTCCTCTTCACAACTTACTTTCCGACCTGTCTTTGTGTCATCAGCAAATTTAGCAACCATACCTTCGGACCCTTCATCCAAGTCATTTAGTTAAATTGTAAAATGTTAGGTCCCCAGCACTGATCCCTGTGTCACACCACTCGTTACATCTGACCAAACCGGAAATGACCCATCTTTTCCTACTCTCTGTTACCTGTTAGGTAGCAACTCTTCTATCCATGCCAAAATGTTACCCCCTACAGCATCAGTTTTTATTTTCCGCAATAATGTTTGATGTGGCACCTTAGCAAATGCCTTCTGGAAATCTAAATACAGTACACCCACTGGCTCCCCTTTACTTCTTCAAAGAACTCCAATAACTTGGTTAAACATGATGTCCCTTTCACAAAACTATGTTGACTCTACCTGATCACCTTCGATTTTCTACGTGCCCTGCTCTAACATCCTGAATAATAGCTTTGAACATCTGATCCATAGCCAGAAAGCCTTTCTCGCATGTCACAGCTCGTATGTCCACTATATCTATTCTGATGTTGTGCTGTATTTGAACTGTCACTCCTCAATAAACTGCTGGTTACCCTTAGACCTCATTTTTGTTAATCTGTGACCCTGGATCAGATCTTACAGTGGTGCAGGAGAGGGAACAGAGTTCATGTCAAAGCCCTGCCTCCTTTTTTTATGATCCCGCATAATGGACTGGGACTACTGGGCAGTAATGTGCTCAAAGGTTATCAGCAGTAATTCATTATCCCAATATTTATATATTTTAGAACATTAAACCATGCCCATACTCTGGTGTCCATTGCACCCTCAATATTCATGATTAAAATATCAGAGGAGTGTGAACCAGACACCTCTGATCACCCTGAGGTACAGGCGATTCTCGAGTCGGTGCTGAGTGTATTCACAACCCATAAAGATGACAGTGGAAACATGAGCAAACCTGAAGAAATTAACTGACCATTGCATGCTCGATGAAGCAGTATTCTTACCGAGCTGAGTTTATATCATATATTCCAGACGCTATCAGGTCATTGTTATCCCAGGGTGTAATTCACAAAGACACATTCATTACTAACTGCCCGATTTGGCCGGTTAGAAAACCGGATGGCAGCTGGTGACTGACTATTGACCATCACAAACTCAACTCAGTCACCCCTGTGCACCTCAAAGACTGCCCTGTGTCCTATCCTCAGGCTGGTGGGTTATCAGTGGACCCTCATCCCTCGATTTGCAGAGACTGTCATTCCTCTTTATAAACTACCTAATGGTGATGATGACCAGGTTTAACCCGGTTAGACTGAAGAGAACACGGAAACAGCAGCACAATTGAAGAAATCTGTCGCCCAGGTAACGTTTCTTATCTTACATAACCCTGACAACACTTACCACATGGAGGTGAGGGCACATTGAAAGGCCTGGCTGCTGTTATATGTAGAGAAAACCAGGAGAAACTACTCCCCATTGTGAATGATCCAGAATTGAGAGTGGGACTGAACTGATTTACTCTGTTTGTGAAGGACATTTGTTAACCATGTTGTGGGGCATCAAACATTTCACTTACATCACAGGGTTCAACAGGGTGATACTGCCCAGTCCATTATAAACTTTCCCAGTATAGGAAAGCAGTAGTAATAGTAATCCCCTGTCAGGGAGTCATAGCCATTTCGGCACAGAAAGAGGCCACTCGGCCCATCGAGTCCATGCCAGTTCTTTGTAGATAAATCCAGTCAGTCTCATTCCCCAGCTCTGTCTCCATATTCCTGAAAGTTTATTTCCCTCAAGTGTCCATCCAATATCCTTTTGAAATCATTCACCATCACTGCTTCCACCACCATCGTAGGCAGTGATTTCCAGGCCATTCCCTCTCACTGTGTAAAAAAGTTGTTCCTCACATCCCCCTGTATCTCTGTCCCACCACCTTAACTCTAGTCCTTGTACCATTAACTAATGTGAACATCTTTTATTGTCCACCTTATCCAAACACGTCATTACCTTGGATACCTCTATCAAATCTCCCCTCAATCTCCTTTACTCCAAGGAAAATATTACAGGCTTTTCCAGAGTAACCTTGTAGCTAAAATCCTCCATCCCTGGAACGATTCTGGTAAATCTCCTCTACATCCTGTCAAGGACACTCACATCCTTCCTAAACTATGGTGAACAGAACTGGATGCAGCACTCCAGTTGGTGGCTAACCAGAGCTTGATAAAGGATCACAACAACTTTCCTTCTTCTCTACTCACCACCTCTATTTATTTTAGGATAGTCAGTATGGATCTGTTAAGGGAAGATTTTGTTTGACCAACTTGGTCGAATTTGTTGAAGAAGGAACAAGAAAGATAAATGAGGGTAGTGCAGTTGATGTGGTCTACTTGGATGTTAGCAAGGCTTTTGACAAGGTCCTACATGGCAGACTGGTTCAGAAAATAAAATCCCACGGGATCCAGGGAAATGCAGCAAGGTGGATACAAGATTGGCTCAGTGGCAGGAAAGAAAGGGAAATTGTTGATGGCTGTTTTAGAGACTGGAAGGCTGTTTCCAGTGGCGTTCCGCAGGGCTCAGTACTGGATCCCTTGCTTTTTGTGGTCTATATTAATGATATGGACTTAAATGTAGGGGGCATTATCAAGACGTTTGCAGACGACACAAAGATTGACCCTGTGGTAGCTAGCGAGGAGGGTAGCTGTAAAATACAGAAAGATAGTGATGGCCTGGTCAGATGGGCAGAACCGTGGCAAAAGGAATTCAACTTGGAGAAGTATGATCTGATGCATTTAGGGAGGTGAAACAAGGCAAAGGAATACAGGATTGATGGCAAAATACTGAGAAGTGTAGAAAAAGTGAGGGACCCTGGATTGAATGCCCACACATCCCTGAAAGTAGCAGGAGAGGTCGATAAGGTGGTTAGGAAGGCATATGGAATCCTTTCCTTTATTAGCCCAGGTACAGAATAGAAGAACAGGGAGGTTAGGCTGGAACTGTATAATTCATTGATTAGGCCACAACTTGAGTGCTGTGTACAGCTCTGGTCTCCTCAGTACAGAAAGGATGTAATTGCACCAGAGAGGGTACAGCGGAGATTTTCGAGGATGTTGCCAGGACTGGAAAACTGCAGCTATAAAGAAAGATTGGATAGACTGGGGTTGTTCTCCTTGGAACAGAGAAGGCTGAGGGGTGATCTGATTGAAATGTACAAAATTGTAACGGGCCTGGATAGAGTGGAGGTGAAGACTCTATTCACCATAACATCGAAGAGGGGGAATAGAGTTAAAGTGATTGGTAGAAAGATCAGAGGGGAGATGAGGGTGGTGCTGGGTCTGCAATTCACTACCTGAAAGGGCAGTTGAGTCAGAAACCCTCAACTCATTCAAACATAGTCTGGATATCCACTTTAAGTGCTGTAATCTGCAGCTCTACGCACCAAATGCTGAAAGATGGGATTAGAATAGATGGATCATTTTCTGGCTGGCGCAGACAAGATGGGCCAAGTGGCTGCTTTCTGTGCCTTAACTTTCTATGATTCTATGATTCTACTAGAATGCTTCCAGGGATTGGGGTATTTTAGTTACAAGGTTAGTTTGGAGAAGATGGAGTTGCTGTCCCTGGAGGAAAGGAGATTGAGAGAGATTTGATAGAAGTGTACAAGATTATGATCGGTTTAGAGAAGATAGACAAGGAAAAACTGTTCCCATTAACTGATGAAACACGGAATAGGGGACACAGATGGAAGGTTTTGGGGAAGAGATGCAGGGGGAATAGGAGGAAGAACTTTTTTACACAGTGGATGTTAATCAGCTGGAACTCACTGCCCATGAGGGTGGTGGAAGCCGAGACAATCAATGATTTCAAAAGGAAACTGGATGGACATCTGAAGGAAATGAACTTGCAGGGATACGGGGATTGACCGGTGGAGTGGGACTGACTCGATTGTTACACAGAGAGCTGGTACAGAGGGGCCGAATGGCCTCTTCCTATTTCGTAAATGACTCTGACTCTCTGTGACTCTGTTGGATATGCCGCCCACATCTGCCTGGGGAATGATCCGGATGCAGTGAAGATCAATGGAACTGTGACTTTAACGGCCACTGACAGCTCCGTCCCCATCCTGGTGTGAGGCTCCAGGTCGTGTTACAGCAGTTGACACAGCTCTGTGACCACCTCCTTATTGAATCAGAGTCAAAGTGCCCTTGGAACACCCCGGGTGGGTAGGGCAGAGCCCCCTCCTCCTCTCTCTTTACAGAGACTCCCTTCTCTGCAGCCTCTGCTTCATTTGTTGGTCATGTTTCAGACCCAGAGACACTTTAACTACAGTCCCAATACCTCGTCCAGTGTTGGGTCACCATATCCTCTGTCCTCCCTGAATGTCTGCAGCAGCTCACAACACAACCTCCAGAAAACCATCCACAGCACCTACACTAACTTTACAATAACGGAACTAAGTCTAAAGCCCCTCACCTGTAAGTTGGATGCCTGATCCTATAAAATACCTTTGGGGGGTGGTGGTGGGGATGGGGGGTGGAGGTACGGTGGTTCCTCGTGCTGCTGAATGAATGCTCAGCTGAGAGTGACTTACACAGGTGGTCAGTGGACATGCACAGACCAAGTTTCAAAATCGTACATCAATGCTGCCAAAATGGCTGATTGACATCAGTACTAACGCCTCCTCACACTAACAACACATACATGGCAACCAGGCTAGATCCCTGCCCAACACGGGACACTGTGCAGACCACACTAAAAGTGGCCAGCTGTGCAGTTCACATCATGTTATGGATTTATAATTGGAGGGTGACCAGGATAGAATTGGAAGAGTCAAGTGTGGATTTGACAATGTCACGATGAGGGTTTACGCAACTGGTATGCTGAGGCACATATTAAAGAGGTGTTATTGGTGTCAAGGAAACACGATACGCCAATGAGGAATTTTAATTCATCAGTTGGAAACTTACATTAAAGGTTTAATGGAAAAAGTCCTGCAAAAAACTGGCAGCCAAGATGGCCACTGCAATTTGTATCTGAAGCACCTTTTCACATTCCAACGTCTCCAACAGGAGACATATGTCTGATGAGCCTGGACCCAAAATAATGGCTTGCTCTTGAGACTGAATTTGCTAAGATTGCGTTCATTAGCATGGAATTCAAGGACATCCTGACACACTGACCTTGAAAGCGTAAACTACTCCAAGTGTAAATAATGGCATCCTGAGCCCGAGGGAGATGGAAATTCCCCACCTTGAATCTCATTAGAAGGCTCCAGAAAATATATTGAGGCAGCCATGAGACCGTATGACCATCTCTGTGAAAGCTGGGAGTTTCCCCTGGACAAAGACAGACAAACCAGTGATTCAAACTGGCAGAATCAGAAGGGTGGTCTCCATCCCCCCTCCCCTAGCCCCCCCCCCCCCAACCCCAAGCCCCGTTCTCTTTCTGTCTCTCACCAGATGACATCACAAGTTTGAAAACCATCACCGACTGTGGACCCTCCAATCCTACAGATTGCTACAGACTGAGTCACCAGGGTAAAACGGCCACCTACCAGTATGCCTCCAAGAAAATCCTGAACCATGTGGATCAGTCACAACGAGCACTTCGACCAGCCAAAGACTTCAAGAGTACAACTTCAGCCGGAAGATAAGGGATTTATCAAACCTCACAGACTGCATATTATGTTTTAGAACATAGAACATAGAACAGTACAGCACAGTACAGGCCCTTCGGCCCACGATGTTGTGCCGAACCTTTAACCTACTCTAAGATCCATCTAACTACCTACCCTTCATTCTACTATCATCCATGTACCTATCCAAGAGTCGCTTAAATGCCCCTAATGTATCTGCTTCTACCACCACCGCTGGCAGCGCATTCCACGCACCCACCACACTCTGTGTAAAGAACCAACCTCTGACATCTCCCCGAAACCTTCCTCCAATCACCTTAAAATTATGCCCCCTGGTGATAGCCCTTTCCACCCTGGGAAAAAGTCTCTGACTATCCACTCTATCTATGCCTCTCATCATCTTGTACCCCTCTATCAAGTCACCTCTCATCCTTCTTCGCTCCAATTAGAAAAGCCCTATCTCCCTCAATCTTTCTCAGTGGGACATGCCCTCCAGTCCAGGCAGCATCCTGGTAAATCTCCTCTGCACCCTCTCTGAAGCTTCCACATCCTTCCTATAATGAGGCGACCAGAACTGAACACAATATTCCAATTGTGGACGAACCAGGGCCTTATAGAGCTGCAGCATAACCTCGTGGCTCTTAAACTCAATCCCCCTGTTAATGAAAGCCAACACACCATACGCCTTCTTTACAACCCTATCAACTTGGGTGGCAACTTTGAGCGATCTATGGACATGGACCCCAAGATCCCTCTGTTCATGCACACTGCCAAGAATCCTGTCTTAGACCCTGTATTCCACATTCAAATTCGAACTTTGATTTATTCTGGACTCTAACCCTGCCACGATTTTACTTCTTATTCTGTAATCTATTTGTGTACGTGAGATTCTTGTGTCAGTGACAGCATAAATGTATAACGTATGTTTTTATTATTTTATTATGATTGGGTTTAGATATTAAGTGTATTAAACTCACCTCTTTCATGGTTAAACTCAAGAAAACCTTTCCGATTGGTTCCTTCACTGCAACACCAAAGGTAAAAAGTAAAACATCACAAAAATGGTAAATACATCCACGGATAAAAAAGAACAAACACGATTGCGGTCAAATAAGAGGAAGGACAAGAGGACCGACTGTGAACCCTCATCACCTGGCTGTATCAATATGTAGGGTTGGAGGTGGAGTTAATATGGGGATCAACTGAGCTCAGCATTAAAGATAACAGAGGCTGTAAACTTCCTGGAGAGGGAATAGAGTTTGTGACAGAAAGTGAAGACAATGGATTCAGTCTTCTCACGATTTAAATGACAAGAACCCTAATTCACTGAAATATGGTTTATGAATCTAATAGTTGGATGCAGAGACTTACCGGGGATACCAATAATAGCGAGGAAAGGATAGTAAATTGTTTGAATCATCTTCAGTGCATAATTGATCCGCCATTCTAATGTTACCCAAGTATAATCTGCAGTAACTAAACCAAACCAAGAGGAGAAAGTCCTGCTGTCCATTGTTGTAACATTCCAATCTATTGTTCTCAGATTCTGACCCATTGTTGTAACATTCCAATCTACTGCTCATAGATTCTGATCTATCCTCTCCCTATCTCTGGAGCTGCTGATCCCTGTTAGTGCCGGGTTTGATGCACCAGCTGACACTATGGGTAAGACATTAAATTATTAATTTATTATTAATATTATTATTAATATTATTACATTAATATTATTATTAATATCCCTTATTAATAGAAGAGGGAAACCCTCCAGTGACACAATTAGTGTCCAAAGAGACTGACATTAATTACAGTCACTGAACAAACAGGTTGAGTTAACTCCTTTCAATCCAGTACTTTTGTACCACAATAACGTAGAACATTTAGCTGGTCTGGATGGAATGAGTGAGGGTTGCTGAGGGAAGGAATGGTGGAAATACCAACGGCACTGGCCAGAATTTCAATCCTCCTTGGATATGGGAGTGGTGACAGAGGACTGAAGGGTTGTAAATGTTACATCCTGTGTTAAAAAGGAGAGATAAGATAAACCCTGCAACTACTGACCATTCAGTTTAATGTCGGTGGTTGGAAATTTCTAGAGGCCATAACCCAGTACAAAAATATATAATCCTTGGAAAAACATGGGATAATAATTGACAAACAGGCCGGATAGGTTAATGGAAAATCATGTCTGATAATCCTGATCAAGTTCGTTGATGACAGAACTGTGAGAGCTGATGAGGATAGTGTGTTTAGTGTTATGTATATAGACTTTCAAAAGACCTGTAATCAAATGACATTTCATAGACTTGTTATGAAAAATGTAACACATGGATGATTGTGAGAGTGATAGTGTGGATATGACACTGACTCAGGGACAGAAAGCAGCGAAAAGTGGTGAACAGACATTGTTCAGACTGGGGGGAGGGGGGGGGGGTATACAGTGCTGTATCTCAGGGGTCGATATTAGAAACAGTGCTCGTCCTGACATATAGATACATATATAAATGACATAGACTTAGAGTAAAACAAAGACATAATTTCAACTATTGCAGATGACATGTAAAGCATAAATGTTGTCACTAGTGTGGCAGACAGTAGCAGGATTAAGGAGGACATGGACAGTCTCATGGAGAAATGAGAATGCACATGGTGAATGAAATTTAACACATAGTACTGGGGAAGTGATTATTTTGTGAGGGATAATAAGGGGAGTGAATAGAAACTGAACTGCACCATTTAAAAGATGGTACAGGTGCACAGAGTCTGGGCGTGTATGTACAGACATCTTCAATGGTGGCTGGACAAGTGGTGAAGGATTTTAAAAGGCATAGGGGCTCGTTAGAATTATAACTAGAAGCAAAAAATTAAAAAAAAAACACAAGAACATTCTGCGAAGACTAGATAAATGCCAGTTTAAGCCTCAGCTGGAATATTGTGTCCCATTCTGGACACCACACTTTATGAAGGATTTCAAGGCCTTGGATATGGTGCCTAGGTAATATACTAGAATGGTAACAGGGATGAGGGACTTCAGTTATGTGGAGAGAAGCTGAGATTGTTCTCCTTAGAGCAGAGAAGATAAAAGGGAGATTTAATCGAGGGGCTGAAAATGATGATGTGTTTTTCGAGAATGAATAAGGAGAATCTGGTTTCACTGGATGAAGGTTCAGTAACCAGAGAACACAGTTTAATGTTGATTAACAAACAAACAGAGGAGAGATGAGGAGATTTTCTTTTCTTTACACAGCGAGTGTTTATGATTTGGAATTCACTTCCTGAAAGGGTTGTGGAAGCAGATTTAACAGAAGCTTTCAGTCGAGAATTGGATCAATACTAACAGGGTGATTTACTGGACTGGGAGAAAAGAACAGGGGAGAGGAATAATTGGGAAATCTCCTTCAAAGAGCTGGAACTGGTACGATTTGTTAAATAGTCTCCTCCTGTGCTGTGTAATTCTCTGACTGTCTGATAACAGAAATCATTGAGTACGTATCTCATGTGTACAATTGACATTCAGCAGTTTTTAATCCCAAGATTAATTGTTACTTGTTTTCTGATGAAGAGAACAGCAGAAAGACAAGCACAAAGGGCTGGTGAGATAAATTGTGTTGACAATTTTTTTATCGGATTATGACATCTCTCTCTGATCACAGACCTCGCCTGGTTTCAATCCGTCAATTACAAACTCATTGATTTTATTCCTATTTTATTTCCTGTCTATCTGTTCTCAGGATATGGGTGATACTGACAAGGAAGGCCAGCATTACTTCCCCATCCCTGGTTGCCATGAGAAAATGGTGGGCCTTCATCCTGAACCACAGCAGTCCGTGATGTGAAGGTGTTCCCTCAAACAAACCAACATTTAGTATTTTGAGGAGGCAGTTTCATTTCTGAGTAGTTCGGAATGAGTTGGGTCAGAAAGCTAGGATGAGAATTTTAAAATCGAGGCATTACTGGACCAGGAACCAACGTAAGCCAGTGAGCATAGTAGTCATGGATCAACGGGACTTGGTGGAAAGGCCTGTTACCCGACCCGAACCCGATGCGACCCGATGAAATGTGTCGGGCCATTCTTCCGAACTCGACCTTTGGGCTTGGGTCGGGTCGGGTCGGTCTCGGGGGAAAATGGAGGGACCTGGGCCGGGTCGGGCTCGGGTCCCACATGGCTCCGTCGGATTAAGGTCGGGTTTTTGTTTGTGACTTAAGCAGGCCTTTAACTTGGTGCGAGTTTGGATAGGAATTTTATTTGTGCTGAAGTTTATGGCAGGCTTCGATACAGATTCAAGCTGCCTCTAAACTGTTCAGTTCAACACAAGTTTAAAAACGGGGGAAAGAAAAGAAAAAAGAGGCAAAAATTGGGGTTAGATACAGAGTAAATCTTTCTCGACACTGTCCCCATCAAACACTCCCAGAAGAGGTACAGCATGGGGTTAGATACAGAGTAAAGCTCCCTCTGCACTGTCCCCATCAAACACTCTTAGGACAGGTACAACACTGGGATTGGCAGGGCAATTTGAAGCACTTCCTGCCAGCTATTAGGGGGAGCAGCTGCACCTGTGCTGCAGCAACTGCAGAGTGGAGACTGGAGAAAGTGGAGAGAGGTAGAACAGAAAACATAGAACATTACAGCGCAGTACAGCACCTTCGGCCCTCGATGTTGCGCCGACCTGTGAAACCATCTGACCTACACTATTCCATTTTCATCCATATGTCTTTCCAATGACCAATTAAATGCCCTTAAAGTTGGCGTGTCCACTACTTTTGCAGGCAGGGCGTTCCACGCCCCTACTACTCTCTGAGTAAACAAACTACCTCTAGCATTTGTCCTGTATCTATCACCCCTCAACTTAAAGCTATGTCCCCTCGTGTTTGTCATCACAATCCGGGGCAAAAGACTCTCACTATCCAACCTATCTAACCCTCTGATTATCTTATATGTCTCTATTAGTCACCTCTCCTCCTCCTTCTCTCTAACGAAAACAACATCAAGTCCCCCAGCCTTTCCTCGTAAGACCTTCCCTTCATACCAGGCAACATTCTAGTAAACCTCCTCTGCACCCTTTCCAAAGCTTCCACATCCTTCCGATAATGTGGTGACCAGAACTGTACGCAGTACTCCAGGTGCGGCCGCACCAGAGTTTTGTACAGGTGCAGCATGACCTCTTGGCTCCGAAACTCGATCCCCCTACTAATAAAAGCTAACACACCATATGCCTTCTTAACAGCCCTATTAACCTGGGTGGCAACCTTCAGGGATTTATGTCCCTGGACACCAAGATCTCTCTGCTCATCTACACTACCAAGAATCTTCCCATTAGCCCAGTACTCTGCATTCCTGTTACTCCTTCCAAAGTGAATCACCTCACACTTTTCCGCATTAAACTCCATTTGCCATCTTTCAGCCCAGCTCTGCAGCCTATCTATGTCCCTCTGTAACCTACAACATCCTTCGGCACTATCCACAACTCCACCGACCTTCGTGTCATCCGCAAATTTACTAACCCACCCTTCTACACCCTCATCCAGGTCATTTATAAAAATGACAAACAGCAGTGGCTCCAAAACAGATCCTTGCGGTGCACCACTAGTAACCAAACTCCAGGATGAACATTTGCCATCAACCACCACCCTCTGTCTTCTTTCAGCTGGCCAATTTCTGATCCAAGGCTCTAAATCACCTTCAATCCCATACTTCTGTATTTTCTGCAATAGCCTACCGTGGGGAACCTCATCAAACACCTTACTGAAATCCATATCCACCACATCCATGGCTTTACCCTCATCCACCTGTTTGGTCACCTTCTCGAAAAACTCAATAAGGTTTGTGAGGCACGACCTACCCTTCATAAAACCGTGCTGACTATCTCTAATGAACTTTTTCTTTTCAAGATGATTATAAAGGCTATCCTTTCTAACCTTTTCCAACATTTTACCCAGAACCGAAGTAATGCTCACAGGTCTAAAATTACCAGCGCTGTCTGTAATCCCCTTCTTGAACAAAGGGACATTTGCTATCCTCCAGTCTTCCGGCACTATTCCTGTCGACAATAACGACATAAAGATCAAGGACAAAGGCTCTGCAATCTCCTCCCTGGCTTCCCAGAGAATCCTAGGATAAATCCCATCTGGCCCAGGGGACTTATCTATTTTCACACTTTCCAAAATTGCTAACACCCCCTCCTGGTGAACCTCAATCCCATCTAGCCTAGTAGTCTGCATCTCAGTATTCTGCTCGACAACATTTTATTTCTCTACTGTAAATACTGACGAAAAATATTCATTTTACGTTTCCCCTATCTCCTCCGATTCCACGCACAACTTCCCACTACTATCCTTGATTGGCCCTAATCTAACTCCAGTCATTCTTTTATTCCTGATATACCTATAGAAAGCCTTAGGGTTTTCCTTGCTCCTATCCGCCAATGGCTTCTCGTGTCCTCTCCTCGCTCTTCATAGCTCTCCCTTTAGATCTTTCCTGGCTAGCTTGTAACGCTCAAGCGCCCTAACTGAGCCTTCACGTCTCATCCTAACATAAGCCTTCTTCTTCCTCTTGACAAGCGCTTCAACTTCTTGAGTAAACCACGGCTCCCTCGCTCGACAACTTCCTCCCTGCCTGACAGGTACATACTTATCAAGGACACGCAGTCGCTGCTCCTTGAATAAGCTCCACATTTCTATTGTGCCCATCCCCTGCAGTTTCCTTCCCCATCCTACGCATCCTAAATCTTGCCTAATCGCATCATAATTTCCTAATCCCCCAGCTCTAAATCTTGCCCTGCGGCATATACCTGTCCCTGCCCATCGCTAAGGTAATCCTAACAGAATTGTGATCACGATCACCAAAGTGCTCACCTACATCTAAATCTAACACCTGGCCGGGTTCATTACCCAGTACCAAATCCAATGTGGCATCGCCCCTGGTTGGCCTGTCTGCATACTGTGTCAGAAAACCCTCCTGCACACACTGGACAAAAACTGACCTATCTAATGTTCTCGAACTATAGTATTTCCAGTCAATATTTGGAAAGTTAAAGTCCCCCATAACAACTACCCTGTTGCTCTCGCTCCTGTCGAGAATCATCTTCGCTATCCTTTCCTCTACATCTCTGGAACTTAAGTTTGGACTTTTGGGGGGAGGGAGAAGAGACCGGAAGACTTGGGCGGGGCTGCCAAATCCAGTAGGGGGCCCCTGTATTTGTATTGGTGCTTGCACACAGGGAGCCCCGTTCCCACCCCAATTACCTGCCCGGGACAGCTGGAGTTGCCTGGGGAAGACATTTTTTGTTAAAAGCAGAAGATGAGAGTACCGGACGGCTTCAGCCATCCCGGGCGAAGAAGCCTCCCCCAACTGGAAGACAACAAACAGTTTTGGACTAATTGTTACAAAGGTGCTCCAACTGGCAGTTGGATCAAACATCCCTGTCAACCTTTCTCTCCCTTCCTCCACTCAGTCGCCTCAGTTATCTATCCTCCAATTTTCTTTTACCTTCCTACCCCTATCCTCCTCAACTCCCACTCCACTTTGTTTACAGTTTGTTTGTTTATTGTTTCAATTGTAAATTTGCTTTGTTTCTTGGGGGTGGACGTGGCTTTTCGACCCCATGGCAAGCCCTCATTCGCCGGTGGTGCGGCCTTCCCGTACATTTGCTGCTGCGGCTGCTGCAGCTGCACCTGTTGCCCCGTCGCCGTTTGCTTTATTAACATCGAAACATGGGGTCAATAGCTACATCCACCCGAACATGACTATAGAGGCATGTGTGAAAGCAATGGCCGAGGTTGTCGGCCCTTCGGCCATTGTTGCAGCCTCTAAAATGTACGGGAAAGCAGTGTTGTTCCTGAAGACCGAGCGGGCGGTGTCCCTGGCTCTGAGCAAGGGGCTCACCGTGGGCGGACCTTCCTGCCAGTGGACCACCTGGAGGCCACTGTGTAAAGGCTCACTCTATCCTATGTCCCGCCCTTCATTCCTGGTGAGCTCCTCCTTCCCCACCTGCACCGTCTGGGGCAAGTAAAGAAGGGGCTCTCCCCAGTCCTGCTCGTTCTTCGGGAGAACAGCCTCTGACACGTGTGCTCCTTCCGCCGCCAGTTATTCATGCAGCTGGCATGGGAGGAGGTTACAGAGGGCCACTTTAATGTAGAGTTCCAGGGGATGGCCTACCGCGTCTTCTGGACCTTGGACGGGCTGCGGTGCCATGTCTATAAGGGGGTGGGGCATGTTCGTAAGAACTGCCCCAACCTCCCTCCTGCGAACTCCAAATCGGCGGCCCAGGATGGCACCGCTGCACCTCCTCCCACCCCCCTACTCCTCTACCAGATACCATACAGTCGGTACCGGAGGCTGTGGTTTTCACGGCCTCCGGCAGGGAGGGGGTGACCGTCCAAGTGGAAGGAAGGCGCGGAGGAGAAATCAACATCGAGAGGCGCGTCCCCTGGACATAGAGACACTACCCGAGTCTGAGCTCAGCACAAAGCCCGATCTCGGGGAGTCAACTTGCCCCAGGGCTGGGCTCAGGCCCAGCGTGAATAAAAAAAAAGGTGAGTGCGGAGGTGGAGGCCTCTGATAATATGGAGGTCTCTGAGCCTCCGCACCCAACTGGGAAAAGAGGAGAATGCAGCCTTCCACAGAGGTGACAAGGGGCCCTGAGGCGCAGGGCCCATCTGTTAAAGGTGAGCTGTCTCCGGTTTCGGGTCCCCAGGTTTCCCCTAACGCCACCACCAAGGCCACAAAGTCTGGGCAGGAGATCCGTATTCCTCAGGATGGAGTGGAGGGGGAGACACCTGTACATGTGACCCTTCCAGGGGAAGCCAGTGGAGCCGTGCTAGTGATGGAGGAGCCTGGGGACGCCACCCATTCTGCCACTGCCACTGGGTAGGGTGCCCTGAGTAAAGGGGAGGGCGAGGCCTCAAAGTGTCGGCCCTCCCAGCCGGAGTCCACCACCAACCAGGATACACCCGACCCGGTTGTAACCGAGAACGCTGCCCCATCTGCTGGGCCTGTGGGTGCTGGCGGAGGGGGAGATGACCTCCTCCCTCCGCCTCCTCTGGTCTCGGCTCCGGCTGGATTTCTGGAGTCGGGAACGCCTGTCTCCCCTGGACCACTCATTGGCCTGGGGATGGAGGTGAAGGGGGGTCCTGAACTGCTGGCGCCCACAGGCTCCAGTTTCACAATCGAACAAAGAGAGCGCTCCTCCGCCATCGATCCTGGGGGTGGGATCGTGATGGAAGCGGGATCAGCTGGCGCTGCCGGGACGTCCGCCCCACAGTGTGTGGTGGGTGTGTCGGCCAGTAGCGGTGATGACCCGGAGGAGGATGGGGATTCGGTGTGGGGCATGCAGGATGATCTTGACTCCATCGCCAGTGAGGTGGTGGAGTCTCTCGTGCCTCCCACTGAATCTCCTCTCTTCCCCATGGCGGAACTCCGGGATTTCCTCGCGGTTTGCAGGGGTTGCCGCAATAAAGTTCAGCTGGCCCTCGGTCGTTGGTCGAATCTGGCGCTGATCATACAGTCCGTCCGTGCCCCCCTGAAGAAAGTGGGCAAGCGCGCGGGCGTGAAACTGGTTGAGAGGCGCCGTTTTAATGTGTTCCTCAATGGATTGCTGGGGGAGTGGAGGGCCAGGTGCACTTCCACTCCCTCCTCACAGTGAGGTGTTGGTGACGGGTTTTAAGTACCTTTGACATGAAGATAACCATAGCCAGCCTCAACATCAACGGCAGCAGTGGGTCTCACCGCAGATTTGCCAATCTCTCAGTCCTCAGGGAAGGGAGATACGCGGTGAGCTTTCCGCAGGAATCCCACACCTTTCCGGGAGACGAAGCCACCTGGCTCCTGGAGTGGCAGGGTGGGGTCTACATGAGTCACCTCACCCCTATTTCTAATGTGGTGGCTATCCTGTTGGCCCCGACTTTTCAGCCGGAGATCTTGGGGGTCAAGGAGCTAGTGCCGGGCTGCTTGCTCCACCACGCCGTTCAACTTGGGACCGTGCTGCTCCACTTTGTGAACATGTACGCGCCCAGGCCCGGCGCGTTGCAAGCGCACTTCTTTGAAGAAGTGTCTGCTCTCTTGAGCTCCATCGATAGCAGCGAGTGCATCATCCCCGGGGGGGGGGGGGGGGGGGCGGGTGGGATTTTAACTGCACCCTCGAGGTGGGGGATCGCTTCAGTCCCCAGCACAGCCAAGCGTCGGTGGAGAAGTTGAGGGGACTGATCAGCTCCCTTAACTTGGTGGACGTCTGGCAGAATCTGCATCCCGACTCCAGCGCCTTCACGTGGAAGTCTGGATGAGGAGGGTCGCGAAACGACCACCTCTACTTTTCGCAGGCGTACGTCTCACGCGTCTCGGCGGCCTCCAGGTGGCTGGTGCCGTGCTCCACCACTTGGTGTGGGCAGAGTTCTTTCCGCTCCGCACGCTGGTGGGATCCGCGTACTGGCACATTAACAACTGGCTGCTGGAGGACGAGCGGTTCCCGGACTCGTTCTGTCGATTCTGGGCGGACTGGAGAAGGAAGCAGGGGGGCTTCCCCTCCTTGAGGCTATGGTGGGATGTGGGCAAGACTCACATCCGCGTCTTCTGTCAGGAGTACGCGAAGGGGTCGACCAAGAGACTTGGAGTCCCGCCTCGGTCATGCCATCATGGACCCGGCCCTGTGGCAGGCGTACAAAGAGAAGTAGGGTGCGCTGAGGGATCTGCAGCTCATAGGGTCCCGCGGCGCGTACGTGAGGTCGCGGATCGAGATCCTGGAAGATTTGAACCGCGCCTCACCCTTCTCCTACTCGCTGGAAAAATGGCGGGGGTGCGTAAGCAGCTCGTCGAGCTGCTGGCCGACGGCGGATCCTCCATCACGGATCCGGAGAGAATGGGCCTCCTGGACCGTACTTATTGCAGTGCGTTGTTCTCTCCGGATCCGTCCAGCGAGGATGCACGCAGAGTTTTGTGGGAGGACCAGCCGCAAGTCAGTCCGGAGGGCGCCGAAGGATTGGAGGCTCCACTCACGTTAGCAGAGCTCACCGGCGCCCTCCACCAGCTCTCCAGGGGCAAATCCCCAAGGTTGGATGTGTTGACCGTGGAGTTCCTCAGGACGTTCTGGGACATCCTGGGGGACGATTATGCGCGGGTCCTGGGGGAAAGCCTGGCGACCGGGGAGATGCCCCGGCGGTCGTCGTCCTGCTGCCGAAGAGGGGCGATCTCCGCCTGCTTAAAAACTGGCGTCCGGTCTCCCTCCTCAGCACGGATTATAATATCTTTGCCCGGGCTATGTCTACCCGCCTGGGCTCCGTGCTGGCCCACATGATCCAACCCGACCTGTCCTACACGGTCCCTGGCCGGTCCATCCAGGACAACATCCACCTGTTCTGGGACCTGATCCATCTTTCCCAGAGGACTGGTCAGTTGGTCGCCTTTCTCTCCCTCGATCAGGAGAAGGCGTTCGACAGGGTGGATCACAAAAACCTTTTCGGGACTCTGCGCACTTTTGGACTCGGGCCGCATTAGCAGGAGGTTGAAGGGATTGACTCTGCGTGAGCCGGCCAGCGGGTCATCCTCTCGGCTTCCGCCGACGACGTGCTCCTCGTGGTCACAGATCCCGTTGACTTGCGAAGGATGCGTGACTGCCAGCAAACCTTTTCTGCTGTGTCCTCCGCGAGGATCAATTGGGAGAAATGTTCCGGACTCCTGGTTGGTCAGTGGCGGGTGGACTCCCTGCCGGAGGAGATGACACCTTTTTCCTGGAGCACCACGCACCTCCTTTATCTGGGATTCCACCTTAGCCCCGCTGAGGAAGCCTGGCCGGCAAACTGGCAGGAGTTGGAGGTGAAAGTCACCACACGGCTGGGGCGCTGGACAGGACTGCTCCGAGTGCTTTCCTACAGGGGCCGAGCGTTGGTCATAAACCAACTGGTGGCCTCCATGTTGTGATACCGGATGGTCACTCTTGCCCCGCCCCCTGTATTTGCCACCAAAATCCGGAAGAAACTCGTCGATTTCTTCTGAGGCAGGAGGAAACACTGGGTCTCTGCCGCGGTCCTGAGTCTCTCGATTGAGGAGGGCGGTCAGTCGCTGGTGTGCGTCCACACCCAGGCTGTGACTCTCCGCCTTCGGGCCCTGCAGATATACCTGTACGTCGAGCATCCTCCCAGATGGTGTGCGCTGGTGACGTATTTTTTCCGCCAGTGTCACTGCCTTCAAGACGACACGCAGCTCCCGGTCGAGTCCGTTAGCCACGCCTCTCTGAGGGAGTTGCCTGTCTTTTACTGGGATCTATTCTGCGTCTGGAAATGGTTGCCTCCATTCAGGGCGCTCCCCCGCCGGCGGAGGAGAGCGACTCGGCTGTCTGGGCGGCCGACTCCGGGGACTGTCCGGCGGGCGGAGGAGTAGCCGAAACCGCCGGGACGCCCCTCACTGCAGGTGGCGAGGGGGCTCGGGAGTGCGGAGCGCTCCCGGCGGAGCTGACCCCCGCTCGGCCGGAACTGCTCATCGGACCCAGGCCCCGAAACCCTCCTCGGGAGCCGGTCCCGCACAACCCGAGCAGCTTCTCGGAAATGCCCTCCGTGCCATTCCAATCGGCGCGGAGGGGTTTCCTGTACGGGCTGCTCATGCACACTCTCCACTTCCTCACCCTCGTCAGCCGGCCGGACAAGCCCTGGTGGTCCACGTTGCCATCTGGCGGCGAGGGGAATCCCCGATGGACGTCTCTCTACGCGGGAGTCTTCCCCCTTTACATCAGTGAACTGGGGTGGAGGGTGCTGCACAGAGCAGTCCCGTGCAACAGACTTTTAAGTAGGTTCATGGACTCCCAGGCCGCCTGTACATTCTGCGGCCTGGACGAGTCCGTGTTCCATGTTGATACGGAGTGTGCGAGGTTGCAGCCCCTCTTTGAGTATCTGAAGGAGCTGCTCCTCAAATTCTGACTGCACTTCAGTCCCACGCTCCTGATCTTTGGGCACCCGGTGTGGAGGGGCTTGGGCCGGGAGGAGGATCTCCTTGTCGGTCTGCTCCTGGGCCTGGCCAAGGTGGCAATTCACAGGTCCAGGTTGCGGGCCGTCGGAGGTTCCGTCCTCCCCGATTGCCTGCCCCTCTTCCGCGGTTACGGTCGCGCCTGGGTGTCCCTGGAGAAGGAGCATGCGCTGTCCGCCGGTACGCCTGAGGCCTTCCACGGCCGGTGGGCACCACAGGGACTGCAGTGCATTGTCGACGCCGAAAATGGCATTTTAATTTGAGTTTTTGTTTATTTCTGTTTTTAATAAAGTTATTTTAATAAAATATAAGTGTGTATATAAAGGGGGCCTGAAGAATAAAGGCCCCCTCGACATAAAATATATAAAAGGGGCCTGGGGTATAAAGGCCACCTTGGAAAAGAGAAGAAAAAACGGGGTTAGAAAAAAAAAGGGTCTTAGATACAGAGTAAAGCTCCCTCCACACTGTCCCCATCAAACACTCCCAGGACAGGTCATCACGGGGTGTTAGATACAGAGTAAAGCTCCCTCTACACTGTCCCCATCAAACACTCCCAGGACAGATACTGCACGGGGGTTAGATACAGAGTAAAGCTCCCTCTACACTGTCCCCTATCAAACACTCCCAGGGCAGGTACAGTATGGGGGTTCGATACAGCGTAAAGCTCCCTCTACACTGTCCCCATCAAACACTCCCAGGACAGGTCATCACGGGGGGTTAGATGCAGAGTAAAGCTCCCTCTACACTGTCCCCATCAAACACTCCCAGGACAGATACTACACGGGGGTTAGCTACAGAGTAAATCTCCTTCGACACTGTCCCCATCAAACACTCCCAGGACAGGTACAGCACTGGGATTGGCTGGTCAATTTGGAGCACTTCCTGCCAGCAATCAGGGGGAGCAGCTGCACCTGTGCTGCAGCAACTGCAGAGTGGAGAGTGGAGACTGCAGCAATTGGGGAGAGGAGAGTGGAGAAAGGTGAATACAGAGTGGAGACTGCAGCAACTGGAGAGAGAGACTGGAGAAAGGTGAATACAGAGTGGAGGGAAACCATCAAGGAAGGCTGCAATTTTTCTGGAGAGGTGGGTGTCAGGGCACCTGAAAGACTATTAAGTTTAAACTGTTTGGGGGAGGGAGAAGAGGCCTGAAGACTCAGGGGTGGGGCAGCCAAATCCAGTAGGGGCCCCTGTGTTTGTATTGGTGTTTGCACACAGGGAGCTCCCTCCCCACCCCAACTGCCTGCTCGGGACAGCTGGAGTTGCCCGGGTGAAGACTGTCTGGTTAAAATCAGAAGAGGAGAGTACCGGGCGGCTCCAGCTGTCCCGGGCGAAGAAGCCTCCCCCAACTGGAAGACAACAAACAAGTTTGGACTAATTGTGATAAAGGTGCTCCAACTGGCAGTTGGAACAAACATCCTTTTCAGCCTTTCTCTCCCTTCCTCCACTCGGTCGCCTCAATCACCTATCCTCCCCTTTTCCTTTACCATCCTACGCCATCCTCCTCTACTCCCACTCCACCTTGTTTAAAGTTTGCTTTTTTTTAAAAATTGTGTAAATTTGTTTTGTTTCTTGGGGGTGGACGTAGCTCTTAGACCCCATGGCAAGCCCCTCTTCGCCGGTGGCGGGGCCTTCCCGTTCATATGCTGCTGCGGCTGCTGCAGCTGCACCTGTTGCCCCGTCACCGTTTGCTTTATTAACAACGAAGCATGGGGTCAAGAGCTACGTCCACCCGAACATGACTATAGAGGCATGCGTGAAAGCAATGGCCGAGGTTGTCGGCCCTTCGGCCATTGTTCCAGCCTCTAAAATGTACGGGAAGGCAGTGTTTTTCCTGAAGACCGAGCGGGCGGTGTCCCTGGCTCTGAGCAAGGGGCTCACCGTGGGCGGGACCTTTCTGCCAGTGGACCCCCTGGAGGCCACTGCGCAAAGGCTCATTTTATCCAATGTCCCACCCTTCATCCCTGGTGAGCTCCTCCTTCCCCACCTGCACCATCTGGGGGAGGTAAAGACGGGGCTCACCCCAGTCCCGCTCGGTCTTCGGGAGAACAGCCTCCGACACGTGTACTCCTTCCGCCGCCAGTTATTCATGCAGCTGGCGCGGGAGGAGGTGACAGAGGGCCACTTCAATGTAGAATTCCAGGGGACGGCCTACCGCGTCTTCTGGACCTTGGACGGGGTGCGGTGCCATGTCTGTAAGGGGGTGGGGCATGTTCGTAAGAACTGCCCCAACCTCCCGGCTGCCAACTCCAACTCAGCGGCCCAGGGTGGCGACGCTGCACCTCCTCCCACCCCCACTACACCACCACCAGATACCATTCAGTCGGTACCAGAGGCTGTGGTTTTCACGGCCTCCGGCAGGGAGGGGGGTGACCGTCCAAGTGGAAGGAAGGCGCGGAGGAGAAATAAACATCGAGAGGCGCGTCCCCTGGATATCGTGATACTACCCGAGCCTGAGCTCAGCCCAAGGCCCGATCTCGGGAAGTCAGCTTGCCCCAGGGCTGGGCTCAGGCCCAGGGTGAATAAAAAAAAGGAGAGTGTGGAGGTGGAGGCCTCTGATGATATGGAGGTCTCTGAGCCTCCGCACACAACTGGGAAAAAGAGGAGAAGGCACCCCTCCACAGAGGGAACAAGGGGCCCTGAGGCGCAGGGCCCATCTGTTGGAGGGGAACTGTCTCCTGTTTCGGGTCCCCAGGTTTCCCCTACCGCCACCACCAAGGCTGCAAAGTCCGGGCAGGTGCTCCCTATTCCTCAGGATGGAGGGGAGGGGATGGCCCCGGTACGTGAGGCCCCTCCTGAAGGAGTAAGGGGGGCCCTGCTTGTGGTGGGGGAGCCTGGGGAAGCCGCCCATTCTGCCACTGCTACTGGGTCGGGTGTCCTGAATGAAGGGGAGGGCGAGGCCCCAGAGGGTCGGGCCTCCCAGCCGGAGTCCACCACCAACCAGGAGACACCTGACCCAGTTATAACTGAGAATGCTGCCCCATCTGCTGGGCCTGTGGGTGCTGGCGGAGCGGGAGATAGCCTCCTCCCTCCGCCTCCAGTCTCGGCTCCGGCTGGTTTCCCGGAGTCGGGAACTTCTGTCTCCCCTGGACCACTCATTGCCCTGGGGACGGAGGTGGAGGGGGGTCCTGAACCGCTGGTGCCTACAGGCTCCAGTTTCACAATAGAACCCAGAGAGGACTCCTCCGCCATCGATCCTGGGGGTGGGATCGTGACGGAGGCGGGACCAGCTGGCGCGGCCGGGACGTCCGCCCCACAGTGTGTGGTAGATGTGTCGGCCGCTGGCGGTGACGACCCGGAGGAGGATGGGGATTCGGTGCGGGGCACGGAGGATGATCTTGATTCCATCGCCAGTGAGGTGGTGGAGTCCCTCGTGCCTCCGACCGAATCTCCTCTCATCCCCACGGCGGAACTCCGGGATTTCCTTGCGGCTTGCAGGGGTTGCCGCAATAAAGTTCAGCTGGCCCTCGACCGTTGGTCGAATCTGGCGCTGATCATACAGTCCGTCCGTGCCGCTCTTAAGATAGCGGGCAAGCGCGCGGACGTGAAACTGGTTGAGAGGCGCCGTTTTAATGTGTTCCTCAATGGGTTGCTGGGGGAGTGGAGGGCCAGGTGCACTTCCACTCCCTCCTCACAGTGAGCTGTTGGTGACGGGTTTTAAGTACCTTTGACATGAAGATAACCATAGCCAGCCTCAACATCAACGGCAGCAGAGGGGCTCACCGCAGATTTCACAATCTCTCAGTCCTTAGGGAAGGGAGATACGCGGTGAGCTTTCTGCAGGAAACCCACACCGTTCCGGGAGACGAAGCCACCTGGCTCCTGGAGTGACAGGGTGGGGTCTACATGAGTCACCTCACCCCTATTTCTAGTGGGGTGGCTATCTTGTTGGCCCCGACTTTTCAGCCGGAGATCTTGGGGGTCAAGGAGCTAGTGCCGGGCCGCTTGCTCCACCTCGCCGTTCGCCTGGGCAGCGTGCCGCTCCACTTTGTGAACGTGTACGCGCCCAGGCCCGGCGTGTTGCAAGCGCGCTTCTTTGAAGAAGTGTCCGCTCTCTTGAGCTCCATCGATAGCGGCGAGTGCATCATCCTCGGGGGGGATTTTAACTGCACCCTCGAGGTGGGGGATCGCTCCGGTCCCCAGCGCGGCCAAGCGTCAGTGGAGAAGTTGAGGGGACTGATCAGCTCCCTTAACTTGGTGGACGTCTGGCGGAATCTCCATCCCGACTCCAGCGCCTTCACGTGGAGGTCTGGAGGAGGGGGGTCGCGAATCGACCGCCTCTACATTTTGCAGACGTACGTCTCCCGCGTTTCGGCGGCCTCCATGCGGCTGGTGCCGTGCTCGGACCACCGCCTGGTGCGGGCGGAGTTCATTCCGCTCCGCACGCGGGCGGGGTCCGCGTACTGGCACTTTAACAACCGGCTGCTGGAGGACGTGCGATTTCGGGACTCGTTCTGTCGATTCTGGGCAGACTGGAGAAGGAAGCAGGGGGGCTTCTCCTCCTTGAGGCTATGGTGGGATGTGGGCAAGACTCACATCCGCGTCTTCTGTCAGGAGAACGCGAAGGGGTCGACCAAGAGGCGGGAAGCCGAGATCGGGCGCCTTGAGAGGGAGGTGCTCGACTTGGAATCCCGCCTCGGTCATGCTGTCGCGGACCCGGCCCTGTGGCAGGCGTACAAAGAGAAGAAGGGCGCGCTGAGGAACCTGCAGCTCATAGGGTCCCGAGGCACGTACGTGAGGTCGCGGATCCAGTTCCTGGAAGATTTGGACCGCGCCTCACCCTTCTTCTACTCGCTGGAAAAATGGCGGGGGGTCCGTAAGCAGCTCGTCGAGCTGCTGGCCGACGACGGATCCTCCATCACGGATCCGGAGGGAATGGGCCTCCTGGTCCGGATGTATTACAGTGCGTTGTTCTCTCCGGATCCGTCCAGCGAGGATGCGCGCAGAGTTTTGTGGGAGGACCTGCCGCAGGTCAGCCCGGAGGGCGCCGAAGGATTGGAGGCTCCGCTCACGTTGGCGGAGCTGACTGGCGCCCTCCACCAGCTCTCGAGGGGCAAATCCCCAGGGCTGGATGGGTTGACCGTGGAGTTCCTCAGGGCGTTCTGGGATGTCCTGGGGGACGATTACGCGCGGGTCCTGGGGGAAAGCCTGGCGACCGGGGAGATGCCCCTCTCGTGGCGCAGGGCGGTCATCGTCCTGCTGCCGAAGAGGGGCGATCTCCGCCTGCTTAAAAACTGGCGTCCGGTCTCCCTCCTCAGCACGGATTATAAGATCTTTGCCCGGGCTATGTCTACCCGCCTGGGCTCCGTGCTGGCCCACATGATCCACCCCGACCAGTCCTACACGGTCCCGGGCCGGTCCATCCAGGACAACATCCACCTGGTCCGGGGCCTGATCCATCTTTCCCAGAGGACTGGTCAGTCGGTCTCCTTTCTCTCCCTCGATCAGGAGAAGGCGTTCGACAGGGTGGATCACGATTAACTTTTCGGGACTCTGCGCGCTTTCGGACTCGGGCCGCATTTCGTGGCCCGGGTCCGACTTTTATACGCCGCCGCAGAGTGTCTAGTCAAAGTTAACGGGTCCTTGACGGCGCCCCTTCGATTTGGGAGAGGAGTGCGTCAGGGGTGCCCCATGTCCGGCCAATTGTATACCATCTGCGTGGAGCCCTTCCTGTGCCTGCTTCGCAGGAGGTTGACGGAATTGGCTCTGCGCGAGCCGGCCATGCGGGTCGTCCTCTCGGCTTACGCCGACGACGTGCTCCTCGCAATCACAGATCCCGTTGACTTGCAGAGGATGCGCGACTGCCAGCAGACCTTTTCTGCCGCGTCCTCCGCAAGGATCAATTGGGAGAAATGTTCCGGACTCCTGGTTGGTCAGTGGCGGGTGGACTCCCTGCCGGAGGAGATGACACCTTTTGCGTGGAGCACCACGCACCTCCTCTATCTGGGAGTCCACCTTAGCCCCGCTGAGGAAGCCTGGCCGGCAAACTGGCAGGAGTTGGAGGTGAAAGTCACCGCTCGGCTGGGGCGCTGGACAGGACTGCTCCGAGTGCTTTCCTACAGGGGCCGAGCGTTGGTCATAAACCAACTGGTGGCCTCCATGCTGTGGTACCGGTTGGTCACTTTGGCCCCGCCCCCTGTATTTGCCACGAAGATCCAGAAGAAACTCGTCGATTTCTTCTGGGGCAAGAGGAAACACTGGGTCTCTGCCGCGGTCCTGAGTCTCCCGATCGAGGAGGGCGGTCAGTCGCTGGTGTGCGTCCGCACCCAGGCTGCGACTCTCCGCCTTCGGACCCTGCAGAGATACCTGTACGTCGAGCGTCCTCCCAGATGGTGTGCGCTGGCGACGTATTTTTTCCGCCAGTGTCACTGCCTTCAAGACGACACGCAGCTCCCGGTGGAGTCCGTTAGCCGTGCCTCTCTGAGGGAGTTGCCTGTCTTTTACCGGGATCTTTTCCGAGTCTGGAACATGGTCGCCTCCAGTCAGGGCGCTCCACCGCCGGCGGAGGAGAGCTCCTCGGCTGTCCGGGCGGCCGACTCCGGGGACGGTCCGGCGGGCGGAGGAGTAGCCGAAACCCCCGGGACGCCCCTCACTGCGGGTGGCGAGGGGGCTCGGGAGTGCGGAGCGATCCCGGCCGAGCTGACCCCCGCTCGGCCGGAACTGCTCATCGGACCCAGGCCCCGAAACCCTCCTCGGGAGCCGGTTCCGCACAACCCGAGCCGCCTCTCGGAAATGCCCTCCGTGCCATTCCAATCGGCGCGGAGGGGTTTCCTGTACGGGCTGCTCCTGCACACTCTCCACTTCCTCGCCCTCGTCAGCCGGCCGGACACGCCCTGGCGGTCCGCGTTGCCATCTGGCGGCGAGGGGAAACCCCGATGGAGGTCTCTCTACGCGGGAGTCTTCCCCCTTTACATCGGGGACCTGGGGTGGAGGGTGCTGCACAGAGCAGTCCCGTGCAATAGGCTTTTAAGCAGGTTCACGGACTCGCAGGCCAGCTGTACTTTCTGCGGCCTGGACGAGTCCGTGTTCCACATTTATATGGAGTGTGCGAGGTTGCAGCCCCTATTTGAGTATCTGAAGGGGCTGCTCCTCAAATTCTGGCTGCACTTCAGTCCCACGCTCCTGATCTTTGGGCACCCGGTGCGGAGGGGCTTGGGCCGGGAGGAGGATCTCCTCGTCGGTCTGCTCCTGGGCCTGGCCAAGGTGGCAATTCACAGGTCCAGGTTGCGGGCCGTCGGGGGGTCCGTCCTCCCCGATTGCCTGCCCCTCTTCCGCGGTTACGTTCGCGCCCGGGTGTCCCTGGAAAAGGAGCATGCGGTGTCCGCCGGTACGCTTGAGGCCTTCCGCGACCGGTGGGCACCGCAGGGACTGGTGTGCATTGTCGATGCCGAGAATGGCATTTTAATTTGAGTTTTTTGTTTATTCATCTGTTTTTAATAAAGTTATTTTAAAATTATGTATACAATGGGGGCCTGAGGAATAAAGGCCCCCTCGATATAAAAAATATATAAAGGGGGCCTGAGGAATAAAGGCCCCCTCGACATAAAATATATAAAAGGGGCCTGGGGTATAAAGGCCACCTTATAAAAAAAAAACGGGGTTAAAAAAAAACGGGGTTAAAAAAAAAAACGGGGGTTAGATACAGAGTAAAGCTCCCTCCACACTGTCCCATCAAACACTCCCAGGGACAGGTACAGCACTGGGATTGGCTCCTCTGTAAAAAAAAAAAAACGGGGTGACTCCTGGCTAATTGGAGGTGCTGAGTGCATCAACGAGATGCAGCTGTGTGCAGATGCTGAAGGCTGGAGGCTGGAAGACTGCTGCAAGAGGGAGAGACTGAGACTGAAACAAAGGGTTTACATCTGTCTTTTTGAAAGAAGAAAGCAGGAGGTCAGAAGAACTGACAACTCATGCGAGTTTGGGTTTTGTAATCCTTTCATTGATTGTTGTATGGAGGGGGAAAGGAAGAGACCATAAAACCTTGCGTGGGGTTGCTTGTTTGAACAGTGAGCTCCTGTGTTTAAAAGCATTGAATAGGAGCTCTTTCCCCACTCCAAAGAGCTAGCCTGGGATAGCTGGAGCTGCCCAGGTGAAGAGACTTTCTCTTAACTGTGTAAACCACATCAGAAGCAGAGTGTGCCGTGGCAACTACAGCTGTCCCAGTTGAAGACATCGCACCCCTCCCACCACCAACTGGGAGACCAGCACAAGGACTTCCTGAATTAACACCGGCAAATAGATTGGTTCCTCCGGACCCTCCTCTCATTCAGCCTCTCTCCCTAGCCATACCCTCCAATCGATGCTTTTTGGGATAACTCATTATTTGTTATTCCTTTCTCTCGATTTCTATTTTTATTTTTTCTCTCAACGCTGGGTCTACCCCATGGCTTTACAGTCCTGTCCAGTGGCGGGGCCTTCCTATGCTGCAGCAGCTGCTCCTGTGGCTCTGTCACCATTTAAAATATTGACATCGAAGCATGGGGTGAAGTGTTACACCCATCCCAATATGTCTATAGAGGCCTGTGTGAAGGCAATGGCCAAGGTTGTCGGCCCCTCGACCATTGTGGCAGCCTCAAAAATGTAGGGGAAGGCTGTGTTCTTCCTGAAGACTGAGCAGGCCATGTCCCTGACCCTGAATAAAAGGGCTCACTGTGGGTGGGAATTTCCTGCCGGTGGTCCCTCTTGGGGCCACTGCGCAGTGGATAATGTTATCAAATGTCCCGCCCTTCCTTCCCAGTGAGCTCCTCCTCCCCCACCTGCACTATCTGGGGGAGGTAAGGTCGGGGCTCCCCCCAGTCCCGCTAGATCTTTGGGAGCACAGCCTCCGGCATGTCTACTCCTTCCGCCGCCAGCTATTTATTCAGCTGGCGTGGGAGGAGGTCTTGGAGGGCGATTTCGATGTAGAGTTCCAGGGGACGGCCTACCGCATCTTCTGGACCTCGGACGGGGCGCGGTGCCTCATCTGCAAGGGGGTGGGGCATGTTCGTCCACCATTTCCACCTCGGCGGCCCAGTGTGGCGCCACTGCACCACCTCCAATTCCAACACACATCCTACAGACACTGCTCAGTCAGTTCCGGAGGCTATGGTTTTCACAGCCTCCAGTGGGGAGGGAAATGCCGGTCCGGGTGGAAGAAAGGCGTGGAGGAAAAGTAAACACCGAGAGGCTCGTCCCCTGGACACCATGACACAACCCGAGCCTGAGCTCAGCCCAAGGTCCGTTCCCAGGGAATTCAACTGTCCCAGGGCTGGGCTCAGGCCCAGAGTAACTAAAAAAAGGAGGGTGCGGTGGCTGAGGCCTCTGATGTCATGGAGGTCTCTGAGCCTATGTGCCTTAGCGGGAAAAAGAGGAGAAGGCACCCCTCCACAAGGTAACACAGGGCTCTGAGGTGCAGGGTGCTCCTGCCACCACCACCAACATGAAGGCTGCAAAGTCTGGGCAGGAGCTCCCTATTCCTCAGGATGGAGGGGAGGGGGAGGCCCCTCTACATGCAGCCCCTCCTGTGGGAACAAGTGGAGCTCTACATTTGGTAGGGGAGCCTGGGGACGCCTAACATTTTGCCATTGGGTCGGGTGCCCTGAGTGGAGAGGTGGGCAAGGCCCCAATGGGTCGGCCTTCTCAGCCAGAATCCACTCACTACCAGAAGACACCAGACCCGATTATAACCCCAAATGCTGCCCCATCTGCTGGACCTGTGGGTGCTGGCAGAGCGGGAGATGGCCTCCTCTCTCCTTCTCTGTTCTCGGCTCTGGCTGGATTTCCAGAGTCGGGAACTCCAATATCCCCTGGACCACACATTGGCCTGGGGACGGAGGTGAAGAGGGTTCCTGAACCTCTGGTGCCCACATGCTCCAGTTTCACAGTAGAACCCGGAGAAGATTTCTCCGCCATCGATCCTGGAGGTGGGATCGTGACAGAGATGGGAGAAGCTGGCGAGGCCGGGGCGTCCGCCCCACAGTCTGTGGTGTGTGATGACCAGGAGGAGGATGGAGACTCGGTGTGGGGCACGGAGGATGACCTTGATTCCATCACCAGTGAGGTGGTGGAGTCCCTCGTGCCTCCCACCGAGTCTCCTGTCATCCCCACGGTGGAACTCAGGGAACTCCTCAAGGCTTGCAGTGGTTGCTGCAATAAGGCTCAGCTGGCCCTCGGCCGTTGGTCAAGTCTGGCACTGATCATCCAGTCCATCCGTGCCGCCCTCAAGAAAGCGGGAAAGCGTGCAAGCGTGAAACTGGTTATGAGGCGGCGTTTTAATGCAATCCTCAATGGGTTGTTGGGGGAATGGAAGGCCAGGTGCACTTCCACTCCCTCCTCACAGTGAGGTGTTGGAGACGGCTTTTGAGTACCTTTGACATGAAGATAACCATAGACAACATCAACATCAAGGGCAGCAGGGGGTCTCACCGCAGATTTCACAATCAGTCAGTCCTTAGGGAAGGGAGATACGTGTGAGCTTTCTGCAGAAAGCCCACAGCGTTCCGGGAGACGAAGCCACCTGGCTCCTGGAGTGGCAGGGTGGGGCCTACATGAGTCACCACACCCCTACTTCTAGTGGGGTATCTTGTTGGCCCCGACCTTTCAGCCCGAGATCTTTGGTGTCAACGACCTATTGCCGGGCCGCTTAGTCCACGTCACCGTTCGCCTGGGTAGCGTGCCGCTCCACTTTGTGAACGTGTACGCGCCCAGGCCCGGCGCGTTGCAAGCTCGCTTCTTTGAAGAAGTGTCCACTCTCTTGAGCTCCATCGATAGCGGCGAGTGCATTATCCTCGGGGGGGATTTTAACTGCACCCTCGAGTTGGGGGATCGCTCCGGTCCCCCGTGCGGCCAAGCGTCGGTGGAGAAGTTGAGGGGACTAATCAGCTCCCTCAACTTGGCAGACGTCTGGCGGAATCTCCATCCCGACTCCAGCACCTTCACGTGGAGGTCTGGAGGAGGAGGGTCACGAATCGACCACCTCTACTTTTTGCAGGCATACGTCTCCCGCTTCTCGGCGGCCTCCATGTGGCTGGTGCCGTGCTCGCACCGCCACCTGGTGTGGGTGGAGTTCACTCCGTTTGAAAGCGGGCAGGGTCCGGGTCCTGGTACTTTAACAACTGGCTGCTGGAGGACGAACGATTCTGGGACTCGTTCCGTAGATTCTGGGCCGTCTGGAGAAGGAAGCAGGGGGGGCTTCCCCTCCTTGAGGCTATGGTAGGATGTGGGAAAACAACATCCGCGTCTTCTGTCAGGAGCACGCGAAGGGATCGACCATGAGGCGGGAAGCCGAGATCGGGCGCCTAGAGAGGGAGGTGCTCGACTTGGAGTCATACCTCGGTCATGCCGTAGTGGACCTGGCAACTGTGGCAGTCATATAAGGGCAAGAAGGGTGCGCTGAGGGACCTGCAGCACAAAGGGTCCCGAGGCGTGGATGTGAGGTCACGTATCCAGATCCTCGAAGATTTAGACTGCGCCTCATCCTTCTTCTACTCTCTGCAAAAATGGCAGGGGGTCCGTAAGCAGCTCGTCGAGCTGCTGGCCGACGGCGGATCCTCCATCACACATTTGGAGGAAATGGGCCTCCTTGTCCGCACTTATTACAGTCTATTGTTCTCTCCGGATCCGTCCAGCGAGGAGGCGCGCAGAGTTTTGTGGGAAGACTTGCTGCAGGGCAGCCCGGAGGGCGTTGAAGGATTGGAGGCTCCACTCATGTTGACCAGCGCCCTCCAGGTGCTCTCGACAGGCAAATCCCGGAGGCTGTACGGGCTGACCATTGAGTTCCTCAGGGCGTTCTGGGACGTCCTGGGGGACGATTACACGCAGGTCCTGGGGGAAGCCTGGCGACTGAGTCATCGTTCGGCTGCCGAAGTGGGACGATCTCTGCCTGCTTAAAAACTGGCGTCCAGTCTCCCTCCTCAGCATGGATTATAAGATTTTTGCCCGGGTTATGTCAACCTGCCTGGGTTCTGTGATGGCAATCATGATCTACCACGACCCGTCCTACACGGTCCCAGGCCAGTCCATCCAGGCCAAAATCCACCTCGTCCAGGATTTGATCCATCTTGCCCAGAGGTCTGGTCAGTCGGCCGCCTTTCTCTCCCTCAATCAGAAGAAGGTGTTCGACAGGGTGGATCACGAATACCTTTTCGGGACTCTGCGCGCTTTCAGACTCGGGCTGCATTTTGTGGCCCGGGTCCGACTTTTATACGCCACCGCAGAGTGTCTAGTCAAAGTTAACGGGTCCGTGATTGCGCCCCTTCGCTTTGGGAGAGGAGTGCGTCAGGGATACCCCATGTCCGACGAATTGCAAACCATCTGCGTGGAGCCCTTCCTGTGCCTGCTTCGCACGAGGTTGGCGTGATTGGCTCAGCGCGAGCGGGCCACGCGGGTTGTCCTCTCGGCTTACGCCGACGACGTGCTCCTCACGGTCACAGATCCCATTGACCTGTGGAGGATGCACGACTGCCAGCAGACCTTTTCTGCTGCGTCCTCCGCGAGGATCAATTGGGAGAAATGTTCCAGACCCCTGGTGGGTCAGTGACGGGTGGACTCCCTGCCGAAAGACTTGACACCTTTTTTGTGGAGCACCACATACCTCCTCTATCTGGGAGTCCACCTTAGCACGCCTCAGGAAGCCTGGCCGGCAAACTGGCAGGAGTTGGAGGCGAAAGTCACCACTCGGCTGGGGCGCTGGGCAGGACTGCTCTGAGTGCTTTCCTACAGGGGCCGAGCGTTGTTCATAAACCAACTGGTGGCCTCCATGCCGTGGTACCGGTTGGTCACTTTGGCCCCGCCCCCTGCATTACACACCAAGAACCAGAAGAAATTCGTCGATTTCATCTGGGTCAAGAGGAAACACAGGGTCTCTGCCGTGGTCCTGAGTCTCCTGATGGAGGAGGGCGGCCAGTCGCTGGTGTGCATCCGCACCCAGGCTGCGACTCTTCACGTTCGGACCCTGCAGAGATACCTGCAGAGATCATCCTCCCAGATGGTGTGCGCTGGCGACGTATATTTTCCACCAGTGTCACTGCCTTCAAGACGACACGCAGCTCCCAGTGGAGTCCGTTTGCCGCACCTCTCTGAGGGAGTTGCCTGTCTTTTATCGGGATCTATTCCAAGTCTGGAACATGGTTGCGTCCAGTCAGGGTGCTCCCTCGCCAGCTGAGGAGAGTGCCTCGGCTGTCCGGCCAGCGTACTCCAGGGTCGGACCAGTGGGCAGAGGAGTAGCCGAAGCACCTGGGATGCCCCTCACTGTGGGTGGTGATTGGGCTCGGGAGAGCGGACCCAGGCCCCCAAACCCTCCTCAGGAGCCAGTCCCACACAGCCCGAGCCGCCTCTCGGAAAATGCCCTCCGTGCCATTCCAGTCAGCGTAGAGGGGTTTCCTGTACGGGCTGCTCCTGCACACTCTCCACTTCCTCGCCTTCGTCAGCCGGCCGGATACGCCCTGGCGGTCTGCCTTGCAATCTGGCGGCGAGGGGATACCCCGATGGAGGTCTCTTTACGCGGGAGTCTTCCCCCTTTACCTCGGGGACCTGGGGTGGAGGGTGTTGCACAGGGCGGTCCTGTACAGCAGACTTTTGCGTAGGTTCACGGACTCCCAGGCCGCCTATACTTTCTACGACCTGGACGAGTCCGTGTTTCACATATATACGGAGTGTGCGAGGTTGCAGCCCCTCTTTGAGTATTTGAAGGGGCTGCACCACATGTTCTGGCTGCACTTCAGTCCCACGCTCCTGATCTTTGGGCACCCGGTGCGGAGGGGCTTAAGCCGGGAGGAGGATCTCCTCGTCGGTCTGTGCCTGGGCCTGGCAAAGGTGGCAATTCACAGGTCCAGGCTGCGGGCCGTCGGGGGGTCCGTCCTCCCCGATTGCCAGCCCCTCTTCTGCGGTTACGCTCGCGCCCGGGTGTCCCTGGAGAAGGAGCATGCAGTTTCCGTCGGTACGCTTGAGGCCTTCTGTGACCGGTGGGCACCACAGGGACTGGAGTGCATCATCGACGCCGCGAATGGCATTTTCAGTTGAGATTTTGGTTTATTTATCTGTTTTAAATAAAGTTATTTAAAAAATTTAAATATGTATATAAAGCGGGCCTGAGGAATAAAGGCCCCCTCAATATGGGATATATAAAAGGGGAAGAAAAATAAACAGGGTTAGATATAGAGTAAATCTCCCTCTACACTGTCCCCATCAAACACATACAGTGCAGGAATTGCACGGGTTTACAAACAGAGCAAATGTCCATCTATCTGTGCTATCGATGTTACAAGGTTAGTTTGGATAAGCTGGAGTTGTTCTCCCTGGAGTAAAGGAGATTGAGAGAGATTTGATAGAGGTGTACAAGATTATGACAGAAGTAGATAAGATAGACAAGGAAAAACTATTCCCATTTACTGATGAAACACGGACAAGGGGACACAGATGGAAGGTTTTGGGTAAGAGATACAGGGGGAATATGAGAAAGAACTTTTTTACACAGTGAATGGTAATGAGATGGAACTCACTGCCCAGGAGGGTGGTGGAAGATAAGACAATCAATGATTTCAAAAGGAAACTGGATGGGCACCTGAAGGAAATGAACTTGCAGGGATAGGGGGATTGAGAGGGGGAGTGGGAATTGCTGGATTGTTCCAGATTGAGCTGGCATGGAGGGGTAAAATGGCCTCCTTTTATGTCGGAAATTATTTTATGACTACATCGATTTCTACATCCCTACGTTAGATTTGTCTCATGCTCCTGCCTGTAAAAATCCAGATACATAGACGTTCAATGAAACTGTGACCTTAACAGCCACTGACGGCTCCGTCCTCACCCTGGTGTGAGGCTCCAGGTCGTGTTGCAGGAGGTTACACAGCTCTGCGACCACCTCTTTATTGAATCAGAGTCACCTCACACACTGCTCCTGGGTTAGGTGTAGGTAGGAAAAGTGCTCTTGCAAAACCGGGGTGGGTAAGGCAGAGCCCCCTCCTTCTCCCTCTTTACAGAGCTTCCCCTCTCTGCAGTCTCTGCTCCATTTGTTGGTCATTTTACAGACCCAGAAACACTGTAACTACAGTCCCCATAACTCATCCAGAGTTGGTTCACCAAATCCTCTCTCCTCCCTGAATGTCTGCAGCAGCTTACAACACAACCTCCAGAAAACCATCCACAACACCTCCACTAACTTTACAACAGCAAAAGTAAGTCACAAGCCCCTCACCTGTACGTTGGATTCCTGGTCCTTTTAAATAACACCAGTGGGGGTCCTTCGTGCTGCTGAATGTATGTTCAGCTGAGCGTGACTAACACAGGCGGTCAGTCGACATGCACAGATCAAGATTTAAAGACGTGCATCCAAGCTGTCGGAATGGCAGATTGACGTCAATTCAAACCCTTCCTCACACGAACAGCACATGCACAGTATACCCAGGCTAGTTCCCTGCCCAGCACTGGGCACGGTGCTGGCCACACTAGAAGTGGCCGGCTGTGCAGTTCACATCATTTAATAGTTCCAGGTTTCCATAGCGTTGTCACCAGTGCCGTCATAAAGTGAAACGTCATGGAGTGAAAATCACAGCAGGAGAAGAAATAGAGTGAAAACGGCTCACTTCTGAAAGGGAATTGGAAAAAGACTTGCAAGCATAAGATTGACAAGAATATGTGAAATGCAAGGGAAATGGGACTAATTGGAAGGGTGAGGCCATGGAGGGATTCAAACACAAGAATGAGAATATTAAAATTAAGGTGCTGCCAGACCGGGAGCCAATGTCGATCAGTGAGCACAGAAGTAATGGGCGATCGGGATTTGGTGTGAGTTAGGATACAGGCAGCAGAGTTCTGGATGGGCTGTTGTTTATGCAGGTTGATATCTGGGAGGGTGACCAGGATAGAATTGGACTAGTTAAGTGTGGATTTGACAACGGCACAGATGAGGGTTTATTAGCAGATCGGTAGAGGTGATGACGGGTGATATTACAGAGGTAGTAGCAGGTAGGGTTGGTGATAGGCAGAATATGGCAATGAACTCAGCTCAGGTATAAATATAACAAAGAGATTCCAAACAGTCTGTTTCAGCCTCAGACATTGGGTAGGGAGGGGAATGCAGATAGTGGATGCAGAGTGGAATGTGAGACAGAGACTGAAGACTGTGGCTTAAGTCTTCCCAAGATTTACATGACAAGAACACTAAATCAGTGAAATATGATTTATAGATCTAATAGTTGGATACAGAGACTTACCAGGGACACCAATAATAGCGAGGATGGGATAGTAAATCGTTTGAATCATCTTCAGAGCATAATAGATCCGCAAATTAGAATTAGAATTAGAATATTACAGCGCAGTACAGGCCCTTCGGCCCTCGATGTTGCTAATCTAATGTTATCCAAAAATACTCTTCAGTAACGAGGCTAAACCAATAGGAGAAACTCCTGCTGTCCATTGTTTTAACATTCCAATCTTTTGTTCCCAGATTCTGACCCATTGTTTTAACATTCCAATCTATTGTTCCCAGATTCTGACCCATTGTTGTAACATTCCAATCTATAGTTCTCAGATTCTGACCCATTGTTGTAATATTCCAATCTATTGTTCTCAGATTCTGAACCATTGTTTTAACATTCCAATCTACTGCTCTCAGATTCTGAACCATTGTTGCAATATTCCAATCTATTGTCCTCAGATTCTGATCTCTCCTCTCTCGCTCTCTGGAGCCGCTGATCTCTGTTAGTGCCGGGGGTGATGCTCCCACTGACCTATGAGCCAGCACATTGGAAGGAGTCCGTTATTAATAGAAGAGGGAAACCCTCCAGTGACACAATTCGGGTCCTTGGAGACTGACGTTAATTACAGTCAATGAACAAACAGGTTCAGTTAACACCTTTCAATCCAACACTATTTACACCACAATAGTGTAGAAGATTTACCCAGTCCAGATGGGATTTCTGAGGTTAGTTGAGGGAAGGAATGTGGAAATAGCAGAGGCAATGGCCAGAAGCTTTCAATCCTCTTTGGATCTGGGAGTGATGGCAAAGCTGTTTCAAGCTGTTTAAATAAGGAGACATTTGATAAATCCAATAACTACTGACCGGTCAGTCTAATGTCGGTGGTTGGACATTTCTGGAGGCCATGACCCAATACAAAAATATATCATTCTTGGAAAAACATGTGATATTAAATGATAAACAGTACGGATAGGTTAATGGAAAATCATGTCTGATAATCTTGATCAAGTTAGTTGATGACATAACTGTGAGTATTGATGAGGATAGCGTGTTTCCTGTTATGTGTCTGGACTATCAAAAGGCCTGTGATCAAATGACATTTCATCGACTTGTTATGAAAAATGGAACACATGGATTAATGTGAGAGTGATAGAGTGGATATGACACTGACTCAAGGACAGAAAGCAGAGAGAAGTGGTGAACAGACATTGTTCAGACTGGGGGAGGGGGAGAATACAGTGCTGTTTCTCAGGGGTCAGTATTAAAACCAGTGCTCTTCCTGACATATAGATAAATATACAAGTGACATAAACTTATATGTAAAACAACATAATTTAAACCCTTGCAGATGACATGACCCTTATAAATAAGGGAGGGAAAGGCGCAGACCACAGAATTACCCATTCTCACAGATTTTGGTTTATTTTTAATTTATTCTGGACTCTAATCCTAATAGAAATTTAGTTCTCACTCTATAATTTATTTCTGTGTGATTTGCAGGTCTGTGTGTGTGTGCATGAATGTGTGTATGTTTATTATTTTATTTAGATTCAGTTTAGATTGTTAAGTATAATAAACTCACCTCTTGTTTAAACTCAAGAAAACCTGTCTGATTTGTTCTTTCACGATCACAACAACGGTAAAAGGTAAAATGCTCACTGAGGTGGTCAGCATGTCCACTGCTAATAAGGAATAGGCCCCGCTGCAGTGAAATAAAAGATAGGACAAGAGGAGAGCCTGGGAACCCACCTCACCTGGCTGTAACAGAAATCTGGCGGTTCTCGTGATCATAACGCAACAACAAATGAGAAATTGGATGTGTCACAGTTGCACAGAGTTTTACAGCACATAAACAGTCCCTTCGCCCCACTCTGTCTGTGCCGGCCATCAAGCCTGTCCATTCTAATCCCCTTTTCCAGCACTTGTCCTGTAACCTTGTATGCTATGGCATTTCAAGTGCTCATCTAAATACTTCATAAATGTTGCGAGCGTTCTTGCCTCTACCATCTTTACAGGTAGTGTGTTCCAGATTCCAGCCACCATCCGAGTGAATTATTTTTTCCCTCAAATCTCCTCGAAACCATTTGCCCCTTACCTTAAATCAATGCCCCTCGGTTATTGACACCTCTGCTAAGGGAAACGTTTCTTCTTCTCTACCCTATCTATGGGCCTCATAATTTTTCCTGCTTTCTGCCTCCCTCCCTTTTTGAATAAAGGAGTTACATTGGCATAAAAGGAGTTACATACAGAGAGAAGTAACTCGGTACAGCTTAGAATCCCTCTCTGTTGAAAAGTTGAGTAATGTAGCTGGACAGTTAGGGATTACTCTCCGCCCAAAAGCTAGGAAACCCAAAATTCTAAGACCTGTGGCCAATCATTTTTCACTTGAAGCTGAAGACTCAAGCAGAGTTAGAATCACTAACAGATAGACTAATGTTAGCTAAGGTAAAACTAGAACAGAAGAGACAAGAATTAGAATTCCAGAGAGATCGAAAAAGAACAGAGTGAGTGTCAAGAAAGCGAAAAAGTAAGAGTGTTCCAGAAGGAGAAGGAGGAAAGGGAGTTAAGGCGGCTCAAACAACTAGAGGAAGACCCAGTACACCCAGTGAAGGCACAGCTAGTGAGGGAGCTGCCCATAGCTCAGGACCATGTGCTGAGCTCTTACAGTTATCCCAGTTCATTCTAAAGTTCAATGAGGAGCATGTGGCAGAATTTTTTGTCACTTTTGAAAAACTTGCAAAGCAGCTGAAATGGCCGGCAGAGAACTGGACACTGTTTTTATAAAGCAAAGTAACAGGAAAAGCCCATGAGGTTTATTCACTGTTGCCAGATGAAAGTTCATCAGATTCTGAGATGACTAAAAATGCTATCCAGGGTGCATATGGGATAGTATCAGAAGCGTACCACCAAAAATTCGGAACACTACGAAAGTAGCCTGAGCGAACCTACCTCCAGTTTGAAAGAGTTAAGCAGCTTCGGAAGATAGGAGCAGGAGTAGGCCATTCAGCCCATCTAGTCTTCCCCGCCATTCAATACAATCATGTGTTATCTTCTATTTCAATTCCTTTTTACCACACTATCCCCATATCCCTTTATGTCATTTGTATTTATAAATCTGTCAATCTCTGCTTCAAACATACTCAATGACTGAGCTTCCACAGCCCTCTGGGGTAGAGAATTCCAAAGATTCACAACCCCCTATGTAAAGAGATTTCTCCTCATCTCTGTCCTAAGTGACTTCCTCCTTATTTTGAAATTGTCTCTGCTGGTTATAGACTCCCCAACCAGGGGAAACATCTTAGCTGCATCAACCAGTCTATCCATTTAATTATGTTGTCGGTTTCAATGAGATCACCACTCATTATTCGAAATTGTAGAGAATACAGGCCCAGTTTTCCTAATCTCTTCATAGGCCAGTCCTGCCATCCCAGGAACACGTCTAGTGAATCTTCGTTGCACTCCCCCGATGGCAATAATATACTTCCTAAAGTAAGGGGAGCAAAGCTGCACACAGTACTCCAGGTGTGTTCTCACAACGTTCCATACAATTGAAGCAAGACTTCACCACTCCTGCACTCAAATTCTCTTGTGATAAAGGCTAACATACCATTAGCCTTCTTAAGTGCTTGCTGTCCCTGCATGTCAGCTTTCAGTGATTTATTGACAAGGACACCCAGATCCCTTTGTACATCTACACTTTCTAATTTCTCACCATTCAAGAAATACCCTGCACATCTATTTCTCCATCCAAAGTGGATAACCTCATATTTTCCACATTATATTACATCTGCCACGTTCTTGCCCTCCCACGAAGTCTGTCCAAATTCCCTTGAAGCTGCTTTGCACCTTCCTCACAACACATACATTCCCACATCTTTTTGTATCATCTGCAAACGTGGGAATATTACTCTGGTCTCCACATCTAAATCAATGATACATATTGTGAACAGATGGGGCCCAAGTACTTACCCAAATGTTTCCTTTTTACTTACCCCACTGGTCACAGCCTGCCAAAGCGAGAATAACCCATTTACTCCTACTCTCCGTTTTATGCTCGTTAACCAATCCTTAATCCATGCCAGTATATTACGTCCGATCCCATGTGCTTTAATTTTACTAACCAACCTCCTGTGGGGGACTTTATCAAAAATCCATCTGAAAATCCAAATATACTACATCCACCGACTCCACTTTATCAATTCTGTTACTAATATCCTCAAAAAACTCCAACAGGTTCATCAAACATGATTTCTTATTCATAAATCCATGTTGACTATGCCCAATCAGATCATCTTTATCCAATTATCCATTTATCACGTCCTTTATGATAGATTCTACCATTTTCTCTCTCCCTCCCTTCTTAAATCGTGGGGTGACATTTGCGACCTTCCAATATGAGGGAACCGTTCTAGAAGGTGATCACCCATGCACCCACTGTCTCCATAGCTACCTCTGCCAACACTCTGGAATTTAGAATATCAGGTCCTGGGGACTTATCAACCTTCAACCCCATTAAGTTCTCCAACACAAACTTCTTACTAATATTAATTTGCTTCACTTGCTCATTCCCCCTAATCCCTTGGATCTCTAATTCTGGGAGATTTCTTGTATCTTTCTCAATGAAGACAGACACAAAGTGATCATTTAGCTTCTCTGCGATTTCTCGATTCCCCATTATAAATTGCCCTGACTCTGCCTGTAACGGACACATACATGTCTTACCCAAATGTTTCCTTTTAACGTAACTATAGAAGATTTTACAGTCCGCTTTTATGTTTGCCTCTGACCAGTAGATACGGAAAATCGGGATACAGCCCACATATGTAAACCTCAGAGCGGTGATCCTTCTCGAGGAGTTCAAAAACTCGCTCCCGCTCCCATTAAAACCCACACAGGGGAAAAAAAGGTTCGAAGAGCCAGGAAGGTTGCAATTCTGGATGATGATTTTTTTCCATGTACACAAGGCCTTAACCCCAAAGGGAATGCATTCCCTAGTCACCCCAAAGACCCGGGAATAAAAGGTGGGAGGGTGATAAGAGCCTGAGCAGCCACGGGCAAGGAGGAAAATCTGGACACACAGGGGCCCACGCTCAGGCCAAATAGGACGGTACTGAGAGCAGGAGTAATGACCAATGATCTGTGTGTTTCCACTGCAGCAAGGCAGGTCACCATCGAGTTGAATGCTGGAAGTGATGGGGAAAACCTGTAGGATTACTCAGGGTCCACCAGAGCAGTGCAGAAAAACGGGCGCTGATGGAAAGCACAGCAGGTCAGGCTGTGCCTTTAATTGTAACAGTCATACACAGTAACACTACCACAGAGAGTGCGGGAAAACTGAACAAAATCCTTGAGCGTTACTAGAATTTTGAATCCCAGGGGAAAGTGACCCGATACCCCTTCATTGAGGTTAGCAAGCCCTGGTCATACTCAATGATAAAGGTGCCACCCAATCCCTTCTGCTGGGAATAGGCATGACCTTTCTCCGAGAGTGCAGTGAATGCTAGAGTGTTAGCGAATTGTATTGGAAGACAGTATATGTCCATACTTTTATATTGGGTGCACGTGCAGTGCGGCCTACTTTCAGGACCAGCAGCCATGGGGACCTGCTCCTGGGTATTGATCTGGCAGGGAAAAGGTGGCAGCTTCCGCAAAGGTTCTGGAGAGACAACAAGAGATCAGAGACACAGAGCAGTTACAAGGGAAGGTCCCCGGCATTCTCCCTGATTCTGTGGTGACTCGGTCCATGGCTAAACAATCCCCATCAGAGGTGGCTGAACTGACACTGGAGATGGATGTCCCTACTGTCTGGTTGTCTGAAACCTTCTTTGGGAAGGTAGAGAGCACAAAGGATGTGTTAAACAGATCTTACTTAGTTCAGGCTCAACAACTCGACCCAGTGTTAAAATATAGCACAGACTGTCCAAACCAAAACGGAAGCAGAGGGATTTGCAGAGTGCCACTATTTAAAGATTGAGGTGCTGGTGAGGAAGCTGAGACCTCCTCACAGACCTGCGGATGAAGAGTGGACAGTGCTTCACCAGATAGTGGTGCCGCTGAGGTCCCTTAAAGAAATATTAATGGCCCACGAACTTCCAATGACAGTACATGTTGATGTATGAAAATTCAAAGCCCACATAAGGCAACATTTTGACATGGTCACAACTCCACAAAGATGTGGTGGAATTCTGTAAAACTGGTCACACCTGCCATGTTGTGGGGAGGCTCCAACCTGCAATAATACCTTCACCCTAATACCCATACCAGAATTTGCGGAACACTTCAGCAGACGGCTGGTGGATTATGAGGGACACCTGCTGAAAACAAAACGGGACAACCAGTATCTTCTCACTATTATGAATGTGGTGACCCGATCGCCAGAAGCCATTCCCCCGAAGAACTGTCTCTTCCAAGGTAGTTGTGGAGGGGCTAACCCGTTATGGGCTGCCTGCTGAGATTCAGATGGATCAGGGCACACATTTTATGTCCAGTATTTCTGAAAAGGTCATGGGTATTCTAGACATAACCCAGCTAAAGTCTACCACCCACAGTGACAAGGGGCTTTGGAGCAGTACCACCAGACCCTAAAGACAATGATCAGGCCATACTGCTATGAGAAAACTCATGACTGGGACAAAGGGATGGCATTTCACCTGTTGGTTACCAGGAACTTATCCAGTGAGTCCACTGGCTTTAGTCTCTTTGAAATAGTTTATGGACACGAGGTGAGAGGTCCTCTTAAACTAATCAAGGAGATGTTTTGGCACACAGGGATGAGTCTTCCATGTTAGACTACATTTCCATGCTCCGGGAGTGGCTCACGACAGCCTGTGCAATTGCTCAAGAACACCTAAAGATCTCCTACTCAGTTATGAAAAGGTAAGCAGGCAAAAATGCCAAGGCCAAAACATTTCAGGACAGAGACCATGTATTGTTACTATTCCCAATGCAGGGTGAACCCCTGAAATCCCGGTTCAGTGGTCCATATCGAGTGGCAAAAGGAATAGTCAGGTAAATTATTTAATTGGCACCCAGACCAAAGGAAAAAAGCAAAGGCTGTGGAGGGAACAGAAAAGTACAGATCTGGCAGACTGTCAGGAGGGAAGGATTGAAAAGGACAGTGAAAACAGGTTAGAGAAGGGCCAGGAGGATTCCCTTTTGGAATCCCCTACTCTCCGATTTGCCAACCCTGAAATGTTAGTTAAATTAGACCCCACACTCTCCTTCTTAAATGCAGGTCAATGAGGCAACCTAAAAAGTCAGCTAAAAGCATTCACTGAAGCATGCAATGACAAAGGAAAGTTCCCAAACAGGCAAGCCAATAGTGAGGGAGATGCCTCACCGAGTCGAGGTGCCGCAGGAGAGTGCAGTGAAAGATGGACAGCCACCTGCGAGCCATAAAATCCCAGAGGACATGGAGCCAGTTAGCAAAATGATGCTCCCCGTAGTACAGGGAAAAGGGAAGGGAAAATACCCTAAAGTAAACAGCACTTGTGTACCTCACCAGAAAGCTAAAAGTAAGGTCAGTGTGGATCTACCCACTGAAGAACACAATGATCAGGTCCAAAACCCAAAGCTAATCAAACACAACAATTTCAAAGTGGAAATCAGCAAGAACAAAGGCCCAGAGGAAATCCCAGACACCTCACAGGGGCTAAAAAAAAACAATTTATTACACACTGTGGGTTTAGGGAGAACGATTATCAAGGTGCAGGAACCGGAATGGTTAAAGCTTCATTGCAGGAGAGAAAAAATAAACAATGTAATCGCTGTTGCAATGTCCAGGGTCGAACCCGACACATAACCATCCCAGACAAAAGACCAAAACATTAGATCAGTACAACTGCAACAGACAATGTCAGCTGCGGTAATTCTAAGATTAATATGTCAGTTTGGGAAGTGATTATTGAGAATGAATGTGTGCTTCAGTTACAGTTACAGTTACAGAGATACAACACTGAAACAGGCCCTTCAGCCCACCGAGTCTGTGCCAACCATCAACCGCCCATAGATACTAATCCTACACTAATTCCATATTCCTACCACATCCCCACCTGTCCCTATATTTCCCTACCACCTACCTATACTAGGGCCAATTTATAATGGCCAATTAACCTATCAACCAGCAAGTCTTTGTCTTGTGGGAGGAAACCGGATCACCCGGAGGAAAGGAAGCCCACGCAGACAGCGGGGGAACTTGCAAACTCCACACAAGCAGTACCCACAATTGAAACCACGTCGCTGGAGCTGTGAGGCTGCGGTGCTAACCACTGCGCCACTGTGCCGCCCCACTGTGCACAATTCTGCAATGAAATGTTCCTGTTATCACATTTTTCCCCGTGTGCTGTGGCGGTGTCAATATAACACAATATGCCAAATTATGAAATTTAATTCATCGTTTGGAAACTTACAGTAAACTTTTAATCGAAAAACAACCTTGCAGTTAACCTTGAAAAAACTGGCAGCCAAGATGGCCACCGCAATTGGCATCTGAAACACCTTTTCACATTCGAAGGCCTACAATAGGAGACACATGTCTGATGAGCCTGGACCCAAATCATTGGCTTGCTCCAGTGATTGAATTACCTAAGATTACATTCATTAACACGGCATACAAGGTCATCCTGACACATTGACTTTGAAAGAGCAAACTCCTCCAAGAGTAAATACTGGTATCCTGAGCCCTGGGGAGATAGAAGTTCCGAACCTTGAATCTCATTGTAAGGGTCCAGCGAATGCACTGAGGCAGTCAGGAGACTGTCTATCTCTGTGAAAGCTGAGAGTTTCCCCTGGACAAAAACAGACAAGTCAGTGATTCAAAATGAGCTGAAGCAGAAGGGCTGTGTTCCCACCACACCCCTCCCTCTCTCTCCGTCTCTCTCTCCAGATAACATCACAAATTTGAAAACCTCATGTGACTGTGGGCAGTCCAAGCCTACTGATTGCTACAGACAGAGCAACCAGGGGAAGAAAGCCACCGACAAGTCTGCCTCAAAGAAATCCCTGAGCCATGTGGACCATGTGACAAACTGCACTTTGACCAGAAAAAGACTTCAAGGATACAACTTCAGCAGGAAGACCACGGAATGGTCAAATCTCACAGAATGAATTTTTTTTAAATATTTATTCTGGACTCCAATCCAACCACAAATTTATTTCTCACTCTGTAATCTATTTCTGTGTGATTCTCGTGTGTGTGTGTGTGTGTGTGCATAAATGTGTTCTATTTATTTTAATGATTTTATTTAGATCGGGTTTATATTGTTCAGTATAATAAACTCACCTCTTTCATGGTTAAACTCAAGAGAACCTGTCCAATCGATTTCTTCACCATCATACCAAAGATAAAATGTAAACCACTCACTGAGACGTTAAGCATATTCACAGTTTATAAAGGACAAACACTGTTGTGATCAAATAAAGCCGAGCGACTTTGACCCCTCCTCACCTGGCCATAACAATAGGCAGGGTTGGTGATGGAGAGAATATGGGGATGAACTCAGCACAGCATTAAATAGATACCAGAGGTTGGAAAGTTCCTGCATCAGCCTCCGACAACGGCCAGCAAGGTGGATGCAGATCATGGAGAGGGAATGGAATTTGTGACAGAAACTGAAGATAATGCTTTCAGTCTTCTCACGATTTAAATGACAAGAACACTAAATCAGTGAAATATGGTTTATGAATCTAATAGTTGGATACAGAGACTTACCAGGGACACCAATAATAGCGAGGATGGGATAGTAAATACATTGAATCGTCTTCAGAGCGTAAAAGATCCGCCATTCTAATGTTATCCAATCATAATTTGCAGTAAGATAGTCAAACCAATAGGATAAACTCCTGTCCATTGTTGTAACATTCCAATCTATTGTTCAGATTCTGATCTATCCTCTCCCTCTCTCTGCAGCTGCTGATCCCTGTTAGTGCCGGGGTTGATGCACCCACTAACACTATCGGATAACACATTGAAAGGAGTGCCTTCTTAATAGAAGAGGGGAACCCTCCATTGACACCATTAGGGTCCATGGAGACTGACATTAATTACAGTCACTGAACAAACAGGTTCAGTTAACACTTTTCAATCCAACACATTTTGTGCCGCAGTAAAGTACAAAGAAAAAGAACAAAGAAAATTACAGCACAGGAACAGGCCCTTCGGCCCTTCAAGCCTGCGCCGATCCAGACCTCTATCTAAACATGTCGCCTATTTTCTAAGGGTCTGTATCTCTTTTCTTCCTGTCCATTCATGTATCTGTCTAGATACATCTTAAAAGACGCTATCGTGCCCGCATCTACCACCTCCGCTGGCAACGCGTTCCAGGCACCCACCACCCTCTGCGTAAAGAATTTTCCACGCATATCCCCCCTAAACTTTCCCCCTTTCACTTTGAACTCGTGTCCTCTAGTAATTGAATCCCCCACTCTGGGAAAAAGCCTCTTGCTATCCACCCTGTCTATACCTCTCATGATTTTGTACACCTCAATCAGGTCCCCCCTCAACCTCCGTCTTTCTAATGAAAATAATCCTAATCTACTCAACCTCTCTTCATAGCTAGCGCCCTCCATACCAGGCAACATCCTGATGAACCTCCTCTGCACCCTCTCCAAAGCATCCACATCCTTTTGGTAATGTGGCGACCAGAACTGCACGCAGTATTCCAAATGTGGCCGAACCAAAGTCCTGTACAACTGTAACATGACCTGCCAACTCTTGTACTCAATACCCCGTCCGATGAAGGAAAGCATGCCGTATGCCTTCTTGACCACTCTATTTACCTGCGTTGCCACCTTCAGGGAACAGTGGACCTGAACACCCAAATCTCTCTGGACATCAATTTTCCCCAGGACTTTTCCATTTACTGTATAGTTCACTCTTGAATTGGATCTTCCAAAATGCATCACCTCGCATTTGCCCTGATTGAACTCCATCTGCCATTTCTCTGCCCAACTCTCCAATCTATCTATATTCTGCTGTATTCTGTGACAGTCCCCTTCACTATCTGCTACTCCACCAATCTTCGTGTCGTCTGCAAACTTGCTAATCAGTCCACCTATACTTTCCTCCAAATCATTAATGTATATCACAAACAACAGTGGTCCCAGCACGGATCCCTGTGGAACACCACTGGTCACACGTCTCCATTTTGAGAAACTCTCTTCTACTGCTATTCTCTGTCTCCTGTTGCCCAGCCAGTTCTTTATCCATCTAGCGAGTACACCTTGGACCCCATGCGCCTTCACCTTCTCCATCAGCCTGCCATGGGGAACCTTATCAAACGCCTTACTGAAGTCCATGTATATGACATCTACAGCCCTTCCCTCATCAATCAACTTTGTCACTTCCTCAAAGAATTCTATTAAGTTGGTAAGACATGACCTTCCCTGCACAAAACCATGTTTCCTATCACTGATAAGCCCATTTTCTTCCAAATGGGAAGAGATCCTATCGCTCAGTATCTTCTCCAGCAGCTTCCCTACCACTGACGTCTGGCTCACCGGTCTATAATTACCTGGATTATCCCTGCTACCCTTCTTAAACAAGGGGACAACATTAGCAATTCTCCAGTCCTCCGGGACCTCACCCGTGTTTAAGGATGCTGCAAAGATATATGTTAAGGCCCCAGCTATTTCCTCTCTTACTTCCCTCAGTAACCTGGGATAGATCCCATCCAGACCTGGGGACTTGTCCACCTTAATGCCTTTTAGAATACCCAACACTTCCTCCCTCCTTATGCCGACTTGACCTAGAGTAATCAAACATCTGTTCCTAACCTCAACATCCGTCATGTCCCTCTCCTCGGTGAATACCGATGCAAAGTACTCGTTTAGAATCACACCCATTTTCTCTGAGTCCAAGCATAACATTCCTCCTTTGTCCTTTAGTGGGCCAATCCTTTCTCTAGTTACCCTCTTTCTCCTTATATATGAATAAAAGGCTTTGGGATTTTCTTTAACCCTGTTTGCTAAAGTAGAACATTTATCCAGTCTGGATGGGATGTATGATAGTTACTGAGGGAAGGAATGGTGGAAATAACAGAGGCACTGGACAGAATCCTTCAATCCTCCTTGGATGTGGGATTGATGCCAGAGGACTGCAGTTTTGTAAATGTTACACTGTTTAAACAAGTAGAGATTGGATAAACCCTGTAACTATCAGTCTCAAGTTGGTGGTTGGAAACTTCTAGAGGTCATAACCCAGCAGAAAAATATATCTTGCTTGTACAAACATGGGTTAATCAATGACAAGTAGCATGGATAGGTTAATGGAAAATCATTTCTGATAATCTTGATCGAGTTCGTTCAGGACGTAACTGTGAGTGTTAATGTGGATAGCATATTTCATGTAATATACTCAGAGAAAGTTTAAGACAGAGAAAGAGGCCACTTGGCCCATTGTGTCTGTGCCGGCCGATAAATGGTCCACCTATTCTAATCCCACCTTCCAGCATTTGATCCATAGCCCAGAAGATTATGACACTTGAGTTGAACATCCAGACTCCTTTTGAATGAGTGCAGGGATTCTGCCTCAACTATCCTTACAGGCAGTAAGTTCTAGACCCTCACGAAAAACAGGGGACCCAGGACTGCACCCTGTGGAATGCCAAAGGAAGCAGTCCTCCAGTCACTAAAATACCCCTCAACAATTACAGTTTCATAAAAACAAGAAATGCTGGAAATACTCAGCAGCTCTGGCAGCATCTGTGGAGAGAGAAGCAGAGTTAGCGTTACAGGTCAGTGACCCTTCTTCACTGACCTGAAACATTATCTCTGCTTCTCCCTCCACATATGCTGCCAGACCTGCTGAGTATTTCCAGCATTTCTTGTTTTTACTTCAGATTTCCAGCATCCGCAGCATTTTGCTTTTATTATAACAATTACCCTTTGTTTCCTGTCACTGAGCCCATTCTGTATTTTTGGGTGAACAAGTTTCTCCTCAATTCCCCGCTAGTCCTTCTACCAAGCACTTTAAGTTACTGCCCCCTATTCACTGATCTCTCTGCTAAGGTGAATAGACTCTTCACCTCCACTCTATCCAGGCCCCACGAAATTATGTCCATTTCAATCAGGTCTCCCTTCAGCCTTCTCTGTTCCAAGTAGAACAACCCCAGCCTATCTAATCTTTCTTCATAGCTGCATTTTTCCAGTCCTGGCAACATCCTTGTAAATCTCCTCTGTACCCTCTCTAGTGAAATTACGTCCTTTGTGTAATGAGGTGACCAGAACTGCACACAGTACACAGGTTGTGACCTAACCAATGATGTATACAGTTCCAGCATAACCTTCCTGCTCTTGTATTCTATACCTCAGCTAATAAAGGAACGGAGTTCATATGCCTTCTTAACCACCTTATCGGCCTGTCCAGCTACCTTCAGGGATCAGTGGACATTGACTCCAAGGTCCCTCACTTCCTCTACACTTCTCAGTATTTTCCTATTAATCGTCTATCCCTTTGCCTGGTCTGACCTCCTCAATTGCATCACCTTAGACTTATCCAGGTTGAATTCCATTTGTCACTTTTCTGCCATCAATATCTTCCTGCAGCCTACAGCTATCCTCCTCGCTATCAACCACACGACCAATCTGTGTACCATCTGCACAAATCTTGATCATGCCCCCTACATTTACGTTCAAATCGTTAATATATACTACAAAAAAGCAGGAAGTCCAGTACTGAGCCCTGTGGAACGTCACTGGAAACAGACCTCAAGTCAGTAAATCACCCATCAACAATCACCCTTTGTTTCCTGTCACTGAGTCTATTTTGTATCCAGCTTGTTGAATTTCCCTGGATTCCATGGGATTTTATTTTTTTTAACTAGTACGCCACATGGGACCTTGACAAAAGCCTTGCCAAAATCCATGTAGACCATATCATCTGCACTACCCTCATCTATCATCCTTGCTTCTTCTTCGAAAAATTCAGTCAACTTGGTCAAACAATATCTTCCCTTATCAAATCCATGCTCAATATCCGTGATTAACCTGTGCCTTTCTAAGTGACACTTTATCCTCTCTTTCAGAATAGATTCCAATAATGTGCCCACTACTGAGGTTAGACTGACTGGCCTGCAATCATTCGGTCTATCCCTTGCTCCCTTTTTAAAGAGGTACAATGTTAACAGTTCACCAATCCTCTGGCACTACACCTGTATCCAGTGAGGACTGGAAAATGATGGTCATATCCTCTGCTATTTCCTCTCTCACCTCTTTTGACAGCCTAGGATACATTTCAACTGGCCCTGGTGATGGATCAACTTTCAAGGATGCTAATCCCATTAATACTTCCTCTCCCCCTATGTATATCAGATCCAATAATTCACACGCCTCATCCTTAACCACAATATCTGCATCGTCCCCCCCCCCCTTTTGTTAAGACAGATCCAAAGTATTCATGAAGAACCATACCAACATGTTCCTCCCCTTCTCGTGTATATCCATTTATGTCTATAGACTTTCAAAAGGCCTGTAAACAAATAACATTTCATAGACTTGTTGTGAAAAATGGAAGACATGGATTAATGTGACAGTGATGGTGTGGATATGACAGTGACTCAGGGACAGAAAGCAGAGAGAAGTGGTGAAAAGTCATTGTTCAGATTGGAGGTGGAGGGGAATACACAGTACTGTTTCTCAGGGTTTGATTCACTCCGCGTGATATCAAGATATGACAGAAGGCACTGTATACTGCAATGGCTATGAGCCCTGACAATATTCCAGCAATAGTACTGAAGACCTGTGCTCCAGAACTTGCCGCACCCCAAGTCAAGCAGTTCCAGTAGAGCTACAACACTGGCATCAACCCGGCAATGTGGAAGGTTGCCCAGGTATGTCCTGTAGACAAAAAGCAGGACAAGTCCAACCCGGCCAACTACCGCCCCATCAGCCTACTCTCAATCATCAGTAAAGTGATGTAAGGTGTCATCAGCAGAGCTACCAAACAGCACTTGCTTAGCAATACCCTGCTCAGTGACACTCAGTTTAGGTTCCGCTCGAGCCACTCAGCTCCTGTTCTCATTACTTCATTATCTCAAACCCTCCGCTGGCTGGAGTCATACCTAGTGAAAAGGAAGATGGTTGTGGTTGTTGGAGGTCAATCATCTGAGCTCCAGGACATCACTGCAGGAGTTCCTCAGGGTAGTGCCCTCGGCCCAACCATTTTCCGCTGCTTCATCAATGACCGACCTTCAATAATAAGGTCAGAAGTGGGGATGTTCGCTGATGACTGCACAATGTTCAGCACCATTCGTGACTCCTCAGATACTGAAGCAGTCCGTGCAGAAATGCAGCAAGACCTGAACAATATCCAGCCTTTGGCTGATAAGTGGCAAGTAACATTCGTGCCACACAAGTGCCAGGCAATGACCATCTCCAACAAGAGAGAATCTAACCATCTCCCCTTGATATTCAATGGCATACCATCGCTGAATCCCCCACTATCAACATTCTGGGGGCTACCATTGACCAGAAACTGAACTGGAGTAGCCATATAAATACCATGGCTACAAGAGCAGGTCAGAGGCGAGGAATCTTGAGGTGAGTAACTCACCTCCTGACTCCCCAAAGCCTGTCCACCATCTATAAGGCACAAGTCAGGAGTGTGATGTCAGGAGTACTCTCCACTTGCCTGGATGGGTGCAGCTCCAACAACACTCAAGAAGCTCGATACCATTCAGGAAAAAGCAGCCCGCTTGATTGCCACCCCATCTACAAACATTCACTCCCTCCATCACCGACGCACAGTGGCAGCAGTATGTACCATCTACAAGATGCACTGTAGCAATGCACCAAGGCCCCTTCGACAGCACCTTCCAAACGCACGACCTCTCCCAACTAGAAGGACAAGGGCAGAAAATGCATAAGAAAATCACCACCTTCAAGTTCCCGTTCAAGTAACACACCATCCTGACTTGGAACTATGTCGCCGTTCCTTCACTGCCGCTGGGTCAAAATCCCTTCCAAACAGCACTGTGGGTCTACCTACTCCAAATGGACTGCAGCTGTTGAAGAAGGCAGCTCACCATCACCTTCTCAAGGGCAACAAGGGCAATAAATGCTGGCCAAGCCAGTGACGCCCAAATCCCATGAATGAATATAAAAAAGAGCCAGGGTGTGGAACTAACTGGTAGATCTTCGAAAGGGCCAGCACTGACATGTTGGACCAAATGGCCTTCTTCAGTGCAATGCTATTCTATGTTTCCATGATTGTTCTTGCCTCTACTTTCCTGATATTCCTATCCTTTAAACAGGCGTTAGATAAAGTACCACATAACAGCCATGTTACCAAGTTAGAAACACATGGGATTAAAGGACCAATGTCAGCAGTGGCTCAGTTTGTAGCTTTTCCCCTTTCAGTCACAAGCTTCTAGGATCAAGTGTCATTTGATCGCAAGAAACAAGTAACAGGACTTGATCACAAGATTCAAGGCTGACACTGCAGTGACATTACTGAGGGAGTATTGCACTGTCAGATGTGCCATCTATCGAATCAAACATTAAACCAACATCTGCCCTCTCGGGTGGATGTGAAAGATCTGATCATTATCACATTGCTGCTTGTGGGATCTTGCTGTGTGGAAATCTTCTGCCATCTTTCCTACATTACAATAGTGACTAGGGTTTAATAAGTACTCATTGATTGTAAATCGCATTGGGACGTGCAGTGGTCATGAAGGCGCTACATAAATGGAAGTTTTTTAAAAATTTACAATGGCAGCCTGCAGGAAATTAGCTAAGTGACAGAAAGCAGAGAGTGGTGGTGAATGGTTGTTGTTCAGTCTGGAGGGAAGTACATTGGGGTTTACCCAGGGTCACTGTTGGGATCACTGTTGCTGTATGTTAATGCAATGGGCTTGTGTACACAGGGGATAATGTCAAAGTTTTCAGATGGCAGGAAACTCAGAAATGTTAACAAACAGTGATAAGGATAGTAACAGACTTCAGGAAGACAGGGACTGATTGGTAAAATGGGCAGGAACATGGCAGATGTAATTTAACACAGTGAAGTGTGAAGTGAGACATTTGGGTAGGAAGTATGTGGAGAAGTAATATAAGCTTAATGGTACCATTATAAAGTGGGTGCAGGATTGGAGAGACCTGGGCTGTGCACACACAGATCTTTGAAGGTAACATGTAGTGTCCTTGGTGTGTGAGAGAGAGGCACAGAGTAAAAAAAACTGAGGAGGAAATGCTGATCTTTATACATCATTGGTTAGGTCCCAGCTGGAGAATTGTGTCCAATTCTGATCACCACACTTTGGTAAGGATGTCAAGGACTTAGTGAAGATACTGAGGTGATTTTCTGGAATGGTACAATGGATCTGAGTACCAGTTACGTAGTTTAGTTTAGAGATACAGCACTGAAACAGGCCCTTTGGCCCACCGTGTCTGTGCCAACCATCAACCACCCATTTATACTAATCCTACACTAATTCCATATCCCTACCACATCCCCACCTATCCCTATATTTCCCTACCACCTACCTATACTAGTGGCAATTTATAATGGTCAATTAACCTATCAACCTGCTTGTCTTTGGCATGTGGGTGGAAATCGGAGCACCCGGAGGAAACCCACGCAGACACAGGGAGAATTTGCAAACTCCACGCAGGCAGTAACCCGGGTGGCTGGAGCTGTGAGGCTGCGGTGCGAACCACTGCACCATTGTCCTGCCTCTGCGCCACTGTGCCGATTAATACCAGCTGGAGTGGTACTGAGTCTCACTCACACACCAGGGAAGAGACAATTCAAACCAGACCTCTATTAATAGCAGCTGGAGTGGAACTGAGTCCCACTCAAGCACCAGGAAAGAGACAGTTCATTACAGACCACCATTAATACCAGCTGGAGTGGTACTGAGTCCCACTTACACAGCAGGAAAGAGACAATTCAATCGAGGCCTCTATTAATACTAATTAGTTAGCTCTTTCAAAGAGACAGTACTGACACAATGGGCCGACAGACCTCCTTCTGTGCTGCATCAATCTCTGATTGTATGAGCAATAAACAGAGACTGAAGAGAGAGAGAGAGAGAGAGGGGGGGGGAAGTGTGAATGACGGAAAGGGAAATAGCAAGAACGAGAAAATCGGGTTTGCATCGCTTTGTCGGCAGAGGGATCATGATCCGCACGTGTCCACTCCTGTTGTGGCAGGTGACACATAAAGCTCCTGCTATGTCCTCATTTCCATGAAAAATTCGTGTCGCCCATGGTGACCCGCGCTGCTGTTTGCCTGCAAATTTAACAGGAGCCTAATTGTGTGTGAGACTGGCTCGTCTTTCATCTAGCATTCAGCTCTTAAAGACAGTCTGTCCCTCTTGAAGGGAAGCTGCACTGAATCACAGAAGGCTGCTGCTGCTGACTGTGAATGCTGCAATTGGAGACAAGGTAAATGGAATACTTGGACAGAGAGAGGGCTCTGCGGCTCACGAATGAGGTGCTGGAGGCCTTAGTCATGGAGAGTAACAGGAGAAGAGAGCCCATGTTTCTGTAGGGTGGTGTGGAGACCCTCAAGAAACACCCTCCAAAGGGAATGGGAGCAAGTGGCCACGGAGGTGAATGCAAGAAGTACGGCACCGACGGCCTGGCAGCAGAGCCAGAAGAAGTTTAATGAGCTCACACGGGTGGTAAATGTCAGTGACCTCATCACCACATGGCATCTCCTACCCTCAACACCACCAACCTCTCACACTGCTCAATATAACACACCCCTATCACTCACCCATCAGCGGTACCGAACACTCAGGACTCACACCTAACATGCACATACTCCACCTTACCCTCACACACCTTCCACTGATACCAGCCTCACACTCATCTCTCACTGCCTCCACATATCTCCAGCTATTCAGCTATGGAAGGCACAGCACCCAAACACAGTGCAACACAGTCACTGACATTATGCCCTCTCTCTTACAGGACAAGGTGGCCCATCATCACAGGGAGCAGCAGTGAACCAGCGGGGACCAGGCATACCTTAATCCCCTGAGCCTGAGGGAGGAGGTGGTTCTCCACATCATGGGACCGGCTGTGACAGAGCCCGTAGCATCCGGCATCACCGAGAGCATTCAGGATGATGCTATGTTCCTGCCTTATGTCCCTTCTTAACTCCCACCTCCCCCTCATCCTGCTGTCTGGGATGAAGTACAAACTGCAGATGGCGGGACCATGGACCTCCTGCTTTCCATCCCAACCCCAATCCCTGACCGAACCCTCCCTTTTATACTTTCCGATAATAACCCAAAACTGCCAGTTTCCCAGTCACAGCAGATCCAGGAGACAGAGAGAGAGCAGCAGCACAGCACTGATGGTGAAGCCCCATCACTTGGTCTGATACTCACAGTCACCAGATCAAATACTTGCATTGTGTCAACCTTAGAGGCTGGTATAGAGACACAATCTGCACGGGGTGAGTCACCGAGCACAAGTGAGCTGTAGCCAGGCCAGGGGGAAAGGATAGTTCATGTGTCAGCTCACCGGAGGGCGAGGTCACAAACGAGTTATAATACACAGGACTCAGATATGAACATTTCTGGAACAGCATACAGGAGAATGCTGATGGACATGTACACTGAGATACTTGGTCCATTGACAGGCCTGTCAGACAGTCTGTTATCACTGTCAAGGAACACGGAGGAGTCCGACTCCAACATGGCACAGGGCATTTCACAGAGCTTGAAGCCCATTCTTTCCTCTGTGGAAGTGGTCACTAACTCCATGACAGCACTAGTGGACCCAGCCGTGATACAGTGTCTGATACCATTGTCTCAGCTTCCACAGCAGCACAGACGGCAGACACCCAAAGTCTCGGTGCTGCAGTGGAAGCACAGATTGAGGACATGAGATCCATGTTTGCTGCCAGGCAGGATCAGACAGCTGTTATCATGGCTGTGGATCTCAGTGTTCAAAGGGGTTTGCAGGCTCTCACAGCAGTCCAGCAATCTGTGATCCAGTAGATTACCAGGATTGCTGAGGTGTCGCCCCTTGGCAGTGACAGTGTCTCTGTGGAGCATGAACTTGCTGTCCTCTCTCAGGATGACAGTATTTGTCCTCCATTCACTGCCACTCCACTAGTGTCCTTGCTGTTCCCCATCAGCCAGCCCAGGCTGCTGCTGCCCATGTCGAGGTGGTGCAATCCGACTACGAACCCGCAAAGCCCTGTGCTGCTCGAGGACGTCCTGCAAGGCCATCTGCAGTCTCCCCAGTGAAAGTCAGCAGCCTTCCACCAGCCATGCTGCAGTCACTGGGGAAACACTGTGTAGGAGCACTAGACAAGTCGAGGGAAGCCACAAGACAGGCACTAAGGGAATACACAAGGGTGAATAGTTCAGTTTTGTTTGTATAATTGGATGTGTTGTTGGATAAAGATGTTAATGAAAAGGTTTTTGCTGGTGTTTTTCATTGCAGGATGGTGACCAAGGGGACACTGTGATGGGGCGTCTCAGATGGGTGTATTGGGGGAGAATGGGGGATCAATGGTGGGAAAGGGAAGTTGTCCTATGGAACGGGAATCTTAGCAGTGACTCTCCGACAGCCTGTCCGGGTCGATGGCATCCAGGAAATATCCTCCCGGTCTCCTCCTCCTCCTCCTCCTGAGGTGTCCTCTGGATTCCTGTTGCCAATGCCTGTGTCCTCATGATAGTGATGATATGAAGGGTGCAGCAGAACACCATGAACTTGGACACCTGCTCCAGTGTGTACTGGAGGACTCCCCCCGAGCGGTTCAGACATTGGAAGCATTGCTTCATCACACCAATGATCTGTTCCACCATGTTCCTGGTGACTCCATTACTCACGTTATACACATGTTAATTGTGTGAGGTTGGTTGGCGGTGGGAGGTGGTTTGGGGATGTAGAAACATGAGTTGTGTCTAGAGAATGGAATCTTTCATCTCCGAGGAGCCACATTCTGGTTCTGCATGGGCGGCCAAAGTGTTGGAACCGGCTAACTGCATCAGAATGAATGTATGGTGGCTGCTGCCAGGATAGTGGACATTCGCCAACATGATGTACTGGGCATGCTCACACACCAACTGTACATTCATGGAGTGAGAGTTTTTCCAGTTCCTGTACCTCTCCCCCTTGACAACGGGGGCCCCGCAGAGACACCCACACCATCAGGAATCCCTCTATCCGGCCAAAGCCACGGGATCTCTCATCCTGCTTCCCCCTGCTGAGGGAGAAAATGATAACATCGATGGTCACCGTCACCTCCCAGAATTATCAATGGACAACACACAGACGAGTAACTACTGGTCAGTTAGTTTAACATCAGTGGCGAGTAAGGTTTTAGAAACAATGATCAGGGAAAAAGGACAACACACACTTGGAGAGGTTTGAGTTAATTACGGATTGTCAGCACGGATTTGTAAAAGACAGATTATGCTTGATGAACTAATTGAATTGATTTCGATGACCAGAGAAAGTTGATGAAGGGAATGTGGTGGATGTTGTCTCCCTGGATTTTAGTAAAGTATGCGATGAAGAACCACACAAAGCTTGGTTAACAAAATTGAAGCTTATGGAATAGCATCCAATTGGATCAAAAATTGTCCAAAGGACAGCAAAAAGAGTCTTGTGTTAAATGGCTGTTTTTCAGACAGGAGGATGGTAGACAGTGATGTTCCCCAAGGGTCAGTGCTAGGAACGCTGATTTTGTTTCCTTGCTATATATAAATGACATGCACCTTGGAATGCAAAGTAGAATTTCAAAATTTTCCGATGATCCCAATCTTGTAGGTGTGATAAACAGGGAGGATGATACAAACCATCCGCAACAGAACATAGATAGGCTGGCAGAATGGACAGAGAAGTGGCAGGTAGAATTTATTACAGAGCAGTGTGCGGTGATGTATTTTGTCAGAAGGAATAGGAAGGCAATGTAGACTTAATGACACATTACTAAAGATTGTGCAGGAACAGAGGGACCTGGGCCTCCGTATGCATTGATCTTTGAAGGTGGCAGGACATATTAGGAGAGTGTTTAGCAAATCATATCAGATCTTGGGCTTCATAATGACAGACAAAGATACAAAGGCAGGGAAGTTATGCTGAAACGTTATAAAGCTGTGGTTGGGCCTCAACTAGAGAACTGTGTCCAGTTCTGGTCACCACACTTTAGGAAGGATGTGAAGGTCCTTGAGAGGATGCAGAGGAGATATACCAAAATGGTTTCAGGGATTGGGGTTGCGCGACAAGGTTAGTTTGGAGAAGATGGAGTTGTTCTCCCTGGAGTAAAGGAGATTTAGAGAGCTTTGGTAGAGGTGTACAAGATTATGATAAGTTTAGATAAGACAGACAAGGAAAAACTGTTCCCATTAACTGATGAAACACAGACTTGGGGACACAGATGGAAGGTTTTGGGTAAGAGATGCAGGCGGAATATGAGGAGGAACATTTTTACACAGTGGATGGTAATAAGCTGGAACTCACTGCCCATGAGGGTGGTGGACGCTGAGGCAATTAATGATTTCAAAAGGAAACTGGATGGACACCAGAAGGAAACGAACTTGCAGGGATACGGGGACTGAGCGGGGGATTGGGACTGACTGGATTGTTCCAGGGAGAGCTGGCATGGAGGGGCCGAATGACCACCTTCAGTGCCGCATTTGACTAATTCACTCTCTGAGACTCTATGTTGGATATGTCTCCTGCTCCTGTCTGGAAATATCTAGATACACAGAAATTCAATGAAACTGTGACTTTAACGGCCACTGACAGCTCCTTCCTCACCCTGCTGTGAGGCTCCAGGTCGTGTTACAGGAGGTGACACTGCTATGTGACCAGATCCTTATTGAATCAGAGCCACCTCACGCACTGCTCCTGGGTTAGGTGTAGGTAGGAAAAGCGCTCTTGGAAAACCCGGGGTGGGTAGGGCAAAGCCCCCTCCTCCTCCCTCTTTACAGAGCTTCCCCTCTCTGCAGCCTCTGCTCCATTTGTTGGTCATGTCATAGACCCAAAGACACTGTAAATATAGTCCCCATTCCTTGTCCAGATTTGGGTCACCAAATCTTCTGTCCTCCCTGAATGTCTGCAGCAGCTCACAACACAACCTCCAGAAAACCATCGACAGCATCTCCACTAACTTTACAATAGCAGAAGTAAGTCAAAAGCCCGTCACCTGTAAGCTGGATGCCTGGCCCTTTTAAATAACATTAGAGGGGATTCATTGTGATGCTAAATGTATGTTCAGCTGACATTGACTAACACAGGCGGTCAGTGAACATGCACAGACCAACTTTCAAAGAAGGACATCAAAGCTGCTGGTATGGTACATTGACATCACTTTCAAATCCACCCTCAAAGGAACAACACATACAAGGTACAATTGAGCTAGAGCCCTGCCCAGCATGTGATATTGTGCAGGCCACAGTAGAAGTGGCCGGCTGTGAAGACCACGCTGACAGCACACAGATGATACGACTGGGCTGGAGCCCCGCCCAGCGTGGGATATTGTGCAGACCGCACTGGAAGTGGCCGGCTGTACGATTCTCATCTCTTCATGAATCCCAGCTTCTGTACCGTCAGCAGCAGTCTTGCTGCAGAGTCTAAAATCGTGGCTCGGGACAGATACAGAGGGAAATAAATTCACTTTACAAGGAGAAATGAAAAAAGATTGAAGTCGAAAGATTTGCAGGAATATGTGAAATGGACTGGGGAAAGTTAATAAATGGAGGGGTGAGGCCATGGAGAGATTCAAACACAAGAAAGAGAATATTAAAAATAAGGTGCTGCCAGTCCTGGAGCCAATGTAGATCAGTGAACACAGGGGTGATGGGTGATCGGGATTTGGTGTGAGTTAGGATACAGGCAGCAGAGTTCTGGATGGGCTGTGGTTTATGGAGGTTTATAGCTGGGAGGGTGACCAAGATGGAATTGGAATAGTCAGCTGTGTATTTCACTGTGATGCAGATGAGGGTTTACGCAGTAGATGGGCTGAGGCAGAGGTGGAGAGGGGTGATATCACAGAGGTGGTATTAGGCAGGGTTGGTGATGAAAAGAATATGAAGATGAACTCAGCTCAGGTTTAAATATAACACAGAAGTTGTAAAATGTCTGGTTGAGCCTCGGATATTGGGCATGGTGGAGTATGTGCTTCCCAGATAGGGGATGGAGTTTGTGATGGAGACCAATGACACTGGCTTCAGTCTTTCCAAAATTTACATTACAGAACAGTATTTCAGTGAAACAGGGTTTACAGATCTCCTAGTCTGAAATAGAGACAGCAACAGCAGCAAAGATGAGCGAGTATATGACAAGAACTGTAATACAGCTGACAATGGTTTATCGATCTCATGGCTGAAGATATTCACCAGGAATACAATGACAGCAAGAAGGGCAGAGTAAATTACAGGAACAGTAATGCAGTTAAACATGGTTTAAAGAATTAATAGCTAGATCGAGAGACTTACCAGGGACACCAATAATAGTCAGGATGGGATAGTAAATGTATTGAATAATCTCCAGTGCGAGATAGATACGAGAGTTCAATGAGTACCGATCATAATATGTAGAAAGATAGTAAAGATCCGAGGATAAACTCCTGTCCATTGTTGCAACATTCCAATCTATTGTTCTCAGATTCTGACCCATTGTTGTAACATTCCAATCTATTGTTCTCAGATTCTGACCCATTGTTGTAACATTCCAGTCTTTTGTTCTCAGATTCTAACCTATCCTCTCTCTATCTCTCTGGAGCAGTTGATCTCTGTAAGTGCCGGGGCTGATGTTCCGACTGACACTATGGAAGAACACATTGAAAGAACCCCCTTATTAATAGGAGATGGAAACCCTGCAGTGACACAATTAGGCTCCATGGAGAATGACATTAATTACATTCACTGAACAAACAGGTTCAATTAACCCTTTTCAATCCAACACTTTTGTACCACAATAAAGTTGAACATTTATCCAGTCTGGATGGGATGTATGAGGGTTGCTGAGGGAAGGAATGGGGGAAATAGCAGAGGCGATGGCCAGAATCTTCCAATCTCCCTTCGATATGGGCGTGATTACAGGATTCCACAGGCTCACCACTCTCTGGGTGAAGAAACGTCTCCTCATCTCAGTCCTGAAAGTTTTACCCCATATCCTGTGGTTCAGGAGTCCCCCACCATCGGGAACATCCTTCCTGCATCTGCCCTGTCAAGTCATGTTAGAAAGTTATAGGTTTCGATGAGATCCCTCCTCACTCTTCTGAATTCCAGTGAATACAGTCCTAACCGACTCAATCTCTCCTCATACGGCAGTCCCGCCATCCCAGGAATCAGACTGGTAAAACTCTACTGCACTCCCTCTTACAAGACCATCCTTCCTCAGATAAGGAGACCAAAACTGTACACAACATTCCAAGTGCGGCCTCACCAAAGCCCTGTATATTGCAGTAAAACATCCCTGCTCCTGTACTCGAATCCTGTCTCTATAAAGGTCAACATAACATTCGCCTTTTTCTACCGCCTGTTGCACCTGCATGCTTACCTTCAGTGACTGGTGTACGAGAACACCCAGGTCTCGCTGCATATTCCCCCCTCTCAGTTTATAGCCGTTCAGATAATAATCTGCCTTCCTGTTTTTGCTAGTAAAGTGGATAACTTCACATTTATCCACTTTGTACTGCATCTGCCATGCATTTGCCCACTCACTCAACTTGTCCAAATCACCCTGAAGCCTCTTTGCATCCTCCTCACAACTTACCCTCACACTCAATTTTGTATCATCTGCAAATTTGGAGATATTACATTTAGTTTCCTCATCTAAATCAATAACATATATATTGTGAATAGCTGGGGTCCTAGCACCGATCCCTGCGGTACCCCGCTAGTCACTGCCTGCCATTCACAAAAAGATCCGTATGTTCCAATGCTTTGTTTCCTGTCTCCCAACCAATTTTCTATCTATCGCAATACACTACCCCCAGTCTCGTGCACTTTAATTTTACACGCTAAACCCTAACGTGGAACTTTGTCGAGAGCCTTCTGAAAGTGCAAATAAATCACATCCACTGGCTCCCCCTCATCAACTCTACTAGTGACATACTCGAAGAATGCTAGTGGATTTATCAAGCATGATTTCCCTTTCATAAATCCATGCTGACTCTGTCCGATTCTACCACTATTCTCCAAGTGCTCTGCTGCAAAATATTTGATAATGGACTCCAGGATTTTCCCCACGACCGATGTCAGGCTGACTGGTCTACAATTTCCTGCTTTCTCTCTACCTCCCTTTTTTAATAGTGGGATAACATTAGCGACCTTCCAATCTGTAGGAACTGTTCCAGAGTCCAAAGAATCTTGGAAGATGACCACCAATGCATCCACTATTTCTCGGGCCACTTCCTTAAGTACTCTGAGATGTAGATTACCAGGCCCTGGGGATTTATCGGCCTTCAATGCCATCAATTTCCCCAACACCATTTCTCTACTAATACTGATTTCTTTCTGTTCCTCTCTCTCACTAAACCCTGTATTCACCAACATTTCTGGTATGATATTTGTGTTCTCCTTTGTGAAGACAGAACTAAAGGATGCATTTAGTTGGTCAGCCGTTTCTTTGTTTCCCATAATAAATTTCCCTGTTTCTGACTGTAACGGACCTGTATTTGTCTTCGCCAATCTTTTCCGCTTCACATACCTATAGATTCGTTTGCAGTCAGTTTTTATGTTCCCCGCAAGCTTACTCTCGTACTCCATTTTCCCCTTCTTAATCAATCCCTTGGTGCTCCTTTGCAGAATTTTAAACTGCTCCCAATCCTCAGGTCTGTTGTTTTTTCCTGGCGAATTTATATGCCTCATCCTTGGATCTAATGCTCTCTCGAACTTTCCTTGTAAGCCATGATTTGGCTATCTTTTCCGTTTTACTTTTGCGCCAGACAGGAGTAAACAATTGTTGCAGTTCATCCATGCGCTCTTTAAATGTTTGCCATTGCCTATCCAGGGTCATCTCTTTAAGTAACGTTTCCCAATGTATCATCGACAACTTATGCCTCATACCTTCGTCGCTTACTTTATGAAGATTCACGACCTTCGTCTCAGAATCAACTAGGTCACTCTCCATCGTGATGAAGAATTCTATCATATTATGGTCGCTCATCCCCTAGGGATCTCGCACAACTAGATTGTCAATTATTCCTCTCTCATTACACAATAACCAGTCTAGGATGGCCTGTTCTTCAGTTGGTTCCTCAAAGAATTGGCCCTGAAAACCATCCCGTATATTCTCCAGGAATTCCTCCACAATGTATTGTGACCAATTTGATTTGCCCAATCTATATGCAGATTCAAGAAACCCATAATTACAGATGTTCCTTTATCGCATGCGTCTCTAATTTCCTGTTCAATGCCATTCGCAAATTCAGCACTACAGTTTGGGGGTCTATATACAACCCCCACTAACGTTTTCTGCCCCTTAGTGTTTCTCAGCTCGACCCATACATATTCAGCATCGTCAGAGCTAATATCTTGCCTCACTATTGCGTTAATTTCCTCTTTAACCAGCAATGCAACTCAACCGGGGGGTGGAAATAGGCCGTTTTACTGATGGTGAGAAAATTCGGTAGGAAGCTCATCTCAAGGGATCTCAAGGTTAGCTATGTAAACAAGTTTGTGAACCGTTTTACTTAGTCTCAAACATTTACAAAGGAGAGGGATGGAGTGTGTAACTAGGAAATGTTTGGAGCAGAGACAGAAAACAATGGCTTCAATCTTCTCAATATTTAATTGACATTGCAGATGTGTGAGGTAATACATTTTGAAAGGATGAATGAAGAGGGACAATACAAGTTAAATGGCACAACTATAAAGGTGGCGAAATAACAGAGACACCTGGGGTGTTTATACACAAATCTTTGAAGGTGGCAGGAAAGGTTAACTGGACAGTTAATAAATATATGGGATCGTAGGGTTTATAAATAGAGGCAAAAAGAACAAAAGCAAGGACATTATGTGAAACACATATAAAATACTAGTTCACCTGCACCTGAAGTCTTGTGTCGAATACTGGGAACCACACTTTCGGAAGGACATGAAGCCTTCGGAGTGGGTACAGAACTGTTTTACTTGAATTTGTCCAGGCATGAGGGATTACAGTTATGTAGCTGGGGTTGTTCTGCTTCGAGCAGAGAACTTTCAGAGGAGATTTGATTGAGGTGTTTAACATTAGGAAGGATTTAGATAAATTAAATAAAGAGAAACTATTTCCAATGTCCAAGAGACACAGATTTCAGGCATTTGGTAAAAGAAGCAGACATGAGGATTTTTGTTTCTGAGTGGTTTGGATTTGGGATGCACTGTCTGATAGGCTGATGGATACAGATTCAATAGTCGGTCCCAAAAGGGAATTGGATAAATATCTGAAGGAGAAAAAATGCAAGGATATAGTGAAAAAGCCTGGGAGTGGGACTAACTGGATTTCTCTTTGAAAGGGGCAGCACAGACATGATGAGCCGAATGACCTCATTCACTTTGTGCCATTCTATTATTTCTCCTGCCTGTACTTTCACAATATCCCTATCCTTTCCACAGGCGTTTGAGAAAGTACCACATAACAACCGTGTTACCGAATTAGAAACACATGGGATTAAAGGGTTAATGTCAGCCGTGGCTCAGTTTGTAGCTCTCTCCCCTTTCAGTCACAAGCTTCCAGGATCAAGTGTCACTGCAGGACTTGATCACAAGAATCAAGGCTGACATATCAGTGCAGCACTGAGAGAGTGTCGCACAGCCAGAGGTGCAGTCTATCGAATGAAACTTTAAACCAAGTTGCAGTCTGCCCTCTCAGGTGGATGTTAAAGATCCCATCGCACTATGTGGAAGCAGAGCAGGGGAATTATTCCCGGTGTCCTTGTCAATATTTATCCTTCAATAAGCATCGCAAAAACAGATCTGATCATCATCACATTGCTGCTTGTGGGAGCTTGCTGTGCAGAAATAGTCTGCCTGTTTCCTACATTACAAGAATGACTTCGCTTTAAGAAGTATTCATTGGTTGTAAATCACTTTGGAACATGCACTGGTCATGAAAGGCGTTTCAGAAATGGAAGTCTGTTCTTTTATTTTCAATGTCAGCATGCGGGAAATTAGCTCAGTGACAGAAAGTAGAGAATAGTGGAGAATGGTTGTTGTTCAGTCTGGAGGGAAGTAGTCAATGGGGTTCCCCAGGGTCACTGTTGGGATCACTATTGTTATATGTTAATGCAATGGGCTTGTGTACAGTGGGGATAATGTCAAAGTTTTCGGATGGCAGGAAAGTCAGAAATGTTAATAAACAGTGAGAAGGATAGTAGCAGACTTCAGGATGATGGAGACTGACTGGTGAAATGGGCAGGAACATGGCAGATGTAGTTTAACACTGTGAAGTGTGAAGTGAGACATTTGGGTAAGAAGTGTAAGGGAAGGGAACAGAAACAAATGGGTATTGTTTAAATGAGGAGACAGGAACAGAGAGACTTGGTGTGTATTCAGACAGATCTTTGAAGGCCGCACGAAAGGTTGACAAGTTTATGTCTGATATAACGGACATCAGGTAGAAAATACTATTGAGAAGCAGCCTGAATATTGAAGGTCCAGAGGGGAAGTGAAAAAGCAAATAAGAGAATCAAAGAGAGAGCAGGAAAAGAGGCGAGCATTGAAGGAAATCCCAAAGTTTTCTATTGGCATCTAAATACTAATAGGGTAGTAAAAGGAACAATGGGGCCGACTCAGGACCATAAAGGGGATTTGCACATGGAGGCAGAGAATATAGCTGAGGTAGTAAATGAATAATTTCCACCTGTCTTTATCAAGGAAGGAGATATGGAATCATTTCCTTTATTAGCCGAGGTATAGAATATACGGCCAGAGAGGTTATGCTAGAATTCTATAACTCATTGGTTAGGACACAACTTGAGTACTGTGTGCAGTTCTGCTCACCGCTTCACAGAAAAGATGTAATTGCACCCAAGAGGGTGCAGAGGAGATTTATGAGGATGTGGCGAGGACTGGAAAAATGCAGCTATGAGGAAAGATTGGACAGGTTGGGACTGTTCTCCTTGAAATAGAGAAGGCTGAGGGTAAATCTGATTGAAATGTACAAAACTGAGAGGGGCCTGGGTAGAGTGGAGCTGAAGGGTCCATTCACCTTCGCAAAGAGGTCAGTGACGAGGGGGCATGGACTTAAAGTGATTGGTAGAAAGATTAAAAGGGAGCTGCGGATTTTATTTTTCACCCAGCGGGTGGTCAGAGTCTGGAACTCACTGTCCGAAATAGTCGTTGAGGCAGAAACCAACAACTCATTCAAAAGGTGTCTGGATATGCACCTCAAGTGCTGTAATCTATCAAATGCTGGAATATAGGATTAGAATGGATGGGTCGTTTTTTGGACAGCATAGACACGATGGGCCAAGTGGTCTCTCTGTGTGCCATAAACTGTCTATGATTCCAAGATGCAACCCAGGCAATGTTGAAAGAGGAGGTAAGTCAGACACTTGTGGGGTTTAAAATTGATAAAGAGGAAGTATTAGACAGGCTGTCTGGACTTAAATTGAATAAAGCACCAGGAAAAGATGAGATGCATCCAAGGATACTGAGGGAAGTGAGGGTGGAAATCGCAGAGGCACTGGCCATAATTTTTCCGTCTTCCTTAGACTTGAGGGTGATGCAAGAGGACTGGAGAATTGTAAACGTTACACCCTTGTTCAAAAAGGGTGTAAAGATAAGGCCAGCAACTACAGGCCTGTCAGTTTAACTTCGGTTGTGGGAAAACTTCTAGAAATAAATAATCTTGGACAAAGCAAATAGTCACATGGACAAATGTGAGTTAATTAAACAAGCCAGCATGGATTTCTTGAGAGAACATCATGTTTAACTAATTTGCTGGAGATGTTTGAGGTGGTATCAGAGAAAGTTGATGAGAGCAATTCTGTTGATGCGGTGTACATTGATTTTCACATAACGGTCTATTCAGTTTCAAATGAACCTGCCTCCACCATTCTCAAGCAGTGCATTCCAGACATTTAACTATTCCCTGCATGCAAAACCTTTTGATACAAAGCCGCACAACAGACCGGTGAGCAAACTTGTAGCTCATGGAATAAAAGGGACGGTAGCAACATGGATACGAAATTAGCTAAGTGACAAGAATCAAACATTAATGATTAATGCAACAAAAACAACAAATGCTGGAGTCACTCAGCAGGTCTGGCAGCATCTGTGGAAAGAGAAGCAGAGTTAACGTTTCGGGTCAGTGACCCTTCTTCGGAACTAATTAATGGATGTTTTACAGGCTGGAGGAAGGTTTGTTGTGGAGTTCCCCAGACATCCTTGCTTTTCCTGATATATATTAAGGACCTAAACCTGGGTATGCAGGCACAATTTCAAAGTTTGCAGCTGATACGAAAGTTGGAAGAATTGTGAACTGTGGGGAGGATAGTGTAGAACTTCAAAAGGACACACACAAGTTGGTGGAATGGGCAGAGAGGTGGCAGATGAAGTTCAATACAGAGAAATGTGAAGTGATTCATGTTGGTAGGAAGAACATGGGGAGACAATATACAATAAAGGGTACAATTCTATAGGGTATGCAGGAGCAGAGGGACCTGTGTGTATATGTGCAGAAGTCATCGAAGGCGGCAGGACAGGTTGAGAAAGTGTTTAATAAAGCATGCAGTATCCTGGGCTTCATTAATAGGGGCATAGAGTACAAGAGCAAGGAAGTTATGTTGAACTTATATAATACACTATTTCAGCTTCAGCTCTGGTATTGTGTCCAGTTCTGGGTGCCATACTTGAGGAAAGACGTGAGGGCATTGGAGAGAGTGCAGAAAAGATTGACCAGAATCATTCCCAGGATGAGGAATTTTAGTTATGAAGATAGGCTGGAGAAGTTAGGACTGTTTTCCTCGGAGAAGGTGAAGAGGTGCTTTATTAGAGGTTTCAAAAATCATGAGGTGTCTGGACAGAGTAGATAGAGAGAAACAGTTCCCACTCGTGAAAGGATCGAGAACGAAAGGGCACAGATTTAAAGTCATGGGTAAAAGAAGCAAAGACGACCTGAGGAAAATATTTTTTCACACAGTGAGTGGTTAGAGTCTGGAATGCACTACCTGAGAGTGTGGTGGAGGCAGGTTCAATTGAAGCTGAATAGACTGTTATATGAGAAGGAAGAATGTGCAGGGTTGCAGGGAGAATGCAGGGAACGGCATTCGGTGAATTGCTCATTCGGAGAGCCAGTGCAGACACGAAAGGCTGAATTGGTCCTTCTGTGCTGTAATAATTCTCTGATTATTTTATTACAGGATGCTGACCAAGGGGACACTGTGATGGGGCGTCTCAGATGGGTGTAATGGTGGAGAATGGGGAATTCATGGTGGGAAAGGGAAGTTGTCCGATGGGAACTGGAATCTTAGCAGGGACTCTCCGACAGCCTGTCCGGGTCGAAGGCATCGAGGAAATATCTTCCCTCCCACCACCTCCTGACGTGGCCTCCAGATTCCTGGTGCCAATGCCTGTGTCCACATGCTGCTGATGAAATGATGGTGATGATGTGAATGGTGCAGCAGAACACCATGAGCTCAGACACCTTCTCCAATGTGTACTGGAGGGCTCTCCCCGAGCGGTTCAGACATCGGAAGCATTGCTTCATCACACCGATGGTCTGTTCCACCATGTTCCTGGTGACTCCATTGCTCACATAACACACGTTAATTGCGTAACTAACAGTTGACGGTGGGAGGTGGTTTGGGGGTGTAGAAACATGAGCTGTGTCTAGAGGGGGTTCATTTGTCTCCAAGGAGCCACATTCTGGTTCTGCATGGAGACCCGCAGTGTTGGGACCGGCTGACTGCTGCAGAATGAATGTATGGTGTCTGCTGCCAGGATAGTGGACATTCACCAGCATGATGTACTGGGCATGCTCACACACCAACTGTACATTAATGGAGTGAGAGTTCTTCCAGTTCCTGTACCTCAACCCATTGACATGGGGGCCCCGCAGATCAACCGAAACCATCAGGAATCCCGCTATCCTGACAAAGCCACGGGATCTCTCATCCTGCTTTTCCCTGCTGAGGGGGAAATTGATGACATAGATGGTCACACTCACTTCCCAGAATTATCAATGGACAACACACAGGCCTCGCAACTACTGGCCAGTTAGTTTAACATCAGTGGCGAGTAAGGTTTAAGAAACAATAATCAGGGGAAAAAGACAACACACACTTGGAGAGATTGAGTTAATTAAGGATTTCAGCACGGATTTCTAAAAGGCAGATCATGCATGATGAACTAATTGAATTTATTCGGAAAATGAGAAAATGTTGATGAAGGGAATGTGGTGGATGTTGTCTACGTGGATTTTATGAAATTATTTGATGATGAACAACACAGAAGCTTGGTTGATAAAATTGAAGCTCATGGAATAGCATCCAATTGGAAAAAAATTGTCCAGAGGACAAGAAAAAGAGAAATGTGTTAAATGGTTGTTTTTCAGACCGGAGGATGGTAGACAGTGATGTTCCCCAAGGTTCAGTGCTTAGGACCACTGTTTTTCTTTTGCTATATATAAATAGGATGGCTCTTGGAATACAGAGTAGAATTTCAAAAATTTCTGATGATACCAATCTTGGAGGTGTGGTAAACAGTGAGGATGTTACAAACCACCTGTAGCAGGATATAGATAGGCTAGCAGAATGGACAGAGAAGTGGCAGGTGGAATTTCATACAGAGGAGTGTGAGGTGATGTATTTTGTCAGAAGGAATAGGAAGGTAATATGGACTTAATGACACAGTTCTCAAGATTGTGCACGAACAGAGCGACCTGGGGCTGCATATGCATTGATCTTTGAAGTTGGCAGGACATATTAGGAGCGTGTTTAGAGAAGCATATCAGATCTTGGGCTTCATCATTAGAGGCAATGACTTCAAAAGGATACTGGATGGACACCCGAAGGAGATGATCTTGCAGGGATACGGGTACTGACTGGGAGAATGGGACTGACTGGATTGCTCCACAGGGAGCGGGTACCGAGGGGCCGAATGGCCTTCTTCTATGTAATAAATGTATCTATCACTCTCTATGACTCTATGTTGGATATGTCTCCTGCTGCTGCCTGGAAAGATTCAGATACAGAGAAGATCAATGAAACTGTGACCTTAACAGCCACTGACAACTCCGTCCTCACCCTGGTGTGAGGATCCAGGTTGTGTTACAGGAGGTGACGCAGCTCTGTGACCACCTCCTTATTGAATTAGAGTTACCTCACACACTGCTTCTGGGTTAGGTGCAGATAGGAAAAGTGCTCCTGGAAAACCCGGGGTGGGTAGGGCAGAGCCCACTCCTCCTCCCTCTTTACAGAGCTTCCCTTCTCTGCAGCCTCTGCTCCATGTGTTGGTCATGTTACAGACCCAGAGACACTGTAACTACAGTCCCCGTACCTCGTCCAGAGTTGGGTCACCAAATCCTCTATCCTCCCCGAATGTCTGCAGCAGCTCACAACACAACCTCCAGAAAACCATCCACAGAACCTCCACCAACTTTACAATAGCAGAAGTAAGTCAAAAGCCCCTCACCTGTAAGTTGAATGCCTGGTACTTTTAAATAACACTGCAGGGAGTTCCTCGTGCTGCTGAATGTATAAGCTGAGAGTGACTAACACAGGCGGTCAGTGGACATGCACAGACCAAGTATCAAAGACGCACATCAAAGTTCCCGGTATGGTAAATTGACATCACTTTCAACTCCATCCTCAAAGGAACAACACATATCCGGTACCATTGAGCTAGAGCCCTGCCCAGATTGGGACACTGTGCAGGCCACACTAGAATTGGCCAGCTGTGAAGACCACACGAATGGAACATAGATGATCCGAGTTTGCTGGAGCCCTGCCCAGCATGGGGTATTGTGCACTAGCAGTGGTCGGCTCTGCGGTTCTCATCATTTTATGGATCCCAGCATCTGTAACGTCAGCACCAGTAGTGCTGCAGAGTCGAAAATCGGGGCTCGGGACAGATACAGAGGGAAATAAATTCACTTTATCAGGAGAACTGAAAAAAGATTGAAGTCAAAAGAGTTGCAGGAATATGGGAAATGGACAGGGAAATGGGACTAACTGGAGGGGTGAGGCCATGGAGAGATTCAAACACAGGAATGAGAATATTAAAATTAAGGTGCTGCCAGACTGGGAGCCAATGTAGATCAGTGAGCACAGGGGTGATGGGTGATCAGGATTTGGTGTGAGTTCGAATAGAGGCAGCAGAGTACTGGATGAACTGTGGTTTATGGGGGTTTATAACTGGGAGGGTGACCAGGATAGAATTGGAATAGTCAACTGTGGATCTAACAGTGACACGGATGAGGGTTTATGCAGCAGATGGGCTGAGGCAGGAGTAGAGATGGGTGATATTACAAAGGTGTTAGTCGGCAGGGTTGGTGATGGAAAGAATATGGAGATGACCTCAGCTCAGGTTTAAACATAAGCGGGCAGAACCCGCTCCTCCTCCCTCTTTACAGAGCTTCCCCTTTCTGCAGCCTCTGCTCCATTTGTTGATCACGTTACAGACCCAGGGACATTGTAACTACAGTCAAGAACAAAGAACAAAGAACAGTACAGCACAGGAACAGGCCATTCGGCCCTCCAAGCCTGCGCCGATCTTGATGCCTGCCGAAACTAACACCTTCTTCACTTCTGGGGCCCATATCCCTCTATTCCCTTCCTATTCATGTATTTGTCAAGATGTCTCTTAAACATCGCTATCGTATCTGCTTCCACCACCTCCCCCGGCAGCAAGTTCCAGGCACTCACCACCCTCTGTGTAAAAAACCTGCCTCGCACAACCCCTCTAAATTTTACCCCTCGCACCGTAAACCTATGTCCCCTAGTAACTGACTCTTCCACCCTGGGAAAAAGCTTCTGACTATCCACTCTGTCCATGCCGCTCATAACTTTGTAAACCTCTATGATGTCGCCCCTCCACCTCCGTCGTTCCAGTGAAAACAATCCGAGTTTTTTCCAACCTCTCCTCATAGCTAATGCCCTCCAGACCAGGCAACATCCTGTTAAACCTCCTCTGCACCCTCTCCAAAGCCTCCACATCCTTCTGGTAGTGTGGCGACCAGAATTGCATGCAATATTCCAAGTGTGGCCTAACTAAGGTTCTGTACAGCTGCAACATGACTTGCCAATTTTTATACTCTACGCACCGGCCCATGATGATAAGCATGCCGTTTGCCTTCTTGACTACCTTATCCACCTGTGTTGCCACTTTCAGTGACCTGTGGACCTGCACGCCCAGATCTCTCTGCCTGTCAATACTCCTAAGGGTTCTGCCATTTACTGTATACCTCCCACCTGCAATCGACCTTCCAAAATGCATTACCTCACATTTTTCCGGATTAAACTCCATCTGCCATTTCTCCACCCAAGTCTCCACCTGATCGATATCCTGCTGTATCCTCTGACAATCATCATCATTATCCGCAACTCCACCAACCTTTGTGTCGTTCGCAAACTTACTAATCAGAGCAGCTACATTTTCCTCCAAATCATTTATATATACTACAAACATCAAACGTCCCAGCACTGATCCCTGCGGAACACCACTAATCACATCCCGCCATTCAGAAAAACACCCATCCACTGTTACCCTCTGTCTTCTATGACGGAGCCAGTTCTGTATCCATCTTGCCAGCTCACCTCTGATCCTGTTTGACTTCACCTTTTGTACCAGTCTGCCATGCGGGACCTTGTCAAAGGCGTTAGTAAAGTCCATATAGACAACATCCACTGCCCTTTCTTCATCAATCATCTTCGTCAATTGTTCAATCAAATTAGCAAGACACGAACTCCCCTTCACAAAACCATGCTGCCTCTCGCTAATGAGTTCGTTTGTTTCCAAATGGGAGTAAATCCTGTACGGAAGAATCCTCTCTAATAGTTTCCCTACCACTGGCATAAGGCTCACCAGCCTATAATTTCCTGGATTATCATTGCCACCCTTCTTAAACAAAGGAACAACATTGGCTATTCTCCAGTCCTCTGGTACCTCACCTGTAGCCAATGAGGATGCAAAGATTTCTGTCAAGGCGCCAGCAATTTCTTCCCTTGCCTCCCTCAGTATTCTAGCGTAGATCCCATCAGGCCCTGGAGACTTATCTACCTTAATGCTTTGCAAGACACCCAAAACCTCCTCGTTATTGATAATGAAATGACTGAGACTATCTGCACTCCCTTCTCTAGGCTCACCATCCACCAAGTCCTTCTCTTTGGAGAATGCAGATGCAAAGTATGCATTGAGCACCTCGCCCACTTCCTCTGGCTCCACACATAGATTCCCATCTCTGTCCTTGAGTGGGCCAACCCTTTCCCTGGTTTCACTCTTGCTCTTGATATATGTATAAAAATCCTTGGGATTTTCCTTAATCCTGTTTGCCAATGACTTTTCATGACCCCTTTCAGCCCTCCTAACTCCTTGCTTAAGTTCCTTCCTACTGTCTTTATATTCCTCAAGTGCTTCGTCTGGTCCTAGCCTTCCAGCCCTTACAAATGCTTCCTTTTTCTTTTTGACTAGGCTCACAATATCCCGTGTTATCCAAGCTTCCCGAAACTTGCCAAACTTGTCTTTCTTCCAGAACATGCTGGTCCTGGATTCTAATCAGCTGACGTTTGAAAGACTCCCATATGTCAGATGTTGATTTACCCTCAAACATCCGCCCCCAATCTAAATTTTTCAGTTCTTGCCTAATATTGTTGTAATTAGCCTTCCCCCAATTTAGCACCTTCACCCGAGGACTACCCTTATCCTTATCCACAAGTACCTTAAAACTTATAGAATTATGGTTACTGTTCCCGAAATGATCCCCCACGGCAACTTCGACAACCTTGCCGGGCTCATTCCACAATGCCAGGTCCAGAATGGCCCCATCCCTAGTTGGACTATCGACATACTGTTTCAAGAAGCCCCCCTGGATGCTCCTCAGAAATTCTGCCCCATCCAAGCCGCACAAAGCGAATCCCAGTCAATATTGGGGAAGTTAAAATCACCCACCACCACAACCCTGTTACCTTTACATCTTTCCAAAATCTGTCTACATATCTGCTCCTCTCCCTCCCGCTGGCTGTTGGGAGGCCTGTAGTAAACCCCCAACTTCCTATTCCTGAGCTCCACCCATATTGCCTCGCTGCATGACCCATCTGAGGTGTCCTCCCGCAGTACAACTGTGATATTCTCCTTAAACAGTAATACAGCTCCCCCACCCCTTTTACATTCCCCTCTATCCCGCCTGAAGCTTCTAAAGCCTGCAACATTTAGTTGCCAATCCTGCCCTTCCCTCAACCAAGTCTCTGTAATAGCAACAACATCATATTTCCAAGTACTAATCCAAGTTCTAAGTTCATCTGCCTTAACTGTTATACTTCACGCATTGAAACAAATGCACTTCAGACCACCAGTCCCGCTGTACTCAGCAACATCTCAGTTCCTGCTCTTCCTCTTCGTCCTACTGGCCTTATTTACTATGTCCTCCTCATTTATTTCACTAGCTGTCCTCCTGCTCTGGTTCCCACCCGCCTGCCACACTAGTTTAAACCCTCCCGAGTAATGCTAGCAAATCTTGCAGCAAGGATATGTGTGCTCCTTCAGTTTACATGCAACCCGTCCTTCTTGTACAGGTCCCATCTGTCCCTGAAGAGAGCCCAATGGTCCAGATATCTGAAACCCTCCCTTCTACACGAGCTGCTCAGCCACGTGTTTAGCTGCACTATCTTCCTACTTCTAGCCTCACTGGCACGTAGCACAGGGAGTAATCCAGAGATTACAATCCTCGAAGTCCTGTTTCTTATCTTTCTACCTAACTCCCTAAACTCACCCTGCAGGACCTCATCACTCTTCCTGCCTATGTCATTGGTACCGATGTGTACCACAACCTCTGGCTGTTCACCTTCCCCCCTTCAGAATGCCCCCTGTCCGTTCAGAGACATCCTTGACCCTGGCACCAGGGAGGCAACATACCATCCTGTAGTCTCTTTCACGTCCACAGAAGCGCCGATCTGTGCCCATGACTATAGAGTCCCCTATAACTATTACTCTTCTGCGCTTTGTCCCTCCACCCCCCTGCCACAGTAGTTTAAACACTTCCGAGTGACGCTAGCAAACCTTGCAGCCAGGATATTAGTGCCCTTCCAGTTTAGATGCAACCCGTCCTTCTTGTACAGGTCCCATCTGTCCCTGAAGAGAGCCCAATGGTGCAGATATCTGAAACCCTCCCTCCTACACCAGCTGCTCAGCCACGTGTTTAGCTGCACTATCTTCCTATTTCTAGCCTCACTGGCACGTGGCACAGGGAGGAATCCAGTGATTACAACCCTCGGGGTCTTGTTTTGTAATTTACTCCCTAACTTCTTAAACTCCCCCTGCAGGACCTCATCACTCTTCCTGCCTATGTCATTGCTACCGATGTGTACCACAACCTCTGGCTGTTCACCCTCCCCCTTCAGAATGCTTCCTGTCCGTTCAGAGACATCCTTGACCCTGGCACCAGGGAGGTAACATACCATCCTGGAGTCTCGTTCACGTCCACAGAAGGGCATATCTGTGCCCCTGACTATAAAGTCCCCTATAACTATTGCTCTTCTGCGCTTTGTCCCTCCCTGCTGAGCAACAGTGCCAGCCGTGGTGCAACTGCTCTGGCTGCTGCTGTTTTCCCCTGATAGGCCATACCTCGTGCAGAGTTGGTTCACCAAATCCTCTGTCCTCCATGAATGTCTGCAGCAGCTCACAACACAACCTCCAACAAACCATCCACAGCACCTCCACTAACTTTACAATAATAGAAGTAAGTCAAAAGCCCCTCACCTGTAAGTTGGATGCCTGGTCCTTTTAAATAATACTAGATGTTATGTTATGCATAATCCTCATGCTGCTGAATATATGTTCAGCTGAGAGTGACTAACACAAGCAGTCAGTGGACATGCACAGACCAAGTTTCAAAAACGTACATCAATGCTGCCGGTATGGTACATTGACAACACATTTAAAACCATCCTCAGCTCAACAACACATACATGTTCCGATTGAACTAGAGCCCTGCCCAGCTTGGGGCACTGTGCAGGCCGCACTGGAAGTGCCTGGCTGAGCAGCTCACATCTCTCTATGGATCCCAGCTTCTGTACCGTCAGCACCAGTAGTGCTATAGAGTCTAAATAGTGGCTCGGGACAGATACAGAGTGAAAGGAATTCACTTTAAAAGGAGAAATGGGAAAAGATTGAAGTCAAAACATTTTCAGGAATATGAGAATGGGCAGGAGAATGGGACTAATTGGAGGGGTGAGGCCATGGAGGGATTCAAACACAAGGATGAGAATGTTAAAATTAAGGTGCTGCCAGACCAGGAACAATGTAGATCAGTGAGCACAGGGGGATGGGTGATCGGGATTTGGTGTGAATTAGGATACAGGCAGCAGAGATCTGGATGGTCTGTGGTTTATGGAGGTTTATAACTGGGAGGGTGACCAGGATAGAATTGGAATAGTCAAGTGTGGATTTAACAAAGGTATAGGTGAGGGTTTATGCAGCAGATTGGCTGAGACAGAGGTGGAGATGGGGGATATTACAGAGGTGGTCATAGACAGGGTTGGTAATGGAGAGAATATGGAGATGGACTCAGCTCAGGTTTAAATAGAACACACCGATTGCAAACAGTCTGGTTCAGCCTCAGTATTGGGCAGGGTGGTGTATTTGTCTCACAGATAGGGGATGGAGTTTGTGATGGAGACCAATGACACTGGCTTCAGTCTTCCCAAAATTTACGTAACAGAACAGTATTTCAGTAAAACAGGTTTTACAGATCTCCTAGACGGAAATAGAGACAGCAAGGGCAGCAAAGATGAGAGATTAAATGACAAGAACTGTAATACAGTTGGCAATGGTTTATAGAGCTGATAGCTGGACATATTCACCAGGAATACAACGGCAGCAAAAAGGGCAGAGTAAATTACAGGAGCAGTAATGCTGTTAAACTTGGTTTATAGAATTAATATCTAGATAGAGAGACTTACCAGGGACACCAATAATAGCCAGAATGGGATAGTAAATGTATTGAATAATCTTCAGTGCGAGATGTATACGGAAGTTTAATGACATCCAATCATAATATGTAGAAAGGTAGTAAAGTTCCGAGGATAAACTCCTGTCCATTGTTGTAACATTCCAATCTATTGTTCTCAGATTCTGACCCATTGTTGTAACATTCCAATCTATTGTTCTCAGATTCTGACCAAGTGTTGTTGCATTCCAGTCATTTGTTCTCAGATTCTGACCAAGTGCTGCAACATTCCAGTCATTTGTTCTCAGATTCTGATCTATCCTTTCTCTCTCTCTGGAGCCGCTGATCTCTGTTGTGCCGGGGCTGATGTTCCGGCTGAAACGATGGGATAACACATGGAATCCCCTTATTAATAGAAGATGGAAAACCTCCAGTGACACAATTCGGGTCCATGGAGACTGATATTATTTGCAGTCAATGAACAAACAGATTCAGTTAACCCTTTTCAATCCAACACTTTTTGTCCCACAATAAGTAGATCATTTACCCAGTCTGGATGGGATGCATGAGGGTTGCTGAGGGATGGAATGGTGGAAGTAGCAGAGGCACTGGCCAGCATATTCCAATCCCTCTTGGATATGGGAGTGATGACGTAATTTCACTGGCTCACCACTCTCTGGGTGAAGAAATTTCTCCTCATTTCAGTCCTGAAAAGTTTACCCCGTATCCTTAGACTATGACCCCTGGTTCTGGACTCCCCCACCATCGGGAACATCCTTCCTGCAACTACCCTGTCAAATCCTGTTAGAATTTTATCGGTTTCTATGAGATCCCTCTTCACTCTTCTGAACTCCAGCGAATATAATCCTAACTCTCCTCATACGTGAGTCCCGCCATCCCCAGGAATCACTCTGATAAAACTTCGTTGCACTCCCTCTAATGCAAGAACATCCTTTCTCAGAGAAGGAAACCAAAACAGCACACAATATTCCAAGTGCGGCCTCACCAAGGCCCAGTATAAGTGCAGCAAAACAACCCTGCTCCTGTACTCGAATCCTGTCTCCATGAAGGCCAACATAACAATCGCCTTTTTCTACCGCCTGTTGCACCTGCATGCTTACCTTCAGTGACTGGTGTACGAGAACACCCATGTATCGCTGTATATTTCCCTCTCTCAGTGTGTAGCTGTTCAGATACTAATCTGCCTTCCTGTTTTTGCTACCAAAGTGGATAACCTCATATTTATTCACATTATACTGCATCTGCCATGCAATAGCCCACTCACTCAACTTGTCTGAATCACCCTGAAGCCTCTCTGCATCCTCCTCACAACTCACCCTCCCACCCAGTTTTGTGTCTTCTGAAAATTTGGAGATATTACATTTAGTTCCCTCATCTAAATCATTAATATGGAGTGTGAATAGTTGGGGTCCCAGCACCGATCCCTGTGGTACCCCACTAATCACTGCCTGCCATTTGGAAAAAGATCCGTTTATCCCTACTCTTTTTTTCCATCTGCCAACCAATTTTCTATCTATTGTAATACACTACCACTAATCCCATGCGCTGTAATTTTACTCACTAATCTCTTATGTGGGACTTTGTCGAAAGCCTTCTGAAAGTCCAAATAAACCACATTCTCTGGCTCCCCCTCATCCACTCTATTAGTTACATATTTGAAGAATTCTAATAGATTTATCAAGCATGATTTCCCTTTCGTAAATCCATGCTGACTCTGTCCGATTCTAACACTGTTCTCCAGGTGCTCTGCTTTCAAATCTTTGATAATGGACTCTCGAATCTTCCCCACTACCGACTTCAGGCTGACTTGTCTACAATTCCCTGCTTTATTTCTCCCTCCCTTTATAAATGCTGGGGTTACATTAGCTGCCCTCTAATCAGCTGGAACTGTTCCAAAGTCGAATGAATCTTGAAAGATGACCACCAAAGCATCCACTATTTCTAGTGTCACTTCTTTAAGTAATCTGGGATGTCGATTATCAGGCCATGAGGATTTATCGGCCTTCAATACCATCAACTTCCCCAACACAATTTCTCTACTAATACTGATTTCCTTCGGTTCCTTCCTCTCACTAAACCCTGTGTTCCCCAACATTTCTGGTAAGATATTTGTGCCATCCTTTGTGAAGACAGAATCAGAGTATGCATTTAGTTGGTTAGCCATTTCTTTGTTTCCCATAATAAATTCCCATGTTTCTAACTGTAAGGACCTACATTTGTCTTAACCAATCCTTTCCTCTTCACATAGCTACAGAAACCTTTACAGTCAGGTTGTATGTTCCCCACAAGCTTACCCATGTACTTTATTTTCCCCTTATTACTCAATCCCTTGGTCCTCCTTTGCTGAATTCTAAACTGCTCCCAATCCTCAGGTCTGTTGTTCCTTTCTGTTGAATGTATATGCCTCTACCGTGAATCTAATACTATCTCTAATTTTCCTTGTAAGCCATGGTTTGGCTACCTTTCCCATTTTACTTTTGCGCCAGACAGGAGTAAACAATTGTTGCAGTTCATCAATGCACTCTTTGAATATTGCCATTGCCTTTCCTCCATCATCCCTTTAAGTAACGTTTCCCAATCCATCAGAGCCAACTGGTGCCTCATACCTTCATACTTTCCTTTATTAAAATTCACGACCCTAGTCTCAGAATCAACTACGTCACTCTCTATCTTGGAGTCATAGATTCGTACAGCATAGAAACAGGCCCTTCGGCCCACTGCGTCCATGCCGACCATAATGCCGATCTGTACTGGTTCCACGTGCCTGCATTAATTCCATATCCGTCTATGCTTTGCTCATTCAAATACCTGTCCAGATGACTCTTAAATGTGGCTACTGTTCCTGCCTCCACCACCTCCTCTGGCAGCTCATTCAGATACGCAATATTCTTTGTGTGAAAAAATTACCCTTTTAATCCCCTTTTCACCTACTCCCTTTCATCTTAAATCTATGCCCTCCAGTTTTAGTCACCCCCACCCATGGGAAACAGACTCTGGCTACCTGCTCAGTCTATGCCTCTCATAATTTTATATACCTCCATCATGTCCCCTCTCAGTCGTCTTTGCTCCAGTGAAAACAGCCCCAGCCTACCCAATCTCTCTTTATAACTCAAGCCCTCCAAACCAGGCAACATCCTTATGAATCTGTTCTGCACCTTCTCTAGCTTAATCACATCTTTCCTGTCGTGCTGCGACCAGAACTGCACACTGTCCTCCAAATGCGGAATAACCAATGTTATGTACAACTGTAACATGACGTCCCAACGCTTGTACTCCATGCCGCATTTGATGAAGACAAGCATGCCATACACCTTCTTCACCCCCCAGTCTACCTGTGTTGCCACATTCAGGGAACTATGCACTTGCACCCCAAGGTCTCTCTGCTCAACAACACTCCCCAGGCCCTGTCATTCACTGTATATGTACTGCACTGGTTTAACTTCCCAAAATGCATCACTTCGCACTTGTCTGCATTAAATTCCATTTGCCAATCCCTTGCCCACTTTCCAAGTTTATCTATATCCTGTTGTAACCTTACACAACCTTCTTCACTTTCTACTATCCCATCAATTTTTGTATCATCTGCAAACTTACCAATCATGACCCCTACATTCATATCCAAGTCATTAATATATATGACAAACAAGAGAGGACCCAGAACCGATCCCTGTGGCACACCACTGGTCACCAGCCTCCAATGTGAAAAACAATCCCCCACTACCATCCGATCACCAAGCCAATTTTGTATCCAATTGGCTAGCACATCCTGGATCCCATGTGTTTGAACCTTCTGGACCAGCCGACCATGCGGGACCTTGTCAAAGGCCTTGCTAAAGTCCATGTAGACAACGTCCTTCGCCCTGCCCCCGTCAATCCTCTTGGTCACCTCCTCAAAAAACTCGATCAAATTCCTGAGACATGATTCCCATGCACAAAGCCATGCTGACTATCCCTAATCAGACGTTGCCTTTCCAGATGCATATAAATCCTGTCTGTCAGAATCCCTTCCAATAACTTTCCCACCACTGATGTAAGGCTCACCAGCCTGTTGTTCCCTGGCTTATCACTGCTGCCCTTATTAAATAAAGGCACAACATTAGCTATCCTCCAGTCTTCCGGTACCTTACCCATGGCTAACGATAATGCAAAAATCTCTGCTCGGGCTCCAGGAATATACTCCCGTTCTTCCCATAGCATCCTAGGATACACCTGGTGAGGCCCTGGGGATTTATCTATCTTAATGCGCTTCAAAACCTCCAACACAGCCTCCTTTGTAATGTTGATATGCTCCAGGATATCACTGTTCCCTCCCTTGAACTCACCAGCTTCCATGTTGTCTCCATGGTAAATAAAGACGAGAAGTATTCATTTAAGACCTCGCCCATTTCCCGTGGCTGCACACGTAGATTACCACACTGATCCTTAAGGGGACCGACTCTCTCCCTAGCTACCCTTTTACTCCTAATATACTCATAAACTATTTTAAGATTCTCCATTATCTTATCTGCCAGGGAAATCTCATGGCCCCTTTTCTCCCTCATAATTTCTTTCTTGAGTGCACTCCTACATCCACTCTATTCCTGGAGGGACTCATTTGATCCCCGCTGCCTATACCTGACATATGCCTCCTTCTTTGTCCTGATCAGACCCTCAACATCCCTCATCAACCAAGGTTCCCTAAACTTGCCAGCCTTGCCCTTCCATCTAACAGGAATATGCCGGCCCATAACTCTTACTATCTCACTTTTAAAAGCCTCCCACTTGCCAGACGTTCCTTTACCTGTACACAGCCCTTTCATTCAACTTTGGAGAGTTCCTGTCTGATGCTATCAAAATTAACCTTCCTCCAATTTAGGACTTCATTCTGAGGACCAGTCCTATCCTCATCCATAACTATCTTGAAGGTAATAGAGTTATGGTCACTGGTTCCAAAGTGCTCCCTCACTAACACATCATCCACCTGCCCATCCTCATTTCCAAAGAGGAGGTCGAGTGTAGCCTTTTCTCTCGTAGGGCCATCCACATACTGTTTCATAAAACTATCCTGGACACACTTAACAAATTCTTGCCCATCTGATCCCTTAGCACCAAGGCAGTCCCAGTCAATATTAGGAAAGTTAAAATCACTTACTATTACAACCCTATAATTCCTACACCTACCTGTGATTTCCCTGCATATATGCTCCTCCAATTCCCTCTGACTATTGGGGGGCCGATAGTATAATGCCATCAAAGAGATCACCACTTGCTTATTTCTAAGCTCCACTCATTTGGCCTCACTGGACGTTCCCCGCGGGATATCCTCTCTAACTACTGCCGTGATGTGCTCCCTAATCAATAGTGCAACTCCCCATCCTCTCTTCCCTCCAACTGAAGCATCGGTACCCCATAACATTGAACCACCAGTCTTGCCGATCCCTCAACCACGTTTCTGTAATAGCTATAATATCACAATCCCATGTACTGATCCATGCTCTGATTTCATCTGCCTTACCTGTAAGGCCTCTTGCATTAAAGTAGTTTAGTTTAGAGATACAGCACTGAAACAGGCCCTTCGGCCCACCGAGTCTGTGCCGACCATCAACCACACATTCATACTAATCCTACATTAATCCCATGTTCCTATCACATCCCCACCTGTCCCTATATATTTCCCTACCACCTGCCTATACTAGGGGCAATTTATAATGGCCAATTAACCTATCAACCTGCAAGTCTTTGGCATGTGGGAGGAAACCGGAGCACCCGGAGGAAACCCACGCAGACACAGGGAGAACTTGCAAACTCTGCACAGGCAGTACCCAGAATGGAACCCGGGTCCCTGGAGCTGTGAGGCTGAGGTGCTAACCACTTGCAGTTTAGTCGACCAGACCTTCCACGCTCCCTGTCAGGCCACTGCCAGGCCCGCCTCCTGGACATGCTTGCATTAACCTCTACATTTAACTTAACTATGTCATCGGAGAGACTACTACTTTGAGTCCCACCTCTCTGCAAGACTAGTTTAAACCCTCCCGAGTAGTACTAACAAACCTCCCCGCAAGGATATTGGTCCCCTTCCAGTTTAGATGCAATCCGACCCTCTTCAACAGGTCACCTCTGCACCAGAAGAGATCCCAATGATCCAAGTCGCTGAAGCCCTCCCGCCTACACCAGCTCTTCAGCCACACTTTCATTTCCTTAATCCTCCTATTCCTATCCTCACTAGCACGTGGCACAGGGAGTAATCCTGAGATTCTTCTTCCTCTTTGTCTTTGGCCTCCTTACCTCGAGAGACAATGGGGAAGCGCCTGGAGGTGGTCAGTGGTTTATGCAGCAGCGCCTGGAGTGGCTAAAAAGGCCAATTCTCGAGTGACAGGCTCTCCCACAGGTGCTGCAGAAAAATTTGTCTGTCGGGGCTGTTACATAGTTGGCTCTCCCCTTGCGCTTCTGTCTTTTTTCCTGCCAACTGTGAAGTCTCTTCAACTCGCCACACTTTAGCCCCTCCTTTATGGCTGCCCGCCAGCTCTGGCGATCGCTGGCAACTGACTCCCACGACTTGTGATCAATGTCACAGGACTTCATGTCGCATTTGCAGACGTCTTTAAAGCAGAGACATGGACGGCCGGTGGGTCTGATACCAGTGGCGAGCTCGCTGTACAATGTGTCTTTGGGGATCCTGCCATCTTCCATGCGGCTCACATGGCCAAACCATCTCAAGCGCCGCTGACTCAGTAGTGTGTATAAGCTGGGGATGTTGGCCGCCTCGAGGACTCCTGTGTTGGAGATACGGTCCTGCCACCTGATGCCAAGTATTCTCCGGAGGCAGTGAAGATGGACTGAATTGAGACGTCGCTCTTGGCTAACATACGTTGTCCAGGCCTCGCTGCCATAGAGCAAGGTACTGAGGACACAGGCTTGATACACTCGGACTTTTGTGTTCCGTGTCAGTGCGCCATTTTGCCACACTCTCTTGGCCAGTTTGGACATAGCAGTGGAAGCCTTTCCCGTGCGCTTGTTGATTTCTGCATCTAGAGACAGGTAACTGGTGATAGTTGAGCATCGGTAGGTGAACTCTTGAAACACTTCCAGAGCGTGGCCGCCGATATTGATGGATGGAGCATTTCTGACATCCTGTCCCATGATGTTCATTTTCTTGAGGCTGATGGTTCGGCCAAATCCTGAGATTACCCCTAGAGGTTCTACTTTTTAACCTGCCTAACTCCCTATATTCACTTTGCAGGACCTTATCTCTCTTCCTGTCTATGTCGTTAGCATCAATATGGACCACGACCTCTGGCTGCTCACTCTCTCCTTTCAGAATTTCCTGCAGCCACTCCGAGACATCCTTGACCCTAGCAGCAGCGAGGCAACATACCATCCTGGTGCCTCTTTTGCGGCCACAGAAACGCCTACCTGCACCCCTTACGATAGAATTTCCTATCACGAAAACTCTTACACCCCTTTTCCTGCCCTGCTGTGCGGCAGAGCCCTCTGTGGTCCCATGGGCCTGGCTGTTGCTGCTTTCCCCTGGGAGGTCATCCCCCCCAACAGTATCCAAAGCGGTCTATCTGTTTGAGAGGGGGGTGGCCACAGGGGACTCCTGCACTACCTGCCTGTGCCTACTACTCCGTCTGGTGGTCACCCATCGCTTTTCTGCCTGTGCAGCGATTACCTGCGGTGTGACCACCTCGCTAAACATGTTATCCACGACTTCCTCAGCATTATGGATGCTCCACAGTGATTTCATCTGCAGCTCCATCTCCGTAATGTGGGTAACCAGCAGCTGCAGATGGATACACTTCCTGCACACATGGTCACCAGGGAAACTGTAAGCATCCCTGATTTCCCACAAAGGGAAGGAGGAACAGATCACGGGGCTGAACTCTCCTGTCATGACTTACCCTTAGATTAATTAGTTACATCCTTAATTTAAAAAATACTAATTACATGAGGGGCCTTGTTCTGCCCACTTCAAACCAAGGTTCTTAATAATTAATAAAAAGAAACACTTCAGTAGTACTCACCTTATCACCAGAGTTTTTTATCCACAAAAATAAACTTTTCACTTTTTCAAAGATATCTACATGCACTAACAGCTGCTACTCACCCAACCAATCAGCTTGCAACTCCCCCCTGCAGACACTCCCCCCTGCTCTCATGCTCATTTCTCTGTCCTGGGATTGCTGCAGTGTTCCAGTGAACATCAACGTAAGCTCGAGGAACAGCATCTCATCTAACGATTAGGCACACTGCAGCCTGCCGGACTGAACATTGAGTTCAATAATTTCAGAGCATGACAGCCCCCCAATTTACTTTCATTTTTAGTTATTTTTCTTCCTTTTTTTTACATTCTTTTTTACATTTTTTACAATCTTTTTTTGCATTTATTTCATTTCATCTTAGTTTGTTCAGTTTGCTGACCCACTGTTTTTTTCCAGGTTTTTTATCAGGTTTGCACTTGCTGCTGTTCAATATTCAGTGTATTTACACCTAATCTGTACTAATGCTTTGTCTTTCAACACACCATTAACATATTGTTTGCCTTTGCTCCGTGACCTTTTGGTCAGCTATGTGGCCTGGTCCAATCTGCACCTTCTCCTTTGTTATCTCTTGCCCCACCCCCACATCACTTGTTTATAATCTGTGACTTTTCTAATATTTGTCAGTTCCGAAGAAGGGTCACTGACCCGAAACGTTAACTCTGCTTCTCTTTCCACAGATGCTGCCAGACCTGCTGAGTGATTCCAGCATTTCTTGTTTTTATTTCAGATTTTCAACATCCGCAGTATTTTGCTTTTATTATGGCCTGTTCTCTGGTTGGTTCCTCAACGTATTGGTCCAGAAAACTATCCCATATACATTCCATGAATTCCTCCTTGACGTTATTGTGCCAAATTTGATTTGACCAATCTATATGCAGATTAAACTCACCCATAATTACAGATGTTGCTTTATCGTATGCATCTCTAATTTCCTGTTTAAGACCATTCCCACATCACCACCATAGTTTGGGGGTCAATATATAACACCCACTATCGTTTTTTGCCCCTTAGTGTTTCTCAGCTCTTCCCATGCAGACTCCACATCATCAGAGCTAATATCCTTCCTCACTATTGCGTTAATTTCCTTTTTAACCAGAAATGCAACTCCACCGCGGGTGGAAATAAGCCGTTTTACTGATGGTGTGAATATTTGGTCGGAAGCCCATCGCCAGGCATCTCAAGGTTAACTATGTACCCACGTTTCTGAACAGTTTGACTTCGTCTCAAGCATTTACAAAGGAGAGGGATGGAGTGTGTAGCTAGGAAATGTTTGGAGCAGAGACAGAAAACAATGGCTTCAATCTTCTCAATATTTAATTGGCATTGCAGATGTGTGAGGTAATACATTTTGAAAGGATGAATGAGGAGAGACAATACAAGTTAAATGGTATAACTATAAAGGTGGTGAAATAACAGAGACACCTGGGGTGTTTGTACACAAATCTTTGAAGCTGGCACGAAAGGGTAGCGAAACAGTTAATAAATATATGGGATCCTAGGTTTTCTAAAAAGAGGCAAAATGAACAAAAGCAAGGACATCATGTGAAACATTTATAAAATACTAGTTCAGCTGCACATGAAGTCTTGTGTCGAATACTGGGAACCACACTTTAGGAAGCACATGAAGCCTTTGGAGAGGTGACAGAACTGTTTTACTAGAACTTGTCCAAGCATGAGGGATTACAGTTATGTATTTGGGATTGTTCTGCTTAGAGCAGAGAACTCACAGAGGAGATTTAATTGAGCTGTTTAACATTAGGAAGGGTTTAGATAAATTAAATAAAAAGAAACTGTTTCCAATGTCCAAGGGACCGCTAACCAGAGACACAGTTTTAAGGTGATTGGTAAAAGAAGCAGACATGAGGATTTTTGTTTCTGAGTGGTTTGGATTTGGAATACAATGTCTGATAGACTGATGGATCCAGATTCAACAGTGGATCCCAAATGGGAATTGGATAAATATCTGAAGCAGAAGAAATGTTAGGATATAGTGAAAGAGTCAGGGAGTGGGAGTAACTGGATTGCTCTTTGAAAGGGCCAGCACTGAATTGATGGGCAGAATAACATCATTCAGGGCTGTGCAATTCTATGATTCTATGATTGTTCCTGTCTGTACTTTCCCAGTATTCCTATCCTTTCAACAGGTGTTTGAGAAAGTACCACATAACAGCAGTGTTACCGAATTAGAAACACATGGGATTAAAGGGTCAATGTCAGCCGTGGCTCAGTTTGTAACTCTCTCCCCTTTCAATCACAAGCTTCTAGGATCAAGTGTCTCTGCAGGACTTGATGACAAGAATCAAGGCTGACACTGCAGTGCAGTACTGAGGGATTGTTGCACTGTCAGAGGTGCCACCTTATCAAAGAAAAGGTAAAGCCAGGCCCCGTCTGCCCTCTCAGGTGGATGTAAACATCCTATGGAATTATTTAGAAGGTCAGGGGAATTATTCCCAGTGTCCTGGTCAACATTTACCCCTCAAATTAACATCACAAAAAGAGATCTGATCATGATCACACTGCTACTTGTGGGATCTTGCTTAGGCTTTATTAATAGAGACACAGAGTAGAATAGTCAGGATGATATATTAATCCCATAGAAAAGACTAGTTCATCTGCACCTGGACTATTGTGTCCAATAATGGAAAACCCACTTTAGGAAGGACATTAAACCTTTGGAGAGGGGATTTCCAGGGATGAGGGATTACAGTTATGTAGCTGGGACTGTTCACCTCAGAGCAGGGAAATTTAAAAGGAGATCTGATCGAAATGTTTAAGATTATGAAGGATTTAGATAAATTAAATAAAATGAAATTGTTTCCAATGTGCGAGGGGCCATTAACCAGAGGACACAGATTTACGGTGATTGGAAACAAGAAGCAGAGGTGACACGGGGATTTTTTTTAGTCAATGGGTGTTTCGGATTTGCAGTGTGTGGTCTGGTAGGCTGAAGGATACAGATTCAATAGTAGATTCCAAAAGGGAATTGGATAGATATCTTAAGGCAGAAAAAATGGAAGAATCTGGGAAAGAGCCCGGGTGAGGGACTAACTGGAAGCTTTTCAAAAGTGACAGCACAGACTTGATGGACCAAATGACCTCCTTCAGTGCAATGCTATTCTATAATTCCTATGATTGTTCCTGCCTGTACTTTCCCAATATTCCTATCCTTTAAACGGGCGTTTGATAAAGTACCACATCACAACCATGTTACCGAATTAGAAACACATGGGATTAAAGGACCAATGTCAGCAGTGGCTCAGTTTGTAGCTCTTCCCCTTTCAGTCACAAGATTCAAGGATCAAATGTCACTGCAGGACTTGATCACAAGAATCAAGGCTGACACTGCAGTGCAGTACTGAGGGAGTGCTGCACTGTCACAGGTGCCGCCTTATCAAAGAAAAGGTAAAGCCAGGCCCCGTCTGCCCACTCATGGGATGGAAAGATCCCATGGAATTATTTAGAAGGTCAGGGGAATTATTCCCAGTGTCCTGGTGAACATTTACCCCTCAAATCAACATCACAAAACAGATCAGATCATGATCACACTGCTACTTGTGGGATCTTGCTGTGCGGAGAAACAATATAAACTCAATGGTACCATTATAAAGTGGGTGCAGGATTAGAGAGAACTGGGGGTGTACACACACAGATCTTTGAAGGTAACATGTAGTTTCCTTGGTGTTGGAGAGAGGCACAGAGTAATAAAACTCAGGAGGAAATGCTGATTTTTATACATTCTTGGTTAGGTCCCAGCTGGAGAATTGTGTCCAATTCTGATCACCACACTTTGGTAAGGATGTCAAGGATTTAGTGAAGATACAGAGATGATTTACTAGAATGGTACCAGGGACCTGGGAATTCAGTTACGTGGAGAGATTGGAAAAGCTGGGATTGTTCTCTTTCGAGCAGTGAAGGGTAAGGGGAGATTTAATATCGAATTCAAAATCATGAAGGGTTTTGATAGGTAATTAATGTGAAACTGTTTCCAGTGTCAGAAAGTTCAGTATGAAGAAGACACAGATTGAAGGGAATTGACAAAGAACCAGAGGTGAAATGAGGAGAATTTTCTTACACAGCGAGTTGTTGGGTTGTGGGATTCACTGCCTGAAAACATGGTGGAAGCAGATTCAATAATATCTTTCAAAAGAGAATTCAGCAAATACATGAATTGGAATTTAAAAAGCTGGAATGTGGGGCAAGAGGAGGGTAGAGGAACTAATTAGATATCTCTTTCAAAGAGACTGCACTGACACAATGGGCCGAATATCCTCCTTCTGTGCGTCGGGTTTGTGATTCATGATCTGCCCGTGCCCGTTCTTGTTGAGGCAGGTGACACACAAAGCTTCTGCTGTCTCCTCATTTCCATGAATTCTACTTGCTGCCCAGGGTGACCCGCACTGCTGTCTGTCTGCACTTTTAACTGGGACAGAACTGTGTGTGAGGCTGGCTCGTGTTTCAACCAGCATTCAGCTTTTAAAGTCAGTCTGTCCCACTTAAAGGGAAGCTGCACTGAATCACAGGAGGCTGCGTGTGCTGACTGTGAATTCTGCAATTGGAAACAAGGTAACTGGAACATTAGGGCGGCACAGTGGTGCAGTGGTTAGCACTGCAGCCTAACAGCTCCAGCGACCCGGGTTCAATTCTGGGTACTGCCTGTGTGGAGTTTGCAAGTTCTCCCTGTGTCTGCGTGGGTTTCCTCCGAGTGCTGCGGTTTCCTCTCACATGCCAAAGACTTGCAGGTTGATAGGTTAATTGCCCATTATAAATTGCCCCTAGTATAGGTAGGAGGTAGGGAAATATAGGGACAGGTAGGAATATGTGGCAGGAATATGGAATTAGTGTCGGATTAGTATAAATGGCTGGTTGATGATCGGCACAGACTCGGTGGGCCGAAGGCCTGTTTCAGTGCTGTATCTCTAACACTAAAACTAAAAAGCTATAGAGGGCTCTGCAGTTCACGGATGTGGTGCTGGAAACCTGAGTCATGGAGGGTGACAGGAGGAAAGAGGCCATGTTTCCATGGCGTGCGGCCGAGGCCCTCAAGTAACGCTCTCTGAAGGGACTGGGAGAAGGTGGCCAGGGATGTCAATGCAAGAGGTGTGGGCCCGAGGACGTGGCAGCAGTGCCAGAAGAAGTTTAATGAGTTCACACCGGTGTTCGATGTCAGTGACTTCATCTCCAAATGGCATCTCCTACCCCCAACATCACCAACATCTCACACTGCTCAATGCACCACACCCCCATCACTCACCCATCAGGAGCACCTAACACTCAGGACTCACACCGAACATTCACATACTCCACCTCACCCTCACACACCTTCCACTGATACCAGCCTCATACCCACCTCTCACTGCCTCCACATACCTCCAGCTATTCAGCTATGGCAGGCACATCACCCAAATACAGTGAAACACAATTACTGATATTCCATCCCATCTCTTACAGGACAAGGTGGCCCATAATCACAGGCGAAGAAGTGAACCGGCAGGGGCCAGGCAGACCTTCATCCCCTGAGCCAAAGGGAGGAGATGGTTCTCCACATCATGGGACCGGCTGTGACAGAGCCTGTCGCATCTGACATGACCGAGAGCATTCAGGATGATGCTATGCACCTGCCTGATGTCCCTTCTTAACTCCCACCTCCCCCTCATGCTGCTGTCTGGGATGATGTACAAGCTGCAGATGGTGGGACCATGGACCTCCTGCTTTCCATCCCACCCCCAATACCTCCACCCAACCCTCCCCTTCTGATTTTGTACTTTCCAACGATAACTGAAAACTGCCAGCTTCCCAGTCACAGCAGCTCCAGGAGACAGAGAAAGAGCAGCAGCACAGCACTGATGGTGAAGCCCCATCACTTGCTCTGATACTCACAGCCAACAGCTCAAATACTTACACTGTGTGTGCTTTAGAGGCTGGTATAGAGTCAGAATCTGCATGTGGTGAGTCACCGAACACGAGTGAGCTACAGCCAGGCCACGGGGAAAGGATAGTTCATGTGCCAGATCACCGGAGGGCAAGGTCACAAACGAGGTATAATACACAGGACTCAGATGTAAACATTGGTGGAACAGCATGCAGGAGAATGCTGATCGACATGTACACTGAGATACTTTGTCCATTGACAGGCCTGTCAGACATTCTGTTATCACTGTCAAGGAACATGGAGGAGTCCGGCTCCAACATGGCACAGGACATTGCACAGAGCTAGAAGCCTATTCATTCCCCTGTGGAAGTGGTCACTAACTCTATGACAGCATTAGGGGACCCAGCTGTAATCCAGTGTTTGGTGACCATTAGATTAGATTAGAACATTACAGCTCAGTACAGGCCCTTCGGCCCTCGATGTTGCGCCGACCTGTGAAACCATCTGACCTACACTGTTCCATTTTCATCCATATGTCTATCCAATGACCATTTAAATGCCCTTACAGTTGGCGAGTCTACTACTGTTGCAGGCAGGGCGTTTCACGCCCTACTACTCTCTGAGTAAAGAAACTATCTCTAACATCTGTCCTGTATCTATCACCCCTCAACTTAAAGCTATGTTCCCTCGTGTTTGCCATCACCATCCGAGGAAAAAGACTCTCACTATCCAGCCTATCTAACCCTCTCATTATCTTGTAATGGCTCTATTAACTCACCTCTCCTCCTCCTTCTCTCCAACGCAAACAACCTCAAGTCCCTCAGCCTTTCCTCGTAAGACCTTCCCTCCATACCAGGCAACATTCTGGTAAATCTCCTCTGCACCCTTTCCAAAGCTTCCACATCCTTCCTATAATGCGGAGACCAGAACTGCACGCAATACTCCAGGTGCGGTCTCACCAGAATTTTGTACAGCTGCAGCATGACCTCGTGACTCCGAAACTCGATCCCCCTACTAATAAAAGCTAACACACCATATGCCTTCTTCACAGCCCTATTAACCTGGGTAGCAACTTTCAGGGATTTATGTACCTGGACACCAAGATCTCTCTGTTCATCTACACTACCAAGAATCTTCCCATTAGCCCAGTACTCTGCCTTCCTGTTACTCCTTCCAAAGTGAATCACCTCGCACTTTTCCGCATTAAACTCCATTTGCCATCTCTCAGCCCAGCTCTGCAGCCTATCTGTGTCCCTCTGCACCCTACAACATCCTTCGGCACTATCCACAACTCCACCGACCTTCGTGTCATCCGTAAATTTACTAACCCACCCTTCTACACCCTCTTCCAGGTCATTTTTAAAAATGACAAACAGCAGTGGCCCGAAACAGATCCTTGCGGTACACCACCAGTAACTAAACTCCAGGATGAACATTTGCCATCAACCACCACCCTCTGTCTTCTTTCAGCTAGCCAATTTCTGATCCAAAGCTCTAAATCACCTTCAACCCCATACTTCCGTATTTTCTGCAATAGCCTACCGTGGGGAACCTTATCAAACGCCTTACTGAAATCCATATACACCACATCCACTGCTTTACCCTCATCCACCAGTCTGGTCACCTTCTCGAAAAACTCAATAAGGTATGTGAGGCACGAACTACCCTTCACAAAACCGTGCTGACTATCGCTAATGAACTTATTCTTTTCAAGATGATTATAAATCATGTCTCTTATAACCTTTTCCAACATTTTACCCACAACCAAAGTAAGGCTCACAGGTCTATAATTACGAGGGCTGTCTCTACTCCCCTTGTTGAACAAGGGGACAACATTTGCTATCCTCCAGTCTTCTGGCACTATTCCTGTCGACAATGACGACATAAAGATCAAGGACAAAGGCTCTGCAATCTCCTCCCTGGCTTCCCAGAGAATCCTCGGATAAATCCCATCTGGCCCAGGGGACTTATCTATTTTCACACTTTCCAAAATTGCTAACACCTCCTCCTTGTGAAACTCAATCCCATCTGGCCTAGTAGTCTGAATCTCAGTATTCTACTCGACAACATTTTCTTTCTCTGCTGTAAATACTGACGAAAGATATTCATTTAACGCTTCCCCTATCTCCTCTCATTCCACACACAACTTCCCACTACTATCCTTGATTGGCCCTAATCTAACTCTAGTCATTCTTTTATTCCTGATATACCTATAGAAAGCCTTAGGGTTTTCTTTGATCCTATCCGCCAATGACTTCTCGTGTCCTCTCCTTGCTCTTCTTAGCTCTCCCTTTAGATCCTTCCTGGCTGGCTTGGAACTCTCAAGCGCCCTAACTGAGCCTTCACGTCTCATCGTAACATAAGCCTTCTTCTTCCTTTTGACAAGCGCTTCAACTTCTTTAGTAAACCACGGCTCCCTCGCTCGACAACTTCCTCCCTGCCTCACAGGTACATATTTATCAAGGACACGCAGTAGCTGCTCCTTGAATAAGCTCCACATTTCGATTGTGCCCATCCCCTGCAGTTTCCTTCCCCATCCTACGCATCCTAAATCTTGCCTAATCGCATCATAATTTCCTTTCCCCCCGCTATAATTCTTGCCCTGCGGTATATACCTGTCCCTGCCCATCGCTAAGGTAAACCTAACCGAATTGTGATCACTATCACCAAAGTGCTCACCTACATCTAAATCTAACACCTGGCCGGGTTCATTACCCAGTACCAAATCTAATGTGGCATCGCCCCTGGTTGGCCTGTCTACATGCTGTGTCAGAAAACCCTCCTGTACACACTGGACAAAAACTGACCCATCTAAAGTACTCGAACTATAGTATTTCCAGTCAATATTTGGAAAGTTAAAGTCCCCCATAACAACTACCCTGTTATTCTCGCCCCTGTCGAGAATCATCTTCGCTATCCTTTCCTCTACATCTCTGGAACTATTCGGAGGTCTATAGAAGACTCCCAGCAGGGTGACCTCTCCTCTCCTGCTTCTAACCTCGGTCCATACTACCTCAGTAGACGAGTCCTCAAACGTCCTTTCTGCCGCTGTAATACTCTCCTTGATTAACAATGCCACACCCCCTCCTCTTTTACAATCTTCTCTGTTTTAACTGAAACATCTAAATCCCGAAACCTGCAACATCCATTCCTGCCCCTGCTCTACCCATGTCTCTGAAATGGCCACAGCATCGAAATCCCAGGTACCAACCCATGCTGCAAGCTCACCCACCTTATTCCGGATGCTCCTGACGTTGAAGTAGACACACTTTAAACCAAGTTCTTGCTTGCCAGTGCCCTCTTGCGTCCTTGTAACCTTATCCCAAGACCTCACTACTCTCAACATCCTGTACACTGGAACTACAATTTGGGTTCCCATTCCCCTGCTGAATGAGTTTAAATTCCCCCGAAGAGCACCAGCAAATCTCCCCCCCAGAATATTGGTACCCCTCTGGTTCAGGTGACGACCATCCTGTTTGTAGAGGTCCCACCTACCCCAGAATGAGCCCCATTGTCTCAGCATCCACAGCAGCACAGAAAGCAGACACCCAGCGTCTCAGTGATCCGGTGGATTACATGGATTGCTGAGGTGTCATCAAGTGGGATTTACAGTGGCTCCGTGGAGCATGAACCTGCTGTCCTCTCTCTGGATGACAGTATTTGTTCTCCCTTCACTGTCACTCCACCAATGTCCTTGCTGTTACTCATCAGCCAGCCCAGGCTGCTGCTGCCCATATCGAGGTGGTGCAGTCTGAATCCGAGCCCTCAGTGCCCAGAGCCGCTCGAGGACGTCCTGCAAGGCCATCTGCAGTCACCCCCCAGTGAAAGTCAGCAGCCTTTCACCAGCCATGCTGCCGTCACTGGAGAAACATTGTGTAGGAGCACAAGGCAGGTCGAGGGAACTCACAAGACAGGCATCAAGCGAATACACAAGTGTGAATAGTTCAGTTTTGTTTGTTTAATTGGTGATGGATAGAGATGTTAATGAAAAGGTTTTTGTTGGTGGCTTTTATTGCAGGATGGTGCCCAAGGGGACGCTGTCACGGGGCGTTCAGATGGGTGTAATGGTGGAGAATGGGGGGGATACATGGTGTGACAGGGAAGTCGTACTGTGGTATCTGGAATCTTGGCAGGGACTCTCCAACAGCCTGTCCGGGTCGAAGGCAACCAGGAAATATCCTCCCTGCCTCCTCCGCTTCCTCCTGAGGGAGCCTCCGGATTCCTGGTGCCAATGACTGTGTCCTCATGATGGTGATGATATGAAGGGTGCAGCAGAACACCATGAACTTGGACACCTGCTCCAGTGTGTACTGGAGGGCTCCCCCCGAGCGGTTAAGACATTGTAAGCATTGCTTCATCACACCGATGGTCTGTTCCACTGTGTTCCTGCTGGAGTGTTTGTTTGACTGGCAGTGGGAAGTGGGTTTGGGGGTGTAGGAGGTATAGCCATGTCTGGGGTGGGGGTGGGGGGTCCATTGTCTCTGAGGAACCGCATTCCGGTTTTCCATGGAGCTCCGAAATATTGGGACCAGCTGACTGTTTCAGAATGAAGGTATCCTGGCTGGTGCCAGGATAGTGGACATTCACCAACATGATGCACTGGGCATGCTCACACACCAACTGCACATTAATGGAGTGAGAGTTCCACCAGTTCCTGTATCTCTCCCCGTTTTCAAGGGGACCCCACAGAGCCACCTACACCATCACGAATCCCTATATCCTGACAAAGCCACAGGACCTTTCATCCTGCTTCTCTCTGCTGAGGATTGGACACAGGGCAGTCTTTGAGGTGGACAGGGGTAGACACTGAATGAGGGTCCACTGATACCCCACAAGCCTGAGGATTGGACACCGGGCAGTCTTTATAGATCCAATAGTTGGATACAGAGACTTACCAGGTACACCAATAATAGCGAGGATGGGATCGTAAATCGTTTCAATCATCTTCAGTGCAAAATAGATCCGCCATTCTAATGTTATCCAAAAATAATCTGCAGTAATTTCGCCAAGCCAATAGGAGAAACTCCTGCTGCCCATTGTTGTAACATTCCAATCTATTGTTCTCAGATTCTGACCCATTGTTGTAACATTCCAATCTATTGTTCTCAGATTCTGACCCTTTGTTGTAACATTCCAATCTATTGTTCTCAGATTCTGACCCATTGTTGTAACATTCCAATCTATTGTTCTCAGATTCTGACCCTTTGTTGTAACATTCCAATCTATTGTTCTCAGATTCTGACCCATTGTTGTAACATTCCAATCTATTGTTCTCAGATTCTGACCCTTTGTTGTAACATTCCAATCTATTGTTCTCAGATTCTGACCCATTGTTGTAACATTCCAATCTATTGTTCTCAGATTCTGACCCATTGTTGTAACATTCCAATCTATTGTTCTCAGATTCTGACCCATTGTTGTAACATTCCAATCTATTGTTCTCAGATTCTGACCCATTGTTGTAAGATTCCAATTCATTGTTATCAGAATCTGATCTATCCTCTCCATCTCACTGCAGCCACGGATCCCTGTTCGTATCAGGGTTGATGCTCCAACTGAAACTATGGGATAGCACTTTGAATGGAGCCCATTATTTATAGAAGAGGGAAACCCTCCAGTGACGCAATTAGTGTCCATAGTGACTGACATTAATTACAGTCACTGAACAAACAGGTTCAGTCAACCCCTTTCAATCCAAAACTTTTTGTATCACAATAAAGTAAAAGATTTACCTGGTTTAGATAGGATATATGAGGTTTGTTGAGGGAAAGAATGGTGGACATAGCAGGGGCACTGGCCAGAATTTTACAATCCTCCTTAGATATGAAAGAGTTGTCAGAGGACTGGAAGGCTATAAATGTCACACCCTGTTTCCAAAAAGAGAGATTCGGTAAACCCAGAAACTATGTTGGTGTTGGTGTTTGGTAATTTGTAGACGCTGTAGCCCAGTGCAAATAGGTATCTTGCTTGGGAAAACAGGGTATAATAAATAACACGTGCCAGTGAGGATAGAAATAGGAATATGGTGCAGTTAAACACGTGGCTGAACAGCTGGTGGAGAAGGGAGGGTTTCTGATATCGAGACGATTGGGATCTCTTCAGGGACAGATGGGACCTTTACAAGAAGGACGGGATGCATCTAAACTGGAGGGGCACAAATATCCTGGCTGCGAGGTTTGCTAGCGACACTCGGGAGGGTTTAAACTGGTGTGGCAGGGGGTGGGAAGCAGAGCAGAAGGACAGAAAGTGAAATAAATGAGGGGGAACAAGTAAATAAGGCCAGTAAGACGAAGAGGAAGAGCAGGCAGGGAGATGTTGCGGAGCACAGCGGGACTGGCGGTCTGAAGTACATTTGTTTCAATGCAAGAAGTATAACAGGTCAGGCAGATGAACTTAGAGCTTGGATTATTACTTGTAAATCTGATGTTGCTGCTATTACAGAGAATTGGTTGAGGGAAGGGCAGGATTGGCAGCTAAATGTTCCAGGCTTTAGAAGCTTCAGGCGGGATATACGGGGTGTAAAAGGGGTGGGTGAGTTGCATTGCTGGTTAAGGAGAATATCACAGCTGTACTGCGGGAGGACACCTCGGAGGGGGCATGCAGCGAGGCAATATGGGTGGAGCTCAGGAATAGGAAGGGTGCAGGCACGATGTTGGAGGTTTACTACAGGCCTCCCAACAGCCAGCGGGAGGTAGAGGAGCAGATATGCAGACAGATTTTGGAAAGATGTAAAGGTAACAGGGTTGCAGTGGTGGGTGATTTTAACTTCCCCAATATTGACTGGGACTCACTTAGTGCTAGGGGCTTGGATGGGGCAGAATTTGTGAGGAGCATCCAGGAGGGCTTCTTGAAACAATACGTAGATAGTCCAACTAGGGATGGGGCCATACTGGACCTGGTATTGTGGAATGAGCCCGGCCAGGTGGTCGAAGTTTCAGTCGGGGAGCATTTCCGGAACAGTGACCATAATTCCATAAGTTTTAAGGTACTTGTGGATAAGGATAAGAGTAGTCCTCGGGTGAAGGTGCTAAATTGGGGGAAGGCTAATTATAACAATATTAGGCAGGAACTGAAGAATTTAGATTGGGGGCGGCTGTTTGAGGGTAAATCAGCATCTGACATATGGGAGTCTTTCAAGCGTCAGTTGATTTGAATCCAGGACCAGGATGACCCTGTGAAGAAGAGCGATAAGTTTGGCAAGTTTCTGGAACCTTGGATAACGCGGGATATTGTGAGTCTAGTCAAAAAGAAAAAGGAAGCATTTGTAAGGGCTGGAAGGCTTGGAACAGACGAATCATTTGAGGAATATAAAGACAGTAGGAAAGAACTTAAGCAAGGATTCAGGAGGGCGAAAAGGGTTAACATGAAGTCATTGGCAAACAGGATTAAGGAAAATCCCAAGGCTTTTTATACGTATATAAAGAGCAAGAGGGTAACCAGGGAAAGGGTTGGCCCACTCAAGGACAGAGAAGGGAATTCTACGTATGGAGCCAGAGGAAATGGGCGAGGTGCTAAATGAGTACTTTGCATCAGTATTCACCAAGGAGAAGGACTTGGTGCATGATGAGCCTAGGGAAGGGAGTGCAGACAGCCTCAGTCATCTCATTATCAAAAAGGAGGAGGTGTTGGGTATCTTGCAAAGCATTAAGGTAGATAAGTCCCCAGGGCCTGATGGGATCTAACCCAGAATACTGAGGGAGGCAAGGGAAGAAATTGCTGGGGCCTTGACAGTAATCTTTGCATCCTCATTGGCGGCAGGTGAGGCCCCAGAGAACGGGGGAATAGCCAATGTTGTTCCTTTGTTTAAGAAGGGTGGCAAGGATAATCCAGGAAATTATCGGCCGGTGAGCCTGACGTCAGTGGTTGGGAAATTATTAGAGATGGTTCTTCGGGACAGGATTTACTCCCATTTGGAAACAAATGGACGTATTAGCGAGAGGAAGCATGGTTCTGTGAAGGGGAGGTCGTATCTCACTAATTTGATTGAGTTTGTGAGGAAGTGACGAAGATATTAGATGAAGGAAGGGCATTGGATGTTATCTATATGGACTTCAGTAAAGCCTTTGACAAGATGGCAGACTGATACAAAATGTGATGTCATATGGGATCAGAGGAGAGCTGGCAAGATGGATACAGATCTGGCTCAGTCATAGAAGACAGAGGGTAGCAGTGGAAGTGTGCTTTTCTGAATGGAGGGATGTGACTAGTGGTATTCCACAGGGATCAGTGCTGGGACCTTTGCTCTTTGTAGTATATATAAATGATTTGGAGGAAAATGTAGCTAGTCTGATAAGTACGACACAAAGGTTTGTGGAGTTGCGGACAGTGATGAGGATTGTCAGAGGATACAACAGAATATAGATCGGTTGGCGACTTGGGTGGCGAAATGGCAGATGGAGTTTAATCCGGAAAAATGTGAGGTAATGCATTTTGGAAGGTCTAAAGCAGTTGGGAAGTTTACAGTAAATGGCAGAACGCTTAGGAGTATTGACAGGCAGAGAGATCTGGGCGTACAGATCCACAGGTGACTGAAAGTGGCAACGCGGGTGGATAAGGTAGTCAAGAAGGCATACGGCATGCTTGCCTTCATCTTTCGCGGCATAGAGTATAAAAATAGGCAAGTCATGCTGCAGCTGTACAGAAATATAGTTAGGCCACACTTACAATATTGCGTGCAATTCTGGTCGCCACACTACCAGAAGGATGTGGAGGCTTTGGTGAGGGTACAGAGGAGGTTTACCAGGATGTTGCCTGGTCTGGAGGGTATGAGCTATGAGAGAAGGTTGGATAAACTCGGAATGTTTTCACTGGAACGACGGAGGTGGAGGGGCGACATGATAGAGGTTTACAATGTTATGAGCGGCATGGACAGAGTGGATAGTCAGAAGCTTTTTCCCAGGATGCAAGAGTCAGTTTCTAGGGGACATAGGTTTAAGGTGAGAAGGGCAAAGTTCAGAGGGGATGTGCGAGGCAAGTTCTTTACACAGAGGGTGGTGACTGCCTGGAACCTGTTGCCGGGGGAGGTGGTGGAAACAGTTACCGTAGAGACGTTTAAGAGGCATCTAGACAAATACGTGAATAAGATGGGTATAGAGGGATCCGGACCCCGGAAGTGCAGAAGGTTTTAGTTTAGGCAGGCATCGTGATCGGAGCAGGCTGCGAGGGCTGAATGGCCTGTTTCTGTGCTGTACTGTTATTTGTTTGTTCTTTGACATTCAGCACTGATAGGTTAATGGAACATCATGTCTGATAATCTTAATCAAGTTAGTTGATGACATAACTGTGAGTGTTGATGAGGATAATGTGTTTTGTCTTATGTATATGGACTTTCAAAAGGCCTGTGATCAAATGACATTTCGTTGACTTGTTATGAAAGATGGAACACATGGATTAATGTGACAGTGATAGTGTGGATATGACACTGACTCAGGGACAGAAAGCAGAGAGAAGTGGTGAACAGACATTGTTCAGAATGGGGGAGGGGGAGTATACAGTATTGTGTCTCAGGGGTCCGTATTGGAACTAGCGCTGTTCCTGACATACAAATAGATATATGAATGACATAGACCTTTATGTAAAGAAAAACATAATTTCATGTCTTTCAGATGACATGAAACTCATAACTAAGGGTGCCAAACGCACAGACCACAGAATCATCCAACCTCACAGACCTTGTTTTTTAAAGAATTATTCCGGATTCATATCCAACCACAATTTATTTCTCATTCTAATGTATTTGTGTGTGGTTATCGTGTCAGTGTCTGCGTGAATGCAGTATATTTTAATTATTTTATTTAGACTCAATTAGAATTTTGAAATGTAATAAACTTACTTCTAGTTTAAACTCAAGAAAACCTGTCTGATTGGTTCTTTCACGATCACAACAAACACTCACTGAGGTGTTAAGCACGTCCACTGTTAAAAATGAATAAACCTTGTTGTGATCAAATAAACACGAGGACAAATGGGGAGACTGGGACCCATCCTCATCTGCTTTCGACAGACATCTGGAAGTTCCAGTGACCATAACCCAACAACAAACGAGAAATTGGAGTCACAGGGTTACACATCATGGAAACTGTCCCATTGGCCCACCGTGTCCACGCCCGCCATCAGGCCTATCTATTCTAATCCCATTTCCAGCACTTGGCCCGTAATCTTGTACGGTATGGCGTTTCAAATGCTCATCTAAATACATCTTAAACGTTGTTGTGAGGCTTCCCGACCTTCACCCCTTCAGGCATGTGTTCCAGATTCCAACCACCCTCTGGGTGAAAATAATTTTTCCTCAAATTTTCTTTATACCTCCTGCCCCTTAATTTCAGTCTTTGCCCCCCTAGTTATTGACACTTCTGATAAGGGAAAAGGTTTCTTCCTATCTCAGTCCTTATAATTTTGTGCACCTCAGTCAGGTCCCCAGTCAGCCATCTCTGCGCTAAGGAAAACAACTCGAGCCTATCCAGTCTCTCTTCATAGCTGAAATTCTCCAGCCCAGGCAACATCCTGGTGAATCTCCTCTGCAGCCTCCCCAGTGCAATCACATCCTTCCTATAGTGTGGTGACCAGATGTGTACACAGTACTCCAGCTGTGCCCTCACTAGCGATTTATACAGCTCCATCATAGCCTCCCTGCTCTTACATTCTATAACTTGGCCAATCAAGGCACGTGTCCCATATGCCTTCCTAACCACCTTATCTCCTTGTACTGCTGCTTTCAGTAATCTATAGACAAGTACACCATGGTCCTTCTGACCCTCTGTACTTCCAGGGGTCCTCCCTTGCATTGTATATTCCCTTGCCCTGCTATTCCTTCCAAAATGCATCATCTCACATTTCTCAGGATTAAATTCCATTTGCCACTGTTTGCCCATCTTAATAGCCCATCTATATCGTCCTGTTATCTAAGGCTTCCCTCCTCACTATTTTCAACACCGTCAATTTTCGTGTCATCTGCGAACTTACTGATCATGCCTCCTATATTCACGTCTAAATCATTGATGCATACTACAAACAGCAAGGGTCCCAGCACCGATCCCGGTGGTACACCACTGATCACAGGCTTCCACTCGCAAAAACAGCGCTCAACCATCACCCTCTGCCTCTAGCCACTAAGCCAATTTTGGATCCAATTTGCCAAATTACCCTGGATCCCATGGTCTCTTACCTTCTTAACCAATCTCCCATGCGGGACGCTATCAAAAGCCTTACTGAGGTTCATGTAGACTACATGAACTGCTTTATCCTCATTGACACATCTAGTCACCTCCTCGAAAATTCAAGCAAGTTTTTTAGACACGATCTCCCCCTGACAAAGCCATGCTGACTATCCCTGATTAATCTCTGCCTCTCCAAGTGGAGATTAATCCTGTCCTTCAGATTTTTTTCCAATAGTTTCCCAACCACTGATGTTAGACTCACTGGCCAGTAATTACCTGGTATATCCCTGCTACCCTTCTTGAATATGGTACCACATTCGCTGTCCACCAGTCCTCTGGTACCCCTCCTTTGGCCAGAGAAGTGGCAAAAACAACTGATCCTGAGAAAACAATTACAAATTTCAAAGCAGTTTTATTGTGTTTTCCACTGCTAGAGCACTAAAATATCCACATTCGAAGCCAGTACACTCCGAAGCCAGCGCAAACGAACACGTGAACATACGAATTAAGAGCAGGAGTAGGCCACTCGGCCCCTCAAGCCTGCCTTGCCATTTAATAAGATCATCGCTAATCTGATTTTAACCTCAACTTTAACTTCTCACCTACCTCTGATAACCTGTTACCCCCTTGTTTATCAAAAATCTATCTACCTCTGCTTTAAAATATTTAAAGACTCTGCTTCTACTGCCTTTTGAGGAAGAGAATTCCAAAATCTCACAACCCTCTGACAGAAAGAAATTCTCCTCTTTCCTGTTTTAAATGGGCGACTCCTTATTTTTAAATAGTGACCCCTAGCTCTAGATTCTCTCACAATGGGTAACATCCTTTTCCACATGCACCCTGTCAAGACCCCTCATGATTGTATATGTTCCAGTCAAGTCGCCTCTTACTCTTCTAAACTGCAGCGGATACAATCCTAGCCTGTCCAATCCTTCCTCCTAAGACAATCCACCCAATCCAAGTATTAGTCTCGTCAACCTTTTCTGAACTGCTTACAATGCAGTTACATCATTCCTTAAATAAGGAGACCAGTACTGTACACAGTACTCCAGATGTGGTCTCACCAATGCCCTGTACAGCTAAAGCATAATCTCCCTACTTTTGTATTCAATTCCCCTCATGATAATCGATAACATTCTATTAGCTTTCCTAATAACGTGCTGTACCTGCATACTAACCTCTTGCGATTCATGCAGTAGAACACCCAGATCCCTCTGCATCTCTGAGCTCTGCAATCTCTCACCATTTAGATAATATGATTCTTTTTTATTCTTCCTGCCAAAATAGACAAGTTCACATTTTTCCACATTGTACTCCATTTGCCAGATCTTTGCCCACTGACTTCACCTATCTATATTCCATTTTTAACCTCCTGATGTCCTCTTCACAACTTACTTTACTGCCTAACTTTGTGTCATCAGCAATTTTAGCAACTATACCTTTGGTCCATTCATCCAAGTCATTTCTATAAATTGTAAAAAGTTGAGGCCCCAACATTGATTCCTGTGTCACACCACTCATTACACCTTGCCAACCAGAAAATGACCCATTTATGCCTACCTTCTGTTTCCTGTGAGCTAGCAATTCTTCTATCCATGCCAATATGTTACCCCCTATACCATGAGCAATAACGTTTGATGTGACACCTTATCAAATGCATTCTTGAACTCTAAGTACAGTACATCCACCTGGTTCCCTTTCTCCACAGCACATGCTACTTCTTCAAAGAAATCGAATAACTTTTGTTAAACATGATTTCCTTTTCAGAAAACCATGTTGACTCTGCCTGATTATCTGATTTTTCTAAGTGTCTGCTATTACGTCTTTAATAATAACGTCTCACATTTTCTGCAAGACAGATATAAAGCTAAATAGCCTGGAGTTTCCTGCTTTCTGTCTCCCTGTCTTTTTGAATAAAGGAGTTCCATTCACAATAAAGGAGTTACATACAGAGTAAAGTAACTCGGTACAGGTTAACATCCTATCAGTTGAAAAGTTGAGTAACAAATTAAAAGCAAAATACTGCGGATGCTGGAAATCTGAAACAAAAACAAGAAATGCTGGATTCACTCAGCAGGTCTGGCAGCATCTGTGGAAAGTTGAGTAATGTGGCTGGACAGTTAGGGGTTACTCTCCGTCCAAAAGCTCGGAAACCCGAAATCCTAAGACCCGTGTGCAACCATTTCTCACTTGAAGCTGAAGACTCACACAGGGTTAGAATTACTAACAGATAGAGTAATGTCAGCTATGGTAAAACTAGAACAGAACAGACTAGAATTAGAATTCCAGAGAGAGCGAGAAAGAGCAAAGTGATAGGGAAAAAGTAAGAGTATTCCAGAAGGAGAAGGAAGAAAGGGAGTTGAGGTGGCTCAAACAACTAGAGGAAGACCCAATACACCCAGTGAAGGCACAGCTAGTGAGGGAGCTACCCCGAGATCAGGACCATGCGCCGAGCTCTTAAAGTTCTCCCAGTTCATGAGAAAGTTCAATGAGGAGGATGGCAGAATTTTTTGTCACTTTTGAAAAACTTGCAAAGCAGCTGAAATAGCCCGCAGAGAGAAGGACACTGTTTTTGCAAAATAAATTAACAGGAAAAGGTTTATTCACTGTTTCCAGATGAAAGTTCATCAGATTTATGATGACTAAAAATGCTATCCTGGGTACATACGAGATAGTACCAGAGGTGTACCAGCAGAAATTCTGAACCCTTCGAAATCGGCTTGACTAAACTTACCTCGAGTTTGAAAGAGGTAAGCAGCTTCGGAACATAAGAGCTGGAGTAGGCCATTCAGCCCATCGAGCCTGGCCCGCCATTCAATATCATAATGGCTGATCATCCACTTCAATGCCTTTTTCCCACAATATCCCCATATCCTATTATGTCACTGGTATTTAGAAAACTGTCAATCTCCACTTTAAACATACACAATGACTGAGATTCCACAGCCCTCTGGGGTAGAGAATTCCAAAGATCACAACCTTCTGAGTAAAGAAATTTCCCCTCATCTCTGTCCTAACTGGCTTCTCTATTATTTTAAAATTGTATCTGCTGGTTCTAGACTCCCCAACCAGAGGAAACATTTTACCAGCATCTACCCGGTCTAGCCATTTCAGTATTATGTCGGTTTCAATGAGATCATGGTGGGTGCGTGGAATGCGCTGCCAGCGGTGGTAGTAGAAGCAGATACATTAGGGGCATTTAAGCGACTCTTGGCTAGGTACATGGGCGATAGTAGAATGAAGCATAGGTAGTTACTTAGATCTTGAGTAGGTTAATGGTTCGGCACAACACCGTGGGTCGAAGGGCCTGTACTGTGCTGTACTGTTCTATGTTCTATGACCTCTCGGTCTTTGAAACATGAGAGAATACAGGCCCAGTTTCCCCACTCTCTCTTCACAGGACAGTCCCACCATCCCAGGAACAAGTCTGGTGAATCTTCGTTGCACTCCCTCTATGGCAATAATATCCTTCCTAAGGTAAGGGGACCAAAACTGCACACAGCACTCCAGGTGTGGTCAAACCAAGGTTCTATACAATTGAAGCAAGACTTCACTAATCCTGTACACAAGTCCTCTTGTGATACAGGCTAACATACCATTAGCCTTCCTAATTGCTTGCTGCACCTGCATGTTAGCTTTCAGTGACTTATTGACAAGGATACCCTGGTCCCTTTGTACATCTACACTTTCCAATCTCTTACCATTTAAGAAATGCTCTGCACATCTGTTCCTCCTACCAAAGTGGATAACCTCACATTTGTCCACTTTATATTGCCTCTGCCATGTTCTTGCCCACTCACTAAGTCTGTCCAAATTCCCTTGAAACCGCTTTGCATCTTCCTCACAGCATGCATTCGCACTTATTTTGGTATCATCTGTGAACTTGGAAATATTACGTTTGTCCTCATATCCAAATCATTGATATATGTTGTGAACAGCTTGGGCCCAAGCATTGATCCATGCAGCACCCCACTAGTCGCAGCTGGCTAACGCAAGAATGCGCTATTTATTCCTACTCTCTGCTTTCTGCCTGTTAACCAATCCTTAATGCATACACATATATTATCCCCTATTCCATGTGCTTTAATTTTGTTAACCGATCTCTTGTGGGATACTTTATCGAAAGCCTTCGGAAAATCCAAGCATACCACGTCCACGGACTCCCCTTTACCAATTCGGATAGTAACATCCTCAATAAAAACTCCAACAGGTTCGTCAAGAATGATTTCCCATTCATAAATCCATGTTGACTATGCCCAATCAGATCATTATTATCCAAGTGTCCATTTATCACATCCTTTGGAATAGATTCCAGATTTTTACCAACGACTGATGTAAGGCTAACAGATCCTTAATTTGCGGTTTTCTTTCTCCCTCCCTTCGTTAATAGTGGAGTGACATTTGCTACCTTCCAATCTGCAGGAACCGTTCTGGACTCTATAGAATTTTGAAAGATGATCATCAATGCACCCACTATCTCCATAGCTACCTCTTTCAACACTCTGAGATGCAGGATATCATATCCTGGGGACTTGTCAACCTTCAGCCCCATTAATTTCTCCAATGCAACCTTCTTACTAATACTAATTTCCTTCACGTCCTCATTCTCCCGAGTCCCTTGGATCTCTAATTCTGGGAGATTTCTTGTATCTCCCTCAGTTAGGACAGACACAAGATAATCATTTCGCTTCTCTGCCGTTTCTCTGTTCCCCATTATAAATTCTCCTGACTTTGCCGCAATGGACCCACATTTGTCTTAACCAAACGTTTCCTTTTTATGTATCTATAGAAGATTTTACAGTCTGTTTTTATGTTTTCTTTTGACCAGTAGATATTGACACTCAAGATAGAGCCCACATATGTAGACCTCAGATCGTTCTCGAGGAGTTCAAAAACTCGCTCTCCCTCCCATTAAAACCCACAAAGAGGGGCAAGAGGTTGAAAGAGCCAGGCTGGTTGCTTTGCAGGCTGATGAATTTTCTCTTGTACACAAGGCCTTAACACCAAAGGGAAACACTTCCCTTGTCTCCCCGAAGACCAGAGAATAAAAGGAGGATGATTGGATCCCGGCTAGCCATGGGCTAGAAGGAAAAGCTGGACACACGGGGGCCCATCCTCAAGCCAAATAGGACGGTACTGAGACCAGGAGTAATGGCCGAAGATCTGTGTGTTTCCACTGTAATAAGGCCGCTCACCGTCGAGCTGAATGATGGAAATGACGGGGAAAACCTGTAGGATTAATCAGAGTCCACCAGATCAGTGCTGGAAAACGGGCCCCAATGAAAAGCACGGCAGATCAGACTGTGCCTCTAACTGCGGCAGTCAGACCCAGTAAACCTACCACAGAGAGAGCGGGAAAACTTAACAAAATCACCGAGAGTTACCTGGAATTTGTATCCCAAGGAAAAGTGTCCCTATACCCCTCCAATGACGCAGGCAAGCCCATCGTCATACTGAGGGATACAGGGGCGACCCAATCCCTTTTGCTGGGAAAAGGCATGACCTTCCTCCGAGCGTGCAGTGAATGCTAGAGTGTTAGTGAATGGTATCAGAAGATGGTATATGTCCATACTTTTATATCGGGTGCAGTTGGAGTGTGACCTAGTTTCAGGACCGCTAACCATGGAGATTGTACCTAGTTTACCGGTGGATAGATCGACCTACTCCCAGGTAATAATCTGACAGGGGGAAAGGTGCAGCTTCCCCCGTAGTTCTCGAGAAATAAAAAGAGGTCAGGGAGAAAGTGCAGTTACAGGAGAAGGTCCCTGACATTCTCCCTGATTGTGTGGTGACTCGGTCAATGGCCAAACAATCCCTTGAACTGACACTGCAGATGGATGACCCGACTGAAAAAAACTGAAGCAGAGGGAGTTGCAGAGTGCTACTATTTAAAGAATGAGGTGCTGATGAGGAAGTGTAGACCTGCTCATCAGACCTGCGGATGAACAGAGGACAGTGGTTCACCAGATAGTGGTGCCGCTGAGGTACCTTAAAGAAATATTAAGAATGGCCCACGAACATCCAATGGCTGGACATGTCGGTGTATGAAAAATCGAAGCCGACATAAGACAGCATTCTGACTGGCCACAACTCCACAAAAATGTGGTAGAGTTCTGCAAAACTGGTCAGACATGCCAGGTTGTGGGGATGCCTCAGTCTGCAGTAAAACCTTCACCCCTAATTCCCATACCAGCTTTTGGGGAACTGTGGGAGCAGTTATGCTGAACTGTTATTTGAGTAAGTAGATTAATATAATCCTAGTGAATATATTTATACACTCATATACAAGTTGAAAGTATAGCCACATATTGGTACAGAATGGAGTATTTACCCAAGGCATTGTGGGACAAATTAGTTAGCTTGCAGCCTTGAGCAAGGTACTGCTTAGCACAGCCAATTAGCCTGACCAAGGAGGGCCCCCATATCAGTGCATAAGACAGCAGTTTTGTGTAACTGCAGACTGCACGAAGCAATCAGGAATGCAAGCTTGATAAAGGTAGAAGGATTCATTGTGAAGACTCAAGGATAGTTGATAAGGGGGTCTGGGAACATCACAAGATGATCAGGGGGCTTGCACGAGCTGATCACGTAACCACATGATGCCTCATGAGTAATCTAATTGGTAATATGTATAATGTATGTAATCAATAACCGTTATGATTGGATTATGTCCAGCTGGGATGGAATGAGTAACTGTATATCCGTTGTGGATTTCCTTTGTTCAATGGAGTGGCACTGGACAGCCTTTAGGTAAGGTGTGCGCCCCATGATATCATGCAATAAAGTGTTTATTCTCAAAGTCTGAGTCCGGAGAATTTGTTCAATAATTTTGGCATAATCTGTATTTCTCCAACAGGAACCATTCAGCAGAGTGTTGGTGGATTGTGTGGGACACCTACTGAAAACAATAGAGGGATTACCAGTATCTTCTCACCATTATGGATGTGGTGACCCGATTCCCAGAGATCATTCTCCGGAAGAACTATCTCTGCCAAGGTAGTAGTGGAGGGGCTAACCCAATTCTATACCCGATATGGGCTGCCTGCTGAGATCCAGATGGACCAGGGCAAACATTTTATGTCTAATCCTTTTGAAAAGTTCATGGGTAATCTGGACATAACCCAGCTAAAGTCCAAGGCTTACCAACCACAGTCACAAGGGGCTCTGGAGCGGTACCACCAGACCCTAAAAACAATGATCAGGCCATACTGCTATGAGAAACCCCATGACTGGGACATAGGGCTGGGATTTCTCCTGTTGCCTATCAGGGACTTAACCAATGATTCCACTGGCTTTAGTCTCTTTGAATTAGTTTTTGGACACGAGGTGAGAGTTCCTATTAAATTAATCAAGGAGAAGTTTTGGGGACAGAGGAATGAGGCTTCCGTGTTAGACTACATTTCCATGCTCTGGGAGTGGCTCACGGGAGCCTGTGTAGTGCCGCAGGAACAACTAAAGATCTCCCAAGCAGCTGTGAAAATGTAAACATAAAGAAATGCCAAGGTTAGAACATTTCAGGACAGAGACCATGTATTGTTACTACTCCCAATGCAGGGAGAACCCCTGAAATCCCGGTTCAGTGGTCCATATCGAGTGGCAAAAGGAATAGCCAGGTAAATTATTTAATTGACACCCCAGACCAAAGGAAAAAAAAAGTAAAGGGTGTGGAGGGGACAGACAACTACAGATCTGTCAGACAGTCAGGAGGGAAGGATTGAAAAGAATCGTGAGGACAGGTTAGAGGAGGGCCAGGAGGAATACCAACTGGAATTTCCTATTCTCCGATTAGTCAACCCTGAAATGTTAGATAAATTAATCCCCACACTCTCCTCCTTAAATACAGATCCAAGAGGCACCCTAAAAAGGCTGCGAACAGCATTTACATAAACATGCAAGGACAAGGAAAGTTCCCAAAAATGCATGCCAATGGTGAGTGAGATGCCTTACTTAGTCGAAGTGCCGCAGGAGAATGCAGTGAAAACTGGACAGACATCTGCGAGCACTAATATCCCAGAGGATAAATGGCAGATTAGAAAAAAAGATCCTCCCCATAGTAAAGGGAAAAGTGAAGGGAAAATACCCTCAAGTAAACAGCACTTGTGTACCTCACCAGAAAGCTAAAAGTGAGCTCAGTGTGGATCTACCCACTGAAGAACCCAATGATCAGGTCCCAAACCCAAATCTAATCAAACACAACAATTTCAAAGCAGTACTCAGCAAGAACAAAGGCCCAGAGGAAATCTCAGACACCTCACTGGGGTTAAAGAAACATGTTATTACTTACTGTCGGTTTAGGGAGAAAGATTATCAAGGTGCAGGAACCTGAATGGTTAAAGCTTCATTGCAGGAGAGATAAAAGAATATATAGTAGCTGTTGATGCAATGTCCAGGGTCGAACCCGACACATAACCATCCCAGAAAAAAACTCCAACACAATTAAATCAGCACAACTGTAACAGAAAATGTCAGCTGCAGTAATTCTAAGGTTAATGTGTGAATTTGAGAAGTGATTATTGGGAATAAATGTGTGTTTCCGTCTATTTCTTCCCACAATTCTGCAATGAAATGCTCCTATTATCACATTTGCAGTGTCAAGATAACACAATATGCCAAATGAGCAATTTTAATTCACAGAATGGAAACTTACACTAAATATTTAATGGAAAAATCCGACAGTTAAACTCGAAAAAACAGGCAGCCAAGATGGCCACCGCAATTGGCATCTGAAATACTTTTTCACATTCCAAGGCCTACAACAGGAGACACGTCTGATGGGCCTGGACCCAAATCACTGGCTTGTTCTAGAGATTGAATGACCTAAGCTTACAATCATTGACATGGCATACAAGGCCACCCTGACACACTGACTTTGAAAGAGCAAACTCCTCCAAGTGTAAATACTGGTATCCTGAACCCTGGGGAGATAGAAGTTTCCAACCTTGAATCTCATTATAAGGGTCTAGAGAATACAGTGAGGCAGTCATGAGACCTTCTGCCCATCTCTGTGAAAGCTGTTAGTTTCTGCTGGACAAAGACAGACAAGCCAGTGGTTCAAATTGTGCAGAAGCAGAAGGGTTGTGTCCCTTCTCTCTCTTCAGATAACATCGCAAGTTTGAAAACCACATCCGACTGCGGTCCCTCGAAGTCTATATATTACTACAGACAGAGACATCAGGGAAAGGAAGACACCTACAAGTCTGCCTCCAAGAAATCCCTGAGCCATGTGGGCCAGCCACAAAGGACACTTCAAATAGCCAAAGACTTCAAGAATACAACTTCAGCCAGAAGACCTCCGAATCGTCCAACCTCACAGAATGAGTATTTTATTTTTATATTTATTCTGGACTCCAATCCACAAAAAAATTTACTTCTCACACTGTAATCTATTTCTGTGTGATTCTCGTGTGGATGTTTTTTATTGTTAAGTATAATAAACTCACCTCTTTCGTGTTTCAACTTTCTAAACTCCTCTCAACTTTCTGTGGTATTGAGTTCTCAGTGTCGGATATATGCTTCCCTTTTCTGTCTTATCTTACCATATAGGATCCTTGACATCCATGGGATTCTGGATTTGGCCACCTCACTCTTTTCCTTTGTGGGAACATGTTTACCCTGAACCTCTTGAATCTCCACTTTGAATGCCTCCCAGTGCTCTGAGACTGATTTACCTTCAAGTCGCTGTTTCCATTCCACTTTCGCTCCGCGGTTTAGTAAAATTGGCCTTGCACCAATTGAGAACTCTAACTCCGATTCCATGTCTGTACGTTTCCATAGTTATGTTATAACTGACTGAATTATGATCACTCCCACCAAAATGCTCTCCCCTGACAATCCATCCACCTGCCCATCGTCATTTCCTAAAACAAAGTCTAAAACTGCACCCTTTCCTGTTGGACTTTCTGCATGCTGGACAAAAATGTTGTCCTGAATGCACCTCAAGAATTCTGCTCCCTCAATTCTTTTCATACTAAAACTATCCTCGTTAACATCGGGGTGATTAAAATACCCTACTATTACTGCCCTATTGTTCTTGCACTGCTCAGAGACTTGCCCACTTATCTGCTCCTCTATCTCCCTCTGACTATTTGGCTGTCGAGATCACACTCCCAGCAGTGGTTCCTTAGCTGAATCCATATGGCCTCACTTGATGAACCTTCCAACATATCATCCCTCCTCACAGCTGCAAAAGATTCCTTGACCAGAATTGCCATTCCCCTCCTTTCTTAACCCCCTCCCTATCGCATCTAAAAATCTGGTAACCAGGAACGTTGAGTTGCCATTCCTGTCCCTCCTTAAGCCAAGTTTCTGTAACAACTATGATATCATACTGCCACATGTCTATCTTTGCCCTCCGCTCATCTGCTTTATTTGCAGAACTCCATACATTGAAACAGATACCCTTGAGCACTGCCAAACCTTTTTTTCATTTTTTCACCCTCATTTCCTCTGTCTTCCAGACTCATCCATTAATTTGCCACCTTCCATTTTCATTTCTGATTTTTTCCCAGCTGAGTCTACCCTCAGGTCCCCCACCTCCCTGCTAAACTAGTTTAAACCCTCCCCAACAGCACTAGCAAAACGTTCCGCAAGGAGCCCAGTCCTGGCTCTGTTCACGTGCAACCCGTCCGGCCTGTAAAGGTCCCATCTCCCCCAGAGCCGGTCCCAGTATCCCAGGAATATGAATCCCTCCCTCCTGCATCATCTTTCCAGCAACACATTCGTCTGCCTTATCTTTCTATTTCTATACTAAGTTGCACCTGGCACTGGGAGTAATCTGGAGAATTCTACTTTTTGACTATGTTTGAGGTCCTGCTTGCTAATTTCTTCCCTTGCTCCCTAAATTCTGACTGCAAGACCACATCCCTCTTTCTACCTATGTCGTTGGTTCCCATGTGGACCACGACTTCTGGCTGTTCCCCTCCTCATTCAAGATGCTCTGCAGTCGCTGAGTGACATCCTTGACCCTGGCACCTGGCAGACAACACACCATCCTGGATTCACGTCTGTGGCCACAGAAACGCCAGTCTGTTCCCCTGACTATTGACTCACCTATCACTATGGCTCTTCCAGTCATCCCTGTATGCCGCTCTGCAGCTTAGCCACCCGTGGTGCCATGGACTTGCTGTGGCTGCACTCCCCAGGTGAAGCATCACTTTCCTCAGTATTCAGAACTGAATACCTGTTGGAGAGTAAGATGCACTCAGGGGTCTCCCCCACTACCTGCCTGATAATTTTTGACTGCCTGCTGATCACCCATTCCCTCTCTCCCTGCATGCTCTTCAGCAGTGTGGTGACCACATCTATGAACATGCTAAAGCTGAATAAACTGGTATATGAGAAGGAAGAACGTGCAGGGTTCCGGGAAGAAGGCAGGGAATGGGATTAGGTGAATTGTGCATTCGGAGAGCCGGTGCAGACACGACTGGCTGAATAGTTCCTTCTGTGCTGTAATAACACTGCAATGGGGAATCTCAGATGGGTGTAATGGTGGAGAATGGGGGATCCATGGCGGGAAAGAGAAGTTGTCCTGTGGGAACCGGAATCTTAGCAGGGACTCTCCGACAACCTGTCTGGCTGGAAGGCATACAGGAAATATCCTCCCTGTCTCCTCCTCCTGAGGTCGCCTCCGGATTCCTGGTGCCAATGCCTGTGTCCACATGATGGTGATGTTATGAAGGGTGCAGCAGAACACCATGAACTTGGACACCTGCTTCAGTGTGTACTGGAGGACTCCACCCGAGCGGTTCAGACATCGGAAGCATTGCTTCATCACACCGATGGTCTGTTCCACCATGTTCCTGGTGATTCCATTGCTCACATTACACCCATGTTAATTTTGTGAGGTTGGTTGGTGTGGGATGTGGTTTGGGGGTGTAGAAACATGAGCTGTGTCTAGAGGAGTTTCCTTTGCCTCTGAGAAGCCGCATTCTGGTTCTGCAAGGAGCCCCGGAGTATTGGGCCCGGCTGACTGCTTTAGAATGAAGGTATCCTTGCTGCTGCCAGGATAGTGGACATTCACCAACATGATGTACTGGGCATGCTCACACACCAACTGTACATTAATGGAGTGTGAGTGCTTCCAGTTCCTGTACCTCTCCCCGTTGACATGGGGGCCCCGCAGAGCTACCTATGTCATCAGGAATCCCGCTATCCTGACAAAGCTACGGGATCACTCATCCTGCTTCTCCCTGCTGAGGAAGAAAATGATGACATAGATGGTTACCCTCACCTCCCAGAATTATCAATGGACAACACACAGGCCTCGCAACTACTGGTCAGTTAGTTTAACATCATTGATGAGTCAGGTTTTAGAAGCAATAATCAGGGAAAAATCAACACACACTTGGAGAGGTTTGAGTTATTTAAGGATTGTCAGCACGGATTTCTAAAAAGGCAGATCATGCTTGACTGAACTAATTGAATTTATTTCGATGATCTGAGAAGGTTGATGAAGGGAATGTGGTGGATGTTGTATGCATGGATTTTATGAAATTGTTTGATGAACAACCACACAAAAGCTTGGTTAACAAAATTGAATCTCAGGAATAGCATCCATTTGGATCAAAAATTGTCCAAATGACAGAAAAAAGAGAAATGTGTTAAATGGTTGTTTTTCAGACTGGAGGATGGTAGACAGTGATGTTTACCAATGGTCAGTGCGAGGAATACTGTGCTTTTTTTTTGCTACATATAAATGACATGGATCTTGGAATACAGAGAATAATTTGCATTTTTTCTGATGATTGCAATCTTGGAGGATGTCACAAACCACCTGCAACATGATATAGATCGGCTAGCAGAATGGACAGAGAAGTGGCAGGTACAACTTAATAAAGAGGAGTGTGATGTGATTTATTTTGTCAGTTGGAAAAGGAAGGCAATATAGACTTAATGACACAGTTCTAATGATTGTGCAGGAACACAGGGACCTGGGGCTCCATATGTATTGATCTTTGAAGGTGCCAGGACATATTAGGAGGGTGTTTAGCAAATCATATCAGATATTGGGATTCATCATTAGAGGCAAAGATACAAAATAAGGGAAGTTATGCGGAACCTTCATAAAGCTTTGGTTAGACACCAACTCGAGAACTGTGTACAGTTCTGGTCACCACACTGCAGGAAGGATGTGAAAGTCCCTGAGAGGGTGCAGAGGAGATTTAGCAGAATGATTCCAGGGATGGGAGTTTAGTTACAAAGTGAGTATGGAGAAGATGGAGTTGTTCTCCTGGTGTAAAGGAGATTGAGAGAGATTTGATAGAGGTGTACATGATTATGATGGACTTAGATAAGATAGACAAGGAAAAGCTGTTCCCATTAACTGATGAAACACAGACTGGGGGACACAGATGAAAGGTTTCGGGTAAGAGATACAGGGGGAATATGAGGAAGAACCTTTTTACCCAGTGGATGGTAATGAGCTGGAACTCACTGCCCATGAGGGTGGTGGAAGCTGAGACAATCAATGATTTCAAAAGGAAACTGGATGGACACCTGAAGGGAATGAACTTGCAGGGATACGGGAATTGAGCGGGGAAGTGGAACTGACTGGATTGTTCCAAAAAGAGCTGGCATTCAGAGGCTGAATGGCCTCCTTCTGTGTTGTAAATGACTATCGATTTCTACCACTCTCTGTTGGATATGTCTCCTGCTCCTGCCTGGAACGATCCAGATACATAGACGTTCAATGAAACTGTGACCTTAACGGCCACTGACAACTCCGTCCTAACCCTGGTGTGAGGCTCCAGGTTGTGTTACAGGAAGTGACACAGCTCTGTGACCACCTCCTTATTGAATCAGAGTCATCTCACACACTGCTCCTAGGATAGGTGCAGGTAGGAAAAGTGCTCTTGGAAAACCCGGGGTGGGTAGTGCACAGCCCCCTCCTCCTCCCTCTTTATAGAGCTTCCCCTCTCTGCAGCCTCTGCTCCATTTGTTGGTCATGTGACAGACCCAGTTTCACTGCAACTACAGTCCCCATACCTCGTCCAGAGTTGGGTCACCAAATCTACTGTCCTCCCTGCATGTCTGCAGCAGCTCACAACACAACCTCCAGAAAACCATCCACAGCACCTCCACTAACTTTACAATAGCAGAAGTAAGTCAAAAGCCCCTCACCTGTCAGTTGGATGCCTGGTCCTTTCAAATTCATCCTTTGAATGTATGTTCAACTGAGAGTTCAACTGAGCGGTCATTGGACATGCACTGACCAAGTTTCAAAGAAGTACATCAAAGCTGCTGCTATGGTACATTGACATCACTTTCAAATCCACCCTCAAAGGAACAACACATACAAGGTACAATTGAGCTAGAGCCCTGCCCAGCTTGGGACAGTGTGCAGGCCACAGTAGAAGTGTCCGGCTGTGAAGACCACGCTAACAGCACATAGATGATACGACTGGGCTGGAGCCCCGCCCAGCATGGGATATTGTGCAGACCGCACTGGAAGTGGCCGGCTGTGCGATTCACATCTCTTTATGAATCCCAGCTTCTGTACCGACAGCAGCAGTTTTGCTGCAGAGTCTATAATCCTGGCTCGGGACACATACAGAGGGAAATAAATTCACTTTGCAAGGAGAACAGAAAAAAGAGTGAAGTCGAAAGATTTGCAGGTTATGTGAAATGGACAGGGGAAAGTGAATAAATGGAGGGGTGATGCCATGGAGAGATTCAAACACACGAATGAGAATATTAAAATTAAGGTGCTGCCAGACCGGGAGCCAATGGAGATCAGTGAGCACAGGGGTGATTGGTGATCGGGATTTGGTGTGAGATCGGATGCAGGCAGCAGAGTTCTGGATGGGCTGTGGTTTATGGAGGTTTATAACTGGGAAGGGTGACCAAGATGGAATTGGAATAGTCAACTGTGTATTTAACTGTGATGTGGATGAGGGTTTACGCAGTAGAGAGGCTGAGGCAGAGGTGGAGATGGGTGATATCACAGAGATGGTTTTCAGCAGGGTTGGTGATGGAAAGAATATGGAGATGAACTCAGCTCAGGTTTAAATATAACACAGAAGTTGTAAACTGTCTGGTTCAAGCTCAGATATTGGGCAGGGTGGAGTATGTGCTTCCCAGATAGGGGATGGAGTTTGTGATGGAGACCAATGACACTGGCTTCAGTCTTCCCAAAATTTACATTACAGAACAGTATTTCAGTGAAACAGTGTTTAAAGATCTCCTGGCCTGAAATAGAGACAGCAACAGCAGCAAAGATGAGAGAGTAAATGACAAGAACTGTAATACAGTTCACAATGGTTTGTTGAGCTAATAGCTGGAGATATTCACCAGGCATACAACGGCAACAAGAAGGGCAGAGTAAATTACAGGAGCAGTAATGCAGTCAAACATGGTTTAAATAATTAATAGCTAGATATAGAGACTTACCAGGGACACCAATAATAGCCAGGATGGGATAGTAAATGTATTGAATAATCTTCAGTGCGAGATAGATGCGAGTGTTAATTGAGGACCGATCATAATATGTAGAAAGATAGTAAAGATCCGAGGATAGACTCCTGTCCATTGTTGTAACATTCCAATCTATTGTTCTCAGATTCTGACCCATTGTTGTAACATTCCAATCTATTGTTCTCAGATTCTGACCCATTGTTGTAACATTCCAGTCTTTTGTTCTCAGATTCTAACCTATCCTCTCTCTATCTCTCTGGAGCAGCTGATCTCTGAAAGTGCCGGGGCTGATGTTCCCACTGACACTATGGAATAACACATTGAAATAATCCCCTTATTAATAGGAGATGGAAAACGTCCAGTGACACAATTAGGGTCCATGGAGACTGACATTAATTACAGTCACGGAACAAACAGATTCAGTTAACCCTTTTCAATCCAACACTTTAGTACCACAATAAAGTTGAATATTTATCCAGTCTGGATGGGATGTATGGGGGTTGCTGAGGGAAGCAATGGTGGAAATAGCCGAGGCACTGGCCAGAATCTTCTAATCCCCCTTGGATATGGGCGTGATGAGAGGTTTCCACAGGCTCACCACTCTTTGGGTGAAGAAACGTCTCCTCATCTCAGTCCTGAAGGTTTTACCCCATATCCTTAGACTATAACTGTGGTTCGGGAGTCCCCCACCATCGGGAACATCCTTCCTGCATCTACCCTGTCAAGTCATGTTGGAATGTTATAGGTTTCGATGAGATCCCTCCTCACTCTTCTGAATTCCAGTGAATATAGTCCTAACCGACTCAATCTCTCCTCCTACGACAGTCCTACCACCCCAGGAATCAGTCTGGTAAAACTCTACTGCACTCCCTCTATAGCAAGAACATTCCAAGTGTGGCCTCACAAAGGCTCTGTATAATTGCAGCAAAACATCCCTACTCCTGTACTCGAATCCTGTCTCTATGAAGGCCAACATACATTCTCCTTTTTCTACCGCCTGTTGCACCTGCATGCTCACCTTCAGTGACTGGTGTACGAGAACACCCAGGTCTCGCTGCGTATTCCGCTCTCTCAGTTTATAGCCGTTCAGATAATAATCTGCCTTCCTGTTTTTGCTAGTAAAGTGGATAACTTCACATTTATCCACATTATACTGCATCTGCTGTGCATTTGCCCACTCACTCAACTTGCCCAAATCACCCTGAAGCCTCTCTGCATCCTCCTCACAACTCACCCTCGCACTCAATTTAGTATCATCTGCAAATTTGGAGATATTACATTTAGTTTCCTCATCTAAATCATTAATATATATTGTGAATAGTTGGGGTCCTAGCTCCGATCCCTGCGGTACCCCAATAATCACTGTCTGACATTGAGAAAAAGATCCGTATGTTCCAATGCTTTGTTTCCTGTCTGCCAACCAATTTTCTATCCGTCGCAATATACTACCCCCAGTCTCGTCCACTTTAATTTTACATGCTAATCCCTTACGTGGAACTTTGTCGAGAGCCTTCTGAAAGTGCAAATAAACCACACCCACTGGCTCCCCCACATCAACTCTACTGGTTACATCCTCGAAGAATTCGAGCAGATTTATCAAGCATGATTTCCCTTTCATAAATCCACGCTGACTCTTCCCGATTCTCCTGTTCTCTAAGTGCTCTGCTGCAAAATATTTAATAATGGACTCCAGGATTTTCCCCACGACCGATGTCAGGCTGAATGGTATATAATTCCCTGCTTTCTCTCTACCTCCCATTTTTAATAGTGGGGTAACATTAGCTACCTTCCAATCTGTAGGAACTGTTCCAGAGTCCATAGAATCTTGGAGGATGACCACCAATTCATCCGCTATTTCTAGGGCCACAACCTTAAGTACTCTGGCATGTAGATTACCAGGCCCTGGGGATTTATCGGCCTTCAATACCATCTCCATCCCCAACACCATTTGTCCACTAATACTGATTTCTTTCAGTTCCTCTCTCTCACTAAACCCTGTATTCACCAACATTTCTGGTATGATATTTGTGTCCTCCTTTGTGAAGACAGAATTAAAGTTTGCATTTAGTTGGTCAGCCATTTCTTTGTCTCCCAGAATACATTCCCCTGTTTCTGACTGTAACGGACCGACATTTGTCTTCGCCAATATTTTCCGCTTCACATACCTTTACAGTCAGTTTTTATGTTCCCCGTAAGCTTACTCTCATACTCCATTTTCCCCTTCTCAATCAATCCCTTGGTGCTCCTTTGCTGAATTTTAAACTGCTCCCAATCCTCAGGTCTGTTGTTTTTTCCTGGAAAATTTATATGCCACTTCCTTGGATCTAATGCTATCTCTAATTCTCCTTGTAAGCCATGATTTGGCTCCCTTTTTCGTTTTACTTTTGCGCTAGACAGGAGTAAACAATTGTTGCAGTTTATCCATGTGCTCTTTGAATGTTTGCCTTTGCCTATCCAGGGTCATCTCTTTAAGTAACGTTTCCCAATGTATCATCGACAGCTCATGCCTCATACCTTCGTAGCTTACATTATTAAGGTTCACGACTCTAATCTCAGAATCAACTAGGTCTCTCTCCATCATGATGAAGAATTTTATCATATTATGGTCGTTCATCCCCAAGGGATGTGGCACAACTAGATTGTCAATTATTCCTCTCTCATTACACAATAACCAGTCTAGCATGGCCTGTTCTCCAGTTGGTGCCTCAAAGAATTGGTCCTGAAAACCATCCCGTATATTCTCCAGGAATTCCTCCACAATGTATTGTGACCAATTTAATTTGCCCAATCTATATGCAGATTCAAGAAACTCATTACAAATGTTCCTTTATCGCATGCGTCTCTAATTTCCTGGTCATTGCCATTCCCAAATTCAGCACTACAGGCTGGGGGTCTATTTACAACCCCCACCATGGTTTTTTGCCCCTTCGTGTTTGTCAACTCTACCCATACATATTCGACATCGTCAGATCTAATATCCTGCCTCACTATTGCGTTCATTTCCTCTTTAACCAGCATGCAACTCCACCAAGGGTGGAGATCGGGCGTTTTACTGATGGTGTGAATATTTGGTAGGAAACTCATCTCAAGGCATCTCAAGGTTAACTATGTAACCAAGTATGTGAACAGTTTCGGTTAGTCTCAAACGTTTACAAAGGAGAGGAATGAAGTGTGTAACAAGGAAATGTTTGGAGCAGAGACAGAAAACAATGACTTCAATCTTCTCAATATTTAATTGGAATTGCAGATGTGTGAGGTAATACATCTTGAAAGGATGAATGAAGGGAGGCAATACAAGTTAAATGGTCCAACTATAAAGGTGGTGAAATAACAGAGACACTTGGGGTGTTTGTACACAAATCTTTGAAGGTGGCAGGAAAGTTTAACTAGACAGTTAATAAATATATGGGATCCTAGGGTTTATAAATAGAGGCAAAAAGAACAAAAGCAAGGACATTATGTAAAAAATATATATAAAATACTAGTTCAGCTGCACCTTGAGTGTTGTGTCGAATACTGGGAACCACACTTTAAAAAGGACATGAAGCCTTCAGAGAGGGCACTAGAATTTGTCCAGGCATGAGAGATTACAGTTGTGCAGCTGGGGTTGTTCTGCTTAGAGCAGGAAACTTTCAGAGGATATTTGACTGAGGTGTTTAACATTAGGAAGGGTTCAGATAAATTAAATAAAGAGAAACTGTTTCCACTTTCCAAGGGGCCGTTAACCAGAGACACAGATTTAAGGCGATTGATAAAAGAAGCAGATATGAGGATTTTTGTTTCTGAGTGGTTTGGATTTGGGAGGCACTGTCTGATAGGCTGATGGATACAGATTCAATAATAGATCCCAAAAGGGAATTGGATAAATATCCGAAGCAGAAAGAAATTCAAGAATATAGTGAAAGAGTCAGGGAGTGGGACTAACTGGATTGCTCTTTGAAAGGGTCAGCACAGACTTGATGGGCCGAATGGCCTCATTCAGTCTAATCTATTCTATGATTCTATGATTGCTCCTGCCTGTACTTTCACAATATTCCGATCCTTTCAACATGCGTTTGAGAAAGTACCGCATAACAACGACACAGGTAGGAAGAGAGATGGGAATTAAAGACAGAAATTCAGGGAGCTAGGGTGGAAGCTGAGAGCGAGAACAAACAGAGTTGTTATCTCTGGGTTGTTGCCCGTGCCACGTGATAGTGAAGCGAGGAATAGGGAGAGAGAGGAGTTGAACACGTGGCTGCAGGGATGGTGTAGGAGGGAGGGTTTTGGTTTCCTGGATAGTTGGGGTTTTTCTGGAGTAGGTGGGACCTCTACAAACAGGATGGTCTTCACCTGAACCAGAGGGGTACCAATATCCTGGGGGGGAGATTTGCTAGTGCTCTTCGGGGGGGGGGGGGGGGTTTAAACTAATTCAGCAGGGGAATGGGAACCTAAATTGTAGTTCCAGTGTACAGGATGTTGAGAGTAGTGAGGTCAGGGATAAGGTGACCAGGACGCAAGAGGGCACTGGCAAGTAAGAACCTGGTTTAAAGTGTGTCTAGTCCAACGCCAGGAGCATCCGGAATAAGGTGGGTGAGCTTGCAGCATGGGTTGGTACCTGGGATCTCGATGTAGTGGCCATTTCGGAGACATGGGTAGAGCAGGGGCAGGAATGGATGTTGCAGGTTCCGGGATTTTGATGTTTCAGGAAGAACAGAGAAGATGGTAAAAGAGGTGGGGGGGGGGGGTGGGGGGGTGGGGGGTGGCATTGCTAATCAAGGAGAGTATTACAGCGGCAGAAAGGACGTTTGAGGACTCGTCTACTGAGGTAGTATGGGCCGAGGTTAGAAACAGGAGAGAGGTCACCCTGTTGGGAGTCTTCCATAGACCTCCGAATAGTTCAAGAGATGTAGAGGAAAGGATAGCGAAGATGATTCTCGACAGGGACGAGAGTAACAGGGTAGTGGTTATGGGGGACTTTAACTTTCCAAATATTGACTGGAAATACTATATTTCGAGTACTTTAGATGGGTCAGTTTTTGTCCAGTGTGTGCAGGAGGGATTTCTGACACAGCATGTAGACAGGCCAACCAGGGGCGATGCCACATTGGATTTGGTACTGGGTAATGAACCCGGCCAGGTGTTCGATTTAGATGTAGGTGAGCACTTTGGTGATAGTGATCACAATTCGGTTAGGTTTACCTTAGCGATGGGCAGGGACAGGTATATACCGCAGGGCAAGAATTATAGCTGGGGGAAAGGAAATTATGATGCGATTAGGCAAGATTTAGGATGTGTAGGATGGGGAAGGAAACTGCAGGGGATGGGCACAATAAAAATGTGGAGCTTATTCAAGGAGCAGCTACTGCGTGTCCTTGATAAGTATGTACCTGTCAGGCAGGGAGGAAGTTGTCGAGCGAGGGAGCCGTGGCTTAATAAAGCAGTTGAAGCGCTTGTCAAAAGGAAGAAGAAGGCTTATGTTAGGATGAGGCGTGAAGGCTCAGTTAGGGCGCTTGAGAGTTACAAGCGAGCCAGGAAGGATCTAAAGGGAGAGCTAAGAAGAGCAAGGAGAGGACACGAGAAGTCATTGGCGGATAGGATCAAGGAAAACCCTAAGGCTTTCTATAGGTATATTAGGAGTAAAAGAATGACTAGAGTGAGATTAGAGCCAATCAAGGATAGTAGTGGGAAGTTGTGTGTGGAATCAGAGGAGATAGGGGAAGCGTTAAATTAATATTTTTCGTCAGTATTTACAGTAGAGAAAGAAAATGTTGTCGAGGAGAATACGGAGATTCAGACTACTAGGCTAGATGGGTTTGAGGTTCACAAGGAGGAGGTGTTAGCAATTTTGGAAAGTGTGAAAATAGATAAGTCCCCTGGGCCAGATGGGATTTATCCTAGAATTCTCTGGGAAGCCAGGGAGGAGATTGCAGAGCCTTTGTCCTTGATCTTTATGTCGTCATTGTCGACAGGATTAGTGCCGGAAGACTGGAGGATAGCAAATGTTGTCCCCTTGTTCAAGACGGGGAGTAGAGACAGCCCTGGTAATTATAGACCTGTGAGCCTTACTTCGGTTGTGGATAAAATGTTGGAAAAGGTTAGAAGAGACAGGATTTATAATCATCTTGACAAGAATAAGTTCATTAGCGATAGTCAGCACGGTTTTGTGAAGGGTAGGTCGTGCCTCACAAACCTTATTGAGTTTTTCGAAAAGGTGACCAAACAGGTGGATGAGGGTAAAGCAGTGGATGTGGTGTATATGGATTTCAGTGAGGCGTTTGATAAGGTTCCCCACGGTAGGCTATTGCAGAAAATACAGAAGTATGGGGTTGAAGGTGATTTAGAGCTTTGGATCAGAAATTGGCTAGCTGAGAGAAGACAGAGGGTGGTGGTTGATGGCAAATGTTCATTCTGGAGTTTAGTTACTAGTGGTGTACCGCAAGGATCTGTTTTCGGGCCACTGCTGTTTGTCACTTTTATAAATGACCTGGATGAGGGTGTAGAAGGGTGGGTTAGTAAATTTGCGGATGACACGTAGGTCGGTAGAGTTGTGGATAGTGCCGAAGGATGTTGTAGGGTACAGAGGGACATAGATAGGCTGCAGAGCTGGGCTGAGAGATGGCAAATGGAGTTTAATGCGGAAACGTGTGAGGTGATTCATTTTGGAAGGAGTAACCGGAATGCAGAGTACTGGGCTAATGGGAAGATTCTTGGTAGTGTAGATGAGCAGAGAGATCTTGGTGTCCAGGGACATAGATCCCTGAAAGTTGCTACCCATGTTAATAGGGCTGTTAAGAAGGCATATGGTGTGTTAGCTTTTATTAATAGGGGGATCGAGTTTCGGAGCCACGAGGTCATGCTGCAGCTTTACAAAACTCTGGTGAGGCCGCACCTGGAGTATTGCGTGCAGTTCTGGTCACCACATTATAGGAAGGATGTTGAAGCTATGGAAAGACTGCAGAGGAGATTTACTAGGATGTTGCCTGGTATGGAGGGAAGGTCTTACGAGGAAAGGCTGAGGGACTTGAGGTTGTTTTCGTTGGAGAGAAGGAGGAGGAGAGGTGACTTAATAGAGACATATAAGATAATCAGAGGGTTAGATAGGGTGGATAGTGAGAGTCTTTTTCCTCGGATGGTGATGGCAAACACGAGGGGACATAGCTTTAAGTTGAGGGGTGATAGATATAGGACAGATGTCAGAGGTAGTTTCTTTACGCAGAGAGTAGTAGGGGCGTGGAACACCCTGCCTGCAACAGTAGTAGACTCGCCAACTTTAAGGGCATTTAAATGGTCATTGGATAGACATATGGATGAAAATGGGATAGTGTAGGTCAGATGGTTTCACAGGTCGGCGTAACATCGAGGGCTGAAGGGCCTGTACTGCGCTGTAATGTTCTAATTCTAATTCTAATAACAGCCATGTTTCCAATTTAGAAACACATGAGATTAAAGGACCAATATCAGCCGTGACTCAGTTTGTATCTCTCTCCCCTTTCAGTCACAAGCTTCTAGGATCAAGTGTCACTGCAGGACTTGATCACAAGAATCAATGCTGACATTGCAGTGCAGTACTGAGGGTGTGTTGCACTGTCAGAGGTGCAGTCTATCGAATGAAACTTTAAACCAAGTTGCAGTCTGTCCTCTCAGGAGGATGTTAAAGATCCCACCGCACTATGTAGAAGCAGAGCAGGGGAATTATTCCCGTTGTCCTGGTCAATATTTCTCCTTCAATCAACATCACAAAAACTGATCTGATCATCATCACATTGCTGCTTGTGGGATCTTGCTGTTCAGAAATTGTCTGCCCTGTTTCCTACATTACAAGTGTGACTGCACTTTAGAAAGTCCTCATTTGTTGTAAATCACTTTGGGACATGCAGTCGTCATTCAAGGCGCTATATCAATGAAAGTCTTTTATTTTCAATGGCAGCATGCAGGAAATTAGCTCAGTGACAGAAAGGAGAGAGTAGTGGAGAATGGTTATTGTTCAGTCTGGAGGGAAGTACACAGTGGGGTTCCCCACGGTCACTGTTGGGATCACTGTTGCTGTATGTTAATGCAATGGGCTTGTGTACAGAGGGGATAATGTCAAAGTTTCCAGATGACAGAAAAGTTGGAAATGTTAATACACAGTGAGAAGGATAGTAACAGACTTCAGGATGATGGAGACTGACTGGTGAAATGGGAAGGAACATGGCAGATGTAATTTAAGTGATATGTTTTTGCAGGAAGCGTAAGGGAAGGCAATATAAACAAATGGGTATTGTTTAAATGAGGAGACAGGAACAGAACAACTTGGAGTGTATTTACACAGATCTTTGAAGGTCGCACGAAAAGTTGAGAATATTATTCACCGATGTTCAAACTTATGACAGAGGCCAGGTAGAAAATTCTATTGAGAACCAAGCTGAATATAGAGGGTCCAGAGGGGAAGTGAAAAAGCAAATAACAGAAGCAAAGAGAGAGCATGAAAAGAGACTGGCAGCTAGCATTAAAGAAAATTCCAATTTTTTATGCAAACATATAAATCGTAAAAAGGGTAGTAAAAGGAGGAATGAGGCTGACTCAGCACCAGAAATGGGATTTACACATGGAGGCAGAGGGCATAGCTGAGGTACTAAATAAATACTTTGCATCTGTCTTTAACAAGGAAGATGATATGGAATCCTTTCCTTTATTGGTCGAGGTATAGAATATAAGAGTCGGGAGGTTATGCTGGAAAAGTAATACTCATTGCTGAGGCCACATCTTCAGTACTGTGTGCAGTTCTGGTAACCTCATTACAGAAAGGATGTAATTGCATTGGAGAGGGTACTGAGGAGATTTATGAGGATGTTGCCAGGACTGGAAAAGTGCAGCTATGAGGAAAGATTGGGTAAGCTGAGCTTGTTCTCCTTGGAACAGAGAAGGCTGAGGGGAAATCTGATTGAAATGTACAAAATGTTGAGGGGCCTGGTTAGAGTGGAGGTGAAGGGTCTATTCCCCTTAGCAAAGAGGTCAGTGACAAGGGGGCATAGATTTAAAGTGATTGGTAGGAAGATTATAAGTGAGCTGCGAATTTTATTTTTCACCCAGCGGGTGGTGGGAGTCTGGAACTCACTGTCCGAAAGGGTAGTTGAGGCAGAAACGCACAACTCATTCAAAAGGTGTCTGGATAGGCACCTCAAGTGCTGTAATCAATCAAATGCTGGAAGTTAGGATCGGAATGGATGGATCGTTTTACAGACGGCATAGACACGATGGGCCAAGTGGTCTCTCTCTGTGCCATAAACTTTCTATGGTTCTAAGATGCAACCCAGGCAATATTGAAAGAGGAGGTAAGTCAGACACTAGTGGGGTTTAAAATTGATAAAGAGGAAGTATTAGATAGGCTGTCTGGACTTAAAGTGGACAAGGCACCAGGACCAGATGGGATGTATCCAAGGATACTGAGGGAAGTGAGGGTGGAAATCACAGAGGCACTGGACATAATTTTTCAGTCTTCCTTGGACTCGGGGCGATGCCAGAGGACTGGAGAATTGTAAACGTAACACCCTTGATCAAAAAAGGGTGTAAAGATCAACCCAGCAACAACAGACCAGTCAGTTTAACTACAGTGGTGGGAAAACTTCTAGAAAAAATAATTTTGGGCAAAATCAATAATCACATGGACATATGCGAGTTAATTAAGCAAGCCAGCATGGATTTCTTAAGGGAAAATCATGTTTAACTAACTTGATGGAGATTTTTGAAGTGGTAACAGAGAGAGTTGATAAGGGTAATGCTGTTGATGTGGTAAACATGGATTTTCATATAACAGTCTATTCAGTTTCAATGGAACCTGCCTCCACCACACTCAGGCAGTGCATTCCAGACATTTAACCACTCACTGCGTGCAAAAACATTTTAACACAGTGCCACACAACAGACCTGTGAGCAAACTTGCAGCTCATGGAATAAAAGGGACGGGGGTTGCAACATGGATACGAAATTAGCTGAGTGACAGGAAACAAAGAGTAGTGGTTAATAGATGTGTTTCAGGCTGGAGGAAGGTTTGTGGTGGAGTTCCCCAGGGATCAGTGTTCGGATCCTTTCTTTTCATGATATATATTAATGACCTAGACCTTGGTGTTCAGGCAACAATTTCAAAGTTTACAGATGATATGAAACTGGAAGCATTGTGAACTGTGAGGAGGATAGTGAAGAACTTCAAAAGGACATTGAAATGTTGCTGGAATGGGCAGACAGGTGGCAGATGAAGTTCAATGCAGAGAAACGTGAAGTGATTCATTTTGGTAGGAAGAACATGGAGAGACAATGTAAAATAAAGGTTACAATTCTAAAGGGGGTGAAGGAGCAGATCAACCTGGGTGTATACGTGCATAAGTCATTGAAGGTGGCAGGACAGGTTGAGTGAGCATTTAATAAATCATATAAGCCCATAGGCTTTATTAATAGGGACATAGAGTACAAGAGCAAGGATGCTGTATTGAACTTGCATAAGACGCTACTTCGGCCTCAGCTGGAGTATTGCATCCAGTTCTGGGCACCACACTTGAGGAAAGACGTGAGGGCATTGGAGAGAGTGCAGAAAAGATTCACGAGAATGATACCCAGGATGAGGAATTTCAGTTATGAAGATAGATTGGAGAAGTTAGGACTGTTTTCCTTGGAGAAGGCTGAGAGTTGATTTATTAGAGGTTTCAAAAATCATGATGTGTCTGGACAGAGTAGACAGAGAGAAACTGTTCCCACTCGTGAAAGGATCAAGAACGAGAGGGCACAGATTTAAAGTAATGGGTAAAAGGTTCAAAGACGACATGAGGAAAAGCTTTTTTCACACAGTGAAACAGGGTCTGGAATGCACTGCCTGAGAGTGTGGTGGAGGCAGGTTCAACTGAGGCTGAATAGACTTTAATCTGAGAAGGAAGAGTGTGCAGGTTACATGGAGAATGCAGGGAACGGCATTCGGTGAATTGTTCATTCAGAGAGCCAGTGCAGACACGAAAAGCTGAATTGGTCCTTCTGTAATATATTAATTCTGATTGTTTCATAGCAGGATGGTGACCAAGGGGACGCTGTGATGAGGCGTGTCAGATGGGTGTAATGGTGGAGAATGGGGGATCCATGGAGGGAAAGGGAAGTTGTCCTATGGGAGCTCGAATCTTAGCAGGGTCTCTCCGACAGCCTGTCCGGCTGGAAGGCATCCAAGAAATATCCTTCCTGCCTCCTCCTCCTGAGGTAGCCTCCGGATTCCTGATGCCAATGCCTGTGTCCTCATGATGATGATGATGTGAATGGTGCAGCAGAACACCATGAACTTTGACACCTGCTCCAGTGTGTACTGGAGGGCTCGCCCCGAGCGGTTCAGATATCAGAAACATTGCTTCATCACACCGATGGTCTGTTCCACCATGTTCCTGGTGACTCCATTGCTCACATTATACACATGTTAATTGTGTGAGGTTGGTTGGCGGTGGGGGTGGTTTGAGGATGTAGAAACATGAGCCGTGTCTAGAGGGGGGTTTATTTGTCTCCGATGAACCACATTCTGGTTCTGCATGGAGCCCCGAAGTGTTAGGACCGGCTGACTGCTTCAGAATGGAGTTATGGTGGCTGCTGCGAGGTTAGTGGACATGCTCACACACCAACTGTACATTAATGGAGTGAGAGTTCTTTCAGTCCCTGTACCTCTCCCTGTTGATATGGGGGCCCGGCAGAGCCACCTACACCATCAGGAATCCCGCTATCCTGACAAAGCCACTGGATATCTCATCCAGCTTCTCCCTGATGAGGGAGAAAATGATGAGATAGATGGTCACCCTCACCTCACTGAATTATCAATGGACAACACACAGGCCTCGTAACTACTGATCAGTTAGTTTAACATCAGTGGTGAGTAAGGTTTTAGAAACAATAATCAAGGGAAGACACTATCAACACACACTTATAGAGGTTTGAGTTAATTAAGGATTGTCAGCATGGATTTTTTTAATAGGAAGATCATGCTTTACTAATCTAATAGAATTGTTTGATGATGTATCAGATAACAATGATGAAGGGAATGTGGTGGATGCTGTTTATAAAAGTTTTTTAAAAAGCGTTTGATAAGGTGCCACATAAAAGGCTGGTGAACAAAACTGAGCTTCATGAAATTGAAGGGTCGGTGTCCAATTGAATCAAAAATTGGCTTCAGGACAGAAAACAGAGAATTGTTTGAAATGTTTGTTTTTCAGACTGGAGAATGGTAGATAATGGGTGTTCCCCGAGGATCTGTGCTAGGACCTCTGCTTTTTTTTGCTATACATATGGGTGGCTGATGTTCGGCACAGACTCGGTGGGCCGAAGGGCCTGTTTCAGTGCTGTATCTCTAATCTAATCTAATAACATAAATGACTTCGATCTTGGAAATCAGAGTGGAGTCTCACAATTTGCCGATGATACCAAATTTGGAGGACAGGCAAACAGTGAGGATGATACAAACTGTCTGCAACAGGACACGGATAGAAAGGCAGAATGGGCAGAGAAGTGGCAGATCGAATTTAATACACAGGAGTGTGAGGTGATGAATTTTGGCAGAAGGGATAGTGTCAGGCGATGCAGACAGAATGGTACAGTTCTTCAGTATGTGCAGGAACAGACGGACCTGTGTGTGGATGTGTACAAATCTTTGAAGGTGGCAGGACATATTGAGAGAGTGATGACAAAGCATATGAGACCTCGGGATTCATAAATAGAGGAATAGAGAACAAAAGCAGGGAAATTATGCTTAAAATGTATATAGCTCTGGTTAGGCCCCAAGTGGGGTATTGTGAACAGTTCTGTTCACCACACTTTAGGAAGGATGTGAGGGCCATTGAGAGGGTGCAGTGGATATTTACCAGAATGGTTCCAGGGTTGGGGGATTTTAGCAACAAGGTTAGTCTGGAAAAAACTGGGATTGTTCTCCCTGGGGTAAAGAAGATTGCGGGAATATTTACTAGAAGTGTGCAAGATTGTGACAGAATCACAGAAAATCACAGATTAATTGCAGCACAGAAGGAGGCCATTCGGCCCATCATATCAGCACCGGCTCACTGAGTGAGCAATTCACTTAGTGTCTATTTCCCATAACCCTGTACATTATTCCTTTTCAGGTCACGAAATAATTCCCTTTCCAATGCCTGAAGTGAACCTGCCTCCATCGCACTCTCAGACAGAGCAATCCAGAACCTAACCACTCACTGTGCAAAAATGTTTTCATCATGCTCGCATTGTTTTCTTTAAACAAGTACATTAAATCTGTGCCCATCCATTTTTGATCCTTTGACAAATGGGAACAGTTTCTCCCCACCTAATCTGTCCAGACCCCTCATGATTTTGACAGGTTTAGATAAGATAGACAAGGAAAAACTGTTCCCATTAACTGATGAAGCATAGACTAGGGGACACAGATGGAAGGTTTTGGGCAAGAGATACGGGGGAATATGAGGAAGAACTTTTTTACACAGTGGATGGTAATGAGCTCGAACTCACTGCCCATGAGGCTGGTGGAAGCCGAGACAATCAATGATTTCAAAAGGAAACTGGATGGGCACCTGAAGGAAATGAACTTGCAAGGATACAGGGATTGAGCAGGAGAGTGGGAATGACTGGATTGTTCCACAGTGAGCTGGCATGGAGGAGGTGAATGGCCTCCTTCTGTGTTGTAAATGACTCCATTCCTCTCTATGACTCTATGTTGGATATGTCTCCTGCTCCTGCCTGGAAAGATCCAGATACATAGACGTTAAATAAAACTGTGACCTTAACAGCCACTGACAGCTCCGTCCTCACCCTGGTGTGAGCCTCCAGGTCGTGTTGCAGGAAGTGACACAGCTCTGTGACCATCTCCATATTGAATCAGAGTCTCCCACACACTGCGCCTGGGTTAGGTGTAGGTGGGAAAAGTGCTCTTGGAAAACCCGGGGAGGGTAGGGCAGAGCCCCCCCCCCTCCTCCCTCTTTACAGAGCTTCCCCTCTCTGCAGCCTCTGCTCCATTTGTTAGTCATGTTACAGACACAGAGACACTGTAACTACAGTCCACATACCTCGTCCAGTGTTGGGTCACCACATCATCTGTCCTCCCAGAATGTCTGCAGTAGCTCACAACACAACCTCCAGAAAACCATCCACAGCACCTCCACTAACTTTACAATAGCAGAAGTAAGTCAAAAGCCCCTCGCCTGTCAGTTGGATGCCTGGTCCTTTTAAATAACACTAGAGTGGGTTCCTCTTGCTGCTGAATGTGTGTTCAGCTGAGAGTGACTAACAGGTGGTCGGTGGACCAACTTTCAAAGGCGTACATCAAAGCTGCCTGAATGGCTGATTGACCTCACATTCAATTCCCTCCTCACGCGACAGACACACACATGTTACACCCACTCTTGCACCTTGGCCAGCCTCGCTGTCCTGTACAATGTGTTGGATGTGACCGGCCGTGCAGCTCACACCTTTTTATGGATCCAAACTTTCACAGCCCCTGTGGAGCTGGAGAGATGAAATGTGTGGTTTGGGAGAGAGACAGAGGGAAAGAAATTCACTTTAAAAAGGGAATTCGAAAAAGACTTTAAGATGAACCAGATTCATGAATATTGGAAATGGTCAGGGATTGGGATAATCAGAGGGGTGAGGACATGGAGGGATTTGATCACATGAGTGAGAATATTAAAATTGATGTGTTACTGGACCAAGAGCCAATGTAGATCACTGAGCACAGGGATGTTGGGTGAATTGAATTTGGTGTAAATTAGAAGATGGCACCAGAGTTTTGGATGACCACAAGGTTACAGAGAGTAGAATGTGGGAGAGCAGCCAGGAGTGTATTAGAATAGTCAAGTCTCGAGTTAACAGACAAGTCTTCCAGCCAAAATGGACAATTTCACCTCTTCTCACATTATACTCCATTTGTTATATCTTTGCTCACACACTTAACCTATCTATATCCCTTTGTAGCCGCCCTATGTACTCTTCAGAACTTACCATCTTACCTATCTTTGAGTCATTGGCAAATTTTACAACCATACCTTCGGTCCATTCATCCAAGTCATTTACATAAATTGTAAAAAGTTCAGGCCCCAGCAATAATCCCTGTGGCACACCACTCGTAGCATCTTGCCAATCAGATATGCCTACTCTCTGTTTCCTGTTAGCTAGCCAATCTTCTATCCATGCCAATATGTTACCCCCCTATACCATGAGTTTTTATTTTCCACAATGACGTTTGATGTGGTACCTTATCAAATGCCTTCTGGTAATCCATGTTCAGTGCATCCATCAGTTCCCCTTTATCCACTCTGCATGTTACTTCTTCAAAGAACTCCAATACATTGGTTAAACATGATTTCCCTTTCACAAAGCCATGTTGACTCTGCCTGATCACCTTGAATTTTTCCACGTGCCCTGCTATAACGTCTTTAATAATAGCTTACAACATCTGATCCATTGCCAGAAAGCCTTTCTCACCTGCCAGAGGTCGTATGTCTACTATGTTTATTTTGATGCTGTGCTGTATTTGAACTGTTACTCCTCAATAGAGTCATACAGATGTAGCGAAATACAGCAGCGAAACAGGCCCTTCGGCCTACTATGCCTGTTCTGGCCATCAAACACCTAACTATTCTAATCCCAGTTCCAGCACTTGGCCTGTAGCCTTGTATGCTATGGCGTTTCAAGTGCTCATCTAGATACTTCTTAAATGTAGTAAGGTTTCCTGCCTCCACTACCTCTTCAGGCAGTGGGTTCCAGAAGCGAACCACCCTCCGGGTGAAAATTATTTTCCTCAAATCCCCTCTAAACCTCCTGCCCCTTACCTTAAATCAATATCGCCTGGTTATTGACCCCTCAGCTAAGAGGAAAAAGAAGGTTTCTTCCTATCTAACCTATCGATGCCCCTCAGAATTTTGTATATCTCAATCACAACACCCTCAGCCTTCTCTGCTCTAAGGTAAATAACCCTCGCCTTTTCAGTCTCTCTTCATAGCTGAAATGCTCCAGCCCAGGCAACATCCTGGTGAATCTATTCTGCACCCTCTCAATGCAATCACATCCTTCCTATAGTGTGGCAACCAGAACTGTACACAGTACTCCAGCTGTGGCCTAAATAGCGTTTTATACAGCTTCATCATAACCTCCCTGCTCTGATATTCCATGCCTCAGCTAGTACAGGCAAGTATTCCATATGCCTTCCTAACCACCTTATCTACCTGTGCTGCTGCCTTCCGTTATTTCGGGACAAGTACTCTAAGGTCCCTCTGACCCTCTGTACTTCCTAGGGTCCTACCAGCCATTGTATATTTCCTTGCCTTGTTAGTCCTCCCACAAGAGATCACCTCACACTTCTCAGGATTAAATTCCATTTGCCAATGCGCCACCCATCTTACGAGCCCAGCTATATCATTCTGTAATCTAAGGCTTTCCTCCTCAGGATTGACAACACAACCAATTGTAGTGTCATCTGCGAACTTACTGATCATACCTCCTATATCCACGTCCAAATAATTAATGCACACTACAAACAGTAAGGGTCCCAGCACCGATCCCGGTGGTACACCAGTGGTCACAGGCTTCCACTCACAAAAACAACCCTCGACCAGCATGGTCTGCCTTTTGCCACTAAGCCAATTTTGGATGCAATTTGCCAAATTGCCCTGGATCCCATGGGCTCTTTCCTTCTTAACCAATCTCACATGCAGGATCCTATCAAAATCCTTACAAAAGTCCATGTAGACTACATCAACTGCTTTACCCTCATCTGCACATCAAGTCATTGCCTCGAAAAAAAATAATCAAGTTAGTTAGACAGGATTACCCCCTGGCAGAGCCCTGCTGACTATCTCTAATTAATCCCTGCCACTCCAAGTGGACATTATTCCTGCCCCTCCAATTTGTTTTTCCAATAGTTTCCTTGCAATAAACTGCTTGTGACCCTTCGACCTCCTTTTTGTTAATCTGTGACCCTGGATCAGACCTTACAGTGGTATAGGAGAGCGAACAGAGTTCATGTCAAAGTCCTGCCTCCCTTTTATATGATCCTGTATAATGGACAGGGACTACTGGGCAGTAATGTGCTCAAAGGTTATCAGCAGTAATTGATTATCTCTATATTTGTATATTGTAGAACATTAAACCAGACCCCTACTCTGGTGTCCAGTGCACCTTCAATATTCATGATTAAAATATCAGAGGAGTGTGAACCAGACACCTCTGATCACCCTGAGGTACAGGCGATTCTCGAGTCGGTGCTGAGTGTAATCATAACTCATAAAGATGACTGTGGAAACATGAGCAGACCTGAAGAAATTAACTGACCATTGCATGCTCCATGAAGCAGTATTCTTACCGAGCTGAGATTATATCACATATTACAGACACTATCAGTTCATTGTTATACCAGGGTGTAGTTCACAAAGACACAATCATTATTAACTGCCCGATTTGGCCGGTTAGAAAACCGGATGGCAGCTGGTGACTGTCTATTGACCACCACAAACTGAACTCAGTCGCCCCTGTGTGAACCCGGTTGTCTGAGAGACACCCACCCTACTCTCCCGGATTCCCAGCAACAGGGCTGACTTCACCACCCTGGATATCTCTAATAGTTATTGGAGTATCCCAGTAAAACTAGAGAACCAATTTAAATTCACATTCACTTCTGAGGACCAGAGATACCCCTGGACATGTCTGTCACAAGGGGTTCCACAATAACCCCACTATTCTCCACAAATGTATGGCCGGGCCCATCTGAGATTTTCACAGTCTTCCTGCTCGCCTTAACATGTCGATGATCTCCACATCACCACAGACCGTGTCTACACATTTTACCCTTTTACAGGAACTACTGCAATTACTTTGGGAGCTGGAGTAAAAGACCATCCACGTAAGACCCAGCTGATGTAAGATCGTGTCACCGTTGCAGGTGTCCAGATTGGATCATCCAGCATCAGCCCAGACCAACATCAGGTCGAGACCATCCAGTGCCTACCCCTGTCCACCACAAAGACTGCCCGGTGTCCTATCCTCAGGCTGGTGGGGTATCAGTGGACCCTCATCCAGTGTCTACCCCTGTCCAGCTCAAAGACTGCCCTGTGTCCCATCCTCAGGCTGGTGGGGTATCAGTGGACCTTCATCCAGTGTCTACCCATGTCCACCTCCAAGACTGCCCTGTGTCCTATCCTCAGGCTTGTGGGGTATCAGTGGACCCTCATCCAGTGTCTATCCCTGTCCACCTCAAAGACTGCCCTGTGTCCGATCCGCAGCCTGGTAGGGTATCAATGGACCCTCATCCAGTGTCTATCCCTGTCCACCTCAAAGACTACCCTGTGTCCTATCCTCAGGCTTGTGGGGTATCAATGGACCCTCATCCAGTGTCTACCCCTGTCCACCTCAAAGACTACCCTGTGTCCTATCCGCAGCCTGATAGGGTATCAGCGGACCCTCATCCCTCGATTTGCAGAGACTGCGACTCCTCTTTATGAACAACCTAATGGTGATAATGACCAGGTTTAACCGGGTTGGACAGAAGAGTGGCAGTAAGTAGCAGTAACACAATTTAGGAAAGCTGTCGCCCAGGCAACGTGTCTTCTCTCACCTAACCCTGACAAGACATTCCACATGGAGTTGGGGGACACAGTGAAAAGCCTGGCTGCTGTCCTATGTTGAGAAAACCAGGTGAAACTACTCCCCATTGTGAATGATCCAGAATTGTGATTTGGGCTGAACTTATTTACTCTGTTTGTGAAGGACATTTGTTAACCAAGTTCTGGGGCATCAAACATTTCACTTACATCACGGGGTTCAACAGGGTGATGCTGTCCAGTCCATTATAAACTTTCCCAGTATAGGAAAGTTGTTGTATTAGAATACCCATGTCATAGAGCCATAGTGGCATCGTCAATTCTGGCGCTGAATGGGAAATTTCAACTCATCGAGTCCGTGCCAGTGCTTTGTAGATAAATCAAGTCAGTCTCATTCCCCAGCCCCATGGATGTCAAGGAGCTTACAGGGTAAGATACAGCAGGAAAGGCAAGCTTATGTCCCACACCGAGAACTCAATGCAACAGAAAACCAAGAGGAGTATAGAAAGTGGAGAGCTAATATCAAAAAGGAATTTACGAAAGCAAGGAGAGATCATAAAAAAAATATTGGCAAGCAAAATCAAGGTGAACCCATGTATGTTTTTTCTTTCAATACATTAAGGCGAAGAGGACAACTAAGGAGAGAGTAGAGCCCATTAATGACCGAAAAGGTAACCTATGTGTAGGGACAGTAGTTACTGATATGGTTCTTAATGAATACTTTGTGACTGTCTTCACAAAAGAGGGGAACGGTGCAGATATTGTAGTTAAGGAGGAGGTGTGTGAATTATTGGATGTGATAAACATAGGCAGAGAGGAATTACTAATGGAATTAGCCTCATTGAAAGTTTGATACATCACCATGACGTGATGAAATGTACCCCAGGTTGTTAAAAGAAGCAACAGAAGGAATAACCAAAGGTATGTCCATGATTTTCCAGTTCTCACTGGATACAGGTGTGGTGATGGAGGATTGGAGAACTGCTAACATTGTACCACTGTTTAAAAAGGGAGTGAAGGATAGACCGAATAACTACAGGACAGCCAGTCTAACCTCAGAGTGGGAAAATTATTGTAATCTATTCTGAGAGACATGATAAACTGTCACTTAGAAAGGCACAGGTTAATCAGGGATAATCACCATAGATGTGTTAAGGCAAGATCGTGTCTGAATAACTTGCATGATTTATTGATGAAGTAACAAGGACGATAGATGAGTTTAATGTCGTTGATGCGGTCTACTTGGATTTTAGCAAGGTTTTTAGCAAGGGCCCACATAGCAGACTTGTTAAAAATAAAATCCCAGGGGATCCAGGAAAATGCAGCAAGGTGGATGCAAAATTAGCTCAGTGGCAGGAAAAAAAGAGTAATTGCTGACAGGCGGTTTAGCGACTGGAGGGGTGTTTCCAGCAGCATTTAATGGAGACAGTGGTGTAGTGGCAATGTCACTGCACTTGTAAATCCAGCAAACCCAGGTTAACACTCCGGGGACGTAGATTCGAATCCCACCATGACACATAATGACATTTGAAATCAATTAATAGTTCTGGAATTAAACAGCTACTCTAATGGTGACCATGAAACCATTGTCGATTGTTGGAAAAGCGCATCTGGTTTACTAATGTCCTTTAGGGAAGGAGATCTGCTGTCCTTATCTGATCTGGCCACATGTGACTCCAGACCCACAGCAATGTGATGGCCTCTTAAATGGCTTCACAAGCCACTCAGTTCAAGGGCAATGAGGATGGGCAATAAATGCAGGCCCAGACAGTGACGACCAAATCCTGAGGGGTGGAGAATACTGAGAAGTGTAGAGGTAGTGACTGACCTTTGAGTGAATGCCCACAGATAGCTGAAGGTCGCAGGACAGGTCAATAAGGTGATTAAGAAGGCATATGGAATCCTTTCCCTTATTCGCTGAGGTAAAGAATATAAGAGCTGGGAAGTTATGCTGGAACTACGTAACTCATTGGTTAGGCCACAACTTGAGAACTGAGTGTAGTTCTGGTCACCTCATTACATAAAGGATGTAATTGCACGAGAGAGGGTACAGAGGAGATTAACAAACATGTTGCCGGGACTGGGAAAATGCAAGTATGAAGAAAGATTGGATAGGCTGGGGTTGTTCTCCTTGGAACAGAGAAGGCTGAGGGGAAATCTGATTGAAACGTACAAAAGGTTGAGGGCCGTGGATATAGTGGAGGTGAAGGGTCTATTCACCTTAGCAGAGAGATCAGTTACAACAGGGCATGGACTTAAAAGTTTGGTAGAAAAATTAGAGGGGAAATGAGGAAAATAATAACCCAGGGTGTGGTGGGGTAGGGGTCTGGAACTCACTTTCTGAAATGGTAGAAGGGGCTGAAAACCTCATCTCATTTTAAATGTGCCTGTTACACCTCAAGTGATTTAATCTGCAGAGCTAGAGACCAAATGCTGGAAGGCGGGATTGGGCTGTGGAGGTCGTTTTCTGGACAGCAGAGACACAATGGGCCAAGTGGCCTCTTTCTGTGTTGTAAACATTCTATGATATTTCTATGCTTTTCTAGGTGCAGATAGGCGGTTTTAGTGAAGGTGTGCATATGTGGTCAGATGTTCATCTCGGGGTCAAATAAGATACCAAGGTGTGAACAGTCTGGTTTAGTCTCACACGGTTGCCAGGGAGAGGGATAGAGTCGGTAGCTAGGGAATGAAGTTAGGAGCAGGGACTGAAAACAATGTCTTCAATCTTCTGAAATTTGAATTGTCACAGCAGAGATGTGAGGTAATACATTTTAGAAGGATGTATGTGGAGAGACAACACAAGCTACATGTTACAGTGTAAAGGGAGTGAAAGAAGAGAGAGACCTGGGCAGTTTATGTGTAAATCGTTGACGATCACAGGACAAGTTAACAATGCAGGCAATGAAGCATATGAGATCCTGGGCTTTATAAATAGAGGGATAGAAAACAAAACTGGGAAGTTATGCTAAATCTATATAAAACACTACAGCATATCCCAGTACATGACACATGGAATAGCAGAATTTGAAACATATGGTACCAGGGATCTGGGAATTCAGTTACATGGAGAGATTGGAAAAGCTGGGATTTTTCTCTTTAGAGCAGTGAAGGGTAAGAGGAGATTTAATATCGAATTCAAAATCATGAAGAGTTTTGAGAGAGTAATTAATGTGAAACTGTTTCCAGTGTCAGAAAGTTCAGTATTAAGAAGACAGATTGAAGGTAATTGACAAGGAACCAGAGGTGAAATGAGGAGAATTTTCCTTCACAGCGAGTTGTTGGGATCTGGAATTCACTGCCCGAAAACATGGTGGAAGTAGATTCAATAATATCTTTCAAAAGGGAATTTATAAAAAAGACAGGAAAAGGCGAAAAAAAGAGTCTGGGATAAAGAAGGAGAGTGGTAATAATTAGACAGCTCTTTCAAAGAAACAGAACCAACACAAAGGACCGAATAGCCTCCTTCTGTGCTGCATATGTCTCTAATTCTATGAGCAGCAGACAGAGAGTGAAGGGAGAGAGAATGAGAAAGGGGAAAGAGGGAAAAGAAAATAGAAAGAGGGAGAAAACAGGGTTTGCATCGCTTTTTGGGCAGAAGGGTCATGATCTGCCAGTTGAGGCAGGTGACACAAAATTTCTGCGGCCTCCACATTTCATTTCCATTAAGTCGAGGGGCCGCCCAGGGTGACCCACGCTGCTGTCTGTCTGTACGCTTAACAGGAGCCTTAACAGTTTCTGAGACTAGCACGTGTTTCAGCCAGGATTCAGCCTTTAAAGACAGTCTGTCCCTCTTAAAAGGAAGCTGCACTGAATCACAGGAGGCTGCTGCTGCTGACTGTGAATGCTGCAATTGGAGAAAAGGTAGATGGAATACTAGCACAGGGCTCTGCGGTTCACGGATGTGGTGCTGGAGGCCTTAGTCATGGAGGGTGACAGGAGAAGAGAGGCCATGTTTCTGTGGGGTGGGGTGGAGACTCTCAATAACCGCACTTTGAAGGGAATGGGAGCAGGTGGCCAGGGAGGTCAATGCAAGAAGTCTGGCCCCGAGGACCTGGCAGCAGTGTCAGAAGAAGTTAAATGAACTCACACGGGTGGTCAATGTCAGTGAATTCATCACCACATGGCATCTCCTACCCCAACATCACCAACCTCTCACACGACTCAATGTACCACACCCCCATCACTCACCCATCAGCAGTCCCTAACACTCAGGACTCACACTCAACATTCACATACTCCACATCATCCTTACATACCTTCCACTCATACCAGCCTCACATCCACCTCTCACAGCCTTCACATACCACCAGCTATTCAGCTATGGCAGGCATATCACCCAGACACAGTGCAACACCATCACTGAAATTCTGCCCTCTCTCTTGCAGGACAAGGTGACCCATAATCACAGGGAGCAGCAGTGAACCGGCGGGGACCAGGCATAGCTTCATCCCCTGAGCCTGAGGGAGGAAATGGTTCCCCACCTCATGGGAACGTCTGTGACAGAGCCCATGGCATCCGGCATCACCGGGAGTATTCAGGATGACATTATGTTCCTGCCTTATGCCCCTTCTTAACTCCCACCTCCCCCTCATCCTGCTGTCTGGGATGATGTACAAGCTGCAGATGGTGGGACCATGGATGTCACTGCAGTGTATATGTGAGGTTGAGTGATTTGTGGAGAGCACGTTAATAGATGTGGTCACCCCACAGCTTATGGGTATGCAGAGAGAGAGAGAGGGAATGGGTGATCACCAGACGTCAGGAAGAATCAGGCAGGTAGCACAGGAGACCCCAGAGTGCATCTCACTCTCCAACCAGTATTCAATACTGAGGAATGTGATGTTTCATCTGGGGACTGCAGCCAGAGACAAGGCCATGGTACCCTGGCTGTCTCACCTGTACTGGGGGTGGGAGGGGGTACAGGGAAGACTAGAATGTTGACAGTGACAGGATATTCGATAGTCACGGGAACAGACGAGCGTTTCTGAGGCCGCAGACATGTATCCAGGATGGTGTGTTTTCTCCCTGGTGTCAGGGTCAAGGATATCACTGAGTGGCTGCAGAGCATCCTAAATGTGGGGGGTGAACAGCCAGTAGTCGTGGTCCAGATCGGTACGAATGAGCTGGGCAGACAGTGGAAGGTGGTCCTGCAGTCAGAATTCCGGGCGCTGGGAAAGAAGTTAGCCATCTCAAAGCAGTAATCTCCGGATTACTCCCAGTACCCCGTGCGAGTGAGTACAGAAATAGGAAGATTGCACAGATGTATGTGTGGCTGGAAGGATGCTGCAGAAGCAGTGAGGTTTATATTTCTGGACACTGGGACAAGTTCTGGAGAATGTGGGATCTGTACCGGCCGGACGGTTGCACCTGAACAGAGTTGGACTAATTTCCTTGCAGGGTGATTTGTTAGTGCTACTGGAGAGGGTTTACACTAAATTGACAGGTGTGTGGGAACCAGGAGTAAACATCAGAGAGGAATTCTAAAGTGCACAGAATACTGGGAGAGATGGATAACACTATAGTAGGGTTTAGAAAGTTATTAGTTGAGGTCTGAGTAAGGGAGGAAGTAATAAAGTTTACATCAGGGTTGATGTGCATGTATGTGAATACGGAGTGTGGTTAATATAACTGGTGAGGTACAGGTGCAGATTGCCATATGGAAATATGATGTTGTGGCTATGACAGAGATCTGGCTCAAAGAAGGGCAGAACTGGGTGTTAAATATTCCTGGATACAAGGTGTTCAGAAAAAATAGGAAAGGGAGAAAAGGATTAAGGGTGGTGGTATTGATTAAGGAGAACATTATAGTGCTGGAGAGAGTGAAAGTCCCGGGGGCATGTGTGGGGAGATGGGAGGTGGGAGTGGGGGTGGGGGGGGGGGGGTGGTGGGTGGGTGAAGGACATAATCTATTTGGATAGAGCTAAAGAACAAAAAAGGTGCATTTACATTGCTTGGTGTTGTCTATAGGCCATCAGCTAATGGGAAGGATGTGGAGGAACAAATCTGCAAGAAAATTACTGAAAGATGCAAGAATTATAGAGTAGTTACAATGGGGGAACATTCATTATCCTAATAAGAACTGGGATAGTAGTAATGTAAAGGGCGAAGGGAGGCAGGAGTTACTACTGTGTGTGCAGGAAACATTTCTACAACAATATGTTGCTAGTCCAACGAGAAAGAAGGCACTGCTAGACCTGGTTCTCGAGAATGAGCTGGACCCAAGTGGATTAAGTATTAGTAGGAGAACATTGCGGGGACAGTGATCATTGTGTCATAAGGTTTTTGTTGACTATGGGAAAGGACAAAGAGCAATCCAGTGTAAGAATAATTAACTATGAGAAAGTCAACTTCAATAAGTCATCCGGTGTAAAAATTGAGCTGGGGCGAATAAATTAGAGTCAACGTTTGGCAGGAAAACAGGAGCTGAACAATGGGCTACCTTCAAAGAAGAGATAGTTCGGGCAGAGTGGTGGTAAACGGTTGTTTTTCACACTGGAGGATGGTAGACAGTGATGTTTTCCAAGGGTCAGTGCTGGGACCAACTCATTTTTTTTGCTATATATAAATGAGATGGATCTTGGAATTCAGATTAGAATTACAAAATTTTCCGATGATACCATACTTGGAGGTGTGGTAAACAGTGAGGATGATGCAAACTGCCTACAACAGGATATAGATAGGCTAGCAGAATGCGCAGAGAAGTGGCAGGTGGAATTTAATACAGAGGAGTGTGAGGTGATGCATTTTGGCAGAAAGAATAGGAAAGCAATATAGACTTAATGGCATAGGTCTAAAGAGTGTGCAGGAACAGAGGGACCTGGGGCTCCATAGGCATTGATCTTTGAAGGTGGAAGGACATATTGGGAGAGTGTTAATCAAAGCTTATCAGATATTGGGCTTCATGATTAGAGGCAAAGATACAAAATCAGGGAAGTTATGCTGAAAATTTGTAAAGCTTTGGTTAGGCCCCAACTAGAGAACTGTGTCCAGTTCTGGTCACCACACTTCAGGAAGGATGTGAAGGTCCTTGAGAGGGTGCAGAGGAGATTTACCAGAATAGTTCCAGGGATGGGAGGGGGGAGCGGCGGATGGTTCGTTACAAGGATAGTTTTGAGAAGATGGAGTTGTTCTCCCTTGAAGTAAAGGGGATTGAGAGAGATTTGATAGAGTTGTACAAGATTATGATGGCTTAGATAAGATAGACAAGGAAAAACTGTTCCCATTAACTGATGAAAGACCGACTCGGGGACACAAATGGAAGGTTTTGGGTAATAGATGCAGGGGGAAAATAAGGAAGATCTTTTTTACACAGTGGGTGGTAACGAGCTGGAACTCACTGCCGATGAGGGCGGTGGAAGGCAAGACAATCAATGATTTCAAAAGGAAACTGGATGGGCACCTGAAGGAAATAAACTTGCAGGGATCTGGGGAATGAACGGGTTATTGGGATTGACTGAACACGGAGGGGCAGAATGGCCACCTTCTGTGTCGTACGTGACTCCATGACTCCATCAATTTCGACCACTCTATGTCAGTTTAGTTTAGTTTAGAGATACAGCACTGAAACAGGCCCTTCGGCCCACCGAGTCTGTGCCGACCATCAAACAGCCATTAATACTAATGCTACACTAATCTCATATTCCTACCACATCCCCACCTGTCCCTATATTTCCCACCTACCTACACTAGGGGAAATTATGAACGGCCAATTTACCTATCAACCTGCAAGTCTTTGGCATGTGGGAGGAAACCCACGCAAAAACAGGGAGAACATGCAAACTCCGCACAGGCAGTACCCAGAATTGAACCCGGGTTGCGGGAGTGGTGTGGTTGCGGTGCTTACCACTGCGCCACTGTGACGCCTGCTATTGCCTTGAAAGATCCAGATACATTGAGGTTCAATGAAACTGTGACCTTAACAGCCACTGACAGTTCCGTCCTCACGGTGGTGTGAGGCTCCAGGACGTTCTACAGGAGGTGACACTGCTCTGTGACCACATCCTTATTGAATCAAAGTCACCTCACACATTGCTCCGGGGTTAGGTGCATGTCGGAATGGTGCTCTTGGAAAACCCGGAGTGGGTAGGTCAGAGCCCCCTCCTCCTTCCTCTTCACAGAGCTTTACCTCTCAGCAGACTCTGCTCCATTCATTGATCATGTTACAGACCCAGAAACACTTTAACTACAGTCCCCATAACTCGTCCAGTGTTAGGTCACCAAATCCTCTGTCCTCCCTGAATGTCTGTAGTTGCTCACAACACAACCTGCAGAAAACCATCCACAGCACGTCACTAACTTTTCAATAGCAGAAGTAAGTCTAAAGGCCCTCACCTGTACGTTGGATGCCTGGTCCTTTTAAATAACATTGGAGGGAGTTCCTCGTGCTGCTGAATGTATGTTCATCCGACAGTGGCTAAAACGGGCGGTCAGTGGACATGCACAGATCAAGTTTCAAAGACGTACATCAAAGCTGTCAGAATCGCTGACTGACGTAACATTCACAACACTCCACATATGAGCATCACATGCATGTTATAACAGGACGAGACCCTTGCCCCGCATGGGGCACTGTGCTGACCACACCAGAGCGCTGTCCAGCATGGCTCACTGTGCTGACCACAATAGATCCCTGCCAAGCATGGGGCACTGTGCTGACCACACTAGAGCCCTGTCCAGCCTGGGACACTGTGCTGACCACACTGAAGCCCTGTCCAGCATGGGGCACTGTGCTGACCACACTAGAGCCCTGTCCAGCCTGGGACACTGTGCTGACCACACTGAAGCCCTGTCCAGCATGGGACACTGTGCTGACCACACTAGAGCCCTGTCCAGCATGGGGCACTGTGCTGACCACACTAGATCCCTGTCCAGCATGGGGCACTGTGCTGACCACACGAAAGCACTGTCCAGCATGGGGCACTGTGCTGACCATACTAGAGCCGTGACCAGCATGGGGCGCTGTGCTGACCACACTAGAGCAGTGTCCTGCATGGGACACTGTGCTGACCACACTGAAGCCCTGTCCAGCATGGGGCACTGTGCTGACCACACTAGAGCCCTGTCCAGCCTGGGACACTGTGCTGACCACACTGAAGCCCTGTCCAGCATGGGACACTGTGCTGACAACACAAGAGCCCTGTCCAGCATGGGGCACTGTGCTGACCACACTAGAGCCCTGTCCAGCATGGGGCACTGTGCTGACCACACTAGATCCCTGTCCAGCATGGGGCACTGTGCTGACTACACGAAAGCCCTGTCCAGCATGGGGCACTGTGCTGACCATAGTAGAGCCGTGACCAGCATGGGGCACTGTGCTGACCACACTAGAGCAGTGTCCTGCATGGGGCACTGTGCTGACCACACTAGAGCCCTGTCCAGCATGGGGCACTGTGCTGACCACACTAGAGCAGTGTCCTGCATGAGGCACTGTGCTGACCACACTAGAGCCCTGTCCAGCATGGGTCACTGTGCTGACCACACTAGAGCCCTGTCCAGCATGGGGCACTGTGCTGACCACACTAGAGCCCTGTCCAGCATGGGGCACTGTGCTGACCACACGAGAGCCCTGTCCAGCATGGCTCACTGTGCTGACCACAATAGAGCCCTGCCAAGCATGGGGCACTGTGCTGACCACACTAGAGCCCTGTCCAGCCTGGGAAACTGTGCTGACCACACTGAAGCCCTCTCCAGCATGGGACACTGTGCTGACCACACGAGAGCCCTGTCCAGCATGGGGCACTGTGCTGACCACACTAGAGCCCTGTCCAGCATGGGACACTGTGCTGACCATACTAGAGCCGTGACCAGCATGGGGCACTGTGCTGACCACACTAGAGCAGTGTCCTGCATGGGGCACTGTGCTGACCACACTAGAGCCCTGTCCAGCATGGGACAGTCTGCTGACCACACTAGAGCAGTGTCCTGCATGAGGCACTGTGCTGACCACACTAGAGCCCTTTCCAGCATGGGGCACTGTGCTGACCACACTAGAGCCCTGTCCAGCATGGGACACTGTGCTGACCACACTAGAGCAGTGTCCCGCATGGGGCACTGTGCTGACCACACTAGAGCCCTGTCCAGCATGGGGCACTGTGCTGACCACACTAGAGCAGTGTCCTGCATGAGGCACTGTGCTGACCACACTAGAGCCCTGTCCAGCATGGGACACTGTGCTGACCACACTAGAGCCCTGTCCAGCATGGGGCACTGTGCTGACCACACTAGAGCCCTGTCCAGCATGGGGCACTGTGCTGACCACACGAGAGCCCTGTCCAGCATGGCTCACTGTGCTGACCACAATAGAGCCCTGCCAAGCATGGGGCACTGTGCTGACCACACTAGAGCCCTGTCCAGCCTGGGAAACTGTGCTGACCACACTGAAGCCCTCTCCAGCATGGGACACTGTGCTGACCACACGAGAGCCCTGTCCAGCATGGGGCACTGTGCTGACCACACTAGAGCCCTGTCCAGCATGGGACACTGTGCTGACCATACTAGAGCCGTGACCAGCATGGGGCACTGTGCTGACCACACTAGAGCAGTGTCCTGCATGGGGCACTGTGCTGACCACACTAGAGCCCTGTCCAGCATGGGACAGTCTGCTGACCACACTAGAGCAGTGTCCTGCATGAGGCACTGTGCTGACCACACTAGAGCCCTTTCCAGCATGGGGCACTGTGCTGACCACACTAGAGCCCTGTCCAGCATGGGACACTGTGCTGACCACACTAGAGCCCTGTCCAGCATGGGACACTGTGCTGACCACACTAGAGCCCTGTCCAGCATGGGGCACTGTGCTGACCACACTAGAGCCCTGTCCAGCATGGGGCACTGTGCTGACCACACTAGAGCCCTGTCCAGCATGGGGCACTGTGCTGACCACACTAGAGCCCTGTCCAGCATGGGGCACTGTGCTGACCACACTAGAGCCCTGTCCAGCATGGGGCACTGTGCTGACCACACTCGAGCCCTGTCCAGCATGGGACACTGTGCTGACCACACTGGAGCCGTGTCCAGCATGGGGCATTGTGCTGACCACACTAGAGCAGTTTCCTGCATGGAGCAGTGTGCTGACCACACTAGAGCCCTGTCCAGCATGGGACAGTGTGCTGACCACACTAGAGGAGTGTCCTGCATGAGGCACTGTGCTGACCACACTAGAGCCCTGCCCAGCATGGGACACTGTGCTGACCACACTAGAGCCCTGTCCAGCATGGGGCACTGTGCTAACCACACTGGAGCCCTGTCCAGCCTGGGGCACTGTGCTGACAGTGTGAGGTGATGCATTTTGGCAGAAAGAATAGGAAAGCAATATAGACTTAATGGCATAGGTCTAAAGATTGTGCAGGAACAGAGGGACCTGGGGCTCCATATGCATTGATCTTTGAAGGTGGAAGGACATATTGGGAGAGTGTTAATCAAAGCTTATCAGATATTGGGCTTCATGATTAGAGGCAAAGATATAAAATCAGGGAAGTTATGCTGAAAATTTGTAAAGCTTTGGTTAGGCCCCAACTAGAGAACTGTATCCAGTTCTGGTCACCACACTTCAGGAAGGATGCGAAGGTCCTTGACAGCGTGCAGAGGAGATTTACCAGAATAGTTCCAGGGATGGGAGGGGTGAGCGGCGGATGGTTAGTTACAAGGATAGTTTTGAGAAGATGGAGTTGTTTTCCCTTGAAGTAAAGGGGATTGAGAGAGATTTGATAGAGTTGTACAAGATTATGATGGCTTAGATAAGATAGACAAGGAAAAACTGTTCCCATTAACTGATGAAAGACGGACTCGGGGACACAAATGGAAGGTTTTGGAAAATAGATGCAGGGGGAAAATAAGGAAGATCTTTTTTACACAGTGGGTGGTAACGATCTGGAACTCACTGCTGATGAGGGTGGTGGAAGGCAAGACAATCAATGATTTCAAAAGGAAACTGGATGGGCACCTGAAGGAAATAAACTTGCAGGGATCTGGGGAATGAACGGGTTATTGGGATTGACTGAACACGGAGGGGCAGAATGGCCACCTTCTGTGTCGTACGTGACTCCATGACTCCATCAATTTCGACCACTCTATGTCAGTTTAGTTTAGTTTAGAGATACAGCACTGAAACAGGCCCTTCGGCCCACCGAGTCTGTGCCGACCATCAAACAGCCATTAATACTAATGCTACACTAATCTCATATTCCTACCACATCCCCACCTGTCCCTATATTTCCCACCTACCTACACTAGGGGAAATTGTGAACGGCCAATTTACCTATCAACCTGCAAGTCTTTGGCATGTGGGAGGAAACCCACGCAAAAACAGGGAGAACGTGCAAACTCCGCACAGGCACTACCCAGAATTGAACCCGGGTTGCGGGAGTGGTGTGGTTGCGGTGCTTACCACTGCGCCACTGTGACGCCTGCTATTGCCTTGAAAGATCCAGAGACATTGAGGTTCAATGAAACTGTGACCTTAACAGCCACTGACAGTTCCGTCCTCACCGTGGTGTGAGGCTCCAGGACGTTCTACAGGAGGTGACACTGCTCTGTGACCACATCCTTATTGAATCAAAGTCACCTCACACATTGCTCCGGGGTTAGGTGTATGTCGGAATGGTGCTCTTGGAAAACCCGGAGTGGGTAGGTCAGAGCCCCCTCCTCCTTCCTCTTCACAGAGCTTTACCTCTCAGCAGACTCTGCTCCATTCATTGATCATGTTACAGACCCAGAAACACTTTAACTACAGTCCCCATAACTCGTCCAGTGTTAGGTCACCAAATCCTCTGTCCTCCCTGAATGTCTGTAGTTGCTCACAACACAACCTGCAGAAAACCATCCACAGCACGTCACTAACTTTTCAATAGCAGAAGTAAGTCTAAAGGCCCTCACCTGTAAGTTGGATGCCTGGTCCTTTTAAATAACATTGGAGGGAGTTCCTCGTGCTGCTGAATGTATGTTCATCCGACAGTGGCTAAAACGGGCGGTCAGTGGACATGCACAGATCAAGTTTCAAAGACGTACATCAAAGCTGTCAGAATCGCTGACTGACGTAACATTCACAACACTCCACATATGAGCATCACATGCATGTTATAACAGGACGAGACCCTTGCCCCGCATGGGGCACTGTGCTGACCACACCAGAGCGCTGTCCAGCATGGCTCACTGTGCTGACCACAATAGATCCCTGCCAAGCATGGGGCACTGTGCTGACCACACTAGAGCCCTGTCCAGCCTGGGACACTGTGCTGACCACACTGAAGCCCTGTCCAGCATGGGGCACTGTGCTGACCACACTAGAGCCCTGTCCAGCCTGGGACACTGTGCTGACCACACTGAAGCCCTGTCCAGCATGGGACACTGTGCTGACAACACGAGAGCCCTGTCCAGCATGGGGCACTGTGCTGACCACACTAGAGCCCTGTCCAGCATGGGGCACTGTGCTGACCACACTAGATCCCTGTCCAGCATGGGGCACTGTGCTGACCACACGAAAGCCCTGTCCAGCATGGGGCACTGTGCTGACCATACTAGAGCCGTGACCAGCATGGGGCGCTGTGCTGACCACACTAGAGCAGTGTCCTGCATGGGACACTGTGCTGACCACACTGAAGCCCTGTCCAGCATGGGGCACTGTGCTGACCACACTAGAGCCCTGTCCAGCCTGGGACACTGTGCCGACCACACTGAAGCCCTGTCCAGCATGGGACACTGTGCTGACAACACGAGAGCCCTGTCCAGCATGGGGCACTGTGCTGACCACACTAGAGCCCTGTCCAGCATGGGGCACTGTGCTGACCACACTAGATCCCTGTCCAGCATGGGGCACTGTGCTGACCACACGAAAGCCCTGTCCAGCATGGGGCACTGTGCTGACCATACTAGAGCCGTGACCAGCATGGGGCACTGTGCTGACCACACTAGAGCAGTGTCCTGCATGGGGCACTGTGCTGACCACACTAGAGCCCTGTCCAGCATGGGGCACCGTGCTGACCACACTAGAGCAGTGTCCTGCATGAGGCACTGTGCTGACCACACTAGAGCCCTGTCCAGCATGGGACACTGTGCTGACCACACGAGAGCCCTGTCCAGCATGGCTCACTGTGCTGACCACAATAGAGCCCTGCCAAGCATGGGGCACTGTGCTGACCACACTAGAGCCCTGTCCAGCCTGGGAAACTGTGCTGACCACACTGAAGCCCTCTCCAGCATGGGACACTGTGCTGACCACACGAGAGCCCTGTCCAGCATGGGGCACTGTGCTGACCACACTAGAGCCCTGTCCAGCATGGGACACTGTGCTGACCATACTAGAGCCGTGACCAGCATGGGGCACTGTGCTGACCACACTAGAGCAGTGTCCTGCATGGGGCACTGTGCTGACCACACTAGAGCAGTGTCCTGCATGGGGCACTGTGCTGACCACACTAGAGCCCTGTCCAGCATGGGACAGTCTGCTGACCACACTAGAGCAGTGTCCTGCATGAGGCACTGTGCTGACCACACTAGAGCCCTGTCCAGCATGGGGCACTGTGCTGACCACACTAGATCCCTGTCCAGCATGGGGCACTGTGCTGACCACACGAAAGCCCTGTCCAGCATGGGGCACTGTGCTGACCATACTAGAGCCGTGACCAGCATGGGGCACTGTGCTGACCACACTAGAGCAGTGTCCTGCATGGGGCACTGTGCTGACCACACTAGAGCCCTGTCCAGCATGGGGCACCGTGCTGACCACACTAGAGCAGTGTCCTGCATGAGGCACTGTGCTGACCACACTAGAGCCCTGTCCAGCATGGGACACTGTGCTGACCACACGAGAGCCCTGTCCAGCATGGCTCACTGTGCTGACCACAATAGAGCCCTGCCAAGCATGGGGCACTGTGCTGACCACACTAGAGCCCTGTCCAGCCTGGGAAACTGTGCTGACCACACTGAAGCCCTCTCCAGCATGGGACACTGTGCTGACCACACGAGAGCCCTGTCCAGCATGGGGCACTGTGCTGACCACACTAGAGCCCTGTCCAGCATGGGACACTGTGCTGACCATACTAGAGCCGTGACCAGCATGGGGCACTGTGCTGACCACACTAGAGCAGTGTCCTGCATGGGGCACTGTGCTGACCACACTAGAGCAGTGTCCTGCATGGGGCACTGTGCTGACCACACTAGAGCCCTGTCCAGCATGGGACAGTCTGCTGACCACACTAGAGCAGTGTCCTGCATGAGGCACTGTGCTGACCACACTAGAGCCCTTTCCAGCATGGGGCACTGTGCTGACCACACTAGAGCCCTGTCCAGCATGGGACACTGTGCTGACCACACTAGAGCCCTGTCCAGCATGGGACACTGTGCTGACCACACTAGAGCCCTGTCCAGCATGGGGCACTGTGCTGACCACACTAGAGCCCTGTCCAGCATGGGGCACTGTGCTGACCACACTAGAGCCCTGTCCAGCATGGGGCACTGTGCTGACCACATTAGAGCCCTGTCCAGCATGGGGCACTGTGCTGACCACACTAGAGCCCTGTCCAGCATGGGGCACTGTGCTGACCACACTAGATCCCTGTCCAGCATGGGACACTGTGCTGACCACACTGGAGCCGTGTCCAGCATGGGGCATTGTGCTGACCACACTAGAGCAGTTTCCTGCATGGGGCAGTGTGCTGACCACACTAGAGCCCTGTCCAGCATGGGACAGTGTGCTGACCACACTAGAGGAGTGTCCTGCATGAGGCACTGTGCTGACCACACTAGAGCCCTGCCCAGCATGGGACACTGTGCTGACCACACTAGAGCCCTGTCCAGCATGGGGCACTGTGCTAACCACACTGGAGCCCTGTCCAGCCTGGGGCACTGTGCTGACAGTGTGAGGTGATGCATTTTGGCAGAAAGAATAGGAAAGCAATATAGACTTAATGGCATAGGTCTAAAGATTGTGCAGGAACAGAGGGACCTGGGGCTCCATATGCATTGATCTTTGAAGGTGGAAGGACATATTGGGAGAGTGTTAATCAAAGCTTATCAGATATTGGGCTTCATGATTAGAGGCAAAGATACAAAATCAGGGAAGTTATGCTGAAAATTTGTAAAGCTTTGGTTAGGCCCCAACTAGAGAACTGTATCCAGTTCTGGTCACCACACTTCAGGAAGGATGCGAAGGTCCTTGACAGGGTGCAGAGGAGATTTACCAGAATAGTTCGAGGGATGGGAGGGGTGAGCGGCGGATGGTTAGTTACAAGGATAGTTTTGAGAAGATGGAGTTGTTTTCCCTTGAAGTAAAGGGGATTGAGAGAGATTTGATAGAGTTGTACAAGATTATGATGGCTTAGATAAGATAGACAAGGAAAAACTGTTCCCATTAACTGATGAAAGACGGACTCGGGGACACAAATGGAAGGTTTTGGAAAATAGATGCAGGGGGAAAATAAGGAAGATCTTTTTTACACAGTGGGTGGTAACGATCTGGAACTCACTGCCGATGAGGGTGGTGGAAGGCAAGACAATCAATGATTTCAAAAGGAAACTGGATGGGCACCTGAAGGAAATAAACTTGCAGGGATCTGGGGAATGAACGGGTTATTGGGATTGACTGAACACGGAGGGGCAGAATGGCCACCTTCTGTGTCGTACGTGACTCCATGACTCCATCAATTTCTACCACTCTATGTCAGTTTAGTTTAGTTTAGAGATACAGCACTGAAACAGGCCCTTCGGCCCACCGAGTCTGTGCCGACCATCAAACAGCCATTAATACTAATGCTACACTAATCTCATATTCCTACCACATCCGCACCTGTCCCTATATTTCCCACCTACCTACACTAGGGGAAATTGTGAACGGCCAATTTACCTATCAACCTGCAAGTCTTTGGCATGTGGGAGGAAACCCACGCAAAAACAGGGAGAACATGCAAACTCCGCACAGGCAGTACCCAGAATTGAACCCGGGTTGCGGGAGTGGTGTGGTTGCGGTGCTTACCACTGCGCCACTGTGACGCCTGCTATTGCCTTGAAAGATCCAGATACATCGAGGTTCAATGAAACTGTGACCTTAACAGCCACTGACAGTTCCGTCCTCACCGTGGTGTGAGGCTCCAGGACGTTTTACAGGAGGTGACACTGCTCTGTGACCACATCCTTATTGAATCAAAGTCACCTCACACATTGCTCCGGGGTTAGGTGTATGTCGGAATGGTGCTCTTGGAAAACCCGGAGTGGGTAGGTCAGAGCCCCCTCCTCCTTCCTCTTCACAGAGCTTCACCTCTCAGCAGACTCTGCTCCATTTATTGATCATGTTACAGACCCAGAAACACTTTAACTACAGTCCCCATAACTCGTCCAGTGTTAGGTCACCAAATCCTCTGTCCTCCCTGAATGTCTGTAGTTGCTCACAACACAACCTGCAGAAAACCATCCACAGCACGTCACTAACTTTTCAATAGCAGAAGTAAGTCTAAAGTCCCTCACCTGGAAGTTGGATGCCTGGTCCTTTTAAATAACATTGGAGGGAGTTCCTCGTGCTGCTGAATGTATGTTCATCCGACAGTGGCTAAAACGGGCGGTCAGTGGACATGCACAGATCAAGTTTCAAAGACGTACATCAAAGCTGTCAGAATCGCTGACTGACGTAACATTCAAAACACTCCAAATATGAGCATCACATGCATGTTATAACAGGACGAGACCCTTGCCCCGCATGGGGCACAGTGCTGACCACACCAGAGCGCTGTCCAGCATGGTTCACTGTGCTGACCACAATAGAGCCCTGCCAAGCATGGGGCACTGTGCTGACCACACTAGAGCCCTGTCCAGCCTGGGACACTGTGCTGACCACACTGAAGCCCTGTCCAGCATGGGACACTGTGCTGACCACACGAGAGCCCTGTCCAGCATGGGGCACTGTGCTGACCACACTAGAGCCCTGTCCAGCATGGGGCACTGTGCTGACCACACTAGATCCCTGTCCAGCATGGGGCACTGTGCTGACCACACTAGAGCCCTGTCCAGCATGGGACACTGTGCTGACCATACTAGAGCCGTGACCAGCATGGGGCACTGTGCTGACCACACTAGAGCAGTGTCCTGCATGGGGCACTGTGCTGACCACACTAGAGCCCTGTCCAGCATTGGACAGTCTGCTGACCACACTAGAGCAGTGTCCTGCATGAGGCACTGTGCTGACCACACTAGAGCCCTGTCCAGCATGGGACACTGTGCTGACCACACTAGAGCCCTGTCCAGCAAGGGACACTGTGCTGACCACACTAGAGCCCTGTCCAGCATGGGACACTGTGCTGACCACACTAGAGCCCTGTCAAGCATGGGGCACTGTGCTGACCACACTAGAGCCCTGTCCAGCATGGGGCACTGTGCTGACCACACTAGAGCCCTGTCCAGCATGGGGCACTGTGCTAACCACACTAGAGCCCTATCCAGCATGGGGCACTGTGCTGACCACACTAGAGTCGTGTCCAGCATGGGGCATTGTGCTGACCACACTAGAGCAGTGTCCTGCATGGGGCACTGTGCTGACCACACTAAAGCCCTGTCCAGCATGGGACAGTGTGCTGACCATACTGGAGCAGTGTCCTGCATGAGGCACTGTGCTGACCACACTAGAGCCCTGTCCAGCATGGGGCACTGTGCTGACCACACTAGAGCCCTGTCCAGCATGGGGCAGTGTGCTGACCACACTACAGCCCTGTCCAGCATGGGGCACTGTACTGACCACACTAGAGCCCTGCGCAGCATGGGGCACTGTGCTGACGACACTAGAGCCCTGCCCAGCATGGGACACTGTGCTGACCACACTAGAGCCCTGCCCAGCATGGGACTCTGTGCTGACCACACTAGAGCTCTGTCCAGCATGGGACACTGTGCTGTCCACACCAGAGCCCTGTCCAGCATGGGGCACTGTGCTGACCACACTAGTGCCCTGCCCAGCATGGGGCACTGTGCTGACCACACTAGAGCTCTGTCCAGCATGGGACACTGTGCTGTCCACACCAGAGCCCTGTCCAGCATGGGGCACTGTGCTGACCACACTAGAGCCCTGCCCAGCATGGGGCACTGTGCTGACCACAGTAGAGCCCTGTCCAGCATGGGGCACTGTGCTGACCATAGTAGAGCCCTGTCCAGCATGGGGCATTGTGTTCACCATGATAGAAGTAGCCGGCTGTGCTGTTGACGTCATTTTATGAAGCAGGGTTAGCGTAGCGTTGGCACCAGTGGTGCCACAGATTGAAAATCACAGTCGTGGAAGATAGGGATTTAAAGCAACTCACTTTAAAAAGGAATTTGTATATTAGGTTGAAGGGATAAGATTTTCAAGAATATGTGAAACAGAAGGGGAATGGGTCTAATGGGAGGGGCGAGGCCATGAATAGATTCAAACACAAGAATGAGAATATTAAAATTAAGATGCTGTCAGACCCGGAGACAATGTAGATGAGTGAGTACAGGGGTGATGGGTGATCGGGATTTGGTGTCAGTCCGGAAACAGGCAGCAGAGTTCTGGATGGTCTGTGGTTTATGGAATTTTATAACTGGGAGGTGACCAGGATAGATTTGGAATAGTCAAGTGTGGATTTAACAAAGGTACAGATGAGGGTTTATGCAGCAGATAGGCTGAGGCAGTGGTGAATATGGGTGATATTGCAGAGGTGGTAGTAGGCACGGTTGATGATGGAGACAATATGGAAATATCCTCAGCTCAGGTTTATATCGAACACAGAGGTTGTAAACAGTCTGGTTCTGCCTCAGACATTAGACAGGGTGGGGGATGAGTTTGACAGATAGGGGATGGAGTTTGTGATGGAGACCAATGACACCGGCTTCAGTCTTCCCAAAGTTTACATTGCAGAACCGTATTTCAGTGAAACAGGGTTTACAGATCTCCTAGCTGGAAATGTAAACAGCAGCAGAAGCAAAGATGAGAGAGTAAATGACAAGAACAGTAATACTATTAGCAATGGTTTGTAGAGCTATTAGTTGGAGATATTCACCAAGAATAATAACAGCAGCAAGCAGGGCAGAGTAAATGACTGGAGCAGTAATGCAGTTAAAAACGGTTTATAGAATTAATAGCTGGACAGAGAGAGAGAGAGAGAGACTTACCAGGGACACCAACACTAGCGAGGATGGGATAGTAAATGTATTCAATAATCTGAAGTGCGCGATAGATCCGAGAGTTTAATGAGAACCGATCATAATATGTAGAAAGAATGTATATATCTCAGGATAATCTCCTATCTATTGTTGTAACATTCTAATCTATTGTTCCCAGATTCTGATCTATCCTCTCCCTCTCTCTGGAGCCGCTGATCCCTGTTAGTGCCGGGGTTATGCTCCAGCTCACAGTATGGGATAACACGTTGAAAGGAGTCCCATTTTAATAGAAGATGGAAACCCTCCAGTGACACAATTAGGATCCATGGAGACTGACATTAATTACAATCACTGAACAAACAGATTCAGTTAACACCTTTCAATCCAGCAGTTTCAGTATCACAATAAAGTGGAACATTTACCCAGTGTGGATGGGATGTATGAGGGTTGCTGAGGGAAGGAATGGTGGCAATAGCAGAGGCACTGGCCAGAATCATTCAATTCTCCTTGGATATTGGAGTGGTGACAGAGGACTGGACGGTTGCAAATGTTACAACCTGTTTAAAAAAGGAGAGATAGGATAAACCCTGCAATTATTGACCAGTCAGACTAGTGTCACCACTGGGGGAAAATCAAAAGGTGACAACCCAGGAGAAAAATATTTGTTACTTGCAAAACCAGTGGATAGTAACTGGCTAGCAACATGGATATGCTCATGAAAAATCATTTCTGGCAAAATTCAACAACAAAAACTTATATTTTTATAATGCCATAAACGTTGTAAAATATCCCAAGGTGCTTCACAGGGGCATTAAGAAGGAAGGTATAACACTGAGACACAATAGGAGAAATTAGGTCAGATGACCTACAGCTTAGTCAAAGAGGTAGTTTTTAAGGAGTGTCTTAAAGGAGGAAAGCGATGTGGAGAGGCGAAGAGGTGCAGGGAAGATATTACACAGCTTAGGGCCCCGGCAGCTGAAGGCACGGCCGCCAGTGTTGCAGTGATTAAAATCAGGGATGCACAAGAGGCCAGAATTAGAGGAGCTCAGATAGCTCGGTGGGTTGTGGAGCCGGAGGAGATAACAGAGGTAGGAAGGGACGAGGCCATGGAATGATATGGAAATAAGGTGGAGAATTTTAAAATCAAGACTTTGGTTGACTGGGAGACAATGTCAGTCATTGATAGATGAACGGGACTTGGTGTGAGCTAAGACATGGGGAGCAGAGTTTTGGATGACTTCAAGTTTTCAGACAGTAGATGTGGGAGATCAGCCAGGAGTGAGTTGGAATAATCACATCTAGAGGTGACAAAGGCATGAATGAGGTTTCAGCTGCAGATGGGCTGAGGCAGGGGTGAAGTCGGGCGATGTTACTGAGGTGGAAATAGGCGGCTTTAATGATATCCTGAAAATGAGGTTAAAGCTCATTTTGTGGTGAAATGTGACACTGAGGTTGCAAACAGACTGTCTGAATCTCAGATTGTTAGCAGGGAGAGGGATGGAATCAATAGCCAGGGAACAGAGTTGGAGTGGGGAGTGAAAACAATGGCTTCAGTCTTCCAAATATTAAATATTGGCTAAGGAACAGCAAACAGAGAGAAGTGGTGAAAGGTTGTTGTTCAGACTCGATGGGAGTATACAGTGGTGTTCCCCAGGGCTTTGTATTAGGATCACTGCTCTTTTTTCTCTTTGAAATCCCGGGGTGGGTAAGGCAGAACCCCTTCCTCCTCGCTCTTTACTGAGCCTCCCCTCTCTGCAGTTTCTGCTCCATTTTTTGGTCATGTTACAGACCCAGAGACACTGTACCCACAGTCCCCAGACCTCGTCCAGGGTCGGGTCACCAAATCCTCTGTCCTTCTTGAATGTCTGTCGTAGCTCACAACACAACATCCAGAAAACCATCCACAGCACCTCCACTAACTTTAGAATAGCAGAAGTAAGTCAAAAGCACCTCACCTATAGGTTGGATGCTTGGTCCTTTTAAATAGCACGAGAGGGGGTTCCTCGTGCTGCTGAATGTATGTTCAGCTGAGAGTGACTGGCACAGGCGGTCAGTGGACATGCACAGACCAAGTTTCAAAGACGTATTTCAAAGCTGCCGGAATGGCTGATTGACACAAAATTCAGATCCTCCTCATACTACAGACACGCAGACGTTACACCCACGCTATCACTCTGGCCAGCCTGGGTGTCCTGTACAATGTGCTGGATGTGACCGGCAGTGCAGCTCACACCATTTTATGGATCCAAACTTCCACAGCACCAGTGGAGCTGGAGAGATGAAATGTGTGGTCAGGGAGAGAGACAGAGGGAAAGAAACTCACCTTAAAAAAGGAATTAGAAAAAGACTTTCAGATGAACAAGTTTCAGGAATATTGGAAATGGTCAGGGTTTGGGATAATCAGAGGGGTGAGGCCATGGAGGGATTTGATCACATGTGTGAGAATATTAAAATTGAGGTGTTACTGGACCAAGAGCCAATGTAGGTCTGTGAGCAAAGGGATGTTGGGTGAACAGAATTTGGTGTAAATTAGAAGATGGCAGCAGAGTTTTGGATGATCACAATGTTACAGAGAGTGGAATGTGGGAGACCAGCCAGGAGAGTGTTAGAATAGTCAAGTCTCGAGATCAAAAAAGGCATGGGTAGAGGGTTTTAGCAGCAGATGAGTTGAACTCTCTCTCTCTCGTTATTTCTCTCTCTGTCGCCCTGATTTGCTCTGTCCCACTCAGAATCATATAAGTTTCAATCTAAACTCCAGCTGATATAAGCATAGCCTGTCGAGCATTTCCTCATAAGACAACCCGCCCATTCCAGGCATTAGTCCAGTAAACCTTCTCTGAACTTCTTCGAACGCATTTACATCTGTCCTTAAATAAGGAAACCAATACTGTGCACAGTATTCCAGATGTGGTCTCATCAATGCCCTTGATAACTGAAACATAACCTCCCTACATTTGTATTCAATTCCTCCTGCATTGGACGATAACATTCTATTAGTTTTCCTAATTACTTGCAATACCTACATATTAACCTTTTACAATTCATGCACAAGGACTCTCAGTTCCCCCTGGATGGTAGAGCTCTGAAATCTCTCACCATTGTGGTTATGTGCTCAATTTTTATTCTTCCTGCCAAAATGGACAATTTCATATTTTCCCACATTATGCTCCATTTACCAGATCTTTACCCACTCACTCAATCTATCTATCCCTTTCTGGCTCACTTGTGTCCTCGTCACAACTTACTTTCCAACCGACGTTTCTGTCATCAGAAAATTTAGCAACCATACCTTTGGTCCCTTCATCCAAGTGATATATATAAATTGTTAAGAGTTAAGTCCCCAGCACTGATCCCTGTGACACACCACTCTTTACATCTTGCCAAACAGAAAATGATCCATTTAAGCCTACTCTCTGTTTCCTGTTAGCTAGCCAATCTTCCATCGATGCCAATAGGTTGCCCCCTACACCATGCGCTTTTATATTCCACAATGAACTTTGATGTGGCACATTATGAAATCCCTTCTGGAAATCTAAGTACAGTACATCCACCAGTTCCCCTTTATCCACAGCACCTGTTACTTCTTCAAAGAACTCCAATAAATTGGTTAAACATGGTTTCCGTTTCACAAAAGCATGTCGACTCTGCCTGATCACCTTGAATTATTCTGCGAGCCCTGCCATGTGGGCGGCACAGTGGCGCAGTGGTTAGCACCGCAGCCTCACAGCTCTAATAACCCGAGTTCAATTCTGAGTACTGCCTGTGTGGAGTTTGCAAGTTATCCCTGTGTCTGCGTCTGTTTCCTTCGGGTGCTCCGTTTTCCTCCCACATGCCAAAGACCTGCTGGTTGATAGGTTAATTGGCCATTATAAATTGCCCCTAGTATAGGTAGATGGTATGAATATGGAATTAGTATAAATGGGTTAGTATAAATAGATTAGTATAAATGGGTGGATGATGGTCGGCACAAACTCGGTGGGCCGAAGGGTCTGTTTCTGTGCTGTATCTCGAAACGAAACGTCTTTACTAATTAGATTAGATTAGAACATTACAGCGCAGTACAGGCCCTTCGGCCCTCGATGTTGCGCCGACCTGTGAAACCATCTGACCTACACTATTCCATTTTCATCCATATGTCTATCCAATGACCACTTAAATGCCCTTAAAGGTGGCGAGTCTACTACTGCTGCAGACAGGGCGTTCCACGCCCCTACTACTCTCTGAGTAAAGAAACTACCTCTGACATCTGTCCTATATCTATCACCCCTCAACTTAAAGCTATGTCCCCTCGTGTTTGCCATCACCATCCGAGGAAAAAGACTCTCACTATCCACCCTATCTAACCCTCTGATTATCTTATATGTCTCTATTAAGTCACCTCTCCTCCTCCTTCTCTCCAACGAAAACAACCTCAAGTCCCTCAGCCTTTCCTCATAAGACCTTCCCTCCATAACAGGCAACATCCTAGTAAATCTCCTCTGCACCCTTTCCAAAGCTTCCACATCCTTCCTATAATGCGGTGACCAGAACTGCACGCAATACTCCAGGTGCGGCCGCACCAGAGTTTTGTACAGCTGCAGCATGACCTCGTGGCTCCGAAACTCGATCCCCCTACTAATAAAAGCTAACACACCATATGCCTTCTTAACAGCCCTATTAACCTGGGTAGCAACTTTCAGGGATTTATGTACCTGGACACCAAGATCTCTCTGCTCATCTACACTGCCAAGAATCTTCCCATTAGCCCAGTACTCTGCATTCCTTTTACGCCTTCCAAAGTGAATCACCTCACACTTTTCCGCATTAAACTCCATTTGCCATCTCTCAGCCCAGCTCTGCAGCCTATCTATGTCCCTCTGTACCCTACAACATCCTTCGGCACTATCCACAACTCCACCGACCTTAGTGTCATCCGCAAATTTACTAATCCACCCTTCTACACCCTCTTCCAGGTCATTTATTAAAATGACAAACAGCAGTGGCCCCAAAACAGATCCTTGCGGTACACCACTAGTAACTAAACTCCAGGATGAACATTTGCCATCAACCACCACCCTCTGTCTTCTTTCAGCTAGCCAATTTCTGATCCAAAGCTCTAAATCACCTTCAACCCCATACTTCCGTATTTTCTGCAATAGCCTACCGTGGGGAACCTTATCAAATGCCTTACTGAAATCCATATACACCACATCCACTGCTTTACCCTCATCCACCTGTTTGGTCACCTTCTCGAAAAACTCAATAAGGTTTGTGAGGCACGACCTACCCTTCACAAAACCGTGCTGACTATCGCTAATGAACTTATTCTTTTCGAGATGATTATAAATCCTGTCTCTTATAACCTTTTCCAACATTTTACCCACAACCGAAGTAAGGCTCACAGGTCTATAATTACCAGGGCTGTCACTACTCCCCTTCTTGAACAAGGGGACAACATTTGCTATCCTCCAGTCTTCCAGCACTATTCCTGTTGACAATGACGACATAAAGATCAATCGCTTCTAACATCTGAACCATAGCCATAAAGCCTTTCTCACCTGCCACAGGCCGCATGTCAACTCTGTCTATTCTGATGGTATGCTGTATCTGAACTGTTATTCCTCAATAAACTGCTTGTGACCCTTCGTGGTGTAGGAGAGGGAACGGAGTTCATGTCAAAGTCCTGCCTCCCTTTTATATGATCCTGTATAATGGACAGGGACTACTGGGCAGTAATGTGCTCAAAGGTTATCAGCAGTAATTGATTATCCCTATATTTGTACATTGTGGAACTGAAAAACATTAAATCTTACCCCTACTCTGGTGTCCATTGCACCCTCAATATTCATGATTATAATCTCAGAGGAATGTGAACCAGACACCTCTGATGACCCTGAGGTAAAGGCGATTCTCGAGTCGGTGCTGAGTGTATTCACAACCCATAAAGATGACTGTGAAAACATGAGCAGACCTGAAGAAATTGACTGACCATTGCATGCTCCATGAAGCTGTACTCTTTCCGAGCTGAGATTATATCATCTAGTCCAGACACTATCAGGTCATTGTTATACCAGGGTGTAGTTCACAAAGACACATTCATTACTAACTGCCCCATTTGGCCGGTTTGAAAACCGTATGGCAGCTGGTGATTGACTGTTGACCATCACAAACTCAACTCAGTCACTCCTGTGTGAACCCGGTTGTCTGAGAGACACCCACCCTACTCTCCCGGATTCCCAGCGGGAGGGCTGTCTTCACCACCCTGGGTAACTCTAATGGTTATTGGAGTATCCCAGTAAAAGGAGAGAAACAATTTAAATTCACATTTACTTCTGAGGACCAGAGATTCCCCTGGACATGTTTGTCACAAGGGGTTCCACAATAATCCGACTATTTTCCACTAACGTATGGCCGGGGCCGTTATGAACCTTTCACAGTCTTCCTGCTTGCTGCAATATGTCGATGATCTCCTCCTCATCACCACAGACCGTGTCCACACATTTAACCCTTTTACAGGAACTACTGCAGTTACTTTGCGAGTTGGACTAAAAGAACATCCACATAAGGCCCAGCTGGTGTAAGATCGCATCACCTTTCTATGTGTCCATATTGGATCATCCAGCATCAGCCCAGAGCAACATCAGATCGAGACCATCCAGTGTCTACCCCTGTCCTCCTCAAGGACTGCCATGAGTACTATCCTCAGGCTGGTGGGGTATCAGTGGACCGTCATCCAGTGTCTACCCCTATCCAACTCAAAAACTGCCCTGTGTCCTATCCTCAGGCTGGTGGGTTATCAGTGGACCATCATCCCGTGTCGACCGCTGTCCACCTCAAAGACTGCCCTGTGTCCTATCCTCAGGCTGGGGGCCATCAGTGGACACTCATTCCTTGATTTTCAGAGACTGTGACTCCTCTTTATGAACTACCTAATGGTGATGATGACCAGGTTTAACCCGGTTGGACTGAAGTGAGCACGGAAGCCGTAACACAACTGAAGAAAGCTATCGCCCAGGTACCCTGTCTTATCTCACCTAACCCTGACAAGACTTTCCATATGGAGGTGGGGGACACAGTGAAAAGCCTGACTGCTGTCCTATGTAGAGAAAACCAGCAGAAACTACTCCCCATTGTGAATGACTCCAGAATTTTGAGTGGGTCTGAACTGATTTACTCTGTTTGTGAAGGACATTTGTTAACCATGTTCTGGGGCATCAAACATTTCACTTACATCACGGGGTTCAACAGGGTGATACTGCCCAGTCCATTATAAACTTTCCCAGTATAGGAAAGCAGTTGTAATAATATTCACCTGTCAGAGAGTCATAGTCATTTCAGCAGAGGATGAGGCCATTCGTCCCATCGTGTCCATGCCAGCCCTTTGTTGATAAATCCAGTCAGTCTCATTCCCTAGCTCTGTCTCTATATTCCTACAAGTTTATTTCCCTCAAGTGTTCATCCAATATCCTTTTGAAATCATTCTCTTATTTATTTTTTATGATACAGCACTGAATCAGGCCCTTCGGCCCACCGTGCCTGTGCTGACCAACAACCACCCATTTATACTAACCCTACAGTAATCCCATATTCCCTGTCACCTGCCTACACTAGGGGCAATTTACATCGACCAATTTACCTATCACCTGCAATTCTTTGGATGTGGGAGGAAACCAGAGCACCCGGCAAAAACCCACGCAGGCACAGGAAGAACTTTCAAACTCCCCACAGGCAATACCCAGAATCGAATCCAGGTCCCTGGAGCTCTAAGGCTGCGGTGCTAACCACTGCTCTACTGTCACCATCTCTGCTTCCACCCCCCTCGTAGGCAATGATTTCCAGGCTATTCGCTCTCGCTGTGTAAAAAAGTTGTTCCTCTCATCCCCCTGCATCTTTTGCCCTCAAACTTCACTCAAGTCCTTGTACCATTAGTTAATGGGAGCATCTTGTCCTGTCTACCTTATCCAAACATGTTTTCATCTTGTCTGCCTCTATCAAATCTCCCCTCAATCTCTTTACTGCAAGGAAAACAGTCCCATCTTTTCCAGATTAACCTTGCAGATAAAATCCTCCAACCCTGGAACCATTCTGGTAAATCTCCTCTGCACCCTGTTAAGGATCCTCACATCCTTCCTAAAGTGTGGTGACCAGAACTGGATGCAGTACTCCAGTTGGGGCCTAACCAGATCTTTATAAACGTGCAGCATAACTGTCCTTCTTCTGTTCTCACTACTTCCATTTATGAAGCCCAAGATCCCATATGCTTTATTAACGACTCTCTCAATATGTCCTTCCACCTTCAATGATCTATGTACATGAACCCCATGTCCCTCTGTCCCTGCATACTCTTTAGAACTGTGTCATGAAGTATATATTGCCTCTCCCTGTTACTTCTGATAAAATGCATTACCTCACACTTGTCTCTATTAACTTCCATCTGCCTCTTATCTGCCCATTCTGCTAGCCTGGCTATTTCTTGTTACATCGATCAGTATCAACCTCACTGTCTGCCCCACCTCCAGATTTGGTACCATACCAAATTTTGAAGTTTTGCTCTGTATTCCAATATCCAAATCATTTATACATACCAGAAAAAAGCACTGGTCCTAGCACTGACCCTTGGGGAACACCACTGGCTACATTCCTCTTGTCTGAAAAACAATTATTTATGACAACTCACTGTTTTCTACCATTAAGCCAGTTTTTTTTAATCCAAGCTGACACTGAACCTCCCATTCCATGTGCATCAATCAACTGTCCAGATGTCAAAAACAGACTGTGAAAGACACTACAAGTTCAGCTTAAAATTAAGTGAAATGCTAAATGTAAAATTTACTAAATTTTGGGAAGAGATCAACTCTTGGATCTCTTCAAATTCAGTCCCTCATTAACTTTACTGTATTTAGTACTCTGTGCAAGCAGTACTCCCTAAAACTGGACTCTGTGCACCTTAATGTATTTAGGGACTCGGGAGAGAATTCCAGAGTTTAGGGATGAGAACAGAAAGTGTCGGAAATGCTCAGCAGGTCTGGCGGCATCTATGTAGACAGAAACAGTGTTAATGTTTCAGATCTGTGATCCTTCATCAGAACTGGCAAACGTTAGAAATGTGACAGTCTTTGAGCAAATGAACGAGGGAAAGGGGGAAGAAGAACAAGAAGGAAGGACCGTGATGGGACAGAGAGGGGAGAGATGAAATGACAAACTGTTACATTTCTAATGTTTACCAGTTGCCCCTTATACCTTCAAAATTTCCTTTGTTAAAATGTAACACCGTGGCTTCAGATTGAACTACCTCACTTTTAAACAATGTAACATTTTAGAACATTATGCGCACTCATCCCTAAAGGTTATTTTACGATAAGATCAATGTGCCCTGTCTGATTACATAATTCTAGATGTAATATCGACTCTTCTATAGTCAGTTCTTCAAAATACGGCTCTAAAAAAACATGCATAACACACTCCAGAAACTCGTCCTCCATAGCATTAGTTCTCATTAGGTTTACCCAATCTATATAAAGATTGAAGTCACCCATGATTACTGTGTTACCATTGTTAGATGATTCACTAAACTCCTGATAAATGCCATGCCCCACACTACCAATACTGTTTGGTGGCCGATAAACAACTCTTACTAATGTTTGCTGCGCCTTGCTGTTTATTAGCTCCACCCAAGCAGATTCCACATTTTGTTCTTCAGACGTGAGATCCTGCCTTACTAATGTCCTGCCCCCATCCCTTATTATCAGTACAACACCAACTCCTATTCCTTTTTGCCTGTCCTTCGTAAGTGTCGAATATGCTTGAATATTCAGTTCCAGCCTTGGACACCCTGTCGCCACGTTTCCGTTATGACAATTCGATCATACCCATTTACCATTATTTGGGCCTTTAAATTATCTACTTCGTTCCGAATACTGCGTGCATTCAGGTAGAGTGCCCTTAACCGTGTCTTCTTGACAGTCTGCATTCCAGTTGATGCTAACCTTTGTTTCACCTGCCTTCTAATATCACCTTCTACTTTTCTACCTTCTGTTACCAGCTTTGCTTACATCCATTTTGATCCCTCCTTCCAATTTCAAAGGTTAACTGGATGGGTGCTTGAAGGATGTGAACCTGCAGGCTACAAGGATTAAGCGGGGGTGTGGGACTGACTGAATAGCTTCAGAGACAGTCGGCATGGTCTCAACGGACCAAATGGACACTTTCTGTGACTATCACTGTCTATGACTCTATGTTGGATAAGGCTTGGAGAAATCCAGATACATAGACGTTCAATGAAACTGTGACCTTAACAGCCACTGACAGCTCTGTCCTTACCCTGGAGGGGGTCTCCAGGCCGTGTTACAGGAGGTTATTCAGTTCTTTGACCTCCTTATTGAATCAGAGTCACCTCACACACTGCTCCTGGGTTAGCAGTAGGTTGGAAAAGTGCTCTTGGAAATCCCGGGGTGGGTATGGCAGTGCCCCCTCCTCCTCCCTCTTTACAGAGCTTCCCCTCTCTGCAACCTCTGCTCCGTTTGTTGGTCATGTTACAGACCCAGAGACGCTGTAACTACAGTTTACTAAACTCGTCCTGAGTTGGGTGACCAAATCCTCTGCCCTCCCTGAATGTCTGCCGCAGCTCACAACACAACTGCCAGAAAACCATCCACAGCACCTCCACTAACTTTACAATAGCAGAAGTAAGTCAAAAGCCCCTCACCTGTAAGTTGGATGGCTGGTCCTTTTAAATAACACTAGAGGGGGTTCCTCGTGCTGCTGAATGTATGTTCAGCTGAGAGTGACTGACACAGGCGGTCAGTGGACATGCACAGACCAAGTTTCAAAGACGTGCATCAAAGCTGCTGCAACAGCAGTTTGACGCGACATTCCACAACTCCTCATGCTACTAGTACACGCGATGTGCACCCGGGCACAACACGAGGCAGGGTGCAGGCCACACCAGAATTGGCTGGTAGCTCGGTCCACCCCCTTTTATGGATCCAGGCACCCACTGTGTGGGCAACAGTGGTGCTGTAGAGTCGAAAAGCACCACAAGGAAGAGATAGAGAGGGAAGGAAATTCACTTTGAAAGGTGACATGGGAATAGACTTCGTGGCTAATGATTTTCTGGAATATGGGAATGGACAGGGGAATGGGACTAATTGTGGGGGTGAGGCCATGTAGGGATTCAAACACAAGAATGAGAATATTAAAATTAAGGTGCTGCCAGAACGGGAGCCAATGTAGGTCAGTGAGCACAGGGGTGATGGGTGATCGGGATTGGGTGTGAGTTAAGATACAGACAGCAGAGTGCAGGATGGGCTGTGGTTTATGGAGGTTTATAACTGCGACGGTGGGCATGATAGAATTGGAATAGTCAAGTGCCGATTCAACAAAGGCACGGATGAGGGTTTATGCAGCAGATGGCTGAGGCAGAGGTGGAGACGGGTGATATTACAAAGTTGGTAGTAGGCAGAGTTGGTGATGGAGAGAATATGGAGATGAACTCTGTTCAGGTTTAAATAGAACACAACGGTTGTAAACAGTTTGGTTTATTCTCAGACATTGGGCAGGGAGGGGTATGCGTTTCCCAGATAGGGGATGGAGCTTGTGATGGAGACCAATAACACTGGCTTCAGTCTTCCCAAAATTTACATTACAGAGCCGTATTTCAGTGGAACAGTGTTTACAGATCTCCTAGCGTGAAATAGAGACTTACCAGGGGCACAGACAGCAACCAAGATGAGAGATGAAATTACAAGAACTGTAGTACAATTAGCAATGGCTTCACAGCTAATAGCTGGAGGTAGAGATTCACCAGGAATAACAGCAGCAGCAAGGAGGGCAGAGTAAATGGCAAGAACAGTAATGTAGGTAAATATGGCTTATAGAATTAATAGCTTTATAGAGTGACTTACCAGGGACACCAACAATAGCCAGGATCGGATAGTAAATGTATTGAATAATTTCAAGTGCATATCGTATCCGATAGTCTAATGATAGCTGATCATAATATGTAGATAGAATGTAAAGATCCTAGGATAAACTCCTGTTCATTGTTGTAACATTCCAATCTATTGTTCTCAGATTCTGACCCATTGTTGTAACATTGCAATCTGTTGTTCCCAGATTCTAATCTATCTTCTCCCACTCTCTGGAGCTGCTGATCCCTCTTAGTGCCGCGGGTGACGCTCCCTCCGACTCTATGTGACAACACATTGAAAAGAGTCCCTTATTAACAGAAAAGGAAAACCCTCCAGCGACACAATTAGGGTCCATGGAGACTGACATTAATTACAGTCACTGAACAAACAGGTTCAGTTAACCCCTTTCAATCCAACACTTTTAATAACACAATAAACTACAACATTTACCCAGTCTGGATGATATGTATGAGGGGTTGCTGAGGGAGGAAAAGTTGGAAATAGCAAATGTATTGGCCAGAATCTTCCAATCCTCCTTGGAAATGGGAGTCGTGGCAGAGGACTGAAGGGTTATAAATGTTGCAACCTGATTAAAAAAGGAGAGATTAAGTAAACTCTTTATTTACTGACCAGTCAGTTTAACGTCACTGATGGGGAAATTTCCAGTTTACATCCCTGGACAAAAGTATTTGCTGCTTGAAAGAAAACAAAACTAAACAATGGACAACAAATGGCCAGCAGCAAGGATATGGTAAGACAAGTCATATCTGGTGAACGTCAACAACATGTTATATTTATTGAGTACCTTTAATGTAATAAAACATCCCAAGGTGCTTCAGAGGATCATTATCAAGCAAAGTATGACATTGAGACACAACAGGAGATATGAGGTCAGATGACCAACACTTGGTCAAAGAGGAAGGTTTATGTAGTGTCTTAAGGGAGGGACGTGAGGTCGAGAGTCAGTGACAGTGGTGTCGTGGTAATGTAGTGAACTGGTAATCCAGAGGCTCGGGCTAATATCCTGGACACATGTGTTCAAATCCCACCATAGCAGCTGGCGGAATTTGAAATTCAATTAATTAATACATTCAATTGATAAATAAAATCTGGAATTGAAAGCCGGGCTTAGTAATGTTGCCATGAAACGATCATTGATTTTTGGAACAATCTATCTGGTTCACTAATGTCCTTTAGGGAAGGAGATCTGCCATCCTTACCTGATCTGGTCTACATGTAACTCTATGTGGTTCACTTTTAACTGTCCTCTGAAATACTCTAGCAAGTCACTCAGTTGTCAAGGAGAATTATAGATGGTGGTTTTGCTGGTTTTGCAAACGACGCCCACATCCCATAAAAAAGGTGTCAGAATGGTATTCCAGAGTTTTCACAAGGGTCGTTATCTAGTCAAGGCCATAACTCTGGATACAGGTCTTTATGTCGACATTCCTGGGAATGGTAATGTGAAGCCTCATGTCAACATATCGAAACAATTGTTGCTTATAAATTGTCATATTTTTTGTTTGGTTACTCTATGGTTCGAACATGAGAATTACAAGAAATAATGGGGCAGTCCTCAAAGCTCAAATTAAACACCAATTCGACTAGATTCAATCATACTACGAGATAATAATTATACAACATCCTTATTCACAATGCACCCGTTAGCAATACATCCATTAATCACAAACATGTTACAAGGAGTCATGCAGACACGATCACCCAGTGAGCATTTACCTCCCTGCCATGATTGGGAGTAGGTGGGGATGTGGAATTGAGGTTATAATCAGATTAGCTATGATCTTATTGAATGGTGGAGCATGCTTGAGGGGCTGAATGGCCTACACCTCTCCTAATTCGTATGTTTATCAGCTTGTATGTTTTTTTTTATGAGAGACTAGAGTTCTCTGGAGTGACTGGAGAAACTGGGAGTGTTTTCCTTAGGAAAGACACAGTAAGTGGGAGAATTAATATAGGTGTTCAACATTTTGTCTGATTTTGACAGATTAAATAAGGAGAATCTGGTTTCACTGGAAGAAGGGTGGGTATCAGAGGAGCCAGTTTTAAGGTGAATGCTCAGAGAACCAAGGGGAGAAAGCTGCTAGAATCTGGAATTCCTGGCCTGAAAGGCAGGTGGAAGCAGATTTAATAATAACATTCAAAATGGAGTTGGATAAACTCTGATGGACAGAGGGGAGAGGGGATGGGAGCGGTGAGATTTACAGAGCGATGGGGAAAGAACAGGAAAGAAGGGCTAATTCGAGAGAACTTTCAAAGAGCCAGCACAGACATGATGGACCGAATGGCCTAATCCTGTGCTTTATGATTCACTGATATGTGATAACAGAAGACAAAGCGTCCAATTCCCATCTACACAATTGACATTCAGTAGTTTTGGAGCCAGAGATTAATTGTTACTTTATCTCTGATAAAGTAACAATTAGGGCGGCACAGTGGCGCAGTGGTTAGCACCGCAGCCTCGCAGCTCCAAGGACCCGGGTTCGATTCCGGGTACTGCCTGTGTGGAGTTTGCAAGTTCTCCCTGTGTCTGCGTGGGTTTTCTCCGGGTGCTCCGGTTTCCTCCCACAAGCCAAAAGACTTGCAGGTTGATAGGTAAATTGGCCATTATAAATTGTCACTAGTATAGGTAGGTGGTAGGGAAATATAGGAACAGGTGGGGGTGTTTGGTAGTAATATGGGACTAGTGTAGGATTAGTATAAATGGGTGGTTGATGTTCGGCACAGACTCGGTGGGCCGAAGGGCCTGTTTCAGTGCTGTATCTCTAATCTAATCTAAAAGGAACAGTAGAACAGCAAACACAATGGACTGGTGAGACAAGTTGTGATGATAATATCTTAGCAGAGAATGAAATCCCGCTCTGATCACAGACCTCGCCTTGTTTCAACCCATCAATTACAAACTCATTGATGTTATTCCTATTGTATTTCCTGTCTATTTGTTCTCAGGATATGGGTGATACTGACATTACTTCCCCATCCCTGGTTACCATGAGAAAATGGTGGGCCTTCATCCTGAACCACTGCAGTCCATGTGGTGAAGGTGTTCCCACAATACTGTTACAGAAAGGATTTCAGGCTTTGAACCCAGTGATGATGAAGGAAGGGTGATATATGTCAAAGTCTAGATGGTGTGTGGCTTGGAGGAGGGGATTGTGGAGGTAATGGAACAACAAGAACAACTTTTGAAATATATCTAGTAAGGAGAATTTTTTTTTAGGTAATCAAGGCCCCGAGTGTAAATAATCTCAAATTATTTGAGTAAATTAAGTATAAGTCATGAAAGGGCAGCTCAGCAGAGTGGAGTGTTCCTCCTGTGCAATGCGGGAAGTTAGTGACACTTCCAGTCTCCAGAGTGAACACGTGTGCAGGAAGTGTTTTCAGATGCAGATACTCGAAATCCATGTTTCGGATCTGGAGCCGTGGCTGGGGACACTGTGGAGCATCTTCGAGGCTGAGTTCATTGTGGATAGCACGTACAGGGAGGCGGTCACACCGCAGGTAAAGACTGCTCAGGCAGAAAGGGAATGGGTGACTACCAGGTAGAGTAGACCAACTAGGCAGGTAGTGCAGGAGTCCCCTAGGCCCATTGCACTCTCTAACAGATGTTCTGCTTTGTATAGTGTTAGGGGAGATAACATCTCAGGGAAATGCCACAAGAGCCAAGCCTGTGGTACCACGGGTGGTTCATCTGCACAGGAGAGTAGGAAAAGAGGGGGAGAACTAAGGGGATAGGGAGTTCTATCGTAAGGGCTAAGGATAGACATTTCTGTGACGGTAAATGTGACTCCGGGATGGTATGTTGCCTCCCTGTTGCTTGGGTAAAGGATGTCACGGAGCGGCTAAAGGATATTCAGAAGGGGGAGGGTGAATAGTCAGAGATCGTGGTACACAGTTGTACCAACGACATAGGTAGACAGAGGGATGAGGTCCTGAAACAAGAATTTAGGAAGCTAGGTAGCAGATTAAAAAGCAGGACCATTAAAGTTGCAATCTCTGCATTACTCCCAGGGCCAGGTGCTAGTGTTTATTGGAATAGGAGGAAGTGCAAATGAATGCATGGCTGAGGAGATAGTGCAGGAGGGAGGGCTTTAGTTTCCCGGATCACTGGGTCTGTATCTGGCAACAGTGGGACCTGTACAAACTGGACATGTGGCACCTGAACCGAAATGGGACTAACATCCCTGCTGGGAGTTTTGCTAGTGCTGTTGAGGGGCGGGGGTGGTGGTGGTGGGGGGGGGGGGGTGTGGTGGTGGGCGTTAAACTAATTTGGCAGGGGGAATGGGATACAGAGTGGAGGTACAGTAGGGGCTGATGCATAGTCAAATATAGAAGGGAAACTTAGTCGGTCTGGAAGGCAGAGCAAATATCGACCTGTTTAAGATACAAGTGAATAATGCAAGGCTGGATTGCATTTATTTTAACACAAGGAGTCATACTAGTAAGGCAGATGAATTGGGGGTGTTGATTAGCACATGGGATTATGATATTATTGCTATCACAGAGACATGGTTGAGAGAGGGGCAGGATGGCAGCTCAATAGTCCAGGGTATAAAATCTTCAGTCGAGACAGGGGCGGGGGTAAAAGAGGAGGTGGTATTGCACAGTCGATGAAGTAGTCAATTACTGCAGTAAGGAGGGATGATATATTAGGTGGTTTCTCAAATGAGGCCTTTTGGGTAGAACCTAATAACAAAAAGGGCCAATCACTTGGCTGGGAGTGTAGGACAGGCTGCAAAATAGTCAGGGAGAGATAGAGGAGCAGATATGTAGGTTGCTTTCAGAGAGGTGTAAAAATGATATTAGGGGATTTCAACTTCCCCAATATCAACTGGGATAGTCTTAGTGCAAAAGGCTTAAAGGGGGATGAATTCTTAAAATGCATACAGGAGAGGTTTTTGAGTCAGTACGCAAAAGTCCTACAAGAGAAGGGGCAGTACTGAACCTAATCCTAGGGAATTAAGCAAGACAAGTGGTAGAAGTGTCAGTGGGGGAGCATTTCAATAATAGTTACTATAACTCTGTAAGAGTTAGCTGTGAAAAGGGCAAAGATGGACCGAAATTAAAAGTACTGAATTGGGGGAAGGCCGATTTCAATATGATAAAAAAGGATCTGGCCAAAGTGGACTGAGACCAGCTGCTTGTAGGAAAGTCTGCAGTAGACCAGTTGGAGTCATACAAAAAGGAAATAGTGAGTGTTCAGAGGCAACATGTACTCGTTAAGGTGAAGGGTAGGACCAACAAGTCCAGGGAACCCTGGATGTCAAGGGATATAGAGGATTGGATTAGAAAAACAAAGGATGCTTATGACAGATCCCAAGCACTGAAAACAGTTGAGGCACGAGAGGAGGATCGAAAGTGTAAGGAGCGCCGTAAAAAATAATTAGGAGAGCGAAGAGGGGACATAAAAAAAACATGTGGGCAACATAAAGGAAAATCCAAAGGTGTTTTACAAGTATATTAAGGGTAATAAGATAAACACGGAAAGAGTAGGGCCCAATCGGGACGAAATAGGCAACCAGTGTGTGAAGCTGGAGGTAGTACTTGACGTTTTAAATGATTGCTTTTCATCCGTTTTCATTATGGGGACGAACGAAGTAGGTGTACAGAACAGGGAGGGGGATTGTGATATACTTGAACATATTAGCATTGAACGGGAGGAAGTATTAGAGGGCTTAAAATTGGATAAATCCCCAGGACCAGATGAGATGTATCCCAGGCTGTAATGTGAGACAAGGGAGGAGATAACAGGGGTTGTGACACAAATTTTCAAAACCTCTTTGGCCACAGGAGAGGTACCAGAGGACTGGAGGACAGCAAATGTGGTACCTTTATTCAAGAAGGGTTGCAGGAATAAACCAAGTAATTACAGGCAGGTGAATCTAACAACACTGGTTAGGAGACCATTGGAAAAAATTCTGAGGGACAAGATTCATCTCCATTAGGAGAATCAGGGATTAATCAGGGACAGTCACTATGTCTTTGTTGGGGGGAGATCTTGTCTAACTAACTTGAGTTATTTTTTCGAGGCGGTGTGTAGATGAGGGTAAAGCAAGTAAGGCTTTTGATAAGGTCTCGCATTGGAGATTGGTTAAGCAGGTAAGAGGCCATGGGATCCAGGGTAATTTGGCAAATTGGATCTAAAATTGGATTCGTGGAAGGAGGCAGAGGTCGAGGGTTGTTTTTGCGAGTGGAAGCGTGTGACCAGTGGCATACCACAGGGATCAGTGCTGGTACCCTTGCTGTGCACATTAATGATTTAGACATGAATGAAGGAGGTATGATCAGTAACTTCGCAGATGACACCAAAATATGTGATATGCTAAATAGTGAGGGGAAAGGCCTTAGATTACAGGACAATATAGATGGGCTACTAAGATAGGCGAGCACTGGCAAATGGAGTTTATTTATTTAGAGATACAGCACTGAAACAGGTGCTTCGCCCGCCGATTCTGTACGACCAAGAACCACCCACTTGTACTAACCCTACAGTATTCCCATATTCCTTACCACCGACCTACCTTAGGGGCAATTTACATTGGCCAATTTACAGATCACCTGTAAGTCTTTGGCGGTGGGAAGAAACCAGATCCCCTGGCGAAAATCCACGCAGACAGAGGGAAAACTTGCAAACTCCACACAGGTAGTACCCAGAATTGAACCCGGGTCCCTGCAGCTGTGAGGCTGCGGTGCTAACCACTGCGCCACTGTGCCTGAGAAATGTGAGAGGATGCATTTTGGGAGCACTAACAAGGCAATGGAATATACAATGGATGGTAGGACCTAGGAAGTACAGAAGGTCAGAGGCACCTTGATGTACTTCTCCATAGATCACAGAAGCCAGCAGCACAGGTAGATAAAGTGGTTAGGAATGAATATGGGATACCTGCCTTTAATAGTCGAGGCACAGAATCTAAGAGCAAGGAGGTTATGATGGAGCTGTTTAAAGCTAGTTAGGCCACAGCTGGAGTACTGTGTACAGTTCTGGTCACCACATTATAGAAAGGATGTGATTGCACTGGAGAGGGTGCAGAGGAGATTAACCAGGATGTGGCCTTGGCTGGAGCATTTCAGCTATGAAGAGAGATTGAAAAGGCTAGGGTTGTTTTCCTTAGAGCAGAGAAGGCTGAGGGGGGACCTGATTGAGGTATACAAAATTATGAAGGGCAAAGATAGGGCAGATAGGAAGGCCCGTTTTCCCTCAGCGGAGGAGTCAATAACCAGGGGGTATAGATTTAGGGTGAGGGGCGGTAGGTTTAGAGGGGATTTGAGGAAAACTCTTTTAACCCACAGGGTGGTTGGAATCTGGAGCGCACTGCCTGAAGTGGTGGTAGAGGCAGGAGCCCTCACAACATTTACAAAGTATTTAGATGAGCACTTGAAGCGCCATAGCATACAAGGCTACGGGCCAAGTGCTGGAAAATGGGATTGGATTAGAGAGTTGTTTGTTAGCTGGCACGGACACGATGGGCGGAATGGCCTGTTTATGTGCTGTATAACTTTATATCTCTATGCAGGGCGACAGGGATTGAGAGGGGGAGTGGGACTGACTGGATTGTTCCACAGAGAGCTGGCACACAGGGGCCGCAGGGCCTCCTTCTGTATGGTATATGACTCTGTCACTGTCTCCGACCCTGTGTTGGATATGTCGCCTACTCCTGCCTGGAAAGATCCAGTTACATAGAAGTTCAATGAAACTGACATTAACAGCCACTGACAGCTCCGTCCTCACCCTGGTGTGAGGCTCCAGGTCGTGTTCCAGGAGGCGACACAGCTCTGACGCAGGTAATGTCTGCACTGGCAGAAAAGAGATGGGTGTCCAACTTATGGACTAGTAGGCGCAGGCAGGTAGTGCAGGAGTCCCCTGTGGCCATCCCCTTCTCAACCAGATTTACCGGTTTGGATACAGTTGGGGGATGACCTCCCAGGAGAAAGCAGCAACAGCCAAGATCTTGGCACCATAGAGGGCTCTGCTGCACAGCAGGGGAGGAAAAGGGGGGAAGAGTAATATAGTATAGTAATAGTATAGTAATAGGGGAATCTACCGTAAGGGGTGCAGATAGACGTTTCTGTGGCCGCAAACGAGGCTCCAGGATGGTATGTTGCATCCCTGGTGCTAGGTCCAAGGATGTCTTGGAGCGGCTGCAGAGATTTCTGAAAGGGAAGGGTGAGCCGCCAGAAGTCGTGGTCCATATTGGTACTAACGACATAGGCAGGAAGAGAGATGAGGTCCTGCAAAGTGAATATAAGGAGTTAGACAGAAGTTTGAAATCTAGGACTTTTAGGGTTGTAATCGCAGGATTACTCCCTGTGCCACATGCTAGTGAAGGTAGGAATAGAAGGATTAGGCAAATTAATGCGTGGCTGAAGAGCTGGTGTAGGCTGGAGGGCTTCAGCTACTTTGTTCATTGGGATCTCTTCTGGGGCAGAGGTGACCTGTACAAGAATGGCGGGTTGTATCTGAACTGGAAGGAGACCAATATCCTTGTGGAGAGGTTTGCTCGTACTACGCGGGAGGGCTTAAACTAGTCTGGCAGCGGGGGTGGGACCCAAAGTAGTAGTCTTTCCGATGAGATAGTTGAGGCAAATGTAGAGGTTAAAGCAAGCAAGTCCAGTAAGCAGGCCGGGCAGGGGCAGGACAGGGAGCGTGGAAGATCTGGTAGGCTAAACTGCATTTACTTGAATGCAAGAAGCCAGGTAAGGCAGATGAACTCAGAACATGGATCGGTACATGGGATTGTGATATTATAGCTGTTACGGAAACGTGGTTGAGGGATGGGCAGGACTGGCAGCTCAATGTTCCATGGTATCGACGCTTCCAGTGTGACAGAGGTGGAGGTAAGAGAGGAGGGGGCGTTGTACTGTTGATTAGGGAGGATATCACGGCAGTACAAAGAGATAATATCCCGGGAAGAATGTCCAGCGAGGCCATATGGGTATAATTTAGAAATAAGAAAGGAGTGATCATTTTGATTGGATTATACTATAGGCCCCCCAATAGTGGAGGAGCACATATGTAGAAAAATCACAGATAGGTGTAGGAATTATAGGGTTGTAATGGTAGGTGATTTTAACTTCCCTAATATTGACTGCGACTGCCTTAATGCTAAGGAATCAGATGGGCAAGAATTTGTTCCGTGTGTCCAGAATAGTTTTCTGAAGTAGTATGTGGATGGCCCTACTAGATAAGGTGCTACACTCGACCTCCTCTTAGGAAATGAGGATGGGCTGGAGGTTGATGTGTCAGTGGGGGTTCACTTTGGGACCAGTGACCATAACTCTATTAGCTTCAAGATAGTTATGGAAAAGGATAGGGCTGGTCATCAGGTTGAAGTCCTATATTGGGGGACGGCTAATTTCGATGGCATCGGACAGGAACTCCCAAAAGTTGAATGGGAGAGGCTGTTCACAGGTCAAGGGACGTCTTGCAAGTGGGATGCTTTTGAAAGTTAGATAGGAAGAGTTCAAGGCTGGCATGTTCTTGTTAGATGGAAGGGCAAGGCTGGAAAGTTTAGGGAACCTTGGTTGACGAAGGATATTGAGGGTCTGGTCAGGACAAAGAAGGAGGCATATGTCAGGTATAGGCAGCTGGGATCAAGCGGGTCTCTCCAGGAGTACAGGGGATGTAGGAGTACACTGAAGACGGAAATTAGGAGGGCGAACAGGGGCCATGAGATTTCCCTGGCAGATAAGATAAAGGAGAATCCGAAAATATTCTATAAGCATATTAAGTGTAAAAGGGTAGCTACGGAGAGAGTAGGTCTCCTTAAGGATCACTGTGGCAATCTATGTGTGGAGCCACGGAAAATGGGCGTGGTCTTAAATGAATATTTCTCGTCTGTATTTACCGTGGAGAACGATATGTAAGCTACTGAGTTCAAGGGAGAGAACAGCAATATCGTGGATCATATCAACATTACAAAGGAGCAGGTGTTGGAGGTTTTGATGCGCATTAAGGCGGGTAAATCCCCAGGGCATGACCAGGTGTCTCCTAGGATGCTATGGGAAGCAAGGCAGGAGATTGCTGGGGCCCTGGCAGAGATTCATGTATCATCATTAGCCACGGGTGAGGTACCAGATGACAGGAGGATAACTAATGTTGTGTCTTTATTTAAGAAGGGCAGCAAGGATAAGCCAGGGAACTGTAGGCCGGTGAGCCTGACATCAGTGGTGGGATTCTGTGAGACAGGATTTATTTACGTTTGGAAAAGCAAGGTCTGATCAGGGATAGTCAGCATGGCTTTGTGCATGGGAAATCATGTCTGACGAGTTTGATTGAGTTTTTTGAGGAGGTGACCGGGATTATTGACGAGGGCAGGCCGGCAGACGTTTTCTACATGGACGTTAGCAAGGCATTTGTCAAGATCCCGCATGGTAGGCTGATCCAGAAGGTTCGAACACATGGGATCCAGGGTGAGCTAGCCAACTGGATAATAATAGAGGCAGACAGTGATAGTGGAGGGTTGTTTTTCACATTGGAGGCCGGTGACCAGTGGTGTGCCGCAGGGATCGGTGCTGGGCCCTCTGTTTGTCATATATATTAATGACTTGGATGTGAATGTAGGGGGCATGATTAGTAAGTTTGCAGATGACACCAAAATTGGTGGTATAGTGGACAGTGAAGAAAGTTGTCTCAGGTTTAAACAGGATATAGATCAACTGGGAAAGTGGGTAAGGCAGTGGCAAATTGAATTTAACGCAGACAAATACGAAGTGATGCATTTTGGAAAGTTAAACCAAGGCAGGACAGATGCCCTGAATGGCAGAGCCCTGGGGAGTGTTGTTGAGCAGAGCGACCTTGGGGTGCAAGTACATAGTTCGCTGAAAGTGGCAACACAGGTAGATAGGGTGGTGAAGAAGGCATATGGCATGCTTGCCTTCATCAGCTGAGGCATTGAGTACAAGAGTTGGGACGTCATGTTACAGTAGTAAACAACGTTGGTTAGGCAGCATTTGGAGCACTGTGTGCAGTTCTGGTCGCCGCACCACAGGAAATATGTGATAAAGGTAGAGAGGGTGCAGAAAAGATTCACAAGGATGTTGCCTGGTTTGGAGGGCTTGCGTTATAAAGAGAGATTGGATAGGCTGGGTCTGTTTTCCCTGGAGTCAGGAGGCTGAGAGGGGACATGATAGAGGTATATAAAATTATGAGAGGCAAAGATAGGGTAGATAGTCAGAGTCTGTTTCCCATGGCAGGGGTGACTAAAACTAGAGGGCTTTATTTTAATGTGAGAGGGAGGAGGTTTAAAGGGAATCAAAGGCTTAAATTTTTCAAAGAAATAATAGTGGGTGTCTGGAATATGCTGCCAGAGGAGGTGGTGGAGGCAGGAACAGTAGCAACATTTAAGAGGCACCTGGACAGGTAAGGCATACAGGGATATGGAATTAATGTTGGCAGGTGGGATTAGTATAGATAAACATTATGGTCAGCATGGATGTTGTAGGACTCTATGAATCCTTGACTCTGTGACCAGGTCCTTACTGAATCAGAGTCACCTCACACACTGCTCCTGGGATAGTTGTAGGTAGGAAAAGTGCTCTTGGAAACCCCGGGGTGGGTAGGACAGAGGCCCGACGCCTCTCTGCAGGTCCTTGCTCCATTTGGTAGTCATGTTACAGACCCAGAGACACTGTAACTACAGTCCCCATAACTCGTTCAGAGTTGGCTCACCAAATCCTCTGTCCTCCCTGAATATCTGCAACAGTTCACAACACAACCTCCAGAAAACCATCCACAGCACCTCTACGAACTTCGCAACAGCAGAAGTAAGTCAGAAACCCCTCACCAGCGAGTTGGATGCCTGGTCCTTTTAAATAACACTAGAGAGGGATTCTCGTGCTGCTGAATGTATGTTCAGCTGTGAGTGACTGACACAGGCGGTCAGTGGACATGCACAGACCAAGTTTCTAATATGTACATCAAAGCTGCCGGAATGGCTGATTGACGTCACATTCAAACACCTCCTCACATTAAACGTGCATGCCTGGTGTGACTGGGCTCCTGCACCGCCCAGCATGGAGCACAGTGCTGTCCACACTGGAGCCCTGTGCAACATGGGGCACTGTGCGGAACACAATCGAGCCCTGCCCAGCATGGGGCACTGTGCTGACCACACGAGAGCCCTGTCCAGAATGGGACACTGTGCTGACCACACTAGAGCCCTGTCCAGCATGGAGCACTATGCTGACCACACTACAGCCCTGTCCAGAATGGGGCACTGTGCTGACCACACTCGAGCCCGGTCTAACATGGGGCACTGTGCTGACCACACTAGAGCCCTGTATAGCATGGGAGACTGTGCTGACCACACAAAAGCCCTGCATAGCATGCCACACTGTGCTGACCACACCCGAGCCCTGCCCAGCATGGGACACTGTGCTGACCATACTAGAGCCCTGTACAGCATGGGGCACTGTGTTGACCATACTAAAGCCCTGCATAGCATGCGGCACTGTGCTGACCACACTAGAGCCCTGTCCAGAATGGGGCACTGAGCTGACCACACCAGAGCCCTGTCCAGAATGGGGCACTGTGCAGACCACACTAGAGCCCTGCCCAGAATGGGGCACTGTGCTGACCACATTAGAGCCCTGTCCAGCATGGGGCACTGTGCTGACCACACTATAGCCCTGTCCAGCATGGGGCTCAGTGCTGACCACGCCATGGCCCTGTCCGGCATGGGGCGATGTGCTAACCACACTAGAGCCCTGCCCAGCATGGGGCACAGTGCTGACCACACCATGGCCCTGTCCAGTATGGGGCGCTGTGCTGACCACAATAGAGCCCTTTATAGCATGGGGCAATGTGCTGACAACACTGGAGCCCTGCCCAGCATGGGGCACTGTGCTGACCACACTAAAGCCCTGTATAGCATGGGGCACTGTGCTGACCACACGAGAGCCCTGTCCAGCATGGGGCACTGTGCTGACCACACTAGAGCCCTGTCCAGAATGGGGCACTTTGCTGATCACACTAGAGCCCTGTACAGCATGGGGCACTGTGCTGAGCACACTAGAGCCCTGTATAGCATGGGGCACTGTGCTGACCACACGAGAGCCCTGCACAGCATGGGGCATTGTGCTGACCACACTAGAGCCCTGTCCAGCATGGGACACTGTGCTGACCACACCCGAGCCCTGCCCAGTATGGGGCACTATGCTGATCATACTATTGCCCTGTCCAGCATGGGGCGCTGTCCAGTCACTCAAGAGCCCTGTGCAGCATGGGACACTCCGCTGACTATACAGGAGCCCTGTCTGCATTGGGCACTGTGCTGAAGACACTAGAGCCCTGTACAGCATGGGGCACTGTGCTGACCATACTGGAGCCCTGTCCAGCATGGAACAATGTGCTGACCACACTAGAGCCGTGTACCGCAAGGGGCACTGTGCTGACCACAGCATGGCTCTGTCCAGCATGGAGTGCTGTGATGACCACACTACCGCCCTGTCCAGCATGGAGTGCTGTGATGACCACACTACCGCCCTGTCCAGCATGGGGCACTGTGCTGACCACACTGGAGCCCTGTCCAGCATGGGGCGCTGCGCTGACAACACTGGAGCCCTGTCCAGCATGGGGCACTCTGCTGACCACTCTGGAGCCCTGCCCAGCATGGGACACTGTGCTGACCACACTAGAGCCCTGTCCAGCATGGGGCGCTGTGCTGACCACAATGGAGCCCTGCACAGCATGGGGCACTGTGCTGACCACACTAGAGCCCTGTCCAGCATGGGGCACTGTGCTGACCACACCAGAGCCCTGCACAGCATGGGGCACTGTGCTGACCACATTAGAGCCCTGCACAGCATGGGGCAGTGTGCTGAACACACTCGAGCCCTGTCCAGCATGGGGCTCTGCGCTGACCACACTACAGTCCTGCCCAGCATGGGGCACTGTGCTGACCACACGAGAGCCCTGTGCAGCATGGGACACTCCGCTGACTATACTGGAGCCCTGTCTGCATTGGGCACTGTGCTGAAGACACTAGAGCCCTGTCCAGCATGGGGCACTGCGCTGACCACACTGGAGCCCTGTCCAGCATGGGACACTGTGCTGACCACACGAGAGCCGTGTACCGCAAGGGGCACTGTGCCGACCACAGCATGGCCCTGTCCAGCATGGAGTGCTGTGATGACCACACTACCGCCCTGTCCAGCATGGGGCACTGTGCTGACCACACTACCGGCCTGTCCAGCATGGGGCACTGTGCTGACCACAGTAGAGCCCTGCCCAGCATAGGACACTGTGCTGACCACACTGGAGCCCTGTCCAGCATGGGGCACTGTGCTGACCATACTAAAGCCCTGCATAGCATGCGGCACTGTACTGACCACACTAGAGCCCTGTCCAGAATGGTGCACTGTGCTGACCACACGAGAGCCCTGCCCAGAATGGGGCACTGTGCTGACCACATTAGAGCCCTGTCCAGCATGGGGCACTTTGCTGACCACACTATAGCCCTGTCCAGCATGGTGCTCAGTGCTGAACACACCATGGCCCTGTCCGGCATGGGGCGATGTGCTAACCACGCTAGAGCCCTGTCCAGCATGGGGCACAGTGCTCACCACACCATGGCCCTGTCCAGTATTGGGCGCTGGGCTGACCACAATAGAGCCCTTTATAGCATGGGGCAATGTGCTGACCACACTGGAGCCCTGCCCAGCATGGGGCACTGTGCTGACCACTCTAGAGCCCTGTATAGCATGGGGCACTGTGCTGACCACACGAGAGCCCTGCCCAGCATGGGGCACTGTGCTGACCACACTAGAGCCCTGTCCAGCATGGGGCGCTGTCCAGTCACACAAGAGCCCTGTGCAGCATGGGACACTCCGCTGACTATACAGGAGCCCTGTCTGCATTGGGCACTGTGCTGAAGACACTTGAGCCCTGTACAGCATGGGGCACTGTGCTGACCATACTGGAGCCCTGTCCAGCATGGAACAATGTGCTGACCACACGAGAGCCGTGTACCGCAAGGGGCACTGTGCTGACCACAACATGGCTCTGTCCAGCATGGAGTGCTGTGATGACCACACTACCGCCCTGTCCAGCATGGAGTGCTGTGATGACCACACTACCGCCCTGTCCAGCATGGGGCACTGTGCTGACCACAATGGAGCCCTGTCCATCATGGGGCACTGTGCTGACCACACTAGAGCCCTGCACAGCATGGGGCACTGTGCTGACCACACTAGAGCCCTGTCCAGCATGGGGCACTGTGCTGACCACACCAGAGCCCTGCACAGCATGGGGCACTGTGTTGACCACACTAGAGCCCTGCACAGCATGGGGCACTGTGCTGACCACACTCGAGCCCTGCACAGCATGGGGCTCTGCGCTGACCACACTACAGTCCTGCCCAGCATGGGGCACTGTGCTGACCACACGAGAGCCCTATGCAGCATGGGACACTCCGCTGACTATACTGGAGCCCTGTCTGCATTGGGCACTGTGCTGAAGACACTAGAGCCCTGTACAGCATGGGGCACTGTGCTGACCACACTGGAGCCCTGTCAAGCATGGGACACTGTGCTGACCACACGAGAGCCGTGTACCGCAAGGGGCACTGTGCCGACCACAGCATGGCCCTGTCCAGCATGGAGTGCTGTGATGACCACACTACCGCCCTGTCCAGCATGGGGCACTGTGCTGACCACACTGGAGCCCTGTCCATCATGGGGCACTGTGCTGACCACAGTAGAGCCCTGCCCAGCATAGGACACTGAGCTGACCACACTGGAGCCCTGTCCAGCATGGGGCGCTGTGCTGACCACACTGGAGCCCTGTCCATCATGGGGCACTGTGCTGACCACACTCGCGCCCGGCACAGCATGGGGCAGTGTGCTGACCATACTAAAGCCCTGCATAGCATGCGGCACTGTACTGACCACACTAGAGCCCTGTCCAGAATGGTGCACTGTGCTGACCACACGAGAGCCCTGTCCTGCATGGGGAACTGTGCTGACCACACTATAGCCCTGTCCAGCATGCTGCTCAGTGCTGACCACACCATGGCCCTGTCCGGCATGGGGCGATGTGCTAACCACGCTAGAGCCCTGTCCAGCATGGGGCACAGTGCTGACCACACCATGGCCCTGTCCAGTATTGGGAGCTGGGCTGACCACAATAGAGCCCTTTATAGCATGGGGCAATGTGCTGACCACACTGGAGCCCTGCCCAGCATGGGGCACTGTGCTGACCACTCTAGAGCCCTGTATAGCATGGGGCACTGTGCTGACCACACGAGAGCCCTGCCCAGCATGGGGCACTGTGCTGACCACACTAGAGCCCTGTCCAGCATGGGGCACTGTGCTGACCAAACTCGAGCCCTGCACAGCATGGGGCTCTGCGCTGACCACACTACAGTCCTGCCCAGCATGGGGCGCTGTCCAGCCACACTGGAGCCCTGTGCAGCATGGGACACTCCGCTGACTATACTGCAGCCCTGCCCAGCATTGGGCACTGTGCTGAAGACACTACAGCCCTGTAAAGCATGGGGCACTGTGCTGACCACACTGGAGCCCTGTCCAGCATGGGCGCTGCGCTGACAACGCTGGAGCCCTGTCCAGCATGGGGCACTGTGCAGACCACACTAGAGCCCTGCCCAGCATGGGACACTGTGCTGACCACACTGGAGCCCAGTCCAGCATGGGGCACTGTGCTGACCACACTGGAGCCCTGTCCATCATGGGGCACTGTGCTGACCACACTAGAGCCCTGTCCAGCATGGGGCACTGTGCTGACCACACTAGAGCCCTGCACAGCATGGGGCACTGTGCTGACCACACTAGAGCCCTGCACAGCATGGGGCACTGTGCTGACCACACTAGAGCCCTGCACAGCATGGGGCACTGCGCTGACCACACTGCAGTCCTGCCCAGCATGGGGCACTGTGCTGAGCACACTGGAGCCCTGACCAGTTTGGGGCACTGTGCTGTCCACAGTAGACGTGGCCTGCTGTGTGGTCACATCATTTTATGTTTCCAAGAGCAGTTACAGAAGAAGGTCCCTGGCATTCTCCCTGATTGTGTGGTGACTCGGTCCATGGCGATACAATCCCCTGAACTGACACCGCAGATGGATGATTCTATTGACTGGTTGTCTGGTACCTTCTTTGGGAAGGTAAAGGATTCAAAGGTTGTGTTAAGCATATCTTCGTTAGTTGAGGTTCAACAACCCGACCCTGTGTTAAAAAAATACCACAGGCTGTCCAAACCAAAATTGAAGCAGAGGGAGTTGCAGAGTGCTACTATTTAGAGAACGAAGTGCTAATGAGGAAGTGGAGACCTCCTCACAGACCTGCAGATGAAGAGTGGACAGTGGTTCACCAGATAGTGGTGCTGCTGAGGTACCTTAAAGTAATATTAAGAATAGCCCACGAGCTTCCAATGACTAGGTGTGCCGATGAACGAAAAATCGAAGCCTGAATTCTCATACCAGCTTTGGGCGAACCCTTCAGCTGTGTGATGGTGGGTTGTGTGGAACACCTGCTGAAAACAAAAGAAGGACTACCAGTATCTTCTCACCATTATGGATGTGGTGACCCGATTCCCAGAGGGCATTCTCCCAAAGAACAATCTCTAACACAATTCTTTACCCGATATGGGCTAACTGCTGAGATCCAGTTAGATCAGGGCACATAGTATTATGTGCAGTATTTTTGAAAAGGTCATGGGTATTCTGGACATAACCCAGCTAAAGTCCTCAGTCTACCACCCACAGTCACAAGGGGTTTGGAGCGGCACCACCAGACCCTAAAGACAATGATCAAGCCATACTGCGATGAGTAACCCCATGACTGGGACAAAGGGCTGGGATTTCTCCTGTTGCCTGCCAGGGACATATCCAATGTGTCCACTGGCTTCAGTCTCTTTGAATTAGTTTATGGACACGAGGTGAGATGTCCTCTTAAACTAATCAAGGAGAAGTTTTTGGGACAGAGGAATGAGTCCTCCGTGTTAGACTACATCTCCATGCTCTGGGAGCGGCTCATGAGGGCCTGTGCAATAGCTCAGTAACACCTAGGGACCTCCCAGGCAGCTATGAAAATGTAATCAGGCAAAAATGCCATGATCAGAACATTTCGGGACAGAGACCATGTATTGTTACTATTCCCACTGCAAGGTGAATCCCTGAAAGTCCGGTTCAGAGTTCCATATCGAGTAACAAAAGGAATACTCAGGCAAATCATTTAATTGACACCCCAGACCAAAGCCAAAAAGCAAAGGCTGTGGAGGGGACAGACATGTACAGATCTGTCAGACAGTCAGGAGGGAAGGATTGGAAAGGACAGTGAGGACAGGTTAGAGGAGGGCCAGGAGGATTCTCAACTGGAATCCCCAACTCTCCGATTAGCCAACCCTGAAATGTTAGATAAATTAGACCACACGCTCTCCTCCTTGAATGCAGGTCAAAGAGGCACCTTAAAAAGGCTGCTAACGGCACTTACAGTAAGCTGCAAGGGCAAGGTAAGTTCCGAAAAGGGCAAGCCAATGGTGAGGGAGATGCCTCACCTAGTCGAAGTGCTGCAAGAGAATGAAGTGGAAGGTGGACAGACAATTGTGAGCACTAATGTCCCAGAGGACATAGGGCAGATCAGAAAAAAATGATGCTCCCTATAGTAAAGGGAAAAGTGAAGGGAAAATACCAAAAAGTAAACAGCACTTGTGTACCTCACCAGAAAGCTAAAAGTAAGGTCAGTGTGGATCTACCCACTGAAGAAGCCAATAATCAGGTCCCAAACCCAAAGCTAATGAAACCTGACAATTTCAAAGCAGAATGCAGCAGGAAGAATGGCCCAGAGTCAATCTCAGACACCTCACAGGGGTTAAAAAAAAGTATTACACACTGTCGGTTTGGGGAGAATGATTATCAACGTGCAGGAACATGAATAGTTAAAGCTTCATTGCAGGAGAGAAAAAAAAACAATGTAATCTCTGATGCATTGTCCAGGGTCGAACCCAACACATAACCATCCCAGACAAAACTCCAAAAATTTTAATGAGCTCATCTGTAACAGACAATGCCAGCTGCAGTAATTCTAAGATTAATCTGTCAGTTGGAGAAGTTATTATTGAGAATGAATGTGTGTTTCCTTCTATTTCTTCCTACAGTTACCTTGAAACAACTGGCAGCCAAGATGGCCACCGCAATTGTCATCTGAAACACGTTTGCACATTCCAGAATCAACAGGAGACACATGTCTGATGAGCCTGGACCCAAAACATTGGCTTGCTCTAGTTATTGAACTACCTAAGATTACATTCGTTAATACGATATACAAGGACATCCTGACAAATTGACTTTAAAAGAACAAACTCCTCCAAGTGTAAATAATGATAACCTGAGCCCTGGGGAGATAGAAGTTTCTAACTTGAATCTCTAAATAAGGTTCCAGCGAATACAGTGAGGCAGTCAGGAGACCTTCTGTTCATCTCTGTGAAAGCTGTGCGTTTCCCCTGGACAAAGATAGACAAGCCAGTGATTCAAACTGTTCAGAAGCAGAAGGGCTGTGCCCCCCTCTCCGCCTCTCTGTCCAGATAACACCACAAGTTTGAAAACCACGTGCGGCTGTCAGCCCTCCAAGCCTACAGATTACTACATTCAGAGACATCAGGGGAAGAAAGCCACCCACAAGTCTGCCTCCAATAAAACCCTGAGCCACGTGGGCCAGCCACCAAGGGCACTTTGACCGGCCAAAGACTTCAAGAATACAACTTCAGCCGGAAAACCACCGAATCGTCCAACCTCACAGAATGAGCATTTTATTGTATTTTTTAATTTATTTCGGACTCCAATCCAACCACAAATGTACTTCTCACTCTGTAATCTATTTGTGTGTGATTCTCATGTGAGTGTGTGCGTAAATGTGTGGTGTATTTTTTTATGATTTTATTTCGATCAGGTTCAGATTGTTAAGTATAATAATATCACCCCTTTCGTGCTTAAACTCGAGAGAACCTGTCTGATCGGTTCCTTCACCATCACACCAAAGGTTAAAGGTAAAATACTCACTGAGACCGTTACCACATCCACCCTCTAAAAAGGACAAACCCTATTGCGGTCAAATAAGAAGAAGGACAAGAGGAGAGACTGTGACCCCTCCTCACCTGGCTGTACAAATAGGCAGGGTTGGAGATGGAGAGAACACGGGAATGAAGTCAGCTCAGCATTAAAAAGATAGCAGAGGTTGTAGCCTTCCTGGTTCAGCCTCAGACAATGGCCAGCGAGGGGGATGCAGATCGTGGATAGGGAATAGAGTTTGTGACAGAAACTGAAGACAATGGCTTCAGTCTTCTCACAATATAAATTACAAGAACATAAGTCATTGAAATATGGCTTAGAAACTAATAGTTGGATACAGAGGCTTACCAGGGACACCAATAATAGCGAGGATGAGATAATAAATCGATTGAATCATCTTCAGAGCATAAACCATCCGCCCTTCTAATGTTATCCAGTAGTAATCTGCAGTGATCCAGTAAAACCAATAGGAGAAACTCCTGCTGCCCATTGTTGTAACATTCCAATCTTTTGTTCTCAGATTCTGAGCCATTGTTGTAACATTCCAATCTATTGTTCTCTGATTCTGACCCATTGTTGTAACATTCCAATCTTTTGTTCTCAGATTCTGACCCATTGTTGTAACATTCCAATCTATTGTTCTCTGATTCTGACCCATTGTTGTAACATTCCAATCTATTGTTCTCTGATTCTGACCCATTGTTGTAACATTCCAATCTATTGTTCTCAGATTCTGACCCATTGTTGTAACATTCCAATCTTTTGTTCTCAGATTCTGACCCATTGTTGTAACATTCCAGTCGATTGTTCTCAGATTCTGATCTACCATGTCGCCTTCTCCCTCTGGAGCTGCTGATCTCTGTTCCTGCCGGCGGTGATGTTCCCGCTGAAACTATGGGATAATACATTGAAACGAGCCCCTTATTAATAGACGATTGAAAACCTCCAGTGACAAAATTAGAGTCCATGGAGACGGACATTAATTAGAGTCACTGAAAAAACAGGTTCAGGTAACTCCTTTCAATCTAAAAGGTTTTATACCACAATAACGTAGAACGTTTGGATAGGATATCTGAGGTTAAATGAGGGAAGGAATTGTGGAAACAGCAGCACTGGCCAGAATCTTTAAATCCTCCATTGATATGGGAGTGGTGACAGAGCACTGGAAGGCTGTGAATGTTACACCCTGTTTAAAAAAGGGGAGGTTGGATAAACCCTGTAACCACTGACCAGTCAGTCTAATGTTGGTAGTTGGAAACTTCCAGAGGCCGTAACCCAGCACAAAGTATTCATTGCCTGTACAATCATGGTTTAATAAATGACAAGCAGTATAGATAGGTTATAGGAAAATCATTTGCTAATCTTGATCGAGTTCGTTGAGGACGTAACTGTGAGTGTTAGCGTGTTTCGTGTAATGGAATCATAGAATCATAGAAAGGTTAAGGCACAGAAAGAGGCCACTTTGCACATTATTGCTATGCCAGCCGATGAACGATCCACCTATTCTAATCCCACCTTCCAACAATTGGTTAACAACCCTGCAGATTGCAGCACTTGAGCTGCATATCCAGACTCCTTTTGAATGGGTTGAGGGTCCCTGCCTCAACTACCCTTTCAGGCAGTGAGTTACAGCCTCACACCAAAGCAAGAGACCCAGTGCTAAGCCTTGCGGAACGCCACTGGAAACAGCCCTCCAATCTCTAAAATACCCGACAACAATTACCCTTTGTTTCCTGCCACTGAGCCAATTTCCTATTTCTTGGTGAGCAGGTTTTCCTCAACTCCCCTCTAATCTTTCCACCAATCATTTTAAATCTATGCCCCTCATCGCTGATCTCTCTGCTAATGTGATTAGACCCTTCACCTCCACTCTATCCAGGTCCCAAAAAGTTAAGTGCATTTCAATCAGATCTCCCCTCAGCCTTCTCTGTTCCAAGGAGAACGACCCCAGCCTATCCAATCTTTCCTCATAGCTGCATTTTTCCAGTCCGAACGACATCCTCGTAAATCTCCTCTCTGCCCTCTCTAGTGCAATTGCATCCTTTCTGTAATGAGGTGAGCAGAACTGCACAAAGTACTCAAGTTCTGATCTACCCAATGAGTTATACAGTTCCAGCATAACCTCCCTGGTCTTGTATCCTATACCTCGGCTAATAAAGGAAAGGATTCCATAAGTCCTTTTAACCACCTTATCGACCTGTCCTGCTGCCTGCAGGGATCTGTGGACATTGACTCCAAAGGTCCCTCACTTCTGCTACACTTTCCAGTATTTTCCCATTAATCATGCATCGTTTTTCCTTATTTGACCTCCTCAATTGCATCGCCTCATTCCTAATCAGGTGGAATCCCATTTGTCACTTTTCTGCCATCGATATCTTCCTGCAGCCTACAGCAATCCTCCTCGCTATGTACCTCACCCCCAATCTGTGTGTCATCTACAAACCTCTTGATCATGCTTCTACATTTACGTCCAAATCGTTAATATATACCACAAAGAACAGGGGAACCAGTACTGAGCCCTGTGGAAAACCACTGGAAACAGTCCTCCAGTCAATAAAACACCCGTCAACAATTGCCTTTTGTTTCCTGCCACTGAGCCAATTTTGTATCAACCTTGTTTTATTTCCCTGGATTCCATGGGATTTTATTTAACCAGTCTGCCATGTGGGATCTTGTCAAAAGCCTTGCTAAAATTCATGTAGACCACATGAACTGCACCACCCTCATCTATCATCCTTGTTACTTCTTCAAAAAAAATCAATCAAGTTGGTCAGACAGTATGGTCCCTTAATAAATCCATGCTGACAATCCTTGATAAACCTGTGCCTCTCTAAGTGACAGTTTATCCTGTCTCTCAGAATAGATTCCAATAATTGTTAGACTGACTGGCCTGTAATTTTTCAGTCTAACCCTGGGGTCCTTTCTGAACAGAGGTATAATTTTAACAGTACTTCAATCCTCTGGCACAATACCTGTACCCAGCGAGGACTGGAAAATGATGGTCAGACCCTCTGCTATTTCCTCTCTTGCTTCTTTTAACAACCGAGGAGACATTTTATCCGGATCTGGTGACTTATCAACTTTCAAGGATGCTAATCCCATTAATACTTCCTCTCTCCCTATGCATATCATATCAAATACTTCATATTCCTCCTCATTAACTACATTATCTGCATCATACCCCTCTTTTGTAAAGAGAAACACAAAGTAGTCATTAAGAATCATACCAACATCTTCTACCCCTGCACGTGTATATGCAATTATGTATATACACTTATGTATACAGACATTCAAAAGGCCTGTAATCATATAACATTTCATAGACTTATGATAAAAATGTAACACATGGATTAATGTAACAGTGATAGTGTGGATATGTCACTGACTCAGGGACAGAAAGCAGAGAGAAGTGGTGAACAGTCATTGTTCACACTGGTGGGGGAGCGGGAGTATACAGTGCTGTTTCTCAGGTTTCAGTATTAGGACCAGTGCTCTTCCTGACATCTCGATAGATATATAAATGACATAGGCTTATGTGTAAAAAGCAAAGTTTCAACACTTGCATACAGCAGCAAACTCAAATGTAGCTGCCAGTGCGAGGATAGTCAGGAGGACATGGACAGTCTGATGGTGAAATGAGAATACACATGGTGAATGAAATTTAACACATAGAATTGGGGAAGTGATTATTTTGTGAGGGATAGTAAGGGGCGTGAATAGAAACTGAACTGCACCAATCAAAAAATGGCACCGGAGCACAGAGTCTGGGTGTGTATGTACAGACATTCTCAATGGTGGCTGGATAATTTGTGAAGGTTTTAAAAAGGCATACGGGATCGTTAGCTTTATACTTAGAAGCAAAGAATTAAAAAAAAAACACCGCAAGACCATTCTGCTAAGACTAGATAAATGATTGTTTAAGCCTCAGCTGGAATATTGTGTCCCATTCTGGACACCACACTTTATGAAGTATTTGAAAGACTTGGAGATGGTGCCGATATGATATACTAGAATGGTAACAGGGATGAGGGACTTCAGTTATGTGGAGAGAAGCTGGCATTGTTCTCCTTAGAGCAGAGAAGATAAAAGGGAGATTTAACAGCAGGGCTGAAAATGATGTGTTTTGATAGAATACATAAGGAGAAGCTGGTTTCACTGGATGAAGGTTCAGTAACCAGAGAACACAGTTTAATGTTGATTAACAAACAAACAGAGGCGAGATGAGGAGATTTTCTTTTCTTTACACAGCGAGTGTTTATGATTTGGAATTCCCTTCCTGAAAGGGTTGTGGAAGCAGATTTAACAGAGACTTTCAGTCGGGAAATTGATCAATACTAACAGGGTGATTTACTGGACTGGGAGAAAAGAACAGGAAAGAGGAATAATTGGGAAATCTCCTTCAAAGAGCTGGAAATGGTACAATTTCTTAAATAGTCTCCTCCTGTGCTGTGTGATTCTCCGACTGTCTGATAACAGAAACCAATGAGTACGTATCTCATGTGTACAATTGACATTCAGCAGTTTTTAATCCAAAGATTAATTGTTACTTGTTTTCTGATGAAAACAACAGCAAAAAGGCAAACACAAGTGTTTGGTCAGGTAAATTATGTTGACAATGTGATTATCGGATCATGACATCTCTCTCTGATCACAGACCTCGCCTGGTTTCAATCCGTCAATTACATTTTATTCCTATTTTATTTCCTGTCTATTTGTTCTCAGGATTTGGGTGATACTGACAAGGCTGGCATTACTTCCCCATCCCTGGTTACCATGAGAAAGTGGTGGGTCATCATCTTGAACCACTGCAGTCCCTGTGGTGAAGGTGTTCCCTCAACCAAACTTACATTTAATATTTTGAGGAGACAGTTTCATTCCTGGACACCTCAGAATGAGTTAGGCCGGAAATCTGGGATGAGAATTTAAAACTCGAGGCTTTACTGGACCAGGACCCAACGTAAGTCAGTGAGCACAGGAGTGATGGATGAATGGGACTTGGTGTAAAGGCCTGTTACCCGACTCGAACCCGACGGGACACGACGACATGTTTTGGGGACAGGGGATTGGGATAATCAGAGGGGTGAGGTCATGGAGGGATTTGATCACATGAGTGAGAATATTAAAATTGAGGTGTTATTGGACCAAGAACCAATGTAGGTCAGTGAGTACAGAGATGTAGGGTGAACAGAATTTTGTGTAAATTAGAAGATGGCAGCAGAGTTTTGGATGACCACAAGGTTACAGATTGTAGAATGTGGGAGACAAGCCTCGAGGTAACAAAGGTACGGACGAGAGTTTCAACAGCAAATGAGCTCAGCTCTCTCTCTCTCTCTTGCTCTTTCTCTCCCTCTACTTCTCTCTTTGTCGCCCTCACTTGCTCTGTACCGCACTCAGAATCTTACACGTTTCCATCAGGTCGCCTCTTATTCTTCTAAACGCCAATGGATATAAGCCTAGCCTGTCCGATCTTTCCTAATAAGACAGCCCGCCCATATTAGTCTGGTAAACATTCTCTAAACTGCTTCCAACGCATTTACATACTTCCTTAAATAAAGAGACCAATGCTGCATACAGCATGCCAGATATGGTTTCACCAATGCCCTCCCTACTTCTGTATTCAATTCCGCTCACAATAAGTAATAACATTATATTAACTTTCCTAATCACTTGCTGAACCTGCAGAGTAACCTTATGTAATTCATGCACCAGGGCACCCAGATCCCTCTGTATCTCAGAGCTCTGCAATCGCTCACCATTCCAACAATATGCTTTTTTAAATTATTATTCCTACCAATATGGACAATTTTACATTTTCCCATAGTATAGTCCATTTGCCAGATCTTTGCCCTCTCACTCAACCTATCTATGTCCCTTTGTAGCCTCCTTATGTCCTCTTCACAACTTTGTGTCGTCCCTTCATCCAAGTCATTTATTAATATTCCAAAAAGTTGAGCCCCCAGCACTGATCCCTGTGGCACACCACTCGGTACAACCTGTCAAACAGAGCAGTCCCACAGACTAGTCAAGTAACAGCCTGACATAGTCATACTCACGGAATCATACCTTACAGACAATGTCCGAGACACTGCCATCACCATCCCTGGGTATGTCCTGTCCGACCAGCAGGACAGACCCAGCAGAGGTGGGGGTAAAGTGGTATACAGTAGCGAGAGAGATGCCCTGGGAGTCCTCAACATCGACTCTGGACACCATGAAGTCTCGTGGCATCAGATCAAACATGGGCAAGGAAACCTCCTGCTGATTACCACCTATTGCTCTCTTTTCTTTCAGAGAGTTTTGAACAAGTAAAGCCAGAATAAGTAAAGTCATCAGCATATCACAGAAAATAGTCAATTGATAAGCTTGCAGAGAAAAACAGGCACACCTGGGGAGACGGTCATCCCAATGATTTTCGAGGAAAATGATGGGGATTATGACTTCATTCTCAATAGAATATCTGAGGATGTCCAGAAATGCAACTTTAAGCTAAAAAAGGGCTGAGATAAGTTGGTCAATGGGGCACATCTGAGTACCTGAAGGTTAAATAAAAGACACGAAGAATTGAAGGAAGAGATGGACAATTTACAGAAGGAAAATGAAGGTTGGTAGGAAAACATTGGCATCCTGTACAATCAGTTACTCTGGGATCAGGAGCCACATGATGGAGTATATTATCCGCAGAGTAAATTAGAACAAATACTGGACCAAAACACTGAGTTACAGGCAGACACTCCCAGACTAGGGGAGGAGTTAGAAGATGTGAGGAGGGGCTATGAGGGAATTAGACCCGTGTTAAAGCTCTGCCTCCCCTGAAGCTGACCACGCCCTGTGTTGAGATAAAATCCGACAGCTTCAGACACACTCAGGCAACAGTAGGCAGTTGTGGCTGCTGTCTCCAAACACAAAGCCAGATATCCCGGTTCTTCTTAGGGCAACACATTTGTGAGCCTCACAGTCTCTGCCCCACTTCCTCCAGACAAGGACGACAAGATAACTGGAAATTACCAGGGTGTGTGGTAACCTGGGCCTAAACTGCAGGCCAGTCTAAGAACAAGAGTGATATAGATGGGGTCAGTGAGTAACTAACCACAGTCACTGACAGTGAGAGAGATGTCACCACCACAACCACACAGAGGCTCCTTACCGCTGTTGAGTCTATGGCTCTAAAGCAGGAACTGGGAATGGTGGATATCAGCAGAAGCTCCCTCGATCTGAGTGTTCTGTGTTCCAATATCCAAATTATTTATAAATATCAGTGGTCCAAGCACTGCCCCTTGGGGAAACACCACTGTCTACCTTCCTCCAGTCTGAAAAAGCAACTGTTTACCACAACTCACTGTTTTCTCTCATTAAGCCGGTTTGGTTTTTTATCCAAACTGACACTGACCCTCCTATTCCATGAGAATCAATGAACTGTCCAGCTGTCACAAACAGACTGTGAAAGAAACTACAAGTTCAGCTGAAAATCAAGTGTAATGCTAAATGCAATAGTTAACTAACTTTTGGAAAGAGATCAACTCTTCGATCTCTTAACATTCAATCACTCATTAACTTTATTGTATTTAGTACTCTGTACAAGTAGTACTCCCTAAAACTGGACTCTGTGCAACTTACTGTATTTAGGGTTTAGGGAGTGAATTCCAGAGCTAAGGGAAGAGAACAGAAAGTGCTGGAAATACTCAGCTGGTCTGGCAGCATCGGTGTAGAGAGAAACACTGTTAATGTTTCAGATCTGTGACCCTTCATCAGAACTGGTAAACGTCATAAATGATGATGTATAAGCTGCAGATGGTGAGACCATGGACTTCCTGCTTTCCACCACCCGCAATCCCTCACCCCAACCCTCCCCTTCTGATTTTATACTTTCCAATGACAACCCAAAACTGCCAGCTTCCCAGTCACAGCAGCTCCAGGAGACAGAGAGAGAGCAGCAGCACAGTACTAATGGTGATTCCCTATCACTTCGTCTGATAGTCACAGTCACCAGATCAAAGTCAGCAGCCTTCCACCAGCCATGCTGCAACCACTGGGGAAACACTATGTAGGAGAACTAGTCAAGTCTCGGGAACCCACAAGACAGGCACTAAGGGAATACACAAGGGTGAATAGTTCAGCATGTTTGTATGATTGGATGTGTTGTTGGATAAACATGTCAATGAAAAGGTTTTTGTTGGTGTTTTTTATTGCAGGATGGTGACCAAGGGGACACTGTGATGTGGCGTCTCAGATGGGTGTGATAGTGGGTAATGGGGGATCCATGGTGGGAAAGGGAAGTTGTGTTATGGGAACTGGAATCTTAGCAGGGAATCTCCGACAGCATGTCCGGGTCGAAGGCATCGAGGAAATATCCTCCCTGCCTCCTCCTCTTCCTGAGGTGGCATCCGGATTCCTGGTGCCAATGCCTGTGTCCTCATGATGGTGATGCAGAATACCATGAACCTGGACACCTGCTCAGTGTGTACTGGAGGGCTCCCCCCGCGCGGTTCAGACATCGGAAGCATTGCTTCACCTGGTGGTTTTGTGTGGTGGAGGGGAGTGTCCAGAGTTTAGAGGTCATGAGCCACATTCTGGTTCTGCATGGAGGCCCGATGTGTTGGGAACGGCTGAGTGTTTCAGAATGAAGGTATGGTGGCTGCTGCCAGGATAGTGGACATTCACCAACATGATGTACTGGGCATGCTCACACACCAACTGTACGTTAATGGAGTGAGAGTTCTATCAGTTCGTGTACCTCTCCCCGTTGACATGGGGACCCCGCAGAGCCACCTACACCATCAGGAATCCAGCTCTCCAGACAAAGCCACGGGATTTCTCATTTGCTTCTCCCTGCTGAGAGAGCAGACAGTATAATTCACCTCACCCGACATGGATGGCCTCTGCTATCTGGATGGCAGATACATCAATAGACAACATAGAGAGAGATAATGAATACGTCACCCGCTCTTGCCTGGATAAATCCAGATAAGAACATAAGAAGTAGGATCAGGAGTAGGCAGTTCAGCCCCTTGAGCCTGTTCTGCCATTCAATATGATCATAGCTGATCTCATCTCGGCCTCTACTCCACTTTTCTGCCCGTTCTCCATAACGCTTCAACCCATTACTAATTAAAGATCTGTCTATCTCCTCCTTAAATTTACTCAATGTCTCGGCATCTACCGCACTCTGGAGTACTGAATTCCACAGACTCACGACTCTTTGAGAGAAGACATTTCTCTTCATCTCTGTTTTAAATCTGCTCCCCCTTTATCCTAAAACTCTGACCTCTCATTCTACATTGCGCCACGAGAGGAAACATCTTCTCTCCGTCTACTTTGTCAATCCTTTAATCATCTTATATACCCCGATTGGATCCCATCTCATTCTTCTAAACTTTAGAGAGTAAAGGCATAAACTGCTTAATCTCTCTTGATAAGACAAACCCCTCATCCCTGGAATCAATCTAGTGACCCTCCTCTGAACTGCCTCCGGTGCAAAAACATCCATCCTCACGTCAGGAGACTAAAACTGTACGCAATACTCCAGCTGCGGTCTCATTAATGCCTTGTACAGGTGCAGCAACACTTTTCCACATCCTATTCCTTTAGCAAGAAATGCCAACATTCAATTTGCCTTCTTTATCACCTGCTGTACATGCAAACTAGCTTTCTGTGATTCATGCACGAGGACACCCTGATCCCTCTGCACCGAAGTACGCTAACGTTTCTCTCCATTTAGATAATAATCTACCTTTCTATTTTTCTGACCGAAATGGCGAACCTCACACTTAACCACGTTAAACTCCATCTGCCAAATTTTGGCCCATTCACCGAAACTATCCATATCAATTTGTACATTTCTTATGTATTTATTGCAACTTACTATCCAAACTATTTTAGCCTCATCTGCGAATTTGGCGATAGTACCTTCTATCCCTGCATCCAAGTCATTAATATAGATTGTAAATAGTTGGGGCCAAAGGACCGAACCCTGTGGCACCCCACTAATTGCATCTTGCCTGCCAGAAAAGCACCCATTTATCCCGACTATCTGTTGTTTGTTGGTTAGCCAATCCTCTATCCAAGCTAATAAATTGCCACTAATCCCATGTGATCTTACCTTGTGTATTAACCTTTTGTGTGGCACCTTATCAAATGCCTTCTGGAAGTCTAGATAGAATACATCTACAGGATCCCCATTTTCCACATTTCTTGTCACAGATTCGAAGAACTCTGGTAAATTCGTCAAACACGATTTACCCTTCATAAAACCTGACTCAGATGGGTTGCTTTTGACTTTCTTAATGTCCTGTTATTACTTCCTTAATAATGGATTGTAACAATTTCCCAACGATAGATGTTAAACTAATTGGTCGAGTGTTTCCTACTTTCTGCCTCCCTCCCTTTTTGGATAAGGGCGTTATACAGGTTTTTTTTCCAATCCACTGGAACCTTTCCCGCATCCAGAGAATTTTGAAATATTATAACCAATGGATCCACTATCTCCGCTGCTATTTCCTTTAAGACCCTAGGATGTAGGCCATCAGGTCCTGGGGACTCATTTGCCTTCACTCGCAATAGTTTGTTCAGTACCTTTTCCCTCGTGACTTTTTTTTATTCATTCATAGGATGTGGGCGTCTCTGGCTAGGCCAGCATTTATTGCCCATCCCGAATTGCCCATGATAAGGTGGTGCTGAGCTTCCTTCTAGAACCTCTGCAGTCCATGTAGGGTAGGTGCACCCACAGTGCTGTTAGGAATGGAGTTCCATGATTTTGACCCAGCGACAGTGAAGGAACGGCGATAAAGTTCCAAGTCAGGATGGTGTGTGACTTGGAGGGGAACTTGCAGGTGATGGTGTTCCCATGTATTTGCTGCCTTTGTCCTTCTAGTTTGTAGAGGTCGCGGGTTTGGAAGGCGCTGTCTAAGGAGCCTTGGTGCATTGCTGCAGTGCATGTTGTAGATGGTACACACTGCTGCCAATGTGCGTCAGTGCTGTAGGGAGTGAATGAGAGTGGATGGTGTGCCAATCAGGTGGGCTGCTTTGTTCTGGATGGTGTTGAGCTTCTTGAGTGTTGTTGGAGCTGCACCCATCCAGCCAAGTGGAGAGTATTCCATCACACTCCTGACTTGTGCCTTGTAGATAGTGGGCAGGCTTTGAGGAGTCAGGAGGTGAGTTACTCGCCTCGGGATTCCTAGCCTCTGACCTGCTTGTGTAGCCACGGTAATTCTATGGCTACTCCAGATCAGTTACTGGTCAATGGCAGCCCCTAGGATGTTGATAGTGGGGGATTCAGCGATGGTAATGCCGTTGAATGTCAAAGGGAGATGGTTATTGCCTGGCACTTGTGTGGCGCGAATGTTACTTGCCATTTATCAGCCCAAGCCTGGATATTGTCCACGTCTTGCTGCATTTTTACACAGACTGCTTTTCAGTATCTGAGGAGTCACAAAAGGTGCTGAACATTGTTCAATCATCAGCGAACATCCCCACTGCTGACCTTATGATTGAAGGAAGGTCATTGATAAAGCAGCGAATGATGGTTGGGCCTTGGACACTACACTGAGGAACTCCTGCAGTAATGTCCTGGAGCTGAGATGAGTGACCTCCAACAATCATAAATCCCTGAAAGTTGCTACCCAGGTTAATAGGGCTGTTAAGAAGGCATGTGGTGTGTTAGCTTTTATTAGTAGGGGGATCGAGTTTCGGAGCCACGAGGTCATGCTGCAGCTGTACAAAACTCTGGTGAGGCCGCACCTGGTGTATTGCGTGCAGTTCTGGTCACCACATTATAGGAAGGATGTGGAAGCTTTGGAAAGGGTGCAGAGGAGATTTACTAGTATGTTGCCTGGTATGGAGGGATAGTCTTATGAGGAAAGGCTGAAGGACTTGAGGTTGTTTTCGTTGGAGAGAAGGAGGAGGAGAGGTGACTTAATAGAGACATATAAGATAATCAGAGGGTTAGATAAGGTGGATAGGGAGAGTCTTTTTCCTCGGATGGTGATGGCAAACACGAGAGGACATAGTTTTAAGTTGAGGGGTGATAGATATAGGACAGATGTTCGAGGTAGTTTCTTTACTCAGAGAGTAGTAGGGGCGTGGAACGCCCTGCCTGCAACAGTAGTAGACTCGCCAACTTTAAGGGCATTTAAGTGGTCATTGGAAAGACATATGGATGAAAATGGAATAGTGTAGGTCAGATGGTTTCACAGGTTGGCGCAACATCGAGGGCCGAAGGGCCTGTACTGCGCTGTAATGTTCTAATTCTAAAAAACAAAAATCACAACCATCTTCCATTGCACTAGGTATGACTCCAGCCAGCGGAGGGCTTTCCCCTGATTCCCATTGACCTCAGTTTTGCTCGGGCTCCTTGATGCTATATTCATTTAAATGCAGCCTTGATGTCAAGGGCAGTCACTCTCACCTCACCTCTTGAGTTCAGCTCTTTTGTCCATGTTTGAACCACGGCCTTAATGAGGTCAGGAGCTGAATGGCTCTGGCGGAAACCAAACTGAGCGTCACTGAGCAGGTTATTGCTAAGCAAGTGCCGCTTGATGGCACTGTTGATGACACTTCCCATCACTTTACTGATGATTGAGAGTAGGCTGATGGGGCGGTAATTGGCCGAGTTGGATTTGTCCTGCTTTTTGTGTACAGGACATACCTGGGCAATTTTCCACATTGCAGGGTAAATGCTAGTATTTTAGCTGTACTGGAACAGCTTGGCTCTGGAGCACAGTCTTCAGTACTATTGCCGGAATGTTGTCAGGGCCCATTGCTTTTTCAGTTTCCAGTGCCTTCAGTCGTTTCTTGATATCAGGTGGAATGAATCGAATTCGCTGAAGTCTGGCATCCGTGATGCTGGGGAGTTCAGGAGGAGGCCGAAATCGGCCTCAACTCGGACCTTCTGGATGAAGGTTGTTGCAAATGCTTCAGCCTTAGCTTTCACAGTGATGTGCTGGGTTCCCACATCATTTTGGATGGCGTGGTTTGTGGAACCACTTCCTCCAGGTAGTTGTTTAATTGTCCACCACCATTCAGAGCTGGATGTGGCAGGACTGCAGAGCTTAGATCTGATCCTTTGGTTCTGGGTTCGCTTAGCTCTGTTCACTTAGGTTACGCAGTTTCACTCGCAGATGGTCCTGTGTTGTAGCTTCACCAGGTTGACATTTTCAGGTATGCCTGGTGCTGCTCCTGGCATGCCCTCCTGCACTCTTCATTGAACCAGGGTTGGTCTCCTGCCTTGATCGTAATGGTAGAGTGGGGGATATGCCGGGCCATGAGGTTACAGATTGTGGTTGCGTACAATTCTGCTGCTGATGATGGCCCACGACGCCACATGGATGTCCAGTTCTGCATTGCTAGATCTGTTCGAAATCTGTCCCAATTAGCACGGTGGTAGAGCCACACAGCACGATGGAGGGTATCCCCAATGTGAAGTTAGGACTTTGTCTCCACAAGGACTGTGCAGTGGTCACTCCTACCAACACTGTCATGGACAGATGCATCTGCAGCAGGCAGATTGGTGAGGGCGTGGTCAAGTATGTTTTCCTCTCTTGTTGGTTCCGTCACGACCTGCCGCATACCCAGTCTAGCAGATATGTCCTTTAGAACTCAGTCAGCTCGGTTACTAGTGGTGCCAGCGAGCGACTCTTGCTCCTGGACATTGAAGTCCCCCACTCAGAATACATTTTGTGCCCTCGCCACCCTCAGTGCTTCCTCCAAGTGCTGTTCAACATTGAGGCATACTGACTCACCAGCTGGGCATGGGCGATATGTGGTAATCAGTAGGAGGTATCCTTGCCCATGTTTGATCTGATGCCATGAGACTTAATGGGGCCCAGGGTCGTTGTTGAGGACTCTCAGGGAAAATCCCTCCCTACTGTATACCGCCACCTCTGCTGGGTCTGTCCTGCCGTTGGTATAGGACATTCCCGGGGATGATGATGGCAGTGTCTGAAACATTGTCTGTCAGGTACGATTCCGTGAGTATGACTATGTCAGGCTGTTGCTTGACTTGTCTGTGGGACAGCTCTCCCAACATTGGCACAAGCCCCCAGATGTTAGTAAGGAGGACTTTGCAGGGTCGACAGGGCTGTGTTTGCTGTTGTCGTTCCCGGTGCCTAGGTCAATGCTGGGTGGTCCGTCCGGTTTCATTCCTTTTTATTAACTTCGTAGTAGTTAGTTACAACTGAGTGGCTTGCTAGGCCACTTCAGAGGGCATGTAAGAGTCAATCACATTGTTGTGGGCCTGGAGTCACATGTAGACCAGACCAGGTAAGGACAGCAGGTTTCCTTCCGTTAAGGACATTAGTGAACACGATGTGGTTTTACAAAAATCGACAATGGTTTCAGGGCCATCACCAGACTAGCTTTTAATTCCAGTTTTATTAATTGAATTCAAATTCCACTTTCTGCTGTGGTGGGATTCGAACCCATGTTCCCAGAGCAATACCCTGGGTCTCTGGGTCATTGGTCTAGTGACAATACCACTACACCACCGCCTCCCCATGCTACGCTACCGCCTCCCCATATGATGATTGTTCTAAATTCCTCTCTTTCTATAACTTCTGCATTACCTGTTACTATTGGGATGCTACTAGTGTCCTCCACCGTGAAAACTGAGGCAAAATACTGATTTAGTGTCTCCGCCATTTCTGTGTCCCCGTCTATCAACATCCCAGTCTCATCCTCCAAGGGACCAATATTCACTTTAGCTACTCTCTTACCTTTCATATACTTAAAGAAGCTTTTGCCATCCGCGTTTACATTTTGTGATAATTTCCTTTCATAATTTACTTTTTATTACTTTTTAGTAACCGTTTGTTGATCGTTAAGCATTTCCCAATCTTACAGCCTTCCAGTGGACTTTGCAATATGGTATGCCTTAGTCTTTGTCTTTATGTTATCCTTAACTTCCCTGCTTAGCCATGGATGTCTTTCCCCCTCTTCGAATCTTTCTGCCTCTCCAGAATATATTTTCGTTGGGAGGAATTGAATTTCTCCTTAAACATCTGCCACTGCTCATCAACTTTCCTCCCTTCTAGTCTTCCTGCCCAGTCCACTAGGGCCAAATCAGTCCTCATGTCTATGTAATTACCTTTGTTTAACTCCAGAACGCTAGAGCGGACTCCAGTTTCTCGCCCTCAAACTGGATTTGAAATTCTAGCATGCTGTGATCACTCTTCCGTCGAGGATCCTTAACTATGAGACCATTAATTAATCCACCTCATTTCACAATATCAAATCTAGAATAGCCTGCTCCCTGGTTGGTTCCACAACATATTGCTCCGAAAAACAATCTCTAATACATTCAATGAACTCTCCCTCGGAACTCCCTTTGACAATTTGACTAATCCATTATATATACATATTAAAATCACCCTTGCCGTACCTTTCTCACAAGCCCACAGTATTTCTTGGTTTATACTGTTCCCCACTGTGGAACTACTGGTTGGGGAACTATAGATTACTCCCACCAGGGACTTCTTCCCCTTTCTATTTCTTATTTCTACCCACACTGATTCTACGTCTTGATCTTCAGTGCCTATGTCATTTCTCACCATAGCACTGATCTTCTTCTTTACTAACAATGCGACACCTCCTAATTTTCCTTCCTGTCTATCCTTCCAAAATACTGAGTACCCTTGGATATCAATTCCCAAACCTGGTTTCCCTGCAACCACGTCTCAGTAATCGCCAATAAATCATACCCATTCGTCTTCATTTGTGCTGTTAACTCATTTATTTTATTCCGAATGCTTCGTGCATTCAGATACAAAGCCTTTAAGTTTGTTTGATTATCAATTTTCAAAGATACATAACAGTTCAATGAAACTGAGGCCTTAATAGCCACTGGCAGCTCCGTCCTCACCCTGGTGTGAGGCTCCAGATCGTGTTGCAGGAGTTGACACAGCTCTGTGACCACCTCCGTATTGAATCAGAGTCACCTCACAGACTGCTCCTGGGTTAGGTGTAGGTGGGAAAAGTGCTCTTGGAAAACCCGTGGTGGGTAGGAAAGAATCCCCTCCTCCTCCCGCTTTACAGAGCTTCCCCTCTCTGCAGCTTCTGCTCCATTTGGTGGTAGGTTACAGACCCAGGGACACTGTAACTACAGTCCCAATACCTCGTCCAGAGTTGAATCACAAATCCTCTGTCCTCCCTGAGTCTTTGCAGCAGATCCGAGCACAACCTCCAGAAAACCATCCACAGCATCTCCACTAACTTTACAATAGCACAAGTAAGTCAAAAGACCCTCACCTATAAGTTGGACGCCTGGTCCTTTTAAATAACACTAGATGGGGTTCCTCGCGCTGCTGAATGTGTGTTCACATGAGAGTGACTACATAGGCAGTCAGTGGACATGCATAGACAAAGTGCCAAAGAAGTACATCAAAGCTGTCGGAATGGCTGATTGACGTCAATTCAAACCCTTCCTCACACTAACAGCACATAAATGGTATACCCAGGCGAGATCCCTTCCCAGCATGGGGCACTGTGCTGGACACACTAGAAGTGGCTGGCTGTGCAGTTCACATCATTTTCTGGATCCAGGTTTCATCACGTTGGCACCAGTGCTGCCACAGAGTGAGAATCACAGCAGAGGAAGATATAGAGTGAAAACAACGCACTTCAAAAAGGGAAATGGAAAAAGACTTGACGGCATATGGTTTTCAATAATATGTGAAATGGAAGGGAAATTGGACTAATTGGAAGGGTGAGACCATGAGAATATTAAAATTAAGGTGCTGCCAGACCGGGAGCCAATGTAGATCAGTGAGTACAGGGGTGATGGGAGATCAGGATTTGGTGTGCGTTAGGATACAGTCAGCAGAGATCTGGATGGGCTGTGGTTATTGGAGGTTTATAACTGGGAGGGTGACCAGGATAGAATTGGAATAGTCAAGTGTGGATTTAACAAAGGCACAGTTGAGGGCTTATTCAGCAGATGGGCTGAGGCAAAGGTGATGACGGGTGATGTTACAGAGGTGGTAGTAGGTAGGGATGGCGTTGGGGGGAATATGGCGACGAACTCATCTCAGGTATAAATATAAAACAGAGGTTCCAAACAGTCTGTTTCAGCCTCAGACATGGGTAGGTAGGGGAATGCAGATAGCGGATATAGTGTGGAGTTTGTGACAGAAACTGAACACAGTGGCTTACGTCTTCCCAAGATTCACATGACAAGAAAACTAAATCAGTAGAATGTGGTTTATAGATCTAATGGTTGGATACAAAGACTTACCAGGGACACCAATAATTGCGAGGATGGGATAGTAAATAGTTTCAATCATTTTCAGAGCATAATAGATCCGAAATTCTAATATCATCCAAACATAATCAGCAGTAACCAAGTCAAACTAAAAGGAGAAAGTCCTGCTGTCCATTGTTGTAATATTCCAATCTATTGTCCTCAGATTCTGACACATTATTGCAATATTCCTATCTATTGTTCGGAGATTCTGATCGATCTTCTCGCTCTCTCTCTGCAGCCACGGATCTCTGTTAGTGCCGGGGGTAATGCTCCCACTGACACTATGAGTTAACACATTGAAAGGACTCTCTTATTAATAGAACAGGGAAAACCTCCAGTGACACAATTAGTGTCCATAGTGACTGACATTAATTACAGTCAATGAACAAACAGGTTCAGTTAACCCCTTTTTCTCCAACACTTTTTGTACCACAATAGTGTGGAAGTGTTCCTTTGTCGAGCTGGGATATATGAGGTTTGTTGAAAAAAGGAATGGTGGAAATAGCAGCGGCACTGGTCAGAAACTTTCAATCCTCCTTGGATCTGGGAGTGATGACAGAGGACTGGAGGGTTGTAAATGTTACATCCTGTTTCAAAAGGAGAAATTAGCTAAACCCTGTAACTACTGACCAGTCAGTCTAATGTCAGTGCTTGGAAATCTCTAGAGGCCATAACCCTGTACAAACAAATATCTTTCTTGAAAAAACATGGGATAATAAATGACAAACAGCATGGATAGGTTAATGACCAATCACGTCTGATAATCATGATCAAGTTCGTTGATAACATAACTGAGTGTTGAAGAGGATAGTGTGTTTTATGTTATGTATACAGACTTTCAAAAGGCCTGTGATCAAATGACATGTCATAGACTTGTTATGAAAAATGGTGCACGTGGATTAATGTGACAGTGATAGCGTGGATATGACATTGACTCAGGGACAGAAAGCAGAGAGAAGTGGTGAACGGTCATTGTTCAGACTAGGGGAGGGGGAGTATACAGTGTTGTTTCTCAGGGGTTAGTATTAGAATCAGTGCTCTTCCTGGCATGTAGATAGATATACAAGCGATAGAGACTTATATGTTAAAAAACATAATTTCAATGCTTGCAGATGACATGAAACTCAGAAATAAGGATGGCAAAGACGCAGACCACAGAATTATCCAATCTCACAGACTTTGTTTATTTTTAATCCATTATGGACTCCAATACAAATTCAAATTTATTTCTCACTCTATAACTAATTTGTGTGATTTGCCTATGAGTGTGTGCATGAATGTGTACCGTATATTTTTATTATTTTATTCAGATCCAGTTCAGATTGTTAAGTATAATAAACTCACCTCTTGTTTAAACTCAAGAAAACCTGTCCGATTTGTTCTTTCACGATCACAATAAAGGAAAAAGGTAAAATGCTCACTGAGTTGGTCAGCATGTCCACTGCTGAAAAGGAATAAATCCAGTTGCGATCAAATAAAAGATAGGACAAGAGGGGAGACTGAGACCTCTCCTCACCTGGCTGTAACAGAAATGTGGAGGTTCTCGAGATCGTAACCCAACGACAAACGAGAAATTGGAAATGTCAGAGTCACAGAGTTATACAGCACAGAAACAGTCCATTCGGACCAGTGTGTCCTTGCCGGCCATCAAGCCTGTCCATTTTAATCCCATTTTCCAGCACCAGTCCCGTAACCTTGTATGCTATGGCACTTCAAGTGCTAATCTAAATACTTCTTAAATCTTGTAAGGGTCCTGCCTCTTCCACCCCTTCAGGTAGTGTGTTCCTGATTCCAACCACCCTCTCGGTGAATTTGTTTCCCTCAAATCCCCTCTTAACCGCCTGCCCCTTAACTGAAATCAATGCCCCATGCTTATTGACACCTCCACTAAGGGAAAAGATTTCTTCCTATCTACCCTATCTATGCCCTCATAATATTTCGTGCTTTCTGTCCCTCTCCCTTTTTGAATAAAGGAGGTAGATTCGCAATAAGGGGGTAACTTTGGGCAGGCTAAAACCCCTCTCTGTTGCAAAGTTGAGTAATGTAGCTGCACAGTTAGGGATTACTCTCCGTCCAAAGCTAGGAAACCCGAAATCCTAAGACTTGTGGCCAACCTTTTTTCACTTGAAGCTGAAGACTCAAACAGGGTTAGAATCACTAACAGATAGAGTAATGTCAGCTAAGGTAAAACTAGAACAGAATAGACGAGAATTAGAATTCCAGAGAGCGCGAGAAAGAGCAGAGTGAGTATCAATAAAGGGAAAAAGTCAGAGTGTTCCAGAAGGAGAAGGAGGAAAGGGAGTTCAGGCAGCTCAAACAACTAAAGGAAGTCCCAGTACATCCAGTGAAGGCACAGCTAGTGAGGGAGCTGACCCTCGCTCAGGACCATGTGCTGAGCTCTTAAACTTCTCCCAGTTCATTTCAAAGTTCAATGAGGAGGATGTGGCAGAATTTTTCATCACTTTTGAAAAGCTTGCAAAGCAACTGAAATGGCTGGCAGAGAGTGGGATGCTGTTTGTACAATGCAAAGTAACAGTCAAAGCACATGAGGTTTATTCACTGCTGCCATAAAGGTACAGATAAAGGTACATCAGATTATGAGGTGACTAAAAATGCTATTCTGGGTGTATATGAGATAGTATCGGAAGTCAACCGCAAAAGATTCTGAACCATCAGAAAGCAGCCTGACTAAACTGACCTCGAGTTTGAAAGAGTTACGCAGCTAAGGAATATAGGAACATAGGAGCTGAATTCAACCATTCAGCCCATCGATCCTGCTCCACCATTCAATATGATCATGGCTGATCATCCTCTTCAATGCCTTTCCCCCCACACTATCCTCATATCCCCTTCTGTCAGTGGTATTTAGAAATCTGTCAATCTATACTTTAAACATACTCAATGACTGCGCTTCCACAGAGGGGTAGAGAATTCCAAAGGTTCACAACCCTCTGAGTAAAGAAATTACTCCTCATCTCTGTCCTCAGTGGCTTTGAAATTGTGTCCCTTTGTTCTAGATTCCCCAACCAGGGGAAACATCTTAGTTGTCTTGTCTATCCCTTTAAGTATTTTGTAGGTTTCAATGAGATCACCGCTCATTCTTCGAAACTTGAGAGAATACATGTTCAGTTTCTTCAATCCCTTTCCGTAGAACAGTCCCGCCATCCCAGGAACAAGTCTGGTGAACCTTTGTTGCAGTCCCTCTATGGTCATAATATCCTTCCTCAGATAAGGGGACCAAAATTGCACACAGTACTCCAGGTGCGATCTAACCAAGGTTCTATACAATTGAATCAAGACTTCACTACTCCTGTATTCAAATCCTCTTACGATACAAGAAACATACATTAGCCTTCCTAAATGCTTGCTGCACCTGCATGTTAGCTTTAAGTGACCTATTGACAAGGACACCCAGGCCCCTTTGTACATCTACACTTTCTCATCTCTTACCATTTAAGAAATACTCTGCACATCTATTCATTCTACCCAAGTGGCCCACCTCACATTTTTCCACATTATATTCCATCTACCATGTTCTTGCCCTCTCACTCAGTCTGTCCAAATCCCCTTGAAGCCGTTTTGCATCTTCCTCACAACTCACATTCCCACCTACTTTTGTGTCATCTGCAAACTTGAAAATATTACTTTGGTCCCCATATCCAAATCATCGATATATATTGTGAACAGCTGGGGCCCAAGCCCTGCGGTACCCCACTAGTCACAGCCTGCCAACGCAAGAATGACCCGTTTATTCTTACTCTGTTTCCTGCCTGTTAACCAATCCTTACTGCATGTCAGTATATTACCTCCTTTCCCATGTATTTTAATTTTGCTTACCAAGCTCCTGTGGCGCACTTTATCAAATGCCTTCTGAAAATCCACCAGCTCCCCTTTTCTATTCTGTGAGTAACATCCTAAAAAACCTCCAACATGTTCAGCATGAATGATTTCCTATTCATAAATTCATGTTGACTCTGCCCAATCAGATCCATTTGTCACATACTTTAGAATAGATTCTAGCACTTGCCCTAGTACTGATGGAAGCCAATTCCCAATTTTCTTTTTCCCTCCCTTCTTAAATAGTGGGGTGACATTTGCGACCTTCCAATCTGCAGGAAGCGTTTCAGAATTGATAGAATTTTGAAAGTGGATCACCAATGTATCTACAATCACCATAGCTACTTCCTTCAACACTCTGGGAAGTAGAATATCAGATGATGGTGAATTATCAACTGTCAGCACTATTAATCTCTCCAAAACAACTTGCTAATACTAATTTGCCTCAATTCCTCATTCTCCCAAATCCCTTGGATCTCTAATTCTGGGAGTTTTCTTGTATCTTCCACAGTGAAGAAAGACACAAGATAATCATTTAGCTTCTCTGCCATTTCTCTATTCTCCATTATAAGTTCTCCTGACTCTGCCTGTAATGGACCCACATTTGTCTTTTTTTTTAGATTAGATTAGAGATACAGCACTGAAACAGGCCCTTCGGCCCACCGTGTCTGTTCCGCCCATCAACCACCCATTTATACTAATCCTACACTAATCCCATATTCCCACCAAACATCCCCACCTGTCCCTATATTTCCCTGCCACCTACCTATACTAGTGACAATTTATAATGGCCAATTTACCTACCAACCTGCAAGTTTTTGGCTTGTGGGAGGAAACCGGAGCACCCGGAGAAAACCCACGCAGACACAGGGAGAACTTGCAAACTCCACACAGGCAGTACCCACAATCGAACCCAGGTCCCTGGAGCTGTGAGGCTGCAGTGCTAACGACTGCACCACTGTGCCGCCCCATCAATATTTTCTGCCATCAATATTTTCCTGCAGCCTAGCTATCCTCCTCGCTACCTACTGCACAGCCAATCTGTGTACCATCTGCACACATCTTGATCATGCCCCCTACATGTACGTTCAAATCGTTAATATATACTACTAAAAGTACTGAGCCCTGTGGAATGCCACTGGAAACAGACCTCAAGTCAGTAAAACGCCCGTCAACAATTACCCTTTGTTTCCTGTCACTGAGCCAATTTTGTATCCAGCTTTCTGCATTTCCCTGGATTCCATGGGATTTTATTTGTTTTACCTGGTATGCCACATGGGACCTTGTCAAAAGCCTTGCCAAATCCACGGAGACCATATCATCTGCACTACCCTCATCTATCATCCTTGCGACTTCGTCGAAAAATTCAATCAAGTTAGTCAACATTATCTTCCCTTAACAAATCCATGCTGACTGTCATTGATTGACCTGAGCCTTTCTAAGTGACAGTTTATCCTGTCTCTCAGAATACATTGCAATAATTTGAATGTTTCCATTATACGTACCGTTAGAAGATTTTACAATGCATTTTTGAGTTTACTTTGACCAGTAGATATGGACAGTCAAGATAGAGCCCACATATGAAAACTTCAGAGTGGTGATCCTTCTCGAGGAGTTTCCACCGTATTAAGGCAGGCCACCTCACATTAAAACCCACATAAAGGAACAAAAAGATGAAGGAGCCAGACAGGTTGCAATTCTGGCCGATGAAATTTCCTTTGTACAGAAGGCCAAAAGGTAAACCCTTCCCCAGTCATCCCAAAGATCCGAGAATAAAAGGTGGGGGAGTGAAAGGAGCCCGAACAGTCATGGACAAGAAGGAAAAGCGTTGGACACAGAGGCCCATCCTCAGGCCAAATAGAACGGTACTGAGAGCAGGAGTAACTGATGAAGATCTGTGTGTTTCCACTGTAATAAGGAAGGTCACCATCGAGCTGAATGCTGCAAGTTATCAGAAAGCCTGTAGGATTAAACAGGGTCCACCAGATAAGTGCAGGAAAAGGGGCCCTGATGGAAAGCACAGCAGATCAGGCTGTGCCTTTCACTGCGGCAGTCAGACCCAGTAAACCTACCATAGAGAGTGCGGGAAAACTTAACAAAATCCCTGAGAGTTAGCAGGAACTTTTCCCAAGGAAAAGAGACCCCATACCCCTTAAGTGAGGCAAGCAAGTCCATAGGCATACTCAGGGATACAGGGGCTACCCAATCCCTTCTGCTGGGAGAGTGCAGTAAATGCTAGAGTGTTAGTGAATGGTATTGGAAGTCAGTATATGTCCATACCTTTATATCGGCTGCACTTGGAGTGTGACCTAATTTCAGGACTGGTAACCATCGGGATTGTCCCTTGTTTATCAGTGTATGGGTCGACCTGCTCCTGGGTAATGATCTGGCAGGGGAAAAGTTGGAAGCTTCCCCAGTAGTTCTAGAGAGACCAAAAGAGGTCAGGGAGACTGACCTTCTCCCTGATTGTGTGGTGACTCGGTCCATGGCCAAACAATCCCCTGAACTGACACTGCAGACGGATGACCCGACTGTCTGGTTGTGTGATATCTTCTTTGGGATGTTAGAGGACCCAAAGGATGTGTTAAACAGATTTTCCTTAGTTGAGTCTCAACAACCTGATCCAGTCTTAAAAATACAGTACAATGTAAGCACAGTCTGTCCAAACCAAAACTGAAACAGAGGGAGTTGCAGAGTGTTACTATTTAAAGAGTGAGGTGCTGATGAGGAAGTGTAGACCTCTTCACAGACCTGCGGATGAAGAGTGGACAGTGGTTCACCAGAGAGTGGTGCTGCTGAGGTCCCTTTAAGAAATATTAAGAATGGCCCACGACCTTCTAATGGATGGACATGTCAGTGCATGAAAAATCAAAGCCGCATAACACAGCGTTTTGACTGACCACAACTCCACAAAGATGTGTTGGAGTGCTGTCATACTGGTCACACATGCCAGGTTCTGGGGAAGTCCCAACCTGCAATAAAACCTGCACCCCTAATCCCCATACAAGAACCCTTCAGCAGAATGCTGGTGGATTGTGTGGGACACCTGCTGAAAAGAAAACGGGACTACGAGTACCTTCTCACCATTATGGACGTGGTGACCCGATTCTCAGAGGCCATTCTCCCAAAGAACAATCTCTACCAAGGTAGTGGTGGAGGGGCTAACCCAATTCTTTACCCGATATGGGCTGCCTGCTGAGAACCAGATAAATCAGGGCACACATTTTACGTCCAGTATTTTTGAAAAGGTCATGGAATTTCTGGACGTAACCCAGCTAAAGTCCTCAGCCTACCACCCACAGTCACAAGGGGCTTTGGAGCAGTACCACCAGATCCTAAAGACAATGATCAGGCCATACTGCTATGAGTAACCCCATGACTGGGACAAAGGGCTGGAATTTCTCCTCTTGGTGACCAGGGACATACCTAATGAGTCCACTGGCTTTAGTCTCTTTGAATTAGTTTGTGGACACGAAGTGAGAGGTCCTCTTAAACGAATCAAGGAGAGTTTTTTGGGACACAGGGATGTGTCTTCCATTTTAGACAACATTTCCATGCTCCGGGAGTGGCTCAGTCGAGCCTGTGCAATGGCTCAGGATCACCAAAAGACCTCTCAGGCAGCTATGTAAAGGTAAGCAGACAAAAATGCCAAGGCTAGAACATTTCAGCACAGAGACCATGTATTGTTACTGCTCCCTTTGCAGGGTGAACCCCTGAAATCCCAGTTCAGAACTCCATATCGAGTGGCAAAAGGAATACTCAGGTAAATTATTTAATTGACACCCAGACGAAAGGAATAAAGTAAAGGTTGTGGAGGGGACAGACAAGTACAGATCTGTCAGACAGTCAGGAGGGAAGGAATGGAAAGGACAGTGAGGACAGGTTAGAGGAGGGCCAGGAGAATTCCCAGCTAGAATCCCCTACTCTCCGATTAGCCAACCCTGAAATGTTAGATAGATTGGACCACACGCTCTCTTCCTTAAATGCAGGTCAAAGAGGCACCCTAAAAAGGCTGCTAAGAGCAATTACAGAAACGTACAAGGGCAATGAAAGCTCCCAAAAACGGATGCCAATGCTGTGGGAGATGCCTCACCTAGTCAAAGTGCCGCAAGAGAGTGCAGTGAAAGTTGGACAGACACTTGCGAGCCGTAATGACTCCGAGGACATAGGACAGATCAGAAAAAAGATCCTCCCCATAGTAAAGGGAAAAGTGAAGGGAAAATACCATAAAGTAAACAGCAACTTTTGTACCTCACCAGAAAGCTAAAAGTAAGGTCAGTGTGGATCTACCCACTGAAGAACCCAATGATCAGGTCCCAAACCCAAACAAATATAACCCAACAGTTCAAAGCAGAACTCTGCAAGAACAGCCAGGATCAAACCTGACACATAACCATCCCAGACAAAACTCCAGCACAATTATATCAGTACAACTGAAACAGACAATGTCAGCTGCAGTAATTCTAAGATTAATGTGTGAATTTGAGAAGTGTATTTCCTTCCATTTCTTCCCACAATTCTGTCATGAAATGTTCCTATTCTCACTTTTCTTTCCATGTGCTGCGGCGGTGTCAAGATAACACCATCTGCCCAGTGAGGAATTTTAATTCATCGGTTGGAAACTTACACTAATCATTTAATGGAGAAAATCCTGCAGTTAACCTTGAAAAAACTGGCAGCCAAGATGGCCACCGCAATTGTTATCTGAAACACATTTTCACATTCCAAGGCCTCCAACAGGAGACACATCTCTTATGCGCCTGGACCTAAATCACTGACTTGCTCTCGTGATTGAAGCCACCTCCAAGTCTGTCTCCAAGAAAACACTGAGGCATGTGGGCCTGCCACAAATGCACTTTAACCAGCCAAAGACTTCAAGAATACAACTTCAGCCAGAAGACAACCGAATCGTCCAACCTCACAGAATGAGTATTTTTTTAAAATATTAATTCTGGACTCCAATCCAACCACAAATATACTTCTCACTCTGTAAACCATTTCTGTGTGATTCTCATGTGAGTGTGTGCATAAATGCGTGGTGTTTTTTTAATGATTTTATTTAGATCGGGTTTAGATTGTTATGTATAATAAACTCAGCTCTTTCGTGTTTAAACTCAAGAGAGCCTGTCCGATCGGTTCCTTCACAGGTAAAAAGTAAAATATTCACTGAAATGGTAAGCACATCCACTGTTTAAAAAGGACAAACACTGTTGCGGTCAAATAAGAGGAAGGACAAGAGGCGCGACTGTGACCCCTCCTCACCTGGCCGTAACAATAGGCAGGGTTGGGGATGGAGAGAATATGGTGATGAACTCAGCTCAGCATTAAACAGCTACCAGAGGTTGTAAACTTCCTGGTTCCACCTCAGTCAATGGCCAGTGAGTGGGATGCAGATCGTGGATAGGGAATAGAGTTTGTGACAGAAACTGAAGACAATGACTACAATCTTCTCATGCATTTAATTGACAATAACCCGAAATCAGTGAAATATGGTTAATGAATCTAATAGCAGGATACTGAGACTTACCAGGGACACCAATAAGAGCGAGGATGGGATAGTAAATACATTGAATCATCCTCAGAGTATAATAGACCCGATATTCTAATGTTATCCAATCTACAGTAAGCAAGCCAAACCAAGTGCAGGAAGTCCTGCTGTCCATTGTTGTAACATTCCAATCTATTGTTCTCACATTCTGATGGATTGTTGTAACATTCCAATCTATTGTTCTCAGATTCTGGTCTATCCTGTCACTCTCTTCTCAAGCCACTGATATCTGTTAGTGCCGGAGGTGATGCTCCCGCTGATACTATGAAATAACACATGGAAAGAAGCCCCTTATTAACAGAAGAAGGAAACCCTCCAGTGACACAATTCAGGTCCATGGAGACTGACATTAATTACAGTCACTGAATAAACACGTTCAGTTAACCGCTTTCAATCTAAAACTTTTTGCACCACAGCAAAGTTGAACATTTACCTGGTCTGGATGGGATGTATGAGGGTTGCTGAGGAAAGGTATGGTGGAAGTCTGGTCAGAATCTTTCAGTCATCTTTGGATATGGGAGTGATAGAAGATGGAAACCCTCCAGTGACACACATCGTTCACGAATGTCCTTTAGGGAAGGAAATCTGCTGACCTTACCTGGTCTGACCTACATGTTACTCCAGACCCACAGCAATGTTGTTGACTCTTACATGCCCTCTGAAATGGCCTAGCCAGCCACTCAGTTGCATCTCATTTCTACGAAGGCAATAAATTGGAATGAAACCATATGGCCCACCCGGTATCGACCTAGGCACTGGAAATGACAATGACAAACCCAGCCCTGTCGACCCTGCAAATTCCTCCTTACTCATGTAGTCGAAGTGTCACAAATACCTGCAGGTCGGACTGTCCCAGAGAACAAAGCGGAGAGCAACAATTACTCCTCCCCCACAGTCAGAGGGAAAGGGAACCACCCATCCCCTGAAGACAAAAGTCTTTGCATGAATCAGGGAGTTCAGGATAGACCCGCTCCCACCCCCACAACTCTCCTGAGGGGAAAGAAAGGGAAAGATTAAAGCAGACTTGGCACCTAGAACAGTCCATGTTTAATAAGCTTAGGATTGGTGAATGAATGGCCTTTCTATACCTTACATTTCTCAGACTCTGTTATGAAATGCACCGCTTGTCTTTAAATGGCACTTCGTTCCCCTGGGTGTGGAGGTGTCAGGCAAACCACCCACCTGCCAAGACTGAGCCACACATTATTTCACCACATGAACATTAAAACTTAAATATTGTAAGTCCATGACTGGAAAGACGTTTGAATCCTACCAGACAATGTGAAAACAAAGGGAGCCAGTACCTTCCCCAATACACAGAAAGAGACCGGGTCAGGCCAGTCGGTCACGTGACCACCTGCTGGACGACTCGAGGTGTTTTAAACTGGAAAACAGATTTTGAACTCAGAACAACATGTGCTCATGGTCTGAGAACATCACCTCTCCTGTCTGCCTGCCTTCATCTTTTCCCACGGAACTGAATCTTGTAAAAACACATGAAACTTAAAGAGAGAATGGTTTTCTCCGTGAAAAAGGTTTTACGAAGACTACTGGGTCCCAATGAAATGCAAGATCAGATCTTCAATCAAGGAATACAGCGAGCTCGAGAAACAGTGACAAGAATTGCCTCAAACTGTTCTATTTATCTTCTGTTCTGCTCTTTTCAGTCCCTATTTGCATGTTTATTTTGCATGTGCATGCTAGTGTGGACGCATCATATATCCGTGGGCGTGAACCATACTAGAGTTTAAGTTGAAGGTTTAACAAATTTCATTCTTTCTTCTTTAAACAAAGAAAGCCTGTTTGTACTCATTTCTTTGCCTTATGATTGTAAAGTTGTGAACAAGAATTCTCAAAGTGGAAGCTCAAAACACAGTGTGTTTAAAATGAAACCCTGTTACAATAAGGCCAGGTAACAACAGTAAAAGATCCCTAGATCTCACAGTTCTCACGTGGTCGCAACAGGAAATCTGTTGCTGTGCTTCCTGCATTACAAGACTGACCACGCTTTGAAACGTACTCATTGGTTGTAAATGGCTTTGGGACTTGCAGTGGCCATGAAAGGCGCTACATAAATGGAAGTATTTTCTTTTATTTTCAACGGCAGCCTGCAGGAAATTAGCTCAGTGACAGAAAGCAGTGAATATTGGAGAATGGTTATTGTTCAGTCTGGATGGAAGTACACAGTGGGGTTCCCCAGGGTCACTGTTGGGATCACTGTTGCTGTATGTTAATACAATGGGCTTATCTTCAGAGGGGATAATCTCAAAGTTTTCAGATGGCAGGAAACTCAGAAATGTTAATAAACAGCGAGAAGGATAGTAACAGACTTCAGGAGGACAGAGACTGACTGGTGAAATGTACAGGAACATGGCAGATGTAATTTAACACAGTGAAGTGTGAAGTGAGACATTTGGGTAGGAAGTGTAAGGGAAGGCAATGTAGACAAATAGATTAAATGAAGAGACAGGAACAGAGAGACTGTTGTGTATTCACACAGATCTTTGAAGGTTGCACGAAAGTTGACAAGTTTATTCACTGATATTCAAACTTCTGACATTTGCCAGATAAAAATACTTTTGAGAACCAGGCTGAGTATAGAAGGTCCAGAAGAGAAGTGAAAAAGCAGATAAGAGAAGCAAAAAGAGCGCATGAAAAGAGACTGGCACATAGCACTAAAGAAAATTCCAAAGTTTCTATAGGCTTGTAAATAGTAAAAGGTAAGTAAAAGGAGGAATGGGGCCGATTCGGGACCATAAAGGGGATTTACACATGGAGGCAGAGGGCATAGTTGAGGCACTAAATAAATACTTTGCATCTATCTTTTGCAAGGCAGAAGATATGGAATTATTTTCTTTATTAGCTGAAGTATAAAATATAAGAGCAGGGAGGTTACGCTGGAACTGTATAACTCACTGGTTTGGCTGCAATATGAGTACTGTGTGCAGTTCTGGTCACCTTATTACAGAAAGGATGTAATTGCACTAGAGAGAGTACTGAGGAGATTTATGAGGATGTTGCCAGGACTGGAAAAATTCAGCTATGACGAAAGGTTGGATAGTCTGGGGCTGTTCTCGTTGGAACAGAGAAGGCAGAGGGGAAATCTGATTCAAATGTACAAAATTGCGTGGGGCCTGGATAGAGTGGAGGTGAAGGGTCTATTCACCTTATCAGAGGGGTCAATGACGAAGTGGCATGGATTTAAAGTGCGTGGTTGAAAGACTATAGAGGAGATGAGGACTTTACTTTCTCCCAGAGGGTGGTGGGAGTCTGGAATTCATTGCCCGAAAGGATAGTTGAGGCAGGAACCCATACCTCATTCCAAACGGAATATGCACCTCATGTGCCATATTCCATCAAATGCTGGAAGGTGGGATCAGAATGGGTGGATAGTTTTCATCTGGCATAGACACAATGGGCCAAGTGGTCTTTTTACGTGCTTTAAACTTTCTATGATTCTAAGATGCAACCCAGGCAATGTTGAAAGACGAGCTAGGTCAGACACTAGACTGGTTTAAAATTGAGAAAGAGGAAGCATTAGATAAGCTATCTGTACTTAAAGTGGATAAAGACCAGGACCAGATAACATGCACCCAAGTATACTGAGGGAAGTGAGGGTGGAAATCGCAGAGGTACTGACTATAATTTTCCAATCTTCCTTCGACTCGGGGGTGATGACAGAGGGCTGGAGAATACAAACGTTACACCCTTGTTCAAAAGAGGGTGCAACCACTAACCGTGTGAAAATATTTTCCTCATGTTGGCATTGCTATTTTTTAAACCAATTACATTAAATCTAGGCCCATCTGTTCTTGATCGTTTGACGAGTGGGAACAGTTTTTCCCTACCTACTCTGTCCAGACCCCTCATGATTTTTAAAGGTTTAGATAAGATATAGGCAAGGAAAAACTGTTCCCGTTAACTGATGGATCACGGACCAGGGAACACAGATGGAAGGTTTTGGGTAAGAGATGCAGGGGGAATATGAGGCAGAACCTTTTTACACAGTGGATGGTAATGAGCTGGAAATCACTGCCCATGAGGGTGGTGGAAGCCGAGACAATCAATGATTTAGGAACATAGGACCATAAGAGCAGGAGTAGACCATTCAGCCCATCCAGCCTGACCTACTATTCAATATGATCGTGGTTGATCATACACTTCAATGCCTTTTCCCCACACTATCCTCATATCCTCTTATCTCATTGATATTTAGAAATGTATCAATCTCTGCTTTGAACATCAACAATGACTGAGCTTCCACAGCCCTCTAGGTTAGAGAATTCCAAAGATTCACAACCCTCTGAGTAGTGACATTTTTCCTCATCTCTGTCCTAAGTGGCTTCCCACTTATTTTGAAATTGTGTCTGCTAATTCTGGATTCCCCAACCAGGGGAAACATCTTAGCTGCATCTACCCTGTCTATCTCTTAACGTATTTTGTCGGTTTCAATGAGATCACCTCTGATTCTTCGAAACTCTAGAGAATAGTTTCCCCAATCTCTCTGCATGAGACAGTCCCGACATCCCAGGAACAAGTCTGATGAACCGTCGTTGCTCTCTCTGTATGGCAATAATATCCTTCCTAAAGTAAGGGGACTAAAACTGCGCACAATACTCCAACTGCGGTCGAACTAAAGTTCTATAAAATTGTAGCAAGACTGCACTACTCCTGTACTCAAATCCTCTTACAATAAAGGTTAACATGCCATTAACCTTTGTCATTGCTTGCTGCACCTGCATGTTAGCTTCCAGTGACTTATTGACAAGGACACCCAGGCCCCTTTGTACATCTACACTTCCTAATTTATCTCTTCAGAAATACTCTGCACATCTATTCCACCCACCAAAGTGGATTACCTCACATTTTTCCACATTATATTCCATGTTGTTTCCCACGCACCAAGTCTGAACAATTCCCCTTGATGCCGCTCTGCATCTTCCTCACAATACACATTCCCACCTAGTTTTGTGTCATATGTAAAGTTGGAAATATTACATTTGGTCCCCACATCCAAATCATTGAAATATATTGTGAACAGCTGAGGCTCAAGCTCTGATCCCTGCAGTACCCCACTAGTCACAGCCTGCCAACGTGAAACGGATCTGTTTATTCCTACTCACTGTTTCCAACCTGTTAACCAATCTTGAATCCATGCCAGTATATTGCCTCCTATCCCATGTGCATTAATTTTGCGAAGCAACCTCCTTTGGGGGAGTTATCAAAAAACTGAAAATACAAGTATACCATGTCCACCAACTCCCATTTATCAATTCTGTTAGTAACATCCTCAAAATCTCCAACAGGTTCGTCAAACATGATTTCCCATTCATAAACCATGTTAACTATGCCCAATCAGATCATTATTATCCAAGTGTCCATTTAACATTCTTTAGAAATGATTCTAGCAGTTTCCCAACGATTAATGAAAGGCTAACATGTCTGTAATTCCCTGTTTTCTCTCTCCTTCCCTTCTTAAATAGTGGGGTGACATTTGCGCCCTTCCAATCTGCAGGAACCGCTCCGGAATCTACAACATTTTTGAAGATGATAAGCAATGCATCCACTATCTCCATAGCTATCTCGTCAACACTCTGGGATGTAGAATATCAGGTCCTGGGGACATACCAACCTTCAGCTCCATTAACTTCTCCAATACAACCTTTTTACTAATACTAATTTCCTTCAATTCATTGCAGTTCTGAAGAAAGGTCACTGACCTGAAAAGTTAACTCTGCTTCTCTCTACACAGATGCTGCCAGACCTGCTGAGTGTTTCCAGCATTTCTTGTTTTTATTTCAGATTTCCAGCATCCACTGTATTTTGCTTTTAATTTCCTTCAATTCCTCATTCCCCCAATCCATTGGATCTCTAATTCTGGGAGATTTCTTATATATTCCTCGGTGAAGACAGACACAAAGTAATCATTTAGCTTCTCTGCCATTTCTCTGTTCCCCATTATAAATTCTACGAACACTGCCTATGATGGACCCACTTTTGTCTCAGTCAAACGTTTCCTTTTTACATACCTGTAGAAGCTTTTACAGTCCGTTTTTTATATTTTTCCCAGCTAACGTTTACATTCTATTCTCCCTTTCTTTATCAGTTTCGTCATCCTCCTTTGGTGCATTATAACATCCTCCCAACTCTCAGGTTTACTACTATTTATGGCAACTTTATAGGCCTTGGATAGAGTCATAGAGAGAGACAGCACTGAAACAGGCCTTTCGGCCCATCGAGTCTTTGCCGACCAACAACCACCCATTTATACTAATCCTACATTAATCCCACATTCCCTACCACATTCCCACCATTCCCTTACCACCTACCTACACTAGGGGCAATTTATAATTGCCAATATACCTATCAGCCTGCAAGTCTTTGCTGTGGGAGGAAACCGGAGCACCCGGCGGAAACCCATTAGTTCATAGGAAGAACTTGAAAACTCCACACAGGTAGTACCCAGAACTGAACCCGGGTCGCTAGAGCTGTGAGGCTGTGGTGTTAACCACAGTTTTAATCTTACACAATCCTCAACTTCCTTTGTTGTCCACAGTTGACTGCCTTTACGTTTGGGGTTTATGTGCCTGGAATGAATGTATAGTTGCTGTAAACTATATAATATTTCTTTAAAGACTGTCGATTGCCTATGTACTGTCATACCTTTTAATGTATTTTTCCAATCCACCTCGGGCAATTTTCCCCTCATACCTTCCGAATTTCCTTTGTTCAAATTTAACACCCTGGCTTAAGATTGAATGAAGTTACTTTCAAGCATAATTTCAAATTCTATCACATTATGGTAATTCATCCCTAAAGGTAATTGTACAATAAAAGTATTAATTAGTCATGTCTCATTACATAATACTTGATCTAAAATAGCCTGTTTTTAGGTCGGTTCCTGAACACACTGCTCTCGAATACCATCCCGAACATACTCCAGAAACTCATCATCCATAGCATTTGTTCTCATTAGGTTACCCATTCTATATGAAGACTGAAGTCACGCGTGATTACTGTATTAACCATGCAATATGATTCTCCCATCTCCATTAATGCCATGCCCCACGCTAACACTACTGTTTTGTAGCCTATAAACAGCTCCTACCAATGTTTTCTGCCCCTTGCTGTTTCTTAGCTCCACCCAAGCAGATCCCCTATTTTGTTCTTCAGACCTGAGATCCTCCCTTACTAATGTACTGATCCCATCCCTTAATATCATCGCAACATTACATTGTCTCACTTTTTGCCTGTCCTTCCGAAAGGTCGAATATGCCTGCATTTTCAGTTCTCAGTCTTGGTCAACCTGTTACACCTTCCCGTTATGACAATTCAATCATACCCATTTACCTCTATTTGCGCCTTTAAATCATCTACCCTGCTCCGAATACTGCGTACATCCAAGTACAGTGCCCTTAACCGTGTCTTCTTGACATTCTGCATTCCAGTTGATGTTCATCTTTGTTTCGCCGACCTTCGAATGTCACTTTCTGCTTTTCTACCTCCTGTTACCAGCTTTACTTCCTCCCAATTTTATCCTTACTTCCAATTTCAAAAGGAAACTGGATGGGTGCTTGAAGTGCATCAAGGCAGCATTTGACTGAGTATGGCATCAAGGAGCCCTAGCAAAACAGGTCAATGGGAATCAGGGGGAAAACCCTTCGCTGGCTGGAGTTATGCCTAGCGCAAAGGAAGAGGGTTGTGGTTGCTGCAGAGCAACCATCTCAACTCCAGGACATCACTGCAGGGGTTCCTCAGGGTAGTGTCCTAGGCCCAACCATCTTCAGCTGCTTCATCAATGACCTTCCTTCAATCATAAGGTCAGAGGTGGGGATGTTCGCTGATGATTGCACAATGTTCAGCACCATTCGTGACTTCTCAGATACTGAAGCAGCCCGTGTAGAAATGCAGCAAGACCTGGGCAATATCCAGGCTTGGGCTGATAAGTGACAAGTAACATTCGCGCCACACAAGTGCCAGGCAATGATCATCTCCAACAAGAGATAATCAAACCATCTCCCCTTGAATTCCATGACATTACCATTGCTGAATCCCCCACTATGAATATCCTAGGGGCTACTATTGACCAGAAACTGAACTGGAGTAGCCATATAAATACCGTGGCTACAAGAGCAGGTCGAGGCTAGGTATCCTGAGGCGAGTAACTCACCTCCTGACTCCCTAAAGCCTGTCCACCATCTACAAGGCACAAGTCAGGAGTGTGATGGAAATGTCTCCACTTGCTTGGATGGGTGCAGCTCCAACAACACTCAAGAAGCTCGACACCATGCAGGACAAAGCAGCCCGCTTGATTGGCACACCATCCACAAACATTGACCCCCTCCACCACAGACGCAAAGTGGCAGCAGTGTGAACTATCAACAAGATGCGCTGCAGCAATTCACCAAGGCTCCTTCGACAGCAGCTTCCAAACCCGCGACCTCTATCAACTGGAAGGACAAGTGTAGAAAATGCATGGGAACATCACCACCTGCAAGTTCCCGTTCAAGTCACTCACCATACTGACTTCGAATTATATCGCTGTTCCTTCACTGTCGCTGGGTCAAAAATCCTGGAACTACCGACCTCACAGCACTAAGTGTATACCTACCCCAAATGGACTGCAGTGGTTCAAGAAGGCAGCTCGCCACCACCTTCTCAAGGGCAATGTGAGATGGATTTACAAGAACTGCAATACAATTAGCAATGTATTGACAGCTAATAGCAGGAAGTGGAGATTCACCAGGAACAGCAGCAGCAGCAAGAAGGGCAGAGTAAATTACAGGAGCAGTAATGCAATTAAACATGGTTTATATAATTAATAGCTGTATAGCGAGACCTACCAGGGACACCAACAATAGCCAGGATGGGATAGTAAAAATATTGAATTATCTCAAGTGCATACAGGATCCGATCGTCTAATGAGTACCAATCATAATATGTAGAAAGATAGTAAAGATCCGAGGATAAACTCCTGTCCATTGTTGTAACATTCCAATCTATTGTTCTCAGATTCTGACCCATTGTTGTAACATTCCAATCTATTGTTCTGAGATTCGGACCCATTGTTGTAACATTCCAATCTATTGTTCTCAGATTCTGATCTACACTCTTCCTCTCTCTGGAGTCACTGATCCCTGTCAGTGCCGAGCGTGATGCTCCCGCTGACACGATGTGATAACACATTGACAGGAGTCCCTTATTAATAGAAAATGAAAACGCTCCAGTGACACAGTTAGGGTCCATGGAGAATAACATTAATTACAGTCACTGAACAAACAGGTTCTGTTAACCCTTTTCATTTCAACTCTTTTTGTACCACAATAAACAATAACATTTACCCAGTCTGGATGGGATGTATAAGGGATGCTGAGGGAGGGAAAGGTGGAAATAGCAGAGGCACTGGCCAGAATCTTCCAATTCTCCTTGGATATGGGAGTCGTGGCAGAGAACTGGAGGGTTGCCAATATTACACTCTGATTAAGAAAGGAGAGATGTAGTGAACTCTATATTTACTGACAAGTCAATATAACGTCATTGATGTGGAAATTTCTAGAGTTCACATCCCAGGACAAAAGTATTCGCTGCTTGAGAGAGAAAAAAAATGGACCACAAATGGCCAGCAGCAAGGGTCTGGTAAGATAAGTCATGTCTGGTAAATGTCAACAACAACAAATTAAATTTATGTCGTGCCTTTAATGTAATAAAACATCCCAAGATGCTTCACAGGAGCATTATGAAGCAAATGCATTGCAGCAGCTTTTTCGGGAGCAGAGAGTGCGAGCGAGTGAGCAGCTGGGAAGGTCAGTTTGAAAGTAAACTTAATTTCCTTTTGTTTTCGGCGGAGGCCAGGGGTCTGCTGGGTAAGTAAAACACTATATATTTGGGCGGTTTGTGAACCCGCGACTCAACACCTGTATCGTCTCCCACCCGCCCTCCTCCTCGAACCAAAAAAAAGGGCTCGGTGGGGTGTATATAAGGTAAGGCTTTTTCTATTTCTCTGGTTTTATCGTGATTGGTAAAAACTTTTCGTTCCTTTTTCATTTAACTAAGTTAAGTTTAAGATTAAAAATGACAGGAGATCTCAGACCCGTGTCATGCTCCTCTTGCTCAATGTGAGAGCTCAGGGACATGGCTGATGTCCCTGACTCCTTCACGTGCAGGAAGTGTGTCCAGCTGCAGCTCATGTTGGACCGCATGACGGCTCTCGAGCTGCCCATGGACTCACTTTGGAGCATGCGCGATGCTGAGGAGGTCGTGGATAGCACGTTTCGTTTGTTGGTCACACCGCAGATTAGGATTGCTGAGGGAGAAAGGGAATGGGTGACCAAAAGGCAGAGAAAGAGCAGGAAGGCAGCGCAGGAGTCCCCTGCGGTCATCTCCCTCCAAAACAAGTATACCGTTTTGGAAACTGTTGAGGGAGATGGCTCACCAGGGGAAGGCAGCAGTAGCCATGTTCATGGCACCGTGGCCGGCTATGCTGTTCAGAAGGGCGGGAAAAAGAGTGGAAGGGCTATAGTCATAGGGAATTCGATTCTAAGGGGAGTAGATAGGCGGTTCGGTGGTCGAAAACGAGACTCCCGAATGGGATGTTGCCTCCCAGGTGCACGGGTCAGTGATGTCTCAGTCCGGCTGCAGAACATTCTGAAGGGGGAGGGTGAACAGCCAGTTGTCGTTTTGCACATAGGCACCAATGATATAGGTAAAAAACGGGATGAGGACCTTACAAGCAGAGTTTAGGGAGTTAGGAGCCAAGTTAAAAAGTAGGACCTCAGATTTAGTAATCTCAGGATTGCTACCAGTGCCACGGGATAGTCAGAGTAGAAATGAAATAATAGTCAGGATGAATGCGTGGCTTGAGAGATGGTGCAGGAGGGAGGGGTTTCAGATTTTTGGGACATTGGGACCGGTTCTGGGCAAGGTGGGACTATTACAAATTGGACGGTCTACACCTGGGCCGGACTGGAACCAATGTCCTTGGGGGTGCTTTTGCTAAAGCTGTTGGGGAGTGTTTAAACTAATGTGGCAGGGGGATGGGAACCAAATCAGGAGGTCAGTTGACAGTAAGGAGGTAGTAACTAAAGCCTGTAAGGAACTAGATAATGAAGTCAGTGTGACTAAGGGTAAGAGTCGGCAGGGAGCAGATGATGAATGTAAAGGGGCTGGTGGTCTGAGGTGCATTTGTTTTAATGCAAGATGTGTAGCAGGTAAGGCAGATGAACTTAGGGCTTGGAGTAGTACCTGGGAGTATGATGTTATTGCTATTACTGAGACTTGGTTGAGGGAAGGGCATGATTGGCAACTAAATAACACAGGATATCGGTGCTTCAGGCGGGATAGAGAGGGAGGTAAAAGGGGTGGAGGAGTTGCATTACTGGTCAGAGAGGATATCATAGCTGTGCTGAAGGAGGGCACTGTGGAGGACTCGAGCAGTGAGGCAATATGGGCAGAACTCAGAAATAGGAAGGGTGCGGTAACAATGTTGGGGCTGTACTACAGGCCTCCCAACAGCGAGCGTGAGATAGAGGTACAAATATGTAAACAGATTATGGAAAGATGTAGGAGCAACAGGGTGGTGGTGATAGGAGATTTTAATTTACCCAACATTGACTGGGATTCACTTAGTGTTCGAGGTCTAGATGGAGCAGAATTTGTAAGGAGCATCCAGGAGGCTTTTCTAGAGCAGTATGTAAATAGTCCAACTCGGGAAGGGGCCATAATGGACCTGGTGTTAGGGAATGAGCCCGGCCAGGTGGTTGAAGTTTCAGTAGGGGACTATTTGGGAATAGTGATCACAATTCTGTAAGCTTTAAAATACTCTTGGACAAAGATGAGAATGGTCCTAAAGGAAGAGTGCTAAATTGGGGGAAGGCCAACTATACCAAAATTCGGCAGGAGCTGGGGAATGCAGGTTGGGAGCAGCTGCTTGAAGGTGAATCCACATGTGACATGTGGGAGGCTTTTAAAGAGAGGTTGATTAGCGTGCAGGAGAGACATGTTCCTGTGAAAATGAGGGATAGAAATGGCAAGATTAGGGAACCATGGATGACAGGTGAAATTGTGAGACCAGTTAAGAGGAAAAAGGAAGCATACATAAGGTCTAGGCGGCTGAAGAAAGACGAAGCTTTGAAAGAATATCGGGAATGTAGGACCGATCTGAAGCGAGGAATTAAGAGAGCTAAAATGGGTCATGAAATATCTTTAGCAAACAGGGTTAAGGAAAATCCCAAAGCCTTTTATTCATATATAAGGAGCAAGAGGGTAACTAGAGAAAGGATTGGCCCACTGAAGGACAAAGGAGGAAAGTTATGCGTGGAGTCAGAGAAAATGGGTGAGATTCTCAACGAGTACTTTGCATCGGTATTCACCGAGGAGAGGGACATGACGGATGTCGAGGTTAGGAACAGATGTTTGATTGCTCTAGGTCAAGTCGGCATAAGGAGGGAGGAAGTGTTGGGTATTCTAAAGGGCATTAAGGTGGACAAGTCCCCAGGTCCGGATCTATCCCAGGTTACTGAGGGAAGCGAGAGAGGAAATATCTGGGGCTTTAACAGATATTTTTGCAGCATCCTTAAACACGGGTGAGGTCCCGGAGGACTGGAGAATTGCTAATGTTGTCCCCTTGTTTAAGAAGGGTAGCAGGGATAATCCAGGTAATTATAGACCGGTGAGCCTGACGTCAGTGGTAGGGAAGCTGCTGGAGAAGATACTGAGGGATAGGATCTATTCCCATTTGGAAGAAAATGGGCTTATCAGTGATAGACAACATGGTTTTGTGCAGGGAAGGTCATGCCTTACCAACTTAATAGAATTCTTTGAGGAAGTGACAAAGTTGATTGATGAGGGAAGGGCTGTAGATGTCATCTACATGGACTTCAGTAAGGCGTTTGATAAGGTTCCCCATGGTAGGCTGATGGAGAAAGTGAAGGCGCATGCGGTCCAAGGTGTACTAGCTGGATAGATAAAGAACTGGCTGGGTAACAGGTGACAGAGAGTCGCAGAGGAAATGAGTTTCTCAAAATGGAGACGTGTGACCAGCGGTGTTCCACAGGGATCCGTGCTGGGACCACTGTTGTTTGTGATATACATCAATGATTTGGAGGAAAGTATAGGTGGGCTGATTAGCAAGTTTGCAGACGACACTAAGATTGGTGGAGTAGCAGATAGTGAAGGGGACTGTCAGAGAATACAGCAGAATGTAGATAGATTGGAGAGTTGGGCAGAGAAATGGCAGATGGATGTCAATCAGGGCAAATGCGAGGTGATGCATTTTGGAAGATCCAATTCAAGAGTGATCTTTTCAGTGAATGGAAAAGTCCGGTTGGAAATTGATGTCCAGAGAGATTTGGGTGTTCAGGTCCATTGTTCCCTGAAGGTGGCAACGCAGGTCAATAGAGTGGTCAAGAAGGCATACGGCATGCTTTCCTTCATCGGACAGGGAATTGAGTACAGGATTTGGCAGGTCCTGTTACAGTTGTATAGGACTTTGGTTCGGCCACATTTGGAATACTGCGTGCAGTTCTGGTCGCCACATTACAAAAAGGATGTGGACGCTTTGGAGAGGGTGCAGAGGAGGTTCACCAGGATGTTGCCTGGTATAGAGTGCGCTAGCTATGAAGAGAGGTTGAGTAGATTAGGATTATTTTCATTAGAAAGACGGAGATTGAGGGGGGACCTGATTGAGGTGTACAAAATTATGAGAGGTATAGACAGGGTGGATAGCAAGAAGCTTTTTCCCAGAGTGGGAGATTCAATTACTCGGGGACACGAGTTCAAAGTGAAAGGGGAAAAGTTTAGGGGGGATATGCGTGGAAAGTTCTTTACGCAGAGGGTGGTGGGTGCCTGGAACGCGTTGCCAGCGGAGGTGGTAGACGCGGGCATGATAGCGTCTTTTCAGATCTATCTAGGCAGATACATGAATGGGCAGGAAGCAAAGAGATACAGGCCCTTAGAAAATTGGCGACAGGTTTAGATCGAGGATCTCGATCGGCGCAGGCTTGGAGGGCCGAAGGGCCTGTTCCTGTGCTGTAATTTTCTTTGTTCTTTTTCTTTATTCTAATTCCTTTGTGCTGGGAAAGAGAGAGAGACGGCGAGAGAAAGAGAGACAGAGAGAGGGCGGGAGAGAGAGGTGTGGAGGGAAGAGAAATAGAAAGAGAAACACGCATCCATGGATGCGGATGACTCGGACTGAGGTTTACTGCAGGTTTAATCACTTTGTTTGGAGTTAGAATGTTTACTTGTGAGAATTCACCTCTGTTTTCAGTTTTAATTCCAATTGTTTGAAAGTAATTTGAAGAATGAACAGATCAAAACAACTGAAGCAATTTATTTCCTTTGTTTTCTTTCTTTTAAAACCCCTTGTTATTCTAATCTTTTAACTTAAGTTTAAAATTGTTAAGATAAATATTGTGAATGGAGAATACAAAGTAAAGTATGGGAAGCTTCCAGCGGCGCTTCTGGCTGAAGATTGTTACAAATGCTTCAGCCTTATCTTTTACACTGATGTGCTGGGCTCCCCCATTATTGAGAATGGGGATATTTGTGGAGCCACCTCCTCCAGTTAGTTGATTAATTGTCCACCACCATTCACGACTGCATGTGGCAGGACTGCAGAGCTTAGATCTGATCCGTTAGTTCTGGAATTGCTTAGCTCTGTCTATCGCACAGTACATAATAAAGTTCATCCTCACATTTCCCCTGCATCTCTTACCCAAACCTTATCTCTAGTCCTTGTACCATCACCTACAGGGAACAGATTTTCTTTGTTTACCTTATCTAAACCTGTGATAATCATGTAAATCTCCTTCATAACTCCCCTTATTCTCCTTTCTACAAGGAAAATAACACCAGATTTACCACAATAACCTTGTACTCAAAATCCCACATCCCTGGAAACACTCTGGTAAATTCCCTCCACACGCACACAAGCACCTTCACATTCCTCCAAAAGTGTGGTCACCAGAACTGGACGCAGTAGTCTAGTTAAGCTTTATAAAGAGTCAGCATAACTTCCCTGCATTTCTCGGGGTACTGATCACCATACTGGTCTGGTACAGTGTGAATATGGGTCAGCCCGCCCAGCATACTGATCACCATGCCGAGATGGTACTGTCAGAATATGGGTCAACCAGCCCAGGATACTAATCACCAGGCCGAGATGGTACAGTCACAATATGGGTCAACCAACCCAGGATACTAAATATATTGCAGAGCTGGTCCAGTGTGAATATGGTGAACAAGCCCAGGATACTGATCACCAGGCTGAGATGGTACAGTCAGAATATGGGTCAACCAGCCCAGGATACTGATCACCATGCTGAGCTGGTCCAGTGTGAATATGGGTCAACCAGCCCAGGATACTGATCAACATGCTGAGCTTATCCAGTGTGAATATGGGTCAACCAGCCCAGGATACTGATCACCATGCTGAGCTGGTCCAGTGTGAATATGGGTTAACCAGCCCAGGATACGGATCACCATGCTGAGCTGGTGCAGTCCGAATACAGGTCAAGCAGCCCAGGATACTGATCTCCAGGCAGAGCTGGCACAGTGTGAATTTGGGTCAACCAGTGCAGGATAGCGATCTCCATGCCGAGCTGGTACAATGTCAATGTGGGTCAACCCAGCCCAGGATACTGATCACCATGCCGAGCTGGTACATGTCAATGTGGGTCAACCAGATTAAGATACTGATCACCATTCCGAGCTGGTACATTTGTTATATTCATCTGCTAGTCAAGGATACTGATCACCACGGCGAGCAGTTACAGTCTGAATATTGGCCCTCCCGGGCCTGTATGCCAATTTTCCGTCTCCTTAAGGGTAGGTCGGAAGTGTTCCAACAGCCATGCTTCCACCACCATTCTGCCTACTGTCATTCATCAGCCATGTAATGGAAGGTGTCATCAATAGTGCTATCAAGTGGCATTTAATCACCAGTAATCTGCTCAACGATGATCCGTTTGAGTTCCCCTAGATCCACTCATCTCCTAATTTCATTAGAATCTTGGTTCAAACATGGACAAAATAGCTGAACTCCAGAGGTGGGGTGAGAGTGACTGCCTTGGACATCAAGTCAGCATTTGACCGAGTACGGCATCAAGCAGCCCTAGCAAAACTGAAGTCAATGGGTATCAGGGGGGAAACCCTCTGCTGGTTGGAGTGATACCTAGCACAAAGGAAGATGGTTGTGGTTGTTGGAGATCAATTATATCAGTCCCGGGACATCACTGCAGGAGTTCCTCAGGGTAGTGTCCTAGGCACAACCATTTTCAGCTGCTTCATCAATCACTGTCCCTCCATCATAAGGTCAGAAATGGGAGTATTTGTGAATTACTGAATCAGGTTTAGTACCATTTGTGACTTTTCAGGTACTGAAGCAGTCCATACCTAAATGCAGCAAGACCTCGACAATATCCAGCCTTAGGCTGATAATTGACAAGTAAAGTTTGCTCCACACAAGTCAGGAGTTCATCGAAATAATCTCCACTTGCCTGGATGGGTGCAATTCCAACAACACTCAGGAAGTTTTACACCATCCAGGACAAAGCAGCCCGATTGATCAGCACTTCATCCACAACATTAAACATGCACTATCATCCAACATAAAAGAGAACCCAAAGATCTTCTAATAGGCAATACAAACATTTGGTCCAGGCATGTAGATATCAATCAGATAGGACGAGGTGAGGTGGTGACTATCCGGGACAAAGCGTGTATATATGCTTCGAGGCACAGGGAAGGTTAAAATAGCAAATGATTACTTCGTTTCGCTGTTGGAACAGGAAACTTATAAAATATTAGTGGAAGTGGAGAGAGTAGAGGCAATGGAGAGAGTGAAAATTCAGAGGGAGGAGGTACGGGAAAGGCTGGCGATGTTAGAGCAGATAATCCACCAGGTCTGGATGGTTAAAGGAAGTGGGTATGTAGATAGCAGAAGAGCTTTCCATAATCTTACATTCGTCCATAGATGGGCGAGGTGACAGAAGATTGGAGAGTGGTAAATGTGACACCCTTATACTGGAATGGGTGTAAGGACCGTCCGAGCAACCAGAGGCCATTCTGTTCAACATGAGTGGTAAGTCAGGGTATAGAAACAATTATCAGGGAAACACTCAAGAGGCACATGGAGAGTGTGAGGGAGAAAATGATGTATTCACCTCACTCGGCATAGATGGCCTTCATCACCTAACGGATACATAAATGGACAGCAGACTCGGAGATGTTGAATATGTCACGTGCTCCCATCTGGAAAGATCCGGACACAGAGAAGTTCAATGAAACTGTGACCTTAACAGCCACTGACAGCTCCGTCCTCACCCTGGTGTCAGGATCAAGGTCGTGTTGCAGGAGGTGATACACCTCTGCTCTGTGACCATCTCCTTATTGAATCAAAGTCACCTCACACACTGCTCCTGGGTTAGGTGTTGGTAGAAAACCCGGGCTGGGTAGGGCAGAGCACACTCCTCCTCCCTGTTTACACAGCTCCGCTCTCTTCAGACTCTGCTTCATTTGTTGGTCATGCTACAGACCCAGAGACACTGTAACTACAGTCCCCATACCCCGTCCAGAGTTGGGTCACCAAATCCTCTGTCCTCCCTGAATGACTGCAGCAGCTCACAACACAATTTCCAGAAAACCATCCACAGCACATCCACTAACTTAACAATAGCAGAAGTAAGTCAAACGGCCCTCAACTGTAAGTTGGATGCCTGGTCCTTTTAACTAACACTAGAGAGTGTTCTTCGTGCTGCTGACTGTATGTTCAGCTGAGAGTGACTAACAGAGGCGGTCAGTGGACATGTACAGACCAAGTTTCAAATACGTGTGTCAATGCTTTCGGAATGCCCTGCTCAGCATGAAACACCACTGGAGAGAAGCCACGAGTGACCGGTAGCGCATCCTACCTTTTTAAGGGTTCTAGGAGCCATAGCTTCAGCACCAGTGGCTCTAAAGAGTCCAAAATTACAGCCACAGAGAGATATAGAGGGAGAAAATTCACTTTTAAAATTGAATTGTATCAATATTGCAAGGGAAACAATTTGCAGGAATATGGCAAACTGACTGGTGAATGGGACTAATTGGAGGGGTGAGGTCATAGAGGAGTCTGAACACAAGAATAAGAATAATAGTATTGTGGTGTGACTGGACCAGGAACCATTGTATATCTGTGAGCACAGGGTTAATGGGTGATTGGAATTTGGTGTGAGTTAGGGTACAAGCAGAAAAGATTTCAATGGCTGTGGTTCATGAAGGTTTGTAACTGGGAGACTTGTCGCTTAACATTAGGACAGTCGAGTCTGGTTTTAACAAAGCGACACATAGTGGTTTAAGGAGCATATGGTCTAAGACAGGGGATGATATTACGCAGGTGGCAGTAGACAGGAATGGTGATGGACAGGATACAGTATTGGAACTCAGCTTAGGGTCAAATCAATCAACGAGGAAGTGAACAGTTTGTGTCAGCCTCATATATTGGTGGATTCATGAAGTAGAGAATAGAGTTTGCATTGTGGATTGAAAATTTTGGCTTCAATCTCCCCAGTGCTGAAATAACAAGGACAGTAATGCAGTTAAACATGTTTTATAGAATTAATAGCTGGACAGAAAGACTTACCAGGGACTCCAACAATAGCTAGGATGGGATAATAAATGTATTGAATCATCCGAAGTGCATCATAAATCCGCCATACTAATGGTATCCAATCATCATCTGCAGTAAGACTATCAAACCAATCGGATAAACTCCTGTCTATTGTTGTAACATTCCAATCTATTGTTCTCATATTCTGACTCAATGTAACATTCCAATCTATTGTTCTCAGATTCTGACCCATTGTTGTAACATTCCAATCTATTGTTCTCAGATTCTGATCTTTACCTCTTTCTGGAGCCGCTGATCCCTGTTAGTGCCGGGGATGATGTTCCCGCTGACACTATGGGATAACACATTGAGAGGATCCGCTTATTAATAGAAGATGGAAACCCTCCAGTGACACAATTAGGGTTCATGGAGACTGGCATTAATTACAGTCACTTAACAAACAGGTTCAGTTAACACATATCAATCCAACACTGTTGGTACCATGATAATGAATAACGTTTACGCTTTCCAGGTGGATGTATGAGGGCTGCTGATGGAAAGAATGGTTGAAATAGCAGAGGAAATGGCCAGAATCTTACAATGCTCCTCGGAGATGGCAGTGGTGATAGATTACTACAGATTCCTCAATGTATCATCCTGTTTAAAACAAGATAAATGGATAAACTCTGGAATCACAGTTCCAGCAGAATAACATCGATGTAAATTTGGGGAAACTATTACAGACTGTAATCTGGGACAAATCCTTTTTGCCTTGGAGAAACAGGAGTTTATAAATGACAAGCATCCTGGATATTTTAATGCCAATCATGTCTGACAAACTTGATCGAGTTCTTCAATGACGTCATGGAGCGGCTTGTTGAAGGCAGCATGGCTGATGTTATTTATATGGACTTTCAAATGTCATCTGATCAAGTGCCATCTAATGGATTTGTCAGGAAAACTACAGCCCATGGATTAAAGGGGCAGGGACAGTGTGGATATGACACTGGCTAAGAAACAGAAAGCAGAGAGAAGTTGTGAATAGTTGTTGTTGAAACTGGTTGGGAGTACACAGTAGTTTAGTTTTAGTTTAGTTTAGTTTAGAGATACAGCACTGAAACAGGCCCTTCGGCCCACCGAGTCTGTGCCGACCATCAACCACCCATTTTTACTAATCCTACACTAATCCCATATTCCTACCACATCCCCACCTGTCCCTATATTTCCCTACCTATACTAGGGGCAATTTATAATGTTCAATGATCCTATCAACCTGCAAGTCTTTGGCATGTGGGAGGAAACCTGAGCACCCGGAGGAAATCCACGCAGATACAGGGAGAACTTGCAAACTCCACACAGGCAGTATCCAGAATTGAACCAGGGTCGCTGGAGCTGTGAGGCTGCGGTGCTAACCACTGTGCCGCCCGTCTACGCTCCCTCTACACTGTACCCATTATACACTCCCAGGACAGGTACAGTGTTTCCCTTTGATCAGTATTAGGATCACTCCTCCCTTTGTCACATATTAATGGCACAGACGTATATATAAATGGCATAATTTCAACGTTTGCAGATGCTGTGGAGCTGGGAGATGTAAACTGTGAGGTGGATAGTCAGAGACTTCAGGAGGACAGAGTTACCAGACCAGGAGCCAATGTAGAACAGCAAGTGCAGGCATGATGGATGAATGGGATTTAGTGTGAATTAGGATACATACAACAGAGTTTTCGATGGGCTCAAGTTTATAAGGAGGGAAGGGAGGATGTAAGTGATGAGAAGATTGGAATAGTTGCATCTGGAGCTAACAAAGGAATGGAAGAGGGATTCAGCAGCAGATTAACCAAGGCAGAAACAGAGACAGGCAATGATATGGAGGTGAAGGTAAGTGGTCTGGCTGATGGAACTGGCAGCTCGGCTCAGAGTTCTATAGGAAGCCTAGGTTGTGAACAAGTTGGTTCAGCCACAGACACTGGCTGTGGAGTGGAATGGACTGGGTGGAGAGGGTCAGTTGAGCGAGGTCATTATGGCGACCGGCAGTGACTGCTCCCATAGTTCAATAACAACACTCAGCAATAGCCAATGAGGCAACAACTTGAGGAACACAAACTCCAGAGATAGACAGCAACTGAAATAATTTTAAAATATATGGACAGAACAGCACAGACACTGTCACAGGGATTAATGTTCAGGAATGCCACACATGCAGAATATTAATCATATTAGTTTAATCTGCTCCCAGGACAGGTACAGAGTTAGGAAGATATAGAGTCAAGCTCGCTCTGCACTGTCCCCATCAAACACTCCCAGGACAGCAACGGCACGGGGTTGGATACAGAGTAAAGCTGCCTCGACACTGTCCCCATCAAACACTCCCAGGACAGGTACAGCGTGAGGAAGAGATAGAGTCAAGCTCGCTCTGCACTGTCCCCATCAAACACTCCCAGGACAGCAACAGCACGGGGTTGGATACAGAGTAAAGCTGCCTCGACACTGTCCCCCTCAAACACTCCCAGGACAGATACAGCACGGGGATTGGCTGGTCAATTTGGAGCACTTCCTGCCAGCAATCAGGGGGAGCAGCTGCACCTGTGCTGCAGCAACTGCAGAGTGGGGAGTGGAGAAAGGTGAATACAGAGTGGAGAGAAACTATCAAGGAAGGCTGCAATTGATTTGGAGAGGTGTGTGTCAGGGCACCTGAAAGACTCTTAAGTTTGAACTGTTTGGGGGAGGGAGAAGAGGCCTGAAGACTCATTGGTGGGGCAGCCAAATCCAGTAGGGGTCCCTGTATTTGTATTGGTGCTTGCACACAGGGAGCTCCCTCACCACCCCAACTGCCTGCTCGGGACAGCTGGAGTTGCCCGGGTGAAGAATGTCTTGTTAAAATCAGAAAAGGAGAGTACCGGGCGGCTCCAGCCGTCCCGGGCGAAGAAGCCTCCCCCAACTGGAAGACAACATACAGTTTTGGACTAATTTTGATAAAGGTGCTCCAACTGGCAGTTGGATCAAACATCCTTTTCAGCCTTTCTCTCCCTTCCTCCACTCAGTCGCCTCAGTCACCTATCCTCCCCTTTTCCTTTACCATCCTACGCCATCCTCCTCTACTCCCACTCCACTTTGTTTAAAGTTAGCTTTTTTTTTTAAATTCTGTAAATTTGTTTTGTTTCTTGGGGGTGGACGTGGCTCTTAGACCCCATGGCAAGACCTCCTTCGCTGGTGGCGGGGCCTTCCCGTACAGATGCTGCTGCAGCTGCTGCAGCTGCTGCAGCTGCACTTGTTGCCCCGTCACCGTTTGCTTTATTAACATCGAAGCATGGGGTCAAGAGCTACATCCACCCGAACATGACTATAGAGGCATGCGTGAAAGCAATGGCCGAGGTTGTCGGCCCTTCGGCCATTGTTGCAGCCTCTAAAATATACGGGAAGGCAGTGTTATTCCTGAAGACCGAGTGGGCGGTGTCCCTGGCACTGAGCAAGGGGCTCACCGTGGGCGGGACCTTTCTGCCAGTGGACCCCCTGGAGGCCACTGCGCAAAGGCTCATTCTATCCAATGTCCCACCCTTCATCCCTGGTGAGCTCCTCCTTCCCCACCTGCACCATCTGGGGGAGGTAAAGACGGGGCTCACCCCAGTCCCGCTCGGTCTTCGGGAGAGCAGCCTCCGACATGTGTACTCCTTCCGCCGCCAGTTATTCATGCAGCTGGCGCGGGAGGAGGTGACAGAGGGCCACTTTAATGTAGAATTCCAGGGGACGGCCTATCGCGTCTTCTGGACCTTGGACGGGGTGCGGTGCCATGACTGTAAGGAGGTGGGGCATGTTCGTAAGAACTGCCCCAAACTCCCGGCTGCCAACTCCAACTCGGCGGCCCAGGGTGGCGACGCTGCACCTCCTCCCACCCCCCCTACACCACCACCGGATACCATTCAGTCGGTACCGGAGGCTGTGGTTTTCATGGCCTCCGGCAGGGAGGGGAGTGACCGTCCAAGTGGAAGGAAGGCGTGGAGGAGAAATAAACATCGAGAGGCGCGTCCCCTGGACAACGTGACACTACCCGAGTCTGAGCTCAGCACAAAGCCCGATCTCGGGAAGTCAACTTGCCCCAGGGCTGGGCTCAGGCACAGTGTGAATAAAAAAAGGAGAGTGTGGATGATATGGAGGTCTCTGAGCCTACGCACACAACTGGGAAAAAGAGGAGAAGGCACCACTGCACAGAGGTAACAAGGGGCCCTGAGGCGCAGGGCCCATCTGTTGGAGGGGAGCTGTCTCCTGTCTCGGGTCCACAGGTTTCCCCTACCGCCACCACCAAGGCTACAAAGTCCGGGCAGGAGCGCCCTATTCCTCAGGATGGAGGGGAGGGGAAGGCCGCGGGACATGAGGCCCCCCCTGAAGGTGTAAGTGGGGCCCTGCTTGTGGTGGGGGAGCCTGGGGACTCCGCCCATTCTGCCAATGCTACTGGGTCGGATGCCCTGAGTGAAGGGGAGGGCGAGGCACCAGAGGGTCGGCCCTCCCAGCCGGAGTCCACCACCAACCAAGAGACACCCGACACGGTTATAACCGAGAATGCTGCCCCATCTGCTGGGCCTGTGGGTGCTGGCGAAGCGGGAGATGGCCTCCTCTCTCCGCCTCCAGTCTCAGCTCCGGCTGGTTTTCCGGAGTCGGGAACTTCTGTCTCCCCTGGACCACTCATTGTTCATGGGACGGAGGTGGAGGGGGTTCCTGAAACGCTGGTGCCTGCAGGCTCCAGTTTCACAATAGAACCCAGAGAGGACTCCTCCACCATCGATCCTGGGGGTAGGATCGTGACGGAGGTGGGACCAGCTGGCGCGGCCGGGACGTTCGCCCCACAGTGTGCTGTGGGCGTGTCGGCCGCTGGCGGTGACGACCCGGAGGAGGATGGGTATTCGGTGTGGGGCACGGAGGATGATCTTGATTCCATCGCCAGTGATGTGGTGGTGTCCCTCGTGCCTCCCACCGAATCTCCTCTCATCCCCACGGCGGAACTCCGGGATTTCCTCGCGGTTTGCAGGGGCTGCCGCAATAAAGTTCAGCTGGCCCTCGACCGCTGGTCGAATCTGGTGCTGATCATCCAGTCCGTCTGTGCTGCCCTGAAGATAACGGGCAAGCGCGCGGGCGTGAAACTGGTTGAGAGGCGCCGTTTTAATGTATTCTTCAATGGGTTGCTGGGGGAGTTGAAGGCCAGGTGCACTTCCACTCCCTTCTCACAGTGAGCTGTTGGTGACGGGGTTTAAGTACCTTTGACATGAAGATAACCATAGCCAGCCTCAACATCAATGGCAGCAGGGGGTCTCACCGCAGATTTCACAATGTCTCAGTCCTCAGTGAAGGGAGATACGCGGTGAGCTTTCTGCAGGAAACCCACACCGTTCCGGGAGATGAAGCCACCTGGCTCCTTGAGTGGCAGGGTGGGGACTACATGAGTCACCTCACCCCTATTTCTAGTGGTGTGGCGATCTTGCTGACCCGTCTTTTCAGCCGGAGATCCTGGGGATCAAGGAACTAGTGCCGGGCCGCTTGCTCCACCTCGCCGTTCGCCAGGGTAGCGTGCCGCTCCACTTTGTGAACGTGTACGCGCCCAGGCCCGGCGCGTTGCAAGTGCGCTTCTTTGAAGAAGTGTCCGCTCTCTTGAGCTCCATCGATAGCGGCGAGTGCATCATCCTCGGGGGGATTTTAACTGCACCCTCGAGGTTGGGGATCGCTCCGGCCCCCAGCGCGGCCAAGCGTCAGGGGAGAAGTTGAGGGGACTGATCAGCTCCCTTAACTTGGTGGACGTCTGGCGGAATCTCCATCCCGACTCCAGCGCCTTCACGTGGATGTCTGGAGGAGGGGGGTCGCGAATCGACCGCCTCCATATTTCGCAGGCGTACGTCTCCCGCGTTTCGGCGGCCTCCATGCGGCTGGTGCCGTGCTCGGACCACCGCCTGGTGTGGGCGGAGTTTACTCCGCTCCGCACGCGGGCTGGGTCCGCGTACTGGCACTTTAACAACCGGCTGCTGGAGGACGTGCGATTTCGGGACTCGTTCTGTCGATTCTGGGCCGACTGGAGAAGGAAGCAGGGGGGCTTCCCCTCCTTGAGGCTATGGTGGGATGTGGGCAAACTCACATCCACGTCTTCTGTCAGGAGTACGCGAAGGGGTCGACCAAGAGGCGGGAAGCCGAGATCGGGCGCCTTGAGAGGGAGGTGCTCGACTTGGAGTCCCGCCTCGGTCATGCCGTCGTGGACCCGGCCCTGTGGCAGGCGTACAAAGAGAAGAAGGGCGCGCTGAGGGACCTGCAGCTCATAGGGTCCCGAGGTGCGTACGTGAGGTCGCGGATCCAGACCCTGGAAGATTTGGAACGAGCCTCACCCTTCTTCTACTCGCTGGAAAAATGGCGGGGGTTCCGTAAGCAGCTCGCCGAGCTGCTGGCCGACGACGGATCCTCCATCACGGATCCGGAGGGAATGGGCCTCCTGGTCCGGACTTATTACAGTGCGTTGTTCTCTCCGGATCCGTCCAGCGAGGATGCGCGCATAGTTTTGTGGGAGGACCTGCCGCAGGTCAGCCCGGAAGGCGCCGAAGGATTGGAGGCTCCGCTCACGTTGGCGGAGCTGACTGGCGCCCTCCACCAGCTCTCGAGGGGCAAATCCCCAGGGCTGGATGGGTTGACCGTGGAGTTCCTCAGGGCGTTCTGGGACGTCCTGGGGGACGATTACGCGCGGGTCCTGGGGGAAAGCCTGGCGACCGGGGAGATGCCCCTCTCGTGGCGCAGGGCGGTCATCGTCCTGCTGCCGAAGAGGGGCGATCTCCGCCTGCTTAAAAACTGGCGTCCGGTCTCCCTCCTCAGCACGGATTATAAGATCTTTGCCCGGGCTATGTCTACCCGCCTGGACTCCGTGCTGGCCCACATGATCCACCCCGACCAGTCCTACACGGTCCCGGGCCGGTCCATCCAGGACAACATCCACCTGGTCCGGGACCTGATCCATCTTTCCCGGAGGACTGGTCAGTCGGTCGCCTTTCTCTCCCTCGATCAGGAGAAGGCGTTCGACAGGGTGGATCACGATTACCTTTTCGGGACTCTGGGCGCTTTCGGACTCGGGCCGCATTTCGTGGCCCGGGTCCGACTTTTATACGCCGCCACAGAGTGTCGAGTCAAATTTAACGGGTCCTTGACGGCGCCCCTTCGATTTGGAAGAGGAGTGCGTCAGGGGTGCCCCATGTCCGGCCAATTGTATACCATCTGCGTGGAGCCCTTCCTGTGCCTGCTTCGCAGGAGGTTGACGGGATTGGCTCTGCGCGAGCCGGCCATGCGGGTCGTGCTCTCGGCTTACGCCGACAACGTGCTCCTCGCAATCACAGATCCCGTTGACTTGCGGAGGATGCGCGACTGCCAGCAGACCTTTTCTGCCGCGTCCTCCGCGAGGATCAATTGGGAGAAATGTTCCGGACTCCTGGTTGGTCACTGGCTGGTGGACTCCCTGCCGGAGGAGATGACATCTTTTGCGTGGAGCACCACGCACCTCCTCTATCTGGGAGTCCACCTTCGCCCCGCTGAGGAAGCCTGGCCAGCAAACTGGCAGGAGTTGGAGGCGAAAGTCACCGCTCGGCTGGGGCGCTGGACAGGACTGCTCCGAGTGCTTTCCTACAGGGGCCGAGCGTTGGTCATAAACCAACTGGTGGCCTCCATGCTGTGGTACCGGTTGGACACTTTGGCCCCGCCCCCTGTATTTGCCACCAAGATCCAAAAGAAACTCGTCGATTTCTTCTTGGGCAAGAGGAAACACTGGGTCTCTGCCGCGATCCTGAGTCTCCCGATCGAGGAGGGCTGTCAGTCGCTGGTGTGCGTCCGCACCCAGGCTGCGACTCTACGCCTTCGGACCCTGCAGAGATACCTGTACGTTGAGCGTCCTCCCAGATGGTGTGCGCTGGCGACGTATTTTTTCCGCCAGTGTCACTGCCTTCAAGACGACACGCAGCTCCCGGTAAAGTCCGTTAGCCGCGCCTCTCTGAGGGAGTTGCCTGTCTTTTACCGGGATCTTTTCCGAGTCTGGAACATGGTCGCCTCCAGTCAGGGCGCTCCCCCGCCGGCGGAGGTGAGCGCCTCGGCTGTCAGGGCGGCCGACTCCGGGGACGGTCCGGCGGGCGGAGGACTGGCCGAAACCCCCGGGACGCCTCTCACTGCGGGTGGCGAGGGGGCTCGGGAGTGCGGAGCGATCCCGGCCGGGCTGACTCCCGCTCGGCCGGAACTGCTCATCGGACCCAGGCCCTGAAACCCTCCTCGGGAGCCAGACCCGCACAACCCGAGCCGCCTCTCGGAAATGCCCTCCGTGCCATTCCAATCGGCGCGGAGGGGTTTCCTGTACGGGCTGCTCCTGCACACTCTCCACTTCCTCGCCCTCGTCAGCCGGCCGGACACGCCCTGGCGGTCCGCGTTGCCATCTGGCGGCGTGGGGAAACCCCGATGGAGGTCTCTCTACGCGGGAGTCTTCCTCCTTTACATCGGGGACCTGGGGTGGAGGGTGCTGCACAGAGCAGTCCCGTGCAATAGGCTTTTAAGTAGGTTCACGGACTCCCAGGCCACCTGTACTTTCTGCGGCCTGGACGAGTCCGTGTTCCACATTTATACGGAGTGTGCGAGGTTGCAGCCCCTATTTGAGTATCTGAAGGGGCTGCTCCTCAAATTCTGGCTGCACTTCAGTCCCACGCTCCTGATCATTGGGCACCCGGTGCGGAGGGGCTTGGGCCGGGAGGAGGATCTCCTCGTTGGTCTGCTCCTGGGCCTGGCCAAGGTGGCAATTCACAGGTCCAGGTTGCGGGCCGTCGGGGGGTCCGTCCTCCCCGATTGCCTGCCCCTCTTCCGCGGTTAAGTTCGCGCCCGGGTGTCCCTGGAAAAGGAGCATGCGGTGTCCGCCGGTACGCTTGAGGCCTTCCGCGCCCGGTGGGCACCGCAGGGACTGGAGTGCATCGTCGACGCCGAGAAAGGCATTTTAATTTGAGTTTTTTGTTTATTTATCTGGTTTTAATAAAGTTATTTTAAAAATATAAGGGTGTATATAAAGGGGGCCTGAGGAATAAAGGCCCCCTCGACATAAAAAATATATAAAGGGGGCCTGAGGAATAAAGGCCCCCTCGACATAAAAATATATAAAGGGGGCCTGGGGTGTAAAGGTCCCCTCGACATAAAAAAAAAGAAAAAAAAAAAAAGAAAAAAAAAAACGGGGATTGGCTGTTCTCTGATTTGGGAGCCTGAGTGCATCAAGGAGGTGCAGCTGACTGTGGCTGTGTGCAGAGGTTGGAGGCTGCAGGCTGTGTGACTGCTGCAAGAGGGAGAGACTCAAACTGAAACAAAAGTTTTTTCCAAATTTCAACAAAGGAAGGAAGGCAGAGAACTGGAAGAACTGGAAGCTCTTTTTGTGAGTTTGCTTGGTACTGAAAGTCTTTTTCATTGATTGTTGGGGGTGGGGAAAGAAGAGACCTGAAGACCTTGGGTGGGGCTGTATTGTTCAATAGGGAGCTCCTGTGTTTAACATCTTTGGATAGGGAGCTCCCTCCCCACCCCAACTACTAAGCCTGGGACAGCTGGAGCTGCCCAGGTGAAGAGACTTATTATCTGAACATCAAAGGAGGCGTGTGCCTGGGCAGCTTACAGCTGACCCAGGTGAAGACATCACCCCACCCTCCCAACTGGAAGACCAGCTACAAGACTTGTGCAATACTAACAAAGACTGATTCCTCTTGGCCTTCCTCTCCCTCAGCCTCTTCCCCTGTGCTACATCCTTTAAGTGTTACATTTTTGATTTATTGTATTTGCTCTTTTCTTTTTTTTTGCTCTCAACAAAGTGCTTGTAACTCTTCTACCCCATGACATCTCAGCCCTCTCCGGTGGCGGGGCCTTCCTATGCTGCAGCAGCTGCGACAGCTGCTCCTGTGGCCCCGTCACCATTTAAAATCTTCACATCAAAGCATGGGGTGAAGAGTTACACCCATCCTAATATGACTATTGAGGCTTGTGTTAAGGCAATGGCCGTGGTTGTCGGCCCCTCGGCCATTGTTGCAGCCTCAAAGATGTATGGGAAGGCTGTGTTCTTCCTGAAGACCGAGCGGGCTGTGTCCCTCGCCCTAAGTACGGGGCTCACAGTGGGTGGGATTTTCCTGCCAGTGGACCCTCTGGGGGCCACTGCACATCGGGTAACCTTGTCGAACGTCCCACCCTTCATTCCTGATGAGCTCCTCCTCCCCACCTACACCATCTGGGGGAGGTGAGGTCAGGGATCACCCCAGTCCCGCTCGGTCTTCGGGAGCACAGCCTCCGACATGTCTGCTCCTTCCGCCGCCAGCTATTCATGCAGCTGGCGCGGGAGGAGGTCTTGGAGGGCCACTTCAGTATAGAGTTTCAGGGGACGGCCTACCGCGTCTTCTGGACTTCGGATGGAGCGCGGTGCCACGTCTGCAAGGGGGTGGGGCATGTTCGTAAGAATTGCCCCAACCTCCCGGCCGCCAGCTCCACCTCGGCGGCCCAGAGTGGTTCCACAGCACCTCCTCCCACTCCCCCAACACATCCAATAAACACCGCTCAGTCGGTTCCGGAGGCTGTGGTTTTCACAGCCTCCGGCGGGGAGGGGAGCGTCCGTCCGAGCGGAAGGAAGACGCGGGGAAAAATGAAACATCATGAGGCGCGTCCCCTGGACACTTTGACTCAACCCGAGCCTGAGCTCAGCCCAAAGCCCATTCCCATGGAATCCACCTGTCCCAGGGCTGGGCTCAGGCCCAGTGTGACTAAAAATGGAATTAAGGGTGCGGAGGCGGAGGCCTCTGATGACATGGAGGTCTCTGAGTCTCCGCGCCCAAGTGCTAAAAGCAGGAGAAGGCACCCCTCCACAGAAATAACACAGGGCCCTGAGGTGCATGGCCCATTTGTTGGAGCGGAGCTGCCTCCTGTTTCTGGTCCTCAGGTACACCCTACCGCCACCAGCAAGGCTACAAAGTCCGGGCAGGTGCTCCATATTCCTCAGGATGGAGGGGAGGGGATGGCCCCGGTGCATGAGGCCCCTCCTGAAGGAGTAAGTGGGGCCCTGCTTGTGGTGGGGGAGCCTGGGGAAGCCGCCCATTCTGTCACTGCTACTGGGTCGGGTGTCCTGAATGAAGGGGAGAGCGAGGCCCCAGAGGGTCGGGACTCCCAGCCGGAGTCCACCACCAACCAGGAGACACCCGACCCAGTTATAACTGAGAATGCTGCCCCATCTGCTGGGCCTGTGGGTGCTGGCGGAGCGGGAGATAGCCTCCTCCCTCCGCCTCCAGTCTCGGTTCCGGCTGGTTTCCCGGAGTTGGGATCTTCTGTCTCCCCTGGACCACACATTGCCCTGGGGACGGAGGTGGAGGGGGGTCCTGAACCGCTGGTGCCTGCAGGCTCCAGTTTCACAATAGAACCCAGAGAGGACTCCTCCGCCATCGATCCTGGGGGTGGGATCGTGACGGAGGCGGGACCAGCTGGCGCGGCCGGAACGTCCTCCCCACACTGTGTGGTGGATGTGTCGGCCGCTGGCGGTGACGACACGGAGGAGGATGGGGATTCGGTGCGGGGCACGGAGGATGATCTTGATTCCATCGCCAGTGAGGTGGTGGAGTCCCTCGTGCCTCCCACCGAATCTCCTCTGATCCCCACGGCGGGGTTGCCGCAATAAAGTTCAGCTGGCCCTCGACCGTTGGTCGAATCTGGCGCTGATCATACAGTCCGTCCGTGCTGCCCTTAAGATAGCGGGCAAGCGTGCGGACGTGAAACTGGTTGAGAGGCGCCGTTTTAATGTGTTCGTCAATGGGTTGCTGGGGGAGTGGAGGGCCAGGTGCACTTCCACTCCCACCTCACAGTGAGGTGTTTGTGACGGGTTTTAATTACCTTTGACATGAAGATAACCATAGCCAGCCTCAACATCAACGGCAGCAGAGGGGCTCACCGCAGATTTCACAATCTCTCAGTCCTTAGGGAAGGGAGATACGCGGTGAGCTTTCCGCAGGAAACATACACCATTCCGGGAGACGAAGCCACCTGGCTCCTGGAGTGGCAGGGTGGGGTCTACATGAGTCACCTCACCCCTATTTCTAGTGGGGCGGCTATCTTGTTGGCCCCGACTTTTCAGCCGGAGATCTTGGGGGTCAAGGAGCGAGTGCCGGGCCGCTTGCTCCACCTCGCCGTTCGCCTGGGTAGTGTGCCGCTCCACTTTGTGAACGTGTACGCGCCCAGGCCTGGCGCGTTGCAAGCGCGCTTCTTTGAAGAAGTGTCCACTCTCTTGAGCTCTATCGATAGCGGCGAGAGCATCATCCTCGGAGGGGGGATTTTAACTGCACCCTCGAGGTGGGGGATCGCTCCGGTCCCCAGCGCGGCCAAGCGTCGGTGGAGAAGTTGAGGGGACTGATCAGCTCCCTTAACTTGGTGGACGTCTGGCGGAATCTCCATCCCGACTCCAGCGCCTTCACGTGGAGGTCTGGAGGAGGGGGGTCGCGAATCGACCGCCTCTACATTTCGCAGGCATACGTCTCCCGCGTTTCGGCGGCCTCCATGCGGCTGGTGCCGTGCTCGGACCACCGCCTGGTGTGGACGGAGTTTACTCTGCTCCGCACGCGGGCTGGGTCCGCGTCCTGGCACTTTAACAACCGGCTGCTGGAGGACGTGCGATTTCGGGACTCGTTCTGTCGATTCTGGGCCGACTGGAGAAGGAAGCAGGGGGGCTTCCCCTCCTTGAGGCTATGGTGGGATGTGGGCAAGACTCACATCCGCGTCTTCTGTCAGGAGTACGCGAAGTGGTCGACCAAGAGGCGGGAAGCCGAGATCGGGCGCCTTGAGAGGGAGGTGCTCGACTTGGAGTCGCGCCTCGGTCATGCCGTCGTGGACCCGGCCCTGTGGCAGGCGTACAAAGAGAAGAAGAGCGCGCTGAGGGACCTGCAGCTCATAGTGTCCCGAGGCGCGTACGTGAGGTCGCGGATCCAGACCCTGGAAGATTTGGACCGCGCCTCACCCTTCTTCTACTCGCTGGAAAAATGGCGGGGGGTCCGTAAGCAGCTCGTCGAGCTGCTGGCCGACGACGGATCCTCCATCACGGATCCGGAGGGAATGGGCCTCCTGGTCCGGACGTATTACAGTGCGTTGTTCTCTCCGGATCCTTCCAGCGAGGATGCGCGCAGAGTTTTGTGGGAGGACCTGCCGCAGGTCAGCCCGGAGGGCGCCGAAGGATTGGAGGCTCCGCTCACGTTGGCGGAGCTGACTGGCGCCCTCCACCAGCTCTCGAGGGGCAAATCCCCAGGGCTGGATGGGTTGACCGTGGAGTTCCTCAGGGCGTTCTGGGACGTCCTGGGGGACGATTACGCACGGGTCCTGGGGGAAAGCCTGGCGACCGGGGAGATGCCCCTCTCGTGGCGCAGGGCAGTCATCGTCCTGCTGCCGAAGAGGGGCGATCTCCGCCTGCTTAAAAACTGGCGTCCGGTCTCCCTCCTCAGCACGGATTATAAGATCTTTGCCCGGGCTATGTCTATCCGCCTGTGCTCCGTGCTGGCCCACATGATCCACCCCGACCAGTCCTACACGGTCCCGGGCCGGTCCATCCAGGACAACATCCACCTGGTCCGGGACCTGATCCATCTTTCGCGGAGGACTGGTCAGTCGGTCGCCTTTCTCTCCCTCGATCAGGAGGAGGCGTTCGACAGGGTGGATCACCATTACCTTTTCGGGACTCTGCGCGCTTTCAGACTCGGGCCGCATTTTGTGGCCCGGGTCCGACTTTTATACGCCGCCGCAGAGTGTCTAGTCAAATTTAATGGGTCCTTGACGGCGCCCCTTCGATTTGGGAGAGGAGTGCGTCAGGGGTGCCCCATGTCCGGCCAATTGTATACCATCTGCGTGGAGCCCTTCCTGTGCCTGCTTCGCAGGAGGTTGACGGGATTGGCTCTGCGCGAGCCAGCCATGCGGGTCGTCCTCTCGGCTTACGCCGACGACGTGCTCCTCCCAATCACAGATCCCGTTGACTTGCGGAGGATGTGCGACTGCCAGCAGACCTTTTCTGCCGCGTCCACCGCGAGGATCAATTGGGAGAAATGCTCCGGACTCCTGGTTGGTCAGTGGCGGGTGGACTCCCTGCCGGAGGAGATGACATCTTTTGCGTGGAGCACTACGCACCTCCTCTATCTGGGAGTCCACCTTAGCCCCGCTGAGGAAGCCTGGCCAGCAAACTGGCAGGAGTTGGAGGCGAAAGTCACCGCTCGGCTGGGGCTCTGGACAGGACTGCTCCGAGTGCTTTCTTACAGGGGCTGAGCGTTGGTCATAAACCAACTGGTGGCCTCCATGTTGTGGTACCGGTTGGTCACTTTGGCCCCGCCCCCTGTATTTGCCACCAAGATCCAGAAGAAACTCGTCGATTTCTTCTGGGTCAAGAGGAAACACTGGGTCTCTGCCTCGGTCCTGAGTCTCCCGATCGAGGAGGGCGGTCAGTCGCTGGTGTGCGTCCGCACCCAGGCTTCGACTCTCCACCTTCGGACCCTGCAGAGATACCTGTACATCGAGCGTCCTCCCAGATGGTGTGCGCTGGCGACGTATTTTTTCTGCCAGTGTCACTGCCTTCAAGACGACACGCAGCTCCCGGTGGAGTCCGTTAGCCGCGCCTCTCTGAAGGAGTTGCCTGTCTTTTACCGGGATCTTTTCCGAGTCTGGAACATGGTCGCCTCCAGTCAGGGCGCTCCCCCGCCGGCGGATGTGAGCGCCTCGGCTGTCAGGGCGGCCGACTCCGGGGACGGTCCGGCGGGCGGAGGAGTAGCCGGAACTCCCGGGACGCCCCTCACTGCGGGTGGCGAGGGGGCTCGGGAGTGCGGAGTGATCCCGGCCGAGCTGACCCCCGCTCGGCCGGAACTGCTCATCGGACCCAGGCCCCGAAACCCTCCTCGCTAGCCGGTCCCGCACAACCCGAGCCGCCTCTCGGAAATGCCCTCCGTGCCATTCCAATCGGCGCGGAGGGGTTTCCTGTACGGGCTGCTCCTGCACACTCTCCACTTCCTCGCCCTCGTCAGCCGGCCGGACACGCCCTGGCGGTCCACGTTGCCATCTGGCGGCGAGGGGAAACCCCGATGGAGGTCTCTCTACGCGGGAGTCTTCCCCCTTTACATCGGGGACCTGGGGTGGAGGGTGCTGCACCGAGCAGTCCCGTGCAATATGCTTTTAAGTAGGTTCACGGACTCCCAGGCCACCTGTACTTTCTGCGGCCTGGACGAGTCCGTGTTCCACATTTATACGGAGTGTGCGAGGTTGCAGCCCCTATTTGAGTATCTGAAGGGGCTGCTCCTCAAATTCTGGCTGCACTTCAGTCCCACGCTCCTGATCTTTGGGCAACCGGTGCGGAGGGGCTTGGGCCGGGGGTAGGATCTCCTCGTCGGTCTGCTCCTGGGCCAGGCCAAGGTGGCAATTCACAGGTCCAGGTTGCGGGCCGTCGGGGTGTCCGTCCTCCCCGATTGCCTGCCCCTCTTCCACGGTTACGTTCGCGCCCGGGTGTCCCTGGAGAAGGAGCATGCGGTGTCTGCCGGTGCGCTTGAGGCCTTCTGCGACCGGTGGGCACCGCAGGGACTGGAGTGCATTGTCAACGCCGAGAATGGCATTTTAATTTGAGTTTTTTGTTTATTTATCTGGTTTTAATAAAGTTATTTTAAAAATATAAGTATTTATATAAAGGGGGCCTGAGGAATAAAGGCCCCCTCGACAGAAAAAAAAAAATGTGGTTAGATACAGAGTAAAGCTCCTTCTACACTGTCCCCCCCCCCCCCAAAAAACGGGCTGACTCCTGGCTAATTGGAGGTGCTGAGTGCATCAACGAGATGCAGCTGTGTGCAGATGCTGAAGGCTGGAGGCTGGAAGGCTGCTGCAAGAGGGAGAGACTGAGATTGAAACAAAGGGTTTACATCTGTCTTTTTGAAAGAAGAAAGCAGGAGGTCAGAAGAACTGACAACTCATGTGAGTTTGGGTTTTGTAATCCTTTCATTGATTGTTGTCCGGAGGGGGAAAGGAAGAGACCATAAAACCTTGGGTGGGGTTGCTTGTTTGAACAAGGAGCTCCTGTGTTTAAAAGCATTGAATAGGAGCTCTTTCCCCACTCCAAAGAGCTAGCCTGGGATAGCTGGATCTGCCCAGGTGAAGAGACTTTCTCTTAACTGTGTAAACCACATCAGAAGCAGAGTGTGCCGGGGCAACTACAGCTGTCCCAGTTGAAGACATCGCACCCCTCCCACCACCAACTGGAAAACCAGCACAAGGACTTCCTGAATTAACACCAGCAAATAGATTGGTTCCTCCAGACCCTCCTCTCATTCAGCCTCTCTCCCTAACCATACCCTCCAGTCGATGCTTTTTGGGATAACTCATTATTTGTTATTCCTTTCTCTCGATTTCTATTTTTATTTTTTCTCTCAACGCTGGGTCAACCCCATGGCTTTACAGTCCTGTCCAGTGGCGGTGCCTTCCTATGCTGCAGCAGCTGCTCCTGTGGCCCTGTCACCATTTTAAATATTGACATCGAAGCATGGGGTGAAGAGTTACACCCATCCCAATATGTCTATAGAGGCCTGTGTGAAGGCAATGGCCGAGGTTGTCGGCCCCTCGACCATTGTGGCAGCCTCAAAAATGTAGGGGAAGGCTGTGTTCTTCCTGAAGACTGAGCAGGCCATGTCCCTGACCCTGAATAAAGGGCTCACTGTGGGTGGGAATTTTATGCCGGTGCTCCCTCTTGGGGCCACTGCGCAGCGGATAATACTATCAAATGACCCGCCCTTCCTTCCCAGTGAGCTCCTCCTCCCCCACCTGCGCCATCTGGGGGAGGTAAGGTCGGGGCTCCCGCCAGTCCCGCTAGATCTTTGGGAGCACAGCCTCCTGCATGTCTACTCCTTCCGCCGCCAGCTATTTATTCAGCTGGCGTGGGAGGAGGTCTTGGAGGGCGATTTCGATGTAGAGTTCCAGGGGACGGCCTACCGCATCTTCTGGACCTCGGACGGGGCGCGGTGCCTTATCTGCAAGGGGGTGGGGCATGTTCGTCCACCATTTTCACCTCGGCGGCCCAGTGTGGCGCCACTGCACCACCTCCAATTACAACACACATCCGACAGACACTGCTCAGTCGGTTCCGGAGGCTATGGTTTTCACAGCCTCCAGTGGGGAGGGAAATGCCGGTCCGGGTGGAGGAAAGGCGTGGAGGAAAAGTAAACACCGAGAGGCTCGTCCCCTGGACACCATGACACAACCCGAGCCTGAGCTCAGCCCAAGGTCCACTCCCAGGGAATTCAACTGTCCTGGGCTGGGCTCAGGCCCAGAGTAACTAAAAAAAGGAGGGTGCGGTGGCTGAGGCCTCTGATGACATGGAGGTTTCTGAGCCTATGCGCCTTAGCGGGAAAAAGAGGAGAAGGCACCCCTCCACAAGGTAACACAGGGCTCTGAGGTGCAGGATCCTCCTGCCACCACTACCAACATGAAGGCTGCAAAGTCTGGGCAGGAGCTCCCTATTCCTCAGGATGGAGGGAAGGGGGAGGCCCCTCTACATGCAGCCCCTCCTGTGGGAACAAGTGGTGCTCTACTTTTGGTGGGGGAGCCTGGGGACGCCTCCCATTTTGCCATTGGGTCGGGTGCCCTGAGTGGAGAGGTGTGCAAGGCCCCAATGGGTCGGCCTTCCCAGCCAGAATCCACTCACTACCAGAAGACACCAGACCCGATTATAACCGCAAATGCTGCCACATCTGCTGGACCTGTGGGTGCTGGCAGAGCGGGAGATGGCCTCCTCGCTACGCCTCTGTTCTCGGCTCTGGCTGGATTTCCAGAGTCGGGTCCTCCAATATCCCCTGGACCACACATTGGCCTGGGGACGGAGGTGAAGAGGGTTCCTGAACCTCTGGTGTCCACATGCTCCAGTTTCACAGTAGAACCCAGAGAAGACTTCTCCGCCATCGATCCTGGAGGTGGGATCGTGACAGAGATGGGAGCAGCTGGCGAGGCCGGTGCGTCCGCCCCACAGTCTGTGGTGGATGATGACCAGGAGGAGGATGGAGACTCGGTGTGGGGCACGGAGGATGACCTTGATTCCATCACCAGTGAGGTGGTGGAGTCCCTCGTGCCTCCCACCGAGTCTCCTGTCATCCCCACGGTGGAACTCAGGTAATTCCTCAAGGCTTGCAGTGGTTGCTGCAATAAGGCTCAGCTGGCCCTCGACCGTTGGTCAAGTCTGGCACTGATCATCCAGTCCATCCGTGCCGCCCTCAAGAAAGCGGGAAAGCGTGCAAGCGCGAAACTGGTTATGAGGCGGTGTTTTAATGCATTCCTCAATGGGTTGTGCACTTCCACTCCCTCCTCACAGTCAGGTGTTGGAGACGGCTTTTGAGTACCTTTGACATAAAGAAAGCCATAGACAACATCAACATCAAGGGCAGCAGGGGGGTCTCACCGCAGATTTCACAATCACTCAGTCCTTAGGGAAGGGAGATACGGGTGAGCTTTCTGCAGAAAACCCACAGCGTTCCGGGAGATGAAGCCACCTGGCTCCTGGAGTGGCAGGGTGGGGCCTACATGAGTCACCACACCCCTACTTCTAGTGGGGTATCTTGTTGGCCCCGACCTTTCAGCCCGAGATCTTTGGTGTCAACGACCTATTGCTGGGTCGCTTACTCCACGTCACCGTTCGCCTGGGTAGCGTGCCGCTCCACTTTGTGAACGTGTATGCGCCCAGGCCCGGCACGTTGCAAGCGCGCTTCTTTGAAGAAGTGTCCACTCTCTTGAGCTCCATCGATAGCGGCGAGTGCATCATCCTCGGGGAGGGGGGGGGATTTTAACTGCACCCTCGATTTGGCGGATCGCTCCGGTCCCCCGTGCGGCCAAGCGTCGGTGGAGAAGTTGAGGGGACTGATCAGCTCCCTCAACTTGGTAGACGTCTGGTGGAATCTCCATCCCGACTCCAGCACCTTCACGTGAAGGTCTGGAGGAGGAGGGTCACGAATCGACCACCTCTACTTTTTGCAGTCATACGTCCCCCGCTTCTCGCTGGCCTCCATGCGGCTGGTGCCGTGCTCGCACCGCCACCTGGTGTGGGTGGAGTTCACTCCGTTTGAAAGCGGGCAGGGTCCGGGTCCTGGTACTTTAACAACTGGCTGCTGGAGGACGAACGATTCTGGGACTCGTTCCGTAGATTCTGGGCCTTATGGAGAAGGAAGCAGGGGGGGCTTCCCCTCCTTGAGGCTATGGTAGGATGTGGGAAGATAACATCCGCGTCTTCTGTCAGGAGCACGCGAAGGGATCGACCATGAGGCGGGAAGCCGAGATCGGGCGCCTAGAGAGGGAGGTGCTCGACTTGGAGACATACCTCGGTCATGCCGTAGTGGACCTGGTAACTGTGGCAGGCATATAAGGGCAAGAAGGGTGCGCTGAGGGACCTGCAGCACAAAGGGTCCCGAGGCGTGGATGTGAGGTCACGTATCCAGATCCTAGAAGATTTACACTGCGCCTCATCCTTCTTCTGCTCTCTGCAAAAATGGCAGGGGGTCCGTAAGCAGCTCGTCGAGCTGCTGGCCGACGGCGGATCCTCCGTCACACATTTGGAGGAAATGGGCCTCCTGGTCCGCACTTATTACAGTCCGTTGTTCTCTCCGGATCCGTCCAGCGAGGAGGCGCGCAGAGTTATGTGGGAAGACTTGCTGCAGGGCAGCCCGGAGGGCGTCGAAGGATTGGAGGCTCCACTCATGTTGACCAGCGCCCTCCAGGTGCTCTCGACAGGCAAATGCCGGAGCCTGAATGGGCTGACCATTGAGTTCCTCAGGGCGTTCTGGGACGTCCTGGGGGATGATTACACGCAGGTCCTGGGGGAAGCCTGGCGACTGAGTCATCGTCCGGCTGCCAAAGTGGGGCGATCTCTGCCTGCTTAAAAACTGGCGTCCAGTCTCCCTCCTCAGCATGGATTATAAGATTTTTGCCCGGGTTATGTCAAGCTGCCTGGGCTCCGTGCTGGCAATCATGATCTACCACGTTCCGCCCTACACGGTCCCAGGCCGGTCCATCCAGGCCAAAATCCACCTGGTCCAGCGTTTGATCCATCTTGCCCAGAGGACTGGTCAGTCGGCCGCCTTTCTCTCCCTCAATCAGAAGAAGGTGTTCGACAGGGTGGATCACGAATACCTTTTCGGGACACTGCGCGCTTTCAGATTCGGGCCGCATTTTGTGGCCCGGGTCCGACTTTTATATGCCACCGCAGAGTGTCTAGTCAAAGTTAACGGGTCCGTGATTGCGCCCCTTCGCTTTGGGAGAGGAGTGCGTCAGGGATGCCCCATGTCCGACGAATTGCAAACCATCTGCGTGGAGCCCTTCCTGTGCCTGCTTCGCACGAGTTTGGCGTGATTGGCTCTGCGCGAGCGGGCCACGCGGGTTGTCCTCTCAGCTTACGCCGACGACATGCTCCTCACGGTCACAGATCCCATTGACCTGTGGAGGATGCACGACTGCCAGCAGACCTTTTCTGCTGCGTCCTCCGCGAGGATCAATTGGGAGAAATGTTCCAGACCCCTGGTGGGTCAGTGACGGGTGGAATCCCTGCCGAAAGACTTGATACCTTTTGTGTGGAGCACCACATACCTCCTCTATCTGGGAGTCCACCTTAGCCCGCCTCAGGAAGCCTGGCCGGCAAACTGGCAGGAGTTGGAGGCGAAAGTCACCACTCGGCTGAGGCGCTGGGCAGGAGTGCTCCGAATGCTTTCCTACAGGGGCCTTGCGTTGTTCATAAACCAACTGGTGGCCTCCATGCCGTGGTACCGGTTGGTCACTTTGGCCCCGCCCCCTGCATTACACACCAAGAACCGGAAGAAATTCGTCGATTTCATCTGGGTCAAGAGGAAACACAGGGTCTCCGCCATGGTCCTGAGTCTCCTGATGGAGGAGGGCGGCCAGTCGCTGGTGTGCGTCCGCACCCAGGCTGTGATTCTTCACGTTCGGACCCTGCAGAGATACCTGCAGAGATCGTCCTCCCAGATGGTGTGCGCTGGCGACGTATTTTTTCCACCAGTGTCACTGCCTTCAAGACGACACGCAGCTCCCAGTGGAGTCCGTTAGCCGCGCCTCTCTGAGGGAGTTGCCTGTCTTTTATCGGGATCTATTCCGAGTCTGGAACATGGTCGCGTCCAGTCAGGGTGCTCCCTCGCCAGCTGAGGAGAGTGCCTCGGCTGTCCGGGCAGCGTACTCCAGGGTCAGACCAGTGGGCAGAGGAGTAGCCGAAGCACCTGGGATGCCCCTCACTGTGGGTGGTGTTTGGGCTCGGGAGAGCGGACCCAGGCCCCCAAACCCTCCTCAGGAGCCAGTCCCACACAGCCCGAGCCGCCTCTCAGAAAATGCCCTCCGTGCCATTCCAGTCAGCGTAGAGGGGTTTCCTGTACGGGCTGCTCCTGCACACTCTCCACTTCCTCGCCTTCGTCAGCCGGCCGGATACGCCCTGGCGGTCTGCCTTGCAATCTGGCGGTGAGGCGAAACCCCGATGGAGGTCTCTTTACGCGGGAGTCTTCCCCCTTTACCTCGGGGACCTGGGGTGGAGGGTGTTGCACAGGGCGGTCCCGTACAGCAGACTTTTACGTAGGTTCACGGACTCCCAGGCCGCCTATACTTTCTGCGTCCTGGACAAGTCCGTGTTTCACATCTATGCGGAGTGTGCGAGGTTGCAGCCCCTCTTTGAGTATTTTAAGGGGCTGCACCACATGTTCTGGCTGCACTTCAATCCCACGTTCCTGATCTTTGGGCACCCGGTCCGGAGGGGCTTAAGCCGGGATGAGGATCTCCTCGTCGGTCTGCTCCTGGGCCTGGCAAAGGTGGCAATTCACAGGTCCAGGCTGCGGGCCGTCGGGGGGTCCGTCCTCCCCGATTGCCAGCCCCTCTTCTGCGGTTACACTCGCGCCCGGGTGTCCCTGGAGAAGGAGTAGGCAGTTTCCGCCGGTACGCTTGAGGCCTTCTGTGACCGGTGGGCACCACAGGGACTGGAGTGCATCATCGATGCCGCGAATGGCACTTTAATTTGAGATTTTGGTTTATTTATCTGTTTTAAATAAAGTTATTTAAAAAATTTAAATATGTATATAAAGCGGGCCTGAGGAATAAAGGCCCCCTCAATATGGGATATATAAAAGGGGAAGAAAAATAAACAGGGTTAGATATAGAGTAAATCTCCCTCTACACTGTCCCCATCAAACACATACAGTGCAGGAATGGCACGGGTTTACAAACAGAGCAAATGTCCATCTATCTGTGCTATCGATGTTGCATGGTTAGTTTGGATAAGCTGGAGTTGTTCTCCCTGGAGTAAAGGAGATTGAGAGAGATTTGATAGAGGTGTACAAGATTATGACAGAAGTAGATAAGATAGACAAGGAAAAACTATTCCCATTTACTGATGAAACACGGACAAGGGGACACAGCTGGAAGGTTTTGGGTAAGAGATACAGGGGGAATATGAGGAATAACTTTTTTACACAGTGAATGGTAATGAGATGGAACTCACTGCCCGTGAGGGTGGTGGAAGATAAGACAATCAATGATTTCAAAAGGAAACTGGATGGGCACCTGAAGGAAATGAACTTGCAGGGATAGGGGGATTGAGAGGGGGAGTGGGAATGACTGGATTGTTCCAGATTGAGCTGGCATGGAGGGGTAAAATGGCCTCCTTTTATGTCGGAAATTATTTTATGACTACATCGATTTCTACATCCCTACGTTAGATTTGTCTCATGCTCCTGCCTGTAAAAATCCAGATACATAGACGTTCAATGAAACTGTGACCTTAACAGCCTCTGACAGCTCCGTCCTCACCCTGGTGTGAGGCTCCAGCTCGTGTTGCAGGAGGTTACACAGCTCTGCGACCACCTCTTTATTGAATCATAGTCACCTCACACACTGCTCCTGGGTTAGGTGTAGGTAGGAAAAGTGCTCTTGAAAAACCGGGGTGGGTAGGGCAGAGCCCCCTCCTCCTCCCTCTTTACAGAGACTCCCCTCTCTGCAGCCTCTGCTCCATTTGTTGGTCATGTGACAGACCCAGAGACACTGTAACTACAGTCCCCATACCTCGTCCAGAGTTGGTTCAATAAATCCTCTCTCCTCCCTGAATGTCTGCAGCAGCTCACAACACAACCTCCAGAAAACCATCCACAGCACCTCCACTAACTTTACAACAGCAAATGTAAGTCACAAGCCCCTCACCTGTACGTTGGATTGCTGGTCCTTTTAAATAACACCAGTGGGGGTCCTTCGTGCTGCTGAATGTATGTTCAGCTGAGAGAGACTAACACAGGCGGTCAGTCGACATGCACAAATCAAGATTTAAAGACGTACATCAAAGCTGTCGGAATGGCAGATTGACGTCAATTCAAACCCTTCCTCACACTAACAGCACATGCACAGTATACCCAGGCTAGTTCCCTGCCCAGCACGGGGCACTGTGCTGGCCACACTAGAAGTGGCCGGCTGTGCAGTTCACATCATTTTATAGTTCCAGGTTTCCATAGCGTTGGCACCAGTGCCATCATAGAGTGAAACGTCACAGAGTGAAAATCACAGCAGGAGAAGAAATAGAGTGAAAACAGCTCACTTCTAAAAGGGAATTGGAAAAAGACTTGAAAGCATAAGATTGACAATAATATGTGAAATGCAAGGGAAATGGGACTAATTGGAGGGGTGAGGCCATGGAGGGATTCAAACACAAGAATTAGAATATTAAAATTTAGGTGCTGCCAGGCCCGGAGCCAATTTCGATCAGTGAGCACAGAAGTAATGGGTGATCGGGATTTGATGTGAGTTAGGATACAAGCAGCAGAGTTCTGGATGGGCTGTTGTTTATGCAGGTTGATATCTGGGAGGCTGACCAGGATAGAATTGGAATAGTTAAGTGTGGATTTAACAACGGCACAGATGAGGGTTTATTAGCAGATCGGTAGAGGTGATGACGGGTGATATTACAGAGGTAGTAACAGGTAGGGTTTGTGACAGGCGGAATATGGCAATGAACTCAGCTCAGGTATAAATATAACAAAGAGATTACAAACAGTCTGTTTCAGCCTCAGACATTGGGTAGGGAGGGGAATGCAGATAATGGATGCAGAGTGGAATGTGAGATAGAGACTGAAGACTGTGGCTTAAGTCTTCCCAAGATTTACATGACAAGAACACTAAATCAGTGAAATATGATTTATAGATCTAATAGTTGGATACAGAGACTTACCAGGGACACCAATAATAGCGAGTATGGGATAGTAAATCGTTTGTATCATCTTCAGAGCGTAATAGATCCGCAAATCTAATGTTATCCAAAAATAATCTGCAGTAACGAGGCTAAACCAATAGGAGAAACTCCTGCTGTCCATTGTTCCCAGATTCTGTCCCATTGTTGTAACATTCCAATCTATTGTCCTCAGATTCTGACCCATTGTTTTAACATTCCAATCTATTGTTCCCAGATTCTGACCCATTGTTGTAACATTCCAATCTATAGTTCTCAGATTCTGACCCATTGTTGTAATATTCCAATCTATTGTTCTCAGATTCTGATCTCTCCTCTCTCACTCTCTGGAGCCGCTGATCTCTGTTAGTGCCGGGGGTGATGCTCCCACTGACACTATTAGCCAGCACATTGGAAGGAGTCTGTTATTAAGAGAAGAGGGAAACCCTCCAGTGACACAATTCGGGTCCTTGGAGACTGACGTTAATTACAGTCAATGAACAAACAGGTTCAGTTAACACCTTTCAATCCAACACTTTTTAGACCACAATAGTTTCGAAGATTTACCCAGTCTAGATGGGATATATGAGGTTTGTTGAGGGAAGGAATGTGGAAATAGCAGAGGCAATGGCCAGAAGCTTTCAATCCTCTTTGGATCTGGGAGTGATGTCAAAGGACTGGAGAGTTGTAAATGTTACAAGCTGTTTAAATAAGGAGACATTAGATAAATCCAATAACTACTGACCGGTCAGTCTAATGTCGGTGGTTGGAAATTTCTGTAGGCCATGACCCAATACAAAAATATATAATTCTTGGAAAAACATGTGATATTAAATGATAAACAGTACGGATAGGTTAATGGAAAATCATGTCTGATAATCTTGATCAAGTTAGTTGATGACATAACTGTGAGTGTTGATGAGGATAGTGTGTTTCCTGTTATGTATCTGGACTATCAAAAGGCCTGTGATCAAATGACATTTCATAGGCTTGTTATGAAAAATGGAACACATGGATTAATGTGAGAGTGATAGAGTGGATATGAAACTGACTCGGGGACAGAAAGCAGAGAGAAGTGGTGAACGGCCATTGTTCAGACTGGGGAAGGGGGAGAATACAGTGCTGTTTCTCAGGGGTCAGTATTAAAACCAGTGCTCTTCCTGACATATAGATAAATATACAAGTGACATAAACTTATATGTAAAACAATATAATTTAAACCCTTGCAGATGACATGACACTTATAAATAAGGGAGGCAAAGGGGCAGACCACAGAATTACCCAATCTCACAGATTTTGTTTATTTTTAATTTATTCTGGACTCTAATCCTAATAGAAATTTAGTTCTCACTCTATAATTTATTTCTGTGTGATTTGCAGGTCTGTGTTTGTGTGCATGAATGTGTGTATGTTTATTATTTTATTTAAATTCAGTTTAGATTGTTAAGTATAATAAACTCACCTCTTGTTTAAACTCAAGAAAACCTGTCTGATTTGTTCTTTCACGATCACAACAACGGTAAAAGGTAAAATGCTCACTGAGGTGGTCAGTATGTCCACTGCTAATAAGGAATAGGCCCCGCTGCAGTGAAATAAAAGCTAGGACAAGAGAAGAGCCTGGGACCCCACCTCACCTGGCTGTAATAGAAATCTGGCGGTTCTCGTGATCATAACGCAACAACAAATGAGAAATTGGATGTGTCACAGTTGCACAGAGTTTTACAGTACAGAAACAATCCCTTCGCCCCACTCTGTCTCTGCCGGCCATCAAGCCTGTCCATTCTAATCCCCTTTTCCAGCACTTGGCCTGTAACCTTGTATGCGATGGCATTTCAAGTGCTCATCTAAATACTTCTTAAATGTTGTGAGCGTTCTTGCCTCTACCATCTTTACAGGCAGTGTGTTCCAGATTCCAGCCACCATCCGAGTGAAATATTTTGTCCCTCAAATCTCCTCGAAACCATTTGCCCCTTACCTTAAATCAATGCCCCTCGGTTATTGACACCTCTGCTAAGGGAAAAGTTTCTTCTTCTCTACCCTATCTATGGGCCTCATAATTTTTCTTGCTTTCTGTCTACCTCCCTTTTTGAATAAAGGAGTTACATTGGCATAAAAGGAGTTACATACAGAGAGAAGTAACTCGGTACAGCTTAGAATCCCTCTCTGTTGAAAAGTTGAGTAATGTAGCTGGACAGTTAGGGATTACTCTCCGCCCAAAAGCTAGGAAACCCAAAATTCTAAGACCTGTGGCCAATCATTTTTCACTTGAAGCTGAAGACTCAAGCAGAGTTAGAATCACTAACAGATAGAGTAATGTTAGCTAAGGTAAAACTAGAACAGAAGAGACAAGAATTCGAATTCCAGAGAGATCGAAAAAGAACAGAGTGAGTGTCAAGAAAGGGAAAAAGTAAGAGTGTTCCAGAAGGAGAAGGAGGAAAGGGAGTTAAGGCGGCTCAAACAACTGGAGGAAGACCCAGTACACCCAGTGAAGGCACAGCTAGTGAGGGAGCTGCCCATAGCTCAGGACCATGTGCTGAGCTCTTACAGTTATCCCAGTTCATTCTAAAGTTCAATGAGGAGGATGTGGCAGAGTTTATTGTCACTTTTGAAAAACTTGCAAAGCAGCTGAAATGGCAGCAGAGAACTGGACACTGTTTTTATAAAGCAAAGTAACAGGAAAAGCCCATGAGGTTTATTCAGTGTTCCCAGATGAAAGTTCATCAGATTCTGAGATGACTAAAAATGCTATCCAGGGTGCATATGAGATAGTATCAGAAGCGTCCCACCAAAAATTCGGAACACTACGAAAGTAGCCTGAGCGAACTTACCTCCAGTTTGAAAGAGTTAAGCACCTTCGGAACATAGGAGCAGGAGTAGGCCATTCAGCCCATCTAGTCTGCCCCGCCATTCAATACGATTATGGGTTATCTTCTATTTCAATTCCTTTTTACCACACTATCCCCATATCCCTTTATGTCATTTGTATTTATAAATCTGTCAATCTCTGCTTCAAACATACTCAATGACTGAGCTTCCACAGCCCTCTGGGGTAGAGAATTCCAAAGATTCACAACCCCCTATGTAAAGAAATTTCTCCTCATCTCTGTCCTAAGTGACTTCCTCCTTATTTTGAAATTGTCTCTGCTGGTTCTAGACTCCCCAATCAGGGGAGACATCTTAGCTGCATCAACCCGTCTATCCATTTAATTATGTTGTAGGTTTCAATGAGATCACCTCTCATTATTCGAAATTGTAGAGAATACAGGCCCAGTTTTCCTAATCTCTTCATAGGCCAGTCCTGCCATCCCAGGAACAAGTCTAGTGAATCTTCGTTGCACTCCCCCTTTGGCAATAATATACTTCCTAAAGTAAGGGGTGCAAAGCTGCACACAGTACTCCAGGTGTGTTCTCACAAGGTTCCATACAATTGAAGCAAGACTTCACTACTCCTGCACTCAAATTCTCTTGTGATAAAGGCTAACATACCATTAGCCTTCTTAAGTGCTTGCTGTCCCTGCATGTCAGCTTTCAGTGACTTATTGACAAGGACACCCAGATCCCTTTGTACATCTACACTTTCTAATTTCTCACCATTCAAGAAATACCCTGCACATCTATTCCACCTTCCAAAGTGGATAACCTCATATTTTCCACATTATATTCCATCTGCCACGTTCTTGCCCTCCCACGAAGTCTGTCCACATTCCCTTGAAGCCGCTTTGCACCTTCCTCACAACACATACATTCCCACATCTTTTTGTATCATCTGCAAACTTGGGACTATTACTCTGGTCCACACATCTAAATCAATGATACATATTGTGAACAGATGGGGCCCAAGTACTTACCCAAATGTTTCCTTTTAACTTACCCCACTAGTCACAGCCTGCCAAAGCCAGAATAACCCATTTATTCTTACACTCTGTTTTATGCTTGTTAACCAATCCTTAATCCATGCCAGTATATTACGTCCTATCCCATGTGCTTTAATTTTACTAACCAACCACCTGTGGGGGACTTTATCAAAAATCCATCTGAAAATCCAAATATACTACATCCACCGACTCCACTTTATCAATTATGTTACTAATATCCTCAAATAACTCCAACAGGTTCATCAAACATGATTTCCCATTCATAAATCCATGTTGACTATGTCCAATCAGATCATCTTTATCCAATTATCCATTTATCACATCCTTTATGATAGATTCTACCATTTTCTCTCTCCCTCCCTTCTTAAATCGTGGGGTGACATTTGCGACCTTCCAATATGCTGGAACCGTTCCAGAAGGTGATCACCCATGCACCCACTGTCTCCATAGCTACCTCTGTCAACACTCTGGAATTTAGAATATCAGGTCCTGGGGACTTATCAACCTTCAACCCCATTAAGTTCTCCAACACAAACTTCTTACTAATATTAATTTGCTTCACTTCCTCATTCCCCCTAATCCCTTGGATCTCTAATTCTGGGAGATTTCTTGTATCTTTCTAAGTGAAGACGGACACAAAGTGATCATTCAGCTTCTCTGCGATTTCTCGATTCCCCATTATAAATTGCCCTGACTCTGCCTGTAACGGACACATACATGTCTTACCCAAATGTTGCCTTTTAACGTAACTGTAGAAGATTTTACAGTCCGCTTTTATGTTTGCCTCTGACCAGTAGATACGGAAAATCGGGATACAGCCCACATATGTAAACCTCAGAGTGGTGATCCTTCTCGAGAAGTTCAAAAACTCGCTCCCGCTCCCATTAAAACCCACACAGAGGAAAAAAAGGTTCGAAGAGCCAGGAAGGTTGCAATTCTGGATGATGATTTTTTTCCATGTACACAAGGCCTTAACCCCAAAGGGAATGCATTCCCTAGTCACCCCAAAGACCCGGGAATAAAAGGTGGGAGGGTGATAAGAGCCTGAGCAGCCACGGGCAAGGAGGAAAATCTGGAAACCCAGTGGCCCACGCTCAGGCCAAATAGGATGGTACTGAGAGCAGGAGTAATGACCAATGATCTGTGTGTTTCCACTGCAGTAAGGCAGGTCACCATCGAGTTGAATGCTGGAAGTGATGGGGAAAACCTGTAGGATTACTCAGGGTCCATCAGATCAGTGCAGGAAAACGGGCCCTGATGGAAAGCACAGCAGGTCAGGCTGTGCCTTTAACTGTAACAGTCTGACACAGTAACCCTACCACAGAGAGTGGGGGAAAACTTAACAAAATCCTTGAGCGTTACGAGAATTTTGAATCCCAGGGAAAAGTGACCCTATACCCCTTCATTGAGGTTAGCAAGCCCTGGTCATACTGAATGATAAAGGTGCCGCCCAATCCCTTCTGCTGGGAATAGGCATGACCTTTCTCCGAGAGTGCAGTGAATGCCAGAGTGTTAGCGAATGGTATTGGAAGACAGTATATGTCCATACCATTATATTGGGTGCACGTGCAGTGCGACCTATTTTCAGGACCAGCAGCCATGGGGACCTGCTCCTGGGTATTGATCTGGCAGGGAAAAGGTGGCAGTTTCCGCAAAGGTTCTGGAGAGACAACAAGAGATCAGGGACACAGAGCAGTTACAGGGGAAGGTCCCCGGCATTCTCCCTGATTCTGTGGTGACTCGGTCCATGGCTAAACAATCCCCATCAGAGGTGGCTGAACTGTCTGGTTGTCTGAAACCTTCTTTGGGAAGGTCGAGAGCACAAAGGATGTGTTAAACAGATCTTACTTAGTTCAGGCTCAACAACTCGACCCAGTGTTAAAATATAACACAGACTGTCCAAACCAAAACTGAAGCAGAGGGAGTCGCAGAGTGCCACTATTTAAAGATTGAGGTGCTGGTGAGGAAGTTGAAACCTCCTCACAGACCTGCGGATGAAGAGTGGACAGTGCTTCACCAGATAGTGGTGCCGCTGAGGTCCCTTGAAGAAATAGTAATGGCCCACGAACTTCCAATGACAGTACATGTTGATGTATGCAAATTTAAAGCCCACATCAGGCAACATTTTGACATGGCCACAACTCCACAAAGATGTGGTGGAATTCTGTAAAACTGGTCACACCTGCCATGTTGTGGGGAGGCTCCAACCTGCAATAATACCTTCACCCTAATACCCATACCAGAATTTGTGGAACACTTCAGCAGACGGCTGGTGGATTATGTGGGACACCTGCTGAAAACAAAACGGGACAACCAGTATCTTCTCACCATTATGAATGTGGTGACCCGATCCCCAGAAGCCATTCCCCCGAAGAACTATCTCTTCCAAGGTAGTAGTGGAGGGGCTAACCCGTTATGGGCTGCCTGCTGAGATTCAGATGGATCAGGGCACACATTTTACGTCCAGTATTTCTGAAAAGGTCATGGGTATTCTCGACATAACCCAGCTAAAGTCTACCACCCACAGTGACAAGGGGCTTTGGAGCAGTACCACCAGACCCTAAAGACAATGATCAGGCCATACTGCTATGAGGAAACCCATGACTGGGACAAAGGGATGGCATTTCACCTGTTGGTTACCAGGAACATATCCAGTGAGTCCACTGGCTTTAGTCTCTTTGAATTAGTTTATGGACACGAGGTGAGAGGTCCTCTTAAACTAATCAAGGAGAAGTTTTTGGGACACAGGGATGAGTCTTCCATGTCAGACTACATTTCCATGCTCCGGGAGTGGCTCACGACAGCCTGTGCAATTGCTCAAGAACACCTAAAGATCTCCTACTCAGTTATGAAAAGGTAAGCAGGCAAAAATGCCAAGGCCAAAACATTTCAGGACAGAGACCATGTATTGTTACTATTCCCAATGCAGGGTGAATCCCTGAAATCCCGGTTCAGTGGTCCATATCGAGTGGCAAAAGGAATAGTGAGGTAAATTATTTAATTGGCACCCAGACAAAAGGAAAAAAGCAAAGGCTGTGGAGGGAACAGAAAAGTACAGATCTGGCAGACTGTCAGGAGGGAAGGATTGAAAAGGACAGTGAAAACAGGTTAGAGAACGGCCAGGAGGATTCCCAACTGAAATCCCCTACTCTCCGATTTGCCAACCCTGAAATGTTAGTTAAATTAGACCCCACACTCTCCTTCTTAAATGCAGGTCAATGAGGCAACCTAAAAAGTCAGCTAACAGCATTCACTGAAACATGCAATGACAAAGGAAAGTTCGCAAAAAGGCAAGCCATTAGTGAGGGAGATGCCTCACCGAGTCGAGGTGCCACAGGAGAGTGCAGTGAAAGATGGACAGCCACCTGCGAGCCATAAAATCCCAGAGGACATGGGGCCAGTTAGCAAAATGATGCTCCCCATCGTAGAGGGAAAAGGGAAGGTAAAATACTCTAAAGCAAACAGCACTTGTGTACCTCACCAGAAAGCTAAAACTAAGGTCAGTGTTGATCTACCCACTGAAGAACCCAATGATCAGGTGCCAAACACAAAGCTAATCAAACCCAACAATTTCAAAGCGGAACTCAGCAAGAACAAAGGCACAGAGGAAATCTCAGACACCTCACATGGTCTTAAATAACAATTTATTATACACTGTGGGTTTAGGGAGAAAGATTATCAAGGTGCAGGAACCGGAATGGTTAAAGCTTCATTGCAGGAGAGAAAAAAATAAACAATGTAATCGCTGATGCAATTTCCAGGGTCGAACCCGACACATAACCATCCCAGACAAAACACCAAAACATTAAATCAGTACAACTGTAACAGACAATCTCAGCTGCAGTAATTCTAAAATTAATATGTCAGTTTGGGAAGTGATTATTGAGAATGAATGTGTGCTTCAGTTACAGTTACAGATACAGAGATACAACACTGAAACAGGCCCTTCAGCCCACCGAGTCTGTGCCGACCATCAACCGCCCATAGATACTAATCCTACACTAATTCCATATTCCTACCACATCCCCACCTGTCCCTATATTTCCCTACCACCTACCTATACTAGGGCCAATTTATAATGGCCAATTAACCTATCAACCAGCAAGTCTTTGTCTTGTGGGAGGAAACCGGATCACCCGGAGGAAGCCCACGCAGACACAGGGGGAACTTGCAAACTCCACACAGGCAGTACCCAGAATTGAACCCGCGTCGCTGGAGCTGTGAGGCTGCGGTGCTAATCACTGCGCCACTGTGCCGCCCCACTGTGCACAATTCTGCAATGAAATGTTCCTGTTATCACATTTTTCCCCGTGTGCTGTGGCGGTGTCAATATAACACAATATGCCAAATTATGAAATTTAATTCATCGTTTGGAAACTTACAGTAAACTTTTAAACGAAAGACAACCTTGCAGTTAACCTTGAAAAAACTGGCAGCCAAGATGGCCACCGCAATTGGCATCTGAAACACCTTTTCACATTCGAAGGCCTACAATAGGAGAGGCATGTCTGATGAGCCTGGATCCAAATCATTGGCTTGCTCCAGTGATTGAATTACCTAAGATTACATTCATTAACACGGCATACAAGGTCATCCTGACACATTGACTTTGAAAGAGCAAACTCCTCCAAGAGTAAATACTGGTATCCTGAGCCCTGGGGAGATAGAAGTTCCGAACCTTGAATCTCATTGTAAGGGTCCAGCGAATGCACTGAGGCAGTCAGGAGACTGTCTATCTCTGTGAAAGCTGAGCGTTTCCCCTGGACAAAAGCAGACAAGTCAGTGATTCAAAATGAGCTGAAGCAGAAGGGCTGTGTTCCCCCCACACCCCTCCCTCTCTCTCCGTCTCTCTCTCCAGATAACATCACAAATTTGAAAACCTCATGTGACTGTGGGCCTTCCAAGCCTACAGATTGCTACAGACAGAGTAACCAGGGGAAGAAAGCCACCTACAAGTCTGCCTCAAAGAAATCCCTGAGCCATGTGGACCATGTGACAAACTGCACTTTGACCAGAAAAAGACTTCAAGGTTACAACTTCAGCAGGAAGACCACGGAATGGTCAAATCTCACAGAATGAGTTTTTTTAAATATTTATTCTGGACTCCAATCCAACCACAAATTTATTTCTCACTCTGTAATCTATTTCTGTGTGATTCTCATGTGTGTGTGTGTGCATAAATGTGTTCTATTTATTTTAATGATTTTATTTAGATCGGGTTTATATTGTTCAGTATAATAAACTCACCTCTTTCATGGTTAAACTCAAGAGAACCTGTCCAATCGATTTCTTCACCATCATACCAAAGATAAAATGTAAAACACTCACGTTAAGCATATTCACTTTTTATAAAGGACAAACACTGTTCTGGTCAAATAAAGACGAGCGACTTTGACCCCTCCTCACCTGGCCATAACAATAGGCAAGGTTGGGGATGGAGAGAATATGGGGATGAACTCAGCTCAGCATTAAATAGATACCAGAGGTTGTAAAGTTCCTGCATCAGCCTCCGACAACGGCCAGCGAGGGGGATGCAGTTCATGGACAGGGTATGGAATTTGTGACAGAAACTGAAGATAATGCTTTCAGTCTTCTGACGATTTAAATGACAAGAACACTATATCAGTGAAACATGGTTTATGAATCTAATAGTTGGATACAGGGACTTACCAGGGACACCAATAATAGCGAGGATGGGATAGTAAATACATTGAATCATCTTCAGAGCATAATAGAGCCGGTATTCTGATGTTATCCAATAAAAATCTGCAGTAAGATAGTCAAACCAATAGGATAAACTCCTGTCCATTGTTGTAACATTCCAATCTATTGTTCTCAGATTCTGATCCATTACTGTAACATTCCAATCTATTGTTCAGATTCTGATCTATCCTCTCCCTCTCTCTGCAGCCGCTGATCACTGTTAGTTCGGGAGCTGATGCTCCCGCTAATACTATCGGAAAACACATTGAAAGAAGTCCTGTATTAATAGAAGAGGGAAACCCTCCAGTGACACCATTAGGGTCCATGGAGACTGACATTAATTACAGTCACTGAACAAACAGGTTCAGTTAACACCTTTCAATCCAACATATTTTGTATCGCAGTAAAGTAGAACATTTATCCAGTCTGGATGGGATGTATGATAGTTACTGAGGGAAGGAATGGTGAAAATAACAGCGGCACTGGACAGAATATTTCAATCCTCCTTGGATATGGGATTGATGCCAGAGGACTGCAGGGTTGTAACTGTTACACTGTTTAAAAAAGTAGAGATTGGATAAACCCTGTAACTATCAGTCTCAAGTTGGTGGTTGGAAAATTCTAGAGGTCATAACCCAGCACAAACATATATGTTGCTTGTAAAAACATGGGTTAATAAATGACAAGTAGCATGGATAGGTTAATGGAAACTCATTTCTGATAATCTTGATCGAGTTCGTTCAGGACGTAACTGTAAGTGTTACTGAGGATAGCGTGTTTCATGTAATATAATCATAAAAAGTTTAAGACACAGGAAGAGACCACTTGGCCCATTGTGTCTGTGCCGGCCGATACAATGATCCACCTATTCTAATCCCATCTTCCAGCATTTGATCCATAGCCCTGAAGATTATGGCATTTGAGTTGAACATCCAGACTCCTTTTGAATGAGTGCAGGTATTCTGCCTCAACTATCCTTACAGGCAGTAAGTTCTAGACCTTCACTAAAAACAGGGGACCCAGGACTGAACCCTGTGGAATGCCAATGGAAGCAGTCCTCCGGTCAGTAAAATGCCCGTCAACAATTACACTTTCATAAAAACAAGAAATGCTGGAAATACTCAGCAGGTCTGGCAGCATCTGTGGAGAGAGAAGCAGAGTTAGCGTTGCAGGTCACTGACCCTTCTTCACTGACCTGAAACATTATCTCTGCTTCTCCCTCCACATATGCTGCCAGACCTGCTGAGTATTTCCAGCATTTCTTGTTTTTACTTCAGATTTCCAGCATCTGCAGTATTTTGCTTTTATTATAACAAGTACCCTTTGTTTCCTGCCACTGAGCCAATTTTGTATTTTTGGGTGAACAAGTTTTTCCTCAACTCCCCGCTAATCCTTCTACCAAGCATTTTAAGTCACTGCCCCCTAGTCACTGATCTCTCTGCTAAGGAGAATAGACTACTTCACCTCCACTCTATCCAGACCTCACAAAATTATGCCCATTTCAATCAGATCTCCCTTTACCTCCTCTGTTCCAAGTAGAACAACCCCAGCCTATCTAATCTTTCTTCATAGCTGCATTTTTCCAGTCCGGGCAACATCCTCGTAAATCTCCTCCATACCCTCTCTAGTGAAATTACATCCTTTGTGTAATGAGGTGACCAAAACTGTACACAGTACTCAGGTGTGACCTAACCAATGATTTAAACAGTTCCAGCATAACCTCCCTGCTCTTGTTTTCTATACCTCAGCTAATAAAGGAAAGGATTCCATATGCCTTCTTAACCACCTTATCGACCTGTTCTGCTACCTTCAGGGATCAGTGGACATTGACTCCAAGGTCCCTCACTTCCTCTACACTTCTCAGTATTTTCCTATTAATCGTCTATCCCTTTGCCTTGTTTGACCTCCTCAATTGCATCACCTTACACTTATCCAGGTTGAATTCCATTTGTCACTTTTCTGTCATCAATACCTTCCTGCAGCCTACAGCTATCCTCCTCGCTATCTACCGCACGACCAATCTGTGTACCATCTGCACAAATCTTGATCATTCCCCCTACATTTACGTTCAAATCGTTTATATATACTACAAAAAAGCAGGCGACCCAGTACTGAGCCCTGTGGAACGTCACTGGAAACAGGCCTCAAGTCAGTAAATCACCCGTCAACAATCACCCTTTGTTTCCTATCACTGAGCCAATTTTGCATGAGGCTTGTTGAATTTCCGTGGGTTCCACGGGATTTTATTTTTTTAACTAGTATGCCACATGGGACCTTGACAAAAGCCTTGTCAAAATCCATGTAGACCATATCAACTGCACTACCCTCATCTATCATCCGTGCTACTTCTTCGAAAAATTCAGTCAACTTGGTCAAACAATATCTTCCCTTATCAAATCCATGCTCAATATCCGTGATTAACCTGTGCCTTTCTAAGTGACACTTTATCCTGTCTTTCAGAATAGATTCCAATAATGTGCCCACTATTGAGGTTTGACTGACTGGCCTGCAATTATTCGGTCTATCCCTTGCTCCCTTTTTGAAGAGGTACATCAACATGAAACGTTAACTTTGCTTCTCTTTCCACAGATGCTGCCAGACAAGCTGAGTATTTACAGCATTTTCTGTTATTTTAGCTATGAATGGAACGTAGCTAAGCAGAAGTCAATGGGAGAAATCAACTGCTTGGGAGTCATTCCTAACCTAGCATAAAGGAAGATGGTTGTGGTTGTTGGAGGTCAATCATCTCAGTTCCAGGACATCACTGCAGGAGTTCCTCAGGGTAGTGTCCTCGGCCCAAACATCTTCAGCTGCTTCATCAATGACCTTCTTCAATCATAAGGTCAGAAGTGGGAAAGTTCAATGATGACTGTACAATGATGATCACTATTCACAACTGCTCAGATACTGAAGACAGACATATGCAGCAAGACCTGGACAACATTCAGGCTTGAACTGAAAAGTGGCAAGTAACATTCATGACACACAAGTGCCAGGACACAATCATTTCCAATAAGAGAGAATCTAACCATCTCCCCTTGACATTAAACGGCATTACCATCGCTGAATCTCCCACTATCAGCATCCTAGGGGTTACAATTGAACGGAAGCTGAATTGCAGCTACAAGAGCAGGTCAAAGGCTCGGAATGCTGCGGAGAGTGACACACCTCCTGACTCCCCAAAGCCTCTCCACCATTTGCAAGGCACAAGTCAGGAGTGTTATGGAATACTGTCCACTTGCCTGGATGAGTGCAGCACCCACAACACTCCAAAAGGTCAACACCATTCAGGACAAAACCGCCCGCTTGTTTGTTGTGATTGGGGTGTCATGCACTCCCTCACCACCAGCACAGGAGCAGCAGTGTGTACCATCTACAAGATGCACTGTAGCAACGCACCAAGGCTTCTTAGATAGCACCTTCCAAACCCACGACCTCTACAACTTAGAAGGACAATGGCAGCGATGCATGGGAACACCACCACCTGCACGTTCCCCTCCAAGTCATATACCATCCTGAAATGGAACTATATCGCTGTTCCTTTATGTCACTGGGTCAAAATCCTGGAACTCCCTTCCTAAATAGTACTGTGGGTGTACCGGCACCAGATGGACTGCAGCGGATCAAGGAGGCAGCTTAATACCACCTTTTGAAAGGCAATTAGTGATGGGTAATGAATGTTGGTTTAGCCAGCGATGCCCACATCCCATGAAATAATAAAAAGGTAACAGCATTTCCTTCCAGCTGGACGACAGTGGAGAGGTGTGGGAGAAAGATGGTGTTACGAACATTGTCACAGACTGCAGTAAGTTTGTGAAGGATAAGGAGGGATAGTTTGTCTTTGAAACAGTCACACAGCATGTCATTTTTAACAAGCTCATCTATATTAGATTAGATTAGATTAGAGATACAGCACTGAAACAGGCCCTTCGGCCCACCGAGTCTGTGCCGACCATCAACCACCCATTTATACTAATCCTACACTAATCCCATATTCCTACCAAACATCCCCACCTGTCCCTATATTTCCCTACCACCTACCTATACTAGTGACAATTTATAATGGCCAATTTACCTATCAACCTGCAAGTCTTTTGGCTTGTGGGAGGAAACCGGAGCACCCGGAGAAAACCCACGCAGACACAGGGAGAACTTGCAAACTCCACACAGGCAGTACCCAGAATCGAACCCGGGTCCCTGGAGCTGTGAGGCTGCAGTGCTAACCACTGCGCCACTGTGCCGCCATTGAACTATTCACATGCATCTACTCTGTTGCTGCACCCCCATTAAAATTACACCCTTTATTTTCCATTGCCTCTCCTCTCCGTCCAATGAAAATGTATCAATTTGCGCTTCGGTTAAAGTTTATCTGCCATGTGTCCGTCCATTCCACCAACCTGTCTAAATTCACTTGATGTCTGTTACGATCATCCTCATTGCGCAGTACACTTCCAAATTTTGTGCCAAGTGTGAAGTTTGAAATTGTTCCATTTACACTCAAGTCCAAGTGTTTAATAGATATCATGAAAAGTAGCAGACCCAGTAACGACCCCTGGGGAAACTTCCTCCAGTCTAAAAACAACCTTTCACCCCCTCTCTCCGCTTCCTGTCATGCAGGCAAGTTTGTCCCTTTTATTCCATGGGCTTTATCTTTATTGACAAGCCTGTTAAATGACACTTCATCGAATTCTGTTTGGAAGTAATGGGGAACAAAGAAATGGAAGACCAATTAAATACATACTTTGGTTCTGTCTTCACAAAGGAGGACACAAATTACCTCCCAGTAATGTTGGGGAACATAGGGTCGAGTGAGAAGGAGGGACTGTATGAAATCAGTATTAGTAGGGAAATGGTGTTGGGTAAATTGATGGGATTGAAGGCTGATAAATCCCCAGGGACTGATAATCTTCATCCCAAAGTACTTAAGGAAGTGACTCTAGAAATAGTACATGAATTGCTGGGCAGTCTTCAAATTTCTATAGACTCTGGAAGAGTTCCAATGGATTGCAGGTTAGCTAATGTAACACCACTATTTAAAAACGGAGGTAGAGACACAATAGGGAATTATTGACCGGTAAGCCTGACATAAGTAGCGGGGAAAATGCTAGAGTACATTATAAAAGATGTAATGACAGAGCACACGCAAAACAATGACAGGATCGGACACAGTCAACATGGATTTACGAAAGAGAAATCATGCTTGGCAAATCTACTGGGATTTTTTGAGGATGTAACTCATAGAATAGATATGAGAGAACGAGTGGATGTGATGTATTTTGACTTTCAGAAGGATTTTGACAAGATCCCACGCAAGAAATAAGCGTGTAAAATTAAAGCACATGGGATTCAATGAAGAGTGTAGGAGGGGATGCCAGGAGTAGCACCAGGCATACCTCAAAACCAGGTGTCAACGTGGTGAAGCCACAACACAAGAGTATCTGCGTGCCAAACTGCATTAGCAGCATGTGATAGACAGAGCTCAGCGATCCCATAACCAACGGATCAGATCTAAACTCTGCAGTCTTGCCGCATCCAGCCGTGAATGGTGGTGGACAATTAAACAACTAACTGGAGGAGGCAGCTCCACAAATATCCCCATTCTCAATGATGGGGGAGCCCAGCACATCAGTGCAAAAAAAAAGGCTGAAGCATTTGCAACAATCTTCAGCCAGAAGTGCCGAGTTGATGATCCATCTCGGCCTCCTCCTGAAATCCCCAGCATCACAGATGCCAGACTTCAGCCAATTCGATTCACTCCACGTGATATCAAGAAACGATTGAAGGCACTGGATACTGCAAAAGCTATGGGCCCTGATAATATTACCGCAATAGTACTGAAGACCTGTGCTTCAGAACTTGCAGTGCCCCGAGCCAAGCTGTTCCAGTGCAGCCACAACATTGGCATGTACCCTGCAATGTGGAAAATTACCCAGGTAAGTCCTGTACACAAAAAGCAGGACATGTCCAAACCGGCCAACTTCCGCCCCATTAGCCTACTCTCAATTATGGGTAAAGTGATGGACGGTGTCATCAACAGTGCCATTAAGCGGCACTTGCTTCGCAATAACCTGTTCAGTGATGCTCAGTTTGGGTTCCGCCAGGGCCATTCAGTTCCTGACCTCATTACAGCCTTGGTTCAATCATGGACAAAAGAGCTGAACTCAAGTGGTGAGGATAGAGTGACTGCCGTTGATATCAAGGCAGCATTTGACCGAGTATGGCGTCAAGGAGGCCTCGCAAAACTGAAGTCAATGGGAATCAGGGGGAAAACCATCTGCTGGCTGGAGTCATACCTAACACAAATGAAAATGGTTGTGGTTGTTGGAGGTCAATCATCCGAGCTCCAGGACATCACTGCAGGAGTTCCTCAGGGTAGTGTCCTGGGCCCAACCATCTTCAGCTGCTTCATCAATGACCTTCCTTCAAGCATGAGGTCAGAAGTGGGTATGTTTGCTAATGATTGCACAATGTTCAGCACCATTCGTGACTCCACAGATACTGAAGCAGTCCGTGTAGAAAAGCAGCAAGACCTGGACAATATCCAGGCTTGGGCTGGTAAGTGGCAAGTAACATTTGCGCCACACAAGTGCCAGGCAATGACCATTTCCATCAAGAGAGAATCTAACCATCTCCCCTTGACATTCAACGGCATTGCCATCGCTGAATCCCCCACTATCAACATCCTAGGGGCTACCATTGGCCAGAAAATGAATTGGAGTAGCCATATAAATAACGTGGCTACAAGAGCAGGTCAGAGGCTGGGAATCCTGAGGCGAGGAACTCACCTCCTGACTCCACAAAGCCTGTCCACAATTTACAAGGCGCATGTCAGGAGTGTGATGGAATATTCTTCACTTGCCTTGATGTATGTAGCTCCAACAACACTCAAGAAGCTCGACACCATCCAGGAAAAAGCAGCGTACTTGATTGGCACCCCATCTACACACATTCACTCCCTCCACCACCGACGCACAGTGGCAGCAGTGTGTACCATCCACAAGATGCACCACAACAACTCACCAAGGCTCCTTCGACAGCAACTTCCAACCCACGACCTCTACCAACTAGAAGGACAAGGGCAGCAAATACATGGGAACACCACCACTTGCAAGTTCCCCGCCAAGTCACACACCATCCTGACTTGGAACTACTTTGCCGTTCCTTCACTGTCGCTGGGTCATACTCCTGGAACTCCCTTCCTAACAGCACTGTGGGTGTACCTACCCCAAATGGACTGCAGCAGTTCAAGAAGGCAGCTCCCCACCACCTTCTCAAGGGCAATTAGGGATGGGTAATAAATGCAGGACGAGCCAGCGACATCCACATCCCATGAATGAATAAAATAAAATGGCCCTGAGCAAGAAGGGAGAGTTGTAAACACAGGTGCTCCTCCTTCAGCCAGAGCAGACGGTGCTGAGAACAGGAGTGTCGCCAAAGCCTGTGTGTTTCCATTGTAATAAGGCCCATCACCTCTGAGCTGACTGCTGGACATCACAGTGAAAAGCTGGAGGATTAATCAGGATACACCAGACCAGTGCAGGAAAAGGGGCCCTGATGGGAAACACAGAATACCAGGCTGTGACTTTAACTGTGGCAGTAAGATCCAGTATGTCCACCACTCAGAGTGCTGGAAAATTTAACAAAATCCCTGAGAGATGCCAGGATTTTGTATCCGACGGAAAAGTGACCCCATACCCCTCGAATAAGGCAAGTAAGCCCAAAGCCATACTTGGGAGACAGGGGCCACCCATTCCCTCCTACTGGGAAAATGCATGAACTTTCCCCTAGAGAGGGCATCGAACGCTCAGGTATTAGTAAACAGTATCAGTGAAGGTAAATGCCCAGGACTCTATATTGGGTACACATGGAGTGCAGCTTTGTTTCAGGACTGGTAACCCTGGGGATTGTCCCTAGTTTACCTATGGACAGGGTCGACCTGTGCCTGGGTAATGATCTGGTAAGGGTGAAGGTGGTAGCTTACCCAGTGGTTTTAGAGAGAATGAAATAGATCAGGCAGACAGAGCAGTTACAGGAGAAGGCCACTGACATTTTTCCTGCCTTTGTGTTGTGATGGTCCATGGTCAAACAAGCTCCGTCAGAGGAGGATGAACTGACACTGCAGACTGATGACCCTCCTATCTAGTTATCTGAAACCTTCTTTGGGAAGTTAGAGGTCAAAAAGAATGTGTTAAATAGATCTTCCTTGGTCGAGGCTCAGCAAGCTGACGCAATGTTAAAAAAGTTAGCAAAGACTGTCTAAAGTTAAACAGAAGCAGAGGGAGTTCCAGAGTGTGACTAGTTAAAGAATGAGGTGCTGATGAGGAAGTGGAGACTTCCTTAGAGACCTGTGAATGAAGAGAGGACAGTGGTTCACCAGATAGTGGTTCTGCCCAGGTACCATAAGGAAATACTGAGAATAACCCAGGAATTCCAATGGCTGGACATGTCGGCATCAGAAAAATCCAAGCCTGCTTAAGACAGCAGTTTGACTGGCCACAGCTCTACAAAGATGTGGTGGAGATCTGTAAAACTGTTCACATGTGCCAGAATGTGGGGAAGACCCAACTTGCAATAAAAAGTGCACCCCTAATTCCCAAACCAGCTTTTGGGGAACCCTTCAACAGAATGCTGGTGGATTGTGTGGGACTCCTGCCGAAAACAAAAGGAGTCAAGCAGTATCTTCTCACCATTATGGATGTGGAGAGGACATTCCATGGAAGAACTATCTCTGCCAAGGTAGTGGTGCAGGGGCTAAACCAATTCTTTACCCACATGAGCTGCCTGCTGAGATCCAGTTGGATCAGTGCACAAATTTCATTGTATTAGGGATAATGTCAATATAACAATTAAACACAATATTCTACCCTAGGCATTAAAGATGAAGGCTAATTTAACCATTATCTGGAATGTGTAAACTTAGTTTTCAGGATGATAGCTCGCAACAATTGACCAAAATATTGCCCCTGTGGATTAGGGATGACACGTAACTTAAAATTAAGTGGGATATTCTAGACACTGTTTTAGTTATCAAGTCCAATTTAACAATTAACCAGAATATTATACCCTATGTATCAGTGAAGACATCATATTTAACAATTAACTGGAATGTTTAACACTCAAAATCAGCTATCATGTTCAATTTAACAATAAAACAATTATAGACTGTGTATTAGTGATGACATCTAATTTAACAATTAACTGGAATATTATCACCTGTGCATTAGTGAACACATCTAATTTAACAATTAACTGGAATATTATCCCCTGTGTATTAGTGATGATATCTAATTTAACAATTAACTGGAATATTATCACCTGTGTATTAGTGATGATATCTAATTTAACAATTAACTGGAATATTATCCCCTGTGTATTAGTGATGACATCTAATTTAACAATTAACTGGAATATTATCACCTGTGTATTAGTGATGACATCTAATTTAACAATTAACTGGAATATTATCACCTGTGTATCAGTGATGATATCTAATTTAACAATTAACTGGAATATTATCCCATGTGTATTAGTGATGACATCTACTTTAACAATTAACTGGAATATTATCACCTGTGTATTAGTGATGGCATCTAATTTAACAATTAACTGGAATATTATCACCTGTGTATTAGTGATGACATCTAATTTAACAATTAACTGGAATATTATCACCTGTGTATTAGTGATGACATCTAATTTAACAATTAACTGGAATATTATCACCTGTGTATTAGTGATGACATCTAATTTAACAATTAACTGGAAAATTACCACCTGTGTATTAGTGATGACATCTAATTTAACAATTAACTGGAATATTATCACCTGTGTATTCGTGATGACATCTAATTTAACAATTAACTGGAATATTACCACCTGTGTATTAGTGATGACATCTAATTTAACAATTAACTGGAATATTATCACCTGTGTATTCGTGATGACATCTAATTTAACAATTAACTGGAATATTATCACCTGTGTATTAGTGATGACATCTAATTGAACAATTAACTGGAATATTATCACCTGTGTATTAGTGATGACATCTAATTTAACAATTAACTGGAATATTATCACCTGTGTATTAGTGATGAGATCTAATTTAACAATTAACTGGAATATTATCCCCTGTGTATTAGTGATGACATCTAATTTAACAATTAACTGGAATATTATCACCTGTGTATTAGTGATGACATCTAATTTAATAATTAAATGGAATATTATCACCTGTGTATTAGTGATGACATCTAATTTAACAATTAACTGGAATATTATCACCTGTGTATTAGTGATGACATCTAATTTAACAATTAACTGGAATATTATCACCTGTGTATTAGTGATGACATCTAATTTTAACAATTAACTGGAATATTATCCCCTGTGTATTAGTGATGATATCTAATTTAACAATTAACTGGAATATTATCCCCTGTGTATTAGTGATGATATCTAATTTAACAATTAACTGGAATATTATCCCCTGTGTATTAGTGATGATATCTAATTTAACAATTAACTGGAATATTATCACCTGTGTATTAGTGATGACATCTAATTTAACAATTAACTGGAATATTATCACCTGTGTATTAGTGATGACATCTAATTTAGCAATTAACTGGAATATTATCACCTGTGTATTTGTGATGACATCTAATTTAACAATTAACTGGAATATTATCACCTGTGTATTAGTGATGACATCTAAATTAACAATTAACTGGAATATTATCACCTGTGTATTAGTGATGATATGTAATTTAACAATTAACTGGAATATTTTCACCTGTGTATTCGTGATGACATCTAATTTAACAATTAACTAGAATATTATCACCTGTGTATTAGAGATGACATCTAATTTAACAATTAACTGGAATATTATCACCTGTGTATTAGTGATGAAATCTAATTTAACAATTAACTGGAATATTAACACCTGTGTATTAGTGATGATATCTAATGTTACAATTAACTGGAATATTATCACCTGTGTATGAGTGATGACATCTAATTTAACAATGAACTGGAATATTATCCCCTGTGTATTAGTGATGACATCTAATTTAACAATTAACTGGAATATTATCCCCTGTGTATTAGTGATGACATCTAATTTAACAATTAACTGGAATATTATCACCTGTGTATTAGTGATGACATCTAATTTAACAATTAACTGGAATATTATCCCCTGTGTATTAGTGATGACATTTAATTTAACAATTAAATGGAATATTATCACCTGTGTATTAGTGATGACATCTAATTTAACAATTAACTGGAACATTATCACCTGTGGATTAGTGATGACATCTAATTTAACAATTAACTGGAATATTATCACCTGTGTATTAGTGATGACATCTAATTTAACAATTAACTGGAATATTATCACCTGTGTATTAGTGATGACATCTAATTTAACAATGAACTGGAATATTATCACCTGTGTATTAGTGATGACATCTAATAAAACAATTAACTGGAATATTATCACCTGTGTATTAGTGATGACATCTAATTTAACAATTAACTGGAATATTATCACCTGTGTATTAGTGATGACATCTAATTTAACAATTAACTGGAATATTATCACCTGTGTATTAGTGATGACATCTAATTTAACAATTAACTGGAATATTATCACCTGTGTATTCGTGATGACATCTAATTTAACAATTAAATGGAATATTATCACCTGTGTATTACTGATGACATCTAATTTAACAATTAGCTGGAATATTATCCCCTGTGTATTAGTGATGACATCTAATTTAGCAATTAACTGGAATATTATCACCTGTGTATTAGTGATGACATCTAATTTAACAATTTACTGGAATATTATCCCCTGTGTATTAGTGATGACATCTAATTTAACAATTAACTGGAATATTATCACCTGTGTATTAGTGATGATATCTAATTTAACAATTAACTGGAATATTATCACCTGTGTATTAGTGATGATATCTAATTTAACAATTCACTGGAATATTATCCCCTGTGTATTGGTGATGACATCTAATTTAACAATTAACTGGAATAGTATCATCGGTGTATTACTGATGACATCTAATTTAACAATTAACTGGAATATTATCCCCTGTGTATTAGTGATGACATCTAATTTAACAATTAACTGGAATATTATCCCCTGGGTATTAGTGAGGACATCTAATTTAACAATTAATTGGAATATTATCCCCTGTGTATTAGTGATGACATCTAATATAACAATTAACTGGAATATTATCCCCTGTGTGTTCGTGATGACATCTAATTTAACAATTAACTGGAATATTATCAACGGTGTATTAGTGATGACATCTAATTTAACAATTAACTGGAATATTATCCCCTGTGTATTAGTGATGATATCTAATTTAACTATTAACTGGAATATTATCCCCTGTGTATTAGTGATGACATCGAATTTAACAATTAACTGGAATATTATCCCCTGTGTATTAGTGATGACATCTAATTTAACAATTAACTGGAATATTATCCCCTGTGTATTAGTGATGATATCTAATTTAACAATTAAGTGGAATATTATCACCTGTGTATTAGTGATGATATCTAATTTAACAATTAACTGGAATATTATCACCTGTGTATTAGTGATGACATCTAATTTAACAATTAACTGGAATATTATCACCTGTGTATTAGTGATGACATCTAATTTAACAATTAACTGGAATATATTCCCTGTGTATTAGTGATGACATCTAATTTAACAATTAACTGGAATATTATCACCTGTGTATTAGTGATGACATCTAATTTAGCAATTAACTGGAATATTATCACCTGTGTATTAGTGATGACATCTAATTTAACAATTAACTGGAATATTATCACCTGTGTATTAGTGATGACATCTAATTTAACAATTAACTGGAATATTATCACCTGTGTATTAGTGATGATATCCAATTTAACAATTAACCGGAATATTATCACCTGCGTATTCGTGATGACATCTAATTTAACAATTAACTGGAATATTATCCCCTGTGTATTAGTGATGACATCTAATTTAACAATTAACTGGAATATTATCACCTGTGTATCAGTGATGACATCTAATTTAACAATTAACTGGAATATTATCACCTGTGTATTAGTGATGACATCTAATTTAACAATTAACTGGAATATTATCACCTGTGTATTAGTGATGACATCTAATTTAACAATTAACTGGAATATTATCACCTGTGTATTAGTGATGACATCTAATTTAACAATTAACTGGAATATTATCCCCTGTGTATTAGTGATGACATCAAATTTAACAATTATCTGGAATATTATCACCTGTGTATTACTGATGACATCTAATTTAACAATTAACTGGAATATTATCCCCTGTGTATTAGTGATGACATCTAATTTAACAATTAACTGGAATATTATCACCTGTGTATTAGTGATGACATCTAATTTAACAATTAACTGGAATATTATCACCTGTGTATTCGTGATGACATCTAATTTAACAATTAACTGGAATATTATCCCCTGTGTATTAGTGATGACATCAAATTTAACAATTAACTGGAATATTATCACCTGTGTATTACTGATGACATCTAATTTAACAATTAACTAGAATATTATCCCCTGTGTATTAGTGATGACATCGAATTTAGCAATTAACTGGAATATTATCACCTGTGTATTAGTGATGACATCTAATTTAACACTTAACTTGAATATTATCACCTGTGTATTAGTGATGATATCTAATTTAACAATTAACTGGAATATTATCACCTGTGTATTAGTGATGATATCTAATTTAACAATTCACTGGAATATTATCCCCTGTGTATTAGTGATGACATCTAATTTAACAATTAACTGGAATATTATCACCTGTGTATAAGTGATGACATCTAATTTAACAATTAACTGGAATATTATCCCCTGTGTATTGGTGATGACATCTAATTTAACAATTAACTGGAATATTATCCCCTGTGTATTGGTGATGACATCTAATTTAACAATTAACTGGAATAGTATCATCTGTGTATTACTGATGACATCTAATTTAACAATTAACTGGAATATTATCCCCTGTGTATTAGTGATGACATCTAATTTAACAATTAACTGGAATATTATCCCCTGGGTATTAGTGAGGACATCTAATTTAACAATTAATTGGAATATTATCCCCTGTGTATTAGTGATGACATCTAATATAACAATTAACTGGAATATTATCCCCTGTGTGTTCGTGATGACATCTAATTTAACAATTAACTGGAATATTATCAACGGTGTATTAGTGATGACATCTAATTTAACAATTAACTGGAATATTATCCCCTGTGTATTAGTGATGATATCTAATTTAACTATTAACTGGAATATTATCCCCTGTGTATTAGTGATGACATCGAATTTAACAATTAACTGGAATATTATCCCCTGTGTATTAGTGATGACATCTAATTTAACAATTAACTGGAATATTATCCCCTGTGTATTAGTGATGATATCTAATTTAACAATTAAGTGGAATATTATCACCTGTGTATTAGTGATGATATCTAATTTAACAATTAACTGGAATATTATCACCTGTGTATTAGTGATGACATCTAATTTAACAATTAACTGGAATATTATCACCTGTGTATTAGTGATGACATCTAATTTAACAATTAACTGGAATATATTCCCCTGTGTATTAGTGATGACATCTAATTTAACAATTAACTGGAATATTATCACCTGTGTATTAGTGATGACATCTAATTTAGCAATTAACTGGAATATTATCACCTGTGTATTAGTGATGACATCTAATTTAACAATTAACTGGAATATTATCACCTGTGTATTAGTGATGACATCTAATTTAACAATTAACTGGAATATTATCACCTGTGTATTAGTGATGATATCTAATTTAACAATTAACCGGAATATTATCACCTGCGTATTCGTGATGACATCTAATTTAACAATTAACTGGAATATTATCCCCTGTGTATTAGTGATGACATCTAATTTAACAATTAACTGGAATATTATCACCTGTGTATCAGTGATGACATCTAATTTAACAATTAACTGGAATATTATCACCTGTGTATTAGTGATGACATCTAATTTAACAATTAACTGGAATATTATCACCTGTGTATTAGTGATGACATCTAATTTAACAATTAACTGGAATATTATCACATGTGTATTAGTGATGACATCTAATTTAACAATTAACTGGAATATTATCCCCTGTGTATTAGTGATGACATCAAATTTAACAATTATCTGGAATATTATCACCTGTGTATTACTGATGACATCTAATTTAACAATTAACTGGAATATTATCCCCTGTGTATTAGTGATGACATCTAATTTAACAATTAACTGGAATATTATCACCTGTGTATTAGTGATGACATCTAATTTAACAATTAACTGGAATATTATCACCTGTGTATTCGTGATGACATCTAATTTAACAATTAACTGGAATATTATCCCCTGTGTATTAGTGATGACATCAAATTTAACAATTAACTGGAATATTATCACCTGTGTATTACTGATGACATCTAATTTAACAATTAACTAGAATATTATCCATGGTGTATTAGTGATGACATCGAATTTAGCAATTAACTGGAATATTATCACCTGTGTATTAGTGATGACATCTAATTTAACAATTAACTTGAATATTATCACCTGTGTATCAGTGATGACATCTAATTTAACAATTAACTGGAATATTATCCCCTGTGTATCAGTGATGACATCTAATTGAACTATTAACTGGAATATTATCACCTGTGTATTAGTGATGACATCTAATTTAACAATTAACTGGAATATTAACACCTGTGTATTAGTGATGACATCTAATTTAACAATTAACTGGAATATTATCCCCTGTGTATTAGTGATGACATCTAATTTAACAATTAACTGGAATATTATACCCTGTGTATTAGTGATGACATCTAATTTAACAATTAACTGGAATATTATCACCTGTGTATTAGTGATGACATCTAATTTAACAATTAACTGGAATATTATCACCTGTGTATTAGTGATGATATCTAATTTAACAATTAACCAGAATATTATCACCTGCGTATTCGTGATGACATCTAATTTAACAATTAACTGGAATATTATCCCCTGTGTATTAGTGATGACATCTAATTTAACAATTAACTGGAATATTATCACTGTGTATTAGTGATGACATCTAATTTAACAATTTACTGGAATATTATCACCTGTGTATTAGTGATGACATCTAATTTAACAATTAACTGGAATATTATCACCTGTGTATTAGTGATGATATCTAATTTAACAATTAACTGGAATATTATCATCTGTGTATTACTGATGACATCTAATTTAACAATTCACTGGAATATTATCCCCTGTGTATTAGTGATGATATCTAATTTAACAATTAACTGGAATATTATCCCCTGTGTATTAGTGATGACATCTAATTTAACAATTAACTGGAATATTATCCCCTGTGTATTAGTGATGACATCTAATTTAACAATTAACTGGAATATTATCCCCTGTGTATTTGTGATGACATCTAATTTAACAATTAACTGGAATATTATCAACGGTGTATTAGTGATGACATCTAATTTAACAATTAACTGGAATATTATCTCCTGTGTATTAGTGATGATATCTAATTTAACAATTAACTGGAATATTTTCCCCTGTGTATTAGTGATGACATCTAATTTAACAATTAACTGGAATATTATCCCCTGTGTATTAGTGATGACATCTAATTTAACAATTAACTGGAATATTACCACCTGTGTATTCGTGATGATATCTAATTTAACAGTTAACCGGAATATTATCACCTGTGTATTGGTGATGACATCTAATTTAACAATTAACTGGAATATTATCACCTGTATATTAGTGATGACATCTAATTTAACAATTAACTAGAATATTATCACCTGTGCATTAGTGATGACATCTAATTTAACAATGAACTGGAATATTATCCCCTGTGTATTAGTGATGACATCTGATTTAACAATTAACTGGAATATTATCACCTGTGTATTAGTGATGATATCTAATTTAACAATTAACTGGAATATTATCACCTGTGTATTAGTGATGATATCTAATTTAACAATTCACTGGAATATTATCCCCTGTGTATTAGTGATGACATCTAATTTAACAATTAACTGGAATATTATCACTTGTGTATTAGTGATGACATCTAATTTAACAATTAACTGGAATATTATTAGCTGTGTATTAGTGATGGCATCTAATTTAACAATTAACTGGAATATTATCCCCTGTGTATTAGTGATGACATCAAATTTAACAATTAACTGGAATATTATCACCTGTGTATTACTGATGACATCAAATTTAACAATTAACTGGAATATTATCCCCTGTGTATTAGTGATGACATCTAATTTAGCAATTAAATGGAATATTATCACCTGTGTATTAGTGATGACATCTAATTTAACAATTAACTGGAATATTATCACCTGTGTATCAGTGATGACATCTAATTTAACAATTAACTGGAATATCATCCCCTGTGTATCAGTGATGACATCTAATTGAACTATTAATTGGAATATTATCACCTGTGTATTAGTGATGACATCTAATTTAACAATTAACTGGAATATTAACACCTGTGTATTAGTGATGACATCTAATTTAACAATTAACTGGAATATTATCCCCTGTGTATTAGTGATGACATCTAATTTAACAATTAACTGGAATATTATCACCTGTGCATTAGTGATGACATCTAATTTAACAATTAACTGGAATATTATCCCCTGTGTATTAGTGATGACATCAAATTTAACAATTAACTGGAATATTATCACCTGTGTATTACTGATGACATCTAATTTAACAATTAACTGGAATATTATCCCCTGTGTATTAGTGATGACATCTAATTTAACAATTATCTGGAATATTATCACCTGTGTATTAGTGATGACATCTAATTTAACAATTAACTGGAATATTATCACCTGTGTATTCGTGATGACATCTAATTTAACAATTAACTGGAATATTATCCCCTGTGTATTAGTGATGACATCAAATTTAACAATTAACTGGAATATTATCACCTGTGTATTACTGATGACATCTAATTTAACAATTAACTGGAATATTATCCCCTGTGTATTAGTGATGACATCTAATTTAGCAATTAACTGGAATATTATCACCTGTGTATTAGTGATGACATCTAATTTAACAATTAACTGGAATATTATCACCTGTGTATTAGTGATGACATCTAATTTAACAATTAACTGGAATATTATCACCTGTGTATTACTGATGACATCTAATTTAACAATTAACTGGAATATTATCCCCTGTGTATTAGTGATGACATCTACTTTAACAATTAACTGGAATATTATCACCTGTGTATTAGTGATGACATCTAATTTAACAATTTACTGGAATATTATCACCTGTGTATTCGTGATGACATCTAATTTAACAATTAACTGGAATATTATCCCCTGTGTATTAGTGATGACATCTAATTTAACAATTAACTGGAATATTATCACCTGTGTATTCCTGATGACATCTAATTTAACAATTAACTGGAACATTATCCCCTGTGTATTAGTGATGACATCTAATTTAGCAATTAACTGGAATATTATCACCTGTGTATTAGTGATGACATCTAATTTAACAATTAACTGGTATATTATCACCTGTGTATCAGTGATGACATCTAATTTAACAATTAACTGGAATATTATCCCCTGTGTATCAGTGATGACATCTAATTGAACTATTAACTGGAATATTATCACCTGTGTATTAGTGATGATATCTAATTTAACAATTAACTGGAATATTATCACCTGTGTATTAGTGATGACATCTAATTTAACAATTAACTGGAATATTAACACCTCTGTATTAGTGATGACATCTAATTTAACAATTAACTGGAATATTATCCCCTGTGTATCAGTGATGACATCTAATTGAACTATTAACTGGAATATTATCACCTGTGTGTTAGTGATGACATCTAATTTAGCAATTAACTGGAATATTATCACCTGTGTATTAGTGATGACATCTAATTTAGCAATTAACTGGAATATTATCACCTGTGTATTAGTGATGACATCTAATTTAACAATTAACTGGAATATTATCACCTGTGTATCAGTGATGACATCTAATTTAACAATTAACTGGAATATTATCCCCTGTGTATCAGTGATGACATCTAATTGAACTATTAACTGGAATATTATCACCTGTGTATTAGTGATGATATCTAATTTAACAATTAACTGGAATATTATCACCTGTGTATTAGTGATGACATCTAATTTAACAATTAACTGGAATATTAACACCTGTGTATTAGTGATGACATCTAATTTAACAATTAACTGGAATATTATCCCCTGTGTATTAGTGATGACATCTAATTTAACAATTAACTGGAATATTATCCCCTGTGTATTAATGATGACATCTAATTGAACAATTAACTGGAATATTATCACCTGTGTATTAGTGATGACATCTAATTTAACAATTAAATGGAATATTATCACCTGTGTATTAGTGATGATATCTAATTTAACAATTAACCAGAATATTATCACCTGCGTATTCGTGATGACATCTAATTTAACAATTAACTGGAATATTATCCCCTGTGTATTAGTGATGACATCTAATTTAACAATTAACTGGAATATTATCACTGTGTATTAGTGATGACATCTAATTTAACAATTTACTGGAATATTATCACCTGTGTATTAGTGATGATATCTAATTTAACAATTAACTGGAATATTATCACCTGTGTATTAGTGATGACATCTAATTTAACAATTAACTGGAATATTATCACCTGTGTATCAGTGATGACATCTAATTTAACAATTAACTGGAATATTATCCCCTGTGTATCAGTGATGACATCTAATTGAACTATTAACTGGAATATTATCACCTGTGTATTAGTGATGATATCTAATTTAACAATTAACTGGAATATTATCACCTGTGTATTAGTGATGACATCTAATTTAACAATTAACTGGAATATTAACACCTGTGTATTAGTGATGACATCTAATTTAACAATTAACTGGAATATTATCCCCTGTGTATTAGTGATGACATCTAATTTAACAATTAACTGGAATATTATCCCCTGTGTATTAATGATGACATCTAATTGAACAATTAACTGGAATATTATCACCTGTGTATTAGTGATGACATCTAATTTAACAATTAACTGGAATATTATCACCTGTGTATTAGTGATGATATCTAATTTAACAATTAACCAGAATATTATCACCTGCATATTCGTGATGACATCTAATTTAACAATTAACTGGAATATTATCCCCTGTGTATTAGTGATGACATCTAACTTAACAATTAACTGGAATATTATCACTGTGTATTAGTGATGACATCTAATTTAACAATTTACTGGAATATTATCACCTGTGTATTAGTGATGACATCTAATTTAGCAATTAACTGGAATATTATCACCTGTGTATTAGTGATGACATCTAATTTAACAATTAACTGGAATATTATCACCTGTGTATTAGTGATGACATCTAATTTAACAATTAACTGGAATATTATCACCTGTGTATTAGTGATGACATCTAATTTAACAATTAACTGGAATATTATCCCCTGTGTATCAGTGATGACATCTAATTGAACAATTAACTGGAATAGTATCATCTGTGTATCACTGATGACATCTAATTGAACAATTAGCTGGAATATTATCCCCTGTGTATTAGTGATGACATCTAATTTAGCAATTAACTGGAATATTATCACCTGTGTATTAGTGATGACATCTAATTTAACAATTTACTGGAATATTATCCCCTGTGTATTAGTGATGACATCTAATTTAACAATTAACTGGAATATTATCACCTGTGTATTAGTGATGATATCTAATTTAACAATTAACTGGAATATTATCACCTGTGTATTAGTGATGATATCTAATTTAACAATTCACTGGAATATTATCCCCTGTGTATTGGTGATGACATCTAATTTAACAATTAACTGGAATAGTATCATCTGTGTATTACTGATGACATCTAATTTAACAATTAACTGGAATATTATCCCCTGTGTATTAGTGATGACATCTAATTTAACAATTAACTGGAATATTATCCCCTGGGTATTAGTGAGGACATCTAATTTAACAATTAATTGGAATATTATCCCCTGTGTATTAGTGATGACATCTAATATAACAATTAACTGGAATATTATCCCCTGTGTGTTCGTGATGACATCTAATTTAACAATTAACTGGAATATTATCAACGGTGTATTAGTGATGACATCTAATTTAACAATTTACTGGAATATTATCCCCTGTGTATTAGTGATGACATCTAATTTAACAATTAACTGGAATATTATCCCCTGTGTATTAGTGATGACATCGAATTTAACAATTAACTGGAATATTATCCCCTGTGTATTAGTGATGACATCTAATTTAACAATTAACTGGAATATTATCCCCTGTGTATTAGTGATGATATCTAATTTAACAATTAACTGGAATATTATCACCTGTGTATTAGTGATGACATCTAATTTAACAATTAACTGGAATATTATCACCTGTGTATTAGTGATGACATCTAATTTAACAATTAACTGGAATATATTCCCCTGTGTATTAGTGATGACATCTAATTTAACAATTAACTGGAATATTATCACCTGTGTATTAGTGATGACATCTAATTTAGCAATTAACTGGAATATTATCACCTGTGTATTAGTGATGACATCTAATTTAACAATTAACTGGAATATTATCACCTGTGTATTAGTGATGACATCTAATTTAACAATTAACTGGAATATTATCACCTGTGTATTAGTGATGATATCTAATTTAACAATTAACCGGAATATTATCACCTGCGTATTCGTGATGACATCTAATTTAACAATTAAATGGAATATTATCCCCTGTGTATTAGTGATGACATCTAATTTAACAATTAACTGGAATATTATCACCTGTGTATTAGTGATGACATCTAATTTAACAATTAACTGGAATATTATCACCTGTGTATCAGTGATGATATCTAATTTAACAATTAAGTGGAATATTATCACCTGTGTATTAGTGATGATATCTAATTTAACAATTAAGTGGAATATTATCACCTGTGTATTAGTGATGATATCTAATTTAACAATTAACTGGAATATTATCACCTGTGTATTAGTGATGACATCTAATTTAACAATTAACTGGAATATTATCACCTGTGTATTAGTGATGACATCTAATTTAACAATTAACTGGAATATATTCCCCTGTGTATTAGTGATGACATCTAATTTAACAATTAACTGGAATATTATCACCTGTGTATTAGTGATGACATCTAATTTAGCAATTAACTGGAATATTATCACCTGTGTATTAGTGATGACATCTAATTTAACAATTAACTGGAATATTATCACCTGTGTATTAGTGATGACATCTAATTTAACAATTAACTGGAATATTATCACCTGTGTATTAGTGATGATATCTAATTTAACAATTAACCGGAATATTATCACCTGCGTATTCGTGATGACATCTAATTTAACAATTAAATGGAATATTATCCCCTGTGTATTAGTGATGACATCTAATTTAACAATTAACTGGAATATTATCACCTGTGTATCAGTGATGACATCTAATTTAACAATTAACTGGAATATTATCACCTGTGTATTAGTGATGACATCTAATTTAACAATTAACTGGAATATTATCACCTGTGTATTAGTGATGACATCTAATTTAACAATTAACTGGAATATTATCCCCTGTGTATCAGTGATGACATCTAATTGAACTATTAACTGGAATATTATCACCTGTGTATTAGTGATGACATCTAATTTAACAATTAACTGGAATATATTCCCCTGTGTATTAGTGATGACATCTAATTTAACAATTAACTGGAATATTATCACCTGTGTATTAGTGATGACATCTAATTTAGCAATTAACTGGAATATTATCACCTGTGTATTAGTGATGACATCTAATTTAACAATTAACTGGAATATTATCACCTGTGTATTAGTGATGACATCTAATTTAACAATTAACTGGAATATTATCACCTGTGTATTAGTGATGATATCTAATTTAACAATTAACCGGAATATTATCACCTGCGTATTCGTGATGACATCTAATTTAACAATTAAATGGAATATTATCCCCTGTGTATTAGTGATGACATCTAATTTAACAATTAACTGGAATATTATCACCTGTGTATCAGTGATGACATCTAATTTAACAATTAACTGGAATATTATCACCTGTGTATTAGTGATGACATCTAATTTAACAATTAACTGGAATATTATCACCTGTGTATTAGTGATGACATCTAATTTAACAATTAACTGGAATATTATCCCCTGTGTATCAGTGATGACATCTAATTGAACTATTAACTGGAATATTATCACCTGTGTATTAGTGATGATATCTAATTTAACAATTAACTGGAATATTATCACCTGTGTATTAGTGATGACATCTAATTTAACAATTAACTGGAATATTAACACCTGTGTATTAGTGATGACATCTAATTTAACAATTAACTGGAATATTATCCCCTGTGTATTAGTGATGATATCTAATTTAACAATTAACTGGAATATTATCACCTGTGTATTAGTGATGACATCTAATTTAACAATTAACTGGAATATTATCACCTGTGTATTAGTGATGACATCTAATTTAACAATTAACTGGAATATATTCCCCTGTGTATTAGTGATGACATCTAATTTAACAATTAACTGGAATATTATCACCTGTGTATTAGTGATGACATCTAATTTAACAATTAACTGGAATATATTCCCCTGTGTATTAGTGATGACATCTAATTTAACAATTAACTGGAATATTATCACCTGTGTATTAGTGATGACATCTAATTTAGCAATTAACTGGAATATTATCACCTGTGTATTAGTGATGACATCTAATTTAACAATTAACTGGAATATTATCACCTGTGTATTAGTGATGACATCTAATTTAACAATTAACTGGAATATTATCACCTGTGTATTAGTGATGATATCTAATTTAACAATTAACCGGAATATTATCACCTGCTTATTCGTGATGACATCTAATTTAACAATTAAATGGAATATTATCCCCTGTGTATTAGTGATGACATCTAATTTAACAATTAACTGGAATATTATCACCTGTGTATCAGTGATGACATCTAATTTAACAATTAACTGGAATATTATCACCTGTGTATTAGTGATGACATCTAATTTAACAATTAACTGGAATATTATCACCTGTGTATTAGTGATGACATCTAATTTAACAATTAACTGGAATATTATCCCCTGTGTATCAGTGATGACATCTAATTGAACTATTAACTGGAATATTATCACCTGTGTATTAGTGATGATATCTAATTTAACAATTAACTGGAATATTATCACCTGTGTATTAGTGATGACATCTAATTTAACAATTAACTGGAATATTAACACCTGTGTATTAGTGATGACATCTAATTTAACAATTAACTGGAATATTATCCCCTGTGTATTAGTGATGACATCTAATTTAACAATTAACTGGAATATTATCCCCTGTGTATTAATGATGACATCTAATTGAACAATTAACTGGAATATTATCACCTGTGTATTAGTGATGACATCTAATTTAACAATTAACTGGAATATTATCACCTGTGTATTAGTGATGATATCTAATTTAACAATTAACTGGAATATTATCACCTGTGTATTAGTGATGACATCTAATTTAACAATTAACTGGAATATTATCACCTGTGTATTAGTGATGACATCTAATTTAACAATTAACTGGAATATATTCCCCTGTGTATTAGTGATGACATCTAATTTAACAATTAACTGGAATATTATCACCTGTGTATTAGTGATGACATCTAATTTAACAATTAACTGGAATATATTCCCCTGTGTATTAGTGATGACATCTAATTTAACAATTAACTGGAATATTATCACCTGTGTATTAGTGATGATATCTAATTTAACAATTAACCGGAATATTATCACCTGCGTATTCGTGATGACATCTAATTTAACAATTAAATGGAATATTATCCCCTGTGTATTAGTGATGACATCTAATTTAACAATTAACTGGAATATTATCACCTGTGTATCAGTGATGACATCTAATTTAACAATTAACTGGAATATTATCACCTGTGTATTAGTGATGACATCTAATTTAACAATTAACTGGAATATTATCACCTGTGTATTAGTGATGACATCTAATTTAACAATTAACTGGAATATTATCCCCTGTGTATCAGTGATGACATCTAATTGAACTATTAACTGGAATATTATCACCTGTGTATTAGTGATGATATCTAATTTAACAATTAACTGGAATATTATCACCTGTGTATTAGTGATGACATCTAATTTAACAATTAACTGGAATATTAACACCTGTGTATTAGTGATGACATCTAATTTAACAATTAACTGGAATATTATCCCCTGTGTATTAGTGATGACATCTAATTTAACAATTAACTGGAATATTATCCCCTGTGTATTAATGATGACATCTAATTGAACAATTAACTGGAATATTATCACCTGTGTATTAGTGATGACATCTAATTTAACAATTAACTGGAATATTATCACCTGTGTATTAGTGATGATATCTAATTTAACAATTAACCAGAATATTATCACCTGCATATTCGTGATGACATCTAATTTAACAATTAACTGGAATATTATCCCCTGTGTATTAGTGATGACATCTAATTTAACAATTAACTGGGATATTATCACTGTGTATTAGTGATGACATCTAATTTAACAATTTACTGGAATATTATCACCTGTGTATTAGTGATGACATCTAATTTAGCAATTAACTGGAATATTATCACCTGTGTATTAGTGATGACATCTAATTTAACAATTAACTGGAATATTATCACCTGTGTATTAGTGATGACATCTAATTTAACAATTAACTGGAATATTATCACCTGTGTATTAGTGATGACATCTAATTTAACAATTAACTGGAATATTATCCCCTGTGTATCAGTGATGACATCTAATTGAACAATTAACTGGAATAGTATCATCTGTGTATCACTGATGACATCTAATTGAACAATTAGCTGGAATATTATCCCCTGTGTATTAGTGATGACATCTAATTTAGCAATTAACTGGAATATTATCACCTGTGTATTAGTGATGACATCTAATTTAACAATTTACTGGAATATTATCCCCTGTGTATTAGTGATGACATCTAATTTAACAATTAACTGGAATATTATCACCTGTGTATTAGTGATGATATCTAATTTAACAATTAACTGGAATATTATCACCTGTGTATTAGTGATGATATCTAATTTAACAATTCACTGGAATATTATCCCCTGTGTATTGGTGATGACATCTAATTTAACAATTAACTGGAATAGTATCATCAGTGTATTACTGATGACATCTAATTTAACAATTAACTGGAATATTATCCCCTGTGTATTAGTGATGACATCTAATTTAACAATTAACTGGAATATTATCCCCTGGGTATTAGTGAGGACATCTAATTTAACAATTAATTGGAATATTATCCCCTGTGTATTAGTGATGACATCTAATATAACAATTAACTGGAATATTATCCCCTGTGTGTTCGTGATGACATCTAATTTAACAATTAACTGGAATATTATCAACGGTGTATTAGTGATGACATCTAATTTAACAATTAACTGGAATATTATCCCCTGTGTATTAGTGATGATATCTAATTTAACTATTAACTGGAATATTATCCCCTGTGTATTAGTGATGACATCGAATTTAACAATTAACTGGAATATTATCCCCTGTGTATTAGTGATGACATCTAATTTAACAATTAACTGGAATATTATCCCCTGTGTATTAGTGATGATATCTAATTTAACAATTAAGTGGAATATTATCACCTGTGTATTAGTGATGATATCTAATTTAACAATTAACTGGAATATTATCACCTGTGCATTAGTGATGACATCTAATTTAACAATTAACTGGAATATTATCACCTGTGTATTAGTGATGACATCTAATTTAACAATTAACTGGAATATATTCCCCTGTGTATTAGTGATGACATCTAATTTAACAATTAACTGGAATATTATCACCTGTGTATTAGTGATGACATCTAATTTAACAATTAACTGGAATATTATCACCTGTGTATTAGTGATGACATCTAATTTAACAATTAACTGGAATATTATCACCTGTGTATTAGTGATGATATCTAATTTAACAATTAACCGGAATATTATCACCTGCGTATTCGTGATGACATCTAATTTAACAATTAAATGGAATATTATCCCCTGTGTATTAGTGATGACATCTAATTTAACAATTAACTGGAATATTATCACCTGTGTATCAGTGATGACATCTAATTTAACAATTAACTGGAATATTATCACCTGTGTATTAGTGATGACATCTAATTTAACAATTAACTGGAATATTATCACCTGTGTATTAGTGATGACATCTAATTTAACAATTAACTGGAATATTATCACCTGTGTATTAGTGATGACATCTAATTTAACAATTAACTGGAATATTATCCCCTGTGTATTAGTGATGACATCAAATTTAACAATTATCTGGAATATTATCACCTGTGTATTACTGATGACATCTAATTTAACAATTAACTGGAATATTATCCCCTGTGTATTAGTGATGACATCTAATTTAACAATTAACTGGAATATTATCACCTGTGTATTCGTGATGACATCTAATTTAACAATTAACTGGAATATTATCACCTGTGTATTCGTGATGACATCTAATTTAACAATTAACTGGAATATTATCCCCTGTGTATTAGTGATGACATCAAATTTAACAAGTAACTGGAATATTATCACCTGTGTATTACTGATGACATCTAATTTAACAATTAACTGGAATATTATCCCCTGTGCATTAGTGATGACATCGAATTTAGCAATTAACTGGCATATTATCACCTGTGTATTAGTGATGACATCTAATTTAACAATTAACTGGAATATTATCACCTGTGTAACAGTGATGACATCTAATTTAACAATTAACTGGAATATTATCCCCTGTGTATCAGTGATGACATCTAATTGAACTATTAATTGGAATATTATCACCTGTGTATTAGTGATGACATCTAATTTAACAATTAACTGGAATATTAACACCTGTGTATTAGTGATGACATCTAATTTAACAATTAACTGGAATATTATCACCTGTGTATTAGTGATGACATCTAATTTAACAATTAACTGGAATATTATCACCTGTGTATTAGTGATGATATCTAATTTAACAATTAACCAGAATATTATCACCTGCGTATTCGTGATGACATCTAATTTAACAATTAACTGGAATATTATCCCCTGTGTATTAGTGATGACATCTAATTTAACAATTAACTGGAATATTATCACTGTGTATTAGTGATGACATCTAATTTAACAATTTACTGGAATATTATCACCTGTGTATTAGTGATGACATCTAATTTAACAATTAACTGGAATATTATCACCTGTGTATTAGTGATGATATCTAATTTAACAATTAACTGGAATATTATCATCTGTGTATTACTGATGACATCTAATTTAACAATTCACTGGAATATTATCCCCTGTGTATTAGTGATGATATCTAATTTAACAATTAACTGGAATATTATCCCCTGTGTATTAGTGATGACATCTAATTTAACAATTAACTGGAATATTATCCCCTGTGTATTAGTGATGACATCTAATTTAACAATTAACTGGAATATTATCCCCTGTGTATTTGTGATGACATCTAATTTAACAATTAACTGGAATATTATCAACGGTGTATTAGTGATGTCATCTAATTTAACAATTAACTGGAATATTATCTCCTGTGTATTAGTGATGATATCTAATTTAACAATTAACTGGAATATTTTCCCCTGTGTATTAGTGATGACATCTAATTTAACAATTAACTGGAATATTATCCCCTGTGTATTAGTGATGACATCTAATTTAGCAATTAACTGGAATATTATCACCTGTGTATTAGTGATGACATCTAATTTAACAATTAACTGGAATATTATCACCTGTGTATCAGTGATGACATCTAATTTAACAATTAACTGGAATATTATCCCCTGTGTATTAGTGATGACATCTAATTTAACAATTAACTGGAATATTATCACCTGTGTATTAGTGATGACATCTAATTTAACAATTAACTGGAATATTATCACCTGTGTATTAGTGATGATATCTAATTTAACAATTAACCAGAATATTATCACCTGCGTATTCGTGATGACATCTAATTTAACAATTAACTGGAATATTATCCCCTGTGTATTAGTGATGACATCTAATTTAACAATTAACTGGAATATTATCACTGTGTATTAGTGATGACATCTAATTTAACAATTTACTGGAATATTATCACCTGTGTATTAGTGATGACATCTAATTTAACAATTAACTGGAATATTATCACCTGTGTATTAGTGATGATATCTAATTTAACAATTAACTGGAATATTATCATCTGTGTATTACTGATGACATCTAATTTAACAATTCACTGGAATATTATCCCCTGTGTATTAGTGATGATATCTAATTTAACAATTAACTGGAATATTATCCCTGTGTATTAGTGATGACATCTAATTTAACAATTAACTGGAATATTATCCCCTGTGTATTAGTGATGACATCTAATTTAACAATTAACTGGAATATTATCCCCTGTGTATTTGTGATGACATCTAATTTAACAATTAACTGGAATATTATCAACGGTGTATTAGTGATGACATCTAATTTAACAATTAACTGGAATATTATCTCCTGTGTATTAGTGATGATATCTAATTTAACAATTAACTGGAATATTTTCCCCTGTGTATTAGTGATGACATCTAATTTAACAATTAACTGGAATATTATCCCCTGTGTATTAGTGATGACATCTAATTTAACAATTAAATGGAATATTACCACCTGTGTATTCGTGATGATATCTAATTTAACAGTTAACCGGAATATTATCACCTGTGTATTGGTGATGACATCTAATTTAACAATTAACTGGAATATTATCACCTGTATATTAGTGATGACATCTAATTTAACAATTAACTAGAATATTATCACCTGTGCATTAGTGATGACATCTAATTTAACAATGAACTGGAATATTATCCCCTGTGTATTAGTGATGACATCTGATTTAACAATTAACTGGAATATTATCACCTGTGTATTAGTGATGATATCTAATTTAACAATTAAATTGAATATTATCACCTGTGTATTAGTGATGATATCTAATTTAACAATTCACTGGAATATTATCCCCTGTGTATTAGTGATGACATCTAATTTAACAATTAACTGGAATATTATCACTTGTGTATTAGTGATGACATCTAATTTAACAATTAACTGGAATATTATTAGCTGTGTATTAGTGATGGCATCTAATTTAACAATTAACTTGCATATTATCACCTGTGTATTAGTGATGACATCAAATTTAACAATTAACTGGAAAATTATCACCTGTGTATTACTGATGACATCAAATTTAACAATTAACTGGAATATTATCCCCTGTGTATTAGTGATGACATCTAATTTAGCAACTAACTGGAATATTATCACCTGTGTATTAGTGATGACATCTAATTTAACAATTAACTGGAATATTATCACCTGTGTATCAGTGATGACATCTAATTTAACAATTAACTGGAATATTATCCCCTGTGTATCAGTGATGACATCTAATTGAACTATTAATTGGAATATTATCACCTGTGTATTAGTGATGACATCTAATTTAACAATTAACTGGAATATTAACACCTGTGTATTAGTGATGACATCTAATTTAACAATTAACTGGAATATTATCACCTGTGTATTAGTGATGACATCTAATTTAACAATTAACTGGAATATTATCCCCTGTGTATTAGTGATGACATCAAATTTAACAATTAACTGGAATATTATCACCTGTGTATTACTGATGACATCTAATTTAACAATTAACTGGAATATTATCCACTGTGTATTAGTGATGACATCTAATTTAACAATTAACTGGAATATTATCACCTGTGTATTAGTGATGACATCTAATTTAACAATTAACTGGAATATTATCACCTGTGTATTCGTGATGACATCTAATTTAACAATTAACTGGAATATTATCCCCTGTGTATTAGTGATGACATCAAATTTAACAATTAACTGGAATATTATCACCTGTGTATTACTGATGACATCTAATTTAACAATTAACTGGAATATTATCCCCTGTGTATTAGTGATGACATCTAATTTAGCAATTAACTGGAATATTATCACCTGTGTATTAGTGATGACATCTAATTTAACAATTAACTGGAATATTATCACCTGTGTATTCGTGATGACATCTAATTTAACAATTAACTGGAATATTATCCCCTGTGTATTAGTGATGACATCAAATTTAACAATTAACTGGAATATTATCACATGTGTATTCCTGATGACATCTAATTTAACAATTAACTGGAATATTATCCCCTGTGTATTAGTGATGACATCTAATTTAGCAATTAACTGGAATATTATCACCTGTGTCTTAGTGATGACATCTAATTTAACAATTAACTGGTATATTATCACCTGTGTATCAGTGATGACATCTAATTTAACAATTAACTGGAATATTATCCCCTGTGTATCAGTGATGACATCTAATTGAACTATTAACTGGAATATTATCACCTGTGTATTAGTGATGATATCTAATTTAACAATTAACTGGAATATTATCACCTGTGTATTAGTGATGACATCTAATTTAACAATTAACTGGAATATTAACACCTCTGTATTAGTGATGACATCTAATTTGACAATTAACTGGAATATTATCCCCTGTGTATCAGTGATGACATCTAATTGAACTATTAACTGGAATATTATCACCTGTGTATTAGTGATGACATCTAATTTAACAATTAACCAGAATATTATCACCTGCGTATTCGTGATGACATCTAATTTAACAATTAACTGGAATATTATCCCCTGTGTATTAGTGATGACATCTAATTTAACAATTAACTGGAATATTATCACTGTGTATTAGTGATGACATCTAATTTAACAATTTACTGGAATATTATCACCTGTGTATTAGTGATGATATCTAATTGAACTATTAACTGGAATATTATCACCTGTGTATTAGTGATGATATCTAATTTAACAATTAACTGGAATATTATCACCTGTGTATTAGTGATGACATCTAATTTAACAATTAACTGGAATATTAACACCTGTGTATTAGTGATGACATCTAATTTAACAATTAACTGGAATATTATCCCCTGTGTATTAGTGATGACATTTAATTTAACAATTAACTGGAATATTATCCCCTGTGTATTAATGATGACATCTAATTGAACAATTAACTGGAATATTATCACCTGTGTATTAGTGATGACATCTAATTTAACAATTAACTGGAATATTATCACCTGTGTATTAGTGATGATATCTAATTTAACAATTAACCAGAATATTATCACCTGCGTATTCGTGATGACATCTAATTTAACAATTAACTGGAATATTATCCCCTGTGTATTAGTGATGACATCTAATTTAACAATTAACTGGAATATTATCACTGTGTATTAGTGATGACATCTAATTTAACAATTTACTGGAATATTATCACCTGTGTATTAGTGATGACATCTAATTTAGCAATTAACTGGAATATTATCACCTGTGTATTAGTGATGGCATCTAATTTAACAATTAACTGGAATATTATCACCTGTGTATCAGTGATGACATCTAATTTAACAATTAACTGGAATATTATCCCCTGTGTATCAGTGATGACATCTAATTGAACTATTAACTGGAATATTATCACCTGTGTATTAGTGATGATATCTAATTTAACAATTAACTGGAATATTATCACCTGTGTATTAGTGATGACATCTAATTTAACAATTAACTGGAATATTAACACCTGTGTATTAGTGATGACATCTAATTTAACAATTAACTGGAATATTATCCCCTGTGTATTAGTGATGACATCTAATTTAACAATTAACTGGAATATTATCCCCTGTGTATTAATGATGACATCTAATTGAACAATTAACTGGAATATTATCACCTGTGTATTAGTGATGACATCTAATTTAACAATTAACTGGAATATTATCACCTGTGTATTAGTGATGATATCTAATTTAACAATTAACCAGAATATTATCACCTGCGTATTCGTGATGACATCTAATTGAACAATTAACTGGAATATTATCACTGTGTATTAGTGATGACATCTAATTTAACAATTTACTGGAATATTATCACCAGTGTATTAGTGATGACATCTAATTTAGCAATTAACTGGAATATTATCACCTGTGTATTAGTGATGACATCTAATTTAACAATTAACTGGAATATTATCACCTGTGTATCAGTGATGACATCCAATTTAACAATTAACTGGAATATTATCACCTGTGTATCAGTGATGACATCTAATTTAACAATTAACTGGGATATTATCCCCTGTGTATCAGTGATGACATTTAATTGAACTATTAACTGGAATATTATCACCTGTGTATTAGTGATGATATCTAATTTAACAATTAACTGGAATATTATCACCTGTGTATTAGTGATGACATCTAATTTAACAATTAACTGGAATATTAACACCTGTGTATTAGTGATGACATCTAATTTAACAATTAACTGGAATATTATCCCCTGTGTATTAGTGATGACATCTAATTTAACAATTAACTGGAATATTATCCCCTGTGTATTAATGATGACATCTAATTTAACAATTAACTGGAATATTATCCCCTGTGTATTAGTGATGACATCTAATTTAACAATTAACTGGAATATTATCCCCTGTGTATCAGTGATGATATCTAATTTAACAATTAACCAGAATATTATCCCCTATGTATCAGTGATGACATCTAATTGAACTATTAACTGGAATATTATCACCTGTGTATTAGTGATGATATCTAATTTAACAATTAACTGGAATATTATCACCTGTGTATTAGTGATGACATCTAATTTAACAATTAACTGGAATATTAACACCTGTGTATTAGTGATGACATCTAATTTAACAATTAACTGGAATATTATCCCCTGTGTATCAGTGATGACATCTAATTGATCTATTAACTGGAATATTATCACCTGTGTATTAGTGATGACATCTAATTTAGCAATTAACTGGAATATTATCACCTGTGTATTAGTGATGACATCTAATTTAGCAATTAACTGGAATATTATCACCTGTGTATTAGTGATGACATCTAATTTAACAATTAACTGGAATATTATCACCTGTGTATCAGTGATGACATCTAATTTAACAATTAACTGGAATATTATCCCCTGTGTATCAGTGATGACATCTAATTGAACTATTAACTGGAATATTATCACCTGTGTATTAGTGATGATATCTAATTTAACAATTAACTGGAATATTATCACCTGTGTATTAGTGATGACATCTAATTTAACAATTAACTGGAATATTAACACCTGTGTATTAGTGATGACATCTAATTTAACAATTAACTGGAATATTATCCCCTGTGTATTAGTGATGACATCTAATTTAACAATTAACTGGAATATTATCCCCTGTGTATTAGTGATGACATCTAATTTAACAATTAACTGGAATATTATCCCCTGTGTATTAGTGATGACATCTAATTTAACAATTAACTGGAATATTATCACCTGTGTATTAGTGATGATATCTAATTTAACAATTAACTGGAATATTATCCCCTGTGTATTACTGATGACATCGAATTTAACAATTCACTGGAATATTATCCCCTGTGTATTAGTGATGATATCTAATTTAACAATTAACTGGAATATTATGCCCTGTGTATTAGTGATGACATCTAATTTAACAATTAACTGGAATATTATCCCCTGTGTATTAGTGATGACATCTAATTTAACAATTAACTGGAATATTATCCCCTGTGTATCAGTGATGACATCTAATTTAACAATTAACTGGAATATTATCCCCTGTGTATCAGTGATGACATCTAATTGAACTATTAACTGGAATATTATCACCTGTGTATTAGTGATGACATCTAATTTAACAATTAACTGGAATATTATCACCTGTGTATCAGTGATGACATCTAATTGAACTATTAACTGGAATATTATCCCCTGTGTATTAGTGATGATATCTAATTTAACAATTAACTGGAATATTATCACCTGTGTATTAGTGATGACATCTAATTTAACAATTAACTGGAATATTATCACCTGTGTATCAGTGATGACATCTAATTTAACAATTAACTGGAATATTATCCCCTGTGTATCAGTGATGACATCTAATTGAACTATTAACTGGAATATTATCACCTGTGTATTAGTGATGATATCTAATTTAACAATTAACTGGAATATTATCACCTGTGTATTAGTGATGACATCTAATTTAACAATTAACTGGAATATTAACACCTGTGTATTAGTGATGACATCTAATTTAACAATTAACTGGAATATTATCCCCTGTGTATTAGTGATGACATCTAATTTAACAATTAACTGGAATATTATCCCCTGTGTATTAGTGATGACATCTAATTTAACAATTAACTGGAATATTATCCCCTGTGTATTAGTGATGACATCTAATTTAACAATCAACTGGAATATTATCACCTGTGTATTACTGATGATATCTAATTTAACAATTAACTGGAATATTATCACCTGTGTATCAGTGATGACATCTAATTTAACAATTAACTGGAATATTATCCCCTGTGTATCAGTGATGACATCTGATTGAACTATTAACTGGAATATTATCACCTGTGTATTAGTGATGATATCTAATTTAACAATTAAGTGGAATATTATCACCTGTGTATTAGTGATGACATCTAATTTAACAATTAACTGGAATATTATCCCCTGTGTATTAGTGATGACATCTAATTTAACAATTAACTGGAATATTATCCCCTCTGTATTAGTGATGACATCTAATTTAACAATTAACTGGAATATTATCACCTGTGTATTAGTGATGATATCCAATTTAACAATTAACTGGAATATTATCCCCTGTGTATTACTGATGACATCGAATTTAACAATTCACCAGAATATTATCCCCTGTGTATTAGTGATGATATCTAATTTAACAATTAACTGGAATATTATGCCCTGTGTATTAGTGATGACATCTAATTTAACAATTAACTGGAATATTATCCCCTGTGTATTAGTGATGACATCTAATTTAACAATTAACTGGAATATTATCCCCTGTGTATCAGTGATGACATCTAATTTAACAATTAACTGGAATATTATCCCCTGTGTATCAGTGATGACATCTAATTTAACAATTAACTGGAATATTATCCCCTGTGTATCAGTGATGACATCTAATTTAACAATTAACTGGAATATTATCACCTGTGTATTGGTGATGATATCTAATTTAACAATTAACTGGAATATTATCACCTGTGTATTAGTGATGACATCTAATTTAACAATTAACTGGAATATTATCACCTGTGTATCAGTGATGACATCTAATTGAACTATTAACTGGAATATTATCCCCTGTGTATTAGTGATGATATCTAATTTAACAATTAACTGGAATATTATCCCCTGTGTATTAGTGATGACATCTAATTGAACTATTAACTGGAATATTATCACCTGTGTATTAGTGATGACATCTAATTTAACAATTAACTGGAATATTATCACCTGTGTATCAGTGATGACATCTAATTGAACTATTAACTGGAATATTATCCCCTGTGTATTAGTGATGATATCTAATTTAACAATTAACTGGAATATTATCACCTGTGTATTAGTGATGACATCTAATTTAACAATTAACTGGAATATTAACACCTGTGTATTAGTGATGACATCTAATTTAACAATTAACTGGAATATTATCCCCTGTGTATCAGTGATGACATCTAATTGAACTATTAACTGGAATATTATCCCCTGTGTATTAGTGATGATATCTAATTTAACAATTAACTGGAATATTATCACCTGTGTATTGGTGATGATATCTAATTTAGCAATTAACTGGAATATTATCCCCTGTGTATTAGTGATGACATCCAATTTAGCAATTAACTGGAATATTATCACCTGTGTATTAGTGATGACATCTAATTTAGCAATTAACTGGAATATTATCACCTGTGTATTAGTGATGACATCTAATTTAACAATTAACTGGAATATTATCCCCTGTGTATTAGTGATGACATCTAATTTAACAATTAACTGGATTATTATCCCCTGTGTATCAGTGATGACATCTAATTTAACAATTAACTGGAATATTATCCCCTGTGTATCAGTGATGATATCTAATTTAACAATTAACTGGAATATTATCACCTGTGTATTAGTGATGATATCTAATTGAACAATTAACTGGAATATTATCACCTGTGTATTAGTGATGACATCTAATTTAACAATTAACTGGAATATTATCACCTGTGTATTAGTGATGATATCTAATTGAACAATTAACTGGAATATTATCACCTGTGTATTAGTGATGACATCTAATTTAACAATTAACTGGAATATTATCACCTGTGTATTAGTGATGACATCTAATTTAACAATTAACTGCAATATTAACACCTGTGTATTATTGATGACATCTAATTTAACAATTAACTGGAATATTATCCCCTGTGTATCAGTGATGACATCTAATTGAACTATTAACTGGAATATTATCACCTGTGTATTAGTGATGACATCTAATTTAACAATTAACTGGAATATTAACACCTGTGTATTATTGATGACATCTAATTTAACAATTAAATGGAATATTATCCCCTGTGTATCAGTGATGACATCTAATTGAACTATTAACTGGAATATTATCACCTGTGTATTAGTGATGATATCAAATTTAACAATTAACTGGAATATTATCACCTGTGTATTAGTGATGACATCTAATTTAACAATTAACTGGAATATTAACACCTGTGTATTATTGATGACATCTAATTTAACAATTAACTGGAATATTATCCCCTGTGTATCAGTGATGACATCTAATTGAACTATTAACTGGAATATTATCACCTGTGTATTATTGATGACATCTAATTTAGCAATTAACTGGAATATTATCACTTGTGTATTAGTGATGACATCTAATTTAGCAATTAACTGGAATATTATCACCTGTGTATTAGTGATGACATCTAATTTAACAATTAACTGGAATATTATCACCTGTGTATCAGTGATGACATCTAATTTAACAATTAACTGGAATATTATCCCCTGTGTATCAGTGATGACATCTAATTGAACTATTAACTGGAATATTATCACCTGTGTATTAGTGATGATATCTAATTTAACAATTAACTGGAATATTATCACCTGTGTATTAGTGATGACATCTAATTTAACAATTAACTGGAATATTAACACCTGTGTATTAGTGATGACATCTAATTTAACAATTAACTGGAATATTATCCCTGTGTATTAGTGATGACATCTAATTTAACAATTAACTGGAATATTATCCCCTGTGTATTAGTGATGACATCTAATTTAACAATTAACTGGAATATTATCCCCTGTGTATTAGTGATGACATCTAATTTAACAATTAACTGGAATATTATCACCTGTGTATTAGTAATGATATCTAATTTAACAATTAACTGGAATATTATCATCTGTGTATTACTGATGACATCTAATTTAACAATTCACTGGAATATTATCCCCTGTGTATTAGTGATGATATCTAATTTAACAATTAACTGGAGTATTATCCCCTGTGTATTAGTGATGACATCTAATTTAACAATTATCTGGAATATTATCCCCTGTGTATTAGTGATGACATCTAATTTAACAATTAACTGGAATATTATCCCCTGTGTTTCAGTGATGACATCTAATTTAACAATTAACTGGAATATTATCCCCTGTGTATCAGTGATGACATCTAATTGAACTATTAACTGGAATATTATCACCTGTGTATTAGTGATGATATCTAATTTAACAATTAACTGGAATATTATCACCTGTGTATTAGTGATGACATCTAATTTAACAATTAACTGGAATATTAACACCTGTGTATTAGTGATGACATCTAATTTAACAATTAACTGGAATATTATCCCCTGTGTATCAGTGATGACATCTAATTGAACTATTAACTGGAATATTATCACCTGTGTATTAGTGATGACATCTAATTTAGCAATTAACTGGAATATTATCACCTGTGTATTAGTGATGACATCTAATTTAGCAATTAACTGGAATATTATCACCTGTGTATTAGTGATGACATCTAATTTAACAATTAACTGGAATATTATCACCTGTGTATCAGTGATGACATCTAATTTAACAATTAACTGGAATATTATCCCCTGTGTATCAGTGATGACATCTAATTGAACTATTAACTGGAATATTATCACCTGTGTATTAGTGATGATATCTATTTTAACAATTAACTGGAATATTATCACCTGTGTATTAGTGATGACATCTAATTTAACAATTAACTTGAATATTAACACCTGTGTATTAGTGATGACATCTAATTTAACAATTAACTGGAATATTATCCCCTGTGTATTAGTGATGACATCTAATTTAACAATTAACTGGAATATTATCCCCTGTGTATTAGTGATGACATCTAATTTAACAATTAACTGGAATATTATCACCTGTGTATTAGTGATGACATCTAATTTAACAATTAACTGGAATATTATCACCTGTGTATTAGTGATGATATCTAATTTAACAATTAACCAGAATATTATCACCTGCGTATTCGTGATGACATCTAATTTAACAATTAACTGGAATATTATCCCCTGTGTATTAGTGATGACATCTAATTTAACAATTAACTGGAATATTATCACTGTGTATTAGTGATGACATCTAATTTAACAATTTACTGGAATATTATCACCTGTGTATTAGTGATGACATCTAATTTAACAATTAACTGGAATATTATCACCTGTGTATTAGTGATGATATCTAATTTAACAATTAACTGGAATATTATCATCTGTGTATTACTGATGACATCTAATTTAACAATTCACTGGAATATTATCCCCTGTGTATTAGTGATGATATCTAATTTAACAATTAACTGGAATATTATCCCCTGTGTATTAGTGATGACATCTAATTTAACAATTAACTGGAATATTATCCCCTGTGTATTAGTGATGATATCTAATTTAACAATTAACTGGAATATTTTCCCCTGTGTATTAGTGATGACATCTAATTTAACAATTAACTGGAATATTATCCCCTGTGTATTAGTGATGACATCTAATTTAACAATTAACTGGAATATTACCACCTGTGTATTCGTGATGATATCTAATTTAACAGTTAACCGGAATATTATCACCTGTGTATTAGTGATGACATCTAATTTAACAATTAACTGGAATATTATCACCTGTATATTAGTGATGACATCTAATTTAACAATTAACTAGAATATTATCACCTGTGCATTAGTGATGACATCTAATTTAACAATGAACTGGAATATTATCCCCTGTGTATTAGTGATGACATCTGATTTAACAATTAACTGGAATATTATCACCTGTGTATTAGTGATGATATCTAATTTAACAATTAACTGGAATATTATCACCTGTGTATTAGTGATGATATCTAATTTAACAATTCACTGGAATATTATCACTTGTGTATTAGTGATGACATCTAATTTAACAATTAACTGGAATATTATCACCTGTGTATTAGTGATGGCATCTAATTTAACAATTAACTGGAATATTATCCCCTGTGTATTAGTGATGACATCAAATTTAACAATTAACTGGAATATTATCACCTGTGTATTACTGATGACATCTAATTTAACAATTAACTGGAATATTATCCCCTGTGTATTAGTGATGACATCTAATTTAGCAATTAACTGGAATATTATCACCTGTGTATTAGTGATGACATCTAATTTAACAATTAACTGGAATATTATCACCTGTGTATCAGTGATGCCATCTAATTTAACAATTAACTGGAATATTATCCCCTGTGTATCAGTGATGACATCTAATTGAACTATTAACTGGAATATTATCACCTGTGTATTAGTGATGACATCTAATTTAACAATTAACTGGAATATTAACACCTGTGTATTAGTGATGACATCTGATTTAACAATTAACTGGAATATTATCCCCTGTGTCTTCGTGATGACATCTAATTTAACAATTAACTGGAATATTATCCCCTGTGTATTAGTGATGACATCTAATTTAACAATTAACTGGAATATTATCCCCTGTGTATTAGTGATGACATCTAATTTAACAATTAACTGGAATATTATCACCTGTGTATTAGTGATGATATCTAATTTAACAATTAACCAGAATATTATCACCTGCGTATTCGTGATGACATCTAATTTAACAATTAACTGGAATATTATCCCCTGTGTATTAGTGATGACATCTAATTTAACAATTAACTGGAATATTATCACTGTGTATTAGTGATGACATCTAATTTAACAATTTACTGGAATATTATCACCTGTGTATTAGTGATGACATCTAATTTAACAATTAACTGGAATATTATCACCTGTGTATTAGTGATGATATCTAATTTAACAATTAACCAGAATATTATCACCTGCGTATTCGTGATGACATCTAATTTAACAATTAACTGGAATATTATCCCCTGTGTATTAGTGATGACATCTAATTTAACAATTAACTGGAATATTATCACTGTGTATTAGTGATGACATCTAATTTAACAATTTACTGGAATATTATCACCTGTGTATTAGTGATGACATCTAATTTAACAATTAACTGGAATATTATCACCTGTGTATTAGTGATGATATCTAATTTAACAATTAACTGGAATATTATCCCCTGTGTATTAGTGATGACATCAAATTTAACAATTAACTGGAATATTATCACCTGTGTATTACTGATGACATCTAATTTAACAATTAACTGGAATATTATCCCCTGTGTATTAGTGATGACATCTAATTTAGCAATTAACTGGAATATTATCACCTGTGTATTAGTGATGACATCTAATTTAACAATTAACTGGAATATTATCACCTGTGTATCAGTGATGCCATCTAATTTAACAATTAACTGGAATATTATCCCCTGTGTATCAGTGATGACATCTAATTGAACTATTAACTGGAATATTATCACCTGTGTATTAGTGATGACATCTAATTTAACAATTAACTGGAATATTAACACCTGTGTATTAGTGATGACATCTGATTTAACAATTAACTGGAATATTATCCCCTGTGTCTTCGTGATGACATCTAATTTAACAATTAACTGGATTATTATCCCCTGTGTATTAGTGATGACATCTAATTTAACAATTAACTGGAATATTATCCCCTGTGTATTAGTGATGACATCTAATTTAACAATTAACTGGAATATTATCACCTGTGTATTAGTGATGATATCTAATTTAACAATTAACCAGAATATTATCACCTGCGTATTCGTGATGACATCTAATTTAACAATTAACTGGAATATTATCCCCTGTGTATTAGTGATGACATCTAATTTAACAATTAACTGGAATATTATCACTGTGTATTAGTGATGACATCTAATTTAACAATTTACTGGAATATTATCACCTGTGTATTAGTGATGACATCTAATTTAACAATTAACTGGAATATTATCACCTGTGTATTAGTGATGATATCTAATTTAACAATTAACCAGAATATTATCACCTGCGTATTCGTGATGACATCTAATTTAACAATTAACTGGAATATTATCCCCTGTGTATTAGTGATGACATCTAATTTAACAATTAACTGGAATATTATCACTGTGTATTAGTGATGACATCTAATTTAACAATTTACTGGAATATTATCACCTGTGTATTAGTGATGACATCTAATTTAACAATTAACTGGAATATTATCACCTGTGTATTAGTGATGATATCTAATTTAACAATTAACTGGAATATTATCATCTGTGTATTACTGATGACATCTAATTTAACAATTCACTTGAATATTATCCCCTGTGTATTAGTGATGACATCTGATTTAACAATTAACTGGAATATTATCACCTGTGTATTAGTGATGATATCTAATTTAACAATTCACTGGAATATTATCCCCTGTGTATTAGTGATGACATCTAATTTAACAATTAACTGGAATATTATCACTTGTGTATTAGTGATGACATCTAATTTAACAATTAACTGGAATATTATCACCTGTGTATTAGTGATGGCATCTAATTTAACAATTAACTGGAATATTATCACCTGTGTATTAGTGATGACATCTAATTTAACAATTAACTGGGATATTATCCCCTGTGTATTAGTGATGACATCTAATTTAACAATTAACTGGAATAATATCACCTGTGTATTAGTGATGATATCTAATTCAACAATTAACCGGAATATTATCCCCTGTGTATTAGTGATGATATCTAATTTAACAATTAACTGGAATATTATCATCTGTGTATTACTGATGACATCTAATTTAACAATTCACTGGAATATTATCCCCTGTGTATTAGTGATGATATCTAATTTAACAATTAACTGGAATATTATCCCCTGTGTATTTGTGATGACATCTAATTTAACAATTAACTGGAATATTATCAACGGTGTATTAGTGATGACATCTAATTTAACAATTAACTGGAATATTATCTCCTGTGTATTAGTGATGATATCTAATTTAACAATTAACTGGAATATTTTCCCCTGTGTATTAGTGATGACATCTAATTTAACAATTAACTGGAATATTATCACCTGTGTATCAGTGATGACATCTAATTTAACAATTAACTGGAATATTATCCCCTGTGTATTAGTGATGACATCTAATTTAACAATTAACTGGAATATTATCCCCTGTGTATTAGTGATGACATCTAATTTAACAATTAACTGGAATATTATCACCTGTGTATTAGTGATGATATCTAATTTAACAATTAACCAGAATATTATCACCTGCGTATTCGTGATGACATCTAAGTTAACAATTAACTGGAATATTATCCCCTGTGTATTAGTGATGACATCTAATTTAACAATTAACTGGAATATTATCACTGTGTATTAGTGATGACATCTAATTTAACAATTTACTGGAATATTATCACCTGTGTATTAGTGATGACATCTAATTTAACAATTAACTGGAATATTATCACCTGTGTATTAGTGATGATATCTAATTTAACAATTAACTGGAATATTATCATCTGTGTATTACTGATGACATCTAATTTAACAATTCACTTGAATATTATCCCCTGTGTATTAGTGATGACATCTGATTTAACAATTAACTGGAATATTATCACCTGTGTATTAGTGATGATATCTAATTTAACAATTCACTGGAATATTATCCCCTGTGTATTAGTGATGACATCTAATTTAAGAATTAACTGGAATATTATCACTTGTGTATTAGTGATGACATCTAATTTAACAATTAACTGGAATATTATCACCTGTGTATTAGTGATGATATCTAATTTAACAATTAACTGGAATATTATCACCTGTGTATTAGTGATGACATCTAATTTAACAATTAACTTGAATATTAACACCTGTGTATTAGTGATGACATCTAATTTAACAATTAACTGGAATATTATCCCCTGTGTATTAGTGATGACATCTAATTTAACAATTAACTGGAATATTATCCCCTGTGTATTAGTGATGACATCTAATTTAACAATTAACTGGAATATTATCACCTGTGTATTAGTGATGACATCTAATTTAACAATTAACTGGAATATTATCACCTGTGTATTAGTGATGATATCTAATTTAACAATTAACCAGAATATTATCACCTGCGTATTCGTGATGACATCTAATTTAACAATTAACTGGAATATTATCCCCTGTGTATTAGTGATGACATCTAATTTAACAATTAACTGGAATATTATCACTGTGTATTAGTGATGACATCTAATTTAACAATTTACTGGAATATTATCACCTGTGTATAAGTGATGACATCTAATTTAACAATTAACTGGAATATTATCACCTGTGTATTAGTGATGATATCTAATTTAACAATTAACTGGAATACTATCATCTGTGTATTACTGATGACATCTAATTTAACAATTCACTGGAATATTATCCCCTGTGTATTAGTGATGATATCTAATTTAACAATTAACTGGAATATTATCCCCTGTGTATCAGTGATGACATCTAATTGAACTATTAACTGGAATATTATCACCTGTGTATTAGTGATGACATCTAATTTAGCAATTAACTGGAATATTATCACCTGTGTATTAGTGATGACATCTAATTTAGCAATTAACTGGAATATTATCACCTGTGTATTAGTGATGACATCTAATTTAACAATTAACTGGAATATTATCACCTGTGTATCAGTGATGACATCTAATTTAACAATTAACTGGAATATTATCCCCTGTGTATCAGTGATGACATCTAATTGAACTATTAACTGGAATATTATCACCTGTGTATTAGTGATGATATCTAATTTAACAATTAACTGGAATATTATCACCTGTGTATTAGTGATGACATCTAATTTAACAATTAACTTGAATATTAACACCTGTGTATTAGTGATGACATCTCATTTAACAATTAACTGGAATATTATCCCCTGTGTATTAGTGATGACATCTAATTTAACAATTAACTGGAATATTATCCCCTGTGTATTAGTGATGACATCTAATTTAACAATTAACTGGAATATTATCACCTGTGTATTAGTGATGACATCTAATTTAACAATTAACTGGAATATTATCACCTGTGTATTAGTGATGATATCTAATTTAACAATTAACCAGAATATTATCACCTGCGTATTCGTGATGACATCTAATTTAACAATTAACTGGAATATTATCCCCTGTGTATTAGTGATGACATCTAATTTAACAATTAACTGGAATATTATCACTGTGTATTAGTGATGACATCTAATTTAACAATTTACTGGAATATTATCACCTGTGTATTAGTGATGACATCTAATTTAACAATTAACTGGAATATTATCACCTGTGTATTAGTGATGATATCTAATTTAACAATTAACTGGAATATTATCATCTGTGTATTACTGATGACATCTAATTTAACAATTCACTGGAATATTATCCCCTGTGTATTAGTGATGATATCTAATTTAACAATTAACTGGAATATTATCCCCTGTGTATTAGTGATGACATCTAATTTAACAATTAACTGGAATATTATCCCCTGTGTATTAGTGATGATATCTAATTTAACAATTAACTGGAATATTTTCCCCTGTGTATTAGTGATGACATCTAATTTAACAATTAACTGGAATATTATCCCCTGTGTATTAGTGATGACATCTAATTTAACAATTAACTGGAATATTACCACCTGTGTATTCGTGATGATATCTAATTTAACAGTTAACCGGAATATTATCACCTGTGTATTAGTGATGACATCTAATTTAACAATTAACTGGAATATTATCACCTGTATATTAGTGATGACATCTAATTTAACAATTAACTAGAATATTATCACCTGTGCATTAGTGATGACATCTAATTTAACAATGAACTGGAATATTATCCCCTGTGTATTAGTGATGACATCTGATTTAACAATTAACTGGAATATTATCACCTGTGTATTAGTGATGATATCTAATTTAACAATTAACTGGAATATTATCACCTGTGTATTAGTGATGATATCTAATTTAACAATTCACTGGAATATTATCACTTGTGTATTAGTGATGACATCTAATTTAACAATTAACTGGAATATTATCACCTGTGTATTAGTGATGGCATCTAATTTAACAATTAACTGGAATATTATCCCCTGTGTATTAGTGATGACATCAAATTTAACAATTAACTGGAATATTATCACCTGTGTATTACTGATGACATCTAATTTAACAATTAACTGGAATATTATCCCCTGTGTATTAGTGATGACATCTAATTTAGCAATTAACTGGAATATTATCACCTGTGTATTAGTGATGACATCTAATTTAACAATTAACTGGAATATTATCACCTGTGTATCAGTGATGCCATCTAATTTAACAATTAACTGGAATATTATCCCCTGTGTATCAGTGATGACATCTAATTGAACTATTAACTGGAATATTATCACCTGTGTATTAGTGATGACATCTAATTTAACAATTAACTGGAATATTAACACCTGTGTATTAGTGATGACATCTGATTTAACAATTAACTGGAATATTATCCCCTGTGTCTTCGTGATGACATCTAATTTAACAATTATCTGGAATATTATCCCCTGTGTATTAGTGATGATATCTAATTTAACAATTAACTGGAATATTAACACCTGTGTATTAGTGATGACATCTAATTTAACAATTAACTGGAATATTATCCCCTGTGTATTAGTGATGACATCTAATTTAACAATTAACTGGAATATTATCCCCTGTGTATTAGTGATGACATCTAATTTAACAATTAACTGGAATATTATCACCTGTGTATTAGTGATGATATCTAATTTAACAATTAACCAGAATATTATCACCTGCGTATTCGTGATGACATCTAATTTAACAATTAACTGGAATATTATCCCCTGTGTATTAGTGATGACATCTAATTTAACAATTAACTGGAATATTATCACTGTGTATTAGTGATGACATCTAATTTAACAATTTACTGGAATATTATCACCTGTGTATTAGTGATGACATCTAATTTAACAATTAACTGGAATATTATCACCTGTGTATTAGTGATGATATCTAATTTAACAATTAACTGGAATATTATCATCTGTGTATTACTGATGACATCTAATTTAACAATTCACTTGAATATTATCCCCTGTGTATTAGTGATGACATCTGATTTAACAATTAACTGGAATATTATCACCTGTGTATTAGTGATGATATCTAATTTAACAATTCACTGGAATATTATCCCCTGTGTATTAGTGATGACATCTAATTTAACAATTAACTGGAATATTATCACTTGTGTATTAGTGATGACATCTAATTTAACAATTAACTGGAATATTATCACCTGTGTATTAGTGATGGCATCTAATTTAACAATTAACTGGAATATTATCTCCTGTGTATTAGTGATGATATCTAATTTAACAATTAACTGGAATATTTTCCCCTGTGTATTAGTGATGACATCTAATTTAACAATTAACTGGAATATTGTCCCCTGTGTATTAGTGATGACATCTAATTTAACAATTAACTGGAATATTACCACCTGTGTATTTGTGATGATATCTAATTTAACAGTTAACCGGAATATTATCACCTGTGTATTAGTGATGACATCTAATTTAACAATTAACTGGAATATTATCACCTGTATATTAGTGATGACATCTAATTTAACAATTAACTAGAATATTATCACCTGTGCATTAGTGATGACATCTAATTTAACAATGAACTGGAATATTATCCCCTGTGTATTAGTGATGATATCTAATTTAACAATTAACTGGAATATTATCCCCATTGTATTCGTGATGACATCTAATTTAACAATTAACTGGAATATTATCCCCTTTGTATTCGTGATGACATCTAATTTAACAATTAACTGGAATATTATCACCTGTGTATTAGTGATGACATTTAATTTAACAATTAACTGGAATATTATCACCTGTGTATTAGTGATGACATCTGATTTAACAATTAACTGGAATATTATCACCTGTGTATTAGTGATGATATCTAATTTAACAATTCACTGGAATATTATCCCCTGTGTATTAGTGATGACATCTAATTTAACAATTAACTGGAATATTATCACTTGTGTATTAGTGATGACATCTAATTTAACAATTAACTGGAATATTATCACCTGTGTATTAGTGATGGCATCTAATTTAACAATTAACTGGAATATTATCACCTGTGTATTAGTGATGACATCTAATTTAACAATTAACTGGGATATTATCCCCTGTGTATTAGTGATGACATCTAATTTAACAATTAACTGGAATAATATCAACTGTGTATTAGTGATGATATCTAATTCAACAATTAACCGGAATATTATCCCCTGTGTATTAGTGATGATATCTAATTTAACAATTAACTGGAATATTATCATCTGTGTATTAGTGATGACATCTAATTTAACAATTAACTGGGATATTATCCCCTGTGTATTAGTGATGACATCTAATTTAACAATTAACTGGAATAATATCACCTGTGTATTAGTGATGATATCTAATTTAACAATTAACTGGAATATTATCACCTGTGTATCAGTGATGATATCTAATTTAACAATTAACCGGAATATTATCACCTTTATATTAGTGATGATATCTAATTTAACAATTAACCGGAATATTATCACCTGTGTATTAGTGATGACATCTAATTTAACAATTAACTGGAATATTATCCCCTGTGTATTAGTGATGATATCTAATTTAACAATTAACTGGAATATTATCACCTGTGTATTAGTGATGACATCTAATTTAACTATTAACTGGAATATAATCCCCTGTGTATTAGTGATGATATCTAATTTAACAATTAACTGGAATATTATCCCCTGTGTATGAGTGATCATATCTAATTTAACAATTAACTGGAATATTATCTCCTGTGTATTAGTGATGACATCTAATTTAACAATTAACTGGAATATTATCACCTGTGTATTAGTGATGCCATCTAACTTAACAATTAACTGGAATATTATCACCTGTGTATTAGTGATGACATCTAATTTAACAATTAACTGGAATATTATCCCCTGTGTATTAGTGATGATATCTAATTTAACAATTAACTGGAATATTATCCCCTGTGTATTCGTGATGATATCTAATTTAACAATTAACTGGAATATTATCACCTGTGTATTAGTGATGATATCTAATGTAACAATTAACTGGAATATTATCACCTGTGTATTAGTGATGATATCTAATTTAAAAATTAACTGGAATATTATCACCTGTGTATTAGTGATGATATCTAATTTAACCATTAACTGGAAAATTATCACCTGTGTATTAGTGATGATATCTAATTTAAAAATTAACTGGAATATTATCACCTGTGTATTAGTGATGATATCTAATTTAACCATTAACTGGAATATTATCCCCTGTGTATTCGTGATGATATCTAATTTAACAATTAACTGGAATATTATCACCTGTGTATTAGTGATGATATCTAATGTAACAATTAACTGGAATATTATCACCTGTGTATTAGTGATGATATCTAATTTAAAAATTAACTGGAATATTATCACCTGTGTATTAGTGATGATATCTAATTTAACCATTAACTGGAAAATTATCACCTGTGTATTAGTGATGATATCTAATTTAAAAATTAACTGGAATATTATCACCTGTGTATTAGTGATGATATCTAATTTAACAATTAACTGGAATATTATCACCTGTGTATTAGTGATGATATCTAATTTAACTATTAACTGGAATATTATCAGCTGTGTATTAGTGATGATATCTAATTTAACAATTAACTGGAATATTATCACCTGTGTATTACTGATGATATCTAATTTAACAATTAACTGGAATATTATCACCTGTGTATTAGTGATGATATCTAATTTAACTATTAACTGGAATATTATCACCTGTGTATTAGTGATGATATCTAATTTAACAATTAACTGGAATATTATCCCCTGTGCATTAGTGATGGTATCTAATTTAACAATTAACTGCAATATTATCACCTGTGTATTATTGATGATATCTAATTTAACAATTAACTGGAATATTATCCCCTGTGTATGAGTGATGATATCTAATTTAACAATTAACTGGAATATTATCTCCTGTGTATTAGTGATGACATCTAATTTAACAATTAACTGGAATATTATCACCTGTGTATTAGTGATGCCATCTAACTTAACAATTAACTGGAATATTATCACCTGTGTATTAGTGATGACATCTAATTTAACAATTAACTGGAATATTATCCCCTGTGTATTAGTGATGATATCTAATTTAACAATTAACTGGAATATTATCCCCTGTGTATGAGTGATGATATCTAATTTAACAATTAACTGGAATATTATCTCCTGTGTATTAGTGATGACATCTAATTTAACAATTAACTGGAATATTATCACCTGTGTATTAGTGATGCCATCTAACTTAACAATTAACTGGAATATTATCACCTGTGTATTAGTGATGACATCTAATTTAACAATTAACTGGAATATTATCCCCTGTGTATTAGTGATGATATCTAATTTAACAATTAACTGGAATATTATCCCCTGTGTATTCGTGATGATATCTAATTTAACAATTAACTGGAATATTATCACCTGTGTATTAGTGATGATATCTAATGTAACAATTAACTGGAATATTATCACCTGTGTATTAGTGATGATATCTAATTTAAAAATTAACTGGAATATTATCACCTGTGTATTAGTGATGATATCTAATTTAACCATTAACTGGAAAATTATCACCTGTGTATTAGTGATGATATCTAATTTAAAAATTAACTGGAATATTATCACCTGTGTATTAGTGATGATATCTAATTTAACAATTAACTGGAATATTATCCCCTGTGTATTCGTGATGATATCTAATTTAACAATTAACTGGAATATTATCACCTGTGTATTAGTGATGATATCTAATGTAACAATTAACTGGAATATTATCACCTGTGTATTAGTGATGATATCTAATTTAAAAATTAACTGGAATATTATCACCTGTGTATTAGTGATGATATCTAATTTAACCATTAACTGGAAAATTATCACCTGTGTATTAGTGATGATATCTAATTTAAAAATTAACTGGAATATTATCACCTGTGTATTAGTGATGATATCTAATTTAACAATTAACTGGAATATTATCACCTGTGTATTAGTGATGATATCTAATTTAACTATTAACTGGAATATTATCAGCTGTGTATTAGTGATGATATCTAATTTAACAATTAACTGGAATATTATCACCTGTGTATTACTGATGATATCTAATTTAACAATTAACTGGAATATTATCACCTGTGTATTAGTGATGATATCTAATTTAACTATTAACTGGAATATTATCACCTGTGTATTAGTGATGATATCTAATTTAACAATTAACTGGAATATTATCCCCTGTGCATTAGTGATGGTATCTAATTTAACAATTAACTGCAATATTATCACCTGTGTATTATTGATGATATCTAATTTAACAATTAACTGGAATATTATCACCTGTGTATTAGTGATTACATCTAATTTAACAATTAACTGGAATATTATCCCCTGTGTATTAGTGATGACATCTGATTTAACAATTAACTGGAATATTATCACCTGTGTATTAGTGATGATATCTAATTTAACAATTAACTGGAATATTATCACCTGTGTATTAGTGATGATATCTAATTTAACAATTCACTGGAATATTATCACTTGTGTATTAGTGATGACATCTAATTTAACAATTAACTGGAATATTATCACCTGTGTATTAGTGATGGCATCTAATTTAACAATTAACTAGAATATTATCCCCTGTGTATTAGTGATGACATCAAATTTAACAATTAACTGGAATATTATCACCTGTGTATTACTGATGACATCTAATTTACCAATTAACTGGAATATTATCCCCTGTGTATTAGTGATGACATCTAATTTAGCAATTAACTGGAATATTATCACCTGTGTATTAGTGATGACATCTAATTTAACAATTAACTGGAATATTATCACCTGTGTATCAGTGATGCCATCTAATTTAACAATTAACTGGAATATTATCCCCTGTGTATCAGTGATGACATCTAATTGAACTATTAACTGGAATATTATCACCTGTGTATTAGTGATGACATCTAATTTAACAATTAACTGGAATATTAACACCTGTGTATTAGTGATGACATCTGATTTAACAATTAACTGGAATATTATCCCCTGTGTCTTCGTGATGACATCTAATTTAACAATTAACTGGAATATTATCCCCTGTGTATTAGTGATGACATCTAATTTAACAATTAACTGGAATATTATCCCCTGTGTATTAGTGATGACATCTAATTTAACAATTAACTGGAATATTATCACCTGTGTATTAGTGATGATATCTAATTTAACAATTAACCAGAATATTATCACCTGCGTATTCGTGATGACATCTAATTTAACAATTAACTGGAATATTATCCCCTGTGTATTAGTGATGACATCTAATTTAACAATTAACTGGAATATTATCACTGTGTATTAGTGATGACATCTAATTTAACAATTTACTGGAATATTATCACCTGTGTATTAGTGATGACATCTAATTTAACAATTAACTGGAATATTATCACCTGTGTATTAGTGATGATATCTAATTTAACAATTAACTGGAATATTATCATCTGTGTATTACTGATGACATCTAATTTAACAATTCACTTGAATATTATCCCCTGTGTATTAGTGATGACATCTGATTTAACAATTAACTGGAATATTATCACCTGTGTATTAGTGATGATATCTAATTTAACAATTCACTGGAATATTATCCCCTGTGTATTAGTGATGACATCTAATTTAACAATTAACTGGAATATTTTCCCCTGTGTATTCGTGATGACATCTAATTTAACAATTAACTGGAATATTATCCCCTGTGTATTAGTGATGACATCTAATTTAACAATTAACTGGAATATTATCACTGTGTATTAGTGATGACATCTAATTTAACAATTTACTGGAATATTATCACCTGTGTATTAGTGATGACATCTAATTTAACAATTAACTGGAATAATATCACCTGTGTATTAGTGATGATATCTAATTCAACAATTAACCGGAATATTATCCCCTGTGTATTAGTGATGATATCTAATTTAACAATTAACTGGAATATTATCATCTGTGTATTACTGATGACATCTAATTTAACAATTCACTGGAATATTATCCCCTGTGTATTAGTGATGATATCTAATTTAACAATTAACTGGAATATTATCCCCTGTGTATTAGTGATGACATCTAATTTAACAATTAACTGGAATATTATCCCCTGTGTATTAGTGATGACATCTAATTTAACAATTAACTGGAATATTATCTCCTGTGTATTAGTGATGATATCTAATTTAACAATTAACTGGAATATTTTCCCCTGTGTATTCGTGATGACATCTAATTTAACAATTAACTGGAATATTATCCCCTGTGTATTAGTGATGACATCTAATTTAACAATTAACTGGAATATTATCACTGTGTATTAGTGATGACATCTAATTTAACAATTTACTGGAATATTATCACCTGTGTATTAGTGATGACATCTAATTTAACAATTAACTGGAATATCATCACCTGTGTATTAGTGATGATATCTAATTTAACAATTAACTGGAATATTATCATCTGTGTATTACTGATGACATCTAATTTAACAATTCACTTGAATATTATCCCCTGTGTATTAGTGATGACATCTGATTTAACAATTAACTGGAATATTATCCCCTGTGTATTAGTGATGACATCTAATTTAACAATTAACTGGAATATTATCACTTGTTTATTAGTGATGACATCTAATTTAACAATTAACTGGAATATTATCACCTGTGTATTAGTGATGGCATCTAATTTAACAATTAACTGGAATATTATCACCTGTGTATTAGTGATGACATCTAATTTAACAATTAACTGGGATATTATCCCCTGTGTATTAGTGATGACATCTAATTTAACAATTAACTGGAATAATATCACCTGTGTATTAGTGATGATATCTAATTCAACAATTAACCGGAATATTATCCCCTGTGTATTAGTGATGATATCTAATTTAACAATTAACTGGAATATTATCATCTGTGTATTACTGATGACATCTAATTTAACAATTCACTGGAATATTATCCCCTGTGTATTAGTGATGATATCTAATTTAACAATTAACTGGAATATTATCCCCTGTGTATTTGTGATGACATCTAATTTAACAATTAACTGGAATATTATCAACGGTGTATTAGTGATGACATCTAATTTAACAATTAACTGGAATATTATCTCCTGTGTATTAGTGATGATATCTAATTTAACAATTAACTGGAATATTTTCCCCTGTGTATTAGTGATGACATCTAATTTAACAATTAACTGGAATATTACCACCTGTGTATTTGTGATGATATCTAATTTAACAGTTAACCGGAATATTATCACCTGTGTATTAGTGATGACATCTAATTTAACAATTAACTGGAATATTATCACCTGTATATTAGTGATGACATCTAATTTAACAATTAACTAGAATATTATCACCTGTGCATTAGTGATGACATCTAATTTAACAATGAACTGGAATATTATCCCCTGTGTATTAGTGATGACATCTGATTTAACAATTAACTGGAATATTATCACCTGTGTATTAGTGATGATATCTAATTTAACAATTCACTGGAATATTATCCCCTGTGTATTAGTGATGACATCTAATTTAACAATTAACTGGAATATTATCACTTGTGTATTAGTGATGACATCTAATTTAACAATTAACTGGAATATTATCACCTGTGTATTAGTGATGGCATCTAATTTAACAATTAACTGGAATATTATCACCTGTGTATTAGTGATGACATCTAATTTAACAATTAACTGGGATATTATCCCCTGTGTATTAGTGATGACATCTAATTTAACAATTAACTGGAATAATATCACCTGTGTATTAGTGATGATATCTAATTCAACAATTAACAGGAATATTATCCCCTGTGTATTAGTGATGATATCTAATTTAACAATTAACTGGAATATTATCATCTGTGTATTAGTGATGACATCTAATTTAACAATTAACTGGGATATTATCCCCTGTGTATTAGTGATGACATCTAATTTAACAATTAACTGGAATAATATCACCTGTGTATTAGTGATGATATCTAATTTAACAATTAACTGGAATATTATCACCTGTGTTTCAGTGATGATATCTAATTTAACAATTAACCGGAATATTATCACCTGTGTATTAGTGATGACATCTAATTTAACAATTAACTGGAATATTATCCCCTGTGTATTAGTGATGATATCTAATTTAACAATTAACTGGAATATTATCACCTGTGTATTAGTGATGACATCTAATTTAACTATTAACTGGAATATAATCCCCTGTGTATTAGTGATGATATCTAATTTAACAATTAACTGGAATATTATCCCCTGTGTATGAGTGATGATATCTAATTTAACAATTAACTGGAATATTATCTCCTGTGTATTAGTGATGACATCTAATTTAACAATTAACTGGAATATTATCACCTGTGTATTAGTGATGCCATCTAACTTAACAATTAACTGGAATATTATCACCTGTGTATTAGTGATGACATCTAATTTAACAATTAACTGGAATATTATCACCTGTGTATTAGTGATGATATCTAATGTAACAATTAACTGGAATATTATCACCTGTGTATTAGTGATGATATCTAATTTAAAAATTAACTGGAATATTATCACCTGTGTATTAGTGATGATATCTAATTTAACCATTAACTGGAAAATTATCACCTGTGTATTAGTGATGATATCTAATTTAAAAATTAACTGGAATATTATCACCTGTGTATTAGTGATGATATCTAATTTAACAATTAACTGGAATATCATCACCTGTGTATTAGTGATGATATCTAATTTAACTATTAACTGGAATATTATCAGCTGTGTATTAGTGATGATATCTAATTTAACAATTAACTGGAATATTATCACCTGTGTATTACTGATGATATCTAATTTAACAATTAACTGGAATATTATCACCTGTGTATTAGTGATGATATCTAATTTAACTATTAACTGGAATATTATCACCTGTGTATTAGTGATGATATCTAATTTAACAATTAACTGGAATATTATCCCCTGTGCATTAGTGATGGTATCTAATTTAACAATTAACTGCAATATTATCACCTGTGTATTATTGATGATATCTAATTTAACAATTAACTGGAATATTATCACCTGTGTATTAGTGATTACATCTAATTTAACAATTAACTGGAATATTATCCCCTGTGTATCAGTGATGACATCTAATTTAACAATTAACTGGAATATTATCACTTGTGTATTAGTGATGATATCTAATTTAACAATTAACTGGAATATTATCCCCTGTCTATCAGTGACGACATCTAATTTAACAATTAACTGGAATATTATCACCTGTGTATCAGTGACGACATCTAATTTAACAAATAACTGGAATATTATCACCTGAGTGTTCGTGATGACATCTAATTTAACAATTAACTGCAATATTGTTCGCTGTGTATTAGTGATGATATCCAATTTAACAATTAACTGGAATATTATCCCCTGTGCATTAGTGATGACATCTAATTTAACAATTAACTGGAATATTATCCCCTGCATATCAGTGATGACATCTAATTTAACAATTAACTGGAATATTTTCCCCGGTGTATTAGTGATGACATCTAATTTAACAATTAATTGGAATATTATCACCTGTGTATTAGTGATGACATCTAATTTAACAATTAACTGGAATATTATCCCCTGTGTATTAGTGATGACATCTAATTTAACAATTAACTGGAATATTATCACCTGTGTATTAGTGATGACATCTAATTTAACAATTAACTGGAATATTATCCACTGTGTATTTGTGATGACATCTAATTTAACAATTAACTGGAATAATATCCACTGTGCATTAGTGATGACATCTAATTTAACAATTAACTGGAATATTATCCCCTGTGTATTAGTGATGATATCTAATTTAACAATTAACTGGAATATTATCACCTGTGTATTAGTCATGACATCTACTTTAACAATTAACTGGAATATTATCCCCTGTGTATTAGTGATGACATCTAATTTAACAATTAACTGGAATATTATCCCCTGTGTATTAGTGATGACATCTAATTTAACAATTAACTGGAATATTATACCCTGTGTATTAGTGATGACATCTATTTTAACAATTAACTGGAATATTATCCCCTGTGTATTAGTGATGACATCTAATTTAACAATTAACTGGAATATTATCCCCTGTGTATCAGTGATGACATCTAATTTAACAATTAACTGGAATATTATCACCTGTGTATTTTTGATGACATCTAAATTAACAATTAACTGGAATAAAATCCCCTGTGCATTAGTGATGACATCTAATTTAACAATTAACTGGAATATTATCACCTGTGTATTAGTGATGATATCTAATTTAACAATTAACTGGAATATTATCACCTGTGTATTAGTGATGATATCTAAGTTAACAATTAACTGGAATGTTATCACCTGTGTATTAGTGATGAAATCTAATTTAACAATTAACTGGAATATTATCCCCTGTGTATTAGTGATGACATCTAATTTAACAATTAACAGGAATAGTGTCACCTGTGTATTTGTGATGATATCTAATTTAAAAATTAACTGGAATATTATCACCTGTGTATTAGTGATGATATCTAATTTAAAAATTAACTGGAATATTATCACCTGTGTATTAGTGATGATATCTAACTTAACAATTAACCGGAATATTATCACCTGTGTATTAGTGATGACATCTAATTTAACAATTAACTGGAATATTATCACTTGTGTATTAGTGATGATATCTAATTTAAATATTAACTGGAATATTATCCCCTTTGTATTAGTGATGATATCCAATTTAACAATTAACTGGAATATTATCCCCTGTGTATTAGTGATGTTATCTAATTTAACAATTAACTGGAATATGATCACCTGTGTATTAGTGATGATATCTAATTGAACAATTAACTGGAATATTATCCCCTGTGTATTAGTGATGATATCTAATTTAACAATTAACTGGAATATTATCCCCTGTGTATTAGTGATGACATCTAATTTAACAATTAACTGGAATATTATCCCCTGTGTATTAGTGATGACATCTAATTTCACAATTAACTGGAATATTATCACCTGTGTATTAGTGATGACATCTAATTTAACAATTAACTGGAATTTTATCACCTGTGTATTAGTGATGATATCTAATTTAACAATTAACTGGAATATTATCCCCTGTGTATTAGTGATGACATCTAATTTAACAATTAACTGGAATATTATCCCCTGTGTATTAGTGATGATATCTAATTTAACAATTATCTGGAATATTTTCCCCTGTGCATGAGTGATGACATCTACTTTAACAATTAACTGGAATATTATCACCTGTGTATTAGTGACGACATCTAATTTAACAATTAAAGGGAATATTATCACCTGTGTATTACTGATGACATCTAATTTAACAATTAACTGGAATATTATCCCCAGTGTATTAGTGATGACATCTAATTTAACAATTTACAGGAATAGTGTCACCTGTGTATTAGTGATGATATCTAATTTAAAAATTAACTGGAATATTATCACCTGTGTATTAGTGATGATATCTAATTTAAAAATTAACTGGAATATTATCACCTGTGTATTAGTGATGATATCTAATTTAACAATTAACCGGAATATTATCACCTGTGTATTAGTGATGACATCTAATTTAACAATTAACTGGAATATTATCACCTGTGTATTAGTGATGATATCTAATTTAAATATTAACTGGAATATTATCCCCTTTGTATTAGTGATGATATCTAATTTAACAATTAACTGGAATATTATCACCTGTGTATTCGTGATGATATCTAATTTAACAATTAACTGGAATATTATCCCCTGTGTATTAGTGATGATATCTAATTTAACAATTAACTGGAATATTATCCCCTGTGTATTAGTGATGACATCTAATTTAACAATTAACTGGAATATTATCCCCTGTGTATTAGTGATGACATCTAATTTCACAATTAACTGGAATATTATAACCTGTGTATTAGTGATGACATCTAATTTAACAATTAACTGGAATTTTATCACCTGTGCATTAGTGATGATATCTAATTTAACAATTAACTGGAATATTATCCCCTGTGTATTAGTGATGACATCTAATTTAACAATTAACTGGAATATTATCCCCTGTGTATTAGTGATGATATCTAATTTAACAATTATCTGGAATATTTTCCCCTGTGCATGTGTGATTACATCTACTTTAACAATTAACTGGAATATTATCCCCTGTGTATTAGTGACGACATCTAATTTAACAATTAAAGGGAATATTATCACCTGTGTATTAGTGATGACATCTAATTTAACAATTAACTGGAATATTTTCCGCTGTGTATCAGTGATGACATCTAATTTAACAATTAACTGGAATATTATCACCTGTGTATTTGTGATGACATCTAATTTAACAATTAACTGGAATAATATCCCCTGTGCATTCGTGATGACATCTAATTTAACAATTAACTGGAATAATATCCCCTGTGCATTAGTGATGACATCTAATTTAACAATTTACAGGAATAGTGTCACCTGTGTATTAGTGATGATATCTAATTTAAAAATTAACTGGAATATTATCACCTGTGTATTAGTGATGATATCTAATTTAAAAATTAACTGGAATATTATCACCTGTGTATTAGTGATGATATCTAATTTAACAATTAACCGGAATATTATCACCTGTGTATTAGTGATGACATCTAATTTAACAATTAACTGGAATATTATCACCTGTGTATTAGTGATGATATCTAATTTAAATATTAACTGGAATATTATCCCCTTTGTATTAGTGATGATATCTAATTTAACAATTAACTGGAATATTATCACCTGTGTATTCGTGATGATATCTAATTTAACAATTAACTGGAATATTATCCCCTGTGTATTAGTGATGATATCTAATTTAACAATTAACTGGAATATTATCCCCTGTGTATTAGTGATGACATCTAATTTAACAATTAACTGGAATATTATCCCCTGTGTATTAGTGATGACATCTAATTTCACAATTAACTGGAATATTATAACCTGTGTATTAGTGATGACATCTAATTTAACAATTAACTGGAATTTTATCACCTGTGCATTAGTGATGATATCTAATTTAACAATTAACTGGAATATTATCCCCTGTGTATTAGTGATGACATCTAATTTAACAATTAACTGGAATATTATCCCCTGTGTATTAGTGATGATATCTAATTTAACAATTATCTGGAATATTTTCCCCTGTGCATGAGTGATTACATCTACTTTAACAATTAACTGGAATATTATCCCCTGTGTATTAGTGACCACATCTAATTTAACAATTAAAGGGAATATTATCACCTGTGTATTAGTGATGACATCTAATTTAACAATTAACTGGAATATTTTCCGCTGTGTATCAGTGATGACATCTAATTTAACAATTAACTGGAATATTATCACCTGTGTATTTGTGATGACATCTAATTTAACAATTAACTGGAATAATATCCCCTGTGCATTCGTGATGACATCTAATTTAACAATTAACTGGAATAATATCCCCTGTGCATTAGTGATGACATCTAATTTAACAATTAACTGGAATATTATCACCTGTGTATTAGTGATGATATCTAATTTAACAATTAACTGGAATATTATCACCTGTGTACTAGTGATGATATGTAATTTAACAATTAACTGGAATATTATCACCTGTGTATTAGTGATGACATCCAATTTAACAATTAACTGGAATATTATCCCCTGTGTATTAGTGATGACATCTAATTTAACAATTAACTGGAATATTATCCCCTGTCTATCAGTGACGATATCTAATTTAACAATTAACTGGAATATTATCCCCTGTGTATTTGTGGTGACATCTAATTTAACAATTAACTGGAATATTATCCCCTGTGTATTGGTGATGATATCTAATTTAACAATTAACTGGAATATTATCCCATGTGCATTAGTGATGACATCTAATTTAACAATTAACTGGAATATTATCACCTGTGTCTTCGTGATGACATCTAATTTAACAATTAACTGCAATATTATTCCCTGTGTATCATTGATGACATCTAATTTAACAATTAACTGGAATATTATCCCATGTGTATTAGAGATGACATCTAATTTAACAATTAACTGGAATATTATCACCTGTGTATTAGTGATGACATCTAATTTAACAATTAAAGGGAATATTATCACCTGTGTATTAGTGATTACATCTAATTTAACAATTAATGGAATATTATCCCCTGTGTATTAGTGATGATATCTAATTTAACAATTAACTGGAATATTATCCCCTGTGTATTAGTGATGACATCTAATTTAACAATTAACTGGAATATTATCCCCAGTGCATTAGTGATGACATCTAATTTAACAATTAACTGGAATAGTGTCACCTGTGTAGTAGTGATGATGTCTAATTTAACAATTAACTGGAATATTATCCCCTGTGCCTGAGTGATGATATCTAATTTAACAATTAACTGGAATATTATCACCTGTGTATTAGTGATGACATCTAATTTAACAATTAAATGGAATATTATCCCCTGTGTATTAGTGATGATATCTAATTTACAAATTAACTGGAATATTATCACCTGTGTATTAGTGATGATATCTAATTTAACAATTAACTGGAATATTATCACCTGTGTATTAGTGATGACATCTAGTTTAACCATTAACCGGAATATTATCACCTGTGTATTAGTGATGACATCTAATTTAACAAATAACTGGAATATTATCACCTTTGTATTAGTGATTATATCTAATTTAACAATCAACTGGAATATTATCACCTGTGTATTAGTGATGACATCTAATTTAACAATTAACTGGAATATTATCACCTGTGTATTAGTCATGATATCTAATTTAACAATTAACTGGAATATTATCCCCTTTGTATTAGTGATGATATCTAATTTAACAATTAACTGGAATATTATCACCTGTGTACTAGTGATGATATCTAATTTAACAATTAACTGGAATATTATCACCTGTGTATTAGTGATGATATCTAATTTAACTATTAACTGGAATATTATCACCTGTGTATTAGTGATGATATCTAATTTAACAATTAACTGGAATATTATCACCTGTGTATTAGTGATGATATCTAATTTAACAATTAACTGGAATATTATCACCTGTGTATTAGTGATGATATCTAATTTAACTATTAACTGGAATATTATCACCTGTGTATTACTGATGATATCTAATTTAACAATTAACTGGAATATTATCACCTGTGTATTAGTGATGATATCTAATTTAACTATTAACTGGAATATTATCACCTGTGTATCAGTGACGACATCTAATTTAACAAATAACTGGAATATTATCACCTGTGTATTAGTGATGACATCTAATTTAACAATTAACTGGAATATTATCCCCTGTGCATTAGTGATGACATCTAATTTAACAATTAACTGGAATATTATCCCCTGTATATCAGTGATGACATCTAATTTAACAATTAACTGGAATATTATCCCAGTGTATTAGTGATGACATCTAATTTAACAATTAATTGGAATATTATCACCTGTGTATTAGTGATGTCATCTAATTTAACAATTAACTGGAATATTATCCCCTGTGTATGAGTGATGACATCTAATTTAACAATTAACTGGAATATTATCACCTGTGTATTAGTTACGACATCTAATTTAACAAACAAGGGAATATTATCACCTGTGTATTAGTGATGACATCTAATTTAACAATTAACTGGAATATTATCACCTGTGTATTAGTGATGATATCTAATTTAACAATTAACTGGAATATTATCACCTGTGTATTAGTCATGACATCTACTTTAACAATTAACTGGAATATTATCCCCTGTGTATTAGTGATGACATCTAATTTAACAAGTAACTGGAATATTATCCCCTGTGTATTAGTGATGACATCTAATTTAACAATTAACTGGAATATTATACCCTGTGTATTAGTGATGACATCTATTTTAACAATTAACTGGAATATTATCCCCTGTGTAATATTGATGACATCTAATTTAACAATTAACTGGAATATTATCCCCTGTGTATCAGTGATGATATCTAATTTAACAATTAACTGGAATATTATCACCTGTGTATTTGTGATGACATCTACTTTAACAATTAACTGGAATAATATCCCCTGTGCATTAGTGATGACATCTAATTTAACAATTAACTGGAATATTATCACCTGTGTATTAATGATGATATCTAATTTAACAATTAACTGGAATATTATCACCTGTGTATTAGTGATGAAATCTAATTTAACAATTAACTGGAATATTATCCCCTGTGTATTAGTGATGACATCTAATTTAACAATTAACTGGAATATTATCCCCAGTGTATTAGTGATGACATCTAATTTAACAATTAACAGGAATAGTGTCACCTGTGTATTAGTGATGATATCTAATTTAAAAATTAACTGGAATATTATCACCTGTGTATTAGTGATGATATCTAATTTAAAAATTAACTGGAATATTATCACCTGTGTATTAGTGATGATATCTAATTTAACAATTAACCGGAATATTATCACCTGTGTATTAGTGATGACATCTAATTTAACAATTAACTGGAATATTATCACCTGTGTATTAGTGATGACATCTAATTTAACAATTAACTGGAATATTATCACCTGTGTATTAGTGATGATATCTAATTTAAATATTGACTGGAATATTATCCCCTTTGTATTAGTGATGATATCTAATTTAACAATTAACTGGAATATTATCACCTGTGTATTAGTGATGTTATCTAATTTAACAATTAACTGGAATATTATCACCTGTGTATTAGTGATGATATCTAATATAACAATTAACTGGAATATTATCCCCTGTGTATTAGTGATGATATCTAATTTAACAATTAACTGGAATATTATCCCCTGTGTATTAGTGATGACATCTAATTTAACAATTAACTGGAATTTTATCCCCTGTGTATTAGTGATGACATCTAATTTCACAATTAACTGGAATATTATAACCTGTGTATTAGTGATGACATCTAATTTAACAATTAACTGGAATTTTATCACCTGTGTATTAGTGATGATATCTAATTTAACAATTAACTGGAATATATTCCCCTGTGTATTAGTGATGACATCTAATTTAACAATGAACTGGAATATTATCCCCTGTGTATTAGTGATGACATCTAATTTAACAATTAACTGGAATATTATCACCTGTGTATTAGTGATGACATCTAATTTAACAATTAACTGGAATATTATCCCCTGTGTATTAGTGATGATATCTAATTGAACAATTATCTGGAATATTTTCCCCTGTGCATGAGTGATGACATCTACTTTAACAATTAACTGGAATATTATCCCCTGTGTATTAGTGACGACATCTAATTTAACAATTAAAGGGAATATTATCACCTGTGTATTAGTGATGACATCTAATTTAACAATTAACTGGAATATTATCCGCTGTGTATCAGTGATGACATCTAATTTAACAATTAACTGGAATATTATCACCTGTGCATTTGTGATGACATCTAATTTAACAATTAACTGGAATAATATCCCCTGTGCATTCGTGATGATATCTAATTTAACAATTAACTGGAATATTATCACCTGTGTATTTGTGATGACATCTAATTTAACAATTAACTGGAATAATATCCCCTGTGCATTAGTGATGACATCTAATTTAACAATTAACTGGAATATTATCACCTGTGTATTAGTGATGATATCTAATTTAACAATTAACTGGAATATTATCACCTGTGTACTAGTGATGATATGTAATTTAACAATTAACTGGAATATTATCACCTGTGTATTAGTGATGACATCTAATTTAACAATTAACTGGAATATTATCCCCTGTGTATTAGTGATGACATCTAATTTAACAATTAACTGGAATATTATCCCCTGTCTATCAGTGACGATATCTAATTTAACAATTAACTGGAATATTATCCCCTGTGTATTTGTGGTGACATCTAATTTAACAATTAACTGGAATATTATCCCCTGTGTATTGGTGATGATATCTAATTTAACAATTAACTGGAATATTATCCCATGTGTATTAGTGATGACATCTAATTTAACAATTAAAGTGAATATTATCACCTGTGTATTAGTGATTACATCTAATTTAACAATTAACTGGAATATTATCCCCTGTGTATTTGTGATGATATCTAATTTAACAATTAACTGGAATATTATCCCCTGTGTATTAGTGATGACATCTAATTTAACAATTAACTGGAATATTATCCCCAGTGCATTAGTGATGACATCTAATTTAACAATTAACTGGAATAGTGTCACCTGTGTAGTAGTGATGATATCTAATTTAACAATTAACTGGAATATTATCACCTGTGTATTACTGATGATATCTAATTTAACAATTAACTGGAATATTATCACCTGTGTATTAGTGATGATATCTAATTTAACTATTAACTGGAATATTATCAGCTGTGTATCAGTGACGACATCTAATTTAACAAATAACTGGAATATTATCACCTGTGTATTAGTGATGACATCCAATTTAACAATTAACTGGAATATTATCCGCTGTGCATTAGTGATGGCATCTAATTTAACAATTAACTGGAATATTATCCCCTGTATATCAGTGATGACATCTAATTTAACAATTAACTGGAATATTATCCCAGTGTATGAGTGATGACATCTAATTTAACAATTAATTGGAATATTATCACCTGTGTATTAGTGATGTCATCTAATTTAACAATTAACTGGAATATTATCCCCTGTGTATTAGTGATGACATCTAATTTAACAATTAACTGGAATATTATCACCTGTGTATTAGTGATGACATCTAATTTAACAATTAACTGGAATATTATCACCTGTGTATTAGTGATGACATCTAATTTAACAATTAACTGGAATATTATCACCTGTGTATTAGTGATGATATCTAATTTAACAATTAACTGGAATATTATCACCTGTGTATTAGTCATGACATCTACTTTAACAATTAACTGGAATATTATCCCCTGTGTATTAGTGATGACATCTAATTTAACAAGTAACTGGAATATTATCCCCTGTGTATTAGTGATGACATCTAATTTAACAATTAACTGGAATATTATCCCCATTGTATCAGTGATGACATCTAATTTAACAATTAACTGGAATATTATCCCAGTGTATTAGTGATGACATCTAATTTAACAATTAATTGGAATATTATCACCTGTGTATTAGTGATGTCATCTAATTTAACAATTAACTGGAATATTATCCCCTGTGTATGAGTGATGACATCTAATTTAACAATTAACTGGAATATTATCACCTGTGTATTAGTTACGACATCTAATTTAACAAACAAGGGAATATTATCACCTGTGTATTAGTGATGACATCTAATTTAACAATTAACTGGAATATTATCACCTGTGTATTAGTGATGATATCTAATTTAACAATTAACTGGAATATTATCACCTGTGTATTAGTCATGACATCTACTTTAACAATTAACTGGAATATTATCCCCTGTGTATTAGTGATGACATCTAATTTAACAAGTAACTGGAATATTATCCCCTGTGTATTAGTGATGACATCTAATTTAACAATTAACTGGAATATTATACCCTGTGTATTAGTGATGACATCTATTTTAACAATTAACTGGAATATTATCCCCTGTGTATTATTGATGACATCTAATTTAACAATTAACTGGAATATTATCCCCTGTGTATCAGTGATGACATCTAATTTAACAATTAACTGGAATATTATCACCTGTGTATTTGTGATGACATCTACTTGAACAATTAACTGGAATAATATCCCCTGTGCATTAGTGATGACATCTAATTTAACAATTAACTGGAATATTATCACCTGTGTATTAATGATGATATCTAATTTAACAATTAACTGGAATATTATCACCTGTGTATTAGTGATGAAATCTAATTTAACAATTAACTGGAATATTATCCCCTGTGTATTAGTGATGACATCTAATTTAACAATTAACTGGAATATTATCCCCAGTGTATTAGTGATGACATCTAATTTAACAATTAACAGGAATAGTGTCACCTGTGTATTAGTGATGATATCTAATTTAAAAATTAACTGGAATATTATCACCTGTGTATTAGTGATGATATCTAATTTAAAAATTAACTGGAATATTATCACCTGTGTATTAGTGATGATATCTAATTTAACAATTAACCGGAATATTATCACCTGTGTATTAGTGATGACATCTAATTTAACAATTAACTGGAATATTATCACCTGTGTATTAGTGATGACATCTAATTTAACAATTAACTGGAATATTATCACCTGTGTATTAGTGATGATATCTAATTTAAATATTAACTGGAATATTATCCCCTTTGTATTAGTGATGATATCTAATTTAACAATTAACTGGAATATTATCACCTGTGTATTAGTGATGTTATCTAATTTAACAATTAACTGGAATATTATCACCTGTGTATTAGTGATGATATCTAATTTAACAATTAACTGGAATATTATCCCCTGTGTATTAGTGATGATATCTAATTTAACAATTAACTGGAATATTATCCCCTGTGTATTAGTGATGACATCTAATTTAACAATTAACTGGAATTTTATCCCCTGTGTATTAGTGATGACATCTAATTTCACAATTAACTGGAATATTATAACCTGTGTATTAGTGATGACATCTAATTTAACAATTAACTGGAATTTTATCACCTGTGTATTAGTGATGATATCTAATTTAACAATTAACTGGAATATTATCCCCTGTGTATTAGTGATGACATCTAATTTAACAATTAACTGGAATATTATCCCCTGTGTATTAGTGATGATATCTAATTGAACAATTATCTGGAATATTTTCCCCTGTGCATGAGTGATGACATCTACTTTAACAATTAACTGGAATATTATCCCCTGTGTATTAGTGACGACATCTAATTTAACAATTAAAGGGAATATTATCACCTGTGTATTAGTGATGACATCTAATTTAACAATTAACTGGAATATTATCCGCTGTGTATCAGTGATGACATCTAATTTAACAATTAACTGGAATATTATCACCTGTGTATTTGTGATGACATCTAATTTAACAATTAACTGGAATAATATCCCCTGTGCATTCGTGATGATATCTAATTTAACAATTAACTGGAATATTATCACCTGTGTATTTGTGATGACATCTAATTTAACAATTAACTGGAATAATATCCCCTGTGCATTAGTGATGACATCTAATTTAACAATTAACTGGAATATTATCACCTGTGTATTAGTGATGATATCTAATTTAACAATTAACTGGAATATTATCACCTGTGTACTAGTGATGATATGTAATTTAACAATTAACTGGAATATTATCACCTGTGTATTAGTGATGACATCTAATTTAACAATTAACTGGAATATTATCCCCTGTGTATTAGTGATGACATCTAATTTAACAATTAACTGGAATATTATCCCCTGTCTATCAGTGACGATATCTAATTTAACAATTAACTGGAATATTATCCCCTGTGTATTTGTGGTGACATCTAATTTAACAATTAACTGGAATATTATCCCCTGTGTATTGGTGATGATATCTAATTTAACAATTAACTGGAATATTATCCCATGTGTATTAGAGATGACATCTAATTTAACAATTAACTGGAATATTATCACCTGTGTATTAGTGATGACATCTAATTTAACAATTAAAGTGAATATTATCACCTGTGTATTAGTGATTACATCTAATTTAACAATTAACTGGAATATTATCCCCTGTGTATTTGTGATGATATCTAATTTAACAATTAACTGGAATATTATCCCCTGTGTATTAGTGATGACATCTAATTTAACAATTAACTGGAATATTATCCCCAGTGCATTAGTGATGACATCTAATTTAACAATTAACTGGAATAGTGTCACCTGTGTAGTAGTGATGATATCTAATTTAACAATTAACTGGAATATTATCACCTGTGTATTACTGATGATATCTAATTTAACAATTAACTGGAATATTATCACCTGTGTATTAGTGATGATATCTAATTTAACTATTAACTGGAATATTATCAGCTGTGTATCAGTGACGACATCTAATTTAACAAATAACTGGAATATTATCACCTGTGTATTACTGATGACATCCAATTTAACAATTAACTGGAATATTATCCGCTGTGCATTAGTGATGGCATCTAATTTAACAACTAACTGGAATATTATCCCCTGTATATCAGTGATGACATCTAATTTAACAATTAACTGGAATATTATCCCAGTGTATGAGTGATGACATCTAATTTAACAATTAATTGGAATATTATCACCTGTGTATTAGTGATGTCATCTAATTTAACAATTAACTGGAATATTATCCCCTGTGTATTAGTGATGACATCTAATTTAACAATTAACTGGAATATTATCACCTGTGTATTAGTCATGACATCTACTTTAACAATTAACTGGAATATTATCCCCTGTGTATTAGTGATGACATCTAATTTAACAAGTAACTGGAATATTATCCCCTGTGTATTAGTGATGACATCTAATTTAACAATTAACTGGAATATTATGCCCTGTGTATCAGTGATGACATCTAATTTAACAATTAACTGGAATATTATCACCTGTGTATTTGTGATGACATCTACTTCAACAATTAACTGGAATAACATCCCCTGTGCATTAGTGATGACATCTAATTTAACAATTAACTGGAATATTATCACCTGTGTATTAATGATGATATCTAATTTAACAATTAACTGGAATATTATCACCTGTGTATTAGTGATGAAATCTAATTTAACAATTAACTGGAATATTATCCCCTGTGTATTAGTGATGACATCTAATTTAACAATTAACTGGAATATTATCCCCAGTGTATTAGTGATGACATCTAATTTAACAATTAACAGGAATAGTGTCACCTGTGTATTAGTGATGATATCTAATTTAAAAATTAACTGGAATATTATCACCTGTGTATTAGTGATGATATCTAATTTAAAAATTAACTGGAATATTATCACCTGTGTATTAGTGATGATATCTAATTTAACAATTAACCGGAATATTATCACCTGTGTATTAGTGATGACATCTAATTTAACAATTAACTGGAATATTATCACCTGTGTATTAGTGATGACTTCTAATTTAACAATTAACTGGAATATTATCACCTGTGTATTAGTGATGATATCTAATTTAAATATTAACTGGAATATTATCCCCTTTGTATTAGTGATGATATCTAATTTAACAATTAACTGGAATATTATCACCTGTGTATTAGTGATGTTATCTAATTTAACAATTAACTGGAATATTATCACCTGTGTATTAGTGATGATATCTAATTTAACAATTAACTGGAATATTATCCCCTGTGTATTAGTGATGATATCTAATTTAACAATTAACTGGAATATTATCCCCTGTGTATTAGTGATGATATCTAATTTCACAATTAACTGGAATATTATAACCTGTGTATTAGTGATGACATCTAATTTAACAATTAACTGGAATTTTATCACCTGTGTATTAGTGATGATATCTAATTTAACAACTAACTGGAATATTATCCCCTGTGTATTAGTGATGACATCTAATTTAACAATTAACTGGAATATTATCCCCTGTGTATTCGTGATGATATCTAATTTAACAATTATCTGGAATATTTTCCCCTGTGCATGAGTGATGACATCTACTTTAACAATTAACTGGAATATTATCCCCTGTGTATTAGTGACGACATCTAATTTAACAATTAAAGGGAATATTATCACCTGTGTATTAGTGATGACATCTAATTTAACAATTAACTGGAATATTATCCGCTGTGTATCAGTGATGACATCTAATTTAATAATTAACTGGAATATTATCACCTGTGTATTTGTGATGACATCTAATTTAACAATTAACTGGAATAATATCCCCTGTGCATTCGAGATGATATCTAATTTAACAATTCACTGGAATATTATCACCTGTGTATTTGTGATGACATCTAATTTAACAATTAACTGGAATAATATCCCCTGTGCATTAGTGATGACATCTAATTTAACAATTAACTGGAATATTATCACCTGTGTATTAGTGATGATATCTAATTTAACAATTAACTGGAATATTATCACCTGTGTACTAGTGATGATATGTAATTTAACAATTAACTGGAATATTATCACCTGTGTATTAGTGATGATATCTAATTTAACAATTAACTGGAATATTATCACCTGTGTACTAGTGACGATATGTAATTTAACAATTAAATGGAATATTATCACCTGTGTATTAGTGATGACATCTAATTTAACAATTAACTGGAATATTATCACCTGTGTATTAGTGATGATATCTAATTTAACAATTAACTGGAATATTATCACCTGTGTACTAGTGATGATATGTAATTTAACAATTAACTGGAATATTATCACCTGTGTATTAGTGATGACATCTAATTTAACAATTAACTGGAATATTATCCCCTGTCTATCAGTGACGATATCTAATTTAACAATTAACTGGAATATTATCCCCTGTGTATTTGTGGTGACATCTAATTTAACAATTAACTGGAATATTATCCCCTGTGTATTGGTGATGATATCTAATTTAACAATTAACTGGAATATTATCCCATGTGTATTAGTGATGACATCTAATTTAACAATTAACTGGAATATTATCACCTGTGTCTTCGTGATGACATCTAATTTAACAATTAACTGAAATATTATTCCCTGTGTATCATTGATGACATCTAATTTAACAATTAGCTGGAATATTATCCCCTGTGTATTAGAGATGACATCTAATTTAACAATTAACTGGAATATTATCACCTGTGTATTAGTGATGACATCTAATTTAACAATTAAAGTGAATATTATCACCTGTGTATTAGTGATTACATCTAATTTAACAATTAACTGGAATATTATCCCCTGTGTATTTGTGATGATATCTAATTTAACAATTAACTGGTATATTATCCCCTGTGTATTAGTGATGACATCTAATTTAACAATTAACTGGAATATTATCCCCAGTGCATTAGTGATGACATCTAATTTAACAATTAACTGGAATAGTGTCACCTGTGTAGTAGTGATGATATCTAATTTAACAATTAACTGGAATATTATCACCTGTGTATTAGTGATGACATCTAATTTAACAATTAAATGGAATACTATCCCCTGTGTATTAGTGATGATATCTAATTTACAAATTAACTGGAATATTATCACCTGTGTATTAGTGATGATATCTAATTTAACAATTAACTGGAATATTATCACCTGTGTATTAGTGATGACATCTAATTTAACCATTAACCGGAATATTATCACCTGTGTATTAGTGATGATATCTAATTTAACAATTAACTGGAATATTATCACCTGTGTATTAGTGATGATATCTAATTTAACTATTAACTGGAATATTATCACCTGTGTATTAGTGATGATATCTAATTTAACAATTAACTGGAATATTATCACCTGTGTATTAGTGATGATATCTAATTTAACTATTAACTGGAATATTATCAGCTGTGTATTAGTGATGATATCTAATTTAACAATTAACTGGAATATTATCACCTGTGTATTACTGATGATATCTAATTTAACAATTAACTGGAATATTGTCACCTGTGTATTAGTGATGTTATCTAATTTAACTATTAACTGGAATATTATCACCTGTGTATCAGTGACGACATCGAATTTAACAAATAACTGGAGTATTATCACCTGTGTATTAGTGATGACATCTAATTTAACAATTAACTGGAATATTATCCCCTGTGCATTAGTGATGACATCTAATTTAACAATTAACTGGAATATTATCCCCTGTATATCAGTGATGACATCTAATTTAACAATTAACTGGAATATTATCCCAGTGTATTAGTGATGACATCTAATTTAACAATTAATTGGAATATTATCACCTGTGTATTAGTGATGACATCTAATTTAACAATTAACTGGAATATTATCCCCTGTGTATGAGTGATGACATCTAATTTAACAATTAACTGGAATATTATCACCTGTGTATTAGTTGCGACATCTAATTTAACAATCAAGGGAATATTATCACCTGTGTATTCGTGATGACATCTAATTTAACAATTAACTGGAATATTATCCACTGTGTATTTGTGATGACATCTAATTTAACAATTAACTGGAATAATATCCACTGTGCATTAGTGATGACATCTGTTTTAACAATTAACTGGAATATTATCCCCTGTGTATTAGTGATGATATCTAATTTAACAATTAACTGGAATATTATCACCTGTGTATTAGTCATGACATCTACTTTAACAATTAACTGGAATATTATCCCCTGAGTATTAGTGATGACATCTAATTTAACAATTAACTGGAATATTATCCCCTGTGTATTAGTGATGACATCTAATTTAACAATTAACTGGAATATTATACCCTGTGTATTAGTGATGACATCTATTTTAACAATTAACTGGAATATTATCCCCTGTGTATTAGTGATGACATCTAATTTAACAATTAACTGGAATATTATCCCCTGTGTATCAGTGATGACATCTAATTTAACAATTAACTGGAATATTATCACCTGTGTATTTGTGATGACATCTACTTTAACAATTAACTGGAATAATATCCCCTGTGCATTAGTGATGACATCTAATTTAACAATTAATTGGAATATTATCACCTGTGTATTAGTGATGATATCTAATTTAACAATTAACTGGAATATAATCACCTGTGTATTAGTGATGATATCTAATTTAACAATTAACTGGAATATTATCACCTGTGTATTAGTGATGAAATCTAATTTAACAATTAACTGGAATATTATCCCCTGTGTATTAGTGATGACATCTAATTTAACAATTAACTGGAATATTATCCCCTGTGTATTAGTGATGACATCTAATTTAACAATTAACAGGAATAGTGTCACCTGTGTATTAGTGATGATATCTAATTTAACAATTAACCGGAATATTATCACCTGTGTATTAGTGATGACATCTAATTTAACAATTAACTGGAATATTATCACCTGTGTATTAGTGATGATATCTAATTTAAATATTAACTGGAATATTATCCCCTGTGTATTTGTGGTGACATCTAATTTAACAATTAACTGGAATATTATCCCCTGTGTATTGGTGATGATATCTAATTTAACAATTAACTGGAATATTATCCCATGTGTATTAATGATGACATCTAATTTAACAATTAACTGGAATATTATCACCTGTGTCTTCGTGATGACATCTAATTTAACAATTAACTGCAATATTATTCCCTGTGTATCATTGATGACATCTAATTTAACAATTAACTGGAATATTATCCCCTGTGTATTAGAGATGACATCTAATTTAACAATTAACTGGAATATTATCACCTGTGTATTAGTGATGACATCTAATTTAACAATTAAAGGGAATATTATCACCTGTGTATTAGTGATTACATCTAATTTAACAATTAACTGGAATATTATCCCCTATGTATTTGTGATGATATCTAATTTAACAATTAACTAGAGTATTATCACCTGTGTATCAGTGATGATATCTAATTTAACAATTAACTGGAATATTATCCCCTGTGTATTTGTGATGATATCTAATTTAACAATTAACTGGAATATTATCCCCAGTACATTAGTGATGACATCTAATTTAACAATTAACTGGAATAGTGTCACCTGTGTAGTAGTGATGATATCTAATTTAACAATTAACTGGAATATTATCCCCTGTGTATTAGTGATGACATCTAATTTAACAATTAAATGGAATATTATCCCCTGTGTATTAGTGATGATATCTAATTTACAAATTAACTGGAATATTATCACCTGTGTATTAGTGATGATATCTAATTTAACAATTAACTGGAATATTATCACCTGTGTATTAGTGATGAAATCTAATTTAACAATTAAATGGAATATTATCCCCTGTGTATTAGTGATGATATCTAATTTACAAATTAACTGGAATATTATCACCTGTGTATTAGTGATGATATCTAATTTCACAATTAACTGGAATATTATCACCTGTGTATTAGTGATGACATCTAATTTAACCATTAACCGGAAAATTATCACCTGTGTATTAGTGATGACATCTAATTTAACAAATAACTGGAATATTATCACCTTTGTATTAGTGATGATATCTAATTTAACAATGAACTGGAATATTATCACCTGTGTATTAGTGATGACATCTAATTTAACAATTAACTGGAATATTATCACCTGTGTATTAGTCATGATATCTAATTTAACAATTAACTGGAATATTATCCCCTTTGTATTAGTGATGATATCTAATTTAACAATTAACTGGAATATTATCACCTGTGTATTAGTGATGATATCTAATTTAACAATTAACTGGAATATTATCACCTGTGTATTAGTGATGATATCTAATTTAACTATTAACTGGAATATTATCACCTGTGTATTAGTGATGATATCTAATTTAACAATTAACTGGAATATTATCACCTGTGTATTAGTGATGATATCTAATTTAACAATTAACTGGAATATTATCACCTGTGTATTAGTGATGATATCTAATTTAACTATTAACTGGAATATTATCAGCTGTGTATTAGTGATGATATCTAATTTAACAATTAACTGGAATATTATCACCTGTGTATTACTGATGATATCTAATTTAACAATTAACTGGAATATTATCACCTGTGTATTAGTGATGATATCTAATTTAACTATTAACTGGAATATTATCACCTGTGTTTCAGTGACGACATCTAATTTAACAAATAACTGGAATATTATCACCTGTGTATTAGTGATGACATCTAATTTAACAATTAACTGGAATATTATCCCCTGTGCATTAGTGATGACATCTAATTTAACAATTAACTGGAATATTATCCCCTGTATATCAGTGATGACATCTAATTTAACAATTAACTGGAATATTATCCCAGTGTATTAGTGATGACATCTAATTTAACAATTAATTGGAATATTATCACCTGTGTATTAGTGATGACATCTAATTTAACAATTAACTGGAATATTATCCCCTGTGTATGAGTGATGACATCTAATTTAACAATTAACTGGAATATTATCACCTGTGTATTAGTTACGACATCTAATTTAACAATCAAGGGAATATTATCACCTGTGTATTAGTGATGACATCTAATTTAACAATTAACTGGAATATTATCCACTGTGTATTTGTGATGACATCTTATTTAACAATTAACTGGAATAATATCCACTGTGCATTAGTGATGACATCTATTTTAACAATTAACTGGAATATTATCCCCTGTGTATTAGTGATGATATCTAATTTAACAATTAACTGGAATATTATCACCTGTGTATTAGTCATGACATCTACTTTAACAATTAACTGGAATATTATACCCTGTGTATTAGTGATGACATCTAATTTAACAATTAACTGGAATAATATCCCCTGTGCATTAGTGATGACATCTAATTTAACAATTAACTGGAATATTATCACCTGTGTATTAGTGATTATATCTAATTTAACAATTAACTGGAATATTATCACCTGTGTATTAGTGATGATATCTAATTTAACAATTAACTGGAATATTATCACCTGTGTATTAGTGATGAAATCTAATTTAACAATTAACTGGAATATTATCCCCTGTGTATTAGTGATGACATCTAATTTAACAATTAACTGGAATATTATCCCCTGTGTATTAGTGATGACATCTAATTTAACAATTAACAGGAATAGTGTCACCTGTGTATTAGTGATGATATCTAATTTAAAAATTAACTGGCATATTATCACCTGTGTATTAGTGATGATATCTAATTTAAAAATTAACTGGAATATTATCACCTGTGTATTAGTGATGATATCTAATTTAACAATTAACCGGAATATTATCACCTGTGTATTAGTGATGACATCTAATTTAACAATTAACTGGAATATTATCACCTGTGTATTAGTGATGATATCTAATTTAAATATTAACTGGAATATTATCCCCTTTGTATCAGTGATGATATCTAATTTAACAATTAACTGGAATATTATCACCTGTGTATTAGTGATGTTATCTAATTTAACAGTTAACTGGAATATTATCACCTGTGTATTAGTGATGATATCTAATTTAACAATTTCTTTTGGGCCTCCTTATCTCGAGAGACAATGGATACGCGCCTGGAGGTGGTCAGTGGTTTGTGAAGCAGCGCCTGGAGTGGCTATAAAGGCCAATTCTGGAGTGACAGGCTCTTCCACAGGTGCTGCAGAGAAATTTGTTTGTTGGGGCTGTTGCACAGTTGGCTCTCCCCTTGCGCCTCTGTCTTTTTTCCTGCCAACTACTAAGTCTCTTCGACTCGCCACAATTTAGCCTTGTCTTTATGGCTGCCCGTCAGCTCTGGCGAATGCTGGCAACTGACTCCCACGACTTGTGATCAATGTCACACGATTTCATGTCGCGTTTGCAGACGTCTTTATAACGGAGACATGGACGGCCGGTGGGTCTGTACCAGTGGCGATCTCGCTGCACAATGTGTCTTTGGGGATCCTGCCATCTTCCATGCGGCTCACATGGCCAAGCCATCTCAAGCGCCGCTGACTCAGTAGTGTGTATAAGCTGGGGATGTTGGCCGCTTCAAGGACTTCTTTGTTGGAGATATAGTCCTGCCACCTGATGCCAAGTATTCTCCGAAGGCAGCGAAGATGGAATGAATTGAGACGTCGCTCTTGGCTGGCATACGTTGTCCAGGCCTCGCTGCCGTAGAGCAAGGTACTGAGGACACAGGCCTGATACACTCGGACTTTTGTGTTCCGTGTATCCCCTGTGTATTAGTGATGATATCTAATTTAACAATTAACTGGAATATTATCCCCTGTGGATTAGTGATGACATCTAATTTAACAATTAACTGGAATATTATCCCCTGTGTATTAGTGATGACATCTAATTTCACAATTAACTGGAATATTATCACCTGTGTATTAGTGATGACATCTAATTTAACAATTAACTGGAATATTATCACCTGTGTATTAGTGATGATATCTAATTTAACAATTAACTGGAATATTATCCCCTGTGTATTAGTGATGACATCTAATTTAACAATTAACTGGAATATTATCCGCTGTGTATTAGTGATGATATCTAATTTAACAATTATCTGGAATATTATCCCCTGTGCATGAGTGATGACATCTACTTTAACAATTAACTGGAATATTATCACCTGTGTATTAGTGACGACATCTAATTTAACAATTAACTGGAATATTATCACCTGTGTATCAGTGATGACATCTAATTTAACAATTAACTGGAATAATATCCCCTGTGCATTCGTGATGACATCTAATTTAACAATTAACTGGAATATTATCACCTGTGTATTAGTGATGATATCTAATTTAACAATTAACTGGAATATTATCACCTGTGTATTAGTGATGACATCTAATTTAACAATTAACTGGAATATTATCCCCTGTGTATGAGTGATGACATCTAATTTAACAATTAACTGGAATATTATCACCTGTGTATTAGTGACGACATCTAATTTAACAATCAAGGGAATATTATCACCTGTGTATTAGTGATGACATCTATTTTCACAATTAACTGGAATATTATCCACTGTGTATTTGTGATGACATCTAATTTAACAATTAACTGGAATAATATCCTCTGTGCATTAGTGATGACATCTAATTTAACAATTAACTGGAATATTATCCCCTGTGTATTAGTGATGATATCTAATTTAACAATTAACTGGAATATTATCACCTGTGTATTAGTCATGACATCTACTTTAACAATTAACTGGAATATTATCCCCTGTGTATTAGTGATGACATCTAATTTAACAATTAACTGGAAAATTATCCCCTGGGCAGGATCCCCAAAGACACATTGTACAGCGAGCTCGCCACTGGTATCAGACCCACCGGCCGTCCATGTCTCCGTTATAAAGACGTCTGCAAACGCGACATGAAATCGTGTGACATTGATCACAAGTCGTGGGAGTCAGTTGCCAGCATTCGCCAGAGCTGGCGGGCAGCCATAAAGACAGGGCTAAATTGTGGCGAGTCAAAGAGACTTAGTAGTTGGCAGGAAAAAAGACAGAGGCGCAAGGGGAGAGCCAACTGTGCAACAGCCCCAACAAACAAATTTCTCTGCAGCACCTGTGGAAGAGCCTGTCACTCCAGAATTGGCCTTTATAGCCACTCCAGGCGCTGCTTCACAAACCACTGACCACCTCCAGGCGCGTATCCATTGTCTCTCGAGATAAGGAGGCCCAAAAGAAGAAATCCCCTGTGTATTAGTGATGACATCTAATTTAACAATTAACTGGAATATTATACCCTGTGTATTAGTGATGACATCTATTTTAACAATTAACTGGAATATTATCCCCTGTGTATTAGTGATGACATCTAATTTAACAATTAACTGGAATATTATCCCCTGTGTATCAGTGATGACATCTAATTTAACAATTAACTGGAATATTATCACCTATGTATTTGTGATGACATCTAATTTAACAATTAACTGGAATGATATCCCCTGTGCATTAGTGATGACATGGCTTGGCCATGTGAGCCGCATGGAAGATGGCAGGATCCCCAAAGACACATTGTACAGCGAGCTCGCCACTGGTATCAGACCCACCGGCCGTCCATGTCTCCGTTATAAAGACGTCTGCAAACGCGACATGAAATCGTGTGACATTGATCACAAGTCGTGGGAGTCAGTTGCCAGCATTCGCCAGAGCTGGCGGGCAGCCATAAAGACAGGGCTAAATTGTGGCGAGTCGAAGAGACTTAGTAGTTGGCAGGAAAAAAGACAGAGGCGCAAGGGGAGAGCCAACTGTGCAACAGCCCCAACAAACAAATTTCTCTGCAGCACCTGTGGAAGAGCCTGTCACTCCAGAATTGGCCTTTATAGCCACTCCAGGCGCTGCTTCACAAACCACTGACCACCTCCAGGCGCGTATCCATTGTCTCTCGAGATAAGGAGGCACAAAAAGAAAAAAAAAAAAAAGATTTGTGATGACATCTAATTTAACAATTAACTGGAATAATATCCCCTGTGCATTAGTGATGATATCTAATTTAACAATTAACTGGAATATTATCACCTGTGTATTTGTGATGATATCTAATTTAACAATTAACTGGAATATTATCACCTGTGTATTAGTGATGATATCTAATTTAACAATTAACTGGAATATTATCACCTGTGTATTAGTGATGACATCTAATTTAACAATTACCTGGAATATTATCCACTGTGTATTCGTAATGACATCTAATTTAACAATTAACTGGAATATTATCCCCAGTGTATTAGTGATGATATCTAATTTAACAATTAACTGGAATAATATCCCCTGTGCATTAGTGATGACATCTAATTTAACAATTAACTGGAATATTATCACCTGTGTATTAGTGATGATATCTAATTTAACAATTAACTGGAATATTATCACCTGTGTATTAGTGATGAAATCTAATTTAACAATTGACTGGAATATTATCCACTGTGTATTCGTAATGACATCTAATTTAACAATTAACTGGAATATTATCCCCTGTGTATTAGTGATGACATCTAATTTAACAATTAACTGGAATATTATCACCTGTGTATCAGTGATGACATCTAATTTAACAATTAACAGGAATATTATCCCCTGTGTATCAGTGATGACATCTAATTTAACAATTAACTGGAATATTATCACCTGTGTATTTGTGATGACATCTAATTTAACAATTAACTGGAATAATATCCCCTGTGCATTAGTGATGACATCTAATTTAACAATTAACTGGAATATTATCACCTGTGTATTAGTGATGATATCTAATTTAACAATTAACTGGAATATTATCACCTGTGTATTAGTGATGATATCTAATTTAACACTTAACTGGAATATTATCACCTGTGTATTAGTGATGATATCTAATTTAACAATTAACTGGAATATTATCACCTGTGTATTAGTGATGATATCTAATTTAACAATTAACTGGAATATTATCACCTGTGTATTAGTGATGAAATCTAATTTAACAATTAACTGGAATATTATCCCCTGTGTATTAGTGATGACATCTAATTTAACAATTAACTGGAATATTATCCCCTGTGTATTAGTGATGACATCTAATTTAACAATTAACAGGAATAGTGTCACCTGTGTATTAGTGATGATATCTAATTTAAAAATTAACTGGCATATTATCACCTGTGTATTAGTGATGATATCTAATTTAAAAATTAACTGGAATATTATCACCTGTGTATTAGTGATGATATCTAATTTAACAATTAACCGGAATATTATCACCTGTGTATTAGTGATGACATCTAATTTAACAATTAACTGGAATATTATCACCTGTGTATTAGTGATGATATCTAATTTAAATATTAACTGGAATATTATCCCCTTTGTATCAGTGATGATATCTAATTTAACAATTAACTGGAATATTATCACCTGTGTATTAGTGATGTTATCTAATTTAACAGTTAACTGGAATATTATCACCTGTGTATTAGTGATGATATCTAATTTAACAATTTCTTTTGGGCCTCCTTATCTCGAGAGACAATGGATACGCGCCTGGAGGTGGTCAGTGGTTTGTGAAGCAGCGCCTGGAGTGGCTATAAAGGCCAATTCTGGAGTGACAGGCTCTTCCACAGGTGCTGCAGAGAAATTTGTTTGTTGGGGCTGTTGCACAGTTGGCTCTCCCCTTGCGCCTCTGTCTTTTTTCCTGCCAACTACTAAGTCTCTTCGACTCGCCACAATTTAGCCTTGTCTTTATGGCTGCCCGTCAGCTCTGGCGAATGCTGGCAACTGACTCCCACGACTTGTGATCAATGTCACACGATTTCATGTCGCGTTTGCAGACGTCTTTATAACGGAGACATGGACGGCCGGTGGGTCTGTACCAGTGGCGATCTCGCTGCACAATGTGTCTTTGGGGATCCTGCCATCTTCCATGCGGCTCACATGGCCAAGCCATCTCAAGCGCCGCTGACTCAGTAGTGTGTATAAGCTGGGGATGTTGGCCGCTTCAAGGACTTCTTTGTTGGAGATATAGTCCTGCCACCTGATGCCAAGTATTCTCCGAAGGCAGCGAAGATGGAATGAATTGAGACGTCGCTCTTGGCTGGCATACGTTGTCCAGGCCTCGCTGCCGTAGAGCAAGGTACTGAGGACACAGGCCTGATACACTCGGACTTTTGTGTTCCGTGTATCCCCTGTGTATTAGTGATGATATCTAATTTAACAATTAACTGGAATATTATCCCCTGTGGATTAGTGATGACATCTAATTTAACAATTAACTGGAATATTATCCCCTGTGTATTAGTGATGACATCTAATTTCACAATTAACTGGAATATTATCACCTGTGTATTAGTGATGACATCTAATTTAACAATTAACTGGAATATTATCACCTGTGTATTAGTGATGATATCTAATTTAACAATTAACTGGAATATTATCCCCTGTGTATTAGTGATGACATCTAATTTAACAATTAACTGGAATATTATCCGCTGTGTATTAATGATGATATCTAATTTAACAATTATCTGGAATATTATCCCCTGTGCATGAGTGATGACATCTACTTTAACAATTAACTGGAATATTATCACCTGTGTATTAGTGACGACATCTAATTTAACAATTAACTGGAATATTATCACCTGTGTATCAGTGATGACATCTAATTTAACAATTAACTGGAATAATATCCCCTGTGCATTCGTGATGACATCTAATTTAACAATTAACTGGAATATTATCACCTGTGTATTAGTGATGATATCTAATTTAACAATTAACTGGAATATTATCACCTGTGTATTAGTGATGACATCTAATTTAACAATTAACTGGAATATTATCCCCTGTGTATGAGTGATGACATCTAATTTAACAATTAACTGGAATATTATCACCTGTGTATTAGTGACGACATCTAATTTAACAATCAAGGGAATATTATCACCTGTGTATTAGTGATGACATCTATTTTCACAATTAACTGGAATATTATCCACTGTGTATTTGTGATGACATCTAATTTAACAATTAACTGGAATAATATCCTCTGTGCATTAGTGATGACATCTAATTTAACAATTAACTGGAATATTATCCCCTGTGTATTAGTGATGATATCTAATTTAACAATTAACTGGAATATTATCACCTGTGTATTAGTCATGACATCTACTTTAACAATTAACTGGAATATTATCCCCTGTGTATTAGTGATGACATCTAATTTAACAATTAACTGGAAAATTATCCCCTGGGCAGGATCCCCAAAGACACATTGTACAGCGAGCTCGCCACTGGTATCAGACCCACCGGCCGTCCATGTCTCCGTTATAAAGACGTCTGCAAACGCGACATGAAATCGTGTGACATTGATCACAAGTCGTGGGAGTCAGTTGCCAGCATTCGCCAGAGCTGGCGGGCAGCCATAAAGACAGGGCTAAATTGTGGCGAGTCAAAGAGACTTAGTAGTTGGCAGGAAAAAAGACAGAGGCGCAAGGGGAGAGCCAACTGTGCAACAGCCCCAACAAACAAATTTCTCTGCAGCACCTGTGGAAGAGCCTGTCACTCCAGAATTGGCCTTTATAGCCACTCCAGGCGCTGCTTCACAAACCACTGACCACCTCCAGGCGCGTATCCATTGTCTCTCGAGATAAGGAGGCCCAAAAGAAGAAATCCCCTGTGTATTAGTGATGACATCTAATTTAACAATTAACTGGAATATTATACCCTGTGTATTAGTGATGACATCTATTTTAACAATTAACTGGAATATTATCCCCTGTGTATTAGTGATGACATCTAATTTAACAATTAACTGGAATATTATCCCCTGTGTATCAGTGATGACATCTAATTTAACAATTAACTGGAATATTATCACCTATGTATTTGTGATGACATCTAATTTAACAATTAACTGGAATGATATCCCCTGTGCATTAGTGATGACATGGCTTGGCCCTGTGAGCCGCATGGAAGATGGCAGGATCCCCAAAGACACATTGTACAGCGAGCTCGCCACTGGTATCAGACCCACCGGCCGTCCATGTCTCCGTTATAAAGACGTCTGCAAACGCGACATGAAATCGTGTGACATTGATCACAAGTCGTGGGAGTCAGTTGCCAGCATTCGCCAGAGCTGGCGGGCAGCCATAAAGACAGGGCTAAATTGTGGCGAGTCGAAGAGACTTAGTAGTTGGCAGGAAAAAAGACAGAGGCGCAAGGGGAGAGCCAACTGTGCAACAGCCCCAACAAACAAATTTCTCTGCAGCACCTGTGGAAGAGCCTGTCACTCCAGAATTGGCCTTTATAGCCACTCCAGGCGCTGCTTCACAAACCACTGACCACCTCCAGGCGCGTATCCATTGTCTCTCGAGATAAGGAGGCACAAAAAGAAAAAAAAAAAAAAGATTTGTGATGACATCTAATTTAACAATTAACTGGAATAATATCCCCTGTGCATTAGTGATGATATCTAATTTAACAATTAACTGGAATATTATCACCTGTGTATTTGTGATGATATCTAATTTAACAATTAACTGGAATATTATCACCTGTGTATTAGTGATGATATCTAATTTAACAATTAACTGGAATATTATCACCTGTGTATTAGTGATGACATCTAATTTAACAATTACCTGGAATATTATCCACTGTGTATTCGTAATGACATCTAATTTAACAATTAACTGGAATATTATCCCCAGTGTATTAGTGATGATATCTAATTTAACAATTAACTGGAATAATATCCCCTGTGCATTAGTGATGACATCTAATTTAACAATTAACTGGAATATTATCACCTGTGTATTAGTGATGATATCTAATTTAACAATTAACTGGAATATTATCACCTGTGTATTAGTGATGAAATCTAATTTAACAATTGACTGGAATATTATCCACTGTGTATTCGTAATGACATCTAATTTAACAATTAACTGGAATATTATCACCTGTGTATTAGTGATGACATCTAATTTAACAATTAACTGGAATATGATCACCTGTGTATCAGTGATGACATCTAATTTAACAATTAACAGGAATATTATCCCCTGTGTATCAGTGATGACATCTAATTTAACAATTAACTGGAATATTATCACCTGTGTATTTGTGATGACATCTAATTTAACAATTAACTGGAATAATATCCCCTGTGCATTAGTGATGACATCTAATTTAACAATTAACTGGAATATTATCACCTGTGTATTAGTGATGATATCTAATTTAACAATTAACTGGAATATTATCACCTGTGTATTAGTGATGATATCTAATTTAACACTTAACTGGAATATTATCACCTGTGTATTAGTGATGATATCTAATTTAACAATTAACTGGAATATTATCCCCTGTGTATTAGTGATGACATCTAATTTAACAATTAACAGGAATAGTGTCACCTGTGTATTAGTGATGACATCTAATTTAACAATTAACTGGAATATTATCCCCTGTGTATCAGTGATGACATCTAATATAACAATTAACTGGAATATTATCACCTGTGTATTTGTGATGACATCTAATTTAACAATTAACTGGAATAATATCCCCTGTGCATTAGTGATGACATCTAATTTAACAATTAACTGGAATATTATCACCTGTGTATTAGTGATGATATCTAATTTAACAATTAACTGGAATATTATCACCTGTGTATTAGTGATGATATCTAATTTAACAATTAACTGGAATATTATCACCTGTGTATTTGTGATGAAATCTAATTTAACAATTAACTGGAATATTATCCACTGTGTATTCGTAATGACATCTAATTTAACAATTAACTGGAATATTATCCCCAGTGTATTAGTGATGACATCTAATTTAACAATTAACAGGAATAGTGTCACCTGTGTATTAGTGATGATATCTAATTTAAAAATTAACTGGAATATTATCACCTGTGTATTAGTGATGATATCTAATTTAAATATTAACTGGAATATTATCCCCTTTGTATTAGTGATGATATCTAATTTAACAATTAACTGGAATATTATCACCTGTGTATTAGTGATGTTATCTAATTTAACAATTAACTGGAATATTATCAGCTGTGTATTAGTGATGATGTCTAATTTAACAATTAACTGGAATATTATCCCCTGTGTATTAGTGATGATATCTAATTTAACAATTAACTGGAATATTATCCCCTGTGCATTAGTGATGTCATCTAATTTAAATATTAACAGGAATATTATCCCCTTTGTATTAGTGATGCCATCTAATTTCACAATTAACTGGAATATTATCACCTGTGTATTAGTGATGACATCTAATTTAACAATTAACTGGAATATTATCACCTGTGTATTAGTGATGATATCTAATTAAACAATTAACTGGAATATTATCCCCTGTGTATTAGTGATGACATCTAATTTAACAATTAAATGGAATATTATCACCTGTGTATTAGTGATGATATCTAATTTAACAATTATCTGGAATATTATCCCCTGTGCATGAGTGATGACATCTACTTTAACAATTAACTGGAATATTATCACCTGTGTATTAGTGACGACATCTAATTTAACAATTAAAGGGAATATTATCACCTGTGTATTAGTGATGACATCTAATTTAACAATTAACTGGAATATTATCACCTGTGTATTAGTGATGGTATCTAATTTAACAATTAACTGGAATATTATCACCTGTGTATTAGTGATGACATCTAATTTAACAATTAACTGGAATAATATCCCCTGTGCATTAGTGGTGACATCTAATTTAACAATTAACTGGAATATTATCACCTGTGTATTAGTGATGATATCTAATTTATCAATTAACTGGAATATTATCACCTGTGTATTAGTGATGATATGTAATTTAACAATTAACTGGAATATTATCACCTGTGTATCAGTGATGACATCTAATTTAACAATTAACTGGAATAATATCCCCTGTGCATTCGTGATGACATCTAATTTAACAATTAACTGGAATATTATCACCTGTGTATTAGTGATGATATCTAATTTAACAATTAACTGGAATATTATCACCTGTGTATTAGTGATGACATCTAATTTAACAATTAACTGGAATATTATCCCCTGTGTATGAGTGATGACATCTAATTTAACAATTAACTGGAATATTATCACCTGTGTATTAGTGACGACATCTAATTTAACAATCAAGGGAATATTATCACCTGTGCATTAGTGATGACATCTATTTTCACAATTAACTGGAATATTATCCACTGTGTATTTGTGATGACATCTAATTTAACAATTAACTGGAATAATATCCACTGTGCATTAGTGATGACATCTAATTTAACAATTAACTGGAATATTATCACCTGTGTATTAGTGATGATATCTAATTTAACAATTAACTGGAATATTATCACCTGTGTATTAGTGATGATATCTAATTTAACAATTAACTGGAATATTATCACCTGTGTATTAGTGATGACATCTAATTTAACAATTAACTGGAAAATTATCCCCTGTGTATTAGTGATGACATCTAATTTAACAATTAACTGGAATATTATACCCTGTGTATTAGTGATGACATCTATTTTAACAATTAACTGGAATATTATCCCCTGTGTATTAGTGATGACATCTAATTTAACAATTAACTGGAATATTATCCCCTGTGTATCAGTGATGACATCTAATTTAACAATTAACTGGAATATTATCACCTGTGTATTTGTGATGACATCTAATTTAACAATTAACTGGAATAATATCCCCTGTGCATTAGTGATGATATCTAATTTAACAATTAACTGGAATATTATCACCTGTGTATTTGTGATGATATCTAATTTAACAATTAACTGGAATATTATCACCTGTGTATTAGTGATGATATCTAATTTAACAATTAACTGGAATATTCTTTTTTCTTTTGGGCCTCCTTATCTCGAGAGACAATGGATACGCGCCTGGAGGTGGTCAGTGGTTTGTGAAGCAGCGCCTGGAGTGGCTATAAAGGCCAATTCTGGAGTGACAGGCTCTTCCACAGGTGCTGCAGAGAAATTTGTTTGTTGGGGCTGTTGCACAGTTGGCTCTCCCCTTGCGCCTCTGTCTTTTTTCCTGCCAACTACTAAGTCTCTTCGACTCGCCACAATTTAGCCCTGTCTTTATGGCTGCCCGCCAGCTCTGGCGAATGCTGGCAACTGACTCCCACGACTTGTGATCAATGTCACACGATTTCATGTCGCGTTTGCAGACGTCTTTATAACGGAGACATGGACGGCCGGTGGGTCTGATACCAGTGGCGAGCTCGCTGTACAATGTGTCTTTGGGGATCCTGCCATCTTCCATGCGGCTCACATGGCCAAGCCATCTCAAGCGCCGCTGACTCAGTAGTGTGTATAAGCTGGGGATGTTGGCCGCTTCAAGGACTTCTGTGTTGGAGATATAGTCCTGCCACCTGATGCCAAGTATTCTCCGAAGGCAGCGAAGATGGAATGAATTGAGACGTCGCTCTTGGCTGGCATACGTTGTCCAGGCCTCGCTGCCGTAGAGCAAGGTACTGAGGACACAGGCCTGATACACTCGGACTTTTGTGTTCCGTGTCAGTGCGCCATTTTCCCACACTCTCTTGGCCAGTCTGAACATAGCAGTGGAAGCCTTACCCATGCGCTTGTTGATTTCTGCATCTAGAGACAGGTTACTGGTGATAGTTGAGCCTAGGTAGGTGAACTCTTGAACCACTTCCAGAGCGTGGTCGCCAATATTGATGGATGGAGCATTTCTGACATCCTGCCCCATGATGTTCGTTTTCTTGAGGCTGATGGTTAGGCCAAATTCATTGCAGGCAGACGCAAACCTGTCGATGAGACTCTGCAGGCATTCTTCAGTGTGAGATGTTAAAGCAGCATCGTCAGCAAAGAGGAGTTCTCTGATGAGGACTTTCCGTACTTTGGACTTCGCTCTTAGACGGGCAAGGTTGAACAACCTGCCCCCTGATCTTGTGTGGAGGAAAATTCCTTCTTCAGAGGATTTGAACGCATGTGAAAGCAGCAGGGAGAAGAAAATCCCAAAAAGTGTGGGTGCGAGAACACAGCCCTGTTTCACACCACTCAGGATAGGAAAGGGCTCTGATGAGGAGCCACCATGTTGAATTGTGCCTTTCATATTGTCATGGAATGAGGTGATGATACTTAATAGCTTTGGTGGACATCCGATCTTTTCTAGTAGTCTGAAGAGACCACGTCTGCTGACGAGGTCAAAGGCTTTGGTGAGATCAATGAAAGCAATGTAGAGGGGCATCTGTTGTTCACGGCATTTCTCCTGTATCTGACGAAGGGAGAACAGCATGTCAATAGTCGATCTCTCTGCACGAAAGCCACACTGTGCCTCAGGGTAGACGCGCTCGGCCAGCTTCTGGAGCCTGTTCAGAGCGACTCGAGCAAAGACTTTCCCCACTATGCTGAGCAGGGAGATTCCACGGTAGTTGTTGCAGTCACCGCGGTCACCTTTGTTTTTATAGAGGGTGATGATGTTGGCATCGCGCATGTCCTGGGGTACTGCTCCCTCGTCCCAGCACAGGCATAGCAGTTCATGTAGTGCTGAGAGTATAGCAGGCTTGGCACTCTTGATTATTTCAGGGGTAATGCTGTCCTTCCCAGGGGCTTTTCCGCTGGCTAGGGAATCAATGGCATCACTGAGTTCCGATTTGGTTGGCTGTATGTCCAGCTCATCCATGACTGGTAGAGGCTGGGCTGCATTGAGGGCAGTCTCAGTGACAGCATTCTCCCTGGAGTACAGTTCTAGGTAGTGCTCAACCCAGCGGTCCATCTGTTTGCGTTTGTCAGTGATTATGTCCCCCGATTTAGATTTGAGGGGGGTGATCTTCTTGATGGTTGGCCCAAGAGCTCTCTTCATGCCATCATACATTCCTCTGATGTTTCCGGTGTCTGAGGCCAGCTGAATATGACTGCATAGGTGTTGCCAGTAGTCGTTTGCGCAACGCCTAGCTGTTCTTTGTGCAGTACTTCTGGCTGCTTTAAGTGCTGCGGATGTTAAATCGCTGGGGGCTTTCTTGTAGTTCAAAAGTGCAATGCGCTTAGCGGCTATGACAGGTTCCAGCTCTTCATTATGAGATTGAAACCAGTCTGCATTTCTCTTTGCACTTTTGCCGTAGGTGGTCAAAGCTGACTCATAGATGGCGTCTCTGATGTGGGCCCACTTGGTCTCAGCATCCCCTGTGGGAGTGTTTTGAAGGGCTGTTACAAGTGAATTTAGAAATTTTTGTAACAGCTGTGGGTGAGAAATTCTGCTCGTGTTGATGCGCGGGTGGCCCTTCTGCTTGGAATGATGCAACTTCTTTGGTCTGAGTCTAACCTTGCTGCACACCAGGGAGTGGTCGGTGTCGCAGTCCGCACTGTGGAAGCTGCGTGTGATTTGAACACTGTTTAAGGCGGCTCGCCTTGTGACAATGAGGTCTAGCTGGTGCCAACGACGTGATCTTGGGTGCCTCCATGAAACCTGGTGACAGGGTTTAGTGTGAAAGAACGAGTTGGTGATGCAGAGGTTATGATAGGTACACAACTCAAGCAGTCTCTGCCCGTTCTCATTCATCCTTCCAACGCCATAGCGCCCAAGGCAGGAGGGCCATGAGTCATGGTCGGCCCCAACCCTGGCATTAAAGTCCCCCAGCAGGAATAGGTGTTCGGTGTTGGGGATGCTGCTAATGATGTTATGGAGTTGTTCATAGAACTGGTCTTTAGCTTCAGGTGCGGAACAGAGTGTTGGAGCATAGATGCTGAGTAGGTGTACTGGACCAGAGGTGGTGAGCAGTCGGATGGACAGTATGCGTTCCGAGCCATTTGAGGGAGGCTCTATCATGCTGAGCAAGGAGTTTCTGATGGCGAAGCCCACTCCATGCTGTCTTGGTTCTTCAGGATCCCTGCCCTGCCAGAAGAAGGTGTAGTCTTGCTCTGCTAGAGAGCCACTCGCGGGGAGGCGAGTCTCCTGAAGTGCTGCAATGTCCACATTGAGTCTACTGAGCTCGTTGTTAATGATGGCGGTCTTCCGAGAATCGTTGATTTGTGTAAGGTCTTCCGACAGGCCAGGACACATAGTTCTGACGTTCCAGATTGCAAAGCGAAGGGCTGGTACCTTCTTTCCTTTTTTCATGTTGTTTGGTGCGGTGTATCAGTCCACCTTTCGGGCAATGACCCTGAGCTCCAAGCACCCATTGAAGCAGGCAGACTGTGGCGGGACAGAACCTTATTGACCGGGGGCTGCCCGGTTTGAGGCGGGCGGTAGCTGTCCAGTGAGGTGCAATGACCTCTCCCACCGACAAAGGCAACCCGTGGCGCCCAGTTTCTACGCCAATTTATCTGGACTTATAACCCGTAACTGCTGCCTTCCGTGTTGTTTCAGTCGCTGTGAGGCAACTATGGAGTGACCTCTCCATGGCGCATGCCTGGGCAAATTTATGGAGGTTGAGAGTTGCCCAGTCGTCAAAACCCCCCTCTCGGCCTTTCTGGTGGGGTCCAAAGGAGTGCAGGACACGACGTTTGGCACCAGTATGGCTGCAGGAACTGCCGGAAACATGCCAAAGGTGACACATGACCGCCTACGGGGTTCCGCTCCGGATTTTCTGTTAGGGTTTACTCCCTTAGCCTTGGACTCTCCCGAGACGCCCACAAGGCAGTGGGGTTGTTGGGGCCCCTACACAGGTGTAGGATGGTGCCGGTGGGAGGAGGGGATGCAAGGGGGAGGGGTAGAGGGAGGGGGTGGAGGGGGTGCAGGGGAAGGGGGTGCGGGGTGAAGATGGTGCGAGGGGGGGGCGGGCTGGGACGGGGTTGTGAGGGGGTGAGCTGAGAGGGTGGAGCAGGGAAGGGGACGGGGGTGGGGGGGGTGGAAGGGGGGTAAAAGGGGGGGGGGGGGAGGGGGGGTGGAATCTGGTGCAGGTAATAAGCCATTTCCTCAGTGCCCACCATCGACGTCCGGAAAGCTCATCCACGTCCTTCGGGAGGTGAAGCATCATTTGGCAGACTTAGAGGTGATTACATTTGCTAAGGGTTTTTTTTTTGCAGTGGTTTAAATAAAGGCATGCAGCATTGCCGACAGTGCGCTGCAGATGCTCTCCGAGCCATCTCCCGCGGGCGCTTTGAAGTTGCGGCCGGGGGGGCCGTTCGTGGATGTTTTGGGTGTTCGGGGCACCTTTTCACAGGACTTGTCTCGGGTCCCGCAGCTCCTTCTTCACCTCAATGGACTTACCGCATGCCGTGGCTGCAGACACTCTGGACTGTGAAGACAGCAGGATCGGAGATTAAAGTATCGGCAGCTGTTCTCGTCAGTTTCATCCGGATCAATTTCATTGAGAAAACAAAGAGCAGGTGTGGCTGGGGGAGGGCAGTGGGCCCAGGTAACATACACTAAACTAACTGTTAACTTTTAGATAGGGCTAAAATGAACTGATTTAAAGAGCCAGGGGAATTTAAACAGTTTAAGAGGGCAGATTGGGGGAGAAAACGTTAGGGATGGGAGCAGATGGCCATGTATAGAGTTGAACAGCAAGGGAGCTTCCTAGGGAGCTTCCAGCCCAGGAGCCATCTTGAAAACAACTGGAATATTATCACCTGTGTATTAGTGATGACATCTAATTTAACAATTAACTGGAATATTATCCCCTGTGTATTAGTGATGACATCTAATTTAACAATTAACTGGAATATTATCACCTGTGTATTAGTGATGATAACTAATTTAACAATTTACTGGAATATTATCACCTGTGTATTAGTGATGACATCTAATTTATCAATTAACTGGAATATTATCACCTGTGTATTAGTGATGATATCTAATTTAACAATTAACTGGAATATTATCACCTGTGTATTAGTGATGATATCTAATTTAACAATTAACTGGAATATTATCACCTGTGTATTAGTGATGAAATCTAATTGAACAATTAACTGGAATATTATCCACTGTGTATTCGTAATGACATCTAATTTAACAATTAACTGGAATATTATCCCCAGTGTATTAGTGATGACATCTAATTTAACAATTAACTGGAATATTATCACCTGTGTATTAGTGATGATATCTAATTTAACAATTAACTGGAATATTATCACCTGTGTATTAGTGATGATATCTAATTTAACAATTAACTGGAATAATATCCCCTGTGCATTAGTGATGACATCTAATTTAACAATTAACTGGAATATTATCACCTGTGTATTAGTGATGATATCTAATTTAACAATTAACTGGAATATTATCACCTGTGTATTAGTGATGATATCTAATTTAACAATTAACTGGAATATTATCACCTGTGTATTAGTGATGAAATCTAATTTAACAATTAACTGGAATATTATCCACTGTGTATTCGTAATGACATCTAATTTAACAATTAACTGGCATATTATCCCCTGTGTATTAGTGATGACATCTAATTTAACAATTAACTGGAATATTATCACCTGTGTATCAGTGATGACATCTAATTTAACAATTAACTGGAATATTATCACCTGTGTATTAGTGATGATATCTAATTTAACAATTAACTGGAATATTATCACCTGTGTATTAGTGATGATATCTAATTTAACAATTAACTGGAATATTATCACCTGTGTATTAGTGATGAAATCTAATTTAACAATTAACTGGAATATTATCCACTGTGTATTCGTAATGACATCTAATTTAACAATTAACTGGCATATTATCCCCTGTGTATTAGTGATGACATCTAATTTAACAATTAACTGGAATATTATCACCTGTGTATCAGTGATGACATCTAATTTAACAATTAACTGGAATATTATCCACTGTGTATCAGTGATGACATCTAATTTAACAATTAACTGGAATATTATCACCTGTGTATTTGTGATGACATCTAATTTAACAATTAACTGGAAAAATATCCCCTGTGTATTAGTGATGACATCTAATTTAACAATTAACTGGAATATTATCACCTGTGTATTAGTGATGATATCTAATTTAACAATTAACTGGAATATTATCACCTGTGCATTAGTGATGACATCTAATTTAACAATTAACTGGAATATTATCACCTGTGTATTAGTGATGATATCTAATTTAACAATTAACTGGAATATTATCACCTGTGTATTAGTGATGATATCTAATTTAACAATTAACTGGAATATTATCACCTGTGTATTAGTGATGATATCTAATTTAACAATTAACTGGAATATTATCCCCTGTGTATTAGTGATGACATCTAATTTAACAATTAACAGGAATAGTGTCACCTGTGTATTAGTGATGACATCTAATTTAACAATTAACTGGAATATTATCCCCTGTGTATCAGTGATGACATCTAATTTAACAATTAACTGGAATATTATCACCTGTGTATTTGTGATGACATCTAATTTAACAATTAACTGGAATAATATCCCCTGTGCATTAGTGATGACATCTAATTTAACAATTAACTGGAATATTATCACCTGTGTATTAGTGATGATATCTAATTTAACAATTAACTGGAATATTATCACCTGTGTATTAGTGATGATATCTAATTTAACAATTAACTGGAATATTATCACCTGTGTATTTGTGATGAAATCTAATTTAACAATTAACTGGAATATTATCCACTGTGTATTCGTAATGACATCTAATTTAACAATTAACTGGAATATTATCCCCAGTGTATTAGTGATGACATCTAATTTAACAATTAACAGGAATAGTGTCACCTGTGTATTAGTGATGATATCTAATTTAAAAATTAACTGGAATATTATCACCTGTGTATTAGTGATGATATCTAATTTAAATATTAACTGGAATATTATCCCCTTTGTATTAGTGATGATATCTAATTTAACAATTAACTGGAATATTATCACCTGTGTATTAGTGATGTTATCTAATTTAACAATTAACTGGAATATTATCACCTGTGTATTAGTGATGATGTCTAATTTAACAATTAACTGGAATATTATCCCCTGTGTATTAGTGATGATATCTAATTTAACAATTAACTGGAATATTATCCCCTGTGCATTAGTGATGTCATCTAATTTAAATATTAACAGGAATATTATCCCCTTTGTATTAGTGATGCCATCTAATTTAACAATTAACTGGAATATTATCCGCTGTGTATTAGTGATGACATCTAATTTAACAATTAAATGGAATATTATCACCTGTGTATTAGTGATGATATCTAATTTAACAATTAACTGGAATATTATCCCCTGTGCATTAGTGATGTCATCTAATTTAAATATTAACAGGAATATTATCCCCTTTGTATTAGTGATGCCATCTAATTTAACAATTAACTGGAATATTATCCCCTGTGTATTAGTGATGACATCTAATTTAACAATTAAATGGAATATTATCACCTGTGTATTAGTGATGATATCTAATTTAACAATTATCTGGAATATTATCCCCTGTGCATGAGTGATGACATCTACTTTAACAATTAACTGGAATATTATCACCTGTGTATTAGTGATGACATCTAATTTAACAATTAACTGGAATAATATCCCCTGTGCATTCGTGATGACATCTAATTTAACAATTAACTGGAATATTATCACCTGTGTATTAGTGATGGTATCTAATTTAACAATTAACTGGAATATTATCACCAGTATATTAGTGATGACATCTAATTTAACAATTAACTGGAATAATATCCCCTGTGCATTAGTGATGACATCTAATTTAACAATTAACTGGAATATTATCACCTGTGTATTAGTGATGATATCTAATTTAACAATTAACTGGAATATTATCACCTGTGTATTAGTGATGACATGTAATTTAACAATTAACTGGAATATTATCCCCTGTGTATTAGTGATGACATCTAATTTAACAATTAACTGGAATATTATCCCCTGTCTGTCAGTGACGACATCTAATTTAACAATTAACTGGAATATTATCCCCTGTGTATTTGTGGTGACATCTAATTTAACAATTAACTGGAATATTATACCCTGTGTATTAGTGATGACATCTATTTTAACAATTAACTGGAATATTATCCCCTGTGTATTAGTGATGACATCTAATTTAAGAATTAACTGGATTATTATCCCCTGTGTAGCAGTGATGACATCTAATTTAACAATTAAATGGAATATTATCACCTGTGTATTTGTGATGACATCTAATTTAACAATTAACTGGAATAATATCCCCTGTGCATTAGTGATGACATCTAATTTAACAATTAACTGGAATATTATCACCTGTGTATTAGTGATGATATCTAATTTAACAATTAACTGGAATATTATCACCTGTGTATTAGTGATGATATCTAATTTAACAATTAACTGGAATATTATCACCTGTGTATTAGTGATGAAATCTAATTTAACAATTAACTGGAATATTATCCACTGTGTATTCGTAATGACATCTAATTTAACAATTAACTGGAATATTATCCCCAGTGTATTAGTGATGACATCTAATTTAACAATTAACAGGAATAGTGTCACCTGTGTATTAGTGATGACATCTAATTTAACAATTAACTGGAATATTATCCCCTGTGTATCTGTGATGACATCTAATTTAACAATTAACTGGAATATTATCCCCTGTGTATTTGTGGTGACATCTAATTTAACAATTAACGGGAATAATATCCCCTGTGCATTAGTGATGACATCTAATTTAACAATTAACTGGAATATTATCACCTGTGTATTAGTGATGATATCTAATTTAACAATTAACTGGAATATTATCACCTGTGTATTAGTGATGATATCTAATTTAACAATTAACTGGAATATTATCAACTGTGTATTTGTGACGAAATCTAATTTAACAATTAACTGGAATATTATCCACTGTGTATTCGTATTGACATCTAATTTAACAATTAACTGGAATATTATCCCCAGTGTATTAGTGATGACATCTAATTTAACAATTAACAGGAATAGTGTCACCTGTGTATTAGTGATGATATCTAATTTAAAAATTAACTGGAATATTATCACCTGTGTATTAGTGATGATATCTAATTTAAATATTAACTGGAATATTATCCCCTTTGTATTAGTGATGATATCTAATTTAACAATTAACTGGAATATTATCACCTGTGTATTAGTGATGTTATCTAATTTAACAATTAACTGGAATATTATCACCTGTGTATTAGTGATGATGTCTAATTTAACAATTAACTGGAATATTATCCCCTGTGTATTAGTGATGATATCTAATTAAACAATTAACTGGAATATTATCCCCTGTGCATTAGTGATGTCATCTAATTTAAATATTAACAGGAATATTATCCCCTTTGTATTAGTGATGCCATCTAATTTCACAATTAACTGGAATATTATCACCTGTGTATTAGTGATGACATCTAATTTAACAATTAACTGGAATATTATCACCAGTGTATTAGTGATGATATCTAATTTAACAATTAACTGGAATATTATCCCCTGTGTATTAGTGATGACATCTAATTTAACAATTAAATGGAATATTATCACCTGTGTATTAGTGATGATATCTAATTTAACAATTATCTGGAATATTATCCCCTGTGCATGAGTGATGACATCTACTTTAACAATTAACTGGAATATTATCACCTGTGTATTAGTGACGACATCTAATTTAACAATTAAAGGGAATATTATCACCTGTGTATTAGTGATGACATCTAATTTAACAATTAACTGGAATATTATCCGCTGTGTATCAGTGATGACATCTAATTTAACAATTAACTGGAATATTATCACCTGTGTATTTGTGATGACATCTAATTTAACAATTAACTGGAATAATATCCCCTGTGCATTCGTGATGACATCTAATTTAACAATTAACTGGAATATTATCACCTGTGTATTAGTGATGGTATCTAATTTAACAATTAACTGGAATATTATCACCTGTGTATTAGTGATGATATCTAATTTAACAATTAACTGGAATATTATCACCTGTGTATTAGTGATGACATCTAATTTAACAATTAACTGGAATATTATCCCCTGTGTATTAGTGATGACATCTAATTTAACAATTAACTGGAATAATATCCCCTGTGTATTAGTGATGAAATGTAATTTAACAATTAACTGGAATATTATCACCTGTGTATTTGTGATGATATCTAATTTAACAATTAACTGGAATATTATCCCCTGTGTATTAGTGATGATATCTAATTTAACAATTAACTGGAATATTATCACCTGTGTATTAGTGATGATATCTAATTTAACAATTAACTGGAATATTATCACCTGTGTATTAGTGATGATATGTAATTTAACAATTAACTGGAATATTATCACCTGTGTATTAGTGATGACATCTAATTTAACAATTAACTGGAATATTATCCCCTGTGTATTAGTGATGACATCTAATTTAACAATTAGCTGGAATATTATCCCCTGTCTGTCAGTGACGACATCTAATTTAACAATTAACTGGAATATTATCCCCTGTGTATTTGTGGTGACATCTAATTTAACAATTAACTGGAATATTATCCCCTGTGTATTAGTGATGATATCTAATTTAACAATTAACTGGAATATTATCCCATGTGTATTAGTGATGACATCAAATTTAACAATTAACTGGAATATTATCACCTGTGTCTTCGTGATGACATCTAATTTAACAATTAACTGGAATATTATCACCTGTGTATTAGTGATGACATCTAATTTAACAATTAACTGGAATATTATCCCCTGTGTATTTGTGATGACATCTAATTTAACAATTAACTGGAATATTATCACCTGTGCATTAGTGATGACATCTAATTTAACAATTAAAGGGAATATTATCACCTGTGTATTAGTGATGACATCTAATTTAACAATTAACTGGAATATTATCCCCTGTGTATTAGTGATGATATCTAATTTAACAATTATCTGGAATATTATCCCCTGTGTATTAGTGATGACATCTAATTTAACAATTAACTGGAATATTATACCCTGTGCATGAGTGATGATATCTAATTTAACAATTAACTGGAATATTATCACCTGTGTATTAGTGATGAAATCTAATTTAACAATTAACTGGAATATTATCCCCTGTGTATTAGTGATGACATCTAATTTAACAATTAACTGGAATATTATCCCCTGTGTATTAGTGATGACATCTCATTTAAATATTAACTGGAATATTATCCCCTTTGTAATAGTGATGACATCTAATTTCACAATTAACTGGAATATTATCACCTGTGTATTAGTGATGACATCTAATTTAACAATTAACTGGAATATTATCACCTGTGTATTAGTGATGATATCTAATTTAACAATTAACTGGAATATTATCCCCTGTGTATTAGTGATGACATCTAATTTAACAATTATCTGGAATATTATCCCCTGTGCATGAGTGATGACATCTACTTTAACAATTAACTGGAATATTATCACCTGTGTATTAGTGATGACATCTAATTTAACAATTAACTGGAATATTATCACCTGTGTATTAGTGATGACATCTAATTTAACAATTAAAGGGAATATTATCACCTGTGTATTAGTGATGACATCTAATTTAACAATTAACTGGAATATTATCCCCTGTGTATTAGTGATGATATCTAATTTAACAATTAACTGGAATATTATACCCAGTGCATTAGTGATGACATCTAATTTAACAATTAACTGGAATATAATCCCCTGTGCATGAGTGATGATATCTAATTTAACAATTAACTGGAATATCATCACCTGTGTATTAGTGATGAAATCTAATTTAACAATTAACTGGAATATTATCCCCTGTGTATTGGTGATGACATCTAATTTAAATATTAACTGGAATATTATCCCCTTTGTAATAGTGATGACATCGAATTTCACAATTAACTGGAATATTATCACCTGTGTATTAGTGATGGCATCTAATTTAACAATTAACTGGAATATTATCACCTGTGTATTAGTGATGACATCTAATTTAACAATTAACTGGAATATTATCCGCTGTGTATTGGTGATGATGTCTAATTTAACAATTATCTGGAATATTATCCCCTGTGCATGAGTGATGACATCTACTTTAACAATTAACTGGAATATTATCACCTGTGTATTAGTGACGACATCTAATTTAACAATTAAAGGGAATATTATCACCTGTGTATTAGTGATGACATCTAATTTAACAATTAACTGGAATATTATCACCTGTGTATTAGTGATGACATCTAATTTAACAATTAACTGGAATATTATCACCTGTGTATTTGTGATGACATCTAATTTAACAATTAACTGGAATAATATCCCCTGTGCATTCGTGATGACATCTAATTTAACAATTAACTGGAATATTATCACCTGTGTATTAGTGATGGTATCTAATTTACCAATTAACTGGAATATTATCACCTGTGTATTAGTGATGATATCTAATTTAACAATTAACTGGAATATTATCACCTGTGCATTAGTGATGACATCTAATTTAACAATTAACTGGAATATTATCACCTGTGTATTAGTGATGATATCTAATTTAACAATTAACTGGAATATTATAACCTGTGTATTAGTGATGATATCTAATTTAACAATTAACTGGAATATTATCACCTGTGTATTAGTGATGATATCTAATTTAACAATTAACCGGAATATTATCCCAGTGTATTAGTGATGACATCTAATTTAACAATTAACTGGAATAATATCCCCTGTGCATTAGTGATGACATCTAATTTAACAATTAACTGGAATATTATCACCTGTGTATTAGTGATGATATCTAATTTAACAATTAACTGGAATATTATAACCTGTGTATTAGTGATGATATGTAATTTAACAATTAACTGGAATATTATCACCTGTGTATTAGTGATGACATCTAATTTAACAATTAACTGGAATATTATGCCCTGTGTGTTAGTGATGACATCTAATTTAAGAATTAACTGGAATATTATCCCCTGTCTATCAGAGACGACATCTAATTTAACAATTAACTGGAATATTATCACCTGTGTCTTCGTGATGACATCTAATTTAACAATTAACTGGAATATTATCACCTGTGTATTAGTGATGACATCTAATTTAACAATTAACTGGAATATTATCCCCTGTGTATTTGTGATGACATCTAATTTAACAATTAACTGGAATATTATCACCTGTGTATTAGTGATGACATCTAATTTAACAATTAAAGGGAATATTATCACCTGTGTATTAGTGATGACATCTAATTTAACAATTAACTGGAATATTATCCCCTGTGTATTAGTGATGATATCTAATTTAACAAGCAACTGGAATATTATCCCCTGTGTATTAGTGATGACATCTAATTTAACAATTAACTGGAATAGTGTCACCTGTGTAGTAGTGATGATATCTAATTTAACAATTAACTGGAATATTATCCCCTGTGCATGAGTGATGAAATCTAATTTAAAAATTAACTGGAATATTATACCCAGTGCATTAGTGATGACATCTATTTTCACAATTAACTGGAATATTATCACCTGTGTATTAGTGATGATATCTAATTTAACAATTAACCGGAATATTATCACCTGTGTATTAGTGATGACATCGAATTTAACAATTAACTGGAATATTATCACCTGTGTATTAGTGATGATATCTAATTTAAATATTAACTGGAATATTATCCCCTTTGTATTAGTGATGATATCTAATTTAACAATTAACTGGAATATTATCACCTGTGTATTAGTGATGTTATCTAATTTAACAATTAACTGGAATATTATCACCTGTGTATTAGTGATGATATCTAATTTAACAATTAACTGGAATATTATCCCCTGTGTATTAGTGATGATATCTAATTTAACAATTCACTGGAATATTTCCCCTGTGTATTAGTGATGACATCTAATTTAACAATTAACTGGAATATTATCCCCTGTGTATTAGTGATGACATCTAATTTCACTATTAGCTGGAATATTATCACCTGTGTATTAGTGATGACATCTAATTTAACAATTAACTGGAATATTATCACCTGTGTATTAGTGATGATATCTAATTTAAAAATTAAATGGAATATTATCACCTGTGTATTAGTGATGATATCTAATTTAACAATTAACCGGAATATTATCAACTGTGTATTAGTGATGACATCGAATTTAACAATTAACTGGAATATTATCACCTGTGTATTAGTGAAGATATCTAATTTAAATATTAACTGGAATATTATCCCCTTTGTATTAGTGATGATATCTAATTTAAAAATTAACTGGAATATTATCACCTGTGTATTAGTGATGTTATCTAATTTAACAATTAACTGGAATATTATCACCTGTGTATTAGTGATGATATCTAATTTAACAATTAACTGGAATATTATCCACTGTGTATTAGTGATGACATCTAATTTAACAATTAACTGGAATATTATCACCTGTGTATGTGTGATGACATCTAATCTAACAATTAACTGGAATAATATCCCCTGTGCATTCGTGATATCTAATTTAACAATTAACTGGAATATTATCACCTGTGTATTAGTGATGACATCTAATTTAACAATTAAATGGTATATTATCCCCTGTGTATTAGTGATGATATCTAATTTACAAATTAACTGGAATATTATCACCTGTGTATTAGTGATGATATCTAATTTAACAATTAACTGGAATATTATCACCTGTGTATTAGTGATGACATCTAATTTAACAATTACCTGGAATATTATCCCCTGTGTATTTGTGATGACATCTAATTTAACAATTAACTGGAATATTATCACCTGTGTATTAGTGATGACATCTAATTTAACAATTAAAGGGAATATTATAACCTGTGTATTAGTGATGACATCTAATTTAACAATTAACTGGAAAATTATCCCCTGTGTATTAGTGATGATATCTAATTTAACAATTAACTGGAATATTATCCCCTGTGTATTAGTGATGACATCTAATTTAACAATTAACTGGAATATTATCCCCTGTGTATTCGTGATGACATCTAATTTAACAATTAACTGGAATAGTGTCACCTGTGTAGTAGTGATGATATCTAATTTAACAATTAACTGGAATATTATCCCCAGTGCATGAGTGATGATATCTAATTTAACAATTAACTGGAATATTATCACCTGTGTATTAGTGATGAAATCTAATTTAACAATTAACTGGAATATTATCCCCTGTGTATTAGTGATGACATCTAATTTAACAATTAACTGGAATAGTGTCACCTGTGTATTAGTGATGATATCTAATGTAAAAATTAACTGGAATATTATCACCTGTGTATTAGTGATGATATCTAATTTAACAATTAACCGGAATATTATCACCTGTGTATTAGTGATGACATCGAATTTAACAATTAACTGGAATGTTATCACCTGTGTATTAGTGATGATATCTAATTTAAATATTAACTGGAATATTATCCCCTTTGTATTAGTGATGATATCTAATTTAACAATTAACTGGAATATTATCACCTGTGTATTAGTGATGTTATCTAATTTAACAATTAACTGGAATATAATCACCTGTGTATTAGTGATGATATCTAATTTAACAATTAACTGGAATATTATCCACTGTGTATTAGTGATGATATCTAATTTAACAATTAACTGGAATATTATCCCCTGTGTATTAGTGATGACATCTAATTTAACAATTAACTGGAATATTATCCCCTGTGTATTAGTGATGACATCTAATTTCACAATTAACTGGAATATTATCACCTGTGTATTAGTGATGACATCTAATTTAACAATTTACTGGAATATTATCCCCTGTGTATTAGTGATGACATCTAATTTAACAATTAACTGGAATATTATCCGCTGTGTATCAGTGATGACATCTAATTTAACAATTAACTGGAATATTATCACCTGTGTATTTGTGATGACATCTAATTTAACAATTAACTGGAATAATATCCCCTTTGTATTAGTGATGACATCTAATTTAACAATTAACTGGAATATTATCCGCTGTGTATCAGTGATGACATCTAATTTAACAATTAACTGGAATATTATCCGCTGTGTATTAGTGATGACATCTAATTTAACAATTAACTGGAATATTATCCGCTGTGTATCAGTGATGACATCTAATTTAACAATTAACTGGAATATTATCCCCTGTGTATTAGTGATGACATCTAATTTAACAATTAACTGGAATATTATCCGCTGTGCATCAGTGATGACATCTAATTTAACAATTAACTGGAATATTATCACCTGTGTATTAGTGATGATATCTAATTTAACAATTAACTGGAATATTATCACCTGTGCATTCGTGATGACATCTAATTTAACAATTAACTGGAATATTATCACCTGTGTAATGGTGATGGTATCTAATTTAACAATTAACTGGAATATTATCCCCTGTGTATTAGTGATGATATCTAATTTAACAATTAACTGGAATATTATCACCTGTGTATTAGTGATGACATCTAATTTAACAATTAACTGGAATAATATCCCCTGTGTATTAGTGATGACATCTAATTTAACAATTAACTGGAATAATATCACCTGTGTATTAGTGATGATATCTAATTTAACAATTAACTGGAATATTATCCCCTGTGTATTAGTGATGATATCTAATTTAACAATTAACTGGAATATTATCCCCTGTGCATTAGTGATGACATCTAATTTAACAATTAACTGGAATATTATCCCCTGTGTATTAGTGATGACATCTAATTTAACAATTAACTGGAATATTATCCCCTGTGCATTAGTGATGACATCTAATTTAACAATTAACTGGAATATTATCCCCTGTGCATGAGTGATGACATCTACTTTAACAATTAACTGGAATATTATCACCTGTGTATTAGTGATAACATCTAATTTAACAATTAACTGGAATATTATCACCTGTGTATCAGTGATGACATCTAATTTAACAATTAACTGGAATATTATCACCTGTGTATTTGTGATGACATCTAATTTAACAATTAACTGGAATAATATCCCCTGTGCATGAGTGATGACATCTACTTTAACAATTAACTGGAATATTATCACCTGTGTATTAGTGATAACATCTAATTTAACAATTAACTGGAATATTATCACCTGTGTATCAGTGATGACATCTAATTTAACAATTAACTGGAATATTATCACCTGTGTATTTGTGATGACATCTAATTTAACAATTAACTGGAATAATATCCCCTGTGCATTCGTGATGACATCTAATTTAACAATTAACTGGAATATTATCACCTGTGTATTAGTGATGGTATCTAATTTAACAATTAACTGGAATATTATCACCTGTGTATTAGTGATGATATCTAATTTAACAATTAACTGGAATATTATCACCTGTGTATTAGTGATGACATCTAATTTAACAATTAACTGGAATATTATCCTCTGTGTATTAGTGATGACATCTAATTTAACAATTAACTGGAATAATATCCCCTGTGCATTAGTGATGACATCTAATTTAACAATTAACTGGAATATTATCACCTGTTTATTAGTGATGATATCTAATTTAACAATTAACTGGAATATTATCACCTGTGGATTAGTGATGATATGTAGTTTAACAATTAACTGGAATATTATCACCTGTGTATTAGTGATGACATCTAATTTAACAACTAACTGGAATATTATCACCTGTGTATTAGTGATGACATCTAATTTAACAATTAACTGGAATATTATCACCTGTGTATTAGTGATGATATGTAGTTTAACAATTAACTGGAATATTATCCCCTGTGTATTAGTGATGATATCTAATTTCACAATTAACTGGAATATTATCCCCTGTGTCTTCGTGATGACATCTAATTTAACAATTAACTGCAATATTATTCCCTGTGTATCAGTGATGACATCTAATTTAACAATGAACTGGAATATTATCCCCTGTGTATTAGTGATGACATCTAATTTAACAATTAACTGGAATATTATCACCTGTGTATTAGTGATGACATCTAATTTAACAATTAAAGGGAATATTATCACCTGTGTATTAGTGTTGACATCTAATTTAACAATTAACTGGAATACTATCCCCTGTGTATTAGTGATGACATCTAATTTAACAATTAACTGGAATATTATCCCCTGTGTATTAGTGATGACATCTAATTTAACAATTAACTGGAATATTATCCCCAGTGCATTAGTGATGACATCTAATTTAACAATTAACTGGAATAGTGTCACCTGTGTAGTAGTGATGATATCTAATTTAACAATTAACTGGAATATTATCCCCTGTGCATGAGTGATGATATCTAATTTAACAATTAACTGGAATATTATCACCTGTGTATTAGTGATGACATCTAATTTAACAATTAAATGGAATATTATCCCCTGTGTATTAGTGATGTTATCTAATTTACAAATTAACTGGAATATTATCACCTGTGTATTAGTGATGATATCTAATTTAACAATTAACTGGAATATTATCACCTGTGTATTAGTGATGACATCTAATTTAACAATTACCTGGAATATTATCCCCTGTGTATTTGTGATGACATCTAATTTAACAATTAACTGGAATATTATCACCTGTGTATTAGTGATGACATCTAATTTAACAATTAAAGGGAATATTATCACCTGTGTATTCGTGATGACATCTAATTTAACAATTAACTGGAATATTATCCCCTGTGTATTAGTGATGATATCGAATTTAACAATTAACTGGAATATTATCCCCTGTATATTAGTGATGACATCTAATTTAACAATTAACTGGAATATTATACCCAGTGCATTAGTGATGACATCTAATTTAACAATTAACTGGAATATTATCCCCTGTGTATTCGTGATGACATCTAATTTAACAATTAACTGGAATAGTGTCACCTGTGTATTAGTGATGATATCTAATTTAACAATTAACTGGAATATTATCCCCAGTGCATGAGTGATGATATCTAATTTAACAATTAACTGGAATATTATCCCCTGTGTATTAGTGATGAAATGTAATTTAACAATTAACTGGAATATTATCCCCTGTGTATTAGTGATGACATCTAATTTAACAATTAACTGGAATATTATCCCCAGTGTATTAGTGATGACATCTAATTTAACAATTAACAGGAATAGTGTCACCTGTGTATTAGTGATGACATCTAATTTAAAAATTAACTGGAATATTATCACCTGTGTATTAGTGATGATATCTAATTTAAAAATTAACTGGAATATTATCACCTGTGTATTAGTGATGATATCTAATTTAACAATTAACCGGAATATTATCAACTGTGTATTAGTGATGACATCGAATTTAACAATTAACTGGAATATTATCACCTGTGTATTAGTGATGATATCTAATTTAAATATTAACTGGAATATTATCACCTTTGTATTAGTGATGATATCTAATTTAACAATTAACTGGAATATTATCACCTGTGTATTAGTGATGTTATCTAATTTAACAATTAACTGGAATATTATCACCTGTGTATTAGTGATGATATCTAATTTAACAATTAACTGGAATATTACCACTGTGTATTAGTGATGATATCTAATTTAACAATTAACTGGAATATTATCCCCTGTGTATTAGTGATGACATCTAATTTTACAATTAACTGGAATATTATCCCCTGTGTATTAGTGATGACATCTAATTTCACAATTAACTGGAATATTATCACCTGTGTATTAGTGATGACATCTAATTTAACAATTAACTGGAATATTATCACCTGTGTATTAGTGATGAGATCTAATTTAACAATTAACTGGAATATTATCCCCTGTGTATTAGTGATGACATCTAATTTAACAATTAACTGGAATATTATCCCCTGTGTATTAGTGATGACATCTAATTTAACAATTAACTGGAATATTATCCGCTGTGTATCAGCGATGACATCTAACTTAACAATTAACTGGAATATTATCACCTGTGTATTTGTGATGACATCTAATCTAACAATTAACTGGAATAATATCCCCTGTGCATTCGTGATGACATCTAATTTAACAATTAACTGGAATATTATCACCTGTGTATTAGTGATGAAATGTAATTTAACAATTAACAGGAATAGTGTCACCTGTGTATTAGTGATGATATCTAATTTAAAAATTAACTGGAATATTATCACCTGTGTATTAGTGATGACATCTAATTTAACAATTAACTGGAATATTTTCCCCTGTGTATTAGTGATGACATCTAATTTAACAATTAACTGGAATAATATCCCCTGTGCATTATTGATGATATCTAATTTAACAATTAACTGGAATATTATCACCTGTGTATTAGTGATGATATGTAGTTTAACAATTAACTGGAATATTATCACCTGTGTATTAGTGATGACATCTAATTTAACAATTAACTGGAATATTATCACCTGTGTATTAGTGATGACATCTAATTTAACAATTAACTGGAATATTATCACCTGTGTATTAGTGATGATATGTAGTTTAACAATTAACTGGAATATTATCACCTGTGTATTAGTGATGACATCTAATTTAACAATTAACTGGAATAATATCCCCTGTGTATTAGTGATGACATCTAATTTAACAATTAACTGGAATAATATCACCTGTGTATTAGTGATGATATCTAATTTAACAATTAACTGGAATATTATCCCCTGTGTATTAGTGATGATATCTAATTTAACAATTAACTGGAATATTATCCCCTGTGCATTAGTGATGACATCTAATTTAACAATTAACTGGAATATTATCCCCAGTGTATTAGTGATGACATCTAATTTAACAATTAACTGGAATATTATCACCTGTGTATCAGTGATGACATCTAATTTAACAATTAACTGGAATAATATCCCCTGTGCATTAGTGATGACATCTAATTTAACAATTAACTGGAATATTATCCCCAGTGTATTAGTGAGGACATCTAATTTAACAATTAACTGGAATATTATCCCCAGTGTATTAGTGATGACATCTAATTTAACAATTAACTGGAATATTATCACCTGTGTATTAGTGATGATATCTAATTTAACAATTAACTGGAATATTATCACCTGTGTATTAGTGATGATATGTAGTTTAACAATTAACTGGAATATTATCACCTGTGTATTAGTGATGACATCTAATTTAACAATTAACTGGAATATTATCCCCTGTGTATTAGTGATGACATCTAATTTAACAATTAACTGGAATATTATCCCCTGTCTATCAGTGACGGCATCTAATTTAACAATTAACTGGAATATTATCCCCTGTGTATTAGTGATGATATCTAATTTGACAATTAACCGGAATATTATCCCCTGTGCATGAGTGATGACATCTACTTTAACAATTAACTGGAATATTATCACCTGTGTATTAGTGATGATATCTAATTTAAATATTAACTGGAATATTATCCCCTTTGTATTAGTGATGATATCTAATTTAACAATTAACTGGAATATTATCACCTGTGTATTAGTGATGTTATCTAATTTAACAATTAACTGGAATATTATCACCTGTGTATTAGTGATGATATCTAATTTAACAATTAACTGGAATATTATCCCCTGTGTATTAGTGATGATATCTAATTTAACAATTCACTGGAATATTTCCCCTGTGTATTAGTGATGACATCTAATTTAACAATTAACTGGAATATTATCCCCTGTGTATTAGTGATGACATCTAATTTCACAATTAGCTGGAATATTATCACCTGTGTATTAGTGATGACATCTAATTTAACAATTAACTGGAATATTATCACCTGTGTATTAGTGATGATATCTAATTTAAAAATTAAATGGAATATTATCACCTGTGTATTAGTGATGATATCTAATTTAACAATTAACCGGAATATTATCAACTGTGTATTAGTGATGACATCGAATTTAACAATTAACTGGAATATTATCACCTGTGTATTAGTGAAGATATCTAATTTAAATATTAACTGGAATATTATCCCCTTTGTATTAGTGATGATATCTAATTTAAAAATTAACTGGAATATTATCACCTGTGTATTAGTGATGTTATCTAATTTAACAATTAACTGGAATATTATCACCTGTGTATTAGTGATGATATCTAATTTAACAATTAACTGGAATATTATCCACTGTGTATTAGTGATGACATCTAATTTAACAATTAACTGGAATATTATCACCTGTGTATTTGTGATGACATCTAATCTAACAATTAACTGGAATAATATCCCCTGTGCATTCGTGATATCTAATTTAACAATTAACTGGAATATTATCACCTGTGTATTAGTGATGACATCTAATTTAACAATTAAATGGTATATTATCCCCTGTGTATTAGTGATGATATCTAATTTACAAATTAACTGGAATATTATCACCTGTGTATTAGTGATGATATCTAATTTAACAATTAACTGGAATATTATCACCTGTGTATTAGTGATGACATCTAATTTAACAATTACCTGGAATATTATCCCCTGTGTATTTGTGATGACATCTAATTTAACAATTAACTGGAATATTATCACCTGTGTATTAGTGATGACATCTAATTTAACAATTAAAGGGAATATTATAACCTGTGTATTAGTGATGACATCTAATTTAACAATTAACTGGAAAATTATCCCCTGTGTATTAGTGATGATATCTAATTTAACAATTAACTGGAATATTATCCCCTGTGTATTAGTGATGACATCTAATTTAACAATTAACTGGAATATTATCCCCTGTGTATTCGTGATGACATCTAATTTAACAATTAACTGGAATAGTGTCACCTGTGTAGTAGTGATGATATCTAATTTAACAATTAACTGGAATATTATCCCCAGTGCATGAGTGATGATATCTAATTTAACAATTAACTGGAATATTATCACCTGTGTATTAGTGATGAAATCTAATTTAACAATTAACTGGAATATTATCCCCTGTGTATTAGTGATGACATCTAATTTAACAATTAACTGGAATATTATCCCCAGTGTATTAGTGATGACATCTAATTTAACAATTAACAGGAATAGTGTCACCTGTGTATTAGTGATGATATCTAATGTAAAAATTAACTGGAATATTATCACCTGTGTATTAGTGATGATATCTAATTTAACAATTAACCGGAATATTATCACCTGTGTATTAGTGATGACATCGAATTTAACAATTAACTGGAATGTTATCACCTGTGTATTAGTGATGATATCTAATTTAAATATTAACTGGAATATTATCCCCTTTGTATTAGTGATGATATCTAATTTAACAATTAACTGGAATATTATCACCTGTGTATTAGTGATGTTATCTAATTTAACAATTAACTGGAATATAATCACCTGTGTATTAGTGATGATATCTAATTTAACAATTAACTGGAATATTATCCACTGTGTATTAGTGATGATATCTAATTTAACAATTAACTGGAATATTATCCCCTGTGTATTAGTGATGACATCTAATTTAACAATTAACTGGAATATTATCCCCTGTGTATTAGTGATGACATCTAATTTCACAATTAACTGGAATATTATCACCTGTGTATTAGTGATGACATCTAATTTAACAATTTACTGGAATATTATCCCCTGTGTATTAGTGATGACATCTAATTTAACAATTAACTGGAATATTATCCGCTGTGTATCAGTGATGACATCTAATTTAACAATTAACTGGAATATTATCACCTGTGTATTTGTGATGACATCTAATTTAACAATTAACTGGAATAATATCCCCTTTGTATTAGTGATGACATCTAATTTAACAATTAACTGGAATATTATCCGCTGTGTATCAGTGATGACATCTAATTTAACAATTAACTGGAATATTATCCGCTGTGTATTAGTGATGACATCTAATTTAACAATTAACTGGAATATTATCCGCTGTGTATCAGTGATGACATCTAATTTAACAATTAACTGGAATATTATCCCCTGTGTATTAGTGATGACATCTAATTTAACAATTAACTGGAATATTATCCGCTGTGCATCAGTGATGACATCTAATTTAACAATTAACTGGAATATTATCACCTGTGTATTAGTGATGATATCTAATTTAACAATTAACTGGAATATTATCACCTGTGCATTCGTGATGACATCTAATTTAACAATTAACTGGAATATTATCACCTGTGTAATGGTGATGGTATCTAATTTAACAATTAACTGGAATATTATCCCCTGTGTATTAGTGATGATATCTAATTTAACAATTAACTGGAATATTATCACCTGTGTATTAGTGATGACATCTAATTTAACAATTAACTGGAATAATATCCCCTGTGTATTAGTGATGACATCTAATTTAACAATTAACTGGAATAATATCACCTGTGTATTAGTGATGATATCTAATTTAACAATTAACTGGAATATTATCCCCTGTGTATTAGTGATGATATCTAATTTAACAATTAACTGGAATATTATCCCCTGTGCATTAGTGATGACATCTAATTTAACAATTAACTGGAATATTATCCCCTGTGTATTAGTGATGACATCTAATTTAACAATTAACTGGAATATTATCCCCTGTGCATTAGTGATGACATCTAATTTAACAATTAACTGGAATATTATCCCCTGTGCATGAGTGATGACATCTACTTTAACAATTAACTGGAATATTATCACCTGTGTATTAGTGATAACATCTAATTTAACAATTAACTGGAATATTATCACCTGTGTATCAGTGATGACATCTAATTTAACAATTAACTGGAATATTATCACCTGTGTATTTGTGATGACATCTAATTTAACAATTAACTGGAATAATATCCCCTGTGCATGAGTGATGACATCTACTTTAACAATTAACTGGAATATTATCACCTGTGTATTAGTGATAACATCTAATTTAACAATTAACTGGAATATTATCACCTGTGTATCAGTGATGACATCTAATTTAACAATTAACTGGAATATTATCACCTGTGTATTTGTGATGACATCTAATTTAACAATTAACTGGAATAATATCCCCTGTGCATTCGTGATGACATCTAATTTAACAATTAACTGGAATATTATCACCTGTGTATTAGTGATGGTATCTAATTTAACAATTAACTGGAATATTATCACCTGTGTATTAGTGATGATATCTAATTTAACAATTAACTGGAATATTATCACCTGTGTATTAGTGATGACATCTAATTTAACAATTAACTGGAATATTATCCTCTGTGTATTAGTGATGACATCTAATTTAACAATTAACTGGAATAATATCCCCTGTGCATTAGTGATGACATCTAATTTAACAATTAACTGGAATATTATCACCTGTTTATTAGTGATGATATCTAATTTAACAATTAACTGGAATATTATCACCTGTGGATTAGTGATGATATGTAGTTTAACAATTAACTGGAATATTATCACCTGTGTATTAGTGATGACATCTAATTTAACAACTAACTGGAATATTATCACCTGTGTATTAGTGATGACATCTAATTTAACAATTAACTGGAATATTATCACCTGTGTATTAGTGATGATATGTAGTTTAACAATTAACTGGAATATTATCCCCTGTGTATTAGTGATGATATCTAATTTCACAATTAACTGGAATATTATCCCCTGTGTCTTCGTGATGACATCTAATTTAACAATTAACTGCAATATTATTCCCTGTGTATCAGTGATGACATCTAATTTAACAATGAACTGGAATATTATCCCCTGTGTATTAGTGATGACATCTAATTTAACAATTAACTGGAATATTATCACCTGTGTATTAGTGATGACATCTAATTTAACAATTAAAGGGAATATTATCACCTGTGTATTAGTGTTGACATCTAATTTAACAATTAACTGGAATACTATCCCCTGTGTATTAGTGATGACATCTAATTTAACAATTAACTGGAATATTATCCCCTGTGTATTAGTGATGACATCTAATTTAACAATTAACTGGAATATTATCCCCAGTGCATTAGTGATGACATCTAATTTAACAATTAACTGGAATAGTGTCACCTGTGTAGTAGTGATGATATCTAATTTAACAATTAACTGGAATATTATCCCCTGTGCATGAGTGATGATATCTAATTTAACAATTAACTGGAATATTATCACCTGTGTATTAGTGATGACATCTAATTTAACAATTAAATGGAATATTATCCCCTGTGTATTAGTGATGTTATCTAATTTACAAATTAACTGGAATATTATCACCTGTGTATTAGTGATGATATCTAATTTAACAATTAACTGGAATATTATCACCTGTGTATTAGTGATGACATCTAATTTAACAATTACCTGGAATATTATCCCCTGTGTATTTGTGATGACATCTAATTTAACAATTAACTGGAATATTATCACCTGTGTATTAGTGATGACATCTAATTTAACAATTAAAGGGAATATTATCACCTGTGTATTCGTGATGACATCTAATTTAACAATTAACTGGAATATTATCCCCTGTGTATTAGTGATGATATCGAATTTAACAATTAACTGGAATATTATCCCCTGTATATTAGTGATGACATCTAATTTAACAATTAACTGGAATATTATACCCAGTGCATTAGTGATGACATCTAATTTAACAATTAACTGGAATATTATCCCCTGTGTATTCGTGATGACATCTAATTTAACAATTAACTGGAATAGTGTCACCTGTGTATTAGTGATGATATCTAATTTAACAATTAACTGGAATATTATCCCCAGTGCATGAGTGATGATATCTAATTTAACAATTAACTGGAATATTATCCCCTGTGTATTAGTGATGAAATGTAATTTAACAATTAACTGGAATATTATCCCCTGTGTATTAGTGATGACATCTAATTTAACAATTAACTGGAATATTATCCCCAGTGTATTAGTGATGACATCTAATTTAACATTTAACAGGAATAGTGTCACCTGTGTATTAGTGATGACATCTAATTTAAAAATTAACTGGAATATTATCACCTGTGTATTAGTGATGATATCTAATTTAAAAATTAACTGGAATATTATCACCTGTGTATTAGTGATGATATCTAATTTAACAATTAACCGGAATATTATCAACTGTGTATTAGTGATGACATCGAATTTAACAATTAACTGGAATATTATCACCTGTGTATTAGTGATGATATCTAATTTAAATATTAACTGGAATATTATCACCTTTGTATTAGTGATGATATCTAATTTAACAATTAACTGGAATATTATCACCTGTGTATTAGTGATGTTATCTAATTTAACAATTAACTGGAATATTATCACCTGTGTATTAGTGATGATATCTAATTTAACAATTAACTGGAATATTACCACTGTGTATTAGTGATGATATCTAATTTAACAATTAACTGGAATATTATCCCCTGTGTATTAGTGATGACATCTAATTTTACAATTAACTGGAATATTATCCCCTGTGTATTAGTGATGACATCTAATTTCACAATTAACTGGAATATTATCACCTGTGTATTAGTGATGACATCTAATTTAACAATTAACTGGAATATTATCACCTGTGTATTAGTGATGAGATCTAATTTAACAATTAACTGGAATATTATCCCCTGTGTATTAGTGATGACATCTAATTTAACAATTAACTGGAATATTATCCCCTGTGTATTAGTGATGACATCTAATTTAACAATTAACTGGAATATTATCCGCTGTGTATCAGCGATGACATCTAACTTAACAATTAACTGGAATATTATCACCTGTGTATTTGTGATGACATCTAATCTAACAATTAACTGGAATAATATCCCCTGTGCATTCGTGATGACATCTAATTTAACAATTAACTGGAATATTATCACCTGTGTATTAGTGATGAAATGTAATTTAACAATTAACAGGAATAGTGTCACCTGTGTATTAGTGATGATATCTAATTTAAAAATTAACTGGAATATTATCACCTGTGTATTAGTGATGACATCTAATTTAACAATTAACTGGAATATTTTCCCCTGTGTATTAGTGATGACATCTAATTTAACAATTAACTGGAATAATATCCCCTGTGCATTATTGATGATATCTAATTTAACAATTAACTGGAATATTATCACCTGTGTATTAGTGATGATATGTAGTTTAACAATTAACTGGAATATTATCACCTGTGTATTAGTGATGACATCTAATTTAACAATTAACTGGAATATTATCACCTGTGTATTAGTGATGACATCTAATTTAACAATTAACTGGAATATTATCAGCTGTGTATTAGTGATGATATGTAGTTTAACAATTAACTGGAATATTATCACCTGTGTATTAGTGATGACATCTAATTTAACAATTAACTGGAATAATATCCCCTGTGTATTAGTGATGACATCTAATTTAACAATTAACTGGAATAATATCACCTGTGTATTAGTGATGATATCTAATTTAACAATTAACTGGAATATTATCCCCTGTGTATTAGTGATGATATCTAATTTAACAATTAACTGGAATATTATCCCCTGTGCATTAGTGATGACATCTAATTTAACAATTAACTGGAATATTATCCCCAGTGTATTAGTGATGACATCTAATTTAACAATTAACTGGAATATTATCACCTGTGTATCAGTGATGACATCTAATTTAACAATTAACTGGAATAATATCCCCTGTGCATTAGTGATGACATCTAATTTAACAATTAACTGGAATATTATCCCCAGTGTATTAGTGAGGACATCTAATTTAACAATTAACTGGAATATTATCCCCAGTGTATTAGTGATGACATCTAATTTAACAATTAACTGGAATATTATCACCTGTGTATTAGTGATGATATCTAATTTAACAATTAACTGGAATATTATCACCTGTGTATTAGTGATGATATGTAGTTTAACAATTAACTGGAATATTATCACCTGTGTATTAGTGATGACATCTAATTTAACAATTAACTGGAATATTATCCCCTGTGTATTAGTGATGACATCTAATTTAACAATTAACTGGAATATTATCCCCTGTCTATCAGTGACGACATCTAATTTAACAATTAACTGGAATATTATCCCCTGTGTATTAGTGATGATATCTAATTTGACAATTATCTGGAATATTATCCCCTGTGCATGAGTGATGACATCTACTTTAACAATTAACTGGAATATTATCACCTGTGTATTAGTGATGACATCTAATTTAACAATTAACTGGAATATTATCACCTGTGTATCAGTGGTGACATCTAATTTAACAATTAACTGGAATATTATCACCTGTGTATTTGTGATGACATCTAATTTAACAATTAACTGGAATAATATCCCCTGTGCATTCGTGATGACATCTAATTTAACAATTAACTGGAATATTATCACCTGTGTATTAGTGATGGTATCTAATTTAACAATTAACTGGAATATTATCACCTGTGTATTAGTGATGATATCTAATTTAACAATTAACTGGAATATTATCACCTGTGTATTAGTGATGACATCTAATTTAACAATTAACTGGAATATTATCCCCTGTGTATTAGTGATGACATCTAATTTAACAATTAACTGGAATAATATCCCCTGTGCATTAGTGATGACATCTAATTTAACAATTAACTGGAATATTATCACCTGTTTATTAGTGATGATATCTAATTTAACAATTAACTGGAATATTATCACCTGTGGATTAGTGATGATATGTAGTTTAACAATTAACTGGAATATTATCACCTGTGTATTAGTGATGACATCTAATTTAACAATTAACTGGAATATTATCACCTGTGTATTAGTGATGACATCTAATTTAACAATTAACTGGAATATTATCACCTGTGTATTAGTGATGATATGTAGTTTAACAATTAACTGGAATATTATCCCCTGTGTATTAGTGATGATATCTAATTTCACAATTAACTGGAATATTATCCCCTGTGTATTAGTGATGACATCTAATTTAACAATTAACTGGAATATTATCCCCTGTCCATCAGTGACGACATCTAATTTAACAATTAACTGGAATATTATCCCCTGTGTATTTGTGGTGACATCTAATTTAACAATTAACTGGAATATTATCCCCTGTGTATTAGTGATGATATCTAATTTAACAATTAACTGGAATATTATCCCATGTGTATTAGTGATGACATCAAATTTAACAATTAACTGGAATATCATCACCTGTGTATTAGTGATGATATGTAGTTTAACAATTAACTGGAATATTATCCCCTGTGTATTAGTGATGATATCTAATTTCACAATTAACTGGAATATTATCCCCTGTGTATTAGTGATGGCATCTAATTTAACAATTAACTGGAATATTATCCCCTGTCCATCAGTGACGACATCTAATTTAACAATTAACTGGAATATTATCCCCTGTGTATTTGTGGTGACATCTAATTTAACAATTAACTGGAATATTATCCCCTGTGTATTAGTGATGATATCTAATTTAACAATTAACTGGAATATTATCCCATGTGTATTAGTGATGACATCTAATTTAACAATTAACTGGAATATTATCACCTGTGTCTTCGTGATGACATCTAATTTAACAATTAACTGCAATATTATTCCCTGTGTATCAGTGATGACATCTAATTTAACAATGAACTGGAATATTATCCCCTGTGTATTAGTGATGACATCTAATTTAACAATTAACTGGAATATTATCACCTGTGTATTAGTGATGACATCTAATTTAACAATTAACTGGAATATTATCCCCTGTGTATTAGTGATGATATCTAATTTAACAATTAACTGGAATATTATCCCATGTGTATTAGTGATGACATCTAATTTAACAATTAACTGGAATATTATCACCTGTGTCTTCGTGATGACATCTAATTTAATAATTAACTGCAATATTATTCCCTGTGTATCAGTGATGACATCTAATTTAACAATGAACTGGAATATTATCCCCTGTGTATTAGTGATGACATCTAATTTAACAATTAACTGGAATATTATCCCCAGTGTATTAGTGATGACATCTAATTTAACAATTAACTGGAATATTATCACCTGTGTATTAGTGATGATATCTAATTTAACAATTAACTGGAATATTATCACCTGTGTATTAGTGATGATATGTAGTTTAACAATTAACTGGAATATTATCACCTGTGTATTAGTGATGACATCTAATTTAACAATTAACTGGAATATTATCCCCTGTGTATTAGTGATGACATCTAATTTAACAATTAACTGGAATATTATCACCTGTGTATTAGTGACGACATCTAATTTAACAATTAACTGGAATATTATCCCCTGTGTATTAGTGATGATATCTAATTTGACAATTATCTGGAATATTATCCCCTGTGCATGAGTGATGACATCTACTTTAACAATTAACTGGAATATTATCACCTGTGTATTAGTGATGACATCTAATTTAACAATTAACTGGAATATTATCACCTGTGTATCAGTGATGACATCTAATTTAACAATTAACTGGAATATTATCACCTGTGTATTTGTGATGACATCTAATTTAACAATTAACTGGAATAATATCCCCTGTGCATTCGTGATGACATCTAATTTAACAATTAACTGGAATATTATCACCTGTGTATTAGTGATGGTATCTAATTTAACAATTAACTGGAATATTATCACCTGTGTATTAGTGATGATATGTAATTTAACAATTAACTGGAATATTATCACCTGTGTATTAGTGATGACATCTAATTTAACAATTAACTGGAATATTATCCCCTGTGTATTAGTGATGACATCTAATTTAACAATTAACTGGAATAATATCCCCTGTGCATTAGTGATGACATCTAATTTAACAATTAACTGGAATATTATCACCTGTTTATTAGTGATGATATCTAATTTAACAATTAACTGGAATATTATCACCTGTGGATTAGTGATGATATGTAGTTTAACAATTAACTGGAATATTATCACCTGTGTATTAGTGATGACATCTAATTTAACAATTAACTGGAATATTATCACCTGTGTATTAGTGATGACATCTAATTTAACAATTAACTGGAATATTATCACCTGTGTATTAGTGATGATATGTAGTTTAACAATTAACTGGAATATTATCCCCTGTGTATTAGTGATGACATCTAATTTAACAATTAACTGGAATATTATCACCTGTGTGTCAGTGATGATATCTAATTTCACAATTAACTGGGATATTATCCCCTGTGTATTAGTGATGACATCTAATTTAACAATTAACTGGAATATTATCCCCTGTCCATCAGTGACGACATCTAATTTAACAATTAACTGGAATATTATCCCCTGTGTATTTGTGGTGACATCTAATTTAACAATTAACTGGAATATTATCCCCTGTGTATTAGTGATGACATCTAATTTAACAATTAACTGGAATATTATCACCTGTGTCTTCGTGATGACATCTAATTTAACAATTAACTGCAATATTATTCCCTGTGTATCAGTGATGACATCTAATTTAACAATGAACTGGAATATTATCCCCTGTGTATTAGTGATGACATCTAATTTAACAATTAACTGGAATATTATCACCTGTGTATTAGTGATGACATCTAATTTAACAATTAAAGGGAATATTATCACCTGTGTATTAGTGTTGACATCTAATTTAACAATCAACTGGAATAATATCCCCTGTGTATTAGTGATGACATCTAATTTAACAATTAACTGGAATAATATCACCTGTGTATTAGTGATGATATCTAATTTAACAATTAACTGGAATATTATCCCCTGTGTATTAGTGATGATATCTAATTTAACAATTAACTGGAATATTATCCCCTGTGCATTAGTGATGACATCTAATTTAACAATTAACTGGAATATTATCCCCAGTGTATTAGTGATGACATCTAATTTAACAATTAACTGGAATATTATCACCTGTGTATCAGTGATGACATCTAATTTAACAATTAACTGGAATAATATCCCCTGTGCATTAGTGATGACATCTAATTTAACAATTAACTGGAATATTATCCCCAGTGTATTAGTGAGGACATCTAATTTAACAATTAACTGGAATATTATCCCCAGTGTATTAGTGATGACATCTAATTTAACAATTAACTGGAATATTATCACCTGTGTATTAGTGATGATATCTAATTTAACAATTAACTGGAATATTATCACCTGTGTATTAGTGATGATATGTAGTTTAACAATTAACTGGAATATTATCACCTGTGTATTAGTGATGACATCTAATTTAACAATTAACTGGAATATTATCCCCTGTCTATCAGTGACGACATCTAATTTAACAATTAACTGGAATATTATCCCCTGTGTATTAGTGATGATATCTAATTTGACAATTATCTGGAATATTATCCCCTGTGCATGAGTGATGACATCTACTTAAACAATTAACTGGAATATTATCACCTGTGTATTAGTGATGACATCTAATTTAACAATTAACTGGAATATTATCACCTGTGTATCAGTGATGACATCTAATTTAACAATTAACTGGAATATTATCACCTGTGTATTTGTGATGACATCTAATTTAACAATTAACTGGAATAATATCCCCTGTGCATTCGTGATGACATCTAATTTAACAATTAACTGGAATATTATCACCTGTGTATTAGTGATGGTATCTAATTTAACAATTAACTGGAATATTATCACCTGTGTATTAGTGATGATATCTAATTTAACAATTAACTGGACTATTATCACCTGTGTATTAGTGATGACATCTAATTTAACAATTAACTGGAATATTATCCCCTGTGTATTAGTGATGACATCTAATTTAACAATTAACTGGAATAATATCCCCTGTGCATTAGTGATGACATCTAATTTAACAATTAACTGGAATATTATCACCTGTTTATTAGTGATGATATCTAATTTAACAATTAACTGGAATATTATCACCTGTGGATTAGTGATGATATGTAGTTTAACAATTAACTGGAATATTATCACCTGTGTATTAGTGATGACATCTAATTTAACAATTAACTGGAATATTATCACCTGTGTATTAGTGATGACATCTAATTTAACAATTAACTGGAATATTATCACCTGTGTATTAGTGATGATATGTAGTTTAACAATTAACTGGAATATTATCCCCTGTGTATTAGTGATGATATCTAATTTCACAATTAACTGGAATATTATCCCCTGTGTATTAGTGATGACATCTAATTTAACAATTAACTGGAATATTATCCCCTGTCCATCAGTGACGACATCTAATTTAACAATTAACTGGAATATTATCCCCTGTGTATTTGTGGTGACATCTAATTTAACAATTAACTGGAATATTATCCCCTGTGTATTAGTGATGATATCTAATTTAACAATTAACTGGAATATTATCCCATGTGTATTAGTGATGACATCTAATTTAACAATTAACTGGAATATTATCACCTGTGTCTTCGTGATGACATCTAATTTAACAATTAACTGCAATATTATTCCCTGTGTATCAGTGATGACATCTAATTTAACAATGAACTGGAATATTATCGCCTGTGTATTAGTGATGACATCTAATTTAACAATTAACTGGAATATTATCACCTGTGTATTAGTGATGACATCTAATTTAACAATTAAAGGGAATATTATCACCTGTGTATTAGTGTTGACATCTAATTTAACAATTAACTGGAATACTATCCCCTGTGTATTAGTGATGACATCTAATTTAACAATTAACTGGAATATTATCCCCTGTGTATTAGTGATGACATCTAATTTAACAATTAACTGGAATATTATCCCCAGTGCATTAGTGATGACATCTAATTTAACAATTAACTGGAATAGTGTCACCTGTGTAGTAGTGATGATATCTAATTTAACAATTAACTGGAATATTATCCCCTGTGCATGAGTGATGATATCTAATTTAACAATTAACTGGAATATTATCACCTGTGTATTAGTGATGACATCTAATTTAACAATTAAATGGAATATTATCCCCTGTGTATTAGTGATGTTATCTAATTTACAAATTAACTGGAATATTATCACCTGTGTATTAGTGATGATATCTAGTTTAACAATTAACTGGAATATTATCACCTGTGTATTAGTGATGACATCTAATTTAACAATTACCTGGAATATTATCCCCTGTGTATTTGTGATGACATCTAATTTAACAATTAACTGGAATATTATCACCTGTGTATTAGTGATGACATCTAATTTAACAATTAAAGGGAATATTATCACCTGTGTATTAGTGATGACATCTAATTTAACAATTAACTGGAATATTATCCCCTGTGTATTAGTGATGATATCGAATTTAACAATTAACTGGAATATTATCCCCTGTATATTAGTGATGACATCTAATTTAACAATTAACTGGAATATTATACCCAGTGCATTAGTGATGACATCTAATTTAACAATTAACTGGAATATTATCCCCTGTGTATTCGTGATGACATCTAATTTAACAATTAACTGGAATAGTGTCACCTGTGTATTAGTGATGATATCTAATTTAACAATTAACTGGAATATTATCCCCAGTGCATGAGTGATGATATCTAATTTAACAATTAACTGGAATATTATCCCCTGTGTATTAGTGATGAAATGTAATTTAACAATTAACTGGAATATTATCCCCTGTGTATTAGTGATGACATCTAATTTAACAATTAACTGGAATATTATCCCCAGTGTATTAGTGATGACATCTAATTTAACAATTAACAGGAATAGTGTCACCTGTGTATTAGTGATGACATCTAATTTAAAAATTAACTGGAATATTATCACCTGTGTATTAGTGATGATATCTAATTTAAAAATTAACTGGAATATTATCACCTGTGTATTAGTGATGATATCTAATTTAACAATTAACCGGAATATTATCAACTGTGTATTAGTGATGACATCGAATTTAACAATTAACTGGAATATTATCACCTGTGTATTAGTGATGATATCTAATTTAAATATTAACTGGAATATTATCACCTTTGTATTAGTGATGATATCTAATTTAACAATTAACTGGAATATTATCACCTGTGTATTAGTGATGTTATCTAATTTAACAATTAACTGGAATATATTACCTGTGTATTAGTGATGATATCTAATTTAACAATTAACTGGAATATTACCACTGTGTATTAGTGATGATATCTAATTTAACAATTAACTGGAATATTATCCCCTGTGTATTAGTGATGACAACTAATTTTACAATTAACTGGAATATTATCCCCTGTGTATTAGTGATGACATCTAATTTCACAATTAACTGGAATATTATCACCTGTGTATTAGTGATGACATCTAATTTAACAATTAACTGGAATATTATCACCTGTGTATTAGTGATGAGATCTAATTTAACAATTAACTGGAATATTATCCCCTGTGTATTAGTGATGACATCTAATTTAACAATTAACTGGAATATTATCCCCTGTGTATTAGTGATGACATCTAATTTAACAATTAACTGGAATATTATCCGCTGTGTATCAGCGATGACATCTAACTTAACAATTAACTGGAATATTATCACCTGTGTATTTGTGATGACATCTAATCTAACAATTAACTGGAATAATATCCCCTGTGCATTCGTGATGACATCTAATTTAACAATTAACTGGAATATTATCACCTGTGTATTAGTGATGACATCTAATTTAACAATTAACAGGAATAGTGTCACCTGTGTATTAGTGATGATATCTAATTTAAAAATTAACTGGAATATTATCACCTGTGTATTAGTGATGACATCTAATTTAACAATTAACTGGAATATTTTCCCCTGTGTATTAGTGATGACATCTAATTTAACAATTAACTGGAATAATATCCCCTGTGCATTATTGATGACATCTAATTTAACAATTAACTGGAATATTATCACCTGTGTATGAATGATGATATCTAATTTAACAATTAACTGGAATATTATCACCTGTGTATTAGTGATGATATGTAGTTTAACAATTAACTGGAATATTATCACCTGTGTATTAGTGATGACATCTAATTTAACAATTAACTGGAATATTATCACCTGTGTATTAGTGATGACATCTAATTTAACAATTAACTGGAATATTATCACCTGTGTATTAGTGATGATATGTAGTTTAACAATTAACTGGAATATTATCCCCTGTGTATTAGTGATGATATCTAATTTCACAATTAACTGGAATATTATCCCCTGTGTATTAGTGATGACATCTAATTTAACAATTAACTGGAATATTATCCCCTGTCCATCAGTGACGACATCTAATTTAACAATTAACTGGAATATTATCCCCTGTGTATTTGTGGTGACATCTAATTTAACAATTAACTGGAATATTATCCCCTGTGTATTAGTGATGATATCTAATTTAACAATTAACTGGAATATTATCCCATGTGTATTAGTGATGACATCTAATTTAACAATTAACTGGAATATTATCACCTGTGTCTTCGTGATGACATCTAATTTAACAATTAACTGCAATATTATTCCCTGTGTATCAGTGATGACATCTAATTTAACAATGAACTGGAATATTATCCCCTGTGTATTAGTGATGACATCTAATTTAACAATTAACTGGAATATTATCACCTGTGTATTAGTGATGACATCTAATTTAACAATTAAAGGGAATATTATCACCTGTGTATTAGTGTTGACATCTAATTTAACAATTAACTGGAATACTATCCCCTGTGTATTAGTGATGACATCTAATTTAACAATTAACTGGAATATTATCCCCTGTGTATTAGTGATGACATCTAATTTAACAATTAACTGGAATATTATCCCCAGTGCATTAGTGATGACATCTAATTTAACAATTAACTGGAATAGTGTCACCTGTGTAGTAGTGATGATATCTAATTTAACAATTAACTGGAATATTATCCCCTGTGCATGAGTGATGATATCTAATTTAACAATTAACTGGAATATTATCACCTGTGTATTAGTGATGACATCTAATTTAACAATTACCTGGAATATTATCCCCTGTGTATTTGTGATGACATCTAATTTAACAATTAACTGGAATATTATCACCTGTGTATTAGTGATGACATCTAATTTAACAATTAAAGGGAATATTATCACCTGTGTATTAGTGATGACATCTAATTTAACAATTAACTGGAATATTATCCCCTGTGTATTAGTGATGATATCTAATTTAACAATTAACTGGAATATTATCCCCTGTGTATTAGTGATGACATCTAATTTAACAATTAACTGGAATATTATACCCAGTGCATTAGTGATGACATCTAATTTAACAATTAACTGGAATATTATCCCCTGTGTATTCGTGATGACATCTAATTTAACAATTAACTGGAATAGTGTCACCTGTGTATTAGTGATGATATCTAATTTAACAATTAACTGGAATATTACCCCCAGTGCATGAGTGATGATATCTAATTTAACAATTAACTGGAATATTATCACCTGTGTATTAGTGATGAAATGTAATTTAACAATTAACTGGAATATTATCCCCTGTGTATTAGTGATGACATCTAATTTAACAATTAACTGGAATATTATCCCCAGTGTATTAGTGATGACATCTAATTTAACAATTAACAGGAATAGTGTCACCTGTGTATTAGTGATGATATCTAATTTAAAAATTAACTGGAATATTATCACCTGTGTATTAGTGATGACATCTAATTTAACAATTAACTGGAATATTTTCCCCTGTGTATTAGTGATGACATCTAATTTAACAATTAACTGGAATAATATCCCCTGTGCATTAGTGATGACATCTAATTTAACAATTAACTGGAATATTATCACCTGTGTATTAATGATGATATCTAATTTAACAATTAACTGGAATATTATCACCTGTGTATTAGTGATGACATCTAATTTAACAATTAACTGGAATATTATCACCTGTGTATTAGTGATGACATCTAATTTAACAAATAAATGGAATATTATCACCTGTGTATTAGTGATGATATGTAGTTTAACAATTAACTGGAATATTATCCCCTGTGTATTAGTGATGATATCTAATTTCACAATTAACTGGAATATTATCCCCTGTGTATTAGTGATGACATCTAATTTAACAATTAACTGGAATATTATCCCCTGTCCATCAGTGACGACATCTAATTTAACAATTAACTGGAATATTATCCCCTGTGTATTTGTGGTGACATCTAATTTAACAATTAACTGGAATATTATCCCCTGTGTATTAGTGATGATATCTAATTTAACAATTAACTGGAATATTATCCCATGTGTATTAGTGATGACATCTAATTTAACAATTAACTGGAATATTATCACCTGTGTCTTCGTGATGACATCTAATTTAACAATTAACTGCAATATTATTCCCTGTGTATCAGTGATGACATCTAATTTAACAATGAACTGGAATATTATCCCCTGTGTATTAGTGATGACATCTAATTTAACAATTAACTGGAATATTATCACCTGTGTATTAGTGATGACATCTAATTTAACAATTAAAGGGAATATTATCACCTGTGTATTAGTGTTGACATCTAATTTAACAATTAACTGGAATACTATCCCCTGTGTATTAGTGATGACATCTAATTTAACAATTAACTGGAATATTATCCCCTGTGTATTAGTGATGACATCTAATTTAACAATTAACTGGAATATTATCCCCAGTGCATTAGTGATGACATCTAATTTAACAATTAACTGGAATAGTGTCACCTGTGTAGTAGTGATGATATCTAATTTAACAATTAACTGGAATATTATCCCCTGTGCATGAGTGATGATATCTAATTTAACAATTAACTGGAATATTATCACCTGTGTATTAGTGATGACATCTAATTTAACAATTACCTGGAATATTATCCCCTGTGTATTTGTGATGACATCTAATTTAACAATTAACTGGAATATTATCACCTGTGTATTAGTGATGACATCTAATTTAACAATTAAAGGGAATATTATCACCTGTGTATTAGTGATGACATCTAATTTAACAATTAACTGGAATATTATCCCCTGTGTATTAGTGATGATATCTAATTTAACAATTAACTGGAATATTATCCCCTGTGTATTAGTGATGACATCTAATTTAACAATTAACTGGAATATTATACCCAGTGCATTAGTGATGACATCTAATTTAACAATTAACTGGAATATTATCCCCTGTGTATTCGTGATGACATCTAATTTAACAATTAACTGGAATAGTGTCACCTGTGTATTAGTGATGATATCTAATTTAACAATTAACTGGAATATTATCCCCAGTGCATGAGTGATGATATCTAATTTAACAATTAACTGGAATATTATCCGCTGTGTATTAGTGATGAAATGTAATTTAACAATTAACTGGAATATTATCCCCTGTGTATTAGTGATGACATCTAATTTAACAATTAACTGGAATATTATCCCCAGTGTATTAGTGATGACATCTAATTTAACAATTAACAGGAATAGTGTCACCTGTGTATTAGTGATGATATCTAATTTAAAAATTAACTGGAATATTATCACCTGTGTATTAGTGATGATATCTAATTTAAAAATTAACTGGAATATTATCACCTGTGTATTAGTGATGATATCTAATTTAACAATTAACCGGAATATTATCAACTGTGTATTAGTGATGACATCGAATTTAACAATTAACTGGAATATTATCACCTGTGTATTAGTGATGATATCTAATTTAAATATTAACTGGAATATTATCACCTTTGTATTAGTGATGATATCTAATTTAACAATTAACTGGAATATTATCACCTGTGTATTAGTGATGTTATCTAATTTAACAATTAACTGGAATATTATCACCTGTGTATTAGTGATGATATCTAATTTAACAATTAACTGGAATATTACCACTGTGTATTAGTGATGATATCTAATTTAACAATTAACTGGAATATTATCCCCTGTGTATTAGTGATGACATCTAATTTTACAATTAACTGGAATATTATCCCCTGTGTATTAGTGATGACATCTAATTTCACAATTAACTGGAATATTATCACCTGTGTATTAGTGATGAGATCTAATTTAACAATTAACTGGAATATTATCCCCTGTGTATTAGTGATGACATCTAATTTAACAATTAACTGGAATATTATCCCCTGTGTATTAGTGATGACATCTAATTTAACAATTAACTGGAATATTATCCGCTGTGTATCAGCGATGACATCTAACTTAACAATTAACTGGAATATTATCACCTGTGTATTTGTGATGACATCTAATCTAACAATTAACTGGAATAATATCCCCTGTGCATTCGTGATGACATATAATTTAACAATTAACTGGAATATTATCACCTGTGTATTAGTGATGAAATGTAATTTAACAATTAACTGGAATATTATCCCCTGTGTATTAGTGATGACATCTAATTTAACAATTAAGTGGAATATTATCCCCAGTGTATTAGTGATGACATCTAATTTAACAATTAACAGGAATAGTGTCACCTGTGTATTAGTGATGATATCTAATTTAAAAATTAACTGGAATATTATCACCTGTGTATTAGTGATGACATCTAATTTAACAATTAACTGGAATATTTTCCCCTGTGTATTAGTGATGACATCTAATTTAACAATTAACTGGAATAATATCCCCTGTGCATTAGTGATGACATCTAATTTAACAATTAACTGGAATATTATCACCTGTGTATTAATGATGATATCTAATTTAACAATTAACTGGAATATTATCACCTGTGTATTAGTGATGATATGTAGTTTAACAATTAACTGGAATATTATCAAATGTGTATTAGTGATGACATCTAATTTAACAATTAACTGGAATATTATCACCTGTGTATTAGTGATGACATCTAATTTAACAATTAACTGGAATATTATCACCTGTGTATTAGTGATGATATGTAGTTTAACAATTAACTGGAATATTATCCCCTGTGTATTAGTGATGATATCTTATTTCACAATTAACTGGAATATTATCCCCTGTGTATTAGTGATGACATCTAATTTAACAATTAACTGGAATATTATCCCCTGTCCATCAGTGACGACATCTAATTTAACAATTAACTGGAATATTATCCCCTGTGTATTTGTGGTGACATCTAATTTAACAATTAACTGGAATATTATCCCCTGTGTATTAGTGATGATATCTAATTTAACAATTAACTGGAATATTATCCCATGTGTATTAGTGATGACATCTAATTTAACAATTAACTGGAATATTATCACCTGTGTCTTCGTGATGACATCTAATTTAACAATTAACTGCAATATTATTCCCTGTGTATCAGTGATGACATCTAATTTAACAATGAACTGGAATATTATCACCTGTGTATTAGTGATGACATCTAATTTAACAATTAACTGGAATATTAACACCTGTGTATTAGTGATGACATCTAATTTAACAATTAAAGGGAATATTATCACCTGTGTATTAGTGTTGACATCGAATTTAACAATTAACTGGAATACTATCCCCTGTGTATTAGTGATGACATCTAATTTAACAATTAACTGGAATATTATCCCCTGTGTATTAGTGATGACATCTAATTTAACAATTAACTGGAATATTATCCCCAGTGCATTAGTGATGACATCTAATTTAACAATTAACTGGAATAGTGTCACCTGTGTAGTAGTGATGATATCTAATTTAACAATTAACTGGAATATTATCCCCTGTGCATGAGTGATGATATCTAATTTAACAATTAACTGGAATATTATCACCTGTGTATTAGTGATGACATCTAATTTAACAATTACCTGGAATATTATCCCCTGTGTATTTGTGATGACTTCTAATTTAACAGTTAACTGGAATATTATCACCTGTGTATTAGTGATGACATCTAATTTAACAATTAAAGGGAATATTATCACCTGTGTATTAGTGATGACATCTAATTTAACAATTAACTGGAATATTATCCCCTGTGTATTAGTGATGACATCTAATTTAACAATTAACTGGAATATTATACCCAGTGCATTAGTGATGACATCTAATTTAACAATTAACTGGAATATTATCCCCTGTGTATTCGTGATGACATCTAATTTAACAATTAACTGGAATAGTGTCACCTGTGTATTAGTGATGATATCTAATTTAACAATTAACTGGAATATTATCCCCAGTGCATGAGTGATGACATCTAATTTCACAATTAACTGGAATATTATCACCTGTGTATTAGTGATGACATCTAATTTAACAATTAACTGAAATATTATCACCTGTGTATTAGTGATGATATCTAATTTAACAATTAACTGGAATATTATCCCCTGTGTATTAGTGATGACATCTAATTTAACAATTAACTGGAATATTATCCCCTGTGTATTAGTGATGACATCTAATTTAACAATTAACTGGAATATTATCCGCTGTGTATCAGTGATGACATCTAATTTAACAATTAACTGGAATATTATCACCTGTGTATTTGTGATGACATCTAATCTAACAATTAACTGGAATAATACCCCCTGTGCATTCGTGATGACATCTAATTTAACAATTAACTGGAATATTATCACCTGTGTATTAGTGATGAAATGTAATTTAACAATTAACTGGAATATTATCCCCTGTGTATTAGTGATGACATCTAATTTAACAATTAACTGGAATATTATCCCCAGTGTATTAGTGATGACATCTAATTTAACAATTAACAGGAATAGTGTCACCTGTGTATTAGTGATGATATCTAATTTAAAAATTAACTGGAATATTATCACCTGTGTATTAGTGATGATATCTAATTTAAAAATTAACTGGAATATTATCACCTGTGTATTAGTGATGATATCTAATTTAACAATTAACCGGAATATTATCAACTGTGTATTAGTGATGACATCGAATTTTACAATTAACTGGAATATTATCACCTGTGTATTAGTGATGATATCTAATTTAAATATTAACTGGAATATTATCCCCTTAGTATTAGTGATGATATCTAATTTAACAATTAACTGGAATATTATCACCTGTGTATTAGTGATGTCATCTAATTTAACAATTAACTGGAATATTATCACCTGTGTATTAGTGATGATATCTAATTTAACAATTAACTGGAATATTATCCACTGCGTATTAGTGATGATATCTAATTTAACAATTAACTGGAATATTATCCCCTGTGTATTAGTGATGACATCTAATTTAACAATTAACTGGAATATTATCCCCTGTGTATTAGTGATGACATCTAATTTCACAATTAACTGGAATATTATCCCCAGTGTATTAGTGATGACATCTAATTTAACAATTAACAGGAATAGTGTCACCTGTGTATTAGTGATGATATCTAATTTAAAAATTAACTGGAATATTATCACCTGTGTATTAGTGATGATATCTAATTTAAAAAATAACTGGAATATTATCACCTGTGTATTAGTGATGATATCTAATTTAACAATTAACCGAAATATTATCAACTGTGTATTAGTGATGACATCGAATTTTACAATTAACTGGAATATTATCACCTGTGTATTAGTGATGATATCTAATTTAAATATTAACTGGAATATTATCCCCTTAGTATTAGTGATGATATCTAATTTAACAATTAACTGGAATATTATCACCTGTGTATTAGTGATGATATCTAATTTAACAATTAACTGGAATATTATCCCCTGTGTATTAGTGATGACATCTAATTTAACAATTAACTGGAATATTATCCGCTGTGTATCAGTGATGACATCTAATTTAACAATTAACTGGAATATTATCACCTGTGTATTTGTGATGACATCTAATCTAACAATTAACTGGAATAATATCCCCTGTGCATTCGTGATGACATCTAATTTAACAATTAACTGGAATATTATCACCTGTGTATTAGTGATGAAATGTAATTTAACAATTAACTGGAATATTATCCCCTGTGTATTAGTGATGACATCTAATTTAACAATTAACTGGAATATTATCCCCAGTGTATTAGTGATGACATCTAATTTAACAATTAACAGGAATAGTGTCACCTGTGTATTAGTGATGATATCTAATTTAAAAATTAACTGGAATATTATCACCTGTGTATTAGTGATGATATCTAATTTAAAAATTAACTGGAATATTATCACCTGTGTATTAGTGATGATATCTAATTTAACAATTAACCGGAATATTATCAACTGTGTATTAGTGATGACATCGAATTTAACAATTAACTGGAATATTATCACCTGTGTATTAGTGATGATATCTAATTTAAATATTAACTGGAATATTATCCCCTTAGTATTAGTGATGATATCTAATTTAACAATTAACTGGAATATTATCACCTGTGTATTAGTGATGTCATCTAATTTAACAATTAACTGGAATATTATCACCTGTGTATTAGTGATGATATCTAATTTAACAATTAACTGGAATATTATCCACTGCGTATTAGTGATGATATCTAATTTAATAATTAACTGGAATATTATCCCCTGTGTATTAGTGATGACATCTAATTTAACAATTAACTGGAATATTATCCCCTGTGTATTAGTGATGACATCTAATTTCACAATTAACTGGAATATTATCCCCAGTGTATTAGTGATGACATCTAATTTAACAATTAACAGGAATAGTGTCACCTGTGTATTAGTGATGATATCTAATTTAAAAATTAACTGGAATATTATCACCTGTGTATTAGTGATGATATCTAATTTAAAAATTAACAGGAATATTATCACCTGTGTATTAGTGATGATATCTAATTTAACAATTAAACGGAATATTATCACCTGTGTATTAGTGATGATATCTAATTTAAAAATTAACTGGAATATTATCACCTGTGTATTAGTGATGATATCTAATTTAAATATTAACTGGAATATTATCCCCAGTGTATTAGTGATGACATCTAATTTAACAATTAACAGGAATAGTGTCACCTGTGTATTAGTGATGATATCTAATTTAAAAATTAACTGGAATATTATCACCTGTGTATTAGTGATGATATCTAATTTAACAATTAACTGGAATATTATCCCCAGTGTATTAGTGATGATATCTAATTTAACAATTAACTGGAATATTATCACCTGTGTATTAGTGATGATATCTAATTTAACAATTAACTGGAATATTATCACCTGTGTATTAGTGATGATATCTAATTTAACAATTAACTGGAATATCATCCCCTGTGTATTAGTGATGATATCTAATTTAACAATTAACTGGAATATTATCCCCTGTGTATTAGTGATGACATCTAATTTAACAATTAACTGGAATATTATCCCCAGTGTATTAGTGATGACATCTAATTTAACAATTAACAGGAATAGTGTCACCTGTGTATTAGTGATGATATCTAATTTAAAAATTAACTGGAATATTATCCCCAGTGTATTAGTGATGACATCTAATTTAACAATTAACAGGAATAGTGTCACCTGTGTATTAGTGATGATATCTAATTTAAAAATTAACTGGAATATTATCACCTGTGTATTAGTGATGATATCTAATTTAAAAATTAACTGGAATATTATCACCTGTGTATTAGTGATTATATCTAATTTAGCAATTAACCGGAATATTATCAACTGTGTATTAGTGATGACATCGAATTTAACAATTAACTGGAATATTATCACATGTGTATTAGTGATGATATCTAATTTAAATATTAACTGGAATATTATCCCCTTTGTATTAGTGATGATATCTAATTTAACAATTAACTGGAATATTATCACCTGTGTATTAGTGATGTTATCTAATTTAACAATTAACTGGAATATTATCACCTGTGTATTAGTGATGATATCTAATTTAACAATTAACTGGAATATTATCCCCTGTGTATTAGTGATGATATCTAATTTAACAATTAACTGGAATATTATCCCCTGTGTATTAGTGATGACATCTAATTTAACAATTAACTGGAATATTATCCCCTGTGTATTAGTGATGACATCTAATTTCACAATTAACTGGAATATTATCACCTGTGTATTAGTGATGATATCTAATTTAACAATTAACTGGAATATTATCCCCTGTGTATTAGTGATGACATCTAATTTAACAATTAACTGGAATATTATCCCCTGCGTATTAGTGATGACATCTAATTTAACAATTTACTGGAATATTATCCGCTGTGTATCAGTGATGACATCTAATTTAACAATTAACTGGAATATTATCACCTGTGTATTTGTGATGACATCTAATTTAACAATTAACTGGAATAATATCCCCTGTGCATTCGTGATGACATCTAATTTAACAATTAACTGGAATATTATCACCTGTGTATTAGTGATGACATCTAATTTAACAATTAACTGGAATATTATCCCCAGTGTATTAGTGATGACATCTAATTTAACAATTAACAGGAATAGTGTCACCTGTGTATTAGTGATGATATCTAACTTAAAAATTAACTGGAATATTATCCCCTGCGTATTAGTGATGACATTCTAATTTAACAATTAACTGGAATATTATCCACTGTGTATCAGTGATGACATCTAATTTAACAATTAACTGGAATATTATCACCTGTGTATTTGTGATGACATCTAATTTAACAATTAACTGGAATAATATCCCCTGTGCATTCGTGATGACATCTAATTTAACAATTAACTGGAATATTATCACCTGTGTATTAGTGATGACATCTAATTTAACAATTAACTGGAATATTATCCCCAGTGTATTAGTGATGACATCTAATTTAACAATTAACAGGAATAGTGTCACCTGTGCATTAGTGATGATATCTAATTTAAAAATTAACTGGAATATTATCACCTGTGTATTAGTGATGATATCTAATTTAAAAATTAACTGGAATATTATCACCTGTGTATTAGTGATGATATCTAATTTAACAATTAACTGGAATATTATCCCCTGTGTATTAGTGATGACATCGAATTTAACAATTAACTGGAATATTATCACCTGTGTATTAGTGATGATATCTAATTAAAATATTAACTGGAATATTATCCCCTTAGTATTAGTGATGATATCTAATTTAACAATTAACTGGAATATTATCACCTGTGTATTAGTGATGTCATCTAATTTAACAATTAACTGGAATATTATCACCTGTGTATTAGTGATGATATCTAATTTAACAATTAACTGGAATAGTATCCACTGCGTATTAGTGATGATATCTAATTTAACAATTAACTGGAATATTATCCCCTGTGTATTAGTGATGACATCTAATTTAACAATTAACTGGAATATTATCCCCTGTGTATTAGTGATGACATCTAATTTCACAATTAACTGGATAACTGATCACCCTGTGTATTAGTGATGATATCTAATTTAACAATTAACTGGAATATTATCACCTGTGTATTAGTGATGGTATCTAATTTAACAATTAACTGGAATATTATCACCTGTGTATTAGTGATGATATCTAATTTAACAATTAACTGGAATATTATCCCCTGTGCGTTAGTGATGACATCTAATTTAACAATTAACTGGAATAGTATCACCTGTGTATTAGTGATGACATCTAATTTAACAATCAACTGGAATATTATCCCCTGTGTATTAGTGATGACATCTAATTTAACAATTAACTGGAATATTATCACCTGTGTCTTAGTGATGATATCTAACTTAACAATAAACTGGAATATTATCACCTGCGTATTAGTGATGACATCTAAAATAACCATTAACTGGAATATTATCACCTGTGTATTAGTGATGAGATCTAATTTAACAATTAACTGGAATATTATCACCTGTGTATTAGTGATGACATCTAATTTAACAATTAACTGGAATATTATCACCTGTGTATTAGTGATGATATCTAATTTAACAATTAACTGGAATATTATCCCCTGTGTATTAGTGATGACATCTAATTTAACAATTAACTGGAATATTATCCCCTGTGTATTAGTGATGGCATCTAATTTAACAATTAACTGGAATATTATCCCCTGTGTATTAGTGATGACATCTAATTTAACAATTAACTGGAATAGTATCACCTGTGTATTAGTGATGATATCTAATTTAACAATTAACTGGAATATTATCCCCTGTGTATTAGTGAGGGCATCTAATTTAACAATTAACTGGAATATTATCCCCTGTGTATTAGTGATGACATCTAATTTAACAATTAACTGGAATATTATCACCTGTGTATTAGTGATGATATCTAATTTAACAATTTACTGGAATATTATCACCTGTGTATTAGTGATGACATCTAATTTAACAATTTACTGGAATATTATCACCTGTGTATTAGTGATGATATCTAATTTAACAATTCACTGGAATATTATCACCTGTGTATTAGTGATGACATCTAATTTAACAATTAACTGGAATATTATCACTGTGTATTAGTGATGACATCTAATTTAACAATTAACTGGAATATTATCACTGTGTATTAGTGATGACATCTAATTTAACAATTAACTGGAATATTATCAACTGTGTATTAGTGATGACATCCAATTTAACAATTAACTGGAATATTATCCCCTGTGTATTGGTGATGACATCCAATTTAACAATTAACCGGAATATTATCACCTGTGTATTAGTGATGACATCTAATTTAACAATTAACTGGAACATTATCACCTGTGTATTAGTCATGATATCTAATTTAACAATTAACTGGAATATTATCCCCTTTGTATTAGTGATGATATCTAATTTAACAATTAACTGGAATATTATCACCTGTGTATTAGTGATGATATCTAATTTAACAATTGACTGGAATATTATCACCTGTGTATTAGTGATGATATCTAATTTAACAATTAACTGGAATATTATCACCTGTGTATTAGTGATGATATCTAATTTAACAATTAACTGGAATATTATCCCCATAGTATTAGTGATGATATCTAATTTAACAATTAAATGGAATATTATCACCTGTGTATTAGTGATGATATCTAATTTAACAATTAACTGGAATATTATCACCTGTGTATTAGTGATGATATCTAATTTAACAATTAACTGGAATATTATCCCCTTTGTATTAGTGTTGACATCTAATTTAACAATTAACTGGAATATTATCACCTGTGTATTAGTGATGATATCTAATTTAACAATTAACTGGAATATTATCACCTGTGTATTAGTGATGATATCTAATTTAACAATTAACTGGAATATTATCACCTGTGTATTAGTGATGATATCTAATTTAACAATTAACTGGAATATTATCCCCTGTGCGTTAGTGATGACATCTAATTTAACAATTAACTGGAATAGTATCACCTGTGTATTAGTGATGACATCTAATTTAACAATCAACTGGAATATTATCCCCTGTGTCTTAGTGATGACATCTAATTTAACAATTAACTGGAATATTATCACCTGTGTCTTAGTGATGATATCTAATTTAACAATTAACTGGAATATTATCACCTGTGTATTAGTGATGACATCTAATTTAACAATGAACTGGAATATTATCACCTGTGTATTAGTGATGACATCTAATTTAACAATTAACTGGAATATTATCACCTGTGGATTAGTGATGATATCTAATTTAACAATTAACTGGAATATTATCCCCTGTGTATTAGTGATGACATCTAATTTAACAATTAACTGGAATATTATCCCCTGTGTATTAGTGATGGCATCTAATTTAACAATTAACTGGAATATTATCCCCTGTGTATTAGTGATGACATCTAATTTAACAATTAACTGGAATATTATCCCCTGTGTATTAGTGATTGCATCTAATTTAACAATTAACTGGAATATTATCCCCTGTGTATTAGTGATGACCTCTAATTTAACAATTAACTGGAATATTATCACCTGTGTATTAGTGATGATATCTAATTTAACAATTATCTGGAATATTATCACCTGTGTATTAGTGATGATATCTAATTTAACAATTAACTGGAATATTATCACCTGTGTATTAGTGATGACATCGAATTTAACTCTTAACTGGAATATTATCACCTGTGTATTAGTGATGACATCTAATTTAACAATTAACTGGAATATTATCACCTGTGTATTAGTGATGATATCTAATTTAACCATTAACTGGAATATTATCACCTGTGTATTAGTGATGACATCTAATTTAACAATTAACTGGAATATTATCCCCTGTGTATTAGTGATGGCATCTAATTTAACAATTAACTGGAATATTATCCCCTGTGTATTAGTGATGACCTCTAACTTAACAATTAACTGGAATATTATCACCTGTGTATTAGTGATGATATCTAATTTAACAATTTACTGGAATATTATCACCTGTGTATTAGTGATGACATCTAATTTAACAATTATCTGGAATATTATCACCTGTGTATTAGTGATGATATCTAATTTAACAATTAACTGGAATATTATCACCAGTGTATTAGTGATGACATCGAATTTAACAATTAACTGGAATATTATCACCTGTGTATTAGTGATGATAACAAATTTTACCATTAACTGGAATATTATCACCAGTGTATTAGTGATGACATCTAATTTAACAATTAACTGGAATATTATCACCTGTGTATTAGTGATGATAACTAATTTTACCATTAACTGGAATATTATCACCTGTGTATTAGTGATGACATCTAATTTAACAATTAACTGGAATATTATCACCTGTGCATTAGTGATGACATCTAATTTCACAATTAACTGGAATATTATCACCTGTGTATTAGTGATGACATCTAATTTAACAATTAACCGGAATATTATCCACTGTGTATTGGTGATGATATCTAATTTAACAATTAACCGGAATATTATCCCCTGTGTATTAGTGATGACATCTAATTTAACAATTAACTGGAATATTATCACCTGTGTATTTGTGATGTTATCTAATTTAACAATTAACTGGAATATTATCACCTGTGTATTAGTGATGATATCTAATTTAACAATTAACTGGAATATTATCCCCTGTGTATTAGTGATGACATCTAATTTAACAATTAACTGGAATATTATCACCTGTGTATTAGTGATGACATCTAATTTCACAATTAACTGGAATATTATCACCTCTGTATTCGTGATGACATCTAATTTAGCAATTAACTGGAATATTATCACCTGTGTATTAGTGATGACATCTAATTTAACAATTAACTGGAATATTATCACCTGTGTATTAGTGATGACATTTAATGTAACAATTAACTGGAATATTATCACCTCTGTATTAGTGATGACATCTAATTTAACAATTAACTGGAATATTATCCCCTGTGTATTAGTGATGATATCTAATTTCACAATTAACTGGAATATTATCACTTGTGTATTAGTGATGACATCTAATTTAACAATTAACCGGAATATTATCACCTGTGTATTCGTGATGACATCTAATTTAACAATTAACTGGTATATTATCATCTGTGTATTAGTGATGATATCTAATTTAACAATTAACTGGAATATTATCCCCTGTGTATTAGTGATGACATCTAATTTAACAATTAACTGGAATATTATCCCCTGTGTATTAGTGATGACATCTAATTTCACAATTAACTGGATAACTGATCACCCTGTGTATTAGTGATGATATCTAATTTAACAATTAACTGGAATATTATCACCTGTGTATTAGTGATGGTATCTAATTTAACAATTAACTGGAATATTATCACCTGTGTATTAGTGATGATATCTAATTTAACAATTAACTGGAATATTATCCCCTGTGCGTTAGTGATGACATCTAATTTAACAATTAACTGGAATAGTATCACCTGTGTATTAGTGATGACATCTAATTTAACAATCAACTGGAATATTATCCCCTGTGTATTAGTGATGACATCTAATTTAACAATTAACTGGAATATTATCACCTGTGTCTTAGTGATGATATCTAACTTAACAATAAACTGGAATATTATCACCTGCGTATTAGTGATGACATCTAAAATAACCATTAACTGGAATATTATCACCTGTGTATTAGTGATGAGATCTAATTTAACAATTAACTGGAATATTATCACCTGTGTATTAGTGATGACATCTAATTTAACAATTAACTGGAATATTATCACCTGTGTATTAGTGATGATATCTAATTTAACAATTAACTGGAATATTATCCCCTGTGTATTAGTGATGACATCTAATTTAACAATTAACTGGAATATTATCCCCTGTGTATTAGTGATGGCATCTAATTTAACAATTAACTGGAATATTATCCCCTGTGTATTAGTGATGACATCTAATTTAACAATTAACTGGAATAGTATCACCTGTGTATTAGTGATGATATCTAATTTTACAATTAACTGGAATATTATCCCCTGTGTATTAGTGAGGGCATCTAATTTAACAATTAACTGGAATATTATCCCCTGTGTATTAGTGATGACATCTAATTTAACAATTAACTGGAATATTATCACCTGTGTATTAGTGATGATATCTAATTTAACAATTTACTGGAATATTATCACCTGTGTATTAGTGATGACATCTAATTTAACAATTAACTGGAATATTATCACCTGTGTATTAGTGATGATATCTAATTTAACAATTAACTGGAATATTATCACCTGTGTATTAGTGATGACATCTAATTTAACAATTAACTGGAATATTATCACTGTGTATTAGTGATGACATCTAATTTAACAATTCACTGGAATATTATCACCTGTGTATTAGTGATGACATCTAATTTAACAATTAACTGGAATATTATCACTGTGTATTAGTGATGACATCTAATTTAACAATTAACTGGAATATTATCACTGTGTATTAGTGATGACATCTAATTTAACAATTAACTGGAATATTATCAACTGTGTATTAGTGATGACATCCAATTTAACAATTAACTGGAATATTATCCCCTGTGTATTGGTGATGACATCCAATTTAACAATTAACCGGAATATTATCACCTGTGTATTAGTGATGACATCTAATTTAACAATTAACTGGAACATTATCACCTGTGTATTAGTCATGATATCTAATTTAACAATTAACTGGAATATTATCCCCTTTGTATTAGTGATGATATCTAATTTAACAATTAACTGGAATATTATCACCTGTGTATTAGTGATGATATCTAATTTAACAATTGACTGGAATATTATCACCTGTGTATTAGTGATGATATCTAATTTAACAATTAACTGGAATATTATCACCTGTGTATTAGTGATGATATCTAATTTAACAATTAACTGGAATATTATCCCCATAGTATTAGTGATGATATCTAATTTAACAATTAAATGGAATATTATCACCTGTGTATTAGTGATGATATCTAATTTAACAATTAACTGGAATATTATCACCTGTGTATTAGTGATGATATCTAATTTAACAATTAACTGGAATATTATCCCCTTTGTATTAGTGTTGACATCTAATTTAACAATTAACTGGAATATTATCACCTGTGTATTAGTGATGATATCTAATTTAACAATTAACTGGAATATTATCACCTGTGTATTAGTGATGATATCTAATTTAACAATTAACTGGAATATTATCACCTGTGTATTAGTGATGATATCTAATTTAACAATTAACTGGAATATTATCCCCTGTGCGTTAGTGATGACATCTAATTTAACAATTAACTGGAATAGTATCACCTGTGTATTAGTGATGACATCTAATTTAACAATCAACTGGAATATTATCCCCTGTGTCTTAGTGATGACATCTAATTTAACAATTAACTGGAATATTATCACCTGTGTCTTAGTGATGATATCTAATTTAACAATTAACTGGAATATTATCACCTGTGTATTAGTGATGACATCTAATTTAACAATGAACTGGAATATTATCACCTGTGTATTAGTGATGACATCTAATTTAACAATTAACTGGAATATTATCACCTGTGGATTAGTGATGATATCTAATTTAACAATTAACTGGAATATTATCCCCTGTGTATTAGTGATGACATCTAATTTAACAATTAACTGGAATATTATCCCCTGTGTATTAGTGATGGCATCTAATTTAACAATTAACTGGAATATTATCCCCTGTGTATTAGTGATGACATCTAATTTAACAATTAACTGGAATATTATCCCCTGTGTATTAGTGATTGCATCTAATTTAACAATTAACTGGAATATTATCACCTGTGTATTAGTGATGTTATCTAATTTAACAAGTAACTGGAATATTATCACCTGTGTATTGGTGATGACATCTAATTTAACAATTAACTGGAATATTATCACCTGTGTATTAGTGATGACATCTAATTTAACAATTAACTGGAATATTATCACCTGTGTATTAGTGATGACATCTAATTTAACAATTAACTGGAATATTATCACATGTGTATTCGTGATGAAATCTAATTTAACAATTAACTGGAATATTATCCCCTGTGTATTAGTGATGATATCTAATTGAGCAATTAACTGGAATATTATCACCTGTGTATTAGTGATGATATCTAATTTAACAATTAACCGGAATATTATCACCTGTGTATTAGTGATGACATCTAATTTAACAATTAACTGGAATATTATCACCTGTGTATTAGTGATGATATCTAATTTAACAATTAACTGGAATATTATCCCCTGTGTATTGGTGATGACATCTAAATTAACAATTAACTGGAATATTATCACCGGTGTATTAGTGATGACATCTAATTTAACAATTAACTGGAATATTATCACCTGTGTATTAGTGATGACATCTAATTTAACAATTAACTGGAATATTATCACCTGTGTATTAGTGATGTTATCTAATTTAACAATTAACTGGAATATTATCCCCTGTGTATTAGCGATGATATCTAATTTAGCAATTAACTGGAATATTATCTCCTGTGTATTAGTGATGAAATCTAATTTAACAATTAACTGGAATATTATCACCTGTGCATTAGTGATGACATCTAATTTAACAATTAACTGGAATATTATCACCTGTGTATTAGTGATGACATCTAATTTAACAATTAACTGGAATATTATCACCTGTCTATTAGTGATGACATCTAATTTAACAATTAACTGGAATATTATCACCTGTGTATTAGTGATGACATCTAATGTAACAATTAACTGGAATATTATCACCTGTGTATTAGTGATGTTATCTAATTTAACAATTAACTGGAATATTATCACCTGTGTATTAGTGATGATATCTAATTTCACAATTAACTGGAATATTATCACCTGTCTATTAGTGATGACATCGAATTTAACAATTAACTGGAATATTATCCCCTGTATATTAGTAATGACATCTAATTTAACAATTAACTGGAATATTATCACCTGTGTATTAGTGATGTTATCTAATTTAACAAGTAACTGGAATATTATCACCTGTGTATTGGTGATGACATCTAATTTAACAATTAACTGGAATATTATCACCTGTGTATTAGTGATGACATCTAATTTAACAATTAACTGGAATATTATCACCTGTGTATTAGTGATGACATCTAATTTAACAATTAACTGGAATATTATCACATGTGTATTCGTGATGAAATCTAATTTAACAATTAACTGGAATATTATCCCCTGTGTATTAGTGATGATATCTAATTGAGCAATTAACTGGAATATTATCACCTGTGTATTAGTGATGATATCTAATTTAACAATTAACTGGAATATTATCACCTGTGTATTAGTGATGACACCTAATTTAACAATTAACTGGAATATTATCACCTGTGTATTAGTGATGACATCTAATGTAACAATTAACTGGAATATTATCACCTGTGTATTAGTGATGACATCTAATTTAACAATTAACTGGAATATTATCACCTGTGTATTAGTGATGACATCTAATTTAACAATTAACTGGAATATGATCACCTGTGTATTAGTGATGACATCTAATTTAACAATTAACTGGAATATTATCACCTGTGTATTAGTGATGACATCTAATTTAACAATTAACTGGAATATTATCACCTGTGTATTAGTGATGACATCTAATTTAACAATTAACTGGAATATTATCACCTGTGTATTAGTGATGACATCTAATGTAACAATTAACTGGAATATTATCACCTGTGTATTAGAGATGACATCTAATTTAACAATTAACTGGAATATTATCACCTGTGTATTGGTGATGACATCTAAATTAACAATTAACTGGAATATTATCACCGGTGTATTAGTGATGACATCTAATTTAACAATTAACTGAAATATTATCACCTGTGTATTAGTGATGACATCTAATTTAACAATTAACTGGAATATTATCACCTGTGTATTCGTGATGATATCTAATTTAACAATTAACTGGAATATTATCCCCTGTGTATTAGCGATGATATCTAATTTAGCAATTAACTGGAATATTATCTCCTGTGTATTAGTGATGAAATCTAATTTAACAATTAACTGGAATATTATCACCTGTGCATTAGTGATGACATCTAATTTAACAATTAACTGGAATATTATCACCTGTGTATTAGTGATGACATCTAATTTAACAATTAACTGGAATATTATCACCTGTCTATTAGTGATGACATCTAATTTAACAATTAACTGGAATATTATCACCTGTGTATTAGTGATGACATCTAATGTAACAATTAACTGGAATATTATCACCTGTGTATTAGTGATGTTATCTAATTTAACAATTAACTGGAATATTATCACCTGTGTATTAGTGATGATATCTAATTTAACAATTAACTGGAATATTATCACCTGTCTATTAGTGATGACATCGAATTTAACAATTAACTGGAATATTATCCCCTGTGTATTAGTGATGACATCTAATTTAACAATTAACTGGAATATTATCACCTGTGCATTTGTGATGTTATCTAATTTAACAATTAACTGGAATATTATCACCTGTGTATTAGTGATGATATCTAATTTAACAATTAACTGGAATATTATCCCCTGTGTATTAGTGATGACATCTAATTTAACAATTAACTGGAATATTATCACCTGTGTATTAGTGATGACATCTAATTTAACAATTAACTGGAATATTATCACCTGTGTATTAGTGATGACATCTAATTTAACAATTAACTGGAATATTATCACCTGTGTATTCGTGATGACATCTAATTTAACAATTAACTGGAATATTATCACCTGTGTATGAGTGATGACATCTAATTTAACAATTAACTGGAATATTATCCCCTGTGTATTAGTGATGATATCTAATTTCACAATTAACTGGAATATTATCACTTGTGTATTAGTGATGACATCTAATTTAACAATTAACCGGAATATTATCACCTGTGTATTCGTGATGACGTCTAATTTACAATTAACTGGAATATTATCATCTGTGTATTAGTGATGATATCTAATTTAACAATTAACTGGAATATTATCCCCTGTGTATTAGTGATGACATCTAATTTAACAATTAACTGGAATATTATCACCTGTGTATTAGTGATGACATCTAATTTAACAATTAACTGGAATATTATCCCCTGTGTATTAGTGATGACATCTAATTTAACAATTAACTGGAATATTATCACCTGTGTATTAGTGATGATATCTAATTTAACAATTAACTGGAATATTATCACCTGTGTATTAGTGATGACACCTAATTTAACAATTAACTGGAATATTATCACCTGTGTATTAGTGATGACATCTAATGTAACAATTAACTGGAATATTATCACCTGTGTATTAGTGATGACATCTAATTTAACAATTAACTGGAATATTATCACCTGTGTATTAGTGATGACATCTAATGTAACAATTAACTGGAATATTATCACCTGTGTATTAGTGATGACATCTAATTTAACAATTAACTGGAATATTATCACCTGTGTATTAGTGATGACATCTAATTTAACAATTAACTGGAATATTATCACCTGTGTATTAGTGATGACATCTAATGTAACAATTAACTGGAATATTATCACCTGTGTATTAGTGATGACATCTAATTTAACAATTAGCTGGAATATTATCACCTGTGTATTAGTGATGACATCTAATTTAACAATTAACTGGAATATTATCACCTGTGTATTAGTGATGACATCTAATGTAACAATTAACTGGAATATTATCACCTGTGTATTAGTGATGACATCTAATTTAACAATTAACTGGAATATTATCACCTGTGTATTAGTGATGACATCTAATTTAACAATTAACTGGAATATTATCACCTGTGTATTAGTGATGACATCTAATGTAACAATTAACTGGAATATTATCACCTGTGTATTAGTGATGACATCTAATTTAACAATTAACTGGAATATTATCACCTGTGTATTAGTGATGACATCTAATTTAACAATTAACTGGAATATTATCACCTGTGTATTAGTGATGACATCTAATTTAACAATTAACTGGAATATTATCACCTGTGTATTAGTGATGACATCTAATTTAACAATTAACTGGAATATTATCACCTGTGTATTAGTGATGACATCTAATTTAACAATTAACTGGAATATTATCACCTGTGTATTAGTGATGACATCTAATTTAACAATTAACTGGAATATTATCACCTGTGTATTAGTGATGACATCTAATGTAACAATTAACTGGAATATTATCACCTGTGTATTAGTGATGACATCTAATTTAACAATTAACTGGAATATTATCACCTGTGTATTAGTGATGACATCTAATTTAACAATTAACTGGAATATTATCACCTGTGTATTAGTGAGGACATCTAATGTAACAATTAACTGGAATATTATCACCTGTGTATTAGTGATGACATCTAATTTAACAATTAACTGGAATATTATCACCTGTGTATTAGTGATGACATCTAATTTAACAATTAACTGGAATATTATCACATGTGTATTAGTGATGACATCTAATGTAACAATTAACTGGAATATTATCACCTGTGTATTAGTGATGTTATCTAATTTAACAATTAACTGGAATATTATCACCTGTGTATTGGTGATGACATCTAATTTAACAATTAACTGGAATATTATCACCTGTGTATTAGTGATGACATCTAATTTAACAATTAACTGGAATATTATCACCTGTGTCTTAGTGATGACATCTAATTTAACAATTAACTGGAATATTATCACCTGTGTATTCGTGATGAAATCTAATTTAACAATTAACTGGAATATTATCCCCTGTGTATTAGTGATGACATCTAATTTAACAATTAACTGGAATATTATCACCTGTGTATTAGTGATGAAATCTAATTTAACAATTAACTGGAATATTATCACCTGTGTATTAGTGATGACATCTAATTTACCAATTAACTGGAATATTATCACCTGTGTATTAGTGATGACATCTAATTTAACAATTAACTGGAATATTATCACCTGTCTATTAGTGATGACATCTAATTTAACAATTAACTGGAATATTATCACCTATGTATTAGTGATGACATCTAATGTAACAATTAACTGGAATATTATCACCTGTGTATTAGTGATGTTATCTAATTTAACAATTAACTGGAATATTATCACCTGTGTATTAGTGATGATATCTAATTTAACAATTAACTGGAATATTATCACCTGTCTATTAGTGATTGCATCTAATTTAACAATTAACTGGAATATTATCCCCTGTGTATTAGTGATGACATCTAATTTAACAATTAACTGGAATATTATCACCTGTGTATTAGTGATGATATCTAATTTAACAATTAACTGGAATATTATCACCTGTCTATTAGTGATGGCATCTAATTTAACAATTAACTGGAATATTATCCCCTGTGTATTAGTGATGACATCTAATTTAACAATTAACTGGAATATTGTCACCTGTGTATTAGTGATGACACCTAATTTAACAATTAACTGGAATATTATCACCTGTGTATTAGTGATGACATCTAATGTAACAATTAACTGGAATATTATCACCTGTGTATTAGTGATGACATCTAATTTAACAATTAACTGGAATATTATCACCTGTGTATTAGTGATGACATCTAATGTAACAATTAACTGGAATATTATCACCTGTGTATTAGTGATGACATCTAATTTAACAATTAACTGGAATATTATCACCTGTGTATTAGTGATGACATCTAATTTAACAATTAACTGGAATATTATCACCTGTGTATTAGTGATGACATCTAATTTAACAATTAACTGGAATATTATCACCTGTATATTAGTGATGACATCTAATTTAACAATTAACTGGAATATTATCACCTGTGTATTAGTGATGACATCTAATTTAACAATTAACTGGAATATTATCACCTGTGTATTAGTGATGACATCTAATTTAACAATTAACTGGAATATTATCACCTGTGTATTAGTGATGACATCTAATTTAACAATTAACTGGAATATTATCACATGTGTATTAGTGATGACATCTAATGTAACAATTAACTGGAATATTATCACCTGTGTATTAGTGATGTTATCTAATTTAACAATTAACAGGAATATTATCACCTGTGTATTGGTGATGACATCTAATTTAACAATTAACTGGAATATTATCACCTGTGTATTAGTGATGACATCTAATTTAACAATTAACTGGAATATTATCACCTGTGTATTAGTGATGACATCTAATTTAACAATTAACTGGAATATTATCACCTGTGTATTCGTGATGAAATCTAATTTAACAATTAACTGGAATATTATCCCCTGTGTATTAGTGATGATATCTAATTTAGCAATTAACTGGAATATTATCACCTGTGTATTAGTGATGAAATCTAATTTAACAATTAACTGGAATATTATCACCTGTGTATTAGTGATGACATCTAATTTAACAATTAACTGGAATATTATCACCTGTGTATTAGTGATGACATCTAATTTAACAATTAACTGGAATATTATCACCTGTCTATTAGTGATGACATCTAATTTAACAATTAACTGGAATATTATCACCTATGTATTAGTGATGACATCTAATGTAACAATTAACTGGAATATTATCACCTGTGTATTAGTGATGTTATCTAATTTAACAATTAACTGGAATATTATCACCTGTGTATTAGTGATGATATCTAATTTAACAATTAACTGGAATATTATCATCTGTCTATTAGTGATGGCATCTAATTTAACAATTAACTGGAATATTATCCCCTGTGTATTAGTGATGACATCTAATTTAACAATTAACTGGAATATTATCACCTGTGTATTTGTGATGTTATCTAATTTAACAATTAACTGGAATATTATCACCTGTGTATTAGTGATGATATCTAATTTAACAATTAACTGGAATATTATCCCCTGTGTATTAGTGATGACATCTAATTTAACAATTAACTGGAATATTATCACCTGTGTATTAGTGATGACATCTAATTTAACAATTAACTGGAATATTATCCCCTGTGTATTAGTGATGACATCTAATTTAACATTTAACTGGAATATTATCACCTGTGTATTAGTGATGACATCTAATTTAACAATTAACTGGAATATTATCCCCTGTGTATTAGTGATGACATCTAATTTAACAATTAACCGGAATATTATCACCTGTGTATTAGTGATGATATCTAATTTAACAATTAACTGGAATATTATCACCTGTGTATTAGTGATGACACCTAATTTAACAATTAACTGGAATATTATCACCTGTGTATTAGTGATGACATCTAATTTAACAATTAACTGGAATATTATCACCTGTGTATTAGTGATGACATCTAATGTAACAATTAACTGGAATATTATCACCTGTGTATTAGTGATGACACCTAATTTAACAATTAACTGGAATATTATCACCTGTGTATTAGTGATGACATCTAATGTAACAATTAACTGGAATATTATCACCTGTGTATTAGTGATGACATCTAATTTAACAATTAACTGGAATATTATCACCTGTGTATTAGTGATGACATCTAATGTAACAATTAACTGGAATATTATCACCTGTGTATTAGTGATGACATCTAATTTAACAATTAACTGGAATATTATCACCTGTGTATTAGTGATGACATCTAATTTAACAATTAACTGGAATATTATCACCTGTGTATTAGTGATGACATCGAATGTAACAATTAACTGGAATATTATCACCTGTATATTAGTGATGACATCTAATTTAACAATTAACTGGAATATTATCACCTGTGTATTAGTGATGACATCTAATTTAACAATTAACTGGAATATTATCACCTGTGTATTAGTGATGACATCTAATTTAACAATTAACTGGAATATTATCACCTGTGTATTAGTGATGACATCTAATTTAACAATTAACTGGAATATTATCACCTGTGTATTAGTGATGTTATCTAATTTAACAATTAACTGGAATATTATCATCTGTGTATTGGTGATGACATCTAATTTAACAATTAACTGGAATATTATCACCTGTGTATTAGTGATGACATCTCATTTAACAATTAACTGGAATATTATCACCTGTGTATTAGTGATGACATCTAATTTAACAATTAACTGGAATATTATCACATGTGTATTAGTGATGACATCTAATGTAACAATTAACTGGAATATTATCACCTGTGTATTAGTGATGTTATCTAATTTAACAATTAACTGGAATATTATCATCTGTGTATTGGTGATGACATCTAATTTAACAATTAACTGGAATATTATCACCTGTGTATTAGTGATGACATCTAATTTAACAATTAACTGGAATATTATCACCTGTGTCTTAGTGATGACATCTAATTTAACAATTAACTGGAATATTATCACCTGTGTATTCGTGATGAAATCTAATTTAACAATTAACTGGAATATTATCCCCTGTGTATTAGTGATGATATCTAATTTAGCAATTAACTGGAATATTATCACCTGTGTATTAGTGATGAAATCTAATTTAACAATTAACTGGAATATTATCACCTGTGTATTAGTGATGACATCTAATTTAACAATTAACTGGAATATTATCACCTGTCTATTAGTGATGACATCTAATTTAACAATTAACTGGAATATTATCACCTATGTATTAGTGATGACATCTAATGTAACAATTAACTGGAATATTATCACCTGTGTATTAGTGATGTTATCTAATTTAACAATTAACTGGAATATTATCACCTGTGTATTAGTGATGATATCTAATTTAACAATTAACTGGAATATTATCACCTGTCTATTAGTGATGGCATCTAATTTAACAATTAACTGGAATATTATCCCCTGTGTATTAGTGATGACATCTAATTTAACAATTAACTGGAATATTATCACCTGTGTATTAGTGATGATATCTAATTTAACAATTAACTGGAATATTATCACCTGTCTATTAGTGATGGCATCTAATTTAACAATTAACTGGAATATTATCCCCTGTGTATTAGTGATGACATCTAATTTAACAATTAACTGGAATATTATCACCTGTGTATTAGTGATGACACCTAATTTAACAATTAACTGGAATATTATCACCTGTGTATTAGTGATGACATCTAATGTAACAATTAACTGGAATATTATCACCTGTGTATTAGTGATGACATCTAATTTAACAATTAACTGGAATATTATCACCTGTGTATTAGTGATGACATCTAATGTAACAATTAACTGGAATATTATCACCTGTGTATTAGTGATGACATCTAATTTAACAATTAACTGGAATATTATCACCTGTGTATTAGTGATGACATCTAATTTAACAATTAACTGGAATATTATCACCTGTGTATTAGTGATGACATCTAATTTAACAATTAACTGGAATATTATCACCTGTGTATTAGTGATGACATCTAATGTAACAATTAACTGGAATATTATCACCTGTATATTAGTGATGACATCTAATTTAACAATTAACTGGAATATTATCACCTGTGTATTAGTGATGACATCTAATTTAACAATTAACTGGAATATTATCACCTGTGTATTAGTGATGACATCTAATTTAACAATTAACTGGAATATTATCACCTGTGTATTAGTGATGACATCTAATTTAACAATTAACTGGAATATTATCACCTGTGTATTAGTGATGACATCTAATTTAACAATTAACTGGAATATTATCACATGTGTATTAGTGATGACATCTAATGTAACAATTAACTGGAATATTATCACCTGTGTATTAGTGATGTTATCTAATTTAACAATTAACTGGAATATTATCACCTGTGTATTGGTGATGACATCTAATTTAACAATTAACTGGAATATTATCACCTGTGTATTAGTGATGACATCTAATTTAACAATTAACTGGAATATTATCACCTGTGTATTAGTGATGACATCTAATTTAACAATTAACTGGAATATTATCACCTGTGTATTCGTGATGAAATCTAATTTAACAATTAACTGGAATATTATCCCCTGTGTATTAGTGATGATATCTAATTTAGCAATTAACTGGAATATTATCACCTGTGTATTAGTGATGAAATCTAATTTAACAATTAACTGGAATATTATCACCTGTGTATTAGTGATGACATCTAATTTAACAATTAACTGGAATATTATCACCTGTCTATTAGTGATGACATCTAATTTAACAATTAACTGGAATATTATCACCTATGTATTAGTGATGACATCTAATGTAACAATTAACTGGAATATTATCACCTGTGTATTAGTGATGTTATCTAATTTAACAATTAACTGGAATATTATCACCTGTGTATTAGTGATGATATCTAATTTAACAATTAACTGGAATATTATCACCTGTCTATTAGTGATGGCATCTAATTTAACAATTAACTGGAATATTATCCCCTGTGTATTAGTGATGACATCTAATTTAACAATTAACTGGAATATTATCACCTGTGTATTTGTGATGTTATCTAATTTAACAATTAACTGGAATATTATCACCTGTGTATTAGTGATGATATCTAGTTTAACAATTAACTGGAATATTATCCCCTGTGTATTAGTGATGACATCTAATTTAACAATTAACTGGAATATTATCACCTGTGTATTAGTGATGACATCTAATTTAACAATTAACTGGAATATTATCACCTGTGTATTAGTGATGACATCTAATTTAACAATTAACTGGAATATTATCACCTATGTATTCGTGATGACATCTAATTTAACAATTAACTGGAATATTATCACCTGTGTATGAGTGATGACATCTAATTTAACAATTAACTGGAATATTATCACCTGTGTATTAGTGATGACATCTAATGTAACAATTAACTGGAATATTATCACCTGTGTATTAGTGATGACATCTAATTTAACAATTAACTGGAATATTATCCCCTGTGTATTAGTGATGATATCTAATTTCACAATTAACTGGAATATTATCACTTGTGTATTAGTGATGACATCTAATTTAACAATTAACCGGAATATTATCACCTGTGTATTCGTGATGACATCTAATTTACAATTAACTGGAATATTATCATCTGTGTATTAGTGATGATATCTAATTTAACAATTAACTGGAATATTATCCCCTGTGTATTAGTGATGACATCTAATTTAACAATTAACTGGAATATTATCACCTGTGTATTAGTGATGACATCTAATTTAACAATTAACTGGAATATTATCACCTGTGTATTAGTGATGATATCTAATTTAACAATTAACTGGAATATTATCCCCTGTGTATTCGTGATGACGTCTAATTTAACAATTAACTGGAATATTATCCCCTGTGTATTAGTGATGGCATCTAATTTAACAATTAACTGGAATATTATCCCCTGTGTATTAGTGATGACATCTAATTTAACAATTAACTGGAATATTATCACCTGTGTATTAGTGATGATATCTAATTTAACAATTTACTGGAATATTATCACCTGTGTATTAGTGATGATATCTAATTTAACAATTAACCGGAATATTATCACCTGTGTATTAGTGATGATATCTAATTTAACAATTAACCGGAATATTATCACCTGTGTATTAGTGATGATATCTAATTTAACAATTTACTGGAATATTATCACCTGTGTATTAGTGATGACATCTAATTTAACAATTAACTGGAATATTATCACCTGTGTATTAGTGATGATATCTAATTTAACAATTAACTGGAATATTATCACCTGTGTATTAGTGATGACATCGAATTTAACACTTAACTGGAATATTACCACCTGTGTATTAGTGATGACGTCCAATTTAACAATTAACTGGAATATTATCCCCTGTGTATTGGTGATGACATCCAATTTAACAATTAACTGGAATATTATCCCCTGTGTATTAGTGATGACATCTAATTTAACAATTAACTGGAATATTATCACCTGTGTATTAGTGATGACATCTAATTTAACAAATAACTGGAATATTATCACCTGTGTATTGGTGATGACATCTAATTTAACAAATAACTGGAATATTATCACCTGTGTATTGGTGATGACATCTAATTTAACAATTAACTGGAATATTATCACTTGTGTATTAGTGATGATATCTAATTTAACAATTAACTGGAATATTATCCCCTGTGTATTAGTGATGACATCTAATTTAACAATTAACTGGAATATTATCACCTGTGTATTAGTGATGACATCTAATTTAACAAATAACTGGAATATTATCACCTGTGTATTGGTGATGACATCTAATTTAACAATTAACTGGAATATTATCACCTGTGTATTAGTGATGATATCTAATTTAACAATTAACTGGAATATTATCCCCTGTGTATTAGTGATGACATCTAATTTAACAATTAACTGGAATATTATCCCCTGTGTATTAGTGATGATATCTAATTTAACAATTAACTGGAATATTATCCCCTGTGTATTAGTGATGACATCTAATTTAATAATTACCTGGAATATTATCCCCTGTGTATTAGTGATGACATCTAATTTAACAATTAACTGGAATATTATCACCTGTGTATTAGTGATGACATCTAATTTAACAAATAACTGGAATATTATCACCTGTGTATTGGTGATGACATCTAATTTAACAATTAACTGGAATATTATCACTTGTGTATTAGTGATGACATCTAATTTAACAATTAACTGGAATATTATCACCTGTGTATTAGTGATGACATCTAATTTAACAATTAACTGGAATATTATCACCTGTGTATTCGTGATGAAATCTAATTTAACAATTAACTGGAATATTATCCCCTGTGTATTAGTGATGATATCTAATTTAGCAATTAACTGGAATATTATAACCTGTGTATTAGTGATGATATCTAATTTAACAATTAACCGGAATATTATCACCTGTGTATTAGTGATGACATCTAATTTAACAATTAACTGGAATATTATCACCTGTGTATTAGTGATGATGTCTAATTTAACAATTAACTGGAATATTATCACCTGTGTATTAGTGATGACATCTAATGTAACAATTAACTGGAATATTATCACCTGTGTATTAGTGATGACATCTAATTTAACAATTAACTGGAATATTATCCCCTGTGTATTAGTGATGATATCTAATTTCACAATTAACTGGAATATTATCACTTGTGTATTAGTGATGACATCTAATTTAACAATTAACCGGAATATTATCACCTGTGTATTCGTGATGACATCTAATTTACAATTAACTGGAATATTATCATCTGTGTATTAGTGATGATATCTAATTTAACAATTAACTGGAATATTATCCCCTGTGTATTAGTGATGACATCTAATTTAACAATTAACTGGAATATTATCACCTGTGTATTAGTGATGACATCTAATTTAACAATTAACTGGAATATTATCACCTGTGTATTAGTGATGACATCTAATGTAACAATTAACTGGAATATTATCACCTGTGTATTAGTGATGACATCTAATTTAACAATTAACTGGAATATTATCACCTGTGTATTAGTGATGACATCTAATGTAACAATTAACTGGAATATTATCACCTGTGTATTAGTGATGACATCTAATTTAACAATTAACTGGAATATTATCACCTGTGTATTAGTGATGACATCTAATGTAACAATTAACTGGAATATTATCACCTGTGTATTAGTGATGACATCTAATTTAACAATTAACTGGAATATTATCACCTGTGTATTAGTGATGACATCTAATTTAACAATTAACTGGAATATTATCACCTGTGTATTAGTGATGACATCTAATTTAACAATTAACTGGAATATTATCACCTGTGTATTAGTGATGACATCTAATGTAACAATTAACTGGAATATTATCACCTGTATATTAGTGATGACATCTAATTTAACAATTAACTGGAATATTATCACCTGTGTATTAGTGATGACATCTAATTTAACAATTAACTGGAATATTATCACCTGTGTATTAGTGATGACATCTAATTTAACAATTAACTGGAATATTATCACCTGTGTATTAGTGATGACATCTAATTTAACAATTAACTGGAATATTATCACCTGTGTATTAGTGATGACATCTAATTTAACAATTAACTGGAATATTATCACATGTGTATTAGTGATGACATCTAATGTAACAATTAACTGGAATATTATCACCTGTGTATTAGTGATGTTATCTAATTTAACAATTAACTGGAATATTATCACCTGTGTATTGGTGATGACATCTAATTTAACAATTAACTGGAATATTATCACCTGTGTATTAGTGATGACATCTAATTTAACAATTAACTGGAATATTATCACCTGTGTATTAGTGATGACATCTAATTTAACAATTAACTGGAATATTATCACCTGTGTATTCGTGATGAAATCTAATTTAACAATTAACTGGAATATTATCCCCTGTGTATTAGTGATGATATCTAATTTAGCAATTAACTGGAATATTATCACCTGTGTATTAGTGATGAAATCTAATTTAACAATTAACTGGAATATTATCACCTGTGTATTAGTGATGACATCTAATTTAACAATTAACTGGAATATTATCACCTGTCTATTAGTGATGACATCTAATTTAACAATTAACTGGAATATTATCACCTATGTATTAGTGATGACATCTAATGTAACAATTAACTGGAATATTATCACCTGTGTATTAGTGATGTTATCTAATTTAACAATTAACTGGAATATTATCACCTGTGTATTAGTGATGATATCTAATTTAACAATTAACTGGAATATTATCACCTGTCTATTAGTGATGGCATCTAATTTAACAATTAACTGGAATATTATCCCCTGTGTATTAGTGATGACATCTAATTTAACAATTAACTGGAATATTAACACCTGTGTATTTGTGATGTTATCTAATTTAACAATTAACTGGAATATTATCACCTGTGTATTAGTGATGATATCTAGTTTAACAATTAACTGGAATATTATCCCCTGTGTATTAGTGATGACATCTAATTTAACAATTAACTGGAATATTATCACCTGTGTATTAGTGATGACATCTAATTTAACAATTAACTGGAATATTATCACCTGTGTATTAGTGATGACATCTAATTTAACAATTAACTGGAATATTATCACCTATGTATTCGTGATGACATCTAATTTAACAATTAACTGGAATATTATCACCTGTGTATGAGTGATGACATCTAATTTAACAATTAACTGGAATATTATCACCTGTGTATTAGTGATGACATCTAATGTAACAATTAACTGGAATATTATCACCTGTGTATTAGTGATGACATCTAATTTAACAATTAACTGGAATATTATCCCCTGTGTATTAGTGATGATATCTAATTTCACAATTAACTGGAATATTATCACTTGTGTATTAGTGATGACATCTAATTTAACAATTAACCGGAATATTATCACCTGTGTATTCGTGATGACATCTAATTTACAATTAACTGGAATATTATCATCTGTGTATTAGTGATGATATCTAATTTAACAATTAACTGGAATATTATCCCCTGTGTATTAGTGATGACATCTAATTTAACAATTAACTGGAATATTATCACCTGTGTATTAGTGATGACATCTAATTTAACAATTAACTGGAATATTATCACCTGTGTATTAGTGATGATATCTAATTTAACAATTAACTGGAATATTATCCCCTGTGTATTCGTGATGACGTCTAATTTAACAATTAACTGGAATATTATCCCCTGTGTATTAGTGATGGCATCTAATTTAACAATTAACTGGAATATTATCCCCTGTGTATTAGTGATGACATCTAATTTAACAATTAACTGGAATATTATCACCTGTGTATTAGTGATGATATCTAATTTAACAATTTACTGGAATATTATCACCTGTGTATTAGTGATGACATCTAATTTAACAATTAACTGGAATATTATCACCTGTGTATTAGTGATGATATCTAATTTAACAATTAACTGGAATATTATCACCTGTGTATTAGTGATGACATCGAATTTAACACTTAACTGGAATATTACCACCTGTGTATTAGTGATGACATCTAATTTAACAATTAACTGGAATATTATCACCTGTGTATTAGTGATGACATCTAATTTAACAATTAACTGGAATATTATCCCCTGTGTATTAGTGATGACGTCCAATTTAACAATTACCTGGAATATTATCCCCTGTGTATTGGTGATGACATCCAATTTAACAATTAACTGGAATATTATCCCCTGTGTATTAGTGATGACATCTAATTTAACAATTAACTGGAATATTATCCCCTGTGTATTAGTGATGATATCTAATTTAACAATTAACTGGAATATTATCCCCTGTGTATTAGTGATGACATCTAATTTAATAATTACCTGGAATATTATCCCCTGTGTATTAGTGATGACATCTAATTTAACAATTAACTGGAATATTATCACCTGTGTATTAGTGATGACATCTAATTTAACAAATAACTGGAATATTATCACCTGTGTATTGGTGATGACATCTAATTTAACAATTAACTGGAATATTATCACTTGTGTATTAGTGATGACATCTAATTTAACAATTAACTGGAATATTATCACCTGTGTATTAGTGATGACATCTAATTTAACAATTAACTGGAATATTATCACCTGTGTATTCGTGATGAAATCTAATTTAACAATTAACTGGAATATTATCCCCTGTGTATTAGTGATGATATCTAATTTAGCAATTAACTGGAATATTATAACCTGTGTATTAGTGATGATATCTAATTTAACAATTAACCGGAATATTATCACCTGTGTATTAGTGATGACATCTAATTTAACAATTAACTGGAATATTATCACCTGTGTATTAGTGATGATGTCTAATTTAACAATTAACTGGAATATTATCACCTGTGTATTAGTGATGACATCTAATGTAACAATTAACTGGAATATTATCACCTGTGTATTAGTGATGACATCTAATTTAACAATTAACTGGAATATTATCCCCTGTGTATTAGTGATGATATCTAATTTCACAATTAACTGGAATATTATCACTTGTGTATTAGTGATGACATCTAATTTAACAATTAACCGGAATATTATCACCTGTGTATTCGTGATGACATCTAATTTACAATTAACTGGAATATTATCATCTGTGTATTAGTGATGATATCTAATTTAACAATTAACTGGAATATTATCCCCTGTGTATTAGTGATGACATCTAATTTAACAATTAACTGGAATATTATCACCTGTGTATTAGTGATGACATCTAATTTAACAATTAACTGGAATATTATCACCTGTGTATTAGTGATGATATCTAATTTAACAATTAACTGGAATATTATCCCCTGTGTATTCGTGATGACGTCTAATTTAACAATTAACTGGAATATTATCCCCTGTGTATTAGTGATGGCATCTAATTTAACAATTAACTGGAATATTATCCCCTGTGTATTAGTGATGACATCTAATTTAACAATTAACTGGAATATTATCACCTGTGTATTAGTGATGATATCTAATTTAACAATTTACTGGAATATTATCACCTGTGTATTAGTGATGACATCTAATTTAACAATTAAATGGAATATTATCACCTGTGTATTAGTGATGATATCTAATTTAACAATTAACTGGAATATTATCACCTGTGTATTAGTGATGACATCGAATTTAACACTTAACTGGAATATTACCACCTGTGTATTAGTGATGACATCTAATTTAACAATTAACTGGAATATTATCATCTGTGTATTAGTGATGACATCTAATTTAACAATTAACTGGAATATTATCCCCTGTGTATTAGTGATGACATCCAATTTAACAATTAACTGGAATATTATCCCCTGTGCATTAGTGATGATATCTAATTTAACAATTAACTGGAATATTATCAGCTGTGTATTGGTGATGACATCCAGTTTAACAATTAACTGGAATATTATCCCCTGTGTATTAGTGATGACATCTAATTTAACAATTAACTGGAATATTATCCCCTGTGTATTAGTGATGATATCTAATTTAACAATTAACTGGAATATTATCCCCTGTGTATTAGTGATGACATCTAATTTAATAATTACCTGGAATATTATCCCCTGTGTATTAGTGATGATATCTAATTTAACAAATAACTGGAATATTATCACCTGTGTATTGGTGATGACATCTAATTTAACAATTAACTGGAATATTATCACTTGTGTATTAGTGATGACATCTAATTTAACAATTAACTGGAATATTATCACCTGTGTATTAGTGATGACATCTAATTTAACAATTAACTGGAATATTATCACCTGTGTATTCGTGATGAAATCTAATTTAACAATTAACTGGAATATTATCACCTGTGTATTAGTGATGATATCTAATTTAGCAATTAACTGGAATATTATCACCTGTGTATTAGTGATGATATCTAATTTAACAATTAACCGGAATATTATCACCTGTGTATTAGTGATGACATCTAATTTAACAATTAACTGGAATATTATCACTTGTGTATTAGTGATGATATCTAATTTAACAATTAACTGGAATATTATCACCTGTGTATTAGTAATGAAACCTAATTTAACAATTAACTGGAATATTATCATCTGTGTATTAGTGATGACATCTAATGTAACAATTAACTGGAATATTATCACCTGTGTATTAGTGATGACATCTAATTTAACAATTAACTGGAATATTATCACCTGTGTATTAGTGATGACATCTAATGTAACAATTAACTGGAATATTATCACCTGTGTATTAGTGATGACATCTAATTTAACAATTAACTGGAATATTATCACCTGTGTATTAGTGATGACATCTAATTTAACAATTAACTGGAATATTATCACCTGTGTATTAGTGATGACATCTAATTTAACAATTAACTGGAATATTATCACCTGTGTATTAGTGATGACATCTAATTTAACAATTAACTGGAATATTATCACCTGTGTATTAGTGATGACATCTAATTTAACAATTAACTGGAATATTATCACCTGTGTATTAGTGATGACATCTAATTTAACAATTAACTGGAATATTATCACCTGTGTATTAGTGATGACATCTAATTTAACAATTAACTGGAATATTATCACCTGTGTATTAGTGATGACATCTAATTTAACAATTAACTGGAATATTATCCCCTGTGTATCAGTGATGATATCTAATTTAACAATTAACCGGAATATTATCACCTGTGTATTAGTGATGACATCTAATTTAACAATTAACTGGAATATTATCACTTGTGTATTAGTGATGATATCTAATTTAACAATTAACTGGAATATTATCACCTGTGTATTAGTGATGAAACCTAATTTAACAATTAACTGGAATATTATCATCTGTGTATTAGTGATGACATCTAATGTAACAATTAACTGGAATATTATCACCTGTGTATTAGTGATGACATCTAATTTAACAATTAACTGGAATATTATCACCTGTGTATTAGTGATGACATCTAATTTAACAATTAACTGGAATATTATCACCTGTGTATTAGTGATGACATCTAATTTAACAATTAACTGGAATATTATCACCTGTGTATTAGTGATGACATCTAATTTAACAATTAACTGGAATATTATCACCTGTGTATTAGTGATGACTTCTAATTTAACAATTAACTGGAATATTATCACCTGTGTATTAGTGATGACATCTAATTTAACAATTAACTGGAATATTATCCCCTGTGTATCAGTGATGATATCTAATTTAACAATTAACTGGAATATTATCACCTGTGTATTAGTGATGACCTCTAATTTAACAATTAACCAGAATATTATCACCTGTGTATTCGTGATGACATCTAATTTAACAATTAACTGGAATATTATCACCTGTCTATTAGTGATGATATCGAATTTAACAATTAACTGGAATATTATCCCCTGTGTATTAGTGATGACATTTAATTTAACAATTAACTGGAATATTATCACCTGTGTATTCGTAATGACATCTAATTTAACAATTAACTGGAATATTATCACCTGTGTATTAGTGATGATATCTAATTTAACAATTAACTGGAATATTATCCCCTGTGTATTAGTGATGACATCTAATTTAACAATTAACTGGAATATTATCCCCTGTGTATTAGTGATGACATCTAATTTAACAATTAACTGGAATATTATCCCCTGTGTATTAGTGATGATATCTAATTTAGCAATTAACTGGAATATTATCACCTGTGTATTAGTGATGATATCTAATTTAACAATTAACCGGAATATTATCACCTGTGTATTTGTGATGACATCTAATTTAACAATTAACTGGAATATTATCACCTGTGTATTAATGATGACATCTATTTTAACAATTAACTGGAATATTATCACCTGTGTATTAGTGATGACATCTAATTTAACAATTAACTGGAATATTATCACCTGTGTATTAGTGATGACATCTAATGTAAAAATTAAATGGAATATTATCACCTGTGTATTAGTGATGACATCTAATTTAACAATTAACTGGAATATTATCCCCTGTCCATTAGTGATGATATCTAATTTAACAATTAAGTGGAATATTATCACCTGTGTATTAGTGATGATATCTAATTTAACAATTAACTGGAATATTATCACCTGTGCATTAGTGATGACATCTAATTTAACAATTAACTGGAATATTAGCACCTGTGTATTAGTGATGACATCTAATTTAACAATTAACTGGAATATTATCACCTGTGTATTAGTGATGACATCTAATTTAACAATTAACTGGAATATTATCACCTGTCTATTAGTGATGACATCTAATTTAACAATTAACTGGAATATCATCACCTGTGTATTATTGATGACATCTAATGTAACAATTAACTGGAATATAATCCCCTGTGTATTAGTGATGATATCTAATTTAACAATTAACTGGAATATTATCACCTGTGTATTAGTGATGACATCTAATTTAACAATTAACCGGAATATTATCACCTGTGTATTAGTGATGACATCTAATTTAACAATTAACTGGAATATTATCACCTGTGTATTAGTGATGACATCTAATTTAACAATTAACTGGAATATTATCACCTGTGTATTAGTGATGACATCTAATGTAACAATTAACTGGAATATTATCACCTGTGTATTAGTGATGACATCTAATTTAACAATTAACTGGAATATTATCACCTGTGTATTAGTGATGACATCTAATTTAACAATTAACTGGAATATTATCACCTGTGTATTAGTGATGACATCTAATTTAACAATTAACTGGAATATTATCACCTGTCTATTAGTGATGACATCTAATTTATCAATTAACTGGAATATTATCACCTGTGTATTAGTGATGACATCTAATTTAACAATTAACTGGAATATTATCCCCTGTGTATTAGTGATGACATCTAATTTAACAATTAAATGGAATATTATCACCTGTGTATTAGTGATGATATCGAATTTAACAATTTACTGGAATATTATCACCTGTGTATTAGTGTTGACATCTAATTTAACAATTAACTGGAATATTATCACCTGTGTATTAGTGATGATATCTAATTTAACAATTCACTGGAATATTATCACCTGTGTATTAGTGATGACATCTAATTTAACAATTAACTGGAATATTATCACCTGTGTATTAGTGATGACATCTAATTTAACAATTAACTGGAATATTATCACTGTGTATTAGTGATGACATCTAATTTAACAATTAACTGGAATATTATCACCTGTGTATTAGTGATGACATCTAATTTAACAATTAACTGGAATATTATCACCTGTCTATTAGTGATGACATCTAATTTAACAATTAACTGGAATATCATCACCTGTGTATTATTGATGACATCTAATGTAACAATTAACTGGAATATAATCCCCTGTGTATTAGTGATGATATCTAATTTAACAATTAACTGGAATATTATCACCTGTGTATTAGTGATGACATCTAATTTAACAATTAACCGGAATATTATCACCTGTGTATTAGTGATGACATCTAATTTAACAATGAACTGGAATATTATCACCTGTGTATTAGTGATGACATCTAATTTAACAATTAACTGGAATATTATCACCTGTGTATTAGTGATGACATCTAATGTAACAATTAACTGGAATATTATCACCTGTGTATTAGTGATGACATCTAATTTAACAATTAACTGGAATATTATCACCTGTGTATTAGTGATGACATCTAATTTAACAATTAACTGGAATATTATCACCTGTGTATTAGTGATGACATCTAATGTAACAATTAAATGGAATATTATCACCTGTGTATTAGTGATGACATCTAATTTAACAATTAACTGGAATATTATCACATGTGTATTAGTGATGACATCTAATTTAACAATTAACTGGAATATTAGCACCTGTGTATTAGTGATGACATCTAATTTAACAATTAACTGGAATATTATCACCTGTGTATTAGTGATGACATCTAATTTAACAATTAACTGGAATATTATCACCTGTCTATTAGTGATGACATCTAATTTAACAATTAACTGGAATATCATCACTTGTGTATTATTGATGACATCTAATGTAACAATTAACTGGAATATAATCCCCTGTGTATTAGTGATGATATCTAATTTAACAATTAACTGGAATATTATCACCTGTGTATTAGTGATGACATCTAATTTAACAATTAACCGGAATATTATCACCTGTGTATTAGTGATGACATCTAATTTAACAATTAACTGGAATATTATCACCTGTGTATTAGTGATGACATCTAATTTCACAATTAACTGGAATATTATCACCTGTGTATTAGTGATGACATCTAATGTAACAATTAACTGGAATATTATCACCTGTTTATTAGTGATGACATCTAATTTAACAATTAACTGGAATATTATCACCTGTGTATTAGTGATGACATCTAATTTAACAATTAACTGGAATATTATCACCTGTGTATTAGTGATGACATCTAATTTAACAATTAACTGGAATATTATCACCTGTGTATTAGTGATGACATCTAATTTAACAATTAACTGGAATATTATCACCTGTCTATTAGTGATGACATCTAATTTATCAATTAACTGGAATATCATCACCTGTGTATTAGTGATGACATCTAATGTAACAATTAAATGGAATATAATCCCCTGTGTATTAGTGATGATATCTAATTTAACAATTAACTGGAATATTATCACCTGTGTATTAGTGATGACATCTAATTTAACAATTAACCGGAATATTATCACCTGTGTATTAGTGATGACATCTAATTTAACAATTAACTGGAATATTATCACCTGTGTATTAGTGATGACATCTAATTTAACAATTAACTGGAATATTATCACCTGTGTATTAGTGATGACATCTAATGTAACAATTAACTGGAATATTATCACCTGTGTATTAGTGATGACATCTAATTTAACAATTAACTGCAATATTATCACCTGTGTATTAGTGATGACATCTAATTTAACAATTAACTGGAATATTATCCCCTGTGTATTAGTGATGATATCTAATTTAACAATTAACTGGAATATTATCACCTGTGTATTAGTGATGACATCTAATTTAACAAATAACCGGAATATTATCACCTGTGTATTCGTGATGACAGCTAATTTAACAATTAACTGGAATATTATCACCTGTGTATTGGTGATGATATCTAATTTAACAATTAACTGGAATATTATCCCCCGTGTATCCGCGATGACATCTAATTTAACAATTAACTGGAATATTATCACCTGTGTATTAGTGATGACATCTAATTTAACAATTAACTGGAATATTATCACCTGTGTATTAGTGATGATATCTAATTTAACAATTAACTGGAATATTATCCCCTGTGTATTAGTGATGACATCTAATTTAACAATTAACTGGAATATTATCACCTGTGTATTAGTGATGGCATCTAATTTAACAATTACCTGGAATATTATCCCCTGTGTATTAGTGATGACATCTAATTTAACAATTAAATGGAATATTATCACCTGTGTATTAGTGATGATATCTAATTTAACAATTTACTGGAATATTATCACCTGTGTATTAGTGATGACATCTAATTTAACAATTAACTGGAATATTATCACCTGTGTATTAGTGATGATATCTAATTTAACAATTCACTGGAATATTATCACCTGTGTATTAGTGATGACATCTAATTTAACAATTAACTGGAATATTATCACCTGTGTATTAGTGATGACATCTAATTTAACAATTAACTGGAATATTATCACCTGTGTATTAGTGATGACATCTAATTTAACAATTAACTGGAATATTATCACCTGTGTATTAGTGATGACATCTAATGTAACAATTAACTGGAATATTATCACCTGTGTATTAGTGATGACATCTAATTTAACAATTAACTGGAATATTATCACCTGTGTATTAGTGATGACATCTAATTTAACAATTAACTGGAATATTATCTCCTGTGTATTAGTGATGACATCTAATGTAACAATTAAATGGAATATTATCACCTGTGTATTAGTGATGACATCTAATTTAACAATTAACTGGAATATTATCACATGTGTATTAGTGATGACATCTAATTTAACAATTAACTGGAATATTAGCACCTGTGTATTAGTGATGACATCTAATTTAACAATTAACTGGAATATTATCACCTGTGTATTAGTGATGACATCTAATTTAACAATTAACTGGAATATTATCACCTGTCTATTAGTGATGACATCTAATTTAACAATTAACTGGAATATCATCACCTGTGTATTATTGATGACATCTAATGTAACAATTAACTGGAATATAATCCCCTGTGTATTAGTGATGATATCTAATTTAACAATTAACTGGAATATTATCACCTGTGTATTAGTGATGACATCTAATTTAACAATTAACCGGAATATTATCACCTGTGTATTAGTGATGACATCTAATTTAACAATTAACTGGAATATTATCACCTGTGTATTAGTGATGACATCTAATTTAACAATTAACTGGAATATTATCACCTGTGTATTAGTGATGACATCTAATGTAACAATTAACTGGAATATTATCACCTGTGTATTAGTGATGACATCTAATTTAACAATTAACTGGAATATTATCACCTGTGTATTAGTGATGACATCTAATTTAACAATTAACTGGAATATTATCACCTGTGTATTAGTGATGACATCTAATTTAACAATTAACTGGAATATTATCACCTGTGTATTAGTGATGACATCTAATTTAACAATTAACTGGAATATTATCACCTGTCTATTAGTGATGACATCTAATTTATCAATTAACTGGAATATCATCACCTGTGTATTAGTGATGACATCTAATGTAACAATTAAATGGAATATAATCCCCTGTGTATTAGTGATGATATCTAATTTAACAATTAACTGGAATATTATCACCTGTGTATTAGTGATGACATCTAATTTAACAATTAACCGGAATATTATCACCTGTGTATTAGTGATGACATCTAATTTAACAATTAACTGGAATATTATCACCTGTGTATTAGTGATGACATCTAATTTAACAATTAACTGGAATATTATCACCTGTGTATTAGTGATGACATCTAATGTAACAATTAACTGGAATATTATCACCTGTGTATTAGTGATGACATCTAATTTAACAATTAACTGCAATATTATCACCTGTGTATTAGTGATGACATCTAATTTAACAATTAACTGGAATATTATCCCCTGTGTATTAGTGATGATATCTAATTTAACAATTAACTGGAATATTATCACCTGTGTATTAGTGATGACATCTAATTTAACAAATAACCGGAATATTATCACCTGTGTATTCGTGATGACAGCTAATTTAACAATTAACTGGAATATTATCACCTGTGTATTGGTGATGATATCTAATTTAACAATTAACTGGAATATTATCCCCCGTGTATCCGCGATGACATCTAATTTAACAATTAACTGGAATATTATCACCTGTGTATTAGTGATGATATCTAATTTAACAATTAACTGGAATATTATCCCCTGTGTATTAGTGATGACATCTAATTTAACAATTAACTGGAATATTATCACCTGTGTATTAGTGATGGCATCTAATTTAACAATTACCTGGAATATTATCCCCTGTGTATTAGTGATGACATCTAATTTAACAATTAAATGGAATATTATCACCTGTGTATTAGTGATGATATCTAATTTAACAATTTACTGGAATATTATCACCTGTGTATTAGTGATGACATCTAATTTAACAATTAACTGGAATATTATCACCTGTGTATTAGTGATGATATCTAATTTAACAATTCACTGGAATATTATCACCTGTGTATTAGTGATGACATCTAATTTAACAATTAACTGGAATATTATCACCTGTGTATTAGTGATGACATCTAATTTAACAATTAACTGGAATATTATCACCTGTGTATTAGTGATGACATCTAACTTAACAATTAACTGGAATATTATCACCTGTGTATTAGTGATGACATCTAATGTAACAATTAACTGGAATATTATCACCTGTGTATTAGTGATGACATCTAATTTAACAATTAACTGGAATATTATCACCTGTGTATTAGTGATGACATCTAATTTAACAATTAACTGGAATATTATCTCCTGTGTATTAGTGATGACATCTAATGTAACAATTAAATGGAATATTATCACCTGTGTATTAGTGATGACATCTAATTTAACAATTAACTGGAATATTATCACATGTGTATTAGTGATGACATCTAATTTAACAATTAACTGGAATATTAGCACCTGTGTATTAGTGATGACATCTAATTTAACAATTAACTGGAATATTATCACCTGTGTATTAGTGATGACATCTAATTTAACAATTAACTGGAATATTATCACCTGTCTATTAGTGATGACATCTAATTTAACAATTAACTGGAATATCATCACCTGTGTATTATTGATGACATCTAATGTAACAATTAACTGGAATATAATCCCCTGTGTATTAGTGATGATATCTAATTTAACAATTAACTGGAATATTATCACCTGTGTATTAGTGATGACATCTAATTTAACAATTAACCGGAATATTATCACCTGTGTATTAGTGATGACATCTAATTTAACAATTAACTGGAATATTATCACCTGTGTATTAGTGATGACATCTAATTTAACAATTAACTGGAATATTATCACCTGTGTATTAGTGATGACATCTAATGTAACAATTAACTGGAATATTATCACCTGTGTATTAGTGATGACATCTAATTTAACAATTAACTGGAATATTATCACCTGTGTATTAGTGATGACATCTAATTTAACAATTAACTGGAATATTATCACCTGTGTATTAGTGATGACATCTAATTTAACAATTAACTGGAATATTATCACCTGTGTATTAGTGATGACATCTAATTTAACAATTAACTGGAATATTATCACCTGTCTATTAGTGATGACATCTAATTTATCAATTAACTGGAATATCATCACCTGTGTATTAGTGATGACATCTAATTTAACAATTAACTGGAATATTATCACCTGTGTATTAGTGATGACATCTAATTTAACAATTAACCGGAATATTATCACCTGTGTATTAGTGATGACATCTAATTTAACAATTAACTGGAATATTATCACCTGTGTATTAGTGATGACATCTAATTTAACACTTAACTGGAATATTATCACCTGTGTATTAGTGATGACATCTAATGTAACAATTAACTGGAATATTATCACCTGTGTATTAGTGATGACATCTAATTTAACAATTAACTGCAATATTATCACCTGTGCATTAGTGATGACATTTAATTTAACAATTAACTGGAATATTATCCCCTGTGTATTAGTGATGATATCTAATTTAACAATTAACTGGAATATTATCACCTGTGTATTAGTGATGACATCTAATTTAACAAATAACCGGAATATTATCACCTGTGTATTCGTGATGACAGCTAATTTAACAATTAACTGGAATATTATCACCTGTGTATTGGTGATGATATTTAATTTAACAATTAACTGGAATATTATCCCCCGTGTATTAGCGATGACATCTAATTTAACAATTAACTGGAATATTATCACCTGTGTATTAGTGATGACATCTAATTTAACAATTAACTGGAATATTATCACCTGTGTATTAGTGATGATATCTAATTTAACAATTAACTGGAATATTATCCCCTGTGTATTAGTGATGACATCCAATTTAACAATTAACTGGAATATTATCCCCTGTGTATTAGTGATGACATCCAATTTAACAATTAACTGGAATATTATCCCCTGTGTATTAGTGATGACATCTAATTTAACAATTAACTGGAATATTATCACCTGTGTATTAGTGATGATATCTAATTTAACAACTTACTGGAATATTATCACCTGTGTATTAGTGATGACATCTAATTTAACAATTAACTGTCATATTATCACCGGTGTATTAGTGATGACATCTAATTTAACAATTAACTGGAATATTATCACCTGTGTATTAGTGATGACATCTAATTTAACAATTAACTGGAATATTATCCCCTGTGTATTAGTGATGACATCTAATTTAACAATTAACTGGAATATTATCACCTGTGTATTAGTGATGATATCTAATTTAACAATTAACTGGAATATTATCCCCTGTGTATTAGTGATGACATCTAATTTAACAATTAACTGGAATATTATCACCTGTGTATTGGTGATGACATCCAATTTAACAATTAACTGGAATATTATCCCCTGTGTATTAGTGAAGACATCTAATTTAACAATTAACTGGAATATTATCCCCTGTGTATTAGTGATGATATCTAATTTAACAATTAACTGGAATATTATCAGCTGTGCATTAGTGATGACATCTAATTTAACAATTAACTGGAATATTATCCCCTGTGTGTTAGTGATGATATCTAATTTAACAATTAACCGGAATATTATCACCTGTGTATTCGTGATGACATCTAATTTAACAATTAACTGGAATATTATCACCTGTGTATTAGTGATGATATCTAATTTAACAATTAACTGGAATATTATCCCCTGTGTATTAGTGATGACATCTAATTTAACAATTAACTGGAATATTATCACCTGTGTATTGGTGATGACATCCAATTTAACAATTAACTGGAATATTATCCCCTGTGTATTAGTGAAGACATCTAATTTAACAATTAACTGGAATATTATCCCCTGTGTATTAGTGATGATATCTAATTTAACAATTAACTGGAATATTATCAGCTGTGCATTAGTGATGACATCTAATTTAACAATTAACTGGAATATTATCCCCTGTGTGTTAGTGATGATATCTAATTTAACAATTAACCGGAATATTATCACCTGTGTATTCGTGATGACATCTAATTTAACAATTAACTGGAATATTATCACCTGTGTATTAGTGATGATATCTAATTTAACAATTCACTGGAATATTATCACCTGTGTATTAGTGATGACATCTAATTTAACAATTAACTGGAATATTATCCCCTGTGTATTAGTGATGACATCCAATTTTACAATTAACTGGAATATTATCCCCTGTGTATTGGTGATGACATCCAATTTAACAATTAACCGGAATATTATCACCTGTGTATTAGTGATGACATCTAATTTAACAATTAACTGGAATATTATCACCTGTGTATTAGTGATGATATCTAATTTAACAATTAACTGGAATATTATCCCCTGTGTATTAGTGATGACATCTAATTTAACAGTTAACTGGAATATTATCACCTGTGTATTAGTGATGACATCTAATTTAACAATTAACTGGAATATTATCACCTGTGTATTAGTGATGACATCTAATTTAACAATTAACTGGAATATTATTCCCTGTGCATTAGTGATGACATCTAATTTAACAATTAACTGGAATATTATCCCCTGTGTATTAGTGATGACATCCAATTTAACAATTAACTGGAATATTATCCCCTGTGTATTAGTGATGACATCTAATTTAACAATTAACTGGAATATTATCACCTGTGTATTAGTGATGATATCTAATTTAACAATTTACTGGAATATTATCACCTGTGTATTAGTGATGACATCTAATTTAACAATTAACTAATATTATCACCGGTGTATTAGTGATGACATCTAATTTAACAATTAACTGGAATATTATCACCTGTGTATTAGTGATGACATCTAATTTAACAATTAACTGGAATATTATCCCCTGTGTATTAGTGATGACATCTAATTTAACAATTAACTGGAATATTATCACCTGTGTATTAGTGATGATATCTAATTTAACAATTAACTGGAATATTATCCCCTGTGTATTAGTGATGACATCTAATTTAACAATTAACTGGAATATTATCACCTGTGTATTGGTGATGACATCCAATTTAACAATTAACTGGAATATTATCCCCTGTGTATTAGTGAAGACATCTAATTTAACAATTAATTGGAATATTATCCCCTGTGTATTAGTGATGATATCTATTTTAACAATTAACTGGAATATTATCACCTGTGTATTAGTGATGACATCTAATTTAACAATTAACTGGAATATTATCACCTGTGTATTAGTGATGACATCTAATGTAACAATTAAATGGAATATTATCACCTGTGTATTAGTGATGACATCTAATTTAACAATTAACTGGAATATTATCACATGTGTATTAGTGATGACATCTAATTTAACAATTAACTGGAATATTAGCACCTGTGTATTAGTGATGACATCTAATTTAACAATTAACTGGAATATTATCACCTGTCTATTAGTGATGACATCTAATTTAACAATTAACTGGAATATTATCACCTGTCTATTAGTGATGACATCTAATTTAACAATTAACTGGAATATCATCACCTGTGTATTATTGATGACATCTAATGTAACAATTAACTGGAATATAATCCCCTGTGTATTAGTGATGATATCTAATTTAACAATTAACTGGAATATTATCACCTGTGTATTAGTGATGACATCTAATTTAACAATTAACCGGAATATTATCACCTGTGTATTAGTGATGACATCTAATTTAACAATTAACTGGAATATTATCACCTGTGTATTAGTGATGACATCTAATTTAACAATTAACTGGAATATTATCACCTGTGTATTAGTGATGACATCTAATGTAACAATTAACTGGAATATTATCACCTGTGTATTAGTGATGACATCTAATTTAACAATTAACTGGAATATTATCACCTGTGTATTAGTGATGACATCTAATTTAACAATTAACTGGAATATTATCACCTGTGTATTAGTGATGACATCTAATGTAACAATTAAATGGAATATTATCACCTGTGTATTAGTGATGACATCTAATTTAACAATTAACTGGAATATTATCACATGTGTATTAGTGATGACATCTAATTTAACAATTAACTGGAATATTAGCACCTGTGTATTAGTGATGACATCTAATTTAACAATTAACTGGAATATTATCACCTGTGTATTAGTGATGACATCTAATTTAACAATTAACTGGAATATTATCACCTGTCTATTAGTGATGACATCTAATTTAACAATTAACTGGAATATCATCACCTGTGTATTATTGATGACATCTAATGTAACAATTAACTGGAATATAATCCCCTGTGTATTAGTGATGATATCTAATTTAACAATTAACTGGAATATTATCACCTGTGTATTAGTGATGACATCTAATTTAACAATTAACCGGAATATTATCACCTGTGTATTAGTGATGACATCTAATTTAACAATTAACTGGAATATTATCACCTGTGTATTAGTGATGACATCTAATTTAACAATTAACTGGAATATTAGCACCTGTGTATTAGTGATGACATCTAATTTAACAATTAACTGGAATATTATCACCTGTCTATTAGTGATGACATCTAATTTAACAATTAACTGGAATATTATCACCTGTCTATTAGTGATGACATCTAATTTAACAATTAACTGGAATATCATCACCTGTGTATTATTGATGACATCTAATGTAACAATTAACTGGAATATAATCCCCTGTGTATTAGTGATGATATCTAATTTAACAATTAACTGGAATATTATCACCTGTGTATTAGTGATGACATCTAATTTAACAATTAACCGGAATATTATCACCTGTGTATTAGTGATGACATCTAATTTAACAATTAACTGGAATATTATCACCTGTGTATTAGTGATGACATCTAATTTAACAATTAACTGGAATATTATCACCTGTGTATTAGTGATGACATCTAATGTAACAATTAACTGGAATATTATCACCTGTGTATTAGTGATGACATCTAATTTAACAATTAACTGGAATATTATCACCTGTGTATTAGTGATGACATCTAATTTAACAATTAACTGGAATATTATCACCTGTGTATTAGTGATGACATCTAATGTAACAATTAAATGGAATATTATCACCTGTGTATTAGTGATGACATCTAATTTAACAATTAACAGGAATATTATCACATGTGTATTAGTGATGACATCTAATTTAACAATTAACTGGAATATTAGCACCTGTGTATTAGTGATGACATCTAATTTAACAATTAACTGGAATATTATCACCTGTGTATTAGTGATGACATCTAATTTAACAATTAACTGGAATATTATCACCTGTCTATTAGTGATGACATCTAATTTAACAATTAACTGGAATATCATCACCTGTGTATTATTGATGACATCTAATGTAACAATTAACTGGAATATAATCCCCTGTGTATTAGTGATGATATCTAATTTAACAATTAACTGGAATATTATCACCTGTGTATTAGTGATGACATCTAATTTAACAATTAACCGGAATATTATCACCTGTGTATTAGTGATGACATCTAATTTAACAATTAACTGGAATATTATCACCTGTGTATTAGTGATGACATCTAATTTAACAATTAACTGGAATATTATCACCTGTGTATTAGTGATGACATCTAATGTAACAATTAACTGGAATATTATCACCTGTGTATTAGTGATGACATCTAATTTAACAATTAACTGGAATATTATCACCTGTGTATTAGTGATGACATCTAATTTAACAATTAACTGGAATATTATCACCTGTGTACTAGTGATGACATCTAATTTAACAATTAACTGGAATATTATCACCTGTGTATTAGTGATGACATCTAATTTAACAATTAACTGGAATATTATCACCTGTCTATTAGTGATGATATCTAATTTAACAATTAACTGGAATATTATCACCTGTGTATTAGTGATGACATCTAACTTAACAAATAACCGGAATATTATCACCTGTGTATTCGTGATGACAGCTAATTTAACAATTAACTGGAATATTATCACCTGTGTATTGGTGATGATATCTAATTTAACAATTAACTGGAATATTATCCCCCGTGTATTAGCGATGACATCTAATTTAACAATTAACTGGAATATTATCACCTGTGTATTAGTGATGACATCTAATTTAACAATTAACTGGAATATTATCACCTGTGTATTAGTGATGATATCTAATTTAACAATTAACTGGAATATTATCCCCTGTGTATTAGTGATGACATCTAATTTAACAATTAACTGGAATATTATCCCCTGTGCATTAGTGATGACATCTAATTTAACAATTAACTGGAATATTATCCCCTGTGTGTTAGTGATGATATCTAATTTAACAATTAACCGGAATATTATCACCTGTGTATTCGTGATGACATCTAATTTAACAATTAACTGGAATATTATCACCTGTGTATTAGTGATGATATCTAATTTAACAATTCACTGGAATATTATCACCTGTGTATTAGTGATGACATCTAATTTAACAATTAACTGGAATATTATCCCCTGTGTATTAGTGATGACATCCAATTTTACAATTAACTGGAATATTATCCCCTGTGTATTGGTGATGACATCCAATTTAACAATTAACCGGAATATTATCACCTGTGTATTAGTGATGACATCTAATTTAACAATTAACTGGAATATTATCACCTGTGTATTAGTGATGATATCTAATTTAACAATTAACTGGAATATTATCCCCTGTGTATTAGTGATGACATCTAATTTAACAGTTAACTGGAATATTATCACCTGTGTATTAGTGATGACATCTAATTTAACAATTAACTGGAATATTATCACCTGTGTATTAGTGATGACATCTAATTTAACAATTAACTGGAATATTATTCCCTGTGCATTAGTGATGACATCTAATTTAACAATTAACTGGAATATTATCCCCTGTGTATTAGTGATGACATCCAATTTAACAATTAACTGGAATATTATCCCCTGTGTATTAGTGATGACATCTAATTTAACAATTAACTGGAATATTATCACCTGTGTATTAGTGATGATATCTAATTTAACAATTTACTGGAATATTATCACCTGTGTATTAGTGATGACATCTAATTTAACAATTAACTAATATTATCACCGGTGTATTAGTGATGACATCTAATTTAACAATTAACTGGAATATTATCACCTGTGTATTAGTGATGACATCTAATTTAACAATTAACTGGAATATTATCCCCTGTGTATTAGTGATGACATCTAATTTAACAATTAACTGGAATATTATCACCTGTGTATTAGTGATGATATCTAATTTAACAATTAACTGGAATATTATCCCCTGTGTATTAGTGATGACATCTAATTTAACAATTAACTGGAATATTATCACCTGTGTATTGGTGATGACATCCAATTTAACAATTAACTGGAATATTATCCCCTGTGTATTAGTGAAGACATCTAATTTAACAATTAATTGGAATATTATCCCCTGTGTATTAGTGATGATATCTATTTTAACAATTAACTGGAATATTATCACCTGTGTATTAGTGATGACATCTAATTTAACAATTAACTGGAATATTATCACCTGTGTATTAGTGATGACATCTAATGTAACAATTAAATGGAATATTATCACCTGTGTATTAGTGATGACATCTAATTTAACAATTAACTGGAATATTATCACATGTGTATTAGTGATGACATCTAATTTAACAATTAACTGGAATATTAGCACCTGTGTATTAGTGATGACATCTAATTTAACAATTAACTGGAATATTATCACCTGTCTATTAGTGATGACATCTAATTTAACAATTAACTGGAATATTATCACCTGTCTATTAGTGATGACATCTAATTTAACAATTAACTGGAATATCATCACCTGTGTATTATTGATGACATCTAATGTAACAATTAACTGGAATATAATCCCCTGTGTATTAGTGATGATATCTAATTTAACAATTAACTGGAATATTATCACCTGTGTATTAGTGATGACATCTAATTTAACAATTAACCGGAATATTATCACCTGTGTATTAGTGATGACATCTAATTTAACAATTAACTGGAATATTATCACCTGTGTATTAGTGATGACATCTAATTTAACAATTAACTGGAATATTATCACCTGTGTATTAGTGATGACATCTAATGTAACAATTAACTGGAATATTATCACCTGTGTATTAGTGATGACATCTAATTTAACAATTAACTGGAATATTATCACCTGTGTATTAGTGATGACATCTAATTTAACAATTAACTGGAATATTATCACCTGTGTATTAGTGATGACATCTAATGTAACAATTAAATGGAATATTATCACCTGTGTATTAGTGATGACATCTAATTTAACAATTAACTGGAATATTATCACATGTGTATTAGTGATGACATCTAATTTAACAATTAACTGGAATATTAGCACCTGTGTATTAGTGATGACATCTAATTTAACAATTAACTGGAATATTATCACCTGTGTATTAGTGATGACATCTAATTTAACAATTAACTGGAATATTATCACCTGTCTATTAGTGATGACATCTAATTTAACAATTAACTGGAATATCATCACCTGTGTATTATTGATGACATCTAATGTAACAATTAACTGGAATATAATCCCCTGTGTATTAGTGATGATATCTAATTTAACAATTAACTGGAATATTATCACCTGTGTATTAGTGATGACATCTAATTTAACAATTAACCGGAATATTATCACCTGTGTATTAGTGATGACATCTAATTTAACAATTAACTGGAATATTATCACCTGTGTATTAGTGATGACATCTAATTTAACAATTAACTGGAATATTAGCACCTGTGTATTAGTGATGACATCTAATTTAACAATTAACTGGAATATTATCACCTGTCTATTAGTGATGACATCTAATTTAACAATTAACTGGAATATTATCACCTGTCTATTAGTGATGACATCTAATTTAACAATTAACTGGAATATCATCACCTGTGTATTATTGATGACATCTAATGTAACAATTAACTGGAATATAATCCCCTGTGTATTAGTGATGATATCTAATTTAACAATTAACTGGAATATTATCACCTGTGTATTAGTGATGACATCTAATTTAACAATTAACCGGAATATTATCACCTGTGTATTAGTGATGACATCTAATTTAACAATTAACTGGAATATTATCACCTGTGTATTAGTGATGACATCTAATTTAACAATTAACTGGAATATTATCACCTGTGTATTAGTGATGACATCTAATGTAACAATTAACTGGAATATTATCACCTGTGTATTAGTGATGACATCTAATTTAACAATTAACTGGAATATTATCACCTGTGTATTAGTGATGACATCTAATTTAACAATTAACTGGAATATTATCACCTGTGTATTAGTGATGACATCTAATGTAACAATTAAATGGAATATTATCACCTGTGTATTAGTGATGACATCTAATTTAACAATTAACAGGAATATTATCACATGTGTATTAGTGATGACATCTAATTTAACAATTAACTGGAATATTAGCACCTGTGTATTAGTGATGACATCTAATTTAACAATTAACTGGAATATTATCACCTGTGTATTAGTGATGACATCTAATTTAACAATTAACTGGAATATTATCACCTGTCTATTAGTGATGACATCTAATTTAACAATTAACTGGAATATCATCACCTGTGTATTATTGATGACATCTAATGTAACAATTAACTGGAATATAATCCCCTGTGTATTAGTGATGATATCTAATTTAACAATTAACTGGAATATTATCACCTGTGTATTAGTGATGACATCTAATTTAACAATTAACCGGAATATTATCACCTGTGTATTAGTGATGACATCTAATTTAACAATTAACTGGAATATTATCACCTGTGTATTAGTGATGACATCTAATTTAACAATTAACTGGAATATTATCACCTGTGTATTAGTGATGACATCTAATGTAACAATTAACTGGAATATTATCACCTGTGTATTAGTGATGACATCTAATTTAACAATTAACTGGAATATTATCACCTGTGTATTAGTGATGACATCTAATTTAACAATTAACTGGAATATTATCACCTGTGTACTAGTGATGACATCTAATTTAACAATTAACTGGAATATTATCACCTGTGTATTAGTGATGACATCTAATTTAACAATTAACTGGAATATTATCACCTGTCTATTAGTGATGATATCTAATTTAACAATTAACTGGAATATTATCACCTGTGTATTAGTGATGACATCTAACTTAACAAATAACCGGAATATTATCACCTGTGTATTCGTGATGACAGCTAATTTAACAATTAACTGGAATATTATCACCTGTGTATTGGTGATGATATCTAATTTAACAATTAACTGGAATATTATCCCCCGTGTATTAGCGATGACATCTAATTTAACAATTAACTGGAATATTATCACCTGTGTATTAGTGATGACATCTAATTTAACAATTAACTGGAATATTATCACCTGTGTATTAGTGATGATATCTAATTTAACAATTAACTGGAATATTATCCCCTGTGTATTAGTGATGACATCTAATTTAACAATTAACTGGAATATTATCCCCTGTGTATTAGTGATGGCATCTAATTTAACAATTAACTGGAATATTATCCCCTGTGTATTAGTGATGACATCTAATTTAACAATTAAATGGAATATTATCACCTGTGTATTAGTGATGATATCTAATTTAACAATTTACTGGAATATTATCACCTGTGTATTAGTGATGACATCTAATTTAACCATTAACTGGAATATTATCACCTGTGTATTAGTGATGATATCTAATTTAACAATTTACTGGAATATTATCACCTGTGTATTAGTGATGACATCTAATTTAACAATTAACTGGAATATTATCACCTGTGTATTAGTGATGATATCTAATTTAACAATTCACTGGAATATTATCACCTGTGTATTAGTGATGACATCTAATTTAACAATTAACTGGAATATTATCACCTGTGTATTAGTGATGACATCTAATTTAACAATTAACTGGAATATTATCACTGTGTATTAGTGATGACATCTAATTTAACAATTAACTGGAATATTATCCCCTGTGTATTAGTGATGACATCCAATTTTACAATTAACTGGAATATTATCCCCTGTGTATTGGTGATGACATCCAATTTAACAATTAACCAGAATATTATCACCTGTGTATTAGTGATGACATCTAATTTAACAATTAACTGGAATATTATCACCTGTGTATTAGTGATGATATCTAATTTAACAATTAACTGGAATATTATCCCCTGTGTATTAGTGATGACATCTAATTTAACAGTTAACTGGAATATTATCCCCTGTGTATTAGTGATGACATCTAATTTAACAATTAACTGGAATATTATCCCCTGTGTATTAGTGATGACATCTAATTTAACAATTAACTGGAATATTATCCCCTGTGTATTAGTGATGACATCTAATTTAACAATTAACTGGAATATTATCCCCTGTGTATTAGTGATGACATCCAATTTAACAATTAACTGGAATATTATCCCCTGTGTATTAGTGATGACATCTAATTTAACAATTAACTGGAATATTATCACCTGTGTATTAGTGATGATATCTAATTTAACAATTTACTGGAATATTATCACCTGTGTATTAGTGATGACATCTAATTTAACAATTAACTGTAATATTATCACCGGTGTATTAGTGATGACATCTAATTTAACAATTAACTGGAATATTATCACCTGTGTATTAGTGATGACATCTAATTTAACAATTAACTGGAATATTATCCCCTGTGTATTAGTGATGACATCTAATTTAACAATTAACTGGAATATTATCACCTGTGTATTAGTGATGACATCTAATTTAACAATTAACTGGAATATTATCCCCTGTGTATTAGTGATGACATCTAATTTAACAATTAACTGGAATATTATCACCGGTGTATTAGTGATGACATCTAATTTAACAATTAACTGGAATATTATCACCTGTGTATTAGTGATGACATCTAATTTAACAATTAACTGGAATATTATCCCCTGTGTATTAGTGATGACATCTAATTTAACAATTAACTGGAATATTATCCCCTGTGTATTAGTGATGACATCTAATTTAACAATTAACTGGAATATTATCCCCTGTGTATTAGTGATGACATCTAATTTAACAATTAACTGGAATATTATCCCCTGTGTATTAGTGATGATATCTAATTTAACAATTAACTGGAATATTATCCCCTGTGTATTAGTGATGACATCTAATTTAACAATTAACTGGAATATTATCACCTGTTTATTGGTGATGACATCCAATTTAACAATTAACTGGAATATTATCCCCTGTGTATTAGTGAAGACATCTAATTTAACAATTAACTGGAATATTATCACCTGTGTATTAGTGATGACATCTAATTTAACAATTAACTGGAATATTATCACCTGTGCATTAGTGATGACATCTAATTTAACAATTAACTGGAATATTATCCCCTGTGTGTTAGTGATGATATCTAATTTAACAATTAACTGGAAAATTATCACCTGTGTATTAGTGATGACATCTAATTTAACAATTAACTGGAATATTATCACCTGTGTATTAGTGATGACATCTAATTTAACAATTAACTGGAATATTATCACCTGTGCATTAGTGATGACATCTAATTTAACAATTAACTGGAATATTATCCCCTGTGTGTTAGTGATGATATCTAATTTAACAATTAACCGGAATATTATCCCCTGTGTATTAGTGATGACATCTAATTTAACAATTAACTGGAATATTATCACCTGTTTATTGGTGATGACATCCAATTTAACAATTAACTGGAATATTATCACCTGTGTATTAGTGATGACATCTAATTTAAAAATTAACTGGAATATTATCACCTGTGTATTAGTGATGACATCTAATTTAACAATTAACTGGAATATTATCACCTGTGTATTAGTGATGATATCTAATTTAACAATTAACTGGAATATTATCACCTGTGCATTAGTGATGACATCTAATTTAACAATTAACTGGAATATTATCACCTGTGTATTAGTGATGACATCTAATTTAACAATTAACTGGAATATTATCACCTGTGTATTAGTGATGATATCTAATTTAACAATTAACTGGAATATTATCCCCTGTGTGTTAGTGATGATATCTAATTTAACAATTAACTGGAATATTATCACCTGTGTATTAGTGATGACATCTAATTTAACAATTAACTGGAATATTATCACCTGTGTATTAGTGATGATATCTAATTTAACAATTAACTGGAATATTATCCCCTGTGTGTTAGTGATGATATCTAATTTAACAATTAACTGGAATATTATCACCTGTGTATTAGTGATGACATCTAATTTAACAATTAACTGGAATATTATCACCTGTGTATTAGTGATGATATCTAATTTAACAATTAACTGGAATATTATCCCCTGTGTGTTAGTGATGATATCTAATTTAACAATTAACTGGAATATTATCACCTGTGTATTAGTGATGACATCTAATTTAACAATTAACTGGAATATTATCACCTGTGTATTAGTGATGACATCTAATTTAACAATTAACCGGAATATTATCACCTGTGTATTCGTGATGACATCTAATTTAACAATTAACCGGAATATTATCACCTGTGTATTAGTGATGACATCTAATTTAACAATTAACTGGAATATTATCCCGTGTATTAGTGATGATATCTAATTTAACAATTAACTGGAATATTATCACCTGTGCATTAGTGATGACATCTAATTTAACAATTAACTGGAATATTATCACCTGTGTATTAGTGATGATATCTAATTTAACAATTAACTGGAATATTATCCCCTGTGTATTAGTGATGACATCTAATTTAACAATTAACTGGAATATTATCACCTGTTTATTGGTGATGACATCCAATTTAACAATTAACTGGAATATTATCCCCTGTGTATTAGTGAAGACATCTAATTTAAAAATTAACTGGAATATTATCACCTGTGTATTAGTGATGACATCTAATTTAACAATTAACTGGAATATTATCACCTGTGCATTAGTGATGACATCTAATTTAAAAATTAACTGGAATATTATCCCCTGTGTATTAGTGATGATATCTAATTTAACAATTAACTGGAATATTATCACCTGTGCATTAGTGATGACATCTAATTTAACAATTAACTGGAATATTATCCCCTGTGTGTTAGTGATGATATCTAATTTAACAATTAACCGGAATATTATCACCTGTGTATTCGTGATGACATCTAATTTAACAATTAACCGGAATATTATCACCTGTGTATTAGTGATGACATCTAATTTAACAATTAACTGGAATATTATCCCCTGTGTATTAGTGATGATATCTAATTTAACAATTAACTGGAATATTATCACCTGTGTATTAGTGATGACATCTAATTTAACAATTAACTGGAATATTATCACCTGTGTATTAGTGATGACATCTAATTTAACAATTAACTGGAATATTATCACCTGTGTATTAGTGATGACATCTAATTTAACAATTAACCGGAATATTATCCCCTGTGTATTAGTGATGATATCTAATTTAACAATTAACTGGAATATTATCACCTGTGCATTAGTGATGACATCTAATTTAACAATTAACTGGAATATTATCCCCTGTGTATTAGTGATGACATCTAATTTAACAATTAACTGGAATATTATCACCTGTGTATTAGTGATGACATCTAATTTAACAATTAACTGGAATATTATCACCTGTGTATTAGTGATGACATCTAATTTAACAATTAACCGGAATATTATCCCCTGTGTATTAGTGATGATATCTAATTTAACAATTAACTGGAATATTATCACCTGTGCATTAGTGATGACATCTAATTTAACAATTAACTGGAATATTATCACCTGTGTATTAGTGATGACATCTAATTTAACAATTAACTGGAATATTATCACCTGTGTATTAGTGATGACATCTAATTTAACAATTAACCGGAATACTATCCCCTGTGTATTAGTGATGATATCTAATTTAACAATTAACTGGAATATTATCACCTGTGCATTAGTGATGACATCTAATTTAACAATTAACTGGAATATTATCACCTGTGTATTAGTGATGACATCTAATTTAACAATTAACTGGAATATTATCCCCTGTGTATTAGTGATGATATCTAATTTAACAATTAACTGGAATATTATCACCTGTGTATTAGTGATGACATCTAATTTAACAATTAACTGGAATATTATCCCCTGTGTATTAGTGATGATATCTAATTTAACAATTAACTGGAATATTATCCCCTGTGTATTAGTGATGACATCTAATTTAACAATTAGCCATAATATTGCGCACATGTAATTTTTGTCTCATCTGTGAACTTACTGATCATACCTCCTATATTCACATCTAAGTCATTAATGTGCACTACAAACAGCAAGGGTCACAGCACCGATCCCTTTGGTACACCACTGGTCACAGGCTTCCAATCGCAAAAACAGCCCTCTCCGAATACCCTCTGCCTCCTGCCACAAAGCCACTTTTGGATCCAATTTGCCAAATTGCCCTGGATCCCATGGCCTCTTACCTTCTCAACCAATCTCCCATGTGGGACCTTAACAAAACCCTTACTGAAGTCCATGTAGACTACATCGACTGCTTTACCTTCATCTACACATCTGGTCATCTCCTCGAAAAATTCAATCAAGTTAGTCAGACACGATCTCCCCCTGAAAAAGCCATGCTGACTATCCCTGATTAATCCCTGCCTCTCCAAGTGGAAAATAATCCTGTCCCTCGCATCTTTTTCCAATAGTTTCCCTACCACTGATGTTAGACTCACTGACCTGTAAATACCTAGCATATCCCTGCTACCCTTCTTAAATAATGGGACCACATTCACTATCCTCCAGTCCACTGGTATCTTTCCTCTGGATAAAGAGGATTTGAAAACTTGTTACAAAGCCCCTGCAATCGCCTCTCTTGCCTCACATAACAGCCAGGGATATATTTCATCCGAGCCTGGGGATTTATCTGCTTTCAAGCCCACTAAAACTGCTAATACTTCCTCCCTTTCAATGCCAACATGTTCAAGTATATCACAATCCCCCTCCCTGATCTCTACACCTACATCATCCTTCTCCATAGTGAACACAGATGAAAAGTAATCATTTAAAACCTCACCTGTGCCCTCCGGCTCCACACACAGGTTGCCACTTTGGTGCTTAATGGTCCCTAATCTTTCCCTGGTTATCTTCTTGCCCTTGACATACTGATAAATTGCTTTAGGATTTTCCTTTCTGTTGCCTGCCAGTATTTTTTCATGTCCCCTCTTCGCTCTCCTAATTACTTTTTTTAAGTTCCCCCCTACACTTTCTATACTCCTGTATTGCCTCCGCTGTTTGTCAGCACTCTGAATCTGCAATAAGCTTCCTTTTTTTCCTGATCCAATCCTCTGTATCTCTTGACATCCAGTGTTCCCTGGACCTGTTAGTCCTCCCCATCACCTTAACGGGTGCATGTTGGCTCTGAACTCTCACTATTTTCTCTTTGAATGATGCCCATTGATCTGATATGGACTTTCCTACAAGTAGCTGCTCACAGTCCACTTTGGCCCCATCCTGTTTTATCATCTTAAAATCGGCCTTCCCCCAATTCAGTCCCTTTAGTTTCCGTCTGTCTTTGTCCTTATCCATAACTACCTTAAATCTTAGCGTTATGGTCACTAGCACCGAAATGCTCCCTCACTGACACTTCTACCACTTGTCCAGTTTCATTCCCTAGTGTTAAGTCCAGTACTGCCCCTTCTCTTGCAGGACGTCTGATGTACTGGCTCAAAAAGCTCTCCTGTATGCATTTTAAGAATTCATTCCCCTTTAAGCCTTTTGCACTAAGACTATCGCAGTTGATATCAGGGAAGTTGAAATCCCCTACTAATACTACCCTATTATTTTTGCACCCCTGAAATTTTCCTATATATCTGCTCCTCTATCTCTCCCTGACTGTTTGGCAGCCTGTAGTACACTCCCAGCCAGGTGATTGCCCCCTTTATGTTTTTAAGTTCCACCCATATGGCCTCATTTAAGGAACCTTCTAAGATATCATCCCTTCTTACTGCAGTAATTGACTCCTTGATCAACAGTGCAATGCCACCTCCACTTTTACCCCCTCCCCTGTCACACTTGAAGATTCTATACACTGGAATATTGAGCTGCCAGTCCTGCCCCGCCCACAACCATGTCTCTGTGATAGCAATATCATAATGCCATGTGCTAATCAACAACCTCAATTTATCCACCTTACTAATGAGACTCCTGTTTTTGAAATAGTTCCAATCCAACCTTGCATTTTTCTCTTCTGCCTTACCAGGTCTATATTTGCTCTGCCTTCCAGCAGACTCACGTTCTGTTCCACATTACCCTCTACTGTACCTCCGCTCTGTATCCCAACCCCCTGCCGATTAGTTTAACCGCCTACCCCCAACCCCCCAATAAAGAACGAACAAACCTCCAAACAAGGATGCTTGTCCCATTCCAGTTCAGGTGCAACCTGTCCAACTTGGACAAGTCCCACTTTTGCCAGAAATATACCCAGTGATCCAGGAAACTGAAGCCCTCCCTCCTGCATGATCTCCTCAGCCAGATATTCATCTGCTCTATCCTCCTATTTCTAAAGTCATTAGCACGTGGCACCGGGAGGAATCCAGAGATTGCAACCTTAGAGGTCCTCCTTTTTAATCTGCTTCCTCGCACCCTAAATTCTTGTTGCAGGAACTCATCCCTATTTCTACCTATGTCGTTGGTACCAATGTGTACCACGATCTCTGACTATTCACCCTCTCCCTTCAGAATGTCCAGCAGCCGCTCTGAGACATCCTTAACCCGAGCACCAGGGAGGCAACATACAATCCTGGAGTCTCATTTGCGGCCACAGAAACGCCTGTCTGTTCCCCCAGTGTGTGAGATATCTGAATGGGGAAGATCAATCTGCTCACTCAGGTACACCCAGACCGGCTGCAGGGGAGAGAGGTGGGAATTGGATAGATATAATTAAAGATATGTACCCAGTCTGGTACTGAGTTCCATACAGAGCACAGAAAGATCCCAGGCTCCATTCCTGGCCTTTGCAGAGTGAACGAATCTCAGCCAGTCAGGTGCTGAGATGCATACACAGAGCACAGGAAGATCCCAGTCTGTGCAGAGTCAACGGATCTCACAGAGTATGTTACTGCGTACCGCACAGAGGAAGATCTCAGGCTCCATTCCTGACTGGTGCTGAACGAGCACCTAACCCAACACAGACAAGCTGACTGAGGTTAAGAGCTCAGAACAAAGCAGCTGAATGCTCAGACAGCTAGAGAGAAACAGTGATAACATGCGATAAAAATTTACACAGTTGTAGACTGTTCAGAAACATTCACTCACTTGTTTACTAGAATTTCAAATTGGATCCAAAATTGGCTTACTGGCAGGAGGCAGAGGGTGATGGTCGAGGGTTGATTTTGCGAATGGAAGTCTGTGACCAGTGGTGTACCACAGGGATCGATGCTGGGACCCTTGCTGTTTGTAGTGTACATTAATGATTTAGACCTGAATTAGGTGGTATGATCAGTAAGTTCTCAGATGACACAAAGAATGATGGTGTTGTAAATAGTAAGGAGGAAATCCTTAGATTACAGGATGATATAGATGGGCAGAGCAGTGGCAAATTGAATGTAATCCTGAGAAGTGTGAGCTGATGCATTTTGGGAGGACTAATAAGGCAAGGGAATATACAATGGATGGTACGACCCTAGACAGTACAGAGGGTCAGAGGGAGTGGGGTGTACTTGTCCATATATTACTGAAGGCAACAGCACAGGTAGATAAGATGGTTAGAAAGGCTTCTGGGATACTTGCCTTTATTAGCTGAGGCATAGAATATTAGAGCAGGGATGCTATAATGAAGCTGCATAAAACTCTGGGTAAGCCACAGCTGGAGTACTGTGTATGGTTCTGGTCAACACACTATAGGAAGGATGTGATTGCACAACAGAAGGTGCAGAGGTGATACACCAGAATTTTGCCTGGGCTGGAGCATTTCAGCTATGAAGAGAGACTGAAAAGGCGAGGGTTGTTTTCCTTCCAGCAGAGAAGTCTGAGGTGGTACATGATTGAGGTATACAAAATTATGAGGGGCTTTGATAGGATAGATTGGAAGAAACATTTTCCCATTGCGGAGGTGTCAATAAGGTGTCAACCAGGGGATATCGATTTAAGGTTAGGGGCAGGAGATACAGAGGAGATTTGAGGCAAAATGTTTTCACCCAGCGGGTGGTTGGAATCTGGAACACACTGCCTGAAGAGGTGGTCGAAGCAAGAACACTCAACATTTAAGTCTTTAGATGAACACTTGAAATGCCATAGTATACAAGGCTACAGGACAAGTGCTGGAAAATGGGATTACAACATATAGGTGCTTGATGGCCGGCACTGACACGATGGGCTGAAAGGCCTGTTTCTGAGCGGAATAACTCCATCACTCTATGAGATTAATAAGGTAGAATTCATTTTCAACCCATATAACTATAAATTCTGACCACATTTTCTGTGAGAAATTATGATTTTAGGTTGTCATGGAGCAGTTACTGATCGGTTCATTGTTCACCTGATTTACAAACAAAGGATTCCTGCTCTGAGACTCTCACCTTACAACATCATATTACTGACAGTCTGATAAACACAACAGTATCAATAGAACACGGTATATTAAAATAGAAATATGAAGGAGGGACAGACAGAACAAACAAATAATACAATCCCTGTCACTTCAAACATCAAATTGTCTGAATGGACAACCCTGAGACATTGGTGACAATGAGACAGGTAAACTGACCTGTTTAACTGCATGGGTCAGGGTCAATAATGAAAATTCAATTCACTGCAGTGGGAAACAAGTTCCTGTTTCTCAGAAAAGACCTGCTTTATATTGATAACGTATCACAAAATGAGAACTTATTCCAAACTCATTCTTTATTAAGCTGAATAATGGACACACAGATAGAGAAATAGATTTACATCTGTGCATATGTGGCTCAAAGAGATTCCACAAATCACAGAAATGGAAATCACGTCACCACAAATAAGGGACTGTACATAAAGAAACTCAAGAGAATTTTCCATCACAGGTTATGAGGGATTGTCTAGAAAGCAACATTAGGAAAATCCTCAGTTAAACAAAAAACTTCCAAGGGAGAATTATTCGTGCATTTAAATGATAAGGAACTGTTCACAATTCTTCATCAGAGAAATGTCAATCCAAACAATAAAGGACTGACCGTAAATCACCTACAGAACAATCACTGTCCAATTATTAAAGAACTGACCGTAAATCACCTACAGAACAATCACTGTCCAATTATTAAAGGACTGACCGTAAATCACCTACAGAACAATCACTGTCCAATTATTAAAGGACTGACCGTAAATCACCTACAGAACAATCACTGTCCAATTATTAAAGGACTGACCGTAAATCACCTACAGAACAATCACTGTCCAATTATTAAAGGACTGACCGTAAATCACCTACAGAACAATCACTGTCCAATTATTAAAGGACTGACCGTAAATCACCTACAGAACAATCACTGTCCAATTATTAAAGAACTGACCGTAAATCACCTACAGAACAATCACTGTCCAATTATTAAAGGACTGACCGTAAATCACCTACAGAACAATCACTGTCCAATTATTAAAGGACTGACCGTAAATCACCTACAGAACAATCACTGTCCAATTATTAAAGGACTGACCGTAAATCACCTACAGAACAAACACTCTCCAATTATTAAAGGACTGACCGTAAATCACCTACAGAACAATCACTGTCCAATTATTAAAGGACTGACCGTAAATCACCTACAGAACAATCACTGTCCAATTATTAAAGGACTGACCGTAAATCACCTACAGAACAATCAGTGTCCAATTATTAAAGGACTGACCGTAAATCACCTACAGAACAATCACTGTCCAATTATTAAAGGACTGACCGTAAATCACCTACAGAACAATCACTGTCCAATTATTAAAGGACTGACCGTAAATCACCTACAGAACAATCACTGTCCAATTATTAAAGGACTGACCGTAAATCACCGACAGAACAATCACTGTCAATTATTAAAGGACTGACCGTAAATCACCTACAGAACAATCACTGTCCAATTATTAAAGGACTGACCGTAAATCACCTACAGAACAATCACTGTCCAATTATTAAAGGACTGACCGTAAATCACCTACAGAACAATCACTGTCCAATTATTAAAGGACTGACCGTAAATCACCTACAGAACAATCACTGTCCAATTATTAAAGTACTGACCGTAAATCACCTACAGAACAATCACTGTCCAATTATTAAAGGACTGACCGTAAATCACCTACAGAACAATCACTGTCCAATTATTAAAGGACTGACCGTAAATCACCTACAGAACAATCACTGTCCAATTATTAAAGGACTGACCGTAAATCACCTACAGAACAATCACTGTCCAATTATTAAAGGACTGACCGTAAATCACCTACAGAACAATCACTGTCCAATTATTAAAGGACTGACCGTAAATCACCTACAGAACAATCACTGTCCAATTATTAAAGGACTGACTGTAAATCACGGACAGAACAATCACTGTCCAATTATTAAAGAACTGACCGTAAATCACCTTCAGAACAATCACTGTCCAATTATTAAAGGACTGACCGTAAATCACCTACAGAACAATCACTGTCCAATTATTAAAGGAATGACCGTAAATCACCTACAGAACAATCACTGTCCAATTATTAAAGGACTGACCGTAAATCACCTACAGAACAATCACAGTCCAATTATTAAAGGATTGACTGTAAATCACCTACAGAACAATCACTGTCCAATTATTAAAGGACTGACCGTAAATCACCTACAGAACAATCACTGTCCAATTATTAAAGGACTGACCGTAAATCACCTACAGAACAATCACTGTCCAATGATTAAAGGACTGACCGTAAATCACCGACAGAACAATCACAGTCCTATTATTAAAGGACTGACCGTAAATCATCTACAGAACAATCACTGTCCAATTATTAAAGGACTGACCGTAAATCACCTACAGAACAATCACTGTCCAATTATTAAAGGACTGACTGTAAATCACCTACAGAACAATAATTATCCAATTATTAAAGGACTGACCGTAAATCACCGACAGAACAATCACTGTCCAATTATTAAAGGACTGACCGTAAATCACCTACAGAACAATCACTGTCCAATTATTAAAGGACTGACCGTAAATCACCTACAGAACAATCACTGTCCAATTATTAAAGGACTGACCGTAAATCACCTACAGAACAATCACTGTCCAATTATTAAAGGACTGACCGTAAATCACCTACAGAAAAATCACTGTCCAATTATTAAAGGACTGAACGTAAATCACCTACAGAACAATCACTGTCCAATTATTAAAGGACTGACCGTAAATCACCTACAGAACAATCACTATCCTATTATTAAAGGACTGACCGTAAATCACCTACAGAACAATCACTGTCCAATTATTAAAGGACTGACCGTAAATCACCTACAGAACAATCACTGTCCAATTATTAAAGGACTGACCGTAAATCACCTACAGAACAATCACTGTCCAATTATTAAAGGACTGACCGTAAATCACCTACAGAAAAATCACTGTCCAATTATTAAAGGACTGAACGTAAATCACCTACAGAACAATCAATGTCCAATTATTAAAGGACTGACCGTAAATCACCTACAGAACAATCACTGTCCAATTATAAAAGGACTGACCGTAAATCACCTACAGAACAATCACTGTCCAATTATTAAAGGACTGACCGTAAATCACCTACAGAACAATCACTGTCCAATTATTAAAGGACTGACCGTAAATCACCTACAGAACAATCACTGTCCAATTATTAAAGGACTGACCGTAAATCACCTACAGAACAATCACTGTCCAATTATTAAAGGACTGACCGTAAATCACCTACAGAACAATCACTGTCCAATTATTAAAGGACTGACCGTAAATCACCTACAGAACAATCACTGTCCAATTATTAAAGGACTGACCGTAAATCACCTACAGAACAATCACTGTCCAATTATTAAAGGACTGACAGTAAATCACCGACAGAACAATCACTGTCCAATTTTTAAAGGACTGACCGTAAATCACCGACAGAACAATCACTGTCCAATTATTAAAGGACTGACCGTAAATCACCTACAGAACAATCACTGTCCAATTATTAAAGGACTGACCGTAAATCACCTACAGAATAATCACTGTCCAATTATTAAAGGACTGAACGTAAATCACCTACAGAACAATCACTGTCCAATTATTAAAGGACTGACCGTAAATCACCTACAGAACAATCACTGTCCAATTATTAAAGGACTGACCGTAAATCACCTACAGAACAATCACTGTCCAATTATTAAAGGACTGACCGTAAATCACCTACAGAACAATCACTGTCCAATTATTAAAGGACTGATCGTAAATCACCTACAGAACAATCACTGTCCAATTATTAAAGGACTGACCGTAAATCACCTACAGAACAATCACTGTCCAATTATTAAAGGACTGACCGTAAATCACCTACAGAACAATCACTGTCCAATTATTAAAGGACTGACCGTAAATCACGGACAGAACAATCACTGTCCAATTATTAAAGAACTGACCGTAAATCACCTACAGAACAATCACTATCCAATTATTAAAGGACTGACCGTAAATCACCTACAGAACAATCACTGTCCAATTATTAAAGGACTGACAGTAAATCACTTACAGAACAATCACTGTCCAATTATTAAAGGACTGACCGTAAATCACCTACAGAACAATCACTGTCCAATTATTAAAGGACTGACCGTAAATCACCTACAGAACAATCACTGTCCAATTATTAAAGGACTGACCGTAAATCACCTACAGAACAATCACTGTCCAATTATTAAAGGACTGACCGTAAATCACCTACAGAACAATCACTGTCCAATTATTAAAGGACTGACCGTAAATCACCTACAGAACAATCACTGTCCAATTATTAAAGGACTGACCGTAAATCACCTACAGAAAAATCACTGTCCAATTATTAAAGCACTGACCGTAAATCACCTACAGAACAATCACTGTCCAATTATTAAAGGACTGACCGTAAATCACCTACAGAACAATCACTGTCCAATTATTAAAGGACTGACCGTAAATCACCTACAGAACAATCACTGTCCAATTATTAAAGGACTGACCGTAAATCACCTACAGAACAATCACTGTCCAATTATTAAAGGACTGACCGTAAATCACCTACAGAACAATCACTGTCCAATTATTAAAGGACTGACCGTAAATCACCTACAGAACAATCACTGTCCAATTATTAAAGGACTGACCGTAAATCACCTACAGAACAATCACTGTCCAATTATTAAAGGAATGACCGTAAATCACCTACAGAACAATCACTGTCCAATTATTAAAGGATTGACTGTAAATCACCTACAGAACAATCACTGTCCAATTATTAAAGGACTGACCGTAAATCACCTACAGAACAATCACTGTCCAATTATTAAAGGACTGACCGTAAATCACCTACAGAACAATCACTGTCCAATTATTAAAGGACTGACCGTAAATCACCTACAGAACAATCACTGTCCAATTATTAAAGAACTGACCGTAAATCACCTACAGAACAATCACTGTCCAATTATTAAAGGACTGACCGTAAATCACCTACAGAACAATCACTGTCCAATTATTAAAGGACTGACCGTAAATCACCTACAGAACAATCACTGTCCAATTATTAAAGGACTGACCGTAAATCACCTACAGAACAAACACTCTCCAATTATTAAAGGACTGACCGTAAATCACCTACAGAACAATCACTGTCCAATTATTAAAGGACTGACCGTAAATCACCTACAGAACAATCACTGTCCAATTATTAAAGGACTGACCGTAAATCACCTACAGAACAATCACTGTCCAATTATTAAAGGACTGACCGTAAATCACCTACAGAACAAACACTCTCCAATTATTAAAGGACTGACCGTAAATCACCTACAGAACAATCACTGTCCAATTATTAAAGGACTGACCGTAAATCACCTACAGAACAATCACTGTCCAATTATTAAAGGACTGACCGTAAATCACCTACAGAACAATCAGTGTCCAATTATTAAAGGACTGACCGTAAATCACCTACAGAACAATCACTGTCCAATTATTAAAGGACTGACCGTAAATCACCTACAGAACAATCACTGTCCAATTATTAAAGGACTGACCGTAAATCACCTACAGAACAATCACTGTCCAATTATTAAAGGACTGACCGTAAATCACCGACAGAACAATCACTGTCAATTATTAAAGGACTGACCGTAAATCACCTACAGAACAATCACTGTCCAATTATTAAAGGACTGACCGTAAATCACCTACAGAACAATCACTGTCCAATTATTAAAGGACTGACCGTAAATCACCTACAGAACAATCACTGTCCAATTATTAAAGGACTGACCGTAAATCACCTACAGAACAATCACTGTCCAATTATTAAAGGACTGACCGTAAATCACCTACAGAACAATCATTGTCCAATTATTAAAGGACTGACCGTAAATCACCTACAGAACAATCACTGTCCAATTATTAAAGGACTGACCGTAAATCACCTACAGAACAATCACTGTCCAATTATTAAAGGAATGCCCGTAAATCACCTACAGAACAATCACTGTCCAATTATTAAAGTACTGACCGTAAATCACCTACAGAACAATCACTGTCCAATTATTAAAGGACTGACCGTAAATCACCTACAGAACAATCACTGTCCAATTATTAAAGGACTGACCGTAAATCACCTACAGAACAATCACTGTCCAATTATTAAAGGACTGACCGTAAATCACCTACAGAACAATCACTGTCCAATTATTAAAGGACTGACCGTAAATCACCTACAGAACAATCACTGTCCAATTATTAAAGGACTGACCGTAAATCACCTACAGAACAATCACTGTCCAATTATTAAAGGACTGACCGTAAATCACGGACAGAACAATCACTGTCCAATTATTAAAGAACTGACCGTAAATCACCTACAGAACAATCACTGTCCAATTATTAAAGGACTGACCGTAAATCACCTACAGAACAATCACTGTCCAATTATTAAAGGAATGACCGTAAATCACCTACAGAACAATCACTGTCCAATTATTAAAGGACTGACCGTAAATCACCTACAGAACAATCACAGTCCAATTATTAAAGGATTGACTGTAAATCACCTACAGAACAATCACTGTCCAATTATTAAAGGACTGACCGTAAATCACCTACAGAACAATCACTGTCCAATTATTAAAGGACTGACCGTAAATCACCTACAGAACAATCACTGTCCAATGATTAAAGGACTGACCGTAAATCACCGACAGAACAATCACAGTCCTATTATTAAAGGACTGACCGTAAATCACCTACAGAACAATCACTGTCCAATTATTAAAGGACTGACCGTAAATCACCTACAGAACAATCACTGTCCAATTATTAAAGGACTGACTGTAAATCACCTACAGAACAATAATTATCCAATTATTAAAGGACTGACCGTAAATCACCGACAGAACAATCACTGTCCAATTATTAAAGGACTGACCGTAAATCACCTACAGAACAATCACTGTCCAATTATTAAAGGACTGACCGTAAATCACCTACAGAACAATCACTGTCCAATTATTAAAGGACTGACCGTAAATCACCTACAGAACAATCACTGTCCAATTATTAAAGGACTGACCGTAAATCACCTACAGAAAAATCACTGTCCAATTATTAAAGGACTGAACGTAAATCACCTACAGAACAATCACTGTCCAATTATTAAAGGACTGACCGTAAATCACCTACAGAACAATCACTATCCTATTATTAAAGGACTGACCGTAAATCACCTACAGAACAATCACTGTCCAATTATTAAAGGACTGACCGTAAATCACCTACAGAACAATCACTGTCCAATTATTAAAGGACTGACCGTAAATCACCTACAGAACAATCACTGTCCAATTATTAAAGGACTGACCGTAAATCACCTACAGAAAAATCACTGTCCAATTATTAAAGGACTGAACGTAAATCACCTACAGAACAATCACTGTCCAATTATTAAAGGACTGACCGTAAATCACCTACAGAACAATCACTGTCCAATTATAAAAGGACTGACCGTAAATCACCTACAGAACAATCACTGTCCAATTATTAAAGGACTGACCGTAAATCACCTACAGAACAATCACTGTCCAATTATTAAAGGACTGACCGTAAATCACCTACAGAACAATCACTGTCCAATTATTAAAGGACTGACCGTAAATCACCTACAGAACAATCACTGTCCAATTATTAAAGGACTGACCGTAAATCACCTACAGAACAATCACTGTCCAATTATTAAAGGACTGACCGTAAATCACCTACAGAACAATCACTGTCCAATTATTAAAGGACTGACCGTAAATCACCTACAGAACAATCACTGTCCAATTATTAAAGGACTGACAGTAAATCACCGACAGAACAATCACTGTCCAATTTTTAAAGGACTGACCGTAAATCACCGACAGAACAATCACTGTCCAATTATTAAAGGACTGACCGTAAATCACCTACAGAACAATCACTGTCCAATTATTAAAGGACTGACCGTAAATCACCTACAGAATAATCACTGTCCAATTATTAAAGGACTGAACGTAAATCACCTACAGAACAATCACTGTCCAATTATTAAAGGACTGACCGTAAATCACCTACAGAACAATCACTGTCCAATTATTAAAGGACTGACCGTAAATCACCTACAGAACAATCACTGTCCAATTATTAAAGGACTGACCGTAAATCACCTACAGAACAATCACTGTCCAATTATTAAAGGACTGATCGTAAATCACCTACAGAACAATCACTGTCCAATTATTAAAGGACTGACCGTAAATCACCTACAGAACAATCACTGTCCAATTATTAAAGGACTGACCGTAAATCACCTACAGAACAATCACTGTCCAATTATTAAAGGACTGACCGTAAATCACGGACAGAACAATCACTGTCCAATTATTAAAGAACTGACCGTAAATCACCTACAGAACAATCACTATCCAATTATTAAAGGACTGACCGTAAATCACCTACAGAACAATCACTGTCCAATTATTAAAGGACTGACAGTAAATCACCTACAGAACAATCACTGTCCAATTATTAAAGGACTGACCGTAAATCACCTACAGAACAATCACTGTCCAATTATTAAAGGACTGACCGTAAATCACCTACAGAACAATCACTGTCCAATTATTAAAGGACTGACCGTAAATCACCTACAGAACAATCACTGTCCAATTATTAAAGGACTGACCGTAAATCACCTACAGAACAATCACTGTCCAATTATTAAAGGACTGACCGTAAATCACCTACAGAACAATCACTGTCCAATTATTAAAGGACTGACCGTAAATCACCTACAGAATAATCACTGTCCAATTATTAAAGCACTGACCGTAAATCACCTACAGAACAATCACTGTCCAATTATTAAAGGACTGACCGTAAATCACCTACAGAACAATCACTGTCCAATTATTAAAGGACTGACCGTAAATCACCTACAGAACAATCACTGTCCAATTATTAAAGGACTGACCGTAAATCACCTACAGAACAATCACTGTCCAATTATTAAAGGACTGACCGTAAATCACCTACAGAACAATCACTGTCCAATTATTAAAGGACTGACCGTAAATCACCTACAGAACAATCACTGTCCAATTATTAAAGGACTAACCGTAAATCACCTACAGAACAATCACTGTCCAATTATTAAAGGAATGACCGTAAATCACCTACAGAACAATCACTGTCCAATTATTAAAGGATTGACTGTAAATCACCTACAGAACAATCACTGTCCAATTATTAAAGGACTGACCATAAATCACCTACAGAACAATCACTATCCAATTATTAAAGGACTGACCGTAAATCACCTACAGAACAATCACTGTCCAATTATTAAAGGACTGACCGTAAATCACCTACAGAACAATCACTGTCCAATTATTAAAGGACTGACCGTAAATCACCTACAGAACAATCACTGTCCAATTATTAAAGGACTGACCGTAAATCACCTACAGAACAATCACTGTCCAATTATTAAAGGACTGACCGTAAATCACCTACAGAACAATCACTGTCCAATTATTAAAGGACTGACCGTAAATCACCTACAGAATAATCACTGTCCAATTATTAAAGGACTGAACGTAAATCACCTACAGAACAATCACTGTCCAATTATTAAAGGACTGACCGTAAATCACCTACAGAACAATCACTGTCCAATTATTAAAGGACTGACCGTAAATCACCTACAGAACAATCACTGTCCAATTATTAAAGGACTGACCGTAAATCACCTACAGAACAATCACTGTCCAATTATTAAAGGACTGACCGTAAATCACCTACAGAACAATCACTGTCCAATTATTAAAGGACTGACCGTAAATCACCTACAGAACAATCACTGTCCAATTATTAAAGGAATGAACGTAAATCCCCTACAGAACAATCACTGTCCAATTATTAAAGGATTGACTGTAAATCACCTACAGAACAATCACTGTCCAATTATTAAAGGACTGACCATAAATCACCTACAGAACAATCACTGTCCAATTATTAAAGGACTGACCGTAAATCACGGACAGAACAATCACTGTCCAATTATTAAAGAACTGACCGTAAATCACCTACAGAACAATCACTATCTAATTATTGAAGGACTGACCGTAAATCACCTACAGAACAATCACTGTCCAATTATTAAAGGACTGACCGTAAATCACCTACAGAACAATCACTGTCCAATTATTAAAGGACTGACCGTAAATCACGGACAGAACAATCACTGTCCAATTATTAAAGAACTGACCGTAAATCACCTACAGAACAATCACTATCCAATTATTAAAGGACTGACCGTAAATCACCTACAGAACAATCACTGTCCAATTATTAAAGGACTGACAGTAAATCACCTACAGAACAATCACTGTCCAATTATTAAAGGACTGACCGTAAATCACCTACAGAACAATCACTGTCCAATTATTAAAGGACTGACCGTAAATCACCTACAGAACAATCACTGTCCTATTATTAAAGGACAGACCGTATATCACCTACAGAACAATCATTATCCAATTATTAAAGGACTGACCGTAAATCACCTACAGAACAATCACTGTCCAATTATTAAAGGACTGACCGTAAATCACCTACAGAACAATCACTATCCAATTATTAAAGGACTGACCATAAATCACCTACAGAACAATCACTGTCCAATTATTAAAGGACCACCCGTAAATCACCTACAGAACAATCACTATCCAATTATTAAAGGACTGACCATAAATCACCTACAGAACAATCACTATCCAATTATTAAAGGACTGACCATAAATCACCTACAGAACAATCACTATCCAATTATTAAAGGACTGACCGTAAATCACCTACAGAACAATCATTATCCAATTATTAAAGGACTGACCGTAAATCACCTACAGAACAATCACTGTCCAATTATTAAAGGACTGACCGTAAATCACCTACAGAACAATCACTGTCTAATTATTAAAGGACTGACTGTAAATCACCTACAGAACAATCACTGTCCAATTATTAAACGACTGACCGTAAATCACCTACAGAACAATCACTATCCAATTATTAAAGGACTGACCGTAAATCACCTACAGAACAATCATTATCCAATTATTAAAGGACTGACCGTAAATCACCTACAGAACAATCACTGTCCAATTATTAAAGGACTGACCGTAAATCACCTACAGAACAATCACTGTCCAATTATTAAAGGACTGACCGTAAATCACCTACAGAACAATCACTGTCCAATTATTAAAGGACTGACCGTAAATCACCTACAGAACAATCACTATACTATTATTAAAGGACTGACCGTAAATCACCTACAGAACAATCACTGTCCAATTATTAAAGGACTGACCGTAAATCACCAACAGAACAATCACTGTCCAATTATTAAAGGACTGACCGTAAATCACCTACAGAACAATCACTGTCCAATTATTAAAGGACTGACCGTAAATCACCTACAGAACAATCACTGTCCAATTATTAAAGGAATGAACGTAAATCCCCTACAGAACAATCACTGTCCAATTATTAAAGGATTGACTGTAAATCACCTACAGAACAATCACTGTCCAATTATTAAAGGACTGACCATAAATCACCTACAGAACAATCACTGTCCAATTATTAAAGGACTGACCGTAAATCACGGACAGAACAATCACTGTCCAATTATTAAAGAACTGACCGTAAATCACCTACAGAACAATCACTATCTAATTATTGAAGGACTGACCGTAAATCACCTACAGAACAATCACTGTCCAATTATTAAAGGACTGACCGTAAATCACCTACAGAACAATCACTGTCCAATTATTAAAGGACTGACCGTAAATCACGGACAGAACAATCACTGTCCAATTATTAAAGAACTGACCGTAAATCACCTACAGAACAATCACTATCCAATTATTAAAGGACTGACCGTAAATCACCTACAGAACAATCACTGTCCAATTATTAAAGGACTGACAGTAAATCACCTACAGAACAATCACTGTCCAATTATTAAAGGACTGACCGTAAATCACCTACAGAACAATCACTGTCCAATTATTAAAGGACTGACCGTAAATCACCTACAGAACAATCACTGTCCTATTATTAAAGGACAGACCGTATATCACCTACAGAACAATCATTATCCAATTATTAAAGGACTGACCGTAAATCACCTACAGAACAATCACTGTCCAATTATTAAAGGACTGACCGTAAATCACCTACAGAACAATCACTATCCAATTATTAAAGGACTGACCATAAATCACCTACAGAACAATCACTGTCCAATTATTAAAGGACCACCCGTAAATCACCTACAGAACAATCACTATCCAATTATTAAAGGACTGACCATAAATCACCTACAGAACAATCACTATCCAATTATTAAAGGACTGACCATAAATCACCTACAGAACAATCACTATCCAATTATTAAAGGACTGACCGTAAATCACCTACAGAACAATCATTATCCAATTATTAAAGGACTGACCGTAAATCACCTACAGAACAATCACTGTCCAATTATTAAAGGACTGACCGTAAATCACCTACAGAACAATCACTGTCTAATTATTAAAGGACTGACTGTAAATCACCTACAGAACAATCACTGTCCAATTATTAAACGACTGACCGTAAATCACCTACAGAACAATCACTATCCAATTATTAAAGGACTGACCGTAAATCACCTACAGAACAATCATTATCCAATTATTAAAGGACTGACCGTAAATCACCTACAGAACAATCACTGTCCAATTATTAAAGGACTGACCGTAAATCACCTACAGAACAATCACTGTCCAATTATTAAAGGACTGACCGTAAATCACCTACAGAACAATCACTGTCCAATTATTAAAGGACTGACCGTAAATCACCTACAGAACAATCACTATACTATTATTAAAGGACTGACCGTAAATCACCTACAGAACAATCACTGTCCAATTATTAAAGGACTGACCGTAAATCACCAACAGAACAATCACTGTCCAATTATTAAAGGACTGACCGTAAATCACCTACAGAACAATCACTGTCCAATTATTAAAGGACTGACCGTAAATCACCTACAGAACAATCACTGTCCTATTATTAAAGGACTGACCGTAAATCACCTACAGAACAATCACTGTCCAATTATTAAAGGACTGACCCTAAATCACCTACAGAACAATCACTGTCCAATTATTAAAGGACTGACCGTAAATCACCTACAGAACAATCACTGTCCAATTATTAAAGGACTGACCGTAAATCACCTACAGAACAATCACTGTCCAATTATTAAAGGACTGACCGTAAATCACCTACAGAACAATCACTGTCCAATTATTAAAGGACTGACCTTAAATCACCAACAGAACAATCACTGTCCAATTATTAAAGGACTGACTGTAAATCACCTACAGAACAATTACTGTCCAATTATTAAAGGACTGACCGTAAATCACCTACAGAACAATTACTGTCCAATTATTAAAGGACTGACCGTAAATCACCTACAGAACAATCACTGTCCAATTATTAAAGGACTGACCGTAAATCACCTACAGAACAATCACTATCCAATTATTAAAGGACTGACCGTAAATCACCGACACAACAATCACTGTCCAATTATTAAAGGACTGACCGTAAATCACCTACAGAACAATCACTGTCCAATTATTAAAGGACTGACCGTAAATCACCTACAGAACAATCACTGTCCAATTATTAAAGGACTAACCATAAATGACCTACAGAACAATCACTATCCAATTATTAAAGGACTGAACGTAAATCACCTACAGAACAATCACTATCCAATTATTAAAGGACTGACTGTAAATCACCTACAGAACAATCACTGTCCAATTATTAAAGGACTGACCGTAAATCACCTACAGAACAATCACTGTCCAATTATTAAAGGACTGACCGTGAATCACCTACAGAACAATCACTATCCAATTATTAAAGGACTGACCGTAAATCACCTACAGAACAATCACTGTCCTATTATTAAAGGACTGACCCTAAATCACCTGCGGAACACTCACTGTCCAATTATTAAAGGACTGACCGTAAATCACCGACAGAACAATCACTATCCAATTATTAAAGGACTGACCGTAAATCACCTACAGAACAATCACTGTCCAATTATTAAAGGACTGACAGTAAATCACCTGCAGAACAATCACTATCCAATTATTAAAGGACTGACAGTAAATCACCTACAGAACAATCACTGTCCAATTATTAAAGGACTGACCGTAAATCACCTACAGAACAATCACTGTCCAATTATTAAAGGACTGACCGTGAATCACCTACTGAACAATCACTGTCCAATTATAACAATCACTGTCCAATTATTAAAGGACTGACCGTAAATCACCTACAGAACAATCACTTTCCAATTATTAAAGGACTGACCGTAAATCACCTACAGAACAATCACTATCCAATTATTAAAGGACTGACCGTAAATCACCTACAGAACAATCACTTTCCAATTATTAAAGGACTGACCGTAAATCACCTACAGAACAATCACTGTCCAATTATTAAAGGACTGACCGTAAATCACCTACAGAACAATCACTATCCAATTATTAAAGGACTGACCGTAAATCACCTACAGAACAATCACTGTCCAATTATTAAAGGACTGAACGTAAATCACCTACAGAACAATCACTATCCAATTATTAAAGGACTGACTGTAAATCACCTACAGAACAATCACTGTCCAATTATTAAAGGACTGACCGTAAATCACCTACAGAACAATCACTGTCCAATTATTAAAGGACTGACCGTGAATCACCTACAGAACAATCACTATCCAATTATTAAAGGACTGACCGTAAATCACCTACAGAACAATCACTGTCCTATTATTAAAGGACTGACCCTAAATCACCTGCAGAACACTCACTGTCCAATTATTAAAGGACTGACCGTAAATCACCGACAGAACAATCACTATCCAATTATTAAAGGACTGACCGTAAATCACCTACAGAACAATCACTGTCCAATTATTAAAGGACTGACAGTAAATCACCTGCAGAACAATCACTATCCAATTATTAAAGGACTGACAGTAAATCACCTACAGAACAATCACTGTCCAATTATTAAAGGACTGACCGTAAATCACCTACAGAACAATCACTGTCCAATTATTAAAGGACTGACCGTGAATCACCTACAGAACAATCACTGTCCAATTATAACAATCACTGTCCAATTATTAAAGGACTGACCGTAAATCACCGACAGAACAATCACTTTCCAATTATTAAAGGACTGACCGTAAATCACCTACAGAACAATCACTGTCCAATTATTAAAGGACTGACCGTAAATCACCTACAGAACAATCACTGTCCAATTATTAAAGGACTGACCGTAAATCACCTACAGAACAATCACTTTCCAATTATTAAAGGACTGACCGTAAATCACCTACAGAACAATCACTGTCCAATTATTAAAGGACTGACCGTAAATCACCTACAGAACAATCACTATCCAATTATTAAAGGACTGACCGTAAATCACCTACAGAACAATCACTGTCCAATTATTAAAGGACTGACCGTGAATCACCTACAGAACAATCACTATCCAATTATTAAAGGACTGACCGTAAATCACCGACAGAACAATTACTGTCCAATTATTAAAGGACTGACCGTAAATCACCGACAGAACAATCACTATCCAATTATTAAAGGACTGACCGTAAATCACCGACAGAACAATCACTGTCCAATTATTAAAGGACTGACCGTAAATCACCTACAGAACAATCACTATCCAATTATTAAAGGACTGACAGTAAATCACCTGCAGAACAATCACTATCCAATTATTAAAGAACTGACCGAAAATCACCTACAGAACAATCACTATCCAATTATTAAAGGACTGACCGTAAATCACCTACAGAACAATCACTGTCCAATTATTAAAGGACTGACAGTAAATCACCTGCAGAACAATCACTATCCAATTATTAAAGGACTGACCGTAAATCACCTACAGAACAATCACTGTCCAATTATTAAAGGACTGACCGTGAATCACCTACAGAACAATCACTGTCCAATTATAACAATCACTGTCCAATTATTAAAGGACTGACCGTGAATCACCTACAGAACAATCACTGTCCAATTATAACAATCACTGTCCAATTATTAAAGGACTGACCGTAAATCACCTACAGAACAATCACTTTCCAATTATTAAAGGACTGACCGTAAATCACCTACAGAACAATCACTTTCCAATTATTAAAGGACTGACCGTAAATCACCTACAGAACAATCACTGTCCAATTATTAAAGGAGTGACCGTAAATCACCGACAGAACAATCACTGTCCAATTATTAAAGGACTGACCGTAAATCACCTACAGAACAATCACTGTCCAATTATTAAAGGACTGACCGTGAATCACCTGCAGAACAATCACTATCCAATTATTAAAGGACTGACCGTAAATCACCTACAGAACAATCACTGTCCAATTATTAAAGGACTGACCGTAAATCACCTACAGAACAATCACTATCCAATTATTAAAGAACTGACCGTAAATCACCTACAGAACAATCACTGTCCAATTATTAAAGGACTGACCGTGAATCACCAACAGAACAATCACTATCCAATTATTAAAGAACTGACCGTAAATCACCTACAGAACAATCACTGTCCAATTATTAAAGGACTGACCGTGAATCACCTACAGAACATTCACTATCCAATTATTAAAGAACTGACCGTAAATCACCTACAGAACAATCACTATCCAATTATTAAAGGACTGACCGTAAATCACCTACAGAACAATCACTGTCCAATTATTAAAGGACTGACAGTAAATCACCTGCAGAACAATCACTATCCAATTATTAAAGAACTGACCGTAAATCACCTACAGAACAATCACTATACAATTATTAAAGGACTGACCGTAAATCACCTACAGAACAATCACTGTCCAATTATTAAAGGACTGACCGTAAATCACCTACAGAACAATCACTATCCAATTATTAAAGGACTGACTGTAAATCACCTACAGAACAATCACTATCCAATTATTAAAGGACTGACCGTAAATCACCTACAGAACAATCACTGTCCAATTATTAAAGGACTGACCATAAATCACCTACAGAACAATCACTGTCCAATTATTAAAGGACTGACCATAAATCACCTACAGAACAATCACTATCCAATTATTAAAGGACTGACCGCAAATCACCTACAGAACCATCACTGTCCAATTATTAAAGGACTGACCGTAAATCACCTGCAGAACAATCACTGTCCAATTATTAAAGGACTGACCGTAAATCACCTGCAGAACAATCACTGTCCAATTATTAAAGGACTGACCATAAATCACCTACAGAACAATCACTGTCCAATTATTAAAGGACTGACCGTAAATCACCTGCAGAACAATCACTGTCCAATTATTAAAGGACTGACCGTAAATCACCTGCAGAACAATCACTGTCCAATTATTAAAGGACTGACCGTAAATCACCTACAGAACAATCACTGTCCAATTATTAAAGGACTGACAGTAAATCACCTGCAGAACAATCACTATCCAATTATTAAAGGACTGACCGTAAATCACCTACAGAACAATCACTATACAATTATTAAAGGACTGACCGTAAATCACCTACAGAACAATCACTATACAATTATTAAAGGACTGACCGTAAATCACCTACAGAACAATCACTATCCTATTATTAAAGGACTGACCGTAAATCACCTACAGAACAATCACTGTCCAATTATTAAAGGACTGACCGTAAATCACCTGCAGAACAATCACTGTCCAATTATTAAAGGACTGACCGTAAATCACCTACAGAACAATCACTATCCAATTATTAAAGGACTGACAGTAAATCACCTACAGAACAATCACTATCCAATTATTAAAGGACTGACCGTAAATCACCTACAGAACAATCACTGTCCAATTATTAAAGGACTGACCGTAAATCACCTACAGAACAATCACTATCCAATTATTAAAGGACTGACAGTAAATCACCTGCAGAACAATCACTGTCCAATTATTAAAGGACTGACCGTAAATCACCTACAGAACAATCACTGTCCAATTATTAAAGGACTGACCGTAAATCACCTACAGAACAATCACTGTCCAATTATTAAAGGACTGACCGTAAATCACCTACAGAACAATCACTGTCCTATTATTCAAGGACTGACCGTAAATCACCTACAGAACAATCACTATCCAATTATTAAAGGACTGACAGTAAATCACCTGCAGAACAATCACTGTCCAATTATTAAAGGACTGACCGTAAATCACCTACAGAACAATCACTGTCCAATTATTAAAGGACTGACTGTAAATCACCTACAGAACAATCACTATCCAATTATTAAAGGACTGACCGTAAATCACCTACAGAACAATCACTGTCCAATTATTAAAGGACTGACCGTAAATCACCTCCAGAACAATCACTGTCAAATTATTAAAGGAATGACCGTAAATGACCTACAGAACAATCACTGTCCAATTATTAAAGGACTGACCGTAAATCACCTACAGAACAATCACTGTCCAATTATTAAAGGACTGACCGTAAATCACCTACAGAACAATCACTATCCAATTATTAAAGGACAGACAGTAAATCACCTGCAGAACAATCACTGTCCTATTATTAAAGGACTGACCGTAAATCACCAACAGAACAATCACTGTCCAATTATTAAAGGAATGACCGTAAATGACCTACAGAACAATCACTGTCCAATTATTAAAGGACTGACCGTAAATCACCTACAGAACAATCACTGTCCAATTATTAAAGGACTGACCGTAAATCACCTACAGAACAATCACTGTCCAATTATTAAAGGACTGACCGTAAATCACCTACAGAACAATCACTGTCCAATTATTAAAGGACTGACCGTAAATCACCTACAGAACAATCACTGTCCAATTATTAAAGGACTGACCGTAAATCACCTACAGAACAATCACTGTCCAATTATTAAAGGACAGACCGTAAATCACCTACAGAACAATCACTGTCCAATTATTAAAGGACTGACCGTAAATCACCAAAAGAACAATCACTGTCCAATTATTAAAGGACTGACCGTAATTCACCGACAGAACAATCACTATCCAATTATTAAAGGACTGACCGTAAATCACCAAAAGAACAATCACTGTCCAATTATTAAAGGACTGACCGTAAATCACCGACAGAACAATCACTATCCAATTATTAAAGGACTGACCGTAAATCACCAAAAGAACAATCACTGTCCAATTATTAAAGGACTGACCGTAAATCACCGACAGAACAATCACTGTCCAATTATTAAAGAACTGACCGTAAATCACCTACAGAACAATCACTATCCAATTATTAAAGGACTGACCGTATATCACCTACAGAACAATCACTGTCCAATTATTAAAGGACTGACAGTAAATCACCTACAGAACAATCACTGTCCAATTATTAAAGGACTGACCGTAAATCACCTACAGAACAATCACTGTCCAATTATTAAAGGACTGACCGTAAATCACCTACAGAACAATCACTGTCCAATTATTAAAGGACTGACCGTAAATCACCTACAGAACAATCAATGTCCAATTATTAAAGGACTGACCGTAAATCACCTACAGAACAATCACTGTCCAATTATTAAAGGACTGACCGTAAATCACCTGCAGAACAATCACTGTCCAATTATTAAAGGACTGACCGTAAATCACCTACAGAATAATCACTGTCCAATTATTAAAGGACTGACCGTAAATCACCTACAGAACAATCACTGTCCAATTATTAAAGGACTGACCGTAAATCACCTACAGAACAATCACTGTCCAATTATTAAAGGACTGACCGTAAATCACCTACAGAACAATCACTGTCCAATTATTAAAGGACTGACCGTAAATCACCTACAGAACAATCACTGTCCAATTATTAAAGGAATGACCGTAAATCACCTACAGAACAATCACTGTCCAATTATTAAAGGATTGACTGTAAATCACCTACAGAACAATCACTGTCCAATTATTAAAGGACTGACCGTAAATCACCTACAGAACAATCACTGTCCAATTATTAAAGGACTGACCGTAAATCACGGACAGAACAATCACTGTCCAATTATTAAAGAACTGACCGTAAATCACCTACAGAACAATCACTGTCCAATTATTGAAGGACTGACCGTAAATCACCTACAGAACAATCACTGTCCAATTATTAAAGGACTGACCGTAAATCACCTACAGAACAATCACTGTCCAATTATTAAAGGACTGACCGTAAATCACGGACAGAACAATCACTGTCCAATTATTAAAGAACTGACCGTAAATCACCTACAGAACAATCACTATCCAATTATTAAAGGACTGACCGTAAATCACCTACAGAACAATCACTGTCCAATTATTAAAGGACTGACAGTAAATCACCTACAGAACAATCACTGTCCAATTATTAAAGGACTGACCGTAAATCACCTACAGAACAATCACTGTCCAATTATTAAAGGACTGACCGTAAATCACCTACAGAACAATCACTGTCCTATTATTAAAGGACTGACCGTAAATCACCTACAGAACAATCACTGTCCAATTATTAAAGGACTGACCGTAAATCACCTACAGAACAATCATTATCCAATTATTAAAGGACTGACCGTAAATCACCTACAGAACAATCACTGTCCAATTATTAAAGGACTGACCGTAAATCACCTACAGAACAATCACTATCCAATTATTAAAGGACTGACCATAAATCACCTACAGAACAATCACTATCCAATTATTAAAGGACTGACCGTAAATCACCTACAGAGCAATCACTATCCAATTATAAAAGGACTGACCATAAATCACCTACAGAACAATCACTATCCAATTATTAAAGGACTGACCATAAATCACCTACAGAACAATCACTATCCAATGATTAAAGGACTGACCGTAAATCACCTACAGAACAATCACTATCCAATTATTAAAGGACTGACCGTAAATCACCTACAGAACAATCACTGTCCAATTATTAAACGACTGACCGTAAATCACCTACAGAACAATCACTATCCAATTATTAAAGGACTGACCGTAAATCACCTACAGAACAATCATTATCCAATTATTAAAGGACTGACCGTAAATCACCTACAGAACAATCACAGTCCAATTATTAAAGGACTGACCGTAAATCACCTACAGAACAATCACTGTCCAATTATTAAAGGACTGACCGTAAATCACCTACAGAACAATCACTGTCCAATTATTAAAGGACTGACCGTAAATCACCTACAGAACAATCACTATCCAATTATTAAAGGACTGACCGTAAATCACCTACAGAACAATCACTGTCCAATTATTAAAGGACTGACCGTAAATCACCAACAGAACAATCACTGTCCAATTATTAAAGGACTGACCGTAAATCACCTACAGAACAATCACTGTCCAATTATTAAAGGACTGACCGTAAATCACCTACAGAACAATCACTGTCCAATTATTAAAGGACTGACCGTAAATCACCTACAGAACAATCACTGTCCAATTATTAAAGGACAGACCGTAAATCACCTACAGAACAATCACTGTCCAATTATTAAAGGACTGACTGTAAGTCACCTACAGAACAATTACTGTCCAATTATTAAAGGACTGACCGTAAATCACCTACAGAACAATCACTGTCCAATTATTAAAGGACTGACCGTAAATCACCTACAGAACAATCACTATCCAATTATTAAAGGACTGACCGTAAATCACCGACAGAACAATCACTGTCCAATTATTAAAGGACTGACCGTAAATCACCTACAGAATAATCACTGTCCAATTATTAAAGGACTGACCGTAAATCACCTACAGAACAATCACTGTCCAATTATTCAAGGACTGACCGTAAATCACCTACAGAACAATCACTGTCCAATTATTAAAGGACTGACCATAAATCACCTACAGAACAATCACTATCCAATTATTAAAGGACTGACCGTAAATCACCTACAGAACAATCACTATCCAATTATTAAAGGACTGACTGTAAATCACCTAAAGAACAATCACTATCCAATTATTAAAGGACTGACCGTAAATCACCTACAGAACAATCACTGTCCAATTATTAAAGGACTGACAGTAAATCACCTACAGAACAATCACTGTCCAATTATTAAAGGACTGACAGTAAATCACCTACAGAACAATCACTGTCCAATTATTAAAGGACTGACCGTAAATCACCTACAGAACAATCACTGTCCAATTATTAAAGGACTGACCGTAAATCACCTACAGAACAATCAATGTCCAATTATTAAAGGACTGACCGTAAATCACCTACAGAACAATCACTGTCCAATTATTAAAGGACTGACCGTAAATCACCTGCAGAACAATCACTGTCCAATTATTAAAGGACTGACCGTAAATCACCTACAGAATAATCACTGTCCAATTATTAAAGGACTGACCGTAAATCACCTACAGAACAATCACTGTCCAATTATTAAAGGACTGACCGTAAATCACCTACAGAACAATCACTGTCCAATTATTAAAGGACTGAGGGTAAATCACCTACAGAACAATCACTGTCCAATTATTAAAGGACTGACCGTAAATCACCTACAGAACAATCACTGTCCAATTATTAAAGGAATGACCGTAAATCACCTACAGAACAATCACTGTCCAATTATTAAAGGATTGACTGTAAATCACCTACAGAACAATCACTGTCCAATTATTAAAGGACTGACCGTAAATCACCTACAGAACAATCACTGTCCAATTATTAAAGGACTGACCGTAAATCACCTACAGAACAATCACTGTCCAATTATTAAAGGACTGACCGTAAATCACCTACAGAACAATCACTGTCCAATTATTAAAGGACTGACCTTAAATCACCAACAGAACAATCACTGTCCAATTATTAAAGGACTGACTGTAAATCACCTACAGAACAATTACTGTCCAATTATTAAAGGACTGACCGTAAATCACCTACAGAACAATTACTGTCCAATTATTAAAGGACTGACCGTAAATCACCTACAGAACAATCACTGTCCAATTATTAAAGGACTGACCGTAAATCACCTACAGAACAATCACTGTCCAATTATTAAAGGACTGACCGTAAATCACGGACAGAACAATCACTGTCCAATTATTAAAGAACTGACCGTAAATCACCTACAGAACAATCACTATCCAATTATTAAAGGACTGACCGTAAATCACCTACAGAACAATCACTGTCCAATTATTAAAGGACTGACAGTAAATCACCTACAGAACAATCACTGTCCAATTATTAAAGGACTGACCGTAAATCACCTACAGAACAATCACTGTCCAATTATTAAAGGACTGACCGTAAATCACCTACAGAACAATCACTGTCCTATTATTAAAGGACTGACCGTAAATCACCTACAGAACAATCACTGTCCAATTATTAAAGGACTGACCGTAAATCACCTACAGAACAATCATTTTCCAATTATTAAAGGACTGACCGTAAATCACCTACAGAACAATCACTGTCCAATTATTAAAGGACTGACCGTAAATCACCTACAGAACAATCACTATCCAATTATTAAAGGACTGACCATAAATCACCTACAGAACAATCACTATCCAATTATTAAAGGACTGACCGTAAATCACCTACAGAGCAATCACTATCCAATTATTAAAGGACTGACCATAAATCACCTACAGAACAATCACTATCCAATTATTAAAGGACTGACCATAAATCACCTACAGAACAATCACTATCCAATTATTAAAGGACTGACCGTAAATCACCTACAGAACAATCACTGTCCAATTATTAAACGACTGACCGTAAATCACCTACAGAACAATCACTATCCAATTATTAAAGGTCTGACCGTAAATCACCTACAGAACAATCATTATCCAATTATTAAAGGACTGACCGTAAATCACCTACAGAACAATCACAGTCCAATTATTAAAGGACTGACCGTAAATCACCTACAGAACAATCACTGTCCAATTATTAAAGGACTGACCGTAAATCACCTACAGAACAATCACTATCCAATTATTAAAGGACTGACCGTAAATCACCTACAGAACAATCACTGTCCAATTATTAAAGGACTGACCGTAAATCACCAACAGAACAATCACTGTCCAATTATTAAAGGACGGACCGTAAATCACCTACAGAACAATCACTGTCCAATTATTAAAGGACTGACCGTAAATCACCTACAGAACAATCACTGTCCAATTATTAAAGGACTGACCGTAAATCACCTACAGAACAATCACTGTCCAATTATTAAAGGACTGACCGTAAATCACCTACAGAACAATCACTGTCCAATTATTAAAGGACTGACTGTAAGTCACCTACAGAACAATTACTGTCCAATTATTAAAGGACTGACCGTAAATCACCTACAGAACAATCACTGTCCAATTATTAAAGGACTGACCGTAAATCACCTACAGAACAATCACTATCCAATTATTAAAGGACTGACCGTAAATCACCGACAGAACAATCACTGTCCAATTATTAAAGGACTGACCGTAAATCACCTACAGAACAATCACTTTCCAATTATTCAAGGACTGACCGTAAATCACCTACAGAACAATCACTATCCAATTATTAAACGACTGACCGTAAATCACCTACAGAACAATCACTATCCAATTATTAAAGGACTGACCGTAAATCACCTACAGAACAATCATTATCCAATTATTAAAGGACTGACCGTAAATCACCTACAGAACAATCACTGTCCAATTATTAAAGGACTGACCGTAAATCACCTACAGAACAATCACTGTCCAATTATTAAAGGACTGACCGTAAATCACCTACAGAACAATCACTGTCCAATTATTAAAGGACTGACCGTAAATCACCTACAGAACAATCACTATCCAATTATTAAAGGACTGACCGTAAATCACCTACAGAACAATCACTGTCCAATTATTAAAGGACTGACCGTAAATCACCAACAGAACAATCACTGTCCAATTATTAAAGGACTGACCGTAAATCACCTACAGAACAATCACTGTCCAATTATTAAAGGACTGACCGTAAATCACCTACAGAACAATCACTGTCCAATTATTAAAGGACTGACCGTAAATCACCTACAGAACAATCACTGTCCAATTATTAAAGGACTGACCGTAAATCACCTACAGAACAATCACTGTCCAATTATTAAAGGACTGACTGTAAGTCACCTACAGAACAATTACTGTCCAATTATTAAAGGACTGACCGTAAATCACCTACAGAACAATCACTGTCCAATTATTAAAGGACTGACCGTAAATCACCTACAGAACAATCACTATCCAATTATTAAAGGACTGACCGTAAATCACCGACAGAACAATCACTGTCCAATTATTAAAGGACTGACCGTAAATCACCTACAGAACAATCACTGTCCAATTATTCAAGGACTGACCGTAAATCACCTACAGAACAATCACTGTCCAATTATTAAAGGACTGACCATAAATCACCTACAGAACAATCACTATCCAATTATTAAAGGACTGATCGTAAATCACCTACAGAACAATCACTATCCAATTATTAAAGGACTGACTGTAAATCACCTACAGAACAATCACTATCCAATTATTAAAGGACTGACCGTAAATCACCTACAGAACAATCACTGTCCAATTATTAAAGGACTGACAGTAAATCACCTACAGAACAATCACTGTCCAATTATTAAAGGACTGACCGTAAATCACCTACAGAACAATCACTGTCCAATTATTAAAGGACTGACCGTAAATCACCTACAGAACAATCAATGTCCAATTATTAAAGGACTGACCGTAAATCACCTACAGAACAATCACTGTCCAATTATTAAAGGACTGACCGTAAATCACCTGCAGAACAATCACTGTCCAATTATTAAAGGACTGACCGTAAATCACCTACAGAATAATCACTGTCCAATTATTAAAGGACTGACCGTAAATCACCTACAGAACAATCACTGTCCAATTATTAAAGGACTGACCGTAAATCACCTACAGAACAATCACTGTCCAATTATTAAAGGACTGACCGTAAATCACCTACAGAACAATCACTGTCCAATTATTAAAGGACTGACCGTAAATCACCTACAGAACAATCACTGTCCAATTATTAAAGGAATGACCGTAAATCACCTACAGAACAATCACTGTCCAATTATTAAAGGATTGACTGTAAATCACCTACAGAACAATCACTGTCCAATTATTAAAGGACTGACCGTAAATCACCTACAGAACAATCACTGTCCAATTATTAAAGGACTGACCGTAAATCACCTACAGAACAATCACTGTCCAATTATTAAAGGACTGACCGTAAATCACCTACAGAACAATCACTGTCCAATTATTAAAGGACTGACCTTAAATCACCAACAGAACAATCACTGTCCAATTATTAAAGGACTGACTGTAAATCACCTACAGAACAATTACTGTCCAATTATTAAAGGACTGACCGTAAATCACCTACAGAACAATCACTGTCCAATTATTAAAGGACTGACCGTAAATCACCTACAGAACAATCACTATCCAATTATTAAAGGACTGACCGTAAATCACCGACAGAACAATCACTGTCCAATTATTAAAGGACTGACCGTAAATCACCTACAGAACAATCACTGTCCAATTATTAAAGGACTGACCGTAAATCACCTACAGAACAATCACTGTCCAATTATTAAAGGACTGACCATAAATCACCTACAGAACAATCACTATCCAATTATTAAAGGACTGACCGTGAATCACCTACAGAACAATCACTGTCCAATTATTAAAGGACTGACCGTGAATCACCTGCAGAACAATCACTATCCAATTATTAAAGGAGTGACCGTAAATCACCTACAGAACAATCACTATCCAATTATTAAAGGACTGACCGTAAATCACCTACAGAACAATCACTGTCCAATTATTAAAGGACTGACCGTAAATCACGGACAGAACAATCACTGTCCAATTATTAAAGAACTGACCGTAAATCACCTACAGAACAATCACTGTCCAATTATTAAAGGACTGACCGTAAATCACCTACAGAACAATCACTGTCCAATTATTAAAGGACTGACCGTAAATCACCTACAGAACAATCACTGTCCAATTATTAAAGGACTGACCATAAATCACCTACATAACAATCACTATCCAATTATTAAAGGACTGAACGTAAATCACCTACAGAACAATAACTATCCAATTATTAAAGGACTGACTGTAAATCACCTACAGGACAATCACTGTCCAATTATTAAAGGACTGACCGTAAATCACCTACAGAACAATCACTGTCCAATTATTAAAGGACTGACCGTAAATCACCTACAGAACAATCACTGTCCTATTATTAAAGGACTGACCCTAAATCACCTACAGAACACTCACTGTCCAATTATTAAAGGACTGACCGTAAATCACCGACAGAACAATCACTATCCAATTATTAAACGACTGACCGTAAATCACCTACAGAACAATCACTGTCCAATTATTAAAGGACTGACAGTAAATCACCTGCAGAACAATCACTATCCAATTATTAAAGGACTGACAGTAAATCACCTACAGAACAATCACTGTCCAATTATTAAAGGACTGACCGTAAATCACCTACAGAACAATCACTATCCAATTATTAAAGGACTGACAGTAAATCACCTGCAGAACAATCACTGTCCAATTATTAAAGGACTGACCGTAAATCACCTACAGAACAATCACTGTCCAATTATTAAAGGACTGACCGTGAATCACCTACAGAACAATCACTGTCCAATTATTAAAGGACTGACCGTGAATCACCTACAGAACAATCACTATCCAATTATTAAAGGACTGACAGTAAATCACCTGCAGAACAATCACTGTCCAATTATTAAAGGACTGACCGTAAATCACCTACAGAACAATCACTGTCCAATTATTAAAGGACTGACCGTGAATCACCTACAGAACAATCACTGTCCAATTATTAAAGGACTGACCGTGAATCACCTGCAGAACAATCACTATCCAATTATTAAAGGAGTGACCGTAAATCACCTACAGAACAATCACTATCCAATTATTAAAGGACTGACCGTAAATCACCTACAGAACAATCACTGTCCAATTATTAAAGGACTGACCGTAAATCACCTGCAGAACAATCACTTTCCAATTATTAAAGGACTGACCGTAAATCACCTACAGAACAATCACTGTCCAATTATTAAAGGACTGACCGTGAATCACCTGCAGAACAATCACTATCCAATTATTAAAGGACTGACCGTAAATCACCTACAGAACAATCACTGTCCAATTATTAAAGGACTGACCGTAAATCACCTACAGAACAATCACTATCCAATTATTAAAGAACTGACCGTAAATCACCTACAGAACAATCACTGTCCAATTATTAAAGGACTGACCGTGAATCACCTCCAGAACAATCACTGTCCAATTATTAAAGGACTGACCGTGAATCACCTACAGAACAATCACTATCCAATTATTAAAGGACTGACAGTAAATCACCTGCAGAACAATCACTATCCAATTATTAAAGAACTGACCGTAAATCACCTACAGAACAATCACTATCCAATTATTAAAGGACTGACCGTAAATCACCTACAGAACAATCACTGTCCAATTATTAAAGGACTGACAGTAAATCAACTGCAGAACAATCACTATCCAATTATTAAAGGACTGACCGTAAATCACCTACAGAACAATCACTATACAATTATTAAAGGACTGACCGTAAATCACCTACAGAACAATCACTGTCCAATTATTAAAGGACTGACCGTAAATCACCTACAGAACAATCACTATCCAATTATTAAAGGACTGACTGTAAATCACCTACAGAACAATCACTATCCAATTATTAAAGGACTGACCGTAAATCACCTACAGAACAATCACTGTCCAATTATTAAAGGACTGACCATAAATCACCTACAGAACAATCACTGTCCAATTATTAAAGGACTGACCATAAAACACCTACAGAACAATCACTATCCAATTATTAAAGGACTGACCGCAAATCACCTACAGAACAATCACTGTCCAATTATTAAAGGACTGACCGTAAATCACCTGCAGAACAATCACTGTCCAATTATTAAAGGACTGACCATAAATCACCTACAGAACAATCACTGTCCAATTATTAAAGGACTGACCGTAAATCACCTGCAGAACAATCACTGTCCAATTATTAAAGGACTGACCATAAATCACCTACAGAACAATCACTGTCCAATTATTAAAGGACTGACCGTAAATCACCTGCAGAACAATCACTGTCCAATTATTAAAGGACTGACCATAAATCACCTACAGAACAATCACTGTCCAATTATTAAAGGACTGACCGTAAATCACCTGCAGAACAATCACTGTCCAATTATTAAAGGACTGACCATAAATCACCTACAGAACAATCACTGTCCAATTATTAAAGGACTGACCGTAAATCACCTGCAGAACAATCACTGTCCAATTATTAAAGGACTGACCGTAAATCACCTGCAGAACAATCACTGTCCAATTATTAAAGGACTGACCGTAAATCACCTACAGAACAATCACTGTCCAATTATTAAAGGACTGACAGTAAATCACCTGCAGAACAATCACTATCCAATTATTAAAGGACTGACCGTAAATCACCTACAGAACAATCACTATACAATTATTAAAGGACTGACCGTAAATCACCTACAGAACAATCACTATACAATTATTAAAGGACTGACCGTAAATCACCTACAGAACAATCACTATCCTATTATTAAAGGACTGACCGTAAATCACCTACAGAACAATCACTGTCCAATTATTAAAGGACTGACCGTAAATCACCTGCAGAACAATCACTGTCCAATTATTAAAGGACTGACCGTAAATCACCTACAGAACAATCACTGTCCAATTATTAAAGGACTGACAGTAAATCACCTACAGAACAATCACTATCCAATTATTAAAGGACTGACCGTAAATCACCTACAGAACAATCACTGTCCAATTATTAAAGGACTGACCGTAAATCACCTACAGAACAATCACTATCCAATTATTAAAGGACTGACAGTAAATCACCTGCAGAACAATCACTGTCCAATTATTAAAGGACTGACCGTAAATCACCTACAGAACAATCACTGTCCAATTATTAAAGGACTGACTGTAAATCACCTACAGAACAATCACTATCCAATTATTAAAGGACTGACCGTAAATCACCTACAGAACAATCACTGTCCAATTATTAAAGGACTGACAGTAAATCACCTTCAGAACAATCACTCTCCAATTATTAAAGGACAGACAGTAAATCACCTGCAGAACAATCACTGTCCTATTATTAAAGGACTGACCGTAAATCACCAACAGAACAATCACTGTCCAATTATTAAAGGAATGACCGTAAATGACCTACAGAACAATCACTGTCCAATTATTAAAGGACTGACCGTAAATCACCTACAGAACAATCACTGTCCAATTATTAAAGGACTGACCGTAAATCACCAAAAGAACAATCACTGTCCAATTATTAAAGGACTGACCGTAAATCACCGACAGAACAATCACTATCCAATTATTAAAGGACTGACCGTAAATCACCAAAAGAACAATCACTGTCCAATTATTAAAGGACTGACCGTAAATCACCGACAGAACAATCACTGTCCAATTATTAAAGAACTGACCGTAAATCACCTACAGAACAATCACTATCCAATTATTAAAGGACTGACCGTAAATCACCTACAGAACAATCACTGTCCAATTATTAAAGGACTGACAGTAAATCACCTACAGAACAATCACTGTCCAATTATTAAAGGACTGACCGTAAATCACCTACAGAACAATCACTGTCCAATTATTAAAGGACTGACCGTAAATCACCTACAGAACAATCACTGTCCAATTATTAAAGGACTGACCGTAAATCACCTACAGAACAATCAATGTCCAATTATTAAAGGACTGACCGTAAATCACCTACAGAACAATCACTGTCCAATTATTAAAGGACTGACCGTAAATCACCTGCAGAACAATCACTGTCCAATTATTAAAGGACTGACCGTAAATCACCTACAGAATAATCACTGTCCAATTATTAAAGGACTGACCGTAAATCACCTACAGAACAATCACTGTCCAATTATTAAAGGACTGACCGTAAATCACCTACAGAACAATCACTGTCCAATTATTAAAGGACTGACCGTAAATCACCTACAGAACAATCACTGTCCAATTATTAAAGGAATGACCGTAAATCACCTACAGAACAATCACTGTCCAATTATTAAAGGATTGACTGTAAATCACCTACAGAACAATCACTGTCCAATTATTAAAGGACTGACCGTAAATCACCTACAGAACAATCACTGTCCAATTATTAAAGGACTGACCGTAAATCACCTACAGAACAATCAATGTCCAATTATTAAAGGACTGACCGTAAATCACCTACAGAACAATCACTGTCCAATTATTAAAGGACTGACCGTAAATCACCTGCAGAACAATCACTGTCCAATTATTAAAGGACTGACCGTAAATCACCTACAGAATAATCACTGTCCAATTATTAAAGGACTGACCGTAAATCACCTACAGAACAATCACTGTCCAATTATTAAAGGACTGACCGTAAATCACCTACAGAACAATCACTGTCCAATTATTAAAGGACTGACCGTAAATCACCTACAGAACAATCACTGTCCAATTATTAAAGGAATGACCGTAAATCACCTACAGAACAATCACTGTCCAATTATTAAAGGATTGACTGTAAATCACCTACAGAACAATCACTGTCCAATTATTAAAGGACTGACCGTAAATCACCTACAGAACAATCACTGTCCAATTATTAAAGGACTGACCGTAAATCACCTACAGAACAATCACTGTCCAATTATTAAAGGACTGACCGTAAATCACGGACAGAACAATCACTGTCCAATTATTAAAGAACTGACCGTAAATCACCTACAGAACAATCACTGTCCAATTATTGAAGGACTGACCGTAAATCACCTACAGAACAATCACTGTCCAATTATTAAAGGACTGACCGTAAATCACCTACAGAACAATCACTGTCCAATTATTAAAGGACTGACCGTAAATCACGGACAGAACAATCACTGTCCAATTATTAAAGGACTGACCATAAATCACCTACAGAACAATCACTGTCCAATTATTAAAGGACTGACCGTAAATCACCTACAGAACAATCACTGTCCAATTATTAAAGGACTGACCGTAAATCACCTACAGAACAATCACTGTCCTATTATTAAAGGACTGACCGTAAATCACCTACAGAACAATCACTGTCCAATTATTAAAGGACTGACCGTAAATCACCTACAGAACAATCATTATCCAATTATTAAAGGACTGACCGTAAATCACCTACAGAACAATCATTATCCAATTATTAAAGGACTGACTGTAAATCACCTACAGAACAATCACTGTCCAATTATTAAAGGACTGAAAGTAAATCACCTACAGAACAATCACTGTCCAATTATTAAAGGACTGACCGTATATCACCTACAGAACAATCATTATCCAATTATTAAAGGACTGACCGTAAATCACCTACAGAACAATCACTGTCCAATTATTAAAGGACTGACCGTAAATCACCTACAGAACAATCACTGTCCAATTATTAAAGGACTGACCGTAAATCACGGACAGAACAATCACTGTCCAATTATTAAAGAACTGACCGTAAATCACCTACAGAACAATCACTATCCAATTATTAAAGGACTGACCGTAAATCACCTACAGAACAATCACTGTCCAATTATTAAAGGACTGACAGTAAATCACCTACAGAACAATCACTGTCCAATTATTAAAGGACTGACCGTAAATCACCGACAGAACAATCACTGTCCAATTATTAAAGGACTGACCGTAAATCACCTACAGAACAATCACTGTCCTATTATTAAAGGACTGACCGTAAATCACCTACAGAACAATCACTGTCCAATTATTAAAGGACTGACCGTAAATCACCTACAGAACAATCATTATCCAATTATTAAAGGACTGACCGTAAATCACCTACAGAACAATCATTATCCAATTATTAAAGGACTGACTGTAAATCACCTACAGAACAATCACTGTCCAATTATTAAAGGACTGAAAGTAAATCACCTACAGAACAATCACTGTCCAATTATTAAAGGACTGACCGTATATCACCTACAGAACAATCATTATCCAATTATTAAAGGACTGACCGTAAATCACCTACAGAACAATCACTGTCCAATTATTAAAGGACTGACCGTAAATCACCTACAGAACAATCACTATCCAATTATTAAAGGACTGACCGTATATCACCTACAGAACAATCATTATCCAATTATTAAAGGACTGACCGTAAATCACCTACAGAACAATCATTATCCAATTATTAAAGGACTGACCGTATATCACCTACAGAACAATCATTATCCAATTATTAAAGGACTGACCGTAAATCACCTACAGAACAATCACTATCCAATTATTAAAGGACTGACCGTAAATCACCTACAGAACAATCACTGTCCAATTATTAAAGGACTGACCGTAAATCACCTACAGAACAATCACTGTCCAATTATTAAAGGACTGACAGTAAATCACCTGCAGAACAATCACTGTCCAATTATTAAAGGACTGACAGTAAATCACCTACAGAACAATCACTATCCAATTATTAAAGAACTGTCAGTAAATCACCTACAGAACAATCATTATCCAATTATTAAAGGACTGACCGTAAATCACCTACAGAACAATCACTGTCCAATTATTAAAGGACTGACTGTAAATCACCTACAGAACAATCACTTATCCAATTATTAAAGGACTGACCATAAATCACCTACAGAACAATCACTATCCAATTATTAAAGGACTGACCATAAATCACGTACAGAGCAATCACTATCCAATTATTAAAGGACTAACCATAAATCACCTACAGAACAATCACTATCCAATTATTAAAGGACTGACCATAAATCACCTACAGAACAATCACTATCCAATTATTAAAGGACTGACCGTAAATCACCTACAGAACAATCACTGTCCAATTATTAAACGACTGACCGTAAATCACCTACAGAACAATCACTATCCAATTATTAAAGGACTGACCGTAAATCACCTACAGAACGATCATTATCCAATTATTAAAGGACTGACCGTAAATCACCTACAGAACAATCACTGTCCAATTATTAAAGGACTGACCGTAAATCACCTACAGAACAATCACTGTCCAATTATTAAAGGACTGACCGTAAATCACCTACAGAACAATCACTGTCCAATTATTAAAGGACTGACCGTAAATCACCTACAGAACAATCACTATACAATTATTTAAGGACTGACCGTAAATCACCTACAGAACAATCACTGTCCAATTATTAAAGGACTGACCGTAAATCACCAACAGAACAATCACTGTCCAATTATTAAAGGACTGACCGTAATTCACCTACAGAACAATCACTGTCCAATTATTAAAGGACTGACCGTAAATCACCTACAGAACAATCACTGTCCAATTATTAAAGGACTGACCGTAAATCACCTACAGAACAATCACTGTCCAATTATTAAAGGACTGACCGTAAATCACCTACAGAACAATCACTGTCCAATTATTAAAGGACTGACTGTAAATCACCTACAGAACAATTACTGTCCAATTATTAAAGGACTGACCGTAAATCACCTACAGAACAATTACTGTCCAATTATTAAACGACTGACCGTAAATCACCTACAGAACAATCACTGTCCAATTATTAAAGGACTGACTGTAAATCACCTACAGAACAATCACTTTCCAATTATTAAAGGACTGACCGTAAATCACCTACAGAACAATCACTGTCCAATTATTAAAGGACTGACCGTAAATCACCTACAGAACAATCACTGTCCAATTATTAAAGGACTGACCGTAAATCACCTACAGAACAATCACTATCCAATTATTAAAGGACTGACCGTAAATCACCTACAGAACAATCACTGTCCAATTATTAAAGGACTGACCGTAAATCACCTACAGAACAATCACTGTCCAATTATTAAAGGACTGACCGTAAATCACCTGCAGAACAATCACTGTCCAATTATTAAAGGACTGACCATAAATCACCTACAGAACAATCACTATCCAATTATTAAAGGACTGACCGTAAATCACCTACAGAACAATCACTATCCAATTATTAAAAGACTGACTGTAAATCACCTACAGAACAATCACTGTCCAATTATTAAAGGGCTGACCGTAAATCACCTACAGAACAATCATTGTCCAATTATTAAAGGACTGACCGTAAATCACCTACAGAACAATCACTGTCCAATTATTAAAGGACTGACCGTAAATCACCTACAGAACAATTACTGTCCAATTATTAAAGGACTGACCGTAAATCACCTACAGAACAATTACTGTCCAATTATTAAAGGACTGACCGTAAATCACCTACAGAACAATCACTGTCCAATTATTAAAGGACTGACCGTAAATCATCTACAGAACAATTACTGTCCAATTATTAAAGGACTGACCGTAAATCACCTACAGAACAATCACTGTCCAATTATTAAAGGACTGACCGTAAATCACCGACAGAACAATCACTGTCCAATTATTAAAGGACTGACAGTAAATCACCTGCAGAACAATCACTGTCCAATTATTAAAGGACTGACCGTAAATCACCTACAGAACAATCACTGTCCTATTATTAAAGAACTGACCGTAAATCACCTACAGAACAATCACTGTCCAATTATTAAAGGACTGACAGTAAATCACCTACAGAACAATCACTATCCAATTATTAAAGGACTGACCGTAAATCACCTACAGAACAATCACTGTCCAATTATTAAAGGACTGACCGTAAATCACCTACAGAACAATCACTATCCAATTATTAAAGGACTGACAGTAAATCACCTGCAGAACAATCACTATCCAATTATTAAAGGACTGACAGTAAATCACCTGCAGAACAATCACTATCCAATTATTAAAGGACTGACCGTAAATCACCTACAGAACAATCACTGTCCAATTATTAAAGGACTGACAGTAAATTACCTGCAGAACAATCACTATCCAATTATTAAAGGACTGACAGTAAATCACCTGCAGAACAATCACTATCCAATTATTAAAGGACTGACCGTAAATCACCTGCAGAACAATCACTGTCCAATTATTAAAGGACTGACAGTAAATCACCTGCAGAACAATCACTATCCAATTATTAAAGGACTGACCGTAAATCACCTACAGAACAATCACGGTCCAATTATTAAAGGACTGACAGTAAATCACCTGCAGAACAATCACTATCCAATTATTAAAGGACTGACAGTACATCACCTGCAGAACAATCACTATCCAATTATTAAAGGACTGACCGTAAATCACCTACAGAACAATCACTGTCCAATTATTAAAGGACTGACAGTAAATCACCTGCAGAACAATCACTGTCCAATTATTAAAGGACTGACAGTAAATCACCTGCAGAACAATCACTATCCAATTATTAAAGGACTGACCGTAAATCACCTACAGAACAATCTCTGTCCAATTATTAAAGGACTGACCGTAAATCACCTACAGAACAATCTCTGTCCAATTATTAAAGGACTGACCGTAAATCACCTACAGAACAATCACTATCCAATTATTAAAGGACTGACAGTAAATCACCTGCAGAACAATCACTATCCAATTATTAAAGGACTGACAGTAAATCACCTGCAGAACAATCACTGTCCAATTATTAAAGGACTGACAGTAAATCACCTGCAGAACAATCACTATCCAATTATTAAAGGACTGACAGTAAATCACCTACAGAACAATCACTATCCAATTATTAAAGGACTGACAGTAAATCACCTGCAGAACAATCACTATCCAATTATTAAAGGACTGACCGTAAATCACCTACAGAACAATCACTGTCCAATTATTAAAGGACTGACAGTAAATCACCTGCAGAACAATTACTATCCAATTATTAAAGGACTGACCGTAAATCACCTACAGAACAATCACTTTCCAATTATTCAAGGACTGACAGTAAATCACCTGCAGAACAATTACTATCCAATTATTAAAGGACTGACCGTAAATCACCTACAGAACAATCACTATACAATTATTAAAGGACTGACCGTAAATCACCTACAGAACAATCACTGTCTAATTATTAAAGGACTGACCGTAAATCACCTACAGAACAATCACTATCCAATTATTAAAGGACTGACAGTAAATCACCTACAGAACAATCACTGTCCAATTATTAAAGGACTGACCGCAAATCACCTACAGAACAATCACTGTCCAATTATTAAAGGACTGACCGTAAATAACCTACAGAACAATCACTGTCCAATTATTAAAGGACTGACCGTAAATCACCTGCAGAACAATCACTGTCCAATTATTAAAGGACTGACCATAAATCACCTACAGAACAATCACTGTCCAATTATTAAAGGACTGACCGTAAATCACCTACAGAACAATCACTGTCCAATTATTAAAGGACTGACAGTAAATCACCTGCAGAACAATCACTGTCCAATTATTAAAGGACTGACCGTAAATCACCTACAGAACAATCACTGTCCAATTATTAAAGGACTGACCGTAAATCACCTACAGAACAATCACTATCCAATTATTAAAGGACTGACCGTAAATCACCTACAGAACAATCACTATCCAATTATTAAAGGACTGACCGTAAATCACCTACAGAACAATCACTGTACAATTATTAAAGGACTGACCGTAAATCACCTACAGAACAATCACTGTCCAATTATTAAAGGACTGACCGTAAATCACCTACAGAACAATCACTATCCAATTATTAAAGGACTGACAGTAAATCACCTACAGAACAATCACTATCCAATTATTAAAGGACTGACAGTAAATCACCTGCAGAACAATCACTATCCAATTATTAAAGGACTGACCGTAAATCACCTACAGAACAATCACTGTCCAATTATTAAAGGACTGACAGTAAATCACCTGCAGAACAATTACTATCCAATTATTAAAGGACTGACCGTAAATCACCTACAGAACAATCACTTTCCAATTATTCAAGGACTGACAGTAAATCACCTGCAGAACAATTACTATCCAATTATTAAAGGACTGACCGTAAATCACCTACAGAACAATCACTATACAATTATTAAAGGACTGACCGTAAATCACCTACAGAACAATCACTGTCTAATTATTAAAGGACTGACCGTAAATCACCTACAGAACAATCACTATCCAATTATTAAAGGACTGACAGTAAATCACCTACAGAACAATCACTGTCCAATTATTAAAGGACTGACCGCAAATCACCTACAGAACAATCACTGTCCAATTATTAAAGGACTGACCGTAAATAACCTACAGAACAATCACTGTCCAATTATTAAAGGACTGACCGTAAATCACCTGCAGAACAATCACTGTCCAATTATTAAAGGACTGACCATAAATCACCTACAGAACAATCACTGTCCAATTATTAAAGGACTGACCGTAAATCACCTACAGAACAATCACTGTCCAATTATTAAAGGACTGACAGTAAATCACCTGCAGAACAATCACTGTCCAATTATTAAAGGACTGACCGTAAATCACCTACAGAACAATCACTGTCCAATTATTAAAGGACTGACCGTAAATCACCTACAGAACAATCACTATCCAATTATTAAAGGACTGACCGTAAATCACCTACAGAACAATCACTATACAATTATTAAAGGACTGACCGTAAATCACCTACAGAACAATCACTGTCCAATTATTAAAGGACTGACCGTAAATCACCTACAGAACAATCACTATCCAATTATTAAAGGACTGACAGTAAATCACCTGCAGAACAATCACTATCCAATTATTAAAGGACTGACCGTAAATCACCTACAGAACAATCACTGTCCAATTATTAAAGGACTGACAGTAAATCACCTGCAGAACAATCACTATCCAATTATTAAAGGACTGACCGTAAATCACCTACAGAACAATCACTATACAATTATTAAAGGACTGACCGTAAATCACCTACAGAACAATCACTGTCCAATTATTAAAGGACTGACCGTAAATCACCTACAGAACAATCACTATCCAATTATTAAAGGACTGACAGTAAATCACCTACAGAACAATCACTGTCCAATTATTAAAGGACTGACCGCAAATCACCTACAGAGCAATCACTGTCCAATTATTAAAGGACTGACCGTAAATCACCTACAGAACAATCACTGTCCAATTATTAAAGGACTGACCGTAAATCACCTGCAGAACAATCACTGTCCAATTATTAAAGGACTGACCATAAATCACCTACAGAACAATCACTATCCAATTATTAAAGGACTGACCGTAAATCACCTGCAGAACAATCACTCTCCAATTATTAAAGGACTGACCATAAATCACCTACAGAACAATCACGGTCCAATTATTAAAGGACTGACCGTAAATCACCTGCAGATCAATCACTGTCCAATTATTAAAGGACTGACCATAAATCACCTACAGAACAATCACTGTCCAATTATTAAAGGACTGACCGTAAATCACCTACAGAACAATCACTGTCCAATTATTAAAGGACTGACAGTAAATCACCTGCATTACAATCACTATCCAATTATTAAAGGACTGACCGTAAATCACCTACAGAACAATCACTATACAATTATTAAAGGACTGACCGTAAATCACCTACAGAACAATCACTATCCTATTATTAAAGGACTGACCGTAAATCACCGACAGAACAATCACTATACAATTATTAAAGGACTGACCGTAAATCACCTACAGAACAATCACTATACAATTATTAAAGGACTGACCGTAAATCACCTACAGAACAATCACTATCCTATTATTAAAGGACTGACCGTAAATCACCTACAGAACAATCACTGTCCAATTATTAAAGGACTGACCGTAAATCACCTACAGAACAATCACTGTCCAATTATTAAAGGACTGACTGTAAATAACCTACAGAACAATCACTGTCCAATTATTAAAGGACTGACCGTAAATCACCTACAGAACAATCACTGTCCAATTATTAAAGGACTGACCGTAAATCACCTACAGAACAATCACTGTCCAATTATTAAAGGACTGACCGTAAATCACCTACAGAACAATCACTGTCCAATTATTAAAGGACTAACCGTAAATCACCTACAGAACAATCACTGTCCAATTATTAAAGGACTGACCGTAAATCACCTACAGAACAATCACTGTCCAATTATTAAAGGACTGACCGTAAATCACCTACAGAACAATCACTGTCCAATTATTAAAGGACTGACCGTAAATCACCTACAGAACAATCACTGTCCAATTATTAAAGGACTGACCGTAAATCACCAACAGAACAATCACTGTCCAATTATTAAAGGACTGACTGTAAATCACCTACAGAACAATCACTGTCCAATTATGAAAGGACTGACCGTAAATCACCTACAGAACAATCACTGTCCAATTATTAAAGGACTGACTGTAAATCACCTACAGAACAATTACTGTCCAATTATTAAAGGACTGACCGTAAATCACCTACAGAACAATCACTGTCCAATTATTAAAGGACTGACTGTAAATCACCTACAGAACAATTACTGTCCAATTATTAAAGGACTGACCGTAAATCACCTACAGAACAATCACTGTCCAATTATTAAAGGACTGACCGTAAATCACCTACAGAACAATCACTATCCAATTATCAAAGGACTGACTGTAAATCACCTGCAGAACAATCACTGTCCAATTATAAAAGGACTGACCGTAAATCACCTACAGAACAATCACTGTCCAATTATTAAAGGACTGACCGTAAATCACCTACAGAACAATCACTATCCAATTATTAAAGGACTGACTGTAAATCACCTACAGAACAATTACTGTCCAATTATTAAAGGACTGACCGTAAATCACCTACAGAACAATCACTGTCCAATTATTAAAGGACTGACTGTAAATCACCTACAGAACAATTACTGTCCAATTATTAAAGGACTGACCGTAAATCACCTACAGAACAATCACTGTCCAATTATTAAAGGACTGACCGTAAATCACCTACAGAACAATCACTATCCAATTATTAAAGGACTGACCGTAAATCACCTACAGAACAATCACTGTCCAATTATTAAAGGACTGACCGTAAATCACCGACAGAACAATCACTGTCCAATTATTAAAGGACTGACCGTAAATCACCTACAGAACAATCACTGTCCAATTATTAAAGGACTGACCGTAAATCACCTACAGAACAATCACTGTCCAATTATTAAAGGACTGACCATAAATCACCTACAGAACAATCACTATCCAATTATTAAAGGACTGACCGTAAATCACCTACAGAACAATCACTATCCAATTATTAAAGGACTGACTGTAAATCACCTACAGAACAATCACTGTCCAATTATTAAAGGACTGACCGTAAATCACCTACAGAACAATCACTGTCCAATTATTAAAGGACTGACCGTAAATCACCTACAGAACAATCACTGTCCTATTATTAAAGGACTGACCCTAAATCACCTACAGAACACTCACTATCCAATTATTAAAGGACTGACCGTAAATCACCTACAGAACAATTACTGTCCAATTATTAAAGGACTGACAGTAAATCACCTACAGAACAATTACTGTCCAATTATTAAAGGACTGACCGTAAATCACCTACAGAACAATCACTGTCCAATTATTAAAGGACTGACCGTAAATCACCTACAGAACAATCACTATCCAATTATTAAAGGACTGACCGTAAATCACCGACAGAACAATTACTGTCCAATTATTAAAGGACTGACTGTAAATCACCTACAGAACAATTACTGTCCAATTATTAAAGGACTGACCGTAAATCACCTACAGAACAATCACTGTCCAATTATTAAAGGACTGACCGTAAATCACCTACCGAACAATCACTGTCCTATTATTAAAGAACTGACCGTAAATCACCTACAGAACAATCACTATCCAATTATTAAAGGACTGACTGTAAATCACCTACAGAACAATTACTGTCCAATTATTAAAGGACTGACCGTAAATCACCTACAGAACAATCACTGTCCAATTATTAAAGGACTGACTGTAAATCACCTACAGAACAATTACTGTCCAATTATTAAAGGACTGACCGTAAATCACCTACAGAACAATCACTGTCCAATTATTAAAGGACTGACCGTAAATCACCTACAGAACAATCACTATCCAATTATTAAAGGACTGACCGTAAATCACCTACAGAACAATCACTATCCAATTATTAAAGGACTGACCGTAAATCACCGACAGAACAATCACTGTCCAATTATTAAAGGACTGACCGTAAATCACCTACAGAACAATCACTGTCCAATTATTAAAGGACTGACCGTAAATCACCTACAGAACAATCACTGTCCAATTATTAAAGGACTGACCATAAATCACCTACAGAACAATCACTATCCAATTATTAAAGGACTGACCGTAAATCACCTACAGAACAATCACTATCCAATTATTAAAGGACTGACTGTAAATCACCTACAGAACAATCACTGTCCAATTATTAAAGGACTGACCGTAAATCACCTACAGAACAATCACTGTCCAATTATTAAAGGACTGACCGTAAATCACCTACAGAACAATCACTGTCCTATTATTAAAGGACTGACCCTAAATCACCTACAGAACACTCACTATCCAATTATTAAAGGACTGACCGTAAATCACCTACAGAACAATTACTGTCCAATTATTAAAGGACTGACCGTAAATCACCTACAAAACAATCACTGTCCAATTATTAAAGGACTGACCGTAAATCACCGACAGAACAATCACTGTCCAATTATTTAAGGACTGACAGTAAATCACCTGCAGAACAATCACTGTCCAATTATTAAAGGACTGACCGTAAATCACCTACCGAACAATCACTGTCCTATTATTAAAGAACTGACCGTAAATCACCTACAGAACAATCACTGTCCAATTATTAAAGGACTGACAGTAAATCACCTACAGAACAATCACTATCCAATTATTAATAACTGACCGTAAATCACCTACAGAACAATCACTGTCCAATTATTAAAGGACTGACCGTAAATCACCTACAGAACAATCACTGTCCAATTATTAAAGGACTGACCGTAAATCACCTACAGAACAATCACTATACAATTATTAAAGGACTGACCGTAAATCACCTACAGAACAATCACTGTCCAATTATTAAAGGACTGACCGTAAATCACCAACAGAACAATCACTGTCCAATTATTAAAGGACTGACCGTAAATCACCTACAGAACAATCACTGTCCAATTATTAATGGACTGACCGTAAATCACCTACAGAACAATCACTGTCCAATTATTAAAGGACTGACCGTAAATCACCTACAGAACAATCACTGTCCAATTATTAAAGGACTGACCGTAAATCACCTACAGAACAATCACTGTCCAATTATTAAAGGACTGACTGTAAATCACCTACAGAACAATTACTGTCCAATTATTAAAGGACTGACCGTAAATCACCTACAGAACAATCACTGTCCAATTATTAAAGGACTGACCGTAAATCACCTACAGAACAATCACTATCCAATTATTAAAGGACTGACCGTAAATCACCGACAGAACAATCACTGTCCAATTATTAAAGGACTGACCGTAAATCACCTACAGAACAATCACTGTCCAATTATTAAAGGACTGACCGTAAATCACCTACAGAACAATCACTGTCCAATTATTAAAGGACTGACCATAAATCACCTACAGAACAATCACTATCCAATTATTAAAGGACTGACCGTAAATCACCGACAGAACAATCACTATCCAATTATTAAAGGACTGACCGTAAATCACCTACAGAACAATCACTATCCAATTATTAAAGGACTGACTGTAAATCACCTACAGAACAATCACTGTCCAATTATTAAAGGACTGACTGTAAATCACCTACAGAACAATCACTGTCCAATTATTAAAGGACTGACCGTAAATCACCTACAGAACAATCACTGTCCTATTATTAAAGGACTGACCGTAAATCACCTACAGAACAATCACTGTCCAATTATTAAAGGACTGACTGTAAATCACCGACAGAACAATCACTGTCCAATTATTAAAGGACTGACCCTAAATCACCTACAGAACACTCACTATCCAATTATTAAAGGACTGACCGTAAATCACCTACAGAACAATTACTGTCCAATTATTAAAGGACTGACCGTAAATCACCTACAGAATAATCACTGTCCAATTATTAAAGGACTGACCGTAAATCACCGACAGAACAATCACTGTCCAATTATTAAAGGACTGACAGTAAATCACCTGCAGAACAATCACTGTCCAATTATTAAAGGACTGACCGTAAATCACCTACAGAACAATCACTGTCCTATTATTAAAGAACTGACCGTAAATCACCTACAGAACAATCACTGTCCAATTATTAAAGGACTGACAGTAAATCACCTACAGAACAATCACTATCCAATTATTAAAGGACTGACCGTAAATCACCTACAGAACAATCACTGTCCAATTATTAAAGGACTGACAGTAAATCACCTGCAGAACAATCACTATCCAATTATTAAAGGACTGACAGTAAATCACCGACAGAACAATCACTATCCAATTATTAAAGGACTGACCGTAAATCACCTACAGAACAATCTCTGTCCAATTATTAAAGGACTGACCGTAAATCACCTACAGAACAATCACTATCCAATTATTAAAGGACTGACAGTAAATCACCTGCAGAACAATCACTATCCAATTATTAAAGGACTGACAGTAAATCACCTGCAGAACAATCACTATCCAATTATTAAAGGACTGACAGTAAATCACCTGCAGAACAATCACTATCCAATTATTAAAGGACTGACCGTAAATCACCTACAGAACAATCACTGTCCAATTATTAAAGGACTGACCGTAAATCACCTACAGAACAATCACTATCCAATTATTAAAGGACTGACAGTAAATCACCTGCAGAACAATCACTGTCCAATTATTAAAGGACTGACAGTAAATCACCTACAGAACAATCACTGTCCAATTATTAAAGGACTGACAGTAAATCACCTGCAGAACAATCACTGTCCAATTATTAAAGGACTGACAGTAAATCACCTACAGAACAATCACTATCCAATTATTAAAGGACTGACCGTAAATCACCTACAGAACAATCACTGTCCAATTATTAAAGGACTGACAGTAAATCACCTGCAGAACAATCACTATCCAATTATTAAAGGACTGACAGTAAATCACCGACAGAACAATCACTATCCAATTATTAAAGGACTGACCGTAAATCACCTACAGAACAATCTCTGTCCAATTATTAAAGGACTGACCGTAAATCACCTACAGAACAATCACTATCCAATTATTAAAGGACTGACAGTAAATCACCTGCAGAACAATCACTATCCAATTATTAAAGGACTGACAGTAAATCACCTGCAGAACAATCACTATCCAATTATTAAAGGACTGACAGTAAATCACCTGCAGAACAATCACTATCCAATTATTAAAGGACTGACCGTAAATCACCTACAGAACAATCACTGTCCAATTATTAAAGGACTGACCGTAAATCACCTACAGAACAATCACTATCCAATTATTAAAGGACTGACAGTAAATCACCTGCAGAACAATCACTGTCCAATTATTAAAGGACTGACAGTAAATCACCTACAGAACAATCACTGTCCAATTATTAAAGGACTGACCGTGAATCACCTACAGAACAATCACTGTCCAATTATTAAAGGACTGACAGTAAATCACCTGCAGAACAATCACTATCCAATTATTAAAGGACTGACAGTAAATCACCGACAGAACAATCACTATCCAATTATTAAAGGACTGACCGTAAATCACCTACAGAACAATCTCTGTCCAATTATTAAAGGACTGACCGTAAATCACCTACAGAACAATCACTATCCAATTATTAAAGGACTGACAGTAAATCACCTGCAGAACAATCACTATCCAATTATTAAAGGACTGACAGTAAATCACCTGCAGAACAATCACTATCCAATTATTAAAGGACTGACAGTAAATCACCTGCAGAACAATCACTATCCAATTATTAAAGGACTGACCGTAAATCACCTACAGAACAATCACTGTCCAATTATTAAAGGACTGACCGTAAATCACCTACAGAACAATCACTATCCAATTATTAAAGGACTGACAGTAAATCACCTGCAGAACAATCACTGTCCAATTATTAAAGGACTGACAGTAAATCACCTACAGAACAATCACTGTCCAATTATTAAAGGACTGACCGTGAATCACCTACAGAACAATCACTGTCCAATTATTAAAGGACTGACCGTGAATCACCTACAGAACAATCACTATCCAATTATTAAAGGACTGACAGTAAATCACCTGCAGAACAATCACTGTCCAATTATTAAAGGACTGACCGTAAATCACCGACAGAACAATCACTGTCCAATTATTAAAGGACTGACCGTGAATCACCTACAGAACAATCACTGTCCAATTATTAAAGGACTGACAGTAAATCACCTACAGAACAATCACTGTCCAATTATTAAAGGACTGACCGTAAATCACCTACAGAACAATCACTGTCCAATTATTGAAGGACTGACCGTAAATCACCTACAGAACAATCACTGTCCAATTATTAAAGGACTGACCGTGAATCACCTGCAGAACAATCACTATCCAATTATTAAAGGACTGACCGTAAATCACCTACAGAACAATCACTATACAATTATTAAAGGACTGACCGTAAATCACCTACAGAACAATCACTGTCCAATTATTAAAGGACTGACCGTAAATCACCTACAGAACAATCACTATCCAATTATTAAAGGACTGACAGTAAATCACCTGCAGAACAATCACTATCCAATTATTAAAGGACTGACCGTAAATCACCTACAGAACAATCACTGTCCAATTATTAAAGGACTGACCATAAATCACCTACAGAACAATCACTATACAATTATTAAAGGACTGACCGTAAATCACCTACAGAACAATCACTGTCCAATTATTAAAGGACTGACCGTAAATCACCTACAGAACAATCACTATCCAATTATTAAAGGACTGACAGTAAATCACCTGCAGAACAATCACTATCCAATTATTAAAGGACTGACCGTAAATCACCTACAGAACAATCACTATACAATTATTAAAGGACTGACCGTAAATCACCTACAGAACAATCACTGTCCAATTATTAAAGGACTGACCGTAAATCACCTACAGAACAATCACTATCCAATTATTAAAGGACTGACAGTAAATCACCTACAGAACAATCACTGTCCAATTATTAAAGGACTGACCGCAAATCACCTGCAGAACAATCACTGTCCAATTATTAAAGGACTGACCGTAAATAACCTACAGAACAATCACTGTCCAATTATTAAAGGACTGACCGTAAATCACCTGCAGAACAATCACTGTCCAATTATTAAAGGACTGACCATAAATCACCTACAGAACAATCACTGTCCAATTATTAAAGGACTGACCGTAAATCACCTACAGAACAATCACTGTCCAATTATTAAAGGACTGACCGTGAATCACCTGCAGAACAATCACTATCCAATTATTAAAGGACTGACCGTAAATCACCTACAGAACAATCACTATACAATTATTAAAGGACTGACCGTAAATCACCTACAGAACAATCACTGTCCAATTATTAAAGGACTGACCGTAAATCACCTACAGAACAATCACTATCCAATTATTAAAGGACTGACAGTAAATCACCTGCAGAACAATCACTATCCAATTATTAAAGGACTGACCGTAAATCACCTACAGAACAATCACTGTCCAATTATTAAAGGACTGACAGTAAATCACCTGCCGAACAATCACTATCCAATTATTAAAGGACTGACCGTAAATCACCTACAGAACAATCACTATACAATTATTAAAGGACTGACCGTAAATCACCTACAGAACAATCACTGTCCAATTATTAAAGGACTGACCGTAAATCACCTACAGAACAATCACTATCCAATTATTAAAGGACTGACAGTAAATCACCTACAGAACAATCACTGTCCAATTATTAAAGGACTGACCGCAAATCACCTGCAGAACAATCACTGTCCAATTATTAAAGGACTGACCGTAAATAACCTACAGAACAATCACTGTTCAATTATTAAAGGACTGACCGTAAATCACCTGCAGAACAATCACTGTCCAATTATTAAAGGACTGACCATAAATCACCTACAGAACAATCACTGTCCAATTATTAAAGGACTGACCGTAAATCACCTACAGAACAATCACTGTCCAATTATTAAAGGACTGACAGTAAATCACCTGCAGAACAATCACTATCCAATTATTAAAGGACTGACCGTAAATCACCTACAGAACAATCACTATCCAATTATTAAAGGACTGACCGTAAATCACCTACAGAACAATCACTATCCTATTATTAAAGGACTGACCGTAAATCACCGACAGAACAATCACGATCCAATTATTAAAGGACTGACCGTAAATCACCTACAGAACAATCACTATACAATTATTAAAGGACTGACCGTAAATCACCTACAGAACAATCACTGTCCAATTATTAAAGGACTGACCGTAAATCACCTACAGAACAATCACTATCCAATTATTAAAGGACTGACAGTAAATCACCTGCAGAACAATCACTATCCAATTATTAAAGGACTGACCGTAAATCACCTACAGAACAATCACTGTCCAATTATTAAAGGACTGACAGTAAATCACCTGCAGAACAATCACTATCCAATTATTAAAGGACTGACCGTAAATCACCTACAGAACAATCACTATACAATTATTAAAGGACTGACCGTAAATCACCTACAGAACAATCACTGTCCAATTATTAAAGGACTGACCGTAAATCACCTACAGAACAATCACTATCCAATTATTAAAGGACTGACAGTAAATCACCTACAGAACAATCACTGTCCAATTATTAAAGGACTGACCGTAAATCACCTACAGAACAATCACTGTCCAATTATTAAAGGACTGACAGTAAATCACCTGCATTACAATCACTATCCAATTATTAAAGGACTGACCGTAAATCACCTACAGAACAATCACTATCCAATTATTAAAGGACTGACCGTAAATCACCTACAGAACAATCACTGTCCAATTATTAAAGGAATGACCGTAAATCACCTACAGAACAATCACTGTCCAATTATTAAAGGACTGACCGTAAATCACCTACAGAACAATCACTGTCCAATTATTAAAGGACTGACCGTAAATCACCTACAGAACAATCACTGTCCAATTATTAAAGGACTGACCGTAAATCACCTACAGAACAATCACTGTCCAATTATTAAAGGACTGACCGTAAATCACCTACAGAACAATCACTGTCCAATTATTAAAGGACTGACCGTAAATCACCAACAGAACAATCACTGTCCAATTATTAAAGGACTGACTGTAAATCACCTACAGAACAATCACTGTCCAATTATGAAAGGACTGACCGTAAATCACCTACAGAACAATCACTGTCCAATTATTAAAGGACTGACTGTAAATCACCTACAGAACAATTACTGTCCAATTATTAAAGGACTGACCGTAAATCACCTACAGAACAATCACTGTCCAATTATTAAAGGACTGACTGTAAATCACCTACAGAACAATTACTGTCCAATTATTAAAGGACTGACTGTAAATCACCTACAGAACAATCACTGTCCAATTATTAAAGAACTGACTGTAAATCACCTACAGAACAATTACTGTCCAATTATTAAAGGACTGACTGTAAATCACGTACAGAACAATTACTGTCCAATTATTAAAGGACTGACCGTAAATCACCTACAGAACAATCACTGTCCAATTATTAAAGAACTGACCGTAAATCACCTACAGAACAATCACTATCCAATTATTAAAGGACTGACCGTAAATCACCTACAGAACAATCACTGTCCAATTATTAAAGGACTGACCGTAAATCACCTACAGAACAATCACTATCCAATTATTAAAGGACTGACTGTAAATCACCGACAGAACAATCACTGTCCAATTATTAAAGGACTGACCGTAAATCACCTACAGAACAATCACTGTCCAATTATTAAAGGACTGACCGTAAATCACCTACAGAACAATCACTGTCCAATTATTAAAGGACTGACCATAAATCACCTACAGAACAATCACTATCCAATTATTAAAGGACTGACCGTAAATCACCTACAGAACAATTACTGTCCAATTATTAAAGGACTGACCGTAAATCACCTACAAAACAATCACTGTCCAATTATTAAAGGACTGACCGTAAATCACCGACAGAACAATCACTGTCCAATTATTAAAGGACTGACAGTAAATCACCTGCAGAACAATCACTGTCCAATTATTAAAGGACTGACCGTAAATCACCTACCGAACAATCACTGTCCTATTATTAAAGAACTGACCGTAAATCACCTACAGAACAATCACTGTCCAATTATTAAAGGACTGACAGTAAATCACCTACAGAACAATCACTATCCAATTATTAAAGGACTGACCGTAAATCACCTACAGAACAATCACTGTCCAATTATTAAAGGACTGACCGTAAATCACCTACAGAACAATCACTATCCAATTATTAAAGGACTGACAGTAAATCACCTGCAGAACAATCACTATCCAATTATTAAAGGACTGACCGTAAATCACCTACAGAACAATCACTGTCCAATTATTAAAGGACTGACAGTAAATCACCTGCAGAACAATCACTATCCAATTATTAAAGGACTGACAGTAAATCACCTGCAGAACAATCACTGTCCAATTATTAAAGGACTGACAGTAAATCACCGACAGAACAATCACTGTCCAATTATTAAAGGACTGACCGTAAACCACCTACAGAACAATCACTGTCCAATTATTAAAGGACTGACCGTAAATCACCTACAGAACAATCACTATCCAATTATTAAAGGACTGACAGTAAATCACCTGCAGAACAATCACTATCCAATTATTAAAGGACTGACAGTAAATCACCTGCAGAACAATCACTATCCAATTATTAAAGGGCTGACAGTAAATCACCTACAGAACAATCACTGTCCAATTATTAAAGGACTGACCGTAAATCACGGACAGAACAATCACTGTCCAATTATTAAAGGACTGACTGTAAATCACCGACAGAACAATCACTGTCCAATTATTAAAGGAATGACCGTAAATCACCTACAGAACAATCACTATCCAATTATTAAAGGACTGACCGTAAATCACCTACAGAACAATCACTGTCCAATTATTAAAGGACTGACCGTAAATCACCTACAGAACAATCACTATCCAATTATTAAAGGACTGACAGTAAATCACCTGCAGAACAATCACTGTCCAATTATTAAAGGACTGACAGTAAATCACCTACAGAACAATCACTGTCCAATTATTAAAGGACTGACCGTAAATCACCTGCAGAACAATCACTGTCCAATTATTAAAGGACTGACAGTAAATCACCTACAGAACAATCACTGTCCTATTATTAAAGGACTGACCGTAAATCACCTACAGAACAATCACTATCCAATTATTAAAGGACTGACCGTGAATCACCTACAGAACAATCACTGTCCAATTATTAAAGGACTGACCGTGAATCACCTACAGAACAATCACTGTCCAATTATTAAAGGACTGACCGTAAATCACCGGCAGAACAATCACTGTCCAATTATTAAAGGACTGACCGTAAATCACCTACAGAACAATCACTGTCCAATTATTAAAGGACTGACCGTAAATCACCTACAGAACAATCACTGTCCAATTATTAAAGGACTGACAGTAAATCACCTGCAGAGCAATCACTGTCCAATTATTAAAGGACTGACCGTAAATCACCTACAGAACAATCACTGTCCAATTATTAAAGGACTGACCGTGAATCACCTACAGAACAATCACTGTGCAATTATTAAAGGACTGACCGTGAATCACCTGCAGAACAATCACTATCCAATTATTAAAGGACTGACCGTAAATCACCTACAGAACAATCACTATACAATTATTAAAGGACTGACCGTAAATCACCTACAGAACAATCACTGTCCAATTATTAAAGGACTGACCGTAAATCACCTACAGAACAATCACTATCCAATTATTAAAGGACTGACAGTAAATCACCTGCAGAACAATCACTATCCAATTATTAAAGGACTGACCGTAAATCACCTACAGAACAATCACTGTCCAATTATTAAAGGACTGACAGTAAATCACCTGCAGAACAATCACTATCCAATTATTAAAGGACTGACCGTAAATCACCTACAGAACAATCACTGTCCAATTATTAAAGGACTGACCGTAAATCACCTACAGAACAATCACTATCCAATTATTAAAGGACTGACAGTAAATCACCTACAGAACAATCACTGTCCAATTATTAAAGGACTGACCGCAAATCACCTACAGAACTATCACTGTCCAATTATTAAAGGACTGACCGTAAATAACCTACAGAACAATCACTGTCCAATTATTAAAGGACTGACCGTAAATCACCTGCAGAACAATCACTGTCCAATTATTAAAGGACTGACCATAAATCACCTACAGTACAATCACTATCCAATTATTAAATGACTGACCGTAAATCACCTGCAGAACAATCACTGTCCAATTATTAAAGGACTGACCATAAATCACCTACAGAACAATCACTGTCCAATTATTAAAGGACTGACCGTAAATCACCTGCAGAACAATCACTGTCCAATTATTAAAGGACTGACCATAAATCACCTACAGAACAATCACTGTCCAATTATTAAAGGACAGTCCGTAAATCACCTACAGAACAATCACTGTCCAATTATTAAAGGACTGACAGTAAATCACCTGCAGAACAATCACTATCCAATTATTAAAGGACTGACCGTAAATCACCTACAGAACAATCACTATCCAATTATTAAAGGACTGACCGTAAATCACCTACAGAACAATCACTATCCTATTATTAAAGGACTGACCGTAAATCACCGACAGAACAATCACTATCCAATTATTAAAGGACTGACCGTAAATCACCTACAGAACAATCACTGTCCAATTATTAAAGGACTGACCGTAAATCACCTACAGAACAATCACTATCCAATTATTAAAGGACTGACCGTATATCACCTACAGAACAATCACTGTCCAATTATTAAAGGACTGACCGTAAATCACCTACAGAACAATCACTGTCCAATTATTAAAGAACAGACCGTAAATCACCTACAGAACAATCACTGTCCAATTATTAAAGGACTGACCGTAAATCAACTACAGAACAATCACTATCCAATTATTAAAGGACTGACAGTAAATCACCTGCAGAACAATCACTATCCAATTATTAAAGGACTGACCGTAAATCACCTACAGAACAATCACTGTCCAATTATTAAAGGACTGACAGTAAATCACCTACAGAACAATCACTGTCCAATTATTAAAGGACTGACCGTAAATCACCTACAGAACAATCACTGCCCAATTATTAAAGGACTGACCGTAAATCACCTGCAGAACAATCACTGTCCAATTATTAAAGGACTGACCATAAATCCCTACAGAACAATCACTATCCAATTATTAAAGGACTGACCGTAAATCACCTGCAGAACAATCACTGTCCAATTATTAAAGGACTGACCATAAATCACCTACAGAACAATCACTGTCCAATTATTAAAGGACTGACCGTAAATCACCTGCAGAACAATCACTGTCCAATTATTAAAGGACTGACCATAAATCACCTACAGAACAATCACTGTCCAATTATTAAAGGACTGACCGTAAATCACCTACAGAACAATCACTGTCCAATTATTAAAGGACTGACAGTAAATCACCTGCAGAACAATCACTATCCAATTATTAAAGGACTGACCGTAAATCACCTACAGAACAATCACTATACAATTATTAAAGGACTGACCGTAAATCACCTACAGAACAATCACTATCCTATTATTAAAGGACTGACCGTAAATCACCGACAGAACAATCACTATACAATTATTAAAGGACTGACCGTAAATCACCTACAGAACAATCACTATACAATTATTAAAGGACTGACCGTAAATCACCTACAGAACAATCACTATCCTATTATTAAAGGACTGACCGTAAATCACCTACAGAACAATCACTGTCCAATTATTAAAGGACTGACCGTAAATCACCTACAGAACAATCACTGTCCAATTATTAAAGGACTGACCGTAAATCACCTACAGAACAATCACTATCCAATTATTAAAGGACTGACCGTAAATCACCTACAGAACAATCACTATACAATTATTAAAGGACTGACCGTAAATCACCTACAGAACAATCACTGTCCAATTATTAAAGGACTGACCGTAAATCACCTACAGAACAATCACTATCCAATTATTAAAGGACTGACAGTAAATCACCTACAGAACAATCACTGTCCAATTATTAAAGGACTGACCGTAAATCACCTACAGAACAATCACTGTCCAATTATTAAAGGACTGACCGTAAATAACCTACAGAACAATCACTGTCCAATTATTAAAGGACTGACCGTAAATCACCTGCAGAACAATCACTGTCCAATTATTAAAGGACTGACCATAAATCACCTACAGAACAATCACTATCCAATTATTAAAGGACTGACCGTAAATCACCTGCAGAACAATCACTGTCCAATGATTAAAGGACTGACCATAAATCACCTACAGAACAATCACTGTCCAATTATTAAAGGACTGACCGTAAATCACCTGCAGAACAATCACTGTCCAATTATTAAAGGACTGACCATAAATCACCTACAGAACAATCACTGTCCAATTATTAAAGGACTGACCGTAAATCACCTACAGAACAATCACTGTCCAACTATTAAAGGACTGACTGTAAATCACCTACAGAACAATCACTATCCAATTATTAAAGGACTGACCGTAAATCACCTACAGAACAATCACTATCCAATTATTAAAGGACTGACCGTAAATCACCTACAGAACAATCACTATCCTATTATTAAAGGACTGACCGGAAATCACCGACAGAACAATCACTATCCAATTATTAAAGGACTGACCGTAAATCACCTACAGAACAATCACTATACAATTATTAAAGGACTGACAGTAAATCACCTACAGAACAATCACTGTCCAATTATTAAAGGACTGACCGTAAATCACCTACAGAACAATCACTATCCAATTATTAAAGGACTGACAGTAAATCACCTGCAGAACAATCACTATCCAATTATTAAAGGACTGACCGTAAATCACCTACAGAACAATCACTGTCCAATTATTAAAGGACTGACAGTAAATCACCTGCAGAACAATCACTATCCAATTATTAAAGGACTGACCGTAAATCACCTACAGAACAATCACTATCCAATTATTAAAGGACTGACAGTAAATCACCTACAGAACAATCACTGTCCAATTATTAAAGGACTGACCGCAAATCACCTACAGAACAATCACTGTCCAATTATTAAAGGACTGACCGTAAATCACCTACAGAACAATCACTGTCCAATTATTAAAGGACTGACCGTAAATCACCTGCAGAACAATCACTGTCCAATTATTAAAGGACTGACCATAAATCACCTACAGAACAATCACTATCCAATTATTAAAGGACTGACCGTAAATCACCTGCAGAACAATCACTGTCCAATTATTAAAGGACTGACCATAAATCACCTACAGAACAATCACTGCCCAATTATTAAAGGACTGACCGTAAATCACCTGCAGAACAATCACTGTCCAATTATTAAAGGACTGACCATAAATCACCTACAGAACAATCACTGTCCAATTATTAAAGGACTGACCGTAAATCACCTACAGAACAATCACTGTCCAATTATTAAAGGACTGACAGTAAATCACCTGCAGAACAATCACTATCCAATTATTAAAGGACTGACCGTAAATCACCTACAGAACAATCACTATCCAATTATTAAAGGACTGACCGTAAATCACCTACAGAACAATCACTGTCCAATTATTAAAGGACTGACCGTAAATCACCTACAGAACAATCACTATCCAATTATTAAAGGACTGACAGTAAATCACCTGCAGAACAATCACTATCCAATTATTAAAGGACTGACCGTAAATCACCTACAGAACAATCACTGTCCAATTATTAAAGGACTGACCGTAAATCACCTACAGAACAATCACTCTCCAATTATTAAAGGACAGACAGTAAATCACCTGCAGAACAATCACTGTCCTATTATTAAAGGACTGACCGTAAATCACCTACAGAACAATCACTGTCCAATTATTAAAGGACTGACAGTAAATCACCTGCAGAACAATCACTATCCAATTATTAAAGGACTGACCGTAAATCACCTACAGAACAATCACTGTCCAATTATTAAAGGACTGACCGTAAATCACCTACAGAACAATCACTGTCCAATTATTAAAGGACTGACCGTAAATCACCTACAGAACAATCACTATCCAATTATTAAAGGACTGACAGTAAATCACCTACAGAACAATCACTGTCCAATTATTAAAGGACTGACCGCAAATCACCTACAGAACTATCACTGTCCAATTATTAAAGGACTGACCGTAAATAACCTACAGAACAATCACTGTCCAATTATTAAAGGACTGACCGTAAATCACCTGCAGAACAATCACTGTCCAATTATTAAAGGACTGACCATAAATCACCTACAGTACAATCACTATCCAATTATTAAATGACTGACCGTAAATCACCTGCAGAACAATCACTGTCCAATTATTAAAGGACTGACCATAAATCACCTACAGAACAATCACTGTCCAATTATTAAAGGACTGACCGTAAATCACCTGCAGAACAATCACTGTCCAATTATTAAAGGACTGACCATAAATCACCTACAGAACAATCACTGTCCAATTATTAAAGGACAGTCCGTAAATCACCTACAGAACAATCACTGTCCAATTATTAAAGGACTGACAGTAAATCACCTGCAGAACAATCACTATCCAATTATTAAAGGACTGACCGTAAATCACCTACAGAACAATCACTATCCAATTATTAAAGGACTGACCGTAAATCACCTACAGAACAATCACTATCCTATTATTAAAGGACTGACCGTAAATCACCGACAGAACAATCACTATCCAATTATTAAAGGACTGACCGTAAATCACCTACAGAACAATCACTGTCCAATTATTAAAGGACTGACCGTAAATCACCTACAGAACAATCACTATCCAATTATTAAAGGACTGACCGTATATCACCTACAGAACAATCACTGTCCAATTATTAAAGGACTGACCGTAAATCACCTACAGAACAATCACTGTCCAATTATTAAAGAACAGACCGTAAATCACCTACAGAACAATCACTGTCCAATTATTAAAGGACTGACCGTAAATCACCTACAGAACAATCACTATCCAATTATTAAAGGACTGACAGTAAATCACCTGCAGAACAATCACTATCCAATTATTAAAGGACTGACCGTAAATCACCTACAGAACAATCACTGTCCAATTATTAAAGGACTGACAGTAAATCACCTACAGAACAATCACTGTCCAATTATTAAAGGACTGACCGTAAATCACCTACAGAACAATCACTGCCCAATTATTAAAGGACTGACCGTAAATCACCTGCAGAACAATCACTGTCCAATTATTAAAGGACTGACCATAAATCCCTACAGAACAATCACTATCCAATTATTAAAGGACTGACCGTAAATCACCTGCAGAACAATCACTGTCCAATTATTAAAGGACTGACCATAAATCACCTACAGAACAATCACTGTCCAATTATTAAAGGACTGACCGTAAATCACCTGCAGAACAATCACTGTCCAATTATTAAAGGACTGACCATAAATCACCTACAGAACAATCACTGTCCAATTATTAAAGGACTGACCGTAAATCACCTACAGAACAATCACTGTCCAATTATTAAAGGACTGACAGTAAATCACCTGCAGAACAATCACTATCCAATTATTAAAGGACTGACCGTAAATCACCTACAGAACAATCACTATACAATTATTAAAGGACTGACCGTAAATCACCTACAGAACAATCACTATCCTATTATTAAAGGACTGACCGTAAATCACCGACAGAACAATCACTATACAATTATTAAAGGACTGACCGTAAATCACCTACAGAACAATCACTATACAATTATTAAAGGACTGACCGTAAATCACCTACAGAACAATCACTATCCTATTATTAAAGGACTGACCGTAAATCACCTACAGAACAATCACTGTCCAATTATTAAAGGACTGACCGTAAATCACCTACAGAACAATCACTGTCCAATTATTAAAGGACTGACCGTAAATCACCTACAGAACAATCACTATCCAATTATTAAAGGACTGACCGTAAATCACCTACAGAACAATCACTATACAATTATTAAAGGACTGACCGTAAATCACCTACAGAACAATCACTGTCCAATTATTAAAGGACTGACCGTAAATCACCTACAGAACAATCACTATCCAATTATTAAAGGACTGACAGTAAATCACCTACAGAACAATCACTGTCCAATTATTAAAGGACTGACCGTAAATCACCTACAGAACAATCACTGTCCAATTATTAAAGGACTGACCGTAAATAACCTACAGAACAATCACTGTCCAATTATTAAAGGACTGACCGTAAATCACCTGCAGAACAATCACTGTCCAATTATTAAAGGACTGACCATAAATCACCTACAGAACAATCACTATCCAATTATTAAAGGACTGACCGTAAATCACCTGCAGAACAATCACTGTCCAATGATTAAAGGACTGACCATAAATCACCTACAGAACAATCACTGTCCAATTATTAAAGGACTGACCGTAAATCACCTGCAGAACAATCACTGTCCAATTATTAAAGGACTGACCATAAATCACCTACAGAACAATCACTGTCCAATTATTAAAGGACTGACCGTAAATCACCTACAGAACAATCACTGTCCAACTATTAAAGGACTGACTGTAAATCACCTACAGAACAATCACTATCCAATTATTAAAGGACTGACCGTAAATCACCTACAGAACAATCACTATCCAATTATTAAAGGACTGACCGTAAATCACCTACAGAACAATCACTATCCTATTATTAAAGGACTGACCGGAAATCACCGACAGAACAATCACTATCCAATTATTAAAGGACTGACCGTAAATCACCTACAGAACAATCACTATACAATTATTAAAGGACTGACAGTAAATCACCTACAGAACAATCACTGTCCAATTATTAAAGGACTGACCGTAAATCACCTACAGAACAATCACTATCCAATTATTAAAGGACTGACAGTAAATCACCTGCAGAACAATCACTATCCAATTATTAAAGGACTGACCGTAAATCACCTACAGAACAATCACTGTCCAATTATTAAAGGACTGACAGTAAATCACCTGCAGAACAATCACTATCCAATTATTAAAGGACTGACCGTAAATCACCTACAGAACAATCACTATCCAATTATTAAAGGACTGACAGTAAATCACCTACAGAACAATCACTGTCCAATTATTAAAGGACTGACCGCAAATCACCTACAGAACAATCACTGTCCAATTATTAAAGGACTGACCGTAAATCACCTACAGAACAATCACTGTCCAATTATTAAAGGACTGACCGTAAATCACCTGCAGAACAATCACTGTCCAATTATTAAAGGACTGACCATAAATCACCTACAGAACAATCACTATCCAATTATTAAAGGACTGACCGTAAATCACCTGCAGAACAATCACTGTCCAATTATTAAAGGACTGACCATAAATCACCTACAGAACAATCACTGCCCAATTATTAAAGGACTGACCGTAAATCACCTGCAGAACAATCACTGTCCAATTATTAAAGGACTGACCATAAATCACCTACAGAACAATCACTGTCCAATTATTAAAGGACTGACCGTAAATCACCTACAGAACAATCACTGTCCAATTATTAAAGGACTGACAGTAAATCACCTGCAGAACAATCACTATCCAATTATTAAAGGACTGACCGTAAATCACCTACAGAACAATCACTATACAATTATTAAAGGTCTGACCGTAAATCACCTACAGAACAATCACTATCCTATTATTAAAGGACTGACCGTAAATCACCGACAGAACAATCACTATACAATTATTAAAGGACTGACCGTAAATCACCTACAGAACAATCACTATACAATTATTAAAGGACTGACCGTAAATCACCTACAGAACAATCACTATCCTATTATTAAAGGACTGACCGTAAATCACCTACAGAACAATCACTGTCCAATTATTAAAGGACTGACCGTAAATCACCTACAGAACAATCACTGTCCAATTATTAAAGGACTGACCGTAAATCACCTACAGAACAATCACTATCCAATTATTAAAGGACTGACAGTAAATCACCTACAGAACAATCACTATCCAATTATTAAAGGACTGACCGTAAATCACCTACAGAACAATCACTGTCCAATTATTAAAGGACTGACCGTAAATCACCTACAGAACAATCACTATCCAATTATTAAAGGACTGACAGTAAATCACCTGCAGAACAATCACTATCCAATTATTAAAGGACTGACCGTAAATCACCTACAGAACAATCACTGTCCAATTATTAAAGGACTGACCGTAAATCACCTACAGAACAATCACTCTCCAATTATTAAAGGACAGACAGTAAATCACCTGCAGAACAATCACTGTCCTATTATTAAAGGACTGACCGTAAATCACCAACAGAACAATCACTGTCCAATTATTAAAGGAATGACCGTAAATGACCTACAGAACAATCACTGTCCAATTATTAAAGGACTGACCGTAAATCACCTACAGAACAATTACTGTCCAATTATTAAAGGACTGACCGTAAATCACCGACAGAACAATCACTGTCCAATTATTAAAGGACTGACCATAAATCACCTACAGAACAATCACTGTCCAATTATTAAAGGACTGACCGTAAATCACCGACAGAACAATCACTGTCCAATTATTAAAGGACTGACCGTAAATCACCTACAGAACAATCACTGTCCAATTATTAAAGGACTGACCGTAAATCACCTTCAGAACAATCTCTGTCCAATTATTAAAGGACTGACCGTAAATCACCTACAGAACAATCACTGTCCAATTATTAAAGGACTGACCGTAAATCACCTGCAGAACAATCACTGTCCAATTATTAAAGGACAGACCGTAAATCACCTACAGAACAATCACTCTCCAATTATTAAAGGACTGACCGTAAATCACCTACAGAACAATCACAATCCAATTATTAAAGGACTGACTGTAAATCACCGACAGAACAATCACTGTCCAATTATTAAAGGACTGACCGTAAATCACCTACAGAACAATCACTGACCAATTATTAAAGGACTGACCGTAAATCACCTACAGAACAATCACTGTCCAATTATTAAAGGACTGACAGTAAATCACCTACAGAACAATCACTGTCCAATTATTAAAGGACTGACAGTAAATCACCTACAGAACAATCACTATCCAATTATTAAAGGACTGACCGTAAATCACCTACAGAACAATCACTGTCCAATTATTAAAGGACCGACCGTAAATCACCGACAGAACAATCACTGTCCAATTATTAAAGGACTGACCGTAAATCACCTACAGAACAATCACTATCCAATTATTAAAGGACTGACTGTAAATCACCGACAGAACAATCACTGTCCAATTATGAAAGGACTGACCGTAAATCACCTACAGAACAATCACAGTCCAATTATTAAAGGACTGACCGTAAATCACCTACAGAACAATCACTATCCAATTATTAAAGGACTGACTGTAAATCACCGACAGAACAATCACTGTCCAATTATGAAAGGACTGACCGTAAATCACCTACAGAACAATCACTGTCCAATTATTAAAGGACTGACCGTAAATCACCTACAGAACAATCACTATCCAATTATTAAAGGACTGACTGTAAATCACCGACAGAACAATCACTGTCCAATTATTAAAGGACTGACCGTAAATCACCTACAGAACAATCACTATCCAATTATTAAAGGACTGACTGTAAATCACCGACAGAACAATCACTGTCCAATTATGAAAGGACTGACCGTAAATCACCTACAGAACAATCACTGTCCAATTATTAAAGGACTGACTGTAAATCACCTACAGAACAATCACTATCCAATTATTAAAGGACTGACCGTAAATCACCTACAGGACAATCACTGTCTAATTATTAAAGGACTGACCGTAAATCACCTACAGAACAATCATTGTCCAATTATTAAAGGACTGACCGTAAATCACCTACAGGACAATCACTGTCTAATTATTAAAGGACTGACCGTAAATCACCTACAGAACAATCACTGTCCAATTATTAAAGGACTGACTGTAAATCACCGACAGAACAATCACTGTCCAATTATGAAAGGACTGACCGTAAATCACCTACAGAACAATCACTGTCCAATTATTAAAGGACTGACTGTAAATCACCTACAGAACAATCACTATCCAATTATTAAAGGACTGACCGTAAATCACCTACAGGACAATCACTGTCTAATTATTAAAGGACTGACCGTAAATCACCTACAGAACAATCATTGTCCAATTATTAAAGGACTGACCGTAAATCACCTACAGGACAATCACTGTCTAATTATTAAAGGACTGACCGTAAATCACCTACAGAACAATCACTGTCCAATTATTAAAGGACTGACTGTAAATCACCTACAGAACAATCACTATCCAATTATTAAAGGACTGACCGTAAATCACCTACAGGACAATCTCTGTCCAATTATTAAAGGACTGACTGTAAATCACCTACAGAACAATCACTATCCAATTATTAAAGGACTGACCGTAAATCACCTAAAGAACAATCACTGTCCAATTATTAAAGGACTGACCGTAAATCACCTACAGAAAAATCACTGTCCAATTATTAAAGGACTGACCGTAAATCACCTACAGAACAATCACTGTCCAATTATTAAAGGACTGACCGTAAATCACCGACAGAACAATCACTGTCCAATTATTAAAGGACTGACCGTAAATCACCTACAGAAAAATCACTGTCCAATTATTAAAGGACTGACCGTAAATCACCTACAGAACAATCACTGTCCAATTATTAAAGGTCTGACCGTAAATCACCGACAGAACAATCACTGTCCAATTATTAAAGGACTGACCGTAAATCACCTACAGAACAATCACTGTCCAATTATTAAAGGTCTGACCGTAAATCACCTACAGAACAATCACTGTCCAATTATTAAAGGACTGACCGTAAATCACCTACAGAACAATCACTGTCCAATTATTAAAGGACTGACCGTAAATCACCGACAGAACAATCACTGTCCAATTATTAAAGGACTGACCGTAAATCACCGACAGAACAATCACTGTCCAATTATTAAAGGACTGAATGTAAATCACCTACAGAACAATCACTGTCCAATTATTAAAGGACTGACCATAAATCACCTACAGAACAATCACTGTCCAATTATTAAAGGACTGACCGTAAATCACCTACAGAACAATCACTGACCAATTATTAAAGGACTGACCGTAAATCACCTACAGAACAATCACTATCCAATTATTAAAGGACGAAACGTAAATCACCTACAGAACAATCACTGTCCAATTATTAAAGGACTGACCGTAAATCACCGACAGAACAATCAGTGTCCAATTATTAAAGGACTGACCGTAAATCACCTACAGAACAATCACTATCCAATTATTAAAGGATTGACCGTAAATCACCTACAGAACAATCACTGTCCAATTATTAAAGGACTGACCGTAAATCACCTACAGAACAATCACTGTCCAATTATTAAAGGACTGACCGTAAATCACCGACAGAACAATCACTGTCCAATTATTAAAGGACTGACCGTAAATCACCTACAAAACAATCACTATCCAATTATTGAAGGACTGACCGTAAATCACCTACAGAACAATCACTGTCCAATTATTAAAGGACTGACCGTAAATCACCTACAGAACAATCACTGTCCAATTATTAAAGGACAGACCGTAAATCACCGACAGAACAATCACTGTCCAATTATTAAAGGACAGACCGTAAATCACCTACAGAACAATCACTATCCAATTATTAAAGGACAGACAGTAAATCACCTGCAGAACAATCACTGTCCTATTATTAAAGGACTGACCGTAAATCACCTACAGAACAATCACTGTCCAATTATTAAAGGACTGACCGTAAATCAGCAACAGAACAATCACTGTCCAATTATTAAAGGACTGACCGTAAATCACCGACAGAACAATCACTGTCCAATTATTAAAGGACTGACCGTAAATCACCGACAGAACAATCACTGTCCAATTATTAAAGGACTGAATGTAAATCACCTACAGAACAATCACTGTCCAATTATTAAAGGACTGACCATAAATCACCTACAGAACAATCACTGTCCAATTATTAAAGGACTGACCGTAAATCACCTACAGAACAATCACTGACCAATTATTAAAGGACTGACCGTAAATCACCTACAGAACAATCACTATCCAATTATTAAAGGACGAAACGTAAATCACCTACAGAACAATCACTGTCCAATTATTAAAGGACTGACCGTAAATCACCGACAGAACAATCACTGTCCAATTATTAAAGGACTGACCGTAAATCACCTACAGAACAATCACTATCCAATTATTAAAGGATTGACCGTAAATCACCTACAGAACAATCACTGTCCAATTATTAAAGGACTGACCGTAAATCACCTACAGAACAATCACTGTCCAATTATTAAAGGACTGACCGTAAATCACCGACAGAACAATCACTGTCCAATTATTAAAGGACTGACCGTAAATCACCTACAAAACAATCACTATCCAATTATTGAAGGACTGACCGTAAATCACCTACAGAACAATCACTGTCCAATTATTAAAGGACTGACCGTAAATCACCTACAGAACAATCACTGTCCAATTATTAAAGGACAGACCGTAAATCACCGACAGAACAATCACTGTCCAATTATTAAAGGACAGACCGTAAATCACCTACAGAACAATCACTATCCAATTATTAAAGGACAGACAGTAAATCACCTGCAGAACAATCACTGTCCTATTATTAAAGGACTGACCGTAAATCACCTACAGAACAATCACTGTCCAATTATTAAAGGACTGACCGTAAATCAGCAACAGAACAATCACTGTCCAATTATTAAAGGAATGACCGTAAATCACCTACAGAACAATCACTGTCCAATTATTAAAGGACTGACCGTAAATCACCTACAGAACAATCACTGTCCAATTATTAAAGGACTGACCGTAAATCACCTACAGAACAATCACTGTCCAATTATTAAAGGAATGACCGTAAATCACCTACAGAACAATCACTGTCCAATTATTAAAGGACTGACCGTAAATCACCTACAGAACAATCACTGTCCAATTATTAAAGGACTGACCGTAAATCACCTACAGAACAATCACTGTCCAATTATTAAAGGACTGACCGTAAATCACCTACAGAACAATCACTATCCAATTATTAAAGGACTGACCGTAAATCACCAAAAGAACAATCACTGTCCAATTATTAAAGGACTGACCGTAAATCACCGGCAGAACAATTACTGTCCAATTATTAAAGGACTGACCGTAAATCAACTACAGAACCATCACTATCCAATTATTAAAGGACTGACCGTAAATCACCTACAGAACAAATACTGTCCAATTATTAAAGGACTGACCGTAAATCACCGACAGAACAATCACTGTCCAATTATTAAAGGACAGACCATAAATCACCTACAGAACAATCACTGTCCAATTATTAAAGGACTGACCGTAAATCAAATACAGAACAATCACTGTCCAATTATTAAAGGACTGACGGTAAATCACCTACAGAACAATCACTGTCCAATTATTAAAGGACTGACCATAAATCACCGACAGAACAATCACTGTCCAATTATTAAAGGACTGACGGTAAATCACCTTCAGAACAATCACTGTCCAATTATTAAAGGACTGACCATAAATCACCGACAGAACAATCACTGTCCAATTATTAAAGGACTGACCGTAAATCACCTGCAGAACAATCACTGCCCAATTATTAAAGGACAGACCGTAAATCACCTACAGAACAATCACGGTCCAATTATTAAAGGACTGACCGTAAATCACCTACAGAACAATCACAATCCAATTATTAAAGGACTGACTGTAAATCACCGACAGAACAATCACTGTCCAATTATTAAAGGACTGACCGTAAATCACCTACAGAACAATCACTGACCAATTATTAAAGGACTGACCGTAAATCACCTACAGAACAATCACTGTCCAATTATTAAAGGACTGACAGTAAATTACCTACAGAACAATCACTGTCCAATTATTAAAGGACTGACAGTAAATCACCTACAGAACAATCACTATCCAATTATTAAAGGACTGACCGTAAATCACCTACAGAACAATCACTGTCCAATTATTAAAGAACTGACTGTAAATCACCGACAGAACAATCACTGTCCAATTATGAAAGGACTGACCGTAAATCACCTGCAGAACAATCACTGTCCAATTATTAAAGGACTGACTGTAAATCACCTACAGAACAATCACTATCCAATTATTAAAGGACTGACCGTAAATCACCTACAGAACAATCACTGTCCAATTATTAAAGGACTGACCGTAAATCACCTACAGAAAAATCACTGTCCAATTATTAAAGGACTGACCGTAAATCACCTACAGAACAATCACTGTCCAATTATTAAAGGAATGACCTTAAATCACCTACAGAACAATCACTGTCCAATTATTAAAGGACTGACTGTAAATCACCTACAGAACAATCACGATCCAATTATTAAAGGACTGACCGTAAATCACCTACAGGACAATCACTGTCTTTATTAAAGGACTGACCGTAAATCACCTACAGAACAATCAATGTCCAATTATTAAAGGACTGACCGTAAATCACCTACAGAACAATCACTGTCCAATTATTAAAGGACTGACCGTAAATCACCGGCAGAACAATTACTGTCCAATTATTAAAGGACTGACCGTAAATCAACTACAGAACCATCACTATCCAATTATTAAAGGACTGACCGTAAATCACCTACAGAACAATTACTGTCCAATTATTAAAGGACTGACCGTAAATCACCGACAGAACAATCACTGTCCAATTATTAAAGGACTGACCATAAATCACCGACAGAACAATCACTGTCCAATTATTAAAGGACGGACCATAAATCACCTACAGAACAATCACTGTCCAATTATTAAAGGACTGACCATAAATCACCTACAGAACAATCACTGTCCAATTATTAAAGGACTGACCGTAAATCACCTACAGAACAATCACTGTCCAATTATTAAAGGACTGACCATAAATCACCTACAGAACAATCACTGTCCAATTATTAAAGGACTGACCATAAATCACCTACAGAACAATCACTGTCCAATTATTAAAGGACTGACCATAAATCACCTACAGAACAATCACTGTCCAATTATTAAAGGACGGACCATAAATCACCTACAGAACAATCACTGTCCAATTATTAAAGGACTGACCATAAATCACCTACAGAACAATCACTGTCCAATTATTAAAGGACTGACCATAAATCACCTACAGAACAATCACTGTCCAATTATTAAAGGACTGACCCTAAATCACCTACAGAACAATCACTGTCCAATTATTAAAGGACTGACAGTAAATCACCTGCAGAATAATCACTGTCCAATTATTAAAGGACTGACCGTAAATCACCTACAGAACAATCACTGTCCAATTATTAAAGGACTGACCGTAAATCACCTACAGAACAATCACTGTCCAATTATTAAAGGACTGACCGTAAATCACCGACAGAACAATCACTGTCCAATTATTAAAGGACTGACCGTAAATCACCTACAGAACAATCACTGTCCAATTATTAAAGGACTGACGGTAAATCACCTTCAGAACAATCACTGTCCAATTATTAAAGGACTGACAGTAAATCACCGACAGAACAATCACTGTCCAATTATTAAAGGACTGACCGTAAATCACCTGCAGAACAATCACTGTCCAATTATTAAAGGACAGACCGTAAATCACCTACAGAACAATCACGGTCCAATTATTAAAGGACTGACCGTAAATCACCTACAGAACAATCACAATCCAATTATTAAAGGACTGACTGTAAATCACCGACAGAACAATCACTGTCCAATTATTAAAGGACTGACCGTAAATCACCTACAGAACAATCACTGACCAATTATTAAAGGACTGACCGTAAATCACCTACAGAACAATCACTGTCCAATTATTAAAGGACTGACAGTAAATTACCTACAGAACAATCACTGTCCAATTATTAAAGGACTGACAGTAAATCACCTACAGAACAATCACTATCCAATTATTAAAGGACTGACCGTAAATCACCTACAGAACAATCACTGTCCAATTATTAAAGGACTGACCGTAAATCACCTACAGAACAATCACTGTCCAATTATTAAAGGACTGACTGTAAATCACCGACAGAACAATCACTGTCCAATTATGAAAGGACTGACCGTAAATCACCTACAGAACAATCACTGTCCAATTATTAAAGGACTGACTGTAAATCACCGACAGAACAATCACTGTCCAATTATGAAAGGACTGACCGTAAATCACCTACAGAACAATCACTGTCCAATTATTAAAGGACTGACCGTAAATCACCGACAGAACAATCACTGTCCAATTATTAAAGGACTGACCGTAAATCACCTACAGAACAATCACTGTCCAATTATTAAAGGACTGACCGTAAATCACCGACAGAACAATCACTGTCCAATTATTAAAGGACTGACCGTAAATCACCTTCAGAACAATCACTGTCCAATTATTAAAGGACTGACCGTAAATCACCGACAGAACAATCACTGTCCAATTATGAAAGGACTGACCGTAAATCACCTGCAGAACAATCACTGTCCAATTATTAAAGGACTGACTGTAAATCACCTACAGAACAATCACTATCCAATTATTAAAGGACTGACCGTAAATCACCTACAGAACAATCACTGTCCAATCATTAAAGGAATGACCGTAAATCACCTACAGAACAAAAACTGTCCAATTATTAAAGGACTGACCGTAAATCACCTACAGAACAATCACTGTCCAATTATTAAAGGACTGACCGTAAATCACCTACAGAACAATCACTGTCCAATTATTAAAGGACTGACCGTAAATCACCTACAGAAAAATCACTGTCCAATTATTAAAGGACTGACCGTAAATCACCTACAGAACAATCACTGTCCAATTATTAAAGGAATGACCGTAAATCACCTACAGAACAATCACTGTCCAATTATTAAAGGACTGACTGTAAATCACCTACAGAACAATCACGATCCAATTATTAAAGGACTGACCGTAAATCACCTACAGGACAATCACTGTCTAATTATTAAAGGACTGACCGTAAATCACCTACAGAACAATCACTGTCCAATTATTAAAGGACTGACCGTAAATCACCTACAGAACAATCACTGTCCAATTATTAAAGGACTGACCGTAAATCACCTACAGAACAATCACTGTCCAATTATTAAAGGACTGACCGTAAATCACCTACAGAACAATCACTGTCCAATTATTAAAGGACTGACCGTAAATCACCTACAGAAGAATCACTGACCAATTATTAAAGGACTGACCGTAAATCACCTACAGAACAATCACTATCCAATTGTTAAAGGACTGAACGTAAATCACCTACAGAACAATCACTGTCCAATTATTAAAGGACTGACCGTACATCACCTACAGAACAATCACTATCCAATTATTAAAGGACTGAACGTAAATCACCTACAGAACAATCACTGTCCAATTATTAAAGGACTGACAGTAAATCACCTACAGAACAATCACTGACCAATTATGAAAGGACTGACCGTAAATCACCTACAGAACAATCACTATCCAATTATTAAAGGACTGAACGTAAATCACCTACAGAACAATCACTGTCCAATTATTAAAGGACTGACCGTAAATCACCTACAGAACAATCACTGTCCAATTATTAAAGGACTGAACGTAAATCACCTACAGAACAATCACTATCCAATTATTAAAGGACTGAACGTAAATCACCTACGGAACAATCACTATCCAATTATTAAAGGACTGACAGTAAATCACCTACAGAACAATCACTATCCAATTATTAAAGGACTGACAGTAAATCACCTACAGAACAATCACTATCCAATTATTAAAGGACTGACCGTAAATCACCTACAGAACAATCACTGTCCAATTATTAAAGGACTGACAGTAAATCACCTACAGAACAATCACTGTCCAATTATTAAAGGACTGACCGTAAATCACCTACAGAACAATCACTGTCCAATTATTAAAGGACTGACCGTAAATCACCTACAGAACAATCACTGTCCAATTATTAAAGGACTGACTGTAAATCACCGACAGAACAATCACTGTCCAATTATGAAAGGACTGACCGTAAATCACCTACAGAACAATCACTGTCCAATTATTAAAGGACTGACTGTAAATCACCGACAGAACAATCACTGTCCAATTATGAAAGGACTGACCGTAAATCACCTACAGAACAATCACTGTCCAATTATTAAAGGACTGACCGTAAATCACCGACAGAACAATCACTGTCCAATTATTAAAGGACTGACCGTAAATCACCTACAGAACAATCACTGTCCAATTATTAAAGGACTGACCGTAAATCACCGACAGAACAATCACTGTCCAATTATTAAAGGACTGACCGTAAATCACCTTCAGAACAATCACTGTCCAATTATTAAAGGACTGACCGTAAATCACCGACAGAACAATCACTGTCCAATTATGAAAGGACTGACCGTAAATCACCTGCAGAACAATCACTGTCCAATTATTAAAGGACTGACTGTAAATCACCTACAGAACAATCACTATCCAATTATTAAAGGACTGACCGTAAATCACCTACAGAACAATCACTGTCCAATCATTAAAGGAATGACCGTAAATCACCTACAGAACAACCACTGTCCAATTATTAAAGGACTGACCGTAAATCACCTACAGAACAATCACTGTCCAATTATTAAAGGACTGACCGTAAATCACCTACAGAACAATCACTGTCCAATTATTAAAGGACTGACCGTAAATCACCTACAGAAAAATCACTGTCCAATTATTAAAGGACTGACCGTAAATCACCTACAGAACAATCACTGTCCAATTATTAAAGGAATGACCGTAAATCACCTACAGAACAATCACTATCCAATTGTTAAAGGACTGAACGTAAATCACCTACAGAACAATCACTGTCCAATTATTAAAGGACTGACCGTACATCACCTACAGAACAATCACTATCCAATTATTAAAGGACTGAACGTAAATCACCTACAGAACAATCACTGTCCAATTATTAAAGGACTGACAGTAAATCACCTACAGAACAATCACTGACCAATTATGAAAGGACTGACCGTAAATCACCTACAGAACAATCACTATCCAATTATTAAAGGACTGAACGTAAATCACCTACAGAACAATCACTGTCCAATTATTAAAGGACTGACCGTAAATCACCTACAGAACAATCACTATCCAATTATTAAAGGACTGAACGTAAATCACCTACAGAACAATCACTATCCAATTATTAAAGGACTGAACGTAAATCACCTACAGAACAATCACTATCCAATTATTAAAGGACTGACAGTAAATCACCTACAGAACAATCACTATCCAATTATTAAAGGACTGACAGTAAATCACCTACAGAACAATCACTATCCAATTATTAAAGGACTGACCGTAAATCACCTACAGAACAATCACTGTCCAATTATTAAAGGACTGACAGTAAATCACCTACAGAACAATCACTGTCCAATTATTAAAGGACTGACCGTAAATCACCTACAGAACAATCACTGTCCAATTATTAAAGGACTGACCGTAAATCACCTGCAGAACAATCACTGTCCAATTATTAAAGGACTGACCGTAAATCACCTACAGAACAATCACTGTCCAATTATTAAAGGACTGACCGTAAATCACCTACAGAACAATCACTATCCTATTATTAAAGGACTGACCGTAAATCACCTACAGAACAATCACTGTCCAATTATTAAAGGACTGACCGTAAATCACGTACAGAACAATCACTATCCAATTATTAAAGGACTGACAGTAAATCACCTACAGAACAATCACTATCCAATTATTAAAGGACTGACAGTAAATCACCTACAGAACAATCACTGTCCAATTATTAAAGGACTGACCGTAAATCACCTACAGAACAATCACTATCCAATTATTAAAGGACTGACAGTAAATCACCTACAGAACAATCACTATCCAATTATTAAAGGACTGACAGTAAATCACCTACAGAACAATCACTATCCAATTATTAAAGGACTGACAGTAAATCACCTACAGAACAATCACTATCCAATTATTAAAGGACTGACCGTAAATCACCTACAGAACAATCACTGTCCAATTATTAAAGGAATGACCGTAAATCACCTACATAACAATCACTGTCCAATTATTAAATCACTGACCGTAAATCACCTACAGAACAATCACTATCCAATTATTAAAGGACTGACAGTAAATCACCTACAGAACAATCACTATCCAATTATTAAAGGACTGACAGTAAATCACCTACAGAACAATCACTGTCCAATTATTAAAGGACTGACCGTAAATCACCTACAGAACAATCACTGTCCAATTATTAAAGGACTGACTGTAAATCACCGACAGAACAATCACTGTCCAATTATGAAAGGACTGACCGTAAATCACCTACAGAACAATCACTGTCCAATTATTAAAGGACTGACCGTAAATCACCAACAGAACAATCACTGTCCAATTATTAAAGGACTGACCGTAAATCACCTACAGAACAATCACTGTCCAATTATTAAAGGACTGACCGTAAATCACCGACAGAACAATCACTGTCCAATTATTAAAGGACTGACCGTAAATCACCTTCAGAACAATCACTGTCCAATTATTAAAGGACTGACCGTAAATCACCGACAGAACAATCACTGTCCAATTATGAAAGGACTGACCGTAAATCACCTGCAGAACAATCACTGTCCAATTATTAAAGGACTGACTGTAAATCACCTACAGAACAATCACTATCCAATTATTAAAGGACTGACCGTAAATCACCTACAGAACTATCACTGTCCAATCATTAAAGGAATGACCGTAAATCACCTACAGAACAACCACTGTCCAATTATTAAAGGACTGACCGTAAATCACCTACAGAACAATCACTGTCCAATTATTAAAGGACTGACCGTAAATCACCTACAGAACAATCACTGTCCAATTATTAAAGGACTGACCGTAAATCACCTACAGAAAAATCACTGTCCAATTATTAAAGGACTGACCGTAAATCACCTACAGAACAATCACTGTCCAATTATTAAAGGAATGTCCGTAAATCACCTACAGAACAATCACTGTCCAATTATTAAAGGACTGACTGTAAATCACCTACAGAACAATCACGATCCAATTATTAAAGGACTGACCGTAAATCACCTACAGGACAATCACTGTCTAATTATTAAAGGACTGACCGTAAATCACCTACAGAACAATCACTGTCCAATTATTAAAGGACTGACCGTAAATCACCTACAGAACAATCACTGTCCAATTATTAAAGGACTGACCGTAAATCACCTACAGAACAATCACTGACCAATTATTAAAGGACTGACCGTAAATCACCTACAGAACAATCACTATCCAATTGTTAAAGGACTGACCGTACATCACCTACAGAACAATCACTATCCAATTATTAAAGGACTGAACGTAAATCACCTACAGAACAATCACTGACCAATTATTAAAGGACTGACCGTAAATCACCTACAGAACAATCACTATCCAATTGTTAAAGGACTGACCGTACATCACCTACAGAACAATCACTATCCAATTATTAAAGGACTGAACGTAAATCACCTACAGAACAATCAGTATCCAATTGTTAAAGGACTGACCGTACATCACCTACAGAACAATCACTATCCAATTATTAAAGGACTGAACGTAAATCACCTACAGAACAATCACTGACCAATTATGAAAGGACTGACCGTAAATCACCTACAGAACAATCACTATCCAATTATTAAAGGACTGAACGTAAATCACCTACAGAACAATCACTGTCCAATTATTAAAGGACTGACCGTAAATCACCTACAGAACAATCACTATCCAATTATTAAAGGACTGAACGTAAATCACCTACAGAACAATCACTATCCAATTATTAAAGGACTGAACGTAAATCACCTACAGAACAATCACTATCCAATTATTAAAGGACTGACAGTAAATCACCTACAGAACAATCACTATCCAATTATTAAAGGACTGACAGTAAATCACCTACAGAACAATCACTATCCAATTATTAAAGGACTGACAGTAAATCACCTACAGAACAATCACTATCCAATTATTAAAGGACTGACCGTAAATCACCTACAGAACAATCACTGTCCAATTATTAAAGGACTGACAGTAAATCACCTACAGAACAATCACTGTCCAATTATTAAAGGACTGACCGTAAATCACCTACAGAACAATCACTGTCCAATTATTAAAGGACTGACCGTAAATCACCTACAGAACAATCACTGTCCAATTATTAAAGGACTGACCGTAAATCACCTACAGAACAATCACTGTCCAATTATTAAAGGACTGACCGTAAATCACCTACAGAACAATCACTATCCTATTATTAAAGGACTGACCGTAAATCACCTACAGAACAATCACTATCCAATTATTAAAGGACTGACCGTAAATCACCTACAGAACAATCACTATCCAATTATTAAAGGACTGACAGTAAATCACCTCCAGAACAATCACTATCCAATTATTAAAGGACTGACAGTAAATCACCTACAGAACAATCACTGTCCAATTATTAAAGGACTGACCGTAAATCACCTACAGAACAATCACTATCCAATTATTAAAGGACTGACTGTAAATCACCTGCAGAACAATCACTATCCAATTATTAAAGGACTGACAGTAAATCACCTACAGAACAATCACTATCCAATTATTAAAGGACTGACAGTAAATCACCTACAGAACAATCACTATCCAATTATTAAAGGACTGACCGTAAATCACCTACAGAACAATCACTGTCCAATTATTAAAGGAATGACCGTAAATCACCTACATAACAATCACTGTCCAATTATTAAAGGACTGACCGTAAATCACCTACAGAACAATCACTATCCAATTATTGAAGGACTGACAGTAAATCACCTACAGAACAATCACTGTCCAATTATTAAAGGACTGACCGTAAATCACCTACAGAACAATCACTGTCCAATTATTAAAGGACTGACCGTAAATCACCTACAGAACAATCACTATCCTATTATTAAAGGACTGACCGTAAATCACCTACAGAACAATCACTGTCCAATTATTAAAGGACTGACCGTAAATCACGTACAGAACAATCACTATCCAATTATTAAAGGACTGACAGTAAATCACCTACAGAACAATCACTATCCAATTATTAAAGGACTGACAGTAAATCACCTACAGAACAATCACTGTCCAATTATTAAAGGACTGACCGTAAATCACCGACAGAACAATCACTGTCCAATTATTAAAGGACTGACTGTAAATCACCTACAGAACAATCACTATCCAATTATTAAAGGACTGACCGTAAATCACCTACAGAACAATCACTATCCAATTATTAAAGGACTGACCGTAAATCACCTACAGAACAATCTCTGTCCAATTATTAAAGGAATGACCGTAAATCACCTACATAACAATCACTGTCCAATTATTAAATCAATGACCGTAAATCACCTACAGAACAATCACTATCCAATTATTAAAGGACTGACCGTAAATCACCTACAGAACAATCACTGTCCAATTATTAAAGGACTGACCGTAAATCACCTACAGAACAATCACTGTCCAATTATTAAAGGACTGACCGTAAATCACCTGCAGAACAATCACTGTCCAATTATTAAAGGACTGACCGTAAATCACCTACAGAACAATCACTATCCAATTATTAAAGGACTGACAGTAAATCACCTACAGAACAATCACTATCCAATTATTAAAGGACTGACCGTAAATCACCTACAGAACAATCACTGTCCAATTATTAAAGGACTGACCGTAAATCACCTACAGAACAATCACTGTCCAATTATTAAAGGACTGACAGTAAATCACCTACAGAACAATCACTATCCAATTATTAAAGGACTGACAGTAAATCACCTACAGAACAATCACTGTCCAATTATTAAAGGACTGACCGTAAATCACCTACAGAACAATCACTATCCAATTATTAAAGGACTGACAGTAAATCACCTACAGAACAATCACTATCCAATTATTAAAGGACTGACCGTAAATCACCTACAGAACAATCACTATCCAATTATTAAAGGACTGACCGTAAATCACCTACAGAACAATCACTATCCAATTATTAAAGGACTGACCGTAAATCACCTACAGAACAATCACTGTCCAATTATTAAAGGACTGACAGTAAATCACCTACAGAACAATCACTATTCAATTATTAAAGGACTGACAGTAAATCACCTACAGAACAAACACTATCCAATTATTAAACGACTGACAGTAAATCACCTACAGAACAATCACTGTCCAATTATTGAAGGACTGACAGTAAATCACCTACAGAACAATCACTATCCAATTATTAAAGGACTGACCGTAAATCACCTACAGAACAATCACTGTCCAATTATTAAAGGACTGACCGTAAATCACCTACAGAACAATCACTGTCAATTATTAAAGGACTGACTGTAAATCACCTACAGAACAATCACTATCCAATTATTAAAGGACTGACCGTAAATCACCTACAGAACAATCACTATCCAATTATTAAAGTACTGACCGTAAATCACCTACAGAACAATCACTATCCAATTATTAAAGGACAGACCGTAAATCACCTACAGAACAATCACTATCCAATTATTAAAGGACAGACCGTAAATCACCTACAGAACAATCACTGTCCAATTATTAAAGGACTGACAGTGAATCACCTGCAGAACAATCACTATCCAATTATTAAAGGACTGACAGTAAATCACCTGCAGAACAATCACTGTCCAATTATTAAAGGACTGACCGTAAATCACCTACAGAACAATCACTGTCCAATTATTAAAGGACTGACTGTAAATCACCTGCAGAACAATCACTATCCAATTATTAAAGGACTGACAGTAAATCACCTGCAGAACAATCACTGTCCAATTATTAAAGGACTGACCGTAAATCACCTACAGAACAATCACTGTCCAATTATTAAAGGACTGACCGTAAATCACCTACAGAACAATCACTGTCCAATTATTAAAGGACTGACCGTAAATCACCTACAGAACAATCACTGTCCAATTATTAAAGGACTGACCGTAAATCACCTACAGAACAATCACTGTCCAATTATTAAAGGACTGACCGTAAATCACCTGCAGAACAATCACTGTCCAATTATTAAAGGACTGTCCGTAAATCACCTACAGAACAATCACTGTCCAATTATTAAAGGACTGACCGTAAATCACCTACAGAACAATCACTGTCCAATTGTTAAAGGAATGACAGTAAATCACCTACAGAACAATCACTGTCCAATTATTAAAGGACTGACCGTAAATCACCTACAGAACAATCACTGTCCAATTATTAAAGGACTGACCGTAAATCACCTACAGAACAATCACTGTCCAATTATTAAAGGACTGACGGTAAATCACCGACAGAACAATCACTGTCCAATTATTAAAGGACTGACCGTAAATCACCTACAGAACAATCACTGTCCAATTATTAAAGGACTGACCGTAAATCACCTACAGAACAATCACTATCCAATTATTAAAGGACTGACGGTAAATCACCGACAGAACAATCACTGTCCAATTATTAAAGGACTGACCGTAAATCACCTACAGAACAATCAATGTCCAATTATTAAAGGACTGACCGTAAATTACCTACAGAACAATCACTGTCCAATTATTAAAGGACTGACTGTAAATCACCTACAGAACAATCACTGTCCAATTATTAAAGGACTGACCGTAAATCACCTACAGAACAATCACTATCCAATTATTAAAGGACTGACCGTAAATCACCTACAGAACAATCACTGTCCAATTATTAAAGGACTGACCGTAAATCACCTACAGAACAATCAATGTCCAATTATTAAAGGACTGACCATAAATCACCTGCAGAACAATCACTGTCCAATTATTAAAGGACAGACCGCAAATCACCTACAGAACAATCACTGTCCAATTATTAAAGGACTGACCGTAACTCACCTACAGAACAATCACTGTCCAATTATTAAAGGACTGACTGTAAATCACCTGCAGAACAATCACTGTCCAATTATTAAAGGACTGACCGTAAATCACCTACAGAACAATCACTGTCCAATTATTAAAGGACTGACCGTCAATCACCTACAGAACAATCACTATCCAATTATTAAAGGACTGACTGTAAATCACCTACAGAACAATCACTATCCAATTATTAAAGGACTGACCGTAAATCACCTACAGAACAATCACTGTCCAATTATTAAAGGACTGACCGTAAATCACCTACAGAACAATCACTGTCCAATTATTAAAGGACAGACCGTAAATCACCTACAGAACAATCACTATCCAATTATTAAAGGACAGACCGTAAATCACCTACAGAACAATCACTGTCCAATTATTAAAGGACTGACAGTAAATCACCTGCAGAACAATCACTATCCAATTATTAAAGGACTGACAGTAAATCACCTGCAGAACAATCACTGTCCAATTATTAAAGGACTGACCGTAAATCACCTACAGAACAATCACTGTCCAATTATTAAAGGACTGACCGTAAATCACCTACAGAACAATCACTGTCCAATTATTAAAGGACTGACCGTAAATCACCTACAGAACAATCACTGTCCAATTATTAAAGGACTGACCGTAAATCACCTACAGAACAATCACTGTCCAATTATTAAAGGACTGACCGTAAATCACCTGCAGAACAATCACTGTCCAATTATTAAAGGACTGTCCGTAAATCACCTACAGAACAATCACTGTCCAATTATTAAAGGACTGACCGTAAATCACCTGCAGAACAATCACTGTCCAATTGTTAAAGGAATGACAGTAAATCACCTACAGAACAATCACTGTCCAATTATTAAAGGACTGACCGTAAATCACCTACAGAACAATCACTGTCCAATTATTAAAGGACTGACCGTAAATCACCTACAGAACAATCACTGTCCAATTATTAAAGGACTGACGGTAAATCACCGACAGAACAATCACTGTCCAATTATTAAAGGACTGACCGTAAATCACCTACAGAACAATCACTGTCCAATTATTAAAGGACTGACCGTAAATCACCTACAGAACAATCACTATCCAATTATTAAAGGACTGACGGTAAATCACCGACAGAACAATCACTGTCCAATTATTAAAGGACTGACCGTAAATCACCTACAGAACAATCAATGTCCAATTATTAAAGGACTGACCGTAAATTACCTACAGAACAATCACTGTCCAATTATTAAAGGACTGACTGTAAATCACCTACAGAAGAATCACTGTCCAATTATTAAAGGACTGACCGTAAATCACCTACAGAACAATCACTATCCAATTATTAAAGGACTGACCGTAAATCACCTGCAGAACAATCACTGTCCAATTATTAAAGGACTGACCGTAAATCACCTACAGAACAATCACTGTCCAATTATTAAAGGACTGACCGTAAATCACCTACAGAACAATCACTGTCCAATTATTAAAGGACTGACCGTAAATCACCTGCAGAACAATCACTGTCCAATTATTAAAGGACTGACCGTAAATCACCTACAGAACAATCACTGTCCAATTATTAAAGGACTGACCGTCAATCACCTACAGAACAATCACTATCCAATTATTAAAGGACTGACCATAAATCAACTACAGAACAATCACTATCCAATTATTAAAGGACTGACCGTAAATCACCTACAGAACAATCACTGTCCAATTATTGAAGGACTGACCATAAATCTCCGACAGAACAATCACTGTCCAATTATTAAAGGACTGACCGGAAATCACCTACAGAACAATCACTGTCCAATTATTAAAGGACTGACCGTAAATCACCTACAGAGAAATCACTGTCCAATTATTAAAGGACTGACCGTAAATCACCTACAGAACAATCACTGTCCAATTATTAAAGGACTGACCGTAAATCACCTACAGAACAATCACTATCCAATTATTAAAGGACTGACCGTAAATCATATACAGAACAATCACTGTCCAATTATTAAAGGACTGACCGTAAATCACCTACAGAACAATCACTGTCAATTATTAAAGGACTGACTGTAAATCACCTACAGAACAATCACTATCCAATTATTAAAGGACTGACCGTAAATCACCTACAGAACAATCACTATCCAATTATTAAAGGACAGACCGTAAATCACCTACAGAACAATCACTGTCCAATTATTAAAGGACTGACCGTAAATCACCTACAGAACAATCACTATCCAATTATTAAAGGGCTGACCGTAAATCACCTACAGAACAATCACTGTCCAATTATTAAAGGGACTGACCGTAAATCACCTACAGAACAATCACTGTCCAATTATTAAAGGGAATGACAGTAAATCACCTACAGAACAATCACTGTCCAATTATTAAAGGGACTGACAGTAAATCACCTACAGAACAATCACTGTCCAATTATTGAAGGACTGACCATAAATCACCTACAGAACAATCACTGTCCAATTATTAAATGGACTGACAGTAAATCACCTACAGAACAATCACTGTCCAATTATTAAAGGGACTGACAGTAAATCACCTACAGAACAATCACTGTCCAATTATTAAAGGACTGACCGTAAATCACCTACAGAACAATCACTGTCCAATTATTAAAGGACTGACCGTAAATCACCTACAGAACAATCACTGTCCAATTATTAAAGGACTGACCGTAAATCACCTACAGAACAATCACTATCCAATTATTAAAGGACTGACCGTAAATCACCTACAGAACAATCACTATCCAATTTTTAAAGGGCTGACCATAAATGACCGACAGAACAATCACTGTCCAATTATTAAAGGACTGACCATAAATCACCTACAGAACAATCACTATCCAATTATTAAAGGACTGACCATAAATCACCTACAGAACAATCACTGTCCAATTATTAAAGGACTGACCATAAATGACCGACAGAACAATCACTGTCCAATTATTAAAGGACTGACCATAAATCACCTACAGAACAATCACTATCCAATTATTAAAGGACTGACCATAAATCACCTGCAGAACAATCACTATCCAATTATTAAAGGACTGACCGTAAATCACCTACAGAACAATCACTGTCCAATTATTAAAGGACTGACCATAAATGACCGACAGAACAATCACTGTCCAATTATTAAAGGACTGACCGTAAATCACCTACAGAACAATCACTGTGCAATTATTAAAGGACTGACAGTAAATCACCGACAGAACAATCACTGTCCTATTATTAAAGGACTGACCATAAATCACCTGCAGAACAATCACTGTCCAATTATTAAAGGACTGACTGTAAATCACCTACAGAACAATCACTGTCCAATTATTAAAGGACTGACCGTAAATCACCTACAGAACAATCACTGTCCAATTATTAAAGGACTGACCATAAATCACCAACAGAACAATCACTGTCCAATTATTAAAGGACTGACCATAAATCACCTACAGAAAAATCACTGTCCAATTATTAAAGGACTGACCGTAAATCACCTACAGAACAATCACTATCCAATTATTAAAGGACTGACTGTAAATCACCAACAGAACAATCACTGTCCAATTATTAAAGGACTGACCGTAAATCACCTACAGAACAATCACTGTCCAATTATTAAAGGACTGACCGTAAATCACCTTCAGAACAATCACTGTCCAATTATTAAAGGACTGACCGTAAATCACCTACAGAACAATTACTATCCAATTATTAAAGGACTGACCGTAAATCACCTTCAGAACAATCACTGTCCAATTATTAAAGGACTGACCGTAAATCACCTACAGAACAATTACTATCCAATTATTAAAGGACTGACTGTAAATCACCTACAGAACAATCACTGTCCTATTATTAAAGGACTGACCGTAAATCACCTACAGAACAATCACTGTCCAATTATTAAAGGACTGACCGTAAATCACCTACAGAACAATCACTGTCCAATTATTAAAGGACTGACCGTAAATCACCTACAGAACAATCACTGTCCAATTATTAAAGGACTGACCGTAAATCACCTGCAGAACAATCACTGTCCAATTATTGAAGGACTGACCGTAAATCGCCGACAGAACAATCACTGTCCAATTATTAAAGGACTGACCGTAAATCACCTACAGAACAATCACTGTCCAATTATTAAAGGACTGACCGTAAATCACCTACAGAACAATCACTGTCCAATTATTAAAGGACCGACCGTAAATCACCTACAGAAAAATCACTGTCCAATTATTAAAGGACTGACCGTAAATCACCTACAGAACAATCACTGTCCAATTATTAAAGGACTGACCGTAAATCACCTTCAGAACAATTACTATCCAATTATTAAAGGACTGACCGTAAATCACCTACAGAACAATCACTGTCCAATTATTAAAGGACTGACCGTAAATCACCTACAGAACAATCACTGTCCAATTATTAAAGGACTGACCGTAAATCACCTTCAGAACAATCACTATCCAATTATTAAAGGACTGACTGTAAATCACCCACAGAACAATCACTGTCCAATTATTAAAGGACTGACCGTAAATCACCTACAGAACAATCACTGTCCTATTATTAAAGGACTGACCGTAAATCACCTACAGAAAAATAACTATCCAATTATTAAAGGACTGACTGTAAATCACCTACAGAAAAATAACTATCCAATTATTAAAGGACTGACCGTAAATCACCTACAGAACAATCACTATCCAATTATTAAAGGACTGACTGTAAATCACCCACAGAACAATCACTGTCCAATTATTAAAGGACTGACCGTAAATCACCTACAGAACAATCACTGTCCTATTATTAAAGGACTGACCGTAAATCACCTACAGAAAAATAACTATCCAATTATTAAAGGACTGACTGTAAATCACCTACAGAAAAATAACTATCCAATTATTAAAGGACTGACCGTAAATCACCTACAGAACAATCACTGTCCAATTATTAAAGGACTGACCGTGAATCACCTACAGAACAATCACTGTCCAATTATTAAAGGACTGACCGTAAATCACCTACAGAACAATCACTGTCCAATTATTAAAGGACTGACCGTAAATCACCTAAAGAACAATCACTATCCAATTATTAAAGGACTGACCGTAAATCACCTACAGAACAATCACTGTCCAATTATTAAAGGACTGACCGTAAATCACCTACAGAACAATCACTGTCCAATTATTAAAGGACTGACCGTAAATCGCCTACAGAACAATCACTGTCCAATTATTAAAGGACTGACCGTAAATCACCTACAGAACAATCACTGTCCAATTATTAAAGGGACTGACCGTAAATCACCAACAGAACAATCACTATCCAATTATTAAAGGGACTGACCGTAAATCACCTACAGAACAATCACTATCCAATTATTAAAGGACTGACCGTAAATCACCTACAGAACAATTACTGTCAAATTATTAAAGGACTGACCGTAAATCACCTACAGAACAATCACTATCCAATTATTAAAGGACTGACAGTAAATCACCTACAGAACAATCACTGTCCAATTATTAAAGGACTGACCGTAAATCACCTACAGAACAATCACTATCCAATTATTAAAGGACTGACCGTAAATCACCTACAGAACAATCACTATCCAATTATTAAAGGAATGACCGTAAATCACCTACAGAACAATCACTATCCAATTATTAAAGGACTGAACGTAAATCACCTACAGAACAATCACTGTCCAATTATTAAAGGACTGACCGTAAATCACCTACAGAACAATCACTATCCAATTATTAAAGGACTGACCGTGAATCACCTACAGAACAATCACTGTCCAATTATTAAAGGACTGACCGTAAATCACCTACAGAACAATCACTATCCAATTATTAAAGGACTGACCGTAAATCACCTAAAGAACAATCACTGTCCAATTATTAAAGGACTGACCGTAAATCACCTACAGAACAATTACTGTCCAATTATTAAAGGACTGACCGTAAATCACCTACAGAACAATCACTGTCCAATTATTAAAGGACTGACCGTGAATCACCTAAAGAACAATCACTGTCCAATTATTAAAGGACTGACCGTAAATCACCTACAGAACAATCACTGTCCAATTATTAAAGGACTGACTGTAAATCACCTACAGAACAATCACTGTCCAATTATTAAAGGACTGACCGTAAATCACCTACAGAACAATCACTGTCCTATTATTAAAGGACTGACTGTAAATCACCTACAGAACAATCACTGTCCAATTATTAAAGGACTGACCGTAAATCACCAACAGAACAATCACTGTCCAATTATTAAAGGACTGACCATAAATCACCTACAGAACAATCACTGTCCAATTATTAAAGGACTGACAGTAAATCACCTACAGAACAATCACTGTCCAATTATTAAAGGACTGACAGTAAATCACCGACAGAACAATCACTGTCCAATTATTAAAGGACTGACCGTAAATCACCTACAGAACAATCACTGTCCAATTATTAAAGGACTGACCGTAAATCACCTACAGAACAATCACTGTCCAGTTATTAAAGGACTGACCGTAAATCACCTACAGAACAATCACTGTCCAATTATTAAAGGACAGACCGTAAATCACCTACAGAACAATCACTGTCCAATTATTAAAGGACTGACCGTAAATCACCTACAGAACAATCACTATCCAATTATTGAAGGACTGACCATAAATCACCAACAGAACAATCACTATCCAATTATTAAAGGACTGACCGTAAATCACCGACAGAACAATCACTGTCCAATTATTAAAGGACTGACCGTAAATCACCTACAGAACAATCACTGTCCAATTATTAAAGGACTGACCGTAAATCACCTACAGAACAATCACTATCCAATTATTGAAGGACTGACCGTAAATCACCTACAGAACAATCACTGTCCAATTATTAAAGGACTGACCGTAAATCACCTACAGAACAATCACTGTCCAATTATTAAAGGACTGACCGTAAATCACCTACAGAACAATCACTGTCCAATTATTAAAGGACTGACCGTAAATCACCTACAGAACAATCACTATCCAATTATTAAAGGACTGACCATAAATCACCTACAGAACAATCACTGTCCAATTATTAAAGGACTGACCGTAAATCACCTACAGAACAATCACTGTCCAATTATTAAAGGACTAACCGTAAATCACCTACAGAACAATCACTGTCCAATTATTAAAGGACTGACTGTAAATCACCTACAGAACAATCACTATCCAATTATTAAAGGACTGACCGTAAATCACCTACAGAACAATCACTGTCCAATTATTAAATCACTGACCGTAAATCACCTACAGAACAATCACTGTCCAATTATTAAAAGACTGACCGTAAATTACCGACAGAACAATCACTGTCCAATTATTAAATCACTGACCGTAAATCACTAACAGAACAATCACTGTCCAATTATTAAAAGACTGACCGTAAATCACCTACAGAACAATCACTGTCCAATTATTAAAGGACTGACCGTAAATCACCTACAGAACAATCACTATCCAATTATTAAAGGACTGACCGTAAATCACCTACAGAACAATCACTGTCCAATTATTAAAGGACTGACCGTAAATCACCTACAGAACAATCACTATCCAATTATTAAAGGACTGACCGTAAATCACCTACAGAACAATCACTGTCCAATTATTAAATCACTGACCGTAAATCACCTACAGAACAATCACTATCCAATTATTAAAGGACTGACCGTAAATCACCTACAGAACAATCACTGTCCAATTATTAAAGGACTGACCGTAAATCACCTACATAACAATCACTGTCCAATTATTAAAGGACTGACCGTAAATCACCTACAGAACAATCACTATCCAATTATTAAAGGACTGACCGTAAATCACCTACAGAACAATCACTGTCCAATTATTAAAGGACTGACCGTAAATCACCTACAGAACTATCACTGTCCAATTATTAAAGGACTGACCGTAAATCACCGACAGAACAATCACTGTCCTATTATTAAAGGACTGACCGTAAATCACCTACAGAACAATCACTGTCCAATTATTAAAGGACTGACCGTAAATCACCTACAGAACAATCACTGTCCAATTATTAAAGGACTGACCGTAAATCACCTACAGAACAATCACTATCCAATTATTAAAGGACTGACCGTAAATCACCTACAGAACAATCACTGTCCAATTATTAAAGGACTGACCGTAAATCACCTACAGAACAATCACTGTCCAATTATTAAAGGACTGACCGTAAATCAACTACAGAACAATCACTGTCCAATTATTAAAGGACTGACCGTAAATCACCTACAGAACAATCACTGTCCAATTATTAAAGGACTGACCGTAAATCACCTACAGAACAATCACTGTCCAATTATTAAAGGACTGACCGTAAATCACCTACAGAACAATCACTGTCCAATTATTAAAGGACTGACCGTAAATCACCTACAGAACAATCACTGTCCAATTATTAAAGGACTGACCCTAAATCACCTACAGAACAATCACTGTCCAATTATTAAAGGACTGACCGTAAATCACCTACAGAACAATCACTGTCCAATTATTAAAGGACTGACCGTAAATCACCTACAGAACAATCACTGTCCAATTATTAAAGGACTGACCGTAAATCACCTACAGAACAATCACTATCCAATTATTAAAGGACTGACCGTAAATCACCGACAGAACAATCAATGTCCAATTATTAAAGGACTGACCGTAAATCACCTACAGAACAATCACTGTCCAATTATTAAAGGACTGACCGTAAATCACCTACAGAACAATCACTGTCCAATTATTAAAGGACTGACCGTAAATCACCTACCGAATAATCACTATCCAATTATTAAAGGACTGACCGTAAATCACCTACAGAACAATCACTGTCCAATTATTAAAGGACTGACCGTAAATCACCTACCGAACAATCACTATCCAATTATTAAAGGACTGACCGTAAATCACCTACAGAACAATAACTATCCAATTATTAAAGGACTGACCGTAAATCACCTACAGAACAATCACTGTCCAATTATTAAAGGACTGACCGTAAATCACCTACAGAACAATCACTATCCAATTATTAAAGGACTGACTGTAAATCACCTACAGAACAATCACTGTCCAATTATTAAAGGACTGACCGTAAATCACCTAAAGAACAATCACTGTCCAATTATTAAAGGACTGACCGTAAATCACCTACAGAACAATCACTGTCCAATTATTAAAGGACTGACCGTAAATCACCGACAGAACAATTACTGTCCAATTATTAAAGGACTGACCGTAAATCACCTACAGAACAATCACTATCCAATTATTAAAGGACTGACCGTAAATCACCTACAGAACAATCACTGTCCAATTATTAAAGGACTGACCGTAAATCACCTACAGAACAATCACTATCCAATTATTAAAGGACTGACCGTAAATCACCTACAGAACAATCACTGTCCAATTATTAAAGGACTGACCGTAAATCACCTACAGAACAATCACTGTCCAATTATTAAAGGAAAGACCGTAAATCACCTACAGAACAATCACTATCCAATTATTAAAGGACTGACCGTAAATCACCTACAGAACAATCACAGTCCAATTATTAAAGGACTGACCGTAAATCACCTACAGAACAATCACTGTCCAATTATTAAAGGACTGACCGTAAATCACCTACAGAACAATCACTATCCAATTATTAAAGGACTGACTGTAAATCACCTACAGAACAATCACAGTCCAATTATTAAAGGACTGACCGTAAATCACCTACAGAACAATCACTATCCAATTATTAAAGGACTGACTGTAAATCACCGACAGAACAATCACTATCCAATTATTAAAGGACTGACCGTAAATCACCTACAGAACAATCACTATCCAATTATTAAAGGACTGACTGTAAATCACCTACAGAACAATCACTGTCCAATTATTAAAGGACTGACCGTAAATCACCTACAGAACAATCACTGTCCAGTTATTAAAGGACTGACCGTAAATCACCTACAGAACAATTACTGTCCAATTATTAAAGGACTGACCGTAAATCACCTACAGAACAATTACTGTCCAATTATTAAAGGACTGACCGTAAATCACCGACAGAACAATTACTGTCCAATTATTAAAGGACTGACCGTAAATCACCTACAGAACAATCACTATCCAATTATTAAAGGACTGACCGTAAATCACCTACAGAACAATCACTGTCCAATTATTAAAGGACTGACCGTAAATCACCTACAGAACAATCACTATCCAATTATTAAAGGACTGACCGTAAATCACCTACAGAACAATCACTGTCCAATTATTAAAGGACTGACCGTAAATCACCTACAGAACAATCACTGTCCAATTATTAAAGGAAAGACCGTAAATCACCTACAGAACAATCACTATCCAATTATTAAAGGACTGACCGTAAATCACCTACAGAACAATCACAGTCCAATTATTAAAGGACTGACCGTAAATCACCTACAGAACAATCACTGTCCAATTATTAAAGGACTGACCGTAAATCACCTACAGAACAATCACTATCCAATTATTAAAGGACTGACTGTAAATCACCTACAGAACAATCACAGTCCAATTATTAAAGGACTGACCGTAAATCACCTACAGAACAATCACTATCCAATTATTAAAGGACTGACTGTAAATCACCGACAGAACAATCACTATCCAATTATTAAAGGACTGACCGTAAATCACCTACAGAACAATCACTATCCAATTATTAAAGGACTGACTGTAAATCACCTACAGAACAATCACTGTCCAATTATTAAAGGACTGACCGTAAATCACCTACAGAACAATCACTGTCCAGTTATTAAAGGACTGACCGTAAATCACCTACAGAACAATTACTGTCCAATTATTAAAGGACTGACCGTAAATCACCTACAGAACAATTACTGTCCAATTATTAAAGGACTGACCGTAAATCACCTACAGAACAATCACTGTCCAATTATTAAAGGACTGACCGTAAATCACCTACAGAACATTCACTGTCCAATTATTAAAGGACTGACCGTAAATCACCTACAGAACAATCACTGTCCAATTATTAAAGGACTGACCATAAATCACCTACAGAACAATCACTCTCCAATTATTAAAGGACTGACCGTAAATCACCTACAGAACAATCACTGTCCAATTATTCAAGGACTGACCATAAATCACCTACAGAACAATCACTGTCCAATTATTAAAGGACTGACCGTAAATCACCTACAGAATAATCACTGTCCAATTATTAAAGGACTGACCGTAAATCACCGAAAGAACAATCACTATCCAATTATTAAAGGACTGACCGTAAATCACCTACAGAACAATCACTGTCCTATTATTAAAGGACTGACCATAAATCACCTACAGAACAATCACTGTCCAATTATTAAAGGACTGACCGTAAATCACCTACAGAACATTCACTGTCCTATTAATAAAGGACTGACCATAAATCACCGAAAGAACAATCACTGTCCAATTATTAAAGGACTGACCGTAAATCACCTACAGAACAATCACTGTCCAATTATTAAAGGACTGACCGTAAATCACCTACAGAACAATCACTATCCAATTATTAAAGGACTGACCGTAAATCACCTACAGAACAATCACTGTCCAATTATTAAAGGACTGACCGTAAATCACCTACAGAACAATCACTGTCCAATTACTAAAGGACTGACCGTAAATCACCTACAGAACAATCACTGTCCAATTATTAAAGGACTGACCGTAAATCACCTACAGAACAATCACTGTCCAATTATCAAAGGACTGACCGTAAATCACATACAGAACAATCACTATCCAATTATTAAAGGACTGACCGTAAATCACGGACAGAACAATCACTGTCCAATTATTAAAGGACTGACCGTAAATCACCTACAGAACAATCACTGTCCAATTATTAAAGGACTGACCGTAAATCACCTACAGAACAATCACTATCCAATTATTGAAGGACTGACCGTAAATCACCTACAGAACAATCACTGTCCAATTATTAAAGGACTGACCGTAAATCACCTACAGAACAATCACTGTCCAATTATTAAAGGACTGACCGTAAATCACCTACAGAACAATCACTGTCCAATTATTAAAGGACTGACCGTAAATCACCTACAGAACAATCACTATCCAATTATTAAAGGACTGACCGTAAATCACCTACAGAACAATCACTGTCCAATTATTAAAGGACTGACCGTAAATCACCTACAGAACAATCACTGTCCAATTATTAAAGGACTGACCATAAATCACCTACAGAACAATCACTGTCCAATTATTAAAGGACTGACCGTAAATCACCTACAGAACAATCACTGTCCAATTATTAAAGGACTGACTGTAAATCACCTACAGAACAATCACTATCCAATTATTAAAGGACTGACCGTAAATCACCTACAGAACAATCACTGTCCAATTATTAAATCACTGACCGTAAATCACCTACAGAACAATCACTGTCCAATTATTAAAAGACTGACCGTAAATCACCTACAGAACAATCACTATCCAATTATTAAAGGACTGACTGTAAATCACCGACAGAACAATCACTATCCAATTATTAAATCACTGACCGTAAATCACCTACAGAACAATCACTATCCAATTATTAAAGGACTGACCGTAAATCACCTACAGAACAATCACTATCCAATTATTAAAGGACTGACCGTAAATCACCTACAGAACAATCACTGTCCAATTATTAAAGGACTGACCGTAAATCACCTACAGAACAATCACTGTCCAATTATTAAAGGACTGACCGTAAATCAACTACAGAACAATCACTGTCCAATTATTAAAGGACTGACCGTAAATCACCTACAGAACAATCACTGTCCAATTATTAAAGGACTGACCGTAAATCACCTACAGAACAATCACTGTCCAATTATTAAAGGACTGACCGTAAATCACCTACAGAACAATAACTGTCCAATTATTAAAGGACTGACCGTAAATCACCTACAGAACAATCACTGTCCAATTATTAAAGGACTGACCCTAAATCACCTACAGAACAATCACTGTCCAATTATTAAAGGACTGACCGTAAATCACCTACAGAACAATCACTGTCCAATTATTCAAGGACTGACCGTAAATCACCTACAGAACAATCACTGTCCAATTATTAAAGGACTGACCGTAAATCACCTACAGAACAATCACTATCCAATTATAAAAGGACTGACCGTAAATCACCGACAGAACAATCACTGTCCAATTATTAAAGGACTGACCGTAAATCACCTACAGAACAATCACTGTCCAATTATTAAAGGACTGACCGTAAATCACCTACAGAACAATCACTGTCCAATTATTAAAGGACTGACCGTAAATCACCTACAGAACAATCACTGTCCAATTATTAAAGGACTGACCGTAAATCACCTACAGAACAATCACTGTCCAATTATTAAAGGACTGACCGTAAATCACCTACAGAACAATCACTATCCAATTATTAAAGGACTGACCGTAAATCACCTACAGAACAATCACTGTCCAATTATTAAAGGACTGACCGTAAATCACCTACAGAATAATCACTGTCCAATTATTAAAGGACTGACCGTAAATCACCTACAGAACAATCACTATCCAATTATTAAAGGACTGACCGTAAATCACCTACAGAACAATCACTGTCCAATTATTAAAGGACTGACCGTAAATCACCTACAGAACAATCACTGTCCAATTATTAAAGGACTGACCGTAAATCACCTACAGAACAATCACTGTCCAATTATTAAAGGACTGACCGTAAATCACCTACAGAATAATCACTGTCCAATTATTAAAGGACTGACCGTAAATCACCTACAGAACAATCACTGTCCAATTATTAAAGGACTGACCATAAATCACCTACAGAACAATCACTGTCCTATTATTAAAGAACTGACCATAAATCACCTACAGAACAATCACTGTCCAATTATTAAAGAACTGACCATAAATCACCGAAAGAACAATCACTATCCAATTATTAAAGGACTGACCGCAAATCACCTACAGAACAATCACTGTCCTATTATTAAAGAACTGACCATAAATCACCTACAGAACAATCACTGTCCAATTATTAAAGAACTGACCATAAATCACCTACAGAACAATCACTGTCCAATTATTAAAGGACTGACCGTAAATCACCTACAGAACAATCACTGTCCAATTATTAAAGAACTGACCATAAATCACCTACAGAACAATCACTGTCCAATTATTAAAGGACTGACCGTAAATCACCTACAGAACAGTCACTGTCCTATTATTAAAGGACTGACCATAAATCACCGAAAGAACAATCACTGTCCAATTATTAAAGGACTGACCGTAAATCACCTACAGAACAATCACTGTCCAATTATTAAAGGACTGACCGTAAATCAGCGACAGAACAATCACTATCCAATTATTAAAGGACTGACCGTAAATCACCGACAGAACAATCACTATCCAATTATTAAAGGACTGACCGTAAATCACCTACAGAACAATCACTGTCCAATTATTAAAGGACTGACCGTAAATCACCTACAGAACAATCACTGTCCTATTATTAAAGGACTGACCATAAATCACCTACAGAACAATCACTGTCCAATTATTAAAGGACTGACCGTAAATCACCTACAGAACAATCACTGTCCAATTATTAAAGGACTGACCATAAATCACCGAAAGAACAATCACTGTCCAATTATGAAAGGACTGACCGTAAATCACCTACAGAACAATCACTATCCAATTATTAAAGGACTGACCGTAAACCACCTTCAGAACAATCACTGTCCAATTATTAAAGGACTGACCGTAAATCACCTACAGATCAATTACTATCCAATTATTAAAGGACTGACAGTAAATCACCTACAGAACAATCACTATCCATTTATTAAAGGACTGACCGTAAATCACCTACAGAACAATCACTGTCCAATTATTAAAGGACTGACCGTAAATCACCTTCAGAACAATCACTGTCCAATTATTAAAGGACTGACCGTAAATCACCTTCAGAACAATCACTGTCCAATTATTAAAGGACTGACCGTAAATCACCTTCAGAACAATCACTGTCCAATTATTAAAGGACTGACCGTAAATCACCTACAGAACAATCACTGTCCAATTATTAAAGGACTGACCGTAAATCACCTACAGAACAATCACTGTCCAAGTATTAAAGGACTGACCGTAAATCACCTTCAGAACAATCACTGTCCAATTATTAAAGGACTGACCGTAAATCACCTACAGAACAATCACTGTCCAATTATTAAAGGACTGACCGTAAATCACCTACAGAACAATTACTATCCAATTATTAAAGGACTGACCGTAAATCACCTACAGAACAATTACTATCCAATTATTAAAGGACTGACCGTAAATCACCTACAGAACAATCACTGTCCAATTATTAAAGGACTGACAGTAAATCACCTTCAGAACAATCACTGTCCAATTATTAAAGGACAGACCGTAAATCACCTACAGAACAATCACTGTCAATTATTAAAGGACTGACAGTAAATCACCTACAGAACAATTACTATCCAATTATTAAAGGTCTGACTGTAAATCACCGACAGAACAATCACTGTCCAATTATTAAAGGACTGACCGTAAATCACCTTCAGAACAATCACTGTCCAATTATTAAAGGACTGACCGTAAATCACCTTCAGAACAATCACTGTCCAATTATTAAAGGACTGACCGTAAATCACCTACAGAACAATCACTGTCCAATTATTAAAGGACTGACCGTAAATCACCTACAGAACAATTACTATCCAATTATTAAAGGAATGACCGTAAATCACCTACAGAACAATTACTATCCAATTATTAAAGGACTGACCGTAAATCACCGACAGAACAATCACTGCCCAATTATTAAAGGACTGACAGTAAATCACCTTCAGAACAATCACTGTCCAATTATTAAAGGACTGACCGTAAATCACCTTCAGAACAATCACTGTCCAATTATTAAAGGACTGACCGTAAATCACCTACAGAACAATCACTGTCCAATTATTAAAGGACTGACCGTGAATCACCTACAGAACAATCACTGTCCAATTATTGAAGGACTGACCGTAAATCACCTACTGAATAATCACTGTCCAATTAGTAAATGACTGACCGTAAATCACCTACAGAACAATCACTGTCCAATTATTAAAGGACTGACCGTAAATCACCTACAGAACAATCACTGTCCAATTATTAAAGGACTGACCGTAAATCACCTACAGAACAATCACTGTCCAATTATTAAAGGACTGACCGTAAATCACCTACAGAACAATCACTGTCCAATTATTGAAGGACTGACCGTAAATCACCTACAGAACAATCACTGTCCAATTATTAAAGGACTGACCGTAAATCACCTACAGAACAATCACTGTCCAATTATTAAAGGACTGACCGTAAATCACCTACAGAACAATCACTGTCCAATTATTAAAGGACTGACCGTAAATCACCTACAGAACAATCACAGTCCAATTATTACAGGACTGACCGTAAATCACCTACAGAACAATCACTGTCCAATTATTAAAGGACTGACCGTGAATCACCTACAGAACAATCACTGTCCAATTATTAAAGGACTGACCGTAAATCACCTACAGAACAATCACTGTCCAATTATTAAAGGACTGACCGTAAATCACCTACAGAACAATCACTGTCCAATTATTAAAGGACTGACCGTAAATCACCTTCAGAACAATCACTGTCCAATTATTAAAGGACAGACCGTAAATCACCTACAGAACAATCACTGTCCAATTATTAAAGGACTGACCGTAAATCACCTACAGAACAATCACTGTCCAATTATTAAAGGACTGACCGTAAATCACCTACAGAACAATCACTGTCCAATTATTAAAGGACTGACCGTAAATCACCTACAGAACAATCACTGTCCAATTATTAAAGGACTGACCGTAAATCACCTACAGAACAATCACTGTCCAATTATTAAAGGACTGACCTTAAATCACCTACAGAACAATCACTGTCCAATTATTAAAGGACTGACCGTAAATCACCTACAGAACAATCACTGTCCAATTATTAAAGGACTGACCATAAATCACCTACAGAACAATCACTGTCCAATTATTAAAGGACTGACCGTAAATCACCTACAGAACAATCACTGTCCAATTATTAAAAGACTGACCGTAAATCACCTACAGAACAATCACTGTCCAATTATTAAAGGACTGACCGTAAATCACCTACAGAACAATCACTGTCCAATTATTAAAGGACTGACCGTAAATCACCTACAGAACAATCACTGTCCAATTATTAAAGGACTGACCGTAAATCACCTAAAGAACAATCACTGTCCAATTATTAAAGGACTGACCGTAAATCACCTAAAGAACAATCACTGTCCAATTATTAAAGGACTGACCTTAAATCACCTACAGAACAATCACTGTCCAATTATTAAAGGACTGACCTTAAATCACCTACAGAACAATCACTGTCCAATTATTAAAGGACTGACCTTAAATCACCTACAGAACAATCACTGTCCAATTATTAAAGGACTGACCGTAAATCACCTACAGAACAATCACTGTCCAATTATTAAAGGACTGACCATAAATCACCTACAGAACAATCACTGTCCAATTATTAAAGGACTGACCGTAAATCACCTACAGAACAATCACTGTCCAATTATTAAAGGACTGACCGTAAATCACCTACAGAACAATCACTGTCCTATTATTAAAGGACTGACCGTAAATCACCTACAGAACAATCACTGTCCAATTATTAAAGGACTGACCGTAAATCACCTACAGAACAATCACTGTCCAATTCTTAAAGGACTGACCTTAAATCACCTACAGAACAATCACTGTCCAATTATTAAAGGACTGACCGTAAATCACCTACAGAACAATCACTGTCCAATTATTAAAGGACTGACCTTAAATCACCTACAGAACAATCACTGTCCAATTATTAAAGGACTGACCTTAAATCACCTACAGAACAATCACTGTCCAATTATTAAAGGACTGACCGTAAATCACCTACAGAACAATCACTGTCCAATTATTAAAGGACTGACCATAAATCACCTACAGAAAAATAACTATCCAATTATTAAAGGACTGACCGTAAATCACCTAAAGAACAATCACTGTCCAATTATTAAAGGACTGACCTTAAATCACCTACAGAACAATCACTGTCCAATTATTAAAGGACTGACCTTAAATCACCTACAGAACAATCACTGTCCAATTATTAAAGGACTGACCTTAAATCACCTACAGAACAATCACTGTCCAATTATTAAAGGACTGACCGTAAATCACCTACAGAACAATCACTGTCCAATTATTAAAGGACTGACCATAAATCACCTACAGAACAATCACTGTCCAATTATTAAAGGACTGACCGTAAATCACCTACAGAACAATCACTGTCCAATTATTAAAGGACTGACCGTAAATCACCTACAGAACAATCACTGTCCAATTATTAAAGGACTGACCGTAAATCACCTACAGAACAATCACTGTCCAATTATTAAAGGACTGACCTTAAATCACCTACAGAACAATCACTGTCCAATTATTAAAGGACTGACCGTAAATCACCTACAGAACAATCACTGTCCAATTATTAAAGGACTGACCATAAATCACCTACAGAAAAATAACTATCCAATTATTAAAGGACTGACCGTAAATCACCTAAAGAACAATCACTGTCCAATTATTAAAGGACTGACCGTAAATCACCTACAGAACAATCACTGTCCAATTATTAAAGGACTGACCATAAATCACCTACAGAAAAATAACTATCCAATTATTAAAGGACTGACCGTAAATCACCTACAGAACAATCACTGTCCAATTATTAAAAGACTGACCGTAAATCACCTACAGAACAATCACTGTCCAATTATTAAAGGACTGACCATAAATCACCTGCAGAACAATCACTGTCCAATTATTAAAGGACTGACCGTAAATCACCTACAGAACAATCACTGTCCAATTATTAAAAGACTGACCGTAAATCACCTCCAGAACAATCACTATCCAATTATTAAAGGACTGACCGTAAATCACCTACAGAACAATCACTGTCCAATTATTAAAGGACTGACCGTAAATCACCTACAGAACAATCACTGTCCAATTATTAAAGGACTGACCGTAAATCACCTACAGAACAATCACTGTCCTATTATTAAAGGACTGACCATAAATCACCGAAAGAACAATCACTGTCCAATTATTAAAGGACTGACCGTAAATCACCTACAGAACAATCACTGTCCAATTATTAAAGGACTGACCGTAAATCACCTACAGAACAATCACTGTCCAATTATTAAAGGACTGACCGTAAATCACCTACAGAACAATCACTGTCCAATTATTAAAGGACTGACCATAAATCACCGACAGAACAAACACTGTCCAATTATTAAAGGACTGACCGTAAATCACCTACAGAACAATCACTGTCCAATTATTAAAGGACTGACCGTAAATCACCTACAGAACAATCACTGTCCAATTATTAAAAGACTGACCGTAAATCACCTACAGAACAATCACTGTCCAATTATTAAAGGACTGACCATAAATCACCTGCAGAACAATCACTGTCCAATTATTAAAGGACTGACCGTAAATCACCTACAGAACAATCACTGTCCAATTATTAAAAGACTGACCGTAAATCACCTCCAGAACAATCACTATCCAATTATTAAAGGACTGACCGTAAATCACCTACAGAACAATCACTGTCCAATTATTAAAGGACTGACCGTAAATCACCTACAGAACAATCACTGTCCAATTATTAAAGGACTGACCGTAAATCACCTACAGAACAATCACTGTCCTATTATTAAAGGACTGACCATAAATCACCGAAAGAACAATCACTGTCCAATTATTAAAGGACTGACCGTAAATCACCTACAGAACAATCACTGTCCAATTATTAAAGGACTGACCGTAAATCACCTACAGAACAATCACTGTCCAATTATTAAAGGACTGACCGTAAATCACCTACAGAACAATCACTGTCCAATTATTAAAGGACTGACCATAAATCACCGACAGAACAAACACTGTCCAATTATTAAAGGACTGACCGTAAATCACCTACAGAACAATCACTGTCCAATTATTAAAGGACTGACCGTAAATCACCTACAGAACAATCACTGTCCAATTATTAAAGGACTGACCGTAAATCACCTACAGAACAATCACTGTCCAATTATTAAAGGACTGACCGTAAATCACCTACAGAACAATCACTGTCCAATTATTAAAGGACTGACCGTAAATCACCTACAGAACAATCACTGTCCTATTATTAAAGGACTGACCGTAAATCACCTACAGAACAATCACTGTCCAATTATTAAAGGACTGACCGTAAATCACCTACAGAACAATCACTATCCAATTATTAAAGGACTGACCGTAAATCACCTACAGAACAATCACTGTCCAACTATTAAAGGACTGACCGTAAATCACCTACAGAACAATCACTGTCCAATTATTAAAGGACTGACCGTAGATCACCTACAGAACAATCACTATCCAATTATTGAAGGACTGACCGTAAATCACCTACAGAACAATCACTATCCAATTATTAAAGGACTGACCGTAAATCACCAACAGAACAATCACTATCCAATTATTAAAGGACTGACCGTAAATCACCTACAGAACAATCACTGTCCAATTATTAAAGGACTGACAGTAAATCACCTTCAGAACAATCACTGTCCAATTATTAAAGGACTGACCATAAATCACCGAAAGAACAATCACTGTCCAATTATTAAAGGACTGACCGTAAATCACCTACAGAACAATCACTGTCCAATTATTAAAGGACTGACCGTAAATCAGCGACAGAACAATCACTATCCAATTATTAAAGGACTGACCGTAAATCACCGACAGAACAATCACTATCCAATTATTAAAGGACTGACCGTAAAACACCTACAGAACAATCACTGTCCAATTATTAAAGGACTGACCGTAAATCACCTACAGAACAATCACTGTCCTATTATTAAAGGACTGACCATAAATCACCTACAGAACAATCACTGTCCAATTATTAAAGGACTGACCGTAAATCACCTACAGAACAATCACTGTCCAATTATTAAAGGACTGACCATAAATCACCGAAAGAACAATCACTGTCCAATTATTAAAGGACTGACCGTAAATCACCTACAGAACAATCACTGTCCAATTATTAAAGGACTGACCGTAAACCACCTACAGAACAATCACTGTCCTATTATTAAAGGACTGACCATAAATCACCTACAGAACAATCACTGTCCAATTATTAAAGGACTGACCGTAAATCACCTACAGAACAATCACTGTCCAATTATTAAAGGACTGACCATAAATCACCGAAAGAACAATCACTGTCCAATTATTAAAGGACTGACCGTAAATCACCTACAGAACAATCACTGTCCTATTATTAAAGGACTGACCATAAATCACCTACAGAACAATCACTGTCCAATTATTAAAGGACTGACCGTAAATCACCTACAGAACAATCACTGTCCAATTATTAAAGGACTGACCATAAATCACTGAAAGAACAATCACTGTCCAATTATTAAAGGACTGACCGTAAATCACCTACAGAACAATCACTGTCCAATTATTAAAGGACTGACCGTAAACCACCTTCAGAACAATCACTGTCCAATTATTAAAGGACTGACCGTAAATCACCTACAGATCAATTACTATCCAATTATTAAAGGACTGACAGTAAATCACCTACAGAACAATCACTATCCATTTATTAAAGGACTGACCGTAAATCACCTACAGAACAATCACTGTCCAATTATTAAAGGACTGACCGTAAATCACCTTCAGAACAATCACTGTCCAATTATTAAAGGACTGACCGTAAATCACCTTCAGAACAATCACTGTCCAATTATTAAAGGACTGACCGTAAATCACCTTCAGAACAATCACTGTCCAATTATTAAAGGACTGACCGTAAATCACCTACAGAACAATCACTGCCCAATTATTAAAGGACTGACCATAAATCACCTACAGAACAATCACTGTCCAATTATTAAAGGACTGACCGTAAATCACCTTCAGAACAATCACTGTCCAATTATTAAAGGACTGACCGTAAATCACCTACAGAACAATCACTGTCCAATTATTAAAGGACTGACCGTAAATCACCTACAGAACAATTACTATCCAATTATTAAAGGACTGACCGTAAATCACCTACAGAACAACTACTATCCAATTATTAAAGGACTGACCGTAAATCACCTACAGAACAATCACTGTCCAATTATTAAAGGACTGACAGTAAATCACCTTCAGAACAATCACTGTCCAATTATTAAAGGACTGACCGTAAATCACCTACAGAACAATCACTGTCAATTATTAAAGGACTGACAGTAAATCACCTACAGAACAATTACTATCCAATTATTAAAGGACTGACTGTAAATCACCGACAGAACAATCACTATCCAATTATTAAAGGACTGACCGTAAATCACCTTCAGAACAATCAGTGTCCAATTATTAAAGGACAGACCGTAAATCACCGACAGAACAATCACTGTCCAATTATTAAAGGACTGACCGTAAATCACCTTCAGAACAATCAGTGTCCAATTATTAAAGGACTGACCGTAAATCACCTACAGAACAATCACTGTCCAATTATTAAAGGACTGACCGTAAATCACCTACAGAACAATCACTGTCCAATTATTAAAGGACTGACCGTAAATCACCTTCAGAACAATCACTGTCCAATTATTAAAGGACTGACCGTAAATCACCTACAGAACAATCACTGTCCAATTATTAAAGGACTGACCGTAAATCACCTACAGAACAATTACTATCCAATTATTAAAGGAATGACCGTAAATCACCTACAGAACAATTACTATCCAATTATTAAAGGACTGACCGTAAATCACCTACAGAACAATCACTGTCCAATTATTAAAGGACTGACCGTAAATCACCTACAGAACAATCACTGTCCAATTATTAAAGGACTGACCGTAAATCACCTACAGAACAATCACTGTCCAATTATTAAAGGACTGACCGTAAATCACCTACAGAACAATCACTGTCCTATTATTAAAGGACTGACCATAAATCACCGACAGAACAAACACTGTCCAATTATTAAAGGACTGACCGTAAATCACCTACAGAACAATCACTGTCCAATTATTAAAGGACTGACCGTAAATCACCTACAGAACAATCACTGTCCAATTATTAAAGGACTGACCGTAAATCACCTACAGAACAATCACTGTCCAATTATTACAGGACTGACCGTAAATCACCTACAGAACAATCACTGTCCAATTATTAAAGGACTGACCGTAAATCACCTACAGAACAATCACTGTCCTATTATTAAAGGACTGACCGTAAATCACCTACAGAACAATCACTGTCCAATTATTAAAGGACTGACCATAAATCACCGACAGAACAAACACTGTCCAATTATTAAAGGACTGACCGTAAATCACCTACAGAACAATCACTGTCCAATTATTAAAGGACTGACCGTAAATCACCTACAGAACTATCACTGTCCAACTATTAAAGGACTGACCGTAAATCACCTACAGAACAATCACTGTCCAATTATTAAAGGACTGACCTTAGATCACCTACAGAACAATCACTATCCAATAATTGAAGGACTGACCGTAAATCACCTACAGAACAATCACTATCCAATTATTAAAGGACTGACCGTAAATCACCTACAGAACAATCACTATCCAATTATTAAAGGACTGACCGTAAATCACCTACAGAACAATCACTGTCCAATTATTAAAGGACTGACAGTAAATCACCTTCAGAACAATCACTGTCCAATTATTAAAGGACTGACCATAAATCACCGAAAGAACAATCACTGTCCAATTATTAAAGGACTGACCGTAAATCACCTCCAGAACAATCACTGTCCAATTATTAAAGGACTGACCGTAAATCACCTACAGAACAATCACTGTCCAATTATTAAAGGACTGACCGTAAATCAGCGACAGAACAATCACTATCCAATTATTAAAGGACTGACCGTAAATCACCGACAGAACAATCACTATCCAATTATTAAAGGACTGACCGTAAATCACCTACAGAACAATCACTGTCCAAATATTAAAGGACTGACCGTAAATCACCTACAGAACAATCACTGTCCTATTATTAAAGGACTGACCATAAATCACCTACAGAACAATCACTGTCCAATTATTAAAGGACTGACCGTAAATCACCTACAGAACAATCACTGTCCAATTATTAAAGGACTGACCATAAATCACCGAAAGAACAATCACTGTCCAATTATTAAAGGACTGACCGTAAATCACATACAGAACAATCACTGTCCAATTATTAAAGAACTGACCGTAAACCACCTTCAGAACAATCACTGTCCAATTATTAAAGGACTGACCGTAAATCACCTACAGATCAATTACTATCCAATTATTAAAGGACTGACCGTAAATCACCTACAGAACAATCACTGCCCAATTATTAAAGGACTGACAGTAAATCACCTTCAGAACAATCACTGTCCAATTATTAAAGGACTGACCGTAAATCACCTTCAGAACAATCACTGTCCAATTATTAAAGGACTGACCGTAAATCACCTACAGAACAATCACTGTCCAATTATTAAAAGACTGACCATAAATCACCTACAGAAAAATAACTATCCAATTATTAAAGGACTGACCGTAAATCACCTACAGAACAATCACTGTCCAATTATTAAAAGACTGACCGTAAATCACCTACAGAACAATCACTGTCCAATTATTAAAGGACTGACCATAAATCACCTGCAGACCAATCACTGTCCAATTATTAAAGGATTGACCGTAAATCACCTACAGAACAATCACTGTCCAATTATTAAAAGACTGACCGTAAATCACCTCCAGAACAATCACTATCCAATTATTAAAGGACTGACCGTAAATCACCTACAGAACAATCACTGTCCAATTATTAAAGGACTGACCGTAAATCACCTACAGAACAATCACTGTCCAATTATTAAAGGACTGACCGTAAATCACCTACAGAACAATCACTGTCCTATTATTAAAGGACTGACCATAAATCACCGAAAGAACAATCACTGTCCAATTATTAAAGGACTGACCGTAAATCACCTACAGAACAATCACTATCCAATTATTAAAGGACTGACCGTAAATCACCTACAGAACAATCACTGTCCAATTATTAAAGGATTGACCGTAAATCACCTACAGAACAATCACTGTCCAATTATTAAAAGACTGACCGTAAATCACCTCCAGAACAATCACTATCCAATTATTAAAGGACTGACCGTAAATCACCTACAGAACAATCACTGTCCAATTATTAAAGGACTGACCATAAATCACCTACAGAAAAATAACTATCCAATTATTAAAGGACTGACCGTAAATCACCTACAGAACAATCACTGTCCAATTATTAAAAGACTGACCGTAAATCACCTACAGAACAATCACTGTCCAATTATTAAAGGACTGACCATAAATCACCTGCAGAACAATCACTGTCCAATTATTAAAGGATTGACCGTAAATCACCTACAGAACAATCACTGTCCAATTATTAAAAGACTGACCGTAAATCACCTCCAGAACAATCACTATCCAATTATTAAAGGACTGACCGTAAATCACCTACAGAACAATCACTGTCCAATTATTAAAGGACTGACCGTAAATCACCTACAGAACAATCACTGTCCAATTATTAAAGGACTGACCGTAAATCACCTACAGAACAATCACTGTCCTATTATTAAAGGACTGACCATAAATCACCGAAAGAACAATCACTGTCCAATTATTAAAGGACTGACCGTAAATCACCTACAGAACAATCACTATCCAATTATTAAAGGACTGACCGTAAATCACCTACAGAACAATCACTGTCCAATTATTAAAGGACTGACCGTAAATCAACTACAGAACAATCACTGTCCTATTATTAAAGGACTGACCATAAATCACCGACAGAACAAACACTGTCCAATTATTAAAGGACTGACCGTAAATCACCTACAGAACAATCACTGTCCAATTATTAAAGGACTGACCGTAAATCACCTACAGAACAATCACTGTCCAATTATTAAAGGACTGACCGTAAATCACCTACAGAACAATCACTATCCAATTATTAAAGGACTGACCGTAAATCACCTACAGAACAATCACTGTCCAATTATTAAAGGACTGACCGTAAATCACCTACAGAACAATCACTGTCCTATTATTAAAGGACTGACCGTAAATCACCTACAGAACAATCACTGTCCAATTATTAAAGGACTGACCATAAATCACCGACAGAACAAACACTGTCCAATTATTAAAGGACTGACCGTAAATCACCTACAGAACAATCACTGTCCAATTATTAAAGGACTGACCGTAAATCACCTACAGAACAATCACTATCCAATTATTAAAGGACTGACCGTAAATCACCTACAGAACAATCACTGTCCAACTATTAAAGGACTGACCGTAAATCACCTACAGAACAATCACTGTCCAATTATTAAAGGACTGACCGTAGATCACCTACAGAACAATCACTATCCAATTATTGAAGGACTGACCGTAAATCACCTACAGAACAATCACTATCCAATTATTAAAGGACTGACCGTAAATCACCAACAGAACAATCACTGTCCAATTATTAAAGGACTGACCGTAAATCACCTACAGAACAATCACTGTCCAATTATTAAAGGACTGACCGTAAATCACCTACAGAACAATCACTGTCCAATTATTAAAGGACTGACCGTAAATCACCTACAGAACAATCACTGTCCAATTATTAAAGGACTGACCGTAAATCACCTACAGAACAATCACTGTCCTATTATTAAAGGACTGACCATAAATCACCGACAGAACAAACACTGTCCAATTATTAAAGGACTGACCGTAAATCACCTACAGAACAATCACTGTCCAATTATTAAAGGACTGACCGTAAATCACCTACAGAACAATCACTGTCCAATTATTAAAGGACTGACCGTAAATCACCTACAGAACAATCACTGTCCAATTATTAAAGGACTGACCGTAAATCACCTACAGAACAATCACTGTCCAATTATTAATGGACTGACCATAAATCACCGACAGAACAAACACTGTCCAATTATTAAAGGACTGACCGTAAATCACCTACAGAACAATCACTGTCCAATTATTAAAGGACTGACCGTAAATCACCTACAGAACAATCACTATCCAATTATTAAAGGACTGACCGTAAATCACCTACAGAACAATCACTGTCCAACTATTAAAGGACTGACCGTAAATCACCTACAGAACAATCACTGTCCAATTATTAAAGGACTGACCGTAGATCACCTGCAGAACAATCACTATCCAATTATTGAAGGACTGACCGTAAATCACCTACAGAACAATCACTATCCAATTATTAAAGGACTGACCGTAAATCACCTACAGAACAATCACTGTCCAATTATTAAAGAACTGACCGTAAATCACCTACAGAACAATCACTGTCCAATTATTAAAGGACTGACCGTAAATCACCTACAGAACAATCACTGTCCTATTATGAAAGGACTGACCGTAAATCACCTACAGAACAATCACTGTCCAATTATTAAAGGACTGACCGTAAATCACCTACAGAACAATCACTGTCCAATTATTAAAGGATTGACCGTAAATCACCTACAGAACAATCACTGTCCAATTATTAAAGGACTGACCGTAAATCACCTACAGAACAATCACTATCCAATTATTAAAGGACTGACCGTAAATCACCTACAGAACAATCACTGTCCAACTATTAAAGGACTGACCGTAAATCACCTACAGAACAATCACTGTCCAATTATTAAAGGACTGACCGTAGATCACCTACAGAACAATCACTATCCAATTATTGAAGGACTGACCGTAAATCACCTACAGAACAATCACTATCCAATTATTAAAGGACTGACCGTAAATCACCAACAGAACAATCACTATCCAATTATTAAAGGACTGACCGTAAATCACCTACAGAACAATCACTGTCCAATTATTAAAGGACTGACAGTAAATCAGCTTCAGAACAATCACTGTCCAATTATTAAAGGACTGACCGTAAATCACCTACAGAACAATCACTGTCAATTATTAAAGGACTGACAGTAAATCACCTACAGAACAATTACTATCCAATTATTAAAGGACTGACTGTAAATCACCGACAGAACAATCACTGTCCAATTATTAAAGGACTGACCGTAAATCACCTTCAGAACAATCACTGTCCAATTATTAAAGGACTGACCGTAAATCACCTTCAGAACAATCACTGTCCAATTATTAAAGGACTGACCGTAAATCACCTACAGAACAATCACTGTCCAATTATTAAAGGACTGACCGTAAATCACCTACAGAACAATTACTATCCAATTATTAAAGGAATGACCGTAAATCACCTACAGAACAATTACTATCCAATTATTAAAGGACTGACCGTAAATCACCTACAGAACAATCACTGCCCAATTATTAAAGGACTGACAGTAAATCACCTTCAGAACAATCACTGTCCAATTATTAAAAGACTGACCGTAAATCACCTCCAGAACAATCACTATCCAGTTATTAAAGGACTGACCGTAAATCACCTACAGAACAATCACTGTCCAATTATTAAAGGACTGACCGTAAATCACCTACAGAACAATCACTGTCCAATTATTAAAGGACTGACCGTAAATCACCTACAGAACAATCACTGTCCAATTATTAAAGGACTGACCGTAAATCACCTACAGAACAATCACTGTCCAATTATTAAAGGACTGACCGTAAATCACCTACAGAACAATCACTGTCCTATTATTAAAGGACTGACCGTAAATCACCTACAGAACAATCACTGTCCAATTATTAAAGGACTGACCGTAAATCACCTACAGAACAATCACTGTCCAATTATTAAAGGACTGACCGTAAATCACCTACAGAACAATCACTGTCCTATTATTAAAGGACTGACCGTAAATCACCTACAGAACAATCACTGTCCAATTATTAAAGGACTGACCGTAAATCACCTACAGAACAATCACTGTCCAATTATTAAAGGACTGACCGTAAACCACCTACAGAACAATCACTGTCCAATTATTAAAGGACTGACCGTGAATCACCTACAGAACAATCACTGTCCAATTATTAAAGGACTGACCGTAAATCACCTACAGAACAATCACTGTCCAATTATTAAAGGACTGACCGTAAATCACCTTCAGAACAATCACTGTCCAATTATTAAAGGACTGACCGTAAATCACCTACAGAAAAATAACTATCCAATTATTAAAGGACTGACCGTAAATCACCTACAGAACAATCACTGTCTAATTATTAAAAGACTGACCGTAAATCACCTACAGAACAATCAATGTCCAATTATTAAAGGACTGACCATAAATCACCTGCAGAACAATCACTGTCCAATTATTAAAGGACTGACCGTAAATCACCTACAGAACAATCACTGTCCAATTATTAAAAGACTGACCGTAAATCACCTCCAGAACAATCACTATCCAATTATTAAAGGACTGACCGTAAATCACCTACAGAACAATCACTGTCCAATTATTAAAGGACTGACCGTAAATCACCTACAGAACAATCACTGTCCAATTATTAAAGGACTGACCGTAAATCACCTACAGAACAATCACTGTCCAATTATTAAAGGACTGACCGTAAATCACCTGCAGAACAATCACTGTCCAATTATTAAAGGACTGACCGTAAATCACCTACAGAACAATCACTGTCCAATTATTAAAAGACTGACCGTAAATCACCTCCAGAACAATCACTATCCAATTATTAAAGGACTGACCGTAAATCACCTACAGAACAATCACTGTCCAATTATTAAAGGACTGACCGTAAATCACCTACAGAACAATCACTGTCCAATTATTAAAGGACTGACCGTAAATCACCTACAGAACAATCACTGTCCAATTATTAAAGGACTGACCGTAAATCACCTACAGAACAATCACTGTCCAATTATTAAAGGACTGACCGTAAATCACCTACAGAACAATCACTGTCCTATTATTAAAGGACTGACCGTAAATCACCTACAGAACAATCACTGTCCAATTATTAAAGGACTGACCGTAAATCACCTACAGAACAATCACTGTCCAATTATTAAAGGACTGACCGTAAATCACCTACAGAACAATCACTGTCCTATTATTAAAGGACTGACCGTAAATCACCTACAGAACAATCACTGTCCAATTATTAAAGGACTGACCGTAAATCACCTACAGAACAATCACTGTCCAATTATTAAAGGACTGACCGTAAACCACCTACAGAACAATCACTGTCCAATTATTAAAGGACTGACCGTGAATCACCTACAGAACAATCACTGTCCAATTATTAAAGGACTGACCGTAAATCACCTACAGAACAATCACTGTCCAATTATTAAAGGACTGACCGTAAATCACCTTCAGAACAATCACTGTCCAATTATTAAAGGACTGACCGTAAATCACCTACAGAAAAATAACTATCCAATTATTAAAGGACTGACCGTAAATCACCTACAGAACAATCACTGTCCAATTATTAAAAGACTGACCGTAAATCACCTACAGAACAATCACTGTCCAATTATTAAAGGACTGACCATAAATCACCTGCAGAACAATCACTGTCCAATTATTAAAGGACTGACCGTAAATCACCTACAGAACAATCACTGTCCAATTATTAAAAGACTGACCGTAAATCACCTCCAGAACAATCACTATCCAATTATTAAAGGACTGACCGTAAATCACCTACAGAACAATCACTGTCCAATTATTAAAGGACTGACCGTAAATCACCTACAGAACAATCACTGTCCAATTATTAAAGGACTGACCGTAAATCACCTACAGAACAATCACTGTCCAATTATTAAAGGACTGACCGTAAATCACCTACAGAACAATCACTGTCCAATTATTAAAGGACTGACCGTAAATCACCTACAGAACAATCACTGTCCTATTATTAAAGGACTGACCGTAAATCACCTACAGAACAATCACTGTCCAATTATTAAAGGACTGACCGTAAATCACCTACAGAACAATCACTGTCCAATTATTAAAGGACTGACCGTAAATCACCTACAGAACAATCACTGTCCTATTATTAAAGGACTGACCGTAAATCACCTACAGAACAATCACTGTCCAATTATTAAAGGACTGACCATAAATCACCGACAGAACAAACACTGTACAATTATTAAAGGACTGACCGTAAATCACCTACAGAACAATCACTGTCCAATTATTAAAGGTCTGACCGTAAATCACCTACAGAACAATCACTATCCAATTATTAAAGGACTGACCGTAAATCACCTACAGAACAATCACTGTCCAACTATTAAAGGACTGACCGTAAATCACCTACAGAACAATCACTGTCCAATTATTAAAGGACTGACCGTAAATCACCTACAGAACAATCACTATCCAATTATTGAAGGACTGACCGTAAATCACCTACAGAACAATCACTATCCAATTATTAAAGGACTGACCGTAAATCACCAACAGAACAATCACTATCCAATTATTAAAGGACTGACCGTAAATCACCTACAGAACAATCACTGTCCAATTATTAAAGGACTGACCGTAAATCACCTACAGAACAATCACTGTCCAATTATTAAAGGACTGACCGTAAATCACCTACAGAACAATCACGATCCAATTATTGAAGGACTGACCGTAAATCACCTACAGAACAATCACTATCCAATTATTAAAGGACTGACCGTAAATCACCTACAGAACAATCACTATCCAATTATTAAAGGACTGACCGTAAATCACCTACAGAACAATCACTGTCCAATTATTAAAGGACTGACCGTAAATCACCTACAGAACAATCACTGTCCAATTATTAAAGGACTGACCGTAAATCACCTACAGAACAATCACTGTCCTATTATTAAAGGACTGACCGTAAATCACCTACAGAACAATCACTGTCCTATTATTAAAGGACTGACCGTAAATCACCTACAGAACAATCACTGTCCAATTATTGAAGGACTGACCGTAAATCACCTACAGAACAATCACTGTCCAATTATTAAAGGACTGACCATAAATCACCTACAGAACAATCACTGTCCAATTATTAAAGGACTGACCGTAAATCACCTACAGAACAATCACTGTCCAATTATTAAAGGACTGACCGTAAATCACCTACAGAACAATCACTATCCAATTATTAAAGGACTGACTGTAAATCACCTACAGAACAATCACTATCCAATTATTAAAGGACTGACCGTAAATCACCTACAGAACAATCACTGTCCAATTATTAAAGGACTGACCGTAAATCACCTACAGAACAATCACGGTCCAATTATTAAAGGACTGACCGTAAATCACCTACAGAACAATCACTGTCCAATTATTAAAGGACTGACCGTAAATCACCGACAGAACAATCACTGTCCAATTATTGAAGGACTGACCATAAATCACCTACAGAACAATCACTGTCCAATTATTAAAGGACTGACCGTAAATCACCGACAGAACAATCACTGTCCAATTATTAAAGGACTGACCGTAAATCACCGACAGAACAATCACTGTCCAATTATTGAAGGACTGACCATAAATCACCTACAGAACAATCACTGTCCAATTATTAAAGGACTGACCGTAAATCACCTACAGAACAATCTCTGTCCAATTATTAAAGGACTGACCGTAAATCACCGACAGAACAATCACTGTCCAATTATTGAAGGACTGACCATAAATCACCTACTGAACAATCACTGTCCAATTATTAAAGGACTGACCGTAAATCACCTACAGAACAATCACTGTCCAATTATTAAAGGACTGACCGTAAATCACCTACAGAACAATCACTATCCAATTATTGAAGGACTGACCGTAAATCACCTACAGAACAATCACTGTCCAATTATTAAAGGACTGACCGTAAATCACGGACAGAACAATCACTGTCCAATTATTGAAGGACTGACCGTAAATCACCTACAGAACAATCACTGTCCAATTATTAAAGGACTGACCGTAAATCACCTACAGAACAATCACTGTCCAATTATTAAAGGACTGACTGTAAATCACCTACAGAACAATCACTGTCCAATTATTAAAGGACTGAACGTAAATCACCTACAGAATAATCACTGTCCAATTATTAAAGGACTGAACGTAAATCACCTACAGAACAATCACTGTCCAATTATTAAAGGACTGACCGTAAATCACCGACAGAACAATCACTGTCCAATTATTGAAGGACTGACCGTAAATCACCTACAGAACAATCACTGTCCAATTATTAAAGGACTGACCATAAATCACCGGCAGAACAATCACTGTCCAATTATTAAAGGACTGACCGTAAATCACCTACAGAACAATCACTGTCCAATTATTAAAGGACTGACCGTAAATCACCGACAGAACAATCACTGTCCAATTATTGAAGGACTGACCGTAAATCACCTACAGAACAATCACTGTCCAATTATTAAAGGACTGACTGTAAATCAACGACAGAACAATCACTGTCCAATTATTGAAGGACTGACCGTAAATCACCTACAGAACAATCACTATCCAATTATTAAAGGACTGACCGTAAATCACCTACAGAACAATCACTGTCCAATTATTAAAGGACTGACCGTAAATCACCGACAGAACAATCACTGTCCAATTATTGAAGGACTGACCGTAAATCACCTACAGAACAATCACTGTCCAATTATTAAAGGACTGACCGTAAATCACCTACAGAACAATCACTGTCCAATTATTAAAGGACTGACCGTAAATCACCTACAGAACAATCACTATCCAATTATTGAAGGACTGACCGTAAATCACCTACAGAACAATCACTGTCCAATTATTAAAGGACTGACCGTAAATCACCGACAGAACAATCACTTTCCAATTATTGAAGGACTGACCGTAAATCACCTACAGAACAATCACTGTCCAATTATTAAAGGACTGACCGTAAATCACCTACAGAACAATCACTGTCCAATTATTGAAGGACTGACCGTAAATCACCTACAGAACAATCACTGTCCAATTATTAAAGGACTGACCGTAAATCACCTACAGAACAATCACTGTCCAATTATTAAAGGACTGACTGTAAATCACCTACAGAACAATCACTGTCCAATTATTAAAGGACTGACTGTAAATCACCTACAGAACAATCACTGTCCAATTATTAAAGGACTGACCGTAAATCACCGACAGAACAATCACTATCCAATTATTGAAGGACTGACCGTAAATCACCTACAGAACAATCACTGTCCAATTATTAAAGGACTGAACGTAAATCACCTACAGAATAATCACTGTCCAATTATTAAAGGACTGAACGTAAATCACCTACAGAACAATCACTGTCCAATTATTAAAGGACTGAACGTAAATCACCTACAGAACAATCACTGTCCAATTATTAAAGGACTGACCGTAAATCACCTACAGAACAATCACTGTCCAATTATTAAAGGACTGACTGTAAATCACCGACAGAACAATCACTGTCCAATTATTGAAGGACTGACCGTAAATCACCTACAGAACAATCACTGTCCAATTATTAAAGGACTGACAGTAAATCACCTACAGAACAATCACTGTCCAATTATTAAAGGACTGACCGTAAATCACCGAAAGAACAATCACTGTCCAATTATTAAAGGACTGACCGTAAATCACCTACAGAACAATCACTGTCCAATTATTGAAGGACTGACCGTAAATCACCGACAGAACAATCACTGTCCAATTATTGAAGGACTGACCGTAAATCACCGAAAGAACAATCACTGTCCAATTATTGAAGGACTGACCGTAAATCACCTACAGAACAATCACTGTCCAATTATTAAAGGACTGACCGTAAATCACCGAAAGAACAATCACTGTCCAATTATTAAAGGACTGACCGTAAATCACCTACAGAACAATCACTGTCCAATTATTGAAGGACTGACCGTAAATCACCGACAGAACAATCACTGTCCAATTATTGAAGGACTGACCGTAAATCACCGAAAGAACAATCACTGTCCAATTATTGAAGGACTGACCGTAAATCACCTACAGAACAATCACTGTCCAATTATTAAAGGACTGACCGTAAATCACCGACAGAACAATCACTGTCCAATTATTAAAGGACTGACCGTAAATCACCGACAGAACAATCACTGTCCAATTATTGAAGGACTGACCATAAATCACCTACAGAACAATCACTGTCCAATTATTAAAGGACTGACCGTAAATCACCGACAGAACAATCACTGTCCAATTATTAAAGGACTGACTGTAAATCACCGACAGAACAATCACTGTCCAATTATTGAAGGACTGACCATAAATCACCTACAGAACAATCACTGTCCAATTATTAAAGGACTGACCGTAAATCACCTACAGAACAATCACTGTCCAATTATTAAAGGACTGACCGTAAATCACCGACAGAACAATCACTGTCCAATTATTGAAGGACTGACCATAAATCACCTACTGAACAATCACTGTCCAATTATTAAAGGACAGACCGTAAATCACCTACAGAACAATCACTGTCCAATTATTAAGGGACTGACCGTAAATCACCTACAGAACAATCACTGTCCAATTATTAAAGGACTGACCGTAAATCACCGACAGAACAATCACTGTCCAATTATTGAAGGACTGACCAAAAATCACCTACTGAACAATCACTGTCCAATTATTAAGGGACTGACCGTAAATCACCTACAGAACAATCACTGTCCAATTATTAAAGGACTGACCGTAAATCACCTACAGAACAATCACTGTCCAATTATTAAAGGACTGACCGTAAATCACCGACAGAACAATCACTGTCCAATTATTGAAGGACTGACCATAAATCACCTACTGAACAATCACTGTCCAATTATTAAAGGACTGACCGTAAATCACCTACAGAACAATCACTGTCCAATTATTAAAGGACTGACCGTAAATCACCTACAGAACAATCACTGTCCAATTATTGAAGGACTGACCGTAAATCACCTACAGAACAATCACTGTCCAATTATTAAAGGACTGACCGTAAATCACCGACAGAACAATCACTGTCCAATTATTGAAGGACTGACCGTAAATCACCTACAGAACAATCACTGTCCAATTATTAAAGGACTGACCGTAAATCACCTACAGAACAATCACTGTCCAATTATTAAAGGACTGACCATAAATCACCTACAGAACAATCACTGTCCAATTATTAAAGGACTGACTGTAAATCACCTACAGAACAATCACTGTCCAATTATTAAAGGACTGAACGTAAATCACCTACAGAATAATCACTGTCCAATTATTAAAGGACTGAACGTAAATCACCTACAGAACAATCACTGTCCAATTATTAAAGGACTGACCGTAAATCTTCTACAGAACAATCACTGTCCAATTATTAAAGGACTGACCGTAAATCACCGACAGAACAATCACTGTCCAATTATTGAAGGACCGACCGTAAATCACCTACAGAACAATCACTGTCCAATTATTAAAGGACTGACCGTAAATCACCGACAGAACAATCACTGTCCAATTATTGAAGGACTGACCGTAAATCACCTACAGAACAATCACTGTCCAATTATTAAAGGACTGACCGTAAATCACCGACAGAACAATCACTGTCCAATTATTAAAGGACTGACCGTAAATCACCTACAGAACAATCACTGTCCAATTATTGAAGGACTGACCGTAAATCACCGACAGAACAATCACTGTCCAATTATTAAAGGACTGACCGTAAATCACCTACAGAACAATCACTGTCCAATTATTAAAGGACTGACCATAAATCACCTACAGAACAATCACTGTCCAATTATTAAAGGACTGACCATAAATCACCTACTGAACAATCACTGTCCAATTATTAAAGGACTGACCGTAAATCACCTACAGAACAATCACTGTCCAATTATTGAAGGACTGACCGTAAATCACCGACAGAACAATCACTGTCCAATTATTAAAGGACTGACCGTAAATCACCTACAGAACAATCACTGTCCAATTATTAAAGGACTGACCATAAATCACCTAAAGAACAATCACTGTCCAATTATTAAAGGACTGACCATAAATCACCTACAGAACAATCACTGTCCAATTATTAAAGGACTGACCATAAATCACCTACTGAACAATCACTGTCCAATTATTAAAGGACTGACCGTAAATCACCTACAGAACAATCACTGTCCAATTATTAAAGGACTGACCGTAAATCACCTACAGAACAATCACTATCCAATTATTGAAGGACTGACCGTAAATCACCTACAGAACAATCACTGTCCAATTATTAAAGGACTGACCGTAAATCACCGACAGAACAATCACTGTCCAATTATTGAAGGACTGACCGAAAATCACCTACAGAACAATCACTGTCCAATTATTAAAGGACTGACCGTAAATCACCTACAGAACAATCACTGTCCAATTATTAAAGGACTGACTGTAAATCACCGACAGAACAATCACTGTCCAATTATTGAAGGACTGAACGTAAATCACCTACAGAACAATCACTGTCCAATTATTAAAGGACTGACCGTAAATCACCGACAGAACAATCACTGTCCAATTATTGAAGGACTGACCGTAAATCACCTACAGAACAATCACTGTCCAATTACTAAAGGACTGACCGTAAATCACCGAAAGAACAATCACTGTCAATTATTAAAGGACTGACCGTAAATCACCGACAGAACAATCACTGTCCAATTATTGAAGGACTGACCGTAAATCACCGACAGAACAATCACTGTCCAATTATTTAAGGACTGACCGTAAATCACCGAAAGAACAATCACTGTCCAATTATTAAAGGACTGACCGTAAATCACCTACAGAACAATCACTGTCCAATTATTAAAGGACTGACCGTAAATCACCGACAGAACAATCACTGTCCAATTATTGAAGGACTGACCATAAATCACCTACTGAACAATCACTGTCCAATTATTAAAGGACTGACCGTAAATCACCTACAGAACAATCACTGTCCAATTATTAAAGGACTGACCGTAAATCACCTACAGAACAATCACTGTCCAATTATTGAAGGACTGACCGTAAATCACCTACAGAACAATCACTGTCCAATTATTAAAGGACTGACCGTAAATCACCGACAGAACAATCACTGTCCAATTATTGAAGGACTGACCGTAAATCACCTACAGAACAATCACTGTCCAATTATTAAAGGACTGACCGTAAATCACCTACAGAACAATCACTGTCCAATTATTAAAGGACTGACTGTAAATCACCTACAGAACAATCACTGTCCAATTATTAAAGGACTGAACGTAAATCACCTACAGAATAATCACTGTCCAATTATTAAAGGACTGAACGTAAATCACCTACAGAACAATTACTGTCCAATTATTAAAGGACTGACCGTAAATCACCTACAGAACAATCACTGTCCAATTATTAAAGGACTGACCGTAAATCACCGACAGAACAATCACTGTCCAATTATTGAAGGACCGACCGTAAATCACCTACAGAACAATCACTGTCCAATTATTAAAGGACTGACCGTAAATCACCGACAGAACAATCACTGTCCAATTATTGAAGGACTGACCGTAAATCACCTACAGAACAATCACTGTCCAATTATTAAAGGACTGACCGTAAATCACCGACAGAACAATCACTGTCCAATTATTAAAGGACTGACCGTAAATCACCTACAGAACAATCACTGTCCAATTATTGAAGGACTGACCGTAAATCACCGACAGAACAATCACTGTCCAATTATTAAAGGACTGACCGTAAATCACCTACAGAACAATCACTGTCCAATTATTAAAGGACTGACCATAAATCACCTACTGAACAATCACTGTCCAATTATTAAAGGACTGACCGTAAATCACCTACAGAACAATCACTGTCCAATTATTAAAGGACTGACCGTAAATCACCTACAGAACAATCACTATCCAATTATTGAAGGACTGACCGTAAATCACCTACAGAACAATCACTGTCCAATTATTAAAGGACTGACCGTAAATCACCGACAGAACAATCACTGTCCAATTATTGAAGGACTGACCATAAATCACCTACTGAACAATCACTGTCCAATTATTAAAGGACAGACCATAAATCACCTACAGAACAATCACTGTCCAATTATTAAAGGACTGACCGTAAATCACCGACAGAACAATCACTGTCCAATTATTGAAGGACTGACCGTAAATCACCTACAGAACAATCACTGTCCAATTATTAAGGGACTGACCGTAAATCACCGACAGAACAATCACTGTCCAATTATTGAAGGACTGACCATAAATCACCTACTGAACAATCACTGTCCAATTATTAAAGGACAGACCATAAATCACCTACAGAACAATCACTGTCCAATTATTAAAGGACTGACCGTAAATCACCGACAGAACAATCACTGTCCAATTATTGAAGGACTGACCGTAAATCACCTACAGAACAATCACTGTCCAATTATTAAAGGACTGACCGTAAATCACCTACAGAACAATCACTGTCCAATTATTAAGGGACTGACCGTAAATCACCTACAGAACAATCACTGTCCAATTATTAAAGGACTGACCGTAAATCACCGACAGAACAATCACTGTCCAATTATTGAAGGACTGACCGTAAATCACCTACAGAACAATCACTGTCCAATTATTAAAGGACTGACCGTAAATCACCGACAGAACAATCACTGTCCAATTATTAAAGGACTGACCGTAAATCACCTACAGAACAATCACTGTCCAATTATTGAAGGACTGACCGTAAATCACCGACAGAACAATCACTGTCCAATTATTAAAGGACTGACCGTAAATCACCTACAGAACAATCACTGTCCAATTATTAAAGGACTGACCATAAATCACCTACTGAACAATCACTGTCCAATTATTAAAGGACTGACCGTAAATCACCTACAGAACAATCACTGTCCAATTATTAAAGGACTGACCGTAAATCACCTACAGAACAATCACTATCCAATTATTGAAGGACTGACCGTAAATCACCTACAGAACAATCACTGTCCAATTATTAAAGGACTGACCGTAAATCACCGACAGAACAATCACTGTCCAATTATTGAAGGACTGACCATAAATCACCTACTGAACAATCACTGTCCAATTATTAAAGGACAGACCGTAAATCACCTACAGAACAATCACTGTCCAATTATTAAGGGACTGACCGTAAATCACCTACAGAACAATCACTGTCCAATTATTAAAGGACTGACCGTAAATCACCGACAGAACAATCACTGTCCAATTATTGAAGGACTGACCAAAAATCACCTACTGAACAATCACTGTCCAATTATTAAGGGACTGACCGTAAATCACCTACAGAACAATCACTGTCCAATTATTAAAGGACTGACCGTAAATCACCTACAGAACAATCACTGTCCAATTATTAAAGGACTGACCGTAAATCACCGACAGAACAATCACTGTCCAATTATTGAAGGACTGACCATAAATCACCTACTGAACAATCACTGTCCAATTATTAAAGGACTGACCGTAAATCACCTACAGAACAATCACTGTCCAATTATTAAAGGACTGACCGTAAATCACCTACAGAACAATCACTGTCCAATTATTGAAGGACTGACCGTAAATCACCTACAGAACAATCACTGTCCAATTATTAAAGGACTGACCGTAAATCACCGACAGAACAATCACTGTCCAATTATTGAAGGACTGACCGTAAATCACCTACAGAACAATCACTGTCCAATTATTAAAGGACTGACCGTAAATCACCTACAGAACAATCACTGTCCAATTATTAAAGGACTGACTGTAAATCACCTACAGAACAATCACTGTCCAATTATTAAAGGACTGAACGTAAATCACCTACAGAATAATCACTGTCCAATTATTAAAGGACTGAACGTAAATCACCTACAGAACAATCACTGTCCAATTATTAAAGGACTGACCGTAAAACACCTACAGAACAATCACTGTCCAATTATTAAAGGACTGACCGTAAATCACCGACAGAACAATCACTGTCCAATTATTGAAGGACCGACCGTAAATCACCTACAGAACAATCACTGTCCAATTATTAAAGGACTGACCGTAAATCACCGACAGAACAATCACTGTCCAATTATTGAAGGACTGACCGTAAATCACCTACAGAACAATCACTGTCCAATTATTAAAGGACTGACCGTAAATCACCGACAGAACAATCACTGTCCAATTATTAAAGGACTGACCGTAAATCACCTACAGAACAATCACTGTCCAATTATTGAAGGACTGACCGTAAATCACCGACAGAACAATCACTGTCCAATTATTAAAGGACTGACCGTAAATCACCTACAGAACAATCACTGTCCAATTATTAAAGGACTGACCATAAATCACCTACAGAACAATCACTGTCCAATTATTAAAGGACTGACCATAAATCACCTACTGAACAATCACTGTCCAATTATTAAAGGACTGACCGTAAATCACCTACAGAACAATCACTGTCCAATTATTAAAGGACTGACCGTAAATCACCTACAGAACAATCACTATCCAATTATTGAAGGACTGACCGTAAATCACCTACAGAACAATCACTGTCCAATTATTAAAGGACTGACCGTAAATCACCGACAGAACAATCACTGTCCAATTATTGAAGGACTGACCGAAAATCACCTACAGAACAATCACTGTCCAATTATTAAAGGACTGACCGTAAATCACCTACAGAACAATCACTGTCCAATTATTAAAGGACTCACTGTAAATCACCGACAGAACAATCACTGTCCAATTATTGAAGGACTGAACGTAAATCACCTACAGAACAATCACTGTCCAATTATTAAAGGACTGACCGTAAATCACCTACAGAACAATCACTGTCCAATTATTGAAGGACTGACCGTAAATCACCTACAGAACAATCACTGTCCAATTACTAAAGGACTGACCGTAAATCACCGAAAGAACAATCACTGTCAATTATTAAAGGACTGACCGTAAATCACCGACAGAACAATCACTGTCCAATTATTGAAGGACTGACCGTAAATCACCGACAGAACAATCACTGTCCAATTATTGAAGGACTGACCGTAAATCACCGAAAGAACAATCACTGTCCAATTATTAAAGGACTGACCGTAAATCACCTACAGAACAATCACTGTCCAATTATTAAAGGACTGACCGTAAATCACCGACAGAACAATCACAGTCCAATTATTGAAGGACTGACCATAAATCACCTACTGAACAATCACTGTCCAATTATTAAAGGACTGACCGTAAATCACCTACAGAACAATCACTGTCCAATTATTAAAGGACTGACCGTAAATCACCTACAGAACAATCACTGTCCAATTATTGAAGGACTGACCGTAAATCACCTACAGAACAATCACTGTCCAATTATTAAAGGACTGACCGTAAATCACCGACAGAACAATCACTGTCCAATTATTGAAGGACTGACCGTAAATCACCTACAGAACAATCACTGTCCAATTATTAAAGGACTGACCGTAAATCACCTACAGAACAATCACTGTCCAATTATTAAAGGACTGACTGTAAATCACCTACAGAACAATCACTGTCCAATTATTAAAGGACTGAACGTAAATCACCTACAGAATAATCACTGTCCAATTATTAAAGGACTGAACGTAAATCACCTACAGAACAATCACTGTCCAATTATTAAAGGACTGACCGTAAATCACCTACAGAACAATCACTGTCCAATTATTAAAGGACTGACCGTAAATCACCGACAGAACAATCACTGTCCAATTATTTAAGGACCGACCGTAAATCACCTACAGAACAATCACTGTCCAATTATTAAAGGACTGACCGTAAATCACCGACAGAACAATCACTGTCCAATTATTGAAGGACTGACCGTAAATCACCTACAGAACAATCACTGTCCAATTATTAAAGGACTGACCGTAAATCACCGACAGAACAATCACTGTCCAATTATTAAAGGACTGACCGTAAATCACCTACAGAACAATCACTGTCCAATTATTGAAGGACTGACCGTAAATCACCGACAGAACAATCACTGTCCAATTATTAAAGGACTGACCGTAAATCACCTACAGAACAATCACTGTCCAATTATTAAAGGACTGACCATAAATCACCTACAGAACAATCACTGTCCAATTATTAAAGGACTGACCATAAATCACCTACTGAACAATCACTGTCCAATTATTAAAGGACTGACCGTAAATCACCTACAGAACAATCACTGTCCAATTATTAAAGGACTGACCGTAAATCACCTACAGAACAATCACTATCCAATTATTGAAGGACTGACCGTAAATCACCTACAGAACAATCACTGTCCAATTATTAAAGGACTGACCGTAAATCACCGACAGAACAATCACTGTCCAATTATTGAAGGACTGACCGAAAATCACCTACAGAACAATCACTGTCCAATTATTAAAGGACTGACCGTAAATCACCTACAGAACAATCACTGTCCAATTATTAAAGGACTGACTGTAAATCACCGACAGAACAATCACTGTCCAATTATTGAAGGACTGAACGTAAATCACCTACAGAACAATCACTGTCCAATTATTAAAGGACTGACCGTAAATCACCGACAGAACAATCACTGTCCAATTATTGAAGGACTGACCGTAAATCACCTACAGAACAATCACTGTCCAATTACTAAAGGACTGACCGTAAATCACCGAAAGAACAATCACTGTCAATTATTAAAAGACTGACCGTAAATCACCTACAGAACAATCACTGTCCAATTATTGAAGGACTGACCGTAAATCACCGACAGAACAATCACTGTCCAATTATTGAAGGACTGACCGTAAATCACCGAAAGAACAATCACTGTCCAATTATTAAAGGACTGACCGTAAATCACCGAAAGAACAATCACTGTCCAATTATTAAAGGACTGACCGTAAATCACCGACAGAACAATCACTGTCCAATTATTAAAGGACTGACCGTAAATCACCTACAGAACAATCACTGTCCAATTATTAAAGGACTGACCGTAAATCACCTACTGAACAATCACTGTCCAATTATTAAAGGACTGACCGTAAATCACCTACAGAACAATCACTGTCCAATTATTAAAGGACTGACCGTAAATCACCTACAGAACAATCACTATCCAATTATTGAAGGACTGACCGTAAATCACCTACAGAACAATCACTGTCCAATTATTAAAGGACTGACCGTAAATCACCGACAGAACAATCACTGTCCAATTATTGAAGGACTGACCGTAAATCACCTACAGAACAATCACTGTCCAATTATTAAAGGACTGACCGTAAATCACCTACAGAACAATCACTGTCCAATTATTAAAGGACTGACTGTAAATCACCTACAGAACAATCACTGTCCAATTATTAAAGGACTGAACGTAAATCACCTACAGAATAATCACTGTCCAATTATTAAAGGACTGAACGTAAATCACCTACAGAACAATCACTGTCCAATTATTAAAGGACTGACCGTAAATCACCTACAGAACAATCACTGTCCAATTATTAAAGGACTGACCGTAAATCACCGACAGAACAATCACTGTCCAATTATTGAAGGACTGACCGTAAATCACCTACAGAACAATCACTGTCCAATTATTAAAGGACTGACCGTAAATCACCGACAGAACAATCACTGTCCAATTATTGAAGGACTGACCGTAAATCACCTACAGAACAATCACTGTCCAATTATTAAAGGACTGACCGTAAATCACCGAAAGAACAATCACTGTCCAATTATTAAAGGACTGACCGTAAATCACCGACAGAACAATCACTGTCCAATTATTGAAGGACTGACCGTAAATCACCGACAGAACAATCACTGTCCAATTATTGAAGGACTGACCGTAAATCACCGAAAGAACAATCACTGTCCAATTATTAAAGGACTGACCGTAAATCACCGAAAGAACAATCACTGTCCAATTATTAAAGGACTGACCGTAAATCACCGACAGAACAATCACTGTCCAATTATTAAAGGACTGACCGTAAATCACTTACAGAACAATCACTGTCCAATTATTAAAGGACTGACCGTAAATCACCTACAGAACAATCACTGTCCAATTATTAAAGAACTGACCGTAAATCACCGACAGAACAATAACTGTCCAATTATTAAAGGACTGACCGTAAATCACCGGCAGAACAATCACTGTCCAATTATTAAAGGACTGACCGTAAATCACCTACAGAACAATCACTGTCCTATTATTAAAGGACTGACCGTAAATCACCTACAGAACAATCACTGTCCAATTATTAAAGAACTGACCGTAAATCACCGACAGAACAATCACTGTCCAATTATTAAAGGACTGACCGTAAATCACCGGCAGAACAATCACTGTCCAATTATTAAAGAACTGACCGTAAATCACCGACAGAACAATAACTGTCCAATTATTAAAGGACTGACCGTAAATCACCGGCAGAACAATCACTGTCCAATTATTAAAGGACTGACCGTAAATCACCTACAGAACAATCACTGTCCTATTATTAAAGGACTGACCGTAAATCACCTACAGAACAATCACTGTCCAATTATTAAAGAACTGACCGTAAATCACCGACAGAACAATCACTGTCCAATTATTAAAGGACTGACCATAAATCACCGGCAGAACAATCACTGTCCAATTATTAAAGGACTGACCGTAAATCACCGACAGAACAATCACTGTCCAATTATTAAAGGACTGACCGTAAATCACCTGCAGAACAATAACTATCCAAATGTTAAATGTTCCAAGTTTTAGAAGCTTCAGGCGGGATGGAGGGAGATGTAAAAGGTGTGGGGGAGTTGCATTAATGGTTAAGGAGAATATAACAACTGTACTGCAGGAGGACACCTCAGAGGGGTCCTGCAGCGATGCAATATGGGTGGAGCTCAGGAATCGGAAGGATGCAGTCACGATGTTGGGGGTTTACTGCAGGCCTCCCAACAGCCAGCGGGAGGTAGTGGAGCAGATATGCAGACAGAGTTTGGAAAGACGTAAAGATAACAGGGTTGTAGTGGTGGGTGATTTTTACTTCCCCAATATTGACTGGGACTCACTTCGTGCTAGGGGCTTGGATGGGGCAGAATTTGTGAGCAGCATCCAGGAGGGCTTCTTGAAACAGTATATAGATAGTCCAACGAGGGATGGGGCCATTCTGGACCTGGTATTGGGGAAAGAGTCCGGCCAGGTGGTCTAAGTTTCAGTGGGGGAGCATTCCAGGAGTAGTGACCATAATTCCATAAGTATTAAGGTACTTGTGAATAAGGATAAGAGTAGTCCTCGGGTGAAGGTGCTAAATTAGGGGAAGGCTAATTACAACAATATTAGGCAGGAACTGAAGAATTTAGATTGGGGGTGGTTGTTTAAGGGTAAATCAACATCTGACATGTGGGAGTCTTTCAAACGTCAGTTGATTAGAATCCAGGACCAGCATGTTCCTGTGAGCAAGAAAGACAAGTTTGGCAAGTTTCGGGAAGCTTGGATGACAGGGGATATTGCGAGCCTAGTCAAAAAGAAAAAGGAAGCATTTGTAAGGGCTGGAAGGCTAGGAACAGATGAAGCACTTGAGGAATATAAAGACAGTAGGAAGGAACTGAAGCAAGAAGTTAGGAGGGCTAAAAGGGGACATGAAAACTCATTGGCAAACAGGATTAAGGAAAATCCCAAGGCTTTTTATACATATATAAAGAGCAAGAGGGTAACCAGGGAAAGGGTTGGCCCACACAAGGACAGAGATGGGAATCTATGCATGGAGCCAGAGGACATTGGCGAGGTGCTAAGTGAGTACTTTGCATCAGTTTTCACCAAGGAGAAGGACTTGGTGGTTGATGAGTCTAGGGAAGGGAGTGCAGATAGCCACAGCCATCTCATTATCAAAAAGAAGGTGGTGTTGGGTGTCTTGCAAAGCATTAAGGTAGATAAGTCCCCAGGGCCTGATGGGATCTACACTGGAATACTGAAGGAGGCAAGGGAAGAAATTGCTGGGGCTTTGACAGAAATCTTTGCATCCTCATTTGCTACAGGTGAGGTCCCAGAGGACTGGAGAATAGCCAATGTTGTTCCTTTGTTTAAGAAGGGTGGCAAGGATAATCCAGGAAAAAATAAGCCGGTGAGCCTTACGTCAGTGGTAGGGAAACTATTAGAGAGGATTCTTTGGGACAGGATTTACTCCCATTTGGAAACAAATGAACTTATTAGCGAGGAACAGCATGGTTTTGTGAGGGGGAGGTCGTGTCTTACTAATCTGATTGAGTTTTTTGAGGAAGTGACGAAGATGATTGATGAGGGAAGGGTGGTGGATGTTGTCTATATGGACTTTAGTAAAGCCTTTGACAAGGTCCCGCATGGCAGACTGGTGCAAAAGGTGAAGTCACACGGGATCAGAGGTGAGTTGGCAAGATGGATACAGAACTGGCTTGGTCACAGAAGACAGAGGGTAACAGTGGATGGGTGTTTTTCTGAATGGAGGGATGTGACTAGTGGTGTTCCACAAGATTCAGTGCTGGGACCTTTGCTGTTTGTCGTATATATAAATGATTTGGAGGAAAATTTAGCTGGTCTGATTAGTAAGTTTGCGGACGACACAAAGGTTGGCGGAGTTGCGGATAATGATGAGGATTTTCAGAGGATACAGCAGGATATAGATCGGTTGGAGACTTGGGCAGAGAAATGACAGATGGAATTTAATCTGGACAAATGTGAGGTCATACATTTTGGAAGGTCGAATGCAGGTGGGAGGGATGCAGTAAATGACAGAACCCTTAGGAGTATTGACAGGCACAGAGATCTGGGCGTACAGGTCCACATGTCACTGAAAGTGTCAACGCAGGTGGATAAGGTAGTCAAAGCGACATATGGCATGCATGCCTTCATCGGTCGGGGCATAGAGTATAAAAATTGGCACGTCATGTTGCAGCTGTACAGAACCTTATTGCATGCAATTCTGGTCGCCACACTACCAGAAGGACGTGGAGGCTTTGGAGAGGGTAAAGAGGAAGTTTACCAGGATGTTGCCTGGTCTGGAGGGCATTAGCTATGAGGAGAGGGTGGAAAACTCGGATTGTTTTCACTGGAACGATGGAGGTGGAGGGGCGACATGATAGAGGTTTACAAAGTTATGAGCGGCATGGACAGAGTGGATAGTCAGAAGCGTTTTCCCAGAGTGGAAGAATCAGTTACTCGGGGACATAGGTTTAAGGTGCAAGGGGCAAAGTTTATAGCGGATGTGCGAGGCAAGTTTGTTTACACAGAGGGTGCTGAGTGCCTGGGACTTGCTGCCAGGGGAGGTGGTGGAAGCAGATACGACAGCTACATTTAAGAGACATCTTGACAAATATATGAATAGAAGGGAATAGAGGGATATGGGCCCCAGAAGTGCAGAAGGTGTTAGTTTCGGTAGGCATCAAGACCGGCGCAGGCGTAGAGGGCCGAATGGCCTGTTCCTTTGCTGTCCTGTTCTTTGTTCTTTGTTCAATTAAGAAAGGACTGACTGTAAATCATCAACAGAACAATCACCATCTGAAGAACAGGGAACAGTCTATAAAACTCCTGTGAAACCATTTTGAGTTATATATTAAGAGAATGATCATTAATCTACATTGGAGCAGTCTCTGCACCTGTGATGACTGAACGGTTCTCACCTGGTATGGTACTGAGCCCCACATTGTGAACAGGAAAATCGCAGGCTCAATTCCCAGCCTGTGCTGTGTGAGCTGCTTTTATCTGTTGTGATACTGAGCCCCACTTGGTGAACAGGAAGATCCCAGGCTCCAGCTCCAGCCTGTTCTGTGTGAGCTGATTTTTTCTATTGTGATACTGAGCCCACATAGTGAACAGGAAGGTCCGAGGCTCCATCTCCCTCCTGTGTTGTGTAGTACTGAGCTCTATTCTTTATGTGCTTACAAGCTCCATGACCCATCCCATACCGATGCTGAGTTGGCCCCCTGCTCTATTGTATGTTATCAGGGGGTGATCTTACCTCACTGCAGAGTGTATCAAAGGCTGGACTCCTCAATCTCCTGCATCAATACAGCTGCTCATCCAACTTGCTGATGCTTCATGTGGGGACGGGAACAGGACATTCTGCTCAGTCAGGAATTCCCAAACTAACTGCAAGACAGAGAGGCAGCAATTAGACCCACACAATGAGAGGTACATAACCAGTGTGATACTGGGTCACACACAGAGCAGGAAGATCCCAGGATCCATCCCCAGCCTGTGCTGTACTACCCCCCACTCGACCCTCTGTTCACGGTGGGTGATTTTACCTCACTGTGGTGTGTATAAATACTCGATTTATCCATCTCCTGTATCACTGTCAGTGTGTCGTCAATGTCATAGAGTCAGAGTTATACAGCACAGAAACAGGCCCTTCGGCCCATCGTGTCTATGTCGGCCATTAGGCACCTATCTATTCTCATCCCATTATCCAGCATTTGGTCGTAGCCTTGTATTCTATGGCGTTTCAAGTGGTCATCTAAATACTTAAATGTGAGTGTTTCTTCCTGTACCACCTTCTGGCAGTTCGTTGCAGATTCCAACCACCCTCTGGGTGTAAAAATGTTTTCCTCAAATCCCCTTTAAACCTCCTGCCCCTTACCTTAAATCTATGCCACCTGGTTATTGACCCCTTTGATAAAGGAAAATATTTCTTCCTGTCTAATCTGTCAGTGACTCTCAGAATTTTGTATACCTCAATCATGTTGCCACTCAGTCTTCTGCACACTAAGGTAAACAACCCAAGCCTTTTCAGTCGCTCTTCATAGCTGAAATGCTCCAGCCCAGGCAACCTCCTGGTGAATCTCCTCTGCACCCTCTCCAGTGCCATAACATCCTTCCTGTAGTATAGATTGCATTAGGGAAGGTGCAGATGAGATTCACCAGGATGTTGCCTGGCCTGGAGCATTTCAGCTATGTAGACAGACGGGATGAGCTCGGGTTGTTTTCCTTCCAGCAGAGAAGTCTGAGAGGGGATATGATTGAGGTATATGAGGGGCATTGATAGGATAGATAGGAAGAAACATTTTCCCATAGTGGAGGTGTCAATAACCAGGGGATATCGATTTAAGGTTAGGGGCAGGAGATACAGAGGAGATTTGAGGCAAAGTGTTTTCACCCAGAGGGTGGTTGGAATCTGGAACACACTGCCTGAAGAGGTGGTCGAGGCCAGAACACTCAACATTTAAGAAGTATTTAGAAGAGCACTTGAAATGCCATAGTATACAAGGCTACAGGCCAAGTGCTGGAAAATGGGATTAGAATAGATAGGTGCTTGATGGCCGACACAGACACAATGGGCCGAAAGTCCTGCTTCTGAGCTGAATAACTATCACTCTCTGACATTAATAAGGTAGAATTCATTTTCAACCCATATAACTACAAAATCTGACCACATTTTCTGTGAGAAATGATAATTTTAGGTTGTCGTGGAGCAGTCACTGATCGGTTCATTGGACACCTGATTTACAAACAAAGGATTCCTGCTCTGAGACTCTCACCTTACAACATCATATTACTGACAGTCAGATAAACACAACAGTATCAATAGAACACGGTATATTAAAATAGAAATATGAAGGAGGGACAGACAGAACAAACAAATAATGCAATCCCTGTCACTTCAAACATCAAACTGTCTGATTGGACAACCCTGAGACATTGGTGACAATGAGACAGGTAAACTGATCTGTTTAACTGCATGGGTCAGGGTCAATAATGAAAATTCAATTCACTGCAGTGGGAAACAAGTTCCTGCTTCTCAGAAAAACCTGCTTTTTAAAGATAATGTCTCAGAAAATAGAACTTAATCCAACCTCATTCTTTATTATGCTGAATAGTGGATAATAATTTATATCTGAGTTAGTGACTGCAGGGAGAGCCCTTTTTACTGGAACAGTGTCAGCTCAGTGTCAGGTACACACAGATACAGAAATAGATTCTCATCGGTGTACCTGTGGCTCAAAGAGATTCCACAAATCACAGAAATTGAAATCACAACACCACAAATAAGACACTGTCCTCAGAGTAACTCGAGAGAATTCTCCATCATCGGTATCACCTCACATTTCTCTGTATGAAATGTCATCTGTCACGTGTCTGTTCCTCCCACCAGCCTGTCTATATCCTCCTGAAGTCTCTCACTATCCTCTTCACAGTTCACAATAATTCCAAGTTTTGTGTCATGTGTGAATATTAACAATATGTCCTGCCTGGATTATTAATAACTGATCCTAACATCAGTACCTGGGGAACTGCACTATATATCTTCCTCCAGTCTAAATAGTAACAGTTCATCACAACACTCTGTTTCCTCTCACTCAGCCCATTTCCTATCCTTTCTGTATCTCTCCTTTTTATTCCATGGGCTGCAGTTTTGCTGGTAATTCTATTACATGTCACTGAACCAAACACCTTTTGGGAATCCAGATACACCACATCAAACACATTCCCCTCAATAACCCTTCCTGAAACGTACAGCTCGAGCTTATCCAGCTGACCACACTTCATGTAAATGTGTTCAAAGACACAAGATGTACGGGAAATCTATACAGAGCGCAGGAAGATCCCAGCATCCATCCGCAGCCTCTGCTGAGTGAGCACAGGAAGATCCCAGGCTCCATCTCCAGCCTGTGCTGTGAACTATTCTGAGAAAGTGTGGCACTGAATACCAGACACAGAACACAGGAAGATCCCGGGCTCCATCCCCAGCCTGACCTAAGTGAGCTGCTCTCACATAATGTGGTACTGATCCCCATTCTTAGAGCACAGAAAGATCCCAGGCCCCATTCCTGGCCTCTGCTGAGCTAACACCTTGTTGTAACAGTTGTTATCAGTGTATGATCGTCCCTCACTGTGGAGTGGATGGAAGTCTGGAGTTCTCCATCTCCTGCATCACCACCAGCAGCTCATCCAACTTGAGTGTGTGTGATGTGGGGAAAGGATCAGGACATTGTGATCAGTCAGGAACTCCCAGACCCACTGCAAGAGAGAGAGTGGCAGCAATTAGAATCACACAATGAGGGTTAACCACATGGTATGGTACTGAGCCCAATACAGAGGACAGGGAGATCCCAGACTCCATCCACAGCCTCTGATGAGTGAGCTGTTCTCAACCAGTCTGGCACTGAGCCCCACCCAACGAGCACAGGAAGATCCCAAGCTCCATCCCCAGCCTGTGCTGTGTTTCTCCCTACTCTACCCTCTGTTCACGGTGGGTGATTTTACCTCACTGTGGTGTGGAGGAAGACTCAATTTATCCTTCTCAAGTATCAACGTCAGTGTGTCTTCAATGTCATAGAGTGAGAGTTATACAGCACAGAAACAGGCCCTTCGGCCCATCATGTCTGTGCTGCCCAACAGCACCTTTCTATTCCAATCCCATTTTTCCAGCACATGGCCTGTAGCCTTGTATACTATGGCGTTTCAAGTGCTCATCTAAATATTTAATTGTTGTCAGGGTTCCTGCCTCTCCTACCCCTTCAGGCAGTGTATACCAGATTCCAACCACCCTCTGGGAGAAAAATATATTCCTCAAACCCCCTTTAAACCTCTGGCCCCTTACCTTAAATCTATGACCCCTGGTTATTGACCCCTCGGAGAAGGGAAAAAGTTTCTGTCTATCTAACCTATCAAAGCCCCTCCTAATTTGGTTTTCCTCAATCATGTCCACTCTCAGAGTTTTCTGCTTCACGGAAAACATCCCAGCCTTTTCAGTCTCTCTTCATCGCTGAAATGTTCCAGCGACGCAAAATCCTGGTGAATCTCCTCTGACCTTCTGCACTTTCTAGGGTCCTACCATCCATTGTATATTCTCTTGCCTTGTTAGTCCTCCCAAAATGCATTACCTCACACTTCTCAAGATTAAATTACATTTCCCACTGCTCCGCCCATCTTACCAGCCCATCTACATAGTCCTTTAATCTAAGGCTTTCCTCCTCACTATTGACGACACCACTAATTTTCGTGTCATCTGCGAACTTACTGATGATACCTCATACAATCACGTCCAAAATATTAATGTGCACTACAAACAGCAAGGGTCCCAGCACCGATCCATGTGGTACACCACTGGTAACAGGCTTCCAATCGCACAAACAACCCTCACCCATTACCCTCTGCCTCCTGCCACAAAGCCATTTTTGGATTCAATTTGCCAAATTGCCCTGGATCCCATGGGCTCTTACCTTCTTAACCAACCTCCCATGTGGGACCTTATCAAAAGCCTTACTGAAGTCCATGTAGACTACATCAACTGCTTTAACCTCATCTGCACATCTGGTCACCTCCTCGAAAAATTCATATCAAGTTAGTCAGACACGATCTCCCCCTGACAAATCCATAGTGACTATCCCTGATTAATCCCTGCCTCTCCTCGTGGAGATTAATCCTGTCCCTCAGATTTTTTTCCAATAGTTCCCCAACCACTGATGTTAGACTCACTAACCTGTATTTACCTAGTTTATCCCTGCCACCCTTCTTAAATAATGGTACCACATTCGCTGCCCTCTAGTCGTCTGGTACCTCTCCTGTGGCCAAAGAGGGTTTGCAAATTTGTGTCCGAGGCCCTGCAATCTCCTCCCTTGCCTCCGATAATGGCCTGGGATACATTTCATCTGAGCCTGGGGATTTATCCACTTTTAAGCCCGCTAAAACAGCGAATACTTACTTCCTTTCAATGCTAATATGTTCAAGTATATCACAATACCACTCCCTAATCTCTACACCGACATCATTCTTCTCCAAAGTGAACACAGATGAAAAGTAATAATTTAAAACCTCACCCATGTCCTCCGGTTCCACAAACAGATTGCCACTTTGGTTCCCTCATGGGATCTAATATTTTCCTGGTTATCTTCTTGCCCTTGACATACTGATAAAACATCTTAGGATTTTCCTTTATCTTGCCTGCTAGTGTTTTTTCATGTCCCTTCCCCACTCTCCGAATTACTTTTTTGAAGTACCCTCCAGCACTTTCTATACTCCTCTACTGCCTCTGCTGTTATCAGCGCTCTGAATCTGCCTTAAGCCTCCTATTTTTTCCTGATCTAATCCTCTATATCCCTTAACATTCAGGGTTCCCTGGGCCTGTTATTCCTACCCTTCACCTTAACAGGTACATGTTGACTCTAAACTCTCACTATTTCCTCTTTGAAAGACTCCCACTGATCTGATGTCAACTTTCATAGAACAGGACAGCACAGTACAGGCCCTTTGGCCCACGATGTTGTGGCAAACCTTTAACCTACACTAAGATCAAACTAACTACCGACCCTTCATTCTACTATCATCCATGCACCGATCCAAGAGTCGCTTAAATGTCCCTAATGTATCTGCTTCTACTACCACCGCTGGCAGCACATTCCACACACCCACCAATCTCTGTGTAAAGAACCTACCTCTGACATCTCCCCGAAACCTTCCTCCAATCATCTTAAAATTATGCCCCCTGGTGATAGCCTTTTCCACCCTGGGAAAAAGTCTCTGGCTATCCACTCTATCTATGCCTCTCATCATCTTGTACCCCTCTATCAAGTCACCTCTCATCCTTCTTCGCTCCAATGAGAAAAGCCCTAGCTCCCTCAATCTTTCTTCATAAGACATGCCCTCCAGTCCAGGCAGCATCCTGGTAAATCTCCTCTTCACCCTCTCTAAAGCTTCCATATCCTTCAGATAATGAGGCGACAAGAACTGAACACAATATTCCAAGTGTGGTCGAACCAGGGCCTTATAGAGCTGCAGCATAACCTCCCAGCTCTTAAATTCAATCCCCCTGTTAATGAAAGCCAACACACCATACGCCTTCTTAACAACCCTATCAACTTGGGTGGCAAATTTGAGCGATCTATGGACATGGACCCCAAGATCCCTCTGTTCCTCCACACTACCAAGAATCCTGTCTTTAAGTCTGTATTCCGCATTCAAATTCGACCTTCCAAAATGAATCACTTCACACTTTTCCAGGTTGAACTCCATCTGCCACTTCTCAGCCCAGCTCTGCATCCTGCCAATGTCCCGTTGCAACCTACAACAGCCTTCCACACTATCCACAACTCCAGCAACCTTCGTGTCATCGGCAAACCTGCTAACCCAGCCTTCCACTTCCTCATCCAAGTCATTTATAAAAATCGCAAAGAGCAGAGGTCCCAGAACAGATCCTTGTGGAACACCACTGGTCACTGAGCTCCATGCTGAATACTTTCCATCTACTACCACCCTCTGACTTCTATGGGCCAGCCAATTCTGTATCCAGAAAGCCAACCTTCCCTGTATCCCATGCCTCCTCACTTTCTGAATGAGCCTACCATGGGGAACCTTATCAAACACCTTGCTAAAATCCATATACACCACATCCACTGCTCTTCCTTCATCAATGTGTTTTGTCACATCTTCAAAGAATTCAATAAGGCTTGTGAGGCATGACCTGCCCCTCAAAAAGCCATGCTGACTGTCTCTAATCAAACCATGCTTTTCCAAATAATCATAAATCCTGTCTCTCAGAATCCTCTCCAATAATTTGCCCACTACCGATGTAAGACTGACAGGTCTATAATTCCCAGGGTTATCCCTATTCCCTTTCTTGAACAAGGGAACAACATTTGCCACCCTCCAATCATCCAGTACGACTCCAGTGGACAGTGAAGACGCAAAGATCATCGCCAAAGGAGCAGCAATCTCTTCCCTCGCTTCCCGTAATAACCTTGGGTATATCCCGTCTGGCCCCGGGGACTTATCTGTCCTCATATCATTCAAAATTTCCAGTACATCCTCCCTCTTAACCTCAACCTGTTTGAGCATATCAGCCTGTTCCACGCTGTCCTCACAAACGACCAGGTCCCTCTCACTAGTGAATACTGAAGCAAAGTATTCATTTAGGACCTCCCCTACATCCTCCGACTCCAGGCACAAGTTCCCTCCACAATCCCTGATCGGCCCTACCCTCACTCTGGCCATCCTCTTGTTCCTCACATAAGTGTAGAACGCCTTGGGATTTTCCTTAATCCTACCCGCCAAGAGTTTTTCATGTCCCCTTCTAGCTCTCCTAAGTCCATTCTTCAGTTCCTTCCTGGCTACCTTGTAACCCTCTAGAGCCCTGTCTGATCCTTGCTTCCTCAACCTTAAGTAAGCTTCCTTCTTCCTCCTGACTAGCTGTTCCACTTCTCTTATCATCCAAGGTTCCTTCACCCTACCATCCCTTCCCTGCCTCATCGGGACAAACCTATCCAGCAGTCGCAGCAAGTGCTCCCTAAACAACCTCCACATTTCTGTCGTGCATTTCCCTGAGAACATCTGTTCCCAGTTTAAGCTCCCCAGTTCCTGCCTAATAGCATTGTAATTCCCCCTCCCCCAATTAAATATTTTCCCATCTCGTCTGCTCCTCTCCCTCTCCAAGACTATAGTAAAGGTCAGGGAGTTGTGATCACTATCACCGAAATGCTCTCCCACCGAGAGATCTGCCACCTGGCCTAGTTCGTTGCCAAGCACCAAATCCAACATAGTCTCCCCTCTAGTCGGCCTATCTACATATTGAGTCAGGAAACCTTCCTGGACACACCTGACAAAAACTGCTCCATCCAAACTATTTGCACTAAGGAGGATCCAATCAATATTAGGGAAGTTGAAGTCACCCATGACAACAACCCTGTTACTTCTGCACCTTTCCAAAATCTGCCTCCCAATCTGTTCCTCCATGTCTCTGCTGCTATTGGGGGGTCTATAGAAAACTCCCAATAAAGTGACTGCTCCTTTCCTGTTTCTGACTTCCACCCATACTGACTCAGTAGACAAACCCTCCTCGACGACCTCCCTTTCAGCAGCTGTGATACTATCCCTGATTAGCAATGCCACTCCCCCACCTCTTTTACCTCCCTCCCTATTCCTTTTGAAACATCTAAACCCCGGAACACCCAACATCCATTCCTGCCCCTGTGATATCCAAGTCTCCGTAATGGCCACAACATCGTAGCTCCAAGTACTGATCCTTTCTCTAAGTTCATCACCCTTATTCCTGACACTTTCTGCGTTAAAATAGACACACTTCAACCCATCATACTGGCTGCAACTTTGCCCTGTCAACTGTCTAACCTTCCTCACAGACTCTCTGCACTCGGTCTCTGCCTGTTCAAACAGCTACCTCATCCACTGATCCGTAGCTCCGGTTCCCATCCCCCTGCAAGACAAGTTCAAACCCTCCCGAACAGCTCTCGCAAACCTCCTGCCCAGGATATTGGTGCCCCCCAAGTTCAGATGCAACCCGTCCTTTTTGTACAGGTCCCACCCTCCCCAGAAGATATCCCAATGTCCTACATATCTGAATCCCTCCCTCCTGCAACAGTTCTGTAGCCACGTGCTCAGCTGCCAATTGAATCCAAGCCTCTATTAATACCAGCTGGAGTGGTACTGAGTCCCACTCACACACCAGGAAAGAGCCAATTCAATCCAGGCCTCTATTAATACCAGCTGGAGTGGTACTGAGCCCCATTCACACACCAGAAAGAGCCAAAGAGCCAATTCAATCCAGGCCTCTATTAATACCAGCTGGAGTGGTACTGAGTCCCACTCACACACCAGAAAGAGCCAATTCAATCCAGGCCTCTATTATTACCAGCTGGAGTGGTACTGAGCCCCACTCACACACCAGGAGAGTGTCAATTCAATCTAGGCCTCTATTAACACCAGCTGGAGTGGTACTGAGTCCCACTCACACTCCAGGAAAGAGCCAATTCAATCCAGGCCTCTATTCATACCAGCTGGAGTGGTACTGAGTCCCACTCACACACCAGAAAGAGCCAATTCAATCCAGGCCTCTATCAATACCAGCTGGAGTGGCACTGAGCCCCACCCACACACCAGGAAAGTGTCAATTTAAACCATATTTCTATTAATATCAGCTGGAGTGGTACTGATCCCCACTCACACACCAGGAAAGTGCCAATTCAATCCAGGCCTCTATTAATACCAGCTGGAGTCAGACTGAGCCCCACGCACACACCAGGAAAGAGGCAATTCAAACTAGGCCTCTATTAATACCAGCTGGAGTGGTACTGAGTCCCACTCACGCTCCAGGAAAAGGGTAATTCAATCCTGGTCTCTATTAATACCAGCTGGAGTGGTACTGAGTCCCACTCACACACCTGGAAAGAGCAAAATCAATCCAGGCCAATTTAATTCCAGCTGGAGTGGTACTGAGTCCCACTCACACACCAGGAAAGACCCAATTCAATCAAGACCTCTATTCATACCAGCTGGAGTGGCACTGAGCCCCACTCGCACACCAGGAAAGAGCCAATTCAATCCAGTCCTCTATTAATACCAGCTGGAGTGGTACTGAGCCCCACTCTCACACCAGGAAAGAGCCAATTCAATCCAGGCCTCTATTAATACCAGCTGGAGTGGTACTGAGCCCCACTCGCACACCAGGAAAGAGCCAATTAAATCCAGGCCTCTATTAATACCAGCTGGAGTGGTTGTGAGTCCCACTCACACACCAGGAAAGAGGCAATTCAATCCAGGCCTTTATTAATACCAGCTGGAGTGGTACTGAGCCCCACGCACACACCAGGAAAGAGGCAATTCAATCCAGGCCTCTATTAATACCAGCTGGAGTGGTTCTGAGTCCCACTCAAACACCAGGAAAGAGGCAATTCAATCCAGGCCTCTATTAATACCAGCTGGAGTGGTACTGAGCCCCACTCACACACCAGGAAAGAGCCAATTCAATCAAGACCTCTATTAATACCAGCTGGAGTGATACTGAGTCCCACTCACACACCAGGAAAGAGGCAATTCAATCCAGGCCTCTATTAATACCAGCTGGAGTGATACTGAGTCCCACACAGACACCAGGAAAGAGGCAATTCAATCCAGGCCTCTATTAATACCAGCTGGAGTGATACTGAGTCCCACTCACACACTGGAAGAGAGGCAATTCAATCCAGGTTTCTATTAATACCAGCTGGAGTGGTACTGAGTCCCACTCACACACCAGGAAAGTTTAAATTCTATCGAGGCCTCTCTTAATACCTGCAGAAGTGGTACTGAGCCCCACTCACACACCAGGAAAGAGCCAATTCAATCAAGACCTCTATTAACACCAGCTGGAGTGGTTCTGAGTCCCACTCACACAGCAGGAAAGAGACAAATCAATACAGACCTCTATCAATACCAGCTGGAGTGGTACTGAGTCCCACTCACACACCAGGAAAGAGCCAATTCAATCCAGGTCTCTATTAATACCAGCAGGAGTGGTACTGAGCCCTACTCACACACCAGGAAAGAGCCAATTCAATCAAGACCTCTATTAATACCAGCTGGAGTGGTACTGAGCCCCACTTACACACCAGGAAAGAGTCAATTCAATCCAGGCCTCTATCAATACCAGCTGGAGTGGTACTAAGACTCACTCACACACCAGGGAAGAGCCAATTCAAACCAGGCCTCTATTAATACCAGCTGGAGTGGTACCGAGTCCCACTCACACACCAGGAAAGAGGCAATTCAATCCAGGCCTCTATTAATACCAGCTGGAGTGGTACTGAGCCCCACTCACACACCAGGAAAGAGTCAATTCAATCCAGGCCTCTATCAATACCAGCTGGAGTGGTACTAAGACTCACTCACACACCAGGAAAGAGCCAATTCAAACCAGGCCTCTATTAATACCAGCTGGAGTGGTACTGAGCCCCACTCACACATCAGGAAAGGGTCAATTTAAACCAGGCCTCTATTAATACCAGCTACAGTGGTACTGAGCCCCACCCACACACCAGGAAAGAGCATATTCAATCCAGGCCTCTATTAATACCAGCTGGAGTGGTACTGAGCCCCACTCACACACCCGGAAAGAGGCAATTCAATCCAGGCCTCTATTAATACCTGCTGGAGTGGTACTGAGTCCCACTCACACACCATGAAAGAGCCAATTCAATCCAGGCCTCTATTAATACCAGCTGGAGTGGTACAGATCCCCACTCACCCACCAGGAAAGAGGCAATTCAATCCAGGCCTCTATTAATACCAGCTGGAGTGGTTGTGAGTCCCACTCACACACCAGGAAAGAGCCAATTCAATCCAGGTCTCTATTAATACCAGCTGGAGTGCTACTGAGCCCCACCCAAACACCAGGAAAGAGGCAATTCAATCCAGGCCTCTATTAATACCAGCTGGAGTGGTACTGAGCCCCACTCACACACCAGGAAAGAGGCAATTCAATCCAGGCCTCTATTAATACCAGCTGGAGTGGTTCTGAGTCCCACTCAAACACCAGGAAAGAGGCAATTCAATCCAGGCCTCTATTAATACCAGCTGGAGTGGTACTGAGCCCCACTCACACACCAGGAAAGAGCCAATTCAATCCAGGCCTCTATTAATACCAGCTGGAGTGGTTCTGAGTCCCACTCAAACACCAGGAAAGAGGCAATTCAATCCAGGCCTCTATTAATACCAGCTGGAGTGGTACTGAGTCCCACACTCACACCAGAGAGAACCAATTCAATCCAGGCCTCTATTAATACCAGCTGGATTGGGTCTGAGTCAAACTGAAACACCAGGAAAGAGGCAATTCAATCCAGGCCTCTATTAATACCTGCAGAAGTGGTCCTGAGTCCCTTTGACACAGGAGGAAAGAGACAATTTATTTCTGAACACTATCAATACCAGTTGGAGTTGCACTGAGTCCCACTCACACATCAGGAAAGAGTCAATTTAAACCAGACCTCTATTAATACCAGTTGGAGTGGTTCTGAGTCCCACTCACACAGCAGGAAAGAGCCGATTCAATCCAGGCCTCTATTAATACCAGCTGGAGTCAGACTGAGCCCCATGCACACACCAGGAAAGAGGCAATTCAAACTAGGCCTCTATTAATACCAGCTGGAGTGGTACTGAGCCCCACTCACACACCAGGAAAGACCCAATTCAATCAAGACCTCTATTCATACCAGCTGGAGTGGCACTGAGCCCCACTCGCACACCAGGAAAGAGCCAATTCAATCCAGTCCTCTATTAATACCAGCTGGAGTGGTACTGAGTCCCACTCACACACCATGAAAGAGCCAATTCAATCCAGGCCTCTATTAATACCAGCTGGAGTGGTACAGATCCCCACTCACACACCAGGAAAGAGGCAATTCAATCCAGGCCTCTATTAATACCAGCTGGAGTGGTTGTGAGTCCCACTCACACACCAGGAAAGAGCCAATTCAATCCAGGCCTCTATTAATACCAGCTGGAGTGGTTCTGAGTCCCACTCAAACACCAGGAAAGAGGCAATTCAATCCAGGCCTCTATTAATACCAGCTGGAGTGGTACTGAGCCCCACTCACACACCAGGAAAGAGCCAATTCAATCCAGGCCTCTATTAATACCAGCTGGAGTGGTTCTGAGTCCCACTCAAACACCAGGAAAGAGGCAATTCAATCCAGGCCTCTATTAATACCAGCTGGAGTGGTACTGAGTCCCACACTCACACCAGAGAGAACCAATTCAATCCAGGCCTCTATTAATACCAGCTGGATTGGGTCTGAGTCAAACTGAAACACCAGGAAAGAGGCAATTCAATCCAGGCCTCTATTAATACCTGCAGAAGTGGTCCTGAGTCCCTTTGACACAGGAGGAAAGAGACAATTTATTTCTGAACACTATCAATACCAGTTGGAGTTGCACTGAGTCCCACTCACACATCAGGAAAGAGTCAATTTAAACCAGACCTCTATTAATACCAGTTGGAGTGGTTCTGAGTCCCACTCACACAGCAGGAAAGAGCCGATTCAATCCAGGCCTCTATGAATACCAGCTGGAGTCAGACTGAGCCCCATGCACACACCAGGAAAGAGGCAATTCAAACTAGGCCTCTATTAATACCAGCTGGAGTGGTACTGAGCCCCACTCACACACCAGGAAAGACCCAATTCAATCAAGACCTCTATTCATACCAGCTGGAGTGGCACTGAGCCCCACTCGCACACCAGGAAAGAGCCAATTCAATCCAGTCCTCTATTAATACCAGCTGGAGTGGTACTGAGCCCCACTCTCACACCAGGAAAGAGCCAATTCAATACAGATCTCTATTAATACCATCTGGAGTGGTACTGAGCCCCACTCGCACACCAGGAAAGAGCCAATTAAATCCAGGCCTCTATTAATACCAGCTGGAGTGGTTGTGAGTCCCACTCACACACCAGGAAAGAGGCAATTCAATCCAGGCCTTTATTAATACCAGCTGGAGTGGTACTGAGCCCCACGCACACACCAGGAAAGAGGCAATTCAATCCAGGCCTCTATTAATACCAGCTGGAGTGGTTCTGAGTCCCACTCACAAACCAGGAAAGAGTCAATTCAATCCAGGCCTATATTAATACCAGCTGGAGTGGTACTGAGCCCCACTCACACACCAGGAAAGAGTCAATTCAATCCAGGCCTCTATCAATACCAGATGGAGTGGTACTGAGACTCACTCACAAACCAGGAAAGAGTCAATTCAATCCAGGTCTCTATTAATACCAGCTGGAGTGCTACTGAGCCCCACTCACACACCCAGAAATAGGCAATTCAATCAAGACCTCTATTAACACCAGCTGGAGTGCTACTGAGCCCCACTCACACACCATGAAAGAGCCAATTCAATCCAGGCCTCTATTAATACCAGCTGGAGTGGTACTGAGCCCCATTCGCACACCAGGAAAGAGCCAATTGAATCCAGGCCTCTATTAATACCAGCTGGAGTGGCACTGAGCCCCATTCGCACACCAGGAAAGAGCCAATTCAATCCAGGCCTCTATTAATACCAGCTGGAGTGGCACTGAGACCCACTCGCACACCAGGAAAGAGGCAATTCAATCCAGGCCTCTATGAATACCAGCTGGAGTGGTTCTGAGTCCCACTCAAACACCAGGAAAGAGGCAATTCAATCCAGGCCTCTATTAATACCAGCTGGAGTGGTACTGAGTCAAACTGAAACACCAGGAAAGAGGCAATTCAATCCAGGCCTCTATTAATACCAGCTGGAGTGGTTCTGAGTCCCACTCAAACACCAGGAAAGAGGCAATTCAATCCAGGCCTCGATTAATACCAGCTGGAGTGGTACTGAGCCCCACTCACACACCAGGAAAGAGCCAATTCAATCCAGGCCTCTATTAATACCAGCTGGAGTGGTTCTGAGTCCCACTCAAACACCAGGAAAGAGGCAATTCAATCCAGGCCTCTATTAATACCAGCTGGAGTGGTACTGAGTCCCACACTCAGACCAGGTAGAACCAATTCAATCCAGGCCTCTATTAATACCAGCTGGATTGGGTCTGAGTCAAACTGAAACACCAGGAAAGAGGCAATTCAATCCAGGCCTCTATTAATACCTGCAGAAGTGGTCCTGAGTCCCTTTGACACAGGAGGAAAGAGACAATTTATTTCTGAACACTATCAATACCAGTTGGAGTTGCACTGAGTCCCACTCACACATCAGGAAAGAGTCAATTTAAACCAGACCTCTATTAATACCAGTTGGAGTGGTTCTGAGTCCCACTCACACAGCAGGAAAGAGACAAATCAATACAGACCTCTATCAATACCAGCTGGAGTGGTACTGAGTCCCACTCACACAGCAGGAAAGAGTCAATTTAAACCAGACCTCTATTAATACCAGCTGGAGTGGTACTCAGTCCAACTCACAGACCAGGAAAGAGTCAATTCAATCCAGGCGTCTATTAATACATGCTGGAGTGGTGCTGAGTCCCACTCACACACCAGGAAGGAGCCAAATCAATCCGGACCTCTATTAATACCAGCTGGATTGGGTCTGAGTCAAACTGAAACAGCAGGAAAGAGCCAATTCTATCCAGGCCTCTAATAATACCAGCTGGAGTGGTACTGAGTCCCACTCACACACCAGGAAAGAGCCAATTCAATCCAGGCCTCAATTAATACCAGCTGGAGTGACACTGAGCCCCACTCACACACCAGGAAAGAGCCAAATCAATCCAGACCTCTATTAATACCAGCTGGAGTGGTACTGAGCCCCACTCACACACCCATAAAGAGCCAATTCAATCAAGGCCTCTATTAATACCTGCTGGAGTGGAATTAATTCCCACTCACACACCATGAAAGATGGTGAGGGAGGGTCTGGTAGAGGGGAATGAAGAAGGAGGGAGGGTGTGGTGGAGGGGAATGAAGAGTGGGGGGGAGGGGGTGGTGGAGGGGAATGAAGAGGGTTGAGGGAGTGGGAGGTGGAGGGGAATGAAGAGGGGGAGGTGGATGGGAATGAAGAGGGGAGGGAGGGGTAGGTGGAGGTGAATGAAGAGGGGGATGGAGGAGACGGGGGACGTGAATGAAGAGGGGGAGGGAGGAGACGGGGAGGGGAATGAAGTGGGGGAAGGAGGGGGAGGTGGTGAAGAATGAAGTGGGGGAGGGAGGGGTAGGTGGAGGGCAATGAAGAGGGGGCGGGAGGGGTAGGTGGAGGTGATTGAAGAGGGGTAGGGAGGAATAGGGGGAGTGAGGGGGAGTGAGGGGAAGGGAGGGGGAGGTGGTGAAGAATGAAGTGGCGGATGGAGGGGATGGTGGAGGGGAATGAAGAGGGGGAGGGAGGGGTTGGTGGAGGGCAATGACGAGGGGGAGGGAGGGGAGGTGGAGGGGAATGAAGAGGGGGAGGAAGGGGGAGGTGGATGGGAAATAAGAGGGGATGGAGGGGGAGGTGGTGGGGAATGAAGTGGGTGAGGGAGGGGGAGGTGGATGGGAATGAAGAGGGGGAGGGAGGGGGTGGTGGAGTGGAATAAAGAGGGGGAAAGAGGGGGAGGTGGAGTGGAATCAACAGTGGGAGGGCAGAGGAGGGGAATGAAGAGGGGGAGGGAGGTGGTGGTGGCTGGGAATGAAGAGGGGGCGGGAGGGGGATTGAAGAGGGGGAGGAAGGGGGAGGGGAGGGGAATGAAGAGAGGGAGGGATGGGTTGGTGGAGGGGAATGAAGAGGGGGAGGGAGGGGTAGGTGGAGGTGAATGAAGAGGGGGAGGGAGGAGGAGGGGGAGGGGAATGAAAAGGGGAGGGAGGGGGAAAGGAATGAAGAGGGGGATGGTGGGGGAGGGGAATGAAGAGGGCGAGGGAGGCGTTGGTGGAGTGGAATGAAGAGGGGAGGGAGGGGTTGGTGGAGGGGAATGAAGAGGGGGAGGGAGGGGTAGGTGGAGGTGAATGAAGAGGGGGAGGGAGGAGGAGGGGGAGGGGAATGAAAAGGGGAGGGAGGGGGAAAGGAATGAAGAGGGGGATGGTGGGGGAGGGGAATGAAGAGGGCGAGGGAGGGGGAGGTGGATGGCAATGAAAAGGGTGAGGGTGGGGGTGTTGGAGGGGAATGAAGAGGTGGAGGGAGGGGGAGGTGGAGTGGAATAAAGAGGGGAAGGGAGGAGGAAGGGGAAGGGAGGAGGAGGGGGAGGGGAATGAAGAGGGGAAGGAGGAGGAGGGGAATGAAGAGGGGGAGGGAGGGGGTGGTGGATGGGAATGAAGAGGGGGAGGGAGGGGGTCGGAGGGGTAGGTGGTGAAGTATGAAGTGACGGATGGAGGGGATGGTGGAGGGGAATGAAGAGGGGGAGGGAGGGGTTGGTGGAGGGCAATGACGAGGGGGAGGGTGGGGGTGGTCGAGGGGGAGGGAGGGGGAGGTGGTTGGGAATGAAAAGGGGGAGGGTGGGGGTGTTGGAGGGGAATGAAGAGGGGGAGGCAGGGGGAGGTGGATGGGAATAGAGGGGGAGGGAGGGGGAGGGAGGGGGAGGTCTAGTGGAATGAAGAGTGTGAGGGAGGGGGAGGGGAATGAAGAGGGGGAGGGAGGGGGATGGGGGGGAATGAAGAGGGGGAGGAAGCGGGATGGGGAGGGGAATGAAGAGTGGGAGGGAGGGGCGGGGAATGAAGATGGGGAGGGAGGGGGAGGCGAATGAAGAGGGGGAGGGAAAGGGTGGTGGTTGGGAATTAAGAGGGGGAGGGAGGGGGTGTTGGAGTGGAATGAAGAGGAGGAGGGAGAGGTTGGTGGAGGGGAATGAAGAGGCGGAAGGAGGGGGTGGTGGAGTGGAATGAAGAGGAGGAGGGAGGGGTTGGTGGAGGGGAATGAAGAGGCGGAGGGAGGGGGTGGTGGAGTGGAATGAAGACGGGGAGGGAGGGGTAGGTGGAGGTGAATGAAGAGGGGTGGGAGGAGGAGGGGGAGAGGAATGAAAAGGGGGAGAGAGGCGGAGGGGAATAAAGAGGGGGAGGGAGGGGGATGTAGTGAAGAATGAAGTGGGGGAAGGAGGGGATGGTGGAGGGGAATGAAGAGGGGGAGGGAGGGGTTGGTGGAGGGCAATGAAGAAGGTGTGGTACGGGGAGGGGGAGGGGAATGAGGAGTGGGAGGGAGGGGGTGGTGGAGTGGAATCAAGAGGGGGAGGGTGCGGTAGGTGGAGGTGAATGAAGAGGGGGAGGGAGGAGGAAGGGGAGGGGAATGAAGTGGGGGAGGCGAATGAAGAGGGGGAGGGAAAGGGTGGTGGATGGGAATGAAGAGGGGGAGGGAGGGGGTGTTGGAGTGGAATGAAGAGGGGGAGGGAGGGGTTGGTGGAGGGGAATGAAGAGGCGGATGGAGGGGGTGGTGGAGTGGAATGAAGAGGGGGAGGGAGGTGTAGGTGGAGGTGAATGAAGAGGGGTGGGAGGTGGAGGGGGAGGGGAATGAAGAGGGGGAGGGAGGGGGAGGTGGTGAAGAATGAAGTGGGGGAGGGAGGGGATGATGGAGGGGAATGAAGAGGGGGAGGGAGGGGTTGGTGGAGGGCAATGAAGTGGGGGTGGTTCGGGGAGGGGGAGGGGGTGGTGGAGTGGAATGAAGAGGGGGAGGGAGCGGTAGGTGGAGGTGAATGAAGAGGGGGAGGGTGGAGGAGGGGGAGGGGAATGAAGAGGGGGAGGGGAATGAAGAGGGGGAGGGGAATGAAGAGGGGGAGGGAGGGGGTTGTGGTTGGGAATTAAGAGGGGGAGGGTGGGGGTGGTGGATGGGAATGAAGAGGGGGAGGTGGAGGGGAATGAAAAGGGGTAGGGAGGGGTGGTGGAGGAGAATGAAGATGCGGAGGGAGGGGTGGTGGAGTGGAATGAAGAGGGGGAGGGAGGGGGAGGTGGATGGGAATGAAGAGGGGTGGGAGGGGTAGGTGGAGGTGAATGAAGAGGGGTAGGGAGGAGGCGGGGGAGGGGAATGAAGAGGGGGAGGGAGCGGGTGGTGGAGTGGAATGAAGAGGGGGACGGAGGGGTAGGTGGTGAAGAATGAAGTGGGGGAGGGAGGGGATGGTGGAGGAGAATGAAGAGGGGTAGGGAGGGGAAGGTGGAGGGCAATGAAGCGGGTGGGCTCTGGGGAGGGTGAGGGAGGGGGTGGTGGAGTGGAATGAAGAGGGGGAGGGAGGGGTAGGTGGAGGTGAATGAAGAGTGGGAGGGAGGAGGAGGGGGAGGGGAATGAAGATGGGGCGGGAGGTGTAGGTGGAGGTGAATGAAGAGGGGGAGGGAGGGGTAGGTGGAAGTGAATGAAGAGTGGGAGGGAGGAGGAGGGGGAGGGGAATGAAGATGGGGAGGGAGGGGTAGGTGGAGGTGAATGAAGAAGGGGAGGGAGGGGGTGGTGGATGGGAATGAAGAGGGGGAGGGAGGGGGTGTTGGAGTGGAATGAAGAGGGGGAGGGAGCTGTAGGTGGAGGTGAATGAGGAGGGGGAAGGAAAGGATGGTGGATGGGCATGAAGAGGGGGAGGGAGGCGTTGGTGGAGTGGAATGAAGAGGGGAGGGAGGCGTTGGTGGAGTGGAATGAAGAGGGGAGGGAGGGGTTGGTGGAGGGGAATGAATAGGGGGAGGGAGGGGTAGGTGGAGGTGAGTGAAGAGGGGGAGGAAGGGGGAGGGGGAGGGGAATGAAGAGAGGGAGGGATGGGGAGGGGGAGGCGAATGAGGAGGGGGAAGGAAAGGATGGTGGATGGGCATGAAGAGGGGGAGGGAGGAGTTGGTGGAGTGGAATGAAGAGGGGAGGGAGGCGTTGGTGGAGTGGAATGAAGAGGGGAGGGAGGTGTTGGTGGAGGGGAATGAAGAGGGGGAGGGAGGGGTAGGTGGAGGTGAGTGAAGAGGGGGAGGAAGGGGGAGGGGGAGGGGAATGAAGAGAGGGAGGGATGGGGAGGGGGAGGCGAATGAGGAGGGGGAAGGAAAGGATGGTGGATGGGCATGAAGAGGGGGAGGGAGGCGTTGGTGGAGTGGAATGAAGAGGGGAGGGAGGGGTTGGTGGAGGTGAATGAAGAGGGGGAGGGAGGAGGAGGGGGAGGGGAATGAAAAGGGGGAGGGAGGGGGAGGGGAATGAAGAGGGGGATGGTGGGGGAGGGGAATGAAGAGGGCGAGGGAGGGGGAGGTGGATGGCAATGAAAAGGGTGAGGGTGGGGGTGTTGGAGGGGAATGAAGAGGTGGAGGGAGGGGGAGGTGGAGTGGAATAAAGAGGGGAAGGGAGGAGGAGAGGGAGGGGAATGAAGAGGGGAGGGAGGAGGAGGGGAATGAAGAGGGGGAGGGAGGGGGTGGTGGATGGGAATGAAGAGGGGGAGGGAGGGGGTCGGAGGGGTAGGTGGTGAAGTATGAAGTGACGGATGGAGGGGATTGTGGAGGGGAATGAAGAGGGGGAGGGAGGGGTTGGTGGAGGGCAATGACGAGGGGGAGGGTGGGGGTGGTCGAGGGGGAGGGAGGGGGAGGTGGTTGGGAATGAAAAGGGGGAGGGTGGGGGTGTTGGAGGGGAATGAAAAGGGGGAGGCAGGGGGAGGTGGATGGGAATAGAGGGGGAGGGAGGGGGAGGTCTAGTGGAATGAAGAGTGTGAGGGAGGGGGAGGGGAATGAAGAGGGGGAGGGAGGGGGTGGTGGATGGGAATGAAGAGGGGGAGGGAGCGGGATGGGGAGGGGAATGAAGAGGGGGAGGAAGCGGGATGGGGAGGGGAATGAAGAGTGGGAGGGAGGGGCGGGGGAGGGAGGGGAGGGGAATGAAGAGGGGGAGTGAGGGGGAGGCGAATGAAGAGGGGGAGGGAAAGGGTGGTGGTTGGGAATTAAGAGGGGGAGGGAGGGGGTGTTGGAGTGGAATGAAGAGGAGGAGGGAGGGGTTGGTGGAGGGGAATGAAGAGGCGGAGGGAGGGGGTGGTGGAGTGGCATGAAGAGGGGGAGGGAGGGGTAGGTGGAGGTGAATGAAGAGGGGTGGGAGGAGGAGGGGGAGAGGAATGAAGAGGGGGAGAGAGGCGGAGGGGAATAAAGAGGGGGAGGGAGGAGGATGTAGTGAAGAATGAAGTGGGGGAGGGAGGGGATGGTGGAGGGGAATGAAGAGGGGGAGGGAGGGGTTGGTGGAGGGCAATGAAGAAGGTGTGGTACGGGGAGGGGGAGGGGAATGAGGAGTGGGAGGGAGGGGGTGGTGGAGTGGAATCAAGAGGGGCAGGGTGCGGTAGGTGGAGGTGAATGAAGAGGGGGAGGGAGGAGGAGGGGGTGGGGAATGAAGTGGGGGAGGCGAATGAAGAGGGGGAGGGAAAGGGTGGTGGATGGGAATGAAGAGGGGGAGGGAGGGGTTGGTGGAGGGGAATGAAGAGGCGGATGGAGGGGGTGGTGGAGTGGAATAAAGAGGGGGAGGGAGGTGTAGGTGGAGGTTAATGAAGAGGGGTGGGAGGTGGAGGGGGAGGGGAATGAAGAGGGGTGAGAGGGGGAGGTGGTGAAGAATGAAGTGGGGGAGGGAGGGGATGATGGAGGGGAATGAAGAGGGGGAGGGAGGGGGAGGTGGTGAAGAATGAAGTGGGGGAGGGAGGGGATGATGGAGGGGAATGAAGAGAGGGAGGGAGGGGGAGGTGGTGAAGAATGAAGTGGGGGAGGGAGGGAATGATGGAGGGGAATGAATAGGGGGAGGGAGGGGTTGGTGGAGGGCAATAAAGAGGGGGTGGTTCGGGGAGGGGGAGGGGGTGGTGGAGTGGAATGAAGAGGGGGAGGGAGCGGTAGGTGGAGGTGAATGAAGAGGGGGACGGTGGAGGAGGGGGAGGGGAATGAAGAGGGGGAGGGGAATGAAGAGGGGGAGGGAGGGGGTTGTGGTTGGGAATTAAGAGGGGGAGGGTGGGGGTGGTGGATGGGAATGAAGAGGGGGAGGGGGAGGTGGAGGGGAATGAAAAGGGGTAGGGAGAGGGTGGTGGAGGAGAATAAAGAGGCGGAGGGAGGGGTGGTGCAGTGGAATGAAGAGGGTTGAGGGAGTGTGAGGTGGAGGTGAATGAAGAGGGGGAGGGAGAGGGAGGGAGGGGGAGGTGGATGGGAATGAAGAGGGGAGGGAGGTGTAGGTGGAGGTGAATGAAGAGGGGTAGGGAGGAGGCGGGGGAGGGGAATGAAGAGGGGGAGGTAGCGGGTGGTGGAGTGGAATGAAGAGGGGGAGGGAGGGGTAGGTGGTGAAGAATGAAGTGGGGGAGGGAGGGGATGGTGGAGGAGAATGAAGAGGGGTAGGGAGGGGAAGGTGGAGGGCAATGAAGCGGGTGGGCTCTGGGGGGGAGGGAAGGAGGAGGGGGAGGGGAATGAAGATGGGGCGGGAGGTGTAGGTGGAGGTGAATGAAGAGGGGGAGGGAGGGGTAGGTGGAGGTGAATGAAGAGTGGGAGGGAGGAGGAGGGGGAGGGGAATGAAGATGGGGTGGGAGGGGTAGGTGGAGGTGAATGAAGAAGGGGAGGGAGGGGGTGGTGGATGGGAATGAAGAGGGGGAGGGAGGGGGTGTTGGAGAGGAATGAAGAGGGGGAGGGAGGTGTAGGTGGAGGTGAATGAAGAGGGGTGGGAGGAGGAGGGGGAGGGGAATGAAGAGGGGGAGAGAGGGGGAGGGGAATGAAGAGGGGGAGGGAGGGGGAGGTGGTGAAGAATGAAGTGGGGGAGGAGGGGATGGTGGAGGGCAATGAAGAGGGCGAGGGAGAAGGAGGTGGAGGGGAATGAAGAGGGGGAGGGAGAGGATGTGGATGGGAATGAAGAGGGGGAGGGAGGGGTTGGTGGAGGGAAATTAAGAGGGCGAGGGAGAGGGAGGTGGAGGGGAATGAAGAGGGGGAGGGAGAGGAGGTGGATGGGAATGAAGATGGGGAGGGAGGGAGGGGCTTGTAGAGGGGAATGAAGAAGGAGGGAGGGGGTGGTGGAGGGGAATGAAGAGGGGGAGGTGGATGGGAATGAAGAGTGGGGGGGAGGGGGTGGTGGAGGGGAATGAAGAGGGTTGAGGGAGTGGGAGGTGGAGGGGAGTGGGAGGTGGAGGGGAATGAAGAGGGGGAGGGAGGGGGAGGGGAGGTGGATGGGAATGAAGAGGGGAGGGAGGGGTAGGTGGAGGTGAATGAAGAGGGGGAGGGAGGAGGCGGGGGAGGGGAATGAAGAGGGGGAGGGAGGGGGTGGTGGAGGGGAATGAAGAGGGGTAGGGAGGGGAAGGTGGAGGGCAATGAAGAGGGTGGGCTCCGGGGAGGGGGAGGGAGGGGTTAGTGGAGTGGAATGAAGAGGGGGAGGGAGGGGTAGGTGGAGGTGAATGAAGAGTGGAGGGAGGAGGGGGAGGGGAATGAAGATGGGGAGGGAGGGGTAGGTGGAGGTGAATGAAGAGGGGGAATGAAGAGGGGGAGAGAGGGGAGGGGAATGAAGAGGGGCAGGGAGGGGGAGGTGGTGAAGAATGAATTGGGGAGGGAGGGGAATGATGAGGGGGAGGGAGGGGTTGGTGGAGGGCAATGAAGAGGGCAAGGTACGGGGAGAGGGAGGGAGGGGGTGGTGGAGTGTAATGAAGAGGGGGAGGGAGGGTAGGTGGAGGTGAATGAAGAGGGGGAGGGTGGAGGAGGGGGAGGGGAATGAAGAGTGGGAGGGTGGGGGAGGGGAATGAAGAGGGGAGGGAGGGGGTGGTTGAGTGGAATAAAGAGGGGGAGGGAGGGGGAGGTGTAGTGGAATGAAGAGTGGGAGGGAGGGGGACGGGAATGAAGAGGGGGAGGGAGGGGTTGGTGGAGGGCAACGAAGAGGGGGTGGTTCGGGGAGGGGGAGGGGGTGGTGGAGTGGAATGAAGAGGGGGAGGGAGCGGTAGGTGGAGGTGAATGAAGAGGGGGTGGGAGGAGGAGGGGGAGGGGAATGAAGAGGGGGAGGGGAATGAAGAGGGGGAGGGGAATGAAGAGGGGGAGGGAGGGGGTTGTGGTTGGGAATTAAGAGGGGGAGGGTGGGGGTGGTGGATGGGAATGAAGAGGGGGAGGGGCAGGGAAGGAAGAGGGGTGAAAAGGGGGAGGGGGAGGTGGAGAAGAATGAAAAGGGGTAGGGAGGGGGTGGTGGAGGAGAATGAAGAGGCGGAGGGAGGGGTGGTGGAGTGGAATGAGGAGGGTTGAGGGAGTGTGCGGTGGAGGGGAATGAAGAGGGGGAGGGAGGGGGAGGTGGATGGGAATGAAGAGGGGAGGGAGGGGTAGGTGGAGGTGAATGAAGAGGGGTAGGGAGGAGGCGGGGGAGGGGAATGAAGAGGGGGAGGGAGCGGGTGGTGGAGTGGAATGAAGAGGGGGAGGGAGGGGTAGGTGGTGAAGAATGAAGTGGGGGAGGGAGGGGATGGTGGAGGGCAATGAAGCGGGTGGGCTCCGGGTATGGGGAGGGAGGGGGTGGTGGAGGTGAATGAAGAGTGGGAGGGAGGAGGAGGGGGAGGGGAATGAAGATGGGGAGGGAGGTGGAGGTGGAGATGAATGAAGAGGGGGAAGGAGGGGTAGGTGGAGGTGAATGAAGAGTGGGAGGGAGGAGGAGGGGGAGGGGAATGAAGATGGGGAGGGAGGGGTAGGTGGGTGGGAATGAAGAGGGGGAGGGAGGGGGTGTTGGAGTGGAATGAAGAGGGGGAGGGAGGTGTAGGTGGAGGTGAATGAAGAGGGGTGGGAGGAGGAGGGGGAGGGAGGGGGAGGTGGTGAAGAATGAAGTGGGGGAGGGAGGGGATGGTGGAGGGGAATGAAGAGGGGGAGGGAGGGGTTGGTGGAGGGCAATGAAGAGGGCGAGGGAGAAGGAGGTGGAGGGGAATGAAGAGGGGGAGGGAGAGGAGGTGGATGGGAATGAAGAGGGGGTGGTACGGGGAGGGAGGGGGAATGAAGAGGGGGAGGTAGGGGTTGGTGGAGTGGAATGAAGAGGGGGGGGGAGGGAGGGGTAGGTGGAGGTGAATGAAGAGGGGGAGGGCGGACGAGGGGGAGGGAGCGGGAGGGAGGGGGTGAAAAATGAAGTGACGGATGGAGGGGATGGTGGAGGGGAATGAAGAGGGGGAGGGTGGGGTTGGTGGAGGGCAATGACGAGGGGGAGGGAGGGGGTGGTGGAGTGGAATGAAGAGGGGAGGGAGGGGAGGTGGAGGTGAAAGAAGAGGGGAAGGGAGGGGGAGGTGGAGTGGAATGAAGAGGGGGAGGGAGTGGTAGGTGGAGGTCATTGAAGAGGGGGAGAGAGTGGGCGGGAAATGAATAAGGGGAGGGAGGGGGTGGTGGTGAAGAATGAAGTGGGGGAGGGAGGGGATGGTGGAGGGGAATGAAGAGGGGGAGGGGGGAGGAGGGGGAGGGAGGGGGAGGGATGGGGAGGTGGTGAAGTATGAAGTGGCGTACGGAGGGGATGGTGGAGGGGAATGACGAGGGGGAGGGAGGGGTTGGTGGAGGGCAATGCTGAGGTGGAGGGAGGGGGTGGTGGAGTGGAATAAATAGGGGAGGGAGGGGTTGGTAGAGGGGAATGAAGAGGGGGAGGGAGGGGGAGGTGGTGAAGAATGAAGAGGGGAGGGAGGGGGTGTTAGAGGGGAATGTGGAGGGGGAGGGAGGGGGATGTGGAGGGGAATGAAGAGGTGGATGGAGGGGTTGGTGGAGGGGAATGAAGAGGGGGAAGGTGGAGGACGGGGAGGGAATGAAGAGGGGGAGGGAGGGGAGGGGAATGAAGAGGGGGAGGGAGGGGGAGGGAAGGGGAGGTGGTGAAGAATGAATTGGGGAGGGAGGGGATGATGGAGGGGAATGATGAGGGGGAGGGAGGGCTTGGTGGAGGGCAATGAAGAGGGCGAGGTACGGGGAGGGGAAGGGAGGGGGTGGTGGAGTGGAATGAAGAGGGGGAGGGAGGGGTAGGTGGAGGTGAATGAAGAGGGGGGTGGGAGGAGGAGGGGGAGGGGAATGAAGAGTGGGAGGGTGGGCGAGGGGAATGAAGAGGGGGAGGGAGGGGGTGGTTGAGTGGAATAAAGAGGGGGAGGGAGGGGGAGGTGTAGTGGAATGAAGAGTGGGAGGGAGGGGGACGGGAATGAAGAGTGGGAGGGAGGGGGACGGGAATAAAGAGTGGGAGGGATGCGGTGGTGGATGGGAATGAAGAGGGGCAGGGAGCGGGATGGGGAGGGGAATGAAGAGGGGGAAGGAGTGGGAGGGGGAGGGAGGGGGTGTTGGAGTGGAATGACGAGGGGGATGGAGGGGTTGGTGGAGGGGAATGAAGAGGGGGTGGGCGGGGGTGGTAGGGTGGAATGAAGAGGGGGAGGGTGGGGTAGGTGGAGGTGAATGAAGATGGGGAGGGAGGAGGTGGTCTTTGGGAATGAAGAGGGGAGGGAGCGGGATGGGGAGGGGAATGAAGAGGGGGAGGGAGGGGGCGGGCTAGGGAGGGAGAGGGGTGGCAAATGACGAGGGGGAGGGAAAGGGTAGTGGATGGGAATGAAGAGGGGGAGGGAGTGGGTGTTGGAGTGGAATGAAGAGGGGGAGGAAGGGGTAGGTGCAGGTGAATGAAGAGGGGGAGGGAGGAGGAAGGGTCAGGGAATGAAGAGGGGGAGAGAGGGGGAAGGGAATAAAGAGGGGGAGGGAGTGGGAGGTGGTGAAGAATGAAGAGGGGGAGGGTGGGGTTGGTGGAAGGGCAATGAAGACGGGGTGGTACGGGGAGGGGGAGGGAGGGGGTGGTGGAGGTGGTGAAGAATGAAGTGGCGGATGGAGGGGATGGTGGAGGGGAATGAAGAGGGTGAGGGAGGGGTTGGTGGAGGGCAATGACGAGGGGGAGGGAGGGGGTGGGGGAGTGGAATGAAGAGGGGTGGGAGGGGGTGGTAGAGGGAAATGAAGAGGGGGAGGGAGGGGGAGATGGAGAAGAATGAAGAGGGGAGGGAGGGGGTTTTGGAGTGGAATGAGGAGGGGGATGGAGGGGTTGGTGGAGGGGAATGAAGAGGGGGAGGGAGGGGGAGGTGGTGAAGAATGAAGTGGGGGAGGTAGGGGAATGAAGAGGGGGAGGGAGGGGTTGGTGGAGTGGAATGAAGAGGGGTAGGGAGGGGGAGGTGGAGGTGAATGAATAGGGGGAGAGAGGGGGTGGGGAATGAAGAGGGGGAGGGAGGCGGAGGGAGGGGGAGGTGGTGACGTATGAAGGGGCGGATGGTGGGGATGGTGGAGGGGAAACAAGAGGGGGATGGAGGGGGTGGTGGAGCGGAATGAAGAGGGGGAGGGAGGGGGAGGTGGTTAAGAATGAAGAGGGGGAGGGAGGGGGTGTTAGAGGGGAAAGAAGAGGGAGAGGGAGGGGGTTGTGGAGGGGGTGGTGGAGTGGAATAAAGTGGGGGAGGGAGGGGGAGGTGCAGTGGAATAAAGAGGGGGAGTGAGGGGGAGGTGGAGGTGAATTAAGAGTGGGAGGGAGGAGGAGGGGGAGGGGAATGAAGATGGGGAGGGAGTGGTAGGAGGAGGTGAATGAAGAGGGGGAGGGAGGGGAGGGGAAGGGGCAGGGAGGGGGAGGGAAGGGGAGGTGGTGAAGAATGAATTGGGGAGGGAGGGGAATGATGAGGGGGAGGGAGGGGGTGGTGGATGGGAATGAAGAGGGGGAGGGAGGGGGTGTTGGAGTGGAATGAAGAGGGGGAGGGAGGTGTAGGTGGAGGTGAATGAAGAGGGGTGGGAGGAGGAGGGGGAGGGGAATGAAGAGGGGGAGGGAGGGGTTGGAGGAGGGCAATGAAGAGGGCGAGGGAGAGGGAGGTGGAGGGGAATGAAGAGGGGGAGGGAGGGGTTGGTGGATGGCAATGAAGAGGGCGAGGGAGAGGGAGGTGGAGGGGAATGAAGTGGGGGAGGGAGAGGAGGTGGATGGGAATGAAGATGGGGAGGGAGGGGCTGGTAGAGGGGAATGAAGAAGGAGGGAGGGGGTGGTGGAGGGGAATGAAGAGGGGGAGGTGGAAGGGAATGAAGAGTGGGGGGGAGAGGGTGGTGGAGGGGAATGAAGAGGGGAGGGAGGGGTAGGTGGAGGTGAATGAAGAGGGGGAGGGAGGAGGCGGGGGAGGGGAATGAAGAGGGGTAGGGAGGGGGTGGTGGAGGGGAATGAAGAGGGGTAGGGAGGGGAAGGGGGAGGTGGAGGGGAATGAAGAGGGGAGGGAGGGGTAGGTGGAGGTGAATGAAGAGGGGGAGGGAGGAGGCGGGGGAGGGGAATGAAGAGGGGGAGGGAGGGGGTGATGGAGGGGAATGAAGAGGGGTAGGGAGGGGAAGGTGGAGGGCAATTAAGAGGGTGGGCTCCGGGGAGGGGGAGGGAGGGGGTGGTGGAGTGGAATGAAGAGGGGGAGGGAGGAGTAGGTGGATGTGAATGAAGAGTGGGAGGGAGGAGGAGGGGGAGGGGAATGAAGATCGGGAGGGAGGGGTAGGTGGAGGTGAATGAAGAGGGGAAATGAAGAGGGGGAGGGAGGGGAGGGGAATGAAGAGGGTCAGGGAGGGGGAGGGAAGGGGAGGTGGTGAAGAATGAATTGGGGAGGGAGGGGAATGATGAGGGGGCGGGAGGGGTTGGTGGAGGGCAATGAAGAGGGCAAGGTACGGGGAGGGGGAGGGAGTGGGTGGAGGAGTGGAATGAAGAGGGGGAGGGAGGGGTAGGTGGAGGTGAATGAAGAGGGGGAGGGAGGAGGAGTGGGAGGGGAATGAAGAGTGGGAGGGTGGGGGAGGGGAATGAAGAGGGGGAGGGAAGGGGTGGTTGAGTGGAATAAAGAGGGGGAGGGAGGGGGAGGTGTAGTGGAATGAAGAGTGGGAGGGAGGGGGACGGGAATGAAGAGGGGGAGGGATGCGGTGGTGGATGGGAATGAAGAGGGGGAGGGAGCGGGATGGGGAGGGGAATGATGAGGGGAAGGAGTGGGAGGGGGAGGGAGGGGGAGTTGGAGTGGAATGACGAGGGGGATGAAGGGTTTGGTGGAGGGGAATGAAGAGAGGGATGGAGGGGGTGGTGGAGTGGAATGAAGAGGGGGAGGGATGGGTAGGTGGAGGTGAATGAAGAGGGGGAGGGAGGTGGAGGGGGAGGGGAATGAAGAGGGGGAGAGAGGGGGAGGGGAATGAAAAGGGGGAGGGAGGGGGAGGTGGTGAAGAATGAAGTGGGGGAGGGAGGGGATGGTGGAGGGGAATGAAGAGGGGGAGGGTGGGGTTGGTGGAGGCCAATGAGGAGGGGGTGGAACGGGGAGGGAGGGGGAATGAAGAGGGGGAGGTAGGGGTTGGTGGAGTGGAATGAAGAGGGGGAGGTAGGGGTAGGTGGAGGTGAATGAAGAGGGGGAGGGAGGACGAGGGGGAGGGAGGGGGAGGGAGGGGGCGGGACGGTGAGGGAGGGGGTGGTGGTGAACAATGAAGATGGGGTGCGAGGGGGAGGTGGAGGGGAATGAAAAGGGGAGGGAGGGGGAGGTGGAGGGGAATGAGAAGGGGAGGGAGGGGGTGGTTGAGGGGAATGAAGAGGGGGCGGGAGAGTGAGGTGGATTGGAATGAAGATGGGGAGGAAGGGGCAGGTAGAGGGGAATGATGAGGGGGAGGGAGGGGGTGGTGGAGGGGAATGAAGAGGGGGAGGGGGGGTGGTGGAGTGGAATGACGAGGGGGAGGGAGGGGTAGGTGGAGGTCATTGAAGAGGGGGAGCGAGGGGGCGGGAAATGAATAGGGGGAGGGAGGGGGTGGTGGTGAAGAATGAAGTGGGGGAGGGAGGGGATGGTGGAGGGGAATGAAGAGGGGGAGGGAGGGGTTGGTGGAGTGGAATGAAGAGGGGGAGGGAGGAGGAGGGGGAGGGAGGGGGAGGGATGGGGAGGTGGTGAAGTATGAAGTGGCGTACAGAGGGGATGGTGGAGGGGAATGACGAGGGGGAGGGAGGGGTTGGTGGAGGGCAATGACGAGGAGGAGGGAGGGGGTGGTGGAGTGGAATAAAGAGGGGAGGGAGGGGGTGGTAGAGGGGAATGAAGAGGGGGAGGGAGGGGGAGGTGGTGAAGAATGAAGAGGGGAGGGAGGGGTGTTAGAGGGGAATGAGGAGGGGGAGGGAGGGGGATGTGGAGGGGAATGAAGAGGGGGATGGAGGGGTTGGTGGAGGGGAATGAAGAGGGGGAAGGTGGAGGATGGGGAGGGGAATGAAGAGGGGGAGGGTGGGGAGGGGAATGAAGAGGGGCAGGGAGGGGGAGGGAAGGGGAAGTGGTGAAGAATGAATTGGGGAGGGAGGGGTTGGTGGAGGGCAATGAAGAGGGCGAGGTGCTGGGAGGGGGAGGGAGGGGGTGGTGGAGTGGAATGAAGAGGGGGAGGGAGGGGTAGGTGGAGGTGAATGAAGAGGGGGTGGGAGGAGGAGGGGGAGGGGAATGAAGAGTGGGAGGGTGGGGGAGGGAGGGGGTGGTTGAGTGGAATAAAGAGGGGAGGGAGGGGGTGGTAGAGGGGAATGAAGAGGGGGAGGGATGGGGCGTGCTAGGGAGGGGGAGGGGTGGCAAATGACGAGGGGGTGGGAAAGGGTGGTGGATGGGAATGAAGAGGGGGGGCGAGTGGGTGTTGGAGTGGAATGAAGAGGGGGAGGAAGGGGTAGGTGCAGGTGAATGAAGAGGGGGAGGGAGGAGGAGGGGTCGGGGAATGAAGAGGGGGAGAGAGGGGGAAGGGAATGAAGAGGGGGAGGGAGTGGGAGGTGGTGAAGAATGAAGTGGGGGAGGGAGAGGATGGTGGAGGGGAATGAAGAGGGGAGGGTGGGGTTGGTGGAAGGGAAATGAAGACGGGGTGGTACGGCGAGGGGGAGGGAGGGGGTGGTGGAGGTGAATGAAGAGGGGGAGGGAGGGGGAGGGAAGGGGAGGTGGTGAAGAATGAAGTGGCGGATGGAGGGGTTGGTGGAGGGGATAGAAGAGGGTGAGGGAGGGGTTGGTGGAGGGCAATGATGAGGGGGAGGGAGGGGGTGGGGGAGTGGAATGAAGAGGGGAGGGAGGGGGTGGTAGAGGGGAATGAAGAGGGGGAGGGAGGGGGAGATGGAGAAGAATGAAGAGGGGGAGGGAGGGGGTTTTGGAGTGGAATGAGGAGGGAGATGGAGGGGTTGATGGAGGGGAATGAAGAGGGGGTGGGAGGGGGAGGTGGTGAAGAATGAAGTGGGGGAGGGAGGGGAATGAAGAGGGGAGGGAGGGGTTGTTGGAGGGCAATGAAGAGGGGGATGGAGGGGTTGGTGGAGGGGAATGAAGAGGGGGAAGGTGGAGGACGGGGAGGGGAATGAAGAGGGGGAGGGTGGGGAGGGGAATGAAGAGGGGCAGGGAGGGGGAGGGAAGGGGAAGTGGTGAAGAATGAATTGGGGAGGGAGGGGTTGGTGGAGGGCAATGAAGAGAGCGAGGTGCTGGGAGGGGGAGGGAGGGGGTGGTGGAGTGGAATGAAGAGGGGGAGGGAGGGGTAGGTGGAGGTGAATGAAGAGGGGGTGGGAGGAGGAGGGGGAGGGGAATGAAGAGTGGGAGGGTGGGGGAGGGAGGGGGTGGTTGAGTGGAATAAAGAGGGGAGGGAGGGGGTGGTAGAGGGGAATGAAGAGGGGGAGGGATGGGGCGTGCTAGGGAGGGGGAGGGGTGGCAAATGACGAGGGGGTGGGAAAGGGTGGTGGATGGGAATGAAGAGGGGGGGCGAGTGGGTGTTGGAGTGGAATGAAGAGGGGGAGGAAGGGGTAGGTGCAGGTGAATGAAGAGGGGGAGGGAGGAGGAGGGGTCGGGGAATGAAGAGGGGGAGAGAGGGGGAAGGGAATGAAGAGGGGGAGGGAGTGGGAGGTGGTGAAGAATGAAGTGGGGGAGGGAGAGGATGGTGGAGGGGAATGAAGAGGGGAGGGTGGGGTTGGTGGAAGGGAAATGAAGACGGGGTGGTACGGGGAGGGGGAGGGAGGGGGTGGTGGAGGTGAATGAAGAGGGGGAGGGAGGGGGAGGGAAGGGGAGGTGGTGAAGAATGAAGTGGCGGATGGAGGGGTTGGTGGAGGGGATAGAAGAGGGTGAGGGAGGGGTTGGTGGAGGGCAATGATGAGGGGGAGGGAGGGGGTGGGGGAGTGGAATGAAGAGGGGAGGGAGGGGGTGGTAGAGGGGAATGAAGAGGGGGAGGGAGGGGGAGATGGAGAAGAATGAAGAGGAGGAGGGAGGGGGTTTTGAAGTGGAATGAGGAGGGAGATGGAGGGGTTGATGGAGGGGAATGAAGAGGGGGTGGGAGGGGGAGGTGGTGAAGAATGAAGTGGGGGAGGGAGGGGAATGAAGAGGGGAGGGAGGGGTTGTTGGAGGGCAATGAAGTGGGGGTGGTACGGGGAGGGGGAGGGAGGGGGTGGTGGAGTGGAATGAAGAGGGGTAGGGAGGGGTAGGTGGAGGTGAATGAATAGGGGGAGGGAGGGGGTGGTGGAGGGGAAACAAGAGGGGGATGGAGGGGGTGGTGGAGGGGAATGAAGAGGGGGAGGGAGGGGGAGGTGGTTAAGAATGAAGAGGGGGAGGGAGGGGGTGTTAGAGGGGGTGGTGGAGTGGAATAAAGTGGGGGAGGAAGGGGGAGCTGCAGTGGAATAAAGAGGGGGAGTGAGGGGGAGGTGTAGTAGAATGAAGAGGGAGCGGGATGGGGAGGGGAATGAAGAGGGGGAGGGAGGGGCAGGCTTGGGAGGGGGAGGGGAATGAAGAGGGGGAGGGTTGGGGAGGGGGAGGCAAATGACGAGGGGGCGGGAAAGGGTGGTGGATGGGAATGAAGAGGGGGAGGGAGTGGGCGTTGGAGTGGAATGAAGAGGGGTAGGAAGGGGTAGGTGCAGGTAAATGAAGAGGGGGAGGGAAGTGAGGGGTCGGGGAATGAAGAGGGGGAGAGAGGGGGAAGGGAATGAAGAGGGGGAGGGAGTGGGAGGTGGAGGGGAATGAAGAGGGGTTGGAGGGGGTGGTGGAGTGGAATGAAGCGGGGAGGGAGATGGTGGTAGAGGGGAATGAAGAGGGGGAGGGAGTGGGTGTTGGAGTGGAATGAAGAGGGGTAGGAAGGGGTAGGTGCAGGTGAATGAAGAGGGGGAGGGAGGAGGAGGGGTCGGGGAATGAAGAGGGGGAGAGAGAGGGAAGGGAATGAAGAGGGGGAGGGAGTGGGAGGTGGAGGGGAATGAAGAGGGGTTGGAGGTGGTGGTGGAGTGGAATGAAGAGGGGAGGGAGATGGTGGTAGAGGGGAATGAAGAGGGGGAGGGAGGGGGAGATGGAGAAGAATGAAGAGGGGGAGGGAGGGGAATGAAGAGGGGGAGGGAGGGGTTGGTGGAGGGCAATGAATTGGGGGTGGTACGGGGAGGGGGAGGGAGGGGGTGGTGGAGTGGAATGAAGAGGGGTAGGGAGGGGTAGGTGGAGGTGAATGAATAGGGGGAGAGAGGGTGTGGGGAATGAAGAGGGGGAGGGAGGGGGAGATGGTTAAGAATGAAGAGGGGGAGGGAGGGGGTGTTAGAGGGGAAAGAAGAGGGAGAGGGAGGGGGTTGTGGAGGGGGTGGTGGAGTTGAATAAAGTGGGGGAGGGAGGGGGAGGTGCAGTGGAATAAAGAGGGGGAGTGAGGGGGAGGTGTAGTAGAATGAAGAGAGAGCGGGATGGGGAGGGGAATGAAGAGGGGGAGGGAGGGGCGGGCTTGGGAGGGGGAGGGGGAGGGTTGGGCAGGGGGAGGCAAATGACGAGGGGGAGGGAAAGGGTGGTGGATGGGAAAGAAGAGGGGGAGGGAGTGGGTGTTGGAGTGGAATGAAGAGGGGTAGGAAGGGGTAGGTGCAGGTGAATGAAGAGGGGGAGGGAGGAGGAGGGGTCGGGGAATGAAGAAGGGGAGAGAGGGGGAAGGGATTGAAGAGGGGGAGGGAGTGGGAGGTGGAGGGGAATGAAGAGGGGTTGGAGGGGGTGGTGGAGTGGAATGAAGAGGGGAGGGAGATGGTGGTCGAGGGGAATGAAGAGGGAGAGGGAGGGGGTTGTGGAGGGGAATGAAGAGGGGGAGGGAAGGGGAGGTGGAGGTGAATGAAGAGGGGGAGGGAGTGGGTGGTGGAGTGGAATGAAGAGGGGGAGGGAGGGGTAGGTGGAGGTGAATGAAAAGTGGGAAGGTGGAGGACGGGGAGGGGAATGAAGAGGGGGAGGGAGGGGGAGGGAATGGGAGGGAAGGGGAGGTGGTGAAGAATGAAGTGGGGGAGGGAGGGGATGGTGTAGGGGAATGATGAGGGGGAGGGAGGGGATGGTGTAGGGGAATGATGAGGGGGAGGGGAATGAAGAGGGGGAGGGAGGGGGAGGGGAATGAAGAGGAGGAGGGTGGGGGAGGGGAATGAAGAGGGGGAGGGAGGGGGATGTGGATGCAAATGAAAAGGGGGAGGGTGGGGGTGTTGGAGGGGAATGAAGAAGGGGAGGGAGGGGGAGGTGGATGGGAATGAAGAGGGGGAGGGAGGGGGTGGTGGAGTGGAATACAGAGGGGGAGGGAGGGGGAGGTGTAGTAGAATGAAGAGTGGGAGGGAGGGGGACGGGAAGGAAGAGGGGTAGGGAGGGGGTGGTGGATGGGAATGAAGAGGGGGAGGGAGGGGGTGGGGGAGTGGAATGAAGAGGGGAGGGAGGGGGTGGTAGAGGGGAATGAAGAGGGGGAGGGAGGGGGAGATGGAGAAGAATGAAGAGGGGGAGGGAGGGGGTTTTGGAGTGGAATGAGGAGGGGGATGGATGGGTTGGTGGAGGGGAATGAAGAGGGGGAGGGAGGGGGAGGTGGTGAAGAATGAAGTGGGGGAGGGAGGGGAATGAAGAGGGGGAGGGAGGGGTTGGTGGAGGGCAATGAAGTGGGGGTGGTACGGGGAGGGGGAGGGAGGGGGTGGTGGAGTGGAATGAAGAGGGGTAGGGAGGGGTAGGTGGAGGTGAATGAATAGGGGGAGAGAGGGTGTGGGGAATGAAGAGGGGGAGGGAGGGGGAGGTGGTTAAGAATGAAGAGGGGGAGGGAGGGGGTGTTAGAGGGGAAAGAAGAGGGAGAGGGAGGTGGTTGTGGAGGGGGTGGTGGAGTTGAATAAAGTGGGGGAGGGAGGGGGAGGTGCAGTGGAATAAAGAGGGGGAGTGAGGGGGAGGTGTAGTAGAATGAAGAGAGAGCGGGATGGGGAGGGGAATGAAGAGGGGGAGGGAGGGGCGGGCTTGGGAGGGGGAGGGGGAAGGTTGGGCAGGGGGAGGCAAATGACGAGGGGGAGGGAAGGGGTGGTGGATGGGAAAGAAGAGGGGGAGGGAGTGGGTGTTGGAGTGGAATGAAGAGGGGTAGGAAGGGGTAGGTGCAGGTGAATGAAGAGGGGGAGGGAGGAGGAGGGGTCGGGGAATGAAGAAGGGGAGAGAGGGGGAAGGGATTGAAGAGGGGGAGGGAGTGGGAGGTGGAGGGGAATGAAGAGGGGTTGGAGGGGGTGGTGGAGTGGAATGAAGAGGGGAGGGAGATGGTGGTAGAGGGGAATGAAGAGGGAGAGGGAGGGGGTTGTGGAGGGGAATGAAGAGGGGGAGGGAAGGGGAGGTGGAGGTAAATGAAGAGGGGGAGGGAGTGGGTGGTGGAGTGGAATGAAGAGGGGGAGGGAGGGGTAGGTGGAGGTGAATGAAGAGTGGGAAGGTGGAGGACGGGGCGGGGAATGAAGAGGGGGAGGGAGGGGGAGGGAATGGGAGGGAAGGGGAGGTGGTGAAGAATGAAGTGGGGGAGGGAGGGGATGGTGTAGGGGAATGATGAGGGGGAGGGAGGGGATGGTGTAGGGGAATGATGAGGGGGAGGGGAATGAAGAGGGGGAGGGAGGGGGAGGGGAATGAAGAGGAGGAGGGTGGGGGAGGGGAATGAAGAGGGGGAGGGAGGGGGATGTGGATGCGAATGAAAAGGGGGAGGGTGGGGGTGTTGGAGGGGAATGAAGAGGGGGAGGGAGGGGGAGGTGGATGGGAATGAACAGGGGGAGGGAGGGGGTGGTGGAGTGGAATAAAGAGGGGGAGGGAGGGGGAGGTGTAGTAGAATAAAGAGTGGGAGGGAGGGGGACGGGAAGGAAGAGGGGTAGGGAGGGGGTGGTGGATGGGAATGAAGAGGGGGAGGGAGGGGGAGGGGAATGAAGATGGTGAGTTAGGGGGAGGGGGAGGGGAATGAAGAGGGGGAGGGATGGGGAGGTGTAGTAGAATGAAGAGTGGGAGGGAGGGGGACGGGAATGAAGAGGGGTAGGGAGGGTGTGGTGGATGGGAATGAAGAGCGGGAGGGAGGGGGAGGGGAATGAAGATGGTGAGTTAGGGGGAGGGGGAGGGGAATGAAGAGGGGGAGGGATGGGGAGGGGGAGGCGAATAAAGAGGGGAGTGAAAGGGTGGTGGATGGGAATGAAGAGGGGGAGTGAGGGGGTGTTGGAGTGGAATGAAGAGGGGGAGGGAGGGGCTGGTGGAGGGCAATGAAGAGGGGAGGGAGGAGGAGGGGGAGGGGAATGAAGAGGGGGAGGGAGGGGGAGTGGAATGAAGAGGGGGAGGGAGGGGGTGAGGAATGAAGAGGGGGAGGGAGGGGGAGGGAGGGGGAGGTGGTGAAGAATGAAGTGGCGGATGGAGGGGATGGTGAAGGGGAATGAATAGGGGGAGGGAGGGGTTGGTGGAGGGCAATGACGAGGGGGAGGGAGGGGGTGGTGGAGTGGAATGAAGAGGGGAGGGAGGGGGTGGTAGAGGGGAATGAAGAGGGGGAGGGAGGGGGAGGTGGTGAAGAATGAAGAGGGGGAGGGAAGGGGTGTTGGAGTGGAATGAAGAGGGCGAGGGAGGGGTTGGTGGAGGGGAATGAAGAGGGGAAAGGAGGGGGTGGTGGAGAGGAATGAAGAGGGGAAGAGAGGCGGAGGGGAATGAATAGGGGAAGAGAGGGGGAGGGGACTGAAGAGGGGGAGGGAGGGGGAGGTGGTGGAGAATGAAGTGGGGAGGGAGGCGATGGTGGAAGGGAATGAAGAGGGGGAGGGAGGGTTTGGTGGCGGGCAATGAAGAGGGGGTGGTACGGGGAGGGGGAGGGGAATGAAGAGGGGGAGGGAGGGGGCAGAGGAGTGGAATGAAGAGGGGAAGGGAGGGGTAGGTGGAGGTGAATGATAAGGGGGAGGGAGGAGGAGGGGGTGGGGAATGAAGAGGGGCAGGGAGGGGGAGGGAGTGGGAGGGAGGGGGAGGTGGTGAAGAATGAAGTGGCGGATGGAGGGGATGGTGGAGGGGATTGTGGAGGGGAATGAAGAGGGGAATGAAGAGGGGGAGGGTGGGGTTGGTGGAGGGCAATGATGAGGGGGAGGGAGAGGGTGGTGGAGTGGAATGAAGAGGGGAGGGAAGGGGTGGTTGAGGGGAATGAAGTGGGGGAGGGAGGGGGAGGTGGTGAAGAATGAAGAGGGGGAGGGAAGGGGTGTTGGAGTGGAATGAAGAGGGGGAGGGAGGGGTTGGTGGAGGGGAATGAAGAGGGGAAAGGAGGGGGTGGTGGAGTGGAATGAAGAGGGGGAGGGAGGGGTAGGTGGAGGGGAATGAAGAGGGGGAGGGAGGAGGTGGGGGAGCGGAATGAAGAGGGGAAGAGAGGCGGAGGGGAATGAATAGGGGAAGAGAGGGGGAGGGGACTGAAGAGGGGGAGGGATTGGGAGGTGGTGGAGAATGAAGAGGGGGAGGGAGGCGATGGTGGAGGGGAATGAAGAGGGGGTGGTACGGGGAGGGGGAGGGGAATGAAGACGGGGAGGGAGGGAGCGGTGGAGTGGAATGAAGAGGGGAGGGGAGGGGTAGGTGGAGGTGAATGATAAGGGGGGAGGGAGGAGGAGGGGGTGGGGAATGAAGAGGGGAAGGGAGGGGTTGGTGGAGGGCAATGACGAGGGGGAGGGAGAGGGTGGTGGAGTGGAATGAAGAGGGGAGGGCAGGGGTAGGTGGCGGTGAATGATAAGGGGAGGGAGGAGGAGGGGGTGGGGAATGAAGAGGGGAAGGGAGGGGTTGGTGGAGGGCAATGACGAGGGGGAGGGAGAGGGTGGTGGAGTGGAATGAAGAGGGGAGGGAGGGGGTGGTTGAGGGGAATGAAGTGGGGGTGGTACGGGGAGGGGGAGGGGAATGAAGACGGGGAGGGAGGGAGCGGTGGAGTGGAATGAAGAGGGGAGGGGAGGGGTAGGTGGAGGTGAATGATAAGGGGGAGGGAGGAGGAGGGGGTGGGGAATGAAGAGGGGAAGGGAGGGGTTGGTGGAGGGCAATGACGAGGGGGAGGGAGAGGGTGGTGGAGTGGAATGAAGAGGGGAGGGGAGGGGTAGGTGGAGGTGAATGATAAGGGGGAGGGAGGAGGGGGGGTGGGGAATGAAGAGGGGAAGGGAGGGGTTGGTGGAGGGCAATGACGAGGGGGAGGGAGAGGGTGGTGGAGTGGAATGAAGAGGGGAGGGAGGGGGTGGATGAGGGGGATGAAGTGGGGGAGGGAGGAGGTTGTGGAGGGGAATGAAGAGGTGGAGGGAGGTGGAGGTGGAGTGGAATGAAGAGGGCAGGGAGGGGGTGGTGGATGGGAATGTAGAGGGGAAGTGAGGGGGTGGTGGAGCGGAATGAAAAGGGGGAGGGAGGGGGTGTTAGAGGGGAATGAAGAGGGGGAGGGAGGGGGTGTTAGAGGGAAATGAAGAGGGGGAGGGAGGGGGTGGTGGAGTGGAATGAAAAGGGGGAGGGAGGGGGTGTTAGAGGGGAATGAAGAGGGGGAGGGAGGGGGTGTTAGAGGGGAATGAAGAGGGGGAGGGATGGGGTGGTGGAGTGGAATGAAGAGGGGAGGGAGGGGGTGGTAGAGGGGAATGAAGAGGGGGAGGGAGGGGGAGGTGGTGAAGAATGAAGAGGGGGAGGGAGGGGGTGTTGGAGTGGAATGAAGAGGGGAAGAGAGGCGGAGGGGACTGAAGAGGGGAAGAGAGGGGGAGGGGACTGAAGAGGGGGAGGGAGGGGAAGTGGTGGAGAATGAAGTGGGGGAGGGAGGGGGCAGTGGAGTGGAATGAAGAGGGGAGGGGAGGGGTAGGTGGAGGTGAATGATAAGGGGGAGGGAAGAGGAGGGGTGAAGAATGAAGAGGGCAGGGAGGGGGTGGTGGATGGGAATGTAGAGGGGAAGTGAGGGGGTGGTGGAGCGGAATGAAAAATGGGAGGGAGGGGATGTTAGAGGGGAATGAAGAGGGGGAGGGAGGGGGTGTTAGAGGGGAATGAAGAGGGGGATGGAGGGTGTGTTAGAGGGGAATGAAGAGGGGGAGGGCGCGGGTGGTGGAGAGGAAAGAACAGGGGGAGTGAGGGGAGGTGGAGGGGTATGAAAAGTGGAAGGGAGGGGGTGGTGGAGGAGAATGAAGATGGGGAAGGAGGGGGTGGTTGAGGGAAATGAAGAGGGGGAGGGTGGGGGAGGTGGTGAAGAATGAAGACGGGGAGGGAGGGAGCGGAGCAGTGGAATGAAGAGGGGAGGGGAGGGGTAGGTGGAGGTGAATGATAAGGGGGAGGGAGGAGGAGGGGGTGGGGAATGAAGAGGGGAAGGGAGGGGGAGGTGGTGAAGAATGAAGTGGCGGATGGAGGGGATGGTGGAGGGGATTGTGGGGGGGAATGTGGAGGGGATGGTGGAGGGGATTGTGGGGGGGAATAAAGAGGGGGAGGGAGGGGTTGGTGGAGGGCAATGACGAGGGGGAGGGAGAGGGTGGTGGAGTGGAATGAAGAGGGGAGGGAGGTGACGGTAGAGGGGAATGAAGTGGGGGAGGGAGGGGGAGGTGGTGAAGAATGAAGAGGGGGAGGGAGGGGGTGTTAGAGGGTAATGAAGAGGGGGAGGGAAGGGGTTGTGGAGGGGAATGAAGAGGTGGAGGGAGGGGGAGGTGGAGTGGAATGAAGAGGGGAGGGAGGGGGTGTTGGATGGGAATGTAGAGGGGAAGTGAGGAGGTGGTGGAGCGGAATGAAAAGGGGGAGGGTGGGGGTGTTGGAGGGGAATGAAGAGGGGGAGGGAGGGGGAGGTGGATGGGAATGAAGAGGGGGAGGGAGGGGGTGGTGGAGTGGAATAAAGAGGGGGAGGGAGGGGGAGGTGTAGTAGAATGAAGAGTGGGAGGGAGGGGGACGGGAAGGAAGAGGGGTAGGGAGGGGGTGGTGGATGGGAATGAAGAGGGGGAGGGAGGTGGAGGGGTATGAAGATGGTGAGGTGGGGGGAGGGGGAGGGGAATGAAGAGGGGGAGGGATGGGGAGGGGGAGGCGAATGAAGAGGGGAGTGAAAGGGTGGTGGATGGGAATGAAGAGGGGGAGTGAGGGGGTGTTGGAGTGGAATGAAGAGGGGGAGGGAGGGGTTGGTGGAGGGCAATGAAGAGGGGGTGGTACGGGGAGGTGTAGTAGAATGAAGAGTGGGAGGGAGGGGGACGGGAATGAAGAGGGGTAGGGAGGGGGTGGTGGATGGGAATGAAGAGCGGGAGGGAGGGGGAGGGGAATGAAGATGGTGAGTTAGGGGGAGGGGGAGGGGAATGAAGAGGGGGAGGGATGGGGAGGGGGAGGCGAATAAAGAGGGGAGTGAAAGGGTGGTGGATGGGAATGAAGAGGGGGAGTGAGGGGGTGTTGGAGTGGAATGAAGAGGGGGAGGGAGGGGCTGGTGGAGGGCAATGAAGAGGGGAGGGAGGAGGAGGGGGAGGGGAATGAAGAGGGGGAGGGAGGGGGAGTGGAATGAAGAGGGGGAGGGAGGGGGTGAGGAATGAAGAGGGGGAGGGAGGGGGAGGGAGGGGGAGGTGGTGAAGAATGAAGAGGCGGATGGAGGGGATGGTGAAGGGGAATGAATAGGGGGAGGGAGGGGTTGGTGGAGGGCAATGACGAGGGGGAGGGAGGGGGTGGTGGAGTGGAATGAAGAGGGGAGGGAGGGGGTGGTAGAGGGGAATGAAGAAGGGGAGGGAGGGGGAGGTGGTGAAGAATGAAGAGGGGGAGGGAAGGGGTGTTGGAGTGGAATGAAGAGGGCGAGGGAGGGGTTGGTGGAGGGGAATGAAGAGGGGAAAGGAGGGGGTGGTGGAGTGGAATGAAGAGGGGAAGAGAGGCGGAGGGGAATGAATAGGGGAAGAGAGGGGGAGGGGACTGAAGAGGGGGAGGGAGGGGGAGGTGGTGGAGAATGAAGTGGGGAGGGAGGCGATGGTGGAAGGGAATGAAGAGGGGGAGGGAGGGTTTGGTGGCGGGCAATGAAGAGGGGGTGGTACGGGGAGGGGGAGGGGAATGAAGAGGGGGAGGGAGGGGGCAGTGGAGTGGAATGAAGAGGGGAAGGGAGGGGTAGGTGGAGGTGAATGATAAGGGGGAGGGAGGAGGAGGGGGTGGGGAATGAAGAGGGGCAGGGAGGGGGAGGGAGTGGGAGGGAGGGGGAGTTGGTGAAGAATGAAGTGGCGGATGGAGGGGATGGTGGAGGGGATTGTGGAGGGGAATGAAGAGGGGAATGAAGAGGGGGAGGGTGGGGTTGGTGGAGGGCAATGCTGAGGGGGAGGGAGAGGGTGGTGGAGTGGAATGAAGAGGGGAGGGAAGGGGTGGTTGAGGGGAATGAAGTGGGGGAGGGAGGGGGAGGTGGTGAAGAATGAAGAGGGGGAGGGAAGGGGTGTTGGAGTGGAATGAAGAGGGGGAGGGAGGGGTTGGTGGAGGGGAATGAAGAGGGGAAAGGAGGGGGTGGTAGAGTGGAATGAAGAGGGGGAGGGAGGGTAGGTGGAGGGGAATGAAGAGGGGGAGGGAGGAGGTGGGGGAGCGGAATGAAGAGGGGAAGAGAGGCGGAGGGGAATGAATAGGGGAAGAGAGGGGGAGGGGACTGAAGAGGGGAGGGATTGGGAGGTGGTGGAGAATGAAGAGGGGGAGGGAGGCGATGGTGGAGGGGAATGAAGAGGGGGTGGTACGGGGAGGGGGAGGGGAATGAAGACGGGGAGGGAGGGAGCGGTGGAGTGGAATGAAGAGGGGAGGGGAGGGGTAGGTGGAGGTGAATGATAAGGGGGAGGGAGGAGGAGGGGGTGGGGAATGAAGAGGGGAAGGGAGGTGTTGGTGGAGGGCAATGACGAGGGGGAGGGAGAGGGTGGTGGAGTGGAATGAAGAGGGGAGGGGAGGGGTAGGTGGCGGTGAATGATAAGGGGAGGGAGGAGGAGGGGGTGGGGAATGAAGAGGGGAAGGGAGGGGTTGGTGGAGGTGAATGAAGAGGGGGAGGGAGGAGGAGGGGGAGCGGAATGAAGAGGGGAAGAGAGGCGGAGGGGAATGAATAGGGGAAGAGAGGCGGAGGGGAATGAATAGGGGAAGAGAGGGGGAGGGGACTGAAGAGGGGAAGGGAGGAGGAGGGGGTGGGGAATGAAGAGGGGAAGGGAGGGGTTGGTGGAGGGCAATGACGAGGGGGAGGGAGAGGGTGGTGGAGTGGAATGAAGAGGGGAGGGAGGGGGTGGTTGAGGGGAATGAAGTGGGGGTGGTACGGGGAGGGGGAGGGGAATGAAGACGGGGAGGGAGGGAGCGGTGGAGTGGAATGAAGAGGGGAGGGGAGGGGTAGGTGGAGGTGAATGATAAGGGGGAGGGAGGAGGAGGGGGTGGGGAATGAAGAGGGGAAGGGAGGGGTTGGTGGAGGGCAATGACGAGGGGGAGGGAGAGGGTGGTGGAGTGGAATGAAGAGGGGAGGGGAGGGGTAGGTGGAGGTGAATGATAAGGGGGAGGGAGGAGGAGGGGGTGGGGAATGAAGAGGGGAAGGGAGGGGTTGGTGGAGGGCAATGACAAGGGGGAGGGAGAGGGTGGTGGAGTGGAATGAAGAGGGGAGGGAGGGGGTGGTTGAGGGGGATGAAGTGGGGGAGGGAGGAGGTTGTGGAGGGGAATGAAGAGGTGGAGGGAGGGGGAGGTGGAGTGGAATGAAGAGGGCAGGGAGGGGGTGGTGGATGGGAATGTAGAGGGGAAGTGAGGGGGTGGTGGAGCGGAATGAAAAGGGGGAGGGAGGGGGTGTTAGAGGGGAATGAAGAGGGGGAGGGAGGGGGTGTTAGAGGGAAATGAAGAGGGGGAGGGAGGGGGTGGTGGAGTGGAATGAAAAGGGGGAGGGAGGGGGTGTTAGAGGGGAATGAAGAGGGGGAGGGAGGGGGTGTTAGAGGGGAATGAAGAGGGGGAGGGAGGGGGTGTTAGAGGGGAATGAAGAGGGGGAGGGATGGGGTGGTGGAGTGGAATGAAGAGGGGAGGGAGGGGGTGGTAGAGGGGAATGAAGAGGGGGAGGGAGGGGGAGGTGGTGAAGAATGAAGAGGGGGAGGGAGGGGGTGTTGGAGTGGAATGAAGAGGGGAAGAGAGGCGGAGGGGACTGAAGAGGGGAAGAGAGGGGGAGGGGACTGAAGAGGGGGAGGGAGGGGAAGTGGTGGAGAATGAAGTGGGGGAGGGAGGCGATGGTGGAGGGGAATGAAGAGGAGGTGGTACGGGGTGGTGGAGTGGAATGAAGAGGGGGAGGAAGGGGGCGGTGGAGTGGAATGAAGAGGGGAGGGGAGGGGTAGGTGGAGGTGAATGATAAGGGGGAGGGAAGAGGAGGGGTGAGGAATGAAGAGGGGAAGGGAGTGGTTGGTGGAGGGCAATGACGAGGGGGAGGGAGGCGATGGTGGAGGGGAATGAAGAGGAGGTGGTACGGGGTGGTGGACTGGAATGAAGAGGGGGAGGGAGGGGGCAGTGGAGTGGAATGAAGAGGGGAAAGGAGGGGTAGGTGGAGGTGAATGATAAGGGGGAGGGAGGAGGAGGGGGTGGGGAATGAAGAGGGGCAGGGAGGGGGAGGGAGTGGGAGGGAGGGGGAGGTGGTGAAGAATGAAGTGGCGGATGGAGGGGATGGTGGAGGGGATTGTGGGGGGGAATGAAGAGGGGGAGGGAGGGGTTGGTGGAGGGGAATGAAGAGGGGTGGGAGGGGGTGGTGGAGGGGAATGAAGAGGGGGAGGGAGGGGGAGGTGGAGGGGAATGAAGAGGGGGAGGGAGGGGGAGGTGGAGGGGAATGAAGAGGGGGAGGGAGGGGTTGGTGGAGGGCAATGACGAGGGGGAGGGAGAGGGAGGTGGTGAAGAATGAAGAGGGGGAGGGAAGGGGTGTTGGAGTGGAATGAAGAGGGGGAGGGAGTGGTTGGTGGAGGGGAATGAAGAGGGGAAACGAGGGGGTGGTGGAGTGAAATGAAGAGGGGGAGGGAGGGGTAGGTGGAGGTGAATGAAGAGGGGGAGGGAGGAGGAGGTGGAGGTGAATGAAGAGGGGGAGGGAGGAGGAGGGGGAGCGGAATGAAGAGGGGAAGAGAGGCGGAGGGGAATGAATAGGGGAAGAGAGGGGGAGGGGACTGAAGAGGGGGAGGGAGGGGGAGGTGGTGGAGAACTAAGTGGGGGAGGGAGGCGATGGTGGAGGGGAATGAAGAGGGGGTGGTACGGGGAGGGGGAGGGGAATGAAGACGGGGAGGGAGGGAGCGGTGGAGTGGAATGAAGAGGGGAAGGGAGGGGGAGGGAGTGGGAGGGAGGGGGAGGTGGTGAAGAATGAAGTGGCGGATGGAGGGGATGGTGGAGGGGATTGTGGAGGGGAATGAAGGGGTGGAGGGAGGGGGTTGTGGAGGGGAATGAAGAGGTGGAGGGAGGGGGTTGTGGAGGAGAATGAAGAGGTGGAGGGAGGGGGAGGTGGAGTGGAATGAAGAGGGGAGGGAGGGGGTTGTGGAATGGAATGTAGAGGGGAAGTGAGGGGGTGGTAGAGCGGAATTAAAAGGGGGAGGGAGGGGGTGTTAGAGGGGAATGAAGAGGGGGATGGAGGGGGTGTTAGAGGGGAATGAAGAGGGGGATGGAGGGGGTGTTAGAGGGGAATGAAGAGGGGGAGGGAGGGGGTTGTGGAGGGGAATGAAGAGGTGGAGGGAGGGGGAGATGGAGTGGAATGAAGAGGGGAGGGAGGGGGTGGTGGATGGGAATGTAGAGGGGAAGTGAGGGGGTGGTGGAGCGGAATGAAAAATGGGAGGGAGGGGATGTTAGAGGGGAATGAAGAGGGGGAGGGAGGGGGTGTTAGAGGGGAATGAAGAGGGGGATGGAGGGGGTGTTAGAGGGGAATGAAGAGGGGGAGGGCGCGGGTGGTGGAGAGGAAAGAACAGGGGGAGTGAGGGGAGGTGGAGGGGTATGAAAAGTGGAAGGGAGGGGGTGGTGGAGGAGAATGAAGAGGGGGAAGGAGGGGGTGGTTGAGGGGAATGAAGAGGGGGAGGGTGGGGTAGGTGGTGAAGAATGAAGACGGGGAGGGAGGGAGCGGAGCAGTGGAATGAAGAGGGGAGGGGAGGGGTAGGTGGAGGTGAATGATAAGGGGGAGGGAGGAGGAGGGGGTGGGGAATGAAGAGGGGAAGGGAGGGGGAGGTGGTGAAGAATGAAGTGGCGGATGGAGGGGATGGTGGAGGGGATTGTGGGGGGGAATGTGGAGGGGATGGTGGAGGGGATTGTGGGGGGGAATGAAGAGGGGGAGGGGGGGTTGGTGGAGGGCAATGACGAGGGGGAGGGAGAGGGTGGTGGAGTGGAATGAAGAGGGGAGGGAGGTGGCGGTAGAGGGGAATGAAGTGGGGGAGGGAGGGGGAGGTGGTGAAGAATGAAGAGGGGGAGGGAGGGGGTGTTAGAGGGTAATGAAGAGGGGGAGGGAAGGGGTTGTGGAGGGGAATGAAGAGGTGGAGGGAGGGGGAGGTGGAGTGGAATGAAGAGGGGAGGGAGGGGGTGTTGGATGGGAATGTAGAGGGGAAGTGAGGAGGTGGTGGAGCGGAATGAAAAGGGGGAGGGAGGGGGTGTTAGAGGGGAATGAAGAGGGGGAGGGCGGGGGTGGTGGAGAGGAAAGAACAGGGGGAGGGAGGGGAGGTGGAGGGGTATGAAAAGTGGAAGGGAGGGGGTGGTGGAGGAGAATGAAGAGGGGGAAGGAGGGGGTGGTTGAGGGGAATGAAGAGGGGGAGGGACGGGGAGGTGGATGGGAATGAAGAGGGGGAGGGAGGGGTTTGTGGAGGGGAATGAAGAGGGGGAGGGAGTGGGAGGTGGAGGGGAATGAAGAGGGGCAGGGAGGGGGAGGTGGATGGGATTGAAGATGGGGAGGGAGGGGTAGGTGGAGGGGAATGAAAAGGGGTAGGGAGGGGGTGTTGGAGGGGAAGGATGAGGGGGAGGGAGGGGGTGGTTGAGGGGAATGAAGAGGGGAAGGGAGGGGGAGGTGGAGGAGAATGAAGAGGGAGAGGGAGGTGGATGGGAATGAAGATGGGGAGGGAGGGGTTGGTGGAGTGGAATGAAGAGGGGGAGGGAGGAGTAGGTGAAGGTGAATGAAGAGGGGGAAGATGGAGGACCGGGAGGGGAATGAAGAGGGGGAGGGATTGGGAGGTGGAGGGGAATGAAGAGGGGAAGGGAGGGCGTGATAGAGGGGAATGAAGAGGGGGAGGGAGCGGGAGGAGGTGAAGTCTGAAGGGGGAGGGAGGGGATGGTTGAGGGGAATGAAGAGGGTAATGGAGGGGGTGGTGGAGGGGAATGAAGAGGGGAGAAATGGGGAGGTGGAGTGGTATGAAGAGGGGAGGGAGGGGTGGTGGAGGGGAAAGAAGAGGGGAATGGAGGGGTGGTGGAGGCGAATGAAGAGGGGAGGGCGGGGGAGTTGGATGGGAATGAAGATGGGGAGAAAAGGGGCATGTGGAGGGGAATGAAGAGGGGGAGGGTGGATTGGTGGATGGGAATGAAGAGGGGGATGGAGGGGGAGGTGGAGGTGAATGAAGAGGGGGATTGAGGAGGAGGGGGAGGGGAATGAAGAGGGGGAGAGAGGGGGAGGAGAATGAAGAGTGGGAAGGAGGGGGAGGGGAATGAAGAGGTGGAGGGAGGGGGAAGTGGTGAAGAATGAAGTGGGGGAGGGAGGGAATGGTGGAGGGGAATGAAGAGGGGGAGGGAGGGGTTGGTGGAGGGCAATGAAGAGGGGGAGGGAGGGGGAGGGGGAGGGGAATGAAGGGGGGAGGGAGGGGTGGTGGAGTGGAATGAAGAGGGGAGGGACGGGTAGGCGGAGGTGAATGAAGAGGGGGTGGGAGGGGGAGGGGAATGAAGAGGGGAGGGAGGGAGGGGGAGGGGAATGAAGAGGGCGAGGGCGGCGGAGGTGGATGGGAATGAAAAAGGGGAGGGAGGGGGAGGTGGGGTGGAAGAAAGAAGGGGAGGGAGGGGGTGGTGTAGTGGAATGAAGAGTGGGAGGGAGGGGGAGGGGGAGGCGAATGAAGAGGGGGAGGGAAATGGTGGTGGAGGGGAATAAAGAGGGGGAGGGTGGGGGTGGTGTAGTGGAATGAAGAGGGGGAGGGAGGAGGAGGGGGAGGGGAATGAAGAGTGGGAGGGAGGGGGAGGGGAATGAAGAGGGGGAGGGAGGGGGAGGTGGTGAAGAATGAAGTGGGGGAGGTAGGGGATGGTGGAGGGGAATGAAGAGGGGGAGGGAGGGGGTGGTGGAGTGGAATGAAGAGGGTGAGGGAGGGTGAAGTTGGAGGTGAATGAAGAGGGGGTGGTACGGGGAAGGGGAGGGGAATGAAGAGGGGAGGAAGGGGGTGGTGGAGTGGAATGAAGAGGGGGAGGGAGGGGAATGAAGAGGGGGAGGGAGAGGGAGGGTGGGGGAGGTGGTGAAGAATGAAGTAGGGGAGGGAGTGGATGGTGGAGGGGTATGAAGAGGGGGAGGGAGGGGCTGGTGGAGGGCAATGAAGAGGGGGAGGGAGGGGTAGGTGCAGGTGAATGAAGAGGGGGATGGAGGAGGAGGGCGAGGGGAATGAAGAGGGGAAGGCAGGGGGAGGGGAATGAAGAGGGGGGGAGGGGAATGAAGAGGGGAGGGAGGGGGAGGGGAATGATGAGGGCGTGGGAGGGGGAGGTGGATGGGAATGAAAAGGGGGAGGGTGGGGGGAGTTGGAGGGGAATGAAGAGGGGGAGGTAGGGAGAGGTGGCTGGGAATGAAGAGGGTGTGGGAGGGGGTGGTGGAGTGGAATGAAGAGTGGGAGGGAGGGGGAGGTGTCGTGGAATGAAGAGTGGGAGGGAGGGGGAGGGACGGGGTGGTGGATGGGAATGAAGAGGTGGAGGGAGCGGGATGGGGAGGGGAATGAAGAGGGGGAGCGAGGGGGAGGGGAATGAAGAGGGGGAGGGATGGGGAGGGGGAGGCGAATGAAGCGGGGAAGGGAAAGGGTGGTGGATGGGAATGAAGAGGGGGAGGGAGGGGGTGGTGGAGTGGAATAAAGAGGGGGAGGGAGGGGTAGGTGGAGGTGAATGAAGATGGGGAGGGAGGAGGAGGGGGAGGGGAATGAAGAGGGGAAGAGAGGGGGAGGAGAATGAAGAGCCGGAGGGAGGGGGAGGAGAATGAAGAGTGGGAGGGTGGGGGAGGGGAATGAAGAGGGGGAGGGAGGGGTTGGTGGAGGGCAATGAAGAGGGGGAGGTACGGGGAGGGGGAGGGGAATGAAGAGGGGAGGGTGGGGGTGGTGGAGTGGAATGAAGAGGGGGAGGGAGGGGTAGGTGGAGGTGAATGAAGAGTGGGAGGGAGGGGGAGGGGAATGAAGAGGGGAAGGAGGGGGAGGTGGTGAAGAATGAAGTGGGGAGGGAGGGGATGGTGGAGGGGAATGAAGAGGGGGTGGTACGAGGAAGGGGAGGGGAATGAAGAGGGGGAGGGAGGGGGTGGTGGAGTGGAATGAAGAGGGGGAGGGAGGGGGTAGGTGGAGGTGAAAGAAGGGTGGGAGGGAGGAGGAGGGGGAGGGAGGGGGAGGGAGGGGGTGGTGGAGGTGAATGAAGAGGGGGAGGGAGGGGATGGTGGAGGGGATTGAATAGTGGGAGGGGGGTGGAGTGGAATGAAGAGGGGATGGAGGGGGTGGTGGAGGGGAATGAAGAGGAGTGGGAGGGGGTGGTGGAGGGGATTGAATAGGGGAGGGGGTGGAGTGGAATGAAGAGGGGGAGGGAGGGGGTGGTGGAGGGGAATGAAGAGGGGTGGGAGGGGGTGGTGGAGGAGAATGAAGAGGCAGAGGGAGGGGATGGCGGACGGGAATGATGAGGGGGAGGGATGGGGACGTGGAGGGGAATGAAGTGGGGGAGGGAGGGGCTGGTGGATGGGAATGAAGAGGGGGAAGGATGGGGAGGTGGAGGGGAATTAAGAGGGGAAGGAGGGGGAGGTGGAGGGCACTGAAGAGGGGGAAGGAGGGGGAGGTGGAGGGGAATGAAGAGGGGGAGGTAGGGGATGGTGGAATGGAATGAAGTGGGGGAGGGAGGGGGTGGTGGAGGGGAATGAAGATTGGGAGGTGGATTGGAATGAAGAGTGGGATGGAGGGGGATGTGGAGGGGAATGAAGAGGGAGAGGGAGGGGAAGGGGGAAGCGAATGAAGAGGGGGAGGGAGGGGGTGGTGGCGGGGCTTGAAGAGGGGAAGGTAGGGGTTGGTGGAGTGGAATGCAGAGGGGGAGGGAGGGGGTTGTGGAGGGGAATGAAGAGGGGGAGGGAGGGGGTGGTGGAGTGGAATGAAGAGGGGGTGGGAGGGGGATGTGGAGTGGAATGAATTGTGTGAGGGAGGGAGAGGGAGGGGGTGGTGGATGGGAATGAAGAGGGGGAGGGAGGCGGATGTTTAGGGGAATGAAGAGGGGGAGGGAGGGGGTGGTGGAGTGTAATGAAAAGGGGGAGGGAGAGTTTGTTGGAGGGGAATGAAGAGCGGAGGGAGGGGTAGGTGGAGGGGAATTAAGAGGGGTTGGGAGGAGGAGGGGAGGTGAATGAAGAGGGGGAGGGAGGGGGAGGTGGTGACGAATGAAGAGGGGGAGGGAGGGGATGGTGGAGGGGATTGAATAGGGGGAGGGGGGTGGAGTGGAATGAAGAGGGAAGGGAGGGGGTGGTACAGCGGAATGAAGAGGGGGATGGAGGGGGAGGTGGAGGTGAATGAAGAGGGGGATTGAGGAGGAGGGGGAGGGGAATGAAGAGGGGGAGAGAGGGGGAGGAGAATGAAGAGTGGGAAGGAGGGGGAGGGGAATGAAGAGGTGGAGGGAGGGGGAAGTGGTGAAGAATGAAGTGGGGGAGGGAGGGAATGGTGGAGGGGAATGAAGAGGGGGAGGGAGGGGTTGGTGGAGGGCAATGAAGAGGGGGAGGGAGGGGGAGGGGGAGGGAGGGGGTGGTGGAGTGGAATGAAGAGGGGGTGGGAGGGGGAGGGGAATGAAGAGGGGAGGGAGGGAGGGGGAGGGGAATGAAGAGGGCGAGGGCGGCGGAGGTGGATGGGAATGAAAAAGGGGAGGGAGGGGGAGGTGGGGTGGAAGAAAGAGGGGGAGGGAGGGGGTGGTGTAGTGGCATGAAGAGTGGGAGGGAGGGGGAGGGGGACGCGAATGAAGAGGGGGAGGGAAAGGGTGGTGGAGGGGAATGAAGAGGGGGAGGGTGGGGGTGGTGTAGTGGAATGAAGAGGGGGAGGGAGGAGGAGGGGGAGGGGAATGAAGAGGGGGAGAGAGGGGGAGGGGAATGAAGAGTGGGAGGGAGGGGGAGGGGAATGAAGAGGGGGAGGGAGGGGGAGGTGGTGAAGAATGAAGTGGGGAGGGAGGGGATGGTGGAGGGGAATGAAGAGGGGGAGGGGGGGTGGTGGAGTGGAATGAAGAGGGGGAGGGAGGGGGAAGGTGGAGGTGAATGAAGAGTGGTAGGGAGGAGGAGTGGGAGGGGAATGAAGAGGGGGAGGGAGGGGCAGGTGGTGAAGAATGAAGTGGGGGAGGGAGGGGATGGTGGAGGGGAATGAAGAGCGGTTGGTACGGGGAATGGGATGGGAATGAAGAGGGGGAGGGAGGGGGTGGTGGAGTGGAATGAAGAGGGTGAGGGAGGGTGAAGTTGGAGGTGATTGAAGAGGGGGCGGTACGGGGAAGGGGAGGGGAATGAAGAGGGGAGGAAGGGGGTGGTGGAGTGGAATGAAGAGGGGGAGGGAGGGGAATGAAGAGGGGGAGGGAGAGGGAGGGTGGGGGAGGTGATGAAGAATGAAGTGGGGGAGGGAGTGGATGGTGGAGGGGTATGAAGAGGGGGAGGGAGGGGCTGGTGGAGGGCAATGAAGAGGGGGAGGGAGGGGTAGGTGCAGGTGAATGAAGAGGGGGATGGAGGAGGAGGGCGAGGGGAATGAAGAGGGGAAGGCAGGGGGAGGGGAATGAAGAGGGGAGGGAGGGGGAGGGGAATGATGAGGGCGTGGGAGGGGGAGGTGGATGGGAATGAAAAGGGGGAGGGTGGGGGGAGTTGGAGGGGAATGAAGAGGGGGAGGTAGGGAGAGGTGGCTGGGAATGAAGAGGGTGTGGGAGGGGCTGGTGGAGTGGAATGAAGAGTGGGAGGGAGGGGGAGGTGTCGTGGAATGAAGAGTGGGAGGGAGGGGGAGGGACGGGGTGGTGGATGGGAATGAAGAGGTGGAGGGAGCGGGATGGGGAGGGGAATGAAGAGGGGGAGGGATGGGGAGGGGGAGGCGAATGAAGCGGGGAAGGGAAAGGGTGGTGGATGGGAATGAAGAGGGGGAGGGAGGGGGTGGTGGAGTGGAATAAAGAGGGGGAGGGTGGGGGTGGTGTAGTGGAATGAAGAGGGGGAGGGAGGGGTAGGTGGAGGTGAATGAAGAGGGGGAGGGAGGAGGAGGGGGAGGGGAATGAAGAGGGGAAGAGAGGGGGAGGAGAATGAAGAGTCGGAGGGAGGGGGAGGAGAATGAAGAGTGGGAGGGTGGGGGAGGGGAATGAAGAGGGGGAGGGAGGGGTTGGTGGAGGGCAATGAAGAGGGGGAGGTACGGGGAGGGGGAGGGGAATGAAGAGGGGAGGGTGGGGGTGGTGGAGTGGAATGAAGAGGGGGAGGGAGGGGTAGGTGGAGGTGAATGAAGAGTGGGAGGGAGGGGGAGGGGAATGAAGAGGGGAAGGAGGGGGAGGTGGTGAAGAATGAAGTGGGGAGGGAGGGGATGGTGGAGGGGAATGAAGAGGGGGTGGTACGAGGAAGGGGAGGGGAATGAAGAGGGGGAGGGAGGGGGTGGTGGAGTGGAATGAAGAGGGGGAGGGAGGGGGTAGGTGGAGGTGAAAGAAGGGTGGGAGGGAGGAGGAGGGGGAGGGAGGGGGAGGGAGGGGTTGGTGGAGGGGAATGAAGAGGGGTTGGGAGGAGGAGGGGAGGTGAATGAAGAGGGGGAGGGAGGGGATGGTGGAGGGGATTGAATAGTGGGAGGGGGGTGGAGTGGAATGAAGAGGGGGAGGGAGGGGGTGGTGGAGGGGAATGAAGAGGAGTGGGAGGGGGTGGTGGAGGGGATTGAATAGGGGAGGGGGTGGAGTGGAATGAAGAGGGGGAGGGAGGGGGTGGTGGAGGGGAATGAAGAGGGGTGGGAGGGGGTGGTGGAGGGGAATGAAGAGGCAGAGGGAGGGGATGGCGGACGGGAATGATGAGGGGGAGGGATGGGGACGTGGAGGGGAATGAAGTGGGGGAGGGAGGGGCTGGTGGATGGGAATGAAGAGGGGGAAGGATGGGGAGGTGGAGGGGAATTAATAGGGGAAGGAGGGAGAGGTGGAGGGCACTGAAGAGGGGGAAGGAGGGGGAGGTGGAGGGGAATGAAGAGGGGGAGGTAGGGGATGGTGGAATGGAATGAAGAGGGGGAGGGAGGGGGTGGTGGAGGGGAATGAAGATTGGGAGGTGGATTGGAATGAAGAGTGGGATGGAGGGGGATGTGGAGGGGAATGAAGAGGGAGAGGGAGGGGAAGGGGGAAGCGAATGAAGAGGGGGAGGGAGGGGGTGGTGGCGGGGCTTGAAGAGGGGAAGGTAGGGGTTGGTGGAGTGGAATGCAGAGGGGGAGGGAGGGGGTTGTGGAGGGGAATGAGGAGGGGGAGGGAGGGGGTGGTGGAGTGGAATGAAGAGGGGGTGGGAGGGGGATGTGGAGTGGAATGAATTGTGTGAGGGAGGGAGAGGGAGGGGGTGGTGGATGGGAATGAAGAGGGGGAGGGAGGCGGATGTTTAGGGGAATGAAGAGGGGGAGGGAGGGGGTGGTGGAGTGTAATGAAGAGGGGGAGGGAGAGTTTGTTGGAGGGGAATGAAGAGGGGAGGGAGGGGTAGGTGGAGGGGAATGAAGAGGGGTTGGGAGGAGGAGGGGAGGTGAATGAAGAGGGGGAGGGAGGGGGAGGTGGTGACGAATGAAGAGGGGGAGGGAGGGGATGGTGGAGGGGATTGAATAGGGGGAGGGGGGTGGAGTGGAATGAAGAGGGAAGGGAGGGGGTGGTACAGCGGAATGAAGAGGGGGTGGGAGGGGGAGGTGGTGAAGAATGAAGAGGGGGAGGGAGGGGATGGCGGATGGGAATGATGAGGGGGAGGGATGGGGACGTGGAGGGGAATGAAGAGGGGGAGGGAGGGGCTGGTGGAGGGGAATGAAGAGGAGGAGGGAGTGGGTGGTGGAGTGGAATGAAGAGGGGGAGGAAGGTGTTGGTGGAGTGTAATGAAGAGGGGGTGGGAGCGGGATGTGGAGGGGAATGAAGAGGGGGTGGGAGGGTGAGGTGGGGGGGAAATGAAGAGGGGGAGGGAGGGGGAGGTGGAGGGGAATTAAGAGGGGGAGGGAGTGGGATGAGTAGGGGAAAGAGGAGGGAAAATGAGGGGTGGTGGAGGTGCAAGATAATGTGGAGGGAAGGTGTGGTGGATGGGAATGAAGAGGGGGAGGGAGGGGGATGTGGATGGGAATGAAGAGGGGGAGTGAGTGGTTGGTGGAGGGGAATGATGAGGGGAGGGAGGGGTAGGTGGAGGGGAATGAAGAGGGGGAGGGAGGGGGAGGGAGGAGGAGGGGGAGGGTAATGAAGACGGGAGGACGGGGTGGGAGAGGGGAATGAAGAGGGGTGGGAGGGGGAGGTGGTGAAGAATGAAGAGGGGGAGGGAGGGGGTGGTGGAGGGGAATGTAGAGGGGTGGGAGGGGGTGGTGGAGGGGAATGAAGAGGGGGAGGGAGGGGGAGGTGGAGGGGAATGAAGAGGGGGAGGGAGGGGGAGGTGGAGGGGAATGAAGAGGGGGAGGGAGGGGGAGGTGGAGGGGAAAGAAGAGGGGGAGGGAGGGGGAGGTGGTGACGAATGAAGAGGGGGCGGGAGGGGGTGTCAGAGGGGAATGAAGAGGGGGCGGGATGGGGTGGTGGATGGGAATGAAGGGGGGGAGTGAGGGGGTGGTAGAGTGTAATGAAGAGGGGAGGGAGGGGGTGGTGGAGGGGAATGAAAAGGGGGAGGGAGGGGGACGTGGATGGGAATGACGAGGGGGAGGGAGGGGTTGGTGGATGGGAGTGAAGATGGGGAGGCAGGAGGTGGTGGATGGGAATGAAGAGGGGGGGGAGTGGGAGGTGGAGGGGTATGAAGAGGGGGAGGGAGTGGGAGGTGGAAGGGAATGAAGAGGGGGAGGGAGGTGGAGGGGAATGAAGAGGGGGAGGTGGAGGGGAATGAACAGGGGGAGGGTAGGGGAGGTGTATGGGAATGAAGATGTGGTGGGCGGGGGAGGTGGAGGGGAATGAAAAGGGGTAGGGAGTGGAGGTGGAGGAGAATGAAGAGGGGAGGGAGGGGGTGGTTGAGGGGAATGAAGAGAGGTAGGGAGCGGGAGGTGGAGGAGAATGAAGAGGGGGAGGGAGGGGGATGTGGTGACGAATGAAGAGGGGGAGGGAGGGGTTGTCAGAGGGGAATGAAGAGTGGGAGGTTGGGGTTGGTTGATGGGAATGAAGAGGGGGAGGGAGGGGGTTGTGGATGGGAATGAAGAGGGGGAGGGAGTGGGAGGTGGTGGGAATGAAGAGGGGAGGGATGGAATGGTGGATGGGAATGAAGAGAGGGAGGGAGGGTGTGGTGGATGGGAATGATGAGGGGGAGGGAGTGGGAGGTGGAGGGGAATGAAGAGGGGGAGGGAGTGGGAGGTGGAGGGGAATGAAGAGGGGGAGGGAGTGGGAGGTGGAGGGGAATGAAGAGGGGGAGGGAGTGGGAGGTGGACGGGAATGAAGAGGGGGAGGGAGTGGGAGGTGGATGGGAATGAAGATGGGGAGGGTGGGGGAGGTGGACGGGAATTAAGAGGGGGACAGAGGGGGAGGTGGAGAGGAATGAAGAGGGGGAGGGAGGGTTTGGTGGAGGGGAATGATGAGGGGAGGGAGGGGTGGTGGAATGGAATGAAGAGGGGAGGACGGGGTGGGAGAGGGGAATGAAGAGGGGTGGGAGGGGGTGGTGGAGGGAAATGAAGAGGAGGAGGGAGGGGAGGTGGTGAAGAATGAAGAGGGGGAAGGAGGGGGTTGTGGAGGGGAATGAAGAGGAGTGGGAGGGGGTGGTGGAGGGGAATGAAGAGGCGGACGGAGGGGGAGGTGGTGAAGAATGAAGAGGGGGAAGGAGGGGGTGGTGGAGGGGAATGAAGAGTGGTGGGATGGGGTGGTGGAGGGGAATGAAGAGGCGGAGGGAGGGGATGGCGGATGGGAATGATGAGGGGGAGGGAGTGGGTGGTGGAGTGGAATGAAGAGGGTGTGGGAAGGGGTGGTGAAGGGGAATGAAGAGTGGGAGGGAGGGGGAGGTGGAGGGGAATTAAGAGGGGAGGGGAATGAAGAGGGGGAGGGAGTGGGAGGAGGATGGGAATGAAGATGGGGAGGGAGGGGCAGGTGGAGGGGTATGAAGATGGGGATGGAGGGGCAGGTGGACGGGAATGAAGAGGGGGAGGGAGGGGGAGGTTGGGTCGAATGAGGAGGGGGAGAGAGGGGGTGTCAGAAGGGGAATGAAGAGTGGGAGGGTGGGGTTGGTGGATGGGAATGAAGAGGGGGAGGGAGGGGGAGGTGGAGTGGAATGAAGTGGGGGAGGGAGGGGGTTGTGGATGGGAATGAAGAGGGGGAGGGATGGGGTGGTGGATGGGAATGAAGAGGGGGAGGGAGGGTGAGGTGGAGGGGAATGAAAAGGGGGAGGGAGGGGGTTGTGGATGGGAATGAAGAGGGGGAGGGATGGGGTGGTGGATGGGAATGAAGAGGGGGAGGGAGGGGGAGGTGGAGGGGAATGACGAGGGGGAGGGAGGGGTTGGTGGATGGGAATGAAGAGGGGGAGGGAGTGGGAGGTGGAGGGGAATGAAGAGGGGGAGGGAGTGGGAGGTGGAGGGGAATGAAGAGGGAGAGGGAAGGGGAGGTGGAGGGGAATGAAGAGGGGGAGGGAGCGGGAGGTGGAGGGGAATGAACAGGGGGAGGGAGGGGGAGGTGGATGGGAATGAAGATGGGGAGGGTGGGGAATTAAAAGGGGTAGGGAGAGGAGGTGGAGGAGAATGACGAGGGGAGGGAGGGGGTGGTTGAGGGGAATGAAGAGAGGTAGGGAGCGGGAGGTGGAGGAGAATGAAGAGGGGGAGGGAGGGGGAGGTGGTGACTAATGAAGAGGTGGAGGGAGTGGTTGTCAGAGGGGAATGAAGAGTCGGAGGGTGGGTTGGTTGATGGGAATGAAGAGGGGGAGGAAGGGGAGGTGGAGTGGAATGAAGAGGGGGAGGGAGTGGGTTGTGGAGTGAGGTAGGGCAGTGTCTGAGGGGAGTGGATTGGGGGTGTGTGGTAGGGGAGGCCAGTGAGGAGGTGGAGGGAAGGGGAGTGACGTGGGGAGGGAGAGAGGCGGTGGCGTAGGGGATCTGGGTAGGGGAGGGCAGTGAGGAGCAGAAGGAAGGGGAGTAGGGGAAGGGAGTGGGGGAGGGGAGTGCACTGAGGAGGTGAAGAGAAGGGGATGGGGGAGGGTATTTGGTTCGGAGAGTTGGGGAGCAGTAGTTGGGTAGGGGAGTGTGTTATGGATGTGGTGTCGGGGAGTGGGGTAGGGGAGTGTAATGGCGGAGTGGGGTAGGGTAGTAGGGGGGCGAGTGGGGTAGGGGTGTGTGCGAGGCATGTGGGGTCGTGGAGTGGGGTAGGGGAGTGAGGTAGGGGAGTGGGGGATTGGAGTGAGGTATGGCAGTGGGAGAGGGGAGTGGGGGAGGGGAGTGGGGGAGGGGAGTGGGGGAGGGGAGTGGAGGAGGGGAGTGGGGGAGGGGAGTGGGGGAGGGGAGTGGGGGAGGGGAGTGGGGGAGGGGAGTGGGGGAGGGGAGTGGGGGAGGGGAGTTGGGGAGGGGAGTGTAATAGCGGAGTGGGGTAGGGTAGTAGGGGGGCGAGTGTGGTAGGGGTGTGGGTGAGGCATGTGGGGTCGTGGAGTGGGGTAGGGGAGTGGGGTAGTGGAGTGGGGTAGGGGAGTGGGGTAGGGGAGTGGGGTAGGGGAGTGGGGTAGGGGAGTGGGGTAGGGGAGTGGGGTAGGGGAGTGGGGGATTGGAGTGGGGGACGGGAGTGGGGGAGGGGAGTGGGGGAGGGGAGTTGGGGAGGGGAGTTGGGGAGGGGAGTTGGGGAGGGGAGTTGGGGAGGGGAGTGGTGTAGGGGAGTGAGGGAATGGAGTTGGGGAGGGGAGTTGGGGTAGGGGAGTGAGGGAGGGGTGTTGTGGATGGGAGTTGCGGAGGGGAGTTGGGGAGTGTAGTGGGGTATGGGAGTTGGTGAGGTGAGTGGGTGAGGAAAGTTGGGAAGGGGAGTTGGGGAGGGGTGTGTATTAAGTGAGTGGGGTAGGGGAGTGGGGGAGGGGAGTGAGGTAGGGGAGTGGGTTTCGGGGAGTGGGTTTCGGGGAGTGGGTTTCGGGGAGTGGGTTTAGGGGAGTGGGTTTAGGGGAGTGGGTTTAGGGGAGTGGGTTTAGGGGAGTGGGGTAGGGGAGTGGGGGATTGGAGTGGGGGATTGGAGTGAGTTATGGCAGTGGGGAAGGGGAGTGGGGTGGTGGAGGGCAATGATGAGGTGGAATGAAGGGGAGTGGCCTAGGGAGTGGGGGAGGGCAGTGCCGTAGGGGAGTTGGGGAGGGCAGTGCCGTAGGGGAGTTGGGGAGGGGAGGGCAGTGAGGAGGAGAAGGGGTGTAGGGGAGGTGAGTGGGGGAGGGAAGTGAGTTAGGGGAGTGGGGTAGGGGAGTGGGATGTAGAGTAGGATAGCGGTGTGGAGTCAGGGAGCGCAGTGAGGATGTGGAGGAAGGGAAGAGGGGGAGTGGAGTGGTGGAGGTGTGTGATTTAGGGGAGTGGGACAGGGGAGTTGGGTAGGGGAGTTGGGTAGGGGAGTTGGGTAGGGGAGTTGGGTAGGGGACTGCAGTGAGGAGGTGGAGAGTATGTGAGTGGGGGAGGGGAGTGGGGCAGGGGAGTGTGGTAGAGTAGGGCACTGAGGAGGTGGAGGTAAGCGGAGTGGGGTAGGGGTGTGGGGCAGGGGAGTGGGGCAGGGGAGTGGTGCAGGGGAGTGGGGCAGGGGAGTGGGGCAGGGGAGTGGGGCAGGGGAGTGAGGCAGGGGAGTGGGGGAGGGGAGTGGGGGAGGGGAGTGGGGGAGGGGAGTGGGGGAGGGGAGTGGGGGAGGGGAGTGGGGCAGGGGAGTGGGGGAGGGGAGTGGGGCAGGGGAGTGGGGCAGGGGAGTGGGGCAGGGGACTGGGGCAGGGGACTGGGGCAGGGGACTGGGGCAGGGGACTGGGGCAGGGGAGTGTGGTAGATTAGGGCACTGAGGAGGTGGAGGTAAGCGGAGTGGAGTAGGGGAGTGGGTCAGGGGAGTGGGGCAGGGGAGTGGGGCAGGGGAGTGGGGGAGTGGAGTGGGGCAGGGGAGTGAGGCAGGGGAGTGAGGCAGGGGAGTGAGGCAGGGGAGTGAGGCAGGGGAGTGAGGCAGGGGAGTGGGGGAGGGGAGTGGGGGAGGGGAGTGGGGGAGGGGAGTGGGGGAGGGGAGTGGGGGAGGGGAGTGGGGGAGGGGAGTGGGGGAGGGGAGTGGGGCAGGGGAGTGGGGCAGGGGGAGTGGGGCAGGGGAGTGGGGCAGGGGAGTGGGGCAGGGGAGTGGGGCAAGGGAGTGGGGCAAGGGAGTGGGGCAGGGGAGTGTGGTAGATTAGGGCACTGAGGAGGTGGAGGTAAGCGGAGTGGAGTAGGGGTGTGGGGCAGTGGAGTGGGGTAGGTTAGTGTGGGAGGGGAATGGGGGAGTGGGTTAGGGGAGTGGGGGAGGGGAGTTGAGGAGGTGAGTGGGGTGGGGTAGTGGTGTACGGGAGTGCATATGGGGAGTGGAGATGGGGAGTGGAGATGGGGAGTGGGGGTGCAGAGTGGTGTCAGGGAGTTGGGTAGGGGAGGGCAGTGAGGAGATGGAGGGGAGGGGAGTTGGGGAGGGGAGTTGGAAAGGGAAGTGGGGTAGGGGAGTCGGGGAGGGGAGTGGAGTCGGGGAGGGGGGTGGAGTCGGGGAGGGGAGTGGAGTGGAGTCGGGGAGGGGAGTGGAGTGGGATAGGGGAGTGGGATAGGGGAGTGGGATAGGGGAGTGGGATAGGGGAGTGGGATAGGGGAGTGGGATAGGGTAGTGGGGTAGGGGAGTGGGAAAGGGTAGTGGAGTAGGGGAGTGGGGCAGGGGAGTGGGGTAGGGTAGGGCACTGAGGAGGTGGAGGTAAGCGGAGTGGGGTAGGGGTGTGGGGCAGGGGAGTGCGGCAGGGGAGTGGGGCAGGGGAGTGGGTTTAGGGGAGTGGGTTTAGGGGAGTGGGTTTAGGGGAGTGGGTTTAGGGGAGTGGGTTTAGGGGAGTGGGGTAGGGGAGTGGGGTAGGGGAGTGGGGGATTGGAGTAAGAATGGCAGTGGGGAAGGGGAGTGGGGTGGTGGAGGGCAGTGATGAGGTGGAATGAAGGGGAGTGGCCTAGGGAGTGGGGGAGGGCAGTGCCGTAGGGGAGTTGGGGAGGGCAGTGCCGCAGGGGAGTTGGGGAGGGGAGTGGGATGTAGAGTAGGATAGCGGTGTGGAGTCAGGGAGCACAGTGAGGATGTGGAGGGAACGGAAGAGGGGGAGTGGAGTGGTGGAGGTGTGTGATTTAGGGGAGTGGGGCAGGGGAGTGGGACAGGGGAGTGGGACAGGGGAGTTGGGTAGGGGAGTTGGGTAGGGGAGTTGGGTAGGGGAGTTGGGTAGGGGAGTTGGGTAGGGGAGCGCAGTGAGGAGGTGGAGGGAAGGGCAGAGAGGGAGGGGAGTGGGTGAGGTAAGTGGGGTAAGGGTGTTGGGTACTGGAGTGCAGTGAGAAGGTGGAGAGTATGTGAGTGGGGCAGGGGAGTGGGGGAGGGGAGTGGGGCAGGGGAGTGTGGTAGAGTAGGGCACTGAGGAGGTGGAGGTAAGCGGAGTGGGGTAGGGGAGTGGGGGAGGGGAGTGGGGCAGGGGAGTGGGGCAGGGGAGTGGGGCAGGGGAGTGTGGTAGATTAGGGCACTGAGGAGGTGGAGGTAAGCGGAGTGGAGTAGGGGTGTGGGGCAGTGGAGTGGGGGTAGGTTAGTGTGGGAGGGGAATAGGGGAGTGGGGGAGGGGAGTGGGGGAGGGGGGTGGGGGAGGGGAGTTGGGGAGGGGAGTGGAGGAGGTGAGTGGGGTGGGGTAGTGGGGTAGGGGAGTGGAGATGGGGAGTGGAGATGGGGAGTGGGGGTGCAGAGTGGTGTCAGGGAGTTGGGTAGGGGAGGGCAGTGAGGAGATGGAGGGGAGGGGGAGTTGGGGAGGGGAGTTGGAAAGGGAAGTGGGGTAGGGGAGTCAGGGAGGGGAGTGGGATAGGGGAGTGGGATAGGGGAGTGGGGGAGGGGAGTGGGGGAGGGGAGTGGGGGAGGGGAGTGGGGGAGGGGAGTGGGGGAGGGGAGTGGGGGAGGGGAGTGGGGGAGGGGAGTGGGGGAGGGGAGTGGGGGTGGGGAGTGGGGGAGGGGAGTGAGTGCGAGGGGTGAGGGGGAGAGGTGAGGGGAGTTGGGGAGGGGAGTTGGGGAGGGGAGTTGGGTGTTGGAGTGGTGGAAGGGAGTGGGGTAGGGGAGTGGGGTAGAGGAGTGGGGTTGGGGAGTGGGGTAGGGGTGTGGGGTAGGGGTGTGGGGTAGGGGTGTGGGGTAGGGGTGTGGGGTAGGGGTGTGGGGTAGGGGTGTGGGGTAGGGGTGTGGGGTAGGGGTGTGGGGTAGGGGTGTGGGGTAGGGGTGTGGGGTAGGGGTGTGGGGTAGGGGTGTGGGGTTGGGGTGTGGGGTAGGGGAGTGGGGGAGGGGAGTGGGGGAGGGGAGTGGGGGAGGGGAGTGGGGGAGGGGCGTGGGGGAGGGGCGTGGGGGAGGGGCGTGGGGGAGGGGCGTGGGGGAGGGGCGTGGGGGAGGGGCGTGGGGGAGGGGCGTGGGGCAGGGGCGTGGGGCAGGGGCGTGGGGCAGGGGCGTGGAGCAGGGGAGTGGGGGAGGGGAGTGGGGGAGGGGAGTGGGGGAGGGGAGTGGGGGAGGGGAGTGGGGGAGGGGAGTGGGGGAGGGGAGTGGGGGAGGGGAGTGGGGGAGGGGAGTGTGGTAGATTAGGGCACTGAGGAGGTGGAGGTAAGCGGAGTGGAGTAGGGGTGTGGGGCAGTGGAGTGGGGTAGGTTAGTGTGGGGAGGGAATAGGGGAGTGGGGGAGGGGGGTGGGGTATGGGAGTGGGGGAGGGGAGTTGGGGAGGGGAGTTGGGGAGGGAGTGGAGATGGGGAGTGGAGATGGGGAGTGGGGGTGCAGAGTGTTGTCAGGGAGTTGGGTAGTGGAGGGCAGTGAGGAGATGGAGGGGAGGGGAGTTGGGGAGGGGAGTTGGTAAGGGAAGTGGGGTAGGGGAGTAGGGGAGTGGAGTCGGGAGGGGAGTGGAGTCGGGGAGGGGAGTGGAGTCAGGGAGGAGAGGGGAGTGGGATAGGGGAGTGGGGGAGGGGAGTGGGGGAGGGGAGTGGGGGAGGGGAGTGGGGGAGGGGAGTGGGGGAGGTGGTGAAGAATGAAGAGGGGGAGGGAGGGGGTGTTAGAGGGTAATGAAGAGGGGGAGGGAGGGGGTTGTGGAGGGGAATGAAGAGGTGGAGGGAGGGGCAGGTGGAGTGGAATGAAGAGGGGAGGGAGGGGGTGTTGGATGGGAATGTAGAGGGGAAGTGAGGAGGTGGTGGAGCGGAATGAAAAGGGGGAGGGAGGGGGTGTTAGAGGGGAATGAAGAGGGGGAGAGCGGGGGTGGTGGAGAGGAAAGAACAGGGGGAGGGAGGGGAGGTGGAGGGGTATGAAAAGTGGAAGGGAGGGGGTGGTGGAGGAGAATGAAGAGGGGGAAGGAGGGGGTGGTTGAGGGGAATGAAGAGGGGGAGGGACGGGGAGGTGAATGGGAATGAAGAGGGGGAGGGAGGGGTTTGTGGAGGGGAATGAAGAGGGGGAGGGAGTGGGAGGTGGAGGGGAATGAAGAGGGCGAGGGAGGGGGTGGTGGATGGGAATGATGATGGGGTGGGAGGGGTAGGTGGAGGGGAATGAAAAGGGGTAGGGAGGGGGTGTTGGAGGCGAAGGATGAGGGGGAGGGAGGGGGTGGTTGAGGGGAATGAAGAGGGGAAGGGAGGGGGAGGTGGAGGAGAATGAAGAGGGAGAGGGAGGTGGATGGGAATGAAGATGGGGAGGGAGGGGTTGGTGGAGTGGAATGAAGAGGGGGAAGATGGAGGACCGGGAGGGGAATGAAGAGGGGGAGGGATTGGGAGGTGGAGGGGAATGAAGAGGGGAAGGGAGCGGGAGGTTTTTGGGAATGAAGAGGGGAAGGCAGGGGGTGGTGGAGGAGAATGAAGAGGGGAAGGGAGGGCGTGATAGAGGGGAATGAAGAGGGGGAGGGAGCGGGAGGAGGTGAAGTCTGAAGGGGGAGGGAGGGAATGGTTGAGGGGAATGAAGAGGGGAATGGAGGGGGTGGTGGAGGGGAATGAAGAGGGTAGAAATGTGGCGGTGGAGTGGTATGAAGAGGGGAGGGAGGGGGTGTTGGATGGGAATGAAGAGGGGGAGGGAGAGGGAGGTGGAGGGGAATGAAGAGGGGGAGGGAAGGGGTGGTGGAGGGGAAAGAAGAGGGGAATGGAGGGGTGGTGGAGGCGAATGAAGAGGGGAGGGAGTGGGAGGTGGATGGGAATGAAGAGGGGAAGGGAGGGGGAGTTGGATGGGAATGAAGATGGGGAGAAAAGGGGCATGTGGAGGGGAATGAAGAGGGGGAGGGTGGATTGGTGGATGGGAATGAAGAGGGGGATGGAGGGGGAGGTGGAGGTGAATGAAGAGGGGGATTGAGGAGGAGGGGGAGGGGAATGAAGAGGTGGAGAGAGGGGGAGGAGAATGAAGAGTGGGAAGGAGGGGGAGGGGAATGAAGAGGTGGAGGGAGGGGGAAGTGGTGAAGAATGAAGTGGGGGAGGGAGGGAATGGTGGAGGGGAATGAAGAGGGGGAGGGAGGGGTTGGTGGAGGGCAATGAAGAGGGGGAGGGAGGGGAGGGGGAGGGAGGGGGTGGTGGAGTGGAATGAAGAGGGGGAGGGACGGGTAGGCGGAGGTGAATGAAGAGGGGGTGGGAATGGGAGGGGAATGAAGAGGGGAGGGAGGGAGGGGGAGGGGAATGAAGAGGGCGAGGGCGGCGGAGGTGGATGGGAATGAAAAAGGGGAGGGAGGGGGAGGTGGGGTGGAAGAAAGAGGGGGAGGGAGGGGGTGGTGTAGTGGAATGAAGAGTGGGAGGGAGGGGGAGGGGGAGGCGAATGAAGAGGGGGAGGGAAAGGGTGGTGGAGGGGAATGAAGAGGGGGAGGGTGGGGGTGGTGTAGTGGAATGAAGAGGGGGCGGGAGGAGGAGGGGGAGGGGAATGAAGAGGGGAGAGAGGGGGAGGGGAATGAAGAGTGGGAGGGAGGGGGAGGTGTAGTGGAATGAAGAGTGGGCGGGAGGGGGAGGGACGGGGTGGTGGATGGGAATGAAGAGGTGGAGGGAGCGGGATGGGGAGGGGAATGAAGAGGGGGAGCGAGGGGGAGGGGAATGAAGAGGGGGAGGGATGGGGAGGGGGAGGCGAATGAAGCGGGGAAGGGAAAGGGTGGTGGATGGGAATGAAGAGGGGGAGGGAGGGGGTGGTGGAGTGGAATAAAGAGGGGGAGGGTGGGGGTGGTGTAGTGGAATGAAGAGGGGGAGGGAGGGGTAGGTGGAGGTGAATGAAGAGGGGGAGGGAGGAGGAGGGGGAGGGGAATGAAGAGGGGAAGAGAGGGGGAGGAGAATGAAGAGTCGGAGGGAGGGGGAGGAGAATGAAGAGTGGGAGGGTGGGGGAGGGGAATGAAGAGGGGGAGGGAGTGGTTGGTGGAGGGCAATGAAGAGGGGGAGGTACGGGGAGGGGGAGGGGAATGAAGAGGGGAGGGTGGGGTAGGTGGAGTGGAATGAAGAGGGGGAGGGAGGGGTAGGTGGAGGTGAATGAAGAGTGGGAGGGAGGAGGAGGGGGAGGGGAATGAAGAGGGGAAGGAGGGGGAGGTGGTGAAGAATGAAGTGGGGAGGGAGAATATGGTGGAGGGGAATGAAGAGGGGGTGGTACGAGGAAGGCGAGGGGAATGAAGAGGGGGAGGGAGGGGGTGGTGGAGTGGAATGAAGAGGGGGAGGGAGGGGGTAGGTGGAGGTGAAAGAAGGGTGGGAGGGAGGAGGAGAGGGAGGGGGAGGGAGGGGGTGGTGGAGGGGATTGAATAGGGGGAGGGGGGTGGAGTGGAATGAAGAGGGGGAGGGAGGGGGTGGTGGAGGGGAATGAAGAGGAGTGGGAGGGGGTGGTGGAGGGGATTGAATAGGGGAGGGGGTGGAGTGGAATGAAGAGGGGGAGGGAGGGGGTGGTGGAGGGGAATGAAGAGGGGTGGGAGGGGGTGGTGGAGGGGAATGAAGAGGCAGAGGGAGGGGATGGCGGACGGGAATGATGAGGGGGAGGGATGGGGACGTGGAGGGGAATGAAGTGGGGGAGGGAGGGGCTGGTGGATGGGAATGAAGAGGGGGAAGGATGGGGAGGTGGAGGGGAATTAAGAGGGGAAGGAGGGGGAGGTGGAGGGCACTGAAGAGGGGGAAGGAGGGGGAGGTGGGGGGGAATGAAGAGGGGGAGGTAGGGGATGGTGGAATGGAATGAAGAGGGGGTGGATGGGGGTGGTGGAGGGGAATGAAGATTGGGAGGTGGATTGGAATGAAGAGTGGGATGGAGGGGGATGTGGAGGGGAATGAAGAGGGAGAGGGAGGGGAAGGGGGAAGCGAATGAAGAGGGGGAGGGAGGGGGTGGTGGCGGGGCTTGAAGAGGGGAAGGTAGGGGTTGGTGGAGTGGAATGCAGAGGGGGAGGGAGGGGGTTGTGGAGGGGAATGAAGAGGGGGAGGGAGGGGATGGTGGAGTGGAATGAAGAGGGGGTGGGAGGGGGATGTGGAGTGGAATGAATTGTGTGAGGGAGGGAGAGGGAGGGGGTGGTGGATGGGAATGAAGAGGGGGAGGGAGGCGGATGTTTAGGGGAATGAAGAGGGGGAGGGAGGGGGTGGTGGAGTGTAATGAAGAGGGGGAGGGAGAGTTTGTTGGAGGGGAATGAAGAGGGGAGGGAGGGGTAGGTGGAGGGGAATGAAGAGGGGTTGGGAGGAGGAGGGGAGGTGAATGAAGAGGGGGAGGGAGGGGGAGGTGGTGACGAATGAAGAGGGGGAGGGAGGGGATGGTGGAGGGGATTGAATAGGGGGAGGGGGGTGGAGTGGAATGAAGAGGGAAGGGAGGGGGTGGTACAGCGGAATGAAGAGGGGGAGGGAGGGGGAGGTGGTGAAGAATGAAGAGGGGGAGGGAGGGGATGGCGGATGGGAATGATGAGGGGGAGGGATGGGGACGTGGAGGGGAATGAAGAGGGGGAGGGAGGGGCTGGTGGAGGGGAATGAAGAGGAGGAGGGAGTGGGTGGTGGAGTGGAATGAAGAGGGGGAGGAAGGTGGTGGTGGAGTGTAATGAAGACGGGGTGGGAGGGGGATGTGGAGGGGAATGAAGAGGGGGTGGGAGGGTGAGGTGGGGGGGAAATGAAGAGGGGGAGGGAGGGGGAGGTGGAGGGGAATTAAGAGGGGGAGGGAGGGTGAGGTGGGGGGGAAATGAAGAGGGGGAGGGAGGAGGAGGTGGAGGGGAATTAAGAGGGGGAGGGAGTGGGAGGAGTAGGGGAAAGAGGAGGGAAAATGAGGGGTGGTGGAGGGGCAAGATAATGTGGAGGGAAGGTGTGGTGGATGGGAATGAAGAGGGGGAGGGAGGGGGATGTGGATGGGAATGAAGAGGGGGAGGGAGTGGTTGGTGGAGGGGAATGATTAGGGGAGGGAGGGGTAGGTGGAGGGGAATGAAGAGGGGGATGGAGGAGGAGGGGGAGGGTAATGAAGACGGGAGGACGGGGTGGGAGAGGGGAATGAAGAGGGGTGGGAGGGGGAGGTGGTGAAGAATGAAGAGGGGGAGGGAGGGGGTGGTGGAGGGGAATGTAGAGGGGTGGGAGGGGGTGGTGGAGGGGAATGAAGAGGGGGAGGGAGGGGGAGGTGGAGGGGAATGAAGAGGGGGAGGGAGGGGGAGGTGGAGGGGAATGAAGAGGGGGAGGGAGGGGGAGGTGGAGGGGAAAGAAGAGGGGGAGGGAGGGGGAGGTGGTGACGAATGAAGAGGGGGCGGGAGGGGGTGTCAGAGGGGAATGAAGAGGGGGCGGGATGGGGTGGTGGATGGGAATGAAGGGGGGGAGGGAGGGGGTGGTAGAGTGTAATGAAGAGGGGAGGGAGGGGGTGGTGGAGGGGAATGAAAAGGGGGAGGGAGGGTGACGTGGAGGGGAATGACGAGGGGGAGGGAGGGGTTGGTGGATGGGAATGAAGATGGGGAGGCAGGAGGTGGTGGATGGGAATGAAGAGGGGGGGAGTGGGAGGTGGAGTGGTATGAAGAGGGGGAGGGAGTGGGAGGTGGAAGGGAATGAAGAGGGGGAGGGAGGTGGAGGGGAATGAAGAGGGGGAGGGAGGGGGAGGTGGAGGGGAATGAACAGGGGGAGGGTAGGGGAGGTGTATGGGAATGAAGATGTGGAGGGCGGGGGAGGTGGAGGGGAATGAAAAGGGGTAGGGAGTGGAGGTGGAGGAGAATGAAGAGGGGGAGGGTGGGGGTGGTTGAGGGGTATGAAGAGGGGGAGGGAGGGGGATGTGGTGACGAATGAAGAGGGGGAGGGAGGTGGTGTCAGAGGGGAATGAAGAGTGGGAGGGTGGGGTTGGTTGATGGGAATGAAGAGGGGGAGGGAGGGGGAGGTGGAGTGGAATGAAGAGGGGGAGGGAGGGGGTTGTGGATGGGAATGAAGAGGGGGAGGGAGTGGGAGGTGGAGGGGAATGAAGAGGGGGAGGGATGGAATGGTGGATGGGAATGAAGAGGGGGAGGGAGGGTGTGGTGGATGGGAATGATGAGGGGGAGGGAGAGGGAGGTGGAGGGGAATGAAGAGGGGGAGGGAGTGGGAGGTGGAGGGGAATGAAGAGGGGGAGGGAGTGGGAGGTGGAGGGGAATGAAGAGGGGGAGGGAGTGGGAGGTGGACGGGAATGAAGAGGGGGAGGGAGTGGGAGGTGGATGGGAATGAAGATGGGGAGGGTGGGGGAGGTGGACGGGAATTAAGAGGGGGACAGAGGGGGAGGTGGAGAGGAATGAAGAGGGGGAGGGAGGGGTTGGTGGAGGGGAATGATGAGGGGAGGGAGGGGTGGTGGAGTGGAATGAAGAGGGGAGGACGGGGTGGGAGAAGGGAATGAAGAGGGGTGGGAGGGGGTGGTGGAGGGAAATGAAGAGGAGGAGGGAGGGGAGGTGGTGAAGAATGAAGAGGGGGAGGGAGGGGGTTGTGGAGGGGAATGAAGAGGGGGAGGGTGGGGGTGGTGTAGTGGAATGAAGAGGGGGCGGGAGGAGGAGGCGGAGGGGAATGAAGAGGGGAGAGAGGGGGAGGGGAATGAAGAGTGGGAGGGAGGGGGAGGTGTAGTGGAATGAAGAGTGGGAGGGAGGGGGAGGGACGGGGTGGTGGATGGGAATGAAGAGGTGGAGGGAGCGGGATGGGGAGGGGAATGAAGAGGGGGAGCGAGGGGGAGGGGAATGAAGAGGGGGAGGGATGGGGAGGGGGAGGCGAATGAAGCGGGGAAGGGAAAGGGTGGTGGATGGGAATGAAGAGGGGGAGGGAGGGGGTGGTGGAGTGGAATAAAGAGGGGGAGGGTGGGGGTGGTGTAGTGGAATGAAGAGGGGGAGGGAGGGGTAGGTGGAGGTGAATGAAGAGGGGGAGGGAGGAGGAGGGGGAGGGGAATGAAGAGGGGAAGAGAGGGGGAGGAGAATGAAGAGTCGGAGGGAGGGGGAGGAGAATGAAGAGTGGGAGGGTGGGGGAGGGGAATGAAGAGGGGGAGGGAGTGGTTGGTGGAGGGCAATGAAGAGGGGGAGGTACGGGGAGGGGGAGGGGAATGAAGAGGGGAGGGTGGGGTAGGTGGAGTGGAATGAAGAGGGGGAGGGAGGGGTAGGTGGAGGTGAATGAAGAGTGGGAGGGAGGAGGAGGGGGAGGGGAATGAAGAGGGGAAGGAGGGGGAGGTGGTGAAGAATGAAGTGGGGAGGGAGAATATGGTGGAGGGGAATGAAGAGGGGGTGGTACGAGGAAGGGGAGGGGAATGAAGAGGGGGAGGGAGGGGGTGGTGGAGTGGAATGAAGAGGGGGAGGGAGGGGGTAGGTGGAGGTGAAAGAAGGGTGGGAGGGAGGAGGAGGGGGAGGGAGGGGGAGGGAGGGGGTGGTGGAGGGGATTGAATAGGGGGAGGGGTGTGGAGTGGAATGAAGAGGGGGAGGGAGGGGGTGGTGGAGGGGAATGAAGAGGAGTGGGAGGGGGTGGTGGAGGGGAGTGAATAGGGGAGGGGGTGGAGTGGAATGAAGAGGGGGAGGGAGGGGGTGGTGGAGGGGAATGAAGAGGGGTGGGAGGGGGTGGTGGAGGGGACTGAAGAGGCAGAGGGAGGGGATGGCGGACGGGAATGATGAGGGGGAGGGATGGGGACGTGGAGGGGAATGAAGTGGGGGAGGGAGGGGCTGGTGGATGGGAATGAAGAGGGGGAAGGATGGGGAGGTGGAGGGGAATTAAGAGGGGAAGGAGGGGGAGGTGGAGGGCACTGAAGAGGGGAAGGAGGGGGAGGTGGGGGGGAATGAAGAGGGGAGGTAGGGGGATGGTGGAATGGAATGAAGAGGGGGTGGAAGGGGGTGGTGGAGGGGAATGAAGATTGGGAGGTGGATTGGAATGAAGAGTGGGATGGAGGGGGATGTGGAGGGGAATGAAGAGGGAGAGGGAGGGGAAGGGGGAAGCGAATGAAGAGGGGGAGGGAGGGGGTGGTGGCGGGGCTTGAAGAGGGGAAGGTAGGGGTTGGTGGAGTGGAATGCAGAGGGGGAGGGAGGGGGTTGTGGAGGGGAATGAAGAGGGGGAGGGAGGGGATGGTGGAGTGGAATGAAGAGGGGGTGGAGGGGGATGTGGAGTGGAATGAATTGTGTGAGGGAGGGAGAGGGAGGGGGTGGTGGATGGGAATGAAGAGGGGGAGGGAGGCGGATGTTTAGGGGAATGAAGAGGGGGAGGGAGGGGGTGGTGGAGTGTAATGAAGAGGGGGAGGGAGAGTTTGTTGGAGGGGAATGAAGAGGGGAGGAGGGTAGGTGGAGGGGAATGAAGAGGGGTTGGGAGGAGGAGGGGAGGTGAATGAAGAGGGGGAGGGAGGGGGAGGTGGTGACGAATGAAGAGGGGGAGGGAGGGGATGGTGGAGGGGATTGAATAGGGGGAGGGGGGTGGAGTGGAATGAAGAGGGAAGGGAGGGGGTGGTACAGCGGAATGAAGAGGGGGAGGGAGGGGAGGTGGTGAAGAATGAAGAGGGGGAGGGAGGGGATGGCGGATGGGAATGATGAGGGGGAGGGATGGGGACGTGGAGGGGAATGAAGAGGGGGAGGGAGGGGCTGGTGGAGGGGAATGAAGAGGAGGAGGGAGTGGGTGGTGGAGTGGAATGAAGAGGGGGAGGAAGGTGGTGGTGGAGTGTAATGAAGACGGGGTGGGAGGGGGATGTGGAGGGGAATGAAGAGGGGGTGGGAGGGTGAGGTGGGGGGAAATGAAGAGGGGGAGGGAGGGTGTGGTCGGATGGGAATGATGAGGGGGAGGGAGTGGGAGGTGGAGGGGAATGAAGAGGGGGAGGGGAGTGGGAGGTGGAGGGGAATGAAGAGGGGGAGGGAGTGGGAGGTGGAGGGGAATGAAGAGGGGGAGGGAGTGGGAGGTGGACGGGAATGAAGAGGGGGAGGGAGTGGGAGGTGGATGGGAATGAAGATGGGGAGGGTGGGGGAGGTGGACGGGAATTAAGAGGGGGACAGAGGGGGAGGTGGAGAGGAATGAAGAGGGGGAGGGAGGGGTTGGTGGAGGGGAATGATGAGGGGAGGGAGGGGTGGTGGAGTGGAATGAAGAGGGGAGGACGGGGTGGGAGAAGGGAATGAAGAGGGGTGGGAGGGGGTGGTGGAGGGAAATGAAGAGGAGGAGGGAGGGGAGGTGGTGAAGAATGAAGAGGGGGAGGGAGGGGGTTGTGGAGGGGAATGAAGAGGAGTGGGAGGGGGTAGTGGAGGGGAATGAAGAGGCGGAGGGAGGGGATGGCGGATGGGAATGATGAGGGGAGGGAGTGGGTGGTGGAGTGGAATGAAGAGGGCGTGGGAAGGGGTGGTGAAGGGGAATGAAGAGTGGGAGGGAGGGGGAGGTGGAGGGGAATTAAGAGGGGAGGGGAATGAAGAGGGGGAGGGAGTGGGAGGAGGATGGGAATGAAGATGGGGAGGGAGGGGCAGGTGGAAGGGTATGAAGATGGGGATGGAGGGGCAGGTGGACGGGAATGAAGAGGGGGAGGGAGGGGGAGGTTGGGTCGAATGAGGAGGGGGAGAGAGGGGGTGTCAGAAGGGGAATGAAGAGTGGGAGGGTGGGGTTGGTGGATGGGAATGAAGAGGGGGAGGGAGGGGGAGGTGGAGTGGAATGAAGTGGGGGAGGGAGGGGATTGTGGATGGGAATGAAGAGGGGGAGGGATGGGGTGGTGGATGGGAATGAAGAGGGGGAGGGAGTGTGAGGTGGAGGGGAATGAAAAGGGGGAGGGAGGGGGTTGTGGATGGGAATGAAGAGGGGGAGGGATGGGGTGGTGGATGGGAATGAAGAGGGGGAGGGAGGGGGAGGTGGAGGGGAATGACGAGGGGGAGGGAGGTGTTGGTGGATGGGAATGAAGAGGGGGAGGGAGTGGGATGTGGAGGGGAATGAAGAGGGGGAGGGAGTGGGAGGTGGAGGGGAATGAAGAGGGAGAGGGAAGGGGAGTTGGAGGGGAATGAAGAGGGGGAGGGAGGGGGAGGTGGAGGGGAATGAACAGGGGGAGGGAGGGGGAGGTGGATGGGAATGAAGATGGGGAGGGTGGGGGAGGTGGAGGGGAATTAAAAGGGGTAGGGAGAGGAGGTGGAGGAGAATGAAGAGGGGAGGGAGGGGGTGGTTGAGGGGAATGAAGAGAGGTAGGGAGCGGGAGGTGGAGGAGAATGAAGAGGGGGAGGGAGGGGGAGGTGGTGACGAATGAAGAGGTGGAGGGCGTGGTTGTCAGAGGGGAATGAAGAGTCGGAGGGTGGGGTTTGTTGATGGGAATGAAGAGGGGGAGGAAGGGGAGGTGGAGTGGAATGAAGAGGGGGAGGGAGGGGGTTGTGGAGTGAGGTAGGGCAGTGTCTGAGGGGAGTGGATTGGGGGTGTGTGGTAGGGGAGGCCAGTGAGGAGGTGGAGGGAAGGGGAGTGACGTGGGGAGGGAGAGAGGCGGTGGCGTAGGGGATCTGGGTAGGGGAGGGCAGTGAGGAGCAGAAGGAAGGGGAGTAGGGGAAGGGAGTGGGGGAGGGGAGTGCACTGAGGAGGTGAAGAGAAGGGGAGTGGGGGAGGGTATTTGGTTCGGAGAGTTGGGGAGCAGTAGTTGGGTAGGGGAGTGTGTTATGGATGTGGTGTCGGGGAGTGGGGTAGGGGAGTGTAATGGCGGAGTGGGGTAGGGTAGTAGGGGGGCGAGTGGGGTAGGGGTGTGTGCGAGGCATGTGGGGTCGTGGAGTGGGGTAGGGGAGTGAGGTAGGGGAGTGAGGTAGGGGAGTGGGGTAGGGGAGTGGGGTAGGGGAGTGGGGGATAGGAGTGAGGTATGGCAGTGGGGGAGGGGAGTGGGGGAGGGGAGTGGGGGAGGGGAGTGGGGGAGGGGAGTGGGGGAGGGGAGTGGGGGAGGGGAGTGGGGGAGGGGAGTTGGGGAGGGGAGTTGGGGAGGGGAGTTGGGGAGGGGAGTTCGGGAGGGGAATGGCGTAGGGGAGTGAGGGAAAGGAGTTGGGGAGTGAGGGAGGGGTGTTGTGGATGGGAGTTGCGGAGGGGAGTTGGGGAGTGTAGTGGGGTATGGGAGTTGGTGAGGTGAGTGGTTGAGGAAAGTTGGGGAGGGGAGTTGGGGAGGGGCGTGTATTAAGTGAGTGGGGTAGGGGAGTGAGGTAGGGGAGTGGGTTAGGGGAGTGGGTTTCGGGGAGTGGGTTTCGGGGAGTGGGTTTCGGGGAGTGGGTTTCGGGGAGTGGGTTTCGGGGAGTGGGTTTCGGGGAGTGGGTTTCGGGGAGTGGGTTTCGGGGAGTGGGTTTAGGGGAGTGGGTTTAGGGGAGTGGGTTTAGGGGAGTGGGTTTAGGGGAGTGGGTTTAGGGGAGTGGGTTTAGTGGAGTGGGTTTAGGGGAGTGGGGTAGGGGAGTGGGGTAGGGGAGTGGGGTAGGGGAGTGGGGTAGGGGAGTGGGGTAGGGGAGTGGGGTAGGGGAGTGGGGTAGGGGAGTGGGGTAGGGGAGTGGGGGATTGGATTGAGGTATGGCAGTGGGGAAGGGGAGTGGGGTGGTGGAGGGCAGTGATGAGGTGGAATAAAGGGGAGTGGCCTAGGGAGTGGGGGAGGGCAGTGCCGTAGGGGAGTTGGGGAGGGCAGTGCCGTAGGGGAGTTGGGGAGGGGAGGGCAGTGAGGAGGAGAAGGGGTGTAGGGGAGGTGAGTGGGGGAGGGAAGTGAGTTAGGGGAGTGGGGTAGGGGAGTGGGATGTAGAGTAGGATAGCGGTGTGGAGTCGGGGAGCGCGGTGAGGATGTGGAGGGAAGGGAAGAGGGGGAGTGGTTTGGTGGAGGTTTGTGATTTAGGGGAGTGGGGCAGGGGAGTGGGACAGGGGAGTTGGGTAGGGGAGTTGGGTAGGGGAGTTGGGTAGGGGAGTGCAATGAGGAGGTGGAGGGAAGGGGAGAGAGGGAGGGGAGTGGGTGAGGTAAGTGGGGTAGGGGTGTTGGGTACTGGAGTGCAGTGAGAAGGTGGAGAGTATGTGAGTGGGGCAGTCGAGTGGGGGAGGGGAGTGGGGCAGGGGAGTGTGGTAGAGTAGGGCACTGAGGAGGTGGAGGTAAGCGGAGTGGGGTAGGGGTGTGGGGCAGGGTAGTGGGGCAGGGTAGTGGGGCAGGGTAGTGGGGCAGGGGAGTGGGGCAGGGGAGTGGGGCAGGGGAGTGGGGCAGGGGAGTGGGGCAGGGGAGTGGGCCAGGGGAGTGGGCCAGGGGAGTGGGGCAGGGGAGTGGGGGAGGGGAGTGGGGGAGGGGAGTGGGGGAGGGGAGTGGGGCAGGGGAGTGGGGCAGGGGAGTGGGGCAGATTAGGGCACTGAGGAGGTGGTGGTATGCGGAGTGGAGTTGGGGTGTGGGGCAGTGGAGTGGGGTAGGTTAGTGTGGGAGGGGAATGGGGGAGTGGGGGAGGGGAGTGGGGGAGGGGAGTGGGGGAGGGGAGTGGGGGAGGGGAGTTGGGGAGGGGAGTTGGGGAGGGGAGTTGGGGAGGGGAGTTGGGGAGGTGAGTGGGGCGGGGTAGTGGTGTAGGGGAGTGCATATGGGGAGTGGAGATGGGGAGTGGAGATGGGGAGTGGAGATGGGGAGTGGGGGTGCAGAGTGGTGTCAGGGAGTTGGGTAGGGGAGGGCAGTGAGGAGATGGAGGGGAGGGGAGTTGGGGAGGGGAGTTGGAAAGGGAAGTGGGGTAGGGGAGTCGGGGAGGGGAGTGGAGTCGGGGAGGGGAGTCGGGGAGGGGAGTGGAGTCGGGGAGGGGAGTGGAGTCGGGGAGCGGAGTGGAGTCGGGGAGGGGAGTGGAGTCGGGGAGGGGAGTGGAGTCGGGGAGGGGAGTGGAGTCGGGGAGGGGAGTGGGATAGGGGAGTGGGATAGGGGAGTGGGATAGGGGAGTGGGATAGGGGAGTGGGGTAGGGGAGTGGGATAGGGTAGTGGGATAGGGTAGTGGGGTAGGGGAGTGGGGCAGGGGAGTGGGGTAGGGTTGGGCACTGAGGAGGTGGAGGTAAGCGGAGTGGGGTAGGGGTGTGGGGCAGGGGAGTGGGGCAGGGGAGTGGGGCAGGGGAGTGGGTTTAGGGGAGTGGGTTTAGGGGAGTGGGTTTAGGGGAGTGGGTTTAGGGGAGTGGGTTTAGGGGAGTGGGTTTAGGGGAGTGGGGTAGGGGAGTGGGGGATTGGAGTGAGGTATGGCAGTGGGGAAGGGGAGTGGGGTGGTGGAGGGAAGTGATGAGGTGGAATGAAGGGGAGTGGCCTAGGGAGTGGGGGAGGGCAGTGCCATAGGGGAGTTGGGGAGGGCAGTGCCGCAGGGGAGTTGGGGAGGGGAGTGGGATATAGAGTAGGATAGCGGTGTGGAGTCGGGGAGCGCAGTGAGGATGTGGAGGGAACGGAAGAGGGGGAGTGGAGTGGTGGAGGTGTGTGATTTAGGGGAGTGGGGCAGGGGAGTGGGGGAGGGGGGTGGGGGAGAGGAGTGGGGGAGGGGAGTGGGGGAGGGGAGTGGGGGAGGGGAGTGGGGGAGGGGAGTGGGGGAGGGGACTTGGGGAGGGGAGTTGGGGAGGGGAGTTGCGGAGGGGAGTTGCGGAGTGGAGTTGCGGAGTGGAGTTGGGGAGGGGAGTGGGGTGTTGGAGTGGTGGAAGGGAGTGGGGTAGGGGAATGGTGTAGGGGAGTGGGGTTGGGGAGTGATGTTGGGGTGTGGGGTAGGGGAGTGGGGTAGGGGATTGGGGTAGGGGAGTAGGGTAGGGGAGTGGGGTAGGGGAGTGGGGTAGGGGAGTGGGGTAGGGGAGTGGGATAGGGGAGTGGGATAGGGGAGTGGGATAGGGGAGTGGGATAGGGGAGTGGGATAGGGGAGTGGGATAGGGGAGTGGGATAGGGGAGTGGGGGGTGTGGGATTGGGGAGTGGGGGGTGGAGTGGGGGGTGGAGTGGGGCGGGGGAGAGGGGCGGGGGAGAGGGGCGGGGGAGAGGGGCGGGGGAGAGGGGCGGGGGAGAGGGGCGGGGGAGAGGGGCGGGGGAGAGGGGCGGGGGAGTGGGGCAGGGGAGTGGGGCAGGGGAGAGGGAAACGGGAGAGGGGTAGGTTAGTGTGGGAGGTGAGTGTGGGAGGGGAGTGTGGGAGGGGAGTGTGGGAGGGGAGTGTGGGAGGGGAGTGGGGGAGGGGAGTGGGGGAGGGGAGTGGGGGAGGGGAGTGGGGGAGGGGAGTGGGGGAGGGGTGAGGGCGAGGGGTGAGGGGGTGGGGTGAGGGGGTGGGGTGAGGGGAGTTGGGGAGGGGAGTTGGGGAGGGGAGTTGGGGAGGGGAGTTGGGGAGGGGAGTTGGGGAGGGGAGTTGGGGAGGGGAGTTGGGGAGGGGAGTTGGGGAGGGGAGTTGGGGAGGGGAGTTGGGGAGGGGAGTTGGGGAGGGGAGTTGGGGAGGGGAGTTGGGGAGGGGAGTTGGGGAGGGGAGTTGGGGAGGGGAGTTGGGGAGGGGAGTTGGGGAGGGGAGTGGGGTGTTGGAGTGGTGGAAGGGAGTGGGGTAGGGGAATGGTGTAGGGGAGTGGGGTTGGGGAGTGGTGTTGGGGTGTGGGGTAGGGGAGTGGGGTAGGGGAGTGGGGTAGGGGAGTGGGATAGGGAGTGGGGGGTGTGGGATGGGGGAGTGGGGGGGAGTGGGGGGGTAGTGGGAGGGGAGTGGGATAGGGGAGTGGGGGGTGTGGGATGGGGGAGTGGGGGGGAGTGGGGGGGGTAGTGGGGGGGGAGTGGGGGGGGTAGTGGGGGGGGTAGTGGGGGGGGTAGTGGGGGGGGAGTGGGGGTGTAGAGGGGCGGGGGAGAGGGGAACGGGAGAGGGGTAGGTTAGTGTGGGAGGGGAGTGGGGGAGGTGAGTGGGGGAGGGGGTGGGGGAGGTGAGTGGGGGAGGGGGGTGGGGGAGGGGGGGAGGGGGTGGGGGTGGGGGTGGGGGAGCGGGGTGGGGGAGCGGGGTGGGGGAGCGGGGGTGGGGGAGCGGGGGTGGGGGAGCGGGGAGTGGGGGAGCGGGGAGTGGGGGAGCGGGGAGTGGGGGAGCGGGGAGTGGGGGAGCGGGGAGTGGGGGAGCGGGGAGTGGGGGAGGGGAGTGGGGGAGGGGAGTGGGGGAGGGGAGTGGGGGAGGGGAGTGGGGGAGGGGCGTGGGGGAGGGGCGTGGGGGAGGGGCGTGGGGGAGGGGCGTGGGGGAGGGGCGTGGGGGAGGGGCGTGGGGGAGGGGCGTGGGGGAGGGGCGTGGGGGAGGGGCGTGGGGGAGGGGCGTGGGGGAGGGGCGTGGGGGAGGGGCGTGGGGGAGGGGAGTGGGGGAGGGGAGTGGGGGAGGGGAGTGGGGGAGGGGAGTGGGGGAGGGGAGTGGGGGCGGGGAGTGGGGGCGGGGAGTGGGGGAGGGGAGTGGGGGAGGGGAGTGGGGGAGGGGAGTGGGGGAGGGGAGTGGGGGAGGGGAGTGGGAGAGGGGAGTGGGGGAGGGGAGTGGGGGAGGGGAGTGGGGGAGGGGAGTGGGGGAGGGAAGTGGGAGAGGGGCGTGGGTGAGAGGCGTGGGTGAGAGGCTTGGGTGAGGGGCGTGGGTGAGGGGCGTGGGTGAGGGGCGTGGAGGAGGGGCGTGGAGGAGGGGCGTGGAGGAGGGGCGTGGAGGAGGGGCGTGGAGGAGGGGCGTGGAGGAGGGGCGTGGAGGAGGGGCGTGGGGGATGGGCGTGGGGGATGGGCGTGGGGGATGGGCGTGGGGGATGGGCGTGGGGGATGGGCGTGGGGGATGGGCGTGGGGGATGGGCGTGGGGGATGGGCGTGGGGGATGGGCGTGGGGGATGGGCGTGGGGGATGGGCGTGGGGGAGGGGCGTGGGGGAGGGGCGTAGGGGAGGGGCGTAGGGGAGGGGCGTGGGGGAGGGGAGTGGGGGAGGGGAGTGGGGGAGGGGAGTGAGGTAGGGTTATGGGGGAGGGGATTGAGGTAGTGGAAAGGGGGAGGGGAGTGGAGGAGGGGAGTGGGGTGGGATAGAGGGTCGGGGAGTGGAGATGGCGAGTGGGGGTGCAGAGTGCTGTCAGGGAGTTGGATAGGGGAGGGCAGTGAGGAGATGGAGGGGAGGGGAGTTGGAGAGGGAAGTGGGGTAGGGGAGTCGGGGAGGAGAGTGGGGTGGGGGAGGGCATTGAGTATTTGGCGGGAAGGGGAGTGGGGGAGGGTAATGGGGGAGGGGTGAGGGTTTAGGTGAGTGGGATAGGGGAGCGGGGTAGGGGAGCGAGTTAGGGGAGCAAGGTAGGGGAGTGAGGTACGGGAGTGAGGTACGGGAGTGAGGTAGATGTATGGCGGAGGGGATTGAGGTAGTGGAATGGGGGAAGGGAGTGGGTTAGGGGAGTGAGGTAGGGTATGGGGGGCGGTAACTGGGGGAGTGGAGTGAGGTAGGGCAGTGTATGAGGGGAGTGGAGTGGGGGTGTGGGGTAGGGGAGGGCAGTGAGGAGGTGGAGGATAGCGGAGTGACGTGGGGAGGGAGAGAGGCGGTGGCGTAGGGGAACTGGGTAGGGGAGGGCAGTGAGGAGCAGAAGGAAGGGGAGTAGGGGAGGGGAGTGGGGGAGGGGAATGCAGTGAGGAGATGAAGAGAAGGGGAGTGGGGGAGGGCATTGGGGTCGGAGAGTTGGGGAGCAGTAGTTGGGTAGGGGAGTGGGTTACGGATGTGGTGTCGGGGTGTGGGGTAGGGGAGTGTAGTAGGGGAGTGTAGTAGCGGAGTGGGGCAGGGTAGTAGTGGGGCGAGTGGGGTAGGGGTGTGGGGTAGGCTTGTGGGGTCGTGGAGTGGGGAAGGGGAGTGGGGAAGGGGTGTGGGGAAGGGGTGTGGGGAAGGGGAGTGGGGAAGGGAGGGCAATGAAGAGGTGCTGGGAAGCAGAGAGGTGGACGGGAGTGGGGGAGTGGTGGGGTATGGGAGTGGGGTATGGGAATGGGGAAGGGAAACGGGGTAGTGGAGTTGGGGAGGGGAGTTGTAGACGGGAGTTGGGGAGGGGAGTGGGGGAGGGGAGTGGGGAGGGGAGTGGGGGAGGGGAGTGGGGGAGGGGAGTGGGGGATCGGATGTGGTAGCGGAGGGCAGTGAGGAGGTGCAGGGAAGCGGAGTGGGGGAGGGGAGGGGAGTGAGGAGGTGCAGGGGAGTGGAGGGGAGTGGGGGAGGGGAGTGAGGGAGGGTAGTTGGGGAGGGGGTGGGGTCGGGGTTTGGGGTAGGGGAGTGGGGGAGGGATGTGAGGGAGGGGAGTGGGGTAGGGGAGTGGGGGAGGGATGTGAGGGAGGGGAGTGGGGTAGGGGAGTGGGGGAGGGGAGTGGGGGAGGGGAGTGGGGGAGGGGAGTGGGGGAGGGGAGTGGGGGAGGGGACTGAGGGGAGTTACAGAGAGGAGGGGGAGGGGAGTGGGTTGGGGAGTGGGGTTGGGGAGTGGGGGAGGGGAGTTGGGGAGGGTAGTAGTGTAGGGGATTGGCGGTGGGGAGTGGGGGAAGGGAGTGGGGATTGGTTGTGATGTAGGGGAGCGGGGGGAGTGGATTGGGGAGGGGAGTTAGCGAGTGGGGTGCGGGAGGGGAGTTGGGGAGGGGAGTTGGGGAGGGGAACGGTGTAGGGGGGTGAGGGAAAGGAGCTGGGGAGGGGAGTTGGGGAGGGGAGTTGAGGAAGGGTGTGGGGGTGGGGAGTTAGGCACTGGAGTGGGGGAGGGGAGAGAGGGAGTGGAGTGGGGGAGGGAGTTGGGGACTGGAGTGGAAGAGGGGAGTGGAGTATGGGAGTTGGTGCGTGAAGTGGGGGAGGAGTGTTGGGTGAGGGGAGTGGGTGAGGGGAGTGGGGTGAGGGGAGTGGGGTGAGGGGAGTGTGGTGAGGGGAGTGGGGTGAGGGGAGTGGGGTGAGGGGAGTGGGGGAGGGGAGTGGGGTGAGGGGAGTGGGGTAGGGGAGTGGGGTAGGGGAGTGGGGTAGGGGAGTGGGGTAGGGGAGTGGGGTAGGGGAGTGGGGTAGGGGAGTGGGGTAGGGGAGTGGGGTAGGGGAGTGGGGTAGGAGAGTGGGGTAGGAGAGTGGGGTAGGAGAGTGGGGTAGGAGAGTGTGGGAGGGGAGTTGAGGCAGGGATTGGGGGAGCAGAGTGGTTGAGGGGAGTTGCGGAGAGGAGAGGGGGAGGGGTGTGGGGTAGAGGAATGGGGAGGGCAGTGGGGGGAGTCGGGGAACGGGGTTCGGGGAGTTGCGGAGGGGACTTTGGGAGGGGCATGGGGGATGGGGATGGGGGTGGGGAAGGGGAGTTGGGGACTGGGGTGGGGAAGGGGAGTTGGGGACTGGAGTGGGGAGGGGAGTGGGGGAGTTGATTGCGGACGGGGAGTTGGGGAGGTGAGTGGGGGAGGGGAGTTGGGGACTGGAGTGGGGGAGGGGAGTGGTGGAGGGCAGTGGGGTAGGGGTGTGTGGGAGAGGTGTGGGGAGGGTAGTGGGGGAGGGGAGTGGGGGAGGGGAGTGTGGGAGGGGAGTGTGGGAGGGGAGTGTGGGAGGGGAGTGTGGGAGGGGAGTGTGGGAGGGGAGTGTGGGAGGGGTGTGGGGGAGTTGATTGCGGACGGGGAGTTGGGGAGGTGAGTGGGGGAGGGGAGTTGGGGACTGGAGTGGGGGAGGGGAGTGGGGGAGGGCAGTGGGGTGGGAGGGGAGTGGGGGAGGGCAGTGGGGTAGGGGTGTGTGGGAGAGGTGTGGGGGAGGGTAGTGGGGTAGGGGAGTGGGGGAGGGGAGTGGGGGAGGGGAGTGGGGGAGGGGAGTGTGGGAGGGGAGTGTGGGAGGGGAGTGGGGGAGGGGAGTGGGGGGGGAGTGGGGGAGGGGTGTGGGGGAGGGGTGTGGGGGAGGGGTGTGGGGGAGGGGTGTGGGGGAGGGGTGTGGGGGAGGGAGGGAGGGGAGTGAGGGAGGGGAATGGGTAGCGGAGGGGGAGGGGGAGAGGAGTGGGTTGGGGAGTGGCGGAGGGGAGTTGGGGAGGGGAGTTGGGGAGGGTAGTAGTGGAGGGGATTGGGGAGTGGCGGATTGGGGAGTGGCTGAGGGGAGTTGGGGAGGGTAGTAGTGAAGGGGTTTGGGGGTGGGGAGTGGGGTAGGGGAGTGGGGATTTGTTGTGATGTAGGGGAGTGGGGGAGGGGAGTGGTGTTGGGGAGTGGGGGAGGGGAGTGGTGTTGGGGCGTGGGGTTGGGGTGTGGGGTAGGGGAGTGGGGTAGGGGAGTGGGATAGGGGAGTGGGGGGTGTGGGATGGGGGAGTGGGGGGGGTGTGGGATGGGGGAGTGGGGGGGTGGAGTGGGGCGGGGAGAAAGGCGGGGGAGAGGGGCGGGGGAGAGGGGCGGGGGAGAGGGGCGGGGGAGAGGGGCGGGGGAGAGGGGCGGGGAGAGGGGCGGGGGAGAGGGGCGGGGGAGAGGGGTAGGTTAGTGTGGGTGGGGAGTGGGGGAGGTGAGTGGGGGAGGTGAGTGGGGGAGGTGAGTGGGGGAGGTGAGTGGGGGAGGTGAGTGGGGGAGGTGAGTGGGGGAGGTGAGTGGGGGAGGTGAGTGGGGGAGGGGGTGGGGGAGCGGGGGTGGGGGAGCGGGGGTGGGGGAGCGGGGGTGGGGGAGCGGGGGGTGGGGGAGCGGGGAGTGGGGGAGCGGGGAGTGGGGGAGGGGAGTGGGGGAGGGGAGTGGGGGAGGGGAGTGAGGTAGGGTTATGGGGAGGGGATTGAGGTAGTGGAATGGGGGAGGGGAGTGGAGGAGGGGAGTGGGTTGGGATAGAGGGTCGGGGAGTGGAGATGGGGAGTGGGGGTGCAGAGTGGTGTCAGGGAGTTGGATAGGGGAGGGCAGTGAGGAGATGGAGGGGAGGGGAGTTGGAGAGGGAAGTGGGGTAGGGGAGTCGGGGAGGAGAGTGAGTGGGGAGTGGGGGAGGGGAGTGGGGGAGGGGAGTGGGGGAGGGGAGTGGGGGAGGGGAGTGGGGGAAGGGAGTGGGGGAAGGGAGTGGGGGAAGGGAGTGGGGGAAGGGAGTGGGGGAAGGGAGTGGGGGAAGGGAGTGGGGGAAGGGAGTGGGGGAGGGGAGTTGGGGAGGGGAGTTGGGGAGTTGGAGTGGTGCAAGGGAGCGGGGTAGTTGGCGTAGGGTAGGGGGCGCGGGGTAGGGGGCGCGGGGTAGGGTGCACGGGGTAGGGGGGCACGGGGTGGGGGTGCGGGGTGGGGGGGCTGGGTAAAGGGGCGGGGTAGGGGGCGGGGTAGGGGGGGCGTGGGTGGGGAGCGGGGGTGGGGAGCGCAGTGAGGATGTGGAGGAATGGGGAGTCAGGCAGGGGAGTGGGGTGGGGGAGGGCAGTGAGGATTTGGCGGGAAGGGGAGTGGGGGAGGGTAATGGGGGAGGGGTGAGGGTTTAAGTGAGTGGGGTAGGGGAGCGGGGTGGGGGAGCGGGGTAGGAGAGCGAGGTAGGGGAGTGAGGTAGATGTACGGCGGAGGGGATTGAGGTAGTGGAATGGGGGAAGGGTGTGGGTTAGGGGAGTGAGGTAGGGTATGGGGGGCGGTAACTGGGGGAGTGGAGTGAGGTAGGGCAGTGTACGAGGGTAGTGGAGTGGGGGTGTGGGGTAGGGGAGGGCAGTGAGGAGGTGTAGGATAGCGGAGTGACGTGGGGAGGGAGAGAGGCGGTGGCGTAGGGGAACTGGGTGGGGGAGGGCAGTGAGGAGCAGAAGGAAGGGGGGGAGGGGAGTGGGGGAGGGGAATGCAGTGAGGAGATGAAGAGAAGGGGAGTTGGGGAGGGCATTGGGGTCGGAGAGTTGGGGAGCAGTAGTTGGGTAGGGGAGTGGGTTACGGATGTGCTTTCGGGGTGTGGGGTAGGGGAGTGTAGTAGCGGAGTGGGGCAGGGTAGTAGGGGGGCGAGTGGGGTAGGGGTGTGGGGTAGGGGTGTGGGGTCGTGGAGTGGGGAAGGGGAGTGGGGAAGGGGAGTGGGGAAGGGGAGTGGGGAAGGGGAGTGGGGAAGGGGAGTGGGGAAGGGGAGTGGGGAAGGGAAGTGCGGAAGGGAGGGCAGTGAAGAGGTGCTGGGAAGCAGAGAGGTGGACGGGAGTGGGGGAGTGGTGGGGTATGGGAGTGGGGTAGGGGAATGGGGAAGGGAAACGGGGTAGTGGAGTTGGGGAGGGGAGTTGTAGACGGGAGTGGGGGAGGGGAGTGGGGGAGGGGAGTGGGGGAGGGGAGTGGGGGAGGGGAGTGGGGGAGGGGAGTGGGGGAGGGGAGTGGGGGAGGGGAGTGGGGGAGGGGAGTGGGGGATCGGATGTGGTAGCGGAGGGCAGTGAGGAGGTGCAGGGAAGCGGAGTGGGGGAGGGGAGTGAGGAGGTGCAGGGGAGTGGAGGGGCGTGGGGGAGGGGAGTGGGGGAGGGGAGTGGGGAAGGGGAGTGAGGGAGGGTAGTTGGGGAGGGGGTGGGGTCGGGGTTTGGGGTAGGGGAGTGGGGGAGGGATGTGAGGGAGGGGAGTGGGGTAGGAGAGTGGGGTAGGGGAGTGGGGGAGGGGAGTGGGGGAGGGGAGTGGGGGAGGGGAGTGGGGGAGGGGAGTGGGGGAGGGGAGTGGGGGAGGGGAGTGAGGGGAGTTACAGAGAGGAGGGGGAGGGGAGTGGGTTGGGGAGTGGGGGAGGGGAGTTGGGGAGGGTAGTAGTGTAGGGGATTGGCGGTGGGGAGTGGGGGAAGGGAGTGGGGATTGGTTGTGATGTAGGGGAGCGGGGGGAGTGGATTGGGGAGGGGAGTTAGCGAGTGGGGTGCGGGAGGGGAGTTGGGGAGGGGAGTTGGGGAGGGGAGTTGGGGAGGGGAATGGTGTAGGGGGGTGAGGGAAAGGAGTTGGGGAGGGGAGTTGGGGTAGGGGAGTGAGGGAGGGGTGTTGTGGAGGGGTGTTGTGGAGGGGAGTTGGGGAGGGGAGTTGGGGAGGGGAGTTGGGGAGGGGAGTTGGGGAGGGGAGTTGGGGAGGGGAGTTGGGGAGGGGAGTTGAGGAGGGGAGTTGAGGAGGGGAGTTGAGTAAGGGTGTGGGGGTGGCGAGTTAGGCACTGTAGTGGGGAGGGGAGAGAGGGAGTGGAGTGGGGGAGGGAGTTGGGGACTGGAGTGGAAGAGGGGAGTGGAGTATGGAAGTTGGTGAGGGAAGTGGGGGAGGAGTGTTGGGGAGGGGAGTGGGGGAGGGGAGGGGAGGGGAGTGGGGGAGGGGAGTGGGGGAGGGGAGTGGGGGAGGGGAGTGGGGGAGGGGAGTGGGGGAGGGGAGTGGGGGAGGGGAGTGGGGGAGGGGAGTGGGGTAGGAGAGTGGGGTAGCAGAGTGGGGGAGGGGAGTTGAGGCTGGGATTGGGGGAGCAGAGTGGTTGAGGGGAGTTGCGGAGAGGAGAGGGGGAGGGGTGTGGGGTAGAGGAATGGGGAGGGCAGTGGGGGAGTCGGGGAACGTTGCGGAGGGGACTTTGGGAGGGTGATGGGGGTGGGGAAGGGGAGTTGGGGACTGGAGTGGGGAGGGGAGTGGGGGAGTTTATTGCGGACGGGGAGTTGGGGAGGTGAGTAGGGGAGGGGAGTTGGGGACTGGAGTGGGGGAGGGGAGTGGGGGAGAGGAGAGTGGGGGAGGGGAGTGGGGGAGAGGAGTGTGGGGGAGAGGAGTGTGGGGGAGAGGAGTGTGGGGGAGAGGAGTGTGGGGGAGAGGAGTGTGGGGGAGAGGAGTGTGGGGGAGAGGAGTGTGGGGGAGGGGTGTGGGGGAGGGGTGTGGGGGAGGGGTGTGGGGGAGGGGTGTGGGGGAGGGGTGTGGGGGAGGGGTGTGGGGGAGGGGTGTGGGGGAGGGGTGTGGGGGAGGGGTGTGGGGGAGGGGTGTGGGGGAGGGGAGTGAGGGAGGGGAGTGAGGGAGGGGAATGGGTAGCGGAGGGGGAGGGGGAGAGGAGGGGGAGGGGGAGAGGAGTGGGTTGGGGAGTGGCGGAGGGGAGTTGGGGAGGGGAGTTGGGGAGGGTAGCAGTGGAGGGGATTGGGGAGTGGCTGAGGGGAGTTGGGGAGGGTAGTAGTGAAGGGGTTTGGGGGTGGGGAGTGGGGTAGGGGAGTGGGGATTGGTTGTGATGTAGGGGAGTGGGGGAGGGGAGTGGGGGAGGGGAGTGGGGGAGGGGAGTGGGGGAGGGGAGTGGGGGAGGGGAGTGGGGGAGGGGAGTGGGGGAGGGGAGTGGGGGAGGGGAGTGGGGGAGGGGAGTGGGGGATCGGAGTGTGGTAGCGGAGGGCAGTGATGAGGTGCAGGGAAGCGGAGTGGGGGAGGGGAGGGGAGTGAGGAGATGCAGGGGAGGGGAGGGGAGTGGGGGAGGGGTGTGGGGAAGGGGAGTGAGGGAGGGTAGTTGGGGAGGGGGTGGGGTCGGGGTTTGGGGTCGCGGAGTGGGGGACGGATGTGAGGGAGGGTAGTGGGGTAGGGTAGTATGGTAGGGGAGTGGGGGAGGGGAGTAGGGGAGGGGAGTAGGGGAGGGGAGTAGGGGAGGGGAGTTGGGGAGGGGAGTGGAGGAGTGGAGTGGAGGAGGTGAGTGGGTTGGGGTAGTGGTGTAGGGGAGTGGAGATGGGGAGTGGAGATATGGAGTGGAGATTGGGAGTGGAGATGGGGAGTGGAGATGGGGAGTGGAGATGGGGAGTGGAGATGGGGAATGGGGGTTCAGTGTGGTGTCAGGGAGTTGGGTAGGGGAGGGCAGTGAGGAGATGGAGGGGAGGGGAGTTGGAAAGGGGAGTTGGAAAGGGAAGTGGGGTAGGGGAGTCGGGGAGGGGAGTGGAGTCGGGGAGGGGAGTAGAGTCGGGGAGGGGAGTGGAGTCGGGGAGGGGAGTGGAGTCGGGGAGGGGAGGGGAGTAGAGTCGGGGAGGGGAGGGGAGTAGAGTCGGGGAGGGGAGGGGAGGGGAGTAGAGTCGGGGAGGGGAGTGGAGTCGGGGAGGGGAGTCGGGGAGGGGAGTGGAGTGGAGTGGGATAGGGGAGTGGGATAGGGGAGTGGGATAGGGGAGTGGGATAGGGGAGTGGGATAGGGGAGTGGGATAGGGGAGTGGGATAGGGGAGTGGGATAGGGGAGTGGGGGAGCGGAGTGGGGGTGCGGAGTGGGGGAGCGGAGTGGGGGAGCGGAGTGGGGGAGCGGAGTGGGGGAGCGGAGTGGGGGAGCGGAGAGGGGGAGCGGAGAGGGGGGAGCGGAGAGGGGGAGCGGAGAGGGGGAGCGGAGAGGGGGAGCGGAGAGGGGGAGCGGAGTGGGGGAGCGGAGTGGGGGAGCGGAGTGGGGGAGGGGAGTGGGGGAGGGGAGTGGGGGAGGGGAGTGGGGGAGGGGAGTGGGGGAGGGGAGTGGGGGAGGGGAGTTGGGGAGGGTAGCAGTGGAGGGTAGCAGTGGAGGGGATTGGGGAGTGGCTGAGGGGAGTTGGGGAGGGTAGTAGTGAAGGGGTTTGGGGGTGGGGTGTGGGGTAGGGGAGTGGGGATTGGTTGTGATGTAGGGGAGTGGGGGAGGGGAGTGGGGGAGGGGAGTGGGGGAGGGGAGTGGGGGAGGGGAGTGGGGGAGGGGAGTGGGGGAGGGGAGTGGGGGAGGGGAGTGGGGGATCGGAGTGTGGTAGCGGAGGGCAGTGATGAGGTGCAGGGAAGCGGAGTGGGGGAGGGGAGGGGAGTGAGGAGATGCAGGGGAGGGGAGGGGAGTGGGGGAGGGGTGTGGGGAAGGGGAGTGAGGGAGGGTAGTTGGGGAGGGGGTGGGGACGGGGTTTGGGGTCGCGGAGTGGGGGAGGGATGTGAGGGAGGGTAGTGGGGTAGGGTAGTGTGGTAGGGGAGTGCGGGAGGGGAGTAGGGGAGGGGAGTAGGGGAGGGGAGTTGGGGAGGGGAGTGGAGGACTGGAGTGGAGGAGGTGAGTGGGTTGGGGTAGTGGCGTAGGGGAGTGGAGATGGGGAGTGGAGTTTGGGAGTGGAGATGGGGAGTGGAGATGGGGAGTGGAGATGGGGAGTGGAGATGGGGAATGGGGGTTCAGAGTGGTGTCAGGGAGTTGGGTAGGGGAGGGCAGTGAGGAGATGGAGGGGAGGGGAGTTGGAAAGGGGAGTTGGAAAGGGAAGTGGGGTAGGGGAGTCGGGGAGGGGAGTGGAGTCGGGGAGGGGAGTAGAGTCGGGGAGGGGAGTGGAGTCGGGGAGGGGAGTGGAGTCGGGGAGGGGAGTCAGGGAGGGGAGTGGAGTGGGATAGGGGAGTGGAGTGGGATAGGGGAGTGGGATAGGGGAGTGGGATAGGGGAGTGGGATAGGGGAGTGGGATAGGGGAGTGGGATAGGGGAGTGGGATAGGGGAGTGGGATAGGGGAGTGGGATAGGGGAGTGGGGGAGCGGAGTGGGGGAGCGGAGTGGGGGAGCGGAGTGGGGGAGGGGAGTGGGGGAGGGGAGTGGGGGAGGGGAGTGGGGGAGGGGAGTGGGGGAGGGGAGTGGGGGAGGGGTGAGGGGGAGGGGTGAGGGGGAGGGGTGAGGGGAGTGGGGGAGGGGAGTGGGGGAGGGGAGTGGGGGAGGGGAGTGGGGGAGGGGAGTGGGGGAGGGGAGTGGGGGAGGGGTGAGGGGAGTGGGGGAGGGGAGTGGGGGAGGGGAGTGGGGGAGGGGTGAGGGGTGAGGGTGAGGGGTGAGGGGTGAGGGGGAGGGGTGAGGGGGAGGGGTGAGGGGGAGGGGAGTTGGGGAGGTGAGTTGGGGAGGTGAGTTGGGGAGGTGAGTTGGGGCGGTGAGGTGGGGAGGTGAGGTGGGGATGTGAGGTGGGGATGTGAGTGGGTTGTTGGTGTGGTGGAAGGGAGTGGGGTATGGGAATGGTGTAGGGGAGTGGGGTTGGGGTTGGGGAGTGGTGTTGGGGAGTGGGGTATGGGTGTGGGATAGGGGCATGGGGTAGGGGAGTGGGGTAGGGGAGTGGGGTAGGGGAGTGGGGTAGGGGAGAGGGATAGGGGAGTGGGGGGTGTGGGATGGGGGTGTGGGGGGTGGAGTGGGGTGGGGGAGTGGGGCGGGGGAGAGGGGCGGGGGAGAGGGGCGGGGGAGAGGGGCGGGGGAGTGTGGGAGAGGTGTTGGGGAGGGGAGTGGGGGAGGGGAGTGGGGGAGGGGATTGGGGAGTGGATTGGGGAGTGGGGGAGGGGAGTGGGGGAGGGGAGTGGGGGAGGGGAGTGGGGGAGGGGAGTGGGGGAGGGGAGTGGGGGAGGGGAGTGGGGGAGGGGATTGGGGAGTGGATTGGGGAGTGGGGGAGGGGAGTGGGGTAGGGGAGTGGGGATTGGTTGTGATGTAGGGGAGTGGGGGAGGGGAGTGTGATAGCGGAGGGCAGTGAGGAGGTGCAGGGAAGCTGAGTGGGGGAGGGGAGGGGAGTGAAGAGATGCAGGGGAGGGGAGGGGAGTGGGGAAGGGTAGTGAGGGAGGGTAGTTGGGGAGGGGGTGGGGTCGGGGTTTGGGGTAGGGGAGTGGGGGAGGGATGTGAGGGAGGGATGTGAGGGAGGGATGTGAATTAGGGGAGTGGGGCAGGGGAGTGGGGCAGGGGTGTGGGGCAGGGGAGTGGGGAAGGGGAGTGCGGTAGGGGAGTGGGGAAGGGGAGTGGGGCAGGGGAGTGTGGTCAGGGTGGGCAGTGAAGAGGTGCTGGGAAGCGGAGAGGTGGATGGGAGTGGGGGGGAGGTGAGTGGGGGAGGGGTGGGGTATGGGAGTGGGATAGGGGAATGGGGAAGGGGAATGGGGTAGTGGAGATGGGGCGGGGAGTGAGTTAGGGGAGTGGGGTAGGGGTGCGCAGTGAGGAGGTGGCGGGAAGGGGAGTGGGGGAGGGGTGTGGGGTAGGAGAGTAGGGGAGCGGAGTGGGGAAGGGGAATGGTGTCGGAGATGGTGTGGGGTAGGGGAGTGCGGTTGGTGAGAGGGAGAGGGTAGTGGGGGATGGGAGTGTGGTAGCGGAGGGCAGTGAGGAGGTGCAGGGAAGCGGAGTGGGGAGTGGGGGAGGGGAGTGATGCAGCACAGTGGGGGAGGGGTGTGGGGTAGGGAATTGAGGGAGGGGAGTGCAGTGAGGAGGTGGAGGGAAGGGAAATGGGGAGTGTTGTGCGGGAGTGGGGACGCTGAATGGGGACGCTGAATGGGGACGGGGAGTGGGGACGGGGAGTGGGGACGGGGAGAGGGGACGTTGAAAGGGGACGTTGAGTTGGGACGGGGAGTGGGGACGGGGAGTGGGGACGGGGAGTGGGGACGGGGAGTGGGGACGGGGAGTGGGGTGTGGGGACGGTGAGTGGGGACAGACAGTGGGGACGGGGAGCGGGGACGGGGAGCGGGTTCGGGGAGCGGGTTCGGGGAGCGGGTTCGGGGAGCGGGTTCGGGGAGCGGGTTCGGGGAGCGGGTTCGGGGAGCGGGTTCGGGGAGCGGGTTCGGGGAGCGGGTTCGGGGAGCGGGTACGGGGAGCGGGTTCGGGGAGCGGGTTCGGGGAGCGGGTTCGGGGAGCGGGGACGGGGAGCGGGGACGGGGAGCGGGGACGGGGAGCGGGGACGGGGAGCGGGGACGGGGCGCGGGGACGGGGCGCGGGGACGGGGCGCGGGGACGGGGAGCGACGACGGGGAGCGGCGACGGGGAGCGGCGACGGGGAGCGGCGACGGGGAGCGGCGACGGGGAGCGGCGACGGGGAGCGGCGACGGGGAGCGGGGACGGGGAGCGGGGAGCGGGGACGGGGAGCGGGGTAGGTGAGAGGGGACGGGGAGTGGGGACGGTGAGAGGGGACGGTGAGTGGGGACGGGGAGAGGGGACCGGGAGAGGGGACGGTGAGTGGGGACGGGGAGAGGGGACCGGGAGAGGGGACGGGGAGTGGGGACGGGGAGTGGGGACGGGGAGTGGGGACGGGGAGTGGGGACGGGGAGTGGGGACGGGGAGAGGGGACGGGGAGAGGGGACGGTGAGTGGGGACGGTGAGTGGGGATGGTGAGTGGGGATGGGGAGCGGCGACGGGGAGCGGGGACGGGGTGCGGGGACGGGGAGAGGGGACGGGGAGAGGGGACGGTGAGTGGGGACGGGGAGTGGGGACGGGGAGTGGGGACGGGGAGTGGGGACGGTGAGAGGGGACGGTGAGTGGGGACGGTGAGTGGGGACGGGGAGTGGGGACGGGGAGAGGGGACGGTGAGTGGGGACGGTGAGTGGGGATGGGGAGTGGGGACGGGGAGAGGGGACGGTGAGTGGGGACGGTGCGAGGGGACGGTGAGAGGGGACGGGGAGTGGGGACGGGGAGAGGGGACGGTGAGTGGGGATGGGGAGTGGGGACGGTGAGAGGGGACGGTGAGAGGGGACGGTGAGTGGGGACGGGGAGTGGGGATGGGGAGTGGGGACGGGGAGAGGGGACGGTGAGTGGGGACGGTGAGTGGGGATGGGGAGTGGGGACGGGGAGAGGGGACGGTGAGTGGGGACGGGGAGAGGGGACGGTGAGAGGGGACGGTGAGAGGGGACGGTGAGAGGGGACGGTGAGTGGGGACGGAGAATGGGGTCGGAGAGTGGGGACGGACGGTGAGTAGCTACGGGGAGTGGGGACGGAGAGTGGGGACGGTGAGTGGTTCCAGTGACTGGGGACGGAGAGTCGGGACGGGGAGCGGGGACAGGGAGCGGCGACGGGGAGCGGGGACGGGGTGCGGGGACGGGAAGCGGGGACGGGGAGCGGGGTAGGTGAGAGGGGACGGGGAGTGGGGACGGTGAGAGGGGACGGTGAGTGGGGACGGGGAGTGGGGACGGTGAGTGGGGACCAGGAGAGGGGACGGGGAGAGGGGACGGGGAGTGGGGACGGGGAGTGCGGACGGGGAGTGGGGACGGTGAGTGGGGACGGTGAGTGGGGACGATGAGTGGGGACGGGGAGTGGGGACGATGAGTGGGGACGGGGAGTGGGGACGGGGAGTGGGGACGGGGAGTGGGGACGGGGAGTGGGGACGGGGAGTGGGGACGGGGAGAGGGGACGGGGAGAGGGGACGGTGAGAGGGGACGGTGAGTGGGGACGGCCAGTGGGGACGGGGAGTGGGGACGGTGATAGGGGACGGTGAGAGGGGACGGTGAGAGGGGACGGTGAGAGGGGACGGTGAGAGGGGACGGTGAGAGGGGACGGTGAGTGGGGTCGGAGAGTGGGGACGGACGGTGAGTAGCTACGGGGAGTGGGGACAGGGAGTGGGGACGGTGAGAGGGGACGGTGAGAGGGGACGGTGAGAGGGGACGGTGAGAGGGGACGGTGAGTGGGGACGGTGAGTGGGGTCGGAGAGTGGGGACGGACGGTGAGTAGCTACGGGGAGTGGGGACGGGGAGTGGGGATGGTGAGAGGGGACGGTGAGAGGGGACGGTGAGTGGGGACGGTGAGTGGGGTCGGAGAGTGGGGACGGACGGTGAGTAGCTACGGGGAGTGGGGACGGTGAGTCGGGACGGGGAGCGGGGACGGGGAGCGTCGACGGGGAGCGGGGACGGGGTGCGGGGACGGGGAGCGGGGACGGGGAGAGGGGACGGGGAGAGGGGACGGTGAGTGGGGACGGGGAGTGGGGACGGGGAGTGGGGACGGGGAGTGGGGACGGGGAGTGGGGACGGGGAGTGGGGACGGTGAGTGGGGATGGGGAGTGGGGACGGGGAGAGGGGACGGTGAGTGGGGACGGTGAGTGGGGATGGGGAGTGGGGACGGGGAGAGGGGACGTTGAGTGGGGACGGTGCGAGGGGACGGTGCGAGGGGACGGTGAGAGGGGACGGTGAGAGGGAACGGTGAGAGGGGACGGTGAGAGGGGACGGTGAGAGGGGACAGGGAGTGGGGACGGGGAGAGGGGACGGGGAGAGGGGACGGTGAGTGGGGATGGGGAGTGGGGACGGTGAGAGGGGACGGTGAGTGGGGACGGGGAGTGGGGATGGGGAGTGGGGACGGGGAGAGGGGACGGGGAGAGGGGACGGTGAGTGGGGACGGGGAGTGGGGACGGTGAGAGGGGACGGTGAGTGGGGACGGTGAGTGGGGACGGGGAGTGGGGACGGGGAGAGGGGGCGGTGAGTGGGGACGGTGAGTGGGGATAGGGAGTGGGGATAGGGAGTGGGGACGGGGAGAGGGGACGGTGAGTGGGGACGGTGCGAGGGGACGGTGAGAGGGGACGGTGAGAGGGGACGGTGAGAGGGGACGGGGAGTGGGGACGGGGAGAGGGGACGGTGAGTGGGGATGGGGAGTGGGGATGGGGAGTGGGGACGGTGAGAGGGGACGGTGAGAGGGGACGGTGAGAGGGGACGGTGAGTGGGGACGGGGAGTGGGGACGGGGAGTGGGGACGGGGAGTGGGGACGGGGAGTGGGGACGGTGATGGGGGACGGTGAGTGGGGATGGGGAGTGGGGACGGGGAGAGGGGACGGTGAGTGGGGACGGGGAGTGGGGACGGTGAGAGGGGACGGTGAGAGGGGACGGTGAGAGGGGACGGTGAGTGGGGACGGTGAGTGGGGTCGGAGAGTGGGGACGGACGGTGAGTAGCTACGGGGAGTGGGGACGGAGAGTGGGGACGGTGAGTGGTTCCAGTGACTGGGGACGGAGAGTCGGGACGGGGAGTGGGGACGGGGTGCGGGGACGGGGTGCGGGGATGGGGAGCGGGGACGGGGTGCGGGGATGGGGAGCGGGGACGGGGAGAGGGGATGGTGAGCGGGGACGGGGAGTGGGGAGCGGGGACGGTGAGCGGGGACGGTGAGCGGGGACGGTGAGCGGGGACGGGGAGTTGTGACGGGGAGTTGTGACGGGGAGTGGGGACGGTAAGTGGGGACGGTGAGTGGGGACGGTGAGTGGGGACGAGCAGTGGGGACGAGCAGTGGGGACGAGCAGTGGGGACGAGCAGTGGGGACCGGGAGTGGCTACATTGAGTGGGGACGGGGAGTGGGGACGGGGAGTGGGGACGGGGAGTGGGGACGGGGAGTGGGGACGGGGAGTGGGGACGGGGAGTGGGGACGGGGAGTGGGGACGGGGAGTGGGGACGGGGAGTGGGGACGGGGAGTGGGGACGGGGAGTGGGGACGGGGAGTGGGGACGGGGAGTGGGGAGTGGGGAGTGGGGAGTGGGGAGTGGGGAGTGGGGAGTGGGGAGTGGGGAGTGGGGAGTGGGGACGGTAAGTGGGGACGGTGAGTGTGGAGCGGGGACGGGGAGCGGGTACGGGGGGCGGGGACGGGGAGTGGGTAGTGGGGAGTGGGGACGGTGAGCGGGGACGGGGAGCGGGGACGGGGAGCGGGGACGGGGAGCGGGGACGGGGAGCGGGGACGGGTAGAGGGGACGGGTAGAGGGGACGGGGAGATGGGACGGGGAGAGGGGACGGTGAGAGGGGACGGTGAGAGGGGACGGGGAGAGGGGACGGTGAGAGGGGACGGGGATTGGGGACGGGTATTGGGGACGGGGAGTGGGGACGGGGAGAGGGGACGGGGAGAGGGGACGGGTAGTGGGGACGATGAGTGCGGACGGGGAGTGGGGACGGGGAGTGGGGACGGGGAGTGGGGAAGGGGAGAGGGGACGGTGAGATGGGACGGTGAGAGGGGACGGAGAGAGGGGACGGAGAGAGGGGACGGAGAGAGGGGACGGAGAGAGGGGACGGAGAGAGGGGACGGAGAGAGGGGACGGAGAGAGGGGACGGAGAGAGGGGACGGAGAGAGGGGACGGAGAGAGGGGACGGTGAGTGGCTACGGTGAGTGGGGTCGGAGAGTGGGGACGGACGGTGAGTAGCTACGGGGAGTGGGGACGGGGAGTGGGGACGGGTAGTGGGGACGGGGAGTGGGGACGGTGAGAGGGGACCGAGAGTGGGGACGGAGAGTGGGGACGGAGAGTGGGGACGGAGAGTGGGGACGGAGAGTGGGGACGGAGAGTGGGGACGGAGAGTGGGGACGGGGGGTGGTTCCAGTGAGTGCGGACGGGGAGTGGGGACGGGGTGTGGGGACGGGGTGTGGGGACGGGGAGTGGGGACGGGGAGTGGGGACGGGGAACGGGGAGCGGGGAGCGGGGACGGGGAGAGGGGACGGTGAGAGGGGACGGGGAGTGTGGACTGTGAGAGGGGACGGGGAGAGGGGACGGGGAGAGGGGATGGGGAGAGGGGACGGTGAGAGGGGGCGGGGAGTGGGGGCGGGGAGAGGGGGCGGGGAGAGGGGGCGGGGAGAGGGGGCGGGGAGAGGGGGCGGGGAATGGGGACGGGGAGCGGGGACGGGGAGCGGGGACGGGGAGCGGGGACCGGGAGTGGGGACGGTGAGAGGGGACGGGGAGCGGAGACGGGGAGCGGGGACGGGGAGCGGGGACGGGGAGCGGGGACGGGGAGTGGGGACGGAGTGTGGGGACGGTGAGTGGCGACGGTGAGTGGGGACGAGCAGTGGGGACGAGCAGTGGGGACGAGCAGTGGGGACCGGGAGTGGCTACATTGAGTGGGGACGGGGAGTGGGGACGGGGATGGGGACGGGGAGTGGGGACGGGGAGTGGGGACGGGGAGTGGGGACGGGGAGTGGGGACGGGGAGTGGGGACGGGGAGTGGGGAGTGGGGACGGTGAGCGGGTACGGGGAGCGGGGACGGGGAGCGGGGACGGGGAGCGGGGACGGGGAGCGGGGACGGGGAGCGGGGACGGGGAGTGGGGTGTGGGGAGTGGGGAGTGGGGAGTGGGGACGGGGAGTGGGGACGGGGAGCGGGGACGGGGAGCGGGGACGGGGAGCGGGGACGGGGAGCGGGGACGGGGAGCGGGGACGGTGAGAGGGGACGGGGAGAGGGGACGGGGAGAGGGGACGGGGAGAGGGGACGGGGAGAGGGGACGGTGAGTGGGGACGGTGAGTGGGGACGGTGAGTGGGGACGGGGAGAGGGGACGGGGAGAAGGGACGGGGAGTGGGGACGGTGAGAGGGGACGGTGAGAGGGGACGGTGAGAGGGGACGGAGAGAGGGGACGGTGAGTGGCTACGGTGAGTGGGGTCGGAGAGTGGGGACGGACGGTGAGTAGCTACGGGGAGTGGGGACGGGGAGTGGGGACGGGGAGTGGGGACGGGGAGAGGGGACGGGGAGAGGGGACGGAGAGTGGGGACGGTGATTGGGGAGGGTGAGTGGGGAGGGTGAGTGGGGAGGGTGAGTGGGGAGGGTGAGTGGGGAGGGTGAGCGGGAACGGTGAGTGGGGACGGGGAGCGGGGATGGAGAGCGGGGACGTGGAGCGGGGACGGGGAGCGGGGAGTGGGGAGTGGGGACGGTGAACGGGGACGGGGAGTGGATACGGGGAGCGGGGACGGGGAGCGGGGACGGGGAGCGGGGACGGGGAGCGGGGACGGGGAGCGGGGACGGGGAGCGGGGACGGTGAGAGGGGACGGTGAGAGGGGACGGTGAGAGGGGACGGGGTGAGGGGACGGGGGAGAGGGGACGGGGAGAGGGGACGGGGAGTGAGGACGGGGAGAGGGGACGGGGAGTGGGGACGGGGAGTGGGGACGGTGAGTGGGGACGGTGAGTGGGGACGGTGAGAGGGGACGGGGAGTGGGGACGGGGAGTGGGGACGGGGAGTGGGGACGGGGAGTGGGGACGGGGAGTGGGGACGGGGAGCGGGGACGGGGAGCGGGGACGGGGAGCGGGGACGGGGAGTGGAGACGGTGAGAGGGGACGGGGAGTGGGGACGGGGAGTGGGGACGGGGAGCGGGGACGGTGAGAGGGGACGGGGAGCGGGGACGGTGAGAGGGGACGGGGAGTGGGGACGGGGAGTGGGGACGGTGAGTGGGGAGCGGGGACGGGGAGCGGGGACGGGGCGCGGGGACGGGGCGCGGGGACGGGGAGAGGGCACGGTGAGAGGGGACGGGGAGTGGGGACTGTGAGAGGGGACGGGGAGAGGGGACGGTGAGAGGGGACGGGGAGTGGGGACGGGGAGAGTGGACGGGGAGAGGGGACGGGGAGTGGGGACGGGGAGTGGGGACGGGGAGTGGGGACGGGGAGTGGGAAAGGGGAGAGGGGACGGGGAGTGAGGACGGGGAGAGGGGACGGGGAGAGGGGACTGGGAGAGGGGACGGTGAGAGGGGACGGTGAGAGGGGACGGTGAGAGGGAAAGGGGAGAGGGGACGGGGAGTGGGGACGGGGAGTGGGGACGGGGAGAGGGGACGGGGAGAGGGGACGGGGAGAGGGGACGGGGAGAGGGGACGGGGAGAGGGGACGGGGAGTGGGGACGGGGAGTGGGGACGGGGAGTGGGGACGGGGAGAGGGGACGGGGAGTGGGGACGGTGAGAGGGGACGGGGAGTGCGGACGGGGAGAGGGGACGGGGAGTGGGGACGGGGAGTGAGGACGGGGAGTGGGGACGGGGAGTGGGGACGGGGAGAGGGGAAGGGGAGAGGGGAAGGGGAGAGGGGACGGTGAGAGGGGACGGGGAGTGGGGACGGGGAGTGAGGATGGGGAGTGGGGACGGGGAGTGGGGACGGGGAGTGGGGACGGTGAGAGGGGACGGGGATTGGGGACGGGGAGTGGGGACGGGGAGTGGGGACGGTGAGTGGGGACGGTGAGTGGGGAAGGTGAGTGGGGACGGGGAGAGGCGACGGGGAGAGGGGACGGGGAGTGGGGACGGTGAGAGGGGACGGTGAGAGGGGACGGGGAGTGGGGACGGGGAGTGGGGACGGGGAGTGGGGACGGTGAGTGGGGAGCGGGGACGGGGCGCGGGGACGGGGAGAGGGCACGGTGAGAGGGGACGGGGAGTGGGGACTGAGAGAGGGGACGGGGAGAGGGGACGGGGAGAGGGGACGGTGAGAGGGGACGGGGAGTGTGGACGGGGAGAGGGGACGGGGAGAGGGGACGGTGAGAGGGGACGGTGAGAGGGGACGGGGAGTGGGAAAGGGGAGAGGGGACGGGGAGTGGGGACGGGGAGTGGGGACGGGGAGTGGGGACGGGGAGTGGGGACGGGGAGAGGGGACGGGGAGAGGGGACGGGGAGTGGGGACGGGGAGTGAGGACGGGGAGTGGGGACGGGGAGAGGGGAAGGGGAGAGGGCACGGTGAGAGGGGACGGGGAGTGGGGACGAGGAGTGGGGACGGGGAGTGGGGACGGGGAGTGGGGACGGGGAGTGAGGACGGGGAGTGGGGACCGGGAGTGGGGACCGGGAGAGGGGACCGGGAGTGGGGACGGTGAGAGGGGACGGTGAGAGGGGACGGGGAGTGGGGACGGGGAGAGGGGACGATGGAGGGGACGGGGAGTGGGGACGGGGAGTGGGGACGGGGAGTGGGGACGGGGAGTGGTGACGGGGAGAGGGGACGGGGAGTGGGGACGGGGAGTGGGGACGGGGAGTGGGGACGGTGAGTGGGGACGGGGAGAGGGGACGGGGAGAGGGGACGGTGAGAGGGGACGGTGAGAGGGGACGGTGAGAGGGGACGGTGAGAGGGGACGGAGAGAGGGGACGGAGAGAGGGGACGGAGAGAGGGGACGGTGAGTGGGGTCGGAGAGTGGGGACGGACGGTGATTAGCTACGGGGAGTGTGGACGGGGAGTGTGGACGGGGAGTGTGGACGGGGAGTGGGGACGGGGAGTGGGGACGGGGAGTGGGGACGGGGAGTGGGGACGGGGAGTGGGGACGGGGAGTGGGGACGGTGAGAGGGGACCGAGAGTGGGGACCGAGAGTGGGGACGGTGAGTGGGGACGGGGAGAGGGGACGGGGAGAGGGGACGGTGAGAGGGGACGGGGAGTGTGGACGGGGAGAGGGGACGGGGAGAGGGGACGGTGAGAGGGGACGGTGAGAGGGGACGGGGAGTGGGAAAGGGGAGAGGGGACGGGGAGTGGGGACGGGGAGTGGGGACGGGGAGTGGGGACGGGGAGTGGGGACGGGGAGAGGGGACGGGGAGTGGGGACGGTGAGAGGGGACGGGGAGAGGGGACGGGGAGTGGGGACGGGGAGTGAGGACGGGGAGTGGGGACGGGGAGAGGGGAAGGGGAGAGGGCACGGTGAGAGGGGACGGGGAGTGGGGACGAGGAGTGGGGACGGGGAGTGGGGACGGGGAGTGGGGACGGGGAGTGAGGACGGGGAGTGGGGACCGGGAGTGGGGACCGGGAGAGGGGACCGGGAGTGGGGACGGTGAGAGGGGACGGTGAGAGGGGACGGGGAGTGGGGACGGGGAGAGGGGACGATGGAGGGGACGGGGAGTGGGGACGGGGAGTGGGGACGGGGAGTGGGGACGGGGAGTGGTGACGGGGAGAGGGGACGGGGAGTGGGGACGGGGAGTGGGGACGGGGAGTGGGGACGGTGAGTGGGGACGGGGAGAGGGGACGGGGAGAGGGGACGGGGAGAGGGGACGGTGAGAGGGGACGGTGAGAGGGGACGGTGAGAGGGGACGGAGAGAGGGGACGGAGAGAGGGGACGGAGAGAGGGGACGGTGAGTGGGGTCGGAGAGTGGGGACGGACGGTGATTAGCTACGGGGAGTGTGGACGGGGAGTGTGGACGGGGAGTGTGGACGGGGAGTGGGGACGGGGAGTGGGGACGGGGAGTGGGGACGGGGAGTGGGGACGGGGAGTGGGGACGGGGAGTGGGGACGGGGAGTGGGGACGGGGAGTGGGGACGGTGAGAGGGGACCGAGAGTGGGGACCGAGAGTGGGGACGGTGAGTGGGGACGGTGACTGGGGACGGAGAGCGGGGACGGTGAGAGGGGACGTGGAGAGGGGACGGGGAGTGGGGACGGGGAGCGGGGACGGGGAGCGGGGACGGGGAGCCGGGACGGGGAGCGGGGACGGGGAGCGGGGACGGTGAGCGGGGACGGTGAGCGGGGACGGTGAGCGGGGACGGTGAGCGGGGACGGCGAGTGGTGACGGGGAGTGGGGACCGTGAGAGGGACGGAGTGTGGGGACGGTGAGTGGGGACGGTTGGTGGGGACGGTGAGTGGGGACGGTGAGTGGGGACGGTGAGTGGGGACGGTGAGTGGGGACGGTGAGTGGGGACGGGGAGTGGGGACTGTGAGTGGGGACGGGGAGTGGGGACGGTGAGTGGGGACGGGGAGTGGGGACGGAGAGAGGGGACCGAGAGTGGGGACGGGGAGTGGGGACGGGGAGTGGGGACGGTGGTGGTTCCAGTGAGTGGGGACGGAGAGTGGGGACGGGGAGTGGGGACGGGGAGTGGGGACGGGGAGTGGGGACGGGGAGTGGGGACGGGGAGTGGGGACGGGGAGTGGGGACGGGGAGTGGGGACGGGGAGTGGGGACGGGGAGTGGGGACGGGGAGTGGGGACGGGGAGTGGGGAGTGGGGAGAGGGGACGGGTAGCGGGGACGGGGAGAGGGCACGGTGAGAGGGGACGGGGAGTGGGGACGGGGAGAGGGGACGGGGAGTGGGGACGGTGAGAGGGGACGGGGAGTGGGGACGGGGAGAGGGGACGGGGTGCGGGGACGGGGAGCGGGGACGGTGAGCGGGGACGGTGAGCGGGGACGGTGAGCGGGGACGGTGAGCGGGGACGGTGAGCGGGGACGGTGAGCGGGGACGGTGAGCGGGGACGGTGAGTGGGGACGGGGAGTGGTGATGGGGAGTGGGGACGGGGAGTGGGGATAATGAGAGGGGACGGAGTGTGGGGACGGTGAGTGGCGACGGTAAGTGGCGACGGTGAGTGGGGACGGTGAGTGGGGACGGTGAGTGGGGACGGTGAGTGGGGACGGTGAGTGGCGACGGTGAGTGGGGACGGTGAGTGGGGACGGTGAGAGGGGACGGGGAGTGGGGACGGGGAGAGGGGACGGGGAGTGGGGACGGTGAGAGGGGACGGTGAGAGGGGACGGGGAGTGGGAAAGGGGAGAGGGGACGGGGAGTGGGGACGGGGAGTGAGGACGGGGAGAGGGGACGGGGAGAGGGGACGGGGAGAGGGGACGGGGAGAGGGGACGGGGAGAGGGGACGGGGAGAGGGGACGGGGAGTGGGGACGGGGAGAGGGGCCGGGGAGTGGGGACGGGGAGTGGGGACGGGGAGAGGGGACTGGGAGTGGGGACGGGGAGTGGGGACGGGGAGTGGGGACGGGGAGTGGGGACGGGGAGAGGGGACCGGGAGTGGGGACGGTGAGAGGGGACGGTGAGAGGGGACGGGGAGTGGGGACGGGGAGTGGGGACGGGGAGAGGGGACGGGGAGAGGGGACGGGGAGTGGGGACGGGGAGTGGGGACGGGGAGTGGGGACGGGGAGTGGGGACGGGGAGTGGGGACGGGGAGTGGGGACGGGGAGAGGGGACGGTGAGAGGGGACGGTGAGAGGGGACGGGGAGTGGGGACGGGGAGTGGGGACGGGGATTGAGGACGGGGAGTGGGGACGGGGAGTGGGGACGGGGAGTGGGGACGGGGAGTGGGGACGGGGAGTGGGGACGGGGAGTGGAGACGGGGAGTGGTGACGGGGAGAGGGGACGGTGAGTGGGGACGGGGAGTGGGGACGGGGCGTGGGGACGGTGAGTGGGGACGGGGAGTGGGGACGGTGAGAGGGGACGGTGAGAGGGGACGGTGAGAGGGGACGGTGAGAGGGGACGGTGAGAGGGGACAGTGAGAGGGGACAGTGAGAGGGGACGGTGAGAGGGGACGGTGAGAGGGGACGGTGAGAGGGGACGGTGAGAGGGGACGGTGAGAGTGGACCGAGAGTGGGGACCGAGAGTGGGGACGGTGAGTGGGGACGGTGACTGGGGACGGGGAGTGGGGACGGGGAGCGGGGACGGGGAGCGGGGACCGGGAGCGGGGACGGGGAGCGGGGACGGTGAGAGGGGACGTGGAGAGGGGACGGGGAGTGGGGACGGGGAGTGGGGACGGGGAGTGGGGACGGGGAGCGGGGACGGGGAGCGGGGACGGGGAGCGGGGAGCGGGGACCGTGAGCGGGGACGGTGAGCGGGGACGGTGAGCGGGGACGGTGAGCGGGGACGGTGAGCGGGGACGGGGAGTGGTGACGGGGAGTGGGGACCATGAGAGGGACGGAGTGTGGGGACGGTGAGTGGGGATGGTGAGTGGGGATGGGGAGCGGGGACGGGGAGCGGGGACGGTGAGCGGGGACGGGGAGTGGGGACGGGGAGTGGGGACCATGAGAGGGGACGGAGTGTGGGGACGGTGAGTGGCGACGGTGAGTGGGGACGGTGAGTGGGGACGAGCAGTGGGGACCGGGAGTGGGGACGGGGAGTGGGGACGGGGAGTGGGGACGGGGAGTGGGGATGGTGAGTGGGGACGGTGAGTGGGGACGGTGAGTGGGGACGAGCAGTGGGGACCGGGAGTGGGGACCGGGAGTGGGGACCGGGAGTGGGGACGGGGAGTGGGGACCGGGAGTGGGGACGGGGAGTGGGGACGGGGAGTGGGGACGGGGAGTGGGGACGGGGAGTGGGGACGGGGAGTGGGGACGGGGAGCGGGGACGGGGAGCGGGGACGGGGAGCGGGGACGGGGAGCGGGGACGGGGAGCGGGGACGGGGAGCGGGGACGGGGAGCGGGGACGGGGAGCGGGGACGGTGAGAGGGGACGGGGAGAGGGGACGGGGAGAGGGGACGGTGAGTGGGGACGGTGAGTGGGGACGGTGAGTGCGGACGGGGAGAGGGGACGGGGAGAGGGGACGGGGAGTGGGGACGGGGAGTGGGGACGGGGAGTGGGGACGGGGAGTGGTGACGGGGAGAGGGGACGGGGAGTGGGGACGGGGAGTGGGGACGGGGAGTGGGGACGGTGAGTGGGGACGGGGAGAGGGGACGGGGAGAGGGGACGGTGAGAGGGGACGGTGAGAGGGGACGGTGAGAGGGGACGGTGAGAGGGGACGGAGAGAGGGGACGGAGAGAGGGGACGGAGAGAGGGGACGGAGAGAGGGGACGGTGAGTGGGGTCGGAGAGTGGGGACGGACGGTGATTAGCTACGGGGAGTGTGGACGGGGAGTGTGGACGGGGAGTGGGGACGGGGAGTGGGGACGGGGAGTGGGGACGGGGAGTGGGGACGGGGAGTGGGGACGGGGAGTGGGGACGGTGAGAGGGGACCGAGAGTGGGGACCGAGAGTGGGGACGGTGAGTGGGGACGGTGACTGGGGACGGAGAGCGGGGACGGTGAGAGGGGACGTGGAGAGGGGACGGGGAGTGGGGACGGGGAGCGGGGACGGGGAGCGGGGACGGGGAGCCGGGACGGGGAGCGGGGACGGGGAGCGGGGACGGTGAGCGGGGACGGTGAGCGGGGACGGTGAGCGGGGACGGTGAGCGGGGACCGTGAGAGGGACGGAGTGTGGGGACGGTGAGTGGGGACGGTTGGTGGGGACGGTGAGTGGGGACGGTGAGTGGGGACGGTGAGTGGGGACGGTGAGTGGGGACTGTGAGTGGGGACGGGGAGTGGGGACGGTGAGTGGGGACGGGGAGTGGGGACGGAGAGAGGGGACCGAGAGTGGGGACGGGGAGTGGGGACGGGGAGTGGGGACGGTGGTGGTTCCAGTGAGTGGGGACGGAGAGTGGGGACGGGGAGTGGGGACGGGGAGTGGGGACGGGGAGTGGGGACGGGGAGTGGGGACGGGGAGTGGGGACGGGGAGTGGGGACGGGGAGTGGGGACGGGGAGTGGGGACGGGGAGTGGGGACGGGGAGTGGGGACGGGGAGTGGGGACGGGGAGTGGGGAGTGGGGAGAGGGGACGGGTAGCGGGGACGGGGAGAGGGCACGGTGAGAGGGGACGGGGAGTGGGGACGGGGAGAGGGGACCGGGAGTGGGGACGGTGAGAGGGGACGGGGAGTGGGGACGGGGAGAGGGGACGGGGTGCGGGGACGGGGAGCGGGGACGGTGAGCGGGGACGGTGAGCGGGGACGGTGAGCGGGGACGGTGAGCGGGGACGGTGAGCGGGGACGGTGAGCGGGGACGGTGAGTGGGGACGGGGAGTGGTGATGGGGAGTGGGGACGGGGAGTGGGGATAATGAGAGGGGACGGAGTGTGGGGACGGTGAGTGGCGACGGTAAGTGGGGACGGTGAGTGGGGACGGTGAGTGGGGACGGTGAGTGGGGACGGTGAGTGGCGACGGTGAGTGGGGACGGTGAGTGGGGACGGTGAGAGGGGACGGGGAGTGGGGACGGGGAGAGGGGACGGGGAGTGGGGACGGTGAGAGGGGACGGTGAGAGGGGACGGGGAGTGGGAAAGGGGAGAGGGGACGGGGAGTGGGGACGGGGAGTGAGGACGGGGAGAGGGGACGGGGAGAGGGGACGGGGAGAGGGGACGGGGAGAGGGGACGGGGAGAGGGGACGGGGAGTGGGGACGGGGAGAGGGGCCGGGGAGTGGGGACGGGGAGTGGGGACGGGGAGTGGGGACGGGGCGTGGGGACGGTGAGTGGGGACGGGGAGTGGGGACGGGGAGTGGGGACGGTGAGAGGGGACGGTGAGAGGGGACGGTGAGAGGGGACGGTGAGAGGGGACGGTGAGAGGGGACGGTGAGAGGGGACGGTGAGAGGGGACGGTGAGAGGGGACGGTGAGAGGGGACGGTGAGAGTGGACCGAGAGTGGGGACCGAGAGTGGGGACGGTGAGTGGGGACGGTGACTGGGGACGGGGAGTGGGGACGGGGAGTGGGGACGGGGAGCGGGGACGGGGAGCGGGGACCGGGAGCGGGGACGGGGAGCGGGGACGGTGAGAGGGGACGTGGAGAGGGGACGGGGAGTGGGGACGGGGAGTGGGGACGGGGAGTGGGGACGGGGAGTGGGGACGGGGAGCGGGGACGGGGAGCGGGGACGGGGAGCGGGGAGCGGGGACCGTGAGCGGGGACGGTGAGCGGGGACGGTGAGCGGGGACGGTGAGCGGGGACGGTGAGCGGGGACGGGGAGTGGTGACGGGGAGTGGGGACCATGAGAGGGACGGAGTGTGGGGACGGTGAGTGGGGATGGTGAGTGGGGATGGGGAGCGGGGACGGGGAGCGGGGACGGTGAGCGGGGACGGGGAGTGGGGACGGGGAGTGGGGACCATGAGAGGGGACGGAGTGTGGGGACGGTGAGTGGCGACGGTGAGTGGGGACGGTGAGTGGGGACGAGCAGTGGGGACCGGGAGTGGGGACGGGGAGTGGGGACGGGGAGTGGGGACGGGGAGTGGGGATGGTGAGTGGGGACGGTGAGTGGGGACGGTGAGTGGGGACGAGCAGTGGGGACCGGGAGTGGGGACCGGGAGTGGGGACGGGGAGTGGGGACCGGGAGTGGGGACGGGGAGTGGGGACGGGGAGTGGGGACGGGGAGTGGGGACGGGGAGTGGGGACGGGGAGTGGGGACGGGGAGCGGGGACGGGGAGCGGGGACGGGGAGCGGGGACGGGGAGCGGGGACGGGGAGCGGGGACGGGGAGCGGGGACGGGGAGCGGGGACGGGGAGCGGGGACGGTGAGAGGGGACGGGGAGAGGGGACGGGGAGAGGGGACGGGGAGAGGGGACGGGGAGAGGGGACGGTGAGTGGGGACGGTGAGTGGGGACGGTGAGTGGGGACGGTGAGTGCGGACGGGGAGAGGGGACGGGGAGAGGGGACGGGGAGTGGGGACGGGGAGTGGGGACGGTGAGAGGGGACGGTGAGAGGGGACGGTGAGAGGGGACGGAGAGAGGGGACGGAGAGAGGGGACGGTGAGTGGCTACGGTGAGTGGCTACGGTGAGTGGGGTCGGAGAGTGGGGTCGGAGAGTGGGGTCGGAGAGTGGGGACGGACGGCGAGTAGATACGGGGAGTGGGGACGGGGAGTGGGGACGGTGAGTAGCTACGGGGAGTGGGGACGGGGAGTGGGGACGGGGAGTGGGGAGTGGGGAGAGGGGACGGGGCGCGGGGACGGTGAGAGGGGACGGGGAGTGGGGACTGTGAGAGGGGACGGGGAGAGGGGACGGGGAGAGGGGACGGGGAGAGGGGACGGGGAGAGGGGACGGGGAGAGGGGACGGGGAGTGGGGACGGGGAGAGGGGACGGGGAGTGGGGACGGTGAGAGGGGACGGTGAGAGGGGACGGTGAGAGGGGACGGGGAGAGGGGAAAGGGGAGAGGGGACAGGGAGTGGGGATGGGGAGTGAGGACGGGGAGAGGGGACGGGGAGAGGGGACGGGGAGAGGGGACGGGGAGAGGGGACGGGGTGTGGGGACGGGGAGAGGGGACGGGGAGTGGGGACGGGGAGTGGGGACGGGGAGAGGGGACGGGGAGTGGGGACGGGGAGTGGGGAGGGGGAGTGGGGACGAGCAGTGGGGACCGGGAGTGGGGAAGGGGAGTGGGGACGGGGAGTGGGGACGGGGAGTGGGGACGGTGAGTGGGGATGGTGAGTGGGGACGAGCAGTGGGGACGGGCAGTGGGGACCGGGAGTGGGGACCGGGAGTGGGGACGGTGAGTGGGGACGGTGAGTGGGGACGGTGAGTGGGGACGGGGAGCGGGGACGGGGAGCGGGGACGGGGAGCGGGGACGGGGAGCGGGGACGATGAGTGGGGAGTGGGGAGTGGGGACAGTGAGAAGGGACGGGGAGCGGGGACGGGGAGCGGGGACGGGGAGCGGGGACGGGGAGCGGGGACAGGGAGCGGGGACGGTGAGAGGGGACGGGGAGAGGGGACGGGGATTGGGGACGGGGAGTGGGGACGGGGAGAGGGGACGGGGAGAGGGGACGGGGAGAGGGGACGGGGAGTGGGGACGGTGAGTGCGGACGGTGAGTGCGGACGGGGAGAGGGGACGGTGAGTGGGGACGGTGAGTGGGGACGGGGAGTGGGGACGGGGAGTGGGCACGGGGAGTGGGGACGGGGAGTGGGGACGGGGAGTGGGGACGGGGAGTGGGGACGGGGAGAGGGGACGGAGAGAGGGGACGGAGAGAGGGGACGGAGAGAGGGGACGGTGAGTGGCTACGGTGAGTGGCTACGGTGAGTGGGGTCGGAGAGTGGGGACAGACGGTGAGTAGCTACGGGGAGTGGGGACGGGGAGTGGGGACGGTGAGTAGCTACGGGGAGTGGGGACGGGGAGTGGGGACGGGGAGTGGGGACGGTGAGTGGGGACGGTGAGTGTGGAGTGGGGAGGGGGGACGGGGCGCGGGGACGGGGAGAGGGCACGGTGAGAGGGCACGGTGAGAGGGGACGGGGAGTGGGGACGGTGAGAGGGGACGGGGAGTGGGGACGGGGAGTGGGAACGGGGAGTGGGGACGGGGAGTGGGGACGGGGAGAGGGGACGGGGAGTGGGGACGGTGAGAGGGGACGGTGAGAGGGGACGGGGATTGGGAAAGGGGAGAGGGGACGGGGAGTGGGGACGGGGAGTGGGGACGGGGAGTGGGGACGGGGAGCGGGGACGGGGAGAGGGGACGGGGAGAGGGGAAGGGGAGAGGGGACGGGGAGAGGGGACGGGGAGAGGGGACGGGGAGAGGGGACGGGGAGAGGGGACGGGGAGAGGGGACGGGGAGAGGGGACGGGGAGAGGGGACGGGGAGAGGGGACGGGGAGAGGGGACGGGGAGAGGGGACGGGGAGCGGGGACGATGAGTGGGGAGTGGGGAGTGGGGACAGTGAGAAGGGACGGGGAGCGGGGACGGGGAGCGGGGACGGGGAGCGGGGACGGGGAGCGGGGACAGGGAGCGGGGACAGGGAGCGGGGACGGTGAGAGGGGACGGGGAGAGGGGACGGGGATTGGGGACGGGGAGTGGGGACGGGGAGAGGGGACGGGGAGAGGGGACGGGGAGTGGGGACGGTGAGTGGGGACGGTGAGTGCGGACGGGGAGAGGGGACGGTGAGTGGGGACGGTGAGTGCGGACGGGGAGAGGGGACGGTGAGTGGAGACGGTGAGTGGGGACGGGGAGTGGGGACGGGGAGTGGGGACGGGGAGTGGGGACGGGGAGTGGGGACGGGGAGTGGGGACGGGGAGTGGGGACGGGGAGTGGGGACGGGGAGTGGGGACGGGGAGTGGGGACGGGGAGTGGGGACGGGGAGTGGGGACGGGGAGTGGGGACGGGGAGTGGGGACGGGGAGAGGGGACGGAGAGAGGGGACGGAGAGAGGGGACGGAGAGAGGGGACGGTGAGTGGCTACGGTGAGTGGCTACGGTGAGTGGGGTCGGAGAGTGGGGACAGACGGTGAGTAGCTACGGGGAGTGGGGACGGGGAGTGGGGACGGTGAGTAGCTACGGGGAGTGGGGACGGGGAGTGGGGACGGGGAGTGGGGACGGTGAGTGGGGACGGTGAGTGTGAAGTGGGGAGCGGGGACGGGGCGCGGGGACGGGGAGAGGGCACGGTGAGAGGGGACGGGGAGTGGGGACGGTGAGAGGGGACGGGGAGTGGGGACGGGGAGTGGGGACGGGGAGTGGGGACGGGGAGTGGGGACGGGGAGTGGGGACGGGGAGTGGGGACGGGGAGTGGGGACGGGGAGTGGGGACGGTGAGTGGGGACGGTGAGTGTGAAGTGGGGAGCGGGGACGGGGCGCGGGGACGGGGAGAGGGCACGGTGAGAGGGGACGGGGAGTGGGGACGGTGAGAGGGGACGGGGAGTGGGGACGGGGAGTGGGGACGGGGAGTGGGGACGGGGAGTGGGGACGGGGAGTGGGGACGGGGAGTGGGGACGGGGAGAGGGGACGGGGAGTGGGGACGGTGAGAGGGGACGGGGAGTGGGGACGGGGAGTGGGGACGGGGAGTGGGGACGGGGAAAGGGGACGGGGAGTGGGGACGGGGAGTGGGGACGGGGAGTGGGGACGGGGAGTGGGGACGGGGAGTGGGGACGGGGAGTGGGGACGGGGAGTGGGGACGGGGAGAGGGGACGGGGAGTGGGGACGGTGAGAGGGGACGGTGAGAGGGGACGGGGAGTGGGGACGGGGAGAGGGGACGGGGAGTGAGGACGGGGAGTGGGGACGGGGAGTGGGGACGGGGAGAGGGGACGGTGAGAGGGGACGGTGAGAGGGGACGGGGAGTGGGGACGGGGAGTGGGGACGGGGAGTGGGGACGGGGAGTGGGGACGGGGAGAGGGGACCGGGAGAGGGGACCGGGAGTGGGGACGGTGAGAGGGGACGGTGAGAGGGGACGGTGAGAGGGGACGCTGAGAGGGGACGGGGAGTGGGGACGGGGAGAGGGGACGATAGAGGGGACGGCGAGTGGGGACGGGGAGTGGGGACGGGGAGTGGGGACGGGGAGTGGGGACGGGGAGTGGGGACGGGGAGTGGGGACGGGGAGTGGGGACGGGGAGTGGGGACGGGGAGTGGGGACGGGGAGAGGGGACGGGGAGTGGGGACGGGGAGTGGGGACGGGGAGTGGGGACGGGGAGTGGGGACGGGGAGTGGGGACGGGGAGAGGGGACGGTGAGTGGAGACGGGGAGTGGTGACGGGGAGAGGAGACAGTGAGTGGGGACGGGGAGTGGGGACGGGGAGTGGGGACGGGGAGTGGGGACGGTGAGTGGGGACGGGGAGAGGGGACGGAGAGAGGGGACGGAGAGAGGGGACGGAGAGAGGGGACGGAGAGAGGGGACGGTGAGAGGGGACGGTGAGAGGGGACGGTGAGAGGGGACGGTGAGAGGGGACGGTGAGAGGGGACGGTGAGAGGGGACGGTGAGAGGGGACGGTGAGAGGGGACGGTGAGAGGGGACGGTGAGAGGGGACGGTGAGAGGGGACGGTGAGAGGGGACGGTGAGAGGGGACGGAGAGTGGGGACGGAGAGTGGGGACGGAGAGTGGGGACGGGGAGTGGGGACGGGGAGTGGGGACGGGGAGAGGGGACGGGGAGTGGGGACGGGTAGTGGGGACGGTGAGTGGAGACGGGGAGTGGAGACGGGGAGTGGTGACGGGGAGAGGGGACGGTGAGTGGGAACGGGGAGTGGGGACGGGGAGTGGGGACGGGGAGTGGGGACGGGGAGTGGGGACGGGGAGTGGGGACGGGGAGTGGGGACGGGGAGTGGGGACGGGGAGTGGGGACGGGGAGTGGGGACGGGGAGTGGGGACGGGGAGTGGGGACGGTGAGTGGGGACGGGGAGAGGGGACGGTGAGAGGGGACGGTGAGAGGGGACGGTGAGAGGGGACGGTGAGAGGGGACGGAGAGAGGGGACGGAGAGAGGGGACGGAGAGAGGGGACGGTGAGTGGGGTCGGAGAGTGGGGACGGACGGTGATTAGCTACGGGGAGTGTGGACGGGGAGTGGGGACGGGGAGTGGGGACGGTGAGAGTGGACCTGAGAGTGGGGACCGAGAGTGGGGACCGAGAGTGGGGACCGAGAGTGGGGACCGAGAGTGGGGACCGAGAGTGGGGACGGTGAGTGGGGACGGGGAGTGGGGACGGGGAGTGGGGACGGGGAGCGGGGACGGTGAGAGGGGACGGTGAGAGGGGACGGGGAGTGGGGATGGGGAGTGGGGACGGGGAGCGGGGACGGGGAACGGGGACGGGGAGCGGGGAGCGGGGACGGTGAGCGGGGACGGTGAGCGGGGACGGTGAGCGGGGACGGTGAGCGGGGACGGTGAGCGGGGACGGGGAGCGGTGACGGGGAGTGGGGACCATGAGAGGGACGGAGTGTGGGGACGGTGAGTGGGGACGGTGAGTGTGGACGGGGAGCGGGGACGGGGAGCGGGGACGGTGAGCGGGGACGGTGAGCGGGGATGGGGAGTGGGGACGGGGAGTGGGGACCATGAGAGGGGACGGAGTGTGGGGACGGTGAGTGGCGACGGTGAGTGGGGACGGTGAGTGGGGACGAGCAGTGGGGACCGGGAGTGGTGACGGGGAGTGGGGACGGGGAGTGGGGACGGTGAGTGGGGACGGTGAGTGGGGACGGTGAGTGGGGACGAGCAGTGGGGACGAGCAGTGGGGACGAGCAGTGGGGACCGGGAGTGGGGACCGGGAGTGGGGACCGGGAGTGGGGACCGGGAGTGGGGACGGGGAGTGGGGACGGGGAGTGGGGACGGGGAGTGGGGACGGGGAGTGGGGACGGGGAGTGGGGACGGGGAGTGGGGACGGGGAGTGGGGACGGGGAGTGGGGACGGGGAGTGGGGACGGGGGGTGGGGACGGTGAGTGGGGACGGTGAGTGGGGACGGTGAGTGGGGACAGTGAGCGGGGACGGGGAGCGGGGACGGGGAGTGGGGAGTGGGGACAGTGAGTGGGGACGGGGAGCGGGGACGGGGAGCGGGGACGGGGAGCGGGGACGGGGAGCGGGGACGGGGAGCGGGGACGGGGAGCGGGGACGGGGAGCGGGGACGGGGAGCGGGGACGGGGAGCGGGGACGGGGAGCGGGGACGGGGAGCGGGGAGTGGGGAGTGGGGACAGTGAGTGGGGACGGGGAGCGGGGACGGGGAGCGGGGACGGGGAGCGGGGACGGGGAGCGGGGACGGGGAGCGGGGACGGGGAGCGGGGACGGGGAGCGGGGACGGGGAGCGGGGACGGGGAGCGGGGACGGGGAGCGGGGACGGGGAGCGGGGACGGGGAGCGGGGACGGGGAGCGGGGACGGGGAGCGGGGACGGTGAGAGGGGACGGGGAGTGGGGACGGGGAGTGGGGACGGGGAGTGGGGACGGGGAGAGGGGACGGGGAGAGGGGACGGGGAGAGGGGACGGGGAGTGGGGACGGTGAGTGGGGACGGTGAGTGCGGACGGGGAGAGGGGACGGTGAGTGCGGACGGGGAGAGGGGACGGGGAGAGGGGACGGGGAGTGGGGACGGGGAGTGGGGACGGGGAGTGGGGACGGGGAGTGGGGACGGGGAGTGGGGACGGTGAGAGGGGACGGTGAGAGGGGACGGAGAGAGGGGACGGAGAGAGGGGACAGTGAGTGGCTACGGTGAGTGGCTACGGTGAGTGGGGTCGGAGAGTGGGGACGGACGGTGAGTAGATACGGGAAGTGGGGACGGGGAGTGGGGACGGTGAGTAGCTACGGGGAGTGGGGACGGGGAGTGGGGATGGGGAGTGGGGACGGGGAGTGGGGAGTGGGGAGCGGGGACGGGGCGCGGGGACGGTGAGAGGGGACGGGGAGTTAGGACTGTGAGAGGGGACGGGGAGAGGGGACGGGGAGAGGGGACGGTGAGAGGGGACGGGGAGTGGGGACGGGGAGAGGGGACGGGGAGAGGGGACGGGGAGAGGGGACGGGGAGAGGGGACGGGGAGAGGGGACGGGGAGTGGGGACGGGGAGAGGGGACGGGGAGTGGGGACGGGGAGAGGGGACGGGGAGAGGGGACGGGGAGAGGGGACGGGGAGAGGGGACGGGGAGTGGGGACGGGGAGTGGGGACGGTGAGTGGGGACGGTGAGTGGGGACGGTGAGAGGGGACGGGGAGTGGGGACGGGGAGTGGGGACGGGGAGAGGGGACGGTGAGAGGGGACGGTGAGAGGGGACGGGGAGAGGGGACGGGGAGAGGGGACGGGGAGAGGGGACGGGGAGTGGGGACGGGGAGAGGGGACGGGGAGAGGGGACGGGGAGAGGGGACGGGGAGTGGGGACGGTGAGTGGGGACGGTGAGTGGGGACGGTGAGAGGGGACGGGGAGAGGGGACGGGGAGAGGGGACGGGGAGTGGGGACGGGGAGTGGGGACGGTGAGAGGGGACGGTGAGAGGGGACGGTGAGAGGGGACGGAGAGAGGGGTCGGAGAGTGGGGACGGACGGTGATTAGCTACGGGGAGTGTGGACGGGGAGTGGGGACGGGGAGTGGGGACGGTGAGAGGGGACCTGAGAGTGGGGACCGAGAGTGGGGACCGAGAGTGGGGACCGAGAGTGGGGACCGAGAGTGGGGACGGGGAGTGGGGACGGGGAGTGGGGACGGGGAGTGGGGACGGGGAGTGGGGACCGGGAGCGGGGACGGTGAGAGGGGACGGTGAGAGGGGACGGGGAGTGGGGACGGGGAGTGGGGACGGGGAGTGGGGACGGGGAGTGGGGACGGGGAGCGGGGACGGGGAGCGGGGACGGGGAACGGGGACGGGGAGCGGGGAGCGGGGACGGTGAGCGGGGACGGTGAGCGGGGACGGTGAGCGGTGACGGGGAGTGGGGACCATGAGAGGGACGGAGTGTGGGGACGGTGAGTGGGGACGGTGAGTGTGGACGGGGAGCGGGGACGGGGAGCGGGGACGGTGAGCGGGGATGGGGAGTGGGGACGGGGAGTGGGGACCATGAGAGGGGACGGAGTGTGGGGACGGTGAGTGGCGACGGTGAGTGGGGACGAGCAGTGGGGACGAGCAGTGGGGACGAGCAGTGGGGACGAGCAGTGGGGACGAGCAGTGGGGACGAGCAGTGGGGACCGGGAGTGGGGACCGGGAGTGGGGACCGGGAGTGGGGACGGGGAGTGGGGACGGGGAGTGGGGACGGGGAGTGGGGACGGGGAGTGGGGACGGGGAGTGGGGACGGTGAGTGGGGACGGTGAGTGGGGACGGTGAGTGGGGACGAGCAGTGGGGACGAGCAGTGGGGACGAGCAGTGGGGACGAGCAGTGGGGACCGGGAGTGGGGACCGGGAGTGGGGACCGGGAGTGGGGACGGGGAGTGGGGACGGGGAGTGGGGACGGGGAGTGGGGACGGGGAGTGGGGACGGGGAGTGGGGACGGGGAGTGGGGACGGGGAGTGGGGACGGGGAGTGGGGACGGGGAGTGGGGACGGGGAGTGGGGACGGGGAGTGGGGACGGGGGGTGGGGACGGGGGGTGGGGACGGTGAGTGGGGACGGTGAGTGGGGACAGTGAGCGGGGACGGGGAGCGGGGACGGGGAGTGGGGAGTGGGGACAGTGACTGGGGACGGGGAGTGGGGACGGGGAGCGGGGACGGGGAGCGGGGACGGGGAGCGGGGACGGGGAGCGGGGACGGGGAGCGGGGACGGGGAGCGGGGACGGGGAGCGGGGACGGGGAGCGGGGAGTGGGGAGTGGGGACAGTGAGTGGGGACGGGGAGTGGGGACGGGGAGCGGGGACGGGGAGCGGGGACGGGGAGCGGGGACGGGGAGCGGGGACGGGGAGCGGGAACGGGGAGCGGGAACGGGGAGCGGGGACGGGGAGCGGGGACGGGGAGCGGGGACGGGGAGCGGGGACGGGGAGCGGGGACGGGGAGCGGGGACGGGGAGCGGGGACGGGGAGCGGGGACGGGGAGCGGGGACGGGGAGCGGGGACGGGGAGCGGGGACGGTGAGAGGGGACGGTGAGAGGGGACGGAGAGAGGGGACGGAGAGAGGGGACGGAGAGAGGGGACGGGGAGCGGGGACGGAGAGAGGGGACGGTGAGTGGCTACGGTGAGTGGCTACGGTGAGTGGGGTCGGAGAGTGGGGACGGACGGTGAGTAGATACGGGAAGTGGGGACGGGGAGTGGGGACGGTGAGTAGCTACGGGGAGTGGGGACGGGGAGTGGGGACGGGGAGTGGGGAGTGGGGAGCGGGGACGGGGCGCGGGGACGGTGAGAGGGGACGGGGAGTGGGGACTGTGAGAGGGGACGGGGAGAGGGGACGGGGAGAGGGGACGGTGAGTGGGGACGGGGAGTGGGGACGGGGAGAGGGGACGGGGAGAGGGGACGGGGAGAGGGGACGGGGAGAGGGGACGGGGAGTGGGGACGGGGAGAGGGGACGGGGAGAGGGGACGGGGAGAGGGGACGGGGAGAGGGGACGGGGAGAGGGGACGGGGAGAGGGGACGGGGAGAGGGGACGGGGAGAGGGGACGGGGAGAGGGGACGGGGAGAGGGGACGGGGAGTGGGGACGGTGAGTGGGGACGGTGAGTGGGGACGGTGAGAGGGGACGGGGAGAGGGGACGGGGAGTGGGGACGGGGAGTGGGGACAGTGAGAGGGGACGGTGAGAGGGGACGGTGAGAGGGGACGGTGAGAGGGGACGGAGAGAGGGGACGGAGAGAGGGGACGGTGAGTGGCTACGGTGAGTGGCTACGGTGAGTGGCTACGGTGAGTGGGGTTGGAGAGTGGGGACGGACGGTGAGTAGATACGGGAAGTGGGGACGGGGAGTGGGGACGGTGAGTAGCTACGGGGAGTGGGGACGGGGAGTGTGGACGGGGAGTGGGGACGGGGAGTGGGTACGGGAAGTGGGGACGGGGAGTGGGGACGGGGCGCGGGGACGGTGAGAGGGGACGGTGAGAGGGGACGGTGAGAGGGGACGGGGAGTGGGGACTGTGAGAGGGGACGGGGAGAGGGGACGGGGAGAGGGGACGGGGAGAGGGGACGGTGAGAAGGGACGGGGAGTGGGGACGGGGAGAGGGGACGGGGAGTGGGGACGGTGAGAGGGGACGGTGAGAGGGGACGGTGAGAGGGGACGGGGAGTGGGAAAGGGGAGAGGGGACGGGGAGTGGGGACGGGGAGTGGGGACGGGGAGTGGGGACGGGGAGTGGGGACGGGGAGTGGGGACGGGGAGTGAGGACGGGGAGAGGGGACGGGGAGAGGGGACGGGGAGAGGGGACGGGGAGTGGGGACGGGGAGTGGGGACGGGGAGTGGGGACGGGGAGTGGGGACGGGGAGAGGGGACGGGGAGTGGGGACGGGGAGTGGGGACGGGGAGTGGGGACGGGGAGTGGGGACGGGGAGTGGGGACGGGGAGAGGGGACGGGGAGTGGGGACGGGGAGTGGGGACGGGGAGAGGGGACGGGGAGTGGGGACGCTGAGAGGGGACGGGGAGTGGGGACGGGGTGAGGGGACGGGGAGTGGGGACGGGGTGAGGGGACGGGGTGAGGGGACGGGGTGAGGGGACGGGGTGAGGGGACGGGGTGAGGGGACGGGGTGAGGGGACGGGGTGAGGGGACGGGGTGAGGGGACGGGGTGAGGGGACGGGGTGAGGGGACGGGGTGAGGGGACGGGGTGAGGGGACGGGGTGAGGGGACGGGGTGAGGGGACGGGGTGAGGGGAAGGGGTGAGGGGACGGGGAGTGGGGACGGGGAGTGAGGACGGGGAGTGGGGACGGGGAGTGGGGACGGGGAGAGGGGACGGGGAGAGGGGACGGTGAGAGGGGACGGTGAGAGGTGACGGGGAGTGGGGACGGGGAGTGGGGACGGGGAGTGGGGACGGGGAGTGGGGACGGGGAGTGGGGACGGGGAGTGAGGACGGGGAGTGGGGACGGGGAGTGGGGACGGGGAGTGGGGACGGGGAGTGGGGACGGGGAGTGGGGACGGGGAGTGGGGACGGGGAGTGGGGACGGGGAGTGGGGACGGGGAGTGGGGACGGGGAGTGGGGACGGGGAGTGGGGACGGGGAGTGGGGACGGGGGGTGGGGACGGGGGGTGGGGACGGGGGGTGGGGACGGGGAGTGGGGACCGGGAGAGGGGACCGGGAGAGGAGACCGGGAGAGGAGACCGGGAGAGGAGACCGGGAGAGGGGACCGGGAGAGGGGACCGGGAGAGGGGACCGGGAGAGGGGACCGGGAGAGGGGACCGGGAGAGGGGACCGGGAGTGGGGACGGTGAGAGGGGACGGTGAGAGGGGACGGGGAGTGGGGACGGGGAGAGGGGATGATAGAGGGGACGGCGAGTGGGGACGGGGAGTGGGGACGGGGAGTGGGGACGGGGAGAGGGGACGGGGAGTGGGGACGGGGAGTGGGGACGGGGAGAGGGGACGGTGAGTGGAGACGGGGAGTGGTGACGGGGAGAGGGGACAGTGAGTGGGGACGGGGAGTGGGGACGGGGAGTGGGGACGGGGAGTGGGGACGGGGAGTGGGGACGGGGAGTGGGGACGGTGAGTGGGGACGGTGAGTGGGGACGGGGAGAGGGGACGGGGAGAGGGGACGGGGAGAGGGGACGGAGAGAGGGGACGGAGAGAGGGGACGGTGAGAGGGGACGGTGAGAGGGGACGGTGAGAGGGGACGGTGAGAGGGGACGGTGAGAGGGGACGGTGAGAGGGGACGGTGAGAGGGGACAGTGAGAGGGGACGGTGAGAGGGGACGGTGAGAGGGGACGGAGTGTGGGGACGGGGAGTGGGGACGGGGAGTGGGGACGGGTAGTGGGGACGGTGAGTGGAGACGGGGAGTGGTGACGGGGAGAGGGAACGGGGAGTGGGGACGGGGAGTGGGGACGGGGAGTGGGGACGGGGAGTGGGGACGGGGAGTGGGGACGGGGAGTGGGGACGGGGAGTGGGGACGGGGAGTGGGGACGGTGAGTGGGGACGGGGAGAGGGGACGGAGAGAAGGGACGGAGAGAAGGGACGGAGAGAAGGGACGGTGAGAGGGGACGGTGAGAGGGGACGGTGAGAGGGGACGGTGAGAGGGGACGGTGAGAGGGGACGGTGAGAGGGGACGGTGAGAGGGGACGGAGAGAGGGGACGGTGAGTGGGGTCGGAGAGTGGGGACGGACGGTGATTAGCTACGGGGAGTGTGGACGGGGAGTGTGGACGGGGAGTGGGGACGGGGAGTGGGGACGGGGAGTGGGGACGGGGAGTGGGGACGGGGAGTGGGGACGGGGAGTGGGGACGGTGAGAGGGGACCGAGAGTGGGGACCGAGAGTGGGGACGGTGAGTGGGGACGGTGACTGGGGCGGAGAGTGGGGACGGGGAGTGGGGACGGGGAGTGGGGACGGGGAGCGGGGACCGGGAGCGGGGACCGGGAGCGGGGACGGTGAGAGGGGACGGGGAGTGGGGACGGGGAGTGGGGACGGGGAGCGGGGACGGGGAGCGGGGACGGGGAGCGGGGAGCGGGGACGGTGAGCGGGGACGGTGAGCGGGAACGGTGAGCGGGGACGGGGAGTGATGACGGGGAGTGGGGACCATGAGAGGGACGGAGTGTGGGGACGGTGAGTGGGGACGGTGAGTGGGGAAAGTGAGTGGGGACGGTGAGTGGGGACGGTGAGTTGCTACGGGGAGTGGGGACGGGGAGTGGGGACGGTGAGTGGGATGGGGAGTGGGGACGGTGAGAGGGGACCGAGAGTGGGGACGGGGAGTGGGGACGATGGTGGTTCCTGTGAGTGGGGACGGAGAGTGGGGACGGGGAGTGGGGACGGGGAGTGGGGACGGGGAGTGGGGACGGGGAGTGGGGACGGGGAGTGGGGACGGGGAGTGGGGACGGGGAGTGGGGACGGGGAGTGGGGACGGGGAGTGAGGACGGGGAGTGGGGACGGGGAGTGGGGACGGGGAGTGAGGACGGGGAGTGGGGACGGGGAGTGGGGAGTGGGGAGAGGGGACGGGTAGCGGGGATGGGGAGAGGGCACGGTGAGAGAGGACGGGGAGTGGGGACTGTGAGAGGGGACGGGGAGAGGGGACGGGGAGAGGGGACGGGGAGAGTGGACGGGGAGAGGGGACGGGAGAGTGGACGGGAGAGTGGACGGGGAGAGGGGACGGGGAGAGGGGACGGGGAGAGGGGACGGGGAGAGGGGACGGGGAGAGGGGACGGGGAGAGGGGACGGGGAGAGGGGACGGGGAGAGGGGACGGGGAGAGGGGACGGGGAGAGGGGACGGGGAGAGGGGACGGGGAGAGGGGACGGGGAGAGGGGACGGGGAGAGGGGACGGGGAGTGGGGACGGGGAGTGGGGACGGGGAGTGGGGACGGGGAGTGGGGACGGGGAGTGGGGACGGGGAGTGGGGACGGGGAGAGGGGACGGGGAGTGGAGACGGGGAGTGGGGACGGGGAGTGGGGACGGGGAGTGGGGACGGGGAGTGGGGACGGGGAGAGGGGACCGGGAGTGGGGACCGGGAGTGGGGACGGTGAGAGGGGACGGGGAGTGGGGACGGAGAGAGGGGACGGGGTGCGGGGACGAGGAGCGGGGACGGTGAGCGGGGACGGTGAGCGGGGACGGTGAGCGGGGACGGTGAGCGGGGACGGTGAACGGGGACGGTGAACGGGGACGGTGAGTGGGGACGGGGAGTGGTGACGGGGAGTGGGGATAATGAGAGGGGACGGAGTGTGGGGACGGTGAGTGGGGACGGTGAGTGGGGACGGTGAGTGGCGACGGTGAGTGGGGACGGTGAGTGGGGACGGTGAGTGGGGACGGTGAGTGGGGACGGTGAGTGGGGACGGTGAGTGGGGACGAGCAGTGGGGACGAGCAGTGGGGACGAGCAGTGGGGACGAGCAGTGGGGACGAGCAGTGGGGACGAGCAGTGGGGACCGGGAGTGGCTACATTGAGTGCGGACGGGGAGTGCGGACGGGGAGTGGGGACGGGGAGTGGGGACGGGGAGTGGGGACCGTGAGTGGGGACCGTGAGTGGGGACCGTGAGTGGGGACCGTGAGTGGGTAGCGGGGACGGGGAGCGGGGACGGGGAGCGGGGACGGGGAGTGGGTAGTGGGGAGTGGGGACGGTGAGCGGGGACGGTGAGCGGGGACGGTGAGCGGGGACGGGGAGCGGGGACGGGGAGCGGGGACGGGTAGTGGGGACGGGTAGTGGGGACGGTGAGTGGGGACGGTGCGTGGGGACGGGGAGAGGGGGACGGGGAGAGGGGACCGAGAGTGGGGACGGAGAGTGGGGACGGTGAGTGGTTCCAGTGAGTGGGGACGGGGAGTGGGTACGGGGTGTCGGGACGGGGAGTGGGGATGGGGAGTGCGGAGTGGGGAGCGGGGACGGGGAGAGGGGACAGTGAGAGGGGACGGTGAGAGGGGACGGTGATAGGGGACGGGGAGTGTGGACTGTGAGAGGGGACTGTGAGAGGGGACGGGGAGAGGGGACGGGGAGAGGGGACGGGGAGAGGGGACGGGGAGAGGGGACGGGGAGAGGGGACGGGGAGAGGGGACGGGGAGAGGGGACGGGGAGAGGGGACGGGGAGAGGGGACGGTGAGAGGGGACGGTGAGAGGGGACGGTGAGAGGGGACGGGGAGAGGGGACGGGGAGACGGGGCGGGGAGAGGGGGCGGGGAGAGGGGGCGAGGAGTGGGGACGGGGAGTGGGGACGGGGAGTGGGGACGGGGAGTGGGGACCGGGAGAGGGGACCGGGAGAGGGGACCGGGAGAGGGGACGGGGAGTGGGGACGGGGAGTGGGGATGGGGAGTGGGGACGGGGAGTGGGGACGGGGAGAGGGGACGGGGAGTGGGGACGGTGAGAGGGGACGGTGAGAGGGGACGGGGAGTGGGGACGGTGAGAGGGGACGGGGAGTGGGGACGGGGAGAGGGGACGGGGAGAGGGGACGGGGAGTGGGGACGGGGAGTGAGGGGGACGGGGAGTGGGGACGGGGAGTGGGGACGGGGAGAGGGGACGGTGAGAGGGGACGGTGAGAGGGGACGGGGAGTGGGGACGGGGAGTGGGGACGGGGAGTGGGGACGGGGAGTGGGGACGGGGAGTGGGGACGGGGAGTGGGGGGACGGGGAGTGGGCGACGGGGAGTGACGGGAGTGGGGACGGGGAGTGGGGACGGTGAGCTACGGGAGTGGGACGGGGAGTGGGGACGGGGAGTGGGGACGGTGAGTGGGGAGTGGGGAGCGGGGACGGGGCGCGGGGACGGGGAGAGGGCACGGTGAGAGGGGACGGGGAGTGGGGACTGTGAGAGGGGACGGGGAGAGGGGACGGGGAGAGGGGACGGGGAGAGGGGACGGGGAGAGGGGACGGTGAGAAGGGACGGTGAGAAGGGACGGGGAGTGGGGACGGGGAGAGGGGACGGGGAGTGGGGACTGTGAGAGGGGACGGGGAGAGGGGACGGGGAGAGGGGACGGGGAGAGGGGACGGGGAGAGGGGACGGGGAGAGGGGACGGGGAGAGGGGACGGGGAGAGGGGACGGGGAGAGGGGACGGGGAGAGGGGACGGTGAGAGGGGACGGGGAGTGGGGACGGGGAGTGGGGACGGGGAGAGGGGACGGGGAGTGGGGACGGGGAGCGGGGACGGTGAGAGGGGACGGGGAGTGGGAAAGGGGAGAGGGGACGGGGAGTGGGGACGGGGAGTGAGGACGGGGAGAGGGGACGGGGAGAGGGGACGGGGAGAGGGGACGGGGAGAGGGGACGGGGAGTGGGGACGGGGAGAGGGGACGGGGAGAGGGGACGGGGAGTGGGGACGGGGAGTGGGGACGGGGAGTGGGGACGGGGAGTGGGGACGGGGAGAGGGGACGGGGAGAGGGGACGGGGAGAGGGGACGGGGAGAGGGGACGGGGAGTGGGGACGGGGAGAGGGGACGGGGAGTGGGGACGGGGAGAGGGGACGGGGAGTGGGGACGGGGAGAGGGGACGGGGAGTGGGGACGGGGAGTGAGGACGGGGAGTGGGGACGGGGAGTGGGGACGGGGAGTGGGGACGGGGAGTGGGGACGGGGAGAGGGGACGGTGAGAGGGGACGGTGAGAGGGGACGGTGAGAGGGGACGGGGAGTGGGGACGGGGAGTGGGGACGGGGAGTGAGGACGGGGAGTGGGGACGGGAGTGGGGACGGGGAGTGGGGACGGGGAGTGGGGACGGGGAGAGGGGACCGGGAGAGGGGACCGGGAGAGGGGACCGGGAGAGGGGACCGGGAGAGGGGACCGGCAGTGGGGACGGTGAGAGGGGACGGGGAGTGGGGACGGGGAGAGGGGACGATAGAGGGGACGGCGAGTGGGGACGGGGAGTGGGGACGGGGAGTGGGGACGGGGAGTGGGGACGGGGAGTGGGGACGGGGAGTGGGGACGGGGAGTGGGGACGGGGAGTGGGGACGGGGAGTGGGGACGGGGAGTGGGGACGGGGAGAGGGGACGGGGAGAGGGGACGGGGAGTGGGGACGGGGAGAGGGGACGGGGAGAGGGGACGGTGAGTGGAGACGGGGAGTGGTGACGGGGAGATGGGACAGTGAGTGGGGACGGGGAGTGGGGACGGGAGGTGGGGACGGGGAGTGGGGACGGGGAGTGGGGACGGGGAGTGGGGACGGGGAGTGGGGACGGGGAGAGGGGACGGGGAGAGGGGACGGAGAGAGGGGACGGAGAGAGGGGACGGAGAGAGGGGACGGAGAGAGGGGACGGAGAGAGGGGACGGTGAGAGGGGACGGTGAGAGGGGACGGTGAGAGGGGACGGTGAGAGGGGACGGTGAGAGGGGACGGTGAGAGGGGACGTGGAGTGGGGACGGGGAGTGGGGACGGGGAGTGGGGACGGGGAGAGGGGACGGGGAGAGGGGACGGGGAGAGGGGACGGGGAGTGGGGACGGGTAGTGGGGACGGTGAGTGGAGACGGGGAGTGGAGACGGGGAGTGGTGACGGGGAGAGGGGACGGGGAGTGGGGACGGGGAGTGGGGACGGGGAGTGGGGACGGGGAGTGGGGACGGGGAGTGGGGACGGGGAGTGGGGACGGGGAGTGGGGACGGGGAGTGGGGACGGGGAGTGGGGACGGGGAGTGGGGACGGGGAGTGGGGACGGGGAGTGGGGACGGGGAGAGGGGACGGGGAGAGGGGACGGTGAGAGGGGACGGTGAGAGGGGACGGTGAGAGGGGACGGTGAGAGGGGACGGAGAGTGGGGATGGGGAGAGTGGACGGTGAGAGGGGGCGGTGAGAGGGGACGGTGAGAGGGGACGGAGAGAGGGGACGGTGAGTGGGGTCGGACGGTGATTAGCTACGGGGAGTGTGGACGGGGAGTGGGGACGGGGAGTGGGGACGGGGAGTGGGGACGGTGAGAGGGGACCGAGAGTGGGGACCGAGAGTGGGGACGGTGAGTGGGGACGGTGAGTGGGGACGGTGAGTGGGGACGGTGACTGGGGACGGAGAGTGGGGACGGGGAGTGGGGACGGGGAGTGGGGACGGGGAGTGGGGACGGGGAGTGGGGACGGGGAGTGGGGAGCGGGGAGCGGGGACCGTCAGCGGGGACGGTGAGCGGGGACGGTGAGCGGGGACGGTGAGCGGGGACGGGGAGTGGTGACGGGGAGTGGGGACCATGAGAGGACGGAGTGTGGGGATTGTGAGTGGGGATGGTGAGTGGGGACGGGGAGCGGGGACGGGGAGCGGGGACGGGGAGCGGGGATGGGGTGTGGGGACGGGGAGTGGGGACCATGAGAGGGGACGGAGTGTGGGGACGGTGAGTGGCGACGGTGAGTGGGGACGGTGAGTGGGGACGAGCAGTGGGGACCGGGAGTGGGGACGGGGAGTGGGGACGGGGAGTGGGGACGGTGAGTGGGGACGGTGAGTGGGGACGAGCAGTGGGGACGAGCAGTGGGGACCGGGAGTGGGGACCGGGAGTGGGGACGGGGAGTGGGGACGCGGAGTGGGGACGCGGAGTGGGGACGCGGAGTGGGGACGGGGAGTGGGGACGGGGAGTGGGGACGAGCAGTGGGGACTGGGAGTGGCTACATTGAGTGGGGATGGGGAGTGGGGATGGGGAGTGGGAAGGGGAGTGGGGAGGGGGAGTGGGGAGGGGGAGTGGGGAGGGGGAGTGGGGAGGGGGAGTGGGGAGGGGGAGTGGGGAGGTGGAGTGGGGAGGGGGAGTGGGGAGGGGGAGAGGGGAGGGGGAGTGGGGAGGGGGAGTGGGGAGGGGGAGTGGGGTCGGGGAGTGGGGTCGGGAGTGGGGTCGGGGAGTGGGGTCGGGGAGTGGGGTCGGGGAGTGGGGTCGGGGAGTGGGGTCGGGGAGTGGGGTCGGGGAGTGGGGTCGGGGAGTGGGGACGCGGAGTGGGGACGCGGATTGGGGACGCGGAGTGGGGACGGGGAGTGGGGACGGGGAGTGGGGACGGGGAGTGGGGACGGGGAGTGGGGACGGGGAGTGGGGACGGAGAGTGGGGACGGAGAGTGGGGACGGAGAGTGGGGACGGTGAGAGGGGACGGTGAGAGGGGACGAGCAGTGGGGACGAGCAGTGGGGACGGGGAGTGGCTACATTTAGTGGGGACGGGGAGTGGGGACTGGGAGTGGGGACTGGGAGTGGGGACTGGGAGTGGGGACTGGGAGTGGGGACTGGGAGTGGGGAGCGGGGACGTTGAGCGGGGACGGGGAGTGGGGACGGGGAGAGGGGACGTTGAAAGGGGACGTTGAGTGGGGTCGGGAAGTGGGGTCGGGGAGTGGGGACGGGGAGTGGGGACGGGGAGTTGGGACGGGGAGTGGGGACGGGGAGTGGGGAGCGGGGAGCGGGGTGCGGGGACGGGGAGCGGGGACGGGGTGCGGGGACGGGTAGACGGGGACGGGGAGCTGCGACGGGGAGCGGCGACGGGGAGAGGCGACGGGGAGCGGGGACGGGGAGAGGCGACGGGGAGTGGGGACGGGGAGTGGGGACGGGGAGTGGCTACATTGAGTGGGGACGGGGCGTGTGGACGGGGCGTGGGGACGGGGCGTGGGGACGGGGAGTGGGGACGGGGAGTGGGGACGGGGAGTGGGGACGGGGAGTGGGGACGGGGAGTGGGGACGGGGAGTGGGGACGGGGAGTGGGGACGGGGAGTGGGGTCGGGGAGTGGGGTCGGGGAGTGGGGTCGGGGAGTGGGGACGGGGAGTGGGGACGGGGAGTGGGGTCGGGGAGTGGGGACGGGGAGTGGGGTCGGGGACTGGGGTCTGGGAGTGGGGAGCGGGGACGTTGAGCGGGGACGGGGCACGGGGCGCGGGGACGGGGTGTGGGGACGGGGAGAGGGGACGGGGAGTGGGGACGGGGAGAGGGGACGGGGAGAGGGGACGTTGAAAGGGGACGTTGAGTGGGGTCGGGAAGTGGGGTCGGGGAGTGGGGACGGGGAGTGGGGACGGGGAGTGGGGAGCGGGGAGTGGGGAGCGGGAAGTGGGGAGCGGGAAGTGGGGAGCGGGTAGTGGGGAGCGGTGACGGTGAGCGGGGACGGTGAGCGGGGACGGTGAGCGGGGACGGAGAGTGAGGACGGGAGCGGGGTGCGGGGACGGGGAGCGGGGACGGGGTGCGGGGACGGGGAGCTGCGACGGGGAGCGGCGACGGGGAGAGGCGACGGGGAGTGGGGACGGGGAGTGGGGACGGGGAGTGGGCACGGGGAGTGGGGACGGGGAGTGGGGACGGGGAGTGGGGACGGGGAGTGGGGACGGGGAGTGGGGACGTGGTGTGGGGACGTGGTGTAGGGACGGGGAGAGGGGACGGGGAGAGGGGACGGGGAGAGGGGACGGGGAGAGGGGACGGGGAGAGGGGACGGGGAGAGGGGATGGGGAGAGGGACGGGGAGAGGGGACGGGGAGAGGGGACGGGGAGAGGGGACGGGGAGTGGGGACGGGGAGTGGGGACGGGGAGTTGGGTAGGGGAGATGGGTAGGGGAGATGGGTAGGGGAGATGGGTAGGGGAGATGGGTAGGGGAGATGGGTAGGGGAATGGGGACGGGAGAGTGGGGACGGAGAGTGGGGACGGAGAGTGGGGACGGAGAGTGGGGACGGGGAGTGGGGACGGGGAGTGGGGACGGGGAGTGGGGACGGGGAGTGGGGACGGGGAGTGGGGACGGGGAGTGGGGACGGGGAGTGGGGACGGGGAGTGGGGACGGGGAGAGGGGACGGGGAGAGGGGACGGGGAGAGGGGACGGGGAGAGGGGACGGGGAGTGGGGACGGTGAGTGGAGACGGGGAGTGGTGACGGGGAGAGGTGACGGGGAGAGGGGACGGGGAGTGGGGACGGGGAGTGGGGACGGGGAGTGGGGACGGGGAGTGGGGACGGGGAGTGGGGACGGGGAGTGGGGACGGGGAGTGGGGACGGGGAGAGGGGACGGGGAGAGGGGACGGTGAGAGGGGACGGTGAGAGGGGACGGTGAGAGTGGACGGTGAGAGGGGACGGTGAGAGGGGACGGTGAGAGGGGACGGTGAGAGGGGACGGTGAGAGGGGACGGAGAGAGGGGACGGAGAGAGGGGACGGAGAGAGGGGACGGAGAGAGGGGACGGAGAGAGGGGACGGTGAGTGGGGTCGGAGAGTGGGGACGGACGGTGATTAGCTACGGGGAGTGTGGACGGGGAGTGGGGATGGGGAGTGGGGACGGTGAGAGGGGACCGAGAGTGGGGACCGAGAGTGGGGACGGTGAGTGGGGACGGTGACTGGGGACGGAGAGTGGGGACGGGGAGTGGGGACGGGGAGTGGGGATCGGGAGCGGGGACCGGAAGCGGGGACGGGGAGCGGGGACGGTGAGAGGGGACGTGGAGAGTGGACGGGGAGCGGGGACGGGGAGCGGGGACGGGGAGCGGGGAGCGGGGACGGTGAGCGGGGACGGTGAGCGGGGACGGTGAGCGGGGACGGGGAGTGGTGATGGGGAGTGGGGACCATGAGAGGGACGGAGTGTGGGGATTGTGAGTGGGGATGGTGAGTGGGGACGGGGAGCGGGGACGGGGAGCGGGGACGGTGAGCGGGGATGGGGTGTGGGGACGGGGAGTGGGGACCATGAGAGGGGACGGAGTGTGGGGACGGTGAGTGGCGACGGTGAGTGGGGACGGTGAGTGGGGACGAGCAGTGGGGACCGGGAGTGGGGACGGGGAGTGGGGACGGGGAGTGGGGACGGGGAGTGGGGACGGGGAGTGGGGACGGGGAGTGGGGACGGGGAGTGGGGACGGGGAGTGGGGACGGGGAGTGGGGACGGTGAGTGGGGACGGTGAGTGGGGACGGTGAGTGGGGACGGTGAGTGGGGACGGTGAGTGGGGACGGAGAGTGGGGACGGAGAGTGGGGACGGTGAGTGGGGACGGTGAGTGTGGACGGAGAGTGGGATGGAGAGTGGGGACGGAGAGTGGGGACGGAGTGTGGGGACGGAGCGTGGGGACGGAGAGTGGGGACGGAGAGTGGGACGGAGAGTGGGGACGGAGAGTGGGGACGGAGAGTGGGGACGGAGAGTGGGGACGGAGAGTGGGACGGAGAGTGGGACGGAGAGTGGGACGGAGAGTGGGACGGAGAGTGGGGACGGGGAGTGGGGACGGGGAGTGGGGACGGGGAGTGGGGACGGGGAGTGGGGACGGGGAGTGGGGACGGGAAGTGGGTACCATGAGAGGGACGGAGTGTGGGGATTGTGAGTGGGGATGGTGAGTGGGGACGGGGAGCGGGGACGGGGAGCGGGGACGGGGAGCGGGGACGGTGAGCGGGGATGGGGTGTGGGGACGGGGAGTGGGGACCATGAGAGGGGACGGAGTGTGGGGACGGTGAGTGGCGACGGTGAGTGGGGACGGTGAGTGGGGACGAGCAGTGGGGACCGGGAGTGGGGACGGGGAGTGGGGACGGGGAGTGGGGACGGGGAGTGGGGACGGGGAGTGGGGACGGGGAGTGGGGACGGGGAGTGGGGACGGGGAGTGGGGACGGGGAGTGGGGACGGTGAGTGGGGACGGTGAGTGGGGACGAGCAGTGGGGACGAGCAGTGGGGACCGGGAGTGGGGACCGGGAGTGGGGACCGGGAGTGGGGACGGGGAGTGGGGACGGGGAGTGGGGACGCGGAGTGGGGACGCGGAGTGGGGACGCGGAGTGGGGACGCGGAGTGGGGACGCGGAGTGGGGACGCGGAGTGGGGACGGGGAGTGGGGACGAGCAGTGGGGACGAGCAGTGGGGACTGGGAGTGGCTACATTGAGTGGGGACGGGGAGTGGGGACGGGGAGTGGGGACGGGGAGTGGGGACGGGGAGTGGGGACGGGGAGTGGGGACGGTGAGTGGGGACGGTGAGTGGGGACGGTGAGTGGGGACGGTGAGTGGGGACGGTGAGTGGGGACGGTGAGTGGGGACGGAGAGTGGGGACGGAGAGTGGGGACGGAGAGTGGGGACGGTGAGTGTGGACGGAGAGTGGGATGGAGAGTGGGGACGGAGAGTGGGGACGGAGAGTGGGGACGGAGAGTGGGGACGGAGAGTGGGGACGGAGAGTGGGGACGGTGAGTGGGGACGGAGAGTGGGACGGAGAGTGGGACGGAGAGTGGGACGGAGAGTGGGACGCGGAGTGGGGACGCGGAGTGGGGACGCGGAGTGGGGACGCGGAGTGGGGACGCGGAGTGGGGACGCGGAGTAGTGGGGACGAGCAGTGGGGACGAGCAGTGGGGACTGGGAGTGGCTACATTGAGTGGGGACGGGGAGTGGGGACGGGGAGTGGGGACGGGGAGTGGGGACGGGGAGTGGGGACGGGGAGTGGGGACGGGGAGTGGGGACGGGGAGTGGGGACGGGGAGTGGGGACGGTGAGTGGGGACGGTGAGTGGGGACGGTGAGTGGGGACGGTGAGTGGGGACGGTGAGTGGGGACGGTGAGTGGGGACGGAGAGTGGGGACGGAGAGTGGGGACGGAGAGTGGGGACGGTGAGTGTGGACGGAGAGTGGGATGGAGAGTGGGGACGGAGAGTGGGGACGGAGAGTGGGGACGGAGAGTGGGGACGGAGAGTGGGGACGGAGAGTGGGGACGGAGAGTGGGGACGGAGAGTGGGACGGAGAGTGGGACGGAGAGTGGGACGGAGAGTGGGACGGAGAGTGGGGACGGGGAGTGGGGACGGGGAGTGGGGACGGGGAGTGGGGACGGGGAGTGGGGACGGGGAGTGGGGACGGGGAGTGGGGACGGGGAGTGGGGACGTGGTGTGGGGACGTGGTGTGGGGACGGGGAGAGGGGACGGGGAGAGGGGACGGGGAGAGGGGACGGGGAGAGGGGACGGGGAGAGGGGACGGGGAGTGGGGACGGGGAGTGGGGACTGGGAGTGGGGACGGGGAGTGGGGACGGGGAGTTGGGTAGGGGAGATGTGTAGGGGAGATGGGTAGGGGAGATGGGTAGAGGAGTGGGGACGGAGAGTGGGGACGGAGAGTGGGGACGGGGAGTGGGGACGGGGAGTGGGGACGGGGAGTGGGGACGGGGAGTGGGGACGGGGAGTGGGGACGGAGAGTGGGGACGGGAAGTGGGGACGGGAAGTGGGGACGGGAAGTGGGGACGGGAAGTGGGGACGGGAAGTGGGGAGTGGGGACGGGGAGTGGGGAGTGGGGACGGGGAGTGGGGAGTGGGGACGGGGAGTGGGGAGTGGGGACGGGGAGAGGGGACGGGGAGTGGGGACGGAGAGTGGGGACGGAGAGTGGGGACGGAGAGTGGGGACGGAGAGTGGGGACGGAGAGTGGGGACGGAGAGTGGGGACGGAGAGTGGGGACGGAGAGTGGGGACGGAGAGTGGGGACGGGGAGTGGCGGCGGGGAGTGGCGGCGGGGAGTGGGGACCGGGAGCCAGGACGGGGAGTGGGGACGGGGAGTGGGGACGGGGAGTGGGGACGGGGAGTGGGGACGGGAGTGGGGACGGGGAGTGGGGACGGGGAGTGGGGACGGGGAGTGGCTACATTGAGTGGGGACGGGGAGTGGCTACATTGAGTGGGGACGGGGAGTGGGGACGGGGAGTGGGGACGGGGAGTGGGGACGGGGAGTGGGGACAGGGAGAGGGGACGGGGAGAGGGGACGGGGAGAGGGGACGGGGAGAGGGGACGGGGAGCGGGGACGGGGAGCGGGGACGGGGAGCGGGGACGGGGAGAGGGGTCGGGGAGAGGGGACGCCGAGAGGGGACGCCGAGAGGAGACGCCGAGAGGGGACGCCGAGAGGGGACGCCGAGAGGGGAAGCCGAGAGGGGAAGCCGAGAGGGGACGGGGAGTGGGGACGTTGAGTGGGGACGTTGATTGGGCACGTTGAGTGGGGACGTTGAGTGGGGACGTTGAGTGGGGACGTTGAGTGGGGACGTTGAGTGGGGACGTTGAGTGGGGACGTTGAGTGGGGACGTTGAGTGGGGACGGGGAGTGGGGACGGGGAGTGGGGACGGGGAGTGGGGACGGGGAGTGGGGACGGGGAGTGGGGACGGGGAGTGGGGACGGGGAGTGGGGACGGGGAGTGGGGACGGGGAGTGGGGACGGGGAGTGGGGACGGGGAGTGGGGACGGGGAGTGGGGACGGGGAGTGGGGACGGGGAGTGGGGACGGGGAGTGGGGTGGGGGAGTAGGGTGGGGGAGTGGGGTGGGGGAGTGGGGAGGGGGAGTGGGGAGGGGGAGTGGGGAGGGGGAGTGGGGAGGGGGAGTGGGGAGTGGGAGTGGGGAGGGAGAGTGGGGAGGGAGAGTGGGGACGGGGAGTGGGGACGGGGAGTGGGGACGGAGAGTGGGGACGGGAAGTGGGGACGGGAAGTGGGGACGGGAAGTGGGGACGGGAAGTGGGGGAGTGGGGACGGGGAGTGGGGAGTGGGGACGGGGAGTGGGGAGTGGGGACGGGGAGTGGGGAGAGGGGACGGGGAGTGGGGACGGAGAGTGGGGACGGAGAGTGGGGACGGAGAGTGGGGACGGAGAGTGGGGACGGAGAGTGGGGACGGAGAGTGGGGACGGAGAGTGGGGACGGAGAGTGGGGACGGGGAGTGGGGACGGGGAGTGGCGGCGGGGAGTGGCGGCGGGGAGTGGGGACGGGAGTGGGGACGGGGAGTGGGGACGGGGAGTGGGGACGGGGAGTGGGGACGGGGAGTGGGGACGGGGAGTGGGGACGGGGAGTGGGGACGGGGAGTGGGGACGGGGAGTGGCTACATTGAGTGGGGACGGGGAGTGGCTACATTGAGTGGGGACGGGGAGTGGGGACGGGGAGTGGGGACGGGGAGTGGGGACGGGGAGTGGGGACGGGGAGTGGGGACGGGGAGTGGGGACAGGGAGAGGGGACGGGGAGAGGGGACGGGGAGAGGGGACGGGGAGAGGGGACGGGGAGAGGGGACGGGGAGCGGGGACGGGGAGCGGGGACGGGGAGCGGGGACGGGGAGAGGGGTCGGGGAGAGGGGACGCCGAGAGGGGACGCCGAGAGGAGACGCCGAGAGGGGACGCCGAGAGGGGACGCCGAGAGGGGACGCCGAGAGGGGAAGCCGAGAGGGGAAGCCGAGAGGGGACGCCGAGAGGGGACGCCGAGAGGGGACGGGGAGTGGGGACGTTGAGTGGGGACGTTGAGTGGGGACGTTGATTGGGCACGTTGAGAGTGGGGACGTTGAGTGGGGACGTTGAGTGGGGACGTTGATTGGGCACGTTGAGTGGGGACGTTGAGTGGGGACGTTGAGTGGGGACGTTGAGTGGGGACGTTGAGTGGGGACGTTGAGTGGGGACGTTGAGTGGGGACGTTGAGTGGGGACGGGGAGTGGGGACGGGGAGTGGGGACGGGGAGTGGGGACGGGGAGTGGGGACGGGGAGTGGGGACGGGGAGTGGGGACGGGGAGTGGGGACGGGGAGTGGGGACGGGGAGTGGGGACGGGGAGTGGGGACGGGGAGTGGGGACGGGGAGTGGGGTGGGGGCGTGGGGTGGGGGAGTGGGGAGGGGGAGTGGGGAGGGGGAGTGGGGAGGGGGAGTGGGGAGGGGGAGTGGGGAGTGGGAGTGGGGAGGGAGAGTGGGGAGGGAGAGTGGGGACGGGGAGTGGGGACGGGGAGTGGGGACGGGGAGTGGGGACGGGGAGTGGGGACGGGGAGTGGGGACGGGGAGTGGGGACGGGGAGTGGGGACGGGGAGAGGGGACGCCGAGAGGGGACGCCGAGAGGGGACGCCGAGAGGGGACGCCGAGAGGGGACGCCGAGAGGGGACGCCGAGAGGGGACGCCGAGAGGGGACGCCGAGAGGGGACGGGGAGTGGGGACGGGGAGTGGGGACGTTGAGTGGGGACGTTGAGTGGGGACGTTGAGTGGGGACGTTGAGTGGGGACGTTGAGTGGGGACGTTGAGTGGGGACGTTGTGTGGGGACGTTGAGTGAGGACGGGGAGTGGGGACGGGGAGTGGGGACGGGGAGAGGGGAGGGGTAGTGGGGATGGGGAGTGTGGAGGGGGAGTGGGGAGGGTGAGTGGGGACGGGGAGTGGGGACAGGGAGTGGGGAAGGGGAGTGGGGACGGGGAGTGGGGACGGGGAGTGGGGACGGGGAGTGGGGACGGGGAGGTGGTACGTGGAGTGGGGACGGGGTGTGGGGACGGGGAGTGGAGTGTGGGGACGGGGAGTGGGGACGGGGACTGTGGACGGGGAGTGGGGACGGGGAGTGGGGACGGGGAGTGGGGACGGGGAGTGGGGAGTGGGGACGGGGAGTGAGGAGTGGGAGTGGTAACGGTGAGTGGGGAGTGAGGACGGGGAGTGGGGAGTGGGGACGGGGAGTGGGGAGTGGGGACGGGGAGTGGGGACGGTGAGAGGGGACGGTGTGAGGGGACGAGGAGTGGGGACGAGGAGTGGGGACGAGGAGTGCGGACGAGGAGTGCGGACGGGGAGTGGCTACATTGTGTGGGGACGGGGAGTGGCTACATTGAGTGGGGACGGGGAGTGGGGACTGGGAGTGGGGACGAGGAGTGGGGACGAGGAGTGGGGACGGGGAGTGGGGAAGTGGAGTGGGGACGCAGAGTGGGGACGCAGAGTGGGGACGGAGAGCGGGGACGGTGAGCGGCGACGGGGAGCGGGGACGGGGAGCGGGGACGGGGAGCGGGGACGGGGAGCGGGGACGGTGAGCGGGGACGGAGAGCGGGGACGGTGAGAGGGGACGGTGAGAGGGGACGGGGAGTGGGGACGGGGAGTGGGGACGGGGAGTGGGGACGGGGAGTGTGGACGGTGAGTGGGGACGGTGAGTGGGGACGGTGAGTGGGGACGGGGAGAGGGGACGGGGAGAGGGGACGGGGAGTGGGGACGGGGAGTGGGGACGGGGAGATGGGTAGGGGAGTGGGGACGGGGAGTTGGGACGGGGAGTGGGGACGGGGAGTGGGGACGGGGAGTGGGGACGGGGAGTGGGGACGGGGAGTGGGGACGGGGAGTGGGGACGGGGAGTGGGGACGGGGAGTGGGGACGGGGAGTGGGGACGGGGAGATGGGTAGGGGAGATGGGTAGGGGAGATGGGTAGGGGAGTGGGGACGGAGAGTGGGGACGGGGAGTGGGGACGGAGAGTGGGGACGGGGAGTGGGGACGGGGAGCGGGGACGGGGAGCGGGGACGGGGAGCGGGGACGGGGAGCGGGGACGGTGAGCGGGGACGGTGAGCGGGGACGGAGAGCGGGGACGGTGAGAGGGGACGGTGAGTGGGGACGGTGAGTGGGGACGGTGAGTGGGGACGGGGAGAGGGGACGGGGAGAGGGGACGGGGAGAGGGGACGGGGAGAGGGGACGGGGAGTGGGGACGGGGAGTGGGGACGGGGAGTGGGGACGGGGAGTGGGGACGGGGAGATGGGTAGGGGAGTGGGGACGGAGAGTGGGGACGGAGAGTGGGGACGGGGAGTGGGGACGGGGAGTGGGGACGGGGAGTGGGGACGGGGAGTGGGGACGGGGAGTGGGGACGGGGAGTGGGGACGGGAAGTGGGGACGGGAAGTGGGGAGTGGGGACGGGGAGTGGGGAGTGGGGATTGGGGACAGGGAGTGGGGACGGGGAGTGGGGACGGGGAGTGGGGACGGGGAGTGGGGACGGGGAGTGAGGAGTGGGGACGGAGAGTGGGGACGGAGAGTGGGGACGGTGAGTGGCGACGGTGAGTGGCGACGGTGAGTGGGGACGGGGAGTGGGGACGGGGAGTGGGGACGGGGAGTGGGGACGGGGAGTGGGGACGGGGAGTGGGGACGGGGAGTGGGGACGGGGAGTGGGGACGGGGAGTGGGGACGGGGAGTGGCTACATTGAGTGGGGACGGGGAATGGGGACGGGGAGTGGGGACGGGGAGTGGGGACGGGGAGTGGGGACGGGGAGTGGGGACGGGGAGTGGGGACGGGGAGTGGGGACGGGGAGTGGGGACGGGGAGTGGGGACGGGGAGTGGGGACGGGGAGTGGGGACGGGGAGTGGGGACGGGGAGAGGGGACGGGGAGAGGGGACGGGGAGAGGGGACGGGGAGAGGGGACGGGGAGAGGGGAAAGGGAGAGGGGACAGGGAGTTGGGGAGTGGAGTGGAGGAGGTGAGCGGGTTGGGGTAGTGGGGTAGGGGAGTGGAGATGGGGGTGCAGAGTGGTGTCAGTGAGTTGGGTAGGGGAGGGCAGTGAGGAGATGGAGGGGAGAGGAGTTGGGGAGGGGAGTTGGAAAGGGAAGTGGGGTAGGGGAGTCGGGGAGGGGAGTGGAGTCGGGGAGGGGAGTGGAGTCGGGGAGGGGAGTGGAGTCGGGGAGGGGAGGGGAGTGGGATAGGGGAGTGGGATAGGGGAGTGGGGGAGGGGAGTGGGGGAGGGGAGTGGGGGAGGGGAGTGGGGGAGGGGAGTGGGGGAGGGGAGTGGGGGAGGGGAGTGGGGGAGGGGAGTGGGGGAGGGGAGTGGGGGAGGGGTGATGGGGAGGGGAGTGGGGGAGGGGAGTGGGGGAGGGGTGATGGGGGAAAGGAGTTGGGGAGGGGAGTTGGGGTAGGGGAGTGAGGGAGGGGTGTTGTGGATGGGAGTTGCGGAGGGGAGTTGGGGAGGGGAGTTGGGGAGGGGAGTTGGGGAGGGGAGTTGGGGAGGGGTGTGTATTAAGTGAGTGGGGGAGGGGAGTGGGTTAGGGGAGTGGGTTTCGGGGAGTGGGTTTCGGGGAGTGGGTTTCGGGGAGTGGGTTTCGGGGAGTGGGTTTCGGGGAGTGGGTTTCGGGGAGTGGGTTTAGGGGAGTGGGTTTAGGGGAGTGGGTTTAGGGGAGTGGGTTTAGGGGAGTGGGTTTAGGGGAGTGGGTTTAGGGGAGTGGGTTTAGGGGAGTGGGTTTAGGGGAGTGGGTTTAGGGGAGTGGGTCTAGGGGAGTGGGGTAGGGGAGTGGGGTAGGGGAGTGGGGGATTGGATTGAGGAATGGCAGTGGGGAAGGGGAGTGGGGTGGTGGAGGGCAGTGATGAGGTGGAATGAAGGGGAGGGCAGTGCCGTAGGGGAGTTGGGGAGGGCAGTGCCGTAGGGGAGTTGGGGAGGTGAGGGCAGTGAGGAGGAGAAGGGGTGTAGGGGAGGTGAGTGGGGGAGGGAAGTGAGTTAGGGGAGTGGGGTAGGGGAGTGGGATGTAGAGTAGGATAGCGGTGTGGAGTCGGGGTGCGCAGTGAGGATGTGGAGGGAAGGGAAGAGGGGGAGTGGAGTGGTGAAGGTGTGTGATTTAGGGGAGTGGGGCAGGGGAGTGGGACAGGGGAGTTGGGTAGGGGAGTTGGGTAGTGGAGCGCAGTGAGGAGGTGGAGGGAAGGGGAGAGAGGGAGGGGAGTGGGTGAGGTAAGTGGGGTAGGGGTGTTGGGTACTGGAGTGCAGTGAGAAGGTGGAGAGTATGTGAGTGGGGCAGGGGAGTGGGGGAGGGGAGTGGGGCAGGGGAGTGTGGTAGAGTAGGGCACTGAGGAGGTGGAGGTAAGCGGAGTGGGGTAGGGGTGTGGGGAAGTGGAGTGGGGGAGGGGAGTGGGGCGGGGGAGTGGGGCGGGGGAGTGGGGCAGGGGAGTGGGGCAGGGGAGTGGGGCAGGGGAGTGGGGCAGGGGAGTGGGGCAGGGGAGTGTGGCAGGGGAGTGGGGCAGGGGAGTGGGGCATTGGAGTGGGGCAGGGGAGTGGGGCAGGGGAGTGGGGCAGGGGAGTGGGGCAGGGGAGTGTGGTAGAATTAGGGCACTGAGGATGTGGAGGTAAGCGGAGTTGAGTAGGGGTGTGGGGCAGTGGAGTGGGGTAGGTTAGTGTGAGAGGGGAATGCGGGAGTGGGGGAGGGGAGTGGGGGAGGGGGGTGGGGTATGGGAGTGGGGGAGCGGAGTGGGGGAGGGGAGTGGGGGAGGGGAGTGGGGGAGGGGAGTGGGGGAGGGGAGTGGGGGAGGGGAGTGGGGGAGGGGAGTGGGGGAGGGGAGTGGGGGAGGGGAGTTGGGGAGGGGAGTTGGGGAGGGGAGTTGGGGAGGGGAGTTGGGGAGGGGAGTTGGGGAGGGGAGTTGGGGAGGGGAGTTGGGGAGGGGATATGGGGGGGAAGTGGAGGAGTGGAGTGGATATGGGGAGTGGAGATGGGGAGTGGAGATGGGGAGTGGAGATGGGGAGTGGAGATGGGGAGTGGAGATGGGGAGTGGGGGTGCAGCGTGGTGTCAGGGAGTTGGGTAGGGGAGGGCAGTGAGGAGATGGAGGGGAGGGGAGTTGGGGAGGGGAGATGGAAAGGGAAGTGGGGTAGGGGAGTCGGGGAGGGGAGTGGAGTCGGGGAGGGGAGTGGAGTCGGGGAGGGGAGTGGAGTCGGGGAGGGGAGTGGAGTGGGATAGGGGAGTGGGATAGGGGAGTGGGATAGGGGAGTGGGGGAGGGGCGTGGGGGAGGGGAGTTGGGAGGGGTGTTGGGAGGGGTGTTGGGAGGGGTGTTGGGGAGGGGTGTTGGGGAGGGGTGTTGGGGAGGGGTGTTGGGGAGGGGTGTTGGGGAGGGGTGTTGGGGAGGGGTGTTGGGGAGGGGTGTTGGGGAGGGGTGTTGGGGAGGGGTGTTGGGGAGGGGTGTTGGGGAGGGGTGTTGGGGAGGGGAGTGGGGTGTTGGAGTGGTGGAAGGGAGTGGGGTAGGGGAATGGTGTAGGGGAGTGGGGTAGGGGTGTGGGGTAGGGGTGTGGTGTAGGGGGGTTGGGGTTGGGGTGTGGGGTAGGGGCGTGGGGTAGGGGCGTGGGGTAGGGGCGTGGGGTAGGGGCGTGGGGTTGGGGTGTGGGGTAGGGGAGTGGGGTAGGGGAGTGGGATAGGGGAGTGGGATAGGGGAGTGGGATAGGGGAGTGGGATAGGGGAGTGGGATAGGGGAGTGGGATAGGGGCGTGGGGGAGGGGCGTGGGGGAGGGGCGTGGGGGAGGGGCGTGGGGGAGGGGCGTGGGGGAGGGGCGTGGGGGAGGGGCGTGGGGGAGGGGAGAGGGGGAGGGGAGAGGGGGAGGGGCGTTGGGGAGGGGTGTTGGGGAGGGGAGTGGGATGTTGGAGTGGTGGAAGGGAGTGGGGTAGGGGAATGGTGTAGGGGAGTGGGGTAGGGGAATGGTGTAGGGGAGTGGGGTAGGGGTGTGGGGTAGGGGTGTGGGGTAGGGGTGTGGGGTAGGGGGGTTGGGGTTGGGGTGTGGGGTAGGGGAGTGGGGTAGGGGAGTGGGGTAGGGGAGTGGGTTTAGGGGAGTTGGGTAGTGGAGCGCAGTGAGGAGGTGGAGGGAAGGGGAGAGAGGGAGGGGAGTGGGTGAGGTAAGTGGGGTAGGGGTGTTGGGTACTGGAGTGCAGTGAGAAGGTGGAGAGTATGTGAGTGGGGCAGGGGAGTGGGGGAGGGGAGTGGGGCAGGGGAGTGGGGCAGGGGAGTGGGGCAGGGGAGTGGGGCAGGGGAGTGGGGCAGGGGAGTGGGGCAGGGGTGTGGGGGAGGGGTGTGGGGGACGGGTGTGGGGGACGGGTGTGGGGGAGGGGTGTGGGGGAGGGGAGTGGGGCAGGGGAGTGTGGTAGATTAGGGCACTGAGGAGGTGGAGGTAAGCGGAGTGGAGTAGGGGTGTGGGGCAGTGGAGTGGGGTAGGTTAGTGTGAGAGGGGAATGCGGGAGTGGGGGAGGGTAGTGGGGGAGGGGGGTGGGGTATGGGAGTGGGGGAGGGGAGTGGGGGAGCGGAGTTGGGGAGGGGAGTTGGGGAGGGTAGTTGGGCAGGGTAGTTGGGGGGGAAGTGGAGGAGTGGAGTGGAGGAGGTGTGTGGGGTGAGATAGTGGGGTAGGGGAGTGGATATGGGGAGTAGATATGGGGAGTGGAGATGGGGAGTGGGGGTGCAGAGTGGTGTCAGGGAGTTGGGTAGGGGAGGGCAGTGAGGAGATGGAGGGGAGGGGAGTTGGGGAGGGGAGATGGAAAGGGAAGTGGGGTAGGGGAGTCGGGGAGTGGAGTGGAGTCGGGGAGGGGAGTGGAGTCGGGGAGGGGAGTGGAGTCGGGGAGTGGAGTCGGGGAGTGGAGTTGGGGAGGGGAGTGGAGTCGGTGAGGGGAGTGGAGTGGGATAGGGGAGTGGAGTGGGATAGGGGAGTGGGATAGGGGAATGGGATAGGGGAGTGGGATAGGGGCGTGGGATAGGGGCGTGGGATAGGGGCGTGGGATAGGGGCGTGGGGGAGGGGCGTGGGGGAGGGGCGTGGGGGAGGGGCGTGGGGGAGGGGCGTGGGGGAGGGGCGTGGGGGAGGGGCGTGGGGGAGGGGCGTGGGGGAGGGGAGAGGGGGAGGGGAGAGGGGGAGGGGAGAGGGGGAGGGGAGAGGGGGAGGGGAGAGGGGGAGGGGAGAGGGGGAGGGGAGAGGGGGAGGGGCGTGGGGGAGGGGAGAGGGGGAGGGGCGGGGGGAGGGGCGGGGGGAGGGGAGTTGGGGAGGGGAGTGGGGTGTTGGAGTGGTGGAAGGGAGTGGGGTAGGGGAGTGGGGTAGGGGAGTGGGGTAGGGGAGTGGGGTAGGGGAGTGGGGTAGGGGTGTGGGGTAGGGGTGTGGGGTAGGGGTGTGGGGTAGGGGTGTGGGGTAGGGGTGTGGGGTAGGGGTGTGGGGTAGGGGTGTGGGGTAGGGGTGTGGGGTAGGGGTGTGGGGTAGGGGTGTGGGGTAGGGGTGTGGGGTAGGGGTGTGGGGTAGGGGTGTGGGGTAGGGGTGTGGGGTAGGGGTGTGGGGTAGGGGTGTGGGGTAGGGGTGTGGGGTTGGGGTGTGGGGTTGGGGTGTGGGGTTGGGGTGTGGGGTTGGGGTGTGGGGTTGGGGTGTGGGGTTGGGGTGTGGGGTAGGGGAGTGGGGTAGGGGAGTGGGGTAGGGGAGTGGGGTAGGGGAGTGGGGTAGGGGAGTGGGTTTAGGGGAGTGGGTTTAGGGGAGTGGGTTTAGGGGAGTGGGTTTAGGGGAGTGGGTTTAGGGGAGTGGGTTTAGGGGAGTGGGTTTAGGGGAGTGGGGGATTGGATTGAGGTACGGCAGTGGGGAAGGGGAGTGGGGTGGTGGAGGGCAGTGATGAGGTGGAATGAAGGGGAGTGGCCTAGGGAGTGGGGGAGGGCAGTGCCGTAGGGCAGTTGGGGAGGGCAGTGCCGTAGGGGAGTTGGGGAGGGGAGGGCAGTGAGGAGGAGAAGGGGTGTAGGGGAGGTGAGTGGGGGAGGGAAGTGAGTTAGGGGAGTGGGGTAGGGGAGTGGGATGTAGAGTGGGATAGCGGTGTGGAGTCGGGGTGCGCAGTGAGGATGTGGAGGGAAGGGAAGAGGGGGAGTGGAGTGGTGGAGGTGTGTGATTTAGGGGAGTTGGGTAGGGGAGTTGGGTAGTGGAGTGCAGTGAGGAGGTGGAGGGAAGGGGAGAGAGGGAGGGGAGTGGGTGAGGTAAGTGGGGTAGGGGTGTTGGGTACTGGAGTGCAGTGAGAAGGTGGAGAGTATGTGAGTGGGGCAGGGGAGTGGGGGAGGGGAGTGGGGCAGGGGAGTGGGGGAGGGGAGTGGGGCAGGGGAGTGTGGTAGAGTAGGGCACTGAGGAGGTGGAAGTAAGCGGAGTGGGGTAGTGAAGTGGGGGAGGGGAGTGGGGCAGGGGAGTGTGGTAGATTAGGGCACTGAGGAGGTGGAGGTAAGCGGAGTGGAGTAGGGGTGTGAGGCAGTGGAGTGGGGTAGGTTAGTGTGAGAGGGGAATGCAGGAGTGGGGGAGGGGAGTGGGGGAGGGGAGTGGGGGAGGGGAGTGGGGGAGGGGAGTGGGGGAGGGGAGTGGGGGAGGGGAGTGGGGGAGGGGAGTTGGGCAGGGTAGTTGGGGGGGAAGTGGAGGAGTGGAGTGGAGGAGGTGTGTGGGGTGGGGTAGTGGGGTAGGGGAGTGGATATGGGGAGTAGAGATGGGGAGTGGAGATGGGGAGTGGGGGTGCAGAGTGGTGTCAGGGAGTTGGGTAGGGGAGGGCAGTGAGGAGATGGAGGGGAGGGGAGTTGGGGAGGGGAGATGGAAAGGGAAGTGGGGTAGGGGAGTCGGGGAGGGGAGTGGAGTCGGGGAGGGGAGTGGAGTGGGATAGGGGAGTGGGATAGGGGTGGGATAGGGGAGTGGGATGGGGGAGTGGGATAGGGGAGTGGGATAGGGGCGTGGGATAGGGGCGTGGGATAGGGGCGTGGGGGAGGGGCGTGGGGGAGGGGCGTGGGGGAGGGGCGTGGGGGAGGGGCGTGGGGGAGGGGCGTGGGGGAGGGGCGGGGGGAGTTGGGGAGGGGTGTTGGGGAGGGGAGTGGGGTGTTGGAGTGGTGGAAGGGAGTGGGGTAGGGGAATGGGGTAGGGGAGTGGGGTAGGAGTGTGGGGTAGGGGTGTGGGGTTGGGGTGTGGGGTTGGGGTGTGGGGTTGGGGTGTGGGGTTGGGGTGTGGGGTTGGGGTGTGGGGTTGGGGTGTGGGGTTGGGGTGTGGGGTTGGGGTGTGGGGTTGGGGTGTGGGGTAGGGGAGTGGGGTAGGGGAGTGGGTTTAGGGGAGTGGGTTTAGGGGAGTGGGTTTAGGGGAGTGGGTTTAGGGGAGTGGGTTTAGGGGAGTGGGTTTAGGGGAGTGGGGGATTGGATTGAGGTATGGCAGTGGGGAAGGGGAGTGGGGTGGTGGAGGGCAGTGATGAGGTGGAATGAAGGGGAGTGGCCTAGGGAGTGGGGGAGGGCAGTGCCGTAGGGGAGTTGGGGAGGGCAGTGCCGTAGGGGAGTTGGGGAGGGGAGGGCAGTGAGGAGGAGAAGGGGTGTAGGGGAGGTGAGTGGGGGAGGGAAGTGAGTTAGGGGAGTGGGGTAGGGGAGTGGGATGTTGAGTAGGATAGCGGTGTGGAGTCGGGGTGCGCAGTGAGGATGTGGAGGGAAGGGAAGAGGGGGAGTGGAGTGGTGGAGGTGTGTGATTTAGGCGAGTGGGGCAGGGGAGTGGGGCAGGGGAGTGGGACAGGGGAGTTGGGTAGTGGAGTTGGGTAGTGGAGCGCAGTGAGGAGGTGGAGGGAAGGGGAGAGAGGGAGGGGAGTGGGTGAGGTAAGTGGGGTAGGGGTGTTGGGTACTGGAGTGCAGTGAGAAGGTGGAGAGTACGTGAGTGGGGCAGGGGAGTGGGGGAGGGGAGTGGGGGAGGGGAGTGGGGCAGGGGAGTGGGGCAGGGGAGTGTGGTAGAGTAGGGCACTGAGGAGGTGGAGGTAAGCGGAGTGGGGTAGGGGTATGGGGCATTGGAGTGGGGGAGGGGAGTGGGGCAGGGGAGTGGGGGAGGGGAGTGGGGCAGGGGAGTGTGGCAGATTAGGGCACTGAGGAGGTGGAGGTAAGCGGAGTGGAGTAGGGGTGTGGGGCAGTGGAGTGGGGTAGGTTAGTGTGAGAGGGGAATGTGGGAGTGGGGGAGGGGAGTGGGGGAGGGGAGTGGGGGAGGGGAGTGGGGGAGGGGAGTGGGGGAGGGGAGAGGGGGAGGGGAGTGGGGGAGGGGAGTGGGGGAGGGGAGTGGGGGAGGGGAGTTGGGGGGGAAGTGGAGGAGTGGAGTGGAGGAGGTGTGTGGGGTGGGGTAGTGGGGTAGGGGAGTGGATATGGGGAGTGGAGATGGGGAGTGGAGATGGGGAGTGGAGATGGGGAGTGGAGATGGGGAGTGGAGATGGGGAGTGGGGGTGCAGAGTGGTGTCAGGGAGTTGGGTAGGGGAGGGCAGTGAGGAGATGGAGGGGAGGGGAGTTGGGGAGGGGAGATGGAAAGGGAAGTGGGGTAGGGGAGTCGGGGAGGGGAGTGGAGTCGGGGAGGGGAGTGGAGTGGGATAGGGGAGTGGAGTGGGATAGGGGAGTGGGATAGGGGAGTGGGATAGGGGTGGGATAGGGGAGTGGGATAGGTCATTGGGATAGGGGAGTGGGACAGGGGAGTGGGATAAGGGAGTGGGGGAGGGGCGTGGGGGAGGGGCGTGGGGGAGGGGCGTGGGGGAGGGGCGTGGGGGAGGGGAGAGGGGGAGGGGAGAGGTGGAGAGCCGTGGGGGAGGGGAGAGTGGGAGGGGTGGGGGGAGGTGAGTTGGGGAGGGGTGTTGGGGAGGGGTGTTGGGGAGGGGTGTTGGGGAGGGGTGTTGGGGGGGGTGTTGGGGAGGGGAGTGGGGTGTTGGAGTGGTGGAAGGGAGTGGGGTAGGGGAATGGTGTAGGGGAGTGGGGTAGGGGTGTGGGGTAGGGGTGTGGGGTAGGGGTGTGGGGTAGGGGTGTGGGGTAGGGGTGTGGGGTTGGGGAGTGGGGTTGGGGAGTGGGGTTGGGGAGTGGGGTTGGGGAGTGGGGTTGGGGTGTGGGGTTGGGGTGTGTGGTAGTTGAGTGGGGTAGGGGAGTGGTGTAGGGGAGTGGGGTAGGGGAGTGGGGTAGGGGAGTGGGGTAGGGGAGTGGGGTAGGGGAGTGGGGTAGGGGAGTGGGATAGGGGAGTGGGATAGGGGAGTGGGATAGGGGAGTGGGGGGTGGAGTGGGGGGTGGAGTGGGGTGGGGAGAGGGGCGGGGGAGAGGGGCGGGGGAGGGGGTGGGGGAGAGGGGCAGGGGAGAGGGGCAGGGGAGAGGGGTAGGTTAGTGTGGGAGGGGAGTGGGGGAGGTGAGTGGGGGAGGGGCGTGGGGGAGGGGGGTGGGGGAGGGGCGGGGGGGAGGGGCGGGGGGGAGGGGCGGGGGGGAGGGGCGGGGGGGAGGAGAGTGAGGTAGGGTTATGGGGGAGGGGATTGAGGTAGTGGAATGGGGGAGGGGAGTGGTGGAGGGGAATGGGTTGGGATAGAGGGTCGGGGAGTGGAGATGGGGAGTGGGGGTACAGATTGGTGTCAGGGAGTTGGATAGGGGAGGGCAGTGAGGAGATGGAGGGGAGGAGAGTTGGGGAGGGGAGTTGGAGAGGGAGGTGGGGTAGGGGAGTCGGGGAGGGGAGTGGGATAGGGGAGTGGGATAGGGGAGTGGGATAGGGGAGTGGGGGAGGGGAGTGGGGGAGGGGAGTGGGGGAGGGGAGTGGGGGAGGGGAGTGGGGGAGGGGAGTGGGGGAGGGGAGTGGGGGAGGGGAGTGGGGGAGGGGAGTGGGGGAGGGGAGTGGGGGAAGGGAGTGGGGGAAGGGAGTGGGGGAAGGGAGTGGGGGAAGGGAGTGGGGGAAGGGAGTGGGGGAAGGGAGTGGGGGAAGGGAGTGGGGGAAGGGAGTGGGGGAGGGGTGAGGGGAGGGGAGTTGGGGAGTTGGAGTGGTGCAAGGGAGCGGGGCAGGGGGCGCGGGGTAGGGGGGCGCGGGGTAGGGGGCGCGGGGTAGGGGGGGCGCGGGGTAGGGGGGGCGCGGGGTAGGGGGGCGCGGGGTAGGGGGGCGCGGGGTAGGGGGGCGCGGGGTAGGGGGGCGGGGTAGGGGGGCGAGGTGGGGGGGACGGGGTAAAGGGGCGGGGTAGGGGGGGTGGGGGTGGGGTGCGGGGGAGGGGAGCGGGGGAGGGGCGTGGGGGAGGGGCGTGGTGGAGGGGAGTGGGGGAGGGGAGTTGGGGCGGGGTGTTGGGGCGGGGAGTGGGGTGTTGGAGTGGTGGAAGGGAGTGGGGTAGGGGAATGGTGTAGTGGAGTGGGGTAGGGGTGTGGGGTAGGGGTGTGGGGTAGGGGTGTGGGGTAGGGGTGTGGGGTAGGGGTGTGGGGTAGGGGTGTGGGGTAGGGGTGTGGGGTAGGGGTGTGGGGTAGGGGTGTGGGGTAGGGGTGTGGGGTTGGGGTGTGGGGTTGGGGTGTGGGGTTGGGGTGTGGGGTTGGGGTGTGGGGTTGGGGTGTGGGGTTGGGGTGTGGGGTTGGGGTGTGGGGTTGGGGTGTGGGGTAGGGGAGTGGGGTAGGGGAGTGGGGTAGGGGAGTGGGGTAGGGGAGTGGGGTAGGGGAGTGGGATAGGGGAGTGGGATAGGAGAGTGGGGGGTGTCGGATGGGGGAGTGGGGGGGGAGTGGGGGGGGAGTGGGGGTGGAGTGGGGGGTGGAGTGGGGGGTGGAGTGGGGGGTGGAGTGGGATGGGGAGAGGGGCGGGGGAGAGGGGCGGGGCAGGGGAGAGGGGAAGGGGAGTGGGGGAGGTGAGTGGGGGAGGTGAGTGGGGGAGGGGGGTGGGGGAGCGGAGTGGGGGAGCGGGGGTGGGGGAGCGGAGTGGGGGAGGGGCGTGGGGGAGGGGCGTGGGGGAGGGGCGTGGGGGAGGGCGTGGGGGAGGGGCGTGGGGGAGGGGCGTGGGGGAGGGGAGTGGGGTTGGGGAGTCGGGGAGGGTAGTAGTGTAGGGGATTGGCGGTGGGGAGTGGGGGAAGGGAGTGGGGATTGTTTGTGATGTAGGGGAGCGGGGGGAGTGGATTGGGGAGGGGAGTTAGCGAGTGGGGTGCGGGAGGGGAGTTGGGGAGGGGAGTTGGGGAGGGGAATGGTGTAGGGGAGTGAGGGAAAGGAGTTGGGGAGGGGAGTTGGGGTAGGGGAGTGAGGGAGGGGTGTTGGGGAGGGGAGTTGGGGAGGGGAGTTGGGGAGGGGAGTTGGGGAGGGGAGTTGGGGAAGGGTGTGGGGGTGGTGAGTTAGGCACTGGAGTGGGGGAGGGGAGAGAGGGAGTGGAGTGGGGGAGGGAGTTGGGGACTGGAGTGGAAGAGGGGAGTGGAGTATGGGAGTTGGTGAGGGAAGTGGGGGAGGAGTGTTGGGGAGGGGAGTGGGGTAGTCGGAGTGGGGTAGTCGAGTGGGGTAGTCGAGTGGGGTAGTCGAGTGGGGTAGTCGAGTGGGGTAGTCGAGTGGGGTAGTCGAGTGGGGTAGTCGAGTGGGGTAGTCGAGTGGGGTGGTCGAGTGGGGGAGGGGAGTTGAGGCAGGGATTGGGGGAGCAGAGTGGTTGAGGGGAGTTGCAGAGAGGAGAGGGGGAGGGGTGTGGGGAAGAGGAATGGGGAGGGCAGTGGGGGGAGTCGGGGAACGTAGTTGCGGAGGGGACTTTGGTAGGGGCATGGGGGATGGGGGTGGGGAAGGGGAGTTGGGGACTGGAGTGGGGAGGGGAGTGGGGGAGTTGATTGCGGACGGGGAGTTGGGGAGGTGAGTGGGGGAGGGGAGTTGGGGACTGGAGTGGGGGAGGGGAGTGGGGTAGGGGAGTGTGGGAGAGGTGTTGAGGAGGGTGTGGGGGAGGGTAGTGGGGTAGGGGAGTGGGGGAGGGGTGTGGCGGTGGGGTGTGAGGGAGGGGTGTGAGGGAGGGGTGTGAGGGAGGGGAGTGAGGGAGGGGAGTGATGGAGGGGAGTGATGGAGGGGAATGGGTAGCGGAAGGGAGGTGGAGAGGAGTCGGTTGGGGAGTGGCGGAGGGGAGTTGGGGAGGGGAGTTGGGGAGGGGAGTTGGGGAGGGGAGTTGGGGAGGGGAGTTGGGGAGGGTAGTAGTGGAGGGGATTGGGGAGTGGCTGAGGGGAGTTGGGGAGGGTAGTAGTGAAGGGTTTTGGGGGTGGGGAGTGGGGTAGGGGAGTGGGGATTGGTTGTGATGTAGGGGAGTGGGGGAGGGGAGTGGGGGAGGGGAGTGGGGGAGGGGAGTGGGGGAGGGGAGTGGGGGAGGGGAGTGGGGGAGGGGAGTGGGGGAGGGGAGTGGGGGAGGGGAGTGGGGGATCGGAGTGTGGTAGCGGAGGGCAGTGATGAGGTGCAGGGAAGCGGAGTGGGGGAGGGGAGGGGAGTTAGGAGATGCAGGGGAGGGGAGGGGAGTGGGTGAGGGGAGTGGGGAAGGGGAGTGAGGGAGGGTAGTTGGGGAGGGGGTGGGGTCGGGGTTTGGGGCAGAGGAGTGGGGGAGGGATGTGAGGGAGGGTAGTGGGGTAGGGTAATGTGGTAGGGGAGTGGGGGAATGGGAGTGGGGGAGGGGAGTTGGGGAGGGGAGTGGAGGAGTGGAGTGGGGTGGAGGTGAGTGGGTTGGGGTAGTGGGGTAGGGGTGTGGAGATGGGGAGTGGAGATGGGGAGTGGAGATGGGGAGTGGAGATGGGGAGTGGAGATGGGGAGTGGAGATGGGGAGTGGAGATGGGGAGTGGGGGTGCAGAGTGGTGTCAGGGAGTTGGGTAGGGGAGGGCAGTGAGGAGATGGAGGGGAGTGGAGTCGGGGAGGGGAGTGGAGTCGGGGAGGGGAGTCGGGGAGGGGAGTGGAGTGGGATAGGGGAGTGGGATAGGAGAGTGGGGGAGGGGAGCGGGGGAGGGGAGCGGGGGAGGGGAGCGGGGGAGGGGAGCGGGGGAGGGGAGCGGGGGAGGGGAGCGGGGGAGGGGAGCGGGGGAGGGGAGCGGGGGAGGGGAGCGGGGGAGGGGAGCGGGGGAGGGGAGCGGAGGAGGGGAGCGGGGGAGGGGAGCGGGGGAGGGGAGCGGGGGAGGGGAGCGGGGGAGGGGAGCGGGGGAGGGGAGCGGGTGAGGGGAGCGGGTGAGGGGAGCGGGTGAGGGTGAGGGGGAGGGGTGAGGGGGAGGGGTGAGGGGGAGGGGTGAGGGGGAGGGGAGTTGGGGAGGTGATTTGGGGAGGTGAGGTGGGGATGTGAGTGGGGTGTTGGTATGGTGGAAGGGAGTGGGGTATGGGAATGGTGTAGGGGAGTGGGGTTGGGGTTGGGGAGTCGTGCTGGGGAGTGGTGCTGGGGAGTGGTGCTGGGGAGTGGTGCTGGGGAGTGGGGTAGGGGAGTGGGATAGGGGAGTGGGGGGAGTGGGGGGTGGAGTGGGGCGGGGGAGAGGGGCGGGGGAGTGTGGGGGAGGGGAGTGGGGGAGGGGAGTGGGGGAGGGGAGTGGGGGAGGGGAGTGGGGGAGGGGAGTGGGGGAGGGGAGTGAGAGAGGGGAATGGGTAGCGGAGGGGGAGCGGGAGAGGAGTGGGTTGGGGAGTGGCGGAGGGGAGTTGGGGAGGGGATTGGGGAGTGGCTGAGGGGAGTTGGGGAGGGTAGTAGTGAAGGGATTTGGGGGTGCGGAGTGGGGTAGGGGAGTGGGGATTGGTTGTGATGTAGGGGAGTGGGGGAGGGGAGTGGGGGAGGGGAGTGGGGGAGGGCAGTGGGGGAGGGGAGTGGGGGAGGGGAGTGGGGGAGGGGAGTGGGGGAGGGGAGTGGGGGATCGGAGTGTGATAGCGGAGGGCAGTGAGGAGGTGCAGGGAAGCGAAGTGGGGGAGGGGAGGGGAGTGAGGAGATGCAGTGGAGGGGAGGGGAGTGGGGGAGGGGAGTGGGGAAGGGGAATGAGGGAGGGTAGTTGGGGAGGGGGTGGGGTCGGGGAGTGGGGTCGGGATGTGAGGGAGGGATGTGAGGGAGGGATGTGAGGGAGGGATGTGAGGGAGGGATGTGAGGGAGGGATGTGAGGGAGGAATGTGAGGGAGGAATGTGAGGGAGGAATGTGAGGGAGGGGAGTGGGGCAGGGGAGTGGGGTAGGGGAGTGGGGTCAGGGTGGGCAGTGAAGAGGTGCTGGGAAGCGGAGAGGTGGACGGGAGTGGGGGGGAGGTGAGTGGGGGAGGGGTGGGGTATGGGAGTGGGGTAGGGGAATGGGGAAGGGGAATGGGATAGTGGAGATGGGGCGGGGAGTGAGTTAGGGGAGTGGGGTAGGGGTGCGCAGTGAGGAGGTGGCGGGAAGAGGAGTGGGGGAGGGGTGTGGGGTAGGGGAATGGTGTCGGGGATTGGGGTGGGGTAGGGAGTGCGGTAGGTGAGAGGGAGAGGGTAGTGGGGGATGGGAGTGTGGTAGCGGTGGGCAGTGAGGAGGTGCAGGGAAGCGAAGTGGGGTAAGGAAGGGGAGTGGGGAGCGGGGGAGGGGAGTGATGCAGCACAGTGGGGGAGGGGAGTGATGCAGCACAGTGTGGGAGGGGTGTGGGGTAGGGGATTGAGGGAGAGGAGTGCAGTGAGGAGGTGGAGGGAAGGGAAATGGGGAGTTGTGAGCAGGAGTGGGGACTGAGAGTGGGGACGGGGAGTGGGGACGCTGAGTGGGGACGCTGAGTGGGGACGCTGAGTGGGGACGCTGAGTGGGGACGCTGAGTGGGGACGCTGAGTGGGGACGCTGAGTGGGGACGCTGAGTGGGGACGCTGAGTGGGGACGCTGAGTGGGGACGCTGAGTGGGGACGCTGAGTGGGGACGCGGAGTGGGGACGCGGAGTGGGGACGCGGAGTGGGGACGCGGAGTGGGGACGCGGAGTGGGGAGGGGGAGTGGGGAGGGGGAGTGGGGAGGGGGAGTGGGGAGGGGGAGTGGGGAGGGGGAGTGGGGAGGGGGAGTGGGGAGGGGGAGTGGGGAGGGGGAGTGGGGAGGGGGAGTGGGGAGGGGGAGTGGGGAGGGGGAGTGGGGAGGGGGAGTGGGGAGGGGGAGTGGGGAGGGGGAGTGGGGAGGGGGAGTGGGGAGGGGGAGTGGGGACGCTGAGTGGGGACGCTGAGTGGGGACGCTGAGTGGGGACGCTGAGTGGGGAGGGGGAGTGGGGAGGGGGAGTGGGGAGGGGGAGTGGGGAGGGGGAGTGGGGAGGGGGAGTGGGGAGGGGGAGTGAGGGAGGGGGAGTGAGGGAGGGTAGTTGGGGAGGGTAGTTGGGGAGGGTAGTTGGGGAGGGGGTGGTGTCGGGGTTTGGGGTAGGGGAGTGGGGGAGGGATGTGAGGGAGGGATGTGAGGGAGGGATGTGAGGGAGGAATGTGAGGGAGGAATGTGAGGGAGGAATGTGAGGGAGGAATGTGAGGGAGGAATGTGAGGGAGGAATGTGAGGGAGGAATGTGAGGGAGGAATGTGAGGGAGGAATGTGAGGGAGGAATGTGAGGGAGGAATGTGAGGGAGGAATGTGAGGGAGGAATGTGAGGGAGGAATGTGAGGGAGGAATGTGAGGGAGGAATGTGAGGGAGGAATGTGAGGGAGGAATGTGAGGGAGGAATGTGAGGGAGGAATGTGAGGGAGGAATGTGAGGGAGGAATGTGAGGGAGGGGAGTGGGGCAGGGGAGTGGGGCAGGGGAGTGGGGCAGGGGAGTGGGGCAGGGGAGTGGGGCAGGGGAGTGGGGCAGGGGAGTGGGGCAGGGGAGTGGGGCAGGGGAGTGGGGCAGGGGAGTGGGGCAGGGGAGTGGGGCAGGGGAGTGGGGCAGGGGAGTGGGGCAGGGGAGTGGGGCAGGGGAGTGGGGCAGGGGAGTGGGGCAGGGGTGTGGGGCAGGGGTGTGGGGCAGGGGAGTGGGGCAGGGGAGTGGGGCAGGGGAGTGGGGCAGGGGAGTGGTGCAGGGGAGTGGGGCAGGGGAGTGGGGCAGGGGAGTGGGGCAGGGGAGTGGGGCAGGGGAGTGGGGCAGGGGAGTGGGGCAGGGGAGTGGGACAGGGGAGTGGGACAGGGGAGTGGGACAGGGGAGTGGGACAGGGGAGTGGGACAGGGGAGTGGGACAGGGGAGTGGGACAGGGGAGTGGGACAGGGGAGTGGGACAGGGGAGTGGGGAAGGGGAGTGGGGAAGGGGAGTGGGGAAGGGGAGTGGGGAAGGGGAGTGGGGAAGGGGAGTGGGGAAGGGGAGTGTGGTCAGGGTGGGCAGTGAAGAGGTGCTGGGAAGCGGAGAGGTGGACGGGAGTGGGGGGTAGGTGAGTGGGGGAGGGGTGGGTTATGGGAGTGGGGTAGTGGAATGGGGAAGGGGAATGGGGTAGTGGAGATGGGTCAGGGAGTGGGGTAGTGTTGCGCAGTGAGGAGGTGGTGGGAAGGGGAGTGGGGGAGGGGTGTGGGGTAGGAGAGTAGGGAGCGGAGTGGGGAAGGGGAATGGTGTCGGGGATTGGTGTGCGGTAGGGAGTGCGGTAGGTGAGAGGGAGAGGGTAGTGGGGGATGGGAGTGTGGTAGCGGAGGGCAGTGAGGAGGTGCAGGGAAGCGGAGTGGGGTAAGGAAGCGGAGTGGGGAGTGGGGGAGGGGAGTGATGCAGCACAGTGGGGGAGGGATGTGTGGCAGGGGATTGAGGGAGGGGAGTGCAGTGAGGAGGTGGAGGGAAGGGAAATGGGGAGTGGTGAGCGGGAGTGGGGACGCTGAGTGGGGACTGAGAGTGGGGACTGAGAGTGGGGACTGAGAGTGTGGACGCTGAGTGGGGACGCCGAGTGGGGACGCCGAGTGGGGACGCCGAGTGGGGACGCCGAGTGGGGACGCCGAGTGGGGACGCCGAGTGGGGACGCCGAGTGGGGACGCCGAGTGGGGACGCCGAGTGGGGACGCCGAGTGGGGACACCGAGTGGGGACACCGAGTGGGGACACCGAGTGGGGACACCGAGTGGGGACACCGAGTGGGGACGGGGAGTGGGGACGGGGGGTGGGGACGGGGGGTGGGGACGGAGGGTGGGGACGGGGGGTGGGGACGGGGGGTGGGGACGGGGGGTGGGGACGGGGAGTGGGGACGGGGAGTGGGGACGGGGAGAGGGGACGGGGAGTGGGGACGGGGAGAGGGGACGGGGAGAGGGGACGGGGAGAGGGGACGGGGAGAGGGGACGGGGAGAGGGGACGGGGAGAGGGGACGGGGAGAGGGGACGGGGAGAGGGGACGGGGAGAGGGGACGGGGAGAGGGGACGGGGAGAGGGGACGTTGAAAGGGGACGTTGAAAGGGGACGTTGAAAGGGGACGTTGAGTGGGGACGTTGAGTGGGGACGTTGAGTGGGGACGTTGAGTGGGGACGTTGAGTGGGGACGTTGAGTGGGGACGTTGAGTGGGGACGTTGAGTGGGGACGTTGAGTGGGGACGTTGAGTGGGGACGTTGAGTGGGGACGTTGAGTGGGGACGTTGAGTGGGGTCGTTGAGTGGGGTCGGGGAGTGGGGACGGGGAGTGGGGACGGGGAGTGGGGACGGGGAGTGGGGACGGGGAGTGGGGACGGGGAGTGGGGACGGGGAGTGGGGACGGGGAGTGGGGAGCGGGGACGGTGAGCGGGGACGGTGAGCGGGGACGGTGAGCGGGGACGGGGAGCGAGGACGGGGAGCGGGGACGGGGACCGGGGACGGGGAGCTGGGACGGGGAGCTGGGACGGGGAGCTGGGAGCGTGGACGGGGAGCGGGGACGGTAAGCGGGGACGGAGAGCGGGGACGGGGAGCGGGGTCGGGGAGCGGGGACGGGGAGCAAGGACGGGGAGCGGGGACGGGGAGCGGGGACGGGGTGCGGGGACGGGGATCGGGGACGGAGAGCCAGGACGGGGAGCCAGGACGGAGAGCCAGGACAGGGAGCGGGGTCGGTGAGCGGCGACGGTGAGCGGCGACGGTGAGCGGCGACGGTGAGCGGGGACGGTGAGCGGGGACGGGGAGCGGGGACGGTGAGCGGGGACGGTGAGCGGGGACGGGGAGTGGGGACGGGGAGTGGCTACATTGAGTGGGGACGGGGAGTGCGGACGGGGAGAGGGGACGGGGAGTGCGGCCGGGGAGTGCGGACGGGGAGAGGGGACGGGGAGAGGGGACGGGGAGAGGGGACGGGGAGAGGGGACGGGGAGAGGGGACGGGGAGAGGGGACGGGGAGAGGGGACGGGGAGAGGGGACGGGGAGAGGGGACGCCGAGAGGGGACGGGGAGAGGGGACGCCGAGAGGGGACGCCGAGAGGGGACGCCGAGAGGGGACGCCGAGAGGGGACGCCGAGAGGGGACGCCGAGAGGGGACGCCGAGAGGGGACGCCGAGAGGGGACGCCGAGAGGGGACGCCGAGAGGGGACGCCGAGAGGGGACGCCGAGAGGGGACGCCGAGAGGGGACGCCGAGAGGGGACGCCGAGTGGGGACGCCGAGTGGGGACGGTGAGTGGGGACGGTGAGTGGGGACGGTGAGTGGGGACGGGGAGTGGCTACATTGAGTGGGGACGGGGAGTGCGGACGGGGAGTGCGGACGGGGAGAGGGGACGCCGAGAGGGGACGCCGAGAGGGGACGCCGAGAGGGGACGCCGAGAGGGGACGCCGAGAGGGGACGCCGAGTGGGGACGGTGAGTGGGGACGGTGAGTGGGGAGGGGGAGTGGGGAGGGGGAGTGGGGAGGGGGAGTGGGGAGGGGGAGTGGGGAGGGGGAGTGGGGAGGGGGAGTGGGGACGTTGAGTGGGGACGGGGAGTGGGGAGGGGTAGTGGGGAGGGGTAGTGGGGAGGGGTAGTGGGGAGGGGGAGTGGGGAGGGGGAGTGGGGAGGGGGAGTGGGGAGGGGGAGTGGGGAGGGGGAGTGGGGACGGGGAGTTAGGACGGGGAGTTAGGACGGGGAGTTAGGACGGGGAGTTAGGACGGGGAGTGGGGAGTGGGGACGGGGAGTGGGGAGTGGGGACGGGGAGTGGGGACGGGGAGTGGGGAGTGGGGAGTGGGGATGGGGAGTGAGGAGTGGGAGTGGGGAGGGGGAGTGGGGAGGGGGAGTGGGGAGGGGGAGTGGGGAGGGGGAGTGGGGAGGGGGAGTGGGGAAGGGGAGTGAGGGAGGGTAGTTGGGGAGGGTAGTTGGGGAGGGTAGTTGGGGAGGGTAGTTGGGGAGGGGGTGGTGTCGGGGTTTGGGGTAGGGGAGTGGGGGAGGGATGTGAGGGAGGGATGTGAGGGAGGGATGTGAGGGAGAAATGTGAGGGAGAAATGTGAGGGAGGAATGTGAGGGAGGAATGTGAGGGAGGAATGTGAGGGAGGAATGTGAGGGAGGAATGTGAGGGAGGAATGTGAGGGAGGAATGTGAGGGAGGAATGTGAGGGAGGAATGTGAGGGAGGAATGTGAGGGAGGAATGTGAGGGAGGAATGTGAGGGAGGAATGTGAGGGAGGAATGTGAGGGAGGAATGTGAGGGAGGAATGTGAGGGAGGAATGTGAGGGAGGAATGTGAGGGAGGAATGTGAGGGAGGAATGTGAGGGAGGAATGTGAGGGAGGAATGTGAGGGAGGAATGTGAGGGAGGAATGTGAGGGAGGAATGTGAGGGAGGAATGTGAGGGAGGAATGTGAGGGAGGAATGTGAGGGAGGAATGTGAGGGAGGAATGTGAGGGAGGGGAGTGGGGCAGGGGAGTGGGGCAGGGGAGTGGGGCAGGGGAGTGGGGCAGGGGAGTGGGGCAGGGGAGTGGGGCAGGGGAGTGGGGCAGGGGAGTGGGGCAGGGGAGTGGGGCAGGGGAGTGGGGCAGGGGAGTGGGGCAGGGGAGTGGGGCAGGGGAGTGGGGCAGGGGAGTGGGGCAGGGGAGTGGGGCAGGGGAGTGGGGCAGGGGAGTGGGGCAGGGGAGTGGGGCAGGGGAGTGGGGCAGGGGAGTGGGGCAGGGGAGTGGGGCAGGGGAGTGGGGCAGGGGAGTGGGGCAGGGGAGTGGGGCAGGGGAGTGGGGCAGGGGAGTGGGGCAGGGGAGTGGGGCAGGGGAGTGGGGCAGGGGAGTGGGGCAGGGGAGTGGGGCAGGGGAGTGGGGCAGGGGAGTGGGGCAGGGGAGTGGGGCAGGGGAGTGGGGCAGGGGAGTGGGGCAGGGGAGTGGGGCAGGGGAGTGGGGCAGGGGAGTGGGGCAGGGGTGTGGGGCAGGGGTGTGGGGCAGGGGAGTGGGGCAGGGGAGTGGGGCAGGGGAGTGGGGCAGGGGAGTGGGGCAGGGGAGTGGGGCAGGGGAGTGGGGCAGGGGAGTGGGGCAGGGGAGTGGGGCAGGGGAGTGGGGCAGGGGAGTGGGGCAGGGGAGTGGGGCAGGGGAGTGGGGCAGGGGAGTGGGGCAGGGGAGTGGGGCAGGGGAGTGGGGCAGGGGAGTGGGGCAGGGGAGTGGGACAGGGGAGTGGGACAGGGGAGTGGGACAGGGGAGTGGGACAGGGGAGTGGGACAGGGGAGTGGGACAGGGGAGTGGGACAGGGGAGTGGGGAAGGGGAGTGGGGAAGGGGAGTGGGGAAGGGGAGTGGGGAAGGGGAGTGGGGAAGGGGAGTGGGGAAGGGGAGTGTGGTCAGGGTGGGCAGTGAAGAGGTGCTGGGAAGCGGAGAGGTGGACGGGAGTGGGGGGTAGGTGAGTGGGGGAGGGGTGGGTTATGGGAGTGGGGTAGTGGAATGGGGAAGGGGAATGGGGTAGTGGAGATGGGTCAGGGAGTGGGGTAGTGTTGCGCAGTGAGGAGGTGGTGGGAAGGGGAGTGGGGGAGGGGTGTGGGGTAGGAGAGTAGGGAGCGGAGTGGGGAAGGGGAATGGTGTCGGGGATTGGTGTGCGGTAGGGAGTGCGGTAGGTGAGAGGGAGAGGGTAGTGGGGGATGGGAGTGTGGTAGCGGAGGGCAGTGAGGAGGTGCAGGGAAGCGGAGTGGGGTAAGGAAGCGGAGTGGGGAGTGGGGGAGGGGAGTGATGCAGCACAGTGGGGGAGGGATGTGTGGCAGGGGATTGAGGGAGGGGAGTGCAGTGAGGAGGTGGAGGGAAGGGAAATGGGGAGTGGTGAGCGGGAGTGGGGACGCTGAGTGGGGACGCTGAGTGGGGACTGAGAGTGGGGACTGAGAGTGGGGACTGAGAGTGGGGACTGAGAGTGGGGACGCCGAGTGGGGACGCCGAGTGGGGACGCCGAGTGGGGACGCCGAGTGGGGACGCCGAGTGGGGACGCCGAGTGGGGACGCCGAGTGGGGACGCCGAGTGGGGACGCCGAGTGGGGACGCCGAGTGGGGACGCCGAGTGGGGACGCCGAGTGGGGACGCCGAGTGGGGACGCCGAGTGGGGACGCCGAGTGGGGACGCCGAGTGGGGACGCCGAGTGGGGACGCCGAGTGGGGACGGGGAGTGGGGACGGGGGGTGGGGACGGGGGGTGGGGACGGGGGGTGGGGACGGGGGGTGGGGACGGGGGGTGGGGACGGGGGGTGGGGACGGGGGGTGGGGACGGGGAGTGGGGACGGGGAGTGGGGACGGGGAGTGGGGACGGGGAGAGGGGACGGGGAGAGGGGACGGGGAGAGGGGACGGGGAGAGGGGACGGGGAGAGGGGACGGGGAGAGGGGACGGGGAGAGGGGACGGGGAGAGGGGACGGGGAGAGGGGACGGGGAGAGGGGACGTTGAAAGGGGACGTTGAAAGGGGACGTTGAAAGGGGACGTTGAAAGGGGACGTTGAAAGGGGACGTTGAAAGGGGACGTTGAGTGGGGACGTTGAGTGGGGACGTTGAGTGGGGACGTTGAGTGGGGACGTTGAGTGGGGACGTTGAGTGGGGACGTTGAGTGGGGACGTTGAGTGGGGACGTTGAGTGGGGACGTTGAGTGGGGACGTTGAGTGGGGACGTTGAGTGGGGACGTTGAGTGGGGACGTTGAGTGGGGACGTTGAGTGGGGACGTTGAGTGGGGACGTTGAGTGGGGACGTTGAGTGGGGACGTTGAGTGGGGACGTTGAGTGGGGACGTTGAGTGGGGTCGTTGAGTGGGGTCGTTGAGTGGGGTCGTTGAGTGGGGTCGGGGAGTGGGGACGGGGAGTGGGGACGGGGAGTGGGGACGGGGAGTGGGGACGGGGAGTGGGGACGGGGAGTGGGGACGGGGAGTGGGGAGCGGGGACGGTGAGCGGGGACGGTGAGCGGGGACGGTGAGCGGGGACGGAGAGCGGGGACGGGGAGCGGGGACGGGGACCGGGGACGGGGAGCTGGGACGGGGAGCTGGGACGGGGAGCTGGGAGCGTGGACGGGGAGCGGGGACGGTAAGCGGGGACGGAGAGCGGGGACGGGGAGCGGGGTCGGGGAGCGGGGACGGGGAGCAAGGACGGGGAGCGGGGACGGGGAGCGGGGACGGGGTGCGGGGACGGGGATCGGGGACGGAGAGCCAGGACGGGGAGCCAGGACGGAGAGCCAGGACAGGGAGCGGGGTCGGTGAGCGGCGACGGTGAGCGGCGACGGTGAGCGGCGACGGTGAGCGGGGACGGTGAGCGGGGACGGTGAGCGGGGACGGGGAGTGGGGACGGGGAGTGGCTACATTGAGTGGGGACGGGGAGTGCGGACGGGGAGAGGGGACGGGGAGTGCGGACGGGGAGTGCGGACGGGGAGAGGGGACGGGGAGAGGGGACGGGGAGAGGGGACGGGGAGAGGGGACGGGGAGAGGGGACGGGGAGAGGGGACGGGGAGAGGGGACGGGGAGCTGGGAGCGTGGACGGGGAGCGGGGACGGAGAGCGGGGACGGGGAGCGGGGACGGGGAGCAAGGACGGGGAGCGGGGACGGGGAGCGGGGACGGGGTGCGGGGACGGGGATCGGGGACGGAGAGCCAGGACGGGGAGCCAGGACGGAGAGCCAGGACAGGGAGCGGGGTCGGTGAGCGGCGACGGTGAGCGGCGACGGTGAGCGGCGACGGTGAGCGGCGACGGTGAGCGGGGACGGTGAGCGGGGACGGGGAGTGGCTACATTGAGTGGGGACGGGGAGTGCGGACGGGGAGAGGGGACGGGGAGTGCGGACGGGGAGTGCGGACGGGGAGAGGGGACGGGGAGAGGGGACGGGGAGAGGGGACGGGGAGAGGGGACGGGGAGAGGGGACGGGGAGAGGGGACGGGGAGAGGGGACGGGGAGAGGGGACGGGGAGAGGGGACGGGGAGAGGGGACGGGGAGAGGGGACGGGGAGAGGGGACGGGGAGAGGGGACGGGGAGAGGGGACGGGGAGAGGGGACGGGGAGAGGGGACGCCGAGAGGGGACGCCGAGAGGGGACGCCGAGAGGGGACGCCGAGAGGGGACGCCGAGAGGGGACGCCGAGAGGGGACGCCGAGAGGGGACGCCGAGAGGGGACGCCGAGAGGGGACGCCGAGAGGGGACGCCGAGTGGGGACGGTGAGTGGGGACGGTGAGTGGGGACGGTGAGTGGGGACGGGGAGTGGCTACATTGAGTGGGGACGGGGAGTGCGGACGGGGAGAGGGGACGGGGAGAGGGGACGCCGAGAGGGGACGCCGAGAGGGGACGCCGAGAGGGGACGCCGAGAGGGGACGCCGAGAGGGGACGCCGAGAGGGGACGCCGAGAGGGGACGCCGAGAGGGGACGCCGAGAGGGGACGCCGAGAGGGGACGCCGAGTGGGGACGGTGAGTGGGGACGGGGAGTGGGGAGGGGGAGTGGGGAGGGGGAGTGGGGAGGGGGAGTGGGGAGGGGGAGTGGGGAGGGGGAGTGGGGAGGGGGAGTGGGGACGTTGAGTGGGGACGGGGAGTGGGGAGGGGTAGTGGGGAGGGGTAGTGGGGAGGGGTAGTGGGGAGGGGTAGTGGGGAGGGGTAGTGGGGAGGGGTAGTGGGGAGGGGGAGTGGGGAGGGGGAGTGGGGAGGGGGAGGGGGAGTGGGGACGGGGAGTTAGGACGGGGAGTTAGGACGGGGAGTTAGGACGGGGAGTTAGGACGGGGAGTGGGGACGGGGAGTGGGGAGTGGGGAGTGGGGATGGGGAGTGAGGAGTGGGAGTGGGGACGGGGAGTGGGGAGTCGGGACGGGGAGTGAGGAGTGGCGACGGGGAGTGGGGACGGGGAGAGGGGAGTGGGGACGGGGAGTGGCTACATTGAGTGGGGACGGGGAGTGGGGACGGGGAGTGGGGACGGGGAGTGGGGACGGGGAGTGGGGACGGGGAGTGGGGACGGGGAGTGGGGACGGGGAGTGGGGACGGGGAGTGGGGACGGGGAGTGGGGACGGGGAGTGGGGACGGGGAGTGGGGACGGGGAGTGGGGACGGGGAGTGGGGACGGGGAGAGGGGACGGGGAGAGGGGACGGGGAGAGGGGACGGGGAGAGGGGACGGGGAGAGGGGACGGGGAGAGGGGACGGGGAGAGGGGACGGGGAGAGGGGACGGGGAGAGGGGACGGGGAGAGGGGACGGGGAGAGGGGACGGGGAGAGGGGACGGGGAGAGGGGACGGGGAGAGGGGACGGGGAGAGGGGACGGGGAGAGGGGACGGGGAGAGGGGACGGGGAGAGGGGACGGGGAGAGGGGACGGGGAGAGGGGACGTTGAAAGGGGACGTTGAAAGGGGACGTTGAAAGGGGACGTTGAAAGGGGACGTTGAAAGGGGACGTTGAAAGGGGACGTTGAGTGGGGACGTTGAGTGGGGACGTTGAGTGGGGACGTTGAGTGGGGACGTTGAGTGGGGACGTTGAGTGGGGACGTTGAGTGGGGACGTTGAGTGGGGACGTTGAGTGGGGACGTTGAGTGGGGACGTTGAGTGGGGACGTTGAGTGGGGTCGTTGAGTGGGGTCGGGGAGTGGGGACGGGGAGTGGGGACGGGGAGTGGGGACGGGGAGTGGGGACGGGGAGTGGGGACGGGGAGTGGGGACGGGGAGTGGGGACGGGGAGTGGGGACGGGGAGTGGGGACGGGGAGTGGGGACGGGGAGTGGGGACGGGGAGTGGGGACGGGGAGTGGGGAGCGGGGAGTGGGGAGCGGGGACGGTGAGCGGGGACGGTGAGCGGGGACGGAGAGCGAGGACGGGGAGCAAGGACGGGGAGCGAGGTCGGGGAGCGGGGACGGGGAGCGGGGACGGGGACCGGGGAGCGTGGACGGGGAGCGGGGACGGTGAGCGGGGACGGTGGGCGGGGACGGAGAGCGAGGACGGGGAGCGGGGACGGGGAGCAAGGACGGGGAGCGGAGTCGGGAGCGGGGACGGGTAGCGGGGATGGGGAGCGGGGACGGGGTGCGGGGACGGGGAACGGGGACGGAGAGCCAGGACGGGGAGCCAGGACGGAGAGCCAGGACAGGGAAAGGGGTCGGGGAGCGGGGATGGGGAGCGGGGACGGGGAGCGGGGACGGGGAGCGGGGACGGGGAGCGGGGACGGGGAGCGGGGACGGGGAGCGGGGACGGGGAGCGGGGACGATGAGCGGGGACGGAGAGCAAGGACGGGGAGCGGGGACGGGGAGCGGGGACGGGGAGCGGGGACGGGGAGCGGGGACGGGGAGCGGGGACGGGGAGCGGGGACGGGGAGCGGGGACGGGGAGCGGGGACGGGGAGCGGGGACGGGGAGCGGGGTCGGGGAGCGGGGTCGGGGAGCGGGGTCGGGGAGCGGGGTCGGGGAGCGGGGACGGGGAGCGGGGACGGGGAGCGGGGACGGGGAGCGGGGACGGGGAGCGGGGACGGGGAGCGGGGACGGGGAGCGGGGACGGGGAGCGGGGACGGGGAGAGGGGACGGGGAGAGGGGACGGGGAGAGGGGACGGGGAGAGGGGACGGGGAGAGGGGACGGGGAGAGGGGACGGGGAGAGGGGACGGGGAGAGGGGACGGGGAGAGGGGACGGGGAGAGGGGACGGGGAGAGGGGACACCGAGAGGGGACGGGGAGAGGGGATGTTGAGTGGGGACGTTGAGTGGGGACGGTGAGTGGGGAGGGGGAGTGGGGAGGGGGAGTGGGGAGGGGGAGTGGGGACGTTGAGTGGGGACGTTGAGTGGGGACGTTGAGTGGGGACGTTGAGTGGGGACGTTGAGTGGGGACGTTGAGTGGGGAGGGGTAGTGGGGAGGGGTAGTGGGGAGGGGTAGTGGGGAGGGGGAGTGGGGAGGGGGAGTGGGGAGGGGGAGTGGGGAGGGGGAGTGGGGAGGGGGAGTGGGGAGGGGGAGTGGGGAGGGGGAGTGGGGACGGGGAGTTAGGACGGGGAGTTAGGACGGGGAGTGGGGAGTGGGGACGGGGAGTGGGGACGGGGAGTGGGGACGGGGAGTGGGGACGGGGAGTGAGGACGGGGAGTGGGGAGTGGGGACGGGGAGTGAGGAGTGGCGACGGGGAGTGGGGAGTGGGGACGGGGAGAGGGGAGTGGGGACGGGGAGTGGGGACGGGGAGTGGGGACGGGGAGTGGGGACGGGGAGTGGGTAGTGGGGAGTGGGTAGTGGGGAGTGGGGACGGGGAGTGGGGACGGGGAGTGGGGAGTGGGGACGGGGAGTGGGGAGTGGGGACGGGGAATGGGGACTGGGGACGGGGAATGGGGAGTGGGGACGGGGAGTGGGGAGTGGGGACGGGGAGTGGGGAGTGGGGACGGGGAGTGGGGAGTGTGGACGGGGAGTGGGGAGTGTGGACGGGGAGTGGGGAGTGTGGACGGGGAGTGGGGACGGGGAGTGGGGAGTGGGAACGAGGAGTGGGGACTAGGAGTGGCTACATTGAGTGGGGACGGGGAGAGGCTACATTGAGTGCGGACGGTGTGTGGGGACGGGGAGTGGGGACGGGGAGTGGGGACGGGGAGTGGGGACGGGGAGTGGGGACGGGGAGAGGGGACGCGGAGTGGGGACGCAGAGTGGGGACGGTGAGAGGGGACGGGGAGTGGGGACGGGGAGTGGGGACGGGGAGTGGGGACGGGGAGTGGGGACGGGGAGTGGGGACGGGGAGTGGGGACGGGGAGTGGGGACGGGGAGTGGGGACGGGGAGTGGGGACGGGGAGTGGGGACGGGGAGAGGGGACGGGGAGAGGGGACGGGGAGAGGGGACGGGGAGAGGGGACGGGGAGAGGGGACGGGGAGAGGGGACGGGGAGAGGGGACGGTGAGAGGGGACGGTGAGAGGGGACGGTGAGAGGGGATGCAGAGTGGGGACGGTGAGAGGGGATGCAGAGTGGGGACGGAGAGTGGGGACGGAGAGTCGGTACGGTGAGTGGGGACGGGGAGTGGGGACGGGGAGTGGGGACGGGGAGTGGGGACGGGGAGTGGGGACGGGGAGTGGGGACGGGGAGTGGGGACGGGGAGTGGGGACGGTGAGTGGGTGCGCTGAGTGGGGGCGGGTTGAGGGGACGGGGAGTGGGGACGGGGAGTGGGGACGGGGAGTGGATTCGGGGAGTGGATTCGGGGAGTGGATTCGGGGAGTGGATTCGGGGAGTGGATATGGGGAGTGGATACGGGGAGTGGATACGGGGAGTGGATACGGGGAGTGAGGACGGGGAGTGGGGACGGGGAGTGGGGACGGTGAGAGGGGACGGAGAGTGGGGACGGTGAGTGGCGACGGTGAGTGGCGACGGTGAGTGGGGACGGTGAGTGGGGACGGTGAGTGGGGACGGTGAGTGGCGACGGTGAGTGGCGACGGGGAGTGGGGACGGGGAGTGGGGACGGGGAGTGGGGACGGGGAGTGGGGACGGGGAGTGGGGACGGGGAGTGGGGACGGGGAGTGGCTACATGGAGTGGGGACGGGGCGCGGGGACGGGGCGCGGGGACGGGGCGCGGGGACGGGGCGCGGGGACGGGGCGCGGGGACGGGGCGCGGGGACGGGGCGCGGGGACGGGGCGCGGGGACGGGGCGCGGGGACGGGGCGCGGGGACGGGGCGCGGGGACGGGGCGCGGGGACGGGGCGCGGGGACGGGGCGCGGGGACGGGGCGCGGGGACGGGGCGCGGGGACGGGGCGCGGGGACGGGGCGCGGGGACGGGGCGCGGGGACGGGGCGCGGGGACGGGGCGCGGGGACGGGGCGCGGGGACGGGGCGCGGGGACGGGGCACCGGGACGGGGCGCGGGGACGGAGCGCGGGGACGGGGCGCGGGGACGGGGCGCGGGGACGGGGCGCGGGGACGGGGCGCCGGGACGGGGCGCCGGGACGGGGCGCCGGGACGGGGCGCCGGGACGGGGCGCCGGGACGGGGCGCCGGGACGGGGCGCCGGGACGGGGCGCCGGGACGGGGCGCGGGGACGGGGCGCCGGGACGGGGCGCGGGGACGGGGAGCGGGGACGGGGAGCGGGGACGGGGAGTGTATACGGGGAGTGGATACGGGGAGTGGATACGGGGAGTGGGGACGGGGAGTGAGGACGGGGAGTGGGGACGGGGAGTGGGGACGGGGAGTGGGGACGGGGAGTGGGGACGGGGAGTGGGGACGGGGAGTGGGGACGGGGAGTGGGGACGGGGAGTGGGGACGGGGAGAGGGGACGGGACGAGGGGATGGGGAGTGGGGACGGGGAGTGGGGACGGAGAGCGAGGACGGGGAGCGGAGTCGGGAGCGGGGACGGGTAGCGGGGATGGGGAGCGGGGACGGGGTGCGGGGACGGGGAACGGGGATGGAGAGCCAGGACGGGGAGCCAGGACGGACAGCCAGGACAGGGAAAGGGGTCGGGGAGCGGGGACGGGGAGCGGGGACGGGGAGCGGGGACGGGGAGCGGGGACGGGGAGCGGGGACGATGAGCGGGGACGGGGAGCGGGGACGGGGAGCGGGGTCGGGGAGCGGGGACGGGGAGCGGGGACGGGGAGCGGGGACGGGGAGCGGGGACGGGGAGCGGGGACGGGGAGCGGGGACGGGGAGCGGGGACGGGGAGCGGGGACGGGGAGCGGGGACGGGGAGCGGGGACGGGGAGTGGGGACGGGGAGCGGGGACGGGGAGCGGGGACGGGGAGCGGGGACGGGGAGCGGGGACGGGGAGCGGGGACGGGGAGCGGGGACGGGGAGCGGGGACGGGGAGCGGGGACGGGGAGCGGGGACGGGGAGCGGGGACGGGGAGCGGGGTCGGGGAGCGGGGTCGGGGAGCGGGGCCGGTGAGCGGGGTCGGGGAGCGGGGACGGGGAGCGGGGACGGGGAGCGGGGACGGGGAGCGGGGACGGGGAGAGGGGACGGGGAGAGGGGACGGGGAGAGGGGACGGGGAGAGGGGACGGGGAGAGGGGACGGGGAGAGGGGACGGGGAGAGGGGACGGGGAGAGGGGACGGGGAGAGGGGACGTTGAGTGGGGACGTTGAGTGGGGACGGTGAGTGGGGAGGGGGAGTGGGGAGGGGGAGTGGGGAGGGGGAGTGGGGAGGGGGAGTGGGGACGTTGAGTGGGGACGGGGAGTGGGGACGGGGAGTGGGGACGGGTAGTGGGGAGGGGTAGTGGGGAGGGGTAGTGGGGAGGGGTAGTGGGGAGGGGTAGTGGGGAGGGGTAGTGGGGAGGGGTAGTGGGGAGGGGTAGTGGGGAGGGGGAGTGGGGAGGGGGAGTGGGGAGGGGGAGTGGGGAGGGGGAGTGGGGAGGGGGAGTGGGGAGTGGGAGTGGGGAGTGGGGACGGGGAGTTAGGACGGGGAGTGGGGAGTGGGGACGGGGAGTGGGGATGGGGAGTGGGGACGGGGAGTGGGGACGGGGAGTGAGGAGTGGGAGTGAGGAGTGGGAGTGGGGACGGGGAGTGGGGAGTGGGGACGGGGAGTGAGGAGTGGCGACGGGGAGTGGGGAGGGGGAGAGGGGAGTGGGGATGGGGAGTGGCTACATTGAGTGGGGACGGGGAGTGGGGACGGGGAGTGGGGACGGGGAGTGGGGACGGGGAGTGGGGACGGGGAGTGGGGACGGGGAGTGGGGACGGGGAGTGGGGACGGGGAGTGGGGACGGGGAGTGGGGACGGGGAGTGGGGACGGGGAGTGGGGACGGGGAGTGGGGACGGGGAGTGGGGACGGGGAGTGGGTAGTGGGGAGTGGGTAGTGGGGAGTGGGGACGGGGTGTGGGGACGGGGAGTGGGGAGTGGGGACGGGGATTGGGGACTGGGGACGGGGAATGGGGAGTGGGGACGGGGAGTGGGGAGTGGGGACGGGGAGTGGGGAGTGTGGACGGGGAGTGGGGAGTGTGGACGGGGAGTGGGGAGTGTGGACGGGGAGTGGGGAGTGTGGACGGGGAGTGGGGAGTGTGGACGGGGAGTGGGGAGTGTGGACGGGGAGTGGGGACGGGGAGTGGGGAGTGGGAACGAGGAGTGGGGACTAGGAGTGGCTACATTGAGTGGGGACGGGGAGAGGCTACATTGAGTGCGGACGGTGTGTGGGGACGGGGAGTGGGGACGGGGAGTGGGGACGGGGAGTGGGGACGGGGAGTGGGGACGGGGAGTGGGGACGGGGAGTGGGGACGGGGAGTGGGGACGGGGAGTGGGGACGGGGAGTGGGGACGGGGAGAGGGGACGCAGAGTGGGGACGCAGAGTGGGGACGGTGAGAGGGGACGCAGAGTGGGGACGGTGAGAGGGGACGGGGAGTGGGGACGGGGAGTGGGGACGGGGAGTGGGGACGGGGAGTGGGGACGGGGAGTGGGGACGGGGAGTGGGGACGGGGAGAGGGGACGGGGAGAGGGGACGGGGAGAGGGGACGGGGAGAGGGGACGGGGAGAGGGGACGGGGAGAGGGGACGGGGAGAGGGGACGGTGAGAGGGGACGGTGAGAGGGGACGGTGAGAGGGGACGGTGAGAGGGGACGGTGAGAGGGGATGCAGAGTGGGGACGGTGAGAGGGGATGCAGAGTGGGGACGGTGAGAGGGGATGCAGAGTGGGGACGGAGAGTGGGGACGGAGAGTCGGTACGGTGAGTGGGGACGGGGTGTGGGGACGGGGAGTGGGGACGGGGAGTGGGGACGGGGAGTGGGGACGGTGAGTGGGGGCGGTGAGTGGGGGCGGTGAGTGGGCGCGGTGAGTGGGGGCGGTGAGTGGGGGCGGGGAGAGGGGACGGGGAGTGGGGACGGGGAGTGGATTCGGGGAGTGGATTCGGGGAGTGGATTCGGGGAGTGGATACGGGGAGTGAGGACGGGGAGTGGATACGGGGAGTGGGGACCGTGAGAGGGGACGGAGAGTGGCGACGGTGAGTGGCGACGGTGAGTGGCGACGGTGAGTGGGGACGGTGAGTGGGGACGGTGAGTGGGGACGGTGAGTGGGGACGGTGAGTGGGGACGGTGAGTGGGGACGGTGAGTGGCGACGGTGAGTGGCGACGGTGAGTGGGGACGGGGAGTGGGGACGGTGAGTGGGGACGGGGAGTGGGGACGGGGAGTGGGGACGGGGAGTGGGGACGGGGAGTGGGGACGGGGAGTGGGGACGGGGAGTGGGGACGGGGAGTGGGGACGGGGAGTGGGGACGGGGAGTGGGGACGGTGAGTGGGGACGGTGAGTGCGGACGGGGAGTGCGGACGGGGAGTGGGGACGGGGAGTGGGGACGGGGAGTGGGGACGGGGAGTGGGGACGGGGAGTGGGGACGGGGAGTGGGGACGGGGAGTGGGGACGTGGAGTGGGGACGGGGAGTGGGGACGGTGAGAGGGGACGGTGAGAGGGGACGGGGAGCGGGGACGGGGAGCGGGTCGGGGAGCGGGGACGGGGAGCGGGGACGGGGAGCGGGAACGAGGAGCGGGAACGAGGAGCGGGAACGAGGAGCAGGGACGGGCAGTGGGGACGGGCAGTGGCTACATTGAGTGGGTACGGGGAGTGGGTACGGGGAGTGGGTAATGTGAGTGGGTACGGGGAGTGGGTACGGGGAGTGGGGAATGTGAGTGGGGAATGTGAGTGGGGAATGTGAGTGGGGAATGTGAGTGGGGAATGTGAGTGGGGAATGTGAGTGGGGAATGTGAGTGGGGAATGTGAGTGGGGAATGTGAGTGGGGAATGTGAGTGGGGAATGTGAGTGGGGAATGTGAGTGGGGAATGTGAGTGGGGAATGTGAGTGGGGAATGTGAGTGGGGAATGTGAGTGGGGAATGTGAGTGGGGAATGTGAGTGGGGAATGTGAGTGGGGAATGTGAGTGGGGAATGTGAGTGGGGAATGTGAGTGGGGAATGTGAGTGGGGAATGTGAGTGGGGAATGTGAGTGGGGAATGTGAGTGGGGAATGTGAGTGGGGAATGTGAGTGGGGAATGTGAGTGGGGAATGTGAGTGGGGAATGTGAGTGGGGAATGTGAGTGGGGAATGTGAGTGGGGACGGTGAGTGGGGAATGTGAGTGGGGAATGTGAGTGGGGACGGGGCGTGGGGACGGGGAGTGGGGACGGGGAGTGGGGACGGGGAGTGGGGACGGGGAGTGGGGACGGGGAGTGGGGACGGGGAGTGGGGACGGGGAGTGGGGACGGGGAGTGGGGACGGGGAGTGGGGACGGGGAGTGGGGAATGTGAGTGGGGAATGTGAGTGGGGAATGTGAGTGGCGACGGGGAGTGGGGACGGGGAGTGGGGACGGGGAGTGGGGACGGGGAGTGGGGACGGGGAGTGGGGACGGGGAGTGGGGACGGGGAGTGGGGACGGGGAGTGGGGACGGGGAGTGGGGACGGGGAGTGGGGACGGGGAGAGGGGACGCAGAGTGGGGACGGTGAGAGGGGACGCAGAGTGGGGACGGTGAGAGGGGACGCGGAGTGGGGACGGGGAGTGGGGACGGGGAGTGGGGACGGGGAGTGGGGACGGGGAGTGGGGACGGGGAGTGGGGACGGGGAGTGGGGACGGGGAGTGGGGACGGGGAGTGGGGACGGGGAGTGGGGACGGGGAGTGGGGACGGGGAGAGGGGACGGGGAGAGGGGACGGGGAGAGGGGACGGGGAGAGGGGACGGTGAGAGGGGACGGTGAGAGGGGACGGTGAGAGGGGACGGTGAGAGGGGACGGTGAGAGGGGATGCAGAGTGGGGACGGTGAGAGGGGATGCAGAGTGGGGACGGAGAGTGGGGACGGAGAGTCGGTACGGTGAGTGGGGACGGGGTGTGGGGACGGGGAGTGGGGACGGGGAGTGGGGACGGGGAGTGGGGACGGGGAGTGGGGACGGTGAGTGGGGACGGTGAGTGGATTCGGGGAGTGGATACGGGGAGTGAGGACGAGGAGTGAGGACGAGGAGTGAGGACGGGGAGTGGATACGGGGAGTGGGGACCGTGAGAGGGGACGGTGAGTGGCGACGGTGAGTGGCGACGGTGAGTGGCGACGGTGAGTGGGGACGGTGAGTGGGGACGGTGAGTGGGGACGGTGAGTGGGGACGGTGAGTGGGGACGGTGAGTGGGGACGGTGAGTGGGGACGGTGAGTGGGGACGGTGAGTGGGGACGGTGAGTGGCGACGGTGAGTGGGGACGGGGAGTGGGGACGGGGAGTGGGGACGGGGAGTGGGGACGGGGAGTGGGGACGTGGAGTGGGGACGGGGAGTGGGGACGGTGAGAGGGGACGGTGAGAGGGGACGGTGAGAGGGGACGGTGAGAGGGGACGGTGAGAGGGGACGGGGAGCGGGGACGGGGAGCGGGTCGGGGAGCGGGGACGGGGAGCGGGGACGGGGAGCGGGAACGAGGAGCGGGAACGAGGAGCGGGAACGAGGAGCAGGGACGGGCAGTGGGGACGGGCAGTGGCTACATTGAGTGGGTACGGGGAGTGGGTACGGGGAGTGGGTAATGTGAGTGGGTACGGGGAGTGGGTACGGGGAGTGGGGAATGTGAGTGGGGAATGTGAGTGGGGAATGTGAGTGGGGAATGTGAGTGGGGAATGTGAGTGGGGAATGTGAGTGGGGAATGTGAGTGGGGAATGTGAGTGGGGAATGTGAGTGGGGAATGTGAGTGGGGAATGTGAGTGGGGAATGTGAGTGGGGAATGTGAGTGGGGAATGTGAGTGGGGAATGTGAGTGGGGAATGTGAGTGGGGAATGTGAGTGGGGAATGTGAGTGGGGAATGTGAGTGGGGAATGTGAGTGGGGAATGTGAGTGGGGAATGTGAGTGGGGAATGTGAGTGGGGAATGTGAGTGGGGAATGTAAGTGGGGAATGTGAGTGGGGAATGTGAGTGGGGAATGTGAGTGGGGAATGTGAGTGGGGAATGTGAGTGGGGAATGTGAGTGGGGACGGGGCGTGGGGACGGGGAGTGGGGACGGGGAGTGGGGACGGGGAGTGGGGACGGGGAGTGGGGACGGGGAGTGGGGACGGGGAGTGGGGACGGGGAGTGGGGACGGGGAGTGGGGACGGGGAGTGGGGACGGGGAGTGGGGACGGGGAGTGGGGAATGTGAGTGGGGAATGTGAGTGGGGAATGTGAGTGGCGACGGGGAGTGGGGACGGGGAGTGGGGACGGGGAGTGGGGACGGGGAGTGGGGACGGGGAGTGGGGACGGGGAGTGGGGACGGGGAGTGGGGACGGGGAGTGGGGACGGGGAGTGGGGACGGGGAGAGGGGACGCAGAGTGGGGACGGTGAGAGGGGACGCAGAGTGGGGACGGTGAGAGGGGACGCGGAGTGGGGACGGGGAGTGGGGACGGGGAGTGGGGACGGGGAGTGGGGACGGGGAGTGGGGACGGGGAGTGGGGACGGGGAGTGGGGACGGGGAGTGGGGACGGGGAGAGGGGACGGGGAGAGGGGACGGGGAGAGGGGACGGTGAGAGGGGACGGTGAGAGGGGACGGTGAGAGGGGACGGTGAGAGGGGACGGTGAGAGGGGATGCAGAGTGGGGACGGTGAGAGGGGATGCAGAGTGGGGACGGAGAGTGGGGACGGAGAGTCGGTACGGTGAGTGGGGACGGGGTGTGGGGACGGGGAGTGGGGACGGGGAGTGGGGACGGGGAGTGGGGACGGGGAGTGGGGACGGTGAGTGGGGACGGTGAGTGGATTCGGGGAGTGGATACGGGGAGTGAGGACGAGGAGTGAGGACGAGGAGTGAGGACGGGGAGTGGATACGGGGAGTGGGGACCGTGAGAGGGGACGGTGAGTGGCGACGGTGAGTGGCGACGGTGAGTGGCGACGGTGAGTGGGGACGGTGAGTGGGGACGGTGAGTGGGGACGGTGAGTGGGGACGGTGAGTGGGGACGGTGAGTGGCGACGGTGAGTGGCGACGGTGAGTGGGGACGGGGAGTGGGGACGGGGAGTGGGGACGGGGAGTGGGGACGGGGAGTGGGGACGGGGAGTGGGGACGGGGAGTGGGGACGGGGAGTGGGGACGGTGAGTGAGGACGGTGAGTGCGGACGGGGAGTGCGGACGGGGAGTGGGGACGGGGAGTGGGGACGGGGAGTGGGGACGGGGAGTGGGGACGGGGAGTGGGTCGGGGAGCGGGGACGGGGAGCGGGGACGGGGAGCGGGGACGGGGAGCGGGAACGAGGAGCGGGAACGAGGAGCGGGAACGAGGAGCGGGGACGGGCAGTGGGGACGGGCAGTGGCTACATTGAGTGGGTACGGTGAGTGGGTACGGGGAGTGGGTACGGTGAGTGGGGAATGTGAGTGGGGAATGTGAGTGGGGAATGTGAGTGGGGAATGTGAGTGGGGAATGTGAGTGGGGAATGTGAGTGGGGAATGTGAGTGGGGAATGTGAGTGGGGAATGTGAGTGGGGAATGTGAGTGGGGAATGTGAGTGGGGAATGTGAGTGGGGAATGTGAGTGGGGAATGTGAGTGGGGAATGTGAGTGGGGAATGTGAGTGGGGAATGTGAGTGGGGAATGTGAGTGGGGAATGTGAGTGGGGAATGTGAGTGGGGAATGTGAGTGGGGAATGTGAGTGGGGAATGTGAGTGGGGAATGTGAGTGGGGAATGTGAGTGGGGAATGTGAGTGGGGAATGTGAGTGGGGAATGTGAGTGGGGAATGTGAGTGGGGAATGTGAGTGGGGAATGTGAGTGGGGAATGTGAGTGGGGAATGTGAGTGGGGAATGTGAGTGGGGAATGTGAGTGGGGAATGTGAGTGGGGAATGTGAGTGGGGAATGTGAGTGGGGAATGTGAGTGGGGAATGTGAGTGGGGAATGTGAGTGGGGAATGTGAGTGGGGAATGTGAGTGGGGAATGTGAGTGGGGAATGTGAGTGGGGAATGTGAGTGGGGAATGTGAGTGGGGAATGTGAGTGGGGAATGTGAGTGGGGAATGTGAGTGGGGAATGTGAGTGGGGAATGTGAGTGGGGAATGTGAGTGGGGAATGTGAGTGGGGAATGTGAGTGGGGAATGTGAGTGGGGAATGTGAGTGGGGAATGTGAGTGGGGAATGTGAGTGGGGAATGTGAGTGGGGAATGTGAGTGGGGAATGTGAGTGGGGAATGTGAGTGGGGAATGTGAGTGGGGAATGTGAGTGGGGAATGTGAGTGGGGAATGTGAGTGGGGAATGTGAGTGGGGAATGTGAGTGGGGAATGTGAGTGGGGAATGTGAGTGGGGAATGTGAGTGGGGAATGTGAGTGGGGAAGGGGAGTGGGGACGGGGAGTGGGGACGGGGAGTGGGGACGGGGAGTGGGGACGGGGAGTGGGGACGGGGAGTGGGGAATGTGAGTGGGGAATGTGAGTGGGGACGGGGAGTGGGGACGGGGAGTGGGGACGGGGAGTGGGGACGGGGAGTGGGGACGGGGAGTGGGGACGGGGAGTGGGGACGGGGAGTGGGGACGGGGAGTGGGGACGGGGAGTGGGGACGGGGAGTGGGGACGGGGAGTGGGGACCGGGAGTGGGGACCGGGAGTGGGGACGGGGAGTGGGGACGGGGAGTGGGGAATGTGAGTGGGGACGGGGAGCGGGGACGGGGAGCGGGGACGGGGAGCGGGGACGGGGAGCGGGGACGGGGAGCGGGGACGGGGAGCGGGGACGGGGAGCGGGGACGGGGAGCGGGGACGCGGAGCGGGGACGCGGAGCGGGGACGGGGAGCGGTGACGGGGAGCGGGGACACGGAGAGGGGACACGGAGAGGGGACACGGAGAGGGGACGGGGTGTGGGGACAGGGAGTGGATACGGGGAGTGGATACGGGGAGTGGGGACGGGGAGTGGGGACGGGGAGAGGGGACGGGGAGAGGGGACGGGGAGTGGGGACGGGGAGTGGGGACGGGGAGTGGGGACGGGGAGTGGGGACGGTGAGTGGGGACGGTGAGTGGGGACGGTGAGTGGGGACGGTGAGTGGGGACGGTGAGTGGGGACGGGGAGTGGGGACGGGGAGTGGGGACGGGGAGTGGGGACGGGGAGTGGGGACGGGGAGTGGGGACGGGGAGTGGGGACGGGGAGTGGGGACGGGGAGTGGATCCGGGGAGTGGGGACGGGGAGTGGGGACGGGGAGTGGGGACGGGGAGTGGGGACGGGGAGTGGGGACGGGGAGTGGGGACGGGGAGTGGGGACGGGGAGAATGGACGGGGAGAGGGGACGGGGAGAGGGGACGGGGAGTGGGGACGGGGAGTGGGGACGGGGAGTGGGGACGGGGAGTGGGGACGGGGAGTGGGGACGGGGAGTGGGGACGGGGAGTGGGGACGGGGAGTGGGGACGGTGAGAGGGGACGGTGAGAGGGGACGGTGAGAGGGGACGGTGAGAGGGGACGGGGAACGCGGACGGGGAGCGGGGACGGGGAGCGGGGACGGGGAGCGGGGACGGGGAGCGGGGACGGGGAGCGGGGACGGGGAGCGAAAACGAGGAACGGGAACGAGGAGTGGGGACGGGCAGTGGGGACGGGCAGTGGCTACATTGAGTGGGTACGTGGAGTGGGGAACGTAAGTGGGGAACGGAGAGTGGGGACGGGGAGTGGGGACGGGGAGTGGGGACGGGGAGTGGGGACGGGGAGTGGGGACGGGGAGTGGGGACGGGGAGTGGGGACGGGGAGTGGGGACGGGGAGTGGGGACGGGGAGTGGGGACGGGGAGTGGGGACGGGGAGTGGGGACGGGGAGTGGGGACGGGGAGTGGGGACGGGGAGTGGGGACGGGGAGTGGATACGGGGAGTGGGGACGGGGAGTGGGGACGGGGAGTGGGGACGGGGAGTGGGGACGGGGAGTGGGGACGGGGAGTGGGGACGGGGAGTGGGGACGGGGAGTGGGGACGGGGAGTGGGGACGGGGAGTGGGGACGGGGAGTGGGGACGGGGAGTTGAGACGGGGAGTGGGGACGGGGAGTGGGGACGGGGAGTGGGGACGGGGAGTGGTTACGGGGAGTGAGGACGGGGAGCGGATACGGGGAGCGGATACGGGGAGCGGATACGGGGAGCGGGGACGGTGAGCGGGGACGGGGAGCGGGGACGGGGAGCGGGGACGGGGATCGGGGACGGGGAGAGGGGACGGGGAGAGGGGACGGGGAGAGGGGACGGGGAGAGGGGACGGGGAGAGGGGACGGGGAGTGGGGACGGGGAGTGGGGACGGGGAGTGGGGACGGGGAGTGGGGACGGGGAGTGGGGACGGGGAGTGGGGACGGGGAGTGGGGACGGGGAGTGGGGACGGGGAGAGGGGACGGGGAGAGGGGACGGGGAGTGGGGACGGGGAGAGGGGACGGGGAGTGGGGACGGGGAGAGGGGACGGGGAGAGGGGACGGGGGGTGGGGACGGGGGGTGGGGACGGGGAGTGGGGACGGGGAGTGGGGAAGGGGAGAGGGGACGGGGAGTGGGGACGGGGAGTGGGGACGGGGAGTGGATACGGGGAGTGGATACGGGGAGTGGACACGGGGAATGGGGACGCGGAGTGGACACGGGGAGTGGGGACGGGGAGTGGGGACGGGGAGTGGGGACGGGGAGTGGGGACGGGGAGTGGGGACGGGGAGTGGGGACGGGGAGTGGGGACGGGGAGTGGATACGGGGAGTGGGGACGGGGAGTGGGGACGGGGAGTGGGGACGGGGAGTGGGGACGGGGAGTGGGGACGGGGAGAGGGGACGGGGAGAGGGGACGGGGAGAGGGGACGGGGAGAGGGGACGGGGAGAGGGGACGGGGAGAGGGGACGGGGAGAGGGGACGGGGAGAGGGGACGGGGAGAGGGGACGGGGAGAGGGGACGGGGAGAGGGGACGGGGTGAGGGGACGGGGAGAGGTGACGGGGAGAGGGGACGGGGAGTGGGGACGGGGAGAGGGGACGGGGAGAGGGGACGGGGAGAGGGGACGGGGAGAGGGGACGGGGAGAGGGGACGGGGAGAGGGGACGGGGAGAGGGGACGGAGAGAGGGGACGGAGAGAGGGGACGGGGAGTGGGAACGGGGAGAGGGGAAGGGGAGAGGGGACGGGGAGAGGGGAAGGGGAGAGGGGACGGGGAGAGGGGATGCAGAGTGGGGACGGAGAGTGGGGACGGAGAGTCGGTACGGTGAGTGGGGACGGGGTGTGGGGACGGGGAGTGGGGACGGGGAGTGGGGACGGGGAGTGGGGACGGGGAGTGGGGACGGGGAGTGGGGACGGGGAGTGGGGACGGGGAGTGGGGGCGGTGAGTGGGGGCGGTGAGTGGGGGCGGTGAGTGGGGGCGGGGAGAGGGGACGGGGAGAGGGGACGGGGAGTGGGGACGGGGAGTGGGGACGGGGAGTGGATTCGGGGAGTGGATACGGGGAGTGAGGACGAGGAGTGAGGACGGGGAGTGGATACGGGGAGTGGGGACCGTGAGAGGGGACGGTGAGTGGCGACGGTGAGTGGCGACGGTGAGTGGCGACGGTGAGTGGCGACGGTGAGTGGCGACGGTGAGTGGCGACGGTGAGTGGCGACGGTGAGTGGCGACGGTGAGTGGGGACGGTGAGTGGGGACGGTGAGTGGGGACGGTGAGTGGGGACGGTGAGTGGGGACGGTGAGTGGGGACGGTGAGTGGGGACGGTGAGTGGGGACGGTGAGTGGGGACGGTGAGTGGCGACGGTGAGTGGCGACGGTGAGTGGCGACGGTGAGTGGGGACGGGGAGTGGGGACGGGGAGTGGGGACGGGGAGTGGGGACGGGGAGTGGGGACGGGGAGTGGGGACGGGGAGTGGGGACGGGGAGTGGGGACGGTGAGTGGGGACGGTGAGTGGGGACGGTGAGTGCGGACGGGGAGTGCGGACGGGGAGTGGGGACGGGGAGTGGGGACGTGGAGTGGGGACGGGGAGTGGGGACGGTGAGAGGGGACGGTGAGAGGGGACGGGGAGCGGGGACGGGGAGCGGGTCGGGGAGCGGGGACGGGGAGCGGGGACGGGGAGCGGGAACGAGGAGCGGGAACGAGGAGCGGGAACGAGGAGCGGGAACGAGGAGCGGGGACGGGCAGCGGGGACGGGCAGCGGGGACGGGCAGTGGCTACATTGAGTGGGTACGGGGAGTGGGTACGGGGAGTGGGTACGGGGAGTGGGTACGGGGAGTGGGTACGGGGAGTGGGTACGGGGAGTGGGGAATGTGAGTGGGGAATGTGAGTGGGGAATGTGAGTGGGGAATGTGAGTGGGGAATGTGAGTGGGGAATGTGAGTGGGGAATGTGAGTGGGGAATGTGAGTGGGGAATGTGAGTGGGGAATGTGAGTGGGGAATGTGAGTGGGGAATGTGAGTGGGGAATGTGAGTGGGGAATGTGAGTGGGGAATGTGAGTGGGGAATGTGAGTGGGGAATGTGAGTGGGGAATGTGAGTGGGGAATGTGAGTGGGGAATGTGAGTGGGGAATGTGAGTGGGGAATGTGAGTGGGGAATGTGAGTGGGGAATGTGAGTGGGGAATGTGAGTGGGGAATGTGAGTGGGGAATGTGAGTGGGGAATGTGAGTGGGGAATGTGAGTGGGGAATGTGAGTGGGGAATGTGAGTGGGGAATGTGAGTGGGGACGGGGAGTGGGGACGGGGAGTGGGGACGGGGAGTGGGGACGGGGAGTGGGGACGGGGAGTGGGGACGGGGAGTGGGGACGGGGAGTGGGGACGGGGAGTGGGGACGGGGAGTGGGGACGGGGAGTGGGGACGGGGAGTGGGGACGGGGAGTGGGGACGGGGAGTGGGGACGGGGAGTGGGGACGGGGAGTGGGGAATGTGAGTGGGGAATGTGAGTGGGGAATGTGAGTGGGGAATGTGAGTGGGGAATGTGAGTGGGGAATGTGAGTGGGGAATGTGAGTGGGGACGGGGAGTGGGGACGGGGAGTGGGGACGGGGAGTGGGGACGGGGAGTGGGGACGGGGAGTGGGGACGGGGAGTGGGGACGGGGAGTGGGGACGGGGAGTGGGGACGGGGAGTGGGGACGGGGAGTGGGGACGGGGAGTGGGGACCGGGAGTGGGGACCGGGAGTGGGGACCGGGAGTGGGGACGGGGAGTGGGGACGGGGAGTGGGGAATGTGAGTGGGGACGGGGAGCGGGGACGGGGAGCGGGGACGGGGAGCGGGGACGGGGAGCGGGGACGCTGATCGGGGACGGGGAGCGGGGACGCGGATCGGGGACGCGGAGCGGGGACGCGGAGCGGGGACGGGGAGCGGGGACACGGAGAGGGGACGGGGTGTGGGGACGGGGAGTGGATACGGGGAGTGGGGACGGGGAGTGCGGACGGGGAGTGGGGACGGGGAGAGGGGACGGGGAGAGGGGACGGGGAGAGGGGACGGGGAGAGGGGACGGGGAGAGGGGACGGGGAGAGGGGACGGGGAGAGGGGACGGGGAGTGGGGACGGGGAGTGGGGACGGGGAGTGGGGACGGTGAGTGGGGACGGTGAGTGGGGACGGTGAGTGGGGACGGTGAGTGGGGACGGTGAGTGGGGACGGTGAGTGGGGACGGGGAGTGGGGACGGGGAGTGGATCCGGGGAGTGTGGACGGGGAGTGTGGACGGGGAGTGGGGACGGGGAGTGGGGACGGGGAGTGGGGACGGGGAGTGGGGACGGGGAGTGGGGGCGGGGAGAGGGGGCGGGGAGTGGGGACGGGGAGTGGGGACGGGGAGTGGATTCGGGGAGTGGATACGGGGAGTGAGGACGAGGAGTGAGGACGGGGAGTGGATACGGGGAGTGGGGACCGTGAGAGGGGACGGTGAGTGGCGACGGTGAGTGGCGACGGTGAGTGGCGACGGTGAGTGGCGACGGTGAGTGGGGACGGTGAGTGGGGACGGTGAGTGGGGACGGTGAGTGGGGACGGTGAGTGGGGACGGTGAGTGGGGACGGTGAGTGGGGACGGTGAGTGGGGACGGGGAGTGGGGACGGGGAGTGGGGACGGGGAGTGGGGACGGGGAGTGGGGACGGGGAGTTGGGACGGGGAGTTGGGACGGGGAGTGGGGACGGGGAGTGGGGACGGGGAGTGGGGACGGGGAGTGGGGACGGGGAGTGGGGACGGGGAGTGGGGACGGGGAGTGGGGACGGTGAGTGGGGACGGTGAGTGGGGACGGTGAGTGCGGACGGGGAGTGCGGACGGGGAGTGGGGACGGGGAGTGGGGACGTGGAGTGGGGACGTGGAGTGGGGACGGGGAGTGGGGACGGTGAGAGGGGACGGGGAGAGGGGACGGGGAGCGGGGACGGGGAGCGGGTCGGGGAGCGGGGTGCGGGGACGGGGAGCGGGGACGGGGAGCGGGAACGAGGAGCGGGAACGAGGAGCGGGAACGAGGAGCGGGAACGAGGAGCAGGGACGGGCAGTGGGGACGGGCAGTGGCTACATTGAGTGGGTACGGGGAGTGGGTACGGCGAGTGGGTACGGGGAGTGGGGAATGTGAGTGGGGAATGTGAGTGGGGAATGTGAGTGGGGAATGTGAGTGGGGAATGTGAGTGGGGAATGTGAGTGGGGAATGTGAGTGGGGAATGTGAGTGGGGAATGTGAGTGGGGAATGTGAGTGGGGAATGTGAGTGGGGAATGTGAGTGGGGAATGTGAGTGGGGAATGTGAGTGGGGAATGTGAGTGGGGAATGTGAGTGGGGAATGTGAGTGGGGAATGTGAGTGGGGAATGTGAGTGGGGAATGTGAGTGGGGAATGTGAGTGGGGAATGTGAGTGGGGAATGTGAGTGGGGAATGTGAGTGGGGAATGTGAGTGGGGAATGTGAGTGGGGAATGTGAGTGGGGAATGTGAGTGGGGAATGTGAGTGGGGAATGTGAGTTGGGAATGTGAGTGGGGAATGTGAGTGGGGAATGTGAGTGGGGAATGTGAGTGGGGAATGTGAGTGGGGAATGTGAGTGGGGAATGTGAGTGGGGAATGTGAGTGGGGACGGGAGTGGGGACGGGGAGTGGGGACGGGGAGTGGGGACGGGGAGTGGGGACGGGGAGTGGGGACGGGGAGTGGGGACGGGGAGTGGGGACGGGGAGTGGGGACGGGGAGTGGGGACGGGGAGTGGGGAATGTGAGTGGGGAATGTGAGTGGGGAATGTGAGTGGGGAATGTGAGTGGGGAATGTGAGTGGGGAATGTGAGTGGGGAATGTGAGTGGGGAAAGTGAGTGGGGAATGTGAGTGGGGAATGTGAGTGGGGACGGGGAGTGGGGACGGGGAGTGGGGACGGGGAGTGGGGACGGGGAGTGGGGACGGGGAGTGGGGACGGGGAGTGGGGACGGGGAGTGGGGACGGGGAGTGGGGACGGGGAGTGGGGACGGGGAGTGGGGACGGGGAGTGGGGACCGGGAGTGGGGACCGGGAGTGGGGACGGGGAGTGGGGACGGGGAGTGGGGAATGTGAGTGGGGACGGGGAGCGGGGACGGGGAGCGGGGACGGGGAGCGGGGACGGGGAGCGGGGACGGGGAGCGGGGACGGGGAGCGGGGACGCGGATCGGGGACGCGGAGCGGGGACGCGGAGCGGGGACGGGGAGCGGGGACACGGAGAGGGGACGGGGTGTGGGGACAGGGAGTGGATACGGGGAGTGGGGACGGGGAGTGCGGACGGGGAGTGGGGACGGGGAGAGGGGACGGGGAGAGGGGACGGGGAGTGGGGACGGGGAGTGGGGACGGGGAGTGGGGACGGGGAGTGGGGACGGTGAGTGGGGACGGTGAGTGGGGACGGTGAGTGGGGACGGTGAGTGGGGACGGTGAGTGGGGACGGTGAGTGGGGACGGGGAGTGGGGACGGGGAGTGGGGACGGGGAGTGGGGACGGGGAGTGGGGACGGGGAGTGGGGACGGGGAGTGGATCCGGGGAGTGGGGACGGGGAGTGGGGACGGGGAGTGGGGACGGGGAGTGGGGACGGGGAGTGGGGACGGGGAGTGGGGACGGGGAGTGGGGACGGGGAGTGGGGACGGGGAGAATGGACGGGGAGAGGGGACGGGGAGTGGGGACGGGGAGTGGGGACGGGGAGTGGGGACGGGGAGTGGGGACGGGGAGTGGGGACGGTGAGAGGGGACGGTGAGAGGGGACGGTGAGAGGGGACGGGGAACGCGGACGGGGAGCGGGGACGGGGAGCGGGGACGGGGAGCGGGGACGGGGAGCGGGGACGGGGAGCGGGGACGGGGAGCGAAAACGAGGAACGGGAACGAGGAGTGGGGACGGGCAGTGGGGACGGGCAGTGGCTACGTGGAGTGGGGAACGTGAGTGGGGAACGGGGAGTGGGGACGGGGAGTGGGGACGGGGAGTGGGGACGGGGAGTGGGGACGGGGAGTGGGGACGGGGAGTGGGGACGGGGAGTGGGGACGGGGAGTGGGGACGGGGAGTGGGGACGGGGAGTGGGGACGGGGAGTGGGGACGGGGAGTGGGGACGGGGAGTGGGGACGGGGAGTGGGGACTGGGAGTGGGGACGGGGAGTGGGGACGGGGAGTGGGGACGGGGAGTGGTTACGGGGAGTGAGGACGGGGAGCGGATACGGGGAGCGGATACGGGGAGCGGATACGGGGAGCGGGAACGGTGAGCGGGGACGGGGAGCGGGGACGGGGATCGGGGACGGGGAGAGGGGACGGGGAGAGGGGACGGGGAGAGGGGACGGGGAGAGGGGACGGGGAGAGGGGACGGGGAGTGGGGACGGGGAGAGGGGACGGGGAGAGGGGACGGGGAGTGGGGACGGGGAGAGGGGACGGGGAGAGGGGACGGGGAGAGGGGACGGGGGGAGGGGACGGGGAGTGGGGACGGGGAGTGGGGACGGGGAGTGGGGACGGGGAGTGGGGACGGGGAGTGGGGACGGGGAGTGGGGACGGGGAGTGGGGAAGGGGAGTGGGGAAGGGGAGTGGGGAAGGGGAGTGGGGACGGGGAGTGGGGACGGGGAGAGGGGACGGGGAGTGGATACGGGGAGTGGATACGGGTAGTGGATACGGGGAGTGGACACGGGGAATGGGGACGGGGAATGGGGACGCGGAGTGGACACGGGGAGTGGGGACGGGGAGTGGGGACGGGGAGTGGGGACGGGGAGTGGGGACGGGGAGTGGGGACGGGGAGTGGGGACGGGGAGTGGGGACGGGGAGTGGGGACGGGGAGTGGGGACGGGGAGTGGGGACGGGGAGTGGGGACTGGGAGTGGGGACTGGGAGTGGGGACTGGGAGTGGGGACTGGGAGTGGGGACTGGGAGTGGGGACTGGGAGTGGGGACGGGGAGTGGGGACGGGGAGAGGGGACGGGGAGAGGGGACGGGGAGAGGGGACGGGGAGAGGGGACGGGGAGAGGGGACGGGGAGAGGGGACGGGGAGAGGGGACGGGGAGAGGGGACGGGGAGAGGGGACGGGGAGAGGGGACGGGGAGAGGGGACGGGGAGAGGGGACGGGGAGAGGGGACGGGGAGAGGGGACGGGGTGAGGGGACGGGGAGAGGGGACGGGGAGAGGGGACGGGGAGAGGGGACGGGGAGAGGGGACGGGGAGAGGGGACGGGGAGTGGGGTCGGGGAGAGGGGACGGGGAGAGGGGACGGGGAGAGGGGACGGGGAGAGGGGACGGGGAGAGGGGACGGGGAGAGGGGACGGGGAGAGGGGACGGGGAGAGGGGACGGGGAGAGGGGACGGGGAGAGGGGACGGGGAGAGGGGACGGGGAGAGGGGACGGGGAGAGGGGACGGGGAGAGGGGACGGGGAGAGGGGACGGAGAGAGGGGACGGGGAGAGGGGACGGAGAGAGGGGACGGAGAGAGGGGACGGGGAGTAGGAACGGGGAGAGGGGACGGGGAGAGGGGACGGGGAGAGGGGAAGGGGAGAGGGGACGGGGAGTGGGGACGGGGTGTGGGGACGGGGAGAGGGGACGGGGTGTGGGGACGGGGAGAGGGGACGGGGAGAGGGGACGGGGAGAGGGGACGGGGAGAGGGGACGGTGAGTGGGGACGGGGGGTGCGGACGGGGAGTGGGGACGGGGAGTGGGGACGGTGAGTGGGGACGGTGAGTGGGGACGGTGAGTGGGGACGGTGAGTGGGGACGGTGAGTGGGGAGGGTCAGTGGGGACGGTGAGTGCCGACACTGAGTGGGGACGGGGAGTGGGGACGGGGAATGGGGACGGGGAGTGGGGACGGGGAGTGGGGACGGGGAGCGGGGACGGGGAGCGGGGACGGGGAGCGGGGACGGGGAGCGGCGACGGGGAGCGGCGACGGGGAGCGGGGACGGGGAGCGGGGACGGGGAGCGGGGACGGGGAGCGGGGACGGGGAGCGGGGACGGGGAGCGGGGACGGGGAGCGGGGACGGGGAGCGGGGACGGTGAGCGGGAACGGGGAGCGGGGACGGGGAGCGGGGACGGGGAGTGGGGACGGGCAGTGGGGACGGGCAGTGGCTACATTGAGTGGGGACGGGGAGTGGGGACGGGGAGTGGGGACGGGGAGTGGGGACGGGGAGTGGGGACGGGGAGTGGGGACGGGGAGTGGGGACGGGGAGTGGGGACGGGGTGTGTTGACGGGGAGTGTTGACGGGGAGTGGGGACGGGGAGTGGGGACGGGGAGTGGGGACGGGGAGTGGGGACGGGGAGTGGGGACGGGGAGTGGGGACGGGGTGTGTTAACGGGGAGTGGGGACGGGGTGTGTTAACGGGGAGTGGGGACGGGGAGTGGGGACGGGGAGTGGGGACGGGGAGTGGGGACGGGGAGTGGGGACGGGGAGTGGGGACGGGGAGTGGGGACGGGGAGTGGGGACGGGGAGTGGGGACGGGGAGTGGGGACGGGGAGTGGGGACACGAAGTGGATTTGGGGAGTGGACACGGGGAGTGGATACGGGGAGTGGGGACGGGGGGTGCGGACGGGGGGTGCGGACGGGGAGTGGGGACGGTGAGTGGGGACGGTGAGTGGGGACGGTGAGTGCCGACACTGAGTGGGGACGGGGAGTGGGGACGGGGAGTGGGGACGGGGAGTGGGGACGGGGAGTGGGGACGGGGAGTGGGGACGGGGAGTGGGGACGGGGAGTGGGGACGGGGAATGGGGACGGGGAATGGGGACGGGGAATGGGGACGGGGAATGGCGATGCGGAGTGGACACGGGGAGTGGGGACGGGGAGCGGGAGCGGGGACGGGGAGCGGGGACGGGGAGCGGGGACGGGGAGCGGGGACGGGGAGCGGGGACGGGGAGCGGGGACGGGGAGCGGGGACGGGGAGCGGGGACGGGGAGGGGGAGCGGGGACAGGGAGCGGGAACGGGGAGCGGGAACGGTGAGCGGGAACGAGGAGCGAAAACGAGGAGCAGGAATGAGGAGCGGGGACGGGCAGTGGGGACGGGCAGTGGCTACATTGAGTGGGGACGGGGAGTGGGGACCGAGAGTGGGGACGGGGAGTGGGGACGGGGAGTGGGGACGGGGAGTGGGGACGGGGAGTGGGGACGGGGAGTGGGGACGGGGAGTGGGGACGGGGAGTGGGGACGGGGAGTGGGGACGGGGAGTGGGGACGGGGAGTGGGGACGGGGAGTGGGGACGGGGAGTGGGGACGGGGAGTGGGGACGGGGAGTGGGGACGGGGAGTGGGGACGGGGAGTGGGGACGGGGAGTGGGGACGGGGAGTGGGGACGGGGAGTGGGGACGGGGAGTGGGGACGGGGAGTGGGGACGGGGAGTGGGGACGGGGAGTGGGGACGGGGAGTGGGGACGGGGAGTGGGGACGGGGAGTGGGGACGGGGAGTGGGGACGGGGAGTGGGGACGGGGAGTGGCTACGGTGAGTGGGGACGGGGAGTGGGGACGGTGAGTGGGGACGGTGAGTGGCTACGGGGAGTGGGGACGGGGAGTGGGGACGGGGAGTGGGGGCGGGGAGTGCGGGCGGGGAGTGCGGGCGGGGAGTGCGGGCGGGGAGTGCGGGCGGGGAGTGCGGGCGGGGAGTGCGGGCGGGGAGTGGGGACGGGGAGTGGGGACGGGGTGTGGGGACGGGGTGTGGGGACGGGGTGTGGGGACGGGGTGTGGGGACGGGGTGTGGGGACGGGGTGTGGGGACGGGGTGTGGGGACGGGGTGTGGGGACGGGGTGTGGGGACGGGGTGTGGGGACGGGGTGTGGGGACGGGGTGTGGGGACGGGGTGTGGGGACGGGGTGTGGGGACGGGGTGTGGGGACGGGTTGTGGGGGCGGGGGGTGGGGGCGGGGAGTGGTGAGTGGGGAGTGGGGACGGTGAGTGAGGAGGGGGGAGTGGGGATGGGGGGTGGGGACGGGGAGTGGGGACTGGGGACTGGGGAGTGGGGACTGGGGAGTGGGGACTGGGGAGTGGGGACTGGGGAGTGGGGACTGGGGAGTGGGGACTGGGGAGTGGGGACTGGGGAGTGGGGACTGGGGAGTGGGGACTGGGGAGTGGGGACTGGGGAGTGGGGAGTGGGGAGTGGGGACGGAGAGTGGGGACGGAGAGTGGGGACGGAGAGTGGGGACGGAGAGTGGGGACGGAGAGTGGGGACGGAGAGTGGGGACGGAGAGTGGGGACGGAGAGTGGGGACGGTGAGTGGGGACGGGGAGTGGGAACGGGGAGTGGGAACGGGGAGTGGGAGCGGGGAGTGGGAGCGGGGAGTGGGAGCGGGGAGTGGGAACGGGGAGTGGGAGCGAGGAGTGGGGGCGGGGAGTGGGGGCGGGGAGTGGGGACGGGGAGTGGGGACGGGGAGTGGGGACGGGGAGTGGGGACGGGGAGTGGGGACGGGGAGTGGGAGTGGGGATGGTGAGTGGCTACGGGGAGTGGGGTTGGGGATTGGGGACGGGGAGTGGGGACGGTTAGTGGTGAGTGGGGAGTGGGGACGGTGAGTGAGAAGGGGGGAGTGGGGATGGGGGGTGGGGACGGGGAGTGGGGAGTGGGGAGTGGGGAGTGGGGAGTGGGGACTGGGGAGTGGGGAGTGGGGAGTGGGGAGTGGGGAGTGGGGACGGGGAGTGGGGACGGAGAGTGGGGACGGAGAGTGGGGACGGGGAGTGGCGGCGGGGAGTGGGGGCGGGGAGTGGGGGCGGGGAGTGGGGGCGGGGAGTGGGGGCGGGGAGTGGGGGCGGGGAGTGGGGGCGGGGAGCGGGGGCGGGGAGCGGGGGCGGGGAGCGGGGGCGGGGAGCGGGGACGGGGAGCGGGGACGGGGAGCGGGGACGGGGAGCGGGGACGGGGAGAGGGGACGGGGAGAGGGGACGGGGAGCGGGGAGCGGGGACGGGGAGCGGGGACTGTGAGAGGGGACTGTGAGAGGGGATGGGGAGAGGGGATGGGGAGAGGGGACGGGGAGAGGGGACGGGGAGAGGGGACGGGGAGAGGGGACGGGGAGAGGGGACGGGGAGAGGGGACGGGGAGAGGGGACGGGGAGAGGGGACGGGGAGAGGGGACGGGGAGAGGGGACGGGGAGAGGGGACGGGGAGAGGGGACTGTTAGTGGGAACGGTTAGCGGGGGCGGGGAGTGGAGACGGTTATTGGGGGTGGGGAGTGGGGACGGGGGGTGGGGACGGGGGGTGCGGGCGGGGAGTGTGGAGCGGGGACGGGGCGTGGGGACGGGGCGTGGGGACGGGGGGTGGGGACGGGGGGTGGGGACGGGGGGTGGGGACGGGGAGTGGGGACGGGGAGTGGGGACGGGGAGTGGGGAGGGAGAGTGGGGAGGGTGACTGGGGAGGGTGACTGGGGAGGGTGAGTGGGGGGCGGTGAGTGGGGGCGGTGAGTGGGGGCGGTGAGTGGGGGCGGTGAGTGGGGACGGGGAGAGGGGACGGGGAGAGGGGACGGGGAGAGGGGACGGGGAGAGGGGACGGGGAGAGGGGACGGGGAGAGGGGACGGGGAGAGGACACGGTGAGTGGGGACGGTGAGTCGGGACGGTGAGTGGGGAGGGTGAGTGGGGAGGGGGAGTGGGGAGGGGGAGAGGGGACGGGGAGAGGGGTCGGGGAGTGGGCGTGGGGGGTGGGGGCGGGGGGTGGGGGCGGTGAGTGGGGACGGTGAGTGGGGACGGTGGGTGGGGGCGGGGGGTGGGGGCGGGGGGTGGGGGCGGGGAGTCGGGGCGGGGAGTCGGGGCGGGGAGTCGGGGCGGGGAGTCGGGGTGGGGGGTGGGGGCCGGGGGTGGGAAGTGGGGACGGGGAGTGGGGATTGGGGAGTGAGGAGTGGGGACGGTGAGTGGTGAGGGGGGAGTGGGGATGGGGTGTGGGGACGGTTAGTGGGGACGGTTATTGGGGGCGAGGAGTGGGGGCGGGGAGTGGGGGCGGGGAGTGGGGGCGGGGAGTGGGGACGGGGAGTGGGGACGGGGAGTGGGGACGGGGAGTGGGGACGGGGAGTGGGGACGGGGAGTGGGGACGGTGGGTGGGGACGGGGAGTGGGGACGGTGGGTGGGGACGGGGAGTGGGGACGGTGGGTGGGGATTGGGGAGTGGGGAGTGGGGACGGTGAGTGGTGAGGGGGGAGTGGGGACGGGGAGTGGGGACGGGGAGTGGGGACGGGGAGTGGGGACGGGGAGTGGGGACGGTGGGTGGGGAGTGGGGAGTGGGGACGGTGAGTGGTGAGGGGGGAGTGGGGACGGGGTGTGGGGACGGGGTGTGGGGACGGGGAGTGGGGACGGGGGGAGTGGGGACGGGGAGTGGGGACGGTGAGTGGGGACGGTGAGTGGGGACGGTGAGTGGGGACGGTGAGTGGGGACGGTGAGTGGGGACGGTGAGTGGGGACGGTGGAGTCGGGAGGGGGGAGTGGGGACGGGGGAGTGGGGACGGGGGAGTGGGGACGGGGGAGTGGGGACGGGGGAGTGGGGACGGGGGGTGGGGACGGGGGGTGGGGACGGTGGGTGGGGAAGGGGGGGTGGGGACGAGGGAGTGGGAAAGGACGGTGAGTGGGGAGTGGGGACGGGGAATGGGGACGGGGAGTGGGGACGGGGAGTGGGGGCGGTTAGTGGGGGCGGGGAGTGGGGGCGGGGAGTGGGGGTGGGGAGTGGGGGCGGGGAGTGGGGGCGGGGAGTGGGGGCGGGGAGTGGGGGCGGGGAGTGGGGGCGGGGAGTGGGGACAGTTATTGGGGGCGGGGAGTGGGGACGGTGGGTGGGGACGGGAAGTGGGGACAGTGAGTCGTGAGTGGGGAGTGGGGAGTGGGGAGTGGGGAGTGGGGAAGGCGGGCGGGGACGGCGGGCGGGGACGGCGGGCGGGGACGGCGGGCGGGGAGTGGGGAGCGGGGAGTGGGGACGGTGGGTGAGGAGGGGGGAGTGGGGACGGGGGGTGGGGACTGGGGAGTGGGGACTGGGGAGTGGGGACTGGGGAGTGGGGACTGGGGAGTGGGGACTGGGGAGTGGGGACTGGGGAGTGGGGGCGGGGAGTGGGGGCGGGGAGTGGGGGCGGGGAGTGGGGGCGGGGAGTGGGGGCGGGGGAGTGGGGAGGGGGGAGTGGGGAGGGGGGAGTGGGGAGGGGGGAGTGGGGAGGGGGGAGTGGGGAGGGGGGAGTGGGAAGGGGGAGTGGGTACGGGGGGTGGGGATGGGGGAGTGGGGAAGGGGGGGTGGGGATGGGGGAGAGGGGAAGGGGGTGTGGGGATGGGGGAGTGGGAAAGGACGGTGAGTGGGGAGTGGGGACGGGGAGTGGGGGCGGGGAGTGGGGGCGGGGAGTGGGGGCGGGGAGTGGGGACGGTTAGTGGGGACGGTTAGTGGGGACGGTTAGTGGGGGCGGGGAGTGGGGCGGGGAGTTGGGGCGGGGAGTGGGGACGGTTATTGGGGGCGGGGAGTGGGGGCGGGGAGTGGGGGCGGGGAGTGGGGGCGGGGAGTGGGGGCGGGGAGTGGGGGCGGGGAGTGGGGGCGGGGAGAGGGGACGGGGAGTGGGGACGGGGAGTGGGGACGGGGAGTGGGGACGGGGAGAGGGGACGGGGAGAGGGGACGGGGAGAGGGGACGGGGAGAGGGGACGGGGAGAGGGGACGGGGAGTGGGGACGGGGAGTGGGGACGGGGAGAGGGGACGGGGAGTGGGGACGGGGAGTGGGGACGGGGAGTGATGACGGGGAGTGATGACGGGGAGTGGGGACAGTTATTGGGGGTGGGGAGTGGGGGCGGGGAGTGGGGGCGGGGAGAGGTGACGGGGAGAGGGGACGGGGAGTGGGGACGGGGAGTGGGGACGGGGAGTGGGGACGGGGAGTGGGGACGGGGAGTGGGGACGGGGAGTGGGGACGGGGAGTGGGGACGGGGAGTGGGGACGGGGAGTGGGGACGGGGAGTGGGGAAGGTTAGTGGGGACGGTTAGTGGTGACGGTTAGTGAGGGCGGGGAGTGGGGACGGGGAGTGGGGTCGGGGAGTGGGGTCGGGGAGTGGGGACGGGGAGTGGGGACGGGGAGTGGGGACGGGGAGTGGGGACGGGGAGTGGGGACGGGGAGAGGGGACGGGGAGTGGGGGCGGGGAGTGGGGGCGGGGAGTGGGGGCGGGGAGTGGGGGCGGGGAGTGGGGGCGGGGAGTGGGGGCGGGGAGTGGGGGCGGGGAGTGGGGGCGGGGAGTGGGGGCGGGGAGTGGGGGCGGGGAGTGGGTGCGGGGAGTGGGGACGGGGAGTGGGGACCGTTAGTGGGGGCGGGGAGTGGGGACGGTTATTGGGGACGGGGAGTGGGGACGGGGGGGTGCAGGCGGGGGGTGGGGAGTGGGAACGGGCCGTGGGGACGGGGGGTGGGGAGGGTGAGTGGGGAGGCGGAGTGGGGAGGGTGAGTGGCTACGGTGAGTGGCTACGGGGATGTGCGGACGGGGAGTGGGGACGGGGAGTGGGGACGGGGAGTGGGGACGGGGAGTGGGGACGGGGAGTGGGGACGGGGAGTGGGGACGGGGAGTGGGGACGGGGAGTGGGGACGGGGAGTGGGGACGGGGAGTGGGGACGGGGAGTGGGGACGGGGAGTGGGGACGGGGAGTGGGGACGGGGAGTGGGGACGGGGAGTGGGGACGGGGAGTGGGGACGGGGAGTGGGGACGGGGAGTGGGGACGGAGAGTGGGGACGGAGAGTGGGGACGGAGAGTGGGGACGGAGAGTGGGGACGGAGAGTGGGGACGGAGAGTGGGGACGGAGAGTGGGGACGGAGAGTGGGGACGGAGAGTGGGGACGGAGAGTGGGGACGGTGAGTGGGGACGGTGAGTGGGGACGGTGAGTGGGGACGGTGAGTGGGGACGGTGAGTGGGGACGGTGAGTGGGGACGGTGAGTGGGGACGGTGAGTGGGGACGGTGAGTGGGGACGGTGAGTGGCTACGGGGAGTGGCTACGGGGAGTGGGGCCGGGGATTGGGGCCGGGGATTGGGGACGGTTAGTGGGGACGGTTAGTGGGGGTGGGGAGTGGGGGCGGGGAGAGCGGACGGGGAGTGGGGACGGCGAGCGGGGACGGTTGCGGGGACGGCGAGCGGGGACGGCGAGCGGGGACGGCGAGCGGGGACGGCGAGCGGGGACGGGGAGCTGGGACGGGGAGCTGGGACGGGGCGCGGGGACGGGGGGCGGGGGGGGTGGGGTCGGCGGGTGGGGACGGGGGTGGGGGCGGGGGGTGTGGATGGGGGGTGGGGACGGCGGGTGGGGATGGCGGGTGGGGACGGGGAGCGGGGGCGGGGAGCGGGGGCGGTGGGCGGGGACGGGAAGCGGTGACGGGGAGCGGGGACGGTGGGCGGGGAGCGGGGACGGGGAGTGGGGGCGTTAGTGGGGACGGGGAGTGGGGACATTGAGTGGGGACAGGGAGTGGGGGCGGTTAGTGGGGGCGGTTAGTGGGGGCGGTTAGTGGGGGCGGTTAGTGGGGGCGGTTAGTGGGGGCGGTTAGCGGGGGCGGTGAGCGGGGACGGGGAGCGGGGGCGGGGAGCGGGGGCGGGGAGCGGGGGCGGGGAGCGGGGGCGGGGAGCGGGGGCGGGGAGCGGGGACGGGGAGCGGGGGCGGGGAGCGGGGGCGGTTATTGGGGACGGGGAGCGGCGACGGGGAGCGGGGGCGGGGAGCGGGGTCGCGGCGTGGGGACGGGGAGTGCGGACTGGGAGTGCGGACGGGGGGTGGGGACGGGGGTGGGGACGGGGAGTGGGGACGGTTAGTGGGGGCGAGGAGTGGGGGCGGGGAGTGGGGGCGGGGAGTGGGGGCGGGGAGTGGGGGCGGGGAGTGGGGGCGGGGAGTGGGGGCGGGGAGTGGGGGCGGGGAGTGGGGGCGGGGAGAGGGGACGGGGAGAGGGGACGGGGAGTGGGGACGGGGAGAGGGGACGGGGAGTGGGGACGGGGAGTGGGGACGGGGCGTGGGGACGGGGAGTGGGGACGGGGAGTGGGGACAGTTATTGGGGGCGGGGAGAGGTGATGGGGAGAGGGGACGGGGAGAGGGGACGGTGAGTGGGGACGGTGAGTGGGGACGGTGAGTGGGGACGGGGAGTGGGGACGGGGAGTGGGGACGGGGTGTGGGGACGGTTAGTGGGGACGGTTGGTGGGGACGGTTGGTGGGAACGGTTAGTAGGGGCGGGGAGTGGGGACGGGGAGTGGGGTCGGGGAGTGGGGTCGGGGAGAGGGGACGGGGAGAGGGGACGGTTAGTGGGGGCGGGGAGTGGGGGCGGGGAGTGGGGGCGGGGAGTGGGGACGGGGAGTGGGGACCGTTAGTGGGGGCGGGGAGTGGGGATGGTTATTGGGGACGGGGAGTGGGGACGTGGGGTGCAGGCGGGGGGTGGGGAGTGGCAACGGGCCGTGGGGACGGGGGGTGGGGAGGGGGAGTGGGGAGGGGGAGTGGGGAGGGTGAGTGGGGAGGGTGAGTGGGGAGGGTGAGTGGGGAGGGTGAGTGGCTACGGTGAGTGGCTACGGGGATGTGCGGACGGTGAGTGGGGACGGTGAGTGGGGACGGGGAGTGGGGACGGGGAGTGGGGACGGGGAGTGGGGACGGGGAGTGGGGACGGGGAGTGGGGACGGGGAGTGGGGACGGGGAGTGGGGACGGGGAGTGGGGACGGGGAGTGGGGACGGGGAGTGGGGACGGAGAGTGGGGACGGAGAGTGGGGACGGAGAGTGGGGACGGAGAGTGGGGACGGTGAGTGGGGACGGTGAGTGGGGACGGTGAGTGGGGACGGTGAGTGGGGACGGGGAGTGGGGACGGGGAGTGGGGACGGGGAGTGGGGACGGGGAGTGGGGACGGGGAGTGGGGCCGGGGAGTGGGGCCGGGGAGTGGGGCCGGGGAGTGGGGCCGGGGAGTGGGGCCGGGGATTGGGGACGGGGAGTGGGGACGGTTAGTGGGGGTGGGGAGTGGGGGCGGGGAGTGGGGACGGGGAGAGCGGACGGGGAGTGGGGACGGTGAGCGGCTACGGTGAGCGGCTACGGAGAGCGGGGACGGCGAGCGGGGACGGCGAGCGGGGACGGTTGCGGGGACGGGGAGCGGGGACGGGGAGCGGGGACGGGGAGCGGGGACGGGGAGCGGGGACGGCGAGCGGGGACGGCGAGCGGGGACGGGGCGCGGGGACGGGGCGCGGGGACGGGGCGCGGGGACGGGGAGCTGGGACGGGGAGCTGGGACGGGGAGCTGGGACGGGGCGCGGGGACGGCGAGCGGGGACGGGGCGCGGGGACGGTGCGCGGGGACGGGGGGTGGGGACGGGGGGTGGGGGCGGCGGGTGGGGACGGCGGGTGGGGACGGCGGGTGGGGACGGGGAGCGGGGGCGGGGAGCGGGGGCGGTGGGCGGGGACGGGAAGCGGTGACGGGGAGCGGGGACGGTGGGCGGGGAGCGGGGACGGGGAGTGGGGGCGTTAGTGGGGACGGGGAGTGGGGACAGGGAGTGGGGGCGGTTAGTGGGGGCGGTTAGTGGGGGCGGGGAGCGGGGGCGGGGAGCGGGGGCGGGGAGCGGGGGCGGGGAGCGGGGACGGGGAGCTGGGACGGGGTGCTGGGACGGGGAGCTGGGACGGGGAGCGGGGACGGGGAGTGGGGGCGGTTATTGGGGACGGGGAGCTGGGACGGGGAGCTGGGACGGCGAGCGGGGACGGGGCGCGGGGACGGTGCGCGGGGACGGGGGGTGGGGACGGGGGGTGGGGGCGGGGGGTGTGGACGGCGGGTGGGGACGGCGGGTGGGGACGGGGAGCGGGGGCGGGGAGCGGGGGCGGTGGGCGGGGACGGGAAGCGGTGACGGGGAGCGGGGACGGTGGGCGGGGAGCGGGGACGGGGAGTGGGGGCGTTAGTGGGGACGGGGAGTGGGGACAGGGAGTGGGGGCGGTTAGTGGGGGCGGTTAGTGGGGGCGGGGAGCGGGGGCGGGGAGCGGGGGCGGGGAGCGGGGGCGGGGAGCGGGGACGGGGAGCTGGGACGGGGTGCTGGGACGGGGAGCTGGGACGGGGAGCGGGGACGGGGAGTGGGGGCGGTTATTGGGGACGGGGAGCTGGGACGGGGAGCTGGGACGGGGAGCTGGGACGGGGAGCTGGGACGGGGTGCTGGGACGGGGTGCTGGGACGGGGAGCTGGGACGGGGAGCGGGGACGGGGAGTGGGGGCGGGGAGCGGGGACGGGGAGCTGGGACGGGGAGCTGGGACGGGGAGCTGGGACGGGGAGCGGGGACGGGGAGTGGGGGCGTTTATTGGGGACGGGGAGCGGCGACGGGGAGCGGGGGCGGGGAGCGGGGTCGCGGCGTGGGGACGGGGCGTGGGGATGGAGAGTGGGGACGGGGAGTGCGGACTGGGAGTGGGGACGGTGAGTGCGGACGGGGGGTGGGGACGGGGGGTGGGGACGGGGGGTGGGGACGGGGGGTGGGGACGGGGGGTGGGGACGGGGGGTGGGGACGGGGGTGGGGACGGGGAGTGGGGACGGTTAGTGGGGGCGGGGAGTGGGTGCGGGGAGTGGGTGCGGGGAGTGGGGACGGGGAGTGGGGACGGTTAGCGGGGACGGGGAGTGGGGTGGTGGTGGTGTTGGAGTGGGGTGGTTGTGGTGTTGGAGTGGGGTGGTGGTGGTGTTGGAGTGGGGTGGTGGTGGTGTTGGAGTGGGGTGGTGGTGGTGGTGGTGTTGGAGTGGGGTGGTGGTGTTGGAGTGGGGTGGTGGTGTTGGAGTGGGGTGGTGGTGTTGGAGTGGGGTGGTGGTGGTGTTGGAGTGGGGTGGTGGTGGTGTTGGAGTGGGGTGGTGGTGGTGTTGGAGTGGGGTGGTGGTGGTGTTGGAGTGGGGTGGTGGTGGTGTTGGAGTGGGGTGGTAGTGGTGTTGGAGTGGGGTGGTGGTGGTGTTGGAGTGGGGTGGTGGTGTTGGAGTGGGGTGGTGGTGTTGGAGTGGGGTGGTGGTGGTGTTGGAGTGGGGTGGTGGTGGTGTTGGAGTGGGGTGGTGGTGGTGTTGGAGTGGGGTGGTGGTGGTGTTGGAGTGGGGTGGTGGTGGTGTTGGAGTGGGGTGGTGGTGGTGTTGGAGTGGGGTGGTGGTGTTGGAGTGGGGTGGGGTGGTGGTGTTGGAGTGGGGTGGTGGTGGTGTTGGAGTGGGGTGGTGGTGTTGGAGTGGGGTGGGGTGGTGGTGTTGGAGTGGGGTGGTGGTGGTGTTGGAGTGGGGTGGTGGTGGTGTTGGAGTGGAGTGGTGGTGGTGTTGGAGTGGGGTGGTGGTGGTGTTGGAGTGGGGTGGTGGTGGTGTTGGAGTGGGGTGGTGGTGGTGTTGGAGTGCGGTGGTGGTGGTGTTGGAGTGGGGGGGTGGTGGTGTTGGAGTGGGGGGGTGGCGGTGTTGGAGTGGGGTGGTGGTGATGTTGGAGTGGGGTGGTGGTGGTGTTGGAGTGGGGTGGTGGTGTTGGAGTGGGGTGGTGGTGTTGGAGTGGGGTGGTGGTGGTGTTGGAGTGGGGTGGTGGTGGTGTTGGAGTGGGGTGGTGCTGTTGGAGTGGGGTGGTGGTGGTGTTGGAGTGGGGTGGTGGTGGTGTTGGAGTGGGGTGGTGGTGGTGTTGGAGTGGGGTGGTGGTGCTGTTGGAGGGGGGTGGTGGTGGTGTTGGAGTGGGGTGGTGGTGGTGTTGGAGTGGGGTGGTGGTGGTGTTGGAGTGGGGTGGTGGTGGTGTTGGAGTGGGGTGGTGGTGGTGTTGGAGTGGGGTGGTGGTGTTGGAGTGGGGTGGTGGTGGTGTTGGAGTGGGGTGGTGGTGGTGTTGGAGTGGGGTGGTGGTGTTGGAGTGGGGTGGTGGTGGTGTTGGAGTGGGGTTGTGGTGGTGTTGGAGTGGGGTTGTGGTGGTGTTGGAGTGGGGTGGTGGTGGTGTTGGAGTGGGGTGATGGTGGTGTTGGAGTGGGGTGGTGGTGTTGGAGTGGGGTGGTGGTGTTGGAGTGGGGTGGTGGTGGTGTTGGAGTGGGGTGGTGGTGGTGTTGGAGTGGGGTGGTGGTGTTGGAGTGGGGTGGTGGTGGTGTTGGAGTGGGGTGGTGGTGGTGTTGGAGTGGGGTGGTGGTGGTGTTGGAGTGGGGTGGTGGTGGTGTTGGAGTGGGGTGGTGGTGGTGTTGGAGTGGGGTGGTGGTGGTGTTGGAGTGGGGTGGTGGTGGTGTTGGAGTGGGGTGGTGGTGGTGTTGGAGTGGGGTGGTGGTGGTGTTGGAGTGGAGTGGTGGTGGTGTTGGAGTGGGGTGGTGGTGGTGTTGGAGTGAGGTGGTGGTGTTGGAGTGGGGTGGTGGTGGTGTTGGAGTGGGGTGGTGGTGGTGTTGGAGTGGGGTGGTGGTGGTGTTGGAGTGGGGGGGTGGTGGTGTTGGAGTGGGGGGGTGGTGGTGTTGGAGTGGGGTGGTGGTGATGTTGGAGTGGGGTGGTGGTGGTGTTGGAGTGGGGTGGTGGTGTTGGAGTGGGGTGGTGGTGTTGGAGTGGGGTGGTGGTGTTGGAGTGGGGTGGGGTGGTGGTGTTGGAGTGGGGTGGGGTGGTGGTGTTGGAGTGGGGTGGGGTGGTGGTGTTGGAGTGGGGTGGGGTGGTGGTGTTGGAGTGGGGTGGTGGTGGTGTTGGAGTGGGGTGGTGGTGGTGTTGGAGTGGGGTGGTGGTGGTAGAGTTGGAGTGGGGTGGTGGTGGTCTTGGAGTGGGGTGGTGGTGGTCTTGGAGTGGGGTGGTGGTGGTCTTGGAGTGGGGTGGTGGTGGTGTTGGAGTGGGGTGGTGGTGGTGTTGGAGTGGGGTGGTGGTGGTAGAGTTGGAGTGGGGTGGTGGTGGTCTTGGAGTGGGGTGGTGGTGGTCTTGGAGTGGGGTGGTGGTGGTGTTGGAGTGGGGTGGTGGTGGTGTTGGAGTGGGGTGGTGGTGGTGTTGGAGTGGGGTGGTGGTGGTGTTGGAGTGGGGTGGTGGTGGTGTTGGAGTGGGGTGGTGGTGGTAGAGTTGGAGTGGGGTGGTGGTGGTCTTGGAGTGGGGTGGTGGTGGTCTTGGAGTGGGGTGGTGGTGGTCTTGGAGTGGGGTGGTGGTGGTCTTGGAGTGGGGTGGTGGTGGTCTTGGAGTGGGGTGGTGGTGGTCTTGGAGTGGGGTGGTGGTGGTCTTGGAGTGGGGTGGTGGTGGTCTTGGAGTTGGGTGGTGGTGGTCTTGGAGTGGGGTGGTGGTGGTCTTGGAGTGGGGTGGTGGTGGTGTTGGAGTGGGGTGGTGGCGGTGTTGGAGTGGGGTGGTGGCGGTGTTGGAGTGGGGTGGTGGCGGTGTTGGAGTGGGGTGTTGGCGGTGTTGGAGTGGGGTGTTGGCGGTGTTGCAGTGGGGTGGTGGTGGTGTTGGAGTGGGGTGTTGGTGGTGTTGGAGTGGGGTGGTGGTGGTGTTGGAGTGGGGTGGTGGTGTTGTTGGAGTGGGGTGGTGGTGGTGTTGGAGTGGGGTGGTGGTGGTGTTGGAGTGCGGTGGTGGTGGTGTTGGAGTGGGGTGGTGGTGGTGTTGGAGTGGGGTGGTGGTGGTGTTGGAGTGGGGTGGTGGTGGTGTTGGAGTGGGGTGGTGGTGTTGGAGTGGGGTGGTGGTGGTGTTGGAGTGGGGTGGTGGTGGTGTTGGAGTGGGGTGGTGGTGGTGTTGGAGTGGGGTGGTGGTGGTGTTGGAGAGTGGTGGTGGTGGTGATGGAGTGGGGTGTTGGTGGTGTTGGAGTGGGGTGGTGGTGGTGTTGGAGGGGGGTGGTGGTGGTGTTGGAGTGGGGTGGTGGTGGTGTTGGAGTGGGGTGGTGGTGGTGTTGCAGTGGGGTGGTGGTGGTGTTGGAGTGGGGTGGTGTTGGTGGTGGAGTGGGGTGGTGGTGGTTTTGGAGTGGGGTGGTGGTGGTGTTGGAGTGGGGTGGTGGTGGTGTTGGAGTGGGGTGGTGGTGGTGTTGGAGTTGGGTGGTGGTGGTGTTGGAGTGGGATGGTGGTGGTGTTGGAGGGGGGTGGTGGTGGTGTTGGAGTGGGGTGGTGGTGGTGTTGGAGTGGGGTGGTGGTGGTGTTGGAGTGGGGTGGTGGTGGTGTTGCAGTGGGGTGGTGGTGTTGGGTTGGGGGGGTGGTGTTGGAGTGGGGTGGTTGTGGGGTGGTGGTGGTGTTGGAGTGGGGTGGTGGTGGTGTTGGAGTGGTGTGGTGGTGGTGTTGGAGTGGGGTGGTGGTTGTGTTGGAGTGGGGTGGTGGTGGTGTTGGAGTGGGGTTGTGGTGGTGTTGGAGTGGGGTGGTGGTGGTGTTGGAGTGGGGTGGTGGTGGTGTTGGAGTGGGGTGGTGGTGGTGTTGGAGTGGGGTGGTGGTGGTCTTGGAGTGGGGTGATGGTGGTGTTGGAGTGGGGTGGTGGTGGTGTTGGAGTGGGGTGGTGGTGGTGTTGGAGTGGGGTGGTGGTGGTCTTGGAGTGGGGTGGTGTTGGAGTGGGGTGTTGGTGGTGTTGGAGTGGGGTGGTGGTGGTGTTGGTGTGGGGTGGTGGTGGTGTTGGAGTGGGGTGGTGGTGGTGTTGGAGTGGGGTGGTGGTGGTGTTGGAGTGGGGTGGTGGTGGTGTTGGAGTGGGGTGGTGGTGTTGGAGTGGGGTGGTGGTGGTGTTGGAGTGGGGTGGTGGTGGTGGTGGAGTGGGGTGTTGGTGGTGGTGGAGTGGGGTGGTGGTGGTGTTGGAGGGGGGTGGTGGTGGTGTTGGAGTGGGGTGGTGGTGGTGTTGGAGTGGGGTGGTGGTGGTGTTGGAGTGGGGTGGTGGTGGTGTTGGAGTGGGGTGGTGGTGGTGTTGGAGTGGGGTGGTGGTGGTGTTGGAGTGGGGTGGTGGTGGTGTTGGAGTGGGGTGGTGGTGGTGTTGGAGTCTGGTTTTGGTGTTGGAGTGGGGTGGTGGTGGTGTTGGTGTGGGGTGGTGGTGGTATTGGTGTGGGGTGGTGGTGGTGTGGAGTGGGGTGGTGGTGGTGTTGGAGTGGGGTTGTGGTGGTGTTGGAGTGGGGTTGTGGTGGTGTTGGAGTGGGGTGGTGGTGGTGGTGGAGTGGGGTGGTGGTGGGTCAGGGAGTGCGGATAGTGAGGGGTCAGTGCGTGGGGTCAGTGCGTGGGGTCAGTGAGTGCGGATAGTGAGTGGGGTCAGTGAGTGCGGATAGTGACTGGGGTCAGTGAGTGGGGTCAGTGAGTGCGGACAGTGAGTGGAGACACTGAGTGGGGACAGTTAGTGGGGACAGTGAGTGGGGACAGTGAGTGGGGACAGTGAGTGCGGATAGTGACTGGGGTCAGTGAGTGCGGACAGTGAGTGGGGACACTGAGTGGGGACAGTGAGTGGGGACAGTAAGTGGGGACACTGAGTGGGGACAGTGAGCACGGGGAGATCCCAGCCTCCATCCCCAGCCTGTGCTGATTTAGCTGTTCTCACATAATGTGTTACTGATTCCCATTCTCAGAGCACAGGAAGATCCCAGGCCCCATTCCCAGCTTCTGCTGTGTTAACACCCTGTTGAACGAGTTATTATCAGTGTGTGATCTGACCTCACTGTGGAGTGGATGGAAGGCTGGAGTTCTCCATCTCCTGCATCACCACCAGCGGCTCATCCAACTTGAGTGTGTGTGATGTGTGGAAAGGATCAGGACATTGTGATCAGTCAGGAACTCCCAGACCCACTGCAAGAGAGAGAGAGAGAGAGGCAGCAATTAGAACAACACAATGAGGGTTAAACACACAGTACAGTACTGAGCCCAATACAGAGCACAGGAAGATCCCAGCCTCCATCCCCAGCCTGTGCTGAGTGAGCACAGGAAGATCCCAGCCTCCATTCCCAGCCTGTGCTGATTGAGCAAAGGAAGATCCCAGCCTCCATCCCCAGCCTGTGCTGAGTGAGCACAGGAAGATCCCAGCCTCCATCCCCAGCCAGTGCTGAGTGAGCACAGGAAGATCCCAGCCTCCATCCCCAGCCTGTGCTGAGTGAGCACAGGAAGATCCCAGCCTCCATCCCCAGCCAGTGCTGAGTGAGCACAGGAAGATCCCAGCCTCCATCCCCAGCCTGTGCTGAGTGAGCACAGGAAGATCCCAGCCTCCATCCACAGCCTGTGCTGAGTGAGCACAGGAAGATCCCAGCCTCCATCCCCAGCCTGTGCTGAGTGAGCACAGGAAGATCCCAGCCTCCATCCCCAGCCTGTGCTGAGTGAGCACAGGAAGATCCCAGCCTCCATCCCCAGCCTGTGCTGAGTGAGCACAGGAAGATCCCAGCCTCCATCCACAGCCTGTGCTGAGTGAGCACAGGAAGATCCCAGCCTCCATCCCCAGCCTGTGCTGAGTGAGCACAGGAAGATCCCAGCCTCCATCCACAGCCTGTGCTGAGTGAGCACAGGAAGATCCCAGCCTCCATCCCCAGCCTGTGCTGTTTCAGCTCCAACTCAACACAGAGGATTCCGAAGCCACGCCCACTCACTGACATCACCAGGATATTGCGCATGCGCTCTATTGCCCCAGCAGCAAAATGGCGGCGATCTGAATATTCCCGCCTCTTTTTCCTTCCCCGGATTCTCTTCGCAGGTGAAAGGAGCCTGAGTTACCAAAGCGGGACATTGACATTCTTATTCGCGTTTGCGGGCTACACCAAGTCCTTCTGAAGCCTCCTCCCCGCTCGCCGGCTCCATTAGTCTCATGTGCGTCACCGACTTTCACCGCCTTCCACCGCAATGGCCGCCTGTCTCTGGAGCATGCGCAGTGTCTCTGTGCGGCTGGATTTGCGCCTGCGCGGTGGCCTCCTATTGAGTGTGTACGGCATATTCATTCCCGCTTGGAATGCTGGGTACCACGGCCGCCATTGAGGTTTCCTTCAACAATTTGGAACTAATGTTCTCTGATGTGATTAAGTTTAAATTATTGAATAATTCATGCTGAACCCAGAGTGACTGCACCCTCTGTCATGGTTCAGTCCTGCATTTGATTAATTACAGTTAATTAATTACATTGTGTCGACATCGGCCCAAATTGATGGCAGTGATTAAACTTTATTCTGCACAAGTAAGATATGATACCTCACAGTATCTGAACAGTTGTTTACAATGTGTCATTTATATGACCCGGTTTTTCCCTTGGGTAAAATTCATGGTAATAAATATCTGCAGCTGTGGGTGAAATCACTTGTCTTTGTGCCTTTTGAAATCTTCTACACCTTCTGTCTATTTGGACACTCTTTGTGTAACCCTTACAATAATACAAACACACTAAATTACACCAGACCAATCATTGAATAACTACTATCCTCTTATTACAATTGCAGGTATAGACATTCACAAGGCCCTGTTTTACTCAGGTTTCAGTCTAATAACCCCTGAGATCACACTTTTCCTCCCGCTGAAGTTATCAGTCTAGCTGTGACAATGCAAAGAGGCATCTTTTACACTGTAGACATGTAACATTCTTGATGGACCAATGATTCCAAATAGAGGTTCCTCCCAACACCATCCTCTGTCCTGTCTTGAACCAGAACACCAGTGCTCCTTTACTCATTATCACATTCCAAATAAGATGCATAGTCTACATTCCCATGGGAACAAGGCTGCCTCTGTTTGCTGTTCTGTTCTTTTATTTCTGATGTTCTTTTAGTTTAATTGAATGACCCATAATTAACCATTCCCACTATTGAAGTGTCTCACATATCCTGCTTTCAACCCTTTCCTATTGTTATAGCATCTAGAAGGCAGATCATTCCCTGACAGTAATACATACCAGCCACGCATACATATATATTTGACTGTATGATCTGGAGATTACATTGTAGCAGTATTGTAAATTATACGTTTTCCAGTTAAGTACATATACTGATTATGAATTGGAGAATATACTGGAGGACCGACCAAACACCTCAACTCTGGAACAGTTCCAGAAACTGACCAGGTGATCATCACCTAACCCAGGACATGTTCACTGACACAGCACCTGGAAACTGACCAGGTGAACATCACCTAACCCAGGACATGTTCACTGAACCAGCACCTGGAAACTGACCAGGTGATCATCACCTAACCCAGGACATGTTCACTGACACAGCACCTGGAAACTGACCAGGTGATCATCACCTAACCCAGGACATGTTCACTGACCCAGCACCTGGAAACTGACCAGGTGATCATCACCTAACCCAGGACATGTTCACTGACCCAGCACCTGGAAACTCACCAGGTGATCATCACCTAACCCAGGACATGTTCACTGACCCAGCACCTGGAAACTGACGAGGTGATCATCACCTAACCCAGGACATGTTCACTAACCCAGCACCTGGAAACTCACCAGGTGATCATCACCTAACCCAGGACATGTTCACTGACCCAGCACCTGGAAACTCACCAGGTGATCATCAACTAACCCAGGACATGTTCACTGACCCAGTACCTGGAAACTCACCAGGTGATCATCACCTAACCCAGGACATGTTCACTGACCCAGTACCTGGAAACTGACCAGGTGATCATCACCTAACCCAGGACATGTTCACTGACCTAGCACCTGGAAACTAACCAGGTGATCATCACCTAACCCAGGACATGTTCACTGACCCAGCACCTGGAAACTCACCAGGTGATCATCAACTAACCCAGGACATGTTCACTGACCCAGTACCTGGAAACTCACCAGGTGATCATCACCTAACCCAGGACATGTTCACTGACCCAGCACCTGGAAACTGATCAGGTGATCATCACCTAACCCAGGACATGTTCACTGACCCAGTACCTGGAAACTGACCAGGTGAGCATCACCCAACCCAGGACTTGTTCACTGACACAGCACCTGGAAACTGACCAGGTGATCATCACCTAACCCAGGACATGTTCACTGACCCAGCACCTGGAAACTAACCAGGTGATCATCACCTAACCCAGGACATGTTCACTGACCCAGCACCTGGAAACTGACCAGGTGATCATCGCCTAATCCAGGACATGTTCACTGACCCAGTACCTGGAAACTGACCAGGTGAGTATCACCTAACCCAGGACATGTTCACTGACACAGCACCTGGAAACTGACCAGGTGATCATCAACTAACCCAGGACATGTTCACTGACTCAGCACCTGGAAGCTCACCAGGTGATCATCACCTAACCCAGGACATGTTCACTGACCCAGCACCTGGAAACTGACCAGGTGAACATCACCTAACCCAGGACATGTTCACTGACCTAGCACCTGGAAACTGACCAGGTGATCATCACCTAACCCAGGACATGTTCACAGACCCAGCACCTGGAAACTGATCAGGTGATCATCACCTAACCCAGGACATGTTCACTGACCCAGTACCTGGAAATTAACCAGGTGAGTATCACCTAACCCAGGACATGTTCACTGACACAGCACCTGGAAACTGACCAGGTGATCATCACCTAACCCAGGACATGTTCACTGACCCAGCACCTGGACACTCACCAGGTGATCATCACCTAACCCAGGACATGTTCACTGACCCAGCACCTGGAAACTGACCAGGTGATCATCGCCTAATCCAGGACATGTTCACTGACCCAGCACCTGGAAACTGACCAGGTGATCATCACCTAACCCAGGACATGTTCACTGACCTAGCACCTGGAAACTAACCAGGTGATCATCACCTAACCCAGGACATGTTCACTGACCCAGCACCTGGAAACTCACCAGGTGATCATCACCTAACCCAGGACATGTTCACTGACCCAGCACCTGGAAACTGACCAAGCGATCATCACCTAATCCAGGACATGTTCACTGACGCAGTACCTGGAAACTGACCAGGTGAGCATCACCTAACCCAGGACATGTTCACTGACCCAGTACCTGGAAACTGACCAGGTGATCATCGCCTAACCCAGGACATGTTCACTGACCCAGCACCTGGAAACTAACCAGGTGATCATCACCTAACCCAGGACATGTTCACTGACTCAGCACCTGGAAGCTGACCAGGTGATCATCAACTAACCCAGGACATGTTCACTGACCCAGTACCTGGAAACTGACCAGGTGAGCATCACCTAACCTAGGACATGTTCACTGACCCAGTACCTGGAAACTGACCAGGTGATCATCGCCTAATCCAGGACATGTTCACTGACCCAGCACCTGGAAACGTACCAGGCGATCATCACCTAATCCAGGACATGTTCACTGACCCAGTACCTGGAAACTGACCAGGTGAGCATCACCTAACCCAGGACATGTTCACTGACCCAGTACCTGGAAACTGACCAGGTGATCATCGCCTAACCCAGGACATGTTCACTGACCCAGCACCTGGAAACTAACCAGGTGATCATCACCTAACCCAGGACATGTTCACTGACACAGCACCTGGAAACTGACCATGTGAGCATCACCTAACCCGGGACATGTTCACTGACACAGCACCTGGAATCTGACCAGGTGTGCCTCGCCTAATCCAAGACATGTTCACTCACCCAGCACCTGGAAACTGACCAAGTACCCATTTCTGATCTCAACACTCAAACTGTCCCAGCACCCAAAAATGATGTCAATGCACGGCCTGAGTGAAAGATTGTAACTTATGTTGCCGAGCCAAAGAATAATCTCGTCTGGATAAAACTTTCAAATGGATTAAATAGTAAATGTTTAGAGCACGACATTTCAGCACTGACATCACTAAACAGATGCCTGTTTAAGATACAACTCCACACAAAGGGGTTTAATGTTCAGACAGCTGGAGAGGAGCTGTGATACAAGAGGAGATATATTTATATAGTTATACATTGTCCAGAAACACTCACTGACCTGGCTGAAATCATTTTCAATCCACATATCCACAAAACCTCCTCGCATTTTCTGTGAGAAATGCTGTCTTTGTTCCAACTTTTAAAAACAAATAATCAGTTCCCTCCAAGCCGCTTTTACACAAAAGAAAATTGTGTCGAATATCTCAGGTTACATGATCCAATTAGTGCCGGTACGTTGAACTCCGGAGTTCCACCCATAATTACCACTCATTGTTAGAATTGAACAGAACATTTTAAATGGAGATTTGAAGGAGGGACACTCAGGACAATCTAATAATACAATCCCTGTTACTGTCACTTCAATCACCAAACTGCCTGATTGGACAATGAGATGCAGATCACACAGAGACAGGTAAACTTACCTGTTTAACTGCACGGGTCTGGCTCAATAATGAAGATTCAATTCGCGGCAGTGGACAAGAAATTTTGCTTTTAAAAATATGTTTTTTTAGGAGTAATGTCTGAGGAAATGAGAACTTATTCCAAGCTCAGTCTTTACTGAACTGAACAATGGACAATGATTTATACCTAGGATTGCTGCAGCAGTACCACACACACAATGAATACAGATTCTCACATGTTTCCCACAGCTTAAAGAGATCCCACAAATCACAGGAATGGAAATCACACCACAACATATAGAACAGAAAATATTGGATATTCTCATCAGGTCAGGCAGTATTTGTGGAGAGAGAAACAGAGTTAATGTTTCAGATCTGTGACCTTTCATCAGAACTGAGAAAAGATAGAAATGTAATAGGTTTTGAGCAAGTGAAAGGGGGGAGGATGGAAAGAAGAACAAAAGGGACAGTCTGTGATAGGGTGGAAGATGTGAAACATCACAATGAATGTGGGACTGTCGATAAACTGCCTCGGGAGAAGTCTCTGCTCTGAATTATGAGGGTATTTCCATAAAACATAGTTAGAAAAAATCACCATTGAACAAAAGGAGAACATCCTTTCAATAGAGAATTATTCATCCATTGCAATAATCAGGGACTGTCCACAATTCTTCTTTGTAGAAATCTCCATCCAAATATAGAGTGCTGCCCATAAATCTCCTTTGGAGCAGTAATCATTAAAATAAGGGATAGTTTATAAAGTTCCTTCAGATTAATCTGCATCAAATAAAACAGAACAGTCTATAGAGAGTCTGAGGGAACTTAAATTCAAAGTACTAAGGTACGATCCTTAAACCACCTTCAGGAAATCAATATCCCGAATAATAAGAGACTGTGCATAAGGAACCTACAAGGGTCCATTTACAAAATAAAAGACCATCTATAAATAACCTTCAGTGAATTCTCTGGAAATGTAATAAAGTACTATCTGGGAATCACCTTCAGGGAATTCAGCAAACCCCACTCTTACCTTTTAATGGTCTTTTAGCTTTGTCTCTTATTCTCAGACCTCCCATTACTCCCTGTATTTCAACCATCGACTGTGGGTATTCTTGTGGTTAAATATAAATAACATGGAATTTGTAAATTCTCTTAACATATTGTGTTGCATGCTATTAATATCAGAAAGTGAGATTATTTTAACGATCCGTGTGATTCATTTTGATTTTATGTATTTGTACAAATTGAACATCACAAAATCCACACAATAAGCGTTGCTGAGATTTAACACGGAGAACAGGGTCGGAGATTTGAGAAGTTAAACTGCTGGGCAATGCCTTTGTGCAGCTGTGATGACTGAGTGGTTACGGTGTTGGACTGGAAATCCTCCGGGGTTTCTCTGTACAAGTTTGAACCTGGATCAAAGCGGATTCGTCAAGTCTCAGGTTCAATGTTTGTAACAATTTTTATCATCTTCCTCCTCAGAAAGGATGTTAGTCATTTCAATAATGCTTTTAAAGATATTTGGCTCAGAAACCTGGATTACATCCCTACTAAAGTAGATGAGTCTGTTTTAAAGCATCAATTCAGCAAAGGACCTGTTAAACTGACAGTTCATTTTGGAATAAAAACAAGAAATGCTGGAATCACTCAGCAGGTCTGGCAGCATCTGTGGAAAGAGAAGCAGAGTTAACATTTCCGAAACGTTAACTCCGCTTCTCTTTCCACAGATGCTGCCAGACCTGCTGAGTGATTCCAGAATTTCTTGTTTTTATTTGAGATTTCCAGCATCCGCAGTATTTAGCTTTTAGTTCATTTTGGAAGCTTGGATTAATTATACAAGTGTTCTACAGCCTGTCTGGAAAGCTACAGATAATGAGGCCTCCAGAGACTGTGGAAACTGTTGTAAACACCAGCTGCTGTCGGGTAGAATCAGTCTGTATAACCACAGGGCAGAGACAATGGGAAATCACTGGAAGGCTTGTGTTTGCCAGCCATTGAAAACTGCATCAGAGAACACAGTCCACAAGACAGTCCAGGAGACAGAGGAATGGGAAGGGGGCCTCAAAGAGAGTCAAGGAAAACACTGAAGAGAAAATCCACAAATAATGAAATTCTCCATCTCCAGAAACAGAATAATTGACCATTCCGAGTTTCCAGTTACACCACAGACTGAATGTTTGTTTGAATCACCATCTGCATGCTGTAGGTCAGTTGGTAGGACACTCGCCTCTGAGTTAGAAGATTCAAACCCTCGGACAATGTTACTCATTTCAAAGAAATCAACTTTCATTCCACTAAACTCCAGAGAACATAAGCCCATTCTACTCTATGTTGTGGCCATTTCGGAGACATGGGTAGAGCAGGGACAGGAATGGATGTTGCAGGTTCCGGGATTTAGATGTTTCAGTAAGAACAGAGAAGATGGTAAAAGGGGGGGGGGGGGGGGTGGCATTTTTAATCAAGGACGGTATTACGGCGGCAGAAAGGACGTTTGAGGACTCGTCTACTGAGGTAGTATGGGCCGAGGTTAGAAACAGGAGAGGAGAGGTCACCCTGTTGGGAGTTTTCTATAGACCTCCGAATAGTTCCAGAGATGTAGAGGAAAGGATAGCGAAGATGATTCTCGACAGGGGCGAGAGTAACAGGGTAGTTGTTATGGGGGACTTTAACTTTCCAAATATTGACTGGAAATACTATAGTTCGAGTACTTTAGATGGGTCAGTTTTTGTCCAGTGTGTGCAGGAGGGTTTTCTGACACAGTATGTAGACAGGCCAACCAGGGGCGATGCCACATTGGATTTGGTACTGGGTAATGAACCCGGCCAGGTGTTAGATTTAGATGTAGGTGAGCACTTTGGTGATAGTGATCACAATTCGGTTAGGTTTACCTTAGCGATGGGCAGGGGCAGGTATATACCGCAGGGCAAGAATTATAGTGGGGGAAAGGAAATTATGATGCGATTAGGCAAGATTTAGGATGCGTAGGATGGGGAAGGAAACTGCAGGGGATGGGAACAATCGAAATGTGGAGCTTATTCAAGGAGCAGCTACTGCGTGTCCTTGATAAGTATGTACCTGTCAGGCAGGGAGGAAGTTGTCGAGCGAGGGAGCCATGGTTTACTAAAGAAGTTGAAGCACTTGTCAAGAGGAAGAAGAAGGGTTATGTTAGGATGAGACGTGAAGGCTCAGTTAGGGCGCTTGAGAGTTACAAGCTAGCCAGGAAGGATCTAAAGGGAGAGCTAAGAAGAGTGAGGAGAGGACACGAGAAGCCATTGGTGGATAGGATCAAGGAAAACCCTAATGTTTTCTCTAGGTATATCAGGAATAAAAGAATGACTAGAGTTAGATTAGGGCCAATCAAGGATAGTAGTGGGAAGTTGTGTGTGGAATCAGAGGAGATAGGGGAAGCGTTAAATGAATATTTTTCGTCAGTGTTTACAGTAGAGAAAGAAAATGTTGTTGAGGGGAATATTGAGATACAGACTACTATGCTAGATGGGATTGAGGTTCACAAGGAGGAGGTATTAACAATTTTGGAAAGTAGGAAAATAGTTAAGTCCCCTGGGCCAGATGGGATTTATCCTAGGATTCTCTGGGAAGCCAGGGAGGAGATTGCAGAGGTTTTGTCCTTGATCTTTATGTCATCATTGTCGACAGGAATAGTACCGGAAGACTGGAGGATAGCAAATGTTGTCCCCTTGTTCAAGAAGAGGAGTAGAGACAGCCCTGGTAATTATAGACCTGTGAGCCTTACTTCGGTTGTGGGTAAAATGTTGGAAAAGGTTATAAGAGATAGGATTTACAATCATCTTGAAAAGAATAAGTTCATTAGCGATAGTCAGCACGGTTTTGTGAAGGGTAGGTCGTGCCTCACAAACCTTATTGAGTTTTTTGAGAAGGTGACCAAACAGGTGGATGAGGGTAAAGCCGTGGATGTGGTGTATATGGATTTCAGTAAGGCGTTTGATAAGGTTCCCCATGGTAGGCGATTGCAGAAAATATGGAAGTTTGGGATTGAAGGTGATTTAGTGCTTTGGATCAGAAATTGGCTAGCTGAAAGAAGACAGAGGGTGGTGGTTGATGGCAAATGTTCATCCTGGAGTTTAGTTACTAGTGGTGTACCGCAAGGATCTGTTTTGGGGCCACTGCTGTTTGTCATTTTTATAAATGACCTGGAAGAGGGTGTAGAAGGGTGGGTTAGTAAATTTGCGGATGAGACTAAAGTCGGTGGAGTTGTGGATAGTGCCGAAGGATGTTGTAGGTTACAGAGGGACATAGATAGGCTGCAGAACTGAGCTGAGAGATGGCAAATGGAGTTTAATGCGGAAAGGTGTGAGGTGATTCACTTTGGAAGGAGTAACAGGAATGCAGAGTACTGGGCTAATGGGAAGATTCTTGGTAGTGTAGATGAGCAGAGAGATCTTGGTGCCCAGGTGCATAAATCCCTGAAAGTTGCCACCCAGGTTAATAGGGCTGTTAAGAAGGCATATGGTGTGTTAGCTTTTATTAGTAGGGGGATCGAGTTTCGGAGCCACGAGGTCATGCTGCAGCTGTACAAAACTCTGGTGCGGCCGCACCTGGAGTATTGCGTGCAGTTCTGGTCACCACATTATAGGAAGGATGTGGAAGCTTTGGAAAGGGTGCAGAGGAGATTTACTAGGATGTTGCCTGGTATGGAGGGAAGGTCTTACGAGGAAAGGCTGAGGGACTTGAGGTTGTTTTCGTTACAGAGAAGGAGGAGGAGAGGTGACTTAATAGAGACATATAAGATAATCAGAGGGTTAGATAGGGTGGATAGTGAAAGTCTTTTTCCTCGGATGGTGATGACAAACACGAGGGGACATAGCTTTAAGTTGAGGGGTGATAGATATAGGACAGATGTCAGAGGTAGTTTCTTTACTCAGAGAGTAGTAGGGGCGTGGAACGCCCTGCCTGCAACAGTAGTAGACTCGCCAACTTTACGGGCATTTAAGTGGTCATTGGATAGACATATGGATGAAAATGGAATAGTGTAGGTCAGATGGTTTCACAGGTCGGCGCAACATCGAGGGCCGAAGGGCCTGTACTGCGCTGTCATGTTCTATGTTCTATGTTCTATGTCTGCTCAGAGAACAGCCCTGCCATCCCAGGAATCAATCTAATGAACCTTGGTTTCTCTCCCTCGAAGGAAAGTACATCCTTCCATAGGTAAGGAGACCAACACTGTGCACAGTATTTCTGTTGTGGTTTCAGCAAAGGCCTGTACAATTGTAGCAAGACTGCCTCACTCCTATACACAAGTTCTTACAATAATGGTTAACATAACGTCTGTCTTCCTGATTTCTTGCAGTACCTGTCTATCGACATTCTGTGATTCTAATACAAACATCCTCAAATCCCTCTGAATATTAACATTTACAAGTCTCTTACTTTCTTAAAAACACTCTACTTTTCCATTCCTCCTATTAAATTGGATAAGTTCACATTTCCCGACAATATTCTCTATCTGCAAGCTTTTTTCCCCAATCATTTAAACTGTCTAAATCCAATTGCAGGCTCTTTACAACCATCTCACTATTTAAACTCACATCTCACTTTGTATCATCAGTAAACCTGGAGACATGACCCACTGTCCCTTCATTTGTGACATTGAAATAGATTGTTCATAGCTGAGGACCAAGAACTGATCCTTTCAGCTCTCTAGTAGATATACCCTACCATCCTGTTTATGTCTGTATCAATGGGAGTATTTGTTATGATCTTCACTTACTGAGTTCAATGTTGAGTCTGGAATGCTGGACACTTGCTCATTGGATAAATGAGGTGCTGTTCCTCGAGTTTCCATTGATCTTCAGTAGAACAGTGTAAGGTGGCCGAGGGCAGAGAGGAAAGAGTGGGAGTAAAGCAGAGAAATAATCTGACAGTAATTTGAATTCTCTGCTCTTCAGCCTCGCACTGTCATCCCTTCTGTCATTTCATCTCTTCTGCTTTCCACCTTATCACAAACCTTTCATTTTGTTTCTTCTCCTCCCTGTTTCCCCGCCTGTGTCCTGTTACATCTCTAACTTCTCCCAGATTTGATGAAAAGTCATCGACATGAAACATTAACTCTGTTTCTCTCTCCACTGATGCTTTCCGACCTGCTGATATTTCCAGCGGTTTCTGACTGATTTTCAGATTTGCAGCAATTGCAGTAATTCACATTAGCAGCAGTGTCTATGCAGTTTCCGTGGCCAAATGGGAAACGAGTTAAATTCAAAACTCACTTCCGTACATATGTTCGAACCCTGCTCACAGCGGATCAGCTTAGTGTTTCAAAGAACAAAGAACAGTACAGCACAGGAACAGTCCATTCGGCCCTCCAAGCCTGCGCAGATCTTGATGCCTGCCTAAACTAACACCTTCTGCACTTCCGGGGCCCATATCCCTCTATTCCCTTCCTATTCATATATTTGTCAAGATGTCTCTTAAACGTCGCTATCGTATCTGCTTCCACCATCTCCCCTGGCAGCAAGTTCCAGGCACTCACCACCCTCTGTGTAAAAAACTTGCCTCGCACATCCACTCTAAACTTTGCCCCTAGCACCTTAAACCGATGTCCCCTAGTAACTGACTCTTCCACCCTGGGATAAAGCTGCTGACGATCCACTCTGTCCATGCCGCTCATAACTTTGTAAACCTCTTTCATGTCGCCCCTCCACCTCCGTCGTTCCAGTGAAAACAATCTGCGTTTTTCCAACCTCGCCTCATAGCTAAGTTTCAAGCAGTTAACTTAGGAGATTCCTGTTAGTGTTTCAATTAGTTAACTTTGGAGATCCCTGTTAGTGTTTCAATTAGTTATCTTTGGAGATCCCTGTTAGTGCTTCAATTAGTTATCTTTTGAGATCTCTGTTAGTGCTTCAATTGTTATCTTTGGAGATTCCTGTTAGTGTTTCAATTCGTTGACTTTGGAAATTCCTGTTAATGTTTCAATGAGTTAACTTTGGAGATTCCTGTTAGTGTTTCAATTAGTTAACTTTGGAGATTCCTGTTAGTGTTTCAATTAGCTGACTTTGGAGATCCCTGTTAGTGTTTCAAATAGTTAACTTTGGAGATCCCTGTTAGTGTTTCAATTAGTTAATTATGGAGATCCCTGTTAGTGTTTCAATTAGTTAACTTTGGAGATCCCTGTTAGTGTTTCAATTAGTTAATTATGGAGATCCCTGTTAGTGTTTCAATTAGTTAATTATGGAGATCTCTGTTAGTGTTTCAATTAGTTAATTATGGAGATCCCTGTTAGTGTTTCAATTAGTTTATTATGGAGATCCCTGTTAGTGTTTCAATTAGTTAATTATGGAGATCCCTGTTAGTGTTTCAATTAGTTAATTATGGAGATCCCTGTTAGTGTTTCAATTAGTTAATTATGGAGATTCCTGTTAGTGTTTCAATTAGTTAATTATGGAGATTCCTGTTAGTGTTTCAATTAGTTAATTATGGAGATTCCTGTTAGTGTTTCAATTCGTTGACTTTGGAAATTCCTGTTAATGTTTCAATGAGTTAACTTTGGAACTTCCTGTTAGTGTTTCAATTAGTTAACTTTGGAGATTCCTGTTAGTGTTTCAATTAGTTAATTATGGAGATTCCTGTTAGTGTTTCAATTAGTTAATTATGGAGATTCCTGTTAGTGTTTCAATTAGTTAATTATGGAGATTCCTGTTAGTGTTTCAATTCGTTGACTTTGGAAATTCCTGTTAATGTTTCAATGAGTTAACTTTGGAGATTCCTGTTAGTGTTTCAATTAGTTAACTTTGGAGATTCCTGTTAGTGTTTCAATTAGCTGACTTTGGAGATCCCTGTTAGTGTTTCAAATAGTTAACTTTGGAGATCCCTGTTAGTGTTTCAATTAGTTAATTATGGAGATCCCTGTTAGTGTTTCAATTAGTTAACTTTGGAGATCCCTGTTAGTGTTTCAATTAGTTAATTATGGAGATTCCTGTTAGTGTTTCAATTAGTTAATTATGGAGATTCCTGTTAGTGTTTCAATTAGTTAATTATGGAGATTCCTGTTAGTGTTTCAATTAGTTATCTTTGGAGATCCCTGTTAGTGCTTCAATTAGTTATCTTTGGAGATCCCTGTTAGTGCTTCAATTGTTATCTTTGGAGATTCCTGTTAGTGTTTCAATTAGTTAATTATGGAGATTCCTGTTAGTGTTTCAATTAGTTAATTATGGAGATCCCTGTTAGTGTTTCAATTAGTTAATTATGGAGATCCCTGTTAGTGTTTCAATTAGTTAATTATGGAGATCCCTGTTAGTGTTTCAATTAGTTAATTATGGAGATCTCTGTTAGTGTTTCAATTAGTTAACTTAGGAGATCCCTGTTAGTTTTTCAATTAGTTATCTTTGGAGATCCCTGTTAGTGCTTCAATTAGTTATCTTTGGAGATCCCTGTTAGTGCTTCAATTGTTATCTTTGGAGATTCCTGTTAGTGTTTCAATTCGTTGACTTTGGAAATTCCTGTTAATGTTTCAATGAGTTAACTTTGGAGATTCCTGTTAGTGTTTCAATTAGTTAACTTTGGAGATTCCTGTTAGTGTTTCAATTAGCTGACTTTGGAGATCCCTGTTAGTGTTTCAAATAGTTAACTTTGGAGATCCCTGTTAGTGTTTCAATTAGTTAATTATGGAGATCCCTGTTAGTGTTTCAATTAGTTAACTTTGGAGATCCCTGTTAGTGTTTCAATTAGTTAATTATGGAAATCCCTGTTAGTGTTTCAATTAGTTAATTATGGAGATCTCTGTTAGTGTTTCAATTAGTTAATTATGGAGATTCCTGTTAGTGTTTCAATTAGTTAACTTTGGAGATCCCTGTTAGTGTTTCAAATAGTTAACTTTGGAGATCCCTGTTAGTGTTTCAATTGGTTAATTATGGAGATTCCTGTTAGTGTTTCAATTAGTTAATTATGGAGATTCCTGTTAGTGTTTCAATTAGTTAATTATGGAGATTCCTGTTAGTGTTTCAATTAGTTTTCTTTGGAGATCCCTGTTAGTGTTTCAATTAGTTAATTATGGAGATCCCTGTTAGTGTTTCAATTAGTTAATTATGGAGATTCCTGTTAGTGTTTCAATTAGTTAATTATGGAGATTCCTGTTAGTGTTTCAATTAGTTATCTTTGGAGATCCCTGTTAGTGCTTCAATTAGTTATCTTTGGAGATCCCTGTTAGTGCTTCAATTGTTATCTTTGGAGATTCCTGTTAGTGTTTCAATTAGTTAATTATGGAGATTCCTGTTAGTGTTTCAATTAGTTAATTATGGAGATTCCTGTTAGTGTTTCAATTAGTTAATTATGGAGATCCCTGTTAGTGTTTCAATTAGTTAATTATGGAGATCCCTGTTAGTGTTTCAATTAGTTAATTATGGAGATCCCTGTTAGTGTTTCAATTAGTTAATTATGGAGATCCCTGTTAGTGTTTCAATTAGTTAATTATGGAGATCTCTGTTAGTGTTTCAATTAGTTAACTTAGGAGATCCCTGTTAGTTTTTCAATTAGTTTTCTTTGGAGATCCCTGTTAGTGTTTCAATTAGTTATCTTTGCAGATCCCTGTTAGTGTTTCAATTAGTTAACTTAGGAGATCCCTGTTCGTGTTTCAATTAGTTGACTTTGGAGATTCTTGTTACTGTTTCAATTGGTTAAATTTGTAGATCCCTGTTAGTGTTTCAGTTAGTTAACTTTAGAGATCCATGTTAGTGTTTCAATTCGATAACTTTGGAGATCCCTGTTAGTGTTTCAATTAGTTAATTATGGAGATCCCTGTTGGTGTTTCAATTAGTTAACTTTGGAGATCCCTGTTAGTGTTTCAATTAGTTAACTTTGGAGATCCCTGTTACTGTTTCAATCAGTTAACTTTGGAGATTCTTGGAATCAAAACTGCTCATAATGCTCTCCACTACTTTGTATTGATTTGTTTCAACTGTGCCTTATAAATGGAGAAACAAATAATTGATCAGGATCAATTAATTAATTATATATTTTCAGTAACTAAACAAAGTATCAAACACAGCGAGAAATGAACCGACAAAACTGCATGAATGAAACATCTTAATCTGGAGCCTTGCAATGTTTGGAAGGACAAACATCATCTCCAGGGAATGAGTGAACACACAGTTTAATATTAATGAATTTGTGTATTTAACACTGTCTGTCACTGTGTGTGAAATAATCATAGGATTCCAAACTGAGGAAAGTAGCAGATTGGATAATAAACTGGTGATAAAACATTAATCAGGGTAAGGGGTAAAGCTGCTTACTCAGACTGGCGGGAGGTGGGTAGTGGTGTTCCACAGGGATTGGTTCTGGGACCACTGTTTATATCAACTATTTGGTTTCAGGAATCGCAAGGTAAAATTTCAAAAAAAAAACAATGATAGCAAACTGAGAAGTGTAGTTAATACTGAGGAAAACTGTGATAAAATACAGGAAAACACTCATAAACGTGCAAAATGGATGTGTGAGCAGCAAATGATTTAGAATCTTGCTAAGTGTGAGGTGGTGAATTTTGGTGGGAGGAATATTCCTTGGAAAATCCGACTCTAAATTGAATGGAGGAGCAAAAGGATCTCGTGGTAGAAATATGCAAATCATTAAAAGTACCAAAACAGATTAACAAAGAGTAAAATACAAACAAAGTAGGAGGATGATACCAGAACGGAGAGGTTATAACTATGGTGAACATTTGAACAGGCTGGTGTGATTATCTCTATGAAAAGACAAGGCTGAGAGCTGATCTAATAGAAGGACTGAACATTGTGAAGTAATTTGATAAGATAAAGGTGTAGAAGATGTTTCCACTTCTGAGGTTGGGAGGTCTAAAACTAGGTGCAATAAATAAAAGAGGAACATGGATATATCCAATCAGGAATCCAGCAGAAACTTATTTCCCAATATAATAGTTAGAATGTGGAACTTGCTAGCATTCAGTTTAGTGATATTTAGACAACTTGCTATTCAATCTGCTACTTGCCCCTGTTTGGAATATGTGTTGAAGTGAATAACACAGATGGATTTAAAGGGAAGCTGAATAAACACATGATAGAGAAATGAATGCAAAGATATTATGATAGTCACAGAGTCATACAGCATAGAAACAGGCCCTTCGGCCCACCGCTTCCATGGCGACCGTAATGCCAATCTATACTAATCCCACCTGCCTGCATTAATTCCATATCTTACTATGCCTTGCTCATTCAAGTACCTGTCCAGATGCCTCTTAAATGTTGCTACTGTTCCTGCCTCCACCACCTCCTCAGGCAGCTCATTCCAGATACCCACTATTCTTTGTGTGAATAATTTGCCCCTTTGATCCCCTTTAAACCTCCTCTATCTCACCTTAATTCTATGCCCTCTAGTTTTAGTCACCCCTACCATGGGAAACAGACTCAGACTATCTACCCTATTTATGCCTCTCATAATTTTATATACCTCTATCACGTCGCCTCTCAGCCTCCTTCGATCCAGGGAAAACAGACCCAGCCTATCCAATCTCTCTTTATAACTCAAGTCCTCCAAACCAGGCAACATCCTGGTGAATCTTTTCTGCACCCTCTCTATCTTAATCACATCTTTCCTGCAGTGCGGCGACCAGAACTGCACACAGTACTCCAAATGCAGCCGAACCAACGTTATGTACAACTGTAACATGACGTCCCAACTCTTGTACTCAATGCCTCAGCCGATGAAGGCAAGCATGCCATCCACCTTCTTCACCACCCTGTCTACCTGTGATAGTGCATGATGGAGTAGAGTGTGAGGAGGATCGTGTGCAGCATAAACACTGGCATGAAACACCTGGGCCGAACGGCCTGGTTCTGTACTGTAAATTCTATGCAACATTAAAGGTAGAGCTAGGTTGTTCAGGACTGATGTCAGGAAACACTTCTTCACATAGAGGTTAGTGGAATTGTGAACTTCACAACTCCTAATAAAATGCTGAGGTTATCAGGCAGAGATATTAACGGATATGGAACCAATGCGGGTAAATGAAGTTCAGATTTAGACCAGCCATGATGTAAATGAATGATGGAACAGGTTTGAGGGGCTGAATGGCCTCCTCCTGATCCTGTGTTAACTGAAATTTGCCTGGAGTTCTGTTAGAAATGCAGTAGTTCTCCTCCCACTGTCAAATCCTCAAAATCTGTATCACAGATTTTCATCAACATGAGATCCTTTCTGTTTCAAAAGCAAACTACTTTGGATCTTGGAAATATGAAATGGAATCGGAAAATACTGGATACACTCAGCTGGTCAGACAGCATCTGTGGAAAGAGTTCTGATGAAGGGGTTGTGATGAAATGTTATTGACCTGAAGTGTTAACTCTGTTTCTCTCTCCACAGATACTCTCTGACCGACTGAGTGTTCCCAACATTTTCAGTTCCAACTCTTTAACTAGTTCTGGGCATCCACTGTGCTGATCCTTTACTCAACCACATGGTCTGTGGTGGTGAGGATTCACCGCTCTAATCTCCTCGGTACAGGTTCAGTGCTGGTCTGGGAAATATTAAATTAAATCTTAATAAATAAATTACACTAAACTAATCAAACTCTGTGAAAGGTGAATCATTGTAATCTCCATTGGTGTTGGATAACTTTCTGTTTCAGACTGACAGTAACACATGGTAACTGAGTAACACTGAAACTGGAATAAGATTCTGTGTTTTGCATGTGATGATCTTTCAGTCATTCTCATTTTACAGACTGGATTGTAAGTCTCTGATTAATAAATGTTCAGTGTTTATCACACCAGGAATCTGGTTCAGCCGTTGTTAAATTTAACAGGATAGACTGGTTGTTCCCTCCTTTAAACAATGGAGAAGAGATTCGCCCTGGATCCTCATCTGTAACAAGTTCCACAATAATGTTTCCGTCTGGGACTCTTTCATATGTGAGGTGAATGTGATAACCATTAGACTGTGGAAACCTCTGCTTCCTTCATCGACCACGATTCAGAAGGATGTGTTGAGGGAAAAGCTGAATGGAGAGACTGTCCCCAAGTCCCAGTGAGCCGCAGTGAACCCGAGCTGCAGATTAAATCATATTAACCTCAATCTCTAACAGCGAGATGCTGCAGAGAGATAAGTGTCCCGAATCAGGGGGAGATTTTCTGATACTGCTGGTGAATTTCATTTATATCAAACACTCCTTGTTTCAGAGCTGGGAATCACCAGTCAGTTTGAGTCTATTGGAAAGTCCAGTGAATGTCTTTGTATTGCTGGCTTATCTCTCTCTGCTCCAATCAACAAATAACTGATTGTAACACGGAGGTTTAGAGAGTGTCTCACAGTCAACTCTCTGTCCAAACCAAACTCCCACACCCCACATCCCAGCATTAGAATTGCTGCTTCCTGGAGGTGGAGGGAGGCCGATTCCCATTGGATTGGATATTAACATTCAGCATCTTATCCTGATAAAGTCACCAGCACAGAAGGAGACCATTGTGTGTTTATTCTCAGGCTGCTGAGATGTCTCCTCTCCTTTTCCAGATCCTGACTGCAGAGATCTCTCCTGTTAAATATGAACAAAATGAAATGTGTGTTTGCAGCTGTTTCTGTTTCAGTTTTATCACAGTCATAGGAACATGAAAATAGCAGGAGGCCATTCTGCCCCTCGAATCTGTTCCACAGTTCAGTTAGACCCTGGTTCATGTCTACGTTAACTAGAGCTACCTGCCATGATTCTACAAACCATCATACCCTGGCTGAATAAAAATCTATCAATCTCAGGTCTGAATTTGTCAATTCACTCTCAGCTGGTGGAGGGCATTGGGGAGGAGGAAGGGAGGGGGAATAGAGTGGTGAAGGGGAGGGGGAAGGGCGGGGTGGGAAGGGCGGGGAGGGAGATGGGGGTGGGGTGGGGAGTGAGGGAGGGGGAGTTGGTGGGGTGGGAATGAGGGAGGGCAGTGGGGTGGGAAGCAGGGGATGGGGAGGGGAGTTAGGGGAGTGGGGGAGGGGAGAGGGAAAGGGATGGGGCGTGGGGGAGGGGAGTTAATGGATTGGGGGTGGGGAGTGCGGAGGGGAGTGGGGCAGGGGAGGGATTGGGGAAGGGGAGTGGAAGGGGAGTGGGGGAGGGGAGTGGAAGGGGCGTGGGGAGCGGTGTGGGAATGGTGTGGGGGAGGGGAGAATGGGAGCGGAGTGGGGGAGGGGGTTGGGGAGGGGAGTGGGTGTGGAGATAGGGGAGGCGACTGGGGGATGGGAGTGGGAAGGGAACTGGGGGAGGGGAGTGGGGGAGCGGAGTGGGGAAGGGGGTGGGGGAGGGGAGTGGATGAGGCGACTGGAGGGGAGGGGAGTGGGAGAGGCAAAGGGAGAAGGGGAGGGGAGGGGAGTGGGGGAGGGGAGAGGAGGGGAGGGTAGAGTAGGAGAGTGGGGGATGGGAGTGGGAGGGGGACTGCAGGAGGGTAGTGGGGGAATGTAGGGGAATGGGGAGGGTTGTGGGGAGAGAGAGGGGATGTGAGGGGGAGAGGGTGGTGAGTGGAGGCTGTAGGCGAGGGGAGAGAGGAGTGGGGATCAGGGGAAGGGGAGGGGAGTGAGGGAGGCTAGTGGGGGATGGGAGTGGAAGGGAAGTGGGAGCAGCTGTTTGAAGATAAATCCACATTTGATATGTGGGAGGCTTTTAAAGAGAGGTTGATTAGTGTGCAGGAGAGACATGTTCCTGTGAAAATGAGGGATAGAAATGGCAAGATTAGGGAACCATGGATGACAGGTGAAATTGTGAGACTAGCTAAGAGGAAAAAGGAAGCATACATAAGGTCTAGGAGGCTGAAGAAAGACGAAGCTTTGAAAGATTATCGGGAATGTTGGACCAATCTGAAACGAGGAATTAAGAGGGCTAAAAAGGGTCATGAAATATCTTTAGCAAACAGGGTTAAGGAAAATCCCAAAGCCTTTTATTCATATATAATGAGCAAGAGGGTAACTAGAGAAAGGATTGGCCCACTCAAGGACAAAGGAGGAAAGTTATGCTTGGACTCAGAGAAAATGGGTGAGATTCTAAACGAGCACTTTGCTTCGGTATTCACCGAGGAGAGGGACATGACGGATGTTGAGGTTAGGGACAGATGTTTGATTACTCTCGGTCAAGTCGGCATAAGGAGGGAGGAAGTGTTGGGTATTCTCAAAGGCATTAAGGTGGACAAGTCCCCAGGTCCGGATGGGATCTATCCCAGGTTTCTGAGGGAAGTGATAGAGGAAATAGCTGGGGCCTTAACAGATATCTTTGCAACATCCTTAAACACGGGTGAGTTCCCGGAGGACTGGGGAATTGCTAATGCTGTCCCCTTGTTTAAGAAGGGTAGCAGGGATAATCCAGGTAATTATAGACCGGTGAGCCTGACGTCAGTGGTAGGGAAGCTGCTGGGGAAGATACTGAGGGATAGAATCTAATCCCATTTGGAAGCAAATGGGCTTATCAGTGATAGGCAACATGGTTTTGTGCAGGGAAGGTCATGTCTTACCAACTTATAGAATTATTTGAGGAATTGACAAAGTTGATTGATGAGGGAAGGGCTGTCGATGTCATAAACAAGGACTTCAGTAAGGCGTTTGATAAGGTTCCCCATGGCAGGCTGATGAAGAAAGTGAAGGCGCATGGGGTCCAAGGTGTACTAGCTAGATGGATAAAGAACTGGCTGGGCAACAGGAGACAGAGAGTAGCAGTAGAAGGGAGTTTCTCAAAATGGAGACGTGTGACCAGTGGTGTTCCACAGGGATCCGTGCTGGGACCACTGTTGTTTGTGTTATACATTAATGATTTGGAGGAAAGTATAGGTGGTCTGATTAGCAAGTTTGCAGACGACACTAAGATTGGTTGAGTAGCAGATAGTGAAGGGGACTGTCAGAGAATACAGCAGAATATAGATAGACTGGAGAGTTGAGCAGAGAAATGGCAGATGGAGTGGGAAGGGGAGAGGAGGGGAGGGGAGTGGGAAGGGGAGAAGAGGGGAGGGGAGTGGGAAGGGGAGGGGAGTGGAGAGTGAAGTAGGGGAGGGGAGAGGAGGGGACTACGGGAGGGGAGAGGAGGGGAGTAGAGGAGGCGAGTCGGTTAGGGGAGTGGGAGAGGGGAGTGGGGGAGGGGAATGGGTAGGGGAGTGGGGGAGGGGATGGGAAGGGAGTGGGGTAGGGGAGTGTGGGGGGGGAGTGGGGGAGGGGGGTGCGGGAGGGGAGGTGAGGAGGGGGAGAGGAGGCGAGGAGGGGAGTGGGAGGTTAGTGGGGGAGGGGAGTGGGGAGCAGTGTGTTGGAGGTGAGTGGGAGGGGAGTAGGGGAGGTGACTGTGGGAGCGGAGTGGGGGAGGGGAGGTGAGGAGGGGCGCTTGAGGGGAGTGGGGGAGGGGAGAGGAGGAGGGGAGTTGGATGGGAGTGGGAGAGGGGAGTGGGTTAGGGGAGAGGGGGAGGGGAGTGGGATGGGACTGGGGGAGGGCAGTGGGATGGGGAGTGGGAGGGGAGTCGGAGGGGAGTGGGATGGGGAGTGGGAGGAGGTAGGGAGAGGAGAAGGGGTGGGAGGGGGAAGGGGAGGGGTGAGGGTGAAGGGGAGGGGATTGCGATGGGAGGGGGAGGTGATCGGTAAGGGAAGTGGGAGAGGGGAGTGAGGGAGGGGAGTGGGGGAGGGGCAGGGGTAGGGGAGTGGGAGTGGGGGATGGGTGGCGGATGGGTGTGGGAAGTGGGTGGAGGCGGGGTTGGCAAGGTGAGTGGGGGATGGGAGTGGGGGAGGGGAGTGGGAAGGTGGTGTTGCAGGGGCTGGGAAGGTTTGTGGGGGAGGAGAGTGTGGAAGGGGGTGGGGGAGGTGAGTGGGGAAGGGAGTGGCGGAGGGGTTGGGAAGTTGATAGGGGAGGGGAGTGGGGGCGGGTTGTGCACGAGGGGAGTGGGGGAGGGGAATGCAGGAGGGGAGTGGGAGAGGGGAGAGGGGGAGGGAAGTGGGAAGGGGGTGGGGGAGGGGAGTGGGAAGGGGGTGGGGGGAGGTGAGTGGGGGAGGGGAGTGCGGGTGGGGAGGGGGAGAGGAGTGTGGGAGGCAAGTGTGGAAGGGGAGTGGGGGAATTGATTGGGAAGGGGAGTGGGAGAGGGGAGAGGAGGGGAGTAGGGGCAGCAGTGGGAGACGGTCGTGGAAAGGGGAGTGGAGGAGGGGAGAGGACGGGAGGAGGGTAGAGTAGGGGAGGAGGGGAGAGGAGGGGAGTAAGGGAGGCTGTGGGAGAGGGGAGTGGGAAGGGGAGTGGGAAGGGGAGTGGAGGGGAGGAGGGTAGAGTAGGGGTGGAGGGGAGAGGACGGGAGTAGGAAGGGCTGTGGGGGAGGGGAGTGGAAGTGGAGTGGGGGAGGGAAGTGGGGGGAGTGGAGTGAAAGGGGAGTGGGGGGGAGGGGAGTGGAAGGGGAGAGGGGGAGGGGAGGGGTGGGGGAGGGGAAGGTGGAGGGGAGCGGAAGGAGGAGAGGGGTAGCGAGTGGGAGTGGCGGAGGGAAGTGAGTGAAGGGAGTGTGGGAGGGTTGAAGGGGAGCGGAATGGAGGAAGGATGTGGGGGACGGTCAGTGGGTGAGGGGAGTGGGAAAGGGGAGTGGAAAGGGAGTGGGGGAGGGGAGTGGAAGGGGAGTGGGGGGAGTGGAGTGGAAGGGGAGTGGGGGAGGGGAGTGGGGGAGGGGAGTGGAAGGGGAGTGGGGGGAGTGGAGTGGAAGGGGAGTGGGGGAGGGGAGTGGGGGAGGGGAGTGGAAGTGGAGTGGGCGAGCAAAGTTGGAAGGATTGTGGGAGGGGAGTTTGAGGGGAGTTGGAAGGGGAGTGGGGGAGGGGAGTGGGGGAGGGGTGTGGAAGGGGAGAGGGGGAAGGGAGGGGAGGGGGTGGGGAAGGTGGAGGGGAGCGAAAGGAGGAGAGGGGTAGCGAATGGGAGTGGCGAGGGGAAGTGGGTGAAGAGAGTGTGGGAGGGTTGAAGGGGGGCGGAGTGGAGGAGGGATGTGGGGGACGGTGAGTGGGTGAAAGGACTGGGACAGGGGAGTGGAAAGGGAGTGGGATAGGGTAGTGGGGAGGGGAGTGGAAGCGGAGTGGGGAGGGGAGTGGAAGGGGAGTGGGGGAGGTGAGTGGAAGGGGAGTGGGGGGAGTGGAGTGGGGGAGGGGAGTGGAAGCAGAGTGGGGAGGGGAGTCGAAGGGGAGTGGGGAGGGGAGTTGAAGGGGAGTGGGGGAGGTGAGTGGAAGGGGAGTGGGGGGAGTGGAGTGGGGGAGGGGAGTGGAAGGGGAGTGGGGAGGGGAGTGGAAGGGGAGTGGGGAGGGGAGTGGAAGGGGAGTGGGGGAGGTGAGTGGAAGGGGAGTGGGGGGAGTGGAGTGGAAGCAGAGTGGGGAGGGGAGTGGAAGGGGAGTGGGGAGGGGAGTGGAAGGGGAGTGGGGAGGGGAGTGGAAGGGGAGTGGGGGAGGTGAGTGGAAGGGGAGTGGGGGGAGTGGAGTGGAAGCGGAGTGGGGAGGGGAGTGGAAGGGTAGTGGGGGAGGGGAGTGGAGTGGAAGGGGAGTGGGGGGGAGTGGAGTGGAAGGGGAGTGGTGGAGTGGAGTGGGGGAGGGGAGTGGGGGAGGGGAGTGGAAGCGGAGTAGGGAGGGGAGTGGAAGGGGGAGGAAGAGTGGAGGAGGGGGCGAGGGCGAGGGGGCGGGGGAGTGGGGGAGTGGAGTGGTGGAGGGGAGTGGGGGAGTGGGGTAGGGGAGTGTGGGAGGGGCGTGGGGAGGGGACTGCGGGAGCGAAGTGGAAAGGAGAGTGGGTGATGGGAGTGGGACAGGGGAGTGGAAAGGGATTGGGAAAGGGTAGTGGGGGAGGGGAGTGGAAGCGGAGTGGGGAGGGGAGTGGAAGGGGATTGGGGGAGGTGAGTGGAAGGGGAGTGGGGGGGAGGGGAGAGGAAGGGGAGTGGGGGAGGGAATTGGGGGAGGGGAGTGGAAGTGGAGTGGGCGAGCAAAGTGGGAAGGAGAGTGGGGGAGGGGAGTGGAGGTTGGATTTTGGGGACGGGAGTGGGGTTGAGGAGTGTGGGAGGGGAGTGATGTAGGGTAGTGCTGGAGGGGGGTTGGGGCAGGGGAGTTGGGGAGGGTCGTGTGTTCGGGGAATGGGGGAGGGGGTTTGGGGAGCGGAATGGAGGAGGGAAGTTTGGGAGGCGAGTGGGGGAGGGGAGTGGGGGAGGGGAGTGGGGAAGTGGGGGAGCGAAGTGGGAAGGAGAGTGGGGGAGGGGAGTGCGAAGGAGAGTGGGGGAGGGGAATGCGAAGGAGAGTGGGGGAGGGGAGTGCGTAGGGGTGAGAGAAGGGGAGTGAGGGAGGGGAATGGGAAAGAGAGTGGGGGAGGGGAGTGGAAGGGCAGTGGAGGCGGGGAGTGGAGAGGAGAGGGGTGGAGAGGAGGAGAGTGGGGTCGTGGAGTTGGGGAGGGGATTGGGAAGTGGAGTGGGGAGGAGAGGGGAGGGGGAGAGGAGAGGGGTAGAGAGTGGGAGTGGTGGAGGGAAGTGGGGGAGGAGAGTGAGGGAGGAGAGAAGGGAAGAGGACTGGGGTAGGGGAGTAGGAGTGGGGTGTCGAGGAGGGGAGTGGGTGTGGGGTGTGGTGCAGGGGGGTGTGTGTGTGGGGGGAGTGGGGTAGGGGAGTTGGTGAGGGGTGTGGAGGAAGGGAGTGGGTGTGTGGAGGGGAGTGGGGTTGGGGAGTGGGTGTGGGGTGTGGAGGAGGGGAGTGGGGGAGGAGATTGCAGAGAGGATTGGGGGAGGGGATTGGGGGAGGAGCGTGGAGTAGGGGAGTGAGGGAGGGGAGTGGGGTAGGGGAATGGGGGTGGGGGGTTGGGGAGCGGAGTGGAGTAAGGAAGTTTGGGAGGGGAGTGGGGAGGGGAGTGGGAGAGGGGAGTGATATAGGGGAGTGGTGGAGGGGTGTGGGGTAGGGGAATTGGGGCAGGGAGTGGGCAAGGGGAGCTGGGGAGCGCAGTGGGGTAGGGGAGTGGGGGAGTGAGTTTGGGGAGGGGAGTGGGGTAGGGATGTGGGGGTGGAGAGTGGGCTGAGCGGGGGAGGGGAGAGGGATAGGGGAGTGGGGGATGTGTGTGGGAGGGAGTTGGGCAGGGGAGTGGGGGATGGGAGTTAGGGAGGGGAGTGGGGGAGGTGAGTGAGAGGGAGTTGGTGGGGGGAGTTGGAAGGGTAGTGTGGAAGGGGAGTTGGAAGGGGAGTGGGGAGGGGAGTGGGTGGGGTGTGGGGGAGGGGCGTAGAAGGAATGTGGGGGAGGGGAGTGGAAATGGTGTGGAGAAGGGGAGTGGGGGAGGGGAGTGCGGGAGGGGAGTGGGGGAGGGGAGTGCGGGTGGGGAGTGGAAGGGGAGTGGGGTAGGGGAGTGGGAAGGAGAGTGGGGGAGGGGAGTTGGAAGGGGAGAGGGATGGGGAGTGGAAATGGATTGGGGTAGGGGAGTGGGGAGGGGTGTGGAGGAGGAGATGTGGGGACGGGAGTGGGGTTGGGGAGTGGGGGAGGGGTGTGATGTAGGGTAGTGGTGGAGGGGGGTTGGGGAGGGGGGTTGGGGAGGGGAGTGGGGTAGGGGAATGGGGGAGGGGGGTTGGGGAGCGGAATGGAGGAGGGATGTTTGGGAGGCGAGTGGGGGAGGGGAGTGGAGCGGAGTGGAGAGGAGGGGAGAGGGGAAGGGGATTGGGAAGAGGAGTGGGGAGGATAGATAATGGGGAGAGGAGAGGGGTAGAGAGTTGGCGTAGCGGAGATAAGTGGGGGAGGAGATTGTGGGAGGAGAGAAGGGGAGAGGACTGGGGTAGGGGAGTGGGTGTGGGACGTGGAGGAGGGGAGTGGAAGGGGAGAGGGGGAAGGGAGGGGAGGGGGAGGGGAAGGTGGAGGGGAGCGGAAGGAGGAGAGGGGTAGCGAGTGGGAGTGGCGGAGGGAAATGGTTGAAGGGAGTGTGGGAGGGTTGAAGGGGAGTGGAGTGGAGGAGGGATGTGGGGGACGGTGAGGGTGCGAGGGGAGTGGGATAGGGGAGTGGAAAGGGAGTGGGATAGGGTAGTGGGGGAGGGGTGTGGAAGCGGAGTGGGGAGGGGAGTGGAAGGGGAGTGGGGGAGGTGAGTGGAAGGGGAGTGGGGGGGAGTGGAGTGGAAGGGGAGTGGATGAGGGGAGTGGGGGAGAGGAGTGGAAGTGGAGTGGGCGAGCGAAGTTGGAAGGACTGAGGGAGGGCAGTTTGAGGGGAGTTGGAAGGGGAGTGGGGGAGAGGAGTGGGGAAGGGGAGTGGAAGGGGAGAGGGGGAAGGGAGGGGAGGGGGAGGGGAAGGTGGAGGGGAAGGAGGAGAGGGGTAGCGAGTGGGAGTGGCGGAGGGAAGTGACTGAAGGGAGTGTGGGAGGGTTGAAGGGCAGCGGAGTAGAGGAGGGATGTGTGGGACGGTGAGTGGGTGAGGGGAGTGGGACAGGGGAGTGGAAAGGGAGTGGGATAGGGTAGTGGGAGAGGGGAGTAGAAGCGGAGTGGGGAGGGGAGTGGAAGGGGAGTGGGGGAGGTGAGTGGAAGGGGAGTGGGGGGAGTGGAGTGGAAGCGGAGTGGGGAGGGGAGTGGAGTAGATGGGGAGTGTGGGAGGGGAGTGGGGGAGGGGAGTGGAAGCGGAATGGGGAGGGGAGTGGAAGGGGGAGGGGGAGTGGAGGAGGGGGCGAGGGGGAGGGGGAGTGGGGGAGTGGAGTGGTGAAGGGGAGTGGGGGAGTGGGGGAGGGGAGTGTGGGAGGGGCGTGGGTAGGGGACTGCGGGAGCGAAGTGGAAAGGAGAGTGGGTGAGGGGAGTGGGACAGGGGAGTGGAAAGGGAGTGGGAAAGGGTAGTGGGGGAGGGGAGTGGAAGCGGAGTGGGGAGTGGAGTGGAAGGGGATTGGGGAGGTGAGTGGAAGGGGAGTGGGGGGGAGGGGAGTGGAAGAGGAGTGGGGGAGGGGAGTGGGGGAGGGGAGTGGAGGTGGGATTTTGGGGACGGGAGTGGGGTTGAGGAGTGTGGGAGGGGAGTGATGTAGGGTAGTGCTGGAGGGGGGTTGGGCAGGGGAGTTGGGGAGGGTCGTGAGTCAGGGGAATGGGGGAGGGGGTTTGGGGAGCGGAATGGAGGAGGGAAGTTTGGGAGGCGAGTGGGGGAGGGGAGTGGGTGTGGGGTGTGGAGGAGGGGAGTGGGTGAGTGGTGTGGTGCAGGGGAGTGGGTGTGTGGGGGAGTGGGGTAGGGGAATTGGTGAGGGGTGTGGAGGAAGGGAGTGGGTGTGTGGCGGGGATTGGGTGTGGGGTGTGGAGGAGGGGAGTGGGGGAGGAGATTGGGGAGGGGAGTGGGGGAGGGGAGTGGGGGAGGAGCGTGGAGTAGGGGAGTGAGGGAGGGGAGTGTGGTAGGGGAATGGGGGAGGGGAGTGATATAGGGGATTGGTGGAGGGGTGTGGGGTAGGGGAATTGGGGCGTCGAGTGGGCAAGGGGAGCTGGGGAGCGCAGTGGGGTAGGGGAGTGGGGGAGTGAGTTTGGGGAGGGGAGTGGGGTAGGGACGTGGGGGTGGAGAGTGGGGGTGAGCGGGGGAGGGGAGAGGGATAGGGGAGTGGGGGATGAGTGTGGGAGGGAGTTGGGCAGGGGAGTGGGTGTGGGAAGTAGGGGAGGGGAGTTGGGGAGGGGAGTTGGGGATGGGAGTTAGGGAGGGGAGTGGGGGAGGTGAGTGGGAGGGAGTTGGTGGGGGAGTTGGAAGGGGAGTGGGGAAGAGGAGTTGGAAGGGTAGTGGGGGAGGGGAGGGGGTGGGGTGTGGCGGAGGGGCGCAGAAGGAATGTGGGGGAGGGGAGTGGAAATGGTGTGGAGGAGGGGAGTGGGGGAGGGGAGTGCGGGAGGGGAGTGGGGGAGGGGAGTGCGGGTGGGGAGTGGAAGGGGAGTGGGGTAGGGGAGTGGGAAGGAGAGTGGGGGAGGGGAGTTGGAAGTGGAGAGGGAGGGGGAGTGGAAATGGATTGGGGTAGGGGAGTGGGGAGGGGTGTGTGTATGGGGTGTAGGGGAGGAGAGTGGAGGAGGAGATTTGGGGACGGGAGTGTGCTTGGGGAGTGGGGGAGGGGTGTGATGTAGGGTAGTGGTGAAGGCGGTTTGGGGATGGGAGTTGGGGAGGGGAGTGGGGTAGGGGAATGTGGGAGGGGGTTGGGGAGCGGAATGGAGGAGGAAAGTTTGGGAGGCGAGTGGGGGAGGGGAGTGGAGAGGAGAGGAGAGGAGGGGAGTGGGGGAGGGGATTGGGAAGGGGAGTGGGGAGGATAGATGAGGGGGAGAGGAGAGGGGTAGAGAGTTGGAGTGGTGGAGGGAAGTGGGGGAGGAGATTGTGGGAGGAGAGAAGGGAGGGGACTGGGGTAGGGGAGTGAGTGTGGGGCGTGGAGGAGGGGGTGTGTGTGGAGTGGTGCAGGTGATTGGGTGTTTTGAGGGGAGTGGGGTAGGGGAGTGGGCGTGAAGTGTGGTGGAAGGGAGTGGGTGTGTGGAGGGGAGTGGGGGAGGTGAGTGCGGGAGGGGAGTGGGGGAGGGATTTGGGGGAGGGCAGCTGCGAGGTGAGTGGGGTTGGGGAGTGGGGGAGGGGCATGGGGGAGTGGAGTGGAGGGGAGAGTTTGGGGAGGGGATTTGGGTAGGAGAATGGGGGAGGGGGTTGGGGAGCGGAGTAGGGGAGGGGAGTGGGTGAGGGTAGTGGAGTGGGGGAGGCGATTGGGGGAGGGGAGTGGGGGAGGAGATTGGGGGAGGGGAGTGGGGGAGAAGTGTGGAGTAGGGAATTTGGGGGAGGGGAGTGGGATAGGGGAAGGGGAGGGGGGTTGGTGGGCGGGGTGGGGGAGCGGAGTGGAGTAGGGAAGTTTCGGAGGCGAGTGGGGGAGCTGAGTGGGGGAGGGGAGTGATATAGGGGAGTGGGGGAGGGGAGTGGGCGAGGGGAGTTGGGGCGGGGAGTGGGCAAGGGGAGCTGGGGAGCGCAGTGGTGTAGAGGAGTGGGGTTGGATAGTGGGTGAGCGGGGGAGGGGAGTGGGATTGGGGAGTGGTGGAGCTGAGTGGGAGGAAGTTGGTGGGGGGAGTTGGGGAGATGAGTGGGGGAGGGGAGTGGGGGAGGGAAGTTGGAGAGGTGAGTGGTGTTGGGGTGTGAGGGAGGGGAGTTAGGGAGGGGAGTGGGGGAGGTGAGTGGGAGAGAGTTAGTGAGGGGAGTTGGGGAGGTGAGGGGGAGGGGAGTGGGGGAGGGGGGTTAGGGAGGGGAGTTAGGGAGGTGAGTGGGAGGGAGTTGGTGAGGGGGTTGGGGAGTTGAGGGGGGAGGGGAGTGGGGGTACGGAGTTAGGGATGTGGGTGGGGTAGGGGTGTGGGGGAGGGGAGTGGGTGAGGGGAGCTGTGGTGGGGATTTGGGTAGGGGAATGGGGGAGGGAGTTTGGAGAGCGGAGTGGAGTATGGATGTTTGGGAGGCGAGTGGAGGATGGGAGTGGTGTATGGGAGTGGGGGAGGGGAATGACACAGGGGAGTGGGGGAGGGAAGCTGGTGAGCTGAGTGGGGTAGGGAAGTGGGGGAGGGGTGTGGGGGAGGGAGTTTGGGGAGGGGAGTGGGGGAGGGGAGCTGGTGAGCTGAGTGGGGTAGGGAAGTGGGGGAGGGGTGTGGGGGAGGGAGTTTGGGGAGGGGAGTGGGGGAGGGGAGCTGGGGAGGGAAGTGGGGTAGGAGAGTGGGGGAGGGGAGTGCAAAGGGGTGTGAGAAGGGGAGTGAGGGAGGGGAGTGGGAATGGGATTGGGGAGGTGTGGAAGGGCAATGGGGGAGGGGAGTGGGGGAGCGTAGTGGGAGGGAGATTGGGGGAGGGGAGTTTGAAGTGGAGTTGGAAGGAGAGTTGGAAGGGGAGTGGGGGAGGGGAGTGGAAGTGGAGAGGGGGAGGGGAGTGGGAGGGGAGTGGAAGGGGAGTGGGGGAGAGGAGTGGGCAAGGGGAGCTGGGGAGCGCAGTGGAGTAGAGGAGTGGGGGTGGAGAGTGGGATTGGGGAGTGGGGGAGGTGAGTGGGAGGAAGTTGGTGGGGGGAGTTGGGGAGATGAGTGGGGGAGGGAGTGGGGGAGGGAAGTTGGGGATGTGAATGGGGTTGGGGTGTGAGGGTGGGGAGTTAGGGAGGGGAGTGGGGAGGTGAATGGGAGGGAGTAAGTGAGGGGAGGGGAGTGGGGGATGGGAGTTAGGGAGGGGAGTTAGGGAGGTGAGTGGGAGGTAGTTGGTGAGGGGAGTTGGTGTGTAGAGTGGGGGAGGGGAGTGGGGTTGCGGAGTTAGGAAGCTGGGTGGGGTAGGGGAGTGGGGGAGGGAGTGGGTGAGGTGAGCTGGGGAGGGGATTTGGGTAGGGGAATGGGGAGGGGGTATGGGGAGTGGAGTGGAGTAGGGAAGTTTGGGAGGCGAGTGGAGGATGGGGGTGGTGTAGGGGAGTGGGGGAGGGGAATGACATAGGGGAGTGGGGGAGGGGAGCAGGTGAGCTAAGTGGGGTAAGGAAGTGGGGGAGGGGTGTGGGGGAGGGAGTTTGGGGAGGGGAGTGGGGGAGGGGAGCTGGGGAGGGCAGTGGGGTAGGAGAGTGGGGGAGGGGAGTGCAAAGGGGTGTGAGAAGGGGAGTGAGGGAGGGGAGTGGGAATGGGATTGGGGGAGGTAAGTGGAAGGGCAGTGGGGGAGGCGAGTGGGGGAGCGAAGCGGGAAGGAGATTGGGGGAGGGGAGTTTGAAGTGGCGTTGGAAGGAGAGTTGGAAGGGGTGTGGGGGAGGGGAGTGGAAGTGGAGAGGGGGAGGGGAGTGGGAGGGGAGCGGAAGGGGAGTGGGGGAGTGGAGTGGGGGTGGGGAGCTGAAGGGGAGTGGGGGAGGGGAGTGGGAAGGAGAGTGGGGGAGGGGAGTTGGAAGGGGACTGGGGAAGGGGTGTGAAAGTGGAGTGGGGTAGGGGTGTGGAAGGGGAGTGGGGTAGGGGATTGGGGGAGGGGTGTGGGGTAGGGGAATGGAAGGGGAGTGGGGTTGGGGAGTGGGGGAGGGGTGTGGGTGAGGGGAATAGGGGAGGGGGTTTGGGGAGCGGAGTGGAGTAGGGAAGTTTGGGAGGCGAGTGGGGGATGGGAGTGGTATAGGGGAGTGGGGGAGGGGAGCTGGTGAGGGGAGTGGGGTAGGGGAGTGGGGGAGGGGTGTGGGGGAGGGAGTTTGGGGAGGGGTGTGGGGGAGGGGAGCGGGGTAGGGCAGTGGGGTAGGGGGGCGTGGGAGGAGAATGGTGCTGGGGAGTGGGGGTGGGGAGTGCGGGGGGGTGTTGGGGAAGGGAGTGGGGGAGGGGAATTGGGGATTGGAGTGGGGGAGGGGAGTGGGGTAGGGGTGCTGGGGAGGGGAGTGGAGGAGGGGAGTGATATAGTGGAGTGGAGAAGGGGAGTGGGAGGAGTGGAGTGGGGGAGTGGAGTGAGGGAGGGGAGTGGGGGTGGGGAGTGCGGGAGGGGTGTTGGGGAAGGGAGTGGGGGAGGGGAATGGGAGATTGGAGTGGGCGAGGGGAATGGGGGAGGGGAGTCGGGTAGGGGTGTTGGGGAGGGGAGTGGGGGAGGGGAATGGGGGATTGGAGTCTGGGAGGGGAGTGGGGTAGGGGTGTTGGGGAGGGGAGTGGAGGAGGGGAGTGATATAGTGGGGTGGGGAAGGGGAGTGGGAGGAGTGGAGTGGGGGAGGGGAGTGGGGTAGGGGTGTTGGGGAGGGGGGTGGGGGAGGGGAGTGGGGGAGGGGAGTGGTGGAGAGGTGGGCCTTGGAACATGTGCTGACATTAATGGTGCTATATAAATACAAGTTGTTGTTGTGTTGGACATATATCACCTTTCCTTCATCATGACTGGGTGAAAATGCTGTAACTCCTTCTCCAACACCATTGTGAGATCACCTTCACCACACAGACTGCAGAGGTTCAAGGTAATGGACCAGCATCACCTTCTCAATGGACAACTGGGGATGGACAATATCTGCTGGTCTAGTGACAGACACATCCAAACAATGAAGACAAATATCTGTCTGTGTAAAATGGATGAAAAGTCTTTACACAAAGAGAATCATAGAGAGATACTGCACTGAAACAGACCCTTTGGCCCATCGAGTCTGTGCTGACCAACAGCCACCCATTTATATATCCGACATTAATCCCATATTCCCTACCACATCCCCACCATCCTCCAACCACCTAACGAGACTAGGGACATTTACAATGGCCAATTTATCAATCAAACTGCAAGTCTTTGTCTGTGGGAGGAAACCAGAGCACCCGGCAGAAACCCACATGGTCACAGGGAAAACTTGCAAACTCCACACAGGCAGCACCCAGAACAGAACCCGGGACACTGGAGCTGTGAGACTGTGGCAGTAAACAGAACCGAACCCGGGACACTGGAGCTGTGAGGCTGTGGCAGTAAACAGAACCGAACCCGGGACACTGGAGCTGTGAGACTGTGGCAGTAAACAGAACTGAACCCGGGTCACTGGAGCTGTGAGACTGTGGCAGTAAACAGAACCGAACCCGGGACACTGGAGCTGTGAGACTGTGGCAGTAAACAGAACAGAACCCAGGTCACTGGAGCTGTGAGACTGTGGCAGTAAACAGAACCGAACCCGGGACACTGGAGCTGTGAGGCTGTGGCAGTAAACAGAACCGAACCCGGGTCACTGGAGCTGTGAGAATGTGGCAGTAAACAGAACCGAACCCAGGACACTGGAGCTGTGAGACTGTGGCAGTAAACAGAACCGAACCCGGGTCACTGGAGCTGTGAGGCTGTGGCAGTAAACAGAACCGAACCCGGGACACTGGAGCTGTGAGGCTGTGGCAGTAAACAGAACAGAACCCAGGTCACTGGAGCTGTGAGACTGTGGCAGGAAACAGAACCGAACCCAGGTCACTGGAGCTGTGAGGCTGTGGCAGTAAACAGAACAGAACCCAGGTCACTGGAGCTGTGAGACTGTGGCAGTAAACAGAACCGAACCCAGGTCACTGGAGCTGTGAGGCTGTGGCAGTAAACAGAACCGGACCCGGGTCACTGGAGCTGTGAGACTGTGGCAGTAAACAGAACCGAACCCGGGACACTGGAGCTGTGAGACTGTGGCAGTAAACAGAACCGAACCCAGGTCACTGGAGCTGTGAGACTGTGGCAGTAAACAGAACTGAACCCAGGACACTGGAGCTGTGAGACTGTGGCAGTAAACAGAACCGAACCCAGGACACTGGAGCTGTGAGACTGTGGCAGTAAACAGAACTGAACCCAGGTCACTGGAGCTGTGAGGTTGCGGTACTAATACCTGTTACAAAAACAATACTCTGTTACATTGAGAGGCTGATTGACAGCGTCTCCAGACAGAGTTCATAAAAACAGCGAGTGCCGGAAATACTCAGCAGGTCAGGCAACATCTGTGGAGAGAGAAACAGAGTTAATAAAAACAGAGAGTGCTGGAAATACTCAGCAGGTCGGGCAACATCTGTGGAGAGAGAAACAGAGTTAATAAAAACAGAGAGTGCTGGAAATACTCAGCAGGTCGGGCAACATCTGTGGAGAGAGAAACAGAGTTAATAAACACAGAGAGTGCTGGAAATATTCAGCAGGTCGGGCAACATCTGTGGAGAGAGAAACAGAGTTAATAAAAACAGCGAGTGCTGGAAATACTCAGCAGGTCGTGCAACATCTGTGGAGAGAGAAACAGAGTTAATAAAAACAGAGAGTGCTGGAAATACTCAGCAGGTCGGGCAACATCTGTGGAGAGAGAAACAGAGTTAATAAAAACAGAGAGTGCTGGAAATATTCAGCAGGTCGGGCAACATCTGTGGAGAGAGAAACAGAGTTAATAAAAACAGAGAGTGCTGGAAATACTCAGCAGGTCGGGCAACATCTGTGGAGAGAGAAACAGAGTTAATAAACACAGAGAGTGCTGGAAATATTCAGCAGGTCGGGCAACATCTGTGGAGAGAGAAACAGAGTTAATAAAAACAGCGAGTGCTGGAAATACTCAGCAGGTCGGGCAACATCTGTGGAGAGAGAAACAGAGTTAATAAAAACAGAGAGTGCTGGAAATACTCAGCAGGTCGGGCAACATCTGTGGAGAGAGAAACAGAGTTAATAAAAACAGAGAGTGCTGGAAATATTCAGCAGGTCGGGCAACATCTGTGGAGAGAGAAACAGAGTTAATAAAAACAGAGAGTGCTGGAAATAATCAGCAGGTCGGGCAGTATCTGTGGAGAGAGAAACAGAGTTAATAAAAACAGAGAGTGCTGGAAATATTCAGCAGGTCGGGCAACATCTGTGGAGAGAGAAACAGAGTTAATAAAAACAGAGAGTGCTGGAAATACTCAGCAGGTCGGGCAGCATCTGTGGAGAGAGAAACGGAGTTAATAAAAACAGAGAGTGCTGGAAATACTCAGCAGGTCGGGCAGCATCTGTGGAGAGAGAAACGGAGTTAATAAAAACAGAGAGTGCTGGAAATACTCAGCAGGTCGGGCAGCATCTGTGGAGAGAGAAACAGAGTTAATAAAAACAAAGAGTGCTGGAAATATTCAGCAGGTCGGGCAACATCTGTGCAGAGAGAAACGGAGTTAACGTTTCAGGTCTGTGACCCTTCATCAGAACTAACAGATATAAGAAATGTAAAAGATTTTAAGCAAGTAAAGCGGGGGTGGGGTAAGAGATAACAAAACAGAAGGTGTTGATAGGACAAGGTCACAGACTAACAGACCAGAAGGTCATGGAGCAAAGACAAACAATATGTTAATGTTTTGCTGAAAGACACTTTAATGTAAAGCTGTGTTATCTTGTACCTCCTGGAAGCAGACACTCTGCTCTCTGACCCATGGTGACTGCACTGTGACCCAGAATATGGTGACTTCACATCTTCTTTCTTTCAGTAGGAGATATTCAATTCAGGAATGTTTTAGCATGGTATAGGATGTGTTCATTTGACACCTGTTAGCTTTGACCATTTGTCCTTTGTCCTTGTCAGACAGTTTCAACACACAAAGATCAAGATTTGTTTTCTTTCAATGCCATTTTGGATACATTGTTCATTTTGTAAATTAAAGGCTGATTTTTTTTTCCTTAAAGACAAAGATGGTTTCTGGAGCTCTTTGGAGTTATTTTCACGATTGTTGTATTATCACAGCTGTGGTTTGTGTGACAACTCCATGTGGATGTTAAACTGCAAGGGTGATTGCACTGTCAAAGGCCTCTCCAGTCCTTAAACTGTCAGTGTATCCTGCATTGCAAGGTGCTGTCACCGTGCAAGAGGTGATTGAATTACAAAGGACTATTAAACTGTCAGTGTATCCTGCATTGCAAGGTGCTGTCACCGTGCAAGAGGTGATTGAATTACAAAGGACTATTAAACTGTCAGTGTATCCTGCATTGCAAGGTGCTGTCACCGTGCAAGAGGTGATTGAATTACAAAGGACTATGAAACTGTCAGTGTATCCTGCATTGCAAGGTGCTGTCACCGTGCAAGAGGTGATTGAATTACAAAGGACTATTAAACTGTCATTGTATCCTGCATTGCAAGGTGCTGTCACCGTGCAAGAGGTGATTGAATTACAAAGGACTATTAAACTGTCAGTGTATCCTGCATTGCAAGGTGCTGTCACCGTGCAAGAGGTGATTGAATTACAAAGGACTATTAAACTGTCAGTGTATCCTGCATTGCAAGGTGCTGTCACCGTGCAAGAGGTGATTGAATTACAAAGGGTAATATCTTTGCAAGAGGCTTCTGCTTTCCATCACGTAGCTATTGAACTGCAAGAGTGTTCACACTACAAGAAGATATTACAGTGTAAGAGGCCATTGTAATGCAAAGTGTTATTGTATTAATTATGGATACTGTATTGTAAGCCCCCAATGTACTGCTTCAGGTTATTGCATTGCAAAGGGCAATTGCACTCCGATGAGCTATTGCTCTGTAAAAGTCCATTACTTTGCCAGTGTGCAATGTTATCAATGGGCGATTGCATGACTTAGCCCTATTGCATTGCAAGTAGTTGTTTCAGTGCATTGCCAAACATTCTTGGTTTTCTTGCGTTGCATGTGGATGTTGTATTGAAAGGGGCCATTGCATTGAAAGGGGCTCTGACATTGCAAGGATAATAGTCTGCAAGGGAGGGACTGTTGGACTGCAAGCGCTATTGCAATGAAATGCGTGTTGCATTGCTGGAGTTTTTGCTCTGCAAATACTTCTTGTATTGCAAGGTGCCTTTGCATTTTCATTGCAAGTGGATGTTGCACACCACGCTCCATTGCAAACTCAAAGACCTTTGCATTGGAAGGAGTTATTGCACTACCAAAGGTCCCTGCATTGCAAGCTGCTATTGCACTGCAAGAGGCTATTGCAATACAAGGATCATGCACACTAATGGTTCCATTACATTGCAACTGGATGTTACATGGCAAGTGTCTATTGTATTGAAAGTCACAATTGCAAAACAAATAGCTATTGCACTGCAGGGAAATTTTGTATTGCGAGATGGTTTCCATTGTGAGAGGATATTATATTTCAATAGGGTATCAAAAGGCAATTTGCTCTTGGACTGCACCTGGCTTTTGTACCATAAGCATGTTATGCAAAGCATAGAACTGTTGCACTGTAAGGGGAAAATACATTGTCAGGGTCTATTGCACACCAAAGAGCTTTTGCACTGCAAGAGGCTACTGAATTGTCATGGTCTGTTGTGTTCAAAAGGCTATAGCATTTCTTCACGTTATTGCTATGTCACTCTTAGAGAATATTACATTGCATGTTGTTTTTGCACTGTGAGTGGAGATTGCACTGCATGGGGCTATTGCTTTGTTAGTGGATGTTGTACTGCAAAGGCTATTGTACCACAAGTTTTTGTGTTGCATTGTAAGGGTCTAGTGCACCATAACTTCAATGGGATTTCAAATGCTTGTTGCATTGCAACATTCTATGACATCTCAAGGTGCTTTTTGCACTACAAGGGGCTGCAGCACTGCATGGGAAATTTGCATTACAATTGGATTTTAGATAGCAAGTCCCATTGCATTACATGGGCAAATGCACAGGAAAGGCCTGTGCATTGCAAGATGCTATTGTGCTGCTAGAGGTTCCTGCACTGCGAGGGACAATTACCCTGTCAGAGGTTCCTGTACTGCGAGGTACAATTACCCTGTCAGAGGTTCCTGTACTGCGAGGTACAATTACCCTGTCAGAGGTTCCTGTACTGTGAGGTACAATTACCCTGTCAGAGGTTCCTGTACTGCGAGGTACAATTACCCTGTCAGAGGTTCCTGTACTGCGAGGTACAATTACCCTGTCAGAGGTTCCTGTACTGCGAGGTACAATTACCCTGTCAGAGGTTCCTGCACTGCGAGGTACTATTACCCTGTCAGAGGTTCCTGTACTGCGAGGTACAATTACACTGCAATAGGCCTTTGCATTCCAATAGTCAAGCATGCTAAAAAGGTCCAGGGCATTGTAAGTGAATGGTGTGTTAAACGTTTCTATTACTTTGCACTTATAAATGTCTATGGCACTGCCAGAGTGAGCGTGTTAATATTAATCTGTGTTCTCTGTCAGTGTGTTAATATTACTGAGGACAGTGGGGATGTTTTACACTTCACAGGGTGTATCTGACTGTGGGTCATGATGTACACAGTGTGTCAGTGAGTGTGTTAATATTAATCTGTGTTCTCTGTCAGTGTGTTAATATTCCTGAGGACAGTGGGGGTGTTTTACACTTCACCGGGTGTATCTGACAGTGGGTCATGATGTACACAGTGTGTCAGTGAGTGTGTTAATATTAATCTGTGTTCTCTGTCAGTGTGTTAATATTCCTGAGGACAGTGGGGGTGTTTTACACTTCACAGGGTTTATCTGACTGTGGGTCATGATGTACACAGTGTGTCAGTGAGTGTGTTAATATTAATCTGTGTTCTCTGTCAGTGTGTTAATATTCCTGAGGACAGTGGGGGTGTTTTACACTTCACAGGGTTTATCTGACTGTGGGTCATGATATACACAGTGTGTCAGTGAGTGTGTTAATATTAATCTGTGTTCTCTGTCAGTGTGTTAATATTCCTGAGGACAGCGGGGGTGTTTTACACTTCACAGGGTGTATCTGACTCTGGGTCATGATGTACACAGTGTGTCAGTGAGTGTGTTAATATTAATCTGTGTTCTCTGTCAGTGTGTTAATATTACTGAGGACAGTGGGGGTGTTTTACACTTCACAGGGTGTATCTGGCTGTGGGTCATGATTTACACAGTGTGTCAGTGAGTGTGTTAATATTAATCTGTGTTCTCTGTCAGTGTGTTAATATTACTGAGGACAGTGGGGGTGTTTTGCACTTCAGAGGGTGTAACTGACTGTGGGTCATGATATGCACAGTGTGTCAGTGAGTGTGTTAATATTAATCTGTGTTCTCTGTCAGTGTGTTAATATTGCTGAGGACAGTGGGGGTGTTTTACACCTCACATTGTGTATCTGACTGTGGGTCATGATATACACAGTGTGTCAGTGAGTGTGTTAATATTAATTTGTGTTCTCTGTCAGTGTGTTCATATTGCTGAGGACAGTGGGGGTGTTTTACACTTCACAGGGTGTATCTGACTGTGGGTAATGATATACACAGTGTGTCAGTGAGTGTGTTAATATTAATCTGTGTACTCTGTCAGTGTGTTAATATTGCTGAGGACAGTGGGGGTGTTTTACACTTCACAGGGTGTATCTGACTGTGGGTCATGATATACACAGTGTGTCAGTGAGTGTGTTAATATTAATCTGTGTTCTCTGTCATTTGTTAATATTCCTGAGGGCAGTGGGGGTGTTTTACACTTCACAGGGTGTATCTGACTGTGGGTCATGATATACATAGTGTGTCAGTGAGTGTGTTAATATTAATCTGTGTTCTCTGTCAGTGTGTTAATATTGCTGAGGACAGTGGGCGTGTTTTACACTTCACAAGGTGTATCTGGCTGTGGGTCATGATATACACAGTGTGTCAGTGAGTGTGTTAATATTAATGTGTGTTCTCTGTCAGTGTGTTAATATTCCTGAGGACAGTGGGGATGTTTTACACTTCACAGGGTTTATCTGACTGTGGGTCATGATATACACAGTGTGTCAGTGAGTGTGTTAATATTAATCTGTGTTCTCTGTCAGTGTGTTAATATTCCTGAGGACAGTGGGGGTGTTTTACACTTCACAGGGTTTATCTGGCTGTGGGTCATGATGTACACAGTGTATCAGTGAGTGTGTTAATATTAATCTGTGTTCTCTGTCAGTGTGTTAATATTGCTGAGGACAGTGGGGGTGTTTTCCACCTCACATTGTGTATCTGACTGTGGGTCATGATATACACAGTGTGTCAGTGAGTGTGTTAATATTAATTTGTGTTCTCTGTCAGTGTGTTCATATTGCTGAGGTCAGTGGGGGTGTTTTACACTTCACAGGGTGTATCTGACTGTGGGTCATGATATACACAGTGTGTCAGTGAGTGTGTTAATATTAATCTGTGTACTCTGTCAGTGTGTTAATATTGCTGAGGACAGTGGGGGTGTTTTACACTTCACAGGGTGTATCTGACTGTGGGTCATGATATACACAGTGTGTCAGTGAGTGTGTTAATATTAATCTGTGTTCTCTGTCAGGTGTAAATATTCCTGAGGGCAGTGGGGGTGTTTTACACTTCACAGGGTGTATCTGACTGTGGGTCATGATATACATAGTGTGTCAGTGAGTGTGTTAATATTAATCTGTGTTCTCTGTCAGTGTGTTAATATTGCTGAGGACAGTGGGCGTGTTTTACACTTCACAAGGTGTATCTGGCTGTGGGTCATGATATACACAGTGTGTCAGTGAGTGTGTTAATATTAATCTGTGTTCTCTGTCAGTGTGTTAATATTCCTGAGGACAGTGGGGATGTTTTACACTTCACAGGGTTTATCTGACTGTGGGTCATGATATACACAGTGTGTCAGTGAGTGTGTTAATATTAATCTGTGTTCTCTGTCAGTGTGTTAATATTGCTGAGGACAGTGGGGGTGTTTTACACTTCACCGGGTGTATCTGGCTGTGAGTCATGATGTACACAGTGTGTCAGTGAATGTGTTAATATTAATCTGTGTTCTCTGTCAGTGTGTTAATATTCCTGAGGACAGTGGGGATGTTTTACACTTCACAGGGTGTATCTGACTCTGGGTCATGATATACACAGTGTGTCAGTGAGTGTGTTAATATTAATCTGTGTTCTCTGTCAGTGTGTTAATATTCCTGAGGACAGTGGGGGTGTTTTACACTTCACAGGGTGTATCTGACTGTGGGTCATGATATACACAGTGTGTCAGTGAGTGTGTTAATATTAATCTGTGTTCTCTGTCAGTGTGTTAATATTACTGAGGACAGTGGGGGTGTTTTACACTTCTCAGGGTGTATCTGGCTGTGGGTCATGATATACACAGTGTGTCAGTGAGTGTGTTAATATTAATCTGTGTTCTCTGTCAGTGTGTTAATATTCCTGAGGACAGTGGGGGTGTTTTACACTTCACAGGGTGTATCTGGCTGTGGTTCATGATATACACAGTGTGTCAGTGAGTGTGTTAATATTAATCTGTGTTCTCTGTCAGTGTGTTAATATTGCTGAGGACAGTGGGGGTGTTTTACACTTCACAGGGTGTATCTGACTGTGGGTCATGATTTACACAGTGTGTCAGTGAGTGTGTTAATATTATTCTGTGTTCTCTGTCAGTGTGTTAATATTGCTGAGGACAGTGGGGGTGTTTTACACCTCACATTGTGTATCTGACTCTGGGTCATGATATACACAGTGTGTCAGTGAGTGTGTTAATATTAATCTGTGTTCTCTGTCAGGTGTTAATATTCCTGAGGGCAGTGGGGGTGTTTTACACTTCACAGGGTGTATCTGACTGTGGGTCATGAAATACATAGTGTGTCAGTGAGTGTGTTAATATTAATCTGTGTGCTCTGTCAGTGTGTTAATATTGCTGAGGACAGTGGGCGTGTTTTACACTTCACTAGGTGTATCTGGCTGTGGGTCATGATATACACAGTGTGTCAGTGAGTGTGTTAATATTAATCTGTGTTCTCTGTCAGTGTGTTAATATTCCTGAGGACAGTGGGGATGTTTTACACTTCACAGGGTTTATCTGACTGTGGGTCATGATATACACAGTGTGTCAGTGAGTGTGTTAATATTAATTTGTGTTCTCTGTCAGTGTGTTCATATTGCTGAGGACAGTGGGGGTGTTTTGCACTTCAGAGGGTGTAACTGACTGTGGGTCATGGTATACATAGTGTGTCAGTGAGTGTGTTAATATTAATCTGTGTTCTCTGTCAGTGTGTTAATATTGCTGAGGACAGTGGGCGTGTTTTACACTTCACAAGGTGTATCTGGCTGTGGGTCATGATATACACAGTGTGTCAGTGAGTGTGTTAATATTAATCTGTGTTCTCTGTCAGTGTGTTAATATTCCTGAGGACAGTGGGGATGTTTTACACTTCACAGGGTTTATCTGACTGTGGGTCATGATATACACAGTGTGTCAGTGAGTGTGTTAATATTAATCTGTGTTCTCTGTCAGTGTGTTAATATTGCTGAGGACAGTGGGGGTGTTTTACACTTCACCGGGTGTATCTGGCTGTGAGTCATGATGTACACAGTGTGTCAGTGAATGTGTTAATATTAATCTGTGTTCTCTGTCAGTGTGTTAATATTCCTGAGGACAGTGGGGATGTTTTACACTTCACAGGGTGTATCTGACTCTGGGTCATGATATACACAGTGTGTCAGTGAGTGTGTTAATATTAATCTGTGTTCTCTGTCAGTGTGTTAATATTCCTGAGGACAGTGGGGGTGTTTTACACTTCACAGGGTGTATCTGACTGTGGGTCATGATATACACAGTGTGTCAGTGAGTGTGTTAATATTAATCTGTGTTCTCTGTCAGTGTGTTAATATTACTGAGGACAGTGGGGGTGTTTTACACTTCACAGGGTGTATCTGGCTGTGGGTCATGATATACACAGTGTGTCAGTGAGTGTGTTAATATTAATCTGTGTTCTCTGTCAGTGTGTTAATATTCCTGAGGACAGTGGGGGTGTTTTACACTTCACAGGGTGTATCTGGCTGTGGTTCATGATATACACAGTGTGTCAGTGATTGTGTTAATATTAATCTGTGTTCTCTGTCTGTGTGTTAATATTGCTGAGGACAGTGGGGGTGTTTTACACTTCACAGGGTGTATCTGACTGTGGGTCATGATTTACACAGTGTGTCAGAGAGTGTGTTAATATTAATCTGTGTTCTCTGTCAGTGTGTTAATATTGCTGAGGACAGTGGGGGTGTTTTACACCTCACATTGTGTATCTGACTGTGGGTCATGATATACACAGTGTGTCAGTGAGTGTGTTAATATTAATCTGTGTTCTCTGTCAGGTGTTAATATTCCTGAGGGCAGTGGGGGTGTTTTCCACTTCACAGGGTGTATCTGACTGTGGGTCATGATATACGCAGTGTGTCAGTGAGTGTGTTAATATTAATCTGTGTTCTCTGTCAGTGTGTTAATATTCCTGAGGACAGTGGGGGTGTTTTACACTTCACAGGGTGTATCTGGCTGTGGTTCATGATATACACAGTGTGTCAGTGAGTGTGTTAATATTAATCTGTGTTCTCTGTCAGTGTGTTAATATTGCTGAGGACAGTGGGGGTGTTTTACACTTCACAGGGTGTATCTGACTGTGGGTCATGATATACACAGTGTGTCAGTGAGTGTGTTAATATTAATCTGTGTTCTCTGTCAGTGTGTTAATATTGCTGAGGACAGTGGGGGTGTTTTACACCTCACATTGTGTATCTGACTCTGGGTCATGATATACACAGTGTGTCAGTGAGTGTGTTAATATTAATCTGTGTTCTCTGTCAGGTGTTAATATTCCTGAGGGCAGTGGGGGTGTTTTACACTTCACAGGGTGTATCTGACTGTGGGTCATGAAATACATAGTGTGTCAGTGAGTGTGTTAATATTAATCTGTGTTCTCTGTCAGTGTGTTAATATTGCTGAGGACGGTGGGCGTGTTTTACACTTCACTAGGTGCATCTGGCTGTGGGTCATGATATACACAGTGTGTCAGTGAGTGTGTTAATATTAATCTGTGTTCTCTGTCAGTGTGTTAATATTCCTGAGGACCTTGGGGATGTTTTACACTTCACAGGGTTTATCTGACTGTGGGTCATGATATACACAGTGTGTCAGTGAGTGTGTTAATATTAATTTGTGTTCTCTGTCAGTGTGTTCATATTGCTGAGGACAGTGGGGGTGTTTTGCACTTCAGAGGGTGTAACTGACTGTGGGTCATGGTATACATAGTGTGTCAGTGAGTGTGTTAATATTAATCTGTGTTCTCTGTCAGTGTGTTAATATTGCTGAGGACAGTGGGCGTGTTTTACACTTCACAAGGTGTATCTGGCTGTGGGTCATGATATACACAGTGTGTCAGTGAGTGTGTTAATATTAATCTGTGTTCTCTGTCAGTGTGTTAATATTCCTGAGGACAGTGGGGATGTTTTACACTTCACAGGGTTTATCTGACTGTGGGTCATGATATACACAGTGTGTCAGTGAGTGTGTTAATATTAATCTGTGTTCTCTGTCAGTGTGTTAATATTGCTGAGGACAGTGGGGGTGTTTTACACTTCACCGGGTGTATCTGGCTGTGAGTCATGATGTACACAGTGTGTCAGTGAATGTGTTAATATTAATCTGTGTTCTCCGTCAGTGTGTTAATATTCCTGAGGACAGTGGGGATGTTTTACACTTCACAGGGTGTATCTGACTCTGGGTCATGATATACACAGTGTGTCAGTGAGTGTGTTAATATTAATCTGTGTTCTCTGTCAGTGTGTTAATATTCCTGAGGACAGTGGGGGTGCTTTACACTTCACAGGGTGTATCTGACTGTGGGTCATGATATACACAGTGTGTCAGTGAGTGTGTTAATATTAATCTGTGTTCTCTGTCAGTGTGTTAATATTACTGAGGACAGTGGGGGTGTTTTACACTTCACAGGGTGTATCTGGCTGTGGGTCATGATATACACAGTGTGTCAGTGAGTGTGTTAATATTAATCTGTGTTCTCTGTCAGTGTGTTAATATTCCTGAGGACAGTGGGGGTGTTTTACACTTCACAGGGTGTATCTGGCTGTGGTTCATGATATACACAGTATGTCAGTGATTGTGTTAATATTAATCTGTGTTCTCTGTCAGTGTGTTAATATTGCTGAGGACAGTGGGGGTGTTTTACACTTCACAGGGTGTATCTGACTGTGGGTCATGATTTACACAGTGTGTCAGAGAGTGTGTTAATATTAATCTGTGTTCTCTGTCAGTGTGTTAATATTGCTGAGGACAGTGGGGGTGTTTTACACCTCACATTGTGTATCTGACTGTGGGTCATGATATACACAGTGTGTCAGTGAGTGTGTTAATATTAATCTGTGTTCTCTGTCAGGTGTTAATATTCCTGAGGGCAGTGGGGGTGTTTTACACTTCACAGGGTGTATCTGACTGTGGGTCATGATATACATAGTGTGTCAGTGAGTGTGTTAATATTAATCTGTGTTCTCTGTCAGTGTGTTAGTATTGCTGAGGACAGTGGGCGTGTTTTACACTTCACAAGGTGTATCTGGCTGTGGGTCATGATATACACAGTGTGTCAGTGAGTGTGTTAATATTAATCTGTGTTCTCTGTCAGTGTGTTAATATTCCTGAGGACAGTGGGGATGTTTTACACTTCACAGGGTTTATCTGACTGTGGGTCATGATATACACAGTGTGTCAGTGAGTGTGTTAATATTAATCTGTGTTCTCTGTCAGTGTGTTAATATTGCTGAGGACTGTGGGGATGTTTTACACTTCACAGGGTGTATCTGACTCTGGGTCATGATATACACAGTGTGTCAGTGAGTGTGTTAATATTAATCTGTGTTCTCTGTCAGTGTGTTAATATTCCTGAGGACAGTGGGGGTGTTTTACACTTCACAGGGTGTATCTGACTGTGGGTCATGATATACACAGTGTGTCAGTGAGTGTGTTAATATTAATCTGTGTTCTCTGTCAGTGTGTTAATATTACTGAGGACAGTGGGGGTGTTTTACACTTCACAGGGTGTATCTGGCTGTGGGTCATGATATACACAGTGTGTCAGTGAGTGTGTTAATATTAATCTGTGTTCTCTGTCAGTGTGTTAATATTCCTGAGGACAGTGGGGGTGTTTTACACTTCACAGGGTGTATCTGGCTGTGGGTCATGATATACACAGTGTGTCAGTGAGAGTGTTAATATTAATCTGTGTTCTCTGTCAGTGTGTTAATATTCCTGAGGACAGTGGGGGTGTTTTACACTTCACAGGGTGTATCTGACTGTGGGTCATGATGGACACAGTGTGTCAGTGAGTGTGTTAATATTAATCTGTGTTCTCTGTCATTGTGTTAATATTACTGAGGACAGTGGGGGTGTTTTACACCTCACATTGTGTATCTGACTGTGGGTCATGATCTACGCAGTGTGTCAGTGAGTGTGTTAATATTAATCTGTGTTCTCTGTCAGTGTGTTAATATTCCTGAGGACAGTGGGGGTGTTTTACACTTCACAGGGTGTATCTGACTGTGGGTCATGATGGACACAGTGTGTCAGTGAGTGTGTTAATATTAATCTGTGTTCTCTGTCAGTGTGTTAATATTACTGAGGACAGTGGGGGTGTTTTACACCTCACATTGTGTATCTGACTGTGGGTCATGATCTACGCAGTGTGTCAGTGAGTGTGTTAATATTAATCTGTGTTCTCTGTCAGTGTGTTAATATTCCTGAGGACAGTGGGGGTGTTTTACACTTCACAGGGTGTATCTGACTGTGGGTCATGATGGACACAGTGTGTCAGTGAGTGTGTTAATATTAATCTGTGTTTTCTGTCAGTGTGTTAATATTACTGAGGACAGTGGGGGTGTTTTACACTTCACAGGGTGTATCTGACTGTGGGTCATGATTTACACAGTGTGTCAGTGAGTGTGTTAATATTAATCTGTGTTCTCTGTCAGTGTGTTAATATTCCTGAGGACAGTGGGGGTGTTTTACACTTCACAGGGTGTATCTGGCTGTGGGTCATGATGTACACAGTGTGTCAGTGAGTGTGTTAATATTAATCTGTGTTCTCTGTCAGTGTGTTAATATTACTGAGGACAGTGGGGGTGTTTTGCACTTCAGAGGGTGTAACTGACTGTGGGTCATGATATGCACAGTGTGTCAGTGAGTGTGTTAATATTAATCTGTGTTCTCTGTCAGTGTGTTAATATTACTGAGGACAGTGGGGGTGTTTGACACTTCACAGGGTGTATCTGACTGTGGGTCATGATGGACACAATGTGTCAGTGAGTGTGTTAATATTAATCTGTGCTCTCTGTCAGTGTGTTAATATTCCTGAGGACAGTGGGGGTGTTTTACACTTCACAGGGTTTATCTGACTGTGGGTCATGATATACACAGTGTGTCAGTGAGAGTGTTAATATTAATCTGTGTTCTCTGTCAGTGTGTTAATATTCCTGAGGACAGTGGGGGTGTTTTACACTTCACAGGGTGTATCTGACTGTGGGTCATGATGGACACAGTGTGTCAGTGAGTGTGTTAATATTAATCTGTGTTCTCTGTCAGTGTGTTAATAATACTGAGGACAGTAGGGGTGTTTTACACCTCACATTGTGTATCTGACTGTGGGTCATGATCTACGCAGTGTGTCAGTGAGTGTGTTAATATTAATCTGTGTTCTCTGTCAGTGTGTTAATATTCCTGAGGACAGTGGGGGTGTTTTACACTTTACAGGGTGTATCTGACTGTGGGTCATGATGTACACAGTGTGTCAGTGAGTGTGTTAATATTAATCTGTGTTCTCTGTCAGTGTGTTAATATTACTGAGGACAGTGGGGGTGTTTTACACCTCACATTGGTGTATCTGACTGTGGGTCATGATCTACGCAGTGTGTCAGTGAGTGTGTTAATATTAATCTGTGTTCTCTGTCAGTGTGTTAATATTCCTGAGGACAGTGGGGGGTGTTTTACACTTCACAGGGTGTATCTGACTGTGGGTCATGATGGACAACAGTGTGTCAGTGAGTGTGTTAATATTAATCTGTGTTTTTCTGTCAGTGTGTTAATATTACTGAGGACAGTGGGGGTGTTTTTACACTTCACAGGGTGTATCTGACTGTGGGTCATGATTTACACAGTGTGTGTGTCAGTGAGTGTGTTAATATTAATCTGTGTTCTCTGTCAGTGTGTTAATATTCCTGAGGACAGTGGGGGTGTTTTACACTTCACAGGGTGTATCTGGCTGTGGTCATGATGTACACAGTGTGTCAGTGAGTGTGTTAATATTAATCTGTGTTCTCTGTCAGTGTGTTAATATTACTGAGGACAGTGGGGGTGTTTTTGCACTTCAGAGGGTGTAACTGACTGTGGGTCATGATATGCACAGTGTGTCAGTGAGTGTGTTATATATTAATCTGTGTTCTCTGTCAGTGTGTTAATATTACTGAGGACAGTGGGGGTGTTTGACACTTCACAGGGTGTATCTGACTGTGGGTCATGATGGACACAGTGTGTCAGTGAGTGTGTTAATATTAATCTGTGCTCTCTGTCAGTGTGTTAATATTCCTGAGGACAGTGGGGGTGTTTTACACTTCACAGGGTTTATCTGACTGTGGGTCATGATATACACAGTGTGTCAGTGAGTGTGTTAATATTAATCTGTGTTCTCTGTCAGTGTGTTAATATTCCTGAGGACAGCGGGGGTGTTTTACACTTCACAGGGTGTATCTGACTGTGGGTCATGATGTACACAGTGTGTCAGTGAGTGTGTTAATATTAATCTGTGTTCTCTGTCAGTGTGTTAATATTACTGAGGACAGTGGGGGTGTTTTACACTTCACAGGGTGTATCTGACTGTGGGTCATGATATACACAGTGTGTCAGTGAGTGTGTTAATATTAATCTGTGTTCTCTGTCAGTGTGTTAATATTGCTGAGGACAGTGGGGGTGTTTTACACTTCACAGGGTGTATCTGACTGTGGGTCATGATATACACAGTGTGTCAGTGAGTGTGTTAATATTAATTTGTGTTCTCAGTCAGATTGTTCATATTGCTGAGGACAGTGGGGGTGTTTTACACTTCACAGGGTTTATCTGACTGTGGGTCATGATGTACACAGTGTGTCAGTGAGTGTGTTAATATTAATCTGTGTTCTCTGTCAGTGTGTTAATATTACTGAGGACAGTGGTGGTGTTTTGCACTTCAGAGGGTGTAACTGACTGTGGGTCATGATATGCACAGTGTGTCAGTGAGTGTGTTAATATTAATCTGTGTTCTCTGTCAGTGTGTTAATATTGCTGAGGACAGTGGGGGTGTTTTACACCTCACATTGTGTATCTGACTGTGGGTCATGATATACACAGTGTGTCAGTGAGTGTGTTAATATTAATCTGTGTACTCTGTGTGTGTTTTAATATTGCTGAGGACAGTGGGGGTGTTTTACACTTCACAGGGTGTATCTGACTGTGGGTCATGATTTACACAGTGTGTCAGTGAGTGTGTTAATATTAATCGGTGTTCTCTGTCAGGTGTCAATATTACTGAGGACAGTGGGGGTATTTTACACTTCACAAGGTGTATCTGGCTGTGGGTCATGATATACACAGTGTGTCAGTGAGTGTGTTAATATTAATCTGTGTTCTCTGTCAGTGTGTTAATATTGCTGAGGACAGTGGGCGTGTTTTACACTTCACAAGGTGTATCTGGCTGTGGGTCATGATATACACAGTGTGTCAGTGAGTGTGTTAATATTAATCTGTGTTCTCTGTCAGTGTGTTAATATTCCTGAGGACAGTGGGGATGTTTTACACCTCACAGGGTTTATCTGACTGTGGGTCATGATATACACAGTGTGTCAGTGAGTGTGTTAATATTAATCTGTGTTCTCTCTCAGTGTGTTAATATTGCTGAGGACAGTGGGGGTGTTTTACACTTCACCGGGTGCATCTGGCTGTGAGTCATGATGTACACAGTGTGTCAGTGAGTGCGTTAATATTAATCTGTGTTCTCTGTCAGTGTGTTAATATTCCTGAGGACAGTGGGGGTGTTTTACACTTCACAGGGTGTATCTGACTGTGGGTCATGATGGACACAGTGTGTCAGTGAGTGTGTTAATATTAATCCGTGTTCTCTGTCAGTGTGTTAATATTACTGAGGACAGTGGGGGTGTTTTACACCTCACATTGTGTATCTGACTGTGGGTCATGATCTACGCAGTGTGTCAGTGAGTGTGTTAATATTAATCTGTGTTCTCTGTCAGTGTGTTAATATTCCTGAGGACAGTGGGGGTGTTTTACACTTCACAGGGTGTATCTGACTGTGGGTCATGATGGACACAGTGTGTCAGTGAGTGTGTTAATATTAATCTGTGTTTTCTGTCAGTGTGTTAATATTACTGAGGACAGTGGGGGTGTTTTACACTTCACAGGGTGTATCTGACTGTGGGTCATGATATACACAGTGTGTCAGTGAGTGTGTTAATATTAATCTGTGTTCTCTCTCAGTGTGTTAATATTGCTGAGGACAGTGGGGGTGTTTTACACTTCACCGGGTGCATCTGGCTGTGAGTCATGATGTACACAGTGTGTCAGTGAGTGTGTTAATATTAATCTGTGTTCTCTGTCAGTGTGTTAATATTCCTGAGGACAGTGGGGGTGTTTTACACTTCACAGGGTGTATCTGACTGTGGGTCATGATGGACACAGTGTGTCAGTGAGTGTGTTAATATTAATCTGTGTTCTCTGTCAGTGTGTTAATATTACTGAGGACAGTGGGGGTGTTTTACACCTCACATTGTGTATCTGACTGTGGGTCATGATCTACGCAGTGTGTCAGTGAGTGTGTTAATATTAATCTGTGTTCTCTGTCAGTGTGTTAATATTCCTGAGGACAGTGGGGGTGTTTTACACTTCACAGGGTGTATCTGACTGTGGGTCATGATGGACACAGTGTGTCAGTGAGTGTGTTAATATTAATCTGTGTTTTCTGTCAGTGTGTTAATATTACTGAGGACAGTGGGGGTGTTTTACACTTCACAGGGTGTATCTGACTGTGGGTCATTATTTACACAGTGTGTCAGTGAGTGTGTTAATATTAATCTGTGTTCTCTGTCAGTCTGTTAATATTCCTGAGGACAGTGGGGGTGTTTTACACTTCACAGGGTGTATCTGGCTGTGGGTCATGATGTACACAGTGTGTCAGTGAGTGTGTTTATATTAATCTGTGTTCTCTGTCAGTGTGTTAATATTACTGAGGACAGTGGGGGTGTTTTGCACTTCAGAGGGTGTAACTGACTGTGGGTCATGATATGCACAGTGTGTCAGTGAGTGTGTTAATATTAATCTGTGTTCTCTGTCAGTGTGTTATAATTACTGAGGACAGTGGGGGTGTTTTACACTTCACAGGGTGTATCTGACTGTGATTCATGATGTACACAGTGTGTCAGTGATTGTGTTAATATTAATCTGTGTTCTCTGTCAGTCTGTTAATATTGCTGAGGACAGTGGGGGTGTTTTACACCTCACATTGTGTATCTGACTGTGGGTCATGATATACACAGTGTGTCAGTGAGTGTGTTAATATTAATCTGTGTTCTCTGTCAGTGTGTTAATATTGCTGAGGACAGTGGGGGTGTTTTACACTTCACAGGGTGTATCTGACTGTGGGTCATGATATACACAGTGTGTCAGTGAGTGTGTTAATATTAATTTGTGTTCTCTGACAGATTGTTCATATTGCTGAGGACAGTGGGGGTGTTTTACACTTCACAGGGTTTATCTGACTGTGGGTCATGATGTACACAGTGTGTCAGTGAGTGTGTTAATATTAATCTGTGTTCTCTGTCAGTGTGTTAATATTACTGAGGTCAGTGGGGGTGTTTTGCACTTCAGAGGGTGTAACTGACTGTGGGTCATGATATGCACAGTGTGTCAGTGAGTGTGTTAATATTAATCTGTGTTCTCTGTCAGTGTGTTAATATTGCTGAGGACAGTGGGCGTGTTTTACACTTCACAAGGTGTATCTGGCTGTGGGTCATGATATACACAGTGTGTCAGTGAGTGTGTTAATATTAATCTGTGTTCTCTGTCAGTGTGTTAATATTCCTGAGGACAGTGGGGATGTTTTACACCTCACAGGGTTTATCTGACTGTGGGTCATGATATACACAGTGTGTCAGTGAGTGTGTTAATATTAATCTGTGTTCTCTCTCAGTGTGTTAATATTGCTGAGGACAGTGGGGGTGTTTTACACTTCACCGGGTGCATCTGGCTGTGAGTCATGATGTACACAGTGTGTCAGTGAGTGTGTTAATATTAATCTGTGTTCTCTGTCAGTGTGTTAATATTGTGGGGGTGTTTTGCACTTCACCGGGTGTATCTGACTGTGGGTGATGATATACACAGTGTGTCAGTGAGTGTGTTAATATTAATCTGTGTTCTCTGTCAGTGTGTTAATATTCCACCCTAGCCAAATCGCCCCTTTCACATTTTACTCTCTCTCTCCCCCCACAACTCCTCTTGCACCTTCTCCTCCTTTGAGCTCATCACTTTGTTCCCCAAATCCCATCCCCCACTCCCATACACCATTCCCCGATACCACTACCCCCGAACACCCCTCCCTCACCCCCATACCCCACATCCCACCCAGCCACCCCTCGCCCACTCCCCTTCCCCACTCCCCTCCCAACTTCCCTCCTTCATTCCACTCCCCCACTCCCCAACCCCACCCCCAATCACACTCCCCTATCCCACTGCTTCCCCCACTGCCCTCCCTCACTCTCCTACCACACACCCCTCCCCCACTCCCCTCCCCCACTACCCTACCCAACTCCCCTCAACCGCTCCGCGCCCCAACTCCATCACTATCGCCCCGCCCCCACTCCCCTCCCCCAATCCCCTCCGCCAATCCCCTCCGCAAATCCGCTCCCCCACTCCCCTCCACACTCCCCTCCCCAACTCCGCTCCCCTACTCCCCTCTTCCCTCCCCTCCCACACTACCCTCCCACACTCCCCTGCTCACTTCCCTCCCCCACTCCCCTACCCCATTCCAGCTGCCACTCCCCTACCCTACTCCCCTTCCCCACTCCACTCCCCTCTCAATGCCTCCACTCCCCTACCGCACTCCCCTCCCCAGTCCCCTTACCACTCCACTCCCACACTCCCCTACATCATTCCCCTACCCCACTCCCCTACACCACTCCCATCCCCCACTCCTCTACCACACTTCCCTTCCCTACTCCCTTCCCACACTCCCCCTACCGAACTCCCCTCCCACACTCCCCGACCACACTCCCCTACCACGCTCCCCTCCCGCACACCCCTCTCCCAGCCCTGACTCACCTACCGCACTCCCCTACCCCACTTCCTGTCCCCCACTGCCCACTCCCACTCCCTTCACCCACTCCCCTACCCCACTCCCATACCCCACTCCCCTCCCCCACTCCCTGTCCCCCACTCCCCTCCCCCACTCCCCTAACCCACTCCCCTACCCCACTCCCCTTTAACACTCCCCTACCACTCCCCCTGTCCCCCAATCCCTGTTCCCCCACTCCCTGTCCCCCACTCCCTGTCCCCCACTCCCCTCCCCCACTCCCCTCCCCACTCTCCTACCCCACACTCCTCCCCCACTCCCCGCCACACTCCCCTCCCCAACTCCCCTCAACCGCTCCACTCCCCAACTCCACATGCATCTCCTTTCCCCCACTCCCTTCCCCAACTCCCCTCCACCAATCCCCTCCACCAATCCACTCCCCCAGACCCCTCCCCACTCCCCTCCCCAACTCCGCGCCCCTACTCCCCTCTCCGCTCCCCTCCCACTCTACCCTCCCTCACTCCCCAGCTCACATCCCTCCCACACTCCCCTACCCCATTCCTGCCGCCACTCCCCTCCCCCACTCCCCTCCCCTACTTCACACCCGTCTCACTGCCCCACTCCCTTACCCCACTCCCCTCGCCAGTCCCCTTTCCACTCCCCTCCCACACACCCCTACATCACTGCCCTACCCCACTCCCCTACCCCACTCCCATCCCCCACTTCCGGACAACACTCCCCTTCCCTACTCCCTTCCCACACTCCCCCTACCGAACTCCCCTCCCACACTCCCCGACTACACTCCCCTACCACACTCCCCTCCCCCACTCCCCTCCCCCCACCCCAACTCACCTACCGCCCTCCCCTACACCACTTCCTGTCCCCCACTCCCCTCTCCCACTCCCTTCATCCACTCCACTCCCCCACTCCCCTCCCCCACTCCCCTATATCACTCCCCTACCCCACTACCTATCCCCCACTCCCTTTCCCCCACTCCTCTCCCCCACTCCCCCACCCCACTCCCCTCTCCCACTCCCTTCATCCACTCCACACCCCCACTCCCCTCCCCACTCCCCTATATCACTCCCCTACCCCACTACCTATCCCCCACTCCCTGTCCCCCACTCCACTCCCCCACTCCCCTCCCCCACTCCCCTACCCCACTCCCCTACCCCACTCCCCTCGACCACTCCCCTAACCCACTCCCCTATATCACTCCCCTAACCCACTCCCCCTGTCCCCATTCCCTGTCCCCCACTCCCCTCCACAACTCACCTCCCCCCACTCCCCTACTCCACTCCTGCACCCCAATCCTTACCCCCACTCCTCTACCCAACTCCCCTCCCCAACTCCCCTCCCCAACTCCCCTCCCCCCTCCCCTCCCCCACTCCCCACCCAACTCATTACCCCACTCCCCTACCCCACTCCCCTCACCAACTCCCTTACCACCCACCCCTACTCCACTCCCCTCCCATACTCACCTCCCCCACTACCCTCCACAACTCCCCTCCCTCACTTCCCTCCAGAACACCCCTCCCCAACTCCCCCCAACAGCCCTCCCCCACTTCCCTCCCCCACCTCCCTCCCCCACACCCCTCCCCCACTCCCCTCCCCAACTCCTCTCCCCACTCCCCTCCCCCTCTCCCCGCCCCAGCTCCTCTCGTCCACTCCCCTCCCACATTAACTTCCCCCACTCTCCTCCCCACTCCCCTCCCCAACTAGCCTCCCCAACTCCGCTACCACACTCCCCTACCCCATTCGCTGAACCCACTCCCTTACCACACCCCACCACCAATCCCCTCCCCTACTCCGATCCACCACTCCGCATCCCTCCACCTCTTCACTGCCCTCACCTAAGACAATCCCATCCTCCACTACCCTCCCCACTCCCCTGCCCCACTCCCCGACCCCACACCCCGACTGCAGTGCCCTCCACAACTCCCCTACCCCACTCCCCTACCCCACTCCCCTACCCCACTCCCCTACCACACTCCCCTATGCCACTCCCCGACCCTACTCCCCTACCGCACTCTCCTCCACAACTCCCCTACCCCACTCCCCTACCCCATTCCCCTCCTCCACACCCCTCCCCACTCCCCTACCTCACTCCCCTCCCCCACACCCCTACCCACCTCTCCTACCCCACCCCATCCCCCACTCACCTTCTCTCCACCTCCTCACTGCCCTCCAATACCCAACACCCCTACCCCACTCCACTATCCCATTCCCACTCCCCTACCACACTCCCATCCCCCACTCGCCTCCCCCACTCCCTTACATCACTCCCCTACCCCACGCCCTGTCCCCCACTCCCCTCCCCAACTCCCATCCCCCACTCCCCTATCCCACTCCCCACCCCACTTCCATCGCACACTCCTCTACCCCACTCCCCTCCCCAAGTCCCCTCCCCAACTCCCCTATCCCACTCCCCTCCACAGCGCCCCCGCAACTCCCCTCACAAACTCCCATACCCCACTCCCCTCCACCACTCACATCCCCCACTCCCCTCCCCAACTCCCCTGCCTCACTTCCTTTCCCCACTCCCCTCCCCAAATCCTCCCAACTTTCCTCCCCCACTCCCCCACTCCCCGGCCTATCTCTCCTCCCCACTCCCCTCCCAAACTCCCTGACCCCATCCCCTACCCCATTCTCCTACCCCACTCCCCTAACTCACTCCCTTACCACATCCCCTCCACCACTCAGCTTCCCTCCACCACTTCACTGCCCTGCCCAACCACACTCCCATCCCCCAGTACACTCCCCCAATCCCCAACCCCACTCCCCTCCCCCACTCCCCTACTGCACTCCCTCTACAACTCCCCTACCCCACTCCCCTACCACACTGCCCTACCCCACGCCCCTACCCCAATCCCCTACCACACTCCCCTACCCCACTCCCCTCCACCACTCCCATACCTCACTACCCTCTCCTACTCACGTACCCACATCTCCTACCACACCCCTTCCCCACTCCCCTTCCCTCCACTTCCTCACTGCCCTCCACTACCCAACACCTCGACCCTACACACATCCTCACTCCCCTCCCCACTCCCCTTCCCTCCACCTCCTCACTGCGCTCACCTATCCCACGCCCCTTTCCCACTCCCTACATCACCCCCCTCCCCCACTCCCCTCCCCCACTCCCCTCCCAAACTCCCTGACCACATCCCCTACCCAATTCTCCTACCTCAATCCCCTACCTCACACCCTTACCACACACCCTCCTCCAATCACCTCACCCACAACCCTCCACCACTCAGTTCCCTCCACCTCTTCACTGCCCTGCCCAACCACACTCCCATCCCCCAGTACACTCCCCCAATCCCCAACCCCACACCCCTCCCCATTCCCCTACTGCACTCCCTCTGCAACTCCCCTACCCCAATCCCCTACCACACTCCCCTCCACCACTCCCATACCTCACTATCCTCCTCTACTCCCGTACCCACATCTCCTACCACATCCCTTCCCCACTCCCCTTCCCTCCACTTCCTCACTGCCCTCCACTACCCAACACCTCGACCCTACACACATCCTCACTCCCCTCCCCACTCCCCTTCCCTCCACCTCCTCACTGCGCTCACCTATCCCACGCCCCTTTCCCACTCCCTACATCACCCCCCTCCCCCACTCCCCTCCCCCACTCCCCTCCCAAACTCCCTGACCACATCCCCTACCCAATTCTCCTACCTCACTCCCCTACCTCACACCCTTACCACACCCCCTCCTCCAATCACCTCACCCACTCCCCTCCACCACTCAGTTCCCTCCACCTCTTCACTGCCCTGCCCAACCACACTCCCATCCCCAGTACACTCCCCCAATCCCCAACCCCACTCCCCTCCCCCATTCCCCTACTGCACTCCCTCTACAAATCCCCTACCCCACTCCCCTACCACACTGCCCTATCCCACTCCCCTACCCCAATCCCCTACCACACTCCCCTACCCCACTCCCCTCAACCACTCCCATACCTCACTACCCTCCCCTACCCCCGTACCCACATCTCCTACCACACCCCTTCCCCACTCCCCTTCCCTCCACCTCCTCACTGCCCTCCACTACCCGACACCTCGACCCTACACACATCCTCACTCCCCTCCCCACTCCCCTTCCCTCCACCTCCTCACTGCGCTCCCCTATCCCACGCCCCTTTCCCACTCCCTACATCACTCCCCTCCCCCACTCCCCTCCCCCACTCCCCTCACCAACTCCCCTCACCCACTCCCCTACATCACTCCCCTACCCCATTCCTTGTCGCCCACTCCCCTCTCCCACTCCCCTCTGCCACTCCCCTAACGCAGTCGCCTTTCCCACTCCCCTACCTCACTCCCCTCCCCCACTCCCCTCTCCCACTCCCCTCCCCCACTCCCCTCCCCCACTCCCCTCACAAACTCCCCTCACCCACTCCTCTACATCACTCCCCTACCCCACTCCTTGTCCCCCACTCCCCTCTCCCACTCCCCGCTCCCACTCCCCTAACGTAGTCCCCGACCCCACACCCCTGCCTTACTCTCCTCCCCCACTCCCCGCCCCAACTCCCCTCCCCATTCCCATCCACCACTATTCTACCCCACTCCCCTGCCCAACTCCCCTGCCTCACTCCCCTCCCCCACTCCCCTCAACAACTCCAATACACCACTCTCTATACTCCCCTCCCCCACTCCCCGCCCCAACTCCCCTCCCCATTCCCATGCACCACTATTCTACCCCACTGCCCTCCCCAACTCCCCTACATCACTCCCCTACCCCACCCCTTGTCCCCCACTCCCCTCTCCCACTCCCCG